>NW_028141978.1:5012500-10012500 GCF_025532165.1 Camponotus vicinus
AAAAATTTACTCTTTAAACTCTCAATAAACCGAAAGAAACCCGTAATAAATAATTTCCGTACGAATCTCACAATTATATCGGGTGTAAAAAAAGAAGAAAGAAAGGAAGACAAAGGAATGTATCCGGAGATTCGCAAAACGTGCCGAAAGAGGCCCGAATTCAATCTTCATCAGGAAACCCATTACAACGGCGGAGAACAAAATTCCGCTCGTAAATCCTTTATCGTCGCCGCAACGCCGGACGAAGGAGCAGATCCTCCCTAAATCCCACTCGATCTCGTGCGTTAGAAATCTAAACTCGATATATCACGGTGGTTCCTCCTCCAATACATTCCTCCCCCTGTACATTATTAGACCCGCGTCGAGGGTCAGCGTGGCTTGGCGGGGTTACATCGATTTACGGGATCCAATCGCACGCGTGCGCGCCATCGATCGACGGTCTGATAAAAACGTAAGGAGTAAGTTGGTCGTATAACGCCGAACGTCGAAAATTTACGCCCTACATTCGGATACAGCGATAGAGGAGAAGAGAAGCGAACGGACGAGTGTCTCTCAAGTTTTCCTTTAACGATCTCGTAAAAGTCACTCCCGCGACACACGCGGCTGCGTTATTTTTTACCGGTCCTGTCCAAATGATTGCATTAATAATCGGTTAATAGTCGGCTTAATAGTCGGTTATATTTGCGAACTGTATTAGCACTTATTTTAGGATAAACTTGCGAACTTTACAAAATTTTTATCACGTCGAAAGTGCATTGGAAAATTTGAGATAATTTTTCACTAGAACCAATATGGAATTGTATTTTTGGGCTCGCACGTTAGAATGATAAGCCATCAAAAGTCATGAAACTTGTATAGCCTCTTTTATTATTATCGCAAAAGTGCATCCGGAAAATTTAAAGTAATTTTTGTTTTCGCTAGAATCAAAGTGGCATTATACTTTTAGAATCGCACATTGGAACGATAATGGATTACAAGGCATAAAATTTATATAGATTCTTTTATTATTAAAAGGGATAATAATTGCAAATTAATTGTTTTTACATTTATATTAAAATCTAAATTAAAGCGAAAATAAAAAGCTGGTTTCAGAATAATAGGAATAATAATTCCATGTTAAATAAAGGGAGAGGGAATTGAACGATTTAAAACATCATTTTAATATTGAAAATGACTAATGCGTCACAGTGATTTTTTTCTAGGATAGAAATAGCTTTTCAATGCCCGAGGATATATTTATGTCAGCGTTTTCGTTTTTCGGATTATTAACACGTCATTAGTATCGATGTTCATTATTCGGAGTGACACGCAGTTATAGTAAAAACGCGAGCAAGCTCTAGATTGGCTATGTGATTGATCGTGAATAAAGTTATTAATGATGCGGCTGATCGCCAAACGTTTATGTCACCGAAATGGGACGCGTTATTTTATTTTATTTAACAAGCATTTCGATTTAATGGCGCACGTTTGCGTTCCATCATTCAATAATTCCAATTTTAGGCAAAATCGTACCATGAAAATCTCAAATTCTACAAATCAAAGTAACAATCGTATACAAAAAAACATGTTTTATTAACTTTTTAATACAAGCTACATGACTTTAGTTTTTTCGTTTCTGTACGAAAAAGGAATATCGAAATACAAGTAATTTCGCGAGTTAATATTCGCGACTTTTAAAAAGTGCAGGCAGATATCACTGTGATTCCGCTTCCGTCACGAAGGTACGAAGAACGCCCCGGAACTTCTCGCGAACTTTCTTACATTTGACCGGACGCTTTTCTTCCGAGATAAAGCCACTGTCGACACGCGGCTGCAAGAAGGCAGCTCGCTTGCATTCCCTCTCTCGATGAGGTACGATTCTCTCGAGGAGGGACCTGAAATTTACGACGCTTGTTTGGCGCGCGCCTTGTCTTCACTATGGAAAACTCGCGAGAAGAAAGGAAAGAAAGAGAAAGAGAGAAAGCTTTCCGCGGACTTTTTTTCGCAACGGCATATTTCATTTCCCCGAGACTTCCCGCTTCTTTCGCGCGGCGCGTCGGAAACCCGGGCTTCCTTTCCTTAGGATTGTAAATGGCGAACGACCGCGTGTTGAGTAATGAATCCAGAAGGATCCTTGTTTCGGGTGGCAGACAATCACTCAACTTCCCGAGAGCGGAGAAACTCAGAAATCTCGAAATGCGAGAATACGAGAATGCCAAAGCTTCCAAGAGATCTTGAGAATCTTGGATTCTGCGGATTCTTAACCTGAGTATTGAACATAAAGCAAAGTTTCATAAATCAACAACTTCTTTCGTAATGTCCACTTGATATCATTTTTCGACTATGCGTGATAGAAAACTAGAATTCTATCGATAATATGAAAATTGCTGACATGCAAGTGTCATGTGTATACGTGTGTACATGTATATGCTTGTATGCGTGCATATATGTGTGTGTGCGTGTGTGTTATGTGTCGAGACTATGTCCTCGTTAACGTCCGTATATACATATCATACAATCTATCAGGCATGCTATAACGAAATTAAACCATAAGTTTTGTCTGTGATGCTCGCAGCGTGCGTTTCGAGTGCAATCGAGTGCAAGGCACGATTTTCTCTCTTCGGATCTTCGGTTAGGAATCGGTTAGGATTGGCTTGGCATATTCTGAAATGAGTCCGCGATCGATAATACGCGATATCCGTAATGGTTGGTTTTATCGGTTAACTTTGTATATATCGGGTAAATAAATTCTTCTGAGAGATAAAATATTCATAAAGTATTCACTCACGAGATATTACATAAGTTGTGCGCTTTTTCCTCATAATAAATTGATGATTAAATGTGCGATCGATATCTCGTGATGCAAATTCAGTTTGTCCAATATCAAATATAATAAATAACTAATAATACAGTTATAAGAAAATCAAAATTTTGTTAAAACAGTTGCAATTAAAGTTTAAAATTTTATTGCTGCGTTTTTCATTAAATTTTTAACTAGATCGTTAAATTTTATTAATGATACCTTAATATTGCAACAGTCATTATTTTTAGATTAATTTTTGGTATTTCTGGTTCTGGAAAAGCACACAATTACAGAACATACTGTGTAACAAACTCAAATATAAATTCTATTTTGTTCCAATTACAAGTTGAGAAACGTGCAAAAACCACCATCATTCTCGAGGTCCTCGTTATCCTTGTATTTTACTCTTATTCACTTTAAAACTTATAATAACTCGCACTTAAACATTAACTAAAATTATCCGTCCATCAAATTAGATGTAAAAAACGATTAAATAATATCTTGGCTTAATTTGCTTTGCAAGGCAAAATTGGCAAAATTTGATTTTTGACTCGTCGACAAAATTGGAAACTCGTCTCCAGTCGAAAAACGAATATTTTACAAGAAAAATCTATTAATAATAAATTATATCTGTAAACGAAAAAATTGTATTTTTAGTAAATTACTGGACTTATCGTGATAAGGTACAATAAAAATATTGTTTCTCATCACTTTTTATTTAAAAAATCTCTATAATTTTATTATCTTTTATTCTGAACGAATGAAGTGAAAAATATTTCGAAAAATTCAGTAAAATATGTAGAATAAACATGTTTATTTAAAATGTCTGGTCTCCTAAACTGGTCTCCTAAATATTTCAATATTCTAAGTTTAAATTTTTGAAAATTTAATAAAGGAATTTTAAGGATTCACGGAAATAGACATAAATGTAATATTCGACATCTAAGTATTGACAAAGATCTCAAAATCTCTGCTAAAGATGTTAGATATCTTTAAATTCTCCTGTACAGTTGTCTATACTTTTGAGAGCCTCGTCAGAATGCACAACAGCCGAGATTTCAACAATCCGATTTTTAGATTTTAGAAATCGTTAATGGGTCTGTGCAAAGATGTACCACAGAAAAAAAGAGGAATAAGTAGGACGGAATCCGCTTCGATTTGCATCATAAATAGCAGCGATGGTACAATCCCGGGGAAAAGGCTTCAAAAATCGCGCTGGGTGGCATAATGGTGCCGTGCAAAAAAAAAAAGAGAAGAAAAAAATGCGCGTTTTTACCGGGCGCGTCAAGCGTGAGGAGGATGAGGTCAGGCGGGGTAACGGGCCTGGGGAGAGAGGAAATAGGGATTTGAAAGAGTGCTGAAAAAGAGAGGCAATAGGACGCATAAAAAACACCGACTACAAAATGCAAAGTCAGCGGTCGCTCTACGCTCGCGAATGCGCACGAATGCGTGCGCGAATGCGTGCGCGTATGTGCATTTTATTTTTATTTTTTATTTTTATATTTTCTTCGTTTTTTCTCGCTTCTTTTTCGCCTTAGCATGCGGGCACGCGCACGCTATTCTCGCACTTTGCTGCTTCTCTACTTGCTCGGTGTATGGACGGACGCAGAAAAGGCGCACATCAAGCTCTCACGGTGGTTCATAGTTTGCATAGCTCGGCGACGTCATGTAATGCGCGCCAGTGTCCGCATTTATGGGCGACGCTGCTCGCAAGCGCAGGATCGATGAAACATGAAGGCGCTCTTCCTTTTACAGAAGGATGTGAGCGCGCATGGACGGCAAAAAATTTGGCATCATCTTCCGCCGGGAAGATGAGTAAGGGCTTTCGTACGAGACGATCCTTGGATAACAGCATCCAAGGATCTGAGAGAGAGAGAGCAACGTCCTCCGCTTTTTCGAGGCGATACTACTTCTTTCGTTACATCGATCCCGGAGAAATCTCTTCGCCAATAAAATCGAACATCGGCGGTGAAGGTAACGACGATGAGCGAGGAGATATGGCGGCGCACGAGAAGAGGCACATGAAGAAACGAAACTATTTAAAAGACGTGAATGTGCTTATGACAAGATAGAGAAATGTTGAAAGAGACAGATAACAAAAAAGTGATAAAAGAGAGTCGAAAATAATTCAGAATGGGCTGTTTGTGTGAATGATGTATGTATGATGTATATGTGTATATGTCACTATAAAAAAATACTACAAAATTTTATATTTCATATGTCTAACTCGAATTTTTATCCTTTTCTTTTATCGTTTTTGTTTTAAATATCAAATGGCACATTTTAAATATCAAATATCATGACACATGTTTTGCATAAGATTTCATCGTTATTTGATCAGAGAGAGAACTTTTAGAACGTAAATATTTGAAACGAAATCTCTCGTCTGATTAGATCTGACAGCTAATTAAATATATATCTATTCAAAGATGCTCTGTATAATTATAGTGACATGGTGACGTAGCGATGATCCGAATGAATGTATTAGAATGTAGTAGAGAGATAGAAATCAAGGCGAAAGTAGAGAAAAAGCCGGTGGCGAATTACCTTGAAGGACTGCATAGAGAAACCGGAAACCAGGGTTGGTCCATAACATAAGAAGCGAACAGAAAACAGAGAAAGGTAAACTTGTAATTAGGTCGCTCGCTGTAAGAGACATTGTAAGCGTTTCGCATGTAATTCCCTGCCAAGAAGATGGGCTGGGTGTGAGTTGACAGGGGTGAATAGTCTTATCTGTGTCTTTCTGTAGATCGATGGATCCAACGTGTGCTATCGGGTGCTGGAAGAACTTTTGCTACAGGATGAACAAACGTCGCAAAACTCAACTCAGGAAAAGCTATAATATTTAATAACGTTGCAATCAAATAGTCAATGTTTTAACGTGAAATTTGATGATTCTTGACGATCATCCTGTAAATTAGGGCATGAAAGCCATTCTATGTACAAAAGTATCAGGCTTTATAATAGAGAGAAACTTTCAGCGAAGTGCGTTTAATCTTTTAGCGCTGCAAAGTTGAAAATTGCAATTCATGCTAAATTTTCAAAGTATTTACATTTGTAGCACAAACTAAAAATTTGCTCAAAATTTCTTCCAAATAATCATAATGTAATTTTGCGAATCGAGAGCAACGGCTGCTGCTCTCGATTCCCTCTATCGATCGACTTGAACAATCGAGTTTTATTATTAGTGTTGCGGCAATATTAACTTATTATTGAACACCCTAGCAGCCAATTAACTCGCGAAGCGCCGTTGTTTGCGCATGTACACGACGCGCAAATATTTATCGCACAATTTCTCTCGGTTATACTCGGCCGCAAGTATTGGCGTAATTTGGAATAGAGGCGCGTGTGCGCCCGCGCCAAAAGTCGTCAGACGTTACCGTATTGCCTGGCGACGATTATGTCATCATGATTCACAATCGAATACGATAAACGCGCGATAAACTCGTCGCTAATTAGCCGGGCTTAATTACGCCAATACGATACGCTGTCACATATTTCCATAGGCTTCGTGCTCAATTTGATTTCCGACTCGATAAAAGCGCGCAATGCAGAAAATGTGCTCGCGCATATGTACATACATGTGTATATATGCGTAATATTATAATTCAATAAATTTAAACTATCTATCAGTGTCACGCGAGTGGCATAATTCTTGAGATTTTAGCGTTTCATGACTGCATTGATCGATCGCAATTCTAGTCTGAAATCGCCAAAAGATAGACGCAATCGCGTAGCCTGTGGATTGTGAGACATGAGTATAGGAAGTAATATTGATAGCGATATATTATAAAAATGCGATCTCCGCGAATGGCTGAGTACCAATCGTAAGGCATATCTCGACATGTTTTACGATCGTCGTAAAATCGTATCTTATATACGCAGTTTATGCAGTCTGCTATAGTGTTAATATAAAATACAGACGTGTTTTATTCGCATATACTCGTGATTTTATCTTTCGACCGGAGGAACAAGAGTCGCATACGTGATTGTTTGAAGACTGAGCGATCCAAGTCTTCGAATATATCGTTTAAATTCTTTTTCAATTCTTAATCAATTCTATAACAACCGTCAGACTTAATGAATACGTTTACGTTGATATTTAAAACGCGTTCGGGGACAACGAGTCGAGTCGACTGACGTCGACGCGTGTGAAATTGCACGTCGATTTCTAATTTCTGCCGAAGACAGAATTCACGCCAGTTATCACGTATGCGCGCAAAATTCCGCTCGAGTGCGCGGCTGTCTATTTTCGTCGCGGTGAACCGATAATTAATTACGACACGAGGACCGGGAAAACGCGAAAATGTCAACCGGTCGGTCGGCCGCGCCTCGATTGTCACAGCCGCGCGTAGGCGACGCGTTCTCGGCGGCGCGCATCTCGTGTGTCAGATGCACCGTACACTGCATATAATATGCACACACGGGACGTCCCGGTTTAACTTTTCAGGGGAATTACGCGCGAAACGCGCCACAGCGAGGCGGTGTTATCCCGTTTGAAATGCTGCTCAACTTCCTGGATGCATCGCGATCCCTGCACGCAGTTTAAATCCATAGCGCTAATAATGCGGGGTAGAGAAGATTTTCGAGAGTGCATATTCCAATATTAAAACGTCCAAGTTATATCTGACGGCTCGAGGAATGTATGATATATCGTATGTATGATATTATTCCTAAGAGGGAGAGATATCATTGTGTTATTAAATTTCTTCTCATGAATGAGTTTTTTGCATTTTTTAATGTAAAAATTTTGATACTTACATAATTCTCTCTCTCTTTTACGATTTTTAATACCTACAGCAATTTTGTCGCATACAATTCTCGCTCCTCGCGCAGGCAAAATTTTTCATCTTGCATCATTTGCATATTTAGGGCGCTATTTTCTATGCCAACTAGCGGTTAATTAGCGTACATTACGCAAACATCGATTTTCCCCTCGTATCGATCGTTCAACATCGTTTGGCTTTTAATCCTCTCGTCGTGAAATGGCGTGGAACACACATAGGTACGAGCGCGATATATTCAGTCGATGTAATTCGATTTCATGCGCGGTCGGATTAAACAATAATACGCTAAAGGATCGTCTGTACTGGCGCGTGTTGTGTCGAGTACACGACAACTTTTACGTTATATATTTTTTTTACCAATCTCTCATCGACGTCGGTCACGTCAAAAGTAGAATCGATGGTCCTTGTTGACCGCGTCAAAATACCATTCTGAATTTTCCGACAAATATTTTGCCATTTTTTTTGGAAAAAAAAACGTAAAACATTCTCGCCAAATCAATATTTTCTCCTAGCGCTGTAATACGATTTTTGTTCACTTTATGTCAAGAGATTCTTTGGTATTTTTTTTTGCGCTACAGTAGTTATTTAGAAAAGCTTGCATAACACGATAAAATTCTTCTACCATATCGATTATTAGAGCTTGAATTATATATTGCGAACATTAAATATATATTGATATGTGGAATGTAATTAAATTTCGGTTACTTCAGCGTCGATTGCGCAAGTATAAACGAATAAACGAGATAACAAATAGTACAAGAAAAAAATATATGCGCGATATTTAATCGTACGCGATGGCATGTGCGTTTTAATCTTCGATACGGTCGAATCAAATAATAACTGCGCGACGAGCCGGGGAATCGTTTATGTTCACACCTGGCTGTCATCAAACCCGATCAATTTTCCATTACTTTCCCTTTCATCAATAACGCTTTGTGGTCCATTTTAGCGATCACCGCTTCACGAAAATCTCTCCCATCACGTGCCGAGATGTATCGTCCGAATTTTTTAGCATGCGTGCAGATTGTGTGGCACGCATTTCAGAAATACATTAATTTCTTTTTATCGTATTAATATGATTCGATATGTATTTTATTGTGCATTAATATTATCTAAATTTTTATTCGCGAGAAAAAATAAATGTATTTTTGCGACTTTACTATAGTTGCAGATAATTAATTCGTATTATATTAGCAGGATGCGCGTTTGTTATTTTCACATTTTGCATTTATCCGTTTTTATCTCCATACGAAGAGAGAAAAATAAGTATATGTTCACAATCTTCTACTGCAGAAAATTATGTACACTTGACGGAGATTAGGAAAATAATCCCGTCATTTAAAAGAACCGTTTTGCCACGCGGAATTATTTCGCGACGTTATCACGCGTGCATTATTCGATCTCAGATGGAGGATACGAAACTGCACGGGGGGTTACTAAGGCGAGTACACGTTCGTTCAGCGAATTTTCCGCACGATCGTGCTGAGGCTGCGACTCCCGGCGAATTTGTACGCGACAAGTGACCCGGAGCTGCTGCGCGTTTTCCGAGTATGTACATCCGTATCTCCTTTCGTGTCGAATCGTTATTATTCACGGTACAGAAGTCGGGATTTTCTTGGCAAATTTTGCGGCCGAGACACCCGACAGCTGTACGACCCACTTTCGCAGCAGTCGCTGACAGTTCGACGAGTTGGCAGGTCAGGAAAGGGAGGAGGGGTGTGTCACCAGAATGGAACATTTAACGGAATGTAATGCCAGGCATTACAGATCGATAATGTTACCGGTTATGGTCCCAATACAGACTTTGATTGCCTCGACAGAATATTACGCGGGCAAATTGCAGGTAATTATATTCGTAGGGGAACAATGATTATTTCGATGATCGTCGAAGAGCGAGAGATATTCGGAAACTTTATGAATTTGTGGATTGTGGATGAACGCGACAAGATTTACAAGTCTCTCCGATATTTTTCTCGAATTCTCCTGGATTTATAAAGTTTCGTATTCTTCGGAAGCGCGTTTTTCACTTTTATATTACTTGGCGCGCTGATCTCTCTGTCGTGACATTTTTACGAATCGTATATCGGCTTTAATACAATTATCCCCGTGGAACGTTTTACGCGAGAGAGATAACCACTTTCGCTTTTACTAATGAAAACTTTTTCCGACATGCGCGAACTCAGCGCGATTCGATTTAACTCCATCCTTAAATCTGATTCTCCCTCGACGACGTTACAGCTATGTTACCGTCGCGTAGCTTTTGCTCGACGTTTACGCTCGTTCGCTGCAAACTAAACTGATCTCATGTACTAACTGTGTGCGTAACCACGGAAGTGCAATAATTCAATGAGCAAGTACGGGCACCTGAGCCTCGCCGTGAGCGGCAAGTAGGCCGTTTTGAAGTGAATCGTTGTACCGGAAGCCCATAATGAAACCACCCGCACACGCTCCGCCGCGATGGTGAAATCTTTAACCGCCGAATTAACGCTGCGAGGGACGTGAGATCGCACATGCGTTACGGCGCGATGAACACCAGGACGAGGAAGTTTCCGAGACTCAACTTATGGAGACGAATCAAGGAAGCGAACGAAGAAAAATAATGGATCCGTGAATCCGGGAACGTTGATATGTCCTGAATACATTCAAGTTTGATTACTGACATATCTCGGAGTTTTAAAATCGAGGGGTAAACCGCTGATCAAAATTATGTACACTAATACCTACTAATGCCCAATTCCTGGGCATTACTGCTAAATTTTTAAAATTTAATAATTTTAATTTTAATAAATTTAAAATTATTATTTGGAAAAAAAGACTTAATAATACTTTAATAACGTCCATAATACGCATTAATACTTCAATAAAACCTAATAATGCTCAAGTAATGCCCAGTAATGCCCAAGCAATGCCCAGTAATGGCTCAAATCTGTACACCGCAATGCCTTCAGCGGTTTACCCCTCGTTTAAAATTTTGAAGTTTCTGAACAATATGCCATTCGCGCTTTAAAAATTCAATATTTACGAAGCTCAAAGTATTAAGACTTTATTAAGGTTTTCGCGAATTCTATAACTTAATTTGTGAAAATACCTATAGAGTTTCTCAAAATTTAAAAAGAGAGAAAAAATGAAAAGGAGAGAATTCTTTTCATTCATTTGATCATTTTACCATTTGTAAAATGTTGGAGGGAGTCCCGATCGATCCTCGATGGATTTTCACGCTCTGATGTATGACATTTTCTGGATATTCGGATATCCTGAATGCGGAGAAGATGCAGCCTGCGACGCGATAGATGCCAATATACAGTATAGTACATAGAGTCTAGCATTTTCGCGAGAGAGATCGATATCCATCGGTGTCTCGTTCTATTTCAATTTTTCGACGAAGGAATTTTTCCTCTTCCGCTTTCCACGAAGGGGATAGATATCGCGAATGGAAGATCGTGACGTGGAAGAGGCGCAAAGGCGATCAAGAGGAGCTGGGCCGCCTTTCGAAGCCGAGAATCGAAGCGATTCGAATGCTCGGATTCGCGAATTGTTCTGCATAATTTCCGATTAGCGTCTCGTCTCGAGGAATTACAGTTACCAAGTTCTTACACTCTCCGTGGAATTTCGCCGACTGCCTCTCTCGCGAACGCCGCGGCGCCACGAGTTGCAGAGCTTTCCGCGGCGTCGATCGCATTCTCTTAAAGGAGAATTCCGTTCCGCGCGAATCCTTAAAGGCCCATCTCTCTCTCAAGCGACGTCGCTTCGCTGGCAATCTCAAAGTGCATAGCGAGCTTTTCGCCAGCGTTTACAACGCGATTCCCTTTGTTCAGCTACACAAGAGAAATGAAATTATTTGCGACGTCGAAGTTGTGATCTTAACATCCCGGAGAACGCTTCGACGCGTCGAAAGCTCAGACGTCAAGAGCCTTGCATAAATAAAATCGTTTGCGCGTGCAATTATCGCGAGAATTCAAAATCCGCGAATAATATTGACAATAAGCAAACGATAAAACGGTGACATTAACAAAACTTAAACAAAGCTTAATACTTTTATGACAATTAAACGATAATATCGCAAGGTGCATTTGTTATTTTGTTCTTCAAAGAATCCAAGAGATGTTATAAAGTTGTAATTTTTGAAAATAAAAAAAAATTCTCCCTTTCATAAGAAAATTTAGAGATATCCATGATTGACAAATATAAAAGTTTCCGTAATCATTTGCCATATTTTTTTCCACGCACTTCATAAATGTCGGAGAAAGAGAGAAAGAGCTACCTGCTTAGCTCAAATGGTTAAAGTTGTATCTTTGCGCTAGCGAAAGCTCATGGGAAGCTCGCGGCGACCGCAAACGTGTCCGGCAACGTAAAACTTTCCGACACCTCGTAGCGCGTTTTTCTCCTTTCGAGTACAGTTCCTTTTTCGGAAGAACGCGAGGGAGAGCTTAAAGATTTAATGCCGTGCCGGAGAAAAAGTTGTCGGTCGTGTAGCACGCGCTCATAAACGATCAACTTTGCCGAGTACCACTTTTCGCGATGCTTTTTTTTCCCTGAGATTTCCACTGATTTTCTTCTTCCGCGCGGAACGAGAGGAACTTTGCGAGGCACAACAGATCGACGGCTCTCTTACTTTCGCATTTCATGGTTCGTCGTGAACGATCGCCGGAGACACTTTTGTTATTGCGGTAGTTAGACGTTTGGCGAAAATAACATTGCGAGAAGCATCTTCAACTGTATCCTTGTTCACAAACTCGAAAAGAAAAACATTAGATTAGGGTTTTAAATGGTGAAAGATACACATTTGCTTTCGATAAATATCCAGATTCATACAATGTTAAAATACCTTACTTCTGATTCCGCAAATTTTTATAATTTGTGTAATTATATTTTTTCATATTAAATATTTCGTTTATTTATTATTCTCGCAATTTATCTTGATTATTTTGAAAAATTGATTTTATGATACTTGATGATAAATTCAATTTATTACTACAATGCAATTAATTAATAAATTTAAAAATGCCTTACGATTGATACTGCGTTGTCAATACTCGATAGCTCGATATACAAGGTAATCGATACTTTATTATGCGATAGTTACGGATATTAAATTAGTTTCATTACTTCCAGACTATAAGTTTCGAACAATTCCTTTTACGCTCTTCGGGAAACTTAGTGAACTCGTCTTGCGAGGTTTATTATTTATAGAAAATATTAAAAGGGAAAATTCAGAAGAACAGACTAAAAATAATCTTGTAATTAAAGGTTATCGAACGAACAGGAACCGCCTTTGATCTTCCGCTCGAAAAAATCTAAAGATTTTTTCACGCGCGCCGCAAAAGAAAAAATCTGCCGTCCATACATGTATATTTATAACACTTATAACCATAAATAACCAACGCATCATTTCCGTGGAAAAAATAAACTTAACTCTCCTCACATCACAATGCAGGCTTCTCGATCACCTTGTATACAAATCATATACTCGAAAGATCGCGTAAGTTAGCGGGCGAACAATGCACAAGAAGGAGGTTAGTTGTGGTTTGTAGAACTTGAGTTGAAAGAGGGGAGGGAGGGCTACTCGCAATATTCGACAAAGTACAAGGAGCGAATAGACTCAGAGGCTCTATGAGCATAAGATGCTTGCCGAAGTAGCAAGGTGAACAAGTTCGCTGTGTGGATACAGGCGAGAGAAGGGATCGCAACGCGATTCAAAGCGCGAGATAATGCTACAGTAGAGCAACTCGAATTCTCGATGTGTATATATATATTTCAGATATAATATATATGTGCTCGTATATATCTATTATATAGATGTACTGTTGTACGTGACAACTGGTGTGTCATTATTATTATGAGCGGAAGCGTGGAACGGAAGGACGAATGATCGACTCCGTTTCGTCCGAGCAAAACAGGAAATGGATGGATAAACGAGATAACAGTGTACTTCGTGTCGATCAGTAAATCACAAATTCGTTATTTATACATCTGTTAGTTTTGGAACAAACGTGTGCGGTTGATTCTCGTGTGTACATCAGCGCGCTTATCGGAAAAATGTGATAATGTAGAAAATTATTTAAACGATCAATACGCATCTGCGCCAATATTTGTTTGATTATTTACTTTCGTAGTTATTAAAATTTCATTAACTATATTTTTAATCAACAATATGTTCTAACGTTTCAAAGAGTCGATCGTCCTTCGTTCCTGCTTTCGATGATGAATGATATAATAACGAGGACATCGAATCGCGAGGTCGCATGAGTTCTTTTCAATTCTAGAACAAATCGGAATCAAAGAAAGTTTCAGAGAGAAGTTACTCGGCGATCTCAGCATTTCTGCATCGTTTCAACAGCCGGAAAACTCAAAAACTGAATAGATTCTTTCCGAAACACCTTTAGAGAGACGCGTACGCTTGGACCTTGATTCGATGTCCCGGTAACAGACGCAATTATGTTTAATTATGGTCTGGCGCGTGGTGTGAGACGTGTTGTCCCTCTTTCGCAGAGAAATGTAAAATCAAAAGGCAAGAGAGCACAGTCAAAGATCAAAGACATAGTGGACGATAGGGGAATGGAGGGAGGATCTACGAGAGGAGGCGGCGAGAGATCTGCGGTGTGAGACACACGAGGCGCGTGGTGCAGTGGCAGAACATGAAATTCTGTGCTCTCCTACACACCGATCTCGGGTACTTTGTCTTTGCTGTCTTTCATTTATCGAGTTTTCCCGCCTGTCTCGTTCTCAGTGTCTATGCGAGTGAACCTGGAAGTAAGTGATTAGTACCTCGCGTAAAACTATCGCCGACCGTCGATGGCAGTCCGAGTCCTTTAATTACTCCGTCTAATTTGATTGACAAACACGGTGTTTGCAAAATCTAAGAATCGTAAATTGAAAGAATCTTTAAAACATACTTAGGATTTTTGAAGTTTTCAATGTCAAAGAGAGATCCGATATATTCAATTTTATTTGTATTAAAAAAATGTTAAGCACTTCATCTAAAAAAAATTCGTCTTTTTGATCGTCTTACTTGATCGTTTCATTTGTCTCGACTATATCGACGATCGGGAAGTTTCTCGAGCACAAATACACAACATACAGGCTCGTTGAATCAAAGGACGAGTACGATTAATACGATTTGACGCGATCTGTCGGAACATTTCCTGCTAGGAAAAGTTCCGTCGCCTTTGATCCAAATTACGAGCCGAGAGGGTCTGGTGCAGACAGTAGGCGAGACGTGCCGAGGATCATTGCTGAAAAACAGTCGATATCGCATGTGACGACAGCTGTCACGTGAACATTCCATTCCTCTGTCCTGTGTAAAACGTTTGTATATATATATATATTATACATATGTGACACATACATACAGAGCGTATATAGGGTGATCTGCGCGATTATGCTAATCTTAAGCAGTTGTCGACTTTGTTGCCGGTAACAATAAAAATAAAAGATTGAAAAGAAAAATTACGTAGTTATCAAACCAATTATGCATAGCGACGCGAAAGTATATATATTCAACCGTGTATTTTTTAATTATATCGTTGCAGAAGCAGATGGTAACTACAATGTAAAATAGACTGTACAGCAGGCAAATAATCTGAATTTTTTAATGTCACCACACATACACACACACACACACACATTATCTGTACATCACAAAGGTAATTATACCATAAATGCGCCATTAGTCGCGCACATCACCCTATATACGCGCACATAGATAATGTGGCACGTATTGCAAGAGGCGAGGCCGCGGAACGGATGCGCTTATCGTAGAACGGAGTTGTGTGTTCCGATCGTTCATGTAGGCATTCGTGTGTGACAGTATATATCGTGAAGTGAAATAATGTTTCAGCGATATTTTTCTCGAATTTCCGCCGAGAAGTGGAACAGCTGTCCAATGGTGAATGAGAAGCGTCTCGAAGGAGGGTTGGACAAGTCAATGCGTTTCAATCGACGGAAACTGCATCGAGAGTCTTTGCACATTTGGGGCGATATCAGCTAAAAATGTTTGATAATCGCGTAGGCCATTATTAAAAATTGTGCGCGATTGCATTATTAAACTTGGATTTCGAATTATATATCGTTGAACTAATGTTTATATGTCTAAAATGTTTATAATTCAAGAGCTTCAAAAAGTTGAATATTTAAGAATTTACGATATAAGTCAATATTAAAAATTAAAATCTCAAACAAGTTGACATTTCAGTAAGATTAATTAATTAAATTAGAATTAAAATTAATTAAAAATTGGAATTGAAGTCTAAAGAGCTAAATAGATATTACATTTAAGGATTTAAGAATCTAATAACATAAATACTTGATAAATGATCGCTTTTTAATTAACATCGCTCCATAATGCCACATGTGTCGATATCGAAACAGCGAAGAATAAAATGAAATAAATATGAATCCTTATTTTTCGACGAGAAGAGACATTCTTGTAAAGAGTGATTTTGTGACCTAGTTATAGTTGTAGTACTTGTGCTTGACGGGTGCCACCTGCTCGAGTAATGAAATTGTTATTGACTTAAATAAAGTAGTTCGAACTAAAGTGGCTCGTTGTTCCTGTTATCCGAGCGATGATGCTGTTATTGAAGTAGAGAGTAACTGCACTTAAGTATATCAAGTATAAATTATTTGTTACACGTGTGATGCAGGAATACAGGCGAGTGTATTTCCTGTCAATGGCGGTGTTTTGGCTCGTGTTGCTGTTCAATGTAAAAAATGATTAGCAGAATATACGTAATGTGGAAAAATCATCTCTTCGTCGAGGAGTAGCCTATATCCCGGATACATCGACCTCGTCAAAAGACGCATTATTATACGCGTCAATTAAGTAGTAATATATCTCATCGGTCATTCTTTTATCCGGCTGCATTTCGTATATATAAAATATTGTATCATTGTACGAACACTGCGCAAAAAATAAAGAATTTTATTTGTTTAATTAAAATACTAAAAGACAAATTATTAGAATCTTGTGTCTAAAGGACTCAATTTTTGAGTTTCAAAAATCTTTGAAATCTTCACCTTTTTCAATATCGAAGGGCTCGAAAATCCTCGAGACTCGCCTTTTAAGTCCAACGTATAAAAATTCAGTCAAGGGCGTTTTACTGCGTAAAGTTGATCGGGTTGTCGAAAGCGTGCATATACCCGGAGTGTTACATTATCACGAGTTATTTCGAGTACGCGCACGTGCTCCGCGTGCAACCCTGGCGCTAAAATGGCTGCGCGAACTCGCTAAGATTAGAATCATTACGATACACGGGATCGGCGCTGTCGCGCCCAGCGGGATAGAATCTTTACGATTGCCGTAAAGCGTGTTCTCTTTCTCATTTCCGCTCGATTCCCAGCTTCGCGAATGCACACACACACGAAATGCAACGCTTATCTCGACGCGACGTTCTAGCCAGCGGTACAAATTGCCAGTCGCAAACGTTCTTTCCACACGTTCTTAAACGGTTAGTATCGCGGTGATCGTTCAATAACGTTCCCGCGAGAGTCCTCTCGACTATCATAACGTTAACAATAATAAGCATTCTCAGCTCGATAAGCGAACAAGTTAGATAAGTATGAAATACGCTCTACGACTCCATTTCGGTGCCGATAAGTGTTGTAAAACGTATAATTTTATAGCTACAATTGTAAAATAAATTATTTAGAAATTTTATATCGTCCCTCTCCGCAAATTCGGATACTTCGTATCTCCCTGAGCTTCTATCTCGCGCACTCTAACTGCGCGAAGGATGAAATTGGTCTTCGCGAATCTGCCACGAACCGGAAGCTTCCTTGCTGACTGCAATTGCCTCATTTAGCCCGAGTCTCGCATAGTTTGCGCAGCGGTCAAAATGTATGCTTCTGCATTCGACGATGAGAGCGGCAGCGATTACGTTCGCAGCGACGACGATGACGACGGTGACGGCGACGGTGTTGCACCCCTCCTCAATTCGTACACAATGCCGGGATCCTTTGAGGTCGACGTTACGGGGGTTCCGCGAAACACGTCACGTCGAGATATACGTATCGGGACACTGCGAATACTAATGCCCCTCTAATGCATCGCGCGGCCTGAATTCATAATAGATGCCAAGCGTCGCGTCGGCGAGATGAAGCACCCGCGCGCGTGAAGTTTCCGCGATTTATCGCAAACGTGTGTGTAAACGGTGAAAATAAATCGAGCTCTTTGTTTTTAAGAGATGGAACGAGAGAGAGAAGGAAAGAGATATGCGCGCGAATTGTTATTTCGATTCCGTCTCACCCGCAAAGTATCTATAAGCGATCTCTGAAAATACGCGATGAAAGCAATTGTTCTTTTTTTTTCGTTTGTCTTAGATCGCACAGCGATTCGAACGATATCCTTTGCGTGTATCGAAAATTGAATAAATTTTCCTTCTATCAATATTCAATCGTACGCTATGTTTTCTCACTCTGTTGGAGTTTAAACGTCATACAATCTGACAGTCAAAGTTTCGGGTTGGATAAATTTCTGAAATAACAATTCTCCGTCATAATATTCGCGTTTGGAGAATTTCACGTGTTCCATTATACTTCGTTCCTCTCATTATTATCGCGATGCTTTCTCTGCGCGCTGATACATCGCGAGTTGCTCAAAGGAGTTAAGCAAGGCGAGCAACGTGAAGAGAGAGGAAGCTCGCTCGACTCGCCGACTGTGAAAGAGCCCTCGTACATAGATATCAAACTCGAGGCTCACGGAAAAACGAAATCCGACGAATGGCGAGCTGTCGTCGCGCCTTTATAGTCGGCGGTGAATGAAGTTCCGAGAGGAACGGGTGGAAACAAAGGTCCGCATTCAATTTCGCAGAGAGCCCCGGTAAGGAGGTTTAAACGAAGTTATAAATTTCGACTTTTTCTTGCGCGTTCGGCTCGTATAAACCGGACCGGTCACAATGCTTTTACGAGCAGACGACTTTCCAGGTCGATTGCCGTCGCTTTTTCACCGCACGTACGTGTCGTTTGCATTAGCCGAGGTTATACGGAATGATTGAAGACCCGTGAAAAGCTCAATGAATTTTAGCAAGAGGATTTTACAGGTTTAACGTATTACAGCGTTTTTCAATTTCATTCAATTCAATAATATTCCTCTTTAGGGATCTCTCTCCCTATCTCTTTCCTTTTCTCTCTCTCTCGATACATCCGTAAATAATTTCCTCCAAATAATTTCTTTATTTTTTCAATTATACCATATATATCCGTTTATTTGAATTTCTAGGATTTGTAGCAAACTGTGAATGTTCATTTTTTATGAGAATACGAGAAATATGAAGATAATACCGCATAAAAATTTCGGTCAAATAATGCGCTTACGCATTTTTAAAAAATAAATATGCTGCTGTTCGAAATGCAAATGTACGTGTGCATCGCGAAATATGAAGATAGCATTGCATTTTTCTAAATGCAAATCTGTTTACATCTGCATCGCAAAACGCTAAAATAATATTTCTACACGTTTTACACGTTGAGATCATGTTTGAAAATGGGAGCGCATTTATATTTGATGTATACGGTGAAATTATTAATTTTAGATAGCAATTAATTTAGATAGCATTAACACGTACGTAGGATGTATTATTTCACGATCATTTTAATTTTAAACATTAGAGAAAGGGAGAGAAAGAGGGAGAATGCAATAATGCACTACCTTATGATTCTTTTAAATTATGTATATATATATGAAAATTTAAATTAAATTATAGCTCCTCGTAATATTTAACAATTTTCCCTAACGAAATGCAGCCGTATTTCAACGTAATCATTTTAATGAATGCGGACAAAATGACGTCGATGACGAGGCCGCGCCGGTCTAAAGCGATGCGACATCATGACGCATCGTACACATTATAAATCATTATATTTGCTCTTTATTAAACTAACCAACTGATTATTTTCATTATTCTCAACATGCGATGATTGAGTTTGGAATAATATTATCGTTTATCGTGTGCTGTTACCGCAAAATTTATCTTATCGCGAAACGATTCCGCAAAAACAAATCGACAGGATTATGCGATATTTTTTGCAAGAACGCAAGTCTCGAATTTTTTGTAAAAGTCGAATGAATCGATGTTACGGAAAACTGTATCGGCGGAACCGATGCGGTTTTCGAACAACGTTCGTAGATCCGATTAATGACGGATGATCAGGCACTGACCTCGAGAAAATCCTTCACGGTGGTGTCGACCACCATAAGCGGTCGTTGTATCAGGTGAACGACACCGTTGCGCACCGGGATGTTTCCCTTCACTATCTCTGCCAGTACCACTCCGGATGGGTGATTCGAATCGCCCACTAACGTGTTCGATTGGACATAGACTGAAAATCGGACTATCAATTAGACATCGAGGTACGTGCAAACCCGTTAAAGTTGTTAAAGCGTAGACATATCCCTTTAGTTGACTGTTTTATTACACGTGAAATCATCTCGCGGCGAGAATGGATCTGTTTTAGCAGGTAATAGAATACCGTCCACTCAATTGAATCACATCATTGTTTAAATAAATTAAATAAATAAATAAACAAATAAGTAAATTATCCCCTGAATTGAATCAATATTATTTCAAGTGTTCGAGCGGCCATTATTACCTTTATTATGCGCCTTCAGGAAGCTGACGGTGACTTTGAGATTGTCGGAAAATACAAGAGTTTTGTACTCGACGTTGTCAGGCGTCGGTGAAGTAAATAGGACTTCGTTGGGTAGAACGTGCCCATCGATCACCTGCTTATCAATCTTCTGTGGCCTCGGTTCTGGCTGTAACAGAAAGAATGCAGGGATTATCTCTGAAAAGAATCGATATGAAATTAAAGAAAAAAAAGATTCAAGTGGTATAAATTATCATTTCTATGACTGATTGTGCCACTTTTCGAGATTTTATTTACACTTTTTGTTATGTATAGAGAAGATAATATAATTTAATATATATATGAGACGGTAAATTTTTTATGAAAAAATTATCTACATCATTTTCTCTTTCTCTTTCAATTTTGAAAATCCTTTCGCACACACTTCCTTGTTACTAGATACACGGCATCCTTTCATCCGACACTTCAACCGGGCACAAAAGGATGGAGACCGCGTTGTCATGGCAACTCGATTTCTGCGCGGACCACCAACTTTAAATGCTATCCTTGCGCGAAAGGATCGACTTCGGAGGAAAAGTCGTCGGACGAAAGGTGACGAAGACACGGAAGGTGCCCGGGTCTCGATATCGGCCGCGGAATTCTCGACGGAAAGCGACCATCCCGTTGAGAGAGGAACTTTTCAAGATTGAGTCGTTACACAACCCTCCGCATCCCTTTCGACTCTTCCGGGTCTCTATTTTCCTCGCCTTCCCCTTGTTTTCCTTTTTTCGACCCGAGTCCATATGTACAGGCGCGAAACTTTCGGTAATTTCTGACGAAATGGCTCGTTTAACTCTGCCTCGTTTTTACGCTCCAACTTGGATTACACGCGCGAATGTTCATTGTACGTGCGAGCTGGATGTTGAAAATTGGAAAAAAAGCGGAATTCCGCGCCAAAATGTAGCGATGCGAGTATAATAAAATCCGAGGGAGGGAAGAGAGATGGTGGAATGCGCGCGGATTCATACACAACGAAATTCATAATTTTTAATTATTTTTTATTTCCGCCGGGGATTAATGGACGTTCCTTGAAACTATATTAAAAAAAAGGAATTAAAAATTCTAACGCGTTGCAAAATTTGTAATATACTGCAATTGGAAAAACATTGTTGAAAAAAACAAATTTTATGGCATTTGTGATGATAATATGACTAAGTAATTGTTTCAATCGGTATTGAATATTAAAGAAATGTAAAATAAGAATAATTAAAAAATAGTATGTCTAGAATTTTCGTTATAGGTTTTTCGTATAAATTATGTCTATATATATAAAATGGATGAAAAATTTTCTAAAACAATATTATGATAATATTAACCCCTTCACTGTCAGTGATCCCTATAGGGGCCAAAAAAATTCGTGCCACTTTTGCTGTGACCTCTATAGGGGCATCTTGAAAAAAACATGTTATTACTATTACGATTTGGTTGTCCTTGGGTATTTTAAGGTTTCTGAGGTCGCTGAATTCGAATCTGAAATCAGAATTTCGAACTTCAAAATGACGGATCAAAATTCAAAATAATTTTGGGTTTGAATAAAAATGGGTTTCTTATCGTTTTTGGGGTCGCCGAATTCGAATCTAATATTAGATTTTCCAAATTAAAAATTGCAAATTTAATATGGCGGACCAGAACAAATAGTTGCCATACATAAAAGATGTACAGTTTTTCTTCAATTACTTATAAATCCCGCTATCTGCCGAATCCAGAGTCACGAATTATCAAATCAAGCTGTTTACACAGAAGTGGAAACGTATACCAGTTTTCAAGAAATAAAAAAAATAAAAAAAGGGAGTCTCAATAACCGCCACGTTCTCGATTCGTGATTCTGGGTTCGGTAGAGAGCGGGATTTAAAAATAATTGAAGAGAGAAATATACAACCTTTATGTATGTCAACCATTTGTTCGAACTCTAATCCGCTATATTGGATTTGTCATTTTTAATTTGGAAAATCTGATATTAGGTTTGGATTTTGCAACCCTAAAAATGATACACATTTTTATTGAAATCCAAAATTATTTTAAATTTTGATCCGCCATATTGGATTCACCATTTTGAATTTTGTAATTCTGGCTTCAAATTCGGATTCGGCGACCTCAATAATATTTATACTGACGTATTCATGCAATTTTTAAAACTTTTCTCTTCAACACACTTTTGGCACGGAAAGTTTCTTTTCGCTTGACAGTGAAGGTTAATTATGTTAAATACGATTTTAAATACTTTCAAATATACCTGATATGTAAATTGGATAACGGTATCTGACGCAGATGCTTAAAAGAAACTCGTTCGCTTGAAGAAAATACGCTATAGAGACTTACATATGCATAGATAAATTTATATAGATAGAAAGTCGATCACCATCAAGAAAATAATCGACAAGAAAATCATTCGACTCTACGTTCGCGACGCTCGCGATTGACCAATCGCGAATAAAAATCTCTTTGTCCTGATTGGTCGATCAAACGTCGCGAAGACTTGCAATCAAGATTGAAGCGCGCTCTCTAAGTACGCGCGAGTTCACTCGCGCGATCACGTGACTGCATTTCCGCGATCGGTCAGTTCGCGCCGAGCGTCATCGGCGCGTAGTCGGGTCGCGATTGTTTCGTGATTTCGCGTATTTGCATCCGTCCGGAAGTCCAAGCGAATGTCGGGAGTGCCAAGTCCAACGATGGGCGATCATTTCAATGTGTTATTTGATCAAGTGCGATTCTTGGTTGTTTCTCGATATTAGTAACCGAGATATTATAATCCTTGCTTTCTGTTTCGCCGGAACGGTCCATTTTTTGTACGTTTGCACCTCGGAGAATACTTATCTGTTCGCATCTCGGTTTATTCGCTCGTCCGAATATCATATATTCGAAATATCGGGAAACTCGGAGAAATCGTGTCGATTCAGACAATCGTGGACAAACGATCTCGCTTTTTTAGCTACGATACGCGTATAATTCTAACTCTAGTTGCCGGCACTCGCGTCCGCCATGATTGCGACGCTCGCGTCTTCTCGGAATTCGCATCGGTCGAGCGCTGCAAATATCGAAGAATCTAACGAGCGATAGTTCGATTCCGCGTCGAATTCCATTCCGGGCAGATTTCGCGTACGAACGAGCGCCAAAATCCAACGGCGAGCGATCATTTCGGTGCGTTAATTGGCCCGATCGACTGCGGTCTCTCGCTTCGCCGATATTCGTCGGAAGAGTCCATTTTTTCAAACGTTCTCGGAATATTTACTCCTCCAAACGTCGCAAGTGTCCCATATTCGAGACATTGAGGAGTATCGCGAGAAACTCGGAAAAATTGCCGTAACTGACAGATGATCTCTCTCTTTCGCGCTACGATATACGCATAATTCCGTTGTAATTTTAGTAACCGATATTCACGTCCGCCATGATTGTTGATATTTCGCGCTTCTCGAAATTCATGTCGATCGAAGCAAGTCGAAAATGTCCAAGCATTAACAAACGATATTTCGATTCCGCGTCTTTTTTTTTGTCGAGTAGTCTATTCAGAAAATATCGTTTTGAATTAATATCGAGATGATTACGTTTTGAGATTACGATATTCTTATAATTTCATTTCAACTGTAATAGCCGGGGAATCGATGACGCTTCCCGGAATTCACATCGACCGAGCATGCGTTATCGTGCGTCTCGAAAACACCAAAGTATTTAATAACAAACTAAAGTGTGTACTAAAGATTGCTACACATAAAGTTACTTAAAAAAAATAACGATCATTTTAAATAATTAAAATTTAATCATTATATATTATCATTTTTTAGCAGAACATGTATTATTATTTCATCAATTTATATATCATGTCGTTACATTTAGATACTTTATATATAGTAATCTTTATTATATGCACATAATACATAATAATCTTTAATAGTGTGGTATAGTGCGGGAGTGACCGAATTTGCCTGTAACAGGCGACAGTTTAATCGATCGAACGTATGAAAAAAAACTCGTGAAATGTGAAATAAAGACAAAATCGTGTCCCGATTTTTTTTTAAAAGTCGCGAATAAATATGTACCTTTCGCGAGCGTGAGTATCGAAAATATCTACGGGCGTTCCGTTTTAAATGCATCAATTAATCGATCGCGAGACGCTCTCGAAAGCGATCAAACGCATTTCTTAAAGTTCAGAAACGATGTCAATCGTGTTCCATTAAAGAGATTATTCGGGAATACGTATTGTCTTTCCGCGAGTGTGATCGAGTGAATCCAAGGACGATCGTTTTACCGTTTTGATTCAATCCCTTTATCGATATCAATCACGTTTCATCGAATCCGCGTCTATCGGAAAAATTTTGTTTACGAATACGCGTGTTATCGCGAGTGGATTGAGTTTGAAAAGTGCGAACGCGTTGCGAGTGGATTGAGAAGCATCGATAAACATCGAGGGATTGTTTTAACGGATTAATGGATTACGTAATGGATTAATAGCCATTTCTTCGCAATATTCGGTAAGTGAAAATTTATATTTTCCTATCAATTTTTCACTTTTTTCATCTTAGAAATTATCCGATGCAAAAAACAGTAAGATACGATTAAAACTTTTTTCATTAAATAAACAAACGTTACACATATAAGGGCAATTTTTAAGATCATTTTTTATACAAAAAAAATACATACACTGATATATTATTCGTAAAATTTGTACGTTGGCATAATTGCGATTACATAGTAATTTTCTGAATCTCTAACGTAACAAGGGTGTAAAAGATATCGCGTGCTCGAGATATCGCGCACTTCGTCAACGTTAAGATAAATTTACGCGTGACGTCAGAATGTCGTACTTGTGACGCGACATTTGAAACGTCTAAGTGCCACATGCACGTATCTGCACGGAATAATTTACACCCGCTGGTAAAATGTCACATCGCGTAATGCTACTGTAACACGGTGTTCCCCGTGTAGGACGGTCTGAATGTGCGCATAAATCCCATAATGTCTAGGATAAAGAGATATATCGATATATCTCACGCAAGTTTTTCAATTTTAAACACATTTCCGTGATCAAATTTTAAATTAAAATTCTCTCTCTTCCTGCTTTTTACGCCAGTCTTTAAGTAAGTCGTGAATTATTCAATGTCAATATATTTTGCGGATATTTTTTTCACAATATTATAACTTAAACACGCGATATGAACTTTAAATACGCGCTTTTTCCGCTTTGAACGAGGCGCAACAACTGCTATTGTCCTCGAATCTTTCAAAGTCGGTCGCAGGGAAAGATATTAAAATCATCCCCCGGATGATCAATTTACGAAGGTCGCTAAGCCGCTTACCTTGAAACCCTCATCAACGGGGATGAAGAAGGTAAAACGACCCTCGGCTTTGAAGATAGACTCCTTCTTTTCGATGACGATCCGCTGTCGGAACGTACTAGAAAAAAAAAAAGGTTAATTACGACGACGTAGTGCACGAGACACGATATAATAAGGCAAATGAGAAAAGTTCGCGTATTTATGTTATTTAAATGATTCCCCGCGCCAAGTTTTTGTATTTATATTCAAATCAGAGGAACTGCATTAATTGATGAACCGGTGTAATAATATCTTTAGACGTAGAACTGTTCGAGAGGATAACATTAAGATATTTAAATTACATATTTAAGTTTAAAAACAATGGATTTTTTATGACACATTATTATTGAATGCAGAGTCAAATATTCACGATATTTAGTTTTTCTTAGTATCACGATAAGTAACTTAAAACGTTTCAAACTGAAGAATTTAATAATAGTTAAAGAACCTATGCGATAAAAGATATTTTCGCTTTTGAAACGCGATGTATATTTAAAACTGAAGTAACGATCTGAGATTCAAAGCGCTCTTTTTTCAAGCGCAATAAACATTTTCGTTACTTTTTATAATCATTAGACATTCTTACTCTCCCTTAAATATCTCTCGTTCGCATTATATAAATAGGATCAAATTCAGCGCTGATTTATATAGTTTACTCACCGTACGCGATGATCGCCCAAATTGAGATTTTCGCTCTGGTTCAGGAACTGAAACGCGTTCGGGTTGTAAATCGGCGTCTCCGGCGAGTTGGATCGTACTGGCTCCAGCACTTCGTTTATAATATGCAGCACCTGAAATGTAAAAAGTTTATTGATAACGTTAGCAGTTTATTGATAACGGAAATATTATAATTTCTCAAATGTACAACTCTTTTAGAAAACAAAGTATACATGTTAGAGTTTTATAAAATTCCTTTTATATTTATTTATATAATTAATATTAAATATTATAACATATATATAATTTTTGATTATTTTATTTTTGACTTCTTTCAATTATTATATTTTAGATGGGAAAAACATTTTTTGAATAAAATCAATTTGAGAATAAAAAAGAATACGTTTATTTAAATTAAATTGACAGAATGATTTTTAAATAATGATAATTCAAAGCTCATAGCTATATAAGAATATTAAAGCACGATTTTAAAGATAAAATTGAGAAATGGGGATATTTAATAAAGATCTTTTGTTCCGAAGACTAAAACATAATTAGCGGATGTAGGTAGGAATATTGAACTCTAGAAATTTCGAGATTAAGGTTTAGAGTTAGTTTCGTTTAAATTTTGAGAGTCTCTAACTTGCGTGCAAGGACTATGTTAATCTCGCCAAGTCGAACGGATCCATAAATCCGGCCGCGGCGGAGAAGACGAAGTGAGACAAACCGACGTCAAGCTCGTGACGCGAACTCTGTGGAAATGAGGACACGAAGAGAGACACGAAGATAAACCCTCCAAAGTGCGGAGGATGCGGAGATGGAGAGAGAGAAAGAGAAAGAAAGAGAGAATAGGAGTGCACGTAACGAGTATTTATCCTGCGGCGACGAGCGCGAGTTATATCGGGTCTGTCAGAAACATCTGACGCGCGCGCGCGCTTTAATAGAAAGCTCATGAAAGAGAGAAAAACATATTTATATTTGTGTGTATATGGGTCTGCGTGTGCGCATGTGTGTATGTATGTGTGTCTAGAAAGGTAACGCACCATGAAATACTCTTTCGCAAGACAGGTTTTTCTTTAGTTGCAATCACGAACAGGAGAGTTTCTTCGGCTTTATTTATCGCGATAAATAAAACAATTGTTTAATTAGAAACTTGTATAAAACGGCAGGCGTTTGACATGTCTCGTGCACATCTTTATATTACATTTTTGTGGAGGAAATAGAAATACGGAAAATAATTCTTTTTTTATAAAATTTCACGATCGAAAAGACGAAAGATGCGGTTCTTTTTCGCGCACTTTGTATAAGCTATTTCACGGGTGTCGAGTCGCGGGAAAGCGAGAAGATGTAGAAACTGTTACCCTCTTTGTGCATCTCCGTCGGGAACACGGGAAGCGCCATCGTTTACTGTCCCGAAAGGGAAAAAGTTCGTGACTAAAACGTTGCCGCCGCTATTTATTCGCTCTCTCCCGCGATCTCGTCCTGACTCTCTTATCTCGCGAGGGATATCCTGTTTCTATAGCTGTTTGCCTTCCTCCGTCTGGGAAAGAAAAGGAAAATGTAGGGCAGAACAAGGGCGTTGGGAAACATAAGCGCCAAAGTTGCAGCCTCCCGAGAGATTTCGCCCTCGGAATATCATTCGAAATATATTTTTGCCGCTTCGTGTTAATAAAAACACGTACATTTAACATGATTCTACTTATTATTAACATATCCATAATCTTCACCGTTTTGATATTACAATATATGTTCTACTATTTTTAATAAATACGATTAAATTTGAATAAGGACGGGAAAACAAAGCAACTTATTGAAAAACCGAGAAACTATGTTGATAGACGACATTAATAATAATTGAATTAACGTAATAATTTCATCCCTAGCGTCATTTTTTTAAATTATTATTAAAATGTTACAGATACCTGCCTGACATACGGCATTACAAGAGTTGGAAATAAACTATATATTTTAGAATCTCGTAAGTGCTTTTAAAACAAACATTTAAAATTTTCATAGAACCAGAAAAAAAACTTACAGCTCTAATGTGACGAGCGTTTGTAGAGCGTATAATTAAATATCCGCGCGATCCATCGTGGTCGCGCCGACAGTTTTAATACGAAATATCCATCACGGTGTCTGTAAAGATGAGGAGAAAAAAAGCTGGTCGTACGGAAAGTTGGCGCCTATGAGCTCTCCGAGAGGATAGGGAGAGAAAGAGAAAGAGAAAGAGAGAGCGCGCGGACAATGTGGAAGACTGTATGATAAGAGGAGAAAAAGAGAGACGGAGAAGGAACGCGTCCCATTTATCCAACGGAAAAAGACAAAACGACAACGACAGACGAGGACAGCGGGACGGGGAGAGGGGAGGTGGTGATAGTGGTGGTTGGCTAGAAACGAATCGTTTTACTCACGGAGAATGAGAGAGGAGAGCGAAGTTTGTGTTCCTTACGGGATAAGACGAGTCGAGCGAGGACGGCCATTTATCTTGCTCCTCGCGGTCGCGAGTCATCCGGAAAAGGGGATCGAACGCGGCAGGACGAATCCTTAATTTTTCACGCGATTACCCTATACGTCTGATTTCCCGCGTAACAACTAAATATGTATAAGGAAGACGTGGAAATTTCAAGACCCCAAGATAGATTTTTAAGATTGCAATAAAATCTTGAGAAATAAGGATTAAAAATAAAAATCTGGCGGCTCGCGATATCTCACCGATACCTCCGCGAACTATCGTTCGATCATGTTAATCTCGTCTCGAACTTCTCTCTTTGTTGCCTCTCAATTTCGCTCGAGCAGCGAGACCGCGACGACGCGGTTGGCTTACCGCGGGTGTATCGTAAAGTTAACGCTAATTAAACTTTACCGATAGTTGGGTCGGACCATTCGCGACCTCTCCGAGAGAGCGGGTTCCTTCTTAATCAGCCTGGCTACCAATATTCGCGATCGTGTATGGTACACAGGGGTATGAGTTATCATCTCAATGCACAGCGCGGCCCGTGCGCTCGCGTTTATTCCTCCCAAACGCCCCGCCGCGAGATAATCACGATTTGCGCGCGGTTAACGATGAATCTCACGTATCGTTATCTTTACGATAAACCCGCGCGAATATGGCTTTCGAACCAGAGATTAAAATTGACGCGAATTTCCAGGTATTCTAATAGAAAAATATCGCCAAATGACATATGGCATCGGGGAATATCGAGGGATAAACCGCTGAGGGCATTGCGGTGTACAGATTTGAGGCATTGCTTGGACATTACTTGGGCATTATTAGGTTTTATTGAAGTATTAATGCGTATTATGGGCGTTATTAAAGTATTATTAAGTCTTTTCTTCCAAATAATAATTTTAAATTTATTAAAATTAAAATTATTAAATTTTAAAAATTTAGCAGTAATGCCCAGGAATTGGGCATTAGTAGGCATTAGTGTACATAATTTTGATCAGCGGTTTACCCCTCGGGGAATATTTTAAGTTTGTTTTTTTCCTCAATTTTTTATCATGAACGATTATCTCTCCCTTTAAAAACGCTCTTTCGATAATTCTTTCGTGTAATTGAACATCCGCTGCTTGTGTCACAAATTCTGGCAAGAGTCCTTTAATGAAATACTTACATTTCGTATAAATTTAGAAAATAATGAACTCCTCGTTTCTCTAGTTAAAACGTTTCTGTGTGCTCTTCAATTAGCGCTCGAAAAGGTGCAAGAGGAAAACGAAGAACGGCAGGAACAGCAGAGCATTTAAGTTTGCAGTTGACGTACGTTAATAATTTTATACGCGCGGCAAGTCGCGGCTATTAAGTAATCAAATGCATTCTTTCCGCATGAATATTCAAGCCAAGGAGAGAGCGCGAAGGTAATTCTATGCAAAGTGGGGAATTCCAAATCCGAATTAGCTCCGCGCGATTCGAGTCATCGCCGGTATAGAAATCGCGCTAATTTTCATCCTTAGCTTCCGGTTTCTTGAGAAAGAGATAAAGTTCCGTACTTCTGTACATTCAATTATCATCGAGATTTATAACAAAGAGATGTAAAAAGGCGAACGGGATGAGAATCGCGACAATTTTCCGACATGCAAATGTTATTCTTAATGGAAACTAGAAATTAAGACGGCTGATATGTTTTTACAGATTGAAGCAAGCGTGAATCGCGGAATGAAATATCGTTAATTTTTAAAACGCAAAATTCTCCGATTATTTTAATCGAGATTCATTAATCTACGACGAATCAATGATCGAACGATGGAATAACGGGAAATTAGACTATTTTTTTAATCTTGAGATTCATTGAATCGAACAGAAAGAGAGAAAGAAGGATACATGATTAGCACTCGTATGGTATGATTTTTCTTACATTTCTTTTTATCCAACTTTTTATTTTTCCATGAATTTTTCATTCTATTTTTTTGTAATGGATGATTGCTTTCATTCTTTTTCTATGGTTTTATAATATTGTAGCCTTCTTTTTTTAGGTAGAGATGAATATTGCATTCGCTACACAAATGTTAACATTATAAATAGGTACAAATCTTATTTTTATCCTTATTTTTATTCGGGTCGTGGATTATTTTAAATAATTGCATTACATTGAGATCTCAGATTTGTTTCACTTTAATACAATTATTTAAGAAAAAAATTAAATTAGAAAGAAAAGCGAGAAATTTTAATTTTCTCGTAAAAAAAAATTTTGCACTTATTCATGTTTTATCGTAAATGTTTAAATAATTGATGATTTCTCGTTCGTTATTTCAAACGAATCTTAAAACATATTCAAGGTTAATCACATTCAAGATTACCTCCGTTATTTTAGTACACATTTTTATGTCTTTGCTACTCTATGAACAATTCTTTCTCCCTTGACGGCAACATGAACTTTCCAGCCAAGTGACTACCATCTTTATTTCACGTAAAGTCCGATACGAAACGCGGCTTCGACCCACCTCTCGCGCTTTACTCCATTCCGCCATCCGCGAAAAACTTCATCCCTTTCTTGCAACTATTCCGAGCGCCTCTCGCGGTGGCTGATTTTCAATTCTCCTCTTCACGGACAAACCGCTTGCACCACCGGCTTCCTGGTGCACTCAAGCATCCCCGGCGTTCCCGCCCTCCCTTTCTCTCCTTTTCCCACGGCAACCCTTCCCGTCATTCCACCCCGGCATTTTTCCCCTCCATTAACCGTAACTCTTTAGGCGATTCTGCCGGCGTTGGTGTAGTTATTCGGACTGGAATTTCTTTAGATTGTTGGAAAACAGGAGCGCAAGGGACTTGCTCGAGGGGGTAGCTGCGTTCCAGGAACGTATAATGAAATCAAAATCCCCACCGTCTTTTGAGATTAAAAACATCATCTCTTTTCATCTTTCTCTCTCTTTTGCCTTCTCGCTCTTTGATGCTTCTCTTTCCTATTGCTGTATGCGATGACAAACTTTGCTAAAATTCAAGTTGAATTCGTTGCAATCTGTGTTCTGTTTTGTCACAGATTGCTGACAAATTATCAAACAAGTTTACGAATTAAATAAGACGATGTTGTAGGATGAAATAGTCTTTGTATCTCAGGGGGAAAGGATTTGATAACGAAATTTGATGCCGAGACGGGGGTGACTTCTCTGTTGCTCGCAAGTCAAATAAAATATCATTCGATCGACAGGAAATAATATATATTGCATCTTCCGGGGAAAAAGCGGGGGACGACAACAAATCTGCGAGTATAAAAAATCCCAAATTGGATTGAAACCTCTCGAATTTCTCTCGTACTTACGAGTAGACTGATGTAATAAAACCGACTATAACTCTGGGGAGCCTCCCCCTCCTCGCGTTTTCCCCTTTTATTTCAACTTCCCGCACGATCTGCCAGGAAATCGAAACTCGGAAAAAGAGCTAAGATGTCATAAAACTCATATCTTAGGAAAACTGCGCGATAAAGCAACGCGAGAAAAAAATGCGTCAGTCAAATTTCTATGAATATCGCTATGAATTAAAATTAGACTTTTTTCAAAGGCTATAAATGCTTATAATATCGGAGATAAACCGAATAGAAATAAAACATTTTAAAAATAAAAATAAATCGTTCGAGAATAATTATTCGGATTAAAAAAAAGTGTTGCCCACGTTTTCAGCGATGCAACATTAAGCCCGATGCATAAGAAACGAAATTAACCATAAATTATTTACGACCGATCTTAAAATGTGCGCATCGACCCGTGCTATATTTCTAATCCGGCGTATCGTAAATACGATGTGTCCATAATCATAAAGTGGCGGAACGGACAGTTACGAGAGCGCCATTCGCTGAATTGCAACGCGATCGGCAAACTATCGGTTTCTATCGACGGGTGGAATGTTTGCGTGAGAATACGCGGTATCAGAAGGGGAGTGCATCGTGAGTTTGTCGAGCTCAAATTGGGAAGACACTCGACACACATACATATAGACACATATCATGCCGATATCGAGCGATTCCTCGTCGCGCGCGCGCCAGCGAAGAGCGCATCGCGATATGTAAAGGATAAAGTTTCGCCATCGGGACGGAATATTTCTCTCTTTCTCCATCATACACGAGACCCTTTGCTTCCGTTTGAGACGCCGCGAATAATGGAATACGTATGTCTATAGGATATACGTAAGGGGACAATGCGCATAAATCCATTCTCAAGTTGATAGATATGCAATGTGCTCACGAGACGCGGCACCGACTGAAAACGGATCGCTGACCTGTTCTATTGTTGGGAAGCAGCTCCTATTATAGTCACACTCGCGATAAAATATATTTGCAACGTTTTTATTTCGCGAATCCGATCTACGAGATCAAAATACCGCACAATTCTTTTATAAAATCAGATATTAATAATTGAAAGTTAAAGATAAAAGTATAACAACTGGGAAAAAATAATAATTGATGATAATAACGAGAATAACAGTTTTAAATCATGTAATATTCATTGAATATTGCACTTTTTAACTTTTATAAAATTAAATATTCTCTCATAACTGACAGCTGCAGAGAAGACAAATAATAGTTATACAATAATATTTATAAAGATAAAATAATATAACTCTGAAAATAAACCACTTTGAAATCAATTAAAAAACTGTATGAAAAATTATTTATTAAGAGTAAATGAATATGATTTATTTGTATTGTATATATTCTTTATAGTTTTTTAACATAAATGTTATTTATTTCAAGTTTCGACTCTAACCATTGCTATTATCGATTGTCAATATTTCACTTTCGTCTAACTCTTCCTATCAATCGTGCATTATTGAATCAATATTGTGCAATTAATAATTATGGGTGATTAATGTAAGTTATTCTAGGTGATCGCGGACCCCCATTCAGTGGCTAATTAGCGCAATCGTGATTATTAATGATAATGTTACAATCAATCATTATCACCAATTTTCACATAATGTACAACATGTACAAATTTTAGTTTTTGCGTCAAATTCAGACAATATATTTCAGCTTTCCACAACTATCCTTTTACAATGATATTTGTGTGTAATAAATACATTAACATATAAAATAATTTTAATTGTATCGAATCTGCATTAAATCTGACAAGCTATAAAATTACCTCTTGAAAAATAAAACATACGTATGTTGTATATTTTTTTTTTATTATTATTTAATTTTTTATTTTCTCAAAATAATGAATTGCAAGTTTAATTTTTTATTTAATTTAATGTATATATAACAATTTTTGCAAAAATGGAGAAAAGTCTGAATTCAAACTCATATTTACTAAAAAAATGAAGCGCGAGACGCGATTTATGAGTCGATATTTTCATGCTCTGGTAACGAGCAGGAAGTAGCTGAGGCAATGGAACTTCCGGGTTAAGTGGATGAGAAAAGTTTCCCTAATATTACCGGGAAGCAAGAGAGAGATTGATCTGCAGGCGAGCTCGTCGAAGGGATTAGTCGTAGCCCTGGCTAGTCCCGTGCGATTTTCATCAGGTGATGGTACTTTAACTATAGATTAAAGGATTCGTCTGGCAACCTGAAATGAGATCTACCTTCCCTACGCGACCGAAAACTCAAATCGGCTGAGAAGGGGGGATACGTTGAAAGGGAGATACGCTATCGACGACGAATTTACGGGTATTTGCAAAAGATTCCACCTTGATAGAGGTCCCATGAACGAAACTACTTGGCAGTATTTGCGCAAAATGCTATACCTTACAACGAATTGCCTCGAATATCTTTTCAAGGAACGAATTTATTTCGCAAGATTCTGTAAAAATCCGTAAATTTTACAGCGCACAAATTTAGCGTTTCCTACGAAATTATATATTTTCAAAAATTATATTTATGTATAATCGTCTCCATTTAATTGGCAAGACAGGGAAAGGGAGGAGGTACAAACTACACGGTAATTCTTGGCTAGCTTACAATTCGGTTGATTATTATAAATTATTATAAATCGCATGCGTTAACATCAGGATTAATTTGCAAGGAACAGTGAGAGCTCCATCGATAACCGACGAGTTGATGACTCTCGCGAGAATGCGAATGCCAGGAAGCGCCGTTCGACATTATCGAAGCCCGCGATATCCATCAACCTAATGGTCTCGCGGCCAAGGCGAGCGTGTAAAGCTCATTAAAAGCTCGTTAGAAAGCCGCCAGCGGCACATCGGGACGGTCGAGGTAACGTGGACGTTGTTACCGGGAAATCGGTCAGAAAAGTGGTAGTTGAATGCGAGGGAAATGAAAGCTTTACTCGTAAAGATAAACTCGCGATTTACGTGACACTAAAAATCTCTCGACTTTCTCTCGTCAAACAAGCATACGCTTGCATGTTTTACGCGACAGTAGTAAACTTTGTTTCTTAATTTTTATGTGTACAAATGTGTTTGAATTATATGTACAAAAACGTTTTTACGCTGCCAAATTTTTTATGAAATTTACTCCATCATATATAATGCTTCCGCAAACATTTTTTTGGGCAAACCTTTTTAAATATTTGTCTTCATGTAAAAATAATAGATTGGCGTGTTTAAGAATAATTATTAAACATTTCTCTATAAATACTCAAATATAAATACGAATAATATCAAAATAAAGTAAAATATTGAGATAAAAATATGATGAATTTCTGTCACTTTTCATTTACCTGAATCATGGTGTCGCCGTTGACTTTTAATTTGGATTGAAAGTTGCTCTGCTCCAAGAGAATCTTAGCGTTATTAATGTACACGTCCACGCCGTACTTTCCTGGTGTTCTAGTGATCCATAGAGGTGGGTTGCCTTCCAGTTCAGAGGATATCGAGTCCCTCAGCTCTTCGATCGTTAGAGGCCGGTTCGCTGTAACCGACAAAGAAAATATCTTGTTAATACTTTGCTCCATAAAATGTACTTCGGATGTTAAAAGGTAAAACCTTCTCATCGATACGCACATGAATAGAGTTGCTTTAGTTCTCTCCAAACAAAACCGCAAAGATTGCGATTTACTCCTTCGACAAATGCAAAGTTTTTAAGTTTTCAAGATTTTTTCTTGGTAAAAAAGAATAATGCGGGAAAAATAAAGAAAAAAAGCACGCGAAGAAAAATGCTGAAAATAACGTAAATGGCGAATGGGACAGAAACTGGAGATAGAGCAAACTTCAAAAAGTCCACAATGAAGCTACAATGCTCGTCGCTTTATTATCCCGTTACCGAGAAAACGTCCTCGTAATCTTGAGGTTTTTTCCTCTTATGCGAGCATATAGTAAGAAGCGCAGAGCAGAAACAACGTCCTTACTATTATTATTTGATACCACGAGAAAGATGCAGTTATGATAAATATTTATAGAACGCTAAATGTTTCATTAAAATTTGCAAAACAAAACACTTTTTTAGATTTAATTCTTAAATTTTTGGATACTTAAACTTTCTTTATGTTTTTGCAACATAATCTATACATTTTTTACCCAATTCTAAATATAATTTTCTTTAAATGTTGTATTGAAAAGTAATTTCCCGAATATACGAATCATGTTTTATAAAGATAGACTTCGAGATTGAGAAATCGATAGAATTAAATATGCATCCACAATTAAATAATTTTATTTGCACTTTAATATAAATGCCAATTAAATAAATCAGAATTCTAAATTTTTATTTTCTTCGAAATAACCAAACCAAATCAAAAATAAAATCTCGATTTAATTTCTGATTTTCCCTGTAGTTTTAACGTAAGAATCAGAATACTTTTGTACGTTCCTATCGAATATCGCGGCATTGTAGTTTCTAAGAATAATCCTGCTCACGACACAAGTGACTGCGAGTACCGTGCAAGCTCGGAAAGTCCAATCACCGTGAGGAAGAAAGCGGGCTGTCCATAGTACCGACAACAATGACGCTCATTACGAACGCTAGGGATTGAGCCGCGTTTCGTAAACCACCGGTCGTTTACCCATAAAAGTTTCCGGGACACAAGAAGCGGTCGGTGCCGTAGAATTTCGTTTTCTCGGCAGCGCGACGACGATTCGGGCGCGACGTCCTTGCGAGAAATAATTCTCCTCATTCGCGAGCTTTTCGCAAAATTGCATTGCATTACGACAGAATATATATCCCGTTTATCCACGGGTCGTAGAAATTATATTTTAAATTATACATTTTTCCCATCTGTCGTAACAGTCGAATCAAAGAGGCCATTGCGATTAAATTTTCGGCTCCTTTATTCCTTTAAATTCCTTTAAATTTCCTTTAAAATCTGCTTGGCTATTTTATTTTATTTTTTTTTTTTTTTCAAATTTTTAACGCTCGCACAAATAATGTTTGCATGTAAACGAGGAAATAAGAAAATTATCTTTAACATGCATAAATATATCGGCGATGATTCATCCGCAAACTTTGACAATTCGCCGACGTGAAAATTTATATGGTTCGCACTACATATATATGTACAATTATATTTAAATAATTATAATATTGGCAAAAGTTGCACATTTCTCTCGCAATACGAAAAGTAACATTTATGATGGCAGTTCGAAATTTAAAACTTTAAACCTGTTGTCTTTTATGCATCGCTCTCAAATATTCTTATATATGATATATACAACAATTATGCGATATATAAAATGTGTTGATCAGTTGAAGACTAATCATTGTTTTTAAAAAAGTATGGCTCAATAATGTACGTACTATTTAGGTCAAGTTTAATATAATGATTACGATGAAAAAAATTCATATATATTCGTAAAATTTTTTCGAGCTACAACTTATTAAGATAAATTTCTCTCGATACGCTATTCTTTTGGCATAAAGTGACTTCTGGCTTATCGTGTACGTACAAGCTTGGAGAAGCTCAGCGCTCGAAGAACCCATCAAGCCACGCCATACACTACATGCTTTTATATTTCCGTGACGCGTCGTCAATCACCCTAGAATGGTTGCATGCGTGATCTTTCTTCCGCTAGGTAGAAGACGGAATATACGAAGAGTGCATATATAAAATGTATTAGAATTTCGATATATTACGAAATATCGTGCATATGAATTTGAATGCAAGCTGAATTAATTGTATAATTATTTCGAATGTGTCAATTTTTTTTGTGGGAGAATCAAGTATTTTTTAAGTATTTAAAAAGATAATTGTTTCATTTTATTATTATATATTGCAAAATATTGTTTGGTCAGTAATTATAATTAATTATAATTTTTTTAGATTTGTATTATATTTTCTCTAAAATATTTAATCAGCATAAAATTTAACATCAAATACATGTATATTTTGCAGATAATTTATTCTATATAATAATAATATTTTAAATATTTATCTCCGATATACATGTATATTCCATACGGAAGCAAAATTTTTTTCAGCTCGTCGAAATTCGGTCGTAAGTCGGCGTGAAAATGCCAAGCACGTTCGAAAGTTGGTTAGGCGTCGACGAACAGCGATCGCATTATCGATCGAAGCGACGGTTTATCGAACGAATCGACGAATGGGGCTTTATTCGCACGCCGGCTGGATTTTTATAGCGCGTCTCTCTCCGCCGGAGCGCATTTTTCTTGTTACGCCGGAGAGTGCTTTATGCGACGTGATCGAGTCGCGGGAACGATCGTATGCCTCTCAGAGGGTAATATCTCCAAGCCCGGGGACTCGCGAGCGTTTTGTCCCAACAGCCGAGCCTTTTCGCTCTTTCAACGAGGCGACCGAATGATTAAGCTGCCGATCGATTCGCATTTATTTTCTTCCCCGCGAGCCCCGCCTGTCCGCCCGTCGTGGCGATGCGAGGCACAGGTGCTACCAGGCGACCACAAAACGAGAACAACCCGCGCAAAGCTGCTTGCGCATCGATTTATATCCCCCATTCCCCCTTATCCGCAGCCTCCACCTCTCGCGCGCGACGTCTCTACTCGTCTCTTCTGTCCGTTTTCGACGTATCCGAAATCCGACTTTCAAACATGCACGTCGGCTTCGTCTGATGAAGGCGAACCGCGCGTTGCTTTATTCGGACTGTGATAGATGGTCTCGGTACACATGTATTGTACAGCTAGATATTTTTGTGCTTCATAAAGAAGAAATTCCTTTTAAATGTATAACAAAGAAATTAGGAACGTGAAAGTAGAAACATTTGTATAGATGAACATCTACATAATTAAGTAAGCGTATGATTAAGAGATTTAAAAGAAGAAATATTAATCGTTCAAATAATATTCGATTGTATGTTGAAAATCTTTATTTTAGAAAGATGTCCTGAATTTATCTTTATTTAAATATACCTTTATATCTAAATATATCTTTATATATTTTAGATAGATGTCTTAAATTTTAAAATTATTCAACCTCAATTTTTTGATGTTTCGAATCTAGGTTTATAAAATCTTATGTGAGATAACTCTTCGAATTTTGAAATAAAATTACATATAAAATATAATATTTTTTTCTCAGCTATTATAGCTAATATAGCTTTTATATCTTTTATATACATATATAGCTTTCTATTTATTTATATATTTATTTTATTAGAGTATATATTATCTTTTATAGAGTATATAAATCTGTATCATATGGAAACATATCAGTTTTATTTTTTAAACGAAATGCATTTATATGCACATATGACATTTTATTCGCATCTGAATAATATCGCAGAGCTATAACAGGGCTGCGTTCGGGAAACATCACCCGAGTGTACCCGGGTATCATTTTATCCTTGTTTAACATTCGGTGAACAATAAGGATAAAATGATACCCGGGGGCACTCGGGTGATGTTTCCGAACGCAGCCCAGCTGTTCTAACGTCAGATGCTCTAAACTCTAGCAGATGCTGTCATATGGCGCCAGCTAGCGGCACAAGCTTTCCTTAATGCTGACTGTAACACGTTCGGTTACGTTACAGTCGTTTGCGCGTGGTCGCGTTGTGTGTTTCTCTGTGAGTGATTTGTTCCTCTTATTTGCGCTATTCGAGACGCGTATATTTAAGACAGACATATATTCGGCAGCTCTGTAACAGCACCGGTCGTAAAATGGAGAATGTTTCCGTGTCCAAGGTAAGTGATACGACGCATGCAACCTGTTGCTATCGCCTGCTTAACCTCAAAATGCATAGCATCAACATGCTAAACTGTTACTATGAATAATGATTCGTATATTTTCATTATTTGTCTTAAAAATTTAATGAAAAATGTTAATGAATATGTCTTTGTTGCGACTTTTTTGTATGCGTGTAATACTATTTTCACTTATATTATTAAAAAGAATTATATTTTATATATCTTTTTAAATTGGAACTGATTATCTAATAGCTTATTGTGTAAAGTTGACAAAAAAATTATTGTATTTAACATTAACACATGTAAAATTTGTATATTGTACATTAGGTAATTACACATTAACAACTTGTACAATAATTTTGTTTACATTTGCGATTTGCGATGTTTGTCATCTTCATCACAATATATATACATCCAAAACTAAAGCTAAATTAATACAAAATTTTTGCTAAAATAAGTTAACGTTGCGAACATATAAGCAATTAATTTTACAAATAATAAATTAACAAAATTATATATTATCCTTGTGGTTACTGCATCGTTGTCTCCTCGGATAATTCTCCTTCTCTGTTTTTTCTTTATTTATATGACATTTACTCAAAAATATAGTTCATTACACACACGCACTAATTATCAAAATATGAAAATTAACAATTTACTATCTCAGACAGCACAAAAAGGCCAAAAGATGTCTTAAAGACGTCTAGAGGACTTTAAGGCGTCTTTAAGTCGTCTTTTAGATGTCTTTTGGACATGTGTGCTGTCTCGAATACTTTATATAGAATATATATACTATTTTATATAGAACTCTTAATATTATTCACATATGATGTATAACTTTATTGTATATGCAATATACAATAAAACGCAAGAATCACAATTTATACAAAGTTGCAATCCATTCAGCATTGTAAAATAGCACGTCTGAATTTACACAATGCTATCTTAATTAAAATTTAATATTATTTATAATTAATAATATTAGTTTTAAAATATATATTTATATTAATGAAATATTTACATATAATATGTAATATATTAATTTTCATAAAATAAATTAAAAGTTTAATAATTAAAAAATATAGCAAATAATTTATTTTAAAAAGTAAAGTTTTATATCAAATTTTAATCAAGATTTTATAAATATTAAAATTTAAAATACTTAATATTAAAAAAAAAATATTTATATATAATATATGATATAATAATTCCACAATGTTAGTTAATGAATAATACTCGCATTATAACAATTCATTGTAAAACTAAAGAGATCTGCAAAATGCAAGAATATATTATCGCTTTACCGAATCGCAGGATGATTTTAATCGAATAATCACTCGTGTTTCAATGATCAATAATGTACTACAAATAACGCATTTATGACACGCGGTTCATAAATATTAATTTAGTATGGAATGAATATAATTCTCTTTGCGCGACATTATGTTAACACGAGACTAGTTGAGATGCGGTAATCGCGGAAGTTAATTAGTTGCGCAGGCTAACAGTCTCTGTTAGCACGGAATATAATCACGTTTGGCATCTCTTAGTACTTGTTACGATCGTGTCTAGAGAGATAATACACGACAACATACGAAGTGTCTTGTAATGCTTCCTTCGAGTCTCGTGTGAATAATAATAGTACTATTGTACATATTTAAATAACAGAATGTTATAAAAATTTTTACGATGTGTTTAATATATATATATATAGCCATTATTGGGTTATCAAATATCTTAGAATTTATATTATATCAAACAAATTTGACATTTAAATGGCAATTGCTGGGACGCATATATTATCTATTGATTTATTTATTCGAAATCGCGTGAATCGACAAAACGATGGTATATTTTTGGATATTGCATTTTGCGAATATTTACTTTTAATTTTAACTTGTACATGTCTCTCTATTCACTTATGTTATAATTAGAGATGATAAAATGCGTGCGTATATTATTCATTAGTAACAGAGAAAATATATTGTATAAATTCAAACACGGGATTTTCCAGTGTCGAGCGAATCATAGTTTCATAATTGTTACTTTTGCATTCTCTTGTTATATAAATAAAGTTGTATTCGATTAACGTCGGAATGTTACGTATCGTGTGATTATAATTAACCATGTTTTCGCGAATGAATATTACATGAATGATATGAAAGAGCAATAAACATGAGAACAGAAGAAGGAACAGATGGTCCGGGGACGCATGACGGAATAATCATGGAATGTATGAGCAATTTCATTATTCTAAATATTATTAATTTATTATAATAAATAAAATTGAGTAAAATTTAATTGCTTCCTAAGCGTTAATGATTCACTTGAACAATTAACTTCGCGCGCACATAAAATACATTTTAATACTAAAATCAAAAGAGAAATATTTTTTTAATATACTTTATTTTTGTACGTCAAACCAACATCGCCTTGTTATTTTAATTTAAACGATGAGTAATAAATCTGATATTAATACAATATATGTCGAGAGTAAATAATTCGGGAAACATTTTAATATCAAAAGAGATGGAGAGCAATTAATTGCAATTAATACATAATATAATTTACAGAATGATAGATGTCAGGACGTTTTCGAATATTTTTTAAAGCTTATTTTGCGACTAAATTCAGAATTATTTCAATAATAAGAATTTGATAAAACAATTTCATATCAAGTTGATATAAAGTTAATTTATTTTGGTTTTTACTATATAATTACAGTATTCTGTGCAATCAACTGTGACAATTTAATACATATTTTTGAAATCTATTTACAGCATTTTGGAAGCAAAGATGCTAGCATAATGTTAAGCATTTTTATTATTAATTTTCTACTAATTGGTAAAAGCAATAAATTTTAGAACAACAAATAATTATCAATAAATTGACATTTAATTATGTTATATATTCAAATTTTACTTCTCTCGATGCGAGATTAATGAAAGTCAATTTGCAAGAAAATTACATTTTATCTTTTTTAATTATATACAATTTGATGTATAATAATTCTTATAATATATACAATAAAATTTAAAAGTGCGTGAAATTTTGAAGTGACAAAGACAATAATATCGTTATTTTAATGTAAGACAAATATTGCATACGTAATAGAGCATAATATCAATTACGATTTTTTTAGGGTGTATTTGCTTACAAAGGTAGTTACAGAATTGGCAAAAGGAAAAGAAAAGCTAAATACCCAGAATATTTTGACGAACCTTGGTATATTGCATATAGCGAAACTTGGAGATATATTGAACAAGCTGCAGAGGTACACAGTATATATCGTGCATTTAGTTTCATCCATAAATCTCAATTTAACAGACGCCAGAGTACCTAACAGAATGCGTTAATATTTCAGAATGTCAGAGCCAAAATGTTTCAACAGGTTATGTCCAATTTGGAGACTTTTGTGTCAAAAATAAAATCGAATCCATTAAATACAACATCCTATGAAATACCTACAGCTATTTTGTTAACAGGTGAAAACATATGTTAAACCTGCTACAATTTTTATGAAAAATTATACTCTTATACTTTTTTACATTTAATTTATCTAATAATCTACCTAAGCTAAAATTTTATTTCGAATTACTAAGGAATATTTTTTTCATTAGCGAATTTCGATAAATACAATTTACAAATAAATTAAAATTATAGGGGTTAATGTTCCCGATCACACGACACTTTTCGATACAGCGATATCTAAGCTTAGCAAGATAACGTCACACGTAGCAGTGCTATGGAGTAAAGACTGTAACAATTTGAAAAATATCATCGAAGATACTATATATCAATTTATTCAAAAATCGAAATCGGTTAGTTCGCAATAATAGTTGCGTACAAGTTTTGCTTATTTCAATTTTCAAATATAAATCATTATTATTTGTAGGATGATGTTCCTCAATTGCGTAAAAGTCAATGCACTATGCGTGCCTTAAAAGAATGGTTTGTCGAATATGAGGATCCTGAAGATCCTTTGATCATAATTTTACCAGATTTCGAGAGTTTTTCCACTAACGTTTTACACGATTTTATTTTGGTGTTAAGGTATGGTATTAATTTTTAATGATAATGTTTTAATGGATCATGCAAGATACACTTGCATGATCAATAAATTATTTAAATTCACGCACATGATAAACAATTGTGAAAAAAATTCTCTAATAAAAAATTTTTGCAGTTCATACAGAAATACATTGAAGTTCGTACTTATATTTGGTGTCGCGACAACATTACATATTGTACATAGATCACTGACATATGACGTCACATCCAAGTTAGTAGTACAGGCAAGTTAAGCAAAAATTTTTGCACAACACCGCTTATAATATTTTCATATTTTGTATTATATTTGCTATTCGCTTTTAGGTATTCCATACACAAACACAAGTCGAAACACTATCCGATGTACTAGAGAACACTGTCTTCTCCTCAAAAATCCCATTCAAATTAATCGGTCGTGCGTTTCAATTACTGACCGATATTTTCCTGTTCTATGATTTTTCGGTTGATAATTTTTTACAAAATTTTAAGGTAACAAAAAATGAAAGAATCAATTCCTCGCAATACACTACTTGTAAATGTTTCATTTTTTTTAGATATGTATGATACAGCATTTTTACGGTAATAATATAAGCTCTCTGTGTTGTAAACCAAAAGACATTAAAGAAAGGATATCTAAACTCGCAGATGAAAACATCGCAGACATTAAAAATTTACCGTCTATTGCAAAATACTTGAAGACATCTAGCAAAGTAACGAATGGGAACGATAAACTTAGCGACATAGAATTTAAGGTTCGTACTGTTTACAAGAATTAAAAGGAGGCCATCAAAAATCATATATACTATCAATAACAGAGGAATATCTTTCAATTAATACATTAATATATATAATTGAGTTTATATATTTTTAAAATTTTAATTTAACATCTCATCAAGCTACTTAATAAAAAGAATAATTTTTTTAATAAGGTTTTTCTGAAATTTGTGTCCGAATAGAATTATTATTGATGTATAATTTTGACTACATGTGCTCTTGAATTATCGCCTTCAAAAACTCAATTTCTTGTAGGAACTACTGGAATCGTTATTAATTAAATTTCACAAATTTATGAATCAGTTTTTAATCATTTTAAGATGTTTGCACTGCTTAGTTGCTCCATTACCAGGCGCGCCAATGGGTAAACAGGTATAATGCTTTATCAATTTAAGATGAAATATTGATATATATGTATATATATATTTCACATATATGTTATACATATATCAGAAGTCGAAATCTCACGAAACAATATAAAAATTATTTTAGTTGCGAGAAGTTTACACCAAAGCGGTTTATACGAATAATCTCACAGAATCATGCGAATATAAAGAATGTTTGAAATTATTGGGATTTTTGTCGAAGGAGGAACTCCTCTCGAAACTCGAATCTATCATAAAGATCATTGAAGATTCCAAAGATCCGGTGATTAAGAAAATTAAAACCAATCTCGACTCTCGCATCAATGCGATTCGAGAGGCTAGCTTAAGTGCCACAAAAGGATCTTTTGAAATAATCAGCGTGGAGGAAAAACTTAGTCGTATGCAGCTAAAGGAAGTATGTGTGAATATCATTCTTTAATTTTTTTACGCTCGAAAAATACCTTCGTGTCACGTTACATTATTTTTTACTGCTAAACTAATGTTTTCATATTAAATAATATCAAGCTGATAAAATACAAGTTTATTTTTATTATACTTTATGTATAAATTAACCAGATTTTACCATTTTACGTAAAGTCACGAAAGTAATTTCTTTTTCTCTCTTCACTGTCACAATCGAATACAAATCAATATCTCGTACCCTAGAGATGAAGATTGTCGACGAAGTATGAACGCGGTGATTAGTGACTTTCATTCAATTCTACCACGTGTCCTCTTTTCAGAAATTGCTTAAAATGAGTCAGCAGCAGTCGCGTTCCGCTTACAAACAGGCGCAACACGATTTAATCGATTATCTGGATCGAGAAGTCTTTTCCGTTCACCTGATCGAGCCGAGTCGCGTGACGGCTCACGAGATATTCTGTTACAGCGACGGAAACCTGGCGAAGCACCACATCCGCGGCTCTTTGAGGGCCGCCATACACATGGGATTGAACGATCCGCAGATGTACCTGGATGTGAGTGGACAAGTTCGGCATGAATGGCTCGCGCACGCGATTTCATTATTTCATTATTTTTCTCGCGTCATCGAACATATCGAGTATGCCCGACAAATCGTTCACGGCAAATTGAATCTTTAAATAATATAAATACATCTATATAAATATATACGCAGTCTCGCGTTCGAAGCCTCGTGCATTAATGCTCACGTATTAAAAATCCAGTATAAAAAGGACGAGAAAAGAGACGATATCATTTATCGATTTCATGCATTTTAAATTGTTAAATCACTTGTGATTTGTGATTTTAAATTATTCAACCTTTAAATTTTTTACTTTTCAATACTATCGGCTCATCTTTTTTTCTCTTGTCCCTTCTTCCGGGACTTTCGAATTGATATAGCGGAATTCGTATTAATATGACACAATCAGTTTTTAAGTACAGGCGATCTTTGGATTAATCGATCTCGCTGCAGGCTGTCGCGGTATTTAATCTTTCTTCATACGAGCCATTCATCGGCGACCGCTGAAAAAAATTGCTCTTATCTCATTTTTCCGCGATGCAGTTAATTGGAAATGCATATTTCAGTGCGATTGCTGCAAATTGGAAAACGACGACGACATTCCGCGCACGCTGCCCGACCTGAGTATAATTTATAAGCTGCATTTGGAGTCCAGGAAGCTGATCAATATGTACGACTGGCTACAGGTAACAATCCCGGCCCGTGCTCATGTTTACAGGTTAATCCCTGTTACACTTACGGTCACGAACTCGGCGGACCGTCTCGTGATTTTAATCGCCGCCGCCACCGCCCCCGCCGCGAGCGATTCACGCAAGCACGTCATTGTAAGCAAGGCGCACACAAGGAGTGCCGAGTGCTTTATCGCCGGCCGGTTGTTAGCCAGTAAAATGCTTCTTGTGAAAATTGCGCCGGCGAAAACGTGCTCTAAGCTGAACGGTTCAACGACGCCGATCGCGAGAGAATTATTGGACGTTTAACATACGAGAGATTAAGACCTTTTTTTCGTAATAAAATTTTTTTCTTCATTATTAAGTTTTTTTTGGTAAGAAATTCAAGAGCTTTGTTTCTCAAGGTCTTTAAGTTTTTGTTATTTGAAATATATTTTGACATTCTTGAAATTTTAAATTATTCCTCATTTTGATTGCGTATTTTTAGTTTTATTGTTAAGACGACGCAATATATTCTTTTAGGCGTTCCTGACAATCATAGATCCGCAAACTCAGGCTACGGAGCAGCGCGATGTGGATCCGCAGCTACAGTATCCTTTATAAAAGTTTCCGCGCGAGAAGCAACCCTCGCGTTCAAAGTGATCGACTCTCGTCGTGATTTGTATTATCTACGTTGTCTTTGAAATTCATATCATGCCTCCTAACGCGCGGATCTTACTCCGTAGACGTAACTTCAGCGAATTAGATGCCTCCTAGTTTGAATAATTCGCACGTATTATCTCGCATTTCATCACGTAGTAACTTATCCTTAACGGAGAGAATTCACAGAGCTCGGTTTACTCAAGCGGTTGCCGCCTTGCAGTTCCTCGGTTTCATCAAGACTTCGCGAAGGAAGACGGATCATGTAAAACGCCTTACGTAATAACAATATTGCGTGTTTGATTGTTTGTCTTGTTTGTTCATACAACTTGTTATGCGTGGTAAAAACATATTTTCGAAATATTTTATTTTGTATCATTTATACGAGAATGAATAAAACAGTATTTTAAAATAAGTGAATCTCCTTTTCTTCTAAGCGCAATCTCATGTATATCTCCCAATTTAAATATTTATTCACTTTCAAAATTCGAAGATGTTGGCATTGAATAATTTTTAATTTTTGATTTTAATTATAAATAAAGATGTAAAAATTGCATGCACACACAATGATTTAATATACATATAAAATATTGATGCTTATGAATTTTATGAATTTTATGAATTAAGAAAATTAAAGCTGGATTTACGGATTCGACTGAATGTCCTAGATTGACATGTACATCTTAATGAAATATTTTTTATCATTTTCACGATAATGACTTGAACGTGATTGAAGACGCGTATCTTGTGTATTTATTTTAATCTTCGTTTTTTAGAATCGAAAAGATGACGGAAGTTATTATATCGAGTTCGTAGTGGAATAATTTAACGACTTGCACATATATCGATGATCGCGCGTTCCGTATTTGCATAAATTTTCGCCCGTCGTGATCTTGAAATCCCGAAGCAAACCGACGTGCAATTTTTCTTTCGTTTCTTTTCTTCGGCTCTCAAAAAATCCGCAATATCGATTACACCGTCTTTGTGGCGGCGTCGAGCGTGCCACGCGTTCCACAGAGATGTGAAAAAAATTCGGCCGAGAGCACACGGCAATCGTTTCCGCATTTTAACGTGGACGAATATCGATTAATCGGATTCCGTCGACGGCCTTTTTTCTCGCCCAGCGACACGGTTGAAAGTTAACATTCCAAGCGACAATTTTTAATCCTTCGTTCGATGATGGATGAAATTTATTTGTGTCAAAATTTAACGGTAATGCCTTTCTAAAAAAATTTTTTCTTTAAATAAAATTAAGACCAATATTCCAGAAGGAATTAAAAGTAAAATCCAACAAAATTGTAGATGACGAATGATTTATGCTTTTTGAAGCTTACGAAAGTTTACGCAGTTACGTAATATTATCCGCTTATCTCTCTAGCCCACATCAAAGTTACCTATTTCTATTATATTCGTGAACGTGACGACATTATCGGTCCTCGTTACACGTCATGTCCTCGCGAACAATCCCCGCGTTACAATCCATTGTCACGAGTATCGTGACGTAGCACATTCACAGTACAGATCCACCGGGATAATGTTCGGACAAAGCCAGACGTAGATTGCCCCTGCGTTTCTCTCTCTCTCCCTTCCTCCCCCTCTCTCTCTCTCTCTTTCGGTTAATCATAAAATAATCCCGGATTCAAAGGAGAGTGACGATGCACAGGCAAGGATTCGGTAAAGGTTACCGTCCATGCATTGATTGGAAGGGATGCTCCTGATGCACAGAGTACGTTAACCCTTGGCTCGCCTTTGACCCTTGCCGAGAAAGGACAAGGGATGTGGAAAGGTACAGAAAGGGGTGAGCTTGGATAGCATCCTCCGTTGTGCAGGAAGGTTCAAGGATATAGGATAACTTCGGTGTCAAAGGAGCGTATTGTGAAATTTCCTGAGAGGATCTTTCGTATCGCGTTCGTAGACATGGATCTGCCTACGGTACTTAATTTTTAAATTTAAAAAATCGAAGAAAAAAACAATTTTAGGATCTAGTTGAACTTTAAAAATACACTTTTTTAAATTCTATGCTATTGAAAACTTAATTAGTCGACAAAAATCCTATGATTCGCATATTAAAAAACGGCTGGACGTGATACTTGATTTTTAAAAAATTTGAGAAACTCTAAAATCCTCGTAATAGATGAGTATGTTGGGTATAATATCCTAAAATATAAGATTCAAAGAATATTATAAGATTTGAATTTGCTAACAATTAAAGATGTAAAAAAAAGAGATCTCTTATGATATTTCGTATCACACACATATAAAGCATCGGAACACAATAATTTCGATATCAAAGGAAATGAAAGTCCTGAGAGTCGGGTATTCTGAGGACGTTGTTCTATTGGTCTTCGCGGAGGACTTTGGCTCGTATGCAGATGAATGGAGATACGAGGCAACCGAGCTTGCATATCCACTTTGCCTTTCACGTTGAACGCAACGCGGGATCGGGTGGTGATATCGATTCGACGCGTTCCCGAAGGTCTCGCTTGGATTGATGGCTATCTTACTTCAAATGGACCGACGCGGCGGGATGGTATGACGAGATATGGCTGCGTTTCAGAGATTGTGCATTGATAAATAAAACAGCTCTCATGAGATTAGACGAATTATGGAAATAATTTTTTGTTCGAATCAGTAATAAAAAATTTGCTTCTTCCCTACAAATATATTTTGAGGACTAGTCTTAATTAAATAAAGATGTCAGATTGCGTTAAAGAATTTTTTGATTAAGATTGAGCTCGGCGCCATCCTATATATTTGCCACGTAGCTTACATACGAGATAGTGAATTAAGTGTCTTACGAGGAGATAAATTTTCAAGAGAAAAGTTTTGTTTCAATAACGCCAAATCTGTTTTCGCACTCTCTATCTTTCTCGCGTCGCGTCCCGATCCTTATCCGCATCCCGCATCGATCCTCGCGCTTCCACATGCCCGAAGAAAATCCATTTGCAAGAAAAATCTATGAGGGAGGTCCACTTCTCCAACTCGAGCAAAGTGCAGATACGCGGCGAGAATCAGTTTTCCGGGTCGGGGCTGCCTGAACTCTCGTAACCTTCGTGCTCAATCGACGGCGCGACCCCGATATCCTTTCGGCATCCTCTTTAACTTGTCGCTATCGTTATATCGGATCTGCTCGGCGACGGTCGACGGAGAAACGAAGTCTATTCTTTTTCCGGCTGTGCATGCACGCGCGAGACCGACTTGTATATTTCTCGGATACGATTGCACCGATTTCTCTCCGAAGCACATAGCTCTTCCGGCGAAACAAAACCAACAAAACTTTATTCTGTTTCGCTGCGAAAAGCCTTTCCTCCATCATTTTTGAAAAATTACTTAGTTACTTTGTTATTCTGCGTTATAGAAATGAATCAAAATAAGTTTGATAAGTATTTATGTAACGATTCAATTGCTTTCTTGTACCTTTGAGGTGAAGGATCGATTTAAAAATTCGACTTAATTTTTTCATCATGTCAAATTTCGCTCGACTTGAGAATTTAAAAAAATATTTACTTCTGGCCCATTTTTTCGATTTTATAACTTTCTAAAATTTTCATCGAAGGGATGACACCGCGTGTACGTACACATGTGGACGCGAACGTTTCTGTTTCGACGTGATGTAATTTAAAATCAATGTGATATTCGATATCGATAAAACGATTGGCGAGTAGATAGATGACGCGCATTACGATGTCGTCGACGCGTTCGCCGCGGTTTTCACAAGTACCTACAATTACCAATTATAATAGCGCGCCGACTAATTAGTAAACAGTAGTAATAACAACGCGCGTTTATCGATCAGCGACCTGGGAACCGACCGCATCGCTCGCTAATAATCATCAGTTTCAGCCGTTCCCTCGTTTGCCGGGTGACCGCTCGCGGATTCTCCTTCTCGTTAGACAAGTAAAAACTGGTATTTGGAGGTTTCGTGAAAGAAAAATAAAATGTTGATTAAGAGAGAATTTTTTCCCATATTTTTAATTCATCTTCGTCGCTATAGATCCACAAATTGTAAATATTGAACTTTTCGAGCGGATATATTTACATCAATATAATGTAAGATAGAGACTTATCAGAGTATCATTCCCCCCAAGCTAAATAAAGGCTGGTATTTTGAAGTTTCATGAAAGAAAAATAGAATGTTGGTCAAGAGAGAATTTTTTTCCGTTATTACAACATTTAAGTAGCGTACCGTTTTTTTATTCTTTATGCGGCTCTCTATTTGCGGATTCGAATATCCGAACATCCGATATATGCAATATTCTTCTGCGCATTTCAAAGACAAATGTGTGTCGGATAAAATCTCTTTTTATTATCCATTAATATTATTTCGATAATTTTCTCATATTCTTTTTCTGATTTATTCTTTCCGAAGAATTATATAGTTTTACTCCGATAATGTAAATTCACGAACATTCGAGGATTAATATATATCTCTTGCGGAGAACAATCTGTGCGTCATAGCGCTTTTATCTCCAAATACAACGACACACACATACAGACATCTCTTCGGAGATCCGCGAATACCGTAGAAAACTACCCTCGGGTATCTCGGAATTTCTCAGCGCAGATGACTACATTTCCCATGGGAGACGGTCTTCCTTCTCGGACTTATTTTCGTGCAAGATGAAAGGAAGCGTTTGCGGTGGTCACAGAGTGTCGCGAGGAGAGGGAAGTGCTCTCGAATCCTTAGAGGTCTCTACAAGCCGTCCTCCAACACGGAAATCAATCTCGACAGCTTCTCGCATCAATCTCGCATCACACCTGAAGCGCCCAATCACGTCCGCGCGGGGTGTCCGCTGTTCGTCCATTTGGGAAAAAAGTTCGCCTCGAAAATCCTCGTGTGGCACGAGAGAATAGCCGATGACGAGAAGCAAGAGGGACGATACCTTCGCCTGAGATCGCTCGCCTGGATGAGCGGTTGGGTATATTGGTTCCCGATAGATGGACCGGCCATCGAACAAATTTTTTATCACGGAAGAAGTACGTCGTGAACATCACTTAGAATTCGAAATATCGATTTTACAACATTTGGAAGATAATTTGCGCATCTAAAATATAAAATTCTCCTCCATGGGGATTGATAAAAAATCTATGAATACAAAGTAATGAATGCAAATTAGCGCGCTTCAAAGGGAAAGCTCAAGAATTGCCCAATGCATTGAGCTTTTGCTCGATAATTATCGATCACAGTCATAGAATGAGAGCAAAGGAGATTGGATGTGACTTCTGATAGGACGCCATAACTACTACGTGGTAAGAGGATTGGAAGCTCATTTTGCACGAGCTTCGATAGCTCCATCGAGAGGCAATCATATGATAGAATTTATCATGAATAGCCCATCAAAGATAGCCGCGAAATTCATTTGCAACGTACGCTCGATATTTGGTAACGTGAGCGAAACTACCTATTTGAATTTATGAATGTATTAAATTGCATAAATAAATGGATTACGTAGAAACATAATTTATAAATAATTAAAGTGAAAAATTAATGTTGTTACGTAAAAATGTGATTCATAAATGTGACAATTTAAATTCTTTATTCTATTTCATATGTAATTTTTTATCTTGTAATATCCTGCTTTATTAAAACCTCGTATATGTCGTGTAATTAAATGTAAAGCTGCGAGGTAAAACAGTCCGACGATATTAATGGCAATATTATGAATTTGTCCTACTTTGATAAAGTCGCTGGCTCAATCTACTCTCTTTCTCTCTCTCTCTCTCTCTCTTCCTCTCTAATCCATCATATAAAATTAATAAGTCTCGATGCAACACAAATGCAAATGAATGGTGCAACGTAATTAAAAATCAATGCTGTCATCAGAACTCGGGTCAAAATAGATTCGTAATATTACTAACCGCGTCAATTAATGTCAACCGCTCGTAAATTGTGTCGCGTTTTATCGTGACTCTTTGCAATGCTCAATTAAATTTTCGCGGACGTGCGAATAAATTGTTGGCAACATAAAAATATATACGCCGAAATGTATGCCGTAATTTGCAACCAACGTATATTTTTCGCTCGTCCGTTCGCCTGCGCAATTCATATTTAAATATCAAAAAATATCCGTGTTGAAACTTTCATATTGCATGTATGCCGTGAGATATATGTATACGTGTTGAATCCTTTATTTATACACATTTTTTTAACAAAAATATAGTCGTAGTTTACAACGCGATAAGCGCGATATTTCTTTAATAATCACAATTTATTTCCACATAGTTCGCGTATTTACACAAAAGGGTTAAATCCGCCGTACTTTTCGCACGAAGAATAAACATATCAGTCACGACGATTACGCGTTATCTCGGATGGAGGGAGGGGGAGCGTTTCATTGCCGTAAATCCTGATAGAAGCCCCTGCGCTTTTGAACCTGACCCCTCGCTTGTCGTCACCCTCCGCAAACGCGTTATTGCGATTGAGTGCAGCCAACACTCGTGCTGAACATCGATCCTCGAGCGTGTCAGAAGCCTCGACATTAATGCACGTTGTCGCGCGTAATTATGAATCAGAATCGAGTAATCCTGCAGGATAATGTAGCGTGAGCCGCGAGAAGAGCGCTTTGTGGAGTCCATCCGTCGCAAGAGGATCACGGACGAGCGGGCAAAAATTATCGACCTATTATCGGATAAAGCCAGAGACTGTATATCCCGGGATAATTATTTTTCAGCAGAATTTCAGCAACATATATAGCAACGGTCCGAAATAATTTCGCGTTATTGCGCAAAGCCCGATGTTATCATGCGAGTCGAATAATTTCCCATTTAATTTCGGGCAGATTTGTGCACGTGTCAAGGCTAGAGCGTTTATCACAGTCGCACTCGTACACGCTGATGAGATTCCGTGAGTTCTGTCACACGATAATTCTCGTGAAATAATAATATGCAGAAATTTCAGCATCAGTGTGCAAAATACAGAAATAATCCTTACTCTATATACATTATAATGCAAGATATTATCGTCGTTTATTTGCATTGTTTTCAGAGTCACTGTATTAGTCGCGGATAGAATATTGCGGTATAAAGCACACTCGAATTTACATGTAATAATCGCAAATGATAATCGATGTGGAAGTTGTATCGCGAGGTAGAAATTATAATTATTAATATTATATTTAGTTCTAATTATATAGCTAAATTCATTTGTTATTTTTGTAATCCTTGGAGTTCTCAATTCTAAAAATCTCCAATCTCCTTACACAAGTGTTTATGTACTTTATTCATATCATCTGTTAATTTTATCGTTTAGAGATTTAATTAAAAAAATTAAAATTGATAAAAATTTAATAATAATAAATAATAACATTTATGATATATATGCGATATAACTAAAGTTTCTCTCTCTCTCTCTCTCTCTCTCTTTCTGAAAAACCGACCATATCTTGTCTCCAATCACGAGTGGGGTAAGTTCTCCCGCTGTGGGCAAGTAATTCGCAATTGGCTCTGCTAATTCTCCGCGCGCGGGCCTTTTCGGCTAATTTCAATTAGGGATAATTGATTGCTTTACACCCGTCGTTCGTACTCGGCCCGTCCTCTTTGTCCGCGCTCGACAGAGGACCACTTCGCGACGGAGACAGTCGTCAAGATCGAAAGGCGGAGTGAGACATCGCGGAGTGAGAAAGAGAGAGAACGCTTGTGGGTGGAGTAGAGTACGATATCTCCTTCAACAATCGAGGGTCCGAGCAGAACGTGGAAGCAGGGTAAGAGGGGGGAATTTAATCGCATGCGGTCCATTCCTATTCAACCATTCAATCCAACTACCATTGCAGTCAGCTACCGTGAAGGATATCGCTCCTCTAATTGTTGACCATCGATCACTCGATGATCGAGTAAGCGCGAAAAGACGGAAGATTAACATGTTTTCGATTAATTCAGGTCTCTTTTGTCACGATTCTTTAAAGGTTTAAAATCTTCCAAAACAAACACAAGTATTTTTTAAAGATTTCAAAATGTTCAAATATTCACACACCCACTCGCACAGTCAGATGTCATCGAGCGACGAGTTTCTATATCCGGCTGCGACACCCCTTCTCGTTAAAGCCCGCGGCGGTCTCGCGATTGCGATGAAGAAAATGTTTGCGCGAAACAAGGAATTAAGGGGGGCGTCGCCGCTTTATGCGAAAACTCCCTCCTCTCGCACGTGCGAGGTCTCTTCTCGCCCTAGGCAAGAAGAGGGAAGATTGCTTCGACTTGGCACAGCCGAGCAAAATTTTATCCCGATAAGAGATAAATATAAGGAGAGAATTTTTTATAAATATTTTTATATATTTAAATTTCTCTTATAATCTTGCGCCCTTTTTACATGTTCTCAATCCAGTCTCATTCTATAATAATCGCAAACTTTTCTCTACTCTGTTAATCTGCCACTAATTCATGAGAAATCATATGCGAATATATCGCATAATTAAGCATTAATTTATTGCTAATTTCTTGTTTTAATTGTATTGTTTTTATTGTTGTTTTAATTTTGAAGTTATTGTTTGCGAAATAGGTTTAACAAATAATCAAAAAGATACAATTATTATGCACAGTTCTATGACTATCTGGATCGTAGTTTACTTGATTGGTTTTTGTATTTTAAAAATTACTGCTTGAAATAACAAATTCTTTCATGTTTTTATTATTTAATTTATCGAGAACTTTTTTGTGTTATAGAATTCTGCGTTGAGGCATATGTATATATTTAGTTTTTAATCAATTTATAAGAATTTCAAAAAATAAAAAAAGAATATATTACATATGTCACACATATATTATACAATGATGTAATTATCGCGAAGACAAGTAAATATTCAATTTACAAATGTAATTTACAAATAAACGAACGTGTATTTAAACACACTTATACAAAACATTTGATAATTTAAACAATTATAGATTTCTTACCTCGTGATTGCTCATTCAATGTTCCCTCGATACATCTTTTTCTCCCTTGTTTATCCTTTGCTCCTTCATGGCACTCACTCGCGAAAACACAATTAATTACAATCACGCGCTACTACGTAATACTCTGGACGCAATTAATCTCACATTTTACTTGATATCGCAACGGAAAAACATTAAATAAAATTTACGCGAACATTACAATCACATTTATCACGTTTATCTTTGTTACTAACGAATAATATGCACAAGTACATTTGAGGTAATTTTACTATAATCTTACTTTTAATTAATTAATCACGCACGTGATAACCGCTAATTGTAATCGTAGAGAATGAACGCGTTTTATATCTCCGAATATTTATCGCGATCGTGCTTTGGAAGATAATACGACACACGGAAAGCACGTTCTACTCATTCGAGTTCGACCGCGCGACTGACACCGTACGTAAACATTAGCGCGGTACACGTCACAAGAATTCGGTAGCGTAGTGTAGGATCGTTGTATGTAAACAATAGCGTTACAAAAATTCGGCGGTGTGATAGAATCAACACAGCGCGCTTAAATTATATTTTGTTTTCTTTATACATAATGTAATCTTTACTGTAATCTTTACACATAAAATTCACATAATATTATCGTGAATATTACTTCACAGATATTAATGCGTAAAAATCTCGTTTCGTAATGAGATGCAACAAATCAATATTGTATTGTTTATTCTTATAAATTGCTTGAAAGCTATATATAGGGTATGTCACGAAATAAGAGCTACAATAAAAAAGTTGTTCAAAAATTAAGTAAAAATATTTGAATTTCGTTTTTTATTTCAAGCAGTAGTTTTTGAGATACAAGTCTAAAGCTGTGTAATCATATAAATATATATATATATATATATATATATATATATATATATATTGCATTTAAATGATGATTTATTCATGAACTGCGCACATGGTAATATTAATAATTGAGCAATTTTGATTTACCAAGTTTATTTTGCGAGAAATAAATTTGGGATTAGAATAACAAATTGAATGGATAATAAATTAATTGCGCAATATACATCGAAATATAATTTCTTGCAGCGAGAGAAAAAAATTGACGGATTTTTTTTTACATTATCTTACGTGTTATCTCCTTGGATACTCGTTTTATTTATCGTGCACTTCTCTTAATCCTCCTCTTCGTCCTATTCCTCTTTTCTCGTTCGAAGTGCGGCGGAGGTTTTATTTATACGATGCCACCCGTTATTGCCGTTTCGTGCCATTGGGACGCGCGGAAGAGGGTTGGTGGCCTTCATTAGGTCTTCTTCGTATTTAATCCAACTTGAATGCCAGTGTCGTGGAATGGGAATAGGGCTGTATTTCATTCTCGCAGAATGCCCCTCGGGGTATTTTGTAGCCATCCAAGCCACGCGGACCAATTCGAGTCACTGACGGATAAGCGTCGTTCTCTTGCGCGCGATGCGGTTTCGTCTCGTACCTGATTAATTAAAGCCGGATGCGCGCGATACTCCGCGGAATTTCGAATGCTCGCAGCGTATGTATAAGAGGGTGAATTCTTTAGCGAGCTTAAAAAAGCGACGGCCGTAAGTTATCAAGCGCGAACATGCGCGCCGTATCAGCGCTAGCGATAATAAATGCGCGGGCAGATTTCTCGCGAAAATGTAACCAATTTATTCTCGTCGCGACGTACGAATGCGACGTCGGCCTCCGTACGTCGTAGCCGCGATGGTATCGTTTGGCTTTCCGGGCACACGAAAAAAAAATGTTTCGGCATAATTACGTCGTTCCGAGAGCGAATCATCGCCGAGAAGGTGTAATGAGGCACCAGCTGTTTCCTCGCGCGGTCACGAATGCGCGCCACCGGACTCGTTACATAAATAATTTCTCTTTATTCAGGTAATTGCTTTTTATTAAGATGATTTGTTGAAAGAGTTTTTAAAGTTTCGCTGTTTCTATGGGCTTTCGGTGCCATGCTATGGGCAGTTTCTTCTCTCTTTAAGAAAATAATGTACTAAATTAGAAAAGAATTTATTACATGTTCGTAAAAGAGTCATATCGAAAGATCAAAGCGCGCATTATCAAAATCATTATATGGACGATAATTATACGCGCGTGCAAAGGTAATTAGGTTGTGCATATCGCGAAGTAATATAAAAAAAATGACTTTTTGCGCGCGCAATAACTGTGGAATTCGCGGCGCGTATCGGCCGGCTAGTTTTTATTATAACATAAAGTACGCAGGGCCATGTCTGTAACAACCGGCATATGAAAGCAATTAGGAAGAAGTTTACGAGTGGCGCGAGGGTCTCGACGAGCGCGTTCCTTAAAAAGATTTTAATTACAACCTATAAACGCGACGGGCGGTCGCATTTAAGTCTCGTTTCATTATCGCGCCGAGCCTCGCAATCCTTTAGCCGTCTTGACATTTATATATGACATAATTATGATTTTTCTGACATGGCAACGCGCCCTCGACAACTGGAAAGTGTCGGGAGCAACCGCTTTTTTTGCGCTTTGCGCCATCATCTTTTCTCGATGTCGAGACGAATCCTCGTTTCTCTCGACGAGGAAAATGCATCCTACTCGTTTTACTCGGCGCGAAAAAGCAGATGCGCGCATTTGAAAAATTATTATGCGAGATGATTCATCCGGTGGTCTTATCTTAATTGGTTTAAACTCAGCGGCGAGACCGCCGCCGCCACGAGGAGCAGATTGGAATTTCTGGTGGCGCATGCACGATTATGCCGGTAGCGTACACGCGATAAAACGTTGCGGAATTAAACGAGATTAAAATCTGTAGGGATTACCAGCCACATCAAAGCGGCTCTTTCTTTTTGCGACTCGTGTATATTCAAATCTGTCGGAATTTTAATCTTTCGCTTTCTTTAATGAGAACATGCAGAAAAACTGAATAATATACTGGACCGAATATTACAAAAAGTCTAATAAAATAATTATATACGCGAGAAGCTTTTATCACGTGGAAATATCGGAATTGCCGGTGCACAAACGTGCACCTTTCCGTAAAAGCTGTCGGATAAATGAAGAAACGAGGATTAAAAATGTAAAGTCCCGTTAATCTTTGAAAATAAATTTCGATTTTGCGGCGAAATTGGAGAAAAATATGTCTCATCAATTTACACGCTCGACGATCGCATATGGTCCGCGAATCGGATTTATATCGAATGAAATCCTCTCCTCTCTCGCGGAGCTTAAGCTCACCGTTTCTCCGCTAATTCTCACAACCGACACTCCACCGTGATTCAATAATAAGTCAATAATAAACTCGATCAACCGGGAGAGATCTCGCCGTCCCCTCCTCCCTCTTCATCTCCCGTGCACTTGGCGAGTTCGCGCAGTCCCCGACAAGACAAACGAAGCCGTCCCTTTCCTGGCCTGTAGCTACAAGATGTGTCACAGACGCCCGAACGGCTTGTTCCCCGGCACGTAGAGCACTGTGTAACCAACTTCCGCTCGCTCGTGGGGCACGAACTCAAAGTCGACGACGCGCACACACACATAAGCGCGCACACATACACATACAAACACACATATATATTATATATATACACTATTCGACTCCTTTCGTCTTCGCGAGCGTTTCCTATATACCTATATACGGACTATACAGTGTCTTTAAGTTTCGCACAAAGACCGAAGGAGCAGTTAAGTTACCTAGAAGCCAGAGTTCGCACCATTCTCCTTTGTCATGCCTCTCTTTCCTATTCCCCTCCCCTGACCACCAATCTCGCAGCCACCCATCTAGCGACCGACGCTCTCCGGGTCTTCTTTGCTTGTCCTCTCCGCGCCTTCTTCGTCCCCGGGGCGACCCAAGTCTTTAACTTTGCGCGACTAAATTTGCCGGCAGTCGAAATACCCCGCCATTGTCACCGTCGCATGTCACGAACGGAATGAAAGAGCGTCTCGTCTGGCTCCAAGTGTTTTGAATTGTCGTTTAGATTCGTCATATCTGCGATTGTTCGAAACCGTAGATTCTCAACGAGACGCGGGCTAAAAATCTTCTATCGTAAGATACTCTGGAAACTGATTCGAAATTTCCTACGCCCCTTATTAAAATTAGATTTCAATTCTTTGCCGAGCATCGAAACTCTTGAAAAATTCAAGTGTAATCGTTCCCGCGAATACGTGCGATACGTAGAAATGTTCTTTGTTAACCTCGTGCAATTTTAGCCACGCCGTATCTTTTGCAAGGCATTATCTCGCCGCACAATGTGACTTTGGAATGAACGGCTCGCCCGCTGCGGTTGACCTACACTCCTTAAATCTTTACTCGATCATCCATGTATTTCAAGTAGGATAATATCCAGCCTCCCGACTGTCGTAAGCTTCCACCGTCGAGTCTCTACACCTGTGTCGCTTCACTCGTAAAAGTTCCTTCCATTCAAATTTTATCGCGAATACAACTTGGATGCTTTCTTCGGTCGCTTTAAAAATTGTAACAAATTTTTATTCCGCTTACGACTCGAAGTGTACGAGACATTTGTATGCATTTAAAAGCTGGATTTGTAAAACGCGGAACGAATCGTAGAATTTGTATAATTTACAATGAAATGAATTATTTTTGTTCGGAAAAAATTTCTTTCGAATTATTCGAATAGCAAGATATCATTAAAAACGCTTAGCCTTTGAGATTCGACTGAGAGCGAGAAATCGCGTGGCGCAAGAATGAACGGGATGGAGGAGCACGTCCGGGGTGAGACGAGGGAAAGTCGAGGTAGTCGGGCGAGAGGTAAAATGATAAATTAAACCGACCGCAGTAACGCTCGGCCGCAAAACAAGGCGGGTTAAGCTGCGGAATTATGAAAGTTCCAAGACTAATTGTGAAACTTTTCGCGATGTACAAAATTGCAGTAGATTCGCGCGCGATAGAGAGAGAGAGAGAGAGAGAGAGACAGCGCAGGGTCAGTCCTTTCGCTATCGCTCGAGGCAAAGTGCCGCCGAGATAGGCGCCGACTTGACGAGATAAAGAGAGCCTTTTCTTACCGCCAGGGACCCGACACTCTCAAGGGATAAAGGGAACGAAGTCATAGTTTCGACCTCTTAGTTCTCCATCCCGTTTGAATTCTGCGCCAACGAAAAAAAAAAAAATGAATTCCACGTTTGTCCAAAGTTACGGTCGGGTAAATTGCGATTTGCTATAATTCCGCCAAAGTTTATTGTCCGCGAGTCGTCGCGAAAAAGTGCGCAACGTCCAGATAAACGAAAATTTAAACATATTTAAAACGTCAAGAATTTAAATCCCTAAAAAAGTTACGGGCGCAAATATCCATAAGTTGAGAGAGATTCGTAATCTAATGTGACGGGATGTAAAGTAAAATATTACTCTTACGTAAAGTGGCGTGTTATTATGAAAGTACGTAACAAAAATGTCGAAGCGAATAATGTTACAAAGTTACTTATCTCCCGTTCATTAGCCCTAGTAAATAATTTTCAGCTTACGCTTTGAGCTGCTTCGAATCGATGCAGTCAACAGCATCACGCGAGCATAACTATCGTCGTGCTTTCTCGAAGGCATCAAGCCGGCGTCTTTTATTTACCCCGCATCACGGCGAGTGGGAAGGGCGGGGAAAGAGCGGATGACGGGGCGAAGGGAAGGAGGATAATGTAATTCTTGACAATCTCTTTCACAAGACGCGTCTCGTAAAAAGTCTTTTGCACGCGGTAATTTCGTTCGAGCTGTTTGCTCTCCAATACGTCGCTCTGGCGTAGACAAAAAAAAGACAAGGTGAAGCGTTCGACGAGCAGTCGACGAGGAGTAGAAGCAGCGGCCCGTCGACGAACGTCACCGGCAACGACCCTCCTTCCTTCGTTCCCGTTGTCGTCGTCGTCCTCGTAGTAGTTCATGGAAAAAATGCCTCGGGCCGAATAACATTGATCGCATCAACGAAAGTCAACGACCTTACGACCTTTGGTTATTCAGTCCGAACATTTCCCGCGGTAGTTTCCGAGGTAATTCGTCCGAGTAACTCGCGACATTATTCCCGATGGAGGAAAACGGACTTAAAGAATAAGTACCCGGGAGTGTATCGTTGACAGAAGTTTGTTTTGATACTTTTATTGTGGTGAGAATGAGTTTCAAGAGAGGAACATTTCTCTCAGATTAGCCACACGCGTGGCGCTAGTATTTTTTCTTTTTTTTTAAATAATTGAAAGAAAATCCTCCATCACTCAAAGCATCATATAAGGTGTTACTTATCACATTATTTTTTTTATATAAGCAAAAATAAATTAACACATACATTTTAATTTTTTAAAAATAAATTAACACATACATTTTAATTTAAACATACATTTTAATTTTTTTCCATCGACAACAATCTTTCTTTTACGCTTCTGCAAATTTTCACTATACCGGATGTTCCCCCGAATCGTTTAACAGACTCGCCAGGAGATTCGCATAATAATACCGACCACCCCACCATGAAAGCTCGCTCCATGAAACGCTCGTTTTCCGGTGCGACGCTCACCGAGAGGGTCACGGGTACGCGCGGCTTAGCCGTTGAAATCGGATTAATTATTTCCCGGCGTGGTCGGTTGCGCGGTCGAAGGCGCGGCCCTTTCTTATCGCCGGGTTTAACGCAAGCACGGAAGGGCACGCGCCGGGGCCGGGGAGCGGAGCCGCTCTACGAGTCTGTTTACCTTCGAGTCTCCGTCGAGATCGATGGCGCCATGCCACGCCGATGCGACTATCCGTGTAAACGTTTCGCCAGGTCGCCCCGCGCGCGCGGCAACGCAAACATCGCGCGACGAAATTACACACCGCGCGCGACATCGTAAACACACGGACGATGCGGACGCGAAGACGGCTAGACGGGGCGAGACGGGGCGAGCCGGGGGCCGGGGCGAGGCGAACGAGGGAGGATGCGCCTAACGAGGCCCGTCGTCGCGTTTACCGTAATCCGCTAAGGATAATATAGATTTTGATTGAGCAGGTTGTTTGCCGCGTATTCCTTATTGATCAAAGACGACGCGTCTCTTCGACGACTGGATGATCGAAACGATGAATTTCAGGCACGATCGAAAAAACGATTTAATAAAGTTTCTTCTATTCCAACTTTCTTATTAAAGTATAGCGTTTTGAAAATACGAGTCTTTTCTCTTGACGACTTTATTGATTTTTCACATATTTTTCCGACGCAGAAATTGTCCGATTATTTCGAAATTCGCGATAGTCGAGGAACGCTTTTGCGTCGATGGAAATTATACGCGGATATTAAAAAACGTACTACGTATTTCTTCGATATTCAAAATGAGAACAATTCGCGTGAATGCGATTGCCTTGCGCGCGCGCGAGCTCGTTTCCATTTCCATTCGACGCACAATAAAGTGCAACAGGATGCATTAACGCGAACGGATCGACTGACACGTCGGCTCGTTGACGCTGCGCGATATTAGTCAGCTACGCTCAATCGCAATGCTCCTCTCTTTCTCCCCTACCCGTTCTTCCCTTTCTATCAGGATCTACATTGATGAATGCCCAAATGGATGGTCGAATGGCCGTAAACGCGAATACGTCGATAACGTTACGGCTACCGTTGCTTCCCGTTATATTCGTGGCCATTGAAGAAGCCCTGAATTACGAAAGCGCGTAAACGTCCGGCGCGCATATAGAATGCATCTTCCGATCCGCCGCGGCTTTGCAGCTCGGCGGATGCATTACGGATGCAAACGTTCGGTCGAGATCAAAGCGCGAAATACCGAAACTCGGCTCGGTGAAGCTAATGCACTTCGGCGCGAAAGCCGAGCGAAGCGAAAGCCGGACGAAGAAAGGAAATAATGCAGATGCGGTAGAGGCAGGGACGGTCTCGTGCAAACTGTGGAAATTGAGTTTCCGATCGTGTCGAGAATTTTCCCGCGTCGTCGCGACCCCCGGTTCCGGAAAACGCGTGATACAATAGCGGAGACAACGAAATTTTCTCGATTGTTTGTGGATTTCGCAGATGCGTGAAGATATTCAAATGTTGCATCGCATGCGCGCGCGCGCATATATACTTTTTATCATTTTATCCTTTTTTCAGAGATTAATTTATAAAATTTTCTTATACGTCTCCAATTTTTTAATATTATATAATCTTAGTAGAAAAAATTTTAGAATATTTTTTCAGGTATCTGCAAAGTATCTTTGCTTAAATGATATATTCTATATTTTTATTTTAACGAAATCAATGAAAATTTGATTTTTTGATATTTTACGATATACTCACACATGTGATACAGAACCAAATTCTTAAGGTTTCCGCCGTACTTCTGGAATGCCCGATTAGTCGGCGCAAACACAGTCACGTGGCGATACGTCAGAGTTGTATTGGCCACCTGACTAGCCTCCAGGAGTTGATAAAACTGTAACAGAAAATTGCAATATGGATTTAAAGCGATCTAGTCTTACTCTTTGATCATCGCGCCACAAATTAACGGACGTGCAATGTGCGTAAAAAAAAAAGAAGAAAAGAAGAAACGGCGCTTATGGCATTATATCCTGCGCGCACCCATATTTCGCGTTCCCCGAACAAAATCAAACAATCGCTCGCCGAGCTCGAAAGGGAAGGCTTATAGGAGGTCGTTAAATTAATCATCGTCCTCGCATGATAAAGCAGGAAACGAGGCCGGAACGAAGCGATCGATTCCGACACCGGCTCCAACGCTTCTTCGCCGTGAGCGAAAAAAGAGAATCCATCCTCCCCGTCTACGACGATAACATGCCTCGCGTAATTCGCATCAGCGGGGATTAAAGTTCTCGCAGTTTGCATCTCGAATTCGGGCAAACGCGGGTTCGACGCGCGCCAACTAAAGCATTTAATCCGACGTGTCGGTTGGAATTTTCCGTGGACTTTCATCCGCTGGCGGCGGCGGTGATGGCACAAAGGAACCTCGTTAGTTATCAATGCTTAATTAGCCGGATACAAAGTCCGATATACCAACGGGTATTACGAGTCCGCCCTCTCCCCTGCAGAGCTCTTCTCCCTTTTCCGTCGGCCATCGCGTCGCTTGAGAGTCGGGGAAAAAACATACCGCTGAAAGATATTAGACTCGTTGGAACGTTAAATATTTTTCAACGCTCGATTTTAAGCAGTTCTCGTTACACGCGCGTTTCGATTCTCGCTTTTCAAACGTATTTTCCGATTAATCGCTGTGTAATTACCGCTTTTGTGATTTTACATCGTAATTATCACAACGATATTATAATTATTATGTCGTAACGTTGTCACGATAGGACAGCGTAAAATGTTTTAATAAAATTTTTAATTCCGCGCTCGCGATATTTCGCGACGATTGCGCGCGACATTTATGCATCCGAACGATTCCACTCTGTGAAACGTAGAAAAACGAATTCATTCGCATTAGACTCGGAAAGTATGTCGGCCGGAACATATATATATGATAAAACCCGTCGTTGCTGTAGCTCGCTTTGTCGATTTTATGACGCGTGTGGCATTCGAACAAGTTTTACCGCACAAAAGCGTCGCCGAGGCTTCCGATTCTCGTAAAACTCCGCACGACTATCGTAAAAACGCGATTATTTCGTCTCATTGCTCGAAACTCCGCTACTGAGGGAGAACTATGTCGGCACTCGGCTATAATAAACTGCTAAAGTTTCCGTACGCGAGAGGGTATACCTTGCCGGTGATTTTTCCGCCGCGACAGCACCCCCTCGTTCTAACGCGCGGACAGTTGTTCGAGCTTTCGACTTTGTTAATAGAGTAATTTTGCATTTTATACTTTCCTGTTTCTACGCGCGATCATGTTCTATATCCAACGTTAAACCTACTTTTTTCCAATGTCGTTGAATCCGCCCACGACATTCTCTTATACAGGGTAGACCATTTTAATCAATACACGCGAATATCTCGAATAGGAGAAGTTTTTTCAAAAAATGTTTCAAACAAAAATTGTATGGCTTGAAGGGGGCCAATATGTAATTTGCAATTAACAATTACATATTTTTTCTTCGAAACAACTATGTGTTTTCTTTACACCAATTGATTCCTCTCATTATTTTGTACATAAAAGTATTAAGGTAAGATAATCGAGAAATGAATATTTTACAAGATATTTTACGGTTTATGTAAAATTAAGAAATGATTTCAAGCCTTATAACTCAAAAAGGACTTGAGGGAAAAATATTTTATTATAGTGTTTTGGAAAGCCCTCGAGATAAGCTACAAGAATGTGTAATAAAAAATAGGGGGTTCCGTTTAAGAAATTGACGATGACCTTCACGTGACCTTCAAATGACTCTCCAAGGTCTAATCATTGCCACCATCTGATGGCCCCCTTCAAGCCATACAACTTTTGTTTGAAACATTTTTTGAAAAAACCTCCTATTCGAGATATTCGCGTATTGATTAAAATGGTCTACCCTGTAGATTAAAAAGAATAAAATTTTGTCTCGATGTAACTTTAATTCCGCTTTACAAGTCGCAAACGACTTTCGGAAAGACTTTGGTTTCGATTGTGTAAAATCAAAATGTTGGTTCGCGAGTTGTTAAAGCTGTAAGTTTCGTGGACGACACTGTCGGAGGCGGGAAACTTTGTTACCGCGGTCATATATGCTAATTAGTACACGGCGGGATAATTGGCAGGGAGATTCAGGGAGCAAGGTCTATTAGTTGCATTGGTCGGTCGGTGGTGTCGGCAGGAAATTTCTGATTAATTAGTGGAAGCTGTATCCGCGAGGATGCGGTTCATTCAGGACGCTTCTATATTTCACGATAATCGACGTCGCGTCTTGTCGTGCGCGGTATAAATTTAGATCTTAAATTGAAAGCTCGATGAGGCGCGATGCATTCGGGATATTATTTATGGAGGAATAACAGAAATACTTCAATAACGAAATTTATGAAGGTGTTACAAATACGTTGAAAATCTTTTTTCATTCCTCGAATAATGGGGCCCGTCGTTCAATTCTCGTTAAGAATAATGGCCACGCGGGCCCAATTTGTGAAAAATAATGGTGAAACATGGCTGCGACCTCCTTTATCTCTCTCGCCCCTTATCCGCGCGGCGCTCTCTTATCCCCTTTGCCTCCCTTTAACGAAGCTCTTGAGTAATGGAGACATGTCGTGACTCCCGGCAATTAATGCGAGTTGGTTCGTCGAGGCGAGCCCGAGAGAACGACGGGATTGGTCGGGAGTAATAGACAAAAGGAGAGAGAGACATGGCAAAAAACAGCTCCGCGGATAGAAAAAGGTTTCTAGCTTAGTAATCGAGACGTTGTGTTTCGCGTGTCGATTGTCTCACAGGTAGACACAAGAGTTTTATCAAGTCTCGTATAATATCAGCCACTCGAGAGACCTCAAATCGCGAAAAACTCGAGGTTTTTAAGTCATTTTAGATAGTCAACAGTTTGGAATCTGTCGCAAGAAAGAAAGTTAAAATCGTTTGAAAGAGATCCGAACGGTTAAGACCTGGTTTTTTCAATGTTTTTGCAAGAACTTTTTGACATTTATATTCTATTTGTCTCTCGATTTCTTGAGTTAAATCGAAAGACTTTCGTATCAAGCAAGATAAATTATTTTAAAGAGTAAATTATTAAAAAAATTTGCACGTTTGTAAAAATTCACTCGATTGCTTTTATTTATAAAATTTGTTGGCAAAACCATCAAAATGTAAAAGTGTTTGTTTATCGAGCGCGCCGAACGTATAGCAATATATGTATTATGCGTTATTAAATCGTGCAAACATTTACATTTGTAAATCTGCTTTTTTTATTCGATAAATAAAAATAATCGCTCCGATAGGTTAAACGGGGAAAAACGATTCCAGATGTTGCCATGAAATGTAATGGAGAACCTGGAGAGACCATCGCGACGAGTCGGAAATTAGATTAAATTGTACGCTAAGATATTTTCTATTTTCTCTCCAACTTTCTGATATCATTTTATCGCGTTACGTGCTTTCGAAATATCGCGCGCGATCTGAGAATAACTTGGTAGCCAAATTTATCATCTCAAAATAAATATATTGTTTTCCGTGTTCCATTTTTCAAGATTATTTGCATCTAATAGATTCAAGCATAATTTTTCGAGAATAATCTTTGTGCTTGTTCGGACATTTTTCAAAACTAGAGGCGACTTGTGAAAATCCAGCTATTGGCGAAGATTTACGTTCTCGTGTTAAAATTACGCGCATAATAAATAAATGCGACATGAATCTTAATTTTATGTTCCACGTCTTAATTCATGTTCACGTTTCAGCCCTCGAGGCATTTTATCTCACGGCATACATCAGCGTCTGACGTTTTGCTGCCGGTTATATATTCTTTTAAAACCGTGCTTACTATTTTTGTTATAGAGAAATAATTAACGAGAAGTTAAATATCCTGTTTGTATTTTCGTTATTACGCTACATTTATCATAACGCATGCAAATGTAATATACAAAGAAAATAATAATTATTTCAACTCGATCTGGTAAAATTAATAGCTTTTTTGGTTATTTGATAATTGAATTCTGTAACATTTTTACAAGATTCATTCTCTCAACATTATTATTCATCTTTTACAGCCTCAATTTTTTGATTTTGAAATATCACTTTTTCTACTTCATTCAAGTTGTAATCGAACATTGTATCGTATCTTTGTCGCAAAGCAGATGTAATAATCATACTTAATTTCAATCATTATGTAAATTATAAAAAACAAGAAAAAAAAGAAATGAAGAACACGAAGACTTTGCGCTTTTACAAACTAGTGAGTTTGAATAAGAGATGAGTCGCGTCCACTACAAGATGAAAGTAACGAAATTTAATTAAGGTGAGCTTACGCATTAAAAAGTTTTCCTGCGCCAGTCCAGTTGCAACTTGAACTTTACATGGTTGCACTAATAAAGCGACATTCGATTCGCGTGCTTCTATCTCCTCGTTTTGCTCGCGAAAGCTATCTTGACGAGATATATTCTACAATAGATGTACGTCGCTTTTCGCATGCGAGCAAAAATATAAATTGTTGTTTAAAAAATGACGTAAAAGTCGTTAATCAAATACACTTGATGAACGAGGATCGTGCATCACCATTTTAAATCCATTACATTATGTATTAAGATGTATCGGACATCAGGGGATGTCCTTAAACTTTTCGCATTTCTACGAAAAGCGTGGGTTGTTTATTTTTGTTGTATGTCACTTCACTCCCTTGTTTTTATTCTTCTATGCCCTAACGACCGCGCCCTCGGTGGATACGGATATTTATGCGAATGGGTGAACTTCCAGGGTCGCGACGAGATGTGCCCCGTCGTTTATGAGTCAACGATATCGTCACTCAGGCGAGAGCTTTTGCGAATTACATTCACGCGTCAAAGAGTCGCGATTAATCTGCATATTATTATGCCAGCTCATCCGTACGAGCGCGCTTTAGTGCTTTACATGAGTTCACCGAGTTAGGACACTTGGAATATATTCTCGTAGAAGTCGGTGTAATCTAGGTGATATAAAAGATGAAAAAATTTTTACGAAATCTTTCAAGCGTACGTGAATTTCTGCGAAATTTTATATTTTAAAATATTTTAATTTTTTATGCATATTAAATTTCTTATAGGATTAAAGAGCGAAATATTTAGATTCGCATTCCCTCAAGAGCGTCGATAGCGCGCACAGTAGTGATTCATTGATGATGAACGTGTGTTTGTATTCTATATTTATTTTTGTTAAACGACGAAGTGATTCATCCACGGGAATAGATTCAATCGGATGCACACGATCACATGCAAATTAATATGTCGTGCGACGTTTTCCCGTCTCTTTTCTCCCCTTAAAAATATTCAATCTGAAACTATTCGATGCGCGTAGACACAATAACGAGCAAACTTGTGTCAATATACGTTATATTCGAGGGACGATCACGCTTGCTAACATCACTTGGATGCATTGATGGAACAGCAATATCATTTCAACTCGATAGTCGACAGAACGTCGTCTCGATGTAATCAGAAGTAACGCAAAGCCAAGGACAACACCTTAGCAATCATGTTGCAGTTTCTCTTTGATATAACTGGTGCCATTACTACGTGCAAATTACTTCTCGATTCGATATCGGAGCTATAAAGCGTTTCTGGCTTGCGCCCGATAACCTCTTTGTTGCTTTGCATCAATATCATAGACGTGTATATCTGTATGTTTAGACATTTCTAGATATATCGAGTGTCTCGAATTATCGCTATTATTACACCGGCTACATGTTCTTTGATTAATCTCAACTCAATCTCTGGCTCGTGCAAAATTAAGACCTCCGATAAAATAATTATGAGGATGATTAAAATTCAAGATTCTCAGAGAGCAAAATCCTTGACTGATTTCGTTCAGTAAATTATTACCTCTAATTTACTCATCATACGATATTCATCATTAGTGAGATTAAAAATTGAAAGATTATGAATGAGAAAACTGAGACTGAATCGATGGTAGAAACCGAGGTCGTTAGTTTCGGGACGCTCTGTATATAATGCGCATCGCGCTCTGCATATCGAAAGCATAGATGGGCTGCATAGATGCATTATGTCTGCGCATTATGCAGCATGGCTCGTTGAGGCAATTCCATTGTAAATTGACCGCGTGCGCATTGATAGGAGAAACGCGCGTCGACAAGAAGGGTGCCAGAGACGGTGAAAAGGATACCGGGGTGGATTAGGAGGAGGGTCGTCGCTTGCGTCGGAAAAGCGTGAGTCGGTAAAAGCCCTTATATTGAATACGTGGGTCACATCTCAATATCTCGATGCACTTACTCGCGCCACCGATATTTCGCCTTCGGGACTTGTCTGAGAGAGCGTCACGTGTGCCCTGCCAATACTAGCGATAAGTAGCGATCTAAAGATTCGAGCTCGCGGTTCTCAAGATTATGAATAATAAGATAGAGACGAACAATCTATAATTCTAATCCGGTCGTTTAGGGGAAATTGTTCCGCGAATTTATTTGCATTTTGTAATTAATAGCGAGCAATTATAAATTGGAAGCAATAACGCGCGCAAAATGTTTGAATATTTGCTCTGTTTAGAATATTCTCCTGCTCAACGAAGCTTTAAATACGGTATTAATTCGAGATACACGTCCGAACGGAGCGAGCAATTTCGGCCGATTAAATTATTTTGGGTTCGCGGAAATTTCCTGTAATATATAGCGGGCTATCTGTCACACATTGTGCAGTCTCCATGTACGTAAAAGAATTTATGGATCTATGGTTTGCGATAGCGCGAAAGGCCGTTACGTTAAAATATTAAACGCCATCTATTAAACTTTCATGGTTCGCATGATTCTGCGATCGTCGTGTACTTTATCGGTCGTAATTTCTCGCGAACGGTCGGGAAATTTACTTCATGTGCCACGTGACTCATCGCCGTGGCATCGTCGTCCCCTTATAAACAATTCGGAGAAATGAATTTCGGACAAGAAGAGAGAGAGAGAGAGTATGAGGGTGAGATCGCCGACTGGCGCCATCGGAACGACCCCTTAAATCCGACCCCATCGTGGGGATCACGACTTCCCTAGATGTTCGTGATCGCCATACGTTGCAATGTCGGGTCGTTATCGATACTCGTCGCTTATCTCGTCAGTCTTTGTCGTTTGATTCATAATATCTTTCATGTCGATTGTTAGAAAGGAGAAAAATCCTAGCAGCGAGTCGTAACGACATGAGAAAATAAAGCAAAAATTAAATCGATGGAAAGAACAAGCATTTAATGGAAAAGATAATCCCCGAAAAATCACAGTTGGTTGGGAATATAAAAAAAAATGGGCTTCATCTCTCGATTCATAAATATTTCATGTTCCGATGATGAACGTTCATCATGGGAACTACCCCGCTGTTAACGTTATTTATGTTACGTGCCGGAACGAATGGCATGCTGGTTACTTAGCGATATGAAAATTCTCGAATTACCATCGTCGTCGAGTCATCCGAGCACGCCTGTCTCTCGCGACTCGCTGTCTTTGACGATCGATCATCCGTCCCTCGCGAGACATTTTTCGAGGAGCATGATGCACGACGATGTAAGATGTCCGTCTATTCATTTTCTCATGACTCGGTAAATCGAATTTTCGCGAATAAACGTTTGATATTTGAATTTCTTTGAACAGCTATCGATACGATTAACAGATACTGCAAGATTCTAACGTTTCAAAGTGTATATATGACGGTTTAAAATTCAAATGAAAAAATTCAATCAGAATTCCAAATTGAAAAAGGAGATTCAAATATACATTCAGCAATTCAAAGAAAGCGAGCATCGATTTATATACATTTCCGGGATTTTTTCCCTGCGAGATTAAATGAATTCTCTAAGAAGATTAATTTTCTCATTAAAAATCGCGACAATAAATTGTTAAAAAATTTATTCGAAATCATCAACACGATAATTGATTATGCACCCTCAATATCATATCGCAATATGTCCTCAATCAAACGAAGACGGCCCCTGGAGAATTTCGTCGGATTCGCGAATCGTATCCTTAAGGGGTTAATCCGGCGACGTGATAATTAATGATACGGCCGCATCGGAACGGAAGCGCGTACGCAACTCGCTGAATAATTAAACGCGCGTCCCGCGACGACGCGACGCGCGGTATCGCGGCGGATTAAAAACAAGGAGGAAGCGGTTGTTGATCGAACCGGCATTACCCGGTTGTGTGTATCGTCGTGCGTCCCCCGCCGCGCGCGCGTTCGCACGCCGCGGCCCCAGACCTCATTAACAATTAGAATCCGCAGTGATTATGCTCGCGCTAATTGGTAATCAATATTCAGTATAACCATTAAAGGCCGGTCCGGCAACTGAATATCGATAGGATCGACTGCTGAATCCGCAGCCGATTAACAGTAAGCGATACGACGGAAGGAGGGGACCGGAATCGGGAAGTAACAATACCGCATCCGGCGGCCGGAATATTACGTGACCTGGATTACGTCGACAAGTTTTCGCGCGGCTTCGGCATAATTTATATCGATAATCGAGTTGAACTTGGAGAAATCTTCATCTTGTAGAACGCATCTTGTCTATTCGCGTGTATGTATGCGGGTGCGATACGTAGCGGAATGAATTTCTTGGGTCTTGGGTCAGCATTTTATGACACATACGTAGATACTCAAGTTCGCGAGAGGATTTATGAACTCAATTATGAATTAAAACATTCGTTCGTCGCTCTCGCGTCGCTCCTCGTGCGGGCTTCTCTCCGGTAACTTTGATTGAGTGAGTTTACTGCAAAGTTGGTCTATAACCCGTCTACTTTTTGGACGTTCACGGAGCAAGCGGAAGAGACTCGCGCGTCGGAGGTGCGAGAGAAAGAGAGGGAGGGAAAGAGAGCAGGATATCATCTACTTCACCTCGTCTCGCGGTCAGGCCTCGATCAATTAAAACTTCACCGAGTTTGATTTATCGAACGACTTTGATTGCGGCTCCGTTAAAAGAGGGTGTGCGCGCGCCACCGGCAATTTCTTCTCCCAAACTTCCCCAACTTTGAAAGTTCTGAAAATGATCTAGTTGCTGTCTTCCAGTTCGCTCAATTATGTCACGTGTTACTTTTCATGAAGTATGCGCGCGAGTAATAATATTAATATATATTAGAAACACCCAAGTTTTGATATAGAAAACTGTAATATCCAAGATATTACAGTTTCTTCTCGCGTCTTCTCGGATGACAGATGCCGATCCGTGTGCTCTCTCGAATCAACGAGGGGTCCCGAATTCCATCCAAATCTCCAGCGAACTAGTTTCGGTCAAAGTAGGTGGTAATTTCACAGTAACGGCAACTACCGCACCGCCACACATCCGATTTACTCTGGTCGAGCGAGCGGTATCCGGGCGCGATCTGCTATTCCCGCGAGGAACTTCGCTCCTCGTTTATCTTCATTATCGTCGTATCTGTCCTCGGTTACGGCAACGCGGGCGGAACGTGAGAACCTCGCGTTTGCTAAACGCGCCTCCGTTCAATCGGTCCACGCGTATATAAACATATGAATATTTATGAGACATTTATCGGAGATGGAGCCGTGGCCGTGGATGTTATCGATTCTATTTTTCCGGATCGTTTTTCGGTTTGATTCCGGTCCTGGGCGATCCCGTCGCCATCATCGATGTCGGAGGTTTCGCGCCCCGCTGTTTCGTACAACGTTTTTCCATTTATCTGCGACGCCGGTGTTTACTATAACCCGACGTACCATATATACTACGCACCGGAGCTTTATTTTTCCGCTGATCCTCCTTTGACCAGCGATGAGGCGCGTATAAACGGACTGCCCTCTTCCTCTTCCGCCGCGAGTTTGCCCCGCTTTTGTTTTTCATCTATTCTTTTTTTCCTTTAGCCGTCTCTTTGTCTCTTTGTCGTTTCTGTTGCGCTCTCTGCTTCGCTTTCACTTGCCGAGTTTGTCCTGCCTCTCGATACTCTTTCACATTGGAGGCAAGGTGTATTTTTTTTAAATTAAGTTCGAATAAAGTTGATTTTTTTACATTTATACACGTTAAATATTTGAAAACTGTAATCCGTTATTTTATTTAAAAACTCAGTTTCAATCATAAAAATAGCATTTTAGAATCTAAAATCTGTCACTTGGAGAATGTGAGACATTGAAAAAAAATTCTTTCTCAATATATATATATTTGTCGCGGTAGAAATGTCGTTTCCATTTTCCATACGATTCTCTGAAAGAAGATTGAAAGAGGTGTTTCAGTTTACATCCCGTGGCATTTTCCGTTTGATAGTCGATAGAGATCGACGGTTGGGGTGATAAAGAGTGCGCGGCACACTTCGAATTTTCGGCATATTTACGACGGAATTGATTTAGGGAGTCCCTCTGTTTTGAGCGTGCGAGCATGGCGTAGTCCATTTAAAAGCCGAGCAAATAAACAGAGAAGTTCGTGTACGTAACGACGCCACGAACGGGTCGTGGGGAAACATGCCATGGCTCGAAACCTCTCAACAAAATGAAATTTGATTTACCTCGAAGCCCACAGGAAGGAATCCTTAAGAGGTAAACAAGGGGCCGAAACTTGTACAAAAGCTTGCACTACGGACCATGTTAATCCCATCATCTTCAATGTTTTCGTTATAAATTACATATATATATATAACTGTGTAAATCTGATATTTGAGGTACTAAAAATGCGAGAATTTAAATGTCAAAAAGTTCGATAAATTTCAATAATTTTTATAGTTATTTTTAGGTGAGAAAACCGAATTATTCGATGGGATTTTTCTCTCCAACAAAACATATATATGTATGTGTGTACGTATATGTAAAACTATTTAATCCCCTCTGTTATTATATAGAAACATATACAGGAAACACAGCGCGTTGAGGGGACGAGAGAATAACAAAATAAACTGTTAACGATAAAGCGACGCGCAAAACGCGCAATTTGGCGGTATGTAATTAAACAAAAGCATCGCTTCAAAAGGCACCCACCAGGGAGACGATTAGGATTTCAATACGACCGCATTTTGCGCAATTCGCGGTGCGTCTGCAAAAAGCGCATTTGCAATCCAAAGAGAGCGGCGTCCGGATTCACATGCAAAATAATTTCGTAAATTGGTACAAGATAATTAGATTAAACGATATGTTCGTGATCCATTAGCTAATTAAATCGCAGAATTACGTTTATGGTAATTAACAATCGCGTAATACAATGGCACGGTCGTTTGTCCGCTCGACAGGACGCACGGCAATAAGGATAACGATATTGTCATTGTGTGATCGCGGAATAATAAATAATTATCGCGATTCGCGTCGCCGATTAATTCCTCTCATCATTTCAAATTTAGATGCGCGTCACCGCTTTGATTTATAATCTCGTTTTCTACGGAATGAAAATCTCTCCGCTGTCCGGACAATCCTTCTTCCCTTTCGCGTTAGACTTTAACGGCGAAAGGGCAAGGAATCTTTCGCTGAAAGGTTTCGCTTTACCCTTTTCAGACGCGCCGTTGCGCAACACTGAGAGACTCTTGTAACAATGCTTTTGCCCTTCTTCCTCCGGAAAACCCTTTTCGTCCGGTCGACACGCACGGACTATTTCCTGCTCGAGAGATGACGCTCTTTGGATGATTTGATAATTCTGTAGAGAATAGCGTGATGCGACGCGTATAAAATAATTTCTTTATTTGATGGAATAATTATCTGCCTGGAAGGAAAGCGACGCGTTTATGGATTAGCAAAATTAATGAAGACAAAGAGGAATTTTAATCTTTCACGATTTTAAACGATAAAAAATTTGTAAAAAGAAACGATTAAATGCAATTTCGAAAATTAGTCGTTGTCATCTCTCGTACTTGAAACTCGGCAGCAACAAAAGAATTGTATTATTTTCGTTTGCTCTACCTGTCGAATTTCACGAATGTAGCGAACTCGTTCGCGGACATTTTTTGCAAGGACGAATGGTGGCAAAGGAGACTATTTCTTTTTCAGTAGAATGTTTGGCTATTACAATGTAACGCTTGTCATCAAAAGGCACTTCAAAGAGTCTGTATATCGGCCGCTCGCTATGAAATAAAACCCGAGAGTCTCTTTCCGCCAAGTTTCGGACACGGCGAGAGAGATTGATCGTCGGCAACGTAGCGTATTACGAAATCTATGTTCCATTTCGCTCGCGCATAGTACTCGGAGGTACTTTTGCCCGATTCGTTTCGCGTCTTCTTTGTGCACGAGCTGTCGGCAACGAGGCGTGTCGGAGTGGCTGTTTGTAGTGTCAAAACGTCGGACGAAATCGAAGTCCGGGATGTTTTTGGACGTCGAGCTGGATCTACTACGGTGGCTTCGTACGGATGGTAGTCGCTGGAAAACAGCGTCTTCAAGTCCGACACGGTTTCGAATTCTCGATAGAACGATCGAAACTTTAGACACGGTGACTACTACCTGTTTCACAGATCGACGTTAATGTCCAAGTAATGACAGTTTTGTGTAAAATTCTTGCACGCTTGTCTTGAAACTGATAAGTTTAATTTACATTAGAAGACTCTTTACATCAGATGCGGATTTAAAACAATAGGATGTATGATGTAAGATTTTTTAATAAATATATTAATTGAAAGAAAAATTTATATATAAAACATATACATGATTTACAAAATTGCACATGATATTTTATAAATGTATAAAATTGGTGAATTTTAAAATTGAAAAATTGATGAAATTTAAAAATACATTAGTGTTAAAAAGAATTCGAAAGTCGTTTTTGAAATAAATATTTCAAAGATTTTTCTGTCACTGTATGCAATTCGATTATTTTACAATCATGTACTTTGATCTTGAAAATATAACATTTTCTTTTACTCGATTTGCGTTTATTATAATATTTAATTAATGGACGTTTCATTCATTTATCTACATATCAGTAACTTTATCCCGGAATCACGCGGCCCTTCGAACATTGCGTGACAGACGGCTATCTAGCCCAGGGGTTGTCAGACCATAACTGTAAAGTCCTAAAATCATTAACGAGTTTGCGCGTACCCCATTCCGTTTCGAGAATAAATCTGTTGATTTCTAGACAGGATTAGGGTCGGACAGTAAACAAATATAGCACTTATCGATAATTCGTAAAAATCTGCGGACCCCTTTTGGGTCGTCGTTAAACACCAGGAAGAGAGGGATGGCGACTGGTTTGAGTATACCCGACGGCGATTAAACGACAACTGTTAGGAGCGGAATCCCCGGCTTCGTCGAGCCGCATCTGCGCGTCCTTCGTGCATTTCTCGATCGACCTCTTTCGATAAAACTGTCCCCCCTTTTTACGCCTTGCTGATCGTCGAAAGGAAAAGTCGACACGATAGATTATGATCCGATAACTGCGGAGAAACAGCTTCCGGCAATGGCTGACTCCTCGTTTTAACGTCAGACTTGGTTGGTGACTTGAGGCTATTTTACCGATCAACCTTCGAAGGGCTCCTCGAAGATAAGAGAATTGTCAGCGAAATTTCGAAAAGTAGTAAAATTATAGTGGAGAGAACGACCTATAAACTTATAATAATCTGGCTTTATACATTACATCGATTTTCTTCGGCAAATATTGTTTCTTAATATTCGACAAGTTTCTGAAAATTAATTAGGTTTAAATTAAAGTTGTAAAGGAATTTTAATTTTTTGAGTAAATTTTAAGTAATAAAAGTCAAATATATAAAATATTGCGCAAAAATGTATTCAACATCAAAGAATTCCCATTTAAAAAAATAGAGTTCCATTTGCATCCTAATAACACATATATCAAACGTAGATCAAATCAAACTTTTCACATTTTTTACCCTGAAAATAAATTGCTTCAAAAAATTATAACTCGGCGCGCAATATTTCATACATTTCTCTGCTCATATACATTCAATGTATTCATATTTTATTTTATATATTTTTCTTCCTTTTATGTTACTTAATATATGAATTAATTCGTATATAATATCGTAAAATCGAATGGGAAATTTCACCAAGAAGATATGCTACTGGAAAGATGAACATCATCAATCAGGCAAAGACATATATATATGCATCCATCCGAAATGAACTTTATCCGTCATGTAACCGCATGCGAAGTAGCAGGTGAAAAGCATCGTGATGCGCGTCGTCAAGAAAAATTCTCTCACGGAAAAAAATTTATAAAATATGCATTACGCGCTCGCGAGAGAGAGAGAGAGAGAGAGAGAGAGAGAGAGAGAGAAAGAAAAAATTTCCTATACACCGCGTTTCAGTGGACATTCATTTGGCCGCGTAACGGCGCTTTGTCGCACGAAGCGGAATGCTCCTTGGTAAGGTATTTTGCCGGCGTGTGTTCTTTTTTCGGAACCCGGTGGCAATCGCCGGCAGCAGGCGCCGGATTTCAAAGGCGAAAAAGCTTGCGCGCGCGCGCGCGAGCTCGTCACCAACCCTTTCCCGAGCATGTGTCTCCGACTCCGCAAAAACAAACGACGAGACGACTGCGTCGTTGCATCGCCATCGGTCCTTCTTTGAAACGCGATATAAAACACGAACTACTTCCCCGTTCCCTTTGCTCGAATCCATATATTTAACTGGCGCGCGGCGGACTTGCTGTGGAATAAAAAAAAAAAAGAAAGTCACGAAGGTAGATTTTACAATCCTGTTCTTGGACGCGGAGCAGAGCTGCACAAGCAGCGTATCTCTAGCGTGTGTCCTTTCATAATTTTTCTCGGCGCGTGAATCTTCCATGCGGCCTGCGCCAGCCGACTCTGTACATTTTCGGTAGTACGCGAAAGAATAAAAATAGAAAAAGAGAGAGAGAGATTTAAAGAAACTCGTAGAATTAACGAATAACGGCGAATATGCAGATTCCAGAAAAGAGAAAAATCAAAAATTCCATTCGAGTAATACAAATTATCGTAGATGAGAAAAAAAAGACACAATTGGATAGAATATTTATAAAATATAATATTGTGTAATTACAAAATCGCGCAAGAATGTAAATAATTGTGAAATATGGCGGGAAATATTTTACGTGCTAATATAACTTAAATGAATAGAGTAGAATAGAATCGGGAGAGAAAGAGAGAGGGGGAGTTTACATCGTGCGTTTACGCGCGCGCGCGCAGCTATATTTTCTAATGGCGGAGGGGGGATTAATGAAACGTGTCTATTAATTAGTAGCTAAGTGTTATGCGGCATATCCATTAGTGATAATCACGTTAACTAAAATCGGGGAATCAGGCAGCGAGGCGCCGATAGTATTTAACGTGCGCGACCGGGATGAATTATCGGATGTCTCTGGTAATTATCAGATAAATATTACACGGGATGTATCCATTAGCGGCGATCGCGCGCTCGCCAGTTAGATGTGCCTAGATTTCATAAACCTGACATGGGTGCATGCGGTCTGTGCGTCGATAACGCTATAAATAAACGGAAATCCGAAGCGAATTGCCGAATATCGTAGAGCCGTTTATATGTGTCCGCTCCATCGCGATCGCATGCATGTATGTATGTACATGTTTTCCTGCATTACGTTACTGTTACATCGCGCGCGGAAATCCGCGGCACGCCAAATCTATTTTGTTGCCGTCCTTCTTGCAGATTGCCGCGTGCGTGCTACTACAGTTACTCCAATTACGGTTCTCCGCGATGCTCGTTACCGACTGCCTGCCTTGCTCGTTTCCGTTGATAGATCCCCGTATTTTCCACGTGATTTTACCACGTGCAGCCAGCACGAATCGATCGCAACGCGACCGTCTATGTCCGAGCTCTACTTTTCGCCGGTACACTTGGGTGAAAGAGAGAGAGAATTTGCGGTAAACTCGACTCGCGAATCTTGTTTGGAGCCGCACGCGGTGCAATCTGGAAGCGCGACCTGCACGATATCCGGCAATTCTCTCATCCTGCGGGCTTTTACAACACAATAAGATGATTACGCGATCGACACATTCGGACATTGGCCCTTTCATCGCATTCTCCGTGTCCCTTCGCAGATTTCATTCTACGCGGGACAAGACAGCGCGGATGCGCCGACATGGGTCGGGAATGGTGGCGAAAGGACAGACGACACGGAAACGTAATAAAGCCCGATATAGTCCAAGGACGACGAGGACAGATTGGGAAGTAACCGAACGACCGAAAGAGATCGAACGACGCATCGGGCGAGGATGAAAAGGGAGCGAACGAACGGGAAGAGAAATGGACGAGGGAGTGGACGACAGCGGGCGCGGAGGCGGCAAATTGAAGCTCGGGTAAGTGGAAAGCCAATTTCAAGTTTCTTGTTGTGAAAATAAGATCATGGAAAATTATTGGGTGTCGTAACGGTCGCGCGACACGTTCCCATCTTCGCGCGGTCGCGAACGGATAGAATCTTTCGCAACGGGAAAATTGGAAACCGCTTTGTCGGCGTATTATGGGAATCCGGCCGGATGCAGCCGAGAGATTTTCAGCGCCGATGTGTCAACGACGCGACGCGATACGCTCGATTTTCGCGAGTCGACTAGGCGGAAAGCCCGTAGCGGATCATCGCGAAAATTCGAGAGATAATTTATGCGCGCGATCGTAAATGCGGATGTCCCATTTCGAGAGTAAATTATCTCGTTTCGCGTGCGACAGAGGAACGCGAAACGCATCGCGTAAAAGTAATATTCAGGCAGGCGGGGATGGACGGAGGGAGGGGATAATCGAGATTTTTGAGTATCGTGTAACATATTATGGAATCTAACCGCGCGGAATTGCAGCGTGATTCGACCGTCCGCGCGTTTTTAATTAAACGCCACGCTTAATGAAGAATTTCGATAGATGCGCGCGGACGATTATATTCCGTCCATTTCCCGTGTCCGCGGGCAAATGATCGGCGGGTACATTTACACAGCACCGGCCGGGTATGCGTTTTGCAATCGTCGTGCCGTTTAATTTATTTCTCCCCCCCCATCCTCACTTACTTCCCTTCCCAATCCAATCCCCGTTAGTGTGCCGTGACGAAATTAAATTTAGGCGTTTGTTTATACGCGCGCAGCGTGCTGTGCGCGCGACGAGATTATCGGCTAGCAACGTTGTTCTATCGAAAATGTCCGACCGCGAAAATGAAAGCGGACGTGTCGCGCTTTCAGACATTTTGCAAATTTGCGGCCGCGCACGCATTCAATTAAATTAACAAATTTTATTCGGCCGCGCGACGATTATCCCTCCCGCGTAGCGGCCATAAATTTTACGAAAATAATAATCGGGGTGAACCCGGAACAGAGAAATTTCGGAGAGGGAATCGTTCGTTTTCTTCCCCTCCTTAAACTAACGTCGCGATCTCCTCCGACGATCAATTTGCCACTTTGACGACATTAATAATGTCAACATCTTGATTCACACTCTCGAAGAATAATATTGTCCCGCAATTACTTTCCGCTTTCGCGATGTTGGAGCGAAGATAGCTGGAACTGTGCAGTCGGTTTCCGAGTGTTTGTACACGCGAGGCAATAAATTTCTGTTCTCTCAACCATTCGCTTAAGGAGCGAAGAGATGCAGGGACGAAAATACGCTTAAAAATAATTTTAATTATTCTCGCGATAGACGAATCGATGTAACGATATGTTATTGTAATATTCGTGTGTACTATTCAAAATCCGCATAGTATTTTGCTTTGATATCTGTCGCAATGTTGCAAGACCTAGGGAGTTATCATCTTCCCAGACTTCATCGAGAGGTATCCTGTTAATCGTTCCAAAGACAAGAGGGCACTCGACGACGGTCCATCGACGATCGTATATCGAATTAGGTCATATCTTATACGCTCTCGTGTTTGTGCTTCGATACAAACACAAGTGCAAGAGCACACAACGTGTGTATATCCCCGAAAGTCCTACGCTCGGTCCTACGTTCGTTACGGACCGGAGCACCATAGTTGAACTTAACTTTGCTCACGGGATGTTTGTCGGTTAATTCTCTGAGTCGTATTACATGTACATGCAGCTGGCATGGAAAACGGGGCTGGATCTCCGTTATATACTTGGTTCTTCGTCGTACATCGGGTCGATTTTGTTCTTTTCAACGTCGTGCTATAATATTCATCGCACAGAACATCCATTCAACGTACAAAGATAAAACCAAATAGAATTTTCCGACAAATTCATTAAACACATAATAACTTTGACAACTTTATATGTGCCATAATTATCATGGTGAGCTCTCGGATCGCATGACGGCTTTTTAGTTAACGTAGTTGCAATGGTAGTAGAATGGCTTCCGTATAGACAGGGAAGGGGGAAAAGGAGGATCATAATAGACTGTAATTGCCCCTAATGAAATATAATCATTGTTTCCACGCTGCTACCAGCATTCTGTATTAAAGCGATCCCGAAACTTTGTTTTTGAGTTATTTATGAGATTAACGCGTAATGAAATATAGTCTCGTTTATGGCAAATATGCCCGTCGGCGTTAAGGGATATATACAATGGAAGTTTATACTCGTATAAATTCCAGCGTCAACCGAATTAATTACTACTTCGAATCGAAAGTATCGCGAGCGCGGAAAATCGCGCGCGATAAATAACGGGTCGATACGTGAGAATTTATCAGTTTTCCATCTTTTTTTCTTTTTTTTCTCCTCTTTTTGTCCGTTCGATTCCGCACACGAACGGCGGGCTCTCATCGGGGAAAACGCTTGACAAATTTATCTGCCACTACTGCCGCTCTAAAGGACAGCCGTACGTGTACCACGTATAGCGTTTATCGATCCTATCGAGTATGCGAAGACACGTTTCTGCTTTCGGGTATAGTATCGAACGGAAGTAACACGGCCGCGTAATCGCGAACTGTGAATGGCCCGGATTCGAAAAATCGATCCGCATAAGAATTAATTCGCGGGAGAGAATAAAATGGTCGAAAAAAGAAATTAAAATCTTGTTTCACATTTCCTCGTCGCCATCGTCTAACATATCGCCGGATATACTTCAAGTCTATGGCGAGTAAGATTCGAGAGTGTAAAATCGGATTAATCACCGAATTATACGATTCTTAATCAAATCCCGTCTTTCCGTCCTACGAGCGCGTACGATTAATCTTCCGGAGTCTTCCGGCTCGTATCTATTTAATTATCCCTTACACTATCTCGTCTACGTAATTATTCTCGAGGATTCGCAATTTATTTAATTATCGGCCGGTGCACATCTTGCTGCTTCGCATTCGATTCGATTTTCAATGATGCCCGTGTCACTTGCTGGCAAAAACCACGCAGATCTTCCGAGTCTGATAATCGTCTAAAATTGCAATCATTCGTACGTCAAGGAGGAACGTTGAGGATTCGGTTTCTCGGATAAATCTTGTACAAGTTGTAACGTCATTCTGTCAATTTTCGCTTCTTCCGTTATCAAGAGAGAAAGGGAGAGAAAAAGAGAAGGCTGAAAACATACGACTGAAGGATGCGAATCTGTTATTCTTCACAACAGGCGCGAGTTTGCGGAATCTCGGGAGAATCTCCGGCCCTATAAGTTTTTCGCGAGGAGCTACGAGAAATCGAGAAGCGATAGATCGTGATTTTCGCGATTAATACGACCGGAATGTAAACGCAAGTGAGGAATTTTACTTGCCCGAGTGTCCTTTGATCATTTGGTAACTACGGTTAACTCGGAATAATGAAACTGACGCTTTACGCTCACTTCGGTTCGCCTTAATTAGTGCCGTAATTAAATGGAAGTTTAAGCAGCGAATGGAGCTCGCTCCGAAGTCCATGAAATCTTCGACGTACTCGACCTGGGTCCTCTTCCACTTGCTTCTTACACGTGCGACTTCATTTTCTACTCAACTTTGTTGTATTAGACGTCGTCGTGTAATTCTATACATATATGCATATCTGATTTAACTATTTGACGCATGTTAATCTACTGATTACAATCTTGATTACATAATCATGTAAGTCTTTGTGAAAGTTTCCAAAGTAAATTCTTTTCTGAACATTTTGCCTATCCTCGAATCTCATGGATTAATTCCATTAATTTCGACACTTTTTCCTTGCAAAAATTATTTAAAAAATTGCTTAGAATTTATTTGGTCAAATTACAAGATTCTAATATCTGAAATAATCGCTCGTGAGGCTAGTGCAAAATTGAGAATGAGGAGGGATCCCAGTATTAATTCGAGAGACCTCGAAAGTCAATAGTTCAATTTCGTAGAATAAATTCTCGTCGATTCCTTCCGCGACGTCCTCCCACCTTACATCGAGCTAAAATGTAGATGAGATATCCTGAATATGTATATTATACGTGAGTAAATACGAAGAATATCTACAGACATATATAGAGATACGTATTTCATACGAGTTGTTACTCTCTCGTTCTCTTGCTCGTAAAGTCAACATTAGGTACGCGTATAATGTTGATCGCCTGCCTCCTCGCGTTGAAACATACTCTCTCTCTCTCTTTCTCTCTTCGCCCCCGCTCTCAAATGCGGCAACAAATGTTTCCCCTCGTGCTCACGTCCTCAGTTTTGCTCACGAACTTGTCTTCAGATCGAACAGATCGCGCGGGCGACCTGAGGGCAACGTGTCGGCTGGCACGATAACTGGACGGTGTCGCCCGCGAATGGAAGTAGCTCGTTAATGGCGAAAGTTCCGGAGTGGATCGATCGTTCGAGAAAACAACCGTCCTCCGCCTGTATTCCCGCTAGAAGAACGTGACGTGAGGGTGGAAGACGTCGAAGAGGGTCACAACCCGAGCACCGTCTCGACGTAATGCTTTTTTGATATTCTACGAGTGGCTACGTGGATCTCGTTGGCCGATCGATCGATACGTCGTCGGATAGAAAGTGTAGGGCTCTTGGAAAAAACGCGGGAATTGGCCAAAAGCTTATTATTTATTATCCCATGCGAATAGAATTTGCGGATCAAGACGCGAAGACGTATCTGTGATTTTGCAAAACTTATGATTATGGATCTAGTTTATTATAGGAATGAAAAGTAGCCTTTTTTGGCACATGTTAATATTTAATCTCGAGACGAATGATTTTCACTACCTTTCCGTGTATTACTTTCATGTTCGCGTCTCGTGTTACGCTTTCTGGGCAATTTCATTATCGGTCGCAGTAATGAAAAAATGTACGAATGCGAGGATATAAATTTCAACCCCGAGGTACTTTCCTCTTTGTGTTCTTATCCGACTCCCCGCGGAAGAATCGTAACGGTAGAAAGAAGATGGGGAAAACTTTTCTGATGCGCGTGTAGATCGCTCGCGTATTAAGGTGCCTGTACATCGAAGAAGGGGGAGGAAGGCATGCTCGGAAGCATCGTCGAGCGAGTGGAACACCGTGACGAGGAGAAACGTTGCGCACGTAACGCCCTTTTGATATTCTCCTTACGAGCGTCTACGTGATCGCTCGTGATCGAAGGCTGACGCGAAACTGCGCGCGCTACCATCCTCCGCGCCATTACATCTCTCACATGGGAGATGGGGCAGGGGGAGAGCGAGAGATCTCCCGGGAGGTTCCGCCGCTGCTGCTCGATTTCCACCATCGTCTCGCGAAACGACCCTGGTCTCCGCCACCCGCGGTTCCCCACGACTCTCCTCCGGAACGACGACGATCCTGGAACTATCCTGGCGTGTGAACCCTCTCTCTCTCTCTCTCTCCCTCTTCCTTTCTGTCTCGCTCTTTCTCTCACCGAGCAAATGGCCTGGCCAAAGTACCCGGTCTTGCTGAGAATTACCGCCTCGGGAGAGAACAGTTACGGTCTCGGGCTTCGATCCGTTGATAATTCCACTAATCGTGAATGAGCGCGCGGACCCTGGAAACTACCACGTAAAACTGCAACGATACTGCGGAGGATCGCGCCGCGAAGACGCGCATAACCCAGGGTGTAGATTCCGTGATACAGAGTCCCCTCTTCCTCTTCCTACCTTCACTCTCTAGCCTTGAACATTTTAGATCCCCCCGCCTCGTAAAATCCTTATGTACTCGGATCTGGAAGATCCTTCAATCTTTATATGCTAGGATATCCAACATTCCCGAGATCTCAGCTCCTTGTCTCCTTGCTCGGGAGTCTCGAAACCCAGGATTTTTCGTTACTCGACGATCGCGCGAAGCGAAACGTCCTTCTTTTATCTTGAGATTTCACGTAAATCGACAAGGGTAACCCGCGCGCGGGATTTTCGACGGGACTGGTCTCTTACCTTGCGCGATTTTATCTTTTGGACCATTAAAAATGGAGGAGCAAAAAAGGGAAAGCGGCGAATTTACTATCGGGACGAGCGCTTTTCAACGCGGTTCCACAGCGCTACAACAGCCATGCAACTGTTAATTGCAGACTAGCCGAATAACTATTATTCCAGTAAGTGGCGCGCTAGGAACTTTCGGCATTAACAATCTACCGGTGCGAAGCAGCGGAGCCATAGTTACTGCATTTCAATGCATCGGTTTCAACGTCACGGTTTCCGCAATCGAAAAACTTTACCATTAGCAAAATCGATTCGCAGCCGCTTCGATTGTACCAAGGTTATCCCGTAGCGAGGACCAATTGTGAATAATAATACTACGGGAGGAATCGGGAACTAATAAATGTACAGAGATCCAGCAAATACGAGAGTTAACTTAGATCGGCCCTAATATCTATAGAGATTCCCCAAGATCAATATTTCAGAAATTATATCCGGAAGGAATTAATATTTCTCATTAAATTAATGGTAATTAAATATATCGAAAATTGCATTTAAATGAGATATAAATAAGAATGCTCTCAAATCGGCAAATATATTTAACTAAAATCATCGTATGATCTTAAATAACTGTAAATTTTCAATTTTCCGAAAAAATCACGCAAAATGATCGCATGTCACGATCGTTTGACTTGCCGAGTGCGTGGATGGAGGTTCATATTTCATCAGTGCGTACTGCAAACATGATTGGAGATGAATAAAAAATAGCAGGACGCGTGAGCGCGAATGACAGTGCTCGCTTCGTAGTATATTTTTGCGCGAGTAAAAAAAATTGCGCGATGTTATGTATTCTGGATAATCGCTATCGTTTTTATCGAATTAGTTGCGCAAGTTCGTATTTCATGCGACGCGCGTACGAACGCGCTTTTTCTATCATTTTGTCCGAGTGTACCGGCGATTTTTTCACAGATTTTTAACATTTGTTTATTTGCAGCTTCTGTGATATATCGCGTCCCAATACGCGACAATATTGAGAGATTATTCACTATGTATTTATCATGCAATGAGAGACACTAAAACCCTTTTGCAATTCAATTACCTTATCGACGAAACTTTTTAAGTTTGAGAAATTTAAAAAAAATGTTTATTATGTGCTCTCTATTAATGTTTTTGATCATTTAAAATCCCGTATGATTTTTCGACATCGACGTATGAATTTCTTTTTTTAACTAATAACTTTCGTAATATCACGAGATTTATTAGAAGATAAAAATATATATGCGATCGCGTATAATTCTATTACAAAAATTTATTGAATATCCTTTCAAAAATAAGAATTTATTAAAGAATAAATTATATATATTTATATATTATTATAGCTTTTATATTTTCAGAGTTTATATTACTTAGTCAGTATTATATGAACTCTTTTAGTCTATGATGTAGCTACTTATATATATTTAATAATATCATTTTATGCTCTATAGATTTCTTTTGTATTTTTTTAGGAATAAACTATCGTTCATTATTATTCATTTTTCTAGACTAGATCAAATATTTGCAACGTGATGCTCGATAAATATATCCGAGCATATTCATTTTATCGCTTGAAAATTGTACGTAGTAGTTGATGCGTTTGTGTGGCAAACATACCTCATATTTCGTCTACACGTACAGTCTTAAATAATGATGCGATGTTTTCAAACATTTGCAACATTGTATTTTAGACGTTGAAAAATCTTGCGAAATAATCTCGTAGCACGCTTGGTGCAATTATTGAAAAGCATCAAGAGAGTAATATATATATGTACATATATATATGAATCGTATTTCATCACACGCAATAAACGGATTTAACGTGACAAATTGCCGGTATCGTATATTTCGTTGATCAATGTTTTCCATGCGTAATGGACCATACGTAATGAATTAGGCACACCACTCGTATTTTATTACCCAAACAGTCGAATAAATGGAGAAGAATAAATAAAAGAGATCATGCGAGAGTGAAAAATTGAACGATTGATTAAAATGGCGCTTTTGTAAATTTCCAAATTTGCACCGATGTCGCTTTCACAAACGTATGAAAAAAACGGACACACATATTTACATTTCGTCACATTACATGTCGAACCCGTATCGTTCTCTCAAACATGGCAATTAATAAAGGTTGTCGTTAACAATTATGATAATCTGCGATAAACAATCATTTAGTACAAGTACATAAGCGATGAGTACAGTAGACACGATCAACAGAACGTAATATGCAAATATATTTAATCGATCAATGGACGACTGCTTCGCAAAACGCGATCGGTATCTACTTGATAGTCACACAGAATAGTCGTAATACATTTCATGTTCCTTGTCGGAGACATGAAATATTTCTTACTCATAATAAAAAATGCATATTCAAATTATATATATATATATATATATATATATATATATATATATATATATATATATGTATGTATGTATTATATAAATACACTGAAAAAAAGTAATGTTGAATTAACAACATCGGTGTAATTGGAATTTATTTTATTAATTCAATAACATTATTATCAAATCAATACATGGTGTATTAATTTGATTAAAATGTTATTGAATTAATAAAATAAATTCCAATTACACTGATGTTGTTGGTTCAACATTATTTTTTTCTTAGTGTAAACTCTTGAAAAAATTACTCTGGATTTGAAACAATTTTTCCAGAAATGTTGAAAACAGAAATTCGAAGCATATGGATCCTCTTTTCCAAAAGCATAAGAAAGGTCGACTCATCCGTGCAGCACGAAAATTGTATCTCCCAACTCCCCCAACTCGTCTCTGGCATCGTAACAGTAACATTGTTGGCAAGTGTACCAGCGCCAAATACGAGCTTCGATAAATTGCGCGACCTGTTTACCGCAAAAAAGCTGGGCGAATTTCGAAGAGGAAGACCGGCCGCGCCGCGTCGCGTCGCCAGATTGTAAACTCGTTTACGTACGCACGAGAGCATTGTTTTTATCGTGGCTTGTATCACGGATGAATTGCAGCACGCTCGTAATCGTATATCGTGTGCTATGATAGCGTTTCCCCTTCCGGAAAATTATAGAGTCCCGCGTGTCATCGAACTTGCGAGGGCTGTCTGTTTTATTTCGAAAGAGATAAAAAATGACCATGGAAACAATTATAAAACTTTTGTCATACACTTTTCATTTCGATATAATAATCTCGTTAATATTATTTACGTAATCTTTTTTTCGATAATTTTATCTCGGTGAAGCAATTTTATTGTAGATATTACATTTATTGCGTCCGGAAATGCAATTTCTCGTGCAGCCTTAAGAGGATATCCGTGTGATCCGATTATTTATTCCGTTGGTTGAATAATTATCTTTTTCGAAATTAAATTTGTAAAATCGCTCAAATTTTCGCAGGAGCAAATTATTTTTATTTGAACATAAAACCTGTCTTTCCGGTATATATTTAAAATATTCAGCGACGCTTGATTCGCTCTATTCATTGCTCTCTGTTACCGTGAAGAAGAGGACCGAAATTTTCGACGTAATGATTAATTACGCTTGAAGTCAGAGTGTAACCGCATTAATCTTGAATCTCCGCGAATTTCGGAATCGCGCAGATGGAACGGATCGAACGTTCGCCCACCTGTAGAGTCGTTTTTGCGCGATAGTCGCGAGTTTCTTACGTTCATCGCGTACTCACGTACGAGTTTGCAGTGACGTAACGGATGTTTTTACGATGACACCTTGCATATAACCGCTGTGATCAGACTCGCATTATGCGCCGGATTGCTCAAAATGGATCGTCACAGTGTACCTTAAATGCATGATGTCATTTGCATGATGAGCAGCGAAAGAAAGGCTTGCGCTATCGTTCTATAAAATAGTAGTCCCATAATATGCCAATTCGTTCCCGTAAATAAATATTAAAATTACAGAGAAGCGAGAAAAAAGAAAGTAAGATTGAAATTTCAACAAGATATTGTTTCGACTCTCATAATAGAAATATGGAAGCCGGAAGAGAAACCGTCTCTTCGGGAGATTTTGCGCGGAGAAAATTTTCTCCCAAAGGTACGGCCGGTGGCGAAACACGCATATACATACACACACACACGCACGCCCGCGCGCGGGCGAGCGGGAACTCTTCGCAAACACGCCGGGTTTTCGTAATCCGCTTCCGCGAGCGTTTATCACGGCGACACGGGGGTTTTCGTGGGGGATTAATACGATTTCGTAGTAATTGGAAACGCAAGCGTGTGCCGGACGGAATTACATTCCTGCCTCTGCCGAGACCGCGCGCGATCCGGATACGAAAACACACGGGCCAACCCAAAGGCGCGAAGCGCGAGTTCACGGGATCTCGTATAAATAGTATCGCGAATGCGCCGCGTTAATTATCGGAGAGGATAAGCCACTGTTTCGAATGGAGTTTGCCGCCACTGTGTAAATCGAGTGTCGGCAAGTCCGGGGATCGAAGATCTTTATCCGAGAGCTCGCAAATGGCGAACGATCTAATTATCCCTTATGATGAACTCGTCTTGCAAGTCGCGCGCGAATCAGAATCAACCAAAAAAGAAGAAATTATGACATGAAATTTTAAAATCTTTTAGAGGCTTTTAGAAAACAATATAAAGCGCGAACATAATCATATTTGACAGTGATCTTTGAGGCAATTTTCGCGATATCTCGAGAGATTTTTATCGCGTTATCTCGCAATTATGTAGATGTGTATTACAGGATAGCGTTTTATAGTCTTCTTAACTCGAAAGATTGACGTTCGTATTACGCAAAATCCAGGCCGGTGAATCTTCTTAAGAGTGTAAAGACGAGAGATGGTAAAAGGGAAGGAGAGAGGGGGCAAAAATTGAATCACTTAGCGTCCGCTATTAGTCACCGTTAACTCAACCATCGTACGGCGGTTTAATATACCGAGGAGGGACGAGATGATGGAAAAGGGTGGCAAACAAATTAATATCTCGTCCACGATGCTATACCTGTCTTATCTTTTCCATAACGATCGCCATCTTTCGATATTCTCTGCTCTCTCTCTCTCTCTCTCTCTCTCTCTCTCTCTCTCTCTCTCTCTCTCTCTCTCTCTCTTCGTTCTGTATCGTCCCTGCTTTGAATAATTTGCTAAAGACTAAGACACTTGTCGATTTCGTTAACTTTTGTCGCCAATTTCGAAGCATTTCTTTGGCACTTTTCGTTCTATTTAACGGAACGAGAACACGTTCTTCATTCCCTCACTTTATAGAAACGCTTAGAGCATTCGAGGAATGCACGGAACACAATTTCTTGACTTTGCTTTTATCTAAAAGCTCGATTCGAGAATTATGAGTTTAATGCAAGCATCTTAAGGTCAAACGTCGAAAGGGCGTTTCCCGGTTCTTCGCTTAAATTCATCTCTCGTAGCTTATAGTAGAAATCGTCGGGCCCATTAATACCAAAGGACAATCACGGTTCACTTCCTACCGTATGAAACGTCGTTCTATCCGTCCGAGCGCTCGATCGGTTGTCTCGCTCTCATCAATTATTCCGGCCGATGAATTTTACGCTCGTTAAACCGACACCCTACGGACGGTGTTCGAGCACCATTAAAAAGTTCACACTGCCGTCGGCGTCCCGTGGAGCGATCACTTATCGACACTTATGTCGACATCATTCCCCACTCCGTTCGAGAACGTTCCGCGTTTCCAGCCACCCATTTCTCGGATTTAAGGCGACGTTTCGCATTGCAAAACGGAGTTAACCGAGAGATTGTTGAGCGATCGCGGAACTTTACTTTATAGAAATTAGAATTAAAAGACGAGTGTTCTAAAAAGCTAAAATTCCGGACAACTATAAGGACTCCCATGACTAGGAGCGTGTCTAAAGTTTCTCCAAAGGGAGAGGAAACGTTAAAGAGAACTCGATGATTCAAGCATCCTGAAATTCGAGGCTTTCAGCCTTTCAAGGCTCGAGTTTTCGACGCTATAAAGTTTAACGCAACTAACGGATTTAAGAACCTAAGTTAGCATCGATGAGATAAGGAGAGGAGAAAAGAGAGAATCGATTTAAATATTTTTATCGAGAATTTTTGGATTCTTATATTAGTTGAGAAGAGAGTGCAATTAAAACTTACGAAAACTGAGGGAGTCTTTAGCAAGGAGAAGAACGACGATCGCTTAATAACTTCGTCGGCGAAAGGAAGTTGGTCGTACGGACTATGTGCAAGAACTAGCGTTTTCCCTCATAGGGCTCGTGCAACAAACGCCGACTTTTAATTCACTTCGCAATTTGTCTTTAATTAACTCTCAAGTTTGTAATGCATATTAAGCAGTCGGCTTCTAGCAGCTAGGTCATGTCGCCGCATCGCGCCAACTTGCATCATGTTCGATAAGAGTAATTTCTTTTGTATCGCCGCATTTTTTTCGAATGCGTTGATCCAAAAAGTTTGCCAATTATTAATCATTCTTGTGATGCATATAAATTTCTATATACGAAAATATATATTCTTGTGTGTCGTATGAGCTTTACAGGATTCAAACTTGATCTACTTCACTGTTTATAATTTTCTTAATTTAAATACCAGCATTAATTAGTGTGTATCATGTCGAGTCGATGAGATACGAGCTTTCGAAAGCTTTGGGCCTTTGAATATTCGATTTTAGCTTGCAGAATCTATAAATTTTGAACAATAAACACGCGACCTATTTCGCGAGAAATTATTATTTCGCGATTTCGCACGGTTGACATCTACGATCCAATTAGAACGAACGCGCTGTCGCCTCGCGAACCGCGATATATTCAAGCGAGAATAAACTCGCTGCCCGAAAATTGTGTGTCGAGAGGAAGAGAATCTAACGGATTGTTTGCAACATCGAGGCGGTAAATTGCGAAGTTGAATTGACGGTCGCACGAAACGCGACAGATTTTCGCCTGATTGCGTGCGATCGGGGCTCCAATGGGGCTGTCCACGAAATCTATGACGCCCTCAGAAAGCATCGTGAAGAGAGAGAGAGAGGGTTCGCGCTACCCTCGAGGACACGAATTACGAGGGGGATGATTTCTCCGATGTGCGATTAAAGCGACGGATGAGCGACGCGATCCGTGACGAGACTACGCCTCGTCCATTCTCGAGCGATCGATATCGCCGACATCCGCTCCATGAATTAGTTATCGCGTTTTATTTACAAAATGGTCGCCGATGTAGTGGAATAATTACGCTGTTCGTCGTATAATGTCACGTTGTTTTTTTTATCGACACAAAGCGTTATTAGAAGTAACGATGTAAGAAATTTTACACGTTACATCTCTCAGACTATAAATCATTTGCGACGGTCTCGGGATCATTAAGGAAGACAAGTTGGACGGCGCTCGATGCTTATGCTCAAATTCCGTGGCAATTGTTCCTAACAATTCACGTCAAGTGAAGGCGAGAGAATCGAACAAAGAAGGAGGAGGAGAGAGAGGAAGGTGAAAGAACACAACACGGGGATGGAGAAAGGATAGAGGATCTAGGGAGAGAGAGAGAGAGAGAAACGGATGTGCAAGGACCGTCGAGGATAGCTTCCTTGGAAAGCCGGGGTTTCCCGTAATTTCCCGAGGGTAAAGCTATAGGAACGTGCTGGCCTCGTCGTCGACGAACGTCGTCTTCGTCGCTGGAGACGACGAGGCCGCTAATCTCTCGAGGTGCAGCGCGAGAAATCCACGTCGAGCAAGGGGAAATGGGAAACCGCATCACGGTGGACAGCGGGATCTGTGCGGGAGTCGACACCTTCTCTCGAAATACCAATAATTTCCGCATAAAGCGTTTCAATAAAACCTTCGATTCTTATGCCTTCAACTCCTTATATGCTTAGATTTTCAATTCTGAATCTATTAATGCTTATATCTATCTGTCAAGATATAGAAAACTTGTATTTTTAGAGCTATACATATGTATTTTTGTGTAAAAGTTGATTCTCGAGTCTCCTTCCTCTCTCTCTTCCATATTTCTAGATCAGATATTTTAAGATCCTTAGCTTATAATAGAAGATAAATAACAAGAATGCTATTTTTAGAGCAAGATTATATGAACAGGGAGGATTGACATTTAACGAAGATTCACGGTATATTTACTTTTGATTGCCTCTCCGTCTGTCTTTCTTCGTCATCTTGCGTGACGCGACTTTCATTCCGCGTGAATAACGACGCTCAAATATCCAAGACGAGGTCTCATTCCCAGCGCCTAATTTAACCCTCAACCGCGCTCTCCTCGACTTTCCGTCCGATTTCTCTCGAATGGGAGAACCAGGCTGCTCGCGACAGTTCGCCGGAGGAGAATAACCGCAGGCTGCGACCGTGTTAAGGCGGGATATGCCCGAGTCATCTGCCGCGAGTAAATTTCGCGGCGTCTCCCGGTCTTAGCCGGAGCCGACATGGACAATCGGAAGGAGGAAGGGGGGAGGAAGGACTCGGCAAAGTCACGGATCTGCTTTTGCGGCTGATCGAGTTGTATGGCAAGACGGGGCGAGATATTGGACCGCGGCCAACGCAATTTTCGACTTCCTATTCTTTTCGCCGCTTTGACTCGGTGTAAACAACGAGATACGACTGTGAAGAACATATGTACGTGACGCCATACAGCACGCTCGAGATTGTTCGCATACGGTTGTCACTTGCTATCGTCGAAAAACGAAAGCGTGCTGGTGATCTAGACAATATCGAGTTTCGAGAATTTGAAAGATTTAAGGGTCGCGCGGTTTAGAAATCCAAAGGTGTAAAAAGAATGATCGATGCACGTATTTCGAGATAAGAGTTCAAAGGGTTTCAAGATCGCATATTTTGAAAAATCAAAAATGTAAGGATCCAAGAATTAAAAAATGTAAGAATTAAAAATTCTTAGACGTCTCTTGTAGCTTCTAAATCTTAAAATTCCAAGAGTCGAGCGTTCCAGAGGAAATTGCAACACAAGCGTTTATAGATTGAAGAATCCTAGGGCGTTCGTTTACATTTACACGTACGTGAGGCTTATCCCGTCCGAATAAATCGAGCGATGTAGCTGGGTAATCTCGGTCGGGTCAGATTTTGAAATGGATTCCGTGAGATCGGTTAACATCGTCCTGGCCCCGTGCGGGTCTACGGAATCGCAGGAATTGCCTGGTCGGCTAAGCCCGTCGAGATTGCTTCCTGTTTCCCGTGCGACACGTCCTTATTTCTTAAAAAAAGAAGCGTCGCGATAAACCTCGACGAGTAGCGGCGCCACGTGACCTCCGAAGTAAAGGCGAGAAAGTAAAAGGTAGCAATTCGCGAGCGAGCGAGAGCAGTCCTTCAGGAATGCTCGTATTCCGGAATATTTAAATCCCAGGATCCCGGAGATTCCCCTTGAATCTTTACAGTCTTGAATCATGGATTCCTTGTAACTTTAGATCCTTGCAATTTCTCTCAACGAGTCGCAGACAATAAGATTCACTTTTCGCGGAAGAGCCAGGGAAACGACGACAAATACGCGTGTCTCTGGTTATTAAATTAAATTTATCCGACTCGGTAAAGCAAATCCTGATACATCGGTTTGTCATAATGAAGACAACCGCGTTTCACAAAACGTCGTGCAAAATGGCGACATTGTGTCGGCGGAAAGCTCCCTCGATGCCGCGATGGTCTTAAGTTCAATTGCGAGAGAATGGTCCCACTGCCAACAGTATTAAAAGGATTATGGAAGGAAAATGGGAAGAGTCACGCGCGAGGAACGCGCTTGTACAAATAAGACATAAATAGGATTCTCAACACGCGCTATTTCATCGCGATCGTTGGAACGATTGAAGCATTCGTAGTAGGACAAACGAAATAAATCTATCATTTATAAAACTTATCTTATGTAAAATCACACATTTCTCTTTCTAAAACGATTTTCAAAGATAATCTATTATTTAAAAAAAGAAAAAAATCGTTTTTAAATATAAAATTATACAAATTATAAACATGTCGCGCTCTTGTTCCGATTTAATATTATTACGAGAAATGATTGTGACTCGATATATCTTTTAATGCTTCAACATGTAAAGCGCTCGTCAGTGCAGCGACCATGCCGTCGCCGTCGCGGCGTATGAATTTCTATCGTGCATTACCCATACGAGTTTAAGTGCTGTTTGAATCGCGCCGGTAAAAAGTTGCCCGTTCGCGGGAGGAAATCGAGCGACACGTTTGGAAGAGCGCCAAATGCGGGCATTGTTTTACGAGTGGGAATTCCCGGGAATATTTCGCGCTGTGACATCACCTTGGAGCCTGGGATCGTGGGGAAACTTTCGATCCTTTGTATCCTTCGAGCTCTCTTTGATCCTGCAACTATGATAAATGTATGAATGCTGTTTGAATATTAAAATCCGTTTTAAATATTAAAATTGCAGATAAAAGTTATAACGCTTTTAAAAAACTAATTATTTATTTTATTGCGATTACAATATTTGAATAATTTCAAAGCTTTTAACAAATTATTAACAGTGTGTGAAATTTGTCTCTCCTTGCGATTTTTTCACCATGAATCCGCAGGATTTCCACATTGCCATTTTCGAAGTACGCGAACAATATTTTTGTATCATTAGAAAACCACATTTCTCTACATTACGCTGTTTTTTTCACTCGAACGAACGCGCGGAGTAAATTGAGCATATTGAGAGTGCTCTCGTATCGCGCTTTGCGTCATTAAAGCGGCGTATAAAGCGGAATCGCTGGAACCGTAAGTGTGCCACTATGCCAGAGATACGATCGATATATCGCGCCATGACGAGAGGGAGGAAATGCGGCGGGGGAGCGTTTCATCCGGACTCTGGTCGCGACTTTACGGACGTCGTCGAACGACGACGGTTGCCGGGGATACATCTCGAGTTCCGGGCGATTCGTCGGCGCCTCCCGCGAGATGCTCCCGAGACGCTCGCGAAACAATTCGTGATTTTTCCGGGACCGATCCGAGGACGCATCGATGCCAAATAGCATCGCGGAAGGTCGTTATATGGATACATCGGATAGATTCCTTTTTTTTTTCCAATGTTCGTAGCAAATGGATACCGCGTTCGTTGCGCGCATCGTCATGCTCGTTATTTTCGCAAAACAACACTTCGTTATCGTGCTCGGATGCATGCATCCGCAACATGAACACCGGGTTCTATCCAGGGACCCATCAGACATCGATGTGCTCTATATTTGTAAATGTATTTTTTTTATCTCGCGACGTATCCGTCCCGTCCGATTATTTCATTAAAATTTTCATTATTCTATGCGCAGTATTCGGGTCTTGAAAGAATCCGGATATCCGGATATCCGGAGAATTTTATCGAAATTAAAACTCCGATTTCAAGATACATTGTTTCGAGAATCTCTAGACGCTATTCGCGAATTATTTCTCACTTTTTCCTTCCCCTCGTAAAAAGCTTCGAGAAGGAAGTAGCTTCGTAGGCACTTCCTTCCGAGCGTGGCCATCGCGTAAATATCCGTATCCATTTACATCGTACTATTCCGACGATTTACGCCGCCGTTTTCTCCCATCCGGCGCAACAATTATCGCCGGTCTAAATTACATAGCTAGCCAAGATCGATCGCGCTATCCTCGAGGTCAGCGATCCACTATTCCGATGCGCACGAGAAGCGAGGAACATCGTACCATCATCGCAATGTTATACGTTAAAGTATCCACGGATGCGGCTCGGATCTCATTGACCTCGTTTGATCTCAAGTCGCGATTCTGAAGGGGAGGTCGGCGAGTTTTACGTTAGTCGGCGAGCGTGATTTTAAACAAAACTAGACCGACGGGTGAAACATTTTCGGTCTAACGTCTCTTCGACTCGCAATTACGACGTCGCTTTTCGTCTCTATCATCAATATACGCCCGGGTAATTGCCAGGTTACCGTCGACCACAACGAACACCCGTCGGAAACTGAAACATTGAGAGCCGTATCGCTGCCGCACGCGATCAGGTGGGCTTGAGCAAGCTTTACTTGGGGGGAGATAATTCGCTCGCAGTAATCGCGTTAGCCTTGAATTTTTGGATATCTAGGTTCCAAGCGCTTTAAAATTACACATACTTTGTATCCTTGAACCTTTAATTCCTTTTCAATCTCTCAAAGTCTTTTTAAATTGATGATTGAGTTGAAGATTCCGACGAAATAAATACAGAGCTCGATATCTATCTTCATTTTAATTTGATCATTATTTTGCGCGAGGAAAAATTTTATGCAATGTCATTTATCGTGGTTGTGATATTTCAAGCACACGCAAAGTTCTAAGAATACAAGTATTCTCGAAAGCACGCAAATAAACGACGAAATTACATATAAAATCAGATATCCGATAAATTAATTAATAGTTTTTAGTTTTTAATTAATAGAACAGTCTGATGATTACGTTAAAATAATTTCGCCGAAATGTCGCTCTCGTAAAAGGAACGGAAAGTTGTTCAATTAGTTTCGCCAAGATTTCGTAGAAATTGGCCGACTAGTAATTAACTAGTAATTAACGCAGAGATAATTACGCTAATTGCATGCAGCTGCAAAGTCGGCCGTTTCGACGACTTCGTGATCATGTGTGGGACCAACTTGAACAACAGTTGACAGGAAAGCCCAGTGCTTTACCGCAGTGTTGACTATAGGCAAGCTCGACGGCGAAGAGGAGGCGGTAACTAGGTTGCCGCAGAGTGACGTCACAATTGCTCCAACCTAACCCACTTCGAGCACGATGCCGTGGCCATCTCGTATTACGCAAATATCACCCCAAAATTACATCTCTCTCTCTCTCTCTCTCTCCCTCTTTCTATGTATATTTGACCCGTTTCTCGCTCGAATTCTGATGCAGCTGACCTTGCAGCATTTCGCAACGTGCGTCATAAAGAACAGCGCATCCCATTCCCGTCAAGGATACGACGAGGAATGGAGCGTCCAAGGACGCTGAGTATCCGGGGCTTCACGAATACATGCACCTAAGCATCCTAGAATCCGAGAATTCTAGGCTACATGTGGTACACTAAGATCATAAGTTCCAAGGCTTCGAGATGACCCAAACCCTCTCGATCCCCCAGGAATGTAATTAAAGACTTCCGTGAGACATGAAACCACTATAAATTTTGCGAATAAAAATCGTATTAAAACCACAAAAAGAGTAATAATTAAAATCTCTTTGGTATAATCGAGAGATTGCGTCAAACGCGCGTTGAAACATTCCTGCCTCCCGTAAATACCGGATGACAATATTACGCTTGTTACGTGACAAAAAGGAAAGGGAATAAACGATACACGGGACGTTGTAAGCGCCATCATTACGGACGTCGCACGGCCATATTCAATCAACGAGGTAAACGCAATTATATCAGATAATACGACGTGTAAAGAGATGATTTGCATCGGCGGCCCCGACCCGACCCATTGTTCCGGGCTCTTCTTCTCGATGTAGGTCGGCGCAAAAGCTCGCGTGCTAACTCGCAGTTCTCGGGGCCGAGACCGGCCGCCGACCCTTCGCGCGCGCGACTACATCCCTTAACTTAACGACCGTCTTCCGCGAGCCTCGCCTCGCCCCGGCTCGTGTCGGCGTCTTAACCAAAACGTTTTCGTCGCGCGGGCCGAGTTCTTCGCTGGGACGATGTATGGCGCGGATCGCGGAACTACGTCCGGCATCAGGAAAATCCGTATAAGGGCGCTTCGCAATTTCCGCGACACGCGATCGAGCGGCGCGGCTCGAGTTAGACCCTCACGACGATGAAAGTGCACGTTTGGCTGAATGTGCGTTTCCGAGGATCGTTATTTATCGCTCAATTAATTATGTTTGAGAGAAAAGTCGATGCGTAATAAACATATCTATATTCATATGTAGTTATTTGTATAAAATGGAATAATAATTAATATTGCAAAATTTCAATGTAATTTAAAAATGCAAATTTTTTTACAGGATTTATTTACGATATCAGGTTCGTATAATAATTAAATTATTATCTCACGCGATAAATTTTCACGTAACATTATTTATGTTTTTTATAAAAATCTTATAATGTTCTTATAAAATTTCTTAAAATTATTATAAAATTGCAACTCGAGTTTCTCTTACGGAGAATAAAAATGTCAAAGATACGGGATTGAAGGTATTTATCTCGGACGTATTTATTGCAATTTTTATATCGAGGATTTTTACACCGATTTGTCGCACTATCGGTAACACTAGGATGACATGCGCACATATCCTCAACGAAGCGGTAAAATAAATACGTGGAAATCCACCGGTAGCGCTTCGCGGAGAAGCGAGAGGATTTGTCGCCGGGGATTAAACGAAATTTATAAAGTTCTCGTTGCACTAAATACCGTTATTAAGTCGCCTGCGCTTTCCACGATCCCGCTTCGAGTTCAGACTCGCCTTTCATGTCAATTCCCGCGCACCGTTTCACCCTTTCAACGCGGCCGCCTTTCGAACGCCAGTAAACTGCGGATAAAGCGAAAGCAACTTGTTCCCCACCTTCGCGATCTCCCCTCGTCCATTTGGCACTCGCTATCTTGATTCATCGGGCCGCCGGAAGCGAGATATCCGTTCCAAAGTTGATTGGGACTCGTTCCAAGGCGGTAAACGCGAATCTTTTGCGCGATCATGGAATTTATTTTAACGCAAACTAACATAACTTTTTCTCTTCCGTTTTGTAGAAATTTAAAGAGATTGATTAACGATAACATGAGCGGATGAAACGAGCAACATTTAATTACGATATTTACGTCTTCATCGTTAATTCAAGTTAACAACGTTTGAAATAAATTTCTAATTAATTTGTCCATCTATCTAGCTGTCTGCTACCAATTCGGTTACAACGATAAGCGAACCGGTGCCTGACTTGTATCAACTTTCTCCACTCATTATTAATTATGCTTTCAAGTTTCGAAAAAATGATCTTATATAAGCTGTCGTCTAGACTAAAAAAAATTACGAACCCGCAGCCTTTTAACGAGCGCCCTTATCGTCCGCGCGTGCGTTGGTCACAATAAACGACCGAGAACGCGCGTTCTCTCGTCGACCGTATTAATTACACGCGCGATACATATCGCGCGAGGTGTCGAGCCCCTGGTCGGGGCGGCATCCCTCCTCGCCCTCTCTCCCTTTCCGCGGTGTTCTCGTCGGTGTCGCTTTAGGTCGCGTTAACACGCGAGATAACGGCGTCGCGTCGCGTCGCGTCGCGTCGTTGCTGTTCTCGGGAAGGAGGTAGAGGAAGCTCGGATCGTAACGAAGTCACGCGCACGGCGTGTCAATTCGGCGCATTTGGTGCGGTCGATGGTGTAGTCGCCGGCTGGCGGCACCGAATAGCAGTGCATGCGGCGAGCAGCGCGCGCGGGCCATTACATGCCGTAATACAGTCGCAGGCTAGTCTCGCCGTAATGCGAGAGATATCCTGCGAAATTGTACGCGACTATATTCCACGTCCGATGCGCCAGTCGCGGCATCGGTCGTGTAGCCTGGCCATTAAGCCACCAGACACGCTCCGCGCGATCGCCCATAGATCATCGATCGTGACCCACCCTCGATCCTCTAATCGCGTCGCCCTCGTTCCTCGCGTTACGTAACAAAGATAGATACGGAGCATCTTCACTATTCCGTCTATAGACGCATTTTTTCCTCGATGCAAAATTCATGCGTGTTCTCGTAATAGAGATAGGATATAAATATACTTTTTGAAAATTGATATTATAGTCAAGAATTACGTCATTTTAGAATTAAGTAATAATTCAGTAGGATTTTGAGACTACATAAGCTCGAGAAATTTTATGATTCGAAAATTTAAGAAATATCTAAAATTAAGATATAGGAATAATTTAAGTCAACATGTATAAATTATGTAAGCTATATATCTAGTTTTAATCACATCATTATCGATTTGATTTTTAAATTCTATTTTGCACTTATTTATGTTTCTCTATGCAAATATCTTCATTTATTCTTAATTTTATCATATATCTAAAAAGAAGAAATATATTAAAATATGTAGCTATCATTGCACGACTACTCGATTAATATCATTACGTAGGACATCGAAAGAAACCAAATCGCAAAGTTCTAGGATTCGAGAACTCTTGAGAAATCAAGCATCCGCGGATTTCGAACTTTTCTAAAGAGTCCGAGGTTAAGTGGATCAGAAATGCAGAGGTTTAAAAATCATAAAGTACGAGAGCGTTTGAGAGGCGGGGGAGGGAAATCAACGATCCAGGAGATCATTGGTCTTAATAGCCGAGGATTCGAGGAGCCAGGAATCCATTGATATACAGCTACCTCTAATCCCTCCAATGCTGTGGAAGCTCGGAAGCTTTGCCAAGATATCGCGAGTAGCCAAGTCTACAAGTACAAGCGCGTAAGAGAAGCATTCTCTTAATATTCCAAACTAATAAACATCGAGATAAAACTTTTCATTCAAGATTACAGATACGGTCGCGTCCCTCTATTTACATGTCGAAACACTCGATAAAACCGAGAGACGAAATCGAAGAAGAGAAGCACTTCGAGCATCGCGCGACGTCTCGGATGATCGCCTCGCGCTTCCTGTTTTCCGTTTGAACTGAGAGGACAAGGAAATAAGGGAAGGGAGAGTGCCTTCTACTTCGTTACTCGGTACAATCGAGCGCGAGAGCGATGCACCCGATGGTGCACCGTGGATAATCTGCGCGACCATCGCGCATTTCCCCCCACATTTTCCCTCCCTTCCTGTCTTGACTCGCGCGTCGTCCATTCCGTCGGCAAATTTCCGTTCCAATTTACCGGGACGGCGTCTCCGACGACGATGCCCCGCAAGAGGGTCACGGTAGAAATGGATATTTGAATCTTTCGAGCTTTCATCGCCGCGAGAACTTTGCTTCCTGAGAACGGTATTTGAATAGCTGCGTGAATAATTCCATTTTCTGTTATCGAAACACCAAGAAATATTTAATTCATAATTAAGCGTCTGAAAGTTTAATGAATAAATTCTGAAGGCGTAGCGCGAATATTAAGAATATTGGAATATATATGATTTAATTGGATCATTAAATCTTGATCGGAAACGGAGTAAATGTAAACCGATTACCGTTAAATCGTTAGAAATATATTCCAATAGTTTAATGTTAAATTAAAGATATCAGAGTAAATCAAACATTATTAGATTCCCCATATCAACAAGTATTAAAGCTTTTTTAAATTCACGCGGAAAATTATCGAGTTTTTTATAACGATTCTCCGAACGGAAATTACTAAAACGGAAGATACACATAATTATTAATTTTTAATCTAGCTAGATTTATTTATAAGATTTTTCAATATATATCCGAAACGATCTCATCTTCATTGTTTGTCGAGAAAATGAAAAATTAGTACAAGAAATTTTTCGCTGGAATATTTTTCCTCTTAATTTTTTTAATAATCTTTGTAATAAATTGTAAAGTGAATCGAAAGGAATAAAAAATATCTACGAGTTAATTTGACCGCTACGCAATGTTTCAAAAGCACTCGCAATGAAATTTATTCATAGCCGTAGTTCATCGTATCATTCGTTTCACTTGCGATTAGCTCGTTTCCTATCGCCCCGCTTCTCTTTTTTCCACAATGTCCCGAGGGATGACTAAATAATAAACGGGTAGCAACGTTCGCTTCATACGACGTTGCAGAATGCCATGAGAGGGAATTATGAATGGATGAGACGGGGTGCTTCTAAGTAATCTTTTCTGATGCTCACGGAGGTGTGGAGCGCTTTAAAGCAGCGCTGTAAAATGGGATATTCGCTTACAACTTTGGATCTATCATCGCCGCTAGAATAATAATCTTTCATGCACAACCGCGCTCTCGAAAGATCTATTGTTGATGAGCATCGCTACTAAATGCATTATCATACATGTAATGCATGACACAGATAACAAAGTCACGTAACTCTCTTCTCTCTATTAGTAATATAATATATTTTGACTGAAACATAGTACTTTACTATAATAGAAATTTTTTAGATATTTAAATTGGTAAATATATTTAAATATATTTAAATTTATATTTAAATATACTTAATATATTTAGATATATTTGACGGTGTTGGTACGCATAAATGCCATTCGTTAAAATCAGATTGTTTTATTTTCAATTATTCGTCGTGAAACGCGACTCTACAAAGTTGTAATTAAATAAATACACAATATAAACGAGAGAGATGATATTTGGATAGCGCTCATTAATTTAAAAGCGTATACTTGCGTATCTATATCTACAATGTACCGACAATATTTGCATTATAACATATATAACCAATATTTGTACATTTGAATTTCATGTAGCTCATAGATTCGTGTCGCGCTACTTTTCATTCTGTACATTTGCCATTTTTAAATTCCGAACAGATAAAACACAAGCTTTAAGATATCGCAAAGACCGTAAATCTCATAAAGATACTTGATTTGCATTGATCTATTAAATCTCCGATTAGTTAGTTCCGTCAACTTTGCTATAAAGAAAATGTATGAAGTTTTTCGACGATTATATCTATTTCGAAAGCGAAAAGAAGCAAAATAAAATTCGTAAAATAATTGCAAAATAATTATTAATATGTAACTCGGCAGAGAGGATTTATTTTGTTAATTTTAGTGATTACATTGCGTCGTCAAGTGACTCGAAATAATCGAAAATATTTTTATTTAATATACATAAATTTATTATCGTATAATTTCACAAACATTTTTATACAATCTTGATAATTAAACACACACGTCATATATCAGAAATGAAGATAAATCATTCATTGATTTATTGATTTGTCGCTATTAAATTTTTAAAATCCATCGAATATTAATGCAAATTGTGGCGTTTCGATTACATTGTCGAGCATAACATTCTATGGTGTATTCGCGTTTATATGTATATTATATTATTCTATGAGGAAAAATATTCTCGAAATACACCATATGGTAAAATACGATTGGCAGGGTCTTTTAAGAATGACACTTTTCCGCGCAAGATGCGTGCCAATGCATACGCCGATTTTCCATATGTGTAAATAGACGTGTATACAAAGTAGATCTCGCGGCTTCGCGATGCGAAAGCGCGAATCTTAGCTGATGCGAGGAGGCATTAAATTTATTCGTTCGTCGCGAAGACTAAGGCAACAAATTCGTCGCGACATGCATTATTCATAGACCCGACATTCCGTTGGATCCCATTTGATCTTTGCGTGGATCTTGCACTACAGAATTTAAGCGCCGACATGCGAGTCAAAGGGAATCTCCTTAATGAAAAATGACGCCGCTATCGCTCCAAGATGGCTAATATCACTCATACTCGGCAGTAATTATTTCGCACCAGTCTCGTTTTAAATAAATTTTTTAAGAAAGTACTCTCCGGCAAAGTAATCCTTTCTGTTGCTCGGCGCGCTTGCCTCTTTTCGCCGCAGAATTGAAGAAATTTATTTGCGTATATAAAATGTAATATCTTGAAACAAGATATTGATATAACTCTCTTTTTTCTCTTCTTTCCATCTCCCTCTTCCTTGGGAGAGAGATAACATACCGCACATAAATTACTCTCCAGACACATACTAAACCGTTTTCGACCATTTATAACATAGGGGTTGGATAAGATTTTGATAAGAAAATAATTTTATGTCGCTTGAAAATAAAAATACGTAGATAAAGAAATATGCACGTAAACCAGTCTATATGTATGAATATTTTTCAATAACGTTTTTATCTTTGTGAATTTTAACCGAGATAATTATTATCCTCTCTCGCTCTTTATCTCTCTTCCTTTTTCTCAAACTAATAACGTGAATTACATCTACGCTCTGAGGAGGATCCATGGCCCCCATGACCCGCAGGCTCCTGACTCATTCCCCAGGATGGGACAATTAACTCGACTGAATTGTCCGTTAAAAGGTCTCGACACTGACGGCTCAAGGCGATCTCCCTTTTAACGAATACAAAGCCCGTCTTTTCGTGCCGGTGCTCGCGTCTTTGCAGGCGCCGTCGTTTTAAAGCATCGTCAGAATCGGTCTCGCTTGGAAACGACTCGCTCGAATATCGAAGTGGTTAAATAATCGCGGAAACTTAAATAACGGTGCCCCGATCATTTCGAATCTTGAGTTTGATTTCGAACAATGACGAGGAAATTGATGAAAATTTAACCGCTTCACGCCCAAACGCGTTAAATGGATCCAATTAATAATTCAACTCTCAACTTTGTTCAATGAAAGACGCAATTAAATAATTTCCCCACACTTTACACTAATAAATATCGTATTGCAGACTTAATATCGTACTTGCTTCTTATGCAAGAAACCGATAATGCAGTTTTCATCTCGGAGAAGCTGACGATATAAAAAGCTACCGGAGCAAGCGCGATAATTTGTATCAATCTTACAAATTATTTCAAAAAGTTAGCGAACCGAGTATCTATCTATAGCGTGAGAAAACGCCATTACTTTTTGCCAACGTCTGATAACGAGGAAATATCCGAGTATCTCGAATTAAATGCAAAATTAATGCGACGACTCGGCTCTAATTGCGAGAAGCAGCGATTTCAAGCACGCCTCGGAACAAGCGAGCATCTACTAATTATCTCCGCGACAGTTATCCGACAAGAAAATAAGCAAGCCGCCCCTTCTCTCTATCTCGCTCCCTGTCTCTCTCTCTTCCAGTTACGTTAATGCGTTTCTTCGCGGGGATTTTTGCCAGCCGCTCGCAACAAATACCTCCGAAGACGAGTAATTTCCGTCGCTGTTCCGCTTTTCCCCGAGAGCCCGGCGCCGCATTCGAGCAGACACGATGACGCTTCCGCGCAGCGAGACTGCGAGCTCGCAAACGTCGCGGAAGATCCGTGGGGAAGCGACGGAGGCGCCGGATCCCCTCGAACTCCATATATCTTGTTGATGGATGTTGTTAGGGTCCGGCGATTGTGCGGCGTTTCTCTCTATCGCGCGTGGCACCGTGTGCCTTTCTCGTCTTAATCTCGTAACGTCGCTCTTAGTAGCTGAGTTTGCATTTCTGTCGTCCGTAATTGCTCCTGAGACGACCATCTCGAGACGGGACGGGCGGCGGGCGAGAGTCGGAGCTTTCAGGATGAAACGTCGATGTTGGATATCAAGAGCCGGATTAGAACAGCATTCGGAGAGGTCTCTATAGCCTCTTAATCCATGCATGTAGTATATTTGATTCATGTCGTGTCTACCGGGATCTTTAGATCTCGTGATCTTAATAATTAATGGAATTTTGAATCTCGATATCCTCGAAACTTTGTGTTGTTAAATATTAACGTATCGCGTGGACTCAGATTTAAGTCGACAAGCTTTCGAAACTTTGCTACAACAAATGATATTTAACATTTTAAATACCAACTGTTATTAGCTTCAATTTGGATATTTAAAAAATCTCATTCTTTATTGATTTCTTTTTTGATATCTGATGATTTCAAGAGCCTCAATTCAAAGTTGCGATTATCTGTGCAATCCAAGGCTGTTTAAGGAAATCCAAGGCTTTTCGGGAACTAGAATATTCGCGCAAGTTGCTAGACAAACAATCTGGCCTTATTTCTCGATCGATCAAGATCGATGTTCGCAAAGACCAACCAAAGCTTCGTAGAACTGCGTGGAATTTCATGATTTTCGAGGATATAGCTCGTCCGCCGCTCTCTATCTTTTACAGGCTTCGCCAAAAAGTAACATCGTAAAGATCGAGATAATCCGAAGCATTACGTTTCTTCGGTAACCCGCGCGAGTCCCAAAATATCATCCCGCCCACACAATCCCGGGACGTCCGCAATCGGTAAATATCCCACACTGTCGTTTGGTATAAGAGCGGGAGGAAGAGCGGTGTCGACTTATATACGTTGGCTCTCTTTTATCCGCGCCAGTGGTCCATCTACCAAAAGCCCAACTCGTCTCTCGCGTTCGAAGGCATTTCGGAAGATTCCGATACGATACATAGTCTGCGAGAAGTAATTCTCAAAATCGATTTAATTTTATCTCTCTCTCTTTCTCTCTCTCTTTTTCGCGTTCGTATTTTTGCTACGCGATGGACTTTGCGAATATCGAAATTGAATTTGATTAGAAAAGACGCGGAAATTATATATATTTTGAATATTAAATAATATTATTATTAGATTTATCAGGAAATTTTTTTAGATTTATCTAGAAATGTAACGATTTTTTTAGCACTAAATCGCGACAATTAGATTTGGTTAAATTTGGATTTCTTCACTCAACTGATTAAATTTCTTCGTCAACTGATTAAATCATTAGCTGCTACGATCTCTCTTTATCTTTACTTTCAATCGATTACTTTCCGCTGCTCGTTTTCATCTCATTCTTGATAGCAACAATGATTCCACATCTCGGAAAGAGGCTTCCATGACGGATATCGTCGAGAATGGCTGTGATTTACGAGGTCGGCGAGGCGCAATAAGTTCTCGCGTCGATAAATCGAGGCCGAAACTTGGATGGCGATAACTTGTTTTGGCACTTTCCTTTCGCCGAAACTCCAGGATTCAGCGGCGTTGCGATTTCATCCGGTAATATCGCGATCGGAAGAAAAATCGATTCGATTCTCTCACGTCGATTCTAATGACGCGGCGCATTGTGAGATTTTAATTCTACACGCTTCTAAATTTTTTTACGCAAAGCATCGATATATTCGACAAATTATATACGATTGCGAAGATTAGATCTAGATTCGGAAAATGAAAATTATCGATTTGAAAAGAGGAATCTATCGCTAAAAAACAATGCTCAACCTTTTTCTACAATGCAACTAATTTAATAAAAGTTGGCAGAGAGTTTGCGGGGCCATTAAATTCCTTCGGACCGCCAAATTAATTCCCTAGGCTCTCGCCTGACTCGCGTCGTACCCGTCGCGAATTAAGCTTCTCTTCAGTTCGCCGGGAACGTACGGGCTGAACAAACGGTCGGCCAATTATGAATTCTCTCTTTCGGCGCGACGCGCCGCTACTCGCGGCACTATTTTAGTGAAGCTCGAGCACCCGACCCTTTTCCCGACCACTATCCAGTTAACTTGACCCTGCACATGGCCGCCCTTCTCCGACAGAACAGCTAATTAGCATGGAAAATTTGCATCCGCGACAAGAAGCCATCTGGGCGCCAAGAATGATGCGTATATTTCTTCCGATAATTACCAGATATAGATTCAGTTACAAAGAACAGATCGAGAATGTTTCACTCGCGCGACTCAATCTCCAACGATTGCGAGCGACGAAAATTTTATCGATCGTAGAAACGAAGCTAAAGTGAACAGTAAAGTCGTTAAACAACTGTACCTCCGTCCGTATAGAGTCTTACATAGATTTATAACTAGATATACTGATATATAAATCTTCGTGGATCTCGGTCCTACGAACGCGCAGAGATCGGAAATTTTTTTCCTTCGTACGATTGTAAATTTTACGCTGGCTCGTCAATGGATTTTATTCCCCTATAAATTCTTGCGGATCCGCGAAATATATATTCCGTGACTTTCGAATTCACGGCGTTTTCGTAGATGTACGGCTCTCGCGTTTCCGCGGACAATAAAATCGTCGTCTCGGAGCGTTTCGGTCTCGTGAGCGGCTTCTTTCCGAAATGCTCCGGCCATTTCATTCATTCGCGCTGTCATCGCGAACCGACGCTTTCGCGAATAATCTGGGTTGGACGAGTCTGATGACGGATGCGTGCGAGGATTTAAAAATTCATAATCCGCCAAAACTTAAACCGCCGGCGGATAATTTTGTCACCGCAGAACCGTGCACGACGATGGGCCCCCGCATTACGCCGTATTATGCCGGTCGTCCTGTAATCTTCTTCTTAGCGGGCGCTCGTGAACGCGCCCATATGCCGTGCCTCGCCTCGGGTAATGTTTAACAAAACGGTCCCATCGCCCGCGGGTGAAATGCAAATTTATCGCCACCTGGCAAAAAAAAAATAAAAAAAAGTATTACGAGCGGACGGAAAATAATAATAAAAAAAAAAAGAAACGGTCCTCCCGCTGCGCGCTCGCCCGGAGGTCGACAGCCGGAGAGAATTGGGAAGGGAAAAGAGAGAGAGAAAGAGAGGAAGAGCGAGAATAGTGCCGGATGCAAAGGCGATGTTGAGGACCGAGGACTGTAAAACGGCGCGGAAAACGAAAATTTGGAGGAAAAAATTAAAAGCTCGCGCGCTACATGGAAATGTGACTGTTATGACTCCGACCGCACTTTACACGTTCGTAATAAAACTGGCAAATACAATTAAAAATATAACACGAACGTAATAGAAATCGCTACAATAGCGCCGTGTTTAATTCAAATTGCCGTACGATTTTATCGTTTTATCGAAGTCGACATAGATTGAAGAAAAAAAAGTCGATATCCTCGTGAATTTATGCGCCATTAAAAATTCGGTTCGCACCGTCAATAACAAGTTGTGAAGGGAAAATATTAGCCTAAGGCTTTTGGAACTCCCGCGCGGCCGCCCCGTTGAACGTTGGGGAAGTTAATGCCTGAATATTAATTATGGCGGTCCAGCTGGCTGCGCGTTGGCCAATGTTTTGTTTCCGTCTCGTTGTTTTGTTCGGTCGCGCGCGGCGCTTCGGAGCGCCGTATGGCCGTTTTCCCTACGTTCCAACCGGTAAAGCGTTAAACTCGTCCATTGTTCGTACCACGAGAGGCACGTATACGTGGAGCCGGAAGCGCGGCTTTTCCCAACCCACGAGGCGCCGATCTTATGCTTTATCTCGCGTTCCTCCGATAGTAACGGCGGTTCAGCGTGGCATCGACTTGTCGACCTTTGGGGAACAAGAACGCCCATCCAGATAATATTACACGCTTCTCGTAATTTCCGCGTCCCTTCTTCCTCCCCCGGAAAAGCGGCAATAATTTATGAGCTAGAAGGCCTAGATGCTTCGGAAGAACGGACTCGGAACATTCGTTTTACTTTTAAGATTTTGCTAAAAAATAAAATCTCTGCAGGGATGTATCGTTATCATCTCATCCCCCAGAATAATCATCAAAGCTCAAGATTTCCGCGAGGAGATCCTATTCGTTAACTTTCGATCGCGGTGGCATTTATTATCTTTACAACATAATTATCGCCGTAATATTATGGCCGACAAGAATGTGTCTAAGACATAAAGAAAAGGGTTTATAGGCCGTTGGCGCGGATCGCTGTTATGGCTCGTCGTTGTCCGCGATTTCGTTTACAGGGACGATCGCGGATCTCATCTCGCGCGGAGCACGAAGACGAGAAATTTCCCTAGGATTTCCACGGGATAATGCGCCCAGCGAAAAGGATAATGCATCTGGGAATACGCGGGACTGGAAGGGCATGATTACCCGTTTGCCTTTCCTTCCTACCGAGTGTCGCGGAATTACTCTGGACAGGATTTACGAGGCAGCTCGTAAAGTAACCGATGAAATGTGAATTTTTGCCGGTTGTCTCAAGTGCTGGGGATGTATGATATATTAACATTCGCTGGGCGAACATTCAAATTAATCATCGTGCACAAGAGCAAATATTGACGCAGCAATCGCACGAGCAATCCTTTTTGACAAATGGAGATGAGAGTTCATCTTTAGTTGTGATTGTAAAGAATCTTTATAAGTAATTGAGTTCAATTTTTTGGATAAGAAGAGTAAAAAAATTTTGCAAAAAGTTACGCGTTCCTATCAATTTATTACACTTGCCGATTAAAATCACAAAGATTGAATCGCGAATCAAGCCTGGGTAAACAAAGATGAATTAAAAATTGGTACTCGGACAGTGATTAAACGTGTCGGCTAAGTGGGCGAAATATCCGGACGATTCGCCAAACTTTATGCAAATGCTGGCACAATTTCAGCGTAATCGGCGTCCAGCGTTCCAAATTGACACATTTGTCGAATCAACGCGAAGCGGAAGCGGACGCATTTCCGCTGCCCGTAAAATTGTCGCCGTGCAAATGACCGCCTTTCGCGAGAGCTTTTTGCGTTCTAGTCATAAAGGTGGGTAGGAAATTGTGCCCGGTGCGCTTTGTGCGCTTAGTGCTATTAGCACTGACTTTTCATTACTTCTTTTCGCGAGAGAGATGTCGCGGGTACATCGCATGATGCTCGCTGCGAGATGTCATATTTTAAACCTTTGTAGTCATCGTCACACATCGTCGAAATTTCGTTAAAAATCCACCATCATCTTCGCTATCCAATATGCGAATGCGGTCGAGAGACTTGTACGAAGGATACAAATAGAATGAATAATGAAATGAGAAATTCCAGAAAAGAAATAAATTTTACAAATAAATGACCGTTGCGTGCATACGTAATTTTGTGCGAATTTTCCTTTTTTGCGTATTCACTCGGTGTTGCATGAATAGCAGAGAAGTTAAATTAAATTATTCTCATTGATGAAATTAAAATCGATTAAATCAGAATTAAAACTAATTAAAACGAGATTATATTATTCAACATCGTTTTCGAACTGCGGTGTTTTTGTATTTGTCCCTTCATTTATTTGTGTGTATTTTTTATGCAAGCGTGGAAAAATATAAAATAATTAATATCATGCAAATTTGTGATACGTGCGGGACGGGCATAAAGTAACATTATTGCGTACCAATTGATGACGTGATGCAGTTTGAAATGCGATAAAGTCAAACAGCGGACTGTTGATCGAACAATGGACCGTTTGTTTCAATCCGTTTCCAATGTGTTCATGCGTTTGTGAACTCGTCTGTTCGTTTCAATTTATTAACGCGTTTATTAGTTCGTTGGGAGCAGTTGGGAAAAATCAAAACTACTCTTCAAAAACTGTCGTAGAGATGGAAAGTTACATGCAAGGGTAATTCTCAATTAACGAAGAATGCATCTTGAATGGCGTAAACACTCGATAGAATTCAAAATAATATCGATATTATAATGATGAAATTACATAAAGAAGATAGAAATTAAAATATGAAAATTAATTAGCAGCGAGACAAGTTTCAATATCGATGATTAATAATCTCGATTGGAAAAATACGTACTATTTATAATTTTATATTTTCTGCAATTTCATATTATCGAATGCGTCATATCTATTATATTATTGAAATATCGCTTCGTCGTTAGAGGTGGGGATCGTTCGATTTTTCTCCCTTCTCCCCTTTGTCCGCTCTTCATCAGCCAGCGAGAGGGACTGCCGCCAAAGAAACGCGATTGTTACACTCATTTGCATGACAGAAGGGTAAACAGGGGTAACGAGATTTGCGGGGTGGCGACGTCCGTATACAAAACAACCGCGGTCGGGATGTCGACCAAACACCAAGCGCTAATATGACCTCGTGTGTACGTCGGCGCATACAAGGGATAGGGATAAGAGCTGACGAATGGGTTTCTTTTTGAGTGACAAGGAACGAAAAAAACTCTGGTCGCCGCTAGACTATATTCACGGTTACCGATGTCATGCATGCGAGATGATTGGAATTTGCTCGTCAAAATGTAATATTTAAATTTCTAACATTGAAGAGATTTTATAGGAAAATACCAGCGATATTTTTTGCGCGGTAAAATCATTTCATATTATTGAAAAATTACCTTTCTGTTTTTCCAGCTAATAAGAGAATGCAATAATTAATATAATAAAACTGAATATATATATATATATCATAGATTTATCCACTTGTTATAACTTTTGAAAGAATTATTTCGAAAAAATGTTTACAAGAGAAGATCAAAAGATATTCGCATGATCGAACATGAACATGAATCGTGTTATTAACAAAGCATTCAAGAGGGATGGGCACGAAAACATGTCGCCTCGATGACTCGCCGATGAATGAAGCTGATGGATTTCAATATATGCGCTGAATTCATTAAAGTAACGACGGTTGACGGGGTGTTGCCCAAACACAGCGCGATAAAGTACACTTACACCGGGAGATTAAGGGTTAAGGGACACGAGGGGTTGTTCTTGACAAAAAAAACCAGTTCCCGCTGCGGCCGGCCTGCTTTCGTCGCTCGTGTTTCTATCGGCTAATACCAGTGGTTACTAGACTACTATCCGACAAAACACTCGGGGACAGAGCCAAGATACGAACATTTGGATTAAAGCCTTCTGTATAATTTTCGTGCATTTTGCTTCTGCATAAGAGATGATGTAATTTCAAAGCTACAATCACAAGTGAGATTCTTGAACGAATTCGAATCAATTTTATTAAAATCTACGTGGATTCTAATTTTAGACATTTTAAAAATTCTGAAAACGAGTTAAAGATTTACATTAAGGAAATGTAAGAAAAACATAAAGATAATAAAATGTAAAAGATAATAAAGAAGAAAGATAACAAAGCATTAAGAAAATATAAAGTGTTTAAATATTTTAAATAATTCCGCAAAACTCACGCGAAATTTTTAATCTTTTGATTACTTTAATCTCAGAGAGCTTATGAAAAATTTCGAGTAAATTATATGTAAACTAATTCTTTCTCCCTTTATTTTATTTATTCACATTTACCGATCCACTGAGAGACTTTTACGGAGATTTCGAAGAAAAACATATATATGCGTGTTCTCTCGAGATCGCTGTCCCTCTACTCGGATTCCGGACGTACCTATTGTATGATCAAACAAAGCGGGGCAGGAAAGGGGTGTCGTGGATTAAATTTCATCCCTACATACTTAAATGCGAGCCTTTGTGTACGCGGCGAACCGCAACGCGGAATCGAAATGTTGCGCTCACGTTCGATTGGCTGCGGTCCCGAGGGGTGACGGCGCGTCCCTTTTCTACCCTCGCAGGGTGTATATGCCGCAGTACCGCCTCTTTTTTGCAAAGATCGAGATAGGGGCGCGACAGCCACGAGATGAAATCGTCGCGATTACGCGCGCCGCATCCGGTTTCGGCGGCCATGTTTTGAATCGCGAACGCGGAGTATCGATCGATGAGACTTTTACATGTAACATTTGCCGCGATATCCAATAACGCATTCAATCCGAACGCGCGAGATGTGTGTTTCATATATTTTTTTTTATATTCATAACATAAAATTTATGATTTATGGCGTAAGAGTTATATAATACCGCATATCCTTTATATGGATTTAAAATGATGTATAAATACGGATATATATTTTTTTCTCGTTCCAATTTTAAATTTATACACTTTGCAGCTTTTATTTACTCTATTCGAAACCTCTCGTCAGGTACTTCGATTGCGTTTAACTTGGCAAACATGGCTGTTTCGCGAGATCGAATAAAAATATAGCGAAACCATCCAGCGGCAACCCAACAAGTTAGTCAGCCAAGTTGTGTAGGAAAGCTCTTTTTCGCAGCAAACCTGCAGTGTCCTGACGAAAGGAACATGAAGATCGAGAGGCCTCGCATCGAGTGAAAAAGCGGTTGTCAAGGTGAAAGCTTTCCGCCTTTTCACGCAGTGATTTTTCTCTTCTTATTTAAACACTGCGATTTTTATCCGCGTTCGCGCTTTGTATTCGTCGATTTCATTCAGCGTAGTTTTCACATTTTTGATGGCAAAAAATATTTCATATGACATGACTCCTCAATGTGATGAAAATCTCATCCAATCTATTTGTTTTGGATTTGAAGAGATTAAGAGATATTTTTTTCTCTCTAAAATAAGATATCGTAAAATAGTAGTTTAATTTTCAGAAAGTACTTTATCAAATGTTTTACAATAGTTTCAACAATTCAACTGACACGGAAAGAAATTTTTATATTATCTGCCGGATGCAAAGTTAAATTAAATGTCATCATAACAGAAAAAATATACATGCGTGGAATTTTTGAAAAAGAGAGATAATTATAATTTTAAATTAAACTTTCATAGAATCGAGTCGATTCTTGCGAAAAAGAAAAGGCGCTTTCGGGATGAAAACGCGAAAGGGTTAAATCGGAATCGTTGACTGGAAGAGGGGTGTAACGAAATTTAACGAACGATGAGGTAAAAGCGAGTCGCGTCCCGCTCGAATGCGTTATTATCATCGCACGCATATGCACGCTAATGCGTAATCATGCGTGAGAGCGTGCGTGGCGTAGCGTAAAATGAGAGATGGAGGGAGAGAGGATGAGCTCCTGTTTAAGCAATTCCCGAGCATAACGCGGCAACGCTCCCGGGCATTTGGCCAGCTATATGAACTTTACATTTTTCGTTTACCTTCGCCGAAGGGTGTTCCGAGTTCGTAGATTTTTCCATTTTCCGATGTTGAAATTGTTTACCGCTTTACTTCGCCTGGTAACGAATAACAACTCGCCATACTTTTCTCTCGGTCGCGTAAATAACTTAATGTTATTTTAATTTAATCATTTATAACGTTTCGCCAAAAATATTCGCGCAAAGTACACATTTTATATCAGAATTTATTTATCGCATATACTTATTAGTAATAAAAGTTATTCTTTATAAAATGTGTAAAGTTACTCTCTAAATTTCTTAGAGTGAAGCTTGCACTCGAAAAATTGAGTGACTGGTCAAATCACTCTAGTTAGAGTGATTTTTCACTCATAGGAATGAAAAATCACTCTAACTAGAGTGATTTGACCAGTCACTCAATTTTTCGAGTGCAAGCTTCACTCTAAGAAATTTAGAGAGTATATGATGTTGCGATTGTGTAAGCATCGCTTTACTTATATTGATACAACAAGATATTAGATCACTATAAAAAGAAGATTATTTTAATTTCCTATTTCCATTGTGTTGATACATTGAATATACTCTTTTATTTGCTTCACTCGTCAGCCAGAAAGATCGTAACTTATCCCTCTATCAACGTCCGGCACTTGTCACGCTACATCCGTAAGAAAAATCGTACTTTCCTCTTTTATTCGGCACGACAAATCAAAGACGACGGTGCTTTATCGCTCCGAGACCTTTTTTATCCTCCATTCTTAGACATCGTCGTTCGATAATTTCCGCGCAAGGATGGAATCTAGCTGTTATACGCCGGATGCAGTCGCCTCCCCGGATCGACCTCATTGTTCGAAACAAAGAAAAGAATAATGGTGCTGGCTATTTTTTTTTTTGTTATTCACCAGATTGTCGATTTTTGTTCGCTTGCGGCGAATAAAGGCGGAACAAACTGACATGTTTACATATTATTGATGATGGAAATATTCACGATTTTATCAAAATATTTTACGCTGATTCTGGCGCCATTTAAATTAAGGAATAATTATCAATGATGAAGTTAAATGAGAAGGGCGAAAAATGTAATTGATGGAAACAACTTTCTCTCTTTTAATATAACTATCAAGAAACATATCCTGAATTGCTTCGATGGACAAGACGGACAGAATGATTCATCGTCGTCCGATATATTCGGCGCAAAAAAAGCAGCTTCCAATGAAACGCAGTCACTATTCGACTGTCAGCAAATGTCACGTGAGATGCGAATTGATTGGGGCGCGGTGCGATTCGTTTTCAGCATTCGTTACGGATATGATTCATCGGGATTAAAAATTGCGGCGCCGTCTATCGTGAGGGAGTCAACCGTTTCTCGCGTTTCTTTAGATCGCGTCGGTGAGTCATTCGTTTGCGGTTTTAAATGCATTCACTAGCTCCGCCGTTTCATCGTATTCGATGCAATATGCATGCGTCGCATTAAGATGCGAGCTTTAATTTTAACCGCGTAAAAGAATATTCGATCTATATCGCGTCTTTGACACAATGACTTTAAAATTGAATAATTCATATACCTCTAAAGTCCCGAAAATATCCGAAATTCCGGCGATTCGTAGGTACGGAAATTCAACGATCCAAAGATCTAAAGATCCAAGGGCTTCCAAGTGTTTCACAAATTTGCGGTTTCAAGGATCTAACAACTTGGAAATTCAGAGCCCATTGCAATTCGAAGATCTTTCCCTTTGTTCGATAGTACCTCACCTTCATTTACATCGCAATTATCATTTTCTCGTGGAACAGCATTGATACTGCAACGACATCAACGTCGTTTGTCTGGATCTTGAGGGAAACTCGGAGAAATCGGCTCGCCGCGCACATATATAAGGAGAAAATTTATTAGCTATTACCGGAAAACCTCTGAACAGGAGGGAGTGATCGATAGCGTAGGGTACTTGACGATCTTGGGAATCCGGCACATTGTATTGATGGATGCACGGTTCGATATGCTTGCACGGTCTTGTTCTCTATTGCCACTCGTGTTTATAGAAATTTACGGACAATTGTTGATAAAACGAAATATTTGGACATGTTCATAACCATCGAGAACTTTGTGAAAACAGACGAGATTAAAAGAGCGAAGAAATATGATTGAATTTACCGTTGAACTTCACAAATATACACTAACGTAAAGTTAAGTCCTTTTCCTATAAATTAATTTGGATACACATTACTATGATAAATTACTGTATGATTCTTCGAGACATTATTAACGTCTGTCATTCTTAATCAATTACTTCACCGTTTCTATCTGATTATTACTTTCGATCCATATATTACTGTAATGTATATAATTACGATATTATTACACTTGTACGTGATCTGTGTGTGGTTTTCTACATTATTACTTCATGATCAGACCGAATGGAATCTGTCGCGAGTCTTTCTATGTTTTTTGTTCCTTTCGTTGACTGGGTTGCGCTTCATCAATGTAATAATCGATATATTTCAATTAGCGCGCGCGTCAGAGAAACGGGACAGCGCGTTAAAAGGAAGTAATAAACCGGGTTGTAAATGCACGATATGTCCTAGACACGAAAGGTCTTTATACGTATACTTGACGAGGACGAGTGACTGGTGGCCGTCGTATCGAGGCAAGGCAGGTACCTGTACCTATTTTAGCCGATCTCCGTGTAATTAATGTCCTCGCTTGTCGGAGCTAATGACGTTTAACACGTGTCTGATGGGAGTAAATGTCGATCGGTTCGATATACGTCAGCGTAATAAGCATGACGCGCCTACCGGCGACGCGCTGGATTAATTAAACCGGATCAAGAATGTTCATCGTCAATGTTATCATTATCACACGCAAATTTGAAATGTTGCAAATGTTTGTCCGTTGCGCGCATTTTAACCTATAGTGTGATAATATCTTTTTTCTTTTATTTTGGTAAAACTAATTTGGCTTTAAAGCGTAGAAATGCATTTCCGAGGGATTTTCTAATCTTCTCTTACCAAACGTGCTGCGCGCGTGCGTGTAAAATTTAATCAGCCTCCTGAGATTTTCTTTCTCCTATCATACGTATTATACGCATGCACACATACACACATACGTATGTATGTATTTCATGTGCCGGTAACGGAAGAGAAGGATGTTGGAACGGAAAATTAATTAAAGACCCGCGAGTAATCCCTCGGATTAAGTAGATACGCGCGGCTGTTCGCTTCCAGAAAAAAAGACAGTATTAGTTTTTACACTCTTCCGGCTATTGTTGGGAGAAGAGAGCTTCCACGGTCTGTCGCTTTCGACGCAACGAACGATCGCGCATCTTTAAGGTGAGACTGAGGTAAGAGATGAGAACCATCTTGCTCGTTGAGCCGTATGGCGTGGCGTATTCAAACTACATAAATCTCTCTCTCTCTCCATCTCTCTCTCTCTTTCTCTCAGACAAACGCTCTCCAGTTAAGCGACGTGGCTGACACGATCGATAAATCATGGTCTACCTTTCGAAAACTCGACAGCAGGACGTACCGATGAGACTGTCATGTTGCGGAGGTAATGCCCTTTAGCATTACACTGCGTATGTTCTCGAGGTTAATGAAGGAACACGTACGTACAGTAGACCTAGCGTTTGTGCGACCTTATCCGTCGCACTCATGATTGTCACGGATGCGTTTAATTCGTCCAATCGCATTAGCAGCGCAGATAAACAGCTTAAACCGCGGGCTGAATCATCCATTATTGCGTCAGGAGCGATAGCACGCTGCTGAATCATCGTCGATCGCGAGATCGGTCAAAGGGGGCCCGGAGGCCCTTTTGACAGCGCGCGATCAATTAGCGTTTGAACGATGCAATAGCGTTTCACCGCGGAAATTGCATCGCGGAATTGCAAAGCCATCGTAGCGCGCTGCTGCCGCACCTTTCAGTGGAACGGAGATTCCATCGCGCCGTTAATTTGCCGTTTTCGCGACATCCTTCCTGGGTTTAAATCCTCGATTATCTTCCTTCGAATGTTATTAATGATGAAGATCAGATACTTGCGCTTCGAACGTTCATCAATAATTATAAAAATGCAATATCTTTGTAATTGCTCTTTATTCGATTTCTGCGGGAAATATTTGCGATTTTATTGTGAATACGTTTCATCATCATCGACGGCCCGAGGGAATAATTTCCTTTCGCATTTCTCGTAATCAGACCGAGCGCGAAAGACAATCTATCCGCTGGGCTAATTTGCAAGAGCCTCGTCTCCAGCGGGCACGGCGTTATTAACATTCGCTCGCGGATCCTTTATTCCATGAAACACTGGTCCCCGCGATGATACCGAGGATCATGCAGGTGCATCTAGTCGGCCAAGCAAAGCCAACGAGAACGAGACCGCCGGGAAAGCGAGGTAAAACGTGGGCTTTTGTGCTTCCTTTGAGTTAACAATTATCCGAGCATGAAGGGGGCGTCGTCCTATGCCAAAAAGACGGCTTTTCCACAGAGAGAGTCGCGTGTCTCTCTGTGCTGGCCCGCAAGGAACAAGAGTGGACCCGGTTGAATAGACGGCGAAGGGAAGAAGGAGGGGAAGGAAGAGGGAAAAGAGTGAAGGAAGAGGAGATAGCCCTTTCATCAGATTCTACCTCGAGACCTACCCTCTTCCCGCTTCTCTCTTTCTCTTGTTGTCTTCGCGATGCCAACTTCTTCCTGCCCTCGTCTCCGCGCACAATGGAAGTCGCGAGTCTCGGATGGCAATATACGCTTCATTAGTTCCTCGATCATCGGGGCGCACGTCCGCTCCGCTACCGTCGCGTGGGTTTGTCTCCCGGGGGTTACCAGCACGTCCGATTCTTTCGATTAAATAGAACCAGATTTGAGATTGGATTTGATTAGCTCGCTTATGTAATTTCGCCATTCAAACGGTGATTCCGAATATAAAATGACATGCTTATTTTTAATCACAATCAACTTCTCATTCATCGCAATCAATTCCATTCTGCTTCACTCCTTTGAGAATATATTTCATACATGACGTTTGATTTGACGTTGCAAAATCTCACAAGATTTTTGACAACTTGACGAGAGACATTGTTTTTAATCATCACATAATATTTAACATACAAAATGTGATTTGAAAATATAGGAATTGTCATAACACACAATAAGTATGAAAGAGATATATTCTTTTATATTTTTTTCAAATTTAAGAGGGAGAGAGAGAGAGAGAAAATGCCACATATCGGAGAACACGTTTACGATTCAAATATTATGGATGGATCAGTTTCCAGCAGATTGTATAAAATTGCGCGAGCACGCGCATATAATACATCGATTGTGTTTAAAGGTTTCGCACGTCGTGCAATTCCGATTTTCTCACTGCTATTTTTTCTACTCTATTCTCTTTTAGCCACCTTGCGCGCGTTATGCGTTTGTCGCGATTTCTGTACGCGTGTTCGCTATTTTTCACAGTAATTTGAACTAGCATCGCAAAACGGCAATTCGATTTGCCCACGAAATGTGCGCAAAGTCGTCTTAATGGCTTTATGAGGAAACGTTTTTGCACGTTTCTGTGCAAGAGAAAATTAGTTTGGAAAACGACAAATTTCAAAGAAACTTTTATAAAGTAAGAGAAGAATGGAAAAGAGAGAAAAATTAATCTTCTTCTCTCGTCTTGTACTTGACTGCAGCGATGCAATTTAAATAAATTTTCGCATTCGTACGCTTGTACACACGCGGATGCGGAAGCGGCGATACCAGCGAAGGCTTGCGAGACCATGGAATTCAGCCTCGTCGATATATCTCCCGCAAATAAATCCAAACTCTCATATCCAGACATGGCGGTGGTCGCGCGCGTTCGTGGGTCCGACCTTAAATTTTCTTAACGCGCCGCGCGTATATTACTGAGTTCCGATAGCGGGTGAGAGCTCGACGGAGGGTGACTTTTGTGCCCGCCATACGGAAAGATTCCCCGAGGTATGCTCCGCTGCGTCGCCCTGGTTGTACATAGCACATATCTACAATTTATCCTCGGATATCCGCCAACCCGAAATATTCCAAGCTGAAAATCGGCACGAACGTACATGAAATCCTTCCATTCTATCTAGAATCTAAGAATTCGGAAAGGAAAAGATCTCCAAGTTTTACGCCGGAGATCCAAGTCTCGAATCTTAAAGTACGAAGGAGAAATTCAACAGAGCTAAATTCGGAGCAATCGGGATTTTAAACTACCAGAAGCGGGATCAAAATTATTTGAAAAATATACCACGACAGATTGAGTATCCGCTTTAAGATCAGGATTGTTGAATTGAAATGTATTCGCGAAATCTCTTGGAGAATTTAAGATGCTTCAAACGTAAGGAATCTAAGAATCGGCGGGAATGCACCGCAAACGCGTACTTTCGTAACGCCGATTCTGTCGACATCGGCCAAGCTCCGGGGCGGCGGCCAGTCCTAGAAAAGAGATATCGAATCGATAAAAGCCATCCTCGCGGAATTTTACGGTCCGGTCTTCCTGTTGGGAGAGATTTACCGCTTTTTTCCGTCGTTCTTTCTCGGCGCTCTGCGCGTGTATTTTCTTGATTAACCGTCTTAACACTTGGCCCAATATTCCGCCATAAAATTAGTACGCGCATTATCTCGCGCCGAACGTGCACGACGGCAATTTCGATACCGACTAATGCACCTTCGATCACGCCGATCGGCTCGAGCCGACTTCCGCATTGTTACTTGTCTAGCCGAGTTATCTCGATGAACACGCAGCTCGCATAATTTTAACGTAAGGGGATTAACGGCGATGCTGTGGACAAACCGATTATCCATGCTCCTTGATAAGGGACTGGCTTAATGCACGGAGAACGTCGGATTACACCGTTGCCCCGGGAAAAGACAACGTTGATGCGCCGACGATAGCCATGTGAGAACCTAATTGAAGTGGACGCGGACGATAACGATTCATCCATACGGGACTCGACCACGCAAACTCCTCGTTTGTGCAGATTCGCTGACCTAAGAAGGGATTAATTCGATATTACGCCCGACAATCTTCGAATTCTATAAATCTAAATAATTTATCTAAGAATGTAAGGAAACGTTCGTCTAGAGAGCGAATCAAAGCCTAACGATTCAAGACTAGCAAAAATTCGGAAATCCGAGAAATCGAACATGGCAAAGGAAATCCGATAATCTAAGAATCTAAAAAGCTTCGAGTTTAAAATTCGACGTGAATCACAAAAAAAAAGAAAATACTCAATAATTGTATAAATGAGAGATGATGCAAGTTAAGATTGAACGAACCGAAGAGGCTTCGTCGGCAGATGTATTTCACACGATAACGACTTTAGTTACGGTGTCACTCGTCGGTAACTCCCGGTGACATCTGGTAGACCGTTCGCATAATGGAACCCCCTCAAAATTCACGACGCGGCGCTGCGGAGCGAGGGGCTTTGGGGGATGTCGTCGACGAAAAATCGTCGCCGCGGCCGGCCCGGGGCGGATCATGCGAAACCGAGATGAGCGTGTAATTTTTGTTGCGCCCGGGTTATTGTTCGCGTTTCTCGTGAATGGCGGGCCCCAGGGATATCGATGTCTTTCGAGTGAGGAACGGCATGGCCGTTCACGGTGGGGCCCGCTCGCCCAGAGGAGCATTCATCAAACCGTAATTCCTTTCCGCTTTTGTCGCGTGGCAGGCGGTCCGTACGTGATGAAAAGTCGAATCGCGGACAGTTTTTCCAACGGGCATCCGTCCATCCGTCAGAGAAGCCATGCGAAAATAGTGTTATTTTTTTTTCGACACAATAGCCACGCCCGTCGAAGGGCATGTGATAAAAAACGCAAATAAAAAACTATTTATGACATAATTGTTATATGATAATATAAAAAATTTTTTTATCAAATTATATTAGATGTTAATTATAGAATTATATTAAATAAGAATATATATAAATTTGTAAATATACATGTATTTACTAGTTGCAGCGATGTATTATTCCGGTTTTTTTTCCTCTAATTTTTCTCGTGAGTTTTTTAGAATTAAGGGTTAAAAATGGGAAAGACGGAACCAACTCCGTTGGTCTTTCTGGCAAGAAAATCCGAAGTCCTTCCGCAGGGAATTGTATTCCACTTCAATCTCGGTACTTATGGGAGTCGTTAAGAGGCGGATTCAATGGAAAAGTCCCTCGATTCGCGCGTTCATTACAGCCACAAGAGGCCAGCCCTTGAGGATTATGTCGCCACTTTGGCTTTTTCACAGGAGACTTTGCGTCAAACGTAGGACGAGCAAATCGAACGAGAATAATAAACATTTTCTAAAGTGACTGCAAAACGAGCGACAATTTTGAAAAGAGAAAATTCGCTTCTCTTCAGCACGAGATGCTTGTTGCAAATGAGCGGTTATTTCGAGATGAATTGCTGAAGATATGTGTGAAATAAAAATAGATCAATGGAGATCTATAGGCTAATATTTTACGAAGCAACTTACAATCGCGTCCCTAAAATTGAATATCCATTTGGAATACTAACATTACATACATAATGTTGAAGAAAAACACTCACGTATAATACATCGGCATAGAAACAGCTATCATCCAGCTAGTCTCACACAAGCGTCCTTTTCCGATTCGCTTCAAATGCTTTTTATATGATGAAATGGCATGCCGTTTGTCGCCTCTTGCGGGCGCATTACTAGATATATTTCCATAGAAAGAAGAAGGGAAGAGTCATTTTTCAGTGAGACATATTGTCCTTCAGTTTTTTTTTAAACGATTGTCGCGTATAACTTCTGATATTCCAGACGCAAAAAGGTCAAACAATTTTAAATTAGCTAATTTTATACAAGGAGATAAAAATTAGACAATACAGATTTGAAGTAACGAGGAAAATATTCAAATTATTAATCTATTTTCTGCTTAAATTAATTAAATAATTCAGATACCAAAAGATAACTTGTACAAAAACATTATTTCATGTGACTTTTCATATATAATATGTGTTATTTGCGGTAAGAATATATTATTTATCACATCCGGATAAAATAAAATTTTAACTGAATTAAATTTAAAAACATGATATCAAAAAAGAATCGCGGTACTTTCATGCATAAGATCTCTCGACGATAGATCAAGACATCGGCGGACAAATCGTTGGACTTTTGCGGAGGTAGAGAGAGGAAATGATCAAATGATAAACGATAATGATGCGCCTTTGAAAAATTGTCCTTTCCATTTCTTACGGAAAAGCCAATGGTGCGTTCGCCATCGAGGGTGACAGATGGCAAGTCGTTCATCCAAACACACACACACACACACACACACACACACACACACACACACACACACACACACAGAAAGACCAGTCTAGAGGAGCGACGAATGTGAGCCAAGAAGCAAAGAAACGGGTTGCGAGAACACTCTTTGACTTCGTTCGCTGCAAATATAAATCAGTTTTGTGCTCACCTCCCACCGTTATACGACGTCTCATTCTTACGTGATGCGACCGTAAGGTATCGAATGTGCGCTATCGACTTGTCGAAAGATACGTCGCATTTCTATCGTCGTATCAACGTCGCGACGTTGATTTTCTATTTCCTTGATGTGTTCCTGCGATTCGAAAAATTATCATTTCACGAACGATGAAATATGATATGTACGTTCGACTTGAATTCCATCTTTCTAGTGCATCCTTTTTTCCAACTTTTTATTGTTTTAAATCTCTATAGTATAATAAAAGTGATGCACAATATATAGGGTGTTTCTTAATAAGTGCGAAAAATTTTAGGAGATAATTCTTTGTCGAAAATTATCTAAAAATATGCATTAAAAAGTTTGATGCGAAAAATTTTAGGAGATAATTCTTTGTCGAAAATTATCTAAAAATATGCATTAAAAAGTTTGATTTATTTAGAAATTTTTTTATTTCTTTTATTTTTTTCATCAAATCAGTAATTTTCAAGAAAAAAGAATAAAATATGTTATCGTGCACAGCACGATGCTAAATAGCATAGGTTCCGAATTACGAGAAGTTAAATTTTAAAATAAAAATAAAATTAGAGTAAATGTTGGAAAAATTGGAACAAAAACAAAAAATTATAATAAAAACCTAAAAACCTAATTTTTACCCCCATTTTTGGAGAAGTAAAACCCCACAGGGAGGGATGTAGGAGTATATGTTTATATGAAAAATCCCTCTTAATTTTCGACAAAGAATCATCTAAAATTTTTCGCACTTATTAAGAAACACCCTGTATATATTATGTATCACCAATGCATGAATCAATGTATATGTATCACCGTAAAAATAATAATAAAGTACGATTATATCATCTTTTCAAAGACTGTCGACTATGGATATCTCGAAATGTGTTTTGCGGACGGTTTTCTAAAAAGATGCATAGGAAACGAAATATTTTCGCTTGAGGAAGCTCGAAGAAACCGCAAACTATCTTTCCATTTGGTTCGCGTTACATACACTCCAAGTAATTCATTCGTCATCCCGACTTGATAGCGGTGGTCGTCGATGTATTCGCGACGTACTCGAGAGTATTCAAGAGACTCGCGGAGCATATTGATTCGAATCCGGGTTGTTTCCGGATTCTTCCGACAATGTCGCGCTCGAGGAAATAATACGGAGCTCGGGAAGGGAAGACACCTGCCTGCGGAAACGTGCACAGCTCGAATTCAAAGCCACATCGCGGCAGTTTCTCGGAGTGCACGCACGTACCGCGGATGAAGGTGTAGAAGTGCATCGCAACGAGTGCATCACGTGAAGAGATTCACAGACCTTTCATCCTCTCATGCGCGATACTTTTATCCCTACAAACACACGATTAAATGCGGTTTTCTCTCGTTTCTCCTTCTCTTCGGTGATTGGTTTTGCGATATTCCATTTGGAGAATACGCTCTAATATTCATTATAATAATAATATTTCTTAATTGAATCGCTATGTGGAAATTATTCCTCGGCGGAAACATAATTAGCATTATCACCGTTCCGTTCCGAATTAATTATTAGACAGAATGCAGACTCGATTATTAAGCGAACGACGCGATGTGGATGAGAAGCACGTTGGTTGGTCTGACTAATCCCATATTTTCCATACTGATAATTTGCCGGCGTAGCTTTGCCGGTGTATCTTTGGCCTCGGGCGATATTTCGAGCAGCGCAAGAACGCGCGGCCGCGGTAAAGGGTTCATTTAGCATGCGGCTTTTCGATTAAGTGGCGCGGGTGCGCTGGGCTGCCAGCCCGGATGCGTATCGAAGACGCGCGGAATGCGGTACACCGGCGACGACAAAACGAGCTCAGGCTGAAATCCGCAACAAGGATATCCGTACAACGTACTATGCAGCGTAATGTTTGCGCCGGATATATTCGCGCGCGAGCATCTAGCCGCATACGTGAAATGCCTGACGCGCCGAAAGCCTGGCACGACGAGAGAAGGAGGAAGGGAGGGAGGGAGGGAAGGGCTCTGCAAACGATCCATGTAAACGTTGCCGGTAAATGGAACTGATTGCTTCTCCCGGGGCCTGACGTGTACTGCGGGGCCACACGAACGTACGTATGCGCGTGTGTGACGTACGTGTGCGCGTATGTCGAGGGTGTGGTGGTGACACAGGACGACACGTATGTCCCCGCGAAGGGATTCCGTGCGAGGAGATTAGCCGCAAGGACAGCCGGATTCTTCTTCGATTGGCCAAAGTAGGATGAAAATGTTCGTGCTCGTCCCCTCCCCCTCACCTGCCCATCGCGACAGCGAAATATTTGCCGTGCGAACCATTTTAGAGGGATTCCTGTCGCCCTGGCTGCTCGAATTCTTTCTCGTTCTCAAATAATTGGAATACACGCTACATTCGTCTCGAGTTTTAACTGATAATTGAATTTTCAAATTTTCAGAATATAATTTTCGAGCTCTTCTGTTATTCAGACATTAGTTAATTATATCTTGGATTAATTATCAGATTAAAAATAAAAAAAAACTAGCGTTTTTAATGTTGAAGGCTTCGAGGGTATCAAATTCTAGAGAGAATGTCAAGATTTTCAATAGTTTTACCATTTCAATTGAACACAAAGTGAACCGTCTAAATATGCGTTTTTATTTTATTAAGATGACGGACACGAATTCTCCACCTATTTGGTAACCGGTAAGCCGATGTCAACGTACTCGACACGATGATAAATTGTTGCGCGACGCCACCGGCGGCAAATGTTTTTCTTCTGCGAGCTGCATTATCGGGAAACAATTTAAGAGCAGCAACATTTACGTAGAAAGCAATAAGTGCATCTAATGCGATTTAATGGTTCCGCGCGGAATGTGTCATCCATCCATTTTTCTCGCTTAATAAGATTCTTTTTAAGATAAAATGGAACTTTTGCAAAACAATTTAATTTTTTAAATAAAAAAGAGCACGCGACAAATTTAATGTTAGTTTTCTCTAAATTAAATGCGACAGCAAAAAACTTTTTTAATAGAAATTGTAATAATAATAATTATTTAAATTATTATTTATTTATTTTAATTATTATTATTTCTTTCCTAAAATAGCGTTTTAAATGTAAAAAATTGCATATTAGTCATTTCTTTCTTTCTCTCTCTTTCTCTCTGTCTATCCGATATCCTAAAAGTCCATCGACCTCAGTTTGATGATAAATTTTTTACATAATTTGCATAATAAAAAATCGATTCGAGAATAAAAAACCATATCATTAAAATTATTCGGGAATTCTAGGACAGTCTATGCATGGCTGATATGGCAATCATTATACGTCTGTGTAATTTGATATTCTGAAACATTATCGGGAGTTCCATCCGATCAGCTTTGTTCGGTTTGCAACAGCCAAGGAAAGATGAAAAAAAGATGAAACAGCCGGGAGTAGTTTCGAATGCAATGCTTTGCAATACAAGACTGTTGTCATCGTTGCCGGTGGATAATCGACAATAATTGACCCGCGATCGAATCGGCGATAAATTTCCCATTATCTGAAGTTCTCGATATTCCCCAGAAATAAAACGCCAGTCTCATGGCGAGAGCGCGATACAAAATAATCAGCGACGACAATGACGTCTGTGAAAAATCACCTTGTCGTGCCTTTTTTGCGGAAATCCGGGACATCGCGAGATGACAGATGGCAAGAGTCGTAGACGCGAGGGAAGGGAGTTTGCCGGGGCTCGTTAAGCGAGAGAGTACTTTAGCCCGAGGTAAAGTAAACGTAACAATCTGCTATCAATCCTAAGATATTACGATCTTGATAATGGAGCTTGATATTCAAGGATCCCTCTCCGCTCGAGGATCTTTAAGACACTTCGTACAAGGCGCAAGAATGTCAATTTGTTACGGCCGCGAGATTCGAAAATCGTAGTCCGCGCGGATCCAAAGAGATTTGAAGACTCAAGTTGGAGCGATATTCGCCAAAGTTTCCCGCGAGTCTCATTCAATTTTCCGCCAAGATTTACGTAGCTGTTTCCGTTATGCGGCGAGCATATTGATAGGCCGCGCGGCCGGAACATGCAATCCACGTATTCCACCGTCGTACTATCGACGCCAATGTTAAATAACAACGCCGACGCGACATCGGCGCCCGACTGTCTCGTGAGGCGTTTAATTACGGTAACGGCAAGTACAGTAACGGTTAGTTTGCGAGCAAAAGCCATCGTCGAGTCGTGCATACGCGACGAGATGACGGGGCGACAAGCTGATCGTATTCACGAGAGAATGACTACTCTCTCGTCCGATCTCGTATAATGATAATTGATTCCCTCGGAGCCATCGAGCCGCGAAATTGTTACCCGATGCATGTGTCGAAACGCACGATTATATGTTGTTCTATTAATAAAAAATTAAATCTAAATATTTTATCTAAAAAGATTTTATATTTTATTAAAGATCTATTTTTCTCTCTTTTTTTACTTTATTTTCTTTAACGTTTTCATAATTTTATTTTTAGCTTTTTATTATGAAAATGAATTGTGAAAATGGAGTTGACGTTGCTCTACTCAATCTACCGACGTGAAATGTAACGCCATTTATTTCTTGAAATGGCACTTACCGCAACGCAATGGCTGCGTTACCTCAATTTAAATGTAGCGGTTGAGGATATTAACGAAGTAGAATATCTAGCAAAATATTTATCAAATGATATATTCGTCTCGTCAAATATTTCGGCGACTGTACGACGCGCCTGCCTTGCCACGATAAACAATGCATACGATTAAGTTTTCCATTTACGCGGCGCCGCAATTCGAGCGGATGAAAAATTCAACGCTCGCGATTTTCAGGGTTCTTGCGCGCTTCAATTACCGTGTCTATCCTCCTCCCGTATTAATCTATGCAAATGAAAGTACCATTTGCATTATCATTGTGCGCGTGTGTATGTCGCGCGAATGATTCAACGACTGTATATTTTATAGAGTTTTTCGTCAGACTTCAAACAGGCGATCGTATCCCGCACTCGTGCGATAATTAATAAAAAAAAAAACACGTTAACGCTCTCATTTCAATCGTGCGATTCTCAATTCATGAATATAATATCGCTCTTATTATACATCTCTCCGACAATTCAATTATATAAGCTTACTTAATAAGAGAAACTCGGTGCATCGGTCGACCACGGGGTCTCTTCTCTTTGGAAGCGAGTTCCCCGCGCGCGCTGCGGTATCGATCGTGCCAGATGACGCGAAGGAACGGTTTAATCGCATCAACGACGCATCGTCGGCCCGGATGCATAGAAGCATCGTGGTCACGAGAGAGATCGAGAGAGAGAGAGAGAGAGAGAGAGACGCGCGTTCTCTCATTCGCGTTCCACATCGCGCCGGCTTGCGAATGTGCATTCATCGCGTGCATTATTGCCTATATGTACGGTCGGATAGGGCGACGGCGTGACTATGAATAGGGAGCAAGTTTAAGGCTACGACGTGTGCACGCAATGGCGGCGGCTGCTGCGGCTCTCCTTGACAGATTTACGCACGAGCGCGTCCGCGATATTTCGTCGTGTCGCACGCGCCCCCGTGTTTCGGGGCGACCGCCACCCCCCGTTTCGGCGAGGCGCGGGTGGAATTTGCTCGTTTCCGCGAGCCGGTTCAATCGATCGCGGCTGACGTTGATCGAATCGGGGATGCTTGAACGCGCACCGAGTAACGTTAGCAGCGTCTTTGTTAAGTTTTGTAAACTTTATGTCGAGGGGGGGGGGAGTTTCGATTTGCGTCTCGCGTTAATTTTGTGCTACTTGTGTCATTTTTGAGGGATTCAAAATTGTTTACGTTGCGAGATGTATGAAATAAAACTGCTTCGCCGATAAATTTAACTCCCGCATTAGTTTTCTCTTTAACTCTTCTCATCTTCCCTCGTCGTTCGAGTGTAAGCGTAGTCCCATGAAATATTTTTGACACGTCAAATGAAAACAAACCGAGCGTTATCCATGCAACACGTGTACCCAACTCGACATCGAATCTAAAGGAGAAAAAGCCGCATGCAACGCGACAAAAAGTATATATGCGATCCTTTTCCCCGTATTTATCGTAACACACCGAATAAACGAGCCGTGGCCCGCCCGTAATTTACAACAAACAAATGTATCTCGCTAGAGTGCATCTCGCGTCGCGCTGATCCTATTTGCGTCTCGTTTTCCGTCGCGTTCGCGCCGACGTGGTCGGCGTTTAGCAGTCCCTTTTTTATCGCTCGGATCTCTCTCTATCTCTCTTCGTTGCTCTCGTTTGACCGAGCAATCGCTCGAGGGAGAAATTTTCGTCGAAAACGAAAGCCACGCAACCGACCGGATACCGCGAGATCGCGGGAACCAGCGCGTCGATGCGTCTGCGTGTGATTGCGCGGTGAAACGCGATAAAAAAGAGCGGCCATCATTTTTGCACAAATGGTCCTGTCCGCCGCAGCTTCCACCCTCTTTCTCGGGACTCGCTACGTTTTTCACCAGATTGATCTCGTTTATTAACTGCGAAACGTCAGCTGTCTTCTTCCTAAATCGATTGTGATCGGACGGAATTTTGATAAATAAAATATTATAAGCGGATAAGAACGATATATCACTGTCTTGAGAAGGTTGGTCTACTTTTCGAGAAATGAATTATAAATTTCCAGCTGCATCAAATATTCAAAATCAAGATGATTTATTAATACATAATTCACATGCAACATTATGTTATACTATCACGTGTGTTATTATTCTAATTAAATTTTAATTACTTTGAAAATTTGACATCTGTTATTTACTTTGTTAAAACTGATAATTGATAAAACGATGAAAATTTCACAAGAAGAATCGTCAATATAGAGGACTCGAAAAATATCTAAAATTCGAAAGTTTAAAAATCTCTGTGCGATCGCAGCTTTTTTCTAAATGGCATCGTAAAAAGGACGAGAAACTCGCGGAAAAAGGAGATGGAAGAGAAAGAGAATAAGGTAGAATTAAGCACTGCGGTTGGGGTCATTCCGAGGTTAAGAGCGTCCAGAATGTCGAGGGGGTGTTCTAAAGGTTTCAGAAATTCGAAAGTGTCGAAGTTGGTCCCTCTGCAGCGACTCGGTAATGGCGACCCCTCGAGGCTACTCTGAGGGTTGTTGGAAAGTTTAACCAGTTTCCGCGGGTCTCGTGGTCAAACTCGTAACCTTGTAAAGTGAGATTTAAATCTGCCACGGCGGCATTTTTCCGAAAGTTAACGGGCATTCGCTATTCCGATATTTATCGCTATGGTGGAAACGAACTTCGACTAGTAGAGTCGCATCGTCAAATACGCGGCTATCGATTTTACCTCGCTCGTTGAAAATTCTTTTTCATTCCATTTCATTCGTCCGGTTCTCTTCGCTCCTATTTTAACCTGTACCTATGTTTCAAAGATTTTCGACACGATTTATGCACACACGCGTCGTCCTTCTCCCGTTCTCCCCAGAATTTTTTTCAAAACGTGGACGACAATGTGCGCACGCGTTATTTGAAAAACCATTGTAATCCCGCTTGTTTCCGAGCTCTCGTGTCTCTCTATTAGCGCGAATAATGGTGGCTTTATTGTACAAACCGAGGGCTTAAGTGTCGGGACTGATTCGGTCGCGGAGAAAAGCTGAAATAACCGCGGTATTGTGCATCTAGAACGATTTCTTTTTCGATCACGTGCGCGTGACACTCGGCAGCTTGCAGAGCTTGCGATACAATGATTTAAAACGTTTTAACGATTTTGCCGGATACCTTGGTTATTCGCGTCTATTTTTCGCGCTTGAGTATTTTCGCGCGAAGCGATGATTGCGCGTAATCGACGGAGGGAAAATTTTATCCTCTCGCGCTTTTACTCTTGGGATTTTATTAAGCGCGGAATGAGTATTACATCGTTGTTGATTAGTCGAACGTGATATTGCCCAATGATTTTACATTATTTACGACGGTGATTTGATTTAAATAAAAATTCGAGCGGGGAAAGGGAAAATCAGCGCTCTTCATCTCTCTCTGATTAAATTTTCGGAGTAAATTTTTTTCCGGGAGAATTAAAACTAAACTAGATATTCTCCAGTCAAGTTGAAACTTGATAAATAATTACATGAGAAAAATACCTGGAAAAACGAGTTTTACCCACTACGCGCAGATGTAACCGCAGTTTGCTCGCGCTGTATAATGCGCCGCAAATTTATTCTTTAAGTTACATACCTGAAACAGAAAAATGAACGCGAAATTATAATTTACTTCCAAGACAATACATACATTATAATTTTGTTATAAATGTAGCGATAAATTATCGCGTTAACAAATTATCGAGTGAAGGAAAACATATAAAAATACATTTAATAATTAGAGATTTGGCTCAAGTGATAAAAAAATTAAAAAGAAAATGGCGTAAGAGCCAACGCGCGGTAATTGGAGCGCAGAGAAGCAACAACACTTCTTTCTTTTTTCAATATTAGTTTATTAAAAAACACATATTATAATAACAAAAAGCGCCTGTTACGCTTTTTGTTATTATAATATGTGTTTTTTAATAAACTAATATTGAAAAAAGAAAGAAGTGTTGTTGCTTCTCTGCGCTCCAATTACCGCGCGTTGGCTCTTATGCCATTTTCTTTTTAATATAAAAATACATTTATATATAAATTTTAATGAGAGTTGAAAGGGATAAATAATTTGAAGACTATTACGACATGGCTGATAAGCCATTGTACAATGTCAGGCCACTCGTGCGATCTCAATTGCACATATCCTAAACATAGTATAATACATTTTTGCGATGCACATCTCCGCCGGCTATTGTACGGTTGTCCGAATGACTTACACCACGCCGGTTTTGAACAGCCATATGTTATCCTGTCAAAAGCAATGAACCGGCTGCGGAATTCCGCCGACTACGCGGCGCTCCTTTGCGAAACAATGACGTTTCGCCATAAATAGCGACCGCATACGACTCGCGCAATTGCAAATCGGCGTTAACGATGGTAGTGTCTACGCGTTTGCATTACGGCCGTAAAGTAAACGCGCGAGTTACCCTTTTACGGCGATACGTCTCGTTTTATCTTCACGCTCGTCGGTTAAAGGTGGAATCTCCGGCACGAGCGGCTCGACTAAAAAGACTGTAAATTCTTAATGTACGCTTAAATTGGCTCAGGTGCAACCGCACGACTACAAACAGCGCGATACGTCGTAACGATGTCTACATTTCCCTATTTTTTTACACGCATTGTTTTTTACGCCCGCAATAGCGGTACGCGTTTTACGAGGGAGCAGAAATTTAAGGATGTAATATTCTCTTTATAAATATTTCCATGCTAGTTTGATAGAATATGCAATGTACGCGAATTATATAAAAATGAAAGAAAAGCTAAAGACATTGAGATTAAAAAATCCAATAGCTCATTTTATTTCTGTATTTTACTTATTTAAAGGTTAAATGTTTTCGTGTTACATCCAAGCGCTCTTTCACGCGCGAGAATCGATGGCATTCAATATGTGTCCACAAAGTTGCGTGACATTTCCAACGTCTCCGTAATTCCGTAAATCGATACGCAGCATTGTGCGCGACACGCTGTGCACATCCGATAAAAATAAGTTGACATTTCGCTAGTCCGTCGATCTTCGACAAAAGCGGAAAGAAAGTAATTCCCAGCGCGAGTAAAGTTGCGACTCGTTTCTCTAGTTGAGGCTCTGCGAGTCTCAACCAAACGCGCGGAAAACTTCGTATTCTTGCTCCGGGACATCCCGAAACGAGGTTTACGTCGGCTCCGACCAAGTGAATTCGTCCAAGTCTGCGAATAAACGCGCGACATCCGCCGCAAAATATTTTTAGTGGCCGCATACGAGCGGATACCCTCTTTTTACGTACGCACGAGATCGGGGAGATCGAGGCGCACACACGTGCGTGCGATGACGTAGCGAGACGCTGCGCTTAGAAGGCCGGAAGAGGATCCTTGAGAATGATAATTCGCATGTGTGCCGCATATAATATATCGCCGCACGTGATGATACCGAGCGAATTTCTATATACATCGTACAAATGGCTTAGCGCGACAGTCGTGCTTGTACTTTTAATTTTCTTGCGGGATTGCTTGATATTTTTGGATTTTTAAACTTTTTAACGTCAAATGCGAGCGTGGCGTTGTCATTTCAAAATTTCTAAAAATACTATAAAAAAATTCATTATTGAAACTTTGCATTTTGAATTACAAAGAGAATATACGAAAAGTGCTCATTGCAGAAGTTTATTAAAACTTTTTTTAGAACCAACGTTGCTTCATCTTCAAAAGCTTTTATTAGCACGGTTCTATTATCAAGAATCGTGAATTGGCGAAATTTAATATTATTTGAAATAATACGTACTATATATATGCATGTACAAAATTCAATATTCGTATTCGTTTGACGAAGGAAACGCTTAAATAAGCCGCTCTTATGGCCATACGCGTCCGCTCAATTCCTATTTAACACGACCGAAAATAATTTCCACTCGCTTAATCCAAGTATATATCATGTTAATGAAATAAACTATTTGTATGTCAGCCACCATTTAATTCTATGATGATATCACATGGAATTATGACGTCGAGGCGAATGCAACGGGGAACTTTTCCGTAGGGGCGCTCTCGCTCCATTCGCTTTAACTGATATACCGCTGCACCGCTCATTCGAAACTGGCGATGAGCCAGATGGATGATATTAATGTACATCGCGCACGTACTCGGTAACGGCGCGTCGGCAAACACTATTTTAACGACGATCACACATTGCCTACACGATATCAGCTTTCTGTTTGTCGGCGGTTCATGGTTTTTCGCTCCTTTTTTCGGCCTAATCTCGACGTGCGTTGTTATAACCCGACGACGATTAATGGAACCGAAAATTGAAGGGACGAGCGAACTAGTTTGAGGAATATCCGCGATTATTAATGCCGCGTTGTCTATTGAAGATTGAATCTTAATTTCTAAAAAAATTCATGCCGATTTCTGTTCCTTTACACGTGAAATTATTGTACTATTTGCGACGATATTTTGAAACAAACTCTTGTGCGACTTTGACGTAAATTATTTAATGTATATAATGGAACGGTCTCTTAAGAATCTTTATTGAGAATGACTTTAACAAGCTCATGATACGAGACAATTTTACATAAAGCTGACGTTAAAGTCTTTGCGGCGGAAGGACGATATAAATTTGTAAAAGCGGGAAGGGAGGAGTGGTGGTTACGTTCGCGGTCTACGAATGAAACGTCATGACTACACGTTTAAGCCCACCGACTGTATTTCATTCGGTAGTCGAGGATAACAAATGGCACAGTGGAGACCGCTACAATGGCGGCTGAATATCGCGGCATTTTTCTCGGTAATCTCGCGCACCGCTCTCGTTCGTCAGCGGCGGAGAACGCGGCACGAATTTATTCGATGGCTATCCAGTGTCGATGGACATCCGCCTTCCTGGCTCGATAGCGCGCACGCTAGTTCGTACAATTCGCTTTAGATTTAGCGACAATGAGCCCAGCACAATAGCGATGATTGCCAAAATTAGCCGGTGCGCGAGATACATACGATACCGCTTTCTCTATCTTTCTCTCTCTCTTTCTCTCTCTTTTGCAGACCTGTGACAGCGAGGTCGACTGTTAGAGACAAGAGTAGCGTTCAGTTTAGCCGGAGAAAGAGACGACCGGAGAGAGAGAGAGAGAGAGAGCAAATTGCAAGCTCCGCATGGTATGGATCGCAAAGACAATTGCGACTTCCTCTCTGTAACATAGGCGTTGTATTAGTAATCTCAGCATCGTTCCATTAAATCACTTTAATTCCTGATGCGTCTCTGACCATTCTCGTTAACGCAAACAAGTCTTTTGCTTGGTAATGCTTTTGAGTGATATTTGCAGATTCATTCATTTTGAATCGCGCAGCTCGAAATTTTGAAGTAGATTTTCTCGTGCTCTGATATCGCGATAAATTAAAGATCCAAAGGAACCGACGACTAATTAAAAATGTGAGCGAGAGAATCAAAGGATTCTACAAATTTTAATCCAATTTACGACGATACGGGACTTAAATACGGCTAAATTCCATAGATAGCGGCCCAGCGTCAAGGGAATAATACGGAGTCCACTGCTGCTCGTCCCAAGCCAGGATTAATACAATTAATTTAATCCAAGCGCAATGTTTCACGTTCGCGCCCTTTTGAATTCCAAGTAGCTTATTCCAACAGGTAGGAATTCAAGCAGGTATTCATTTACAAACCGGCGGTTTTATTTCAGCTACGCTCGCGCGTTCCCCAAACGGGGGGAGAAACCGTGGAATATATTAAGACTCGTCCTTAGCGTTACACGTAGGAACTCATACCCGTGCAATTTCCGAGCGACTTCTTTCTAACGGCTCTGGGCGTAAAAAAACTTTTCTCCGCCGCTCGTGTTGCGTTGTTACGGAAGTTTGTCTTTACATAATTGCATTCTACGCTGCCATCACTTCGCGTCTCGCTCTAAAATCGCGATCAATACGACTAAGGACAAAAAAAGATGCCTCTCGCGTTATTTTTGTTATAATTATCAGAAATAATATCGAAAATTCAGCTTGACGATTCTTTATGCAAACTATTTATATAATATAATACAAATATTATAAGAACACAATTTAATTACTTTTCAAATTTATATCGCGATCCATACGACTAAGGACAATAAAAGATGCCTCTCGTGTTATTTTTGTTATAATTGTCAGAAATAATGTCGAAAATTCAGCTTGACGATTCTTTATGCAAACTATTTATATAATATAATACAAATATTATAAGAATACAATTTAATTACTCTTCAAATTTATATATCGCGATTCGCGATAACCTATTAAAATTCTAAGAAAAATTTAATCTCTTTTATTTCAGGATGCTCCGAATTTCGCCGGCGTTCTCGAAAATCCTTAAACTTTTAATTCTGGAGTAGATTTGAAGTTTAAAATCTTAAACTTTAAGAAAAAAGATTAATATGTCGTGCGCCATCAATTTTTAAACGCCCTGTAAACCACGCGTGACCTCATTCGCTACATCGCGAATGCGACCGCGCAGAGATCTTCTCGCGACTCGGTTAATAATTTCACCGTCGCGCCTTATAAATATCCATAAAATGCTGCCGGAGCCTACCATCTTTATGGCACGGATGGAATCGTATAGCGACGGATATGGGCTACGGCCATTTCTCTCTCGCGCTATATCGGATATTCCAAGCTCCGCGCACGACTGTATCATTTTTATTCGACGCGCAAGATCTAAACCACGGCAAACATGCGCCGCTACACCAGAATGCTAAATCTTCCACTTGCTCGCTCTCAGCGTATAAACGAATGCGGCTATTAGAGCACGGAGATCGACCGGTTGCGTTAAAAGGCGAGGGGAGAATCGATAAACGTGAACTGCGAGATGAAACGAGGGAAGATTCAAGCGTATTCGCGACGCGCTTGCGTAACCGATTAAGCACGCGACACCTTGATTCGCTCAAGTTTCTGAAATATAAAATTCTAATAAGTCTTTCGTATGAAAGCGCGCGGGGAATCGACTATCGTTTAAAATTTTACACGATAATATTATACGGTTAATTAAAACGGTTAATTAACGAAAAATAAATACGGAAAGGAGGAGAATAAAACGGAGCGCGTGGAGAGAACACACTTTTAACTATGTACTTTGGAAAAGTTTGCTCGAATCCTGTTACTCTCGTTTTTTCTCCTTCCGAAAACTTGCTCGACGCGCGATTAATTTCGTCGTCAAGATACAAAGTCGCTCGCTCGCCACACGATAACGTGAGAAGGCGACATAAGACGTAGGCACGATGCACTTCCCTCGTATTGTTCCGCGAACATCGACTATAAATATTCGACTGTAGACACGCTAGAGCGTGCTTCCTTCGTGATCACAGAGTTGCGCGAGCCTCGTAAGAAATCGTGAAAAACGGCGACGTCGTATATTTTTCAAGCGATATCCAGTTCACTCCCCGATTAGGATCAAAAATTAAGAGTGCTCGTACATGCGCGGCACGACGCCCTAATGGAAAGTAGAGGATTGTTAATGATTAACCCTGGTCATTAATCAGCTCCCGTTCATGAAAGCTCATTTGTCCGCTGCTTGTGTAACGCGCGAGCGCGGAAATAAAAACACAAAGGGGTTTTCTGATGGTCGCACGGAAGAAAGGAAGGAAGAGAGACGGGATGATCAAAGGAAAAGATCAACGTATACTCTTCATAACGAAGCGTACAGTTAGTAGTATCTCTTGCGATGAGTGCTGCATTGCGGTAGAAGGAATGGAAAAACGAGTCGAACGGAGGAAAAAACTCTGGACCGTCAAGTTAGATACGATGATTATTGTTTCGCATAAATTGAGAAACCGTTTCAGACGACTCGGGAAAATTTGATTTTAAAGGGGATAATAGCGGTCTCTCTCTCGTGTCTCTCTTGCAAGTTTCTCGCATAAATCTTTGAGTATTAATCAGAAGAAAATGTTCACCTTCAAAGGGAACAAACTAGTGATTTTTAACATCATTGCGCAGTTTTTACAATTAAACTCTTCAAAGTTTCGAAATTACGAGATTTTCAGATACTCAGATTTAAATATGTAGATTGTTGTATATCTAAAAATTCATGCTTATAATCTCTAAAAAGTGTTGAATCATTCACTCGTGGAAAAATCTTGGATTTTAACTTGTGGGAAAAAGATCTCTCGTGTTCCAGATCTTCCGATTCGAGTCTCTAGACAAATGACCTTGCTCATCTGACGAACGGGATGGCAAGTTCAGTGCTGGGTCCACCATCTTTAAAAAAACGAGGGGAATGTGTCTAGGAATGAACACATCACTGCTGGCGAAAGCAAATTTTCCTCGTAGCATACAAAGTAGCCCGCGGGATGTCAGTTAAACGAAGGAAGTCGTAAGCGTGATGGCTTCTTTCCCTGTCTTTTCATCCCGTTCGAACCGTCAAGTCGTTCTTCTTGGCTGCAACCCCCGGCGTGCCTGCGAAACTCTCTCTCGTTTTCCGTAGCCATCAGCAACCGGGACGTTCGCCAAGGCGAAGTCCACGCCGAATACGAATGACCCGGACAAATTAGGTCTCTCGCAAAGTAGTCCCGTCCACGTACGAACGTGCTTGTCTTGCGATAGTTACGACTCGAATGCGTTCTGAACGTTCGTGTATACTACCGACCAAGTTAATTAAAAAGTGCAACCAACGCAAAGTGGTACCAACACAGCGTGTTATTTGTAGATTTCTGTCGCATTTGTTACAAAAAATAAGCTGTAAATAGCAATATAATATAGCATGAAATGATTCGTTATTCAAACTTATATATCTGAATATAATTAGCTTGTAAAATTTGAACATGCATCATTAACTGTTAATGAACCAGGGAGAAGCTTCTGAAACGCACCTCTGCCATTAAACGTCGGCATATTGTTAGGCAAATGTCAACGGTGAGCGATCGATGAATCCGACATGCCTGATCAAGACGTAGCGCCGATGTATGGACCGAGTGTTTTCCCCGGAATATGTCGGTGAGTGGCTTTGGGATTTGACGTGAGAGACAACCTCGTTTCTCTAAGTAGGCGTGAGTGCACTCAGCGGGTGAAAGTACGCGGAAGCAAGGAGAAACGACGACGCCGTAAGAGGGGGAGGGCAAGCGTAGCGCCGTGTCAGAGGCAAAGACAGTCACACTATGCCATGCAACCGGAAAAGGTTCAAAAACGCGTCGGTGCTTTGCTCGACGGGAACGAAACCTCGGTGGCAGCTGAGCGAGCTCCAGGCGATTTTTTAAATAGCCGTTTATTCGTCGAACAATTACGTTTCCGGATCGAATAAATTCGCTCTGTCTTGCAATGATATTATCAGATGATTATTTTCGAACGTAATTCTGTTTCACATTTTTTGTCTTTATTATATAAATTGTCTATTAAATTGATAATTATATAAATTAATATAATTGTTATAATAATAATAGACATTTTTTAAGAATATGTTTTGTTATTAAATAATGTAATTTGTCTGATATAATCTTTTCTTTCTCTTATTATACTGCTTACATTATTGCCCCTTTTACAATTTAAACGTTATACATAAAAAAATTAGTTAAAATTAATTGTTATACATAAAAAATTAAAATCTTTAAATATTTAATCGCTTTAAGTTTGAACATTATTTTTTAGGGCATCGTACTTTTTTATTGTGGATACATAATCACCTCGATAAAATTCTTCGATGCCAAAAATTATCTAAAATTCTCAGTGTGCTAAACTTACATTTGCTAGACTTTAAGACGCCCTTAAAGTCATGAATATTCAAACGAGCACGTTTCTAACACTCTGTGTTCAAAGAAAAAAGCGAGAAAGATAGGAAGTATGAGAAAGTCAAAGACGGCTCGTGTCAGCGAAATAAGCGAGTAGGTCCCTACCAAGTGAACGCCTCTTAGAAAAAGACCCCTCGGAACAACGAGAAGACCGGACAGCTAGCGTCACGAACTAGTATTATCTTGTTCCGATAAGTTCGCGAGAGCGAGTTTTCCCCCAGCGGGCCGACGTTCTTGATTAACAATGCTGCTCGAAAGTTAACAAGTATACTTTTACTTAGAGCGTGATGAACGGAAAGACTGAATGCAATATCTGGTGTCTAGGTTACCGAAAGGATAATCAAAACTCGACGTTTCTCTCAAGAGCTTTTATAATGTAAAAATCTACAAAAATCCAGAGTTTTCGGAAGTTTAATATTCTATTATCTTCGAAGCCAACATCACGGAAAAGACACATGATTCAGATTATGCAAAGAGCTACGGGAGTCTAAATATCTACGCGAATGTATCATTTTCTGGACAGACGAATATTCAGATTTTTACATCCTCGGATTTTTATAACCTAAGATCTCCAGCGATGCGGAACCCTAAACTTATATACGCGGTACCTTGCCCACAAGGTGCTTCCATTACATTAGAGGCGCGCATTTTTCTGATTTACGAGTGCGAGCTGCACAAGAGAGATGCGAGTTTTTAGACTTATAGCTCACTATCTGGCTAACACGGGTCGCTTCGACTTTCCCGGTTTCTTACATTCCCCGCGATTCTCCCCGCAGCCATCGTTCAGTCTTCCTTTTTCTCGTCGCTCCTCTCTCCCTCACTCTTTCTCCTTTTGTACTCGCGTCGCGCGAATATCTTCGGGAACCATAGTCGCCGTGAAATGCTTCTCGCCTTGGAAGGACATCGTCCTTCTATCGGCATGTCTGTATAATCTGGGGAATGCTATTTTCCCTCGCACGGACATCTCGACGCCGCCCCTATCTTCGCACGTGCACACGAAGGGTGCGCCAGTCGATGGCGGAAGGGTGGTGGATCCCTCCGTGCGCTCCTGCTCCTGGTCGTTTCCGGAGCTTTATCGAAGAATCCGTCGAGAAAGGGAGAACTCTCGTGGACATCGTCGTCTCTTGCGGAACGTTGGAGGGTCGGAAGAAGATCCGACAAGATGGCGCATTCGAGGGGAAGGCCATCTACCGATTTCTTCGCCGGAAAAGAGGAGCCCTCTATCTCGCCGAGTAAGATGACCATTAGGCGAGGGTGGCTTGGCAAGCGTCTTTTTATTGCAACACACATCCAAACAAGTTCGTTGTACACACTTGTGGATATTCCGTGAATTCGGTGAAGCGAAGAATGCGATACAATTTACGTGAGAACGAAAAGTTCCTTTATCGTAAAAAATTGTTATTACAACACCTATTCGAATCATGTCTTGCTCCGTTATTTATAGATTACAAAGGACATTCGCGCCCTCGAGTCTCCTCTCTCGGGGAATTTTCGGGATCTTTTCAACGATCTCGTAAACAATCGCCATTTGTCCAACAGGAAAAAGCGCTACAGTTCTTTTTATGCGCGTATCTCAGAAATCCCGTCTCTCGGCGCCCTTTGACACGTAGAATAAATCTTCCAAAGAGGGTGGATTTGTCGGGCTGGCGTATATCAATATAACCACGGAATACAAATAAGACGGTGCGCGCGTATCTCAATGTGGTCGGAGATAGGATAAAGGGACACCTAAAGGTTCATTGTACCCCGCTATCTTTCCCTCTCGATACTTTCTGATTCGACCGCGTAGAAAACGTGGAGCTAATAAATTAGTCGATCCCTCGCGTTGTGCTGCACCGCGACGCGTCATCCGCCACACCCGCCGCGATATCCGAAAAGCAGAATTGAAGAAGAAATTTATTGTTACCCGGGCGAAATCACGAGAGCGCCGTAAATTTTTACATAAAGTAGCGTACGTGATGGCGCTATCGAATCCGCGGCGAACCGCACTTATCTGCTCCGCCGAATCGTTCGTTTCGTCCGGAATACGACAGGAGCAAATCGGAATTGTCCGGAAATATTCTCCGCAAACGTAAAACCGCAGTAATATCGAGCTCGTCGAATAAGGTAAATGATTTTGTAATTGATCCCTCCGAGAATTTATTCGCGGCAAAGTTTCGTATTCGCTTTCTCTCTCCTCTCCTTCTCTCTCATTGCGCAACAAACGCTAATTATTCCTTTGATTGTCGAAGAATGAGGACTGGACGTAACGAGGAAAATTCATTGCACGCAGAGATTTAAGGAGAAGGAAGAAAATCTATTTCAAGAACCTGTTAAATTATAATTAATCCAATTTAAATATTCAAAATTTGTAAAATTTTAAACATTTTAATTCTAAGAATTTAAAAAGAATATGTTTTGTAATAAATCTTCGAGTCGAGAATTTGTATGCGAAAATTTAATATATCAATGTTACATAAAATATGCTAGAAACATTCTGTTGATTGCTGTGAGAAGCGGAAACTATTTAAGAAGAATGAGCTTGAAATTTTCTATTTAAAAAATTTTGAGAAAAATTAAACTAAAGTGTCATGAAAAATCCATAGCAGTTTTTATCATGTCCTTGGAATCAAGATGGAATTCTTCTCTTTGTACTTTATATCAATGTATGAACGAAAAAGAAAAGTTGTGTCGCAATAATATCAGTTGGATCGATTTTTAAACGCGGATAACTTAAAACTGACAGTCGCTATCGAACGAATTGCAGGGATCAATCATACTTTCATTTTTTCCAGATTAGGTCACGGTTAATTGAAAAAATCTTCGGTCGATCAGTTCCGTGTACACGAATCGTCCATCCACGTTGTCCAATTCGCGGATTTGACGTTATTTCAATTAAAACGATCGAGTGGCACGCAACGGGACGAAACGATCGCACGTAATTGAAAACGAACTGCATCAATTTCAGCATCAATTGCTCCGGGGTACAACGTCGCACATGAGTGTTCATCAATTCTCATCATATTAGTGACGAATGCATTGCTCTATCGAGGCTGCATTGTGATTGATTGTTAGATCAAATATTTCTAATATTTACAAAAACATATTCAAATATATCTTCTTGAATAACAAAAAATCTTTGAGATTTTCTTAAATTCTGCAACATGCTTACGATTTATTCCTCGATTTTTAGAACGCTTCAATACGTGATAAAAATTTAACACATCAATATCAATGTCATAGTTTTAATTACGATCAAAAATTGAATCTTTCTTTTAGCGAGAATTCTTCTTTTTTAATTTTTTTTTAACATTTTTTAAAAATTATAAATATATATTTCTTTTAAATGTTTCAAATGTCGCTGTTCATTAAACAGGATGTTATAGGTTTAGCACTCAATTAGTACCTAGATACAATCTATCGATATACCGATTTATAGTAGGGGTAGGAGATATTTCGGGCAGAACTTTGACACACGAAGCAAATCCGAAATCCAGGATAACTAGGTCTCACCGTGGTATTTGTCCGGCGAATGTCCGGCACCTGAGAACATTTCGGTTTCTGTAACTACATCCTAAGGTCGTGAGTGCTGTGACCTTTCTTGCCATCGGGTCACCCTACATGATATTGCACTCCGGGTACGATCTCCTCTAGCGTCTCGACGTCCACGCTGGTATCGAAGATACCCTGGAAAACGATCGCGCGACAACTTCTCGTCGAAAGTCTGCGGCACCTGCTCCACGATCTACTTTGCAGCAGCGTTTTTCGACGTTTTGATCGTTTTACAATTGCAATCTCACGAATTAGAAATTTATCTCGGTCTCTTGTCGTGTCAAAATTGTCAACCTATCTCGATAGGTTTTACATAATTGACAAACATTTGAATAGTCTGTGATTTTATTGACATTTCTAAAACTGCTTGTGCACGTTGATAAAATTCTTTTTCCACATTTCATTTCTTTTAATTAAAAATTTTCAATATCCAATATTTTTAAAGAGATGCAAGTTTAAAGATTAAAGCGCAAGCTAATTTATACACCATTAAAATTGTAATCATCGCGACACGAGCGAAATATTGGCACTCGACGAATTCTTTACACATGTCTCTTTTTGCTCGTTTTACGAAACGTTCGCGAGGACATCGATCGACGTCCAATAAGGAAGCCTGTCGTTTATCGTGCACGGCCGAATCCAATAGCGAGGGGAACAGGAGCTTCAACGGTTTCCAGATTATTCTACTACACGATCGATTTTCTCCGCGTCGCGGGCTGCGGCCATAATGGAAACGTTTGTCGTAGCGTCGCTACTCTCTTGTTCTTTACTTCAATCGTGCAAACCGTTTACCGCATTTACCATAGCGAGAGCGAACGAGAGCGACCGCGTTTACGATCGTGTTTCCCGGAGCTTTTAGAAACTCGCCGCGCACGTCGATCCCTCATTGTTCGAGAACGGCTGACTCACCGAGATTCAATTTCACCAAGTAGTCAATCTACACGCAAATACACTTTCCAGAAATAAAATCTAACTGACGATATAGAAGAATAATAAAATATGTATACGCGAGAAAATTATATGCGTTCCGCATCTCGACACTTTTTTTACATATCAACTTTAATATTTTAACTTTGCTATTGTCGAGTTATTGGAAAATAAATTTTAAATCATGGTGCGAATATTTTTCACACGCGGAAATATGATTTTACAAAATATTCAAGAACTCGATTCATCGCTTAAATTGTTCCCTTCCGACAAATCTTTTGCGAAACCTCGATAAATTACATTAATCAGTCGATGAAATTTATTACTACACTTATTGGTATTGTGAAAAGCGTGCGTATAAAAATATATTGCCTCTCATTACGAGATGGAACAGCTGCGAGGTGAAAACGCCGCTCGTGAAGCTCCTCATATAGACAATCTATAGAGATGTGATTGTCGAGCGTAAAGAATGAGCGCCGATAAAACCAGATTGGATAACCGCATTTATCAGACATCGCGTAGCGACGATGTATCCCCGGCGGGGTGCGCGACCAGAAAATACGGAGGAGATCAGCAGATTCCTACCGCGATCATCATTCTCCTCGCGGACGTTTCCTCGCTCCGGGGAAACTGTCCGCGGGAGATCGGGAAAGCTTTCGCCACAAAAACAGGGGACGATCAATTATCCCTCCGAAGTTTTCCGGTCGCGGATAACCTCGCGCTCGCGCGCTGAGTGGATTAAGCGATCGCCCGTTGGATCGTTGGCGGCTTAAAGGGAAGGAAGAAGTGGAAGAAGCTCGCGCGCGCCAGCCCAGGGTGGATCCATTCTCCCGCTTCCGGGATCGTCTCGCGAGAACGAGCACGGGCCCGAAACTTCGATTCGAAGGAAGCAGGAGCTTAATCGAGTGAAGTTAATTCTGAGAAAGTACGGCATCTCCGTCCATGGTGCCTTCTCATGAGCGAAAGACTGAAAGCGTAATAAACTGGAAGGATGTTATATGCCCTCGCTCTCTTTAGATCCCTTGTTTATATCCTTGATTTCCCGCAAATCCTCCACAATTTTTAGCATACGCCTACGCTCCAATTTTTTTAAATCCGGCTAATCTGTAGATCTAGAATATTTTTCAATCGAATTCGCGTAATTTTGATATTTCTGATAATAACATCTTTATAAATTAAAAAGATGAAAAATTTTTTCATCTCGTATTTTGTGTGAAAATAAATATGTATATTGAATAGATTTTTATAATTTTTAATAACGTTAATTGCGAAATATCGAAAATTAATTTCTGCTTAAAACACGACGCCGTTTTTGCGCGCGTTGCAAAGGCATTCACGACAGAAATGCCAAACGCGAGGACAGTCTACAAGAGGTGTAGCAAAGAAACGGGTTTTCACAATCGCGAGCATAAAAGCGTTCTCGAGCATTTATTCCCGGACAAGGTACGTTAGAGTAATACGTTTTCCCTGTCCATAGAAATGGCTGTCAACTCAGCACATCCACCGTTCCATTGTTCGCGGATTGAGACCCTTCGCGAATACGGCGGGTGTCGATGTAGCCAAGATGAACGATCCGCCGTTTTTCAAAAAGGATCCGCAACAGGGCGCTGCGTTTATAGAGAGGGGTAGCTGTACCAGGACGTCGTTGATCTATGCGACCTGTAGTTAACAGAATGTAGCGGCATTGATCTCACTCGGCGATCCTAACCGCCGTCATATAATAGAATAATACGAAAAAGATTTATTTTAATAAAAATGTTTCTATATTACAATATATAAATATTGCTATTTTTTAGGTACCGTTACTTCTCACTTTCCACTTCTCATTAAAATAGAAAAAAATCATCGATATCAATATTTAATCAAAAGATGTATATACGCGCTCTGTTCAGATTTTGATTTTAATGAGAGAGATATTACCTGGAATATACATTAAATATAATTTGTCCATCATATACAGGGTGAGTTTTTTATCTTGAGACATCGAAATATCTCAAGAAATACGCATCGTACGAAAAAATGTTTCAAACAAAAGTTGTATGGTTTGAAGGGGGCCATCAGATGGTTGCAATGATTTGACCTTAGAGAGTCATTTGAACGTCACGTGAAGGTCATCGTCAATTTCTTAAATGGAACTCCCTATTTTTTTATTGCATATTCTTGTAGCTTATCTCGAAGGCTTTGTTAATTGCAAATTACATATTTTTTCTTCGAAACAACTATGTGTTTTCTTTACATGAATTGATTCCTCTCATTATTTTGTACATAAAAGTATTAAGATAATCGAAAAATGAATATTTTACAAGATATTTTACGGTTTATGTAAAATTAAGAAATGATTCCAAGCCTTATAACTCGAAAAGTACTTGAGGGAAAAATATTTTATTATAGTGTTTTGGAAAGCCCTCGAGATAAGCTACAAGAATATGCAATAAAAAATAGGGGGTTCCATTTAAGAAATTGACGGTGACCTTCACGTGACCTTCAAATGACTCTCCAAGGTCAAGTCATTGCCACCATCTGATGGCCCCCTTCAAGCCATACAACTTTTGTTTGAAACATTTTTTCGTACGATGCGTATTTCTTGAGATATTTCAATGTTCAAGATAAAAAACACCCTGTATAAAGAGCCGGAAGTGATATCGAATCGATCGACTAGTGTTGCAAAAATGCAACGTCGTTAAAAATACCTGTCCCATCCTCGAAATCAGGGCGGCGCGTCGCGTCGCGGCGCGGACGTGACGCGAATTCGCGTGGCGGCGAGAAAAAGGCCCTTGCATAGTCCGATTTCCCGGCGGCAGCGCGCACAAAAGCCAGGGGGATGCCACAGAGCGGGTCGTTGCGCGACCCCATCCTTCCTCCCCGATGTATCCCCGACCACCATGGTAAACCGCTCGCGAGTACCGGGAGCTCGTATCTGATCGGGCCGCTTGTGCACCATCATCCCTCTCCGTCCGCGAAAACACGCGTCAGTGGCTGACCATGTAACTCGCGTGGCGCAGCGCGCGGCTCGGCCTGGTTTTGCGGCGAGTTAGCGCAGCGCGGCTCGACTCGGCTCGGCGCAACCTCGCGAAATAACGCGTGATTTATTCGATCCGCCGTGATATATCGACACCGTCGTTTGGCGGCCCCTCGAGCTGGCTCGCGCGCGTCGGGCGGTATTGTGTTCGCCCGTTGATAAAAGGGCAGGTAGGGATGTGATGTGCCCATTATACGATGTCCACTATTTCTGCGTGATCCTTTTTCAAATAGACGTAATCCGCGGTATATATGAAATATTTATAGAAGATTATTCTCTCGAAAATATACATAGATTGCACGTATTTATATTACCTTAGATTCGCAATTGAACGATTCTCCAGGCAAAAGTTGTTTGAAAATTCCTGAAAATTTCGGAGATCGTAATATAGAGCGGCTTTTCGTTCAGTAAACTTTTTCCACGGCAACTTTTTCAATACGCATTTTATATCTTTGATCTCTATGCGCGTGGTAGCTTCTTCGCGTAAACTATCTAACAGACGGGGCTGAAGTACGCGATTCACGTGAGGAGGATTACAGGCGGACTACACGCGTTTACGGACGAATCATCGCGTAGGCGTTTCGCGCGGGTTCGTCTCTCGTGAATAAGACATTTATGATAATGTCGATGTCGTGCGGAGCTTGCGGAAAATTTAGCAACAGCCGCGAGGAGAGAATTCCTCGCGTGTCTCACCCTTTCGCTCTCTACCATCCCAGAATTTCTATTTCCCCGAAATTCTCTCAGTTTCTCTCCCTCTCCCTCTCTCTCTCTCTCTCTCTCTCTCTCTTTGCGATTCTCTCGCGTTTGCAAGTTTCCTCCAACCTCCTCCCGTTCGCTCCTGTTTCCTTCGTCGTAGAGAGAAGGGAGGAATAGGAAATGAGGTTTATTTAGGTCATCTCTACTCTGTCCCACGACCTCGGGAAATGATTTCCTCCCCTTTGTCCTAAATGTCCGCGCAATCCTAACCCTTTCTAACAGTTGTTTCCTCTCAAACAATACCAGTCGTAAAGTCACGGAATATTCAAATATCTAAAGAAACTACCCTAGAGAGAGATGGTACTCTGCTCTAGACATACTCCGCCAAGTGTACGGTTGATTTCAGAACGCTAAAAAGGTCCACAGATGTAAAAATGTAAATTGAATGTCGAGGTAAACGAAATCCGCTGTCGTTTCCAGGCTGCTCCTATTTTATCCCGCGTCGCCAGCTGATTTTCCGGTTACAGGTGGTTTACGAAAGTCCTGACAATTCGGGAACTTTAAAATCGAGTTGTACCTCTCCCGGAAGAATTATCGCAGCGAGCAACCTCGTACTTATTTAAATTCCTCCCACTCGACCGTGGTACACAATTATAGACGGTAACTTAATCTATTTCGAAATCGCTTGCAAATTTATCCGAACTAGTCGTGAACTTTCAGAATTGATATGCTTGCGCGAGCTCGCTTCATTAGCCTTTCATGACTGACATAAAAACAAGATTAGATAAAATCACGTAAAAAGTGTGTTGGTTCAAAGAGCTTCACTCGAGTGTCCACAATATGTTCAAGTATCTCATTTGGCGACGTTAAATTTTTAGGTGTCGTGTAACGTGCGACTTGGAGCCTGGCGTGGTGTATAAATTTTAATGGGCCACAATATTACCAGAATGAAATCGTCACCGAGATACATTTCGCGCATTTAATGCTCGTATTTTGGCGTTATACGGCCCGTGAATGTTTTTATTTTCAAGTAGCGCGCATTGCATGAAACATTCCTAACGGGCAAACGATAATTAATAGTCGACGCGAAAATTATGAAATCACTCGGCGGCGGGCAGTGGCGGTCGCGTTCTACGGTCGGTCGATCGAAAATAATTAACCGCGATTAATTTCGCACCGGCGGCGCCGAGGCGCACCATTTCTCGCTCCGTTTGGAAAATAATGAAATTACGAGCGCGACAAGCGAGCATCTCGTTCTCGGCAGCGATAAATCTTCGGTCGCAGGAAAAGAAAGTAAAAGTTATATGGAAGACGAGGCGAAACGTGTCGGCGAAGGAGTTGATTTACGTGGCGTTTAAAAATGCTCGTTGGTCCTCCGCTTTAAAATTCGCGATAATTCCGCGACGTAAAATCGATGCGAACTTTCGTAGAGCTTGCAACTGTCTTTGTGAAATCCGCCTGACAAATCGTGTCCGAATGTATCGTTTCAGATTTTGAATTCTTATATGATAATGTGTGTATTTTCAAAACTTTCAAAAAGATTTCAAGACTTTTGGATTCTTAAATGTTTGCTTTTAAAATATCAAAATTCTCGAATTGAGATTTTAAAGAAATTATTTATAACTGTAAAAAACTATCACTTCTAAATTTTTTTCTCCTACAATACATGGTTTTTTAGATGATCCGTCATACGTACAAAAATAAATCTTACTGTTTTCAATTCAAAAACATATAAGCATTTTCTCGCGCACGGATAAAAAAAAGATGCAGCTATCAGAAAAATAAATTTTATCCGAGAGATCTACTGCTTCTCACGTATATTCGACACTTTGTTCTCTTTCATAGTCTCATCTCTCTGATGTTTTGAAACGACTGGTTGAAATAATTATTAGAATGATTGCACAGGTCATTTTATATAGAACTCACAAATTTTGTTTTAATTTTGTTTACTAATTATATTTCAAATTAAAATTCTAAAATTCGTCTGGGGGAAAGAGAGAAAATTCAAACGAACAATAATTGTTTGTAATTTAATTAAATCCTATATCACATAAAATGCTCTTTACTTTTAATTGCTTATAATTGTATGTGAACACTTATTCCTATAACATAATTTAGAAAATTAATCAAGTTAATTAAGAAAAAGTCGATTTTAAATTGATTAAAAAAGAATTAAGATAAAAATACTAAAAAATAAGAACTTTTATGCATTACAATTACAAAAATAAATTGAATCTTCTAGAAAATATTTTAATCATATAAAGTGCTTTGCTTAATTACTTGAAAAATAAAATATTTCTAAATACGTAGAAAATATGCGAGAAAAACGATAGTTTAAGAAACTTAATGATCGATGTGAACGTAAAGTGTATGTGAGATAGTTTTACAGAGACACGTTTTATCGGGTTCCTTTTTACGCTTGCACTTTGTTAATAAAGACACGGATTAAGGGGATGCGACATCGAATGGTCCGGGGATTATATCTCCCGTCGCATCACGTGAGCGTATTTTTGCAACTAATCGGTTCGTTGCACGGTTCGTAGAATGTAGTCGAGCGACTAATGAGAGCTTCGTATAAGAGCGACTTTTACGAGCAACCGCCATTATTTTGCCTCTCCTTGATACAAAGAAGAGACTGTACTGACAATAATGCGTTCTCTGCCCCTCGGGCGTCCTTATGAATTAAAAATTTTTTTCCTATATATATATAATGTTATTTTATTTCATTACATTCTATTTGCAATTCGCCATTTTGAATATGATTTATACGTTCCTTAATCAAGAATATGCAAAATTTAATGATGGACAACTCTGTCAAATAATCAAACAAGTCGAGTTTCGGCGCATTCATAAATTTATGTTATTCTAATATCTAAAAAATGTTTGAGCGCGCATATTTTGAAGATATAAGAATTCATATGTTGGGATTTTTACGTTTCTGAATTTTTATTTGACTAATGATGTGAAAAAACATGAATATAAAAGATATAGAAGCTCGCAGAGGATAATAGGAAAAGAGTTGTCGAGAAAAGATTGAGGGGAGAGAAAGAAAAGTATACAAATATATTTATGAATACGCCGCAACTGCTCTTGACAGCCATTGAATTTCGCGGCTTGCATACCCACGTAGAGAACTTCGCAGAAACGCGAGTGCATATCATCACACGGTAATTACGAAATCCAATCCTTATAGAGAATTTAGAGAGGGATTTTTGATATAAGTAAAAAGTTTTTTATTTCTTGCCGACAAAAAGAATTTAAACTCGTGATATCTAAAAATACTGGTACGCTAAAATAAATACCGATAAACATTTCGTAGAGACGTCAATGCGCGTTTCCGAATGTTACGATTTGAGTGACAATCGTCTCGCATTTATTGCTGTTTTCGCACGCACACACGTGCATGCATATATTCGAGCAGAAAGTATGCGAGAAGGAGAGCCTCGCGAGAGATATTTCAGACGACGCGGAGAGAAACTTCCATCGATTCCCCTGCATGTCGACGATTTCTCGGCGAGTTACCCCTCCGACACTTTGGACAAGCTGCACGTACGTACCATGTCCAACTACGGTCAGACGACATGAAATTTCCTCTATGGAAATCAACTTTCGTTCGACAGATGTAATTGAGCGCGCGCTTGTTTGTGAGTATACCAATGTTGGGCATTGAGCACTTTTGATTGCACGCTTCGAATGAAAACGCAATGTAAATATGATGATTTATTGACGAAGAACAAGATTGATATACAGGCGGCCAAAGTACGCGTATGATTTCTCGTGGATTCGTTGAATGCCTGGTATTTGTCAATTGCCGTTATGACAAAGTGAATATCGAATTTCTCCCGCACAAAAGATAACTTTTAATACAGAATTTCAAGAGGAGAGGAAAAGCGTAATTTATTCAAAATCAGTCATGCAAGATAAATGTATCCTAAATTTAAAATATAAAACATTTAAAATTAATTTTGTATGTTTGTGTTACATATATAGAAGTGTTATTTTTACATAAATATTTGTGTAATTCAAGCAATTAGCAATTCATTAACAGTACAGAATTTGAAGAGAAAGCAAGAATCACTAGCAATATATCTAATTTAACTCACGCGCGTAGAATATCGTCAAATGCGTCCTAAATTTTCTAAATTTAGAAATTTAAATTAGATATATTGCTAGTGATTCTTGCTTTCTCTTCAAATTCTGTACTGTTAATGAATTGCTAATTGCTTGAATTACACAAATATTTATATAAAAATAACACTTCTATATATGTAACACAAACATACAAAATTAATTTTAAATGTTCTATATTTTAAATTTAGGATACATTTATATTGCATGGCTGATTTTGAATAAATTACGCTTTTCTCTCTCTCTCTCTCCTCTGCTCTTGAAATTCTGTATTCTTTTAATAGATCATTAATCTCGTAATTTCGATCGTAATTTAAATGATTAAACATGTAAATATATATACACACATGTGTATTATCCTTTTCCGCTGATAGAAAATCTCCTGCACAAAATGATGCTACGTGTAATTAAAATAAAATCGTTTTTAAATTGTAGCTTACGCGAAACCTGCTCTTCAAAATCTGCGTAGATTGATATTGATGATGGCCACGTGCTCCAGACAGAATGTAATTTCCACATCTTTAATGTGAATCCTGTCACAAGAGTATTAAGACTGCTAGAGAAATTAGAGTGCTGTGAAATCCGAATCACACTTGTCAATTTCTCCCGAGATTATGAAATCTGTAAATCGAAAAACTTTTGACGCGTCATTAAATTCTAGATAAAGGCCTCGCTTCGATATGCTGTTAGAGATTCGGCTAGAACTTTGTAACGCTCTTGACAAGGTTCTTGGTACAACGCCATAAAATAATAATCCACACTGCCGAACTGATTTGCTGATTCAATTACGTAAGAGTACTCGTCAATTTTAAAACTGTAGGTACCGAAGAATCGTAAGAAAAAATTTTGATAATTGCAATTTCTAGAAACTAAAAATGTAATAATTTAGATGTAAAAAATTAAATAGTTTCAAAGAATTAAAAGTGATAAAAATCGATTTTTTAAATAAATATTAAACCCGGCCATTTTAACATTTCGCAAGCATCTAAAATTTAAGTTCCGCGAGCTGCGAATTTCTCAAACGAATTTAAGTGACTAAATGTATATTCGCAGAGCACGTTAAACTTGAACCTGCGTCCGATTAACGTCGCACAGGGTATGTGTGTACGTTCCCTCATCTGTTCCGCATATATATTTCTACATCCGCGCATATCGGCCTGTCTACTTTGTGCGCACCGGGTATGCACAATCGAAAATCCGCTTAGCGAAACGCGTGGCGTTAGTTTCGGACGTTTCTCGCCGAGGCTGATCGTAACGTTCTAATTTGGAGCACACTCGGTTTCATGGTATTACCGCGGGAGGAGGAAACGGCCACGCGGTAACTGTAACGGGGCCGGCTGTGTTCGTGAGCGTTATGTCTGCCGGGGTGCCAGCTGGCGCTCCGTGGAAAAGTAAATAAATGAACGCGTAAAATTTAACTAAATTTCAAAGTTTCTCGAGGCGCGACTCGTCCGGGTGTCGAAACGACGAATACCGGCTCTTTCCATTGTGCTGACGGGAAAAACTGCAATTGGAATAATCAGCTACGACCAGTTGGGTAAAGTATGCCACGCGTAACCCGTCGACTTCTTTCGTAGAATATATAATCTAAAAAATCGTCGATTAACGCGACGCAACATCGAAGATTAAGGTTATCATTCCTTCCTGTTGCGGTGTACGTTATTGAATTGCGTCTCGGCTCGCAGCGTACACAAAGCATTAGCAAACGGAAGAAAGAACGAAAGACCTTCCGTCTCTTGTATTCGCATTCGATTTCCAATGTAGCTACGGCTTGTTCCAGCTTTACCAAAGGCTTCATACATCCACGGGCTCCTTTGATACCCTCTTTGTGTACCCTTTTGAGGGTACACGCCAACATGGCGAGTCGGCGGAAAGCTTCGAGCGGAAGCCGCGACGAGCTTTTTCCGATCCCGTTCGTATAAAGGATCCCGTGTTTACGCGCACCTGGAGTTCAGAAACTGCGATGCACAATGCCCGCAACAATGGAGACTGCGCTAGCAACCCCTTCACCGCACCCGCATTCCTCCCTCTCTCCTCCCTCCTGTTGTCGCGCCAACGGGATTCAGAGGCGAGCGTAGAGTTTTATGCAAATGGTACAAACGCGCTCAGCGTTATGATGGCGAAATAATTTGCTCCAAGAAAAGTCGATGCTTTCTTTAGCGACGCGGAAATCTGATATACATATCTGATATGCATTCGTATAAATATATATTCTATAATTCTGTGTGTGAGACGGAGTTTCAAATTAGTCCGTTCTTAAAATAATCGCCAGTCTTCTTTTAATAATAGAAAGCTTAATCGTTGAATATTAATAATGTTTTTTAGTCCGCGGAAGCTTTCAGGTTCTGAAACGTTTTAGATTTTTTCAGATATTAGATTTGAAATCCGCTCAATTCGATTCGGATTCTCTCGCGGTTCGGGATCTTCGAGTCCTTTGGTTGTACCACACTCGACCGACTACGAGAGCGGAAAATTTTATTGAAACGAAATATACGATGCGAACGCGGACAAAGTAATAAAAGGAAAATATCGTCTGCTCGGCGCGCGCAATTAAACGCAGAATTAGTCCGCGGGCGAGGTGAAAAAAATATACCGGGAGTGCGAGGGCCAAAGAGAGAGGGAGAGAGAGAGAGAGAGAAAGAGATGGGAAACGCTCGTTGGAAACACACGCGCGCACGTAAAGTTCTCGCATCGTTGCAACGTTCGCGCTATCCGCGGGGACACTGCAAATCCGGTTAAGCTCGCTTCTGATTTCAGCGTGTGTATCTCGTGTGTTGCACTCCCTTGTGATCTCTCTTTGCAGTTCCCGCATCTCTCTGTCCGCCATATATATTTCTTTTCTTTCTTCGATCTGTGCCTTCTCGTTTTCCTCTATTCACCATTGATCGCGAATATACGCTCTCCCAACTAAATAGATTCGTGTACATCGAATGATCTTCAAATCTAAAGAAAAAATATTTCCATAACATTGAAGCGTATCTTTGTTTGCGGATTTTTATTAATTATTTATTCGAGTATATATGTATATATGCATATGTGTCGTAGACTTTTTACTTATAAATTCACTCTTTTTACAAAAACTTTGTGCTTTATTAAAAGACTAAATCTATTTATGGAAAAGCTGATTTTATGAAAAATTACAATGTATACATCGAGACAAATATTAATGTGAGGTTTCCCTGTATTTGCTTTCTCGCAAATCATAATAGGTTTCTATTATTTTTCATTATAATCACGGAATAAGCCTTCGGAATTGCTCAAAGACGTTGATGAACGAAGCCAAGTATTCTTCAATGTTGCACTTTTTTATTCCGTCGCTTACCAAGAAGTGCTACTCGCCGAGGGCGAGGGCGGACCGCGGAATGCCATTAGCGGGCGGTCGCAATATCGCCGCAAGTAATATCGGAAATATCGATAGACAGACTTTGTTCCACGCTGTCCGGCGGCTCGATAACTCTCGCAGAAAATGCCGAGGTAACGGCGAAGGCTTAATTAAAAAATACTTGCAGTCTGCTGTAATTACGCGGTGGACTCGTCGCGCGCGCGCGTATGAAAGGAAGAGAAAGCGGAAGGAAAGGCGCTCGCGAGATCTTGTCAAGTCTGTCAGTCGTTTCCTCTTGCTCGCCTCTTCTCTTTCTCCGCTTTTTCCTCCTCTTTTCCCATCGACCGACAGTCCTTGTCGTCCGAGGGTACAAGTAGACACGGCGGAAAAGTAATTAACGTATGTGCGTTTCAAACACGAATGCGAGTGAAAATGAAAAACCGCACGTTAGGTTAGTTACCCGACACCAAGCTAGAAGGGGATGTAGCGGATGGAAGGTCGAGAACGAAGGGGCACGTAAGCGGTCTCGTTGGCGGTGCACCGGTTTATGCATTTTTTAACTCCGGCCGCCCTGTTAATTCCCGAAGAGACTCGTGTCGGTTAAAATGGGTTTTTATATCATCGCGCGCTCCCTCTGATATTAATGTGATGAAAAGGGCGTTAAGAGAGCTCGATAAAGTAGCGAGAATCCGAAAGCTTCGAGGCTATCAGGGTGCAAAATTGCACGATATCACGCCGGCAAAATTTTGCGCGAGAGACTTTAGCAGCTTTCTTAGAGTTCTCCGAGCGAACGTTCGCAGGATCCTGACATCTGTCAACAATCATAGTCATTAGACACTCGTAAAGTTGGCGCGAGGCTACAACTTTGCGCGGACGATTACAATTGTCCCCGGCAGACAACTATGAACGACGACGACGACGATGGACGGAAAACAAGAGCGCGACCATTCGTGGTAGACGAGCATCCGTCACGAGCAGCGTGTTTGCGCGCGAGAGCGCCGAAGTTTGCCGCCTCGAAATCGTCGTCGAGGAAGTTATGATTAACGTTAATTCGCGAAAACGAGCGCACCCAAGTCGGGACCGCGATTCCGCCCCCGGCTCCTCCCCCTGGCATTCGTTTGTTCCATAGATATTTCATGCCTCTCCTCTCTCGCCCCTCGTATATCATCCCCATAACACATGGTGCCATCCCTGGGGAGAGGGTAGCTGCACACAGACTCCCGTTGCGCCTGCGGAGGTGACACAGGCGGCGACGGCGGAGCATCTCCGTATCTCCTCCAAAAGCGAAGGCGAAGGAAGGCGAGGTGGACTTGTGTGGGTTCTGCACGGCTGGCTGGTTGGCTGGAAGAAGGAAAGGACAGGTTGATGCCTTAATTTATCACTGTGACCATCTTCTAGAGACGTCGCCGCGAGGAGACGTCCATCCAGTCGTCCCGTCTCGTTTCGCCGCCCGCCGTTGCATGTCCACCAAAATGGCTCTTAATCAGCCCCGATACAGCTGTCTGCGTCGGTAAACAGTCTAATGTAAAGCGGATTCCGTGCTTTTCGAGTTGTAAAGAAATATCTTGTGATGCGAGGTCTCTCTCTGTCGGGGATATCGAATGATATTTTTATTGGTTGCGCTCAATGTCAGATTAAAGCTTTTAAGTAAACGGAGATTGAATCGGAAAGAGAAAGAGATGCACGAATATAAAATTTTTTCCGAAATGGAACATGAGAGTCGTTATAAAGTTGATTTGTAAAGTGTTGAAGCATCAAGTGTTATATACTATCATATAATTGTTATATACTACGTCAAGTGTTTAATACTATTTACGCGAATTTTTCATTATTCCATGCTATCTCCACGTGATTACTCGAGCTAACTCATAAATTAAATATCAAATTCATTCGCAGCGTGGATCATGTTTGCGCATAAATTAAATATTCCCTCTCTGTTGATGGGAAACCACAAAAATGAACTGGATTCAAAAGTAACGAGTAACTCGAGCTAGCGCGTAATAAGCGGCAAAGATAATGTTTGTTTGCCACGCCACGGTAGGGTGGGTTCACTTTCCAAGGTGCGTTTTCTAGGCGTAGTCTGCTAATTGTCGATGCGTCTATTTTTACTCGCTTCTATGCGAGAGTAAAATTCGTTTTTACTCATCATGCTTGTTGTATTATAATTAGACAAATCGACTGTGTTGCCTCCGTCGCGAATTTACGACTCGTTGATTTAAGTCATCGACGAGTTCTCACGATCGATAGATCCGCTGGCAAGATCCTATTTGATTCTCGAGCACGACTCTGTCGGTCGAGAGCTCTCGTTCGATTACATCGGTCAATCGACCGTGAACAGTTCCTCGATTGCATTTCAGGTAACGAGAAAAACATTCGGCCATTCCTTCCTCGAACACATGTTAAGCGATCGGTTCTAGTGGAGCGGAGAAGAAACCGTACAATTACGAGTAGCCCTGGCAGACGTTAACGAGATTCGACAACTAAGAACAAGCATTGTTTCTCAGACCGCAAACCCATTCGCGTAGTTACTATACAGGAGAGCCGCGTCCCCACGTTCGTGTAGCATGGTAGATTAGACTAAGATCGCAAGTTATACGAGGTAGAAAAATTCCGGTGTTTCAAGAATATAAAGAAATATCTAAAGAAAATAAGAGAAATTTTTAAAGAGAGCCGAGATAACGAATAAAGAAATAAATTTCGAGAGATTGAGAAAAGTTACGATTTTAAAACGTGGTAATGCCAATAGCGGGAATCGAATATCGGCCATATTTCATGCGATAAATAAAGATCGAACGTAGACTTAACGTATACATGCGCGAGCGAGTTGCATGGCGTATTATACCGTTACATTTGCGGCAATTCCGATCGCGGGGAAACTTTCGCCGTAAAACATCATCAAAGCCATATACACGCGCCGGGAAATCAACTGGAAGGCGCCGCCGCCCCGGAAGTGCTCCAGGTATTTCCACATTCATCGCGCAAAGCGGATAACGCGAACTTAGTAATCGGCGAAAGAGGTAATCCGCATGACTGGTAACAAATCCACGCAAGCCCCTTTCTCCGTTTTCTCCGTTTCGCTCGAATAGCCGCAAACTCCTCGAAAGTACCTAATCTGAGGAGATCCGCGAATTCAAGGAAGAATAGAAATAAATTAAAAATAAATTGGAGACAAAAATACAATAGTATCGTGAAAAATTTCAGGATAAGAGTCAGAAATTTACAAGCGGTTATTAAATTTTAAATAATCTTAAATTCGATTCGCAAAGATTCAATTTGTCATCACAGAATCTTGGAAAATCCGAAAAGAATTCACGAATCTTGGAGAGAAAGAGAGAGATCCGATATTCGAAGGACTTTGGCAAAGATCCTGTATTCTCGCCAGCCAATGTACGACTACGAATCGCGACCCGAAATGCGGACGAAGTTGCTGGTGAACAAGGTAATCCCCGCGACTGGTAACAAATCCGCGCATCTCCCCTTTCTCCATCTTCTCGTTACAGCCGAGAACACACGACGAGTTTCGTTGTATTACTTTACTTGTACGTACAGCAGTGCTTGCTCGGTTGCATTTACATACCGAAATAACACAGTAAACATAGCCAATTTTCGGCATTATTAACTCTTAATTCAAGAGAAACGCGAAATTACTCCGCTTAAATCTATCAAATATTTCAATATATCAGTGATTAACGTCAACAGCGAGCCCACTTGATGTTCATTAATCTCGTCAATAGTTATAATCGCTCGTATATTTTCAACGAGGACTGCAATTTAAATGGATTTTCCATCGATTTTTGATTGATTTTTCATTATGCCGAGCAGATCGTCACGGAATATAATAGAGTGAAATTCAGTGCAAAGTTATTGATCCAGTTTAACTATAGTCGTTTGCGCTCGTTAACGATATTCCAACCATTATTTCATTACGTGCCAGAAGAATACGAGAAATTTCATATTTTACCACTTACATTCCTATTCCAAATTCCGAATATTTTTTATTAAAGAGAGATATTTTCAATACGCGAGGTGCATATTCAATAATCTACATCTACGCAGCTTGTTAAATTTTACAGTAATTTCCAATGTAAATTAGCCGAGTAATTAAGCTCAAGATACAAAATTCTTCTCTCGGGGGAAAAGAGTAATGCAAATTGCGCCTCTTTGAAACCGTCGTTTCAAACTTTCGAGTCACTTCGCGAGCACTTGGAGCGATCCGACTAGAGCCGTCTTTTCGTCTTGACAGAATTCCTTCGCTATTGCCGGCACCTATTCGGCGGACAAATTTCGCATAAAATTACCGAGGACGAAGATTCAGGGCCATCCGAGCCACCGCGAGGTAATATTTTTAGCGTACGCGCCGCGAGCGACAAGCACACCGTCAAAACCGCCGAGGCGAGGGTTGCAAGGGAAAACCCCGTTCGTGGAAGGCGGTAACGTAATCCCGGGCAATTTGTCATTCCCCGTGTACGCCGCTTCTTATTTTACCCGGGTGGTGGACACGACGTTGGCGTGCATCAGCCGGCGACCCTCGCGGGAGAGTAAATTATGCGTGAGGGTGGCTTTAGTGGTGGATTTGGCGGCGACAGGCAACGCGCAAGAGACTACCGCGATAAACGAATATAATCAAGAATTTTTTTTTGGAATAACGATAGAAATATTCTGGCTTCTCTCTTGAATTTTGATGTATTCTAAATACATCAGAGGTTTATGAAATTTAGAAATGTTTTACTTCTACGGAATATAAAAAGCCCGTTTTGCTTCTTTAAATTAGAAAAAAGTTTTTACTTTTTTTTAAGTATGTTAACATTTTTATCTACGATTCTTCACTCGAATTACACAGCTTAAAATTTCTTTAATTTTTCAAATTATATCATTAATCGTTTTATATCATTTGCGATTCTAGTCGAAAATATCGTGAGCCACCAGATTACAATTATTTCGGTAAATTCTTTCAATTTTCACACCTCTAAAAAATTCTAAAAAGAGTCTTTCTTAAAAGAGTCGCGATTTAGATATTCATCTGGGAAATAATATCCGGAAAAAGTTTCCTTCGCCTTCTGTCTCCCCAATTTTACACGAGGAGCGACTTGGCTACTTCTCGCTGTGTCATTCTTGTTGGCGATTATCCAGGAGGGGCACTGAACATCTCGATGTCGACGTCGTCTTCATTATAAAGATGCCGCCATGCCCGGCAGTGACTTCCGTTCACGAACGTCACTAGTGTCCGAACAGCTGAAGCACAATGTCATTCGCGTGACATCGTCGCGTGCGCGACGATATGATAGATTGCGCCTTCGAAGTGTATGGACAGATAATCGAGAGAGAGGAAGAGTAGCGCGTGCATACATTTACATTATGTAATGATGCTACCTCTGGCTACCATCCGCTCACAATACGTCTGCGGGATCAAGCCGGGATACGCTCGGCCATCGTACGATCATCGTACCATTCCAACTGGAAGCGATAAAGTTAGTTGCCTGAAGCATGTAGCTCGATCGCCGAACTAATCCCTTACGATCTGCACGCTGGACATGCGATCGATCCTCGTCACTGAAGTTTGTATCGATCACGATGCATTAAATCCAACGGTCGCCGGTCAACCTGGCAGTCGCGATCGCCATGTGATGGACTGGCGTGCAGATAATATGTACTTCTGGTTCGATATACAACTAGTACTGACATCTTCGCATGGAGAGGGCTGTACGAGGCCTACGGCATGAATAATAGGATCCAAAGTGAGAAGAATAGCGGCGTCTTTATAAGCAAAAGTCCCCCTGTATTACTGTAATTGAGATTTATTTCAATTGTCAATTACAGGAAACGGCGAAAAATGAAATCACGACGATGATTTTCCATTAACTGTCTTCAAGAAAAATCGACATCTCGAGTTCATCAGACGCGTGATCTCATCTGCGTAAAACAGTGTACACTGTTTTACTTTTATACGTGGTATCTCGCGTAAATTACGTTGCGGATCGCGGCACTTCCGTATGCATAGACCAGTTTTACGCGCGTCATTTATTACGACTTTCGAATATGAAAAAAAAACGAGATACCACCCGAGCTCGCGGTGTACGTCGCGTAAAGAGGACGAGTCGAACGCTCTCGGGGAAAAAGGTAGACGCGCGGACATATTCCGGGAGAGCAGGCAGATGGTAGATCGTAAACAACGTTCAACGATCATCGCCGAGCCCCTAGTATGGCAGCGAGAACGGAGGAGCAGGGGAAGAAGCTCGTTTTAACCCTTCGTTACCGCTCTCCCCGCCCCTCTACGGTCGGCATAAATCACCGCGCAAAGTTATATTAACGGTATTTCACACCGCGGCGTTTCACGCGGCCCCGCACACGCTCTCCACATCCACGGGGTCAGGAAAAGTAAGTGGCATGTTGGGCTAGGTCGAGATGCTTACCGCGGCATGAGATAGGGAGTTGCCCGGGTGGGTTTCGCGCCAAGATTGCGTCTCGCCTTACGGAATCACCTGCGCTATCTTTCCCAAAGCCGCCACCACCTACCCCCCGGCATATAATTCACTTTTCACGGGAAGAGAAAAAAAAGAGAGAAGGAGCGGGAGATAAGAAGCGCGAGGAGAATAAGACTGTTCGAGGAATCGACGTAAATAAAAATCGATAAACCGAAGGGAATTCGAGAGGCTGCAGCGTTACAGCTCGGGCGATTAAAACGCTAAGAATCTTTATTCGTCCCAGCTGCTAAACGTCCCGGGTGACATCTCGGCGGAAGAAAAATGGGATGCAAGTTGCTCGAAGATAAAGTTGCCGCTACTTGCACGCGCTTTTCTCCGGGCACTTTGTAGAACGACACTTCCCGTAACCGTTTTACGAGAAGGAATATTTTAAGTGACATCAAAGAGCTCATCTCTAGGAGATCAAAACTTTTCCATTGATCCGTCCAAGTTCCGCAAATTGTGCTATAAATGTAAAACGAATGTCGTTTAAAGTGAAAAATTCCAATGATCGCGTGTCTGAGGACCAAATTTCGGCTATTCTCGTGTAAAAATTTCAATTTCAACGTCGAAATTTCAATTCCAACTCATCGTCCCGACGATTTCGCGAAACAACTGCGAGCTTTGTCGGATTCCTTTCGCACTTTTCATTAAAATTTCACATTTTCCACATCAAATCATATAATATATTTCATAATTAAATTAAACGTCAAAATACCACAATATAAATAAAGATATGGAAATATTTAATATGGAAGCGCACATGATCAATTATATATGTATCGTAATGTTTTAATAATTTAATCCGCGAAATATGTCGTAGCACTGTAATTTCCACATTCGATATAAATCGGTCGAATTAATTTCGTTAAAATAATTTAATTAAAAGACCTGGCGCAAATTATATCGAATATTTTCACGCTAAAATGATAATTTAAACAAATCAATCTATTTGCGTCAGAGAAATAATAGATCCGAAGATATTACAATTAATCGCACGACATATCAACGCGATTAATCACTCGGTCGAACGACCGGATTTTCCGCCGACGAAAGAAACTTGCAATAACTTGGCGTACAAAAGCCGCACGATTTTCCATCTGTCGCGGATACAGCAGGTGGCTGGCTAGTAACAACTTCATGAAATACAAAGTTGGTTGCAGCTTCGCGCGGTATTTGCGTCGGACTATCTAACGTCGGGACAAAACATTCTGCCCGGTTTGTTTTAGATGTTACGCCAACTTTCGCCCTCTCCCGCCCCCAACCCCTTCGCTCCCTCCGAGTCCAACTTTGCAGCTTCGTTACAATTTCAGGATCACAACGAATAATTTCGCATCAGGCAAAATTATGCCGCGTACGTGCGCGCCAAAAGTAACTCACTTTAATCGTGTAATCCGCGGGACTCGCCCCTTTCTAATTTCAAACTTGCGTTCCGATTATACGCCGGGAATGATTCGCGTAGCTTGCCCGCGGTAAGATTATCCTGTTTACGACGAATTAATATTATTGAGGGACCGTTATCTGCTTTAGTAAATCGTACAATAAACACCGGAATTATAAGCAGGGTTGTAGCAGGAATTTCGCATATATATATATATATATATCGATTGCTACTATTCGACTTAATCGGCTCCTTAATCTTTAGGCGGGATCTTTGAAGAAAATTGCATAGCCGGTGCGGGTTTCGTTCTAGATTGCACGCACCGCGGATTATCGTTTAGTCGGATATACGATACTGGATGGAAATCAAGAGTTATAAATTACGTGCTCCGCGTTACTTTATGGTTTTTTCAATCGCTCGCACCCGGAGCCACGCGATTGTTACGACTCCCGCGAGACATTCGAACGACCCGTTGGCGTCGCTTGTTATTTTTAGATAATATCAACGAGACATGCGTGCGTGCGTCCGTGCGTGCACGCGTATTCGCTTAGGGTGTGCACCTGCTAAGTACACACGCCTCGAAAAGAGGGAACGGTCTGACTACGCTCGTTGAAAAAAAAACATATGTCAAAGCCACATAAATTCCTTATCGATCGGAGTGTAAGACGTTAACAAGTTTACGAACATGCCAAATATGAAAGACAAACAATACGTAGAAATTATTATGTATTTCTGAATTTCGTATATTTTTAATCCGTTCAATTATGCGTATTCTGAGATCTCCATCATTGATTACTTTTGGATCCAGAACTTTGTAAAATTCAGTTTAGCTTTGTTCGGTTTTAAATACTCTTAGCTCCTATCGCTGCACGTTTCGCTGCGAGTTTCTTTACGAGATGGATGAAGACCCGATAAACTTAATTCCTTGTCTGCGCGAATGAAGTTCGCGCTCGAAGTAAAAAGAATAGCGAGAGGAAATCTAACGCGGAGATCCGGCTACGGGAATGGCAATTATAGGCTTCATTTCGCTGCAGCTCCAATTATCGTCATCATTCTTTGTTCGATGGACCGTCAACTCCAGGCAATGGACACGCCGGCCCGGACGAACCGGAGTGGATGATGCATCTCGCCTCGCTCTTGGATCGTTTAATTAAATTTGCCCGAAGACTGTCGTTCTCGTTAGGATGAAAAATTCTGTCTCGCGCCTGCGGAGCGATAGGTTCCGTTGTCTCGACGCCGCGCTAATGTGATAATTAAAATTATTTTATCGCCGTGTCTCTTGCGAAGGGCGAGATAACTTTGAATAAAAAAAGAAAACGAAAGTAGACGGACTGCGCTATTGAAAGGGCGACATTCGATTAAAGCAATTATCTCCATTAACGTGCGCTTTGAGCGGAGCGTTGATAATCTTTCGACTAGACATATACGGAATACGAAGTTCAAATTTTAGGAATTTTGGATCTTGGTATTATTTACAATTAGAGAGAGATTTATTAAATCTTTTTATCTTTTAATCATAAAATTGATAGAGAGATGCATATTTGAATTTTAAAATTCCTACAATAATTGAAATCTATAAATGTGAAAGCGCGCACATGCTTTATCGCATTCTTTATTTTATTCGAGAATTTCGCAAAGAATTTAATAAATTTTATATAATCTTATACAATTCTCTCTCTGATTGTATTTTGTTCATATTTTTCTGCTATATTTTAATGAACATTATCAAGTCAAAAACATTTTCTCGATAAAATCTATTATAAAGAATATATATATATATATATATCGATTCAGCTATTTCTCACTTTTTTTAAATTTCCATCAAAGTTTCCGATGCTGCGTCGTCGACTGGAACAGAGACAGCGACGGCTGTTATTGCGTTTGAATCGCGCCGGCTTGATTGATAGATTGATCGGTAAACGGAAACGACTCTACTGAATTTTATGCCGTATCCAGGACCAAAAAGACGGTCGGTTCCGCTTCGGACTCGCAGCGGGAACAATGTATTTATTGAAGTGTCACTTATGAAAAATGAAGAATTGAAGATTAGATGGATTGAAAATTTTTTTCAATTATTCAATTATTACAAATCTCGAGAAAAAGAATTTGACTCTGTACGCGCTATTAAATATCTATATTCATGTCAAAAATCTATATTACAAGTCTTAAATACATATTTTTTAAATATTAATTTTTATCCCCAATTTCCAAACATTTTTTTCTCGCGTTTACAAAATGTGAGGTAAGCTTAAGGGGCACGGAAGGATGAGGTGGAACGGAAAAGCAATCAAGCCCCATCCGAGCGCGCGTATAGACGGAGAACAGTAATAATAATCACCGGTTGCATCGACGACGTCCGATAACAAATCCCGAAGAGGGAGTTGGCGGAGAGACAATCGCCGATAATAAAAATAAAATTGACGCTGCCTCGGCGAGAATCGGGCGATTTTTCCTGCTTTTTCCCGAATCGTCGTTCACGGCATCCTCTCGTCGCGCGTTCTTTTTTATCCCATTTTATTTTCCGACGCGTCGCGTCGGTTGCTCATCCGTCAACGGATCGAAGAGGAGGTGCGTTGACGCGTCGACGGAAACGGTAAAGCTTCCGGCGTTATTTTTGACTTTTCGCCCGCTCTCGCCGCGTCGTAAATCAGCGTAGCGCCGGTGCGCGCAATTCTTCCAAAATTCATTGGAATTCTCGCTGGCGCCGGACTGTAAAACTTGGAAGATAGGACAGAGGCATCGCGATGCGACATCCCTATTTTTACGCGACGACATCTCTCCCCGGCATTCGCCGAATGGCGAATTTCCGCGTGTTTATTCCGCACGCAACTAATTAAATTTCCGATGCGAAAAGCACAATGCGCGCAGTGGGCACTGACTCGAAATATTCGCGGTTGTTTGATATGCGATTATTACAAGTTTCCGTTGGCGGTCCGTTACACTCTCGATTGAATTAATTCGACCCTCTCGTACAATTACAATCGCGGGTGTTCGATTAAACCGCGAGAGCCACGCGCGAATAAACCGTAAACGCGTAATTAATCACCCTCGTATTCGTTGCGATTCCACAGTCGAGTGATCTCTTACAAAGGGTGTCGCGAGTTAATCATTGTTATTCAAGAGGAAGCGTCGATTCCCGCCATTCCCGCCCCGGCGATCAAGATCCATCGGAACTTGCTCGTAGTGCATGGAATTTAAAACAAGGGACACCGTGACACCGTGACACGTTTAGAATCTGGCAATTCAATTTAGGCAACGATAACAAGATAAGATGTCTAAATCCTCGCCAATATAACGAATCTTACATCTTACGATGCAGAAATTCTCGAGAAGTACATATTTAAATCTATAAATTTCAGGATTACTCGATCAAATATTTATAGTAATTTTTTTTTTAAATTAATAATTACGCTTATTAACAATCAGAGGTCGCTAATTCCATATTTTTCTCGTCAACTGCTCGCTTTCGCGCGCTCTCTCTCCAAAAAGCAATGTAAACCTGCCCAGCGCGAGAAAGAAGCATCACGACGCGTTCCGCCAGACTTAATAATTCAAACGGAGAAGCCGGGGCGTCTGGCAAAATCGCAACGATACAATGTTTCTTTCCGTCCGGAACCTTGTTGATTCTCTTTTGTTTCTCTCCTTTATGCCCCCACATACCTCCGAGATTTTTACGAGTATTTCATGGCAAAGAGTGAAGGGGAAAAAAAGGAGGCACGGACGGCAGGGGGCTCGCTGCGACTCACGAGCAAAAAGGTATGAAATTGAACCACCGCACTTGCAACTTGCGCTCTTTGAGTCAGGGCTAATTAGCTGAACTCTCTTCAACAAGGTCAACGGCAAGAACGATGTACCGGGAGTTGGGTTGGGTACTTTTGAGGTTAATTCAAGGCTGCGCGTCGCTAAGCAGGGACTGTGACCCGCGCGGATGTAATTTCTGCTTTATTTTCTGGAGAATGGAAGCAACGCTCTGCATGTCGTCACGCGAGCTTCTGACGGCGAATAAGTGTTTGTAGCCCGGACATGTTTACTGTCGAGCAAACGCTTCGTTTAAATCCTTTTTCGCCAAGAATGCAGTAATATAAAGCGATTCAAAAATTGTCACACAAGCGCTTTCATGGAATATATTTCTTAGTAAAACAAATTCTGAACTTTGTGAATATGAAATTGAGTAAATAAATAACAACACTGAATAAAACTCAAGTCTGGTGAAAAATTAAAAATAAGTTGATTTACAATGTTCATTATTACTTTTAAAGTGGAGTTTTGAACAGATTTTTATTCAAAGAGAATAATTGTCGCTCAACCATGGGGATTAAAATGAAATATAAAACGAGCTCTAAATTTTTCCGTGTAATCTAAGAATACATGGGAATTAAAAGTTCAGTTCTTTGCATTTTTCATCGTTGGAGTTAACTGCAGTGTCTGAATAGAGCACATTTGCGTCATCGCGTCCGCGGGATCTTTGGATCCTCGGAAATCCGTCCGTCCGTAAATGAAGCTCGACAGTGTCCTTGCTGGTGTATTCCAGAGTGAAACCGCACGTGCCCGCGGCAGTGCTCCGTAACAAGCATTTCCCTAGGGTCTATCCGGAGCTTACCCTTCGCAGCATCCGCACGAGGGAAACCGATTGCTCACGGCGAATCCCAATATTTATGCGGGCAATGAGGCGCGCCGCCATAAATATTTTATGCCCCGCCACTTTTCGAATTCAACGCGCGAGTCCGAGTGAGAAATATACAAGGGGAAAAAGAGAAAGAAAGGGAGAGAAAGAGAAATATACATGGAACACTATTTTAAAAAGCTCGTTTGTCTTCGTCAATTCATGTCTTCTGCGTATCCCTTTTCAGAATCGATGGCCTCTAAATCTATGAGGAATCTTGAATAGACCTATAAAAGTATTACGAGCCCCGGGCGCTCTAATCTCTGAATATTACTACTTGAGCTTACTACTACTATGAAATTTTCAGATTCTTAAATCTTTGAGCGCTCGATATGCAATTATCTTACATCTTTCAGAAATGTACTTTATATAGCACGACAGCGGTAATTTTAAGGGAATATATATTTTACATTAAACGAATTTCATATATTAATGTTGTATTACAAGTTATATTTAGTTTCCGTAAAAAAGAATGCACGGTCTTTTTATCGTTTTAAGCGATTTAAGCGTGGGACGTAAAACACGATACGGATCATTGCGAAAAGTGCCAACTCCACTTTTGTCGGTGACATTGTTGGAGGGATCATTACCTCTAAATTGCTTGTATCAACTATGATCACTTGCGACCGCGCGTATAACGCACAGAACGTGTAACTGGGTTACAGAGCGCTGACAGCTGATTTGATTGGGCAATTACTCGAGTTTGCCCGTTACGAAGTAACAGCTCGGACCGGATGATTTACGGAAATGACGGTTGAAAGCGTTTTGAAAAAGGAACGTTACGAAATAATAATCCGCCTCATTTATCTCCGCGCGTTCACGTTCAAGCAGAAAAATAATTCTCCCGACATTGCTTTACTAATTATTACATCGCGGTACCTTGTTTTTTTAATAGATTGGATTAATTAAAACGGAGAAAAGAAAAACATATCGCATTATTTATCTATCATTACATAGAACATAGCCAAGGCGATAGAAAAAGCAAAATCGTGTTTAATTATAATATAAAAACTTTTAATATCATAAAAATCTTCTTCAATATTGAAATAAAAATTCGATAGCAGATCCTTTTTTTTAATCTTAGCATTCCAACTCGACATTTTGAAATTACATTGAGTAGTAACGATAATTAGTGAAGAGGTAGCTACCAGCGATTTCCAGTATGTTAATAATGTAATGTCGTCAATAATACGATTTATCACTGTTATCATGACAAACTAATCGTTTGCGTCAAGCAATACCGATGCGAACCACTTTATTTGCGATTCGCATATTACGTTCACATTATTGCAAGCTAACAGTGAAGAGGAACATTCAGCATCTAGTAATCCTGTTACATGTACCCGAAGCAAATTAATATAAAGCGGATAATTCGCGTCGAGTATCGTTACTGCTGCTATTCAATTTTTTAGAATATTAAAATATTCAAAGAACGAGGGAAACTGGATCTTTTAAATATTTCGTTTCAAATTTTTTCGTATATTTATAAAATTCAATTTAATTTTAAAATCTTTATAAATTTCACGAGAGATCTTTAAAGCGTAAATTGGGCCATCCAATTTTCCTAAATTGAATCCTAAATTGAATCTGATTCCTTACAAATTTCCCACATTTTCGTATTTATTAAATTCTGAAAATCCGGGATATACGTATCCTTTATCTCTCAAGTCCACGGATTACCGTACTTCTGTTTGAGGTTCCACATCTTAAAGATGCTTTGCACGTCGTACGCCGAGAGGTACTCGCACCGATATATCGTAGCGGTAAGACGGCAGCACTCGAGTTTGGCGCAGAGTCTATGATTCATCGAGCGGCGAGGTGGTCCATCGGTTATGCCAATGCTGCAGTCCTTCATCCGCGCGGCTTACCCTTTCTCCCTGTGCCCTCCCTTAGCCGTCGCCTAACCGTCCTTCTCCCTCGTGCTCGGACAAAACGTGCCACCCTCCGCGACATATTGCGTATGATCCCGACCGAACGGTCGGAAAGACAAATGGCCGGGATGCCGAGACATCTTCGAGTCACTCCGGGCTAGGATTATTTCGAGATGAAGACAGTGCCCCGGGCTTCCTGAATCCAGGAAGCAGTGCAGCGCGTCGCGCAGAGAGAGAGAAATATGAAGTTAACTTGGGGAAGAATTGCGCGAGCGGACTTGAAGTACTGTTTGCCAGGTGAAACTTATATTTTAAAGCTGGTTCACTGTGTGACGGCGGATAAACTTCGCGCGAAAATGTCTTTCCGTGTAACGCAGAGTTACAGACATAATAATAAATATAAGAAACGTCGTACATATTTACGGGAAAATCGTGAGTCTCCGTATTGTAACCAAATTCTCAGACAGATTTATATCGTGACAACTTTTTGGATGTCCGCTCATAAAATTCCAAGTTTCTTTTATCTTGGACGAATTTAATAATTTTTTAAATCTTAATTAAAAATTTGAAGATTAAAAATTTCTAGATTTATATTAGTGTCTAAAATTTTAGTTTGTCCTTATTTTTCACAATGCGCGCCAATTATCCTCACAATTCAGATATTACGAGCGACAGCAGAGCATATGGCGCGGAAATTTTTAGGTCGCGATAGTGGGGTGAGAAAAGGGACTGCAACGGAATTGCCGCGAGCTTCGCTGCGGAGGATATAACGGGTGAGCTTAAAATGGCTCAAGGTCAGTCGGTATCGATTCCAAGACCTCACAGGGTCGGTACCGGCTTGCGTCAGTGCCGTCCTATAGGAGCACTCGGCCTCGACACGAAAACGTCTCAAATCCTTAAAGGATAGCGCGACTGCATTTCACCCTCCTTTCCTCCCTCCCTCCCCCTCTCTTTCCCCTATCTACACAACTGTGACCGGTGGTGCATAGCGCAGTTACCACTGAGACGACCCACTTTTCGAAGCGAATCACGTCGATGCACAAGTTCTATTCTGTTATTCGCTGGAGAGCGGCAAAGAGGGAGGACATGATATCGCTTAAAGGAAAATATGTACGCTAGACGGAGTTCCGAGTTTAATGACGATGAGAGTTGTTGGTCGACGACCAGTTGGATCAAGAGTTCTATGAATAGGAATCGTATAACTATCGCGTCGCCGATTCTCTCTCTGAATATATTCCGGCTCTATGTTTATATATTGTATGTGTACAAGTTAAATTTGTGTATTCGAGTTGAAATTCTCTCGGCTTCTTTGAACGCGCGAAATCTAGGGAGAAAGATGTAGTCGGAGAAAGACTTTGATTTAACTTTGAGAGTCTCCCGTCATAATCATACATTAAAATTATTACGCTAAAATCTTTAAACAACAGCGTCTTTGCAATTTAATTTCTTAATTCATGCATTTTCGGGCCTTTTGAGATATCAAATAATATATTCTTTTGATATATGATTTTATAGATGAGTCTATAAATAATAGTTGACAGCGTAAAACGTAACATTAAGCGATGTAACATTTTTCACGCGTGAGAACAAAAATGAATTTAAGTACGACGACCATACGGGCGACCTCGAAAAGGGGAAGCACTTTAAGTCCTTTCCGTAGGGCGTAACTCGATATTGCATTAATGCGATATACGGAGGATTTTGATGGCGGACGAAGGCCAAGTCGGTTGCAATATTTCGTCGTTCCGGTGTCATATGGTGAGGCGCCCAGGGGTATTGCGTTTCCGCCCAGGGTTAGTAGTGGATTAAAGGGGATACGTTATTAAGAAATGGCCGCGGTGTCGCGTTTCAGAGAAAACTGCCTTACAAGGAGCCTGGCAAAGTAGGTTCAAACCTGGTGGTAATTACTTTTTCAAAACCTGTGATTTCTCGCGTCTCAGACGCGTCTATTTCAAGTCATGGAACCTTTCGACTCGCAACTCTCTCGAATTTATGAGAAGCTTTGAGATTAAAAGTGCAATTTATTCCTTAAAATGTCGGAAAATGGCATCATAAATTTATCAGACATCTCTTTCGAGCAATAAACTTTCTCACTAAATAAACTTTGAAGATTATATTTATAATTTCAAAAGATAAGAATTTAAATCTCCTCATTCCTGGAATCGAATCCACGCGAAGGACACCCACACACGTTATAAATCTTCTTCGCGCAGGACAGGTATAAAAGCGAATGTCAACGCGGTGTGCAACCTGGACACCAATCGAGCGCGGAAGCTCAATAATTCATAGTATACGTCCTATACCTCGCATCAAAACGTGATCCATTGGCAAGTCGGTCGCATCGACTACTTCATCACGTAATAAGCATATAACCGCGACCCGGTCGATGCTCTACTAAACCAGAACCAGAAACAGTGAACTCGAACGGAGCGGAGAAGTCGATGCGAGGGGCGAACAAGCCTCGAAAACAGGCGCAGTATTCCGCATAAAGGATGAAAGCACGATCCTTTCCTTCAAAACTCTCTGACGCGTTGCTATAAGTCTCGGCCGCATTGTGTCTTTGGCGTTAGCAATGTTATTGGCATCGGTATTAGAGTATCGAACCAACTTTGAAGACCTGTATCAGTGCCAGTCGCTTCTCTCTCGAGGCAGCACCAGCTATTTACGCGATAAATTGATTTACTTGTTCGCAAAGTACAAGACAGACATCGAGCTTGCTATTCGTATTTGCTTGTAATTTCCAGCCAATTAAGTAGGCTTTGAATTTATGAAATTAAACAGACGTGTACCTTCTAAGCATTTTTTAAAGACACTTTTAAAATTTAAATTTTTTATTAATTTTTTATCATCTCTTTTTAAATTTAAAATTAATTGTTATCTCTTTTATTCGGTCATAAAATTGTGTGCCAGTACATCTATAAGAGTATATCGCGCAGAAAAATAATTTTTCTTCGAGAGAGAAAGAGACAGAGAGGGATATTTCATGTAATTAGTAAATTAAATTTCTCATATATTAGTAAATTAAATTTCTCATATAACGCGAGATAAATCGCATATAATTACCTTGTTTGTGCAGCCAGTCTTTGCGCGAAACATATTGTGCCAGAAATACTTATATTCTTTTTGCGACAGTAGATCCAAAGTGTTCTCTATTGCATAAATCAACAGCTAAAAGTATAATGACACGCGAGGTCAAGAGATGTAAAAAGATAGAGAAGAGTGCAACGATTCCAAGATTCCTGCTATTTTCCTCATTCTTCAGAAAACAAGGCGATATGTCTCGAGGCTAAATTTAAACGGAGCGAGATATAATTGGAGCAGAACGATTGATCGACGACGCCCATTCCCTGGAACTGGACAATGATATATCTCGGGCAGGCGCGGTCATTGATCTAATTAATGCCGTACGTGCAACGGCGCGATCGAACAGCAGGTCGAACTTAATCAGGGAATGTCTGCGCGATGATGCGAATCCGACGCTAATTGAGACAACGATCGCCGGCAATCGCACGTTAAGAAACGGGAAATGCGTTCTCGGAAGTCTACGCGATAAATAATGAAGTAAAGCGCGAGGAAAGGAGAGAAAGGAGGTTGGTTACCACCTCCGAGATACATCTTACCTTCGTACAAGGAACGCACAGTTAGTCCACGCGGAAGTTTTATTATACGCGGAAGAATAATGTCGACAGCCAACGCCGACGAGGCGGTAATAAGATATATTTTTCAACGCGCGCGATCTTCGTGCAGGTTTCGGCGGCGCCGAGTGCTAGCGATTTTATTTATGACACGGGTGTCCGCTAGCCCTAGTAGTAGATGCTGCCATACACGTGCCCTCCCAACAGCAAGTCTATATAGCATAGTTACGTATGACCCTTCGTAAATCATAAATATAGGAATCGGTAGATGTAGCGTGTATATACGACCTTCTGAAATTCACGAACGCGCAAAGTGACGAATCTATGAGAGTGCATCATTTTACATCATGAAAAGTGTTTTTACAAATTTATTCATCCAATTTTAAATATCTTTAATATCTTTAATAATTAATTTATGAATTTAAGAAATATTTAAATTAACTATAAATATTTTATATTTTATATTATATATTACAAATTTAAAGATTAAAGGACACGCTTAATTAAATTTAGAAAGATCCGTGGATCCTCTATTATTCATCAACTGAAAAAATATAAAACTTTTAAAAATATTTTTATGTCCCTTGAGAGAAAAAATCCGGCGAGATAAATTTAAAAAATTATTTTACCGAAAAGTGTGCAATTATAGATATTTCAGATTAATTCAGAGATTTATTCGAAAGAGCTTTTAGTGGCAGAAGCATTTACATACCAGGCAAGCTAGTAAATCTAGAGACCAGCTAGCTAGACAAGCGGCCGAAAGCAAAGCTGTTAGTAAAGCAAACTTCACCGGCTTGAATTAAATTAATGCGCGGCATAACGTTGCACATGTTGGTAGTATACTGCAGTAACGAGCGTGCCCAAAATGCTGCGATTATGTGTAAAACTTGGGATTAAGATGTAACACGACGCTAAGGGACTGTATTCTTCCATTTTTTAAAGCATGAATAATTGTTTGAATAACTCTGCGAATATACTCCTTTCTCATGAAATACAAGTACTCGTAATATTCTCTATGATTTCTACGAGATGATAAATTTATCATTGATGGAAATGATTTCGTCAATAGTGATGATTCTTTTATTTTACATGAGCCATTTAATCGATCGTTTTCAGATCTTTCAATATTTTTTTCGTTTTTTTTTTTTTATAACAGCATCGCCAATCGCTGATTTCTCCTTTTAATATATCCTGAATATTAAATACCCCTGCTCGAGCTGGATAATACATCGCCCCGAAATTCCTCGGCGAAATTCCTTGCTCGCGCAATCGGGGAAAAAGGCTACGAAGAGAGAAAGGATTAAAGCTGACGAAAAAATTATTAAAATTATTCTTTTTCTCCATCTTGATCTCGTTTGCTTTGTAATAATAATTGTATAACACAATCGAAGTATATCATCCAATATATTATTGAATTGATAGATACCGCAGCAAAAATAATGATTTTTGTGACGCTGCGGATGACTAACGATCACCGGATCTGATAAAATAGCTCTCTCTCCTCGTGATACAACCCAGTACACGCGACGTATCGTTTATACGAAGTTAGGTCGAATGCTTTACGTTTAACGTCGCAGTTGCTTCCAAGAGCAACTACGCGACTTTTACAACTTTAGCAACAGCACGAGACTGTAAGTGGCGTATATCGGCAAAATTCCGTTAGAGTGAACCATTTAACCTTTGCACTATCACGGAAATATGATACTGATATCTTTAGAATAGAACGCGACGGGATCTTGTGCTTCGTATCTTATATAATTACGTTCAGATATTACGTAATGCATATATAATATATATTTCTCGCCCGCGAGACATAAATTATCTTGGAACAGATAAGAAGTATAATTTTTAAAATAATACACGTTACACAAAAAATCGATTTCGCCAAGATATTGTACGTTATGACACAATTAAAATTCTGATAATACTGACTTGAAAATAAAACAGAATTATAAATAAATTGTAATTTTTTTAAAAAAAGCTTCAACATGTTAAAAACTAAGAATTTTCAGATCCACGATATCTGTATATATTTTTTGATTATTCTCTCTATGAAAATATATAATATTAATATTAATTAATTATAATTTTTTCAATAAAGGGACGCGCTTCGCATTCACGAGAATCATTGAAAAAATCGGAATACAAACTTGATTCCTTAAAAGATCACAGAATGTGAAGAATGGGACATTATGGGAAAAGAATTCACGCTCTCAGTCGTGCGGTTCGTTCATCTACCCTTTAGCGCTCCGTTCCAGTGGGAACCCTCGAGTCACGTTCCTCGTTCCTCGGGGGCGGAAATCTTCTAGAGCTACTAGACACGTACGACATATAACCAACGTTTCGTCGGTCCCAACTTCGAGGACCGTACGAGCGAACAGATCACGCGAGGGCTGGACTATAACCGGGCAAGGACCCTCGACGCGCTCGTAGAGGGAGAAACCGGGAGTCTCTTTTCTCCGGATGGTGAAAACATTCAGAGACCCTTTCGCCGTAACTCCGTGTGCTCTTCGTAACCTCGTAACCCTTTCGTCATTACGGCGCATCGGGGATGTCTAAATCTTTCACTGCCACGTTTGTATCTTTGTCGCGCAAGTTACAGCAAGGCATTCTTTTCCCTCCGCACGTTTCTCGACAGTTAAGCGTCATTCGCATTCGTTCATCGTATCCGTTTCGATTCTTTTATTTATGTAGCTCATCAATGTTCGCTGTAGAATTCGAGATATAAACAATTTATTTACTCTTCTTTCGTACGAGTGCGTTTTTTTCCATTGTGTTCTCTTCAAAAGTTCTTTTCGCTGCAACGAGATCGCTTAAAAGGAGAAGCATAAAGTTTCCGTTGTATTCTCGATACGTTTTAAATTTCTCGAGGATACGTAGACTTCGATGAAATTATTTCTTCCGTTTCTTTCAGTTGGATGCGCAATGCAATTTACGCGGAAAACGCATGGCATGCTGACAGTACATGACGAATGCATTGCTCTACTTTGTCGAAGCGATCGTTGCTCGCCTTGTTCCGCCAAGAATATTCATTCACGAAGCATTCGCGGCAAAGTATTTTCAAAGTGTTTTCAAGAAAAACAATTACGTTCTAGATGCACCGCTGCTTTTCTCTTTCAGACAAACCGTGTCCCGTAACGTTCATCGTATCTCGAGAATTTTAAATTACCAATCGAATGTGTTTACATCGGAAATATCTTTCCAAAAATTTCATTACATAGATTTATGGATGCATTTTCATATTTTTAAAAATTAATATATAATACTTGTGGACTCATATATATTAGAGATTCGTGGATTTCTGGATCCACGATAACATCGACCGATCTCAGGATATCATGAAGTTATTTGTCTAGTAGTTTGTTGCACGCTACGGATCTTTGCACGCAAATTGTAAGCACGCAATTGCAGTGAATGCCGCATTTTCGCAAAATTGTGGAACGCTTAATCTCGCATGCGAAGGGAGATGGAAGAAAGCACGACGTGAAATCCTATTAAGCGATCTCGGCTTCTATCTTCATCTGGCGCGTCTGATGCGACTGACGTCTCGAAACGGCCGGGAAATGGAACGAATGTATAGGAATAACAGCAATAATGCCGCGGAAACAGAAAAGAGGCGATGACCGAGAGAGGAAAATGGAAAGCGTAAGAGCGAAAAAGACTCCAAAATGGAACCAACCGACACGCCTGTCCGGAACTGAATTCCCTCGTGGAACGATAAGATCCTTCTCATCGTTACTGGAAGCCCTGGACCGGAAATCTCGCTAGCAGCTCAAAAGGGCTTTCCAATCTTATCATCCCGTTCACTTTCGGTGTGTATTTCGGTCATTCAATTTACACTTTTATCCGGTTTTCATATTCAAAATTAATGTAATCGTGTTATAAATATGAAAATAATTAAATAAAAATGTTGAGGGGAAGACAGATTATATGATTTTTGCGAGTAAATTAAACAAGAAAAAATCGATGGCACGTTCTAAAATTACTGCATTTTTATATGCTATTTCAAAGTAATATAATTGTATAAATTCTTAACCATATATATATATAAGTATTTTTGCGCACCAAAAATTCTTCGTAAGTATATATTTTTAGGCATCGTTTCCGGCGTCGATATTCTCATCACGGAAAGGAAAATAATTGACCGTTCTCAATTTAAACATCTCAAACATATAGGATATTTTAAATCCGACTCTGAACATATATCTATAGTTGCACACATGTATTATAAACTTTTCGTGAGATTAGCACTTTTTCTGGGGCTACTTTGGCCGGCCGTGATTCGATTCGATGGCCGATAAGGAATATATGTTTGCGCGGTACACATCATCCGGTTTGCGGATGCTTTATGGTGTTTGCATTGATTTCCATCGATGACAGAGCCATGGTAAATATTATCGGAGGCAGCTACACACCGAGGAGCAAACTGTGAATTTAGAGACGCCCGCGGTTTATTTTCGCGGTATACACGCAGACGTACGAGCTCGAGGACGGAATAATAAACCGCCTCCACCCCTGTCTGCATCTGGAGCGACAGGCGGAATGCACACGAGGCGAGGAGATCTGCTATTTATGTATAAAAAGAAATATAATCATACCGCGCTGTTATATTTCAACCATACGGTCTCTACTACTGCCGAGCACTTTTTCACCCCCCGGGCAATTAACGCTTTAACTGGCAAACTGGTTGTACAGTAAACCGTAGCGAGGATTTGTGAACATCCTTTTCTTTTTCTTCTTGTAAGCTGTATTACGTTTCTCGCGCGCATAGACAAATAATCAAATTTTATTTCTTGATTAACTCGGATAATTTATTTTTTTCACGGCGAACGCTTGATTTGTAATTTATTATAGAAGCTAGAAACATTGAAGAAATTATAAATTTAACAAATTATATAATTATAGAGAATAATTAATAATATGTCTTTTTACATTCATTCAAGAAACTGATGCTGATTTATTTTACTCGACAATTTTGAACCGTCCTAAATTTTTTGCGCATTCTGCCGCAAAAAAATTTGATTTTATTAATATTTTTAATAAATACAAAAGAAAATATGGCGACATCTCCTCGAGATGATATTATCCGAGGCTAGCCTCTCTCGGAGAAAGGAGTCATAAGTATTCAATTTCTGCTCTATCTGGAATCAGCTGGCAGGCGGCCATGAGAACAAGCGAGGATTCTTTTGTACCCGATGATTTTACGGAAAGATATTTGTCGGGCATCTCGGTCGACACTACTGGAACCCGAATTGCACTTGACTCTAACCACCGGGGAATTGACCTGCGCCCGAACGCGCTTCCTCTTTCAGCATATTCGCTATCCAAAGCCAAATGTCGCGGCGAATATAATCCACATGAGACGTAGAGCTTGAGATACATAGGCGCGAATACGGAAAAAGCAACACATTTATAAAACGTATAGTGTGTAAATTAGAAATAGGAGAAAAAACACGGAAAAAGATAGAGAATGAAATAAAAAAATGAAACATTTTTTAAATATCTTTTGAAATATTTAAAAATGTAAATATTTAAAAATTTATTTTAAATATCAAACATTCAGGAACTCGTTCAAATTCAAATATATAATATTTTTACGTAAACATACAATAAAACATTTCACACGAAAGAGAAACTTGAGTTACACACACAAAATCCTTTCTGCTTTACCGAGCGTCACATTACGAGCGTCGTATTACGATTGCACAGAGCAATGATGTAAGGAAAACCCGAGAGAAAAGTCTCAGCGGAACCCGAGGGAGACCGGAAGTAAGCACATCGAACGTGCACTTTCTTTTAGAATGAGCGTAAATTTTGCCTTGCATTGTCCGCAGCTGTCCGCAATTTTCAAACCGATGTGACCACAAGGACGGCCAGTTCACCACGATGGTCGATTCAGATAGGTTACTGTTCTTCCATTCCCATAGGTCTTTTGACAGAATTACGGAAATCGATCACAAGAGTATTTATATCTATTTTTAACTAGAATCTTCGAAATCGAGAATTTTTTCTTTAATTTATCCAATGTTGATTTAACGAAAAAAATATTATTTATATTATTATTATTGATATACTCGATCTGCACCATCGATCCCATAAATCGTTAAAAATGTACAATGACAGAATCGTATAAGAATGTATAATCAAAGTGTTCGCAATTTTCGAGCTTGGCGCAACCGAGAGAGCTACTTTGTCTCCACTTACTAAGTCCGTTTAGCAGAATCAGCGGCGTCGGCGATTGGCCAGTTTGGCTTGTTAAACGATCAGCGTAATGGACAATTGGGAATCCAGTCTAATCCCAGAATGCCGAAGCTCGTTCGGTTCTGCTTACGAAAGCTGACTTACTTAATTGCTGGCTTTTCCCCCTCAATGGACTCTTTGTATCATCTCACTGATAATTTCCTTCGAATACAGCTTATTCTCGTATCTCGCTATAGAGGTTTAATTCTCGTATATAGAAGAGTGATCGCGCCCTTCCATTATCCCTCTCAATCCACGATTAATCCGAATAGTTGTGCTTGTTTGTTTAGAATATAACGCGATCGTACAGTATTTCATCGTGTACGTGGTATATGATGTTCTCCACGCGCAATATTTTCATGCACGTGACAAATAAAGCACTTTGGGCCGCTCTTAACGGGGTGAAAAATATGAAAAAGTCTCTCGATCGCGTCCGCGCAAGTACACTCGATAACTCCATTGTGATTATATGTGTGTACGGTGCGAATGTCCACCGTTAGACGCAATTACCGAAAAATAATATTGCGGTAGAGAGATCAGCGCTAATTTTTTATACGATCCCGCATTCTGCAAAGAGAGCACGATAAATTCCAGCCGCACCGCAAACTCGCACGCGCCGTTTTTCATTAAGCGCGGTCGTTGCCCCCTCAGTTTCGGACTCGAGGTTAATGACTGGAGGGGTTAATGAGTTTACATTAATGAGTGCGATGCGCGCGAACCACACATATGCTCCATTTGCTACGATGCGTGTTTTCACATCTCGCATTTTAACGATTACTGCTCGTTTTTGTTGATATTTCATTGAATCCCACAGTTATGCATATATATAGTCAAGCGCGAGCATTGATTTCGCTGATTCGAATCAGAAAATATTTCCTTTTTCTATTTTTTTCACCAAAATGTAAATTTCTCACCTCGTATCATTCTGCACTTTTAATCGAATATCGATTAATTATACCAGTGAAAACGATTTAAATTTCGATGCGTCCAAATGAGTATCCAAAAATATATATTCAAATATACATAAACTGTTTTGTTTCATCAATTTAAAACCTTTTAAACCCAAATTTAAATTCCTCTCCGTTTAATTTCTTTCACTCGGTACTTGTCGTGTAACTTCTCTCTGCTTCGAATTTCGTTATCGTCCTACGTTTTCAGGGCAGAGGAAACGGAGCGCGGGCCGAATTAATTCAGCAGAGATCGCGACAAGTCAACGTCGTATGTTAATATCGCGCCAAGAAAGTCCGTGAATTATAGATCGCGGGTCTTTTTTCTGTCTACGGGGGCAAAACACGAGCGTCGCGGCGCCAAAACCGACGTATGGCGTACACGCACGCGAATTGTGCACGCACGGGTTTTTCTTGCGCAGGATGTTGCGTATCGATCACCCCCTATAGTCTCCATGGTGTCTCACATGACAATATGTCGCGTGACAGTGATCAAGGGTTACGGAGGAGTGCGCGGGTGGAGGAAAACAAATATATCGAACCCATAAATTGCGGCTCATTCCGGCGTCGGCCATTATTTACAATCCTCCATATCGAATTACTTTTCAGGACATTATTTATGGCGATCCAAACTTATACGAGGTTTTTTTCGAGCTCTCTGCTTTTGTTCGAGTGCGCATCGAGCGCGAGACGCGTGATCGATGCCAAGTACGGCATTGTCGAGATTGTTGTATGAGAAAAATTCGCGAGAGAACTTCGCATTTCTCATGGTAACGACTAAATTATCGTAGATAACATAAGTAAAATGTGCGAATAGGAAAGCCTCGAAATTTTGTATTTTTTCTGCTCTGCGAAATTTTAGAATCATCTCTATATTAACTACAATTTTTAAATAACCGGACGAATATGTACACTCTTGCGCATCTTCGAGATTTAACTAGAGATAAGCTTGATGTACATTTTACACGGAAAATTATATAAAATCGCATGGTGATAGCGATTAAATTGAAGAGTCTCACAACCAAATGCATTATTTATATTCAGCAGTAAAACATCGTGATGTAATTGGGCGCACTCACTCTGATGATTAACGACGATCGCACGCGATATTGACATTGTTAAGACGATATACATCGCCGTGAATCAACATTCCGTTGTAATACGTCGGAAAATTAATGCCGCGGGGCGACTCGGGGGAGAAAAAGAATATCGCGGAAATATGCATCACGAGCAGAAGCGTGCCGCCATTTACTATGGAAATGTATTCCGCGACTGTACGGTAGATCGCCAGTAATTCTGCAAAAGTCGCGTTGCTCGATAAGCAAACGAAATTATTTTTGTCTTTAACCATTAATCAAACGTGCATCCGCCCGCAAAGTCACCTACAGTTACTTTACTTCTTGTACATATTTACATTACAAGAAGATATGTATTTTTGAAGCTGCAAACATTATGTCAACTACACGTACAACTCATACCACATTATGAAATATAAAAAGATAAAAATATATAATTTCAGTTACAGTCAGTGTAGAAATTAACCGAACTCGTTAAATGGAGCTTGAGAATTAAATAATTTATGCCTTGTTGCTCGTGCAATGAATTTCAAGCGGATTTCAGTTCTAATTGGAAAATCTGTGAAAATTTATGATGAAATATTTATTGTCAAGAAAAAGCGCGACGCGCGTGAAAAAAGGAAATTATATCCGGCAATGAAATGTTCGCTAATAAATGTACAATCGAGAGAAGAAGTGCATAATTTATATATGCAACGGTAATAATCATATATAACTTTTATAGTGGAAAATGTTTCTCATAAAACTCAACTACTTCACATGAAAATGCAATTACATCTATTTCCGATCGACTTTGCTCATCGAAAACTCCTAACTGCTTCTGTTTACATTGCCATCGCACTTTTACTGCCTCCGGCTTCGATTGCAACTAGCTTTTTTTTTATACACTTTAATATTCGATACTTCGTGGTTTTACGTAAAACCGGCATGAATCTATCGTTCGTACTATCGCTATCGAGCGTGGCGTTTCTCATAAAAAAAGGGGTATGCGTAGCTTTCGGCGTGATATCTGATACCGCACGGCGCGAGATTGGATTTAATGCGTTTTTTTTCGCATTCCAGCAAGAAAAAAAAAATAGGGACCTCCCGACATTCGAGATTCCGACATCGAGAGGTTTTTCTCGACAGCTGTTCCCCGTGCCATCGAAATTTTACTGTATCGATCATCAGCGAGGTTACAAAATTTTCCCGAGATCTCACTTTTTTATTCCATCTCTTTCTTTTTTAATCGCCGTCACACGCTTTGTGTTACGAAAATTTGATATCGCACAATGGCCGATGGGTGCGTGTACTCGCTGCCTAGATAGTATACCCGAGTTATACCCGATTTTCTATCGAAATTGTCACTATTTTAATTAAAATAATAATATGCATCATTCTCTCTTAAGCCAAGCTTCACACAATGCTTCGAATGCATCACAAAAAAATCTTATTTTTTGCGTACCATCGTGATTTGATATGTATGAATCTGGAATATATTTGATTTCATATGTAATTTTTTTACAATAAAAATTTAGAATAAAATTTTTTGAATTACAATCATAGAAATTTTCTATTAATATGTGAAAATATAAAAGCAAATAATTATATAAATATACGTATTCATATATATAATGTACATATATAATTAAATTTAAACAAATATTATATATTTCATTCATTTGTTTATTAAAGAACATTCTATATCAATCGAATGAATCATTGTCTCATTTAATTCCCAGACTCAAGTAATAAAAAATTAAAAAATCCGGAAGAAAAATGAGGTGTGAATGTACTTTGACAATTAATGTAAAATAGTTGAGCGGAGAAGTCCATAAAGCGGGTTATCCTTTCATTTCTCTACGTTACATGTGCATAAGGCGAGAAAGACTTCGTGCTCTTCCTCGTACAGTCATCTCGAACAAGGCCTTTAATTAACTCCATTCTGTCTGACTCAATTGCTCTTCGCAAAAAAAGAAGAAATGGTGTATGCTTCCACGAATGCCATGTTTGATTCCAGTATAATTGATGATATAAAATTTAATATCAACTGCCATCAATGCGATTATTTATTGATTTATCGAGCGAAAAGATGAAGAGGAGAAAGAGAGAGAGAGAGAGAGAGAGAGAGAGGCAAATTCATCGAATAACTTGTTTTATTATGCAGTTATATTATAATATTAATAACCTGCATGTGTGCATTATGTTACACATCCATGATAATATTATAATATAATTTACCTTCTGATCTTTGTATCAATTTCATAAAGAGTTGCACATTGGTTATTTATTTGCCTGATTAATACTATAACCGCATGTAAAGCCCTGTGCCAATTCGAATATCAATGAAATTCATAATTATACCGAAGTGTTAAATATTTTAAATAGGACTAATTTGCAATCTATGTGATTAGATTATTATTGAACATAATGTAAAAAATGTGATTGCAACGAGTTACAAGTCGATCGCGTAACTTTTCAATCACTGCGTAACACCCGGCTACAGCGAAAGAATTGTAGACGTTTTAATAGCGACGACTGTACAAAGACCGCCATCCGTTTTTCTTATCCGCGGGGAGTTTAGGAGAGAAAGTCTCGTAACGAGTTCCGCAGCAACGGCCGATGCGTTTAATTAATGCGAAATTCGCGTGAAATAGATTCAACTCGGCTCGTTTGCAGCCCATTCTTCATAGATTATTCGAATCTGAGATCGATATTTTACGGCGCTTAAAGTGGATGCACCATTTTATAATATTTTACAAGAAACGATTAGAAAGAATTTTTGCGGAAAATTGAATATGGCGTGCATGTATTACTCCAGAAATGCAATATTAATGAGAAAAAAATATGATTCGACTTTAAACGCGCTCGATTTTTACAACGCTCTATGTATTCGATCAATACGGGTAAATGGACTTCAAACAAGACACGAGACAGCTCGTTTATGACATACTTGGAGAGAAAGAGAGAGAGCGTCTAGACTAAATAATTTAGAAATTATTACTTCCTATTGCATACACGTCCTACCCTCGCTATTTCATCGCGTGCGACGCAACGAGATAGCGGAATAGCATATAATCACCGTGTTTTTGATTATCTCTTGATTTCATAGCATTTTAATCGCATATCAAACATCGTTTTATTATTAATCCATACCATACATTCTGATTCAATTTCTCGTTTGTGTTATAATCCTCTTTATTCTCTTTCAAGTAATTTTTTTAAATAATAAATTTATGACGTATTACGTATTATTTATATGATTATTATGTTATTTAATTATATACAAATGATGTGTATGTAATTTATATTCTTCCTTTAGAAAGAGAAGCGTTTATACGTGTAGATAAATTTTTCATTGTTTTCCATTTCAAAGATTATGAAGCTTTAAGCTTCAATTTCCCGCGCATTAGTTTCTCGAAATTACATCGATACTTTGTTGACGCATAATTTTTTCCCCGTGAACGAAAAATTGCGCGTCGTAAGTTTAATTGACGGGAACGAACGGTGAATTATACATAGAGGCATCGCGTTGTACACGACGTCGTGTGGAACGTTGTCGAGGTGTGGGTGAGGATGAGACATGATTACCCCCTCAATTACCGCTCAATGCTGTCCTCTCCACATAATTCATAACGTTACATATACCATGGGTGAAATTCACTCGTGCTCGTACTCTCGGCGACCGCAGAGTCGAAATTCCATTGGTGTCGAACTCGGAATTGATGCGATCCGGCGAAGGGAAATCAACGACGGACAACGTTCGCGTCGCGTAAATTATTTCCATTACGTGCTTTATCAGGGCCTCCCCTTCCATTGTATGCGCATAAAAAAGTAACTCGATTTATCTCTTGCTTTTCGCAGGTTATTTAGTGCATATAAAACAATTATAATTTAAAAAATTAAAAAATTACAATTTAAAATTACAATTAAAATTACAATTTAAATCTCTCTTTCGAAAATCTAAATTATCCAAAAATTCTGAAACATCTTTCAGAAACTTTAATGATTCTAGTAACAATTATCCGATCCAAATCTGCTGCAATTTTAAAATTCGAAAACTCAAATATTAAGAAATAAAATAAGACAAATTTTAAATATTATAACCAGACAAATTTTGTAACTCAATATTTTATAACGTTAAAGAAAGTAGTTCTTAAATAAGTTCTCTCACTGAAATATCTATGTCAAGTCAGACTAAAAGTTCTTACATAACTAAATGATAGCTACTAATTTGTAGCCACCTGTAACCGCGAGAGATATACGCTTTTCTCTTCGCATATTCAGGTTCGCGACGAGCGACCTTACATTCCCTCATGATGACTCTATTCCGTGGCATTCGTCATCGGAGGATTACTTAAGTGCTATAATTAGTCGAGCATACGAAATGCACCATTAAGCAGCGCGAAAAGTCCGCCAGAAACGGTCGTCAACCGTAAAGTCTTCTACCGCGACCAACGATTTTCGCAAACCGTCTTTAACGACGCCGTCGAGAACCATTTCAGATTTGCTTAAAAGTCAGAACAAGACTTTTTAATTCTTGGTCACTACAAATAGTTTCCGGTCAACCTTTTATTTGAGATAATAAACAGCGAAGTAATAAAAATGAATAATTATCGAAGCAGTGGTCAATATTATTTCGGATAATACTCTTCGATAATAAATACAGGAATTACGTAATTGACATGTTGTTTCCGCGTATATCGTTCCACGAATATTATTTCAAACGTGATATGTTTACATCAATATTCAAACAGAAGTGACATTGTATCGTTTTTATTTATATTGATTACTGTAATTATGCGCGTACGCCTATCTGGAATAATATCGGAGAAAAAATAGCAAATCACCGTAATTATACTCGTTTTTAAATAAAGTCTTAGGGAAATTATTGCGTTCAAAGAAATAATTAAAATTCAACGCCGTATATGTGTACATACACACATATATAAGATTGAAACGCTGTTTGCTGTTAGCTGTTTGCGCACAGCTGGCGTTTAAATGGTGACTTTTCGCGAGTAATTGTATCCAGCCTTGGAATTAGAATGATCGCATCAGCGTGACCGAATGAAAATTACGAGGCGAATGCCTTCGACGCGTGATGCAAAGTTAGCACGTTCCCAACTTTTGCGTATAAATTCGCGAATGCATTTTCGAGAAAAAAGCGACTGACATTGTGGCTTGTCGACGCACACGCGACTTATTGATTACCATCAACTCTCAGAATTATAGTTGAAATTTCAAGTACGGTGCTAAAATTTCAAAACTTTGAATTTTAATAGGATTACTTTCACAAGATTTAAAGATTTGCAAAACTATTTAGACTTTTAAATTAAAATTTGTAAATTTAAATTTGTATTTTTACGCACTTATATAGATTATTAAATTCTCTTTAAATCTTTGAGCATTTTTAATCTTAATCTTTAGAACCGTTGGAACTTAATTGGACTTAAATTGTCAAATGTTCAATTTGTAGAACGTAGTTTTAGTCTTTGACCTTTTGCATCGCTTAATTTTAGATTACTTTCTACGGTCTCCAGATTCTCTCTTGATCTATGCCTTTCAAGCAGTCTCCAACACTCTTGCCAGATGGAATGGCGTTCTTATGATATAACGAGAGGTATCCTCTGGGGATCTTAATTTAAAAAGAAACGAGACAGACACTTTCTTGATACTTCCGGAGGTCAAATCCGGCTTCGTTCAAACTGCACGTTTCTTCAACCGCGATACCATCTCTTTTGTGTGCATTGTATACCACGTAATTTATATACGCTTTCTCTCTCTCTTTCTCTCGGAACCGATAACGAGAGCTTGAAAACTAAGGCAAATATCTTTCCGGAGGGAGGCTTCGTGATTCATGCTTGCTAGATTCGTTTCTCACTCGCTTGTGCGCCTTCTGGGCGAAGAAAGAAATCCGATATGATGAAGTCCGGTGCATCCCGCGAAGGTGAACGAACACTATACGACTCCTTGCAGAATGTGTGATCTCTCCTCCTGTCTTCTCTTCTCGTTCTTTTCGACGATTCGGTCTTTTTCTCTCTCTTTCTCTCTCAAGCCCCGACCGGATATTTTTAACAAGCGGTTCGTGCCGAGACGAAACAATGCGCATACCTCGCTGTGTACGCGGCACCTAATAATGCGTTGCGGGAAAAACGCGCTTTCCCACAGGAAAATCCACCGTCGCAGGGAGAAAACATGTTTTTTCCCTGCGGGCCGTGGAATCTTCTTATAACGTCGAAATCTAGCGCGTCGACAAATCGCGTTTCCTCGAATTGTCCCAATTCGCCGCGCGCCAAAAAGACTCGCAACCGCGCGAAAATTCTCATTCTCTCTTCCACATCACCAGAAATTTCATCGAATTCACGGGAAATACGGCAACAACGATACATACGCCTACGCCGGTATGTCGAATTCCACCGTGCAAAATAAAACATTCGCGACTGCCGAAAGTCGCATCATCTGGGGAGTCCCGGCATAAAGGCACCCCAGAGCCGATCTATCGCTCCGCTGAGTCGGGATTCCAATGCATCCGGGATCTGGATGCAGCTACGAGAGACGCGGGATTGGGGGAGATGAGAAAAAGGAGAAAGGAAAGAGAGGAGAGAGAGAAAAAGGACCGTAAACGCGGCCGCGCTTCGAATAGGAATCCGCCGCGCGACGGGATTGGAGCGATAGCGAGCGGGTGCACCGTTTCTCGAAAACCGGAACAATACGTCGTGTAGATGCCTCCGGGGCCGGCGAGGAGAAAAAGCTACGGGCGGTGGTGTGTTACTCGTAAAATATGGAACCCCATAAAGATCAGAGCCTGTGCCGCGTCGGCGAAAAGGCGCCGGCGACGATCGTGACTCGGGAATTTCCCTTCGCTCTCTCTCTCTCCGCGCTTTTTTCCCTCTTTCTTTCCTTCTTCGGATTCGCACACGAGATTCTCAGTTCCACCATCCCGTCGTTCTTACATTCCGCGAAGGGATCTTTAATCTTTGAGATAAATATTTTATTCGGCTCGGTGTAGACCCGGTTTAATCGCGCAACCGGGTTTAACGTGCGCGCTTCAACAGTTATGAATTTATTTATACGATGCTCCGACACGTCGCACAATCGATGAACGCGTATAAACGCAACACGTAAGCAACGAACATTATCGAATCATTTTAGGCGCATAGCTGCAATCAATAGCTTTGAGCGGCGGACCGATGCGACAAGCACGCATGACATTTGATCGTGCGAAATGCGGAAGTACGCTCCATCGAGAACCCATTCGAGAATCGATGCATCGGCCAAGTCTCTCTTCGGTGTAAATCCTTTCGCAATTCGAAACCGATCGACTCTCATTTCGTCTCAATTTCCAGTGAGAATCGAACTTAAGCCGCCGAAATTCCGGGGATATCGAGCCAATTTTCGACAATCGCCGCGGGCTAAAGGACACGCCGTCCTTTCCGACAGAGAATCGCGCCCAGCGGAGCGTAGAGAGCGGTCAGACGCATTGGCAGTTTAAGATAGTTAGGCTGCCACGTTGAAAGTAGCGGTAGTTTGAGATAGTTAGCGACCACGATGAATTTCCTCGCCGCGCCAATGGCTATATAGACGTATATGGGAACGACAGTTCTCTCAGAGGAACAATTGAACGCGCCTGAGACAATCTGGGACTTATTATGCAGATTCAATCGCGACATTTCCACGCGAAATCAATTTTATCCAAGAAATTGATAAATAAACAAATAAACGCGCGACGCTCGAAATTAATTTCGACGATCGATAATCCGGCGATACTAGTCGAAATGTCAATTTACGAGCGTAAAGAATGCGCGACGCAAAGAATCCGATTAACGACTCTCTCGCATTTGGGACTGGACTTACTAAAGCCTGGCTTACTAAAGCCATCGATCTAATCGCACGAGCAGCTTTCAACATAATCCGTGCGCCAGCAGCGGGAACCTGCATCGTGCATAATTGAATGCGATACATCACACGGGATGACCGACGTGATGCGCGGGGCAGCGGTGCCGAAACATCGCTATGGATATGGTTGGTTATAATCTATCGCCCGCATTGAGATCGGCGTGTCACGCGAGCTGTTTTCGCGATTATCTAGGGACACGCTCAGTTGCCTGGAAGGCGACAAGAAACCTGCACCGCATGTAATTGAATTCGATACAACCAACGTGGCCTACTACAACACATCGGGCCAACTCGGGGCTGTCTTGCTCGCGACATACACCAACCGCGGATTAATTTCGCCCGTTAATGAGAATTGATCGCTCGCGTACATTTGCCGCGCTCGGTTACCCATCGACTTTTCCGATATGAAAGAGACACGAACGGCCCGAAATATGTACATGCTATACGGTAGAATGTATGATTTATATACATAGAAATATAATACATTATTTATGTTTCATACATCACGTGTAATTAAATGTCATTACACGTATCAATCATATTAGTAATTAAATATTTTAATAATTGATGGATTGTTATGTTGCATGTGGAAAATAATTGACACAGCCACAAAAAACAGAACGCGTATATGTATATATTTTTTTCTTTTTGAGAAACAATTGATCAGATATCTAAGCTAAATATTTCAAAATTCTGATGGTTACGTAATCCTTTTAAACGCTGCTCCGCGCATATTTACTCAACTTGTCAACTGCGAGCCATACGTGCGGCTGCACGACAGTCTGCCGATTCTATCGGTGTGTCATGCGAACATGTTTTCGAGGTTATCTGAAGTCATGCTAGTCGCGAGTACAGATTTGCATCGAGCGTAATTGGATCCTATACACCGCGGTCTGCTAAGGCTAACAATCTACTAGTGTTGGTATCCGCAAACACGATCCGACCAAGCTATCACCGCGACCTTCGGCGCATTAGATCGATACGCATTACTGCCTCTCCCTGCCCCGTCTATCTCGTCCCGGAGACCTAGATACTACCATATTTGTAAGAAAGACTTGGTCTTGCTTAGTGGAGAAAAATAGAAAAATATCAAATTTCAAAAGATTGGATAATATTCCATTCAATATATATATATAGACTCGGAAAAATCTTTTATTTTAAGAAATTTATCCATCTTTAAGTAGGCAATATTACTGATAATTAAAGAAATATTGATCGTCTGGAAACGCTCGGTAGCAAGAACCTAGAGAACTTGGATAATGATAAAAATTCAGAAATCTCATCTGTGTCATAAAAGGGAGAATCGGACGCAAATTACGCGAAAAATGAGCTCTTGTCTCTATTCCAAAGCTTCGTGGCCTCCCCCGCAGGTCGAGCAAGCCAAATCCGTAGTATTTGTCGAGTAACAACCATCACGAACGAAGATTATCCGTAAATATTTTCGCGAGGTAGAGGTAGCTCTGAAACGCAGCCGCTATCCGGTTTCTATTAGCTCCTGGTTTCTCGGTTCATCGGCTCGCTGAAATTGGAAATGGTCGGTAGTACCAAGCAGCTCTCTTAATTCTTGGGTCTTCTGATGGGAGGAGAAACGAAACCAGTTATTTGCAACCTTCGGTCGACCGTGAGCGAGGTAGTCGATGCGGCGTGTCGATTTCCGATGATTTCCAGGATGTAACAGCCCGATTACGTGATTCACGAAGGCTAAGTATTTACAGAAGAGCGAGGGCAATATGAGCACCCGTTATTTTCTTTTTTTCTTTTTATCTCTACGCGATACGTCTTCTCTCGTTTCTCTCAACTTATGTAATTCTCCTAGGATATTTCTCTCGTACATTTGCGAGCTTTTGACTGGAAAGATACTTTCCAGGCAATTTCATGGCTCGAGACTTTGTAAATCCTTACATATTTCGACCGCAACATGCTAATAGCGAGATTACAGAACTAAAGTTACATTATTGCTACTATGTTATTTCTTTAACAAGACGGGATGTCGATTTTTCACATTATTCTCTTCGAATTTTATCGTCGACCATTCGTACCTCCTACGATCTACACAAATGACTTCCATTTTCATGCAATTTATTGGCACATTTAAAGTTACACACGAACGTTACATACTGGATTATGGATATAAGATACTATTGCGAATCGTAAATTTATATTTCGCTATCGTGCATGCGGCGACACACTACCTCTACATATTTCCGACTACATATTCCCTCTCGTAAAAACTTGCCCGCAGGACGATTGGCCCAGTAAATAAAGTCCGCGAAAATGGGCTTCTATACCTTCATGTTTGGAAATAGTTTGCCGAATCGATCGGGGCTAAAACTAACCCCCGACGCGAACCGTCCGGGCGATTTTTGTCGCAGCAACAAGTTGCCGGGCGGAATCGCTCGCCCCCGCCGAGTCGGGGAGAGAGGGAGGCAAGAAACGCATTATTGTAATGTCGTCGACGGGACGAACGCCAGCTTTCATTCGACACTGACATCGAAAAGTCTATACGGGCCAGCTAATGTCCACTGTAAAAATTTTTTCGTTTTGCGTAGAAAATCAAGCGATATATGATCAATTAATCGGCACAAATCACTAATATTATATATTCTTAACAAAGGATATTACTAGGTTTCAAGCACTCGAAAAAAAATTCTCTCTCTGAATTATACAATATATATAATATATATATTTTTTTAATTACTCCAGTATAAATTAATTATGGATTTTTTATACTTTATTTCTCTAAAATAAAAAAGAGGTGGAGTATATTAAATTAAAAATAAAAATTTAATATACACGAAACATTTATTAATTTAGTTGCAGAGATGAAATTTCAAAGATACTCCGAAGAGTGATTACACATTTTTAATTATTCATTATTAAAATATCTCAGTGAAAATATCAAAACACAAGTAGCATTTCACAGAAATGTTCACACACACAGTGAGAGAATTTTTAATAATCATAAAATATGCGGGTAATGCTAGGCAATATAACGATGATAAGTATAATTGACCGAGCGGAATGCGAGCAATGATCAAGACCATCGACGACAATCATGACCCGATTCGATAACAATCTCGGGGCGCTCGTGGACCATCAGAGGTCACGTTATTCAGTGTCAAAGAACGAGAGTGACGTCGTAACTAGGCGCCGGGCTTTCTCACGCTCCTTTTCTTCCGTGGCAAACCGCGGCCTTGCTTGCGCGCCTTTCACTCTTTTTTTCGTACGATATTTACGCTAAGTCCCGTTGAGCTCCATTCATGCCGACGAGGCGCGACGGCAGCAGCAGGTGCTGGCGCGGCAGATATAAATACGGATCGCTCGTTCTCTCGTAGGTAGATAGATATTACCACCCAGGGGCTCTTAACCTACGGATTATAACCCCGTGGGTCGACACGATCTTTTAATAGAGTGGAATTTCCTCCTACACACACACCCGACGTGATTCAGCATGTCGCGTCGACCGGTTGACGTAATGAAAAATACTGATCCGACCGACTCGTCTCGTCAAGCTAATCGTGCGCACTTCCGAATTGATCTAGTGCAAATCGAAGAGGATGTCGATCGAAGGCATATAAAGAGATGTAAGAATAGATGCCGATTATATAATATAAAATATTTGTTTAAACCGATATAAAAAAAAAATTTGTTTAAAAAAACGTGCTAAAAATTTCACATTTATCGAGGATTAATTTAATCTATGAATGGCGATTCTTCTCCCGATCTCTCGGAATAAATAAGAAGTCTATCTCTGCTCGCTTTGTCGCGTGACTTAATCGACTAGAATGTGCCGATTGGATTGAATCGTGGCCACGAAGCTGATGTCTGAACTTTGTCTGTGATTCGATTGGAAAAAAGAGGCTAAGAACCGCCGGGGCTCCGTCTGTGCTGGTAGACAAAGGAGCAACTGGAGGTCTGTTTAACTGAAATCACGTCATTGACCGGAGAGAGAGGAGCCGCGCGCTACCGTTTCTGCTGCGGGCGCACGCACGATGCACGCACGCGTATGCGTACATTACATCCCACGCGTGAGAGTGTCTTGATGACGTCGCGCTGAATAGACCGCATGGTTTCCTAAGCAAGGGAGCGAAATAATGAGAAAGAACCGCCACATGTGGACGGAAGACACGATATACCGCGTGCGAGCTAACTCCGTTTCGAGAAAGAGTTAATATACCGTATCTTTTTCAAGGAACTTTATTATACTTTATTAAACGAGTCATTTAATGAAATAGGAGTAGTTTGTGCTATAAACCTAATTTCTAAAATTGGAATAATGTCATTTCGACGAAGTAGCGTATGACTCATCCTATGTGTATCGCGAACAGGCATTATGAAGAATAATAGTTCATCAAAATATCTTAATGATTATTATCCTGATGATTCGCAAAAATGTGTCCGCCATTACTACGTCGTTTAATTGTAATCGACATTTCACTATCGAGTTACGAGCGAATGTAACGAAGATAACGAGTCGCGTTTTATTTTCCCGCAGATGTTGTTAAATTCTAACAACTTTTCGCACTATCGTGACGTTTACGACTAAATTTGCGCGGCAGTATTGTATTATCGTGTTAATTAATGATTCTGTAAAAAAAAGCGCGTGATGCAACAGCGCTGCGTTGACATCTGCTCGCTTGGGGAGATTAAAAAAACTTCCCTTTTTTTTACCGGTCCATTATCTGAGATCTGTATTAAGTATCCCAACGTTACTTGATAGATTAGTTATATCTATGTTTTTTTTTTTTACGACATCTGCTGCACATCGCACTTTTATGTGAATTTATATATAACGACCGATAATGATAATTGAAATCGGTTGCGAGAGAAGTCCTCGCGCGCGTTTCCATTCTTATGGGTAAAACTTTATCAATTTATCAAGAAGGCTCGATGTGCGACGAAATGGCAATGCAACTTCGAAATCGCTATGAATTCCGATTAAGCGTAGAAAAAAAGTATAGACTAATGAGAGTTAGGCGCAACTTTTCGTTCGCGCAATTTAATTACAGCCACGTGAAAGAAGTTAATGAAGTAAATAACCGCCGGTTTCATACATTATTCAACCGAGTTAGAAACATCTCGCACACCCGATTTACGAACTTTTCTGCCCCCTCCTCCTCCTCCTCCTCCTCCTCCCCCGCCTCCTTTCCCTATTCCTTCCACCCGGAAAAGTTCCCACGACTGCATACATCATCGAGTCGGGCGATCAGTTTACCACCTGGGTGAGATGCAACTCACCATCTACTCGTGCAAACCGCTCCGAAATTTCGAACCGTTCTTCGGAAGAAGACGCCAAGCTTCTCTCGACATTCTTAAACTTTCGCTTGTCCGAGAGTTATTCCGTTTACGGAACTATCCAAGACGAGATCAAACTCGATTTCTTTTCCTTCATATTTCTTCATCTTACTACACTCTTCAACATTCCGAAAAAGAAATTTCTTCGATATGATCTTTCGTGTCTTATCATCCGCGTGTGAATCTTTCCAATTTATCCGTTACAATTATTATAATGCTCGACGATGAGGTCTTTCAAAATTCAAGATAAGTAACAGGCAACTGCGAAAGTATCAGATGATGTAATACAATGTAATAAATTTGTCCATTTTAGTAAAAAAAAAAAATTGATTTACAATCATCGGTGATCTCGTGTTGGATATGGAAGGCTTAAACAACGTTGAAATGAACAAGTATTGCTGAACGGATAAATCCAGCGATTATGCCGAATCGTGAATTTCATGCGGAAAAAATCGAGCGACATGACGTATGACAGAAGTGTCACTCTGAAACATAATCGATTTCCTGTGGCTCTCTAAAAAACTGTGCAAGCGACAGTTCTCTAATAACAAAATTGATATAAAATTTTGGAAAGATAGAAAATTGTATTTAAACGAGACGCAAAAAAATAATGAAGTAATCAAACCTTAATAATAATTAATTTCCACTTGACATTTCGGTTTGACATTTCTTATTCTTCGGACGTATTCTCCGTTTTAAAAATAAAATGACTTATAAGAAAGACCCGTCTCTCTTTTAAACTTTTCACCTATTCATACTTTTTTATTTTATTCATTGTTAAACTAGAATTTAATAGAGAACGTTGGAAAATCAGATCACCATTTGAAATTTCGACATTTCAATGACTTTGATGTAGTGACGATTTATGAAACATACACACCTTTGATCTTACGGAGAAATTATCGACGTGAGTGTACTAACCGCAGGTTGTATAGTTAATATATGATAATTTAATGATTCACGCTAATTTTCCCCGCTTCCGTCACATTCTTTTGTCGGAATTCTTTGGAATTTTTTCGACATTTATCAAAAAGAAATTTTACAAATTCAATAGCGAAAAACGCGGTGAAAAGGCAAAAAAATTCCGGGGGAAGCAAAAAATGCTAAATGAAAAAAAAGTCACAGAAATGCTCGATAATAGTCGAGAAAAATCTTTCGGTTCTTTCATGACGTCACGGAACACGTTGCACAATCATCGGCGATGAGCGTTCGCTGCATTGAAATTTCCCGTCAGCGCTCGTTCGTTGATTTAAACGCAATTCTCGCGCGCACGGTCGTACCTACGTGAAAGTCCAAGGACACGCGGAGTCGGTGCCGCACATTCGCGTGACGTCATCTTGAATCGCGATCAGCGAGAGACACACACATGGTTCTCACTTACCTGAGACAGATCGGAGTCGTCGCGTATCTTAGCGTCCATGGTCACATGACTGGCGTGGATTCTTGGCGTCGCGACGACGAGCGCCGCGGCGAAGAGGAATGTCAGCATCGTCCTTGCGGCGATCAGCAGATTACCAGGCACAGGAGAGACAATTCACCAATTCACTCGCGGATAAAACGTTCACCACGCGGACGATCTACGCGTATCGATCACCGATGGATCATCGACGAGAGTCAACGCGACACTGACACGCGCTCGCGAGACGTCGCGGAGCCGGAAGTTCTCCACGGACGAGGACACCGTAATCGCGACAAAAGGATAATTATTTGCGCGTCGGCGATTAACGCGATTCGCCGATCGATGAGCGAGCGCGAGACCGCGCGATCGTTTCTCTCTCTCTCTCTCTTTCTTCCTCTCCTCTCACCGCGATTTCTCTATCTGTCGCCGCACTCTTTCCGCTCGACGTGTCAACGATACGAAGGATAGCGCGGTACTGCGCCCTCTCCATGCCTCAACCCCTCTTACCCCCCACCAACCCCGTCGCAACGAGTCTTCGGCGTGGCAGCCGAGTTTCCCCCTCCAGCGCCCTACTCCTCCTACGCGTGCGACCGCCGCGAACACGTGACGTCACCTTTTCGCTACGCAGCGATCGCGTCGCGCGGATTACGAGAGATACTTTAATTCTCATATCGATACGTCTGTTTCGATTTTTGCGCTGGGATCAAATTCTAAACGGAAATTGAATATCAAACAAGCCGTGCTTGGTATAATGGATGCGTGTGATACGCGTGACGATATTACACGATCTTTCCTCGACAAAATATCTAAACGGTAAATAGTTTACGAATTGCGATTAAAAAACAAACAAGTAAATTGTTTTTCAGGAATATAAGCAAATAACAGCGCTCTATTTTCTAGTTATAAATTGAATTTATTTTGTCAGGATAATTTTTGAAATATCAAGATATATTTAATGCTAAAATCTTTCAAGAAGAATTATAGCTTCTAATTAAATTTTAATACAAGAAAGATTATTTCGATAAAAACTGTATAGCACATGTATACTGATTATCGAATACATTTTAATTTATATATACGAGATATTCCATCAGAAAATGTCATCTTCAAATAAATAAAAAAAAGAAGATTTGTGCAAAAGATTTTTGCATATGTATATTCATTGTAACAATTCTTGATTACAATTTCAAGGATTTAATGTATCCACCGTTTGAACCGTGATAATGGCCCCCAATAAAGTTTCTTACAATTGTTGATGGAAGAATGCCTCTCTTCGAGGCAAAGATAATGTAGCTACATTCTTCAATCTAAACGAGTTAAGTAGGTGAATTAAATTACCTTTTTCAGAGTATAAGCTGAGTTGTAAGCCCTATAACTTACCATTTAAACGTATATAAGATAAGATAGCTAGATTGTACTCTATGCTCTTGGTTTAAAATTCTCACTTTTCACACTTTCAGACAAATTTTGTATAAATGATGTAAATGAAATTTGTACTAAAAATAAAAGAAAATCTGCATGACGTAGAGAAAAAAATAAATCGTTAAGAACTCGGGATTAAATTTTAAAATATACTTGTGCTCCTTTTCGAAGACAGACTAGTATTGCGAGGAAGAGTTATTAATTTACAATTTAACGATGTTAGTTATAGACGATTTATTATATCGCCTTGTAGCGAAATGAGAGCAAAAGAGGGAGAGAGGAGGGAGAGAGATACACGATCGAATTGGGAGCGATATAATTGCCAACTCCAACAGAAGTTTATGGGGTATTTACTAAGTGGAGTGGACTTGGACCGATTCTCGAAACCACTTGAGGCATAGCGCGGATTAAGGAAAGATCCTGATCACGAATATAAACTCATAGGTCCGCGTGAAACTTCCGTATTGTGTCCCGTTCTCTGCTTGTACAAACGTTAAGTTCGTCCCAATCCACCTCGGTAATTAGAGTACTCTGGATACATCTCTTTCACCTCTCCCTTTCTCTCTTCCCTCCTCACTCTACCGATGGTTAGACTAACTTAGTCGCTTGGAACACATGCTGCGTGACACGGATTTACTCTCGTCGCGAAATAACATTTTCGAGGGACGACGTTTCATTCGCTGATAAAGTTCGACAAATTTCATCGATGCTGCAGAATTAATCGGCTGGAAATATGTTTTCCTGCTCGGAGTTTGGCAAATGTTTGACTAACGAATAACAGTTTGTGTGCACGGGGGGGGAGGAATATTTAGTTATTAATACGCAAACGCACGCCTTCGCGCACTCCAACGCGCGACAATATACGAAAGTGTTGCGGAAAACAAATCGTGTTACACTTTCAGCGAAATCCGATATCAATTCCCTGACAAATTTACCATAGAAATTCGGGGGATATTAAAACTCTCTCCGGGCACAAAATTTGCGCGGCAAAATTTCCAAATTCCCGACATACACAGGGATTCTAATGTCGCGATTTACAGATTCCGCGATCGATCGTGCGATTTGAAACGCCAAAGCACGGAAAAGCTCCTGGTATACGAGATCTCGGGAGCCCCAAGGGCGTCGACCCTCAATTACGAATCTCACACCCTCGGGCTTCTCTCGTAGCCGACTATCGCCGGGGAAGCTCGCTCGTTCCTTAAAGACGAAACAAACTCGACCATGAAAAGAAAAGTTAAGTGCTCGTGACATTCCCCACGGCGGTCCCCTCACGTCCACCATTTTTCTCAGCGGACCATAATCCTCCAGGAGCAGCGTAATTTTTAATTACTTTCCAGCAACTCCCTCTTGCACACATTTTCTTGCGCGCCGATTTTCCTCGCCGTCTCTTTTTATCCTTCGTGATAATGGAATTAGTTGATTGATAAACTGAGTTTATTTCTAGATCATTACTTTGCATCTAGCAGCGTCAATTGATTTGTATGAATAACTTTAGTTAGTTCAAAAAAATTCAAGATTCGAGAATTTAAATGTAAAAATTTTTTTTTTAAATGGGATATTAAAGACTACAACTATAAAAGCTGAAGATTTAAAGATTGAAAACTTTCAATATTTAAAAAGACACGATGTTTAAATTTATATGTCCGAGAATAGTAAATTGTTATGTTTGACGAGAGTCGCACAATGGTTAGTTCATTGTGTTCCAACGTTTAATTATTCGCGATAATAAAATCGTTGATGCATGCGCAAATACCTTGACGTGAAATCGGAGCAAATCGCCCCAAATCGCCTAATAGCTATCCTCGTGTCATTTCCACTTCCGATCTCGGCCATGTGCTATATCCGCGGCTGTATTCGCGAATAGGACGCGTCGAGCGTTTTATCGCCACGCAACCGGCTGTTATTCTTTTTTTAGAGCCGGGCCCTCCGCGGGAGAGGACCCCGCCGCTTTTGTTTTCGCCAACTGGAGCGGCCCGCGCGATTAACTGACCGTTGTCCAACGATCCCGGTCTCGTTGGGCGAAAAAAATGGACGGGTCTCGCGTTTGTCTCTCCTCTCTTTCTCTCCCTCTTTGGACGCGGGCGAATTTATGGAGGCGCGTAACCGCAGCGCGTAAAGCGTCATCCGAACGACGAGAGAGCGGGAAATTGCGACGAATATTTTAACACGACGCTCGCGAATATCGCGAGATGCGATTTTACGAGCCTCGGCGAAACATAGATGCGCGCAGACATATAATAGGTGCTTTCTATTCATTACAATTTCCCACAGATAACGTATCAAGAATAATGCTTTCTCTCTGATTCGAAATAATTACATTTTTAATTTTCTTATAATTTTTTTACGTTCCTTTCGATGATTAGATTCTTGAATTTTCAATTTATCGATGATCATCGCGATAAATTTGCGAATTCTCAGATTTAGATATTCTTCCTTTCCCAATCTTTAAATTTAAAATCCTCGTAGAATATCGTCGTTCGCAGAGCTTTTCGCTCACAGTTATCTCGTCTTTCAATTACGGGGTTAATCTACCTACCTACCTACCTATCCGATGATGCATAACGGGAGTCTCGGCACTCTGACGTGACTAAACCACCGTCGCATTCAGGAGGAGCTCGATGTGGCCGATGCGGCACAAAACTATCTCTGACACGTATCCCTCCCCGTGACACATTAACGGCCAACCGTAACCGCTTCTAGAGCGAACGCGCACCGGAAGAGCCGGGTCGGATCCGCAAGACGCGACTAGTCCAAGTTTGCCCATTCGCCACTTCCGCCGACGAGAGCCGCCTGCCGCGAAGAGCGAACGCGCGCGTTAGCGGAGAATGCGAACAGATGCAACTGAGCGGGCAGGGGGTGGTACGACACATACGTTGAGAAACGTATTTGTAAACATACATCCTATCCTACGGGGCTCGAGCAGCCGTGTCGCAGTAAATCCCGGTACATTAATATTAATGCGTCTTCGGCATGTACCGGGCCGCTCGCCCTTTCTCCCTGCTCCACCTCTACCCTTCGACGTCGGTCCTCCACGTCGCAGAAAGCACTGGGAGTTTGGCGGAGTTTACAACGCGAAGTGCATACAGAACCTAGAACTCTTTACAATACCCAGGCACCTCTTACTCGCTCCTTTCTCTCTCTTTGTCTTTCTATTTATCTCTCTCTCTCTCTTTCTATTTCGCTTTTCCTAAATTAACGAAACATGTACTACTGAGTAGGAAACATGTACTACTGGGTAGATACGTGCATTTTACGAAATTTCAGGCTCTCCGAATCCCCTGATCTTCGGTCCCGTGCTTCCACTGTGCACCGCATAAGGATGAATATTTTAATAGTGGTCTACAGTCGTGAGATTTTTCGATCCTAGGCATCTTCCGGGGACTTTAATCTTTCGAAATATTTTCCAATTATCATCAATATTAACCCCTTCACTGTCAGTGACTCCTATAGGGGCCAAAAAAATTCGTGCCACTTTTGCTTCATGACCCCTATAGGGGCATCTTGAAAAAAACATGTTATTACTATTACGATTTGGTTGTCCTAGGGTATTTTAAGGTTTCTGAGGTCGCTGAATTCGAATCTGAAATCAGAATTTCGAACTTCAAAATGGCGGATCAAAATTCAAAATAATTTTGGGTTTGAATAAAAATGGGTTTTTTATCGTTTTTGGGGTCGCCGAATTCGAATCTAATATCAGATTTTCCAAATTAAAAATTGCAAATTTAATATGGCGGACCAGAACAAATAGTTGCCATACATAAAAGATGTAAATTTTTTTCTTCAATTACTTATAAATCCCGCTATCTGCCGAATCCAGAGTCACGAATTATCAAATCAAGCTGTTTGCACAGAAGTGGAAACGTATACCAGTTTTCAAGAAATAAAAAAAATAAAAAAACGGAGTCAATAACCGCCACGTTCTCGATTCGTGACTCTGGGTTCGGCAGAGAGCGGGATTTAAAAATAATTGAAGAGAGAAATATACAATCTTTATGTATGTCAACTATTTGTTCAAAACTCTGGTCCGCCATATTGGATTTGCCATTTTCAATTTGGAAAATCTGATATTAGGTTTGGATTTTGCAACCCCAAAAATGATACACATTTTTATTGAAATCCAAAATTATTTTGAATTTTGATCCGCCATATTGGATTTACCATTTTGAATTTTGTTATTCTGGCTTCAGATTCAGATTCGGCGACCTCAATAATATTTATACTGACGTATTCATGCAATTTTAAAAACTTTTTTCTTCAACACACTTTTAGCACGGAAAGTTTCTTTTCGCTTGACAGTGAAGGGGTTAATACGATCAATATATTAAATAATGAATATTACATTCTTATTGTATGGTACACAATCGCAGCGTGAAATGACCGCTGATTGATCGCAAGGAACAGATCGCCGCCTTTTCCACGACTCTGCGGTTGGCCATAACGATCTCTCGTTAGCGCAGCTAATTACTCTGGTAGTGTGCAGTGGACCGTGAAAGGTCGTTAGTTAATAGCATGGGTTAGTAAAACGATGGAAGTCTCTCTCTCTCTCTTCCTCTTCTCTCTATCTTTTTTTTACATATTTGACATTGTCTTATAAAACTTTATCGCAATAATTGGAATATATGACATTCAAAGATTGGAATATATTTCATACTTATTCTGCAATATTTGCATTCTTGCATATATTACAAATTGTTAAACATTTGAATTTGGAAATTGTAGCTTGGGTATTATCGATAAATTTTTGCGGATTTTTACGAATAAGCTTATAAGTTTAAAAAATTTGAAATTTTTTAAACTTATAAGCTTATTCGTAAAAATCCGCAAAAATTTATCGATAATTTAAATTAAAAAAAAATTAATTTGTAAATTTTAACGTCAGTTTTTTTTAAAGTCCGTTAATATCTAATTTTTTAAGTCCTCCCGTGAATTATCTAATCTTTATACTTGAGACATAGGATTCACTAAGTTTGAAGCGCGTTAAGAGGAAAAGGTTACGAACATTTCAGAATCCTTGTGAAGGTAGCATATAACTTTCCTTTGCGTAGTATATTTAACCTTCTTGCAGTTACTGAAAGGAGTACTGAATGCAAGTTGGATATCGGGGAAGGTTTTTATGAAGAGGTAGGAGAGAAACGCGAGGAAAGAGAGGAAAGAGAGCACGGGGTAGTGGGGTTCTGCTCCGGATCCTGCATGCTCGTAAATAGTCCCGATAACGTGCCTCTTATGCGGGATACCCGATATTCAACGCGCTGTTTATTGAATTTGGTCGCGGCTGGCGTTGCGGTTTCCGCTCCTGATTTTTCTATGGGTAACGAAGGATTTTTTGCGAATATTTTTACTCGGATCTAGTTGGGATTCCGCTGTGAATTTTCATACGAATATATAATATCTCTCTATTTTATTTATCCAACCAAGAAAGAGATTGCAAAAAATTGTCCTTTCGTATTGTCCTTACACCTTTCTCGACGGAGTGATAATTTTCCAATCAACATCAATGATAATTGTTGGGATAAGACAAGGAATAAATTTCTAAATGCAAAAGGATTCTGTAACTGAAGCAAATCTGCAATCAGAGCGCGAAATAAGATTACCGAACGCGATGTGGAATTAACGCGTATTTGTATCGTAGTATCACACTCCGTGTTTCTGAATTTTATCTCGTATTTGTCGGCCCTGCGGACTGCCGTTGTACCATGGGTGAAAGAAGGAGATGCGTGCGCGCGAAAAGGAGGGAGAGAGAGAAAGACATAGCGGCGGAGATACAGAGAGAGAACGATTAATAGCAGCTCTCGCGCAATTTGAATTTGATGGTTTCGTGTTTGTTTCAAAGCAAGAGGATCGAGTATCCTCGAGCGCCGGTAACACATTTCAACCGAAATAAATTGCCCGTGGAAAGTGCTTTTGATTATACTAATATCATTCGCCGAAACAGGTATCTTTAAACAAGATATTTGCGATCCGTTTCAAGTGGAAAATTATTAGCTGCGCCCGCGGAATCCAAGATTGAAACTTTATTCATTGCGCGATATCAAAAACAATGCGTGTGCATGAATATTCCGCGCATTTCGAATATATTACGTTTCGCTTTGCAACGTATACTCTGGGAAGCTAATATATTCATTCTACGACATTTTCATGCCTCTATATTTCTATATGTGCCTTGAGCGTGCTTGTAACATCGCGCATATTTCAGTAGGATCGTATCTACATAAACGTCTTATCTTAATTAATTAGTATGCAAATACATAATAAATTTAACAAATTATTAGCTACTTTACGACATAACTTTTAGCGCCGTGATTAAAAAGTACCGTACTTCCATTTTCATTTTACGCGATAAAATGCAACACGCGCACACACATATATTTCAGATGAGAAATATTTTTATCGTCGAAGCGGATTTTTTGTGCATTTTTGATTCTTCTCGTATAAGTAATATTATGTACGCGTATAATCAGTTTTGTGATATATATATATATATATTATTATTAAATCTTATTACTCTGCGCGAGATAACTCAATTTAGCGTAATGTCAAGATATACCCGTGCTTTCGCGCGTGTCTTCCAATTAAATTTATTCCAGTTGTGGCGTAATTTTGCGCTTCTCGTACGCTTCGCGAACGTGCACATCCGTGCGTCTCGGGGGTCTCGCTAATTTGTACCGAGATAATGTCAGCATGTACGCTCCACTCTCCTGCTATTGATGGTGCGTGCATTCGTGGCGCTATTATTAATACAAAGTAGACAGCGATGCGTATACAACGCGTCCCGTAGCCCGTGCTTTGCTCGTATGCGCTTTGAAACGCGCGAGGATCGTTCTGACGCGAAATAACGCGTCGTCCATGTCGTCGCGAAATTACGCGCGGTATTAACGAACAATTTCATCAGTGTCACTTTATTTCAATAATCGCATAATTCTGCGAGATAGTGGATGATAATCGCTGTGATTGTTGTTATAAATGAAAGAAATTTATCGTTCCATTATGTATTCGGCTTTAGAAATTAGGTGATATGTATAGTCGATAAATCTTTGCAAGTTTTTAGAAAATTCGATGATAACTGTTAAAATTTTGAAATATTAAAGATTCAAAAATTCAAGATACACTTTCGAATCCGCCACTTTGAATTTTTAAACTAAAAATTAATTAATGAGTTAAAATTTTAATCATCAAATTAAAAAGCGTCTCAGCAAAAATAATTTTACCGATTCTTTTTTATTATTTATGAAATGTGTTCTTTTTTCGGATATTCCATGTATATATCATAAAGACTCGAATACTTCGACCTCGATATTTAGTGACTCGTTTAGATGTTGCTCGAGCATTTTTTCTCGTTCCAAGTATCACCGGTCGGAAATATTGTCCCTCTTATTAAGATGACGTCAGGATTGGAAATGGGCTAAAGCTCTTTCGGTTGACGGATGTGCAAATCGCGTGCGACGCCTGCGTAAATCGCATTCTCGGTGCAAGAGGGGCATAAGCGAACGGAAATCGCGTGTCACGGCCAAACGCTCCGCTTTATTCGAGCGCGCTCGGCTCTTCGTGAATTTTGATTTTTCTCGATACGTTTTATTGCTTTATTAATCCCTTGATGTGCTCATCACGATGTCCGGCAAATGTGTTGCAAATTTACAATCTCTGTGTTGCCGAAATTGCACGAGAATCTGCGTTCGACGCCTGCAAATTCTCGCGCAGAAACAATTTGACAGTCCGAATTTTTTAATTTTTTTTTACAAATAAATAAACGCATATGTTGCGCATGTATGAATGTGTGCTGCGTTGTATGTATTTGTATCGATAAACGAATAATAGAAATTTTTCATGTTACTCTACGATTTGATTCCCCTCTAGTTTAAATGCGATAGACGTTGCAAAAATCCATGTCGGCGCCTCGAATCTTCACAATATTTCAAATCGTTGGAAAATTACTATCACGTTCGAAAAATTAAAAGGGGTTGGTGGTCGCGGCAAATCAGTTTATCGAGAGCTTTTACTGGCGCTTTTATCGTAAGCGGCAGATGAAAATTGAACTAGCCGTAAAATTTACTCCCCACGATATAAATGGGCGCGCTATATAATTATAATATATTATACATTTATAAATTATATGTATTTTTCCATCTTATAACAATTTTTAACCATTTAAATATATATATGCTCTCTTGAATCTTCAAGATCTGAAATTTCGCGAAAATTGTTAAATTCAACTGCGATTTAATTGAAATCCAATTAAAGTTTTAAATTTGATATTAAATTATTAATTCCCTGCGTTAAAGGATGTTTGAGGTCGACGACTATTTTTGAATTGTTTGGCAATCCTTCATTTCTCGGACTCTCTAGATCAGTGAATAAATTCTTTGTGGAGAATGTGTCTAGTGATATTATTCGTCGATAACCTAACGCTCTGTAAATAATCCCTGAACGATGCTTCGATGCCTCGCTATTCGCGAGTGATTGATGCAATGCTAAATGAGCCTACTCTTAAATAATTGAGACGCTTCATTTGAATAATTGATTGATGGTAATTGCAAGAACGACATCGCCCATGCTACAACGTCGGTGGCCGACACTGACGTGTCCGCCGTTTAATAATTTATTGTCGTTAATAATTGGCGAATAATTAGCGTGCCGCGCTGACGTAATGTTTATTCATGGGGCATCGTGTCGAGGTAAAATTTAACGGGCAGAAATGAATGGGCGCCTCTCTTTTTGATGAACGACTCGTTCGTGACGACGCGGAATATCGATAGCGATTCACAGATATCTATTTCTTCGAGCCCTTAGAATAGCCATGAATCTATCTCTAAAGTCCATTTCTCGTATTTAGATTTGATCCTCTTTTACAATTTTTACGACAATTGAAAAGTAGCGATTTAAATAATTTTTAAATAATTAAAATTTATATCGATATTATTTATTTATAGATTATTATAGATTATTTATACATATTACTTTTCAAATTCTTATCCTTTAAGAAAGATCTGTAAGGATTTGTAAGTCGAAGGAACTGATTATCACAAAGGAAGTTGCTTTCCACCACAAGATTTCCGATAAAAAGTACGATCGTGCGTCTCAGGGAAACCTTCCATGGTTCGATCGCACATCAAGGGATGGGCGATCGTCTGTATTTCCCTCTAGCGATACCGTAACATCTCTCTCGCCATCACGATATCCAGAACGAAGATGGACCGCGGCACGTGAAATATGGTAATTCGCCTGATATAATGCACTCCATCTCCCCGGCGTCCGTCTATGCGCGATGCATCGCGCTCGCGCTCGCAGCAATATGATCAAACCGGCACTGAAATTTGAAGAGGGTATCCGTGTTTCGCGAGACATTTCGTTGTGCCGTGGCGGTTTGTCGCCCGCGGCACCTATCGTGTTTTTCACAACTGTCAGTCATCTCTCAAGGGACATAAAGCTGATCCAAAAATACAAAATATAACATTTTTAAAATCAAAAAGGTGAAAGATCTCGGAAGATAATTCGTAAAAATTTGTAAACTTGATGAGATGCAAAGATTTATTTATAACATTACATTATATATTAACTGTAAATTATAATTATTTACAGTTATTAATTATACGTAGGAAAATTTATAAATATGTAATAAAAAATATACGCGTTTAAGAAAAAAATCGATTTTTGAAAATTTAATTACATATGAAATGTTTCACTTTGCATTATTAAATTCTAGTTCATTTGTATTTCCCAGTCCTTCTACTTTATTCATGTGCCACCTTGGCGATCTTATTTCACCTAATCATCGTTCACTCGATAAAATAATTTCACAATTTCCTGGTATGTGATTGCACATTCAAACGGAACGACACGATGGTCGCGCACGGCAAATGCAGTTTCATTATCGACACATCGGCGCGCCAAAGAAGATCTCGATCGGCCTAGTATCAGAATAAGTCCCGGGTTCCGAGAGAAGGGCGCTAACGATAGCCGTCCGACGTGATTGGAATTGAGAAAGTTCCGGTCAACCGCGTCGTCTCGAAAGTCGAAATACCGTCTACGAACTCGGAAATCGATTCCTGTTCGGAATATATATCGTCGACGTGTCACCTCGTAACGAGAAGCTTTCGGAATAATGAAGTTTTCCTCGGGAAAAATTGGGTCGGGCGCGCGAGCCCTTTCCTTTCGCCGAATGCGCGCTCTCGATCGATACTCTTATCCGATTGCACTCGTGTGCGATGCGATCGCGTAGAGAGCGTAGGCGAGAAAAATATCCCACACACGTCGAAACAAATTTCGCCCCGACTCTCGCGTGAATCCCACCCCCAAACAAACTCACTCGTACCGCGAGTGAACTCGCGGCTCTATTCGACGATAGTTGCCACGCTCCACTTTCGCCAACTGTATGCGTGAATGAACGGGGATCCCGCGACCGACTACGTTACGAGAGAAAGATATTTATTACTCTAATAAAGGTATATATCATAATGACGCGCGCGCGCGCGCGTGTAACGTTCACCGTTTATTTACGCCACGATATTATCGCACGTGCGAAAACTTTACTTTAACGTGGGCGCGGCTACGAAAACGTCAGGTGTTCCGTCGGGATTGTTTGAGATTGCCGCGCAGCTAGTTCAATTTGAATGGAAGAAGTTACGCGTTCATGAGCCCGATGTAATCAGAATTTATACGCTGTCCGCAGCATTATGGGGCATCATGTTCTCACATATTTCCTACATTCAACTAAAACCCTTGGAATCTCGAACTCTTAACAGCGTAAAGTTTCTCCAACTTTTACATCGAAACTTACGCGGTTAAATTAAAAGTCAGGTCATTACACATATATTATACACGTTACAGAGACAAGTTGTAATTTTGTTTTTTTGCTCTTTCCGCAATCAGTGTTCTCATAAAGTAAGCATCAAGAAGACACGCGTTTGATCTTTTTTCCAATTTAAAATGACCGTATTTCCCTTTTTCAACCCGTGTTGCGAATCGAAAAAAAGGTCTTTGAGGCGAGTCGACGTTCCGAGATAAACCCAGCAAACGCGTAAAATGTGCGTCACGTAGATAAGGCAGTCCTCTCGTCAGTTAGCACTTTTTCAGTAACATCGTCGCCGTGTCCGAGATCACGCCGAGAAACGCACGGCTGCGTATTTTCCTCTCGTAAGCGAAAAGTTGCTCTTCCCTCCCTCCCTCCCTCCTTCCTCCCCCCAGACAGATGAAATTGCATTCTCTTCGATAGAGTAACAGCCGCCGCAGTCAGCAGGAATGAGAAACGCGTTTCAGCCGCGACCAGCCGAGACGCCGCGGAATAAATTCGAGCGAGCTCGGTCGATCCTGGCACGCTCGAATTTCGACCCCTCGCCGATACTCGTTGCTCGCCATCCCGTAAGCATCTAGTTTAATTACAAAGCTATTTGGATATTAGTACGAGTGGATGGGGAAAATTTTGGAATATGAGCTGGAAAGCTTAAACACGCTTGTAGCTGTTACAACCAATTGCCTGCATTTGCAATTTTTGCGAGAGATCTTACTCGAGGCTAAAGCGTTATTCGCCCTTGCGTCTTTTATACACCACTCGCGATATTAAATTCTAACGCTCGAGATCTTTTTTTCGTGTCTTTTAGATACTAAAGATCTCTGCCAATCTTGGAACGGGCGACTTTATACCACGTTTGAAAAAAAAGCGGCGGCCAGAACGACGCTTGGAAACGCTGTCACGCTTCTTCTCCTTCGTTCTTTTCGAATTCCGAGAGTTCCGGCAGGATTCTCGAGCGAATTCCCGCCTTTCGACGAGGTGAACGGTAGCGGGCTGATTACGTACTTTTCATAGGGGTAATAAAACGGGTACAATATACGCGGTGCTTTTTTTACACGGTTAATTATATGAGCGAATATACTTAAATATAAAGATTGTCTTGCGCGACAGAATTATATCACGTAATGAATTATAGCGTCAGTCATTTCGTGGAACGATACTTGCAAATTGAAGTCTTATTAATTCATATGATTAATTAATGTCATATGAGAGGCTTCGTCATGAAGAACGATTATTCTTGCAAGAAACAAATTTTCGGGAGGAACAGTAGATCGATGTACTTGTTTTGTTTTCGTATTATTTTTGATCATCATATTACGAGAGGATTTTCAAAGAGAAAAATATATTATTTCAAAATATATTGACATAATTTATTTCGCCGACATTATCGCCATTATCATTTCGTTATTATCATTTGAATCGTCTCTTATCATTTTTCAAATAATCAGTTTATGTATTATTTATTTTCCTAATTATTTTTATTCGCGAATATGTTTCCGAAATAATAATGAGATACCATGGAAAATATATCATTTATAAATCCCTATTTAATTTTCATTGGAATTATATCTCGGTGTGTATCTCGCTGTTACAATATGATTCAATATTTAATATTCATTATCGAGAGCGGTTATTATTTTATATTATGATAAAAGCGCTTCGGTTGAAAATAATCTCCCTGGTTCGACATGATGAGGGATTTGAATCAACGTGCAACTGAATTCGTGGAGTATCATGACGTGCACAGTTCGTCACTTATGTGTCAAGCACGCCCATCAACGTTACACATCGGTCGACAAAGCATTGTTATACGCACTGTGTCGGTTGTAAAACAAATCCTCAACGGGAGATGGCTAGGCAGCGGTTTACGCATTATGCGTTTCGTGGCGCATTCCACGCTACTGTGCAACAAATACGGTACAACGGACTCTAGGCATTCGCGTCGAAATCCACCGCTTCCTCTTGGGAGCTCCAATTACGCGGCTATTACTTCGATAATTAATAACCGATATCCCTTGATATCCAACCCCGTCCGACATCCGAATAGCCGGGATTTCCGTGAAACGGCGGATTATATTCCGCGAGCGATCGGCTTCGAATTGAGCGCGGGAAAGATAATATAAAAAAAAAAAATAAAATAAGATAAAATATCGTATGAACGTATTGTTTAAATATAAAGATGGGGGAAAGAAAAATTTAAGATTCCGACTCGAAGAGTCCGATGAGGAAGCACAAAGAGATTTTCATATACTCAAAATTAAAAAAAAAATCTAAAGAAATTTGAAATAATCTAAAAATTTGCAAATATAATTTTTTGAAACACAATTAATAGAGTAGATTTTTTAATCGTGTCATGAAAGATACATGATTATTCAATAACTAAATTAAAATAAGATAAAATATCATATGAACGTATTGTTTAAATATAAAGATGGGGGAAAGAAAAATTTAAGATTCCGACTCGAAGAGTCCGATGAGGAAACACAAAGAGATTTTCATATATTCAAAATTAAAAAAAAAAATCTAAAGAAATTTGAAATAATCCAAAAATTCGCAAATATAATTTTTTGAAACACAATTAATAGAGTAGATTTTTTAATCGCGTCATGAAAGATACATGATTATTCAATAACTAAATTAAGCTTGGAGCTCAAAATGACATTAATTGAAGCATACGCGAGCAATTTTATTTTTACCGATAATGAATCGCTACTCTCGCCATCGAATTTCAATCGATTAAGTCCTGCGGACTGACAAGAGTCGACAACGTCAGTAACGTCTGCGTTGCTACACGAAAAGCAATAAGACACTGATTGTAGAATAAGCTGGGAAAACGATAGGAGAGCCGATAGAAAGAGCACCGCGACAACGATGAGTCGCGAGAACCTAATAAAGCCAATATCGGCTTGGCGGATGCCAGATTGGAAAATAACCGTTTGGCGACACGCCGTAAAAGAACAATAGCTTGCTGCAGGCGGAAGGGTGATTTAACAAAAAGGAGCGGAGTTGAAGGGATCTGCGCGGATATACCGCGTCGTGGAGATCATCGCAAAACGCTCTCCAGGCTTTCGCCTCTCGATACCGTATTGATCATCCATGCGTAACAGTGAGATTTAAAAAGAGAGGATAATGGAATAACGTTCGCTTATATGAATAAATAGAAAGAAATTCGCGTGCTTTTGTATTTTAAGCATCGTTGTAATTTTACAGATGTTTTTGATTTTAGACATGTTGTGTAATATCTAAATGCAATAGCTACGATTTGAATAAAATCCATTCATTTGCTAATCAGATGAGATTCATTGAACATTTCGCCAAATCTGTTAGACGAGAATATATCTCAAACTCATTTAAACAAGAGATATACTATTCCTGTACTCTTTATTAAAATTTTAGACGATCTACATTCACGGCAAACTTTAAAACAGAATTCTACTTATAATTTTATGCATCACATATTCAAATATATATATATATATATATATATATATATATGCACATATATTGATTTTTTAGAATACTAGCATCTATGAATGGAAGAATGAATGAAATTATTCTCGCGTTGCATATTGACATTATGTAGTTACTGAAAAACATAATGTTTTCCTATGCGGATGGTTTATACCAGTTAAAAACAGATTTTTTTTATGATTTTTTTCAAATTGACATTTAATAATTTCGAAATCGCCAGATAAACAAATAAAATTGTTTCATAATAACCTGGTTTATTTTCCTACGTAAATATTTATCCTTTTTGGAGTCTAATAATTCAATCGAATAATAACGTAATCATATAAAAAATATAAATCATACGCACACCCATATTGAAATATATTTTCAAATATTAAAATGATTTTAATCGCGTGTGTTGTATCTTTCGCGTTTAATTTATGAGGCACAAATATATAATAAGTATAGAGTAAGTGAGTTTTCTTACACAATTAGAAAAAAATATAAATTAATACAAAAAAATAAATGAAAAAAAAATGAAACGATGCCTCGAAATACAGTCGAAAAGGTCTTGTTATGTTTGCCTTTGAAGTTTATCGAGACGTTGACATCGATGCAACTATATAGTGATGCAAATGAGATTTTTTTCTGACTCTTGGAAGTTTTATTTCTTTTTATGTGGTATTTAAGAGAGAGGTATTAAAAGAGAGAAGCGAGTTTTTTTTAATATTAAATAATATGATGATGGACGATGACGGCGCAAAAGGTTCGGAGTACTTTATATGAGCCATTAGGACTTGTGGCAAAGCTGTGCAAAAATGGGCTTAGCTTCCCCTTCACAGTAGACCTTTAGGATACTAAGAATCTTAGTATCCTAAGGCACCGTTCAGGTACTGAGCCATCCCACCGCGTCAAGGTATACCTATGGGATATTGTGTATAAATTTATAATATAATTTGTGAGAGGGAATTTTTTAATGATACCTTTATTTTCACACAAACTGTCAAAATTGACTTTCGAACATCGGCCTTTATTAGAAAGGATATTTTATAATATATTCAAATTTTTTTCTAATATATATATTTTTTATAATATAATAATTTTAAATGTTTTTTTTTAATAGATTGCATAAAAACAATAATAAATACAATTCTGTCTCCAATTTTGGATCGCGAATTATCGTTTAAAATGCTTAAAAATGAATCGACAACGTTAAATACAACATTATAGCAACTTATTAATTTCTGAGTCCGAAACACAAACGGCGATGAAATATTTCTCGAATTTCTTTTTGAGGAACGGTGAATTCTTTTGCTCCATTCGACCGACATCTACGCGATTCTGTTTCCGAGAGAGAAGATTTTGCATTACTCGCAACACGTTCCGCGGCCATGGACAACCGGATCAAAGGGGGCAGGGAAACATCAGCCAGCATTGCATTCAAAGTAAAGCCCCGTAACTTCGTTACCGCGAGCGACGACACACGCGGCCAGGAATACGTGTGTAATATGCACAAGAGTGCTGAAAGTATATCGGTCGCTCACAAAGCCATCCTTACGCGCTGCAACCAAAGTTTCGAGTCTTTGGTCCGACTCGACGATTGCTCGTGAAGTAACAGGATTGCGATCGGTTTCAAATTCTTGCAAATTTTGCATATCCAGAATCTTTACCACATTGGATATTTCAAAAAATTGTTTCTTCGAATAAAAGATAGAAAAAAAGAGAGAAATTCTATGGAACACTGGAAATTTTTCACGTTCGAATGTTGATGATTGAATATTAAAATCTCGAGTCCTTAGATCTTGACGCTCGAATAAACTCTTAAATCCTTCAACTGCCGAATTCTACAATCGTCGGATCCTCAAGTCATTCGACATGAATTTTCTCGACTCACGCGAATAGAGTTGCGTTACCGAAAAGCAGCGTTTTCCGCAATTAATCGGCAGCCGCAAGTTCGTAAGAGCACTTGCATCCTGCCATGGTAAGCCGAGAAGAAACGAGTGGCTTTCGTCTACATCGTATGACGATAGTTCGATGTTCGATGTTATGGTGGTAGTAGTTTCTATTCCGCGAGTCAAGCGTAAAATACCGCTGACGTCACCGAGTATTGTTTGCCGGAATTCTCGGCGAGATGCATAATTTCTCGTGTTTGTTCAGGACAAATGTGTCCTTTCACTTCACGATAGCGAAACCCTTTCTTTTCATTACGAAATCTTTATAATTTGTCTCGAGAGCATCATTTATATCGTGGAACACTCAATTGAAATTCTTTCAATTAACAACCGCATATATAAAAAATGAAAGATCTTTATTTAAATTCAAACAAAATTGTCGATGTAAAAATCCACATGACACTTCGAGTGAAATAATTAAAATATTCAATTAAATATATTTAATTAAATAATAAAAGTGAATATCTTAATAAATATCTAATCATTTCTTACATACGCGAAGAATCGTATTCGTGTACGGAAAGATCCCCATATTAGAAATTATTATAATTAAAATTGCTTAAAGAAATTAGAAATAAATCCAATAACAATAATGGCACAACGTATATATTAATTATATCATCTATATAAAAGCTAGCTATTCTAAACGGGAATAAATTTTAATTAATCAATTAAATCAGTCAGAGAATACGTTCTCCAATTTTCGAGAGAAGGTATAAATGGTCTTACGAACTCGCAATAGTCGGATAATTGCAGAAAGCGTGGCTTTCCGGCATTCGCGATTCCGCTTCAAGAGCGCAACCGATTAATATTTTTAATAGCCCTGTCGGAGATTGGCGGTTTGTAAACCGTAATTGGTTTCAATTTCGCCGTCACTTGATTCCGTGGAATCGCGGCAGGTTATCGGATCCTCTCCGACAGGATACTATTAATCTTCCTTGTTAATAAAACGTGCTTTTATCCCTGCCGCATGTTACTCGCAATGCATGACGCATGAAATTGTTATTTCACGGGGTCCTCTTAAAAAGTCAAAGGTATTGACAGCCATGATTACATCAACAGATTAACAGATTTAATCGTAGGTATCGATACCTTTGATTTCTTGAGAATACTTCGGTTAACGAAATAACGATTTCATGAATAAAAGTGCGTTTTACTAACAAGGAAAATTAATAGTACCTTTGAAATGGAATTGTGATGCTGATGAACCATGGTTTCCGTAATTACTTGATTACTGCGAGTTTGTCAGACTATTTATATTTTTATTCGAAAATATATCCAAGTTCCATATGATTATCTTTTAAATATATATATATATATATATATATATATATATATTATATATGTGTATATATGTACCTGATAGCATATTCGCATAAATCTTTTTTGCGAGATTATAAATATTAATTAATATAATTTATCTCTCACCGATATAATGCGTAACGGCGGAGAGTTATACGCAAATATTGACATATAAAACATATAGAGATCCAAATTGTATATATAAATATTTAAAATAATTATTTCAAAAAATAATTATTGTGCATAATTAAATTTTTTATTTGTCCCGTTTAAATACATATTAATAAAAAAAGTTACATAACTTTTGAAAAGAAATTTCTTTAACCTTTGATAAAATATTATTAAAAAATATATAATTTTTAAATAAATAGTCCAAATAATTATAAATTTTAAATAAAAAAGTATCAAAATATCATACATTTTAAGTGATTTCAAAATAAAACGTTTAAAATATTGTATGTTAAAATATTATATTACACAGTAATATAAAATAAATCATTATCACGTAGAGATAAAAGGAAAATATTGTTACGAGTAATAAATAATAAATTGTTTATATACCTCGAAGTTGCGTGGGTGCCTCCGCGGCATCCTTCTCCTCTCTCTTATTTGTCTTTTGCTGATCCTTCATGGTACTCACAAGACACTTGCAAAAATACAGTTAATTACGATCGTGCACACTAATCAACAAGATATAACGATTACGCGACATTTTATATTCGATGTTAATCAATACACGACGCGCACTTTATTATATTTATATATTATAACGTTGAATGTATCCCGATACCTTTCGTGATCGCATTTTGATAAATACTACGACGCTTTACGTCACAACATACCAGTCTCGTGAATCAAAACATACTATGAATGACAAGGTGATTCAGCGCCGAGGTCAGTGCCTCGCGCGACATACGATACAGTACGTTGCAAAATTTAAGATACTCATTTTCTAGCGATTGAAATAACGAAAAATCACGTTTGTTAATTCAAAATTTAAGAAACAGAATATCCCGCATTTATTTTATACTCTGATAAATGTCTATTTCGAGACAATGAATTAACAATATACGATGTTTGTTTTTTGCCAAATATTGTATGACATTTAATTCACTGCTATTTAAACGCTAATCATGACTTTTTTGTGACTTTAATACTTCAATCTTGTGTTTTGTGTTATTTATGAATCTGAAAATGATTGTTAAATTACATATAAATCGAGCAAATTAAATAAATTTAAATCCAAGCAAATTTAATGAAATAATTATCGCAATGAAGCAATATTAATATTCACAATATTTTTATTACTTTAATTCTTCTTCGAGAGATATACATAGAGACGTAATTGTAAGAAATAGTGATGTGTGTCCTTGGTTGATATGACAGTGCGACGTAGTAGGGAGAGTCTCATTACTACACAATAAGAAAGAAAAAGGAGAAATTGAGAAGGGGAAAGTCCCGCGTCGTGCGGGACAAAAAGATTGTTATTATTCTGTCAACGTCCGTACGTTAAGGAAGGTGTATCATATATGATTCATCATTAAAGTTCTTATACTTTGGTAGCTTTCGGTAGTGATTCTATCCATCTTCTTGTAGTTTTTTTTTACGTAATTAATCACGCAGATTGATTTATAATTATTTGTAATAAATAGTTGCGTTTAATATCTTCTAATATTTATCGCAATCGCGTTATATCTTCCGACAAATACGATCGTGACGAATATTAAAATATATACAAACACAATCATTCTCTATAATTATTATAATTATCGATCCAACTAACTACGATAAACAACATATAAAAATATCGCGACAATTATTTATCGAAGCAAGTAGTTTATACGACATATTAATTTGAAGTAAAAATCAAAACGAGAAATAGAGCATGAGAATCATAAATTATTTATTTACTGCAATATTTAAAATACGAAGGATAATTATTCTTTTTAAATTTTCTGGGATTTAAATATATTTTGTCTCGTGCTTTAAACTTTTATCCATTTAAATATAATTTGCTCATTATTTTCGGGTTGATAATACACAGTAATACACGAACCACAGTATCGAAATTTAAATAAAAGCCAATTAATGTACCAATCGTTTATTAATCATTAATTTGAAAGACACATAAAATATGCATGTAAATTTATCTTGTAGTATTAAATATCTCATAATAGCAACGAGTTAACTACAATGTTCGGCGCTTGTTTTTTACGTATACCATGTTATTGTTGACGAAGGGTTTATTATCATTCGTGCGGTGAGAGTCGTTCCGTGTGTTATAGTTGAGTGAATCACAAGTATCATAAGATACTAAATGCGCGATTATTCTTACAATTAGCGATTATCAATCCGTATAAATAATTATATTATCGTGTATTAATTCGTGATTTGTGTAATATTATGTACCGCGATAAAATTATTTACAAACTGTTGGGTTACTAACAAAATATTGCGATTGAAGAATAGATTGATTTCAAATTAAGTGCAATAGGATGCATTTAATTAATAAATATAATCGTGTATGTATATATATGTATACATAATTACTACAATATTTTAATAGTTATCAATCGCGTAGTAAATATTGGCGTTTATAATACAAGATAATAATTATTCTAATAACTATTCTATGAACGTGTATTATTTGTTAGTAATAAAAGTAACATTTCCGCGAGTAACGTCAGATCTAATAGCAAAATTTAGTCGTAAAAAACTTGATCGTATAATTTTTGAATAAATTAAACTGTAACTTCATACGGACGTTATGTCACAATATAATAAAATGTGCAGTATTTTGTGCGATTGAAAGTGCCGTGTAAAGTGTCACATAATCATCGTATTTTGTTGATTAGTGCGCGCGTGATCGTAATTAATCGTATTTTCGCGAGTGAGTGTAAGTGCCATAAAGGAGCAAGGAAAGACAAATAGAAGAGGAGGAAGAGGAAGAGACTCGGAGCCTTGAAGCGACAACAAAGCAACTATTTGGTGAGTGATTTATAATTTATTAATTGTGAAATTATCAATTATTAAGTGTGAAATTAATTGCATATTTATCTCTGTGTTTAAGTGAACTGTTTTTTAAATGATATAATAAATTACGATTTATATAATAAATTATGATGTAATGATTATATAAAATATATTACAGATTTAAAATATTTAATAAAAATATTTATACATATTTAAACACTTAATAATTGATATTTTTATATAAATACATATGTATGTAAGATATAAGAATTAGATTTTTATTATATTTCAAATACATATAAAGAAAATTCTTTCTCGCGCAAGCATGAAAATTACATAACTTTTACTCTATTAAATATCTGTTTAAAAGACGGTTCTGAAAGATCTGTTTAAAAGATTTTCTGTGAAAAATATTTTATTACGCTCAATAATTTTTTTTAAATAATAATTATTTTAGACTGCTTTTTAATTGGGACATATTTTTATATTTTGTACATTAACGTCGTGTATTATAATTTGTTATATGTATCATATCAATGCTAAATTGTTTTTTATTTTTAATTTAAGAAAATAATATTAAATACACATTAAAATATTTATATCATTTACTTTTCATTCTAAATTGTTTGATTTAATGCAATTAATTTAAATTATATAGTGATTATGAGAGATAGCATAACGACGAATAACTTCATATAAAATAAAAGAAATAATAGAAAAAATAGCACATATATCAAACTAAGTAAATTAAATAAATTTACTTATTTAAGTAAATGTAAAGAAATAGCAATAAAATATATAAAATATATAATCAATAAAATATATAAAATACAGGTAAAATATATAAAATGTTATAACGTTCTACAAGAAATATTTTATAATGTTATAATTATTTAATTATTTTAAATAAATATTTATATAAATTTTTAAATATATTGGATAGAGGCACATCGCGCTGTTCGCGCATAATTTAATGAATATTGAACGAATTTAATTATAATAGATGATTCCTTCAAGTAAGGATTAACCTTCAATCGATCCGGCTTCAAACTCACTGATCCGATAGCATCTGAGCTCGTAATGTCGTGACTTACCAAGCTCGTAATTAATATCAGACTTCTAGTTGCTGGAATCCATGGTAATGCACAACCAAAATACATTCGCCTTGGAAGAGGCATATTGCAATATTAGTCGCGTCAAGTTCGCTGCATTAGGAATCCCGATAGCGTTCATGTGTATATAGATTGATTAGACGCGTGTACGCATTTAACGACGCGAATCGCGCATATTCACGAGGGATCTTCGCGTGTTACGCATATCTGAGAGATGTTAATAGTTTATATACGCGTTATATCGCACGTGCGATCAAACCCGCGGAAATCGTGGCTAATATGGGGACGATAACATTAGACTCCAACGATGAGTCTCCTAATTTCATTAAGCGCCTGATGAAGTAACATCAAGGCAAATGCGATTAAAATCTACAGAGTAGATGAAAATTGCAAAAGCTATTGGATCCTTAATACGATGCATGGAATTGTTAATTCTTGGAATTTGGCATTCTTAAAACTTTAAAATTTTTTTCGATCCTTTAAATATACATCAATCTTTGTTTTTCTAATATAAGTTTATTCTTTTTTACTTAGTAATTTCAATTTAAATCTTTAAATTTTTTTGCATTGCTTACTTTGGATGCTTGAAATTGTTTAATCTTTAATTTTGAAGTCTTAAATCTTTAGCGTTTTTCGTTGCCAAATTCTAGATATTTTTCGCGTAAAAGTCTCTTTAACGATTTGCCAAAAGTTTAGCCGTTATGGAATGGTATTTTAATGCGGCTCACCTCCTTTTTCTCTACATTCCCGCGTCGACAAGGCGGATAGTGTGCGCGCGGAAAATATGTATCTGAAAAATGCTTTGACATGCGCTAGATACATTCTTCGTCCTCCGAAAACAAGTTGCAGACACGCTTAAGCGAGCGCATGCTGTTGCAACAGCCGGTACCCAAAACTATTTCCCACATTATGTTCGCGGTAGTCACGGAAGGATGACTAAGGAAGCGCAAGGCGGGCGCAAGTAACGAAGAGTGCGAGCGCGCAAGAGACGATGCAGGAAGTTGCCGCGAGCAAACAGACTTCCTTCCAAAATCCAGTCGTAATTCAGCTGCTCGTTGCACACGCGCTCAAGATGCATTCTGAATTTTTTCCTTTTTTTTTCTTTTTTTTTGAGAACGGAAAGATAGGAGACTCCGCGACGGGTTCTAAAATTAAATCTTCTCGTTTTTGTTCCTTTTCTTTTCTTTTTTTTTGTTTGCGTAATAGCACAGGCAAATTGGAATGGCGGGCTTAAGTGTACATCACTACGCGTTAATTCATGCGCCCGGTAACGAGAGAGACGGTAGGCGAAAAAAGCGAACGTGTTGACAATAATGGAGCACGTTTAAGGGGAGGAAAAGGGAGCGATTACAGCAGTGCGGGACATACTTCCTTGTCCTGAAGCACTTTGTAACTGGAATGGATGCGGGCGGACCGAGAACACAACGTCGCTTAAAGTTGAAACAAAGTTCCCTGACGGGTAGAAGGAACTGACTCTCCGGAACGTACGGGGTGACCCATAATTCCCGGGTATTGTTCTAACTATCTTGCGGTAGCAATACGTGCCGACTCTTTGTACCGTTTCTTGTCGCATAATGTTAACGTAATACGTAACTCGGACGTTTATGAAATGTAATATCTACGCGCTATATATTTGTAAAAAGTAAATAAATTTGAAAAAAAACAAAATATTCAGAAATCTACATCGACGACGGCAAAGATGAAATATTTAAGGATTTACGAGCAGAAATATCTAACGTCAAGTTATACATACACACACAATATATATTATCCGAGTCAGGCGGAAGGGCATTGCAAAACCCCCGCATGTGGCAAAAGCAACCTATATTCGGGATGCCGATAACTGCAGTTTTCTTGTGCAAAATCATTGAATACGCTGCGGCGAGAGCATACGGAATAGGGAATACCGAATAAAACGAGGATGCGGGAGAAATTTTATATCTCATAGCGCGTCGCGTCGCGGTGAATGTGGTAGAAAATTACAGGAAGCGCGTAACTTGGCTAACTTTTCGGGATTTTCCACAGAGTTTGATCGCCGAAATAAAATCGAGCGACAATCGCTTCCATCGGGGAGACGGAAAATTTCGTTTTGAACTTTTGCTTAAACAGCATCCGGTCTGAAACAGGGATTAAAATAACTTTCAATTATGTTTGCACTTTACATTTCCAGTCTCATTTCAAGTTTTTCTCTTTCGAGGCATTATAAGCTCTGAAATTTTTTTACTCGAATGAAATTAAAATACTCATATTGTCCTGATATTATCGTTTTTTAAATAATGTGGCAAAGTGTATGTGGATTTAAGTATGCGATAATAAAAAGCTTTCGGCGTTCTTTAGCGATAATAAAAGCCTTCAGAGTTTATTAAATATGATTTAGAGCTATCTCGAAGAAAATGAAAAACGCACCGCGAGAATTTTTTATTCGGACAGATCGTTTAAACTATTCACATGCGACTCTGCTATTTTGCTATTATGTCTGATATATATTCGGTTTCGCGCCATATATGTGATATTCGAGTCGAATAACATTTGGGGAAAGCTACGTAGCGTGTTTCGAAGAGGACGCCCGAAGGTGAACAACATTAATTCTCCGGGGACGTTTCGTGACGCGTAATGATGTTAGAATTCGGACGAGAAGCGGGATGCGCAACAAGCCGTACACATGCGATAAAACTGCAAGACACGCAATGCGTTTTGCCGCGCTCATTTCGAATGCAGATCAATGGAAAGTGATGCCGTGCACCTTCATTTCCGGTGGCTCATCTCCCTCCGGCCAATTCCAATACTACGGCAATACACACGTGGCATCGCCGTCCGCCTTTATAGGGCGACATTTTAAAATGGAAATGCAAGCGAATGGCGACGAGACCGAGCGAGTGACGCGAGAGCTTCGAAAAAGCACGATCCGTCCCGGAAAGGTTCAACCTTTCTCTGAGTCTACAAGTCTCCGGCATTCGATTTATTCACGCTTAAAAGTATCTCTTTGAGAATATGTTCGGTGCATTGACAATTTAACGATATCTTCCAGAGATGTAATTCGAGAAACGAAAAGTCCAAAAAGTATCAGTATGGACGGGCACGTTTTTACTATTTAAATGTGACGATTTCCTGGATCTTAAGATTAATAAAAAAAATTCAATTTGAATTCTTAAAGAAGCTTGATGCGAATTAATAATGATAAATTTTTTAAAATTTAAATTAAAAGAAATTCGAAAAAAAGTGGGTATTTTCGAATTAATCGCGATAATTTATTCCGCCAATCTTATTTTATTTTCGAAAAGAATGCGAAACGATGGCGCACGGTTGATGACCGCGACGAATAGAAATCGATGACGCAGCTCCAAGCTACGCCTTGCTACCCTCTATATTTATATATGTACATACGCTTGTATATGTTATCGTGCATTTACGCCATTGGTAGTTTAGTCTGGTTGTCGACGTTACCTTGGCGCAACGTTTTTCTGTAAAGGGAAATCGTGGCTCCATTTGTGCAGTCTGCTTTCAGCAGCAAACTGGATCGGCAAAACCACCGTGTGTTCGAGCGGCGCCGTGGAATGGATTTCAGGTCACGCTCGGCATTCCCCCGATAAGAACGTAGATGCGAATATTTAAAGACCGCGAATTTTCAGCGCTACACCGGCAGGGTTATGCCACGAAACGAGGAATCTGGGGCGAAGTCGAGGCGGAATCGAAATCAGGTTTAGTTAACCCTTTCCCTGCGGCATTGCGCGCACGAAACCCAATTGCACTCGGTTACGAAATTGTACCCGATCTATTTTTCCGCGAGAGAATAACTCTCCTTTCACCGTGTAATTTCTATCAGATATTTGCTCCCAATGTGTACGCGAAGTCACATTGTTACAAATTGAAATGAAATTTATATTACGATTTATATTATATTGAAAGAAAAGAAAAGAATTAATAGACGCGATAAAATATGTTTGGAGAAGCGAGAGATTTTGTAATTTTAGATAGAAAAAATTAATAAATAATTCTTCATGTGACGTGAAACATGCAGATAATTAATGGTAACCGAATTAAAATTGCAGGTATGTAGTCGGGAATTTCAATCAAAAATTTATCCGTTTTATTACTGGCATTCTGTTACATCGCGATAGCGCAAGTAGTACCACCATGTTATTACAACTAATTTCAAACACGAGAAACCGATAAAACGATTATTTATAAACTCACATTTGACCTCTCAGTAAGATCTCGTGATTTGCCATATCAACGCTCACAGAAAAGAAGGATTTATTCCTTGATTGTTAGAATATCAAATCCTGTGGAATATATCACAAGTATATATTTAAAATACTTAAGAATGTAAGCATAATTTTTAAGAATGCAGAATTTATATAAAAATTGCAAAATTAAATTTTTATGCACAAATATTCATAAAAATCTAAAATCGTAAGGTAAAGTTGTAGGCTGAAATTATAAAGTATAATTTAAAATTTAAGAATGTGTTACGTGATTTATCACCGTTGCTTCGCAAAACTTTGAAATTTTAAATATTGATACATTTTTCAATTTTAGATTTCAACAACTCCAAATGCAAAATAACATTTTCAATTTTGAAAAACTCGATGACAAAAAGCTTCAAAAGATCTAAAATATAAGAGAAAGAAAATTCAAAATTCATGTAAAGTTAATGATTTAAAAATTTATATGTATATTTACTTGTAAGAAGCATTCGTCGAAAATACTCAATTAATGAAGAAAAGACAAACTTTGTAGCGGAAAAGCTTTCGCGTGACGTCCAAGTTTTCGCGTTCATCAAACGTTTCTCTAATTACGACGAAAGTTGCGATAAAGAAGGATGTCAGATCGTTAAGGAAATTATCTAATTCGTTGCGAACATCCTATAGATATATGAAGCTAAATGTATTTGGATTCTATGACGTGAAAATCAATAAACCTGCACAATTCAAAACGAATGCCGAAATGACCAACATAAATATTAAGATCAACATTAAAATATTTTATAATATTTTTCATCTCATTAATTTTATTTTGCAAAATTTATTCTTAAGAGGACCTGATATACTTGTCAAAAATTTTTCTTTTTTCTATTAATTGAGAATTAGCTTATTTATTGTCTGACAAAACAGAGGTCACTTTCGAGTAAACTTTATTCGACTGCTATAATCGAATCCTTAACACTCAAATATCGAATTAGGAGTGTCATGCTGAAATATCAAGTAATCGAGGATTGCAAGATTCGCGAATCTAACGATGCATACATGCTATGATACAGCAGTCGAGACGGATCTACGTGTCTGGCGGTAACAGCTGTTAACTCCTTCGCGAAATGAAGCATTCATAGTTCTTGAAAGGAAGAGCCTGGTGAAAGTAAGCCGATTAACATTGAATCTTATGCGCGACTCTCGCGACTACGATCGAGGGAGATCGACTCGTTGAGACAGGGGGTTATAAATAAAGCCGAAATCAGATGGAATCCCATTTCGAGGTCGTATCATATTGGCCGCCTTCCAATAGCAGTAACGCACGTACAATCCAGCTCGACGGGGCAAATCCAATCCATTTAGCTTGACCCAGAATTCTCTGTTCACATCCATCCACGAATTCATACACTGTCTATCTTGCATGTGCAAGTATGGCGTGTGCGAGAACGAAACAAATTATTGGCAAACGCGAATTAACAATTTATATTGGAAATATGTCTAGATTCACACGATAAAATTTATTAATTGCGTGAAATATCGCTTTGTATTATTGCAAAATATTAATATAAAAATATTTATATACACGTTAATATAATTATTCATTATTGAGGTACTGTATTCTCTTTTCAGAGATATATTGAAAAATATTTCTAAATGCAACTAAATTAAATTAATTAAAACTGATTCATATCGTTTGTTATTTGAAACTGTTATTTGTTTTTAGTATTTTTGTTATTTATTTTAGATTCTTATTTGTCAAAAATTACATTGTTTTCATTTAATAATAAAAAGTCAAAGATACATCAAAAATTAAAAGAATCAGAAAATATATAATAAAAGTTGAGATTATATTTATCGATTCGATTAAAATAAGCAAATGGATCCTATAACATTGTGTCTAAATAAGTGTTTGGATGGAAGACAAAGGTAGCGCATAATAAAACGAGAAGCTTGAACGGCGACTACTTTAAGTTTAAAAGCGGGATACTACGGGAGCTTTCAAGAGTCATTTTCAGCGCATAATTCGACGCTTTTACTCGATAAAATCTCAGACGGTAACAATTCGCCTGCCATCGCGTCATATACTTTCACGACACCGCAAAACTTGGACTGCAGCGGTACGATATCGCGACTGATTAAAATATTCCGGAACAATCGATTCCGTGCTCTTTAAGCATTAATATTAAGCGAATGAGAGAGGTTCTTTATCGAACAGAGTGCATTACAATGATGGTATTCACTGTCGGATAATTGATTTTATTCACGTTCTCTCGAAACTAGGGATTTATCAGACGCTTTACGAGAGCATACGTAACGATCTGATTCAATTTGAGCGCGCGAAATCGGCATAAAATATTAGTAGTATTGCTGCAACAAATCTTTAAGCTAGTTGCTCTCAACATTATTGAATCCCCGAGTACCGACAGCAACGGATTAATTATACGATGTAATGCGATTAAAACATTGTTTTGTAAAACAAACATTAATCAAAGAGAGATAACAATAACGGGCGAGACGGAACGAAACAGTTTTAATTGCTCGTAGATCGTACTAAGTAACGTTATGCGCGAACTTTTCCCAGTAAACTCGTTTAAAAACGGATTAAGTCGGATGTTCGTGTATGTTTATGTCCACCAACAAGATACGTTAACAGCGAGCGAGTCTAATCAGAATGACATTACAATAAAATTCCACTTTACAAATCTAAATGTCGCGAATGTAATGAACGTATTTCTGAAATTTTGCAGGTACACGCGCACGTCAATGCTAAATCCAATAAATGCTGTGTCCGACAAATTTTATCTAGTTTAATAATAAATGGATTAAATGTTGTTAAAATTGAAGATTTAATATTATAAATTTGATGATTTAATATTATAATTATCAAAATAATAATAGCGGAATAATATCCACGTTATCAGCAAATTTCACGAAATTGATCATCTAACAGGTCAACATCCTCTTTTCCGTGGTCAATTTTGGAATAACGATCGACAGGCGATTAATAAATATCGCTAATGAACAAAATACTCTCGACCGACTACGACTGACTTAGCATAATAATGAAATATCAGGAAGGAGTACTGGCGCCGACGTTGAATTAATTCGTTCACAAACCGGAACCGCGACGATAGGCAGACCGACTGTTAGCACAGGTCCTGAAATAATAATTCTCGTCGGCTGTTTGCTAACGAGGTTACCGCGGCCGAGATTATTCCTCGAGGAGAGGTGCTTGGACGGCACGACCGGGCCTGAAAGCAAGGCCGAGGGGAGACAATAGGATGAATGGCGCCATGATGAAAGGAAGCGTAGGATCAAGTAGGATGCAAAGACAATCGCTAGATAGCTCCTAGAACGCCGCAAATGAAATTGTGGGGGCAAATAAATGCACTCGCAGCGTATGCAAAAGCTCGAAGACTCTAAAAATCTGAAGCGATTTTGTTTCGGAATAAATCACAAACTTAAATATTTTCCTTGGATGTGTCTTAGACATCCGAATAACAATCTAAATCTCTATCTACGGTGTGTTACCGAATCTTCAATTATGTCTCCCTTTGTTACACCAATGTACACGTAAAACGAGCGTGCTTGGAATCACAAAACACTCTCGTGCGCCCGACTACCGAGAGATAAATAATTATTATTATAGCACACACGCGGCTGTAATACGAATCCCGCTATATCCTCTAACGCGATGGTGAGTTAGGGAGGCCGTAGCTCGTAGTCATGCGTTAGGTAATGTTACGTATGTATGTTCGTATTCCGACTGTGAATTATTTCCGCCCGGCCGTTCCCCTTCGTGACGGCGCGCAAGTGAATGGTACAGATTTATCTGGGTCTGACTTCTGGCCGACTGGTACTACGTTGCTAGTGGTGTCGCCCAGGCTCGAGTCGGACATGGAGCTCCGGCCTGCGGAAAGCGAGACACCTGCCTTATATCGTAACGCCAGGACGGAGGTAATAAAGAGTGTCATCGTTTAGCAAAGCCGCTGGAAAGGTCGGCGATAAAGCCGCGCTGACTCTGTAAACGTAACTCAAGGCAGACGGGCGTTAAACCGCGGGTGGAAGTGCCACGGCGATAAAAGCGCCCGGTTATATTCCGTTGCAGGATTATACCGGGATACAACGTGGCGGGCATATAGCAGGATGCTACATCAAACGCAGCGACGGATGATTCACGGCTTTTTGCCGATCTTTTACACGGCACGCACGCGGTCATTTTCGATTTTGATGTACGCGCGCGCGCGCGCGAATCGGAATTGATATTGCGCTATAACATCAGCGAAAAAGAACTTTTTTTCCAAATCACTTTTATGAGATTCTTTGGTGTAGTATATTCTCGATATCATCTAGTACACTATAACATAATATCTTAAACCAAATGCAATTTTTTTATATAATAATAAATTTACGAATTTATGGAGATCCACGAATATATTTTATATATATATATATATATATATATATATATATATATATATGTATATGAGATTATAATTTTTATTAATTTGAAAATTTTTTTTATTGTGCTTAAACGCGAAAAATTAAAGGCATTTATAAATTTACATTCATACTTAGCAAATGAAGTGTAAAAAAGAAAGAGCAAATATATTAAAATATCACGAATGAGCGAAGATACGATCGAACTTCTCTTCGAGATGCGTACATCACGATTGAATTATCAAAGACGTGTTAAATTACGTTTCATAAATTGACTCAATTCGCACGATCGCACGCGCGACGGAATTTCCCTCTCTCGTTCTCGATTTTACATGAAATGATAACTCCCGATTACCACGCGGAAAGAATTTATTGCGCTTCACTCGCGCCATCATTTTTGACACCTCGTTAATTTCAACGAGACAGTCAAAGGACAGAACTAACTGTTCCGTTGATCCTTTTCGCGCTTGAACTGTTCCATTCACAGCTGTAATGCTGTCGATTGCGAAATTCTTTGCAAATGTATTAGGAATTTACGATGGTTGTCAATTTATTTGAGAAGAAAGCTGCTTGTGGAGAACAGATAGTCCTTTCGCGGATATCTCTTGACAAGAGCTCATACTTCTTTGAATTGCTTCGCAAATTATTTGATATTCGCGACTATTTGCACGAACTTTTGCAATGAAAAGTTTGCGCATTAAGCATCATCGCTATATGCATGCAGATCCTCTAATGCGCACTTATGCTTATTTATGCTCGAGGCTAAATCACCCGAACTATTATAACGGGTTAGGCGTTCGTGTTCGCCAACACGAGACGAAGTTTAAACTCGCCCCTATCACACGGTGGGAAATCCCACGGACGGACAGAAATTTCAGATATCTAAGTCTGCGATGATTGATGTCAGATTGTCCCGGATTCGGTTTGACAGACGCGGATCAGATATCTTGAAATTTCTTTCAATTGATTCCTGCGACTGTGGACACGTAGTTATTTTGAAATACATGAAATGTAAATATATGGAATATACGAACATTTAATGTAATGCGCGGAAATAGATATGACCAGATAATTGATAGAATATATGTATAATCAATGCACATAGTTTTAGCAACGTAAAGAATTAGACATGTAGATTATTTAGCCACGAACATAAATAAGCATTAAGCAAGAAACGTCATGTTGATTAAGCGAACAGAACATCAATACCAAACAGATATATTTAGATAATATACTCTCTAAAAGTGAATCAGTGTATTATCACTGTAATCAGTGCTGTACTTATAACTGCTTGTAATCAGTGAGTATTTATTGTTTTTCAGTGATAATACACTGATTCACTTTTAGAGAGTATATATGATATTTATAATCGCTTAAAGTATAATACACATTATACGTAATATTAAATATACGTTTTTAATAAAACAATGCACAGCAGTTATTATAGAACCGGATCGTCGCTGACATTTGAAATATTTAAATTTAATATAAAAATATACGCTTTACGTTAATATGACAACTGAATGAAATGAACTGATATTTTGCTCCTATTTTCAATCTCTATGTTTTTACATTTATTAATTCGGATAAATTTTTTATAAATTTTATTTATATGAGATTGTAATTTGTATTGTATTGAGTTCTTACTTTATATCTCATATAGGTAATAAACGAACAGTTTTTTAGAGATTTAAAAGAAGATGTTTCGGTAGTAAAACTAAAAATTAAATTAAAAAGTTTCAAAATAAAATGATATAAGCTTAAAGTATCAAAGTAGATATTAGATTATATTGGAAAAAGTGGTAAGTACAGGGGAAAAAAATTCGACTCGGGAAAATATACGTATGTGTGAAAATTTAAATTGTATATTATTAAAGATAAATTTGCATTTACCATGCAAAAAAACTTTCATAATTTTAACTGATAATAAAAATTTTAATAAAACTAGTATATTTAATAGATTAGAATCTAAAATTATGTTACGCATTAAACTCTCTCTTTCAAAATATATACAGAATAAATACTATATAAGACACATTTAATACAGAAAAGTCTTTCTAAAAAAAAGGGTAGAAACGCGTCACGTACGTAAAAAAAATATCCATACTTGCGTGCAACAAATAGAAATTAAAGAAAATAAAAATTTTAAACGCTACATAATAAAATCTGTTATTTATATGTATTTAGCGTTTGTTACCATAAGATAAAATAAATATTTTAAAAAATTATTATTGTATGCATCGAATTTTGTATATTTAATACATATAATAAACAGATATTTAATGGGATATAATAATTTTTGTTACAAGGTTATGTAATTTTTACAAAAATTTCATTCTTTTTAAATACACAAGCTATTGTAAGATATCATATAAAAGCTTTTTCTCTAATTTTTGTTAAGTTTAAATTAACTAAATAAATGAGAATAGATATATACATAAGATTAAGAAAAAGAAATATTCAATTCTGACTCGAGTTCACCGCACGAATATTAACACGCGTATGTAGCGTAGTAAAACGTTAAGATGCCAACGATAACTTTACATATGGTGTGCAGCATGCAGTCATGAATACGATCATGAATGCAACTATAGATATTAGCTTTGAAAACAGCAGAATTGGTACGTTTCAACAGAAGGATAACAGTGTTACACTCTCCGATGCAAGCTTACGACAATATTCCTGCGAAAAGTATAATGTATCTCCCAGTCTTAACTTATATTTCTGTGATAATATAAAGGCCAGTTATCCTTTACGATAACAGCAAACATAATCGTTCGCGTCGATTATTATCTACATCCATGCCTTAGCATCGATCGTTTTTAAATAATTCTCCGACCATTCGTATTTATTCTGTCAATACATCAATATTAATAATAATTAATTTGCGTAGATGAATTCGAACAAATTGTCAATCAAGAATGTATTAAAATAATAACTGTTTAAATATCATTGATATTATTTCAATGGAACGTTCGTCATATCATGCATTCATCAAAACATGTGCGCTTCCTCAAAATTTATGGCCTAACACTTAAATTTATGATCGATTTTGAATTTGAAAAGCGATAAAAATGTATTATCAGAATAGTGTTCTAGCAGACAGCGATTTGGCAGCACTTTTATATTTTCATTACCTTACCAATGTTTTCGTTCCATTACGAATCTGAACATAAATTCTAGAATATGTTACTCCAGCACGTCCAGTGAATCGGAAAAAAATGGCAACATTTTGTTTTAAATGAATAAACATATAATTTTTTCAGCTAAAAAATTTGATTAAAATTAAACAATAAAAAATTTAATATTGATAATTAAAAAGCAAAGGAAGTATGATTAATTAAATAATAATTTTTAATTATTTAATATTATTTAATTAAATAGTATTAATTTTTAATTAATAATGAATTTTTTCTCTATTATCAAACTAATAGAATTTTTACTAATAAAAAAATTGCATTTAAATGAAATAATCATTCTATTATGTTAATGTAGTTTAAACTTGTGTTTGTACTACTTTGCGAACAAATTACCCCTCTTTAATTTTCAAGAATTCGGTCGCGAAAATTCAAAGGCTAAGACCGCCATAGCACATCGTAAAAAAAAGACAATACGAGCAACCTTTCATCTCACGAGCATCGATCAGGCAGTGCTAATTAAGGTAACCCTCGAAAAAAAACTACCTGAATGCTAGCTGATAGAACAGTGCAAAAAAATGCAACTCTCAGCGTATGATCGCTTCAACGAATCAAAAGTGAAATATAAAGAATAAAAACGTTCTCTTTCTTTTTCTCTCTTTCTCTCTCTCTCTTTTTCTCTCTTGCGAAAAGTTCATAGGAAAAATAGGTTGAATGCCTTCGCATTTTCGGGCGTCAGTCTGCCTCGAGGCAAAGTAAAATCCTGTAAATCAGAAATTTTTATTCGCTGAAATTTCAGTCAATTTGCAATTCAATTTCTGCATATCTCTCTGTTGATGATTCGTCTTTTTCAGGTTTTATTCTCTAAAAGATCGTATTTTTCTCAGTAGTAAAAATTTATCACAGTAGTAAAAATATCTAATAATCGTGAAAAGGAGGCTTTTAAGTATCTGGAAAATTGTAAGCTTAAAGATTTTCAAGTCTATTGTAGATCTTCTTGCAGATAAAATAAAGTTTATTTCTTAAAGAATAGTTTTTTTCGTTCTTATAAGCACATTTTTTTATCCATCGTGTGTAAATACATTTATGTATCGGGAGTTTCGAACTACAGCGAGTATCGATGTTTTTGGATTGTATTAAAATTTGGATATGTTTGCGAATTGGAACTTTATTGGTCAAAGATCAAGAGATGCAACGAGTACATCAGGAAATGCGCCTGGAAGTCTCAACGGGATAATAGATGCAAATATAATCTGGCGGGCTTTCACGGTGCATTTAATGTTTCACGAGCATACAAAATGGATACTGTATGCCGGTGCAGTTACATCAGTGTTACTGCAAAGTTTCATGCCGCATGTAAGCAAAGTATCGAAAATCGAAAGTGAAGTTTACGGATATGGAAAGTGTCGCGAAATTTTCTTTGATTTTAGCTTAGATTTTCCAAGATTGCTGTGTACAAACTTCTTCAGTGTTTAATGTCTTAATAATTCTAAAAACATTTATCAAAATAGAGAGCTAAAATTTTCCAGATACTTAAAAGCTCCTTTTCACGATTATTAGATATTTTTATTACTATGATCTAATTTAAATGATTAAAGTATTGCAACTTTTTGAAATAATCATTGAAAAGAGAGATCGATTCTTCTGCAATTTCATTACGTTGATAACACATACAAGTTCTCCGCTCAAACATGTTCCCAGAATCTCTAAGAATAACGTCTTTTAATTTTGAACCATATCTCGTTCACAACGGATTCATTTAATATCTCTCGGAACGCAATAGACGCGAGTACGGAACAATTTTATTTCTTACAATTTCTCTCGTAATGTCTTCTACCACGACTTTTCGCATTGCGTGCGTTCTTCGCGAATATCAAACGCGTATATGCACGAGTATATAAATATAGACCGGTCCATTGCGTACTGAGATTAAATTTCCTGAAAACGAGACGGACTGAGGAACAGTCGAGGGAAAATACAGCCGCAAGAAAACCGGATGCAAAGTTAATCCCGCGGCAGCGAACAATTCGAGCATTTCTTCGTGCAAATCAAGAGACGGGAAAACGACAAAAGTACTTGACACAAGTTATTTACAGTTGTTTCCAAAGTGTCAAATACATTAATGCATCAGAACTTTTCGACATATTATTTTGTATGCAGTTAACAGACACATATATATGATAAAATATTTTCTTTAAAGAATGCATATTTTGTATTCATCAAGATTGGGAACTTGATATAATCAATTTCTTAATAAAATCATAAAAATCACCGGATATATTCTTTTAAATTCCCGTATCAGAGTAATCGGATTTCGTAATTGAGATAACATTCGGCTTTAAAACGGGTACTCAAACAGGATACGAGGATAAAGTAAATATTATGAATTATAACATCATATTGGTGATTATCGATTCCGATCGGATATTTTCATCCGCGGTAATAAACGATGCAGCAAAACTTCGGCATTCCGTTATTGTACGATATTACAACGCCGAACAATAAAACGCATCATGTATTATTTGGTGGAAGCTGCGAGTATGAATCTTTCATGATATCGCCGAGAACGAGCGGAGAGAGTGCTGGAAGTATACGGTAGCAAAAGATAAAAAGGAATTTCAGAATGCACCTTAACAAACATACATTTGCTTATTGATTTATTCATTTAAAATGATTTTTGATGTAGCAACCAAAAGTTTTGTAGATAACTTGTTGCAAACGATATTCTAAAACTTTGAAACTTGGAGCGATACTAATAAGCTGCATCGTACTAGAGAAAATTGATGTTTCTTCTTACAGACATTTTCTTACAAATTCGATTATACTTGTGATATACTATGTATATTTAAGTACATTAAGAAAAAACTTAATAATCACAACAAAGAATTATATATTAAATCACTGATTTCGCGTTAATTAAAGAATTTAAAATTGAAGGAAGCATCTAATTAAAACACGCTTAAAGAAGAATCAAAGAATTTATAACAAAATTCCATTAAGATTATATCAAGATACAACATCAACAGAAACCAAGCGAATACAAGTGTCGAAAAGAAAGAAAACCAATCTCGGGGAAGAGGACAGATTAAAGGATTTACTAGACTATTAGAATTGTACGACGCCGAAACGAGAGTACGAGGGGAACGCTACAGCCAATCTACAAGGCGAACGAGAATTACATGAATATATAAGATACCCGAGTCCGATGTGTACTGTCGAGAGGCGCGCAGTAGAGATAGCACGGCACTGGTCAGACATGAGAGAGGATTTCACTGCGGAAATAGTGGAACGAGGGTCGACGTGCCACCGCCGCCAAAAGTCAGAGCTGGGGATTAGTACGTACACACGGACGCAGATTCCCACATGGTCGGAAGATAATGGATTATCAGCTGGCGAAATTAGTAAGTGGCTTTGTCGTAATTGCGCGAAAACCGTCCGACCGCGTCGCGTCGCTCGTTCGCGTTCGTTTGTCAGCGAATCGATATCTTTTAATACCGCGAGAATCCGAGGAACGAAAAAAAAGGGAACAATCATCTCGGGCGTGGAACCGTAATATTAGGCGCATTCCAGATCTACGAATGGATGAAAAATCATCCTTTTCCCGGTCGAGAGAGTATTACATCGTCTAACGAGGATGAAACGTCATGACAACTCGCGTTGCGCTCGCGCGAGTTAACATATGTTTGCACTAACCCCCCGCATAGTTATGATTATACTGCACCGCTCGAAACTACAACGATGTCGGGGCGTACGAAGTAATTCCGAATTCGTGTATACGCGCGCTCTTAATTGAGCAAATATAACACCGCGATGTTTAACGAAGGGATCCGCGCGGGGACGAAGGATACGTTGCGGATCCACCTACGAATTTCGTCCTTGTGTGCTCGTGCAAAATACAACCGCGTCGATTTTACTCGTATCAATTTTGGAATTCAAAATTTGTATTGCCAAAAGTTTCGAAAACTCATTTTGTGCCTCGAGTATTTCTCCTCTGCATTTTTTGCAATATAATATATTTATCAAGAACACGACATTCCTTTAGAGTGATAATAAAGATATCGAGGATCTGCGAAATATTTAATGCAACCTCGACTGCGGGCGGTGGATGACAAGAACGATGGTAGTCTCGCCTGATAATCCGGCGTGCTATCGGAAAATCCAGTACTAACCTCCGACGAGAGCTTATCTCTCTCGTTAGCACGCGGGACCGTTGGAATAATTTTTCTTCCTTCGAGGAGAGAAGATCCAGCGCGATGCAATTCGTTATTCACGCGATACCTGAGGCAATTAAAGTAAAAGCGATTCGAGTTAATGATGCTAACCCGATTATGTCAGCGCGAAGTTAGTAGTACAGCACGCTACTTGTGCCGACTTCTTAACATTACGACGATCAGCTTTAATTCCTTCGAGGCAAAAGCTGTTAATTGAATCTGAAAGTTTTTTCGCGACCGGTTTTTTTGAATACTTAAACAGTCATGAGTGCTTCAGAGAGAATTCTCTCGTATATTTATGGTCTTCTTGTCACGTTCGGCTATTGATATCTTATAGAGAATGGCGAATTGTAAAAATCTTAAGGAAAAAATTTACTTATGCTCTCTTAAATTTCTATAAAAATATATTATATTATATAATATAATATATTATTATCCTTAGAGAGGAAGTCCTGTACTGGGATGATTTACGACAGGAAAAGGTATCTATTAACTGGAATCATATAATATAAATGAAATGAATAAAGCTGTGGAACATGTGACATTTTGTCAACATGTGACCTAATTTTCTTTCCTAGAAATTATGCCAAGCATTATAACGACGGCAAACCCGCGAAACAAACAGTTGAGGTATGGTTAATAAATTTGCAGTGTCCTCGAGGACATAAGCAACATAAAGTTGCTCCCGCAGCGTTGCATTGTTTTCCTTGCTTTCACTGTTCTCTTCTGTGCATCTGTCATCCTTTCTCTCCGATATATAAATAATAACTTTTTTGCATTCTTTATGCCAAAATCTTCTTAAAACAAATCTTTCTCTAAAAAAGAATCAACAATTGAGCGGTTTCGCAATTCAATCTTTGCGAATAATTTGAAAAAAATAGAGTATCGTCCCAAAATATATAAATAATTTATCATCAATAACGAGTTATATTTTACGAACATTATCATTAAGATAAAAATGCCGATGATAAGCGAGATGGGATGTCGGGAAACCTGCCGAGCGATAACCTTTGACTCGTGTTAACATAACGATAGCCTGAAGGTTACGAGAACGAGAGAGGGAGGCAAAATCAATAACGCAGCTAATAATAAGCACAGAATCCGTTAAAGTGATGACGTTACATCCAATTTGTACCTCATTCTCCTGGCGAGACGTAGAGGCTTCGGCTTTGTGGATTTTAAAGGCGATCGTCCGAAAGTAGGAGCTCGGAATGGTCGAGACTAGTTGCTTTTTATTTTTAATCCAGTGCTTTTTATTTTTATCCTTAGTACTTTTGCTTTCTCTCCTGCGCGAAAATTTATAAGCAATCGCGACGTGAAAATTTATAAGCTCTTTAAATAACTCCCTGCACGATTACAAGAATCCGTGTTACGGCGTGATCCTTTTACCGTGTGGGTCTTTAATCGACTGCCGACGAGCGATCGCGCCAATATACGCTTAACAGCTTTCTAGCGCTTAACTCTCGCCCTAAACAAATGGCTGCAACCGCGAACGAGCGATAGTTTTCGCCCTTCGCATAGTTCCGTCTCGCATACCGGTGGTGCACCGAAAATTTACGCTCCCAGAAATCTCTCAGAATTTCGTGATCGCCCATCTTGACGCGCGCGCCGACAAAAGTTCCGCCTCTCTCCTCCTTGACAACTTTTCATCGTGCGCGAAATATCCTGGGAGAGAAATTAGAGATCGCATCCCCTGAGAATAATGAATTATCAAAGCGTGATGTTCGCGTCTGACGAAGCCGAGAAGCGCAACCGTGAAAACTGACATTTCTTTCAAAATTCACGATACGCATTTTATATTATAATAGACTGCATTTTTTTAAATTTTTAGATTATTTTGACATTCTCTTTTGATATTAAAATTTTTGAAGCTTTAAATGTTTTTATTATAAAATTTGTGCTAACCTAACCAAATATAAATTATATAGATTTTGCATTTTTCACACAATACAATTCTTGCATTTTATGATTCGATTCTTTTTTTTAATAGATAGATTTTAAGAAGTAAAAGAAACATTTTTAAATCTCGTATAAAGAAATGTATCGGCGTGTAAAAAAATAAAAATAGATACCGGGCAATATTCAGTTTTCGATAAAAATTTTCTCGCTAAATTTACAGTCGCCCTGTAGATTTAAAAAATTCAAATAGAGCAGAGAAAGTCATGACTTATTTACTTCTTATTTTCCGAAAGATGAAAGAGAATTAGTAAGCGCAACTGCCGATGAAGTCAAACATGATTATCGACAGGATGTTGCAACGTAATTGTGATCCAATATTTGGATTAATTTGCGCTTGCGAAATTATATACGGTATCAAAGACATTAAGAGTACTTTAGTCCACCTCTCTAACGCGCACACGAACTAATCGTTCATATAAAACTAAGGAAAAAATTCGCGTTCGCACCGTCGGCAACAACTTTTTGCCGGTAATTTCTTAACCAATATTAAATCTCTTAATAAATCAAGTTATAAATTTCAATCAAGAATTTCTCGGAAACTTCCGTCTTCCTTGTCCGGGAGCTTCTTTCATCAGTCAAAGAATTTAACGTCGATTAACTACGCTACTAGTAATTGGCGTCAATATATCGACAGAGATGAATCCCGAGAGCGCAAGGAAAATCTCAACACGAACTTTGACAGAGACCGAACGGAAACTTCGGACTTTTTGATCTCGGTTTAGATTTTAAAAATTGCAAGAAACTCTGGAGAGGAGGATATCTCTGGAGGACTTGCGATTTCTTTCTTTTCCCTACCTTTCTTTTCGACTTTTTACGAGAAAAAAGAACACATAAATGAACGAACAGATAAAAGAACGAATGAGCAGATAAAAAAAGTGTTCCCTGTACATCATTGATATATAATGTAGAAAGAAAAATCAGAAAAAATATAAAACTCTATTCAGACGATCATTAATAAAACGACAAGATAATTATGTGTCCTTCCTTTGACAAAACAATTGCTGTTAATTAATTCACTATACATCTTACGCAGAATATCAACTTTTAATTAATATTTTTAATACGAAGAAAATTTATTATATCATGAAATATCTAAAACATTCATATTATAACAGAATAAGTGTCAATAAAAATCACAACTTAAAATAAAATATTTTTTTTTAAATTTACTTGTCGAATTCTTAATATTTTAAAATACTGTTCTTCATCTATCCGTATAATATGTTTATCGTTCTTAATAGAATGTTACCTAGAAGTATTCTTTTGCTAAAAAGTTTATACTTTATAAATTATTTTTATATATAATTTAACTTAGAAATTCCTGCGTTTTTCTTCTTTCTTTTGTTATTCGTGGAGTCGATGACGCGGCTATTCGAGAGCGCGTCGGCCCTTTAAATCAAAAGTTCTTCATCGACATTCCGATCGAGTGGACACGAAAGCGCGGAAAGAGCTGCTCGATTATTCTCATTTCGTTCTGCCGCCATCACTTTAATGGCGTTGTTTCGTATCGGACGTAGGCCTTTGTGTGGAATATCGAATAGCGACGCTTTGAGTCGTTTCGAGCTAAAAAGTTTCTCATCGACATAACGAAATATCGACGGTAATTTTTTTAGTATCGTCAATAGGATATATCCTTGCAACAGAATATTATAAACATTTCCTCTCTTCTAAAAGAGATTATGATTTCATTCACAGTATTATGTGAATTTAATACTATTTTTTATATTCAGGCTTTCGATATAATTTATAGAATTTTGATTCTTCTATATCGTATCGAAATGAATTCTAGAAAGAGAATTCCTGATATGTTTTAAAAAGATAATAACTATATATAAAAAATAAGTTTAAAGATATATGTTAAAAATGTAATGTAAAATATGATAAAAATATAATTCACTTTTTCCGATTTATGAAAAGCATTTTCGATCGATTTTTAGCATTTTTCTTTTATTTGAATCAGGGGATCCATATAGACTATAATATTTTGTCTATACAAAATATTATATTGATTCCGTGAATTATATTTTTATCATATTTTACATTACGTTTTTAACATATATCTTTAAACTTATTTTTTACATATAGTATTTTTTACATATTATCCTTTTAAAACATATCGGGAATTCTCTCTCTAGAATTCGTTTCGATACGATATAGAAGAACCAAAATTCTATGAACTGAACCAGAATTCTATGTTTGAGATATTATCCCAAACATTTAAAAAAATGCCAGACTTTTAAGATAAATTTCTATCTGAAAATTGAAAGAACGCGTTTACTATTTCATAAAATGATTATTATTTTTATTTTTACCATGTATTAGTTGTTAGAATTCTTTTCAAAACATATCAAGAATTTTAGATTTTTTTGTAAAAAAATCAGACTACCTATCAACTATATTAAAATTTTGAAAACGAGATGTTAATTTCATAGAGATCAATGCTACGCGTTAATATATTACGTCAATATAATCATTAATTTTCTCTTTCATCACATTTTTATATATTATTTTATCTTTTCTCATCGACATTTTATTTTTCTTTAACTGTAGTAAAAGCACACGAAAAAATATATACAAAAGTATTTTTATCATAAATGTTTTTCTATTTATCACACGTCGTTCATTTTTATTGTGCAAAATTTGCTTCTGTAAATATTAAAAAGAAAACTGTAAATTGTATTTATTAAATATATATATGTATATGTTGCGTTGGCAATATAATGTAATTTCCGCTGCTATTTCTGTATTGGGCACATTGTGAAAATTGCTCAAAAGCTTGTGTTTTGTGGTTTGAAAAGTTATCCATCATCACGCACACTAAAAACTATAAATTCCATTTCGATGAGCGGCCATTGAAACTGTAGCGCATTCGAGCGATGTCGCCCGTAGCGTCATGTTTGCATGCGCAACATCGCTTCTAACTGGTCAAAAAACACATTGCCTCTGTCTATTTGAAATATTTTAATCGGACGAAGACAAAGGGCCTACGCGTCAAAAAATCATTTTTCAATTCGCTCATCTCAAAGCGAATGTCAAATCGCTGCTGCGAGAAATACCGACCATCGTTTTTTCGCGGTATCGTATCAGCTTTTGTGAACTACCTCGAACAAACCATTGATTTGTGAACAAATTCCGGGAAAAGGCTATCAAATCCTCGTAACAGTATTTTTCAATAATCAAACAATTTAATGTCTACGATTATAGACTTGTTTTGTTTTTACAGGATGTAAAATAAAAATTCTTACAGAATGATTAAATATTAATATAGCCTTATAAAATATTAAGTGATCAATATTTTCGAATTTACGAATATTGAATAAATATATTTTTGGATTCTGCAATTTTTAATTATTTTGCCTGTATATATATTTTTTATTAATTTCACAAATTTTTTACCATTTATTCGATAAAAATGCAAAGCAAATGCACTAGCAAAAAAATTGAAGAATTTTTAAATTATTGATTATTAATATGATGAAATATGTGAGGGAAACAGTATCGGTGGAAAGGATCTAGCGAAATTCTTGAGCTCGTAATAAACTCTTATAGTTTCGACATAAAGCTAATGGATATTCTCCGCCGAGGGATCAAAGGCTGCCCGTAAACCATCCTCGAAAGTTAACATTGTTTTCAACAAGAATGCACAATAACCAGTAATATAAATTATAAAGTAATATAAGTAATATAAATTATCTCGCGAAAATGAGAGCATGTAATAATAGTGTAATAGTCGACATAAGTGATACAACCATATGATTTTGTCAGTCATTTTTTTGCGTGACTAACGACGCAACGAATATGAATTACGAATGCATACGAAAATATAGCAAAGAATCTTTATATAAAATATGTACATTACACGCATTTAGTCTAACACAAAAAATGCAGTCGCGATATCCATGTACCGATCAATAATACTAAAGTCTGACTTTTGCTTCGTCCGACCACGATCTGACACGTATGATCCTATGGCGAGTCCACTTTGCAATTAACGAACTTATAATTAGCGCACGACGCTGACAACTTTCCTCAGTTCGGATTACGGTCCTTCCTGTCAGCGACAAACGCGTGTTAGCGTGTTACTTTGTTGGCAGTGTCAGATAATAATTGTGCTCTCGCGTGTACGTTTATATAATATGTACTTGGTCAAGCTTCCGGTTCCCATCGTTATATTAACGGAAGATGAACGGATCGATACGCGTATTTTCGTTTATCAAGCGTGTCTCGTATCCTTTTATTAAAATATAATAAACGATGTAATCGAAAAGTGATGCGAGATTATATTTATCGAATGTGTGACCAATATTTTGTGGTGACTGGCGTCATTTAATAAAATGAAATATCGATGTAAGAATTATAAGCTATTCGGAATATCAAACGGAATAAAGTAATTATTCGCTTAAAATAAAACATGAATGGACACGGAAAGCAAATTGAAATTGAGTTTCAGCTTATTTCATTTTGTTTCATATTCATTTTATATGTCGAGAATATATGTATTATACATGTCATTTAAAGCTTCAAATAAAAATTTTTACGATTGAAGATTTTTCAATAATAGAAAAGAACAGATGAAGCAGCCACGCTTAATTTTATATATTACTCTATATTTTATAATATAGTGAATTATTTAATGGAACATATATAAAAAAATAAACATGTCATAAGAAACTTTGAACTAATATTAAGGAAAGTTAAATTAATGACTTATGCCTTTATTTTAATGACTTATGCCTTTCTTTTCATCTTCAGAATCTTTCATCGGCGAATAATAACATGAATGCAGCTTGTGATAAATTAGGTATTAGAAGAGACGTTCAAAAAAATGCGTTCAAAATCGAACTTGCTCGAAAAAATTTTCGAAAGTTCACTTGCGGATTTCTTATACAGGTGTTTTCTAGTGCACAAGTAATCCCGATAAAAGACGTTTTTCTTTATAAAAATAAACGGAATTCGATGAACAAGTTTAACAGTTATATAAGATTATCAATATGAAATTATATCAATATAAAAGGTAATCTTTTTCGGAGTAAAAAAAATAAAAGCAACAATTTATGTCTAAGAGCTAAAAAATTTAAGTACGTAAAGAGAGAATAAATATTCATTTAAGAAAATATATCGCTACGCGAGAAATATCAAAAATTTGTACGAGCTATAAAATTCTACTGCAAGTATACGTTTTTCTAGGATATCCGATATTTTGTTACACAGTTACAGCTATAACATTTTGTAACCGTTTTGTAACCGTTATCGTAACGCTGCACGCCGAAAATAGTCATTTTTTCACTTTGAGTTGCGTAATCGTATATCGATTAGAAATATTGAAACAACCGTTCGTACACACATATTCCATATATCGTACGAAATAATTTTCAACAATTTAAAAAAAAAATAAAACAGTTTTAGGATTATCGCATTCACGTTATTTTTTATACATGAACGTTTATTTGTTTCTTAAATTGAATACAATAATAAGTTATATAAAAAATATATGTAAACGTCATAAATACCTAAAAAAATGTAAGAGAGACTTTAGAAAAATCAAAATGTATAAAAATATAAATTGATAAAAAAATATATATAGTTAAAATTTTCTTAAATATTTTTAAGTAAACGGAGACTCTGATAAGGGAGTCAAATTTTAATTGATTTCGCAGTTAACGGATGTGCAATTCCAGAATATCCTCGGATTTTTCAATTATTTAAGAATCTAAATATCCACAAACTTGCTCGAGTTCCTGGAAACACCCGCCGCCGTTGAAACAAATTACAAAATAATTTCGCTGCCGAAGTTCAGCTAGCGGATAGGTCCATTTGCTGCAGCGGCGCCGCGCGTTTCGATCTCGAACGATGGCGCAGCTTGGCCATTCTTTCTCGTTTCGTCGGCGACGGCGGAGTCAGCGCGTTCGTTAAGACGCCCGGCAGGAATCCCGTCGCTGATTGCGAAGTCTAATTATAATTTCCGGAGGTCTCGGGCAATTAGCATCCAGCAGCTGCAACGGGCAACGTTGCACGGCTGCGCATCTTATTATATCGTCTTTTGTCGTACAAGCGAGCGATTCGAACGTGGAGAACATTCGCGTCGAGGATACCCATGTTTTCCTGCGTTTCTAGACCTTCTCGTGATAACTCATGACCGATAATTTATTAACGAAATTACGGCATCGAGCAAAAACGCGGGCGAGCAAACAAACGGAGAAAAAAATATGGTTCTTCTTCATTAGGCGCAATTATTCCGACGAAAATTGTATAGTTATCACGCCCGTAGATAATACGTTTATTATGATTCTATTCATGTTTATATAATGATTCATGTTATGATTTACACAATTTATGTCGATATAATTAATTGTCTATTTTAATTGAGGATTTTATGATACAGCGAATAAAATAAATGTTAGTTTAGACAATTTTCAAGTTTCGAGATAGTAAACCATTATATAATATTATTTCAAAGCCTGGCATGCTTTAAATTATTTTAATAATTTTTAATAATTTTTGACAAATAACATCTATTTTTTCCATGTTTGAATATTTTCGAATCTTTGTATCCTAAAACTCTAATTATAATTTTTTATAATCAATAAATCTGTAATAAAAGTTTTTATTCTTTGGTCTATATTTATCTCTATGTTTTTTTTGTTTTAAATTTTCGAAATCGAGGATTTTTCGACTTCTATTCTGTTTTAATTAAAAATTCTATTCAATCTGTTTTAATTAAAAGTTAGATTTTAAAAAGTACTGGAAGCTTAAAATACAATCTCTTTGAACTTCTTTATCTTGATTACTCAATCTTTGCATTTTAATAATCGTGTTTAAGTCAGCAAATTTATAATCCCATGAAAATTTTGAAAATTTATATTTTCTTGCTCTAAGGTTTAATTATATATGCAAATCGGATAAATTTTTAACATTTTAGAATTAAATAATAAAACGCTGTTTTAAAAATCAGTATCAAGTTTTTTCTTGGACATTTATTTTATTTAACATTGGACTATATTTCGAGCAAGCATTGATCTCGCAAAGGATTCCATTAGCACACCATTAAGCTCGCGTCGTATATTGTACGATCGCTGTCTGCTTTCACGGAAATTACGTCATTGGTACACAAACGCGACGCACCTATGGCTCTTACAACGTTCGTTGTCTCTAATCGAGCATCGAAATTGTACGTGAAAATCGGTAAAACTGTGGCCAATGTGCGGAAGGTGCTCCATGAAACATTCATAACTTCCGGCGCAGGTTGTGCTCGCCATCCTGCGACAAGACGCGCGCATGTATGCGTGATATGTTTGATCGTGTCGGTGAACGTTGTACGAGAGAGACTGTCACGGTTCCGGGCTAACATCAATTTCAATCTAGAGTCGCTTCACTCGACTCCCTCGCAATGAAATCGAATGTATCGGTTTTACGAGATCATTCAGGTACATCGAGGTCATAAGGCTAAATTGTCCTCAAAGATACATATCGATATAAAATATCCATATATATCTCCACATATATTTTATCTTGTAGATGACATATTCGAGTAATCGTAAAGTATTAATGAAGTCGAAAATATGATATAAAAATGATAATGTCTGAGAAATCGAGGTTCAAGAATCTAAAAGCAATTTTCATTATAAAAGAAAATAATCTAAATAGAATACGAAGGAATTAAAATAACTTGAGTTGGAGATTGGTAAAGATTTATGTGCGAATGTGCAAGGATTTGATGAGATCGGCTAATGAAATATCCGAATATTCGAATAATATATAAGGATTTTGTTAGAGAGAATCAAATAGATGACACTAAAATTAAATATTCAATTTAAATGTTTAATTCTGCGATTTACCGCAAAATACTGCTTTCAGATCATTTCGACAATTGATTTCTGTTATACCCGATATATATCTCACTTAAAATCCCCCTGTCGCAGCAAAGCTCCCTTTTGCCTTCTCGGTAACTTAATGAAGGGTCGATTATTTCCAAACGATTCACTGCCCTAACACTCGTACTTCTGACAGATGGTGTAGCGATAAAATTACATTTCACCTTCTTGGAAATCTGAGGGAGCGATCACTTCTGACCCTAAGCTTGAATATATCTTTCTCTTCATATGCATTTCGCGATAATAAAATTACATTTCACTTTCTCGCAAAAGCGGGGAAGCTCAAACGAAGATATGATTATTTCCAAACGATTCGTCAGCGGTTACGAATATCGATGTACTTCGCAAACCGGCGAGATACTGGCGAGATATCAGCGAGATACCAGCGAGTCCGAGAAACTCGATAATCAATTTGCATTCAATAATCCACGATCGCGCGTTAAGACGGATGTATTCGATGGAGCTGGCATCTCGGGGACTCGGAACTACCGGCCCGGAAATCGGCATGCGGATTAGACGCTTTGTCGTCGCCAACGGTGGTGGTCTCGATCTGTGCCGGTCTAGGATTCCCGGTTTGCTTATGAATGGTTCATGCCGAGTTAACGTGCACCTATGTACATACGTATCTATACTCTCCGCGCATTCAACCGCGCATGAATATTTTACCCGACTGCGGAAATTACGGAGAACGCTCTATACGAACGATCGAGTACGAGAGAAACTTGAGAGATCTGAGGATCTTAGTATTTAAAGACTTAATGAAGGAGAAAAATACGAAGATAAAATATTACGTATATATATTTTAAATATTTAAAAATTTTAAATTTCAGTCGAAATCTTGAAAGGTTTAATTAATTTATGGATTCTTGACTCTCGATACGAAAATATACCAAAATATATGAGAAGCATTAAAAGCAGTTCTCCTAGGAATTATTAAGAATGAAAAGCAACTGTTTTGAGATTTTTTAAATCTTAAAATAATTATTAATAATTCCAGATTTGTTTATTCTATGACTTGACTATATGAAAATATTTCAAATTTAAACAGAGAGAATTTAAGTGTCACAAGCATATAAAAGAATTTATAGATATCCAATAATATGTATGCAATAACAATATATGCAATAACAATATGTAATCATTATATTATAATATAATATCATATTATCATTATAATATAATATTTTTATTTATTTATTTATATTCTTTTGTTTATATTTTATACTCAATTTCATTATGTTTATTTAACTTTTTTCACTCTTGTGAAATAATTTTAATTGTATAATGTATAATGTTACTATTAAAGATAGGTTGTACTATTAAAGATAGGTTGTTTTATGTAGAAAATATATATTAAAATTTGTAATTAATTACAATATCTAGAGAGAAAGATTTCAATACAAAATATTGATATATAAAAATCAATAATAACAAAATATATGTTTCTCTCTCTCTCTCTCTGTCTCTTTCTCTCAAAAAGCATAATATATAATTATTTTAGTTTAACATTTCAGATGTCACTTCTCACAATTTCTCTTTTTTGCGTAATTATATTTTGTAATACACGTAAATACTTTAAGAAAGTAACTAAATTTTATATAAATTATTCGCACAAACTATATTTTTTAATATAAAAATAATATTTATGTTCTTTTATAATAGTAAAAATAAAATTACTATTTTTAAAAAACATAGAAAAAAAGAGAGAGAGAATTATTCAAATATATCATTTAAATAAATTATTTGTCATATATAATATTAAAAATAAATCATATCATTAATGTTGTTATGTAACGGCACTTCAGTGTAAAAAGTTAAATTATTTACATCGATTATAGATGAAACCTTCGAGATTATTCATTGAAGCGAAATTGAGCTGGAAAAATAATATACCGCCTAAGGGAAAAAAGTGAGAAAAAAAAGAAAAAGATACATATGTATATATAAATTTCCAATATTCATATTTCCTATACATGCGTTTTATACAATTATTTAATAATTCATGTATCTTATATACAAAAAAATACATGATATTGGAAATACCATATGCAATTAAATTCATAATGTAAAAGGCTATATCTTTTATTTCTGCGACATTACACATATGTAAACGATGATAAATAAAATAAATAAAATAAGTGCAATAACAATTATTTATGTTCCTGCTCGATATGTTTATCATACAAATAGACAAATTTTTCGTACGAAAACATTTTTATATTCTTCCAAGCCCAATTCAGTTTTGCATTATACACGCGGTGAGCACATGCATGGCTTTTACATATATAAATATATAAAAGCCATGCATGCTCACTTACCTGGGAAATGTAAGTCGTTGTAACTCGACGTAAATGGGTGTCCCAGGGCCATGTCTCCATTCGGGCCGTCTTCAGCTACGGGGAAAGACATTCGATTGTCGTCAGCACATTCTTTCACACAATTCTTATCGAAAAATTACGCTCGTTTCACTTTTCGTAAGCGCGCGAATCGAATTGACGCCTCGGCAGCTCTCGGTGATCTTCGGTTTGTCCCGAAGAATGCACAATCACCTGTTAAAAATTAAAGATGACAATTAATATAACAATGATATACTTTTGTTTATCGCTCTTAACATAAAGAATGCAGAGATATTTCCATCTCTTTTCTATAAATCGAATGTATTGATAAACGTTACGTCATGAAACTGCTCTTTTATTATATTCATGAGCCTACTTATATTTAGAAGCCTATTTAAAGTATTATAAAGGACACGTAAAATTATTTGTACGTATGGAAGCCTATCAAATATATCGAATCGATCATGCAATTGAATGTATCTATGTATAGGAAAAGATACACACCCACGTATATCACTTTAGCAGAGGAATGCAATCTCTCGTGACGTGAATTGACGCGAATTGGCAAGTCAAATCGCGATTGCCTTGCCGTTCGTCTTTAATTTAACGGCGAATAAAACGAAAGAAAGGGCGTTCACGCTTTCACTTTAACTCGATTTTAATCGCGATACCTTCCGCGCGTCCTTCCTTCGCGATCGTTGAAACTTGAATGGCAGTAACTTCAGAGCCGTTAGACTACTCTCGACTCACTTCCGGATTAAAGTGCGAATTTGAATGTCGGCTAATATCTGTCCGTATCATATTGTTGCTCATATGTCACAAAGTTTATGATGATAAAAATGTTTTTTATCATGCTCATGTGAGCTTATGTAATGATAATGAAAAATGTATTTAATACACATACATATACATATAAAAGGATTGCAAAATATTTTTTACTATTCGTTACCCTTTCGAATAAATTTTTGTATTTTAATCCGGGATATTACATACTAGTGCGAACATATTTCGAACGAAACGTGATCTTTATTGCTCTCGAATAATGAATACGCTGCTCTTAATACAGATCGAATTACGTGTTTGAATGTATGTATATGTGATGCACATCGGTGAGAAAAATACTAACCTCGCTACTTTCCTGCTCTTGTAAATCGCATGCGTTAGAATTTTCGAGCCAAATCGCAATCACCTGAAATTCAAACAAGTTACCTCCTCTTTTATTTTTAGCTTGATGGAAAATACAAGAATTGATCGATCGTGCTTTCGCATTTAATCTTACCTTACCGAAAAATTTTGCGCCCTATTCTTCGCGATGGAATTTGAATGGCGCTTTTACGACACTCGGTTACCTTCACTGCCCTAAGAGTACCTTGCCCGCGCGATTTAAAAGCGTCATATTGAGCGTTATTGTAATTTGATGGTTACTTTATTAAATATTTATGCAAGAGAGGAATCTCTAATCGTTCAAGCACAATTATATACTATACTATCGAATTGTTCTTTCTAGATATTCACATATTTTTCTATTTCATATATATTTTACAAGAACAAAATTCTGCTATGGAAAATGAATCAATATATATTTCTGCCATTAAATGGAAGGTACATGCAATTCCTAAAAGAATTGACTGATGAATTTGCTAAATTATTTTGGCAAGAAATAAAAATTACAAAACTAATTGTGTTTGTGGTAAAATTAACAATGTTGAATGGTTTAAAAATCGAAGATAAAATCTCTAAATCCAGGATTTTTCATCGAGGAACCCGCGAAAATGATCTGCATTTTCATTCGCGACAATAGAGTCGCAATGATTAATAAGATGCATGTTATTTTATGTAATATATATCCACGAACATTATTAACATTAACATTTTTAACTGTGCATTAATATATTAGAACTTGAACTTCCCGCGGAAGGACATCATAAACACATCATGGTACATCAGCGCCGCATCGTCGATGCACGGACGCCGCGTAGACAGGACGATACCGGACGGTAAAATAATCGCTTTTCCGTCAAAATCATTCGATATCCTTGCGAATTTTGATCCGCTCGAAGCAATAAAGTCCCACAGACAGCGATCGGGACGTGTTCGAGCGTAATATTCGTTCCAAGGGAAGCCGACGAGACCCACTTCTCATCCTATTTCGCGAATAAGATTCGCGGCGGCGAAGAATGTCGCAGGAAGACGACGTCGGATTTTTGTACAAAACAATGAGTAAGTTTTGACACAATCTATGAACGATTCAGTCTGTCAATCGCGCGATAAGATACAAGGAGTTCATTCATTCATCATTGGTTTGTTCATTAAGGATTTGAAATTATGGAATTTTATAATATAAAAGATGTTTGTTAATTGTAGATAGTAAGCAATTATGAAAGAAAAAGTTCAGTAATTTATTTTCTTCACTTTGTATGAACATTTAAATGCTGAGTGTGCCGATCGCACATTGTTTTAATTTGTTAAATAACAAATGATATAATTTAATAGAAAAATCATTCTTTATACATATATATAAAATTTGAGCGCTTTGAATATTGAATATTGAATGTAAAAATATATTAAAATATAATATTTAATATAATATAATATTTTCTTTAGCCCACAATATACAGAAATATAGTAGATATTAATATAATTATAGGGCAAGTGTGTAATTTACAATGCATTGATATGTGTATTATACTTCAATCAAGAAAATAAATATATATATTTAAAATAAAAATATAAATTTAAAAAAAAATATGTGTGTGTGTGTGAGTGTGTGTGTGTGTGTGTGTGTGTGTGTGTATGTATTTATTTTATTCAACACTATGTATATTTTAATATATATTTTCTGCAGTAATTTTATGATAGTTGATGATTGATGTGACAATAACATTAAAAAAAGTAAAAAATACATATATACACTAAATAAATAATTATATTACATTGAATACAAAATTTTCATACACAATTTTGTTAAAAAATTACATTTATAAATGTGAGACATATATTTATCTATAAAAAATTCTGTATGAATATCTTATATTTAATATAATATTTTTGTTTTTTCTTATATTATTATTGTATTGTCATTACTGTTATAATTATCATATTATGATAAAATTACTATAGAAGTTTGTGCATCAAATATCATAAACAATATTAATTATTGTTTAATCAATGTATGCATTATTGCATTATGAATTAGTTATCCTATAATTATATCAATATATATTGTATTTCTATATTACATTGTGTTTATTGTGCTTGTAATTTTAGTGCCTGTCATTATCATTATTGTAACAATCATATCTATTATTAATTCAATGCATATCAAGTGCATATGATAATAATAATCTAGTTTGTTTCTTTTGTGAATACATGATAATAACTAAAACCAACTACTTTATTATTATTATAGCTTTGTTATCATTTACTGACACACAAAATTAACCTAACATGTACCGGTAACGTAAATGCCCTCGGCATACATACATACGTATGTGTAAGTGACGTACTCGATGTGTACAATGTATATGGGAGGCTTTTAAAATTGTGTAACGTTCCAATATGTTAGGGATTTTGTACGAGAACAGTAATTGATAATTCGCGCTATAGAAAAATAATCGGATTTTAATCAAAGTCGCAAAAGATATTGAAAGCATCATGACTAGCACATGTATGTTCAAATTTACTTACAAACATAACCTATCATTGTTTGTGCATTTTTTTCCATAGAAATTTTAATCCAACACTTGGTCAGCAACATATATTGTTGCTTTTTCACAAATACATTTTCATACAAATATGTAACAATGAAAAAAACATTTTTCTCCATAAATATATTTTCTCCAAAAATATATTTGGATACTGTGTTTAGGAAAAATCAAATTATTCTTTACAGTTGAAAGAGATCCCAAGAAGAGAAGAGTAAAGCCAGTGGAATCAGCACAGCAGTCTTTGTTGGACTTTGATTTAGGAGAGAGTTCAGATGATAGCGATTTTAGGATCGAGGATCATTGTGAAGAATCAGATGATGATTCCGTAGATTCTAACGATGTTGGCAAAGGCGAGTTATATGAATTATATTATATGTTTGTGTTATGTGTTGCATAATATTATAAAATTGTCTCATATACTAATGGCAAGAAAAGAATGAAAGTAAAGTGCATATATTATAGGAATAATATTTTATGAAGATAAAAAGATGTAAAAAATTTATTTGCATATTTTATATATAATCTTGTAAGTAATATTTGTAATGAGACATTTTTCATAACAGAAGAGGAAGATGCATCCGAGGAATCCGACGATTCATTAGATGATCCATTGTTGAGAGGAAAGGACAATGCTGGTTTAACTGTGGAAGATGTTATCGAACAAGCTCGCCAACAAGCTTTAAAGGGTGCTCCTCTTGATGAGAAACTAAATAAAATGCTAATTTGTTGTGGTTGTTTAGGAGATAGAAGTGACGACATAAACGAGATTGTTGAATGCGATGGTTGTGGAGTTAGTGTTCATGAAGGTCTCTATCAAAAATATATTCAAAAATTATGTTTAAAATCCTTTTTATACTATACTATATATATTTATAAACAAACATTAAATTTCAGGTTGCTATGGTGTATCTGATGTAGAAAGTTTTTCGAGTACTGACTCCCTATGCCAATCAGCACCATGGTTCTGCGAAGCTTGTAGTGCGGGGATCGAAGATCCATCATGCGAACTCTGTCCTAACAGAGGTGGAATTTTTAAAGAGACAGATGTCGGGAAATGGGTTCATTTAGTGTGCGCTCTTTATGTACCTGGTGTTGCTTTCGGCGAAGTAAATTAATCTCATATCTTGTCTCATATAATAACATGTGTCTTGTATAATCTCATAAATTGTATATTTTAGGTTGATCGTTTGTCAAGCGTAACATTATTCGAGATGGCATACAGTAAATGGGGTGCAAAGACATGTTCTTTGTGTGAAGATTCACGTTATGCACGCACAGGCGTATGTATCGAATGTGATGCTGGAATGTGTCATACATATTTTCACGTGACATGGTAATACTTTCATTGAAAGAGCTCATCTCAATTTATATTCTCAAAGTTATGCAAATTTAAATTGCAAAATATTATTTTCACAGCGCGCAAAGAGAAGGCTTACTATCCGAGGCACACAGTGAAGAAGTTGATCAAGCTGATCCATTCTATGCACATTGCAAATTGCATTCTGATAAATCTCTCGTTCGTAGACGTAGACGTAATTGGTTAGCTTTGCAATTACGTGCGCAATATCGACAACAGGTGTTAAAGCAGCCTAATCATTTAGATACAGATGAACAACGTAGAATTCAAAGAAAATTGGCCAAACACAGACACAAATATTTAGCTCACAAAGCATCGCGTCCACCTCCATGGGGTATGTTAATTTTTTTTCATACAAATATTATATTAAATATATATATTTTTTAATACCATTAATTATAGTGCCAACACAAAAGATGCCACGCTTATTAACTACGTCTGCTTCTGCTTGCCGCCAATTGGCAAAGAAAGCCGAGCTGATGGGCGTAGATACAGCCGCATTGGAAGCACAAGAATCTCAGCTGGTAGCATTAGTCGACGTTAGAAAGAAGTGGCATATCGCTCCCGCCTTCAGCGTAGAATTTATCGGCTATTATTTGGATCGCAACTTGCGCGTGACATCCATGAAGAGACGATTACAGGAACTTCTCGATATTAATTCACAATTATTGAACGAACAACAAAAACTGGACAGAAAATACGACGAAGTAATGAAGGATAATGAGGAACAGATCAAAGTGAACGTAACGTTGAAAGAAAAGATCGAATTGTATCATCAAGTACTTAAGAGCGCCGGTTACACAAAGTCCCTACCATCAATCACTGATTTAGCAAAGCCAAGAATAGCACCTACGCTTGGTAAGAGTACATCATTTGAATTTTTAAACATAATGAATATAACGATGTATGTTTCTTATCTTATAGGTACAGGATTAGGCGTACCTACGGCAGCCGCTCTGAAAATGGGCGTTGGATTTCCGCTGCCTGTGGGTAAAGGTGTTGAAGGTGTACGCGAGGGTAGAGTGTTGAGCAGTCAGGCGGCACAAGAACAAAATCATAAAAGCGAGCTTACGACATTACGACATCAATGCGGTATCTGTAGACGATCGACTAATCAGCATCTTCTTGCAAAATGTGACACGTGTCATTTGCATTATCATTTGTCCTGTTTGAGTCCACCTCTAGCACGAATGCCTAAGAAAACAAGACAGATGGGATGGTATGCATGAAAGTATAAATAAGTATTATAAGCTCAATTATTGAAATTATTATATTAAAATTTTTCAATATTGCAATTTTGCAGGCAGTGTTCAGAATGTGATAAAGAATCATCAGGATCGGAAGTGGAACGCGTAGACACATCAGCGCCACGCAAATTAAGGCATTGTAAGGATGACGCCAATTCGACACCTACACCACCACAGGAAATGCAAGCAACTATGACTCCAAGCACACCTATTACGCTTAAGAATTCCACTAGCAATATAACAAACGTTATTGCTCCTGATACACATGCCACACCAAAAGTATTTATTTTATAAATAATAAGATTTAACTCGCTAGCGTTAATATGTAAAACACAAACAATTGTATCTTTGTAGTTAACTATTAAACCAATGGGACCGCAACCATCAACTATAGAACTTGCACAGACAACTGAGTCAATGTACAATCAACAATCCATTAATAATATCACTATAAGAGAGGGTTCACCAGAATACATGGTAGCTTCAGCAGATGGGACAGAATCTGTCTCCCAAAGAAGTGGAAAGAAGAGAAGGAGGTGTGTAAAATAATCTGAATAAATAATTTATGATTTATTTTTAAAAATATATCTAATTTATATAAATATTTTATTTTAGGGAAAAACATAAGAGGTATTCTCCAGATCCAATAACTGGAGTCAAACAAAGAAAAAGGAAACATAAAAGGAAAAGTTTAGATATAGAAAATCCAGAAGTTCAAAGTCAACCAGAATTTCACAGAAGAATTACAATAAAAGTATTTATTTGTTTTTTCTCTTTAATTGTATTAGCTTTATTGATTCAAACATTGAATAACAATTTTAATTGAACGCAGATAAAATCAATTCCACGACCGGAAGGAGATGCAGCTTCAGAATCGAGCCCACAAATGTTTGTAGCCACTTCCACAAGTACTGAAATCACATTGCCACCACCATCACCTGTGCCACCACCAACTGTAAATGTTCCTCCCGTAAACATGTCTGTGAATAGCAGCGGTCGACTATCGACGGGAACGAAGAGAGGGAAAGATACGGACCTTATGACGCAATGTAATGTCTGTGATACTCCCGGCACCAACCAAAATCTCGTTATGTAAGTTTTGAAATTAATAATTATGTTTAAATCTTAAAGTATTTAGAGTTATATTCTAGAATTGCAAGATGTTATTGTAATGATTTTTTTGCATTTATTCTTTTTTGTTTTAGGTGTGACGAATGTAAAAAGTGCTACCACTTTACATGCTTAGATCCACCTGTAAAAAAGTCTCCAAAGAGGAGAGGCTATTCTTGGCACTGTGCCGACTGCGATCCTAGTGTAAGTTCATAAATTTTTATTGTTCGTAAACAATATTTTTGAAAATATTAGAGATTGATGTACTTTTTATTTTGTCTATATGTATATTAAATGCATCACATGATACATAAAAGCTTTTAATAAACAATTATATAATGTAAAAATATTTTTTAGGTAATTTTTCTCTTTGTAACTTAGCCTACAATATATTTTTTTTGTTATACATATAATTTATAGAGACAATAAATACTAAATATGTGACAAAATATAAAGTACTTTAATCTGAAATGTATACGAATAATTAGTTGATTTGACTTCATGAAGAAATCAAACAGAAATTATAGGTATTGTCCCGTGATGATGTAAAAATTAATATTATAGGGAAGTGGGAACAGAAAGCTTTTTTGTCTGATGCAAACTAAATTATATTTATTGTTATTTTTTATGTTACTTTGCAGCAGACTAAAGAATTATACATTGAAGTATTTTGAACTCTATTTCATGTCTTCCTCTTAAAATATTGTCAATGGGGATATATATCACTCTGGCACATTAAATGTAATAAAAGAAAGAAGTTTTTATAGTAAAAATATTTCTTTTATTTCAGGCCTCTGAAACTGAGACTTAATATCAACAATTTTCTATCTACAACTACAATTCTACGTTCAAATAAATAAGGCATTCAATGTTGTTGTATATTTTTTTTCTTTTTTTTATAAGATACACAAGAGAACGAAGAAGAGAGAAATTTTGCTATAATTTAAAGAAAATCTATGAAAAGATTATTATTACAAACTTTCACTTGAAAATGATTTACTTGAGCCTTAGATTCACGCTATTTCTTTCACTGATTTTTTCGTAACGCTTTATAGTATTATATTGTAGCAATTCTGTGAAAAGAGAATTTTTAGCAAAAAAAAAATATATATATATATATATATAAAAAGAATATACAAAAGAATATTTTCGCATGATACAGAAAAGTATATCATTTTAAATACAAAAATACAAATTATAAAATATAAAATGAATAAAAACAACAATTTATAAATATTCCAGGATAAAAAAAAACATTGATATATAAACAAATCTTTTTATTCTCATAATAAAATCATTGCGTCAATATTACATTTTGTACATTCTAAATTATATAAATCTTGCTATTGTAGTAAATAAAATTTTAATATCATTATCTATTTCTCTGAATAAAATTATCATAGAATTATAAAGGAATTTTACAGTGTCTGGGACAAAAGTGGCGCTGTAAATTATATTACATTACTGTGAAAAAATATCTTTTCTTTCATTTTGCCCTGCATAAATCCATTTCTAAAGTCCATCGCGTTCATAGGTGAATAACCTGTTATTTTTACTTTTTTTACCGAGATCCAACTTTCTCCTTTACATGTCACAATTAATACATTGCTTTTCCAATCAAATCTTACCAAACCTGGAAAGTTGTTCACATCAATCACATGCCTTTTATTCGAAAATAATATGCAACACAATGTGTGTATGTATGTGTGTGTATGTATATATATATATATACATATATGTATAATTATATTTTCAGATAAATAATTTTTTTTTCCTAGGAATAAACTGAAGGTTTAACGTTTCACAATTCTTGGAATTGATTTAGTACTGTACTGAATCATACAGGAATGACGATTGATTGATTACCTGGTACATCATTCTTCACATTTGTTCTGCTAATCGGTTTCAACGTCTGCTGCACATCGAATAATTTTATTGTCTTATCACCAAACTTTGTGGTTAATGGGTACAATCCTAGGAGACCGCGATGCAGATCATATACATTTTTCGCAGTCATCTCGTCCCACTTCACCAAAGAAATCTTTGATGTAATTTTAGGTGCTACAATGTGTAATCATTGAGAAATATTAATAGCAAAAAATTTAATTAATTGAAACATGATTGTATTTTATTACTTAGTACAGTGGTAAAAAGATAAGTAAAAGATAGTAAAAGTTACCATACGTTATGCCTATTTTTTCTTGAGGTCTTGAGAGTGATAATACTTGTGGCAATTTCCCTATTACATTGACTAAAATATTTGCACCCATTTTTGCTAACTTGACATATAATTCTGGTAAAGTTTCATCTGGATGAATATCTAATTTTTCCTGTGCTACTATTTCCCCAATATCAAATCTGCAATAACATAAAAATAATGAGGAATCATTTGCAATCTATGTGGTGTACAGTTGGTTGCATATATTCATTCTTTTATTAGTGAAACTTGAATGTATAGATGGTTTTCTATTTTTTTCTATTAAAGAATTGAAAAAAAATTAAATAATAAAAATTTATAAAATTTTTCTACTCTGAAAAAGACTAAACTTGTATATAAATTTATCTCTTGTATCACATTTTTTTATTTTTTAAAAAATACTTAAAGAAAATAAATTTAAGAGAAAATGCTTACTTTTCTGGCATTATTTTCATGATTGTAATTCCTGTCTGTGTATCTCCATTAATTAAGGAATAAATTATTGGAGCTGCTCCTCTCCAGCGTGGTAATAGACTAGCATGCACATTTAACATACCACTGTGGCAAAAAAAAAATATATTAATACATATATTACAATACAATTTATGTATGTGTATTGAGATGGATAAAACAACTTACAGTGGAAAGGAATTTATAATATTTAAAGGTATCAAGTGGCCAAAGGAGACAACTATCCCAATGTGAAAATCTTGCAGATTGTCTTCAAGAGGCCATCGTTTAACATTGATTCCTTTTTCTTCTGCATATTGTATAACAGCATTCTTTTTTCCTTTATACGCAGATACAACTTCTAATCGACTTAGTTTTTTGGTTCTACTACATAATATGTAATTTATATATATACACATATATATTTTTATAATCAAAAGATAATAAAGTACTAACTATTCATTATACAAACTTCGTAAGCTTTCAAGAGCAAAGTTATCCGTCCCGAAAAATAATATATTCCATGGACCACTGGTTCGAATTGAATGCAATTTTTTCTTTTGAACATGCATACAATGCCAAGAGGTTACTTCACGTGGTTTTCCATAACTCTTGAATATTGTGAGAAAGTACGAATATTTACTTGTTATACGTGATGAATTAATGTTTAACATATCGTATTTTTTCTTTTACATAGAAGATTCACGAGTATTAACATTCATATTCTCTTCGTTAGAGATTTTACTTCTCTAGATACTTGAATATGACATGTTTGAAAAATGGAGAGAAACTCGAGGAACTCGACTATGATTTCATGTTTGTGTAATAATAATGAAGATGCAGCATTATTTTATCAAAGATTGTAAAGTTATAAGATATGTAAAAATTTTTTTAAAACATTTTAATACAAGTTATGAGTTTTTTCTTTAAACATAAATAAGTAAGGAAATTGTGTCATATTATGAATGAGTCATAGCATATAAAATATATAGATGGAACACCCACCAATCACAAATAGCTAAACTGAGCCTACTCGAAAGAAATCGAAAATCGCATTTGGATGCTTGCTTTATCCCCATTTGCCAATATTAGTAGCTAATGCTCCGTCTATGTATTTTATATATCTATGACCTATGACATCAGCTGATTAATTAGTTTAATTTTGTTCTTACTTTTGATGCATCTCTTGTGCTTAAAATGATATCTTTAAAGTAATATTATATTTGTCGCGTATAAAGTAAAGTTCTAAAAGCTTACGATAGGAATTCGGGAAAATTCTTTATTTGATAATCAATCTTCACTTTTGGCGTATGGTGTAATATATTTTTTTTTTACAATTCTCACATACAAAGGATACCATTACAGAGAATTTAATCTTTCACAATCAAATGTAAAAACTTGCAGCAGTTTTAAGTAATCAAGATTTGTTCCTTCGTAATAATTATTTTGTTTTGCGAGAAGATCTTTATATATAGAGTGTTTAATCCCGCAATAAAGAAAAAAAATTAGAGTTCAAAAAATGTTATGTATGTAAATTTTACGGATCTATGAGAGAGATATAAACAATGTATATGTAATATATATGTTTACATAATAATATATCTTTCTCTTGAATTTTTTTTCATTATACTTTCATTATGCTAATAACACGAAAATATTAATTTGATGACAAAGAATTTGCTTTGCATAATCAGTTTCTTTCTTCAAAATTAAAGATTTTTTTTCGCAAATGTATGTATATTTTTGTATGTGCAAAATTTTCTTTTGTTTCTAGCATATATTATTGTATAGCGATCACCAGCAATATTAGTCGATAATTACAGACTCATATATATCTTTAATTTTTTTCATAAAGGTCATTGAAAAGGCTGATAAAGTCATGTATGAACAAACTATAAACAAATATTATACTAATCTCGAATATCATTTTGTCACTAAAAAAGTGAGTGTGAATATATATATATATATATATATATATATATATATATATATATATATATATATATAGTACATATAAAAATATACTCTTAAAATAAATTATAAAATTTAATGTTAATATTGGAAACAAGAATCCTTAATTATTTACTTTTAATTATTTACTTTTGATTAATTATTTACTTTTGAATTCCTTAATTTATTACTTTTGATAAATGTATATTTTTTAGGAAGCATTAATAGTAATACATAATTTATCCAAACAAATAAAAAATAAGGGTATTAAGAATTTATCACAGAGGTAAATAATTTCCCATACAGCACAGAATATTGCTGCAATATTACTGCAATGTTCTGTGCTGTATGGGTTAATATTAAGATGCAGATGTGATATGATAAAAAATGTAAAAGATTCTATGTTTAGCATTATTTTTTAATAACTTCTCTTTTTTGTATTTGTATAGATTCTTTGATACAGCACTTATAATAGGAACACATTTACTTTATTTTGTACCTATTTGTAAACATATAGATGTAGTCGTTGCTATTATCGAATATTTACAATATTATGGTGGTCAATTTATGTTTAATCAAGAATATGGTATGTGTATAACATTATTTTTGCAATTGTAAAATATTAATTATATTGTTATTATTTTATTCATTTTTTTAAATATATTTATTTTTTCAATCTGTTTTGTAGACAAGGCAGAGTATGCATATAAGGAACATTATATACCTATATCATTAATGCTTACAGTTTTTAGTATGTGTAGAGAAGAAGCAATTATTTTATTTTTGCAACGTGCTATTATGTAACTATTTACTAAAGTTTAACTATATATTTAGTAATGTTATTATATTTATAGTTACATTTATTACATATGATATTTCATTTAATGTTGTGTATTTCTTGTATTAACATATATTATGAACTTTATACACACACACACACACATTCATTATGTTTATATTCTAGAAACGATTCAGCATTATTTATGAGCGAAATTTTTTTTTACTATATTAAAATTATGATAAATGAATCAAGTAAGAAAAATATGTTGTTAATGTAATGTAAAAATATGCTTTTTATCTTATAATTAAAATCTTAAATTTACACAGATCAGAAAAATGAAATGATAATTCTAGAAGATTCAGACTTGTATGCAGTTATTAATTGTTTAATGATAATGGATAATTCTTGTGTAAATAAAATTTGGATTCAAGAATCAATAAGACAAAAATTCTTAAAGCTTATAAAAAAATATCTTAATTATTTTAAGTGTCCCATTCATATACTTCGATCACAACAAGAGCTATTACTTACATTTAATACACCTTGTAAGAGCACAATGAGCACCATATCTATATGGTCAGAGGATATTGTAACTGCAAAGAATTTAGCTTCGTGCTTAGATGTACATAATTTAAATTACATACAGTATCTCCAAAAGAATTTATTTAAACATTATTGAAATATTCCTTTTTTTGTTATTCAGGGAGATATCATATTCATAAATACACATATGGATTTTACTGGTGGCGTTTTGCTTGTGCCTTTTGCAAGAATAATTGACAATTTAATAAATCATATAATTATGAATAGTATCGACAAAACGAATTTGCATATATTTGATATAACTCCACCTAATAACGCTATAAAAATAAATGCAGAACATTTGACATCAAATCCTGTAATTCATAATCTGTTTTATGATGGCATATGGCAAAAACCTGTGAAAGGCATGTATTGGAAACGTAATGACGAAATATTTGCAAATGCAACAAAGTATGAGTATTTTTTTATCTTATTTTCAACTACAATAATTTTGCGAGCTTAACAATTTAATACATAAAACGTATATTAAATTTATAATCAATTTATTATTATTGTAGCGACGATATTAGGAGATGCGTTAAATCAGCAGAGAAAGGATTCGAAATTTGGCATGCTTATACCATTGCTTCTAGAATAGAAATATTATCTAAGCTTGCAAAAACATTAATATACTATCGGTATGTTAAGTCTTGTAGGTTGTACATTTTTGCCTTATTCATGATTATATATGAGTTACAATGTCGTGTCGCAATTTTAAGTATCTCAAAGTGCTTAAAGAAAGTTACAAAAAAACATATATTCCTTAATACTTGTAAAAAATAATCGTATAATGAGAATTGAAAAATAAATTTTAAATATTTTTTTATTAATTAAGGCCTTTGGGATATTCTATTGTTAAAAATATTAATAATAATAATAGATTCAAAATGATCTAAAATGATCCTTAAAGATTAAAAAGATAAAAAAAAATTTATTTACACAATATTGTTTAATGTATTTCTTATTTTACATATACATAGATGTATATGCATATTTATGTTAATTCAATCTTGTGATAATCTTTTATTCTAATTTTTTTTAGCGAATTTCTATTATCAACTTTAATATCAAAATGTGTGCAATTCGCATGTCTTTATGAAAATTCAAACGGTTATTGTACTCTAGAAGAAAAATACGAACTAATAATAACTCGTAAACCAAAAGGCATTATTATTCTTAAAGAAGAAAATGAAAATACTTTATTTTTTCGATTGATGCAAAGTTTACTTGCTGGAAATTCTGTTATTGTGATATTTAATGCAAATTTTTGTAATTTATCACGATATTTTAACATATTTTCAATATCTGGCATACCTCCAGGTGTCATTAATATGTTATCAAGTGAAAACATAACAGATTTAGAATCAAGATTATGTGGAACAGAATATTCAATTTATGCAAAACGATTTTTCTCGGAAGGAAATTTAATTGAAAAATATATCAATTCATACACGCAACTTAGCCTACCAAAACAAGTTATACATCCTCTTAAATAATTTTATATAATATAAGCCAAATAATTTTTGATTAAAGTATAAAAATGTATACATATATAATCTATGTGCATAAAGTTGATGTATTTTGTTTATATATATTACAATAGAGAAGCAATATATTTCTGTCATTTATTATTCAATTCTTTAAAATATAATACTAATGATTAGATAATTGTATTACAGTGTATTCTATAAATCAAAAGACTAAAAGAGAAGAAATTTAGAATATGTCTTATATTTTTACTTTTATTTATATAGACTAGATTAATATGTAATCGCAATGTTATTAATAAAATTATTAAAATATCTGACACTTGACATGCAAACTATTTACATTTTGTAATATGTAATATTTTTTTATACATGTATTATCTCTATAAATAAAAAAATGATTATTTTGTAATTATTATTTTATTATAAATGAATATATATATATATATATATATATATATATATATATATATATATGTATGTATGTATATATATGTGTGTGTGTGTGTGTGTATTTTTTTTAGTATTCATTATTCATAAATTGTGTTCTATTTATGTTTGGATCTCATGATCCAAATAAATAATAAAAAAGATAATTGCCAAATGAAAATGATGAAAAAAGTTGAAAGAAATATATATATATATATATATATATATATATATATATATATATTTCTTTCAACTTTTAAAAATATATATATATATATATATATATATATATATATTTCAACTTTTCACACACACACACACACACAACTATATGTATATGTTTTGCTTTTCTACAAACAAAATGTGTTATAAAAATCTTCAATTACTAATATTGACCACTAAATATAGGGTCAAAATTTGAATATTTTACAATCTTTAAAATGATTCATGTAACTAAAAATATAAAAGCTTCTCTTTTTATTATACATATATTTTTTAAATACTTTTTTATATTTTCAGATTTCTTAGAATTACAGCATTTGTATGATAAAAAAAAAAAAAAGAAAAAGAATTTATCTCTTTTTTACTTACTTGTACATATATAGATATATACAGTTTAAAGTGTAAAACATAAATAATGCATTAATTTTTTTTATAATATTCTTTATTACGTACATTTGTTTTAGGTTTTATTTTGCATCAATATGTAATAAATTAGTCATCGTTAATAATTATGTAAATCAGCATCCTTTTGTATAAATATTTTTGTGATGTTCTTTGCTTTTAGTATAATTATTATATGTATAATTTGATATACAAATGCATTATAAAATAATTCATACGATCCATCCTTAAAATATTGTCCATAATATTAAATCATCCAGATAATTAGAAAGGAAAATGTAATAGTAATAAATATAGAATAATGACACTAAAACATTTTCTTTTCCGAAAATCTCAGGCATTGAACGAAATAACAATTTAAATAATTAATTAATAAACTTGCAGACTTATCACCAAACAAATACTGTACAATTTTTCTGTCAATTCTTTGCACTCATCTGAATTAAATTGGACTGAATCCTGCAGTAGATAAAAAAATATTCTTTTACACACTGCTTAAATCTTAACAAATAGTGAATAATTTTATAAATTAACAATAATTAATTTAATTCAAAATTCATTCAAAATCATATAGAATATGCACATTATTTAAAAAAAATCAATGTACGAATGCAAAGATATGGATGATTGTCGATATACAGAAAAAAATTTGTGTTATAAATATATAACAATTATTATTATATAATATTTTGTATTATGCATTTATAGAAATTTGTGTTATGATATTAGATTACTAGGGATTAAGAAAGAATTTAAGATATATCTAAAAAGAGATATATAACATGAATAAAATTAAACCCAAAACTACATAAAGATGTTTTACATTCGAATATATAAAAAATTCTATCAAGTTCTTTCATTCTGAATATAATTTATATATAGCAATAATAATGTTGTGTATGTATATATGATGTTGCCATTTTCATAAAGTTCCCGTATATCGAGTATCATTCGCAATGTGAAAATTATTCCAACATAAAATAATATTATAACGCATAAATAGAGCTGCCGAAATAATTTAAATACCAAATATAATATTTTTATACATGCGCAATGAATCAAATTGCATTTTTTCTAATAACAATGCAGTTATATATTCCACAAAACGAAGTTTTTACATAATTATTATTTTCTCTTATTGTTTTGTTTTTTCAACTATAATGAGAAATAATAAAAACATTTACATTAAAATATTAAGAAACGTTCGATGTACTTTTAAAAATTTTTAAACTTATAAAAGATATTTTTTATCAATATCAGTATTCGATTATATAGAAATAAGCTTATGTAGATTGTCCATATATATATTGTAACAATTTTTTTAATAATTTATGAATAGCATACACGAGACAGTTGAATAATTTGATACTAGTTGAGCCTCAGATTCCATTGATAGTAAATATAATGAGAATGATTTGTTAATGACTCATTTATATACTTTCCCTTATATATTTTCATAATATATTTTTAATATTAAAAAAAGGTGATGCAATTGATATGTATATTATATAAACATATTATTTTCTTATGTGTAAAGTATTGCACTAAAAACACTTTCAATTTGTAATAATGAATTATAGGTCTCTTACAATCGTTATTTTATCAATTTATTTGGCAGTTCATATATTAATGATATTGCTATATTACAAGAGTGAAAGCAGATCTTTATGATATCCTCATGAATAATGCACAGACTTTATTTAATGCTATTAAATTATAATCTCTTATTGGAAGTGCAAGCATAATTATTCATTAAGCACATATAATTATATAGAAATATAAAATGTATCTATTTGTTAATTTACTGTACATATTCTATTCTTAAATTGGCACTTGTATATATAGTTATATATATATACGAAAATAAGTTGCATCTGTAATGTAAGGAAGAAGAGATCTACATAAATTTATCTCCTGTGCACAAATTCTGCAGAGAAAAAGTATTTGCTTAAATAAATCACTGTTATGCTCTATTATTGCCGATAATTCGTTTCTTTTAACAAGTCACACAAAGTAGGCCATATAGAACTCTCAGAAATTAGCGATTTTAATGCAGTACTTCACATAAAAAAATTTTTTAAGCATGATATGCATCTCTTTTGTTAATTTCTCGCAATGCTATCATTAATAATCATGCTTATACAAACGGTATAACAATTCTTCTGTTAAAATGTATATACAATTTGCTTAAAAAGAAACAGCAATTTTTTAATCGTCTTTTAATCATTTAATTTCGAATTGAACATAAAACGCGCTACAATTTGTAATTTGTCAAAAATTACAGTGCAGCTATTAAAAGCCTTGTCTATACTAATATTTTATCATTAAATACGATTCGGTCTTTCTTAAATGCTTGTAAAAGAAAGGTAATCTTTAGGCAGATAAAAATAATATCCTCGTATAAAATTAATAACCTTTTTGCAAAAATCTGATTATTCTATCATCAGATTTGAAAAGGCATATATAGCAAGGCTTATTTCGTTTAAGACACTTTTTAAGGGAGCAGAGATGCCAGAAAGCATATGTTTTGTAAATTTCGCTAGTTCTGCTCTATATGAATCTTATTATATTACATAAAATAGATAAATTTTAACTACTTTTTTCTTATGCATTCATTCTCTTTTATAAAAAACCTATAAATGGCAACTTTTCTACTACTTTCACAGCAGCTGTAATATCTATTTTTTTGGCGAATTCTGTAATCTTACTCTCTCTTTCTCCTCCTCGCTGACAAAAATTCTAGTAATTACTATATCACCTGTACTAAGTGTTTGACAAGCCACAGTACTTCTAGCAGCTTGGCGATCACTTTGACACATGCAGACGCATTTGGTAGGTGATGCATCAGCACTGTTGGCAGAAAGCTGATCAGTTGCACAGCTAGTAACAGCTGATAATATAGCTTCCAATTTTTCTATCTTTTCCAGCTTATCCATTCGCCCGTCTGAGAGTATTTCATCCATCATTTGCATCGATTCGGTTAAGCTTGGGGTGTCAGCATTTCGTGGGGACAATATACCACCTAGAGAAATTGATTTCAAACTCATTATGCAAAATCAATAAATCTAAGATATACGAGAAATAATCTTTTTGTTTGAATTAATATGAATTGATAATTTTTATTTTAATTAAAATGCGCAAAATGTGTGTGTGCTCATTTTGATGTAGTAAACTCTTTTACCAGAATGAGAATTTTCCGATGTGTAACTTTCCAAACTCTGATATTCAGGATCATCTGTCTTATCCTCATCATCATCATCACTACTGTCAGCTTTATCCTGGCCCATATTCTCTAATTTTTCCAGTTTTTTAGCAACTTTATGACTTCCTTTAAGTTTTTCCTTTTCATCCTCAGTAAGATCCATATAACGGAGAAGTCGCATTTCGCGGTTACTTAATACGATATTTTTATTCGTTGCTTCTTCCATTCTTTTTTTCAGATCTGCCATCTCAGTTTCCATTTTTCGTTGTCTCTTACGCGTTTTTACATCTTCTGGTCTTATATGCATTTGAATTTGTTCTTCGCATAATTCTGCAAAAAGACCTTGTACTTCCGGCTTTATAAGTCTGTTAATAATATACAGAAATCTTCATTAGAGAAATCATATATGAAATTTGCTGTGTTATTAGCTTTATAAAATTTAACTATTCAAAATAATAGCGAATAAAATTATACCTAGACATGGCATTATAAACTTGAGGTACAAGGCTCAAAACATCGCTGCTTGCATAAATTAACATGTCTCGCGTCATGGGCCGTCGAGACCAATAACGTTGATCTTTACGATAAATATTTTTCAATTGTTCCTTAAGCGGATTACATGGAGCACCGTAATGATCGCACAAGGTGTTCAGATTAACATTTTTGACTTTATACACAGGCTTTCCTGTTTCTTGGAACTGAAGCACTGCATGTGCTGCCTAGTATGAGATATTACAATTTCAAATTACACTTTTAATAATATGTTAATGTTTATTTGGAAAAAAAAGCAAGAAACATTACCTGTGTATCAAAAACATTCATCAATGTAATCTTAAACTGATTGTATAAATTGACACTATCATTTCTACAATCATGAATCACCTGTAAAAGTAAGTGCAATTTTATGCGATTGAACTAATTATATGTATATTTTTTCTATTATTACTTAATGATATTTTGGTTACCTTAATAACATGAGGATGTTCTAACAATTTCTGAAGACCTCCCTCTTGAACGAGTCTCGGACATGTGAATAAATCGAACATATATGCTTGACCACTCATTGTACCAATTTGTACAAGTGTCAATTGTCCCTTGACACCAAGATTTATGCCCTCACAATCAAAAGACACGACCACTTTACCATCGGGAGGAGGCTTCCGAGGATTTATTATATCTTCTATAACTTGAAGACTTTCCCGCGTTGTTGCTATCACTCTAGTCTGTTGTAATACTTTCAGTTTCCATGCATCGCCCATTTGAGCGGTTTGTAAACTGCGATCCCGCTCCGTATTATCCGCTAGAGTCCTCATAACGATTGTATTGAATCTTTGCTTGAGACTCTGCTGTTGCAAACTAACAGGCGGTGAATTATTATTATTATTGCTCTCGACAGGTGATGTGCATGCGTTTTGCACCGAATTAGATTGAAGTGTTGCATTATTATAGACATTCTCTGATTGATTTAAAGATGGTTGAGAGAATTGAATCTTGCTCGGTGAAACGACCGGTACTGCATTATTCGTATGAGTCACACTGTTACGCTGACTGCCACTTGTAATTTTTGTTTTTGCAGCCACAGGCTCTGTCACAGAAGATTTCGGTCGGCCTATCAATGTCACTAAATTAGTTTGCACATGAAAAGCATCCGGGAACATTTTTATAAAAGTAGATAAATCCTGTGGTGTCTTAAATATAATTGTCCAATTTTCGTGCAAGAATTTTTCATTGACCATATTAAATAGTTGATCTATAAGAATTGGGCCTTTCCGTTCAATGCATATACAGAAAAAGTCTAACAGCTTGGCTGTAACATCAGGATCTATTGGGATATCTGGTTCTAGTTCATGAAAAGGTTCTGCTTTCATGCCTTCATATTGCTTCAATATTACGTTATCTTCGCTGATTATAAACGCATCGGGGTACTTCAAAAGAAAATCGCGGAATTCCTTATAGTGTTGACCAGATATATGCCTAACTTCTGGCGAGGCTTGCGATCGATGACCTAAGAGGCTTTTGATAGGGACCTCGGTGCCCACTCCGTATTGCAATAACTTATTTGTAAAGTATTCTACGGCCTCGCGAGCATAATCACGTTTACCGGATTTATTTCCGCTTTCTTCTTCTACAATCGGTTGAAATGTATTAACGGACACGTAATCGCCGTCGATCAAAAATAGTGCCGGATATTGTGCTAGAAATTTCTTAAGGCCACTTTGCGATCCTCCTGCTATCTGACGCATTTCCTTGGTGAAGCCTTTTGCTCCAAATTGGCAGCTTAGATCATGCAATGTACGTGGACCACCCTTGTCCATTAGTCGTTCAAAGAAGAAGAGAAGAGTCATGTTTCTGACCATTTCATACTCTGAGCTATCCATTTTTATATATCTATAGCCACACCTTTGAAAAATTTATATTTTTATTAGGTTCTTTTTCCTTAAAATGTCAAGATGATTCCTGCAAGAGCAAAAAAGGAAAAAGATGAAAATTTTATAGTAAATATTAGATTCTTTGAAAATATTTTTATTGCTTAGAAAGTTAAATATAGTCAAATTTATTGTGTAATATTTACCGTCATAGTAATGTTGAAATACCAAAGGCACATTACTAAACTATCACCATTTTGTATTTATGCCTTTATAAGAAATATATCCAAGATTTGTTGACCACTGATGGATATATTTATTGAGATTAAATAATTTCTAATTGAACTAAACAATCGCATAACCAGCATAATGGAGGAAAAGGTTAATCTGAAAATTTCAAATGTTTGAAGATTCAAATGTTTCAAGATATGTTTATCTATAAAAAAGTCTTCCCAGATGAAATATGTACATACCTTAGTCCAACATGGGTAAAATTGCATTATAATAATTTACTTTCAATCATCATTAATTATCTTTGCATGTTTTTCAGAAACAATACATTATAAGATCTTCTCTTCCTCCTGTGGATGATAATATACAAATGTTAATGAGATTAGTTTAATCTGAAGATTAAGATTAAGATTTCTGATGCTATCTAACTCGGAAACATCCAATGCAAATTAACAATAAAAGTTACATTTATTGTCTGAATTAATAAGTTTTGATATTTTTTGAATTAAAATGCAAACAAGTGTCATAATTGAGACATATGCTTTTGCACGTTTACTTCTACATCAAGCGACGTTATTTTGCAGCCAAGGCAAACGGCCTCAAAGAATAAGTCTTGCGAATTTGCAATTTATTAGAAGAAAGCGTATTTGTGTAAAAAAATGTGTATTTCTTGGCGTAATTTTTATAGGTCAAGCAATTCTCGCGTAGTTAGAAAGGGAGAGACGAAAACGAAAAGCAAACGAGCGATTTCCCAGAGGTTATTGGACGACTTCGTGGATTCCCACGATCGTGTCCTCGTCGCCGTTTGCAGTATCGACTCTCTCACTCTCTCGTCGACGATGTACCTTGGCAGCGGTGCACGACAGAATCACAGTTAACCCCAATGCGATGCAATGCATGCAATACGTAACGTATCTCGAAGAGCATATCCAGAGGTGCGTTCGAAAATTTTAATCATAGAATAGAGTAGCATTGAATTGAACCAATCAGGACAAAGAAAGCCTTGCTCTTTTGTGGTTCTGATTGGTCAATTAAATGCTACTTTATTCCACGAGAATTTCCGAAGAGAATTTCCGAATGCGCTCCAGCATACTTGCTGAATCCCTGTTTGGGACAAACATCAGAGGGATCCTCGTGCACGATGACAGACGACGTGACTGGGACCCGGAATCAGGGACCGTCACCTGTCACTTGGCTTCCAGCTGTATGTACATATCTGTGGCCATAGCGGAAATGGGAGCGGAAATGTCATGCGTCTCCTTATTTGGATTTATTTTTTATAATTTACCTTTTAAGAGATTGAAAAAATTATATATAATTTAGTTCAAAAGTTGTATCTTTTATCATTTGGTAGAGTTAATCGTATATTTTATTGTCAATATAAGTCGAAGAGAACGAATTCTATACGTATTTCATTATTGTTTTCTCGATTACTGTCCTTAATTAATGCATCCGTCGTTCAAAAGTACTTTTTTCTGAAATAAAAAGCTACAGAGAAGACATATATATATTTAATATATATTTAATATTTTTTGCAAATTTTATGTTTATTTTATATTTTTATTAATATGATGTGTGCTTTTAATTGTGTTAAGCTGTTTAAATTTTTATTGTTTATATATTTAAAAGAGACGGTTAATCACATATTTTACAGAAGAAATATATACAAAATATTTATTATTTCATTGACTTCAAAATATTGTATACATGGGATGATATTAGTTGTTATTTTTATATTCCATTTAATTATTACAAAATTTATTTATACTTTGAGAATTTGTTAATATATTTAAAGATTAAAAAATTCATTATCTTATCTGACAAATTGTATCTGTATGAAAAAAAAGAAAATATTTGCTAATGGGTCACATTGCAAAACAATAAAATACATATACACACGCGTAAATATATATACATAATACATACATATACACACACATACACATACACACATAATTTAAATAATAATATAGTCAAGACTAGTACAGTGTTATATGAAAGTCAGAACTGTTTCCCAGATGTAGAGAATTATAATCATCAGTTTAATAAAAATAAATATAAATGAACAAATTTTAGTGACAATGTTAGTAATAATATAATTAAATATTAACATTGAAAAAATTTATTAATTTAATTAATGTATGAATAAATTTTAATAAACTTGTGTGATATATATAATCAGAATAGAGATAATGAGTGAAATAAAATCGCATGACAATATCAAAGAAATTGTGGAAACACAAGTGATTACGGCGATGCAGGAGCAAGGTAATAGTAACATAATTTTTTAAAATACATGAATTGATTAATGACGTTTAATAATTACTGCACTTAATGATCGATGCTTAAACTGATATGAGTTTTTTATTTCGCAAAAAATTATACATCCATTTTTGTACATAAAGACATGTTGGCTATATACGCGTCTTATTAAAATTTGTAAAACGCACATTATATACGAGATCATTATTATTATAAAAATAAATGAAATATAAAATAACTTTTTTTAAGGATACACCTTAAATGCTGTAAATAATTATGATGAGAATTTGCTACATATAAGCGCAGCGAATGACTGCTTCCAAATCGTAAAAGAAATTTTGAACCAGAAAGAAAATTGTCATGTTATAGACAGGAAAAATAAATTTGGCTGGACCCCGCTGATGCAAGCAATTCGTAACGGAAATATCGATACTGTAAAATTACTTTTAGAGAAGAACGCCCAAGTTGACAAAGTGACTTACCTCGGTAAACAAACAAATCGCAGCTATTCGCAATAAATTAATTTTTATTATCAAATGTAATGATTTTTTGAAATATATTTACATACAAATTTTCAAACGTTATGAAAGTTTATGATTGTTTTGAAATAATCACAAAACCACATAAATTGCATAATAACTTTGAAATTAGAAACTGTATAATATTATGATGTCTTTAAACGAATAGAACGAAATCTTTTACTTATTTGTTGATATATTGTTAATTATTATAGGTATGTCAGTCCTCGGATTAGCTGCTGCGATCAGCAAGAAGATGTTCGAAACAGTGTACGACGCTTGTCCAGACGCTTTGGCGGATGCAGCTAATGATGACATTACTCCATTATGTGTTGCTGCTATGAAGAACGACAAGGAACTTTTTTTTAGACTGTTGGAATTGGGCATGCCGCTTTCGACTGATAGTAAGATGATTTTTCACTAAGTCACAAATTTCATGTGCAAATATTTATACGTATGTTACGACTTGCTTTTGAAAAATCATATATCTAGATCTAGATCTAGACCTCCTCTATATTTATTTTATATAGATAAGTAATTTGTCATAAGGACAATTGTTATAATATTTGATGAAAAATCTTAAAATAAATATCTTAAAATAAAAAAATGTAAACCTTCGTGAAATAGAATATCTTCAGTAATTTAACTGAAGGTAATCTATTTCTAATGAAATGTTGATTGCTTTGGTACTGTATAATTCCAAGTTGTTTAAAAAAATCGATTTGTTTTTATCAAATGCATTCTTTTATACTTGTTCTCTTCTTGTTTTATCATTTATTTATTTCAAGTACAGAAAAATTATAGTTAAAAAGAATAAATTTTTATATTGAACATAGATGAGTACACTCGCCTTATGATGAAACGTTCTACGATACCCGAGATAGCCGCTTTGATGAACGCAAATCCTTCTATAGATGATTATTGGAATGATACATCAGATAATATCCAAATAGAGGAGAATATCGACGGCACGACGAGATATTTTAAATTAATTTCAAAAAAGAATAAAAATGAAAAACGAAAAAACTTGAACTTATCTCTACCTGTAGAATCCCACAAGCAAGATTTAATATCACCAAACTTAACGTACGACGTATTCGTACTATCCCCGAGTGTTGTTTGCTTTGAAAAGAACAATTTTACAGAAAAATCGAATATATTTTTCCAGGATAAAGATGAGAGCAAAAAGGCAACGGAAAAGGATTACATGACGAGCGAGTTTGAATCACCTGTTGCACTTAAAAGGTAGATCAAGTATAATGTGTGTGTGTGTGTGTGTGTGTGTGTGTGTGTGTGTGTGTGTGTGTGTGTGAGAATTAAGAAATTATTTATATTAAAATTTAAAAAAATATTCCTTTCTTGCATTAAATTAATATTCCTTGAAATATTATAAATACATAGAAAATATTATTATTTCTTGATAAACACAAATTTTTGACAAACACAAATAAATTCTTGTAGATTTAATTCGGATGACACGAAAAGTTTTTCTTGCGATCTTAATGTCACTCTCGGATTCACACCCGAATTTAGCCCTCCCAAATCACCCCATGTACCCCCAGATGTTAATGAGGAGAATGTGTTTGGCGAAAATACTCCAACACCGCCGCGCTGCAAAACACCACCGAAAGGAATGCTCCTAAATTGGTCGCAGACAAAAATGATTATGATATTGAAACAGTTTGGACTGAACCAACATATCCCTATATTTCTTGAACAGGAAGTAAGTATTATTTTTGTATAATACATATATATATTTTGTAAGTATTATATTTTGGATGCGTCCAACTTGTCATCAAAACGAATAAGTAGTAATATTATTTCTTGCAAATTTATAGCTAATAGTTGTAAATTAATTATAATTAACTCTATTTAGCTCTCTGTTTAACTTCTATTCTAATTTTGATATCAATTTCTGCAATTTATAAATTGTATATACAATTTCTCCGTTTCTTTCTTTGTTATTTTATCTAGGTAGACGTTGATTTATTTTTAACACTTACGGATAAAGATTTAGTAGAAATTGGTATCGAATATGAGAAAGACAGACAGGATGTGTTGAAAGCAATAGAGGAATATAAAAATCGTAAAACATATTAAAACTTAATAATGTTTATTTATAAATTAATGCGAATACAGTTTGTAATTACTTGAATGAGAACAATTTAAAGCATTTTATGTTTCTTCTTGTATGTCTTGTATGTGTTAATGAGTTCTAAGATAAATTATCTATAATTACTTGTAAAATTTAAACTTTTAATTTATATAACTCATTTATTATTTATTTATATTTATTTTGAATGGAAATTGATTTTTTCTTTTTTCTACTAATTCTCCTATAGGAATATCTTCTTGTTTATATTAATTAACTATGTTTTAAAGAAATGAATAATAATAAATAACTATTATTGAAAAAGCAATTTGCAAGTACAGTTTCTTAAAAATTCCTTGATAACTTATCCTTTAAACTTGTTGTTAGCTTATCGGGCTCTTTTTCTTGGTTTGTCAACTCCTTGAACATGATATTATCTTGCTTAATTATTTTATTATATGAAAAATTATTATATATAATATATATAGTATATAATATATTTACCATGAAAGATTTATTCTCAAATTTTTGTTCCTCAGTTTTAAAATAATATGACTTGCTTTCATCTTTTTGTACAATTAGTTTGCTGACTACACCATTATCTTCATCGCATAATAAAGTCGAAATACGGCCAGTAGTTTTTAATCGATTAAATTTACTCGCAGAACATGGCTTGATATCCAAATCAAAATCATCAATTTCAGTCGCGCATGTAAGGAAGTCATCAGTTTTCGATAATGATAATCGAGATCGTTTCGTAGGAATATCACAGGTATCAGGCATTCGAAGCATCACAGTATTAATTTTTCTCGATTGTGTGCCATATCCTGTATCATAAGCTGAAAGTCTAACTCTTGGTAATGCTGGTAATACTGGTGTACAAGCTAGAGCCGCTGTTGGAAATGTATTCTACGAGGCAAATTATATATTAAGTAACACAGTATGATTAAAATATTCAAATGTATTGATTCAATTTCTGATTTAAGAATAATAGATATATTTTAAAATCGTTTAGAAATAATTTTAATATTTACTCATAATAAATATAAAATACTCATAATTAATATAAAAAATATAAAAAATTAATAGAAAAAATTAAATATTGATATTTATACATACGTATCGTATATAAAACATAACATAATAATTAAAATGTAATTATATGTAAGAAAAAATATATTAACTTGAACTCTAAATAAAAGTTAATATGAGAGTTAAATAAGAATTTATGATTGAGAGAATTAGATAAAAATGAAGATAAATATTATAAGATATAGTATAGCTTTTATTTTCTTACTTTCGGACATATATCTAATTGTTGTTCACATAATTTGACCACTTTCCCTCTTAGATCCCCTATGAATTTATAGATTCTAGACAGTGGGTCCACCGCAGACGGGAGAATTTCTAAGGGTCCTGAGGTTAAACATATTTCTGGGTATAGGAAAATGCTTGACTTAAAATAGAAGAATTCAATATCGTAAAATAAAAATCCGTCCTCGTAATCTGGTAATATATAGCCGTGCTAAAATAAGATAAAAATTGTTTATAGTTTACAGGATTATTTTACTTAATTTAATAATATCGAAATATAATTTAATCAGTTTTATTTGTAAAGTTTCTATTATTTTTGACACATTACTGATTTTTATTTCAGGGAATAAGAAATATAAATAAGAAAATAAAATTTTGATATAATTGATAACCTTAGGAAATATTAATTTTCATAAGTGATAAAGTAAGTGAAAGATTTACCATATTTTTCCAATATGCGCGCAAATCCTCATAATCTTTGAAAAGATGTTTGATTGAATTTGATACGCGCAGCACATTTGCCATTTTCATGCTATTTACAAAATTATTAAATAACATTATTAAATTGTGTTTAAGTAATTCATTGACTGACACAGAGTTTTACGACTTTATAATATCGGTTTAATAATATTCGTAATTTTAATGCCTCACCTTGGTAAAACACGTACTGGTGGCTGTAAATCACATTGTAAAGAGCGGCGTGTTCTAGTCAATCTTACAAATGGTATTTTTAAATTTATAGCTTCCATGACAAGCTGAGCACAGTTATCTATAAAATATTTCTGTATTATAATATATCGATTTATATCTAAATCTCATTCTCTACGCGTAAAAGATTCTGTATATATCATTAAAATATATAAATAATACACGTATTTAACATTATAATAATTTTAAAGTTTCTGATTATAAAACGAAAGAAAATTTTATACCGCGAATTTCCTTAATATGTAACATTACTGCATCGACATTTTCTGTCGATCTAAGAAAATTTTGTCCTTCGACAAGATACGGCCCGACTTTATTCCATTGTGGCACCATTTTATATTCCATAGTATAAAGTAGACACGCTTTGTAAATGTAAGTTGGAATGGGATCTAATAGATCTATCTATATAATTCGTATCAAACAAATAATATCAATTATTTTTTGCGAGAAATTTATTTTGAAGAGATATAGAACGCTCTCTTCTTTTTTTCTGTTGCAGATCGTGCGCATACATACCACCTGTATATTTAATATATCGCAATGATTTTGAAAAGCGCAGCTCCCAAAAAGCTTTCTCGTAACGATAATGTAGATAGAACCACCAGATTCGAGTATTTTTCGATTAGATATTGGAGCGGCCATTGCATGAGGATTTTCTTGAAGAAATTCTCTAAAATCCAACGTATATATGTATATGTATATATATTAGCGCAAAGAAATTAGGAGAAGAATCTCTGATAATAAAAATTCGTGAGATTCTTTTCAAAATATTAATTGCTCCAGCAATTTTGTTTTTACTTCACGCATAAGAAATATTATTATTTTGTAATTTTTTAGAAAACAATAATATGTTTTTTAATAATCGATAATATTTACCGACACTTGAGCACCTTTGCACAAAATTTAGAATAAATCAAATTGTTTTCGGAATTAACAATTTTGCAAATAGCACAGGATAGATCGCTTTTTTGTGGTATAGTAATGTCAAATATTTTCACAGTAGAAACCATAATTAACTTTCAATAATCAAACACTTATATTTAATATAATTTGCAATAGAAAATGCAATCATTCCACGATGGAATATGAAGTTTGTATAGAATAAGGGGAGAAGAATAATACTTGCACTTTTATTGCACAATTTTAAAATAAATCAACTATGAACAATTTGATTATTATAAAGATGATTAAATTTATTAATTAAATATAAATATTATTTTTACAAAATTTATTTTCTTTTAAATTAAGGCCTATTTGAAAAATATAATGTTATATTATGCATTATATATAATTAAAATCTTCTTATTCTTTAAAAAAATTGGCGGTCTTTACAAATTTAAATAATTCAATAAATATTTATATTTCTTATTATAACTTTTTTCTTATTTTCTTATTAAAATCTTCTTTTGACTTATTAATCTCGCATATTTTGCTAGTAAAAGGATATAAACTTTTTTGTTTTTTTGTAAATATATAATTATTAGAAAATAGTTTTATCATTAATATATTTATTAAATATAATATTAGTCAAAAACATTTCTCAGAAAATTGTGATTGGCTGAAATTTAAATAGGATGCTGTGTGTGTGTTTGGTATATTGGCGATACTGGAAAATCATTCACATTTATGTATATCTTCATTCATATATGCATCACAGCTGACTGAAAGATGACAGATGCGTTTAAAATCCTATCCGTAGAGTAAAGTAGTATTTAATTGAATAATCAAGACAAAAGAAGAGCAAAGATTATTTTATTCCACGGGTAGAATTTTCGAACGTACCCTAAAGTGACGCACGTGTTTTGTGTGTCAATAAGTTAAACTACCGTGATTATCTAACCTCACATTCAGATTAAATATCTTAACATTTACATTTACACGAAATATGCTGAAAATATTGAAAAATGCCGTTTATTTGGGAACGGTTCGAAAGATGAAGCCCAAAAGAATAAGAGAATATAGCCATCAGGTTCAATTATGTTTTGTCTTAACTACAACTTATTTCTAAAATAAAATTGTTTTTAAAAAGAATTTAATTTCTTGAAGATTTAATGAATATGTAATTAATTTCCACAGTTTCAAGCATTTTGTGACCACATTTTAGATAAATTGATTATAAATTATTTTTACTATGTATATTTTATCTTGTAGGCACCACAGGCTAAATATCCAAAGAGGATATTTTCTGGAATTCAGCCCACTGGGAGCGTACATTTAGGCAATTATTTTGGTGCTATTCAAAGATGGGTAGAATTTCAGAATGCAGGCGAAGAAGTTTTGTGCAGCATAGCAGATTTACATTCAATAACTTTATCACAAGTATAAAAATATAGCAGATCCAAAGAATTATTTTTATATTACTATAGAGAAATCTACTGCTAATATGTGACTTACAGGATCCAAAAAAATTAAGAGAAAATACTCTGCTGATGGCTGCAACATTAGTGGCTTGTGGTGTAGATTTTGAAAAGAGTATTTTGTTTCAACAGTCTAAAGTACCTATGCACACAGAGTTATGTTGGGTTTTAGGCACTATCACCACTATGGCAAGATTAGCGCATTTACCGCAATTTAAGGAAAAAAGTGAATCCTTAAAGAATATTCCTTTAGGTTTATATATCTATCCTGTTCTACAGGCAGCTGATATATTATTATACAAGTAAATATCTCTATTTTAATATGTAATGTTTATTATATGATAATAATAGCAATAAGCTGTATATAAAGATTCTTTATTTAGAGCTACACATGTTCCAATTGGACAAGATCAAGCTCAGCACATACAATTGGCACAAGATTTAGCACATATATTCAACAAAAGGTTTGGTCAAACTTTTCCAATACCGCATACTCTTATAAGCGGTAAGCCTTTAAGATAATAAATCTCAAAATTCAATTGTTAATTTTGATTTTGTAAAATCTTCCATCTACATGAATTTTTATATTTTTAGATGGCCCAAGCCAAAGGATCAAGTCTTTACGTGAGCCTATGAAGAAAATGTCAAAGTCACATACAGATCCCAAGTCTAGATTGAATATGTTGGATGAACCAGATGTATTGTTGGAAAAAATAAAGAAGGCTGTGACTGATTTTACATCTGAAGTGACTTACGAGCCAGAGAAACGACCAGGAGTGACTAATTTGATTAATATACATTCTCTGCTTACTGGAAAGACACCAGACAAAATATGTAAGGAAGTTGTAGAGTTAAATACAGGACAGTGAGTATAATTATATTACATAATTTTCATTAGGAAAAAGTCAATTCTCTATTTACACGCGCGTGCACATATACAAATTTTGGAGAAGATTGATAAATAAAATCTAAGGTTTATTCAAATCTAAGATGAATTCTTAAGGCTTTTTTTTTTCAATTTAATAGATATAAATTGGTGTTAGCGGATGTAGTGATAGAGAAATTATCTCCAATTCGTGAGAATATATTGAGATTAATGAAAGAACCTGCTCATTTGGACGAGATTTTGTATAAAGGTACAGAAAGAGCAACAGAACTTGCGACAAATTGTTGGGAAGAAGTAACGAACAAAGTTTTTGGTATTGATACAATACAGGAAGTAAAAAATATGACAAACACTGCAAACATTATGTAAGATGCAACTATATATTATAAATAAACTATATAATTTTTATAAAATAGATATTTATTTACTTATATTTAATTCAATGATGCATGATTATCTTATGTCAATGACCAGTTTACCTCTTAAATGACCTTGTCTCATCTTTTCATATGCCAGTGGCAAATCTTGAAAAGGATATACTTGTTGAACGATAGGTACAATCTGCAAAATTCAAGACATAAAATATCATACTATATGTAATATTATTAACAGAATAAATATATTTTAAAAATTTCTATAATACTTGTCCATTTTCCACAAGTTTTTGAAGAAAGTTAATTCCAGTCTGAAAGGGAATAAAAAATCCCCATTTTACACAGCTTTTATTTTCTCCTTTTGGAATATTAAACTTCAAAAAATCTTGCATATTCTTTGCCATTCCTACAATTAGTCCATGTTGATCAGTATTTCTTAACAATGGTGAATTTAATCCTATATAAGTACTATGTGGATATCCTTTCATTCTGACATGCTCCGGTCCTTGATTGGCACAATCTAAGATTATGTCGTATCTGAAATTTAATATACAATATGATAACTATATGAATGCAATGCATCAGTTTGATATGAAATTACTTACGGTCCCTCTGAAATAATTTTTGTATCTGCATTATCTTGCTTATAATCAATGACAATATCGGCACCTAAATTCTGTAGCATATCCACAGCATCACTGTTACATGTGCTAATTACCTAAATAAATTGAAATTTATATGTTGCAAATTTTAGTACAAATTTTGTGTGACAAAATACTTACATGCATATTCCAAGCTTTCAATAGCTGTATAGCTAAAGTTCCAATTCCACCTGAACCTCCTATAACCAGAACGCGTCTATTTAATCTTGTGACTATTGCTGTTTTATAAGATAATCCTCCTGTAATCCATAATGCAGACCATGCGGTTAATCCAGCAAATAAAATACTTGCAGCCTCTGTATGAGATAAATTCCGAGGGCGTGGATTTACCTTGCAAGGGAATATTTATAATTATTCAATATGTAATTGTATATGTGTATGTGTGTGTGTATAAGATTTTGCCAGATACTTACAATATTTATAATTAAAAAATGAAATGTCTTACCAAGTTACTATTAACCACAACATAATTTGCATGACAGCCTTGCTGTTCTATTGGAACTACTCCCCAAACTTCTTTGCCTAACTCAAGCCTGTCTCCCACATTATATCCTTTTGATACAATTACCCCTACAAAATCTCTGCCTAACGTTAATGGCAAATCTAATCCATTGTATGTCCCATCAGTCAAATTCTTGGCTTTGCGCATCAAATTTAGAACAGTTATGCCATAACCATCTATAAAATATACATAGTTTTATTGTAATATTTAAGTCTTTTATTGTAACTCATATAAGATTAAATGTATTTTACTGTAAAAATAATATGAATTAAAAATATATTCATAAAAACATAATTTATTAAAACTTAATAGCATTAATTTTTGATCATTTTTATACAACTTCTATGTTATAATACATATGCTGTTACATTTATTTACATATTTTTGGTTAAAAATATAGAAAATGTAATATTTTATTTTACAAGTTTTCTATTTTATAAATATTTCATATATTTTATACGTGCTTTGATTTGAAATCTTATGTTACTTTTACACAAAGACACATACAATCAGAAATAGAGACATACTTGTCATTGCTACATCGATGGGGTTTACACTAGCAGCTTCAACCTTCACCAAAACATCTGTTGGCTGCATAATCACTGGCATCGTGACATTAGACAGCCTTAAATCTTCCAATCCATTATACGAATGTATCTGCCAAGCTTGCATCTTGTTGGGTTTTTCTCCCAAATTGACCGACAGTTTTGTTAAAGAGCGAAACTGCGTCGATCGTGCGATGCATCTTAATCTCAGAAATGTTTTTTGTAACATTTCTTATTAAATCATCTGAAACATTGAATATGTTTATAGGTTTGTTCTTTTTAGCTGACCTAGTGCTGCACTGGGACTGCACTAGAACTGACGAGTTCACAGAAAATTCTGTCAGTGCACGAGTGCAACGAAGAATAAAAAGAACGGTTCAATATTTGTATGGATATTTTCTATATATATATATATTAGAATACAATTATACAATTAGAATTATTAGAATTTATATGTAAAAAATATATTTATCAAATTATGAGGTATTTTATACACAATACCTCTACTTATATTACTTATTTTACTTACGTTATTTATGTTAAATATTATTAATATCTATATCTTTTATATTAATGTTACTTACACTATTACTGTTATGTTTCTTTTTATCGCAATTATTTGAATCAGAGGTTAAATTACAGGTTCACTATTTAGAGGTTATCAGAGGTTATACTATTGTTTATGTTTTATGTACGTCGCCATATTGAACTACACCGCTGCACTACCTCAAGACCTAGGGCAGGCAGTGCAGTGAACTGTTGCACTGAACAGTACTGTACTGCTAAAAAGAACAGCAGCATCTGACGTCACTTCCGCTAAAAAGAACGTTTCAGTGTACACTTTCTGAACTAGTGCAGCCAGTTCAGCTAAAAAGAACAAACCTTATATCAAACAGATATTTGATATTTATACTGGTGGAATTATTATAACAGATATTTGAGATTAGAGTACATATAAACAAATTTTTTGGTTAGGAATGTACGGCCAGAGCATAAACCTTAGTCATAATCACATTAAGCCGGGTCTACAATAGGTAATTTAAGCATTAAGAAATTGACCAATCACAGTCAAGTATGAAGAGAATACTCGACTGTGATTGGTCAGTTTCTTAAAACTTAGGGCTTAAATTACCTATTGTAGATCGGGACTTACGGATTGTAGGCTCGATGTGATTGAAATTGACCAATCAGAACAAAGCAATTTGTCGGCCGGCTACTCTGATTGGTCAATTCCAGCCGCAATCAAGTTCGCAGCCCGTAATGTGATTACGTCTTTACATAAGCACATGATCATAAACACACATAAGGCGGAATTGAGTACAAATATATATATATATATATAAGAAAATGGAAAAATAACAGTATAATTTGTCTACAATTATTTCTACCTGACAAAAAGATAGGAAATAAAATAAAATGTAAGGAATAATATATAAGAAATAAAAAGAAAAATGACCCACTTCTTTACGAAATATTAGAAAAGGGGGGATAGATAGATGAATATTTAAAATTATATAATTATTATATATATATATATATATGCAAAAATCTTATTTATTAAAATATTTTACCAATAAAATAATTTGTAAATAATTTTTTACTTTAAGCAATTACTCAATTTCGAATTATAATAATTATATAAATATTTTTTCTCTTACATATATATAAAATAAAGTAATGCAATTTTACTCGATTTCGAATTATAATAATTATATAAATATTTTTTCTCTTACATATATATAAAATAAAGTAATGAAATATATATATATATATATATATATATATATATATATATATATATATATATATATATATATAATATGTCTCTAGAAAGTTGGTTATTATATCGTCACATTAATTTATAACAAATATACAAAATGCTCTGCATTAATGTAAAATTATTTTACAATATATCAAAAAAAGAAATAATAAAATACATAAATATATTAAAGAAAAATAAAATAGATAATAGAAAATGTTGTAATAATATGCAACTTTTGGCATTTAGGATAATCCTAAGTGAGCTGGATTAATTAGAGTAAATTTTTCAATACATTCAATTAGCCATATGAGTGGCAGACTCTTAACATGTGGCATTTTATATTTAATACGTGGCTCATCTTTACCTGGCATATATATAATATAATGCGTACATTTATATAAAGGATGAGACGAATCGTTTGCAATGTGAAAAGGTATCGCTTGCATCATATCCTTCAGATCTTCTGGATTTGGTTCTCTAGTGAGAACTGTTCCCTCTCCTGCTTTCACAAGTCGTATCAAGTCATCTTTTCTTAATTCCACATCACCAATTCGATAAATTATATTTGCTTGTAGAGCAAAATAAAAGAAACAGTTATTGAATAGGCGTGGACTTTGATTTTCCGTATTTTCTCTCGCTCTTTTTGGAACATCAGAAGTTGGTGCGCCATTAACTTCAAACAATTCAAAATCCACGTTAGATATGTTGTCTACATCTTCTGCTAGTACAATCCCTTTAAATAAATTGTATAATTTTATGAAGATATATTAAAGAATAACTACAAACATATTGTTTTACATTTACATTCCCTTACATTCACTATTAAGAAGCCAATTGCCATAGACAATAGTAAATAAAACATCAAGTGTCAATTTTGTAATGTTCCGTTCATTTACCTCCACTATGACATGTGTAACAGATGATCTGAAATATAAAATTGAAGTATAGATTGGAGTACATTAATATTTTACTAATTTAATTATAAGAAAGAAAAATTATACCTATATGCAGTCAAAATCTTGAGTTTATGTTTTGTAGCTATGAGACTAAGTAATTTTTGATTTTCATGCTTTAAATTTGAGGCATAAATCACAATTTTATCGCATCTTATGGATAATGATGTGTCTAATGTTTGATTAATACTTTTATCCAATATTTTCTCAGACGAGGATTGAGCATCTATCAAAAGTTGTCGCATTTCATCTGATTTACAATAGTCACTGCAAAGTCAAATTAAGAGTACAATAATAAGAGAAAAATAAAACTTCCTAAATTTTTTCTAAACTTTCTACTATTTTTTCATACTATAATGTATAAATATATATACATAGGTTTTTTGCCATATTGATCATATAGATCTTTATTAGCATGATGATCCAATAACAACTTAGCTTCTTCAATTCTATCACACTCAACAGCTTCATGTAATGGGGTTTTCGCATCATAACCTGATATATTAGGTGATGCTCCACAACTCAGTAATAATTTAGATATCTCAATATATCCATAACTGACCATCTCTTGCTGAAATAATGTACAAAATAATAAAAATAATCAAACTTAATTTTGGAAAAAATAATATAAAATGTAATTAAAAAAAATAAATATATAATCAATATAAGCATTTTTTACCAATGGTGTCCAACCTGCATTGTCCTTTGTATTAGGATTTGCACCAGCTATCAATAAATGTTTAACTTGTTCAGCATTTCTCTATAAATAAATTAAAATTTATAGTTTATGTTTAATGTATGGCAATAGAGAGTTTAATTTAAAGAGTTTAAATAAAATATAATTATATTATTTTGAAATTAAAGAGAAAAAAAGAGATTATATTAGTATTTGGTATACATACCCTTAAACATGTGGTATGCAATTGTGTTTCTCCTTTTGAATTTTGTTTATTTATATTCTTTTTAATATAAGAATGCTTTTTTGGCGTATTAAATATTTCAGATACTGCATTGTCTAATGACATATTAGACATATCCACAGCATTGTCCCATATATTATCCCTAATATATTTATATCATTAATTATTAAAAATTATATATATATATATATATATATATATATATATATATGTATAAAATACTAGTTAATATGTATTGATGTAATATACTAATAATTGTTTCGTTAATAGCAACTTTATATTTAAAGAAAATCTAATCAAACCTTTTAATAATTTGTGCAATAGTATCACATGCTTGAATGAGATTTGATACTAAACAATCAGGATTCATTTCGCATGGCTGCACAGGTATATCACATTTAATACATATTGTCGCAGACTTGATGCATTCGCGACAAAAGAAATGTCCACAATTTATTAATCTTAGTGGAGATACTGGTTTGGATCCACTGGAAAAATAGATATTGCTATTTAAGAGATTATATATACTCTTTAATTGATATTTATATAAATCTAAAATAAAGATATAGCAACATATAAATGTATAAAATGTTTATAGAAGCAATACTTTCTGAAAAATCCACAAAATTTGCAAAAATAATGTATTTTTGCAAAAAAATCATTGATATAATTTGGAATTGTTGTCACTTTAAGCTTTAAGTTTTAATCAAACTTTGATTAATTAATTCGACCTTTAATTTATTAGTAATATCTTGTAATATTTTACGAATAGAATAGAATTACTGATTATTAATCAAATTAATTGTATTTCGTTCAATCCTTAACTAACAAAGGAATTTATAATATAATTACCATTTGCCACAAACCAGAATACTTGCAAAATCTTGCAATGCTTTTGAAGTATTTGTCCACGAAATATTCATTTCTTTATTTATTTATTTACTTTTTTAGATTTCTACCTGTTTGAAAATTTGAACATATATATCATATGGGAATTATATAAACGTCTAAAGCTCTATCTTCAAATTAACCGAATAAAGAAATTGACCAATTAAGTGTCTGATACAAAAACGTTACGTACTAGACTCGTGATTGGTTGATTTTTTTCTACATGTGCATAAGCCCCAAAGATCATAGTGAACGAGAGAGACCACAGAGACCTCTGCCCAAGTACCTGTAAAATACATATTTGCAATTTTGTCTTATAACGAAGAAAGATTTACATCGTAATTGAGATATTTATAATTAATATTAGAATGTTTTAAAGTAATTTTTTGGGTCACAGTAAGTTATTTATTCGTAATTTCGGTTTGCCACGAAAAATGTCGTTTGAATCGAAGCTGTACGCCATACTACTTGATTGACCAATCAGGACACAGGAGCAGTAAAGATTTCAAATACCAAGTGGTATGCACATTTCAACGCAACCTGTTTGTTTCAGCTACATTCTTTTGCATTCAAAGTGAAATAACTACGGAGAAAATAAGAAGGTAAATGCAAGAAATATAATTAAACGAATTTAACTTTGGTTCATTATGTTTACTATTTTTTTCTCGCCGGAGAGATGATAAGAAAGATTGTATCAAAAAGTTGCATGGATAGCTGCATTGCGTGAGTATAAGTATTAGTATATTTGCTTTTCAAGATTTTTTATATATATTTATTTATACATGTACACAGCTGTGCGCTCAATACAACATGTTAGATCATTACAAATCAGACGATAAATGAAATGCATCTTCTCCAAATTTGCTGATTTTTTTCATAAAATTGCATAAATAAAACGATATCAAATAAGCAAATGCATGTATAGAATAAGATATAAAGATTAACAAATATGATTCAAAATGCAATTACGATAAAAATCATACTACATTAATGAACGTGCACAGATTGAAAATTTAAGTAATTCAAATTATAATTTTATAAATTTTCCCCGATTGCTCTTCCATTTAATTTTAGAAATTTAGATTTTTGTAATTGATATAATTTAGATAATTATAATAATTCTGTATTTTATATTTTCAGTGCGTTTTTTTGAGGACAATGACTTTGAGTAGTAAAACTACAGTTAAATCTACAAGTAGAAGAGGACCGTTTTTAATCAGACATGACTACATACGTGGTTGGATGCCACATTCTTATTGTGAACGGTATAAAGGAACGAAGAAAATATATATAAGTAAATATATTTATTTTATAATGATATGCGTTTTTTTATACAGAATATCGATTAAGTTTCATCTTTTTATATCTTTATTTATTGTATTATGAAATATATTTGTGTAGAATCATACTTATTACGCATTGGAGCAACGCAGATTAATATATTAGACGATTAGACATCGAATAAAGTTGCAAGGATCACGGATTCTCTACGAATAAATGCGTCTGCTCGACATCGATCACTGATTTCTATGGTTACGTCTTGGCAACGACGATGACGATGCTGGTGACGACAAGGACATCAATCGTCCTGCATATGTCCACGGTAGGTGAATAAAACTGATTGAAAGGATCATGGGCACTTGCTGTGAAATAGGAAAATATATCAAGTGTACAGAAAAAACGAGAAAAGGGATGGAATAGAATAAATTTTTAGGAGAAATCATTCTCTTGTCACGATCTGCGCTCATTTCGGTTAAGAGGAACGGAGAAGATTGTAAAGTTAAATAACGAAGAAAACGAGATTGAATGGCTAGAATGGCAGTGCAAAGAAGTGTGAGCAGAATCGTGACTGAGACGGATTATTGGAATATATAGCAGGGTTGAATTAGCAATCTTTGTAAAATAAATTTTTACGAATCAAAGTATATTTTTAGTAATGGAAGGCAATATGCAATGAAATATTTTTCCATCATCCATTTCTTATTACTGTGTATAATTAAAATCTTACATTCTGATAATATCTGAGATCTTTGATGACCATAATTTTGTCCTTGAATTGATAAGTTATAGTGGTACGAATGAAAATAAAAAAAAAGAGAGAGAGAGGGAGAGAAGAATCGCTACAGGAAACGGGAATACGAAGAGAAAAGATCGCAGGGATGTCGAAAGGGGTTAACGGAGAACGAGAGAATGGGAAACGGGAGCGGTACATGGAAAGCGTGTATGTAAGGGAGCGCAGGTACAACGAGGGTGAATACGGAGGGAAGAGAGGGCGCATCGCGGGCGCAGCGCGCGAGAGAGGATATTGACATTTTCGGTCGTGGGGCGCGCATCGTGGCGGAGACAGGAGGAAGGGGCACGGGGTGCGCGCGCGACGGGGCAGTCGCCTCTCCCTGTCGGATCCTGCAGTATCCATGGCTACGTCGTCCGCGAGGATTTCCCGCGAAACACCGGAAGCGTGATCGCACAGCGAGGCGACGACTGTCGCCCAGCTATAGGGGCAGACAGAAAGAGAAAGAGGAAAAAATAGAAAGAAAGAGAGAGAGAGATAGAACAACGAGCAGCGGACGACGAAGCGGTGGCAATAGCAGCGACAACAGCGACGTCAATAAACGGCGAGGGTGCCGTCGAAAGCGGCACCCGGATAGCGTCTCGGCGATATTTCGTCGGCGTTTTATTCCGGTGGGTCTCACGAGAATCTCACCTTTTCTTTCTCTGTCTGTCTCTCTTTTTGAAAATAGGGTGGATATCGTGCCTCATTCCGTGTTTCTCTCGAGAAATCATCTTCCCCTCCCCGCAAGCTAGCGCGGAGGCCACGTAACTCCAGCCCTACCACCCCCGTACCCCGTTGTCGTCGTCGCCGCCACCGCCGCCGCCCACGACCTCCTCTCTGATTGTCGCGCGCGGCGCTTCCAGCATCCCTCCGACTGTTCTCCGTCTATCTTTTTCCGTCGCGATAGTGTTGTTGCGAAGACTCGCGTTCGTGGCATCCAGACTAACAATAACCGAGAGTGCGCGTCCGTTTTCGGGAGAAACGCCTGACCAAGGCGCCGGTATATTTTACTGAGTGCCAGGAAGCTGAGGAGAAGGCATCGCCGTGTCGGTGAATGTGAGTCATCATCACGCGGATGGGCGAAACGGTCGAAGGGTAAAAATGCAATAAATAGATAGAGCAAGAGAGGGGGAGAGAGAAAGAGAGAGACTGATAAATGAAAATGTGATTAGAAACGCAGAGAAAGAAATTGAGCGGAAGTACAACAAAGCCGGGAAGCCAGAAAACACAGAAGAGACGTCTATCTTCTCGTCGACGAGGAGACGGTGGGTGGCGCGGGGCGTCGATCATACATATACCGGTGCCGTTAGTAGTGGTAGTGGTACCTCTTGATGGTAGTATTGGTGATGGTGGCGGTAGTGGTGGTGATGGTAGTAGTGGTGCATCCCGCAGTGTGTTTACCCAGGGTGAGGTGCCTCTCGCGCGCGCGACTAGGCGGAGTCGCACCTCTCCGTCCGCGCTCCTGCTTCCGCTTTTCGCGTCTCTCCGTGACCGCTTCGCGACCGAGGAGCAGCAATGAGAAACGACGTATATTTCTAATCGTGATCCGTTCTCTCTTTTTCTGCGTATCTACGTTACTTAATTCTTGTATCTATCGTTTGACGTTTGTGTCAGAAGAGGCGTTGCCGCGGCGGCCCCGAGCAGCCTCCACCCTCAAGGTGGAGAACCGGATATCACTGGGATATACATCTTAATCTTTCTTCGCTGGCATTTTCGTTTCAGAAAAATCTCGACTTAAGAATTTGTTTCAAGTCGATTCTGCCAGTCGATAACAATCATGAAACTAGATAAGAGGCGTTGGCTCATCTCGCGCTTCTGCGTCCGAATTTCTGCAGGAACAAGTGTCGTGTATTCTTCGCTTGAGTGATCTTCCGACTGGCTTGTGCCAATTTTGTTTGATTCGGTGAAAGATGTCGTTATTCTGCAAATATGGATGCGGAAATAAACCATACGGAAATATATATCATATACAACAGAGATGCCTAATCTCTCGATATTTTCGATTCCTTGCTCACATCAGTGTTTCGATGTATTTTCTCTTTTATAAAATTACTCGCAAAAAAATCCTTAACTCGCGAATATGTTCGTAGATAAATTCGCGAGTCGATAAAACTCGCGAAGCGACATGAAGGCGTTGGCTCTCCTTTCGATACTCTTCGTGTGTTTTGGAGCAAGTGCATGAATTTTCCATGATTCCCTTGCGGTCCTGTGCGGAGTTTCGTCATCAGTTTTGTGACGGAAATATTCAGTTTGGAAAACATATTTTTACATACGGGAAAAATACGAGTGTATACATTTAGTCTTTCAATATTTTTAGATTTTGCATTTAACGGTTATTAATGAAATTATTCCGTCAAATTGACGAGAAATTTCTATAAGACCTTACAAAATGTTTCTTATTTCGATTTACATTGTACGGAAAATAATGATTTGTTTTTTAAATTCATAATGAAACTATTTACACAAATTGTGAAAAATATAATTTCGCTGAAAAAGAAAATATATAGATGCATCTAGTGTCTCGTTTTGTTTATTGTTGATACAACTAAAATCAACTTTAGTTCAGAGAAAAAATTTATTCTCTAAACACGTACATATATATTGCTTCGGTGAGTCGATAACGATCACCAAAAGGTATCAAACTATTGATTCTTTGTTTTTCTTTTTCATCAGTTCTGGAAAAAAAGTATGCAATTTTTTTGCAATCTCCAAGAATTGATCAATTGACAACACTTGATTTTATATTGGAGAACACATTATAATGTTTCTTGTTTATGCTATTAATATTGAATTCAAAATTTTAAATGAATGAAAGAGAAGATAAAAATGCTTATTTTAATAAACACTTATTTTCATCGACTGTATTTGGTGCTGGATGGAACTGAATTTGAGATTGGTGAAATTTTCATTGTAAATATTAATCTAAAATTCGTATAAAAAATTCACATAAAAATGATAAAATTTTTCTATATAATTTTTTTCTATATCTTTTTTATTTTCTAATATATTTCTGAGTTTTTTTTAAATTATCTTAAATTTATTTGAATAATGTTTGACTGTAGTAAATATCTCACCCATATGTCAAAGATTTAATTCATTATTTCAAATCTTTAAACACTGCATTTGATTCATTCAATGAATTCAACTACGAATTCTACTATTGCAAATAACACATTCACCGGTCAAACACGGTCAAGCAGAGTAAGAATGAATCTTCTCTCCTCAGATTCACCTGGATTTTCACACATTCTTCAACTGAGGAGCTTAGTTTCACACATAGGGCAATCGTGCATCCACCATTCATGTTTAGCCACAAACAACGAGTAACCGTATCGCCGCCGAAATCGATATAGTGTTTAGAAAGCTCTCCTCTCTCTTTCTCTCTTCACACCCACGTCTACGTCGGTCGTACGCCTACCTTTCGTGTCCCGGCTTTCGTGTCGGATGACGAGCAGACCCCGGGCTCAACTAAGGCTTCCTACCTACCTACGTGTCTTCATTCGAGTCTACGCCCACGCCGATCATAATTATCGCGTGCTGTCGGGCGAACCGCTGGCGATTTACAAACTCCCGCTTTCCCGATATATCGTTTGCTCGTGCGTGTCAATTATGTCGGCAACAACGACAACGTTGTTGGGATTTTTGCAGACGGCAGACACACAACCGCGATTTTCCGCCGTCTCCGTCGCCCATAATTAATCCTTTGAGACCCCGGTAGTCATGGGTGCACGCACCGTTTGACATTTATCCACTCCGTGCAATCCCTCGTCCAATTAAACGACATATATACACCGCCGGTGAATCCGCGCTTTTGCCCAGACGAAGGTCCGATGATGTAAAAAGCTTAGATAATAACGGCAGCCGCCGATCTGAAAATAATTTTCCTTCTTCAACTCCTCCATGATCAAACTCGTAAACGACGATATAGATTTATACGATGATATAGATATAATTTATTGACTCTAGTTGGTTGTAAAGATGAATGACCAATTGATTAGTTAATTAATTGGAAAATTAATCTTTTCGAGAAAAATTTCTATGCAATTTATTTGACAGTAAAATGTATTTCTGGTGAACGTACAGTTATTAAGGAGTGTTGTAACAATTAATATTATTATGTATACGTATTTGTATTGTTACTCTCGTAATAATCTAAAATTAATCGCGAGAATTGTAATGTTACAACATGCTGAACATTCGCGCTGAATGTATCTTTCGCAGAACTACTAGAACAATTGTTTATCTGCCAATTTTACATGCGAGTATGGAAAATGAGTACAGAGTTGAAAATATATAAGCCAACTCTCTCTGTGTTGATGTTTCTCATAGGAATGTTTCGAGCCAGAAAGTCCTCGAACATCCTCTATCTTCTCGTGATGGATGTTGCGAGATGAACGTTACGAGAGCCTAGGATACCCCGGCATTGTCGAGAGCATCTCTGAGAGAAATGATGTATTACGTGGCCGACAGGGACAGTTCAGTAACCCTCCGGTGGCGCTACCCCTTTTATTATCCGCGACATATCTGCACAATATCTCACGCTATTGACCTCCTCCCTGATGTTGACTTTGGCCAAACATTAGGATGAAATATTTGTAATGATGATGTTCACGATAATCGATAGCATGTGATTGTGAAAGGATTCATCACGAGAAATGTGAATGAAACCGAGTAATGTGCGAAAAAATCATTGGACGAGGATGTTGTTAGAATTATTTAACCGATCGAGAAATTAAAGTTACGACAAGAGCTTGCATCCTTTTACAAAAGTTTACACGAGAGGGTTAGATTGACTTTATCAGAGTTTAATTGAGCCTCGATGCATCTCTGAAGCTAATTGATATTCATAGCATTATAAATTAGTTCGTTGAAAAATTTGATATTAATCAATACGTTGATAAACTCGTTGAATAAACATGCAATTCATTTAAATCTGATTAACGAGTTTGTCTCCTCGAGTGATTGCGACGTTTATATGATCAGCCTCAAATCTCTTTAACTTTTTATACTTATATACATAGCGCATATGGTTTTAAGTTAATTTAAAAGCTTATTTATTATATGTATATTATCTCTGTTATAAAACATATTATAATATTGTACATATATATATAATTGATATTGCATAACATTATGCACTTATGTAAATTCTGATGATTTATATTTCATCTTATGATTCAATTAACACATGCATTTTAATTGCATTACAGATGACTATGTTTAGGAAAAATATAATTCATATACATTTTTTTACACAAAATATAAAATGAGATTTGTATTATTCGGATGTTTGAAATATATGTTTTTCACAGCTAATCGACTAACATATGTTCGCAGCGATCATGCTAGAGACAAGGTGATGACTTTCGCGACGCCTGCAATGATGTGACAATAAAGATACCTCCTCCTACTCTCTGCTAACTGGGGATCCTCCCTATTACACACAGTGCTTCCCAATAACACACACGATCCGAGGATTACGCGCAAAAAAGCAACGCCAAACCGTCGGCCGTAGTCGGCGTCGTTGGAAATCGGTGCCAAAAGTCGACACAGACAAGCCATAAGAGCCAACCCCGCGAAAGTGTGTCAAAGAGGAATTGAACGGAGAGTGGAACGGAGAGATATAAAAAGAGAAAAACAGAGAAAAAGCGGGACAAGAAGAAAGAGATATATAGACGGGGAATCAGACGGATATCCTGAAGAACGGGGTGAAAGAGGAAAGGATACGTGAGGCCAAAAGCGTGTTAAGGCGTGTCGTGCCAGAAACACAAACGAGCATCACGAGTACAGAGGGTGGTGTGGTGACGCAGAGTAGTAGTAGTGGAGGTGGTGGTGGTAGTGGTGGTGGTGGTGGTGGTGGTGGTGGTGGTGGTGGCGACGGCGAAGCAAGGCAGGTGGCAGGATCAGAGCCGGAATAAGAACAGTTAGAATGGGCAACAAGCTTTCCTGCAGTTGCGCACCCCTGATTAGATCAAAGACGTATCGTTACGAGGACAGCCCATGGCAGGCTGGTGCCAGGGGCGGAATGGGCGGCGGCGGAGGACGCAGGGGTGACACTGGCCACTTGCTCAGGTGCGGAAGCTTAAGAGAGAGGAAGAGGTGCGCATACCATACCATTCAACCATTCAATCATTCTCCATTCGACCATGTTGCCACTCTTTCTCTTCGATGATTACCATTTGTACACATTTGACTGACATGCATTATGCTGACTCTCTCTTTCTCTCTCTCTCTCTCTTTTTCTCTCTTTCTTTTTCTTTTTCTTTTTCTTTCTTTATTTGCTTCTACTTTTTGTAAACAGCATGCATAACAACAGCGCTGGGCGACGGGAATCAAAATCTTTGCATCAATTTTGCATGATAATTACATTTGCATGAATTATATATAATAGAAAGTAAAACCACTGAATATAAATACAATTTTTATCTAGTAATAATTTTAAAAATTAGAAAGAAATCTCTTTTTACGTGTATATGTATACGAAAAGTTCTTACAAGAAAAAAATTAATGAATGGAATTATTTATATTTGAAATTATAATTTTTTGTACTTGAAATTATAATTTTATATCTTAATTTTCGACGTAAGTATAACTGTTATATATTTTATCGCAATGCTATTATTGATCTTATTTTAGCAAATGTTTATTACGAAATGTAGTACATCCAGATTCGAACTTATATATTATTTTGTAGCGTCTGATGGTGAGAGGCTACATACTTCTACAGTTATATGTCGGTAGCTATAATCGGCGGATGTCGCTTTTTATTCGCGTCTCCCAGACTGTCTTGTATTTTTCTTATTCATTCGTTTCCCTCACTTTTATCTCTCTTGCTGCCTCTTTTTCTCGCTTCTTTTGCTCACATTTATTCCTTTAAGCCTGATCTCATTTCACTTTTTTCTTCTACTTTTTGTCTGGTTGATCAAACTGGTAGCTCGTCCATCAATGGCCGATAGTTTCTTTTTACTTAAATATGATACGCTTAAACTTTGAGTAATATAAATGTAAGTTTAATGTGTTCTTTATTTAACTAAACAGAAATTGAGTTATATAATTCTATCATATTTGTTGAATATAACAGGAATAATAATTCTTTTTATATGATTTGCGCTAATAAATTACAATTTACTTAAATTAAGTAAAATAGAATATTTATTTTGTTTTAAATATTTTTTTTATTTATATTATCTATTTTACATTTCATCTATACACATATGCTTTGCATTCTTAGTATTTCTAGCACAGAATGTTATTATTTTTTCATTCATACTAAACTAATTCAATAAACAAAATTTGATAATATACCATCCAGTTTTATCCATTTAAAGCTTTGAAATCAAAGATAAATATCTATAGATCATAATTTTAATGCAGAAAGAGCTTACGCTGTGTTTACTCAGTAAACGCGAATATTGCATGCATGTAATGTACATGCAATTGCGATTTTCCATGCACGATTTCCATTTTATCCTTTCAAGATACAGTATGATATTATGATCGAAGTGATGTAGCGATATTTTTGTGTATTTCTAGCGTGGCATCGATATTATATCTATTACAAAAGAAATGATAACGACGTTTACTTTCAATAACAGATTTTTACTTTTATATTCTTTCATTTCGTATCATAACTATTCTATTTTATCACACATTCTTTCCTTAGAAATTTTCCTTAACGATGTGTCGATGTCTGAAAATTATGTTGTTGCAACACATGATGTAATGACGAGAGTTTTTAGGCTGTGGGCCGAAGTGTTCCATGTAAATTCGAGCGGAGCTGGCACCGTCAAGTGGCAGCAGGTATCCGAAGATCTGGTCCCGGTAAACATCACTTGCATCCAGGATTCACCGGAATGCGTCTTCCATATCACCGCATATAACAGTCAGGTCGATAAGATCCTAGATGTGCGGTTAGTCCAGCCAGGTAAACCATAATTGAAAATATTCAAAGGAAAGCTAATTTTTTTTGAGAGAAAAAATAATAATGTTTTCATAAAGATATATAAAATATAATTTTTTACAAATTAATTTTAAATCGAGATAAAATATAATCATAGAAGTGGAGTTTAATGAGAGTTTAATTTTGCAATAATTAATTGTGTTTAAGGTACGCGCATCGGCCAAGCATCAGAGTGCTTCGTTTACTGGAAGGATACAGTGACAAATGATACATGGGGGCTGAACTTTACGTCTCCCATAGATGCAAAGCAATTCAGAGAATGTTGCGTAAGTTTAGTGATACTACACTCGCGACACGCATGTCGTTACATTATACGTACATCGTGCCACAATCCTGTTTGCTATCACTCTCACGAGGTCTCCGCCTATTTCCTTTCTCCCGTTGGGTCGCGCGCGAGGAAGTTGAGCGGAGATGATTTAGGGGCGACACACAACAAGTCCGATACAAGTCCAATTCGACTTCTTAGGTCATTTGCAGTCACTAGTTAATTTTCCATACAGTCACCGTCGTTCAAGATTTCAAGGAAAGCGTCCTCTTCTTACTCGTTGAAGCTCGAGCCACCGAACAAGCAGAAGATCAAAACGCGCCGAAAGCCGCTGTCAACACCGGCCTCACCGAGTCGGTCCAGAGAACCTCAGTGCACCTGTATGACACCGGAACAGTTTGCCAGGCTACGTAGCCAAGACCCCAGATATCGGAGCCCGTGCGGTATGGGTAATTTATAAAATATATATTTCTATTCTTTATATATTTTTCTAATATATACATATTTTTTTTCTTTGTTATTTTTTAAAATTTATATGTATTAAATTTATATGTATAATTTATTTTTTAACTTTTTCGTAATGTGTTTAATTTTAATAAAAACAAAATAGAAGCTTCATTGAGAAAATTTATATCTTCAAATTTTAATTTTTTTTTAGTTTTTTAATCTGCATGTAAGAGCAACAATGTTTTTTTTTTAATATATAATTTGAATAATATTATATATATAATTTTTATAATTAATTATAAAAACTTTTTTTTATTTGAATAATATTACAACAATTAAAGTAATAAATAAATATATATATTTTTTATATAGGTAAGATACATGTGTATATTTTGCATAAATTTGATTTAACACAAACTAATGAATCTAATTTTATTTTCGTGATTCGCGCTTTTAAATCTATCTTATTTCAGGACCATCCACGCTTCCACGGACCATGGCGCGGTCTACGGAGATGGAAATGACGCCGGGACGAGACAAGATAACAGCGGCCACATCCAGTGCATCTCTCTACGACAACGTCAACAATCCTAGCGCGACACCCGGGAAAACACCAAAGACTGCTGATTCGGCCAAACAGAAGGATAAACAGAATGAAACGTGTCAGACAACTCCAAAGACTGCCAACGTTGGAATCGGAACTGTTACGGTGGGATCACAGGCAAGCGACGGTTACAACGATATAACAATGCATTTTTTTCTAAATCGATATTCAATTATTATGTAGATTCGAAATTAAACAATTGTCATTTTTCTTTTTTTTTGTTTAGTAATACAATATGATCTCCATCAGGTTTGGGGAATTTAATTTTTTAAATAAAGCATAGCTTTCTTATTACAGAAACAATTTTATATTATTTTATACCATATTTTAGCAAAAATCTTATATAAGATTAAATTGCATTATTTCGTAGAAATTTTAATTTAGAGCATGTTTCTCCATTAGAATTTAAAAAATTACTATTTTTAACTTATTAATTCGTTGTTTTTTTCATATCAACAGATTGACAGTCCCGATGAAAAAGGTTCTACGATATCGCCAAAGAAATCACAAAAGCAAAGCCAGGATACGTCCACGCAACAAAACGGTACCGAAATGCTCAAGTCAGAAGGCACTCAGGCCGGTGGTACTCTGCAGAGCAAGTTGCTACGCAAAGAACAGCTGCATCATACCAAGTCGGCCGACTATACCGAGTTAGAGATGCAAAACGGTAACCTTTTCAACATTGTCAATAACAATCACGGTCATAGGTCGAAGAGCAAGAGCACCGATGACATGCGGATCGAAAACGCGCAGAACGGCGGCATCAGCCTAGACCCGAACACCTTGAAGCGCATGTTGAAGCCAATGCCGAGCATTGACAGTCCAGTGACGTCGCCGGAAATGACGAGGAAACGTCACAGTCATCATAGCTATCACTACCATCCAAGCAATAACAATCAGAAGTATATGATGCAAGAGGTTGACAACGAGAATTATGCGCATCCCTATCGTGCGCCTTACAACAATAAGTTTCAGGGATCCAGAAGCGTCCACGATATGAGCCGGCAATATCCTGGTATGATTTTTTCTCACTAATATTATTAGTTTATTGTATAAATTAATTTTTATTCACAATCTTTTTAAGCGTAACAATTTTTTATTATTCTATAATATCGCCCCGTCATTTTAAGTTTCCGCACATTTGCAATTGATAAATGTCTATTCTATAAATTGTTATTTAATTATTTGAATCTATAACAAGTTTGCTAATTTAAAGATTAATATTTAAATATTATTAAAATTTGATGTATATTATAATGATGTATATTATACATATATGTGTAAAATGTTTGATCCTGAATGGAGTAACGTTATCATTGTTATATAATTCATTGTTAATAAATATGTATAGAATATTGAGAGACACTTTAAACAAAAATATCTCTTAAAATTCTAAAAGATAAAATATGTAAAACTCAAAAATATTTTAACAATGAAAGCGTTAAAAAAAGGAGAAAATCGATTACATAATTTTTTTATAAAAAAGCAATTTTTACACGTTTTTTCTGCGCTATAGGTATTGTTATAACATGATTTTTATTTACCGCAAAAAAGACGATGAAATTAATATGTAATTTAAAAAATTCTAAAAAAGAAAAATAACAAAGTCCATACTGAAAATTACGTGATCGATATATGATGTCATTCTTTGTCTGTCGCTGTATAATTCTGGCGAACGCATAACATCGTAAGAAGTCTCCTAAAATTAACCAGCAACTGATTTCTGACGTCTATCCGCGGTATACCTCTAACCTTTAGCTACACCCTCGGCATAACTTAACATGCGCACAGAGCGAACCAGAATGTAGTCAGCCAGCTCCACCCTGATGAAAGTCACAGGGTCATCCACCACCACTTGCAACACCCCTAACATTTCGTTTTGCTTCTAACCTTCTTACATAACATGCGCACTAAAGGTCGACAACGTGGTTGTCCTGTCAGCTCGACGGCAGCCTCATGGCTCATTCTCGGATGGACCACTTCTCGAGTTACGTGTTCGCCGAGTTTGACTAACTGACATATGTCTCCTTTGTCCGTTAATTAACGGACCACCGCACGACTCATCACATATTCCATCCTGCACTCTTGGTTGCACCTCTCTGCTCGCAGGCGGCAGAAGCAGGACGTACTTAGATTCGGAACGTAATCGGTGCACAGGTGACATGTCACCGCCCTCGGACAATGTCATCTTCGACAACCAATGCTACGCGACCACGCCAAGTTCATCGAACGGAAACTCTGACATGGAGCAGCCGAATCATTGCAACTCCCGTCGTTGTAACGGCGGTCAGACATATCAGCAGCAGAATATGCAATCGGTGTCGACTCCGGGCAGTCCAACCAGCCGGCTCCTTCTCGAGTATGAGATGCATCTCAGGAATACTCTGGCCAAGGGTATGGACGCGGAAAGTTACAGCCTACGTACGTTTGAGGCTTTGCTCACGCAGAGCATGGAAAACTTGGGTAAGACTCCGTTTAAGCTTCAATACTAAAAAGACCAGATTATGATTACAACAATTAACTCTTTAACAGTCAATTAATTAACTTAATTCGTAATAAAAAATTATATAAAGAATGTATAGAAATTTTGCATATCAATTGGAAATTAATATTAATATTATCTTTGATTTTTTATTCATGAGATGAAAAAATTCTTTTTAATAATTGTCGGCTAATGCGGAGCTTCACTTAAGAATTTTATTTTATTTTACAAGAAATCAATAAATGAATGAATAACATTTGGTAAGATTTTTACAATATTTTGATATCATTACAGTTATATAATGAATTAAATTTTGTGAATAAATTATACGCTATTTCAGTAATCAAGAAATATAGTTTTTGTCATATAATTTTTATCTCACCGACCCTTGTTCTTTTCAAGTGAACGGACTAATTAAACTTTAGCTTTAACCTTTTATCAATATATTAAACTGATAAAATCATTGAAGTAATTAATTTTACGAGAAATTATACATATATGTAATTATAAATAAGTTTTATTAAAAAGAGAATTTTTTATATTTTTCAGAATTTGCAGAAAACATACCGTTGAACGTTCAACGTACACCTCATGTTTCACGAAGACGTAAGTTGAATATATGATGAAAATTGAAAATATTTGGATAGAATTCTATATTTTTTGTTCCTAATCAAATTATCGTGATTGCAGGTTCCAGTTCCAATAAATCGTCCACTCTGCCACTATCGTATCGCTATTGCAATGAAAGACAAAATAGCAAGGATCGAGACGGCTATTATAGCGATCGTAATGAGATGGTGAGAGAGAAGAGAGAGCGAGATTCTGATCGAGATCGTGGCTATCTCAGCGACTACAATTCTAGGTAAATTACTTCTTAAATTTTTATTAATATTACTCTTCGCGTAAAAGATTTTAAGCGTTAATTAAATTTATTGGGTTTCCATATCACAATAAAACGCATAAATGAATGGTGCAAGGAATAAATAAATCGCAAATCTTACTCACGCAAACATATTTTTATAATTAGAAATAAGAGAATATATATATATAGGCTTTCTCAACTTCAAAATACTTTTTATATATAATCTTGATTATAAAGATTGTATGTAAATTCTTAAATTATACATTTAATTTAAATATAGTATGGAAAGTAGCATGAAATTTATAAAATCTATTCTCTTATTCAATTATTCAATAAAATTATTTTTAATAACAAATATGAGATGATCAATGAAAGATATTGAATTAGATTCTATATTTGAAATTATTTTTTTTAATACCAGAGAGCAGAAGTTCAGAAAATTCCAAGAAAGAATAACAAAAGATAGAAAAAGATATTTAAGAGACATTTAAAATTATTCTAATGATATTTCTTTTCAATTTTTATGTGATCTGAGTTAATTGTGAAATTGATTCACTCCGACGTCTTTTATCTGCTCCATTGAAATATCTCTCGTGCCAAGTAGTACAACGTTAATTAACACGGTTGCGATAATAGCCCCATCGACCCTTCGGTCGTTGAAGGGTCCGCATCGAAAAAGGCGCGAAAGTCATCGTTGGGAGACTTTGACATTTAAAGGGTTGTGCCCTATGACCGCCATATACAAGAACAGTGACGATCGATGAGACGTGCTCTCGTCCATTAAGGACGACCTGGATAATATCACCGGATGTGGTTATCGTCTATCGATATAGCCTCCGCGCGGGCGGTATAAAAAAAAGAAAGGAAAAAAAATTATTATATCGTGCGCTATGAAGCTATATTGATAGGCGACGCGCGTCGCGTGGTGACTATCGAAGTCTTCTCGAAGGGACGCCTCTCGATACAGCGCTCGGCGCATGCATCATCATCCCCGGCCGCCGGCGCGTTGTGCATTACGGGTCAGCGAAGGCGGCGACTGACAGCAGCGAGCCGCATCGTAGTAAATATAGAAATCTCGCGAGTGGGCTTCGATTCTCAGCTGGACGAAGAGAAGAAGGGTGTTTCTCGTAGTCGCGTAAACAAGAAAGAAACGACAAAACGCGCGACGAGATTTTGCGTGTGCTCCTGGCGGTGCATTAAAGTGCAAAACGCATCTTGAACGACAAGATACTTGGTGGTCTCGCGATAAAAAGAGGGTTGTGGACTTCCTGCCCGATACTATTATATGAATATATAGCTCTCATAGTGCGACATGATGAATTATCCGAGCGATATGAAGATGCGCTATGTGCAGTTACTATGTGTCGCGTGAATTTCTGGTAAACGGAAATTGTGAAATACGAAAAGACAACTCTAATAAATCATCCATGTTCTTAATCGTTGCGATAAAATCGCATAATGCAGTTACGTGTGTACTGCATGATGGTAGATAAAAGTGCGAAGTGAAAAGAAAGCAAATTGAAAAAATTATCAACTTCTGAGAATAGAAATATTGTATATAAATGAAATTGCTTGGACATTTTTCGAATAATATTTATCTCATTGTCGATGAAAATATTTAAACGAGGATAATTTTGAAATCAAATTCAAGGAGATATTAATCTCGTCATTACTAATTAGAGATGGAAATAATTTTGCGAATGAATTTAAAAAGAATAAAAGGATGACGAAATATTCATTTCATCGTTATTAAAGACCTGGGTGGAAATAATTTTCAATCTGAACCAATGAGGATAATCAGCACAATTGTCAATCGCGTGAAAACATAAATTAATAATTATTTCGCTTGTTATGGACGTATGTAAACATTGATATCTTTGTGTGCGACGAAAATAATTATTCAATTGCGCCGCACGTGATTGTCGATCGTGCGAAAATTGTAGGGGAAATAATTATTTTGCTGTTGCTGTGCAAGCGCAAACAGCGATCATTTCCATGCACCGGCGATAATTATCCTTTCGTTTCCGAGTGCAAACGCTAAACTAATTATCCAGCTGATTACCATTGTGATCGCAAATACTGATCTAATATACGATACGAAACGTTGAAATCGCAACAATGAATTATCGTAACAGTCTACAGCGCAGATACCGATCGCTCGAGAGGCGAGAGTCGAAGAAGATGCCGAAGATGCCAAAATTGCCGGAAAAAATTTTCTATCGTATTCTGGATGATGGATCTGGAAATCAACCTCAGAATAAGAAACATGTGAAGTTCCAATTACTTGAAGAGGATGATGCGAAGATACCATTAGACATACCATGCTCCGATTTATCGCCTATACCTGCACGGTATTGCATATCCGTGTATAGTATATGCGGAGTTACATTTAATTTCTTTCAGATATTTTTTACAAAATAAAAATATATTTTTTTTATAGCTTGATTAATTTTTCGAGAATATCGAAATACATATATCGTACAAATGAAATATTAGTTTAATGTATTTTAATAATTTAAGCAATAATATTTATTGATTAGTATTTTAATATTTGAAGCAATCTTGATAGTATGATATAGAATTATATAAATTAAATAAATTATTTAAGCTTAAAATTTTTGTTATTAATAATTATTAACTGTTATAATTAATAAAAAAAAAATATATATATAATTCTTTAAAAAATGCTTTATTAATATTATATCAATTATATATCAATTATATATCAATTATACATCAATTATACAAATTGATACATAAATATTTTTTATGAAAGTATTTTAATGAAAATGATAATTTTATTGAGTGATTTTGATAAATGAGATTAATAATATATTGCACATAACACACTCATCTGTTACATGATGCTTACAGATGCGCCAGCTGCATCGGGGAATCCGCGCGTGCACAATGGTTTCGGCATTCTGACGGATGGCAATCCGGCAGCTCAACTCTCGGCTCTGGCGCTTCGAGTTCGATAAATCCAGGATATTCAGGATACAAGAGAGAATCACCCTGGGATTCTCTCCCTTCTCTGAGACACGAGGGCAGCCTCAACGACAGTGGTTATAAATCCAACCGAACTGATTCTCTTGAACAAAGGTAAGAGAAATAGATTCTTCGCATCGGGATCAAGTTATCGAATCGGTGATTCTTACGTTGGATATTTGAAAAAAATATATGAAATACTTCAATATAAATTGTCTAAAATAAATAATAGATTGTTTGAAATTTAGAATAAAAAATTTATTTTTGTTTATTTTGTTTGTTAAAACAAAAACAAGTTTCTAGATATAAACGATTAAAAAAAAGAGATGAAATATATAATAAGTTTTTGTTATTGAAAATAAATAAAAAGATAAAAAAAATTGCAAATTTTTAAAATGTTAATGTTAAAATATATTTATGTAATTTTTATTATAATATTTGCCACCGTAAATGTTTTTAATTTTATATGTATAAAATATTATATATATAATCTGTAAGAAAATACAAGGTATTAAGACCAATCTTGTTACGAAAAAAATCATTAAAAGTATGTTAAGACTAAACATCCATTCTTTAATATAGAATCATTTTCTATATCACACATTTATTGTAATTTAGTATATAAATATAAATTTCTATTTAAAAATAAGATATAAAAATATTATGATACTATTTAAAACAGATATATGCAGTAAAAATATGAATATTCAAAGCTAAAAATAGAAAAGAAGCATGAACTTCTCTTTTGGCACAATGCGTACTTATACTTTAGTGTTCCTTTTTGATTTCCAATCCACCAGGTTTCCTATTACCTACCTTTTGTCGTCCTATATTGTCTTTCATATTTCCATTGTACTCTCTGTGCTCTTTTCTTTTATCGCACATCTTGACTATTCTCTATATTATATCGCGGTGCTGAAAATAGTTTTAACCTCTTAATATTACAAGTTTTTTCCATTACTAACCGCTATCTTTTTAGCAGTGTATTGTCATAAAAAGAAATTTTTACGTTATATTGTAAATTATATTGCAAATTAATGACTAATTTCTAACAGTTTTGTAATTTTTAATTATTACAAAATATTCTCTCTTTTCTTAGTAAATTATTTATTTTGAGATACAATTCTTATATATTATAATTATTATATATATATGTATTTTAATATCATATCGACTTTAGTATTATATAAATATAAATATTATATTATATAAATAGAAATATGCTTTGAAATAATTTATAAATGAATTTCATGCATAACATAAAAAAAATTATAACTTACTCCATTCTATTCTCTAATATTCTTATAAAAAATATAATTAAAATCATACATATAACAAAAATTAACACTATGGAAGCAAAAACAATTTATTAGAAATTCATTTTGTAATGGTTTCTAATTAAAAGAGAGATCGTAAAAGATATTGAAATTGAAAGTATTTACTTCGCGCATACATTGTGAGCTGTATCGCGTCATTTAATTGAATGTGTTGCATATTCCAGGGGTACTTTCGACAGACAGGACAGCGTCAGATCCGATTACATGTCCGACCGGGATGGCAGATACGGAATTGTTCAACAAGCCTCATTGGAGAGCACCGACTCCAGGCTCTGCTACTTGACGTCTTCCGAGGTAAGTTATCCAAGCACTCGTTGACCTTATCAGCCTGACATCCAAGTGCCACTCAATAATGCCTTTGTAGCGCAGTTTGCATTCATACTATGTATGGCTATAGTATACACGAAGGCTTATTTCGATTTCTTGCACTGATTTTGCATGCTAGTGACAAATAATTCTACGTTGGAAATAACTACGAAACTAAATCGGAGATTCCCTCAATTCGCTTGATATGTACTCCCTACGAAATTAATGCTTAATTCTGCATTTGAGAATCGTGAACACGCTGCATTAAATATTAAATCTAATTACCCGCACTCTCTTAATTAAACGCGAGACGATAAGTGCACCGACTGTGGAATGCAATTGTGAATATTGATTTAATTGGAAAAATAGACATTCATTTTCAATAACTAGGACATAGGCTATATGTATATCTATACATATACACACACACACACACACACACACACACACACACATATATATATTTCTAATTAAATAGTATTCTAAATTCTAAAAAAAATGTATAATAAAATTATCTTAATAATAAAATAAGTTATATAAAATAGGGTAAAATAAAGTATCAAAAATATTTATTCGTAGGGTCTAAGTTATAATAAATCTGTTTTTTTAAAATTTCTATCAAAATTTTTAAAATGCATTAATATTTTAGATATAAATTTTCTTTAAATTTTGTTACAAATATTTTACAATTATAAATTAAATATAATGATAATATCAGTTTCTTTATAATAGGAAAAAGCGCTACGCTTGTATTGAGTTTTATTACTGTCCATCTTCTCTCTTTCTTTCTCTCTCTCTCTCTTCTTTATCTTCTACTTACACAAAACATAAAAAGGCGCATTTGCGATGTGGTGCATTATTTTTAAAGCCCTTTGAAGAGATTCTTTTTCGCTTGTACTTATCATACATTTGTGATTTAAAACACAGTAAAATACCTAGCTGCTATATTCGCAAAAACTCGAATCGAGGACGATGGCGCAAATTGTTCTCTTAATAGTTTTAAAATTTTCTATTTTACATTAAAAAAGGGATAATAATGCATTTTTGCATAAAATAATTTACGTTTCGTTCGTTTGCTTTGATTCATATTTTTCGATTGTGTTTACTTTGAAATTGAAAGAAAAAACTTAATTGTTGTAAAACACTTTGCAAACATATTAAAAAATTAACAATATATATATATATATATATATATATATATATATATATATAATATTTTTAAATAAATTAATACAAATAATTTTAAATAGCTTTTATATAATTAAAAATTTTTTTATTATTTAAAAGATAGTTTACAATAATCTGTAATAAAATTTGTTCGTAATCAGATGGTTAATCATCTTTCAATATATAAAATATACCTATGCAACTTTATACGTTGTATTTCTATTGCATAAAATTTCACAAAATTTATATTTTTAATTTATATTATCAACGTAATATGATAGTAATAGATACAAAGTAAATATTTTATAAATGTCAGAAATAATGTTTTTATATTTCTAATGATTATGAAAAATTGCGCAACTCTTGGACCTACCCCCGATTGCACAAATTGCGTTCTCGCACCGGCCACGCCTATCGTGTAACGACGATGTTACAAAAGAGGTCAGCGCGAATCGAAGAAACGGAAATGCACATACGTGTCGATAATCGCGAGTTAAACGTTCGGATGTTTTAGCAAAAGTGCGATCGTTTCCGCACTTTTCTTTATTTCTCGTATAACGATGCCGAACTAACATAAAAGTTTCATAAGTCGAATTTTTGATGTACGTGTGCAGGCGCATGATCTTTATGTATGAAGGGTGCTTATATGGCCGACAAACATCGATAACCTACTGACCCTGTGTCTTGCGCTCGCTAGCCGCTTGAATCCTTCGCTATTCAACTCTACTCGTAGTATAAGCTCCTCGTTGTCTCTCGGTTATTTTGCACCGCAAATAGAAATGTGTAGGTACATGGGCGTAGATGCAGAGATAAAAGTGGGGAACGAGTCGAGGTCATGAGAATCTAAACGCATTCCATTGCGTACGTATGTATACATGTACAAACTTACCCCTTTTAGCAAATATATATATATATATATATATATATATATATATATTTGCGGAGGGGTGAGTTTGTATATGTATATGTATATGTGTATTATGCGATGGTGCCCGTTACGAGAACCAACCGCAGAGCAATGGAGAGATTCTATTATCGCAAGCTTACGCAAGCATTGGCTTTTATTCCCGCGTTCCGCGGTCGACCGATTGTCAAATAGCACACATACACAGTTTTCATTATACGATTTTAATTTATCCTATTTTTACATGTCAAACACGAATGGCTTGAAACAAAAGTTTTACATTTAAAAAATTATAAACGTTTACAAAAGAATAAAAAAAATTTATGACAAATTATAATTTATTAAATTTAGGAAACTTAATGCTGTGTCGAGGCATTATTTTTTATTTATAGCGGCTATATTTATTAAAAAGTTTTATTTTGAGGAACAATTTGAAGCGGGATTCAAACATTATTTTTCATGAAAAAATTAAAAAAACAATTTATGCTGAGAAATTATATATATAGCTCTCGAAATACGTCTTGCATAAAGGTTGAGGCTTCTTTTGTGACGCATCATGAGCAAAGATACGCACTTGAGGGTTAATAGGTCGCGCCGAGATTAGCGGACCGAACCCCTTGTTCGATATGCGAGAGTAAATAAGAGAATCGAGCATCCCTGCACCTGTCGTTGCACAAGTTGAGCAGCAACCTGCGCACCAACAGGTGCATGCGCAAACGCATAGCAACTCCCGCGACTTTGGCTCTTCTTTTGCTTCCCTTGTTTTTTTGCTCTCGTTGCGGTTATAGTGCGATCGCGAATCGGATAGATGATTAATTGTCACATGATAATATCTAATTCATCAATCTGTCAGTATATGAGTCACGATGTCAGTTATATGACGGACTTATTGTCCGCCTGATACAGAAGACATATTGCTCGCTACGATAAATTTTACAACGACCGATTGTTCTTATCGTCTTCCGTCGTGCAAGGAAACTATGCCATAAAATTCAATAAAACTTCGCGTCGCTCGCATGCGCGCCAACCCGTTATATATAATCCGCATAGGATTATTTTTTTAATCCTCCTTTCTTCCCTCCGAGTCCTTTTGCGGTTACAAAAAGAAAAACGAAATACATATATATACGCGACACAAAGCGCAGAATAAAAGAGCTGCGAATAAATAATGTACAACTGCAGATCGGTGCATTCAATCTATCGATATAAGAGTAATTCAAGTTTTACATAAAATGTACTTTACAAATCGAATACATGTTAGATCTGTTGGTTACATTTTTTTATCATACCAAAGATTGTTCTGATATAATCGTCTCACTTGGATTACGAAAAATTTTAAAAAAGTACATCATCCGGAAAAAGATCTTTATACTAAACGAAAGTGTATACTGAAAGAAATCTTACAAAATTCTAAAATTATATAACATTATATAAAATTACATACGATTCTTTTGCTGGAGAAAATTACAATATGAAAAACAAATACAAAACAATAGCGAGCAATGGATCTAAAGCAATGGATCTCTTTTTACATCTTTTAATAATTTTTCATTATTATCCTTGGTGTCGGAAAATAAAATTGTCGCAAAAATGTGACTTGAGAATCAGCACACTTGGCAAATAAATGTATTCGAATAGTCAGCGCAGATTTATGATTCGATTTTTCGTAAACTCAATTCTCTCAAATCGAATATTCATCTCTGTAGGTTGGTGGAGTAACAATCATCGCGAAACGCTCAACTGTCAGCTGTTAGCTGTTACCAATTGACAATCATGCAGCGCGTCGCGTTCCCTCCCAGCACCCCCAGCGTTGCATATCAACCCCTTCGCTCGTTTCGCTTCCGAAGCATAGCTTCCCCCTTCTCCTGTTCCACGTTGCGGGAACTACAACCGGCTATATACCCTATAGCGCCATCCACCCTCTCTCTTCGTGGTATCCCTCCCTGCCGTTTTCTCCGCTAGCCATCCTCCTCTCGTTCCTGCAATCCCCCTTCGACCACCACAAGCACCGTGGTATTGATTCCCCTCGCGGTAGCAGCTCCTCTTCCCTGTTCTCCAGCGGCAGTCCGGAGCGAAGCGCGTTCGCGGCTGCGGACTTGGTGACATTCGCTTGTAACAGAAGGGGAGGAAGAAAAAGAGAGAAAGAAATAAAAAAAGAAAGAGAAACAATAAAGAGTCCCTTACTCGAGGATCTTATTTGCGCGGATTCAGCCGCTGATGCCGCTGTTTTTTGCTGAAGGGGGTGATAAAATCCCGTGACGATGACAAGTATCCTCGGCGACCCCGAGTGCAACGGGGCCCATCGATCGACGGACATTTATTAGACGCGGTACACGAGCGGGAATCTCGATCTCGTGGAGAACCGACCCTGTCTCGCAGCATCCAACGCGACTCGCATCAACGAGCCGGGCGCGCTCGAAGGGAGAGAGAGGGAGAGAAAGGGAGAGAGAAAACAGCGCCGTTGATGCGCGGATGCGCGGGCGCCGGAAGTCGCCGAGCCGCGCGCGACACATCCCCGGACGACACGTCGGCAGCGGCGCCAACGACTGTCGTCCGCTCGACGGAAAACGCGGTGAGAACGCGCGTTTATGCGTAAACGCGTCCGATTTCGTCGCGTGTTCACCGCACACAGTGCACTCCTCCATCGCGAAGAGAATATTCGTCGGAGACCGCATCGAGCGTAAACGTGGGAATCTGGAGCAACCTGTCGCACGCAAGACTAATTGTTTCCATGCTTTTAAGGGGAACATCCTGGAATAGTCCTCATGTTGAAACGTGAATCGGAAGTGCGGAGATGCAGCATCACCGATAAATTCAACGAGCAGGATTTACATTAGAAGAATTTGTCCGAAGAATACAAAATATATGGGAGTCTCTCTGATTTCTTGAAATTGCGTAATCGAGGTGGTGAAGGAGGAATTTCTGCAGGATGTCATTGGAATTGACGACGAATCCTCGCGTCACGATGCGGACCGGAAGTTAGAGCGCGCGGTTACAATGGGATCTCCTGCTTGAGGGACTCGCGTATGTGAAATTCGGTCGCACGTGCGTGCGAGATCGAAGCGAGAAGCGACGCGGCGTGCCGGCGCACTTCGACGATGACAACATCGTCATTGGTACCTGGATCCTCTTCTTTCCTCACGCTTACAATCATCTCGAGGTTGATTTCCACCGCGGGATGATTTCCGGAGAATCGAAAAACAGGTTCAATCAATTAGCAAACGATTGACTCCAGCTTACTGATATATTAAAGACAAAACGAGGACATTTTATTGAGATATCGCGTGAAGAATTAATATATTTGACGAAGAGGGAGACAGAGAAATCAAATAAGCTGTGAACGAATATATCGAGAGAAAAGAGGATCAGCTAGAGTGATATATTGAAGTAATATATTCTAGATAGATGTTAGAGATTAGATAAGGAGAGGACTAAAAGAGGGTAACAGTTTACAGCGCATTTTTCCGCGAGAGAGGAGAAAATCGATGCTTTGAGAGGACATCTATAGCGATGTATGGGAAAGAAGGGAAATCAGCTGGAGAGGAGCGAGAATCAACATTTAAAGAGGATATCTATATGTATACTTAAGCAGAACAAGAGAGTATTTTTCTATGGTAAATTCGTTTCTATTACGCGTATAATAGCGAGAGAGAAAAAATATCCTATATATTATCAATTCCCCTTCTCTCCCCGTCAAAGAGGTGGGAGTTGAAGTGGCGTCGTCTACTATTGTCCAGTTGCTAGTTTCTTGGACAAACAAAGATTCTTGAGAAATTCTCTTAGAATTTTAGTAGAGAATTCTTCTTCTGCGTATAAGTACCTGCGGACACTTGCGGCGATCTTTCACCGCTCTGCTTCTTCGTGTATCATCGCTCATAACTTTAGAGATTCTTGAAATAATTAGATTGTAGTCTCGTAAAGTTAATATTAAGGAACTTGACGCATCCTTCTTCGGGGCTGCGGTTGATTTTAATAGTGCAAAAGACGTTTGCCTTAAGTAGAGATTTTATTTATAAACTCAAGGAAATTTCGGGTTCAAAATAGACTCGTCGTAAACTTGACGGACCTGAATACACGTGATGAAACAGCTGTTCTGCCGTCGTCCAACTTTCGCTCTTCTCGCTAATCGATGATGGCCGCGTCATGGGGCGTTCCATGTTTACAGATCGTTAATATTTCATTGAACACAATCGTGATCGACGCGCCATTAACGTTCGACAAATTGAAAGCTGAACAGCTGGCGTATAATCGCGACGAAAACTTTGAGAGCATCGAGAATTTGAACTTTGAGGATCTCGCGGTGCAATAAGACCGTAAGAAGTACAAAGCATTTGCAAAACGATATCATCGAGCTTATACACCGCGACAATCGATCGTAAAAGGGAATATCTCATCGAGCCATGTGGATGATTCTTCTACCGTCCGCGAGACAATAATAACGCCATCAGTGAAGGAACGAGACGTCATGGCCAGCATTACAATGACACTTTCGCCCCGTCATCGGGAAGCTGAGGATCCCGTCCGACAATCCTCCTTCCCCTAGAAGTCGTCCGATTGCGGACGGTTTCAACATCTCTTCCTCGACTCAAGTTACCGCCGGCGGAAGAACAACGAATAATGGTAGAGCCGAGATGGTCGATCAAGTGTACGAATAGTACCCTGGACCTGTTGGATCCGAGCGACGATAGTTACACGGACCTGAAGACGCAGCATCGGCGACGCTGTTGGAAGTACTTTTGTTGGTGTCGCAGGCACACCATAAGCGTGATATGCATTAACGAGTCGCGCAAATTGTATTGGTTTAACTGCCGGAACGTCCAGGAGAAGGTCACGTACGGCTCGGGCGAGGGCTATTACCATAAGCTACTGCGTCTGGTAAACGGGGCGTTAAATACCTGGGCACAACGTTACATCGACGGCCTAAGCGTGGCGCGTCGTGAAATTATGTTGAAGATCAACGGTAGCGCGGATAACAACATGAGGCTGCTCAAGGAGGGCTGCTACTGTCACTACCATCCGCACATGACGGCGGACGCGTGCAACGCCGATTTTCTCAGAAGAGTCGTAAGTTTCTGGGCCGGCGAGAGCCTCAGGGGAATACGCGAGAGGCTCCGCGGCATGACCAATATTACGAAAAAGGTAGAGGACACGAATCGCGAATCTTTTCTTTTCTCTTGGAGGAATGTTTCTCTTGATATATTCAGATTGATATATTATGTATTGTTCCCGAATATATATATATTTCCCTGTCTATGTATCTGTATGAAATGATCGCACGTCGAGGATGCCACCCTCGTACGAGATACCGATCACTTGGCATGTGCTTCGGGCAGGAGCGAGGGTAGAGAAAGGGAGACTCAAATCTGCGCCGAGTTCCGTTTCCGTTGGACTTTCGTTCGTCAACCCCCTAAACTACTCGCACTCATTCTCGTACTCAGAATTGCATCTCATTTACATCGATATCATTAAATATCATATCGTATATAGACTGAAAGATCATTTATCACTTTAGATTTATCACTTTAAAAACACATTTTTATTTACAAATTAAAAGTTTGATAATCGCGCTTTCAATGCGATGGAAAATAAGGGAGAAAATAAAATGAGGGGATAGACAACGAAATCAGTGGAATTGCTAGACAAAGCACTTTCGCATTTGCGACATGATTGTCCTCTGTTGTGAAGTAGAAATTTCAACTGCAATACAATATTTTGGCATGTATAACCGCGTTGACATAATCTCTTGAAAGCGACATAATCTTCTTATGCAATTAAAAGGGCTTCTAAGCTAGTCTCGCTAAAGTTGCATTGGGAAACTAGTTGCCGCTTTTAAATAGCATGTGCCGAGTAAAGCCATAAATTAAAATTTCTTTGCATTCGCCACTGTTGATTATTAGTAATGTGAATGTCTCCTTTTGTTTTAATATTTTTTTCCTTAATATGTAATCAGTTTGCAATAATACTAATTAATTGTATATACTATTGTACATATATTTGTATTTAACTAACTAATAGAAAAATGTTTAACATAATTATATAAATTTTAAAATTATATTAAATATTGACCTCTCTCTCAATAAATTGCATTGTAAATTATTATATTATAAACTCTGCACAAATTATAATTTCTAACTAATAATTCCTAAATTATAATTCCTAATGCAGTATTAAAAAAAATTACTAATTGTCGGAATATATATAAATATATTGTAAATAAAGCAATAACACAATCCATATTTGCAATTCCTAAATATGCACTTTTAGATAGATAAGACATCCTTAATTATGTACATATAAAGCATCTTGTCATTGTCAATAATAGACTAGACTCTTACCTTTGCATATAATCACCATCTTTTATCAGCATCATTTTATTTTGCGTTATAATGGCACGATACATTTTTTCTGTGCACATTTCCTCTTTTTTCTATTATAAACATATATATACATATTCATGATACATTATTTTTTTTTACATATATGTGTGACTCCACGTACAGCAATTATTTACAAGTATAAAAAAGAAAAATATAAAAAAAATTTATAAAGTGTAAAGAATATCCGATTATTTTTTTTTACTATCAAATTTAACGTGGGATTGCCCGTATTTGTTTTCGTGACAAACGCATTTGTTGCAGTTGAAGATAAAGCTTGATGTACTTTTCAGATGTCAGACGACGATAGGATGTCACTCACTACTGCCGTCAGTGACGATGACGACGGAGAGAGTGTCATAAATTCGCCCTATCGTGGGAAGCAGACTGGCACAGCTGCGGCTTCTTTCAATTGCACCGGTGCAGTTCGGAAAGCAGGGTACATCGTTTGTACTTTGTTCTATAAAGATAATGAGCCTTGAGGGCCTGTATATAAATATCTCTCGGATAATGTTAGGATAAATATGAAGACTGGACAAAGAACTATCTTTCAAATAACATATATTTTTTTCATATTTTAAGAGATATAGTTTGTAAATTTATTTACTTTATAATCAAGAGAAACATTTTATAGTATTTTTATATTTAAATATTAATTATTACTTATATATTTTAAAGATAAAGAAATTCGAGATTCTTAAGATAAGTTAAATGTGACATAGAATATAATGTAGGAATAATATATGATAAATTTCTGAAATGAAAATTACTGAAAATTATTTATATTGTGCGTATATTTTATATAGCAATAATAAATCTGAATATAAGAAGAAAAATGAAAAATGGCGATGCATTGAAAATTCCAGATTTCTCAGTGTAAAGAAATGGCTACTTCGCAAAAAGCATCAGATCGAGCTAGCTAGGAAGAGAGGTTGGAAGGGTTATTGGGTCTGCTTGAAGGGCACTACGCTTCTTTTTTACCCCTGCGATTCCCAGGAGAGCAGGGCCATGGAGGCAGCACCTAAACATCTAATTATCGTTGATGGTGCAATTATGCAACCAATTCCCGAACATCCGAAGAGAGATTATATATTTTGCCTCAGCACCGCGTTTGGGGATGCCTATCTATTCCAGGTAAAAGAAATTTTAATTTTGGCGACCGAAATTAATATAAAAATATAAAACATATATATATATATATATATATATATATATATATATATAATTTATTAATAGAGAAAAGATTTCTACGAGATAAATCACTCTTTACAGTTAACGGTCACCTGAATTAAACTTTTTAATTTTTAAAATTTTTTTAAAGTGTTGAATATCACTGCAAATGACACGCCAATTAAACTCGAAGCAAGTTATTAAAGTGATCGACAAGTGAGAGAAACAATTCGAGATGAAAGTTGAATTCGAATAATTTCGGTTCAGTTTGATCTCTACACTTTGGCAGTTCAAGAGTGCATTAACTACGCGAATCGCTAACTAGATATATTTAATTAATTCCATCTCACTCACTCTCGCCGAACTCTCGTTTCTCAATCACGCAACGGCAAACTTTTAATAGCCTGCAGCTTCTACTTAAAAGCTTGTCACGACTTGAAAAAAATGTGAGCGACATTATGTACATTGCTTCGCGACGATCGATTTGCTTTCAAAGTTTCTCAATGATGCTTAGATATCGAAGGTCTTAATCCTTGTTCATAGGAAAAAATTCGCTTTATATTTTTAGGCGCCGTGTCAAGTGGAGCTGGAAAATTGGGTGAATAGCATTCATTCGGCGTGTGCCGCCGCGTTCGCGCGTCATCGTGGCAAGACCGGCACCCTGCATCTTTTGCAAGAGGAGATCTTTCGTCTGGAGAAGGCGATCGAGTCGGTACGTAAAGAAAATATCATTAAATTTATATATAATTTTATTAAGTCTTACTTATTCTAAATGTTGAAGAGAGGGAGAGATTAATTCTAAGCATTGTTTAGTGAAAAGTAATTAAAAAAAACAAAGTTTATATTGGCCTCAGTGTTCGTTAATTTTTACTTCGAAAGAAGAAGAAATTCGCCAGATATAGGAAAAGTTTTTTGCAATCAAATTTATCAGATTTTTATTTCACATAAATTATTACAAATTTTTAATAGAATTTGAACATTTTTTATTACCATACATTTTCACATTTTGTCGCAATGTTTTTTTTTTAACAAAAAAGAAAGGAAATTATGATATTAATTGAGCGTGTCTACTGGCTGCTTACAGGATCACAAGATGAAACACATGGCGGATCTTCAGCAATCAGTGGTTTCCGACGTCGACACCAAGCAGCAAATCAACAATCAAATAGTACAATGGGAAGAGAATCTGGAACGGCTCCATTGCGAGCAATTCCGTTTACGGTGCTATATGGCTAGTTTGCAAAGTGGCGAACTGCCTAATCCAAAAGTAAGTATTAAATATAACGTAGGCTATTAATTTTTTATAAAGTAAACTGTACAATCGAAAAACATTGCATAATTGTGCGAATATAATTGCTTCGATAAAAAAATCATTTCTCTAATATTTTGTCGATATTTTTAACAATAAATATTTTTCATATAATATATTTTTTTTATATTTTATGATCGCATAAATTTACTTAACCACGCGCAACACATGTGCGCACATTATTTTATTTTATTTTAAGTATAACTTTGAGAAACTGTGTTGCGCCAATTCTATTTTTTCAGTCATCCAGTGACGAAAAATTGAGATATTATATCAATTTTAATTGTATAATCAAATAGAACGTCGTGATTTGACCGTAGCCTTCATAGAAGAAGCCCGTTCTCTTGATTTCTCGAATAAACAACATTACGCGCTGCAATCTCGCTACATTGTCCACTGTCATTGCTTCAATTGTCTGAAAAGCGGGGTCGTCTCTTCCGTTCACAGTCCGCATACAGTCAGAATTTGTTAGCTATCTATCTGCATCGCAAGTATTTAATTTGCGCCATTCGTGATTGTATCGATCGTTGCACGAGATATAAGAATTATACGTACGATGTTCTGAATATACAATTAATTAACATTCTCATTGCAATATCAAACAATAGCAATTTACAATACAAATATCAAACAGATATTTAATTTATTACTAGTATTTCACAGATAATCTATTTTCAATTTTTTAAGAATCTGAATTATATTTTTTTTTTCGAGGAATATTTTTTCAAATTCTAATATTCATAGATCGAGGATTTTGAATCATCCTGTAATCTAATTATGTGGAAAATCTTGTTGATTCAATCTTCAAGCATTTTATTTCTCAAGGTGATACCTTGAGGATAAATGACCTAGCTCAATCAGCTGACGATATTAAATAAGCGCTGCCCTCATTTCTCCCTCAGAGTCTACTGACGCACGTATCTCGCGCTACGAAGCAGACGTTGAACAAGCTAGGCGTCTTTACGGTATCGTCCTTCCATGCGTTTATCTGCGCGCGTAGTCCATCCTTGCTGAATAATCTATTGGCGGGTCGCGGAGCGACAAAAAGAAGACCGCCGCTGTTGTCGAGGTCGAACAGTGGCTCCAGCAGACGCTCGCTACAGATCTCGTCCAGGGACGAGGAGAAGAGCGTCAAGGTGTCCGTGCCGGAAAATCAGGTACGATCATCAGGACATCGGGTGAGTTGATCGAAATTATGTATGCTCACGAGATAGAATAAGATAAGGGTAAGAAGAACGCGACCCGGTGTTTCCCGTTCGCTGTTTCAGCTCGTGTCGGTGTTCCTGCGGGACGCTATGACCGTGGAGGAATTTTTGGCAAGCGCGTGTACCAGGAAGAATCTTAATCCGATGGAGCACTTTGTGCGCGTCAAGAAACGCCGAGATATGGAGGACCACAATTATTTTGTGCCACACAGGACTGATTTGATAGAAACCTATGTAAGTCAGAGAGTGATAAATTTAAGTAATTATTTATCTTTAATTTAAAAATGTCTAAGAAATTGAATACTTAGAATATAAAATATTATTGGTTTATAGTTTATACATTTTTTTGATAGAGATAATAATTAAAATAATTATAATATTTCTTTAATTCTGATTCAATTGTGTGGAAAGTTTTGGAAATTGTTAAAAAATAACAATTTGAGGCAATTTAAAATGTATAAATAATTTATTTGTAAACAGTGTATACAAGGAGAAGTTAACTCTTTTGAGTATAATTATAGAATAAATGTATTAAATAGAGAAAAAAACGTTATATTGCTTGTCTTGCGAATAAAATTATTTTCTATTTGCTTGTAATCAATTATTTTATAAAATAATTAAAATCGTTAAGTACGATGAGAATTAAGATTGATAATGTAATTTTTCTTTTGCTGCATGCAGTTGCATACGCACGAAATCGTGGAAGTCTGTGCCAAGATTTTATATCAAGTGGAATTGCAAAGAAATACTTTAGAGCAAATGTGGGGCTTCTCCGTCGAGGCCGAGCTTATAGAAAACTCCGACAGACAGGATGAGCTCTGTTGCTACGTTAGTAGAGTGGAAGACAAGAGCGTCGCCATGCAAAATGGTAAGCATCCCTTATCTAGGACAATATATAATTAAAATAAACGTCCCTCGAGCGCAACGATTAAAAGTTTCGATCGTTACAAGGTTTTTTTATTTCTGGTTATTTATTAGCTATTCTATATTTTTCATACTTTTATCAACCTCTATTATTTAAACGCTATTGATTCTCTATACGAGTGATTAATTTTATTTGATAATTTCAAAGTAACGTATTAAATTAATCAAAAAGTTCAATCAATTTTTTCTTTATTAGAACCATGAATTGAATTGATATTGAATGAACTTTTTGATTAATTTAATACGTTACGTTGAAATATATATATATATATATATATATATATATATATATATATATAAAAGAGACAAATCAATTCTGCGGTTAATCTAAATCTAGAACAAGTTTATATATTTTATTTAAAAAAATAAAATTTAAAAAAAAGTGAAAAATAATGTATTATATAAAAGTTTTAAAAGTTATACAATATTTCAACTTGTTTTTCTTGATTGAACTTCTTGCGAATCTTAGAAAACAATCTAAAGCGAGGTTTGATCGTATTAATTTTTTAGACCGTGTCGGCGCCAGGATGTGCAAGGACGCCATTGAAAAGTCATCGATTTTCCGCGCCTCGTCGCTCGTTCGTTGAGCAAAGTCTCGTGCTTACGGTTAAATGAAGCGCGTATAATGCGTGTAAAAAAAAGAATATGTGTCTAGTAAAAATATATTATATACGTGTACAGGGGGTGGGATAGTCTTAGGGCCGCAGGCGCAAACGAATCAGCATGACATTTAGCGCCGCCTTTCCGTATGTCTAAATTTACTTGATAGCTTACTGGTAAAGCACGATCGAAGGGAGCGACTTATTATAGTTGCGAAAGATACCGAGCCGAACGGATCGTCTATGCAAGCGGGTTGCAAAGCAAACATGATGAATGTCAGCTGAAGTGAAATCATCTAAGAATCATAAAACAATAGTCGCGACCGCGCTGATTAATTCTTATCATTTTCGCGATAATAAGTCGACAATTATAGTGATGAAAATATATGAACAGTATATACAGTATATACAAGAATTTTTCACGTTTACGCTAAAATAATTAATAAATGCGATAATGAATCGCGCGCACTTGACTAATTCTCTCAATCTGTCACAACAATATTTCGCTGTTGTAACGAACGCGCATAATTTTACACTTGGAAAAATTCCTTTCCGACATAAATCCTCCTTCGAGACCTTATCCTTTAGCAACGCCATTCTGCTTTCAGGAATCATTAAGGGTGATGAGATTATGGTAATCAACGGCGCCATCGTGAGCGACCTGGATATGATGTACTTGGAAAGCGTTCTACAAGAGGAGGTGGGTCTCTGCATGATGATGCGATCCTCCAGGACGGAGCCACCGGATCTCACGGGTATTATGCGAGTCACCGACGATATAATTGAGAGTCTAGTCTGCCCGCCGCCACCTACCGATCCACCAGTCATCAGCGAGGAAATGATTTCCGGTCTCATTGTACCGGCACCCGGATGGAGTGAGTATTTTGCGCTTTGAGAGCTCGTTACATTAAAAACAGTATTCTATTTCTGATAACTGCGCGAGCTCGTTAAATAAATGAGACATGAATAAGATAAAAATATAAATCACAAAAAGATGCCGACCTTGAATCTATACATCTCAATGTATCAAATTAGTTATTCTCGTTTCTCCATCTATGTATATCACGCCATTAAATATTAATATATAATTCCATTATCTCTAATCTAAAATATAAAGATAATGAAGAATAATAATCGTTATTCTTAAATTAAATATCGTTAAATATTATTGTAATTTTTCAGTACGGTTTGAATTAAATTTGTTATACAGTGATTAATTTATTACAAAAAATCTTTTCGTTAATATAACGGTTTTTTATAAGCAATGTTTGACGTTATATTTTATTTTTACAATAATAAATTATATCTGCCACAAATTGTAATATAATTTTGTAAATTACTAATTAATATAAATATTAAATCGTGTAAATTTATCGTTGCAATTATAACATATTCTGTCACAGCATTATACATATCTTACTTTGCTACGCAGGTAAAGAGAACATTATGCAGGATTGCTCTGCCGCTCATATGGAAAACAGCAAACAGACTTCGCGCACCAATTCCTTCGAGATCGAAAATCTTTTGAAGACTGCTGAACAAGTGACAGGGATCTGTCGTTCGCCAGGAGAGACTAGAAAATCGAGTCCCACCGGAAGCGTCGTCAGTTCCCACTCGCAAGCTCTCACACCGAGTCGGCAACTTAGCGATGCTGAGAAGCTGAAGAAAGTGATTTTAGAATTGATTGAGACTGAACGAACTTACGTAAAGGTAGTGGCGGTTTATTATATTTTATTATTATATTTTAATTATTATATTTTCTAATATTTACAATTATAATAGATCACAAGAGATAATTTTTGACGAATACATATTGAATCTAATCACTCTTCTGTCTCTTTCTGTTCATAGAATTTAAATAATTTGCTGGAGAATTATCTGGAACCCCTTAAACGCGAGACCTTCCTATCGAACGCGGAGATCAACGCGTTGTTTGGTAATATTCAGGAAATCGTCACATTTCAACGACAGTTCCTGCAGAATCTCGATCACGCCATCGAGATGGAGGCCGATTTCAATAGCTTTGACCATCCGAGTCAATTTAAGGTACGCGCCTTAATGTAACGATGTAACTTGATCGCTTATTAATAATCAACTGCAACTAAATAAGCTATTAAATAAAATGATGTTGATGAATTAGAAAAAAATAAAACTAGTAATTTGTTTTTTATTATGTTTTTGAAGCGATATAACATTTATTGTTAAATCTTATTATTCTTATAGCATAATAAGTATATATTAAAAAATAAAGTTATATATTTTTTAAATACCAAGAATTCTCGCACTTTTCGAAATATGAAAATCGATATTTGTGATTGTTTTTTAATAACGCGAATATATATCAGTAATATTGAAAATTGACAACATATTCTCTCTTTCGAACAAGAATGCATTCCGAGCTGAATTTATATATATATACATTTCTTATGTTATAGGGAGTCCTGTTTTCCATTGGAAGTGCCTTCTTATATTACGTAAATCACTTCAAGCTTTACAGCTCGTTTTGCGCTAGTCATTCGAAGGCTCAGAAAGTTTTACATCCAAGTAAGTTTTCTCTTAAAATATACATCTCTTTTTCGCAAGAGACGACCTTCGGCGATTTCTTCCTCCACATCAACACGCCTGATCCTTTGCGATCGATAATTCACTCGCCAGGAATAACTGTGTTCAACCTCACTCTCTATAAATATGTCGTTCCCGGAAAGTTCTCCGATTTATTATTCATGTTAACCTTCCGCGAATAAATGACATTTTTGCAACTATGAGGGCTATGCCATTAAAAAATTCAAAGATGTTAAAAAATTCAAATTTCAAAATTATTGGAGCATGCAAACGTAACTATTATTCCTTGAAATTTTATCTCGTCATTTAAAATTTTAATATGCTAATTAAATATTATATTCGTTCGTTTAATCGTTTTAAAATGTAACCTAGTGTGATATGGAGCAGAAAATATTTGCTTCAGATATTATTCATACTATTCGGTCCGATATATATAATTCATGCACAATATTGCTCGAGAAATACGTTTCTGATTTTACGAATCAATTTTTTCTTTAATTCAAATTGCGTTTCATATAATTACGATAAAATTCGATGAAACACGAAGCAATCTCCCGACAATTATCAGGAGTAATTGACAATTTCAGACGAGGGAAATCAAGCTTTACAAGAGTTCCTGCAAGCAAGAAATCCTCGGCAGCAACACTCATCGACTTTAGAATCATACTTGATAAAACCTATACAAAGAATACTCAAGTATCCGCTGCTGTTGCAGCAGCTTAGGAATCTCACTGATGAACGAAGCGAAGAACACCAACACTTGATCGGTAATTACAACGATATCGTGCGACTAATTTAATGAACAAGTTTCAGGAGCATCATCAGGAACTTAATATTAAATGTATAAATGCGAATCTTTATAAATTGCAGAGGCGCTTAAAGGCATGGAAAAGGTGGCGGAGCACATAAATGAGATGCAAAGAATTCACGAAGAGTACGGAGCTATTTTCGATCATTTATTCAGACAACACCAAAAATCCTGCAAACAGGTAAATCAATTTTTACTTTTGCGCATCTCTAGAAGCAAAACATTATATAATAAATATTATACTTATTACATTTTGTTATATTTACACATAACTAGGATATCTTAAATTGATGTATTAATTTTTTGGCAGCCGATCGATTTAAGTCCAGGCGATCTTTTGTACTATGGCGGCGTCGAGTGGCTCAATATTTCCGATTTTCTCGGTAAAATAAAGAAGGGTCTCGAGTTACACGCGATGTGTTTCGTATTTAAATCGGCCGTCGTGTTCCTGTGTAAAGAAAGATTGAGACAGAAGAAGAAACTTATGGTGAGCGTTCATATGATTTAATTCTCTCATTAATTTTTGCAACGTTCGTAATACTAAAGAGACTGCATCATACACTTTTCAGGGAGTTTCGACCAAGGCTAACTCTAGCGAGGTAGAAATCATTCGTTATCAGGTACTGATTCCAGTTACAGAAGTCCAGGTCAGGGCCAGCTCTGCCAAAGATATGGAGTCTCACTTCTTGTGGGAACTGATTCATCTAAGAAGTCAATTACAAAGAAGATCGGAGAAAGTATACGTGCTCTCCAACAGGTATTTTTTGTCTTATCATTTTGATTAATTATTCGCTAAATTATAAGCGTCCAAATTAAAATAAATATTTAATTAAATAAAGCAATAAATTCTTTGAAATATATCATAGATATTAAATTTTGATAAAATATTTTTCTCATCTACTTATCTTTTTTATAATATATTTCTTTGAAACTAAATGTGTATGAGCGCAATAAAATAAATTCACATGTATGATAGATAATTATTACGATCGCAAATGCAATTGTTTATATAGCTAACGCAATTTTACTGACGTTATTGATTGAGCGCGAAAATTGACAATATTATCAGATTGGAAATATAAATTGCAGATAAATGAAATTAAGTTTCATTTATCTCGCAACTATGTCTTGATTAAATTTTCTTCGTAAATCAATTCTGTTATTCTGTTATTTTTTCATAGAGAAATAATTTATATGATATTTCTCTTTCTTTCTCTTTTTTATTTAAAATTATTTTTTTTTCAAGATATTTTTTTCTTTTAAATATATACTCCAACGATCATCTGAAATGGATTTTTCATAAACTTGCAATTTTTTTATAAACTATGCAAATATATAAAAAATTGTTTGTTCACAACACACATCTTTCCTTAATATATAAATAATTAATGTGGCTATTTTATTTGTATGTGACTATTTTATTTTATTTTATTTATTGTATGCTTTATTATGCTTTGCTTAAATTTTTGCTTATAGTACAACGGAATTCCGAAACGCGTTTTTGAAGACAATCCGACAGATCATCCGAGAGTCCGTGAGGAATATGAGCATACCCTCGACGAAGCAGAATATGAGTCATGCTCCAATGTCGATGGCGCCGCGTATGTCGACCGGCCATGTGGAAAAATTTGACAAGCAGCAGATTAGTCAAGCTCAAAACGGAAATGGCAGCATCATGGTGACGGGCACGCTCTCGAAGAAAGCGATGAAGCAACAATTACTGGCCAATTCGCATAAGCGCAAATACAGTCATTCCAAACAGCCGGTAGAACACGAGAGTTCTGAAGATAAGGATCAGGAGGATGCGCCAGTCGTCCAGCAGCAAACCACGTTCCGCTCTAGGAGCAAAACTATAAGTGACACTTCCAGTAAGACGGAAAACCTCTTCTAGGCTTTGGAAAAATTCTCTTATAGTAATCTTGTTATATATATGTATATATAAACTAATTTTTACAAATATTTTTATAGATTATTATGATATAATATATACTATATTATATATATTATGTATATATAATAATCATTTTTTCTTTTTTATACATATTATATAATTATATATAGATTTATATAAATAAAATTAATTTTAAAAAACTGATAAAAATACGGGAAAATATAGTGCAATTTGATTAAAGATGTCATTGTTTAATATGATATTATGTCTTTGTGGGACTTAGGCGAGATAAAAGTCGAAATGGATTCGGGCACGAAGTCGGAAGGTGAAGAAGACTCGCAGGCTTTTTTAGGCGAGAAGAAGACAAATCTCGGCCGGACACCTAATCATCTGACGCTGAGCACCACGTCGACTATCTCGGCGGGAAGTACTGGCAGCCAGGCTAGATTGATCCAGTCTTCTCATCAGCCCGAGAATTATCAGCCCATCACCGTCAAGGAACTTGGTGAGTGTATTGGTTATCGATATTTTTTTTTATCTCCAACGAGAGAGAGACTTAATTAGATAATCGCTACAAAGTTATTCAATTGATTATTAATTAAAAATTATTTGTGAATAGCTAGTAATGTGAATTTGATAATTTAATAAGAAATAATTACATTTTTATGACACAAGTATACGCGATAGTTTCTCGAATCTTGTTTCAATGAATTTTATAATAGGGTTTTTTTGTTTTCTTTAAGAAACATGTCGTGCAGAAAAGAATTAATTTCTAACATAATGCGATGGCAGGTTCGCCGATCTGGAAACCACGGGAGCTACCTTCCCTAGGGGAGGCCACCACATTGCCGCGCAAGGGTAAGTCGGCCGGCGAGTTCGCGGACATGAGCTCGAGCCATAGCGCCTCCCGAAAATCTCTGATAGAAATCAACAATTGTGCTCAACAACCTAACTTTAATAATCATGTTTAAGTTGAATAATATCGAGGCTGACTCGCTAACGAGGTAATATCGTTATAAGTTCCACCACATCATCATTAAACACAACCAACATCCAACCACCACTACCACTACCATTATCAAGCGTAATACACAGAGATAATTGTCCGATTATTACGATTATCACGATGTCGATACGTGAGAGATACGCGTCTGCCGTTCACGTGGAATTTATGAAAAAGATTGCACTTTCTCCCTCCGCTCTCTTCCTCATTTCGTCTTCCAGGAATCCGTATGTACTTGCTTGCGTGTTTGTATAAGACACAGCGAGATGTTCAATCAGGCTTCTATTTCTGAGGGAAATTTATATAGAATAGAATTTGAAAATATTTTTTTGCTTTTGTAAACTACATTATTACATTTTTGTACAGAAGTCAACCTCAATATTTAAATTAAAAAAAAATTAATTTAAATTATAAAATAATATTTTACTAATTATAATAAGAATATTACAGAACATTATTACAAATTAAGATGGTTGGTAACTTTGATTGTAAAACTGATGATTCCAAAGATGTAGAAGGCCGAGCAAACCGCTGATTCTAAATAATTCGATAGCGAATATCAAATCGTTAATAAATAGCCAATCGTTCCGTCGATCTCGAAAGATTCGTCAAAGTGATTGAGAATCTGAATTTCGAAACATTCGATTAAATATATAAGTTCATTAAATATACGCTCCAATTTTTTTTTATTTAATTAATTTTACAAATCGACGAAAGTGCAGTCAATTATACCTTTTAATTCTGATTATTAACTATTTACTTTATTAATATAATAGTTATTGATATGTGCAATATTCTCTTCCAGAAATTACTATTTAATTTATCGTTCATTGATTATTACAGTGCAATTTTTAACAGCTTATTTTTTAGTCTTGCTTTTATTTTTTCGTTATTTTAGTTAATATTACAAATAATTTTAGCTGTATAACATTCAGTTTTATAACCAACTTTTAAAATAAGTATATTTAAAATTAAATATAGCATAAAATTGTGATATCCACACACAGTGCCGTGCCTAGGTAGTTTAGCGCCCGGGGCGAGCTAGTCCTTTAGCGCCCTTTGAATAAAAGTGACGTCAAAAAATAAGTGCGCATTTGTTCGGGTTTATGAAGGAAATAAAAGAATATAAGTTTATAATAATTTATATAATTTTTTTTAAAGTACAAAGCTGAACAGTAATAATCACAACGACAATCATGATTGCAGACATGAACGAGCAACAATGTAAGTTACATTTCTTCAGAGGCGCATATATTAGCGACGTCGTTTCAAGTGCACCGCGCTCGGATATTATAGCGATAACAACGCGTCGCACACATACAAAATATTTTTTATATTATCACAATATTGTAATGCATATTAGCTTTCAAAATTTCATCTGCACTTGCGCCCCTTCAAAATTTGCGCCCTGGGCAAGGGCCCCGCTCGCCCCTGTCTTGGCACGGCACTGTCCACACATTTAAATTTCTCACAAAGTTTAAAATAAAATATTAAGAAAAACTATTTTAAATTGGCCAAGAATTCTGTGGTAGATGAAATAAATTTATGCTTTACATTAAAAATACATGCATGAAAGAGAACAACAAAGACATAAGATGAAATAATCAAGATGTATTTGCCAAAATCCTGGAAGAGTGGGTTTTATTATTATTTTGCTACCGAGAAATTATGTTCTTTAATATCTTTCGATTTCTTGTTTAACATCATTCAGTAGCATAATTTTAACCAATTTAAACGAGACATAATCTGGTCGCCTTTTCGAGAATTACTAGTGATCGAGGCTGCGTCCTTCGATCCTCTCGATCCTTTTCGCGTGGACGGCGGCGTGATAATTGACGAAGAGATAATTATCGACTCTGTATATAATGTAATAATGATATTATCGTCACTATAATTACCGTCGATATCGCGACCGAGCGCTCGCGCGTAGCGCGCTCGTTACGTTGTTTCTCATCGTTCTCTACCATGTGACCCTCTCCCCCATTTTTTTATTATTATATAAAACTGTCGTGATGCGCGTCACGCACCATGCATTGACGATCGCTGGATGACGTGAAGGGAACTGATAGAAAGAGAAAGAGAGAGAGATTTCAAATCCGTATTAAAAAAAAAGTAATCGAAGAAGCGATTCGTGCGCATAGAGTAAGTTTTAGCGATTAAAGGAAATCAATTAAGATGAAACACAGAAAATATATGTATACATATATTATACATACGGAATATTATGCGAGAAAGCGAGAGAGAGAGAGAGAGAGAGAAGGTGGGTTTATGAATTGCATTGTAACGTCGTCCACGGTTCCCCCTTAAAAAAAAAATGTTCCGCCGCGTATTAACCTGTTTTCAGGGTCGAGCATCCTCGCCAATATAGCAGACTTTATTTTTAACGTTACTTAAGATACAAAAGAGAGCGTTTGAAAACGAACGAGAGAATGTTTGAAAGAGAGTGAGAGAGAGATAGAGAGCGAGAAATGGTCAGAGTGCTCAAGACCGAAGCTGCGAGGCGAGATGCGTAGGCGTAACGACGAGATGCGTTTCAAGACCCGTGAGGATAAGAGTAAGAGACATGCGAGAGAAAAGAGAGAGGCGCACGCTCGGACTTCAAACGTATATATATTGATGATTAGGGCGAACGATGAATCGAGGGGCATCGATGGTGTCGGTGACCGAATCCTTCACGATAACCCGACACATATACCGCGTTGTTAATGGGTATTACGATAAATTAAGAATGGTATCGAGGGATTAATACGTGTAAATTAGACGACAGAAAGTATCCACATAGACGTATACCTACAACCAAAAATATATATAAATAAAAAATATATATACACATACACACACACATACATACATACACGTACACGCGCGTAACATATAGGCACACAACGACTGATGATGCGAAAGTAGTGAGATTTTCGAGGATGAAATATTCTCAAAATATTCGAACGAATATATTTGGAGAAGATTTCCCGAGGGTGAAAATATTGGGGAAACATTCTCTTCGGAAAATCGAAATATTTTCCGAGAACGTATTCTAAAGAGGTACTCGTTCACTTTTTGCATCATCACGAACGATATGTACGCATATTCGAGGAAAGTGGATGTTGCATGCGCGATATAATCGATCTCACGACTCGATCTTCTATCGAACGCAAACGTTTACGAATCTCTGTGGTGAAACGTTTACATGTCTCTGTGTGTCTCCTGAGTAGGACAATAAACAGGATGGATCTGACGATGCTTCGGGTATCATCTCGACCCGCTGGTCCTTTCATGAAAGATGCACTTTCGCTCGAGGAATCTCCAAACTTTGGTATCTTCCTTTTATCTGATTCGTACGGTTCCAATTGTAGGGAGTTAGCGTTAAACATTGCAAACCAACTTGTGGATCCAGAATCATAAACTGCGAGCTTAGACTTTCCTCGACGTTATTCCCGTTAGGATCGAGGATGATGCCTCAAGCTACGTAGATCCTGCTGAAATAACATAGATATGACAAAACTTTACACGCGGTATCGATTTTATTCAATCGCTATCGTTTGCATCGGTATTTGCGCTCATAAGTATCGCTCGCGTCGATACTGCTTATGATAATCATCGAAATAATATCTGAAACGATAATTTAGTGAAGCTCGATGAGAATAAAATAGCGTGTGTCGTAAAAGTATATCAAGTGAATCCCAGAATTATAATCCAGAGATCGTTAACGTTTTCGTTCAACGCTTCGAGCCGACGATTGTCGTCCAATGGTGAACAAGGATAAGGATTTAATTACCAATTAATGGGATTTGATAGTATATTGATATATTCGACACACGCACACATTCTACATGATACTGTCTGGTACGTCGATCAACGACTCGAACGGATACATTTCTGTTTTTAAAATTAAGAAAGCGTCGGTAGTATAATATTTTAATATTATAATAGCGTAACATACTATAATATATTATAGTATTATAATAATATAAAATATTATACACGATGATATTTATGTATAATATTATCGGCGATTAGATTATCGACGAACGTGAGAAATATCGTGTTGCAAATGTTGCGCGTAACATCTAAAAAAGAAAGAGATCATTTTGAAAATTTGAAATCGATCGACTATTTCATATATTAACGTATACAATAACGTAAAAAAGAAAGAATTTTTCACATTAATGCTTGTCGAGAAAGAGAACGTGTTGATACAAAAATCGTATTAATCTGACATTTGTAAAAGAATCGCGTCAATTACTAATATATTTCCAAAGAAAATTTATACGCGTACTAATTATATATCGAAATGCTATATGCCGAGATATTATTGTACAGTGTTTGTATAGTTGATGAATAAGAACGGATAAGGTTTGATCTTTTTTTGCTTCCTGACGGATTGTACGAATCGCGTGAATTTTATCCATAACGTTACGAATGTTTTACGCTGTAATATTGCTTCCATCTCTCGATATACGCATTACACATATTTAATCACGCGTGCTTTAACACAAATTTCTTACGATCTCCGCGATACGTGTGTGAAATTATAAAATTTCTTGCATTAAGTGATAAAATTCATTAACATCTGATTCTTGACTGTCGATAGATATAATTTTATATTCTTTTAATTTTATCTTACGTTATATATTATTTATTAGATTTGCGATAATGTTTTTTTAAGTACATATATATACTTTTATCTAAATTATATAAACTTATAATAATAATAAACTAATAATTTTAATAATAATTGATAAATTTTTAAAAACTGCTTATTTTATATTACACATTTTACAAGTTATCTCGATATTATCAGTGAAATATAAAAAGTCGAAGGCATATTTTATCTCTGAAACCATGTTATCAAGAGACAACTACAGGCAGTCAAGAATATGAAAATCGATTTCGTCTTGTAAGCTTTTTTATATCGAGAAGTCGATCGATCTTACCAGATTTAACTTGAATCGCGAATATGATGAGTCATCCAAGAATGAGCTCTTCCTTTTTTTCCGCTTGAAATCGAATATGCAAAAGACCTGTCATCCTACGCAAAAATCTTTCAAAAGACGGGAATGTCAACGAGAATTGAACTGTAAATTTTGTAAATATTTAAAGAGAATTAGTTTATCTCGGGCAAAAGAATTTCTTCGGAGAGAAATTTTCCTCGAAAGAAACTGGAAATCTTCTTTTCTCTTATTTATTAAAAATAGTGTCGGAAAAACATGACGAACATGGTGCCAAAATTGTCGTATAGCAATAATTAGTAGGATTAATATCAGACTGACTTATAATAGTGTTCAAGCGCAAGAGTTCGTCGAAAGGTGAAATCTCAATGGAAGATTTATCGCTGGAATATTATGATTGATAATCGCACGAATTTCAATTAATAATATCTGATATATGATCGTTGATTATGTAAAATTGTGCAATACCAACAAAAGCATAATTATATGCATATGAATTTCAAGAATTACTGCGCTGGAATATATTATAAACGATCGATGAATATATCTATATAGATGAAAATTTACTTTGAAATTAAATAAAAGAGAACATTAAAAAAATAATAAAATTATTATATTGAATGACTTGAACATTTTAATGTTACGATTTTGCATTTTGATTTTCATGAATAATTATTTGAACAAGACGCAAATTTTTTACAATTTTGTCTGTTACATCGAAGAAGTTCTTTGGAACGTGGAATTATTATCTAAATGGAAAAGAACTAGAATAAATAGATCATAATTGGTTTTAATAATTGGTTTTATTTGAAGATCGTAGTTAATTTTAGTGGTGCAAAGAAAGGCGATAGAACTACCATGATGAGATCTTTCTTACTATTATGCAAAAAAATTATGCTTTGTATGATTATGATTCAATCATAAACAATTGAAGATTGTTTTTAGTAATTTTAAAGTTTGACTTTAATTGTTATCGTTTGAGAACTCGTTGACATGAAGCGTTAAAGAAGATGGCGGAAACGATTAGATACATATATACATACATACGTACATAGATATACATATATACATAGACACTCACATGCAGTCACGCGCACATATATACAAAGACACAAAATATATCTAATAAGACATCGGTTAAGATCTGACAGCGAAAAAAAAATAATAAGATACCTACTTATTAATTACTATAGGCGAGAACACACATGTGCAGATTTAAGAATTTACGGAGGACCTTCTGTTGCTCGAATTATTGCATTGTCTACTAAATATAAATTTTATTGTATAAATTCTGTCGAGGCGCGCCTCCGAGCGAGAGTAGATGTTTCTTTTTCTCTTCGACCCCCGTACCTTCTTGAAAGGATTTACGAGAATATTCGAGTGAGAGAGAGATTCAAATAAAGAGGAAAATGTGTAATTGAGGAATGCGCTTTTGCGCGCATAACAATAATTGAACTGCTATGTCAGATAAATTGCTTTTCATACACGATATATATAATTCTATAAAAAAATGACTCTTATTATGTAAAGTATTTTAGAATCATCGGAAATGCTCTCCCATTCATAGATTCTGTAATAAATGCGCGCGAATATAGATAAATCGATTTATCTTATTATCATAATCTCTGTTAAACATCTGGTTGATGACGAGACACAAATGTCTGGAAAACAATGTAGGAAGTATGATTGCCTCTTGTACGATTGCTTCTTGAAAGGCAAGCGTTTTTATTTGTATCTATAACCCATACATACATATATATCGAAAAATGTTTCGTCATCGTCATTTTATCACGGCCAGGTGTCATCTTAATCGAGCTTAAGATTTTGCGCTTATCTTTTATCTTATCTCTTCGCTTAAGAAATCTCATAATGAATTTAAAAACATTATATAGAGTGAAACGATATATAGAATGAAGATCAAGATTCATTCAATCAATTATTTTTAGGAAAAATAGGTAAAATATTTTACATGAAATATAGAAGAGCAAGATTCATTCAATCAATTATTTTTAGGAAAAATAAGTAAAATATTTTACATGAAATTTTTCTTAAACTTATTTAACATTACATTTAAAAAATCTTAAAATTCCGTATATTTAAATATTAAAAAATTAAAATTATAAATAAGGAATGTTTTAAACAAAAGAACGTGGAAGACATATAAATCATATTATACTTTATTATATTCTTTATACATTCTTTTAGAAGTCTTTTTTTTCAGGCGATATAGAAAAAAACGATGTCATGCTCCACAAAAAACGAATGATTAAATAATTATCAAAAAATCACGAGATGATTAGTCAAGTACCCAAAGAATTTTTGCAATACCAAATATTTATTCGAGCGAATTTGATCGAAGAATCGAATGGTTTTCAGAAAACTTGGACATTCAACAAGTGAAAACGCAAGTAAAGTGATCTGAAAACGTTAGATTGTCAAACTACTTAAGATTTTAGTAATTTATCCTCATTTACGCATTTTTCTCGACGATGAGTCGAAACAGAGAATAAAAATAAAAATCGAACAGGGTCGAGACACTCTAGCTCGGAGACGTATCCCAATAGTTGGCCTAGTACCAAGTTTCATATTTTTCGCCTCCCCGGGTACGCAGTGAATCGTCGAACGATTGATCATCTATTGTATGATTATTGACATTCTTCCAGAAATTTTATTGATAAATATATATATAAACTTTATCGCTACCGTTGAACATAATAATATTTGGGGATATATGATTAGGGCGATACCTTCGGTATTTATTGGGGACACCGAAAATACTAGATCGAGAGAGAAAAAAGGAAGAGTAAAATGAGACGAAAGGGAGACTGAAAAAGAGAAATATAGGGTTGGTAATATTATATATATAAGAGAGGAGCAGTTATAAAGGGATATACACAATCGAAGGAAAGAGCGGAATGATAACGAAATGAAAACGAAGTTAGCGTAATGATGTAATGAGTCTTTCCAGGGAAGAAGAGAAGAGAGGGCAAAAAAATATAAAATAAGAAAAGAGATAGAGAGAAAGAAAGAGAAAGAGAAGAGTCTCTTCCTTGTATTATAAAATCGTAAAACGAGTTAAGAGAACCAAGGATGAGGTTAAATATTGTATGTATGCGAGCGGAAATATATGGTAAGCAAAAGAATATAAAAAAAGAAAACCCTTTACGTTTTCTCACCTATTACGTAAACGATATACGTTAATAATGAATATGTATATTATGATTATGATGATTGCTATATTTGTTGTTATTGTTCCTCGGTTGTATGCGGAGACGTTTAAGAGTGATCCATTTGTACAATCATTGAGTCATTAAAATATGATTATTCATTATGGAAGCGATCGCGTTTCGTTTTATTTTTTGACCCTTGATTCCCCCCGTTTTCAATGATAAACACATACAGATTGACGTTGGAATTTCCTATTGTGTCGAATTATCGCCCTGAGATTATCTCTATGTAATTTATTATCAATATAATTTAATTCATATCATGAATATAATTCATTGGAATAACTAAATGTACGAACAAATTATCGATCAACATTGTAAGACAATTTAATTCGTTTTGCGCTGTATGAAACTATATTATTGTTATTATTGCATACGTATTTTTCAAGTATCTATTAAGAATTGAATTCACAAATGTTATTAAAATTCTATTGATAAATATGGCTTTTTTATAAAATTAAAAATAAGAAAAAAATGTTAAGAAATTGATAAAACTACGAAAGATTTTCTATATGGATTTCACTATTTTTTTCACTATGTTATGTCACGTTTCTTGAAACAAACATTACGTAAATAAATATAAAAGAACTTTATCATATTGTTATAGTCACGAGATACTGATAGCTCGCAGGTGTTCGATAATCCCTGATTCAATCATGATTAATAAGAATTGCAGGTGAGTAAACTAAATAATCAAGTTGATTAAATACAACTTGTTTAAATACAGCAACTTTTATATAAACTTCTACACATATATTGAGAAAATTTACTTTATTTCTCGAGAATCTAAAAAAAGTAGATCTCAATCTTACAAAGATTTGTTATCGTAATAAAATGAATGAAAGTTTATGTCGCAAGCGTAACTTTATTTTATATACAGGGCATTTCAGGATTAAACATTTTTTAAAATAACATCACTTAAAATATAAATTTAAAAAAATAAATAAGAAAATCACACACACACACACACACACACACACACACACACACAAGAGAGATCAAGAAAAATATCAATATTTCTTAAACAAAAGCATTTGCGGGCATATCTCTTACAGAAAGAATGTTCTAAAAGAACTTACATACTTATTTTGGTATTCTATTAATTTTCGTACATTTAAAATTAGAACTATTATTTAATTCTATGTGAAACATTTTATATATTCCTAAAGTATATAAAAGAATTTATTTATATATAAGACACTTCACTATATTACATAACGTTCTATTTCGATAAATTTCCTTAGTGTATCTCTTTAGTTTCTGATTAAATAATTAAAAGGATTTTACAACATGTCATATCTATCGTCTAAACTACGTTTTGCCATCGATAAGAAAAGTCATCAAATTCTCATCTGTACGATAAGCCACCGGACATCAGCTGGCCCGATAAATATGATTTGATATAGTCGAGTTGCTTTGTTTGTCGGTTATTTCAAACAGTTGTTCACTCGATCTACAAAGTGAAATAATCATCACGTGAAACAAACGAGAAATCGCTTTTTTTGTTGAATCGAAGATCTATTAATGAACTTGAAATTAATAAACTCGAATTTAATATAACTGATACTTCGAGAGATTGATTGTTATAAAAAAATAAATTTAACAAGTAAGAATAACTTATTTGTGAAACGAAGTAAACGAGATTGTACGTTAATAATGTGTGCGTTATTAATATAAAACTACATAAATTATTTTGTAACGTGAATATGTATTTTTTTATATATTACATATTTTTGATGAAATGCGTATGATGTTTGAAGTTAGAATCGGGTGAAATTGCACAATTTATTATGTTGATTAATGTAATCGAGTTTAAAAGCTTTACTGTATAGACAAGAAAAGGAAGAGACACGATATGAAAATTAATTCGAGAAAGTGCATTGTCGAGAGATAGTATTTATTAAGTGTTTTTATACGCGATAGACGTTTGTAATAAATAACATCTTCAGCAAACTGCAAATCCAATTATCATTGTCTTGTCGTGAAATATCGATACATTATTGGAGCCAAATCGAGCATCCTTTTTAAAACATAAATATCTCGATTAAACGATTCTTGATTATATCTGCGAAATGAGACGGGTAGTGTTCAGTCTCCTGTTCGCACTATGTGGCATTTTGATCTCGGCGGAATACCATTGTGTCTGGTACGGTCAATGCGGAACGTCAGGTATTCTTCCGCGAACTTGCGTGGCAAAAGATATTACCGCCCGGTCGATCAACGATACGGAAGCCGAAGATATTCTGCAAAAGAAATGTCCGCATTTTTTCGAAAACGGTGGTTTGTATATCTTGATTAACCATTTAAGAAATTCTTTCGTTCGCAGAAATGATTAAATATCGCTAAGCGACATTTTTGTGCTTCTGTGATTAAACATTAACACTCATGCGCTAATTAGAATGTCACAACTCCAGAAGAATCGCCGAAAACATGCTGCAATGCCGAACAAATCATTACGATGGATTCAAGCATGGATATGGCCGCGGGTGTTTTCAGCAGATGCGCTACCTGCATAAAAAATATGTTTCGTTTCATCTGTGATATTACATGTAGTCCCGAACAAAGTCGATTCGTAAATGTAACCAAGAGCGCCAAAGAAGATGGCCTCGAATATGTTGTCGAATCTGAGGTAATTTTTATATAAGTACATTTTGTCTCTTATATAGATGTTACACTTTGTGTGATAAATAAAAAATTATTTTAATGTAAATGAAAGAAATGAATGAAATGAGAACAAATGACAAAGTAGTATATAATAATGAATCTAAATAAAGAATTTAATAATGAATCTAAATAAAGTAAAAAGTAACATATAATAATTTATGAAATTAAAATCAAGCATTTTGAAAAAAATTTCAAAGCATTATTTAAAAAAAAATGTATCGTTGAAAATTTATTACTTGTATATATCCTTTTTTAAAATAACGTACACGCTATAAAAATTTTTTTATATATGTTCTTCTCTTTCTTGTTATAATAAAAACTTTTATTATGTTATAATAAAAACTTTTATTATAACATTAAAATTTTTTAAATACATTTGATCAATTTCGTGAGTAATTATATTTAATTATATTTACAATAACAAAGTAAATTAATTAAAAATTATAGCAAAAGAAAGTTTAAATTTCTTTGGACATTTTTCAGATCCACGTGACGGAACAATATATAAATGCCACGTACGATTCCTGCAAAAATATTATCAATCCTAGTACAGGAAGATTGGCGATGGACTTGGCCTGTGGCTCGCACGGAGCCAGTGGATGTTCTCCTAAATTGTAAGTAAAGATTTGCACATATAATCATATGAGAGACATTGTAGACTGTGTAAATATAATATAATTTGATATGTGTAATTTACAAAGGTGGTACGAGTTCATCGGCGATATCGATACAAATCCTATGACACCTTTTCGGATGATTTACGTTTATGATATAGCCGACATATGGGACGAGGATCCATGGAACGAGGAAGCAAAAAAATGCAGCGAACCTTACGACGTAAGTTTGAGAAAAATGAGCTCTTTAAATAACTCGTAAAAAGTTATAAGTGCTTTTTTTCTCGTTATATTCAATTCTTATTTATTCAACTTATTAAATTTATTATATACTACTTAAATTTGAAACTATCTTTATGTTTTTTTTATCAGAATTTTTCGATACCCTGCAGTTGCGTTGATTGTCCCACTGCGTGTCCTTTTACGAAATTAGAAATTGTTAAAGATACTTTTATGATCGGCAAATTTAATGGTTATGGCGTTATAGCGGCTATATTTGTCGTCGTATTCACAATCATAGCGAGTTTTATATACGGCTTATTACTACGTATAAATAAAAATCGTAAAGGTATGAACAATTTTCTCGAGAAATCGAGTTTTCCTTAATATTAGATTTTTTCTGAAGTCTATTTTATGTTCAAGTTTGTGATTATTGCAATATATTTCTAGGTTCTTCTAAGACACCAGTGAGAAAGACTAATCGGAATTGTAGCCAACGTTATCAAAAAATCTTTGAAATAGCTTTTGCTGCGTGGGGAAAAGGTAATTATATGTATTTTCATACGGATATATATAATTCTCTTTCAAAAAATATTTATAACTTACAAAATTTCCAACAATATCATCTTCCTTATAGTAATTTTTAATAAAATTAAATTACATCGCACAATCTGACTAGTTATAATTATATTCAAACTAGAATTATTTTTTTAATCATGTTAAAGATAAAACATTTTTAATAATGTTAAAAATAAAAACAATCATTTCTTTGTCATGCTATTACACAAACTTATTCAATTAAAATAATGTAAAAAAAATAGATATTTATAAATAAGAAATTTCAATATATTATCGATAGCATTCGCCAAGTATCCTGTTGTTATCCTGTTTACAATCTCATACATCGTTCTCGGGCTCAGTTATGGAATTAATTATCTAGTGGTCACAGTGAACCCAATCGAAATTTGGGCGTCACCAAATTCTAGATCAAGAACAGAAAAGGATTACTTCGATAATAAGTTCCAGCCATTTTATCGAACTGAGCAGATTTTTATAAAATCTATTAATCTCGATATAGTAAGATTCTTGTTGTGGTAATTATAGTAGCAATATCAATAGAGATTCAATTAGTGCAATATCAATATAGATTAAATAATTATAATTTTAATTAATTATTTAAATAATTATATTTAAATAATTATAATTATAATTTTTATATCTAAAGACAATATATAAAATAGACAATATATAAAATATTTAAAATAAAAGTATTTAGTAAAGATATATTCATTCTTAAAATAAATTTCTAATATAAAACTCTTCCCTACACGATAGATAAAACATGAAACTGCGAATGGAATTATAGAATTCGGACCTGTGTTTAATAAAGAGTTCTTATTAGCCGTATACGATTTACAACAGCAAATCCTTCAGGTAGGTTAATATACTTTTTTATCAAATATGCGAAATATAATTAAAGCTCTTGCCAATTAATATTAACAGTTAGGGCAAGAAACCGACGAAGGATTAGAAAAAATTTGTTACGCTCCTGTACAAAGTGAATTCATTGGACCTGTCATTCTCGACCTTTGTACGGTGCAAAGCGTATGGGGATATTTTCAAAACAACATTGAGTTATTTAATGAAACGAAAACCTCCGATGGATATGAAATTAATTACTTAGATTACTTGTATAAATGTATGCAGTAAGTAATGAAAACCTATATATATGTTTCTGCTTGTTTAATTGTTTAGTAAATCATACAACAATTTTCCCAATAAATAATAATTCTATAGTTCTTAAATTATAATATTTTACATAAATCAAAATATAGATAATAATTTAATATAGATAATAATTAAGCTAAAGAAACTTATGTTAAAAATTTTAATTAGCATATTATTGAATTTTTCTTTTAAAAATATATATTTTGCATAATAAAAAAAAAATGATTCTGTTTTAATTATTAATGTAATAGCTTTTTAATATAGTAAATGGAATTTTCAGAAATCCTTTTAATCCAGATTGTCTAGCACCGTATAAAGGGCCAATAATACCTGCTATAGCCATCGGAGGTTATTTGAAAGAAGGCGAATACGATTCCGAGAATTATAATAAAGCGACAGGATTAGTTTTAACATTTCTAGTGAGAAATTCGCTTAATGAAGAGGATCTTGTGCCAATTATAAAATGGGAACAACGGTATGCAAGAGTCAAGAGAGAATGGAAACTAAAATCGAATAGCGTTAAAAATAATTATTAATGTTATTATTTAATAATTAATAATATTTATATAATATTATTATAATATTATACTATAATATTATTATTATATTATTATTATTATTATTATTATTATTATTATTATTATTATTATTATTATTATTATTAATATTATTAATATTATTATAATATTAATAATATAATATTATTAAAAAATATTATTAATATTATAATAATTATTATAATGTTATTATTTAATAATTAATACTATTATTATGATTTATTTAAATTTTAGCTTTCTCGATTTTATGGCAAGATGGGACCAAAATGATCGGCCAAACTTCATGGATGTCGCATGGACGACGGAGAAATCGATACAGGACGAACTGGATAGAACTTCGAAAGCGGAAGTGATAACGATGGTCATCAGTTATTTACTCATGTTCGTTTATGTCGCTCTTGCTTTAGGAAAGATCAAACTTTCCCTTATTGGCTGCTTCGTAAGTTTTATTTTGTCGTCACCAATATCGCTAAATTACGAGATCTGTGGCGAATACTTAAGTAATTCAATTTTCCAATTCAGAGAGAAAGCAGAATCGTGTTGAGCATCGGTGGCATCATTTTAGTTATAGCATCGGTCTCCTGTTCTCTCGGAGTTTTTGGCTATGCGGGGGTACCAACTACTCTGCTGACAATCGAAGTAACAATTAATTTGGAACTTTATTAATAATTCATATTAAACATTTGCACCTTTCATTTAAACATCTCTTTCTCTCTCTCTCTTTTCATATTAAACATTTATATAAAATCTAATTAAATATATAATAAGTATATTAAAATTGAAAAAAAATTAAACAAAAAATCTAAATAAATTAAGCGTGTAATTTCGTAAAATTAAAATAATTAAATTCAACAATTTATTAAGTTTAAATAATATTAGAGATTAATGTACTCTCTAACATTTGGATAAAAAAATATAATTATATGTAAATAAATATAAGTATGAACTAAAATTTGAGATATCTTAAGAATATATAATCTACAATAACAAATAATAATTATTATTATTTAGGTAATACCTTTCTTAATACTAGCTGTCGGAGTTGATAATATTTTCATTTTGGTACAAAATCATCAAAGGACACCCCGACGTGCTGATCAATCAATCTCGGAGCATATTGGTACAGTTATGGCTGCGGTAGGACCCTCGATGTTACTCACCAGTATATCAGAATGTTTCTGTTTTCTCATCGGTATGTATATGAAATACCATAGATATTTATTTAACAATATAAAGAAAGAAAGTATATGTCTTTATAGTTATAAAAAATAAAAATTTCAGGAGCGTTTTCCTCGATGCCGGCTGTTAATACCTTCGCGATGTACGCCTCATTATCAATCTTAATCAATTTCCTCCTTCAGATAACGGCTTTTGTCGCTTTATTAGCTCTTGATTCGCGAAGAGCTGAGGTAACTTATATGAATTTAATATAAATATTTTTAAAAAATTTTGAAATTCTCTATGAAAGAAGTTAACATAACAGTTAATGTATATTGCATAATTGCAAGTTATTATTTTAATTACATTAATTATTATAATTATCTCGACTTAATAATTTTTAATTATTCTATGTTAAGATTAATATTGCAATTTTAACAAAAATTTGACTTTCTCATGCCTTACTCTTGAAATAATTAATATAATGCCCGATATGCATTCCTAGAACAATCGTCTGGATGTTTTTTGCTGCATTTCTACTAAGGAAAATTCAGAAACCGACGATTATATATACAAGGGTTTTGTCCATACAATCTTTGAGCGTATCTACACACCGTTTCTTATGAAGACACCGGTCCGAATGATTGTTCTAGTAATTTTCGTTGCCGCTGTAACTACTCATGTTATAATTGTACCGCAAGTCGAGACCGGACTGGATCAGAAACTTTCGATGCCTGAAGATTCTTACGTTCTCAAATATTTTAAGGTAAAGAAAAAGAAAGAAATAGAATTTATCTATATCTTATGATTATTGAAATAGAAAATCCAATTCAAATCATTTATACATCATTTAAAAATCAACCACAAGACGCGAGAGAAACGAAGAAATTTTAAGGATTTTTATCTTAAATTACATTTATTTCAAGATTAGAGTCTGGATTCTTTTTTGGATTTGTAATACTTTAATATCTCCAAAATTATATATTATTATATATTGATACATACACAGTGTATTATATATCTTATTATATAGCTTTAAATTTTATTTGCATAGTACATGGACGAACTTTTGTCAATGGGTCCACCAGTATACTTTGTATTGACAAAAGGTCTAAATTACAGCAACACGGAAGTACAAAACGTTGTGTGTGGCAGTCAAGGATGTAATACAGATTCTTTGTACTCGCAAATTTATTCGGCTGCCAAACAATCCTCCATGTTTGTATTTTTCCATGTTTTTGATTTTTTTTAAAGTTCCTGAAAAATATTTTTGTAAGCTATAAATAAAATTAATAATGTTTTATATCTATTTTCTTGTACTTTAACGCGAAATATTAGATTCATTAGCTTTTGTTTTTCATTGTTTCATTTCAAATATAATTGCTAGTCCATTTTTGGGACTTACAATGTCTTTTTGGGAATTCTTTTGAATACAGGAAATACAAAGAAGAATTTTAACTATATAAAAATAAATAATTGCAGATCGTATTTGTCTAAAGCAGCTTCCTCTTGGATAGATGATTACATCGATTGGTCAACAATTGACAAATGCTGTAAATATTTTCCAAATAATCAATCGTTTTGTCCGCATAATTATAGTAAGTATAATATATATTGCATACACATACATAACATTATTATTAATACATTTATGTATATTTGTATATATATACAGGGTGTCCCAGGTATCTTCCGTCCAAAAAAAAAGGCAGATTCTCTGGCCAATTTAAAAACGATTTTTCCTCAGCGAAAATGTCGAGGGAGATCATTATTTTTTGCATATTCCCAATTTTTGTCATCATGTATCTTTCTAACTAAGCCTTAAATTAAAATTCTATTAAAGTAAACTCTACCTAAAATTAACTAAAGAATGTGACTTTATTAATATTTTATTCCCATAAGCCTTAGTTTGCGAAAAACCCTTTATTTTCAATCGTTTATAACTCGAAAACTATTAGTGCCGCGACATTTTCGCTGAGGAAAAATCGTTTTTAAATTGGCCAGAGAATCTGACTTTTTTTTTGGACGGAAGATACCTGGGACACCCTGTATATATATATATATATATATATATATATATATATATATATATATATATATATATATATATATATATATTAATATTAATATCAATAATAATGTTAAGAAACCTATTTTTTAAATTTTTATTCGTCTTTTATCAATTATATTAAATAATTATAAATATGTGTTTCGGTGAAAATAAAATTATTATTTATATAGAACAAGTCTGCAAAAAGTGCAAGATTCCTATTGACACAAATACTTCTCGTCCGGATGAAGAAAACTTTAGGAAGTATATTCCTTATTTCATACAAGACATTCCAGATGAAGATTGTGCAAAAGCCGGAAGGGCTGCTTATTTCGATGTGAGTTAATATTACTAAAAACGATTGCGTTTTAGTGAGCTAAGAATTTTTGTTCCGCCAAAATAAATTCTTGTTAATTTCTTTATGAAAAATCATGAAATGGATATAGCAATGGCATAAATTAAAAATTTCAAAAAACAAATTTGATCGTTAAAATTCTTATCTCTAAACAGGCAATAACATTTGACTATGACGAATTTAATTTGACCAACGTGGGCGATACGTATTTTATGGGTTATCACACACCTCTAAAAAAATCGTCTGATTGGTACGAATCGTTGCGTGCTGCTAGAGCAATATCTGAAAACATTACAAATATGATTAATGATGCCAACATATCCATGGAAAAAGTTAAGGTGTTTCCATACAGGTAAGTAGTATCATTTAATAGATAAGAACTATAGGAAGAAATTCAAGATTTTTTTATAACAAATACTAAACTTTCTAGAGAAAAAAATATTCTATATTAATATATTATGTGTGATTTCACAAACTTTTTATATATATAATTCTCATTTTTTAAAATATTTATTATATATATATATATATATATATATATATATATATATAAATTATGTAAATATTTTTTATTATATATTATATATTATTAATCACATTTTTCAATGTTTAGTGTTTTCTACGTATTCTACGAACAATACTTAACAATATGGTCGGAAACACTGTTATCAATAGGTTTGTCTCTCGTTGTGATCTTTGTAATAACGTTTTTCCTCACTGGATTATCATTTTTCTCTGCTGCAATCGTTTTTCTTACCGTGTTGATGACAATAGTTAATATAGGAGGATTGATGTATTGGTGGAACATCACTTTGAATGCAGTGTCTCTCGTAAATTTAGTTATGGTTCGTGTTAAACTAAATTTGTTTAATTGAAATTTATTCAATTTTTTTTATTCTTAAGTAAGAAATCTCACTTATATTATAATTAAAGAACAATTATTATTATATTAATATTTAATATATAAACATTATACATATATGTATTTTTTTACTTATTAAATTAAATAATTTTTTTTTTACATTACTGTTGGAAGCTAAAATATATGAATTTTTACAGGCGTCTGGTATTTCTGTCGAATTTTGTAGTCATATAGTGCACTCTTACGTTACTTCTACAGCCATTACGAAGATTGGTAAAGCATCGGAGGCACTTTCTGTTATGGGAAGTTCTGTAAGTACATTTAAATATCGCGAGAAATAAAAGCAATATATATATTTCAATATCAAAGTTCGAAATAAGCTTATTCTTTTTAGATAAATATATTGAACTTATTTGCGCATTTTCATACTATAGGTATTCTCAGGAATCACTTTGACTAAATTTGTCGGAATTACGGTCTTAGCGTTTGCAAAATCGCAGATTTTCCGTGTTTTTTACTTCAGAATGTATCTAGGAATCGTTTTATTTGGCGCAGCACATGGCTTAATATTTTTACCAGTATTGCTAAGTTTTGTTGGTAAGTCATAGAAGTATGTAAAAAGCCTCTCCACCCCTCCTGTCTTCATTTAAAATTACTATACAAATTTTTTTTGCATCTAATACTGTGATACGATCAATTTTTATAGGACCTTTGAGAAAGCACAGTACATAGAAATGGAAAGGCTATCTCAAGAGAATTCGTCCATGCATTTGTCTAAATATTATCATTAATATAAGAAATTAATGAACATGAATTATATCAATAATGTAACGATGAGTCTATGAAGAATTTGGATTTATATATTTTTTAATATATACGATATTATTAAACTGAATATGTGGTTCTCTGTGTATTAATTAATGTATCATACCGTATGTGATCGTGATCAATATGTGTGAATCAAAACATAATTTTTCGTCAAATATGTCTCTTATTATTTATTCTCTATATATATGAAGTATAGATTTTCATAAATTTTTCTTAAGAAAGAGGAAATTCTATATACTATTCTTTTTATTACCTATTACCATTCTTTTTAGCTAGAAACGCTGAAAAATATTGATATTTGTACTTATTAATGAAAAATTAGCAGCCGACTTCTAATAATTTGTAATGTTATTTAAAAATGATGTCGGTACAAAATATGTATCTCGAGATTTATTTTTCATTCCTCATTAGATAAATCAATAATTGATATATATTCTTCATCTACCATTAGATATATCTTATTAATTGATATACAAGATTAAGTAAAATACAAATGTTTATCTTAAAACGCACTCAGTATTTTATTTCGTAATTATGTTGTATAAAATTATATATGATATTTATAAAGTTATAATAAATACAAAGTTAAAAAATTCTGATTGCGTTTTGAAGTAATCATTCTATAAGGTTAGCAAAAAATCATGATAGATTAATTCTGACATAATTTAATTGCTTAAATTGCATGAGAATGTATCTATTTAGATGGATTACAATTGATTACATTCTTGTCGCATTTTGACTCGAATAATAATTTTTGAAAAATAATATTATAAAAAGCATATGTGTATAGACTTGAAGCATAAATAAAAAGAAAAAAGTTTTTGACACTAGTGATACTACTACTATGCAATTTGCGACTAGCAACATTTTTCTGGATTTCTGATTCAAAGACGCTCGCCTCCACGAAGTCGCAAAACTAAGTGAAGTGTAGATTCCTTTTGAATATTATAGTCAGAAAGAGTTCTGCCATCTTCCAGCTGTTTACCGGCAAAAATGAGACGTTGCTGATCGGGAGGAATTCCTTCCTTGTCTTGGATTTTTGCTTTTACATTCTCTATGGTATCTGAAGCTTCGACTTCAAGAGTAATGGTTTTGCCCGTAAGAGTTTTCACAAAAATCTGCATTCCTCCACGAAGACGCAAGACCAGATGAAGTGTAGATTCTTTTTGGATATTGTAATCAGAAAGAGTTCTGCCATCTTCCAGTTGTTTTCCAGCAAAAATTAAACGCTGTTGATCAGGAGGAATGCCTTCTTTGTCTTGAATCTTAGCTTTGACATTCTCTATAGTATCTGAAGCTTCTACTTCAAGAGTGATAGTTTTTCCAGTAAGCGTTTTCACAAAGATTTGCATTCCACCTCGAAGACGCAGAACCAGATGAAGTGTGGATTCTTTCTGAATGTTATAATCCGAAAGCGTCCGTCCGTCTTCCAATTGTTTTCCAGCAAAAATTAAACGTTGTTGATCAGGAGGAATACCCTCTTTGTCCTGGATTTTGGCTTTTACATTTTCTATTGTATCAGAAGCTTCGACTTCGAGTGTAATAGTTTTGCCTGTGAGTGTCTTCACAAAGATTTGCATTCCTCCTCGAAGACGCAGAACCAGATGAAGTGTAGATTCTTTCTGAATGTTATAATCTGAAAGCGTCCGTCCGTCTTCCAATTGTTTTCCAGCAAAAATTAAACGTTGTTGATCAGGAGGAATACCTTCTTTATCTTGTATCTTGGCTTTGACATTCTCTATAGTGTCGGAAGCTTCAACTTCGAGTGTAATAGTTTTGCCTGTGAGTGTCTTCACAAAAATCTGCATTCCTCCTCGAAGACGCAGAACCAGATGAAGTGTGGATTCTTTCTGGATATTGTAATCAGAAAGAGTTCTGCCATCTTCAAGTTGTTTGCCAGCAAAAATCAGACGCTGCTGATCCGGGGGAATTCCTTCTTTGTCCTGGATTTTGGCTTTCACGTTTTCTATTGTGTCAGAAGCTTCGACTTCGAGTGTGATAGTTTTGCCTGTGAGTGTTTTCACAAAGATTTGCATTCCTCCTCGAAGACGCAGAACTAAGTGAAGTGTAGATTCTTTCTGGATGTTATAATCAGAAAGAGTCCTACCATCTTCAAGTTGTTTGCCAGCAAAAATCAAACGCTGCTGATCCGGGGGAATTCCTTCTTTGTCCTGGATTTTAGCTTTCACATTTTCTATGGTGTCTGAAGCTTCTACTTCAAGAGTAATAGTTTTGCCTGTAAGAGTCTTCACAAAGATCTGCATTCCTCCACGAAGACGTAAAACCAGATGGAGTGTGGATTCTTTCTGGATATTATAGTCAGAAAGAGTTCTACCATCTTCCAGTTGTTTTCCAGCAAAGATCAGACGCTGCTGATCAGGAGGAATGCCTTCTTTATCTTGTATCTTGGCTTTGACATTCTCTATAGTGTCGGAAGCTTCTACCTCAAGGGTGATGGTTTTTCCAGTAAGGGTTTTCACAAAGATTTGCATGATGAATCTAGAATAAAAGAAATATATAAAAGTTAAAGTCTAATTTATAAAAGTTAATTTTTTTAGATTTGTTAATTTCATTGAACTTATTAACACGCCAATTTAAATTTAAATGATATTCTATGTATTGTTATTAGTGAAAAACTAATAATTGCATATTAAAATCATTACAGCTATTTAAAAATATACAGGTTTAGTTAGATTTAGAAAAAGTAATTAGTTTAGAGAAATTTTTCACAAATTTATTAGGAATGTTACTTTATCCAATCCTTATATTATAAAAGTAAAAATATAAGAAATATTTTTTTTACAAATTATACAATTCAAATCACAATGATTTGAAAAAAAAAAACGATAGTTTCATAGCACATACGGTTCATAATTAAAAGTTATGCTTTTACAAAATTTATACGTATATCTTAAGGAAGCAGATTTTTGCACAAAGTGCGTCATAAGACTCAGTAACTGTTATAGACTTGTTCTATCTATACAATGGCGTTTATGCAAAAGAAGACCAAGAAATCTGAAATCTCGCGTATACATATATCTGATGAAAAATAAAATTTAATATTACAAATTGCGTTGCTCTGTGATGTTTATGATGAAGAAATAATTTGAGGCTTGCAATTACGAACCTAAAAATGTATAAACGAACAATGGATCGATGCGAAAGGAATCGTGACTCGAGAAAATGGAGGGCGGTGCCTTGATGAAGAAAGAAATTCCCATCCGGCCCAGCAGCGATGGATTTTCGCGTATTAAGGATGTTCACCGAATGCTTACCTGATATCGAGATGATTAGCAGCTACTGATTCGCAATCGAGATCGCTCTTTTGATAAAAGAAAAACGAATAAAAGATCGCGACAAACGACTTTCTCAAAGTTCACAGCAGTACTCAGCAATGACGTTGCAGAGAAGACAGGGAAAGCTCTCCTGGATTGCGTTCCAAAACCATTCTGTCGGAGTAGCATTTGATCGACCAATTAGGATAAAAGAGACAAAGATTTCTTTATTCTGATTGGTTGATCAACAGGTACTGACGAGTAGGTTTTTCGGACGCAACCTTTAGCATGCGTGGTACTGATCGATTTCATAGCTGATTTTTTTTTTTCAATCAATTATCTTCCACAAGTTTGACGTGATTTCGAGAACGTATAAATTGACATTCTGATTGAGGATTTTTGAAGTTTCGGGAATTTCTTATGGCAATCGATTAGCATTGTCCGACAAAGTTTTTTTTCTACAAATAAAATGTCAATTTTATCATGTACATACTGCCAGCAAATTCGATGACGAGTAAATGATTGATGCGCAATACGTCATCCAAATTCATTATACATCTTATAGAAAAGAGAAAATTATAAAAGAAAAGAAAAAAATGTTAATTTAATAAGCTAATATTTCATTTGATAGAGCTTGTTAAACTGGTTACCGATTTCTATTTTTGCCCTTATAATATACTTTATAATGTATTGTTTATATATTGCTTATTATTATCAGCGTGAATTCTGATTGGCCTCTGCTTTCCTGTCGCGGTATGAATCCGCTCTAAAGAACAGTAATACTCCATCTACAATGGAGGTAGTAAGCTAATAAGATGATGCATTTTTTGGTGATATCGGCATAATTGATATGGCGGACAATGAGCGATCGGCAACAATTTATACAGTCACCGATGAAAAATTGAACATTACATTTTTCGTCGGTGAAACTATCGAAGACTTGTGCATAAAGGTATATGGATGATCTTTTTTCTTATTGTTAAATAAAATCAAATTTTCACTTATGATAAACAAAAATGTTTCTGACAACGGTTTCCGAGCCGAAACTTAGTGTTATGTATTATTTATATTGTAATATTGTTCCGTAAATAACAATATGTGATAACAAGTGTTATAATCATTACATCAAAATTTGTAAAACAATATAACCTGAAACAAAATAGATATTTATTAAAAATCACATGTATTAAAGATATACTGTTAAAAAATGCAATATATTGAATGTTTATTAAAATTTACACTAATTCTTTTTTAACAAATTTAATAATTGCATATTTTATCAAATATATTACTTTAGATTTGTATGTTTTATTTTTTATTATTTTACAAAATGCTATTTAATTAATTTATTTATGTATAATTTACAAACTATTAATATTTATTATACATATAATTTATATATAACATATATAATTTTTTTGATATTTAATATATAATCTGTATATTTTATTATATATATTTATTAATATCTATATAAATTAATTTTTTGTTACACTATCTTTTCACAAAATATGAAGCTTTTAAGATTTCTTGATAAATGCAAAAATTATTTAATTTTTATAGATATGCAAACTCCTCAAAATAAGTCCAGTGGCGAGACATCTGTTCGCGTTGAGAAATTATTCTTCAAAACTATGGTTGCCATACGGACACAAGCTCAAAGGCAGGGACAAGAACAAATTCGACTTTCGCATGAGATTCAAGCCACGTAGCATACAGAAACTGAAACAGATAGATGAACAAGCTTATGATTATTATTTCCAGCAAGTTCGTGCAGATATAATGAATAATAGAGTACCTGATATTGTCTATGAGAAGCATAAAGAGGAATTAATTGGCTTAGGAGTTAGTGATATGTACAGGTAATAATATAAGTAATAATATAAGTCATTTAAACAAAAAGAATACAATTAACTTTTATATTCAATTTACAAATAATTTTTTGCAAACTTATTAGAAAAAAGATTTTGTTTCATATGGTTGTTGAGTGATATATAGTGATGTTTTTTAATTGTTGTAGGGTAATGCTTGAAAAAAACCTATCACGGGAAACTGTAGAATCAGAATACAAGAAATATATTCCCAAAGAATGCATTAAAAGGCATGCCTTTTTTGTTAAGAAACCTATTTATAATGCACTGGCAGGCATATCTAAAGAGCATCTGGATGCTTCATATGTAAAAGAACAATATTTGCAGCAATTTGAACGTATGGCACCAAACTATTTGTACGAAGAATATAAAGCAATAATGAAGCAAGGTGTTTCTAATAATAAAGATTCTAATTCAAAAGAAGATTCTAATCCACCAGTTGAAGTTTTAGTTAGGATTAACAGAGAGGAAATAAAATATTATGAAACTATTAATGATTGGAAAACACTTTGCACTATAGAAGATCTTTGTCTTATTTCTATAATGTATGTATATAATTGATATATAATTTTGTAATTGATATATAATGTATGTATATAATTGATGAGTAGATTGAATTTATTTCAATAAGATTATTACGTATAATAATAAAAGATTTTTAATGAGTTAGTTTCTTAATGTAGAATCTTAAAATGAAGATCAATGTTATCTATTTAAATAATTTTATATTTTTTATAATTATATAAGCCTATATAGGTCAAATATATCAGAAACAATTTTTATTGTCAAACTTTCATCTTTTAGACAGAATAACATTGTGCAAATTTCGAGAAAGAACGGCGTACCATCGTGTTTAGAATTCATGGAACATACAAATGAGATATTGATGTCCTTTATATCCCTGTTGGATGGATATTACCGTTTGTCCATTAAGTGGACTTTCAATCTCTGTAATGATGTTACCACACCTACCCTAGACAGGTTACATAAGTTAAGGTGCCATGGACCAGTTGGGTAAGATAATTTCCACAAAATGGCAATAAAACTGTAAATAGCTATATTTCAGTATATGATGTGTAATATTACAAAGGATCTTCTCAAAAATATTTTAGAAAAGAATTCTCATATGCAAAACTCAAAGAAAAACATGCCAATAAACCAGGAACTTATTTATTACGGGAGAGCGAAACCGAGTATGGTGTTTACTACATTGATTTTTGCAACAAAGCCGGGAAAATACAATCACAAAGAGTGGAACAGATTGGTTCGAACGAATTTTTGTTATCAGATTCATGTTCACAGAGCTACCGTTCATTGGGGCATCTAATTTCTTCATTCCAAGATCCCGCCAATTCACTGTATCTTGAATATTGCTCACCACCTTCAGAATATGGTACACACACTATAAGTTAAACATTAATTGAACATACAGGGAGAAAATCGAAATTTTAATTGTTTCTGTATATTAAAAATGTTTTTTATTTTATTTTATTTAGATATATCACCATTATTAATTTGCGCTTCGGAAAACATTACAAGTGAACTAGTGGCAGCCGAAGAGATAATTGCTCCTCTATTGGAAGGTGGACCGCGATGCGTGTCACGGAATCAATTACAGATAAACAGAATGTTCTGCAAACGCAACAAGAATTTTACTCCCACTATGTCGGCGACGAGTGTATATCTAGCGACATGGCAATTCGCTAAAGGAAAGGAACACAAAATTGCATTGAGGATACTCAAGAATAATAGTTATACTGAAGAATTTCTAGAACTAGTTGATAAGTGGGGCAAATTAAAATCGGATTCTCTGATTAGGTAAATAAAAAAAGAATATTATATATTAAAGAAATAAATATAACATTCTTGTTTTGTTTTTTTAGATTATATGGCATAATTGTTGCCCCATCAATTGGAATGTTATGCGAATTTGGGAAATTAGGTCCATTAGACGAGTATTTGCGCAATAACTCTGAAATTATAGAAACAGCCGATATGGTCGAAGCCGCTGCCTGTCTGTCAACAGCTTTATGGCACTTGGTAAGAGAGTAATTTTCGTGTGTGTATATATATATATATATATATATATATATGTTATTTAATATTTTAAGTAAATTTAAAAATTATGATATAGGAAGAGAATCGTGTAGTTCATGGGAAGATAAGGTGCGCGGGAGTTTTCGTACATATCCATATTAAAAAGGTCAGTTTTATTGTTAAATTGGGAGATCCTGGTCTTTTTACTTACACTGAGAATGAGTAAGTTGACAAAAATAAGTCTTGTTTAATTACATTTATCACTTATTAAATCACTTAACGTTTATTATAATTGTTCTTGTTTTTTTTCTTTATTTTATGCAGTATACCTTGGATACCACCAGAATGTTACGCAAATCTAACATTTGCAAAAACAAGTTTTCAAGCAGATATGTGGGCACTGGCTACAACCATGTGGGAGATATTCTCCAGAGGGAGTTCTATACCCATATATCCTAATGCTGATACTGTTAAAAAGGTATATTTATTATAAATAAAAATATAATTATTATAATATTACTTTGTACTAATAGAAATAATATGTATAAAATTACTTCTATATTAGTTTTTCGTGTAAATAAATATTGCGACATAAATATCTAAGTAGACAGCATTTTCTTACAGTTTTATCAAAATGGAAAACATTTACCGCAACCTGCTGACTGTCCGAGTAAAATCTATAAATTGATGTTGGAATGTTGGAGTGAAAAAAATACAAGGAAACAACCTCATGCTATTATGCGAGATACAAATGATATTTTGTTCAGAGAATATAAAGTCCGCCCTCATACTTACACTCATTTGACATTTTCACCCACAATGTCTAATGCAATCTCGTCTATAATTTCTACAATTGCCAATGGTGATAAAAATAACGATAGCAACGATGATTTAGAAGAAAGAAGGTTAAATAGTGAATCGCACACGAATAATTTAGCCACTGATCGTATCAATTTAATTTGGGATGATCATAACGATAGTAAGTTATTAGATTTAAATAATTTACAATGATAAAAGTAAGCGATATTATTTTGTGCATCTAATATTTATACCATGAAATTACGTCTCCATATCTCAACCTAATTATTAGATTGTTATGTTTTTAAAGGATAGAAAATTCGTGAGTCATTGCAACTCGTATATAAATATTGAATTTTATATATAATATATGTAACTAATTTTAAAATCTAATGGTTATATAAAAATAAAAAATTAAATTTTTTTTAAAGCTGCCAAAAGACAGGTATACAACGATCAAAATTCCACCAATACCAAGACATGTCAAGATATGGAAGATATCTCACTTTATTTTCATCATATATGTAAAACCATGATGACCAATTGTGTCCGGATTTCGGACGGTAGTGGCGGTTCTCATATAAATCGCGATATCAATGATGACATAGATAAAAACTTTCTCGGTGAGATGGAGGAGAATGGAGAGTGGCATGTGTTTAAGCGGGAACGCATAGGTCAAGGTTTTTATGGCGAGGTATTCAAGGGTATTAGGACCAATGCGAGGAACAATGAAGTACAGGAGATAGCTATCAAAATGTTAAAGACACAAACGAATGATTTTGAAAGAACGAATCAGAACGATTTTGAAAGAGAAATTGAGATCATGAAGGTGAATCAAGCGTCTTAAAAATCAAATGTTTTTCATTCTTCAAGAATTGCATTATGCAACTCTATCTTAGAAATTTTCACAATTTTTCATACACTATCGTTATAATACTAAAATAGTAAAACTGTATATATATTTCTTATTAATAACCATATCATAGGGAATTTAAAAAGAATATTAATTTAAAAAAAATATATGCTATATATATAATATAAATCAATTATGAAAAATAACTAAATTTCTTATTTGATTTTACAGACTCTCAAGCATCCGAACATTGTAGAAATTCTGGGCAGTATATTAGATCCAGAAAAATGCCTGATTATGGAATTTGTCAAGTACGGCTCGTTGCAGCAGTATTTAAATAGACATAAATCGACTCTAACATCTAAGAGATTGCTATCTTTCTCGCTGGATATCGCCACTGGTATGGACTATCTTGGTTCCAAGAATATTGTTCACAGAGACCTAGCAGCGAGAAATATCCTGGTGGCAAGCGAAACTCGAGTGAAAATAAGTGACTTCGGTCTTGCACAAAAAAAGGGCACGAACGATTATTATTACATGCAAACCCCACGCGATCTTCCAATGAAATGGTATAAATATAGTAAAAAAGAAAATATATTAATCTCTATTACATTACTTACTTGCTTTTCACTTAAATAACGAAATAATTTTTCAAACATAATATTTTTTCGTCGCTGATAAAACTTATTGATTCTAAGGCGGAGTTATTCTTTCAAGCGGCAATTTCTGTATCTATATTTGCCCAATTGTGTAGAATGGATGATTTTTTAGGTACGCACCGGAGAGCTTAATAGATGGTAAATTCTCATCACGCTCGGATGTATGGTCGTTCGGTGTAACGATGTACGAGATCTTCAGCCTTGGCAAGGATCCGAATCTGCCACAGACTGATCTGGATAAGAATACTATGGAAAAAAGAGATGATACTGACAAAACTATTTTCATAACACTAGTGGCTCCGTTACAAAGGGGCATTCGCCTTCCTTGTCCGCCTAAGTGTCCACAAGAAGTGTACAGACATCTGATGTATCCATGTTGGAATTTAGAAAGTCATAAAAGGCCATCGTTTGCTACTCTGTGCCGAAGCATCGAGGAACTGTTAAATAAATATTAAAATATTTTATTATCTTCATTCACGTCTTTACGCGTGAACTGCTCATATATTTTAAAAATATATAGATGTGCCCCGACATTTATGGACGATTCTTAATTCTTATGAGATTCTTTCGATAACAAGAATGAAGTTGATTTATCTTTTGCAAGAAATTTCTTTATAATTTCTCTATTTCTCTATAAATATAGTTTGTCCCTTTTTTCTCTCCATCTGAGATTTTTTAAGGAAAACACTTTATAAGAATTAAAGAATTTCTGTTGTGTTATGAGAATTAAGAATATTTCCGAAATATTTCTTTGTAGATAGAATTTATCTAGTCGATGGTTTTATATTGTGTGAAATGTATGTCTTGAGTATTTTATTTTAATATATCTTTTATTGAATATTTTATTTTCATATATCAGACTTTTGCTTCAACGCGCGTTTTATCTTTTTTTGTAATAATAGAAAAATAATTACAGCAAAATAAATAAAAAACAAGAAAAAATAAATTTTGAGTATAAGTGTGTTAAAATATTTGATTACAACAATTATCGTTCAAGAAATATTCTAATGCTTTTTATCCTATATTATTAACTGAACATTATCGTACTTTCTTCTTTGCTCGATTCCTTCGATGTCAACGAACTCTCACTTTAATATTAAACATATTTTTCTCAGACATAATTTTTCGATAATGTCGCGAAAATATAAGAAAAAAAATATGAGAAATATCAAGTGTAAGAAAAAAGAAATACAAAGATATAACAAAATTCTGATTTCATTGGTAAGTTTTCTTAGATTCTTTGAAGTAAACGAAATATTCCGAGAAGCCTTATTACATTACGAGTTGAATAGATTTTATAAGTTAACGGATTATGGATTATCTTATCAAAATGAATGAATTATTGAATTGATGAAGACTATTATTATCTTCTACATTTGTTCAAGTAAATTCTGCTCGTACAATTCTACAATTTTAGAAGATACTTTTCTCTGTTATATTATTATTAAATATTATCGAATTATATACATATATAAAGAAATTAAAACTAGTAAATGAATATTCATCGTTTTATACAAATTGTGATAAATAGATTATACAAAAAATATAATCGAACATATAATGATAATTATACTTTCTATTTCTTTGTTTTTTTATCACTGATTAATAATCTTTTTCTAGCTGTCGAGCATTTTTATGTCTGATATTATTATGGAGTTTGTAATATCGACAATTTTATAGTTTGTGATATCGACGATTGCATTTTGACTAGATATCTTAAATCATATTCACGTATCAGACATGTTATAAACTAAATTTGATTATCATTACTCTCTAATATTTTAAATTCCTTACAATATATTTTTCAACACATGTTTTAATATTCTGTATCATTATTATTTTATGGCTATATAAAAATACATACGCGCTAAATTTACTTTTCTCTCATGTATATTATTTAATAAACAATTAAAAAAATCTCAAATTTAAAAACAGATATATCTTTTCGGGATATGAAAATATTTGGTATAAAATAATAATATTAAAATAATTTACATAAATAGATTTCTTGATGAACTTAAGATAAATTATATTTTTTAATGAATATTAAATATTATATTTAATATCAATTGTCAAATTTAATTTTAAATGCAAAAAATACATAAAATATTTTGTCTAAGTTTATATTACAAAATATTAAGTTCGAGATGATATCAAATTAATTATTATATGGTAATTAATTAATTCTATCACTTTTCTGATTTAAAAATTATTGTTGAGATTATCGTCTTTTTATTATTTAAGCAATGTGAGTTAAACGAGAAGACAGTAGTAAAAAATGTTTCTTATGTTGTCGATTTTCTGTTTAAAATGCAATCGTAATAAGTATCGAGAAATAATTCGTTATGATTTACAATCAACGATTAAATTTCGATAAACGATAATTTAATTGCAATTATATAGGTTTTTATATTCTTCGCGATGTATATATATTATTTTAAGTAGAATAGAAGCATGATAAAGTTAAACATTATAAAATAATAAATGTTTTATTATAATCTTTATAGAATTATACAATAATTATTTCTATAATAATTGTGTAATTTTTCTATAAGAATAAAATATATTCTGTTAAAATATATTTTATCCAATGTATTAAGTTTATTGTCGATCTAACATCTGTACAATTTGAAATTCGGATTAAGATTGCATATATAAAACGGAAGTTGTCATAAAAAATCAATTAAAATAATTAAACAGATAAAAGTAATGAAAAGCAGAAATACATCAATTGCTTAAAGTTTAAGTAATTATTAATTTAAAATTCAAAAAACAATATTTCGCATATAATATAATATTATGACAAAGAAAGAGGATTTTATTTTATATATTTTTTAATATGTCGTGGTAAAATGAATTAATGAATTTTATTTTTTGTTTAGCATTTATTTTTTTCACGATATACGGTATTTTTTAAGATATTATTTAGGTTCATTTGATCGAAATCTATCATGTAAACAATAAGTAAATTTAATTATCTTCTCAAATGTTATAATCCGCAGAATATTTATATCTTTAATTTTACTTTTATATTTATTCACTAATGTTGAAATGCGATATAGAGATATAATCCTTCATTTATAAAAAAATAAATTACAAAGTTTATATATTTTATATTACAAAATTATATAATAAAATCCAACAGTACATATACCTTGATAAGAGAGTATCTGGAAGGTTTATTCTGAAGGCATTGTTAAGTAAATTACTCATGATAATGTTATAAAAATATTGTCAATCGCAAATAACTCATATGTATAATAATAAGTGCGTTGCATTGATTTTCATTCATTACGCATTTGATACACACTTTTTTCCGTCGATTTTCAATACGTCGCGAATAATCGTCTTCGAGTAACGATTCTTCGAGTTTCTATTTTGCTCTGATGAACGATTCGATTTAAATCGATTAAAATTCGATCAATTGTCGATAAGGGCAAGATGAAGTAGCCTTCATTTAGTTCCACCTCATCCATATGTCTCATGCACATTATCACATTATTATCACATCATATCTGCATATGTAGATAACTGAACACTGCGGCCTCCTTTTTCACTATATTTTGAAGACATATGTCCGGAGATAAAAGTCAGGACAAATACGATTTGCGTTGATCCTATACATTAATTTCACATTCTTCTGCTTCGATTTTATAATTCTCCCTCGAAGTTACCTCGTCGAATCGATATATTTTCGCGTGGCATATTATTTCGCGATCGCGAAATTAAGAAGTGTCATGCAAAGTATTGTGAATGTGTTCATTTGCCGACTCTATTTGTAAAGTTGAGAATTCGAATATATTGAATTTATAGATACAACTGCGTGAAATTGTATATCTTACGTATTAACTAAAAAGATGTACATGAAACTGATATACCTGTTTTGCAGAGATCTCCATATTCGCAGGAATTACTCATGGAATATTAAAATACCTCGCGTTTTCGTTCGATTTTTCCGTTGTCTCGGAACTATAGAATGTCTTCACGAAAAAGAGATATTTATTTTCTTTCCCTCTTATCTCAATGGAAAATTCATTAAATCAAAATCGTAAGTTAATTTGACACCAAAATTTCACCGACATGTCAGTCCTTTATAATCTAGTCATAGATAAATATCAATTTATCTATTTATTTATTTGTTCGAAAAAAGCACTTATTCGCATATTTCTATTTTGAATTATTCTTAAGAAAGATACTCTAAAAGTATATTAAAGAATCTATTATTATAACTAATAATTTTTATTATTGAAGTATTTTCTATCATAAAAGAAGTTTATCTGGTGATTTTTATTGTCGTATATTGTATAAAATTACTGCTTTAATATTTTCTTCTATTTCAGATATTCTTTCTTTTGCTGCTCGCTCTTCTTATACTGTAATAGTCGAAGAATATTCGCGATACTGCCATAGCGAGGCAATCACGCGTGCAAAAAACTAAATGTATGAAGGCAATTTTCTTTCGCAGAGTACTGATGTTTTTCTTCTCATGTTTATTAGCCGAATATTGCACATGTACTTCTGATCGATACTCTAGACGCCTCTCGCTATCATGTCAAACGCGTGCATTTTTCATAAATGTAGTACAAGAATAGAGAAAAGAAGTCATAAGAATGGAGAAAAAACGTAAAAGATGGGAACAATCGAGTGTTACCCTAAAAAAGGGATAAAGCGACTATAGTAATAAAATAACGATCGATGATGAGCTCGTCCTCAACAATCAGTTCTTCTAGATTCTTCAAAATAAATGAAACAGTCCGAACATTATTACAAGTTGAACTGATTTCTCGGCTGTTGTTCTTATCAAAACGAATATATTTTATTATTATTTCATAAGAATTGCATTATCACTGTCATTATGCTGTCATTAGTATTCAGGTAGCGGATTTTGACGGATTTATACTTTTTTTGAAACTATATAATTATTATAAACTAGAGAAAGATTTATAAATAATAATATAGAATTGAAACTTTATGATTAAATATGACTGCTTCATTGAAATGATTAAATCATAAGAGAAATTATAAGAAAAAAATATATCTCGACAATTAGTTATGCCTATCTTTGCTCTTATCAAAAATTAATAATATGTTTTCAGCTATCCACTTTTTTATGTATAATATGAAGTTTATAGTGCTTGTGAGACAAATATTTATGTCTACATTACGTACCATATATAGGTAACTGTCAAATATTTATAATAGATAAAGTAAGTTCGATCATTATTTCTGTTTTTAATATTTTTAACTTACTATAATGTATCTCTCAAATATATATAAATATTTTTAAACAATTATAAGAACTTTTCCTCTAAAATAAATTTTATGAACTTTGTATGTTAATATATTAATTTATATTTTGTATTAATATATTAATATATTAATATGTTAATATATTAATTTATATTTTGTATTAATATATTAACTTTTTATATGTATGATCTATATGATATAATTTATATGTATTGATCGGTATTCTCGGTATCTGCTAAAAATTTTCGCATTTTTCAAATATAATCTGATATTCTTCCGATCATCATGAAAATGGAAAAAAAGCAGAAGTATATATATATATCGAAATATAACCTTTAAAAAAGCAGTGAAACAATTATAACAAAGCAATGATTGAATATAAATTCTCGTTCAATGGTCTTTTTGGGTTCTTAAAAGTAGATGGAACATCCTGAAAAGCGTTACTACAAATGGAACCGATTTTTCTTACTGGCCACTGGATTATGGCCTTATCAAAGCGTATGGAGCGCTCGTTTAAATAGAGGCATTATTATTGTTATTATATTACCGGTGGTATTTGTTCAGGTATAATCGCAGCTATTCTTTTTTATTAAATATTATAAATTAATGAATTTCTAATAAAAGGATTTTAAATAGTACGCAACAAAATTAAAACTATAACTAATTATAAGTATTACTTCATTAAAATAAGCTCTGGTCTAATTATTGACACATTTCCTACTTAAATTTTTTTATAGTAGACTCTTTCATTTTGTTATTTTTTAAAATAAAGTTTAATTATGCGAGAAATTTAGTCAAATGTTTTGATTTCTCTTGAAAAACAATTATATCTATCTCTTCGCTCTTACCCAAATATCTTCGTTATTAAAAATTAATGATATGTTTTCAGCTAAGTAGCATTTTCACGTCTAATATCACTAGAGAGTTTATGGTGATTGTGGTAGAAGTATTTGTAGTTACAATAGGAATGTTATACCACTTGTTTGCACATATGAGACACGTAGATAAAGTAAGTAAGTAAAGTTTGATCATTACTCTATCTTAATATTTTTAATATTTTAAATCTTCCAATAAAACATACTGTTTGCATGTTATTGTTAATACATAAAACTTAGTTACGTAATGAAATTTTCCTAAAATACAATTTTTATAAATTTTACATGTGTATATACATGTATATATAAGGATAGGAATATCTTAACACATAAATTTACATATATATATATATATACATTTTCCATATATATATGCTCTGATATGTATTTAAATTTATATATTAATACAGTCTTGTTGCCGAATGTATATGCATGTATTTGTGGACATATTTTGTTAAAACAAATAATTAGTCTGATTCTGATTATGTCATCATTATATCGTTATCTTTTTATCATCGAATACTATGAACAATATTTATGAATAAAATAAAAAATGTGATCAATATCCATTTAAATGCAATAACACAAAATACAATAAACAATATATTATCTCCTTATTATCATCTTATCATTAATATTCATTTATTGCGCTTTATTTATCTTTTAGTATAAACAATTATTTGAGTATATGTGGCAAGACTGGGCTTTGCAAAAAACAAATGATGAGATCAGGATTATGCACCAATATGCTAACATCACGAAATCAGTTACGTTCTATTATGCGCGTAAGAAAAATATTAAATTATTTTATTATCAAAATAAGTTTCTACTTGTAAATTCAAGACTATGTTTCTATATATGAGACTGTAACTGATCATTCTTTTTATATTTTATTATAATTATTTTACATTGAATTATAATTTCATTAAAACAAACTTTCATTCAAGACTAATAGTCGGTTATAATAAAAGAAATAATATTAGTAAAGTAATCATATCTTCAATATCATATCTTATGCTTTACATTGTATATTCACTTAAATCTTATACCAAATCTTATACTTTAATATCTTTTGTTAAAGAATCTTCTGTAAAATTCTCATGTAAAGAAATTAAAGATTAATGTAATCTCAGAACCAAAATTTATACTTTATGTGTATAATTATATATGTATATATGATGTGTATATATGATTGTATTAAAACATTTACAATTATCAAAATTTTCAGTTCTAACGTACGGAGTTGAGATTATATACTTTACATGGCTATTCATACCAGAAATTCTCGATGTTGTATCGCCCTTGAATGAATCACGGCCGCGAAAGCAGCCTTTTGATTATAATTTTCTTATCGACGAGGAACGATATTTTTACTTAATTCGATTCTTCATATTCATCACATTTACTATTTCACCATTAATTTTTCTCGCTAGTTCTACTCTGTTTCTAGCTTTCACGCAACACGTTTGCGCAATGTATAAGTTATTAGGGTAAGAAATTGATTATTATTTTGAAACAAACAGATAGATTTTATATATTGTCAAAAAGAAAATTATATAATTTGTCTATTAATTTTTGAATATATATATATATATATATATATATATATATTTCTTTCTCTAGTTTCTATATAAAATGTCAAAAATGTACTCATTTTTCTTACCTTTTTTAAATTTATTTTAAAATCTTTTATTTTTTACTTTTCTTATAGATAGTAATTAATCATTTCTCTTTTACTTTGGTTAGTATGACAAAAATATTATCCAAGTTTGGCCATATGATAAAAATAATATTAGGGTTATTTTGATAGGCATCGCGCGGAACACTTATTTTATGTCATCGGGAGTACAGCAGAAATCGATTTAAATCGTAAAGCAAGAATAAGATGTGGAAAGATAGCAATTCTTGTACGGATGCATTACAACATCATACAGTTCGTATTTTTATTTAATGTACATTATATATTTAATATGTCAGATATATATTGACGCATTAAATATATAATATTCTTTTGTAGTATTTTAACGAGTAATATTGTAATTTAGAAATAAGATTAAGAAGTAATTTAACAATGACACTCGTATTTATTTTATACTTTAGAGTTACGTTTCAAAATGTTCTTCTCCGAAGAAGATTTTACTTTATAGCCGTTCCGAAATCTTTTCGAATGTTTCCGATTAGTTCCGTGTCGGTTATCGAATAAAATTTTCCTCGGAGATTTTTTTATTTCTTAAATGACATTTTGGAACATAATCTAAGAAATAAAAAGATTCGTTACTAGCATTAGTTATTCGTACTAGCATTCGTACTAAATAATTAGATAAATCATATGCGAGAAATATTTGAGAAATATTTTTTAAGAAATATTTTAAAATTATTTTTCTTTAATTATATCCAGAAATAATATTTATAAGTTATTATTTACTTATATAATAATATAGAATATAATAATACGATTATAATAATTAAAATAATATAATAATAGAGAAAACAAAGAAATTATGATTATTAGTATAGTTGTCTATTAATTTATAATTACAAAAATGATAAAGTTAACAAAATTTATAAATAATATATGATAAATAATATTATATATGTATATAACACTACATTATATATATATATATATATATATATATATATATATATATATATATATATAATTTTTTACACGAGAAATTCTTTTTACAAGATTCATTGATGTAATCGAAACTTGTTACACAGTACCATTGCTATTAGATCTCATGGGATGTGTATGTGCGTTAAGCATCACATTAACGCAGGTATGTTGAGCAAAATATATTGATAAAATATTTGGTTTATTAAAATGTTATTTAAAAATGCTAAAATAAGATCTTTTAGTTATCAAGTATTCTCAGCAATATGGAAATGGCTATTAGATCTATTGGTTTCTCTACTGTAACATTGTTTTATTTATTCGTATATAACTATATGGGACAAAGACTCACAGATATGAGCTCAACTCTATGTCAGAAATTGTAAGTATAATTTATTTTCTTAATAATATATACTTAATTATTTTTTAAAGTATTTTTAGCTATATCTTAGATAATATTTATACTGTGTTGATAACAAAACTTGTCTGTTTAAGACAAAGAGGGAAAAATTATTATTAAATACTAAATTTAACAGTAAAATCTATTAAAAGAATAAGAAACTACGTAATATAAATGTATTATTAAATTATTTGCACAAGATCTAATATATATACATATATAATACATATAAATTATATTTCTCTAATAAAATATATATTATTAAAAAATTGTTTCAGATCTATTTTTTAATCGGCATTTCTAATTTTTACTTAATTTATTTATATTTATCTTATATTAAATGTCTTCGTTATTTTATTAATTGATAATTGCTTAGTTATAATGATTTCAAAATAAAAATAAATGGTCTTATAGATACAATTCTGCATGGTACGATGCAGTTATTTCCGAGCAAAACTCGTTATTGCTAATGATGAGACGATGCCTCCATCCGCTTGTTCTGACTGCTTGCAAGTTTTACGTTATGTCTTTACAAAGTTTTGGAATGGTGAGAAATTAGTATGTATATATTTGATACACGTAAATCATAAAAACAAAAGACAAAGAATATATGTTTTTTGAAGGTACTTCAAATGGCGATTTCCTATTGTATGTTTATCAAACGAATTTAAAAACACCTCTACTAATTATAAATAATATAGTAAAAAACTGTATCAACATATTTTAACATTGTTTATGTTTTAACATTGTTTTAATATTATATCGAAAATTCTTTTCAGTAAAAGAAAAAATATTATTGTTATTTTACAGTAAGTGTACATAAAATGAATGCAACATAATAAATAAAATAAATTTGCAATACATTGACGAAAAATGTGTGCGAAAGATGTTTATGTACATAATTATATATAAAATTATGTATGAGATTATTAAGATTGATTGAAAGATTAATTAACTTCTTCGAATATTATATTATTTAAATTAACTATTTATCTGTAATTATATATATTTGTAATTTATCTTGAAGAATAATTTTCAATATTAATGTTTAAATGACAGCACATACTTATATAAATTATAATCTTACATATTATCTATTGCTAAAAATAAAAAATTTGTTTATCACATTTATACTTACACAATAACGTGACATCACAGCGCATGCAATGTTATTTACAACGTTAAATCATATTTAATACATACTTCTTTATTCCATAAAATATATACGCGAAAAATAAATGTAATTATAAATGTTTTATGGAATTAGAAACCTTAAATTTTTTTATACTACTTAAATATTCGAGAACTGATCATGAAATTCTAGAATTGCATGATTTTGCTTGAATCATCTATTGTTTCAGAAATACTTAAAATATTTTCAAAAAATAGCAAGCTACGACACTTATCATTAAAAAATTTGTTGAGAAGTCTAAAGTTATGTTCTTTACAAAATAACTCTCTGATTTTACCTTTATAGTTTATTTTAAACCTTATTTATATATCTATATTTATATCTTATAAACAGATAATCTATCTACAGAAAATTCTCTCTCTCTTAATATTTCTTTCTTCTTTACTTACAGTATTATTACAGTATTACAGTATTACTTACAGTAATTTTTAAAATTACTTCAAAAAAATTCAAAATAAAAATGCGATTTATAAAATACTTCTTATAGGAGTATACACTTATAGCCGTCGATTTCGTTCTGCATTATGTAAATACACTGTTTTATATATTTCGGACTCCTTCTTTTTACTATCTCTCATTCCGTATATAACAATCGAAATATAACTGCGATACCATTACCGTAGTGAAATAATCATGCGTGCGTGAAAAAGTAACGGTGCGGAAAAAACTAAATGAAGATAATTTTCGGTCGCAGACCATCGGATGTTTCCATTCCCATGTTATTATCCGAATAATACACGCGCGCTACCGATCGATTTTCTCGATGCCTCTGAAAGTTCTCACTTCCGCGTTAAACATGTATTTTTCTTAAACATAATTCGTATCGATAACGTTGCAAAAATAATAGAAAAATATACATAATGGAAATAATCGAGACTCTAAAAAAGAGGCGAGACAACTATAGGCAAATAATCAACGATTGAAACCGTGCTCCCGCTTCAATGGTCAGTTCTTTTATGTCCTTCAAAGTAAATGGAATATCCCGAAGAGTATTACTATAAGTTTAACCGATTTCTTCTATCGGTTACCGGATTATGGCCTTATCAAAGCAAGTGGAGCGCTTGTTTCGCAAGGACTGTTATTACTGTTATCATGCTATCAGCTATATTTACTCAGGTAGTTGTGATTTTGAAACATATATAAATATACATATTATATATATTTTTATACAATTAACAGAGATATATACATAGAATTAATAATTTTAATTTTAAAACTTAATAAATAAGTATTTTACTATTTTATGTGAAAAAATAATTGTGATAAAGAATTTGATAAGGAATTTCTCATACATATAAAAAAATTTTGTCAAATACATTTCGATAAATAGCTGTCGATAATTATTAAGAACTTATTAGTAACTTTTTTTAAGATATCGAATTTATTTACATCCGAACTCAATATGGATTTTGTGATCGAATCATTACCAATGCTCGTGCCTACAGTAGGTAATCTATGCCAGTTGTATTCACGTATTATTTACGTAGACAAAGTAAGTTCCGTTCATCATTATACATGTTTCCAAGTTTCATAAGCTATAAAATAAAAGCAAAACAAAGTAAATATATTAAAATAAAATAAAATAATACGTAGTAATAAACAAATTTGTATATCTATTAAAATTTAATCTGATTACTTTACAGTTATACTATCGATTGATGGCTATACTAATATATCTATATTTTGTTTCTTATTACTATTATATAATATATGACTATTCACTTATATCGTTTTATGTCTCTTTAGTTTAAAGAATTACTTGAGCATATGTGGAACGATTGGGCTCTGGAAAAAACAGATATTGAGAGGAAAATCATGCATCAGTATGCTAAAACTACGAGATTAGTAATGATTTATCATTCGCGTAAGAAATACACGAGACGTTTTAGCTATAAAAGAAAAATGCATGCGTTTCTGACTGTGAGATTCAAATTGTATTTTTATGTATGAGATAATCGAACAATCTTCATTATCAGCATCGGATATTATATTATTCATCACATACATCATTTTCACAACAAATAATAATTTCTTCTAGTAATTCACAATCATGAGTTTATATATAAAATATTCTTTATAATTATCATCATTAAATTAAATGAATATGAAATTCTCTATGTAAATATGATTATTTATTTGGCACAATATCACTTTGCTCCTCATTTTGTCCGGTCTTCATTTTGATATTTATTTTATTCAATGATATATACTGATCTTTTTACATTTAAGACATTTTATATATATTCACATTTCACATATTTAAATATTTTTTATAATTTTATTAAACTAAATTTTTCAGATCCTTTAAATTTTGAATATTATAGAAATAATGTTTGTGTATATATTCAAAATTAAATTACATTTTGAATGTTATTTATGCTTAATATGTCATTTATACGTAATTTAACCCTCCCATTTTATATAATACAATCTCTGGACGGAAATCGTCTTATGGAGAAACAGTATGATTGCATATTCCTATATCGCATGCTATTTTTAAAATTTATATTTTTTTCAAGATGGCTATTGACATAAAGATTACACTAAAAAATTTATATCTACGATAATTTTCAGTTTTATTATACATCATTGTAACGGCACTCGTTATATGCCTGTTTTTGCCGGAGATTTTCGGCGTTACATTGTCTGTGAACGAGTCTAGCCAACGACTAGAAACCATTCATATGGAATTTTATCTCGATAAAGAGCGATATATTTACCTTATACTGTCCTGCGTGTGTATCGTGCTTTTCCTTGCACCATTAGTTTTTCTTGCCAGTTCCTCTTTATATCTAGTTCTCACGCAACATGTTTGTAGCATGTGCGAAGTACTAGGGTAAGAAATTGCTCCTCGCAATTAATTTTTTCTTTAAAAGATTATTAGAAAATAGAGTGATAGCTGCTTTATTAATTTTTAAGTGTATGAATAACTTAATATATGATATATGAGACAGTATTTATTTTATCTGCAAAATAAATGTCAAAAATACATTCCTTTTTACATTTTCCTAATTGTTTATTACTTTTTTATTTTCTATTCTTTTTGTAAGTAATAGTTTATTTTTTCATTTCTTTCACTTATTATAAGAAAGATATTATTTTACCAAATTCGGTTGTATATACAAAAAAAGTAAAGTTGCTGATAATTTTAACAGGTATCGCGCAGAACGCTTATTTTACGTTATCGAGGATAAAGTGGAGGGCGATTTAATTCGCAAGACGAAAATAAATTGCAAAAATATAGTCGTTCTTGTACGACTGCATTACAACGTTATAGAGTTTGTACTTTCATTTGATTTAATATGTTTTATACATATTATCTAATACATTAGCACGATCCAACTTTTTATAAATAATCTGCGTAAAGAGGCAGAATTATTAAAAATAAAAAAAGTTAAAAAATAATTATTGTGATAACTGAACAATGTAACTTTCACTTGCTCTTGTTTCTATATAATTTTAATTTATAACTTATATTTGTTTTTATATAATTTTAATTTATAATGGAACGATTATTAATATCAATTTAAATAATATGAAGATCGCGTTTTAATATTGATTTTTTTTAATCGCTTTATATGTAAAAATTATATTAATAAGTTTTGTACATGATAATAAAGATATATAAAGAAATAATATTCTCTTTGTCGATTAAAACAATTTTATAATTAAGATAATTTTAAATTAAGCATCTGCAAATTTTTAATCATACAAATGTTCATATTTATTTATTTATTTATTTCGATATACAAAAAATACTCTATGCGCCGTTTTAACATATACATGACTTTCATATTACAAGATTCGTTAATGCGATCGAAACTTGTCATACAATACCATTTCTAATGGACCTCGTAGGAATAGTGATTACAATAAGTTTTTGGTTAATACAGGTATGTTGATAGAAAAAAAGAATGGAAATGTGTCGAGTTTTATATGTTATCAAAATGCTGGAATGTACTTTTTCAGATATTAACTATTTTCGAGAATGTAAAGCGAGCTTGTGCATCAATTGGTCTCATAATTGCAACACTATGTTATCTAGCCATACCTAATTATATGGGACAGAAAGTCACGGATATGACTTCTAGCATATGTGAAAAAGTGTAAGCAATATACTTCACGATGACATGTTGAAAAATATACTTAAAGTATGTGTATGTACACACACACACAAACACACACACACACACACACACACACAATAGTAAATATATATAAAAAAAGAAAAATTGAAATTACTAAACTATTAATAAATATAAAAAGATATTAATTAAATAGGAATTTTTTATGTAACTTTTTAAAATTTATCTGGAAATATTTAAAATAATAATATTAAAAATATATAAGTAATTCTAAGTATCTACTCTCTAAAAGTGAATCAGTGAAAATATCACTAATTTAAACAGTGAAATAAGATTTCACTGAAAATCAATGAGTATTTTACTGATCTTCAGTGGAAACGCTTACTTTTTTGTTATTTTATCTTATATCTCACTGATTATGGTCAGTTAAAATAAAATTCACTGTAAAACCAGTAAATTTTACTGTAAAACCAATAATCGCTAATTCGTTCGTTTACCGCTACGATCGCTATCTCTCTCGTATTTAATTTTAGTCATAAGAATTATATAAAGTTTGCAAAGAGCGACATTTAAAATTAGAAGTATTACTTCGATTTAATTTCTGATACAATCTCAATAGAGAGGCTTCAGGTATTAAATCGATCTTTATAAGTCGGACAAATAAATGTCTGGCAACTTAATGAAAATTATTCGTTCATTATCTATTTAAAATAACAAGTTCAATATGCATGTAATATATATAAATAAAATAAAATTTTTAATATAATAAATATTTAGTAAATATAAATAAAATTTTTAAGTTTCTATGAAACAGATAGAGAGATGAATTGTAGTTTAATATTACTGGCAATAACGAAAGAAATATTACTAATATTGAGAAATATTACTGATTGAAACAGTCAAAATTATTAACTGATTCTTTCAATAAAATATCACTGATTTACAGTGCTGTACTTATAACTGCTGTAATAAGTGACTATTTACTGTTTTTCAGTGATAATACACTGATTCACTTTTAGAGAGTATGTTTAAAATTATGATTTTGGCAAAAAAACAACGATATATTCCATGTAAAATTTGTATTAACAATATTAATTTAATTTAATTAAAATTTTTATTTAATTAAATTAATTTTTTTTTAGTTTGTTAATCAAGAATTTTTAAATTTAACTGTTTTCACAATACAAGAATTATGGTCTCTTGTAGATACAATTCTGCTTGGTACTATGCAAGTGTTTCGGAGCAAAAATCATTATTGCTAATAATGGGTCGACGATTTCATCCGGTCGTCTTGACTGCCTGCAAATTTTATGCGATGTCTTTGCCAAGTTTCGAAATGGTAAGAAAATAATATGTCCTATTTGACACGTGCGAAGCAACAATAAAAAATAAAAAATATATGTCTTCCAAAGATACTTCAAATGGGGGTCTCCTATTGCATGTTTATGAGAAAAGTATGAGGATATTCGCTAACTGTAGATGCTGAAATAATGTAGAGAAAACGAACTATAGATGCTGAAATATTGTGTAGAATATTGTATTCAATACGCACTAATCTTATGTGCACTGATTAATACAATATCAAAAATATTTCTTCAGATAAAAAAGATATTGGAGTGATTTGCAGGTAAAAAAATGTGTACACGTGTCAATTTGAATGTAATATGTATAATAATTGAAACAAATTTGTAATGACATTAACCAAGCATTATAATTTTTTATAGATAAATAGAACACATTAGAATATATAAAGTAACATTAAAACGAAACATAATCTGTAAATAATGCAGACATAAGAGTTAATTAAATTATTCTTTTAATATTATAATAATAAAAATGGTTTATTATTTAAAATTAAACAATATTTTTAAAAATTTAAGAGAAAGAGAGAATGTTCTTGTTTTTCTCACTTTTTTCTCAGTACTTTTCTCATACTTTCTACACTATTTTTTATTTCTGGAGAAAATCTATGTGTGTCTATAGGAGATACCTACATATAAACCCTAATAATGTATCTATGACATAAAGTCTACGAAACTATCACGCCCGGGATTGCTCTGTGTCTAGATATTCAAAAACTGATCATAGAAAAGCCAAAATAATTGACTATTTTATCGTTATTTATACTTATGTGCGAAATATACTGCTGGGATATATTATTTTATTTCGAATATATTTACCTTCTTTTTCGCTATTTTACTCTTTATACTCCATAATAGTTGAAAGATAATCGCAAAATTACCGTAGTGAAAAATAATTACGTGGAAAACTAACGCAGAAGAAACTAAATAAAGATAATTTTCACCCTCGAACCACCGGTGTTTCCTTTCCCATAATATTATTTGAATACCGTACGCGCGCTGTCAAACAATTCCCCGAACGCCTCTGAAAAATTCTTGCTTTGTAACAAATGCGCGTGCACTTTCCTTATAAATAATTCACTTGATAATGTGGCGAAAGTGAACGAAAGAAATGAATAATAAGAATAATTGGATAAAAGCCTTAAAAAAGGGGGAATACGACTATAGCAAAGACGATCAATGATGAATTCTCAATTTGATATTCAGTCTGTTTACATCCTTCGAAATAAATGGAACATCTCGTAGAACGTTACTTTAAATTGAATCGATTTCTTCTATTTGTTACTGGATTGTGGCCTTATCAAAGCGAATGGAGTGCTTATTTGATGAGAATTATTAACTTTGCTGTCTTGCTAATATCTGCATTTATTCAGGTAATTGTATATTTTATTTACCGTATTATACACACATATGTGTGTATGTGTATAATTATATAATATAATATTTATATAATTTGTTTCTAAATATTGATTAAAAAGATTTAACAAAAATTTATATATTTTAATAGAATTAAAACTTAGTAATTAAATATTATAATACTATATCTCGTCGAATTTGTTTATATTTGGAATTTATATTTGAGAATTTGATTATATTTGGAATTTAGTCAAACTACCTCTCTCGATAATTATCTTCGGGCAAATTTTGTCTACTCTTTCTTGTTTTTATCAATAATTAATAACATGTTTTTAGATGATGACTATTTTTACATCTGAATTTACTCTGGAATTCATAACCAGTGTATTACCAATGATTTTACCTACATTAGGTTTCATGATGCAAATGTATTTACGTATCAGATTTATAGACAAAGTAAGCTCAGTCGATCATTACTTATATTTCTTAATATATACTTAATATTTGACAGAATTTTTATTTTAACTTTTAAATAAATATAAACAATTTTTATGAAATATAAATTGTACATAGATAAATGCGCGTTTATCAAATCTGTAATTAAGTCATTTATTTATTGTTGCTTTTCTATCACATGTAGAAATAATTATGCGGAGTAAAATATTTGTAATGGAATAAAAATAACACTAATATGTCATAATAAAAAATAAATTTCTTTAGAATACAAATCCGATTGTTAAGATGCTAATATATTGATCGGTAGCCAAACAAACGAAACACAGATTTATCTGGATTTATTTTCTTTTATATTTTTTAAGTAACATGTAATCATTTATTGTTAATGATTTTATTTTCCAGCTTAAAAAACTATTCGAATATATGTGGGACGACTTGGCGTTGCAAAAGACGTACGATGAAATCAAAATCATGTATGAACATGCTGAAACCACGAAATTATGGACGCTTGGTTATTTCAGTAAGAAAAATGTTAAATTTTGTTTTATCCGCAGGAAATGCGGATGTTTCTGCCTATAAAATTGCAGATATATTTCCATACATGATATTGCGAGACTATTGTGCTCTCTTCATTATCGGCAATGAATACATAGCCATAAAAAACTTATAATGAAAATAATTGAAAATAGAATCTAACTTTTTTTAACAACTTTTATTAACAGTTTATGTTCAATGTGCTAGTTCAATTAAAATTTACATAATTTTTCCATATACATATTACAATTTCTGACTAAGAAAAATGATTATGAAAAAAATAGAATAATATGAAATGTTAGAAAAATGAAATATTAACGTAGCCTTATTATCATTACCTTTCGAAATTTATTTTTGTCGTGTATATGATAAAAATGTGATATTAGAGAAATTTTATATTTTACTAAAAAACTTATATTTTATCGTATTTATATTAATCATGAAATTTTATAGGTTTCTACTATCTAGGCATAACAATATACAGTGTATGGCTGTTTACGCCACAAATTTTGGACATCATATCGCCTATAAATGAATCCCGCCCGCGAATACAACTATCATATATTCGTCTTGAATATTTTATCGATGAGGACCGATACTTTTACTTTATTCGGTTTTATATATGCATCATGGGCTTTGTCACACCATTAATGTCTATGGCCTGTTCCACTCTGTTCGTGGTTTTTACGCAACATGTTTGTGCGATGTGCGAATTGCTGGGGTAAGAAATAACTCTTCAAATTTTATTACTATTTGTGTGCAAGAATAATTTATAAATTACTAATATAATATAATATAAATTAAAAAGTAGAATATACGGCTCATCTCTCTGTGTAAATTACTATATATATATATATATATATATATATATATATATATATATATATATATATATAATCGAATAGTAATAGAAATATCACTTATGAAAATAATTATCATAAAAATACATTTTTCTTCCTGTATTATATTAATTTTTATTATTTTATTAATTTATCTGTTTCTCTTGCGATAATCAATCATTTAATTTTCTTAAAAGATAAATATATTAGAAAAAGGATAATAATCGAAAAAAGTTAGTTATATGAGAAAAATAACTGGTTAAATTTGACAGGTATCGCGCGGAACGCTTATTCTGTACTGTCGGAAATAGAGGAAATAGGAAGAAATGCAATTTATTTTGTGAAACAAAAATAAATGGTGAAAAGATAACTGTTTTTGTACGGCTACATAACAACATTATACAGTTTGTATTTTCATTCGACATACATATTATCTAATAAATTAATGTGCCCTTTTTATGAGCAATCTACATTTTACAATGACTGCACAAAGGCAGACTATAATATATATTTAAAAATGCAAAAGCTTTCAAGAAAGCAAAGTCTAAAAATAATAAGTGATAATTGAATAATGCTACTCTAATTTGTTTTTATATTTCATTCTCTGTTTTTATTAATTTCAGCCAACAAAGAAGCTATTAATTTAAATAATGCTAATCATACATTAATTAATATTGTTGCATTTCTCTTATTTTATTATTCACCTATCGCCTAAAACTATTTCTTAACAAAAAAAATAAGCATTGGTGAATTATCTAATCATAAATCGTATATTAATGTATTTATTTATTTTATTTATATATTTATTTTTATGTATCAAAAACATTTCTTTCCTCGCGTTATAATTTCAATTAACATTTATAACCTTTTTATATTACAAGATTCATTGGTACAATCAATAGTTATTATACAGTACCATGTCTAATGGATCTCATAGGGTTTATATTACTGACAAGCATTACAGGTGCGTTAATATAGATATATTGATAATGGAAGCATGAGATGAATACAATCGAAATGTAATGAAAATGTTGAAACAAGTCTTTCAGATACTATCTACTGTTAAAATTGAGCAAGCTATAAGATCTATCATTTTAACTTCCATGTTGTTGTGTCATATGTTTATGCATAATTATATGGGAGAAAAAGTCACAGATAAGAGCTCGAACGTATGTGAAAAAGTGTGAGTAGTATATTTTTGATAAGTATATTTTTGATGCCAATTTTTTAGTTCTGAGAGAAAAATATAAATTTAAAGAAAAAATTGAGACGAATAAAAAGAATCTATTATTATGTAAAAAATCAACTTGTTATGAACTTATTTCAACAATCATTTATTCGTAAACTTGTAAAAATATAATTATAAACATATTGTCAAATACATTTGCAAAATTTACGAATATATTATGAATAATTTTATAATTTTTTAATAGAATATCGTATACAATAACTTTCTCTAATGGCATCACTTAATAAAATTATATTTTGACATTAATAAAATTATAATAAAAAAGCAAATTTTTCTTATTTTATTGCTATATATTTGTTTAATCAAAATGTTTTCTAATCAAAAGAAAAAAAAACTTGATTGTATATAGGTACAATTCGACGTGGTATGATACAGTTATTTCGGAGCAAAAATTATTGCTGTTAATAATTAGACGACGTTCCAATCCGCTTGTCTTGTCTGCATGGTTTTACGTCTTCTCCCTATCGAATTTCGGATTGGTAAGAAAAAATATAATTAATATGCATGAATTGTGACGATCAAGAGTAAAGAATGCTTATTTTCTTAAGATACTTCAAACGGTGTTCTCGTATTGTATGTTCATCAGACAAATCTGAGGACATTTTTATCAACGACAGACATAAAAATGTAGAAGATGTAGCCTTTTAGCCTATAGCCTACGTTAGTCTATGAAGATGTAGTGATCCTATTTTCAATGCTATATTGAAAATTTTTCTTTGTATAGGAAAAAAGAATTTAATAGTTGCGAGATATGGGTAAGTATATATGATAAACGAAAAATATAAATTCGTAACAAAATTGACAGAGTAAAAAAATATATAATTTTGTAACCGTGTTTTTAGAGTAATAAATCATTGAAGTATTTAAGATAGCATTTTTTAGCGAAATATAAATTAAAAATCACAGAAATGTTAACTGCAGAAGTATTGATGCTAGTTATGCTTATGTCATTTTAATAATAATAAAAAAATAATGTGTGTATAGCATTATACACATAAATTACCAAAATAATTCTCGATAGCTACATTTGAATATATTTAAGCGACATCGTAAGAGGTAAGCGGTATTTTGACTGCGTTGCTGAAAGTGAAAGACTCGCTCATCTCAAACGTATAGATGCCTTCGAACGAAATAGTAGCAAAGTATACTGCAACCTTCACAATTCACGTGAAGCTCTGATCGTTTCGATTCACCAAAATCGGCGAAAGGTCGGTTGTAAGTCGCGAGGTGGAGTCACAGCAAGCGAGGCGGCGTCTGTGGAGGCCGGTTTAATAACATTAATGAAGGAACAGCTCGCGAAAAAGAGCAAGACAGAAAGGGGACGGAGGGAGGCAGGAGAGAGCGCTCTCGTCCCCTCGATTTTCCTCGCTGCTCCTCTACCATTCTTTATCCTTAGAAGAAATAAAACCAGAGTTGTAAGAGCCGGATGATTAATATCCAGCCGACAGTTTGTGAAGCGGGCAGCCAATAAACGGGATAAAAATACTCGTGAAAAATAGCGCGCTCATTAGGGGTACAGTGACATCTGCGACTGCCTGACTCGCGCGAAGGAGCTCGAGAAGGCGGGTCGAGGAGAACGGATAGGGTGAGAAGATGAGGCAGAAGGAGAGGTACTCGAGAACGGAGCGCTGGAAAACGCGGGGGGACAGATTTATTAAAGTAATGGCAGATTATTTTAATATTCCAATGGGAGTGCGCTCTATTCGCATTGTCTTGTGCAATTCAATAATCTTCACGTCTAAGCAACCCTTCTCGCACCCTGGAGGTGTCATTATTTCAGAATTAGACGCTGTCACTTTGTTCTTCTTGTTAATATCTAATACGTGAATAAAAGATAAATAGACTTGCCAAGATAAATGACATTGATGCTTAAATGATAGAATCTCCTATTTTGCGAATTGCGAAATTTGACCCTCATTTTTTATACGAAACTGTATTCATGTCTCAAGCACCGCGTTAAGTATGCGATGTAGATGTGAGCCAATATATGTAGTATCAACGAGTTTGGCCAGGAATCCCGAAAAAGAATCCTGTGCTCCGTTTATTTGAGTTCGAAGTAGCTCGAGTTAAATTTTTGTCGAGAATACAACGAATATAACGCAGCTGTTGGCTTATGAAAACTATAAGTGTTACTGCTAAAATAGTAATATCTGAGTAATCGATTTGGATTAATACGATTGCGATTTTACTTTTTCTTATTAACATTTTGTTATTAACTCCTATATTTTCTTTTGCCTTTGTGTTATGTGAAAAAATAAAATCATAAGATATCATATAAGTATCATAGGATAATAAAGGTTGGATAATAAAAGATACGTTAGAGAACATAAGATAAATGGGGATAATTAACAGCGAGATAAATGAGTTGCAGTATCGTCTAATGATAAAATCAATAGTCATCATGAAATCGTTAAGAAATCACGACTATTAATCAAACGTTTATCGTAGAATTATTAAAAAAGAATACCTGAAATATTTATCATCGAGGGATAGGATAGTAATGTACTCATTCCCTCCCCTTTCCTCATTACACAATTCATTCTCTGATTATTCCCAATGTATGATTTTAATCAATACAGTTTAAATTTAATTTTTTGGCAATGGCCAAAAATATAACAAAGAATTTGTCATATAGTGTTTGAGCAAAAGCCAATAATAAAATTCTTCAGAATAAGTAAAATCGCAGATGCACATCGGAATAATTTTCTTCTTGGCATTAGATCGTACATGCTATCGTTTCATTTCGGAGTATCATTGCGCGAATCGAGAAGAAAGGAGCTTATCTTTTCATTCTTGCTCTCATTAGATTATTTCGATCCATTTGGCAAAACTGAGAGTCTATCGAGAACGCGCCATTGCCACAAACAAAAAAAGATATATATATTTTAAAAAAATTTTCAATTATTAGATATTAGATTGATACTAATCGCACAACTCGTTACAATTTACGTTATAAATTAGGTTTTATATTACTTGTAAGAGATTATGCCAGAAACGATATGTTGCAATTACCCCACCCAGAGCTTAACGTACTCTACAACATACACTACAGCTACCAGCTGCCATTATAGGCATCGGGACTACGATCGCAACCATCGGAGCGCTGATATACGCCCGCCATCAAAATCACGTGCCACAAAGTGGCGCGATTGTATTTTTCTCGCAGCTTTTTTTTTTATTTCCTACTCTTTTTATTTTCAATCACGACACGCGCGCGGCCCGATCGACCGTTCGATCGCGACATTGTACTCGAATCGGCCGGCATAATCTTGACGTATATTTTTCCGGACAGCGCGAGCGGTGGAGCCATGGTGGATGCTGGCCGGCACGGCCAGAGATATTCGTTAGGGGAGGGCAATTTTTAAAAATTAAACGTCCCACTTTATCGTTACGCGCGGCGATTAATAATAACGGGCGCGATCGGGCGCGAGCGAGCGCGTATCTTCTATAACCTTTCCGGGATATAAATCTGCGAAATTCTGGAATTATCAGGCGGCGGGGCATGAAAGGCTATTTCCGTCGCGCGGAATCGCGGGCAATATTTTACCGCCCGGGATTGGGGTTGAACGCGGGACACATCGACGTTTGATATTTTTATGCAGTGGCGCCACCGCGACGAGATTTACGAGGCAGATATGCGATCACAAAATGTCCGACACTAAATCAAACATGTTGCATCGGAAAACATCCGAAATTATTATTGGGACTTTTATTGGATCAACGGGAATGAAATAAACGTGTGACGTAACTTTATATTCCGTTTCTCTTTCCCTTCCCCCCTCTTGCTCGCCGCCCTCTCCCCCTGCGCCCGTTGTGCGCGCGAGCGCGCCGTTCTATTCGATCTCTTGCGGAATAAAAGGCTAACTTTATGATTGATTCGCCTTTTTTACGAGCCTTTTTTCGTCGTACGTCAGTGCCGAAGGCGATGGATGGATCCTTCGTTCTCTGTCGATATCGCGTTCTGTCTCGTTTCTCGAAGCTAAATGCGCGATTCCATGCGAATCGCGGGAGGAATTTCCTTTTCGATTTGCTCATTAGCCCGTAAATGTGACGCCAATGAAACGAGGATTGCTTCATTTAAAATAAGAGGTGTCTCGTACGAATCATTGCGCACGAGAGAAGAATATTCCTCGTCTTGTTTCGCGAAGATAATTTATATCTATTAAGCTATATTTTATGGACAAACAATCTATTTATAAGATTTCTAAGATATTTATATTTAAAAAAATATAAAAACATTAAGTTTCCTGTTTTCTTTTAATATGTACGATATGATGGTTTTTGAAACTCGCGTCATGGACAGCCGAAAGATTCGTGTTTTTATCCTACTTCAACTAAATTTATTTGCATAATTATCTCGCCATCTTTTCGTCGAGAAAGACGAACATATGAAATCCGACAAAACGGTTTAGAAATCTCGTCCGATTACGAGAGGATTTAATAATAAAAGAGAACGTCAGAGAGCGCGAATTCCCAAGACCGCCGCAGCTTGCTGTTATTAATCGCGCTAATCGATTTGACGTTCGCTGATAATGCAGCGTCGGCGGGATATGCAGTCTCGTATATGCCGTGTCTATCTTTTATTGATGCGGCCGCCGCTGGCGCCGGCGTCCGACGCCCCGTAATTGAAGGGACGCCCTTTAACTGAATTTCAAACGATCGCATTGTTAGCGTTGCGTTTGCGATTGCGCGAAGAGCGTCGCGACGTCTTCCGCCAACGTTCACGAAACCGCTGTACGCATCCCATTCAACGCAATTTCACTCTTCCCAAGTAAAAACCATAGAAACTGTTCTATTATGAATTCTGATATTATCTCTTAATAAATAAGGAGATGTATTAATGATAAAAATTTAATGAAGATTAATGACAATAAGAAAAAACGAATATTTCATAATAAATCTAGGTAAAATTGAACAAACGATTGTGGCTTTATTATATTTTGAACACAATGTGAAAAATAATATAGAAAAGAACATACGTACATAAAATAAAATAGAATTTTTTTTTTAATTTTTAAAATAATTCTTGACTAAAAATCAAAAAAATTATATAATTAATAATAAATTATAAAATTTGAAAAATAAACTCCAAACTCTGGATTTCCCTTAATTCGTCGGTTCTCTACAAAATAAAGCTCGACATCGTCGAACGATCACGCCAAAATGGTGCGTGACACATAACTGTACAATATACAGCGTATTTATAGTTATGCTTAAAATCGCGATACAGAAACGGAAATAGCCACTCAGTTGCGCCGGGAGAAGGGGGAGAAGAGAAGGAGAATCCTGCGGGATGAGATGATATATCGCGGTTATTGTCCATTAGGAGAGCCCGAGGTGGCCATCCACGTCACGAACTTACTTTACGATATCACTCTCCTGCTTTCTCGGACCACCGACTCGCTTTCTTTCTCTCCGCTCATTCTTGGCACTCACTCTTATTCCCCTTTGCTTCTTTATCTTTGCTATCATGGCTTCCTGTATCTTTTTTCCCTGCGTCATCGCCGGGATGCGAAAGTGCGCGCGTGTGTTTTATCCCGCGCCTTATGGTGGCTACGAAGAGATTCTTTGGCGATTAATCCGTCACACTTTAGGCTCTCTTCCCTTTCTCCCTGCTACTAAAGATCGTTCTTAGTGTGTGATATTTTTTATAATTATGATATCTTTAAAAGTAATCATGGATGAAGGAAACTTTCATTCTACAAGAATTTATTTTTATTTTTACGAGGCATCTGTCGCTTCAAATTTTCCTGCTAAATAATCGATAATGTATTGATATGTTCTGAAATAATATTTATCTATGACTACTTTTTAAAATTTGAAAAAATTTATAAAATGAAAGAATGCAAACACATATTTCCGAAGAACAAACTTTTTAAAAATAAAATATGGTAAATTTTTCTCACAACAATATATTTAACACACTTAGCCAACTGTATGGCTCATTTTTCCATTTTAATGCAAAAGGCACTCTTATCCTCTTATCCGTTCTTCTCACTCACGCAAGTTTTGCACCATTTTGAACGGATCTCCACGACTAATGCCCCTCATTAAAAGTTTCTCTCGCTGCACCTTGAGATGCACCCCGTACTCGGAATATCATATAATCCATTGACCCGAGAAGTATCGTAATCGTGAAAAATATATCGCTCTGAAGGGTCGCATAAATCCTGGCCAATCATGGCCTCTTCTCGAAGAGAGAAAGAGAGAGAGAGAGACAGAGAGAGAGAGACAGAGAGAGAGAGAGACAGAGAGAGAGAGAGAGAGAGAGAGAGAGAGACAGAGAGAGAGACAGAGAGAGAGAGATAGAGAGAGAGAGAGAGAGAGAGAGAGAGAGAGAGAGAGAGAGAGAGAGAGAGAGAGAGAGAGAGAGAGAGAGAGAGAGAGAGAGAGAGAGAGAGAGAGAGAGAGAGAGAGAGAGAGACAGAGAGAGAGAAAGGCCCGTAAGAGACGACGGCTAGAGAGGAGGGCTGGTTAATTGGCATGACAGATAGAGGGTGCGAGAGAAGTTGTCGCTTAGTAACATTACGTCGCGATGAAAGTGATTTCCAACCCTCCCTCTCGTGCCGCCGCTGTCGCTACTTCTCTGCGCCACCCGCTGTTCCGCGTATTGGCGAAACGTTTCAGAGTGGATTGCACAAGCGCTCGATTCCTTGTATTATTAGAGGAGAATAGTTTCGGAGAGAGGGGGGACTTCTCATTCCATGTACTATTGCGTTGTATACACGGAATACCCTGTCCACATCGATAAGACAATGCTTTCGTCATTCAAGCTTCATAAAGAGACAAAAGTTCTCAAAAGAAACCTGATAAGCATAGATTGCAGATAATATAAGTATCTTGATGTAAGATGTGTACAATTAATTAATTATTATGTTAGGTTTTGAAAAAAGATATAGATAAAGATTATACAGGCTCCTATAAGATAAAAACTGTTTTGCATAGATTCAGATTTTTTTTGGATAAATCTTTCAAAAAATTGTGAAATATTTTTCGATAAATTAAAGGTTTTTCCTTACTTCAGACATAGATTATATTAATTTATTTATTCTCAAGTTAAAGGAACATTATAATAGAGGAGCATTAAAATTTTTCTCTCATTATTATTGTTAAATAACTTATATCTTCATAATTCCCTATTCATATCAAAATAACATATTTGACTAACGCAATATTTTGTATCATGATACTAAATCACAAAACGTGAATAGAATAACGTCAAAAATCTCGTTGAAGAGGGGGAGGGCGTGAAATCTCGCCATATGAGCAGCGCTTCTTCTCTCTCTTCTCCATCGGATGAAATGCGTGTTTACATAGTATCAAGCACCCACCATAAGTGGGCGGTACAAAGAACACGTCGTAGGTCCATATATCCCCCCCTTTCCCTCGCCCTCTCGAAACACGTCTCTTTCATCCCTCCTTCTATACATCATCCGACGACTCATCCGCTGACTTGTTATTAAATTAATCCTTCGTTTAGTCAAATTGATGCATCGATATCACAGAGCGCTCATAACTCACGACACCCTCTCTCGCACCCGGGGTGCGCGCGTACACATGAAACACGCGTGCGCGCGCGCGCGTGCGTGAGTGAGTGCGTGGTTCCGCAGCCCCGGATTCGCGGCTGCGAGGGGTTGCAGCCCCCTCCCCGATCCGCATTTGTGCCGCGCGTTGCACGCACTGACTCTACTATTTATTAATATCGTTACTTAACATTTCAACCGCTCGTGCATCACGCTGTGATGTCATTAAGATAAATGCAGCCCGGCGACCGCCACCGCCGCCGCCGCCCGTGGCCTGGCGTCACTCGATTGTTGTTCATTATAATTAATAATTCAGGAATCTCTCGCCCGGCACGCTTTTATATTAAGCGCCACCGTTGGACTTGGTAGCGTTGAAACGAGATAGGGGAAGCAATTTTGTGAATCGTAAAGACTTGATGCAAAGATAAATAAGAGAAGAATAACATTTCTAAAAAATTATCTAATTTTATAAAAAAAAGTTTTAAGTTTCTTTATTTTTATTAGATTTTTATATTTATTCCAAAAAATATAGGTGTGTTAAATGGTCTAATTAGAAATGTCTTCCAATGATACATAGATTAAGAAGTCGTGCTAATTTTTCACGCAAAACAGAACATTGAGCTTTTTCATTACTCAATTTTCTTTATTTCGATATTACCTCTTTTGTTACAATAGAAGATTATTCTTGTTTTTTTTTTTGAAATCCTTTTTTATTATATCAAGAACGGATTCTCGGCGATAGCACTTAGAGATTCAAATGATATTCGTACTCAAAGGAAGCCAGGATCTGAAGTCGAATTTAAATCCGCGGCAAAGTCTGAATCTTAAACGACACGAAAAGGGGTTTGTGGTCGAACCAGGATCAAATGATTTGATTCGAGAATACAGGATTAAGGAGAGCGTAAGCCAGTAGTAGGGTAGGTTGGGGAGCGATTGACCGTGTCGGCCATCATGGGACAGTGAATTAACACGTGCGTACATCAGTAGATATCAGTATCTATCAGTATATATTCTAGTCGCGGGGGTTCTTGAAAATAAAACCGCTCAAGCGAAATACGCAACTATTAATAAAACATTAGAGGAATACAGAGTAAACTAAAATAATGATAGCGATTGCTGAAGTAAAATCTAATTTTATCTTAGAATAATTATATTATTTCATTATGATTTAAAATTGTAGATATCATCAACTATTATTATCATAAATTTCAATAAAGTCAATAATAAAAATAGTTCGCGTAATTAATAAACTGAATAGTTCTATAAAGTAAAACTTAAGAAATTTTATATTCCTCATATTCTGACATATTCTCTATTTACAAATTGATAAGATAATTCTTGTAATTTTATAACAACCTGATGTACATCTTCGTCTCATTCCTCCAAGTTCTTTTCACTCTCTAAAAATTCGCGTTCGTTTAATACTTGAAAAAGAAGCGAAACGTGCTTTCGCTATAAAGTGCAAAACTAGTGCATCGCAGTAGCGGGTGGCTCGAAAAATAAAGAGCAAGAGAAGAGGAGGAGGAGTAAAAGAGAGCAAGCTTTAGACAATAGAAATGGCCGAAATAGAATCGAGTGCGGAGAGCGAAGAGAGCGGAAAGGGGCAGGGAGGGCCATAAACAAGTGCTTACCGCAATCTAATGCGTCTGTAATTGCTCGAGCACTGGTATCTCCCCCAACGGCCCCACTTGCTCCCGCGATTTAATTACTATGTAAATGTCGCATTCCCTAACCTGTCCGTTTTCCTGCCTGCCTGCCTGCCTTGCCTGCCCTCCCCCTGGTCCGGATCCTCATCGTCCTCTCTGGTGTCGTCCTCCTCCACCTTCGCCCGCTGTCGCCCGATGTCCTTAATTACTTTATACGTTATTATAGCCCACCAACTACTACGCCGACCGTACTCACTCCATCCGGCACCCAAGCAGGCATTCCACTCCATTTCGTTCAGCCATATTGCCGCCGGGTTAAAGCGGACTGCCTGGGACACATTCTGTTCGCTGATTATCTCAAGCGAATCGCCTTTGTAAAGTTATCTAGATCTGATTCCGAAGCTATGGAATTATTCGCGTAGATTGCGATGAAAAACAGAAATGTGAGATTCGTTGATATTAATGATACTTTGTTTCAAACGATAAATAGATAATATAATTTAAAATATTTGAATCAAATTTTTCTAATTTGTAATGCCTTTTTTTGCACAACAACTTTTTGCTATTATTATTACAAGTGACGTCTCTAGGTTTGCATGTAATAAATTAATAAATGTGTTATTAATGAATAGAGAATAATTTCTTTTCGCAGATAGTAATATAACAAAAAAGATATTACTATGAATTTATAAGATATTACTATGAAACAGCTTTAGAATATACACCGAACCCGCGTGATTAAATTACTTATAAGTTTTCAACGGATTAAAATAAAACGGATTGCCGCTAATACATGTGGATAGATAATATTGCTATTGGCGATTTGGAAGCCAGCCATTGCGCAAACGCGCAATAAACTGCGCTCGTATCGCTATCAAATGGAGAACGATTTCATCTCGTTTTAGCCTCTCTTTGTCTCATGGTCTCTTTCCCCCATTCTATCGTCGGACTTTTAACAGTATAAATGGTCTCGCTGTCCACAGGCTTCCGATAATGTGGCGGCCGAGAGGGTCGCGGGAGGATGGCTTTGGTCAGTTTGTCAGCCACCGATGTACCTAAGAGGGTCCTTTTCCTCCTGCGTCGATTTGTCTTCCACCGCAATGGATAAACTTCACGCAATCTGCCACCGGTATTTCTCAAAAGTAGACGCGATCTGACGCGCGAGCACGTGCGTCCTGTCAGATTTTGCTCATTCGCCATTTGGCAATAAAATTTATTTCGAAAATTAATGGATACGCTTGATAATTGCATCTCCTTACACGTTATGCAACGAACGATATACTTCAAAGATATTCCGCCATTTTCTCATAGAGACACATAAATAGATATTAATCATAGTTATTCAATAGTCAATCATATTGCTTCAAAAAATAGTAGTTTTTTAACAAAATATCTCATGCAACGTGTTATTTTAAAAAGATTAATTATTAAAAAAGAGAACAGAGAGAAAAGAAGATGATAGTGGACATGTTGTATCAGCTCAACTTAAATATTTGTACACTCTTGATTTAAATAGATTGCGACAATATATAATTAGAGATATAATTTCATCTCTTATGCAAGAAGTTTAATCGTAGTTTGATCAAACGGACATCACAACAACCGCATTTTACCGCATAACCTATAAGTTAGTTCAGCGAGAAAACGCAATCCTACAATTAAATTAAGGTTTTACTTATAAACTTTATAATTAAAAGAGAAATAAGTTGTGTCCAGAATTTAAAAAAAAAAATAGTTGTTATATTACATCAAAATGTGTGTCATGTTTTCATTTAATTAAAGATAAATTTTATATGAATTGTATATGAATTGAGAATTTTATATGAAGTGAAATATAATTTAAAAAAATAATTACTAATCTCAGAAAAATAAAAATTCACTGTTTTCCTTAACAAAATTTTCGATTACATTTTTGACACAAATATTTTATTAAATTAAATGTTATTATATTATTAAATTAAATAATATTATTCTCAATTATTCTACATATCAATTATTTTATATATCTTTATCAATTTTTTAGAGAGCGAGGCTTATTTATAATGCAAGATTGACAGTACAAGAATAATCTGCATTATTTTCTGTAAATCCACAGCAAATACATGCGTATAAGAAATTTAGGGGAATCCCGCCCTCGTCTCGGAAATGCATACGTAAATCGGGGTGGAGAGCGTGTGGTTTTCACTCGTAGCACGTTCCCTTTATGAAACAAATATGACTTTTAAACGGAACGAACATCCAGACATTCGTAGAGCACTAACAACAGGGAAAGATTAAAGTTGTGGGTCGTCCCGATGTTTTCGAGCGGCTTCGAGTGCTTTTAGTAGACATTTCTGGTGATTAAAAGGGGTGTCGCGTTAGGGCAACCGGCCAAGCGTTTCCCGGCCAAATGAATCGGATTTCTTTTCGTCTTTATCAGAAATTTTGATTGTATTCCAACTTCGTTTCACGCGACAAAAAGTAAATCTCAAATTTAAGCGCAAGCTATTACTTCTATTACGAATACATTCTGCTAAACATACGAGTATATCTAATACGCAAAAAATATAATCTTAGCTTTTTTAAAATAATTAACAATAATTAATAATAATTAATAATTAACAATAGTGTTTCACATAAGATGTACAAATCAAATTACGCAAAATTATTGAAATATAATAATCCAGAAATTAAACACATTTTATACATCTATACAGAATTACTAAAAGAATTTATTATATATTATATAAAAACAAATTTTCAATTACTAATTACTCCAAAATGAAAAAAATAAAGAATTTTAATATTAAATTAAATTATTTGAAATTTTCAAATATATTAAATAATAATATAGCTTAAAGAGTGCGGACAACTGTTGCCCAAAATTTTCTCAACTCGAGATTGGACTTTATTTTTGCTTAAAATAAAGTTTACAACGCGATTATATATATGTGGTTACTGTTTCAGAGAGAAAATGACTTTCAGGTAAAATAAGCTTTTTTTATAAGGATAAAAATTAAAATGTTTATAAGAATAAAAATTAAACGATTCGATCTGAAAACTTGCATATTCATAATCTACACGTCGTAAACTTTATTTTAAGCCAAAAATGAAATTTAATTTCGAGTTAGGAAAATTTTGGACAACAGGCCTGTGTGCACTTATTAAAAAATATATTAAACGTTAACTTTCATACATTAATAACAATTTTTTGTCATCTCATTTCAATAATAAGAAATATTATTTAGCTTTATCTAATTATAAATTTTGCATACAATATAAATACATATATATATAAATAAGACTTTTTTAGAGTTACTGACAAATCATTGAGATTTTATGATGTAATAATGCGATTAGACTCTTCCCTCTGCTGTATATGCGCAAAATGTATATATAGCGTATGTATGTATAGCGTGTACACTATTTTCTCACCCTAATTATCTGGCCGATCGAACATCTCTAACAACCGCAACATCCCCCGAAATTACGATCTCGACAACGATTGATGACATCATTGTCAGGCATCCAAAATGTTCAAAAGATTATTCATGAAAATACGCAACGAATTTAGCCGAGAATCACGACGATTGTTGTCATCGTCGTCGTCGGGACGAGACTCAATCGCTCGCTATAAACTTCGATAAGGGAACGCGTGACGATTGCGCGTCAGGGATTCTACGGTCTTTCTCGGTTCGACATGCGAAAAAATAAAAGTGTGCATCGGTCGACTAACCCCCTCCATTTGCTTCTGCCTCTTCTCTCAGCCCCCCTTCCCCCCTCCCGCGAGAGATTGAGCGATCGCATTCCTAACTGCCAATAATTCCTCCCCTCTTCCTCCCTTTTACCCTCATCCGCCAGTCCCTCATTCGCTCTTGCCGGCCGACACGAAATCCCGGGTTTTACTTTGAATACCGCATTGATTAACTTATCTAATCTAATTTAAATGCGAACGAGGGGACGACGACGACGACGCCTTGCGCTCGCTCGGTTCCACTCGAAGGGAGGAAGAGGGGAGTATAAGGGGGATGAAAAACGTAGGTCGGATTCAAGTAGTGCCGTTGAAGAAAGGGGTGGGAGGGCGACATCGGTAGTGGTGACGACGCCGTTTGCGTCGGTAGCGAGGAGGAGACGGACAGTGGAAACATCAGGAGCGTCGGCAAGTGTTCCCTCTCGGGACAACAAGAGAAAAGGATAGAAAGAGCGCTTGAGACGGGGGTGCTTGCTCTCAAGGATAGAGACGGTGACTAAGGGATAAAGAGAAAGACGGAGATACAGAGGCACCGACAAAAGATAAAGACAGAAAGAAGGAGAGAAAGAGAAAGAGAGAATTCGAAGACGAAGTAAGGGGAAGGGTAAAAGGAGGGAGAAAGAGGATAGGACAGGGAAAAAGAGGGCAGACGGCGTGTAGCGGTCTTTGCTCGCGAGAGAACGAGGACGAACGGAGTAGAAACAAGAGGCGAGACGATCCGGGATATAGGTAGGTGTCGCGTGTATGTGTGTCTTTGCGTATACGTTTCTACGTGTGCGAAGGATACGTAGATAGGTAATATGCGCGGGAGGGAAGCGTAGGAAGAGAGAAGAGGGTGAGAGAATGTATATGTATGTGTACGTAGCGGATGCGGCGGGTAAGGCGAGCTGAGGCATACAAACCGCCGTGTAACGCACCAAATTGAGTGCTGAATCCCGGATTAAATCGGCGAGAGCGAAACAAGGGTATCAAGGGGAGGGAGAGGGTAAATGGCGAGAGGGAGAGTTCCTGACGAGGGAAGCGCGGGATGCGTCCGTGAAACCGGGCGAAGATGGGGGAAAATCCGCACTCGGAGCTCGGTAGTTTAAGTCCGCTCCCACACACATACATACTTACCTTTCTCTTCTCTCTCACTCGCGGGGATGCAACTTGTAGATCTCACTAATTCTCCGATAGATCTCTGCCTACCCCGTCTCTATCCCCGTCTGTCATGACGAAAGGAGGGAAGGGATGCGTAAGTGGATGCGTTTTGCGACGCGAAGCTAATGTATCGCGGAAATTGGGGGTTTTGTGTCGTGAATTGTGCGATGAAAAATTGTTAGTGAAATGATCTATCACGTTTCTCACACAAAAAGAATGCTATTTGACATTCTACGCATATATTAATAATATAATGAGTATCTTAATCGTTAAACTGATTAATCACATGATGCAAATACTAATTAAGATTTAATCCAATGATTTCCATGAATTTCAATAATTTTCAAAATATCTCCTTTTTCATTGTAAAATGTTTTCAATTTAAAAATTATATTTAAAATAAAATAAAAAGAAGAAAAAGTAAAGAAAGTGATATCTATTTGAAAAATTCAAATCCAATTTTTTCGTTAGGAAAAAATCAATCTTAAAAAATCTGTGTGTGATCGAGAATTTGATTTGTATTATACGACATTTTGAATCTGAGATATCTGTTATATCCAACTTCGCAAAAAGCAAGATTCTCTAGTTAACGCCATGTCACGCGTATATTTCAGGATATTAGAGAGATACAGGGGAGGAGCGAAGGGAATATCGAAATATGAGGAGTTTTAAATAAGTTTCCGCCGGCATTACCGTGTTGAGCAGCCGTGGCTTGTAAAGTTTCTCGTTAAAAAAGGTGAAATGGGTAGGTAAATTCCATTATAAACTTTAAGGCATGAATTTTCATTTAATACCATCCTCTCGCGCGCTCCGTAGCTCGATCGAGATGAGTAACCATTCGATTTCCGATCTTTCCTAAACTTTACGGCACGTTAATTACGTCCTACGACTGCGACATCATGTAGATATTATCACGTTCTCCCGAATATGCAATTAGGAAAGTAACAATCATTGCATTTCAATACTGTAATCAATTTGTAAAATATTGTGTTATATTGTATTATATTGTGTTACAATTTATGAAAGAAGAATATATATTAATTTAAAATCTAAGAATAGCTATTAAATACGAATTTTTAAAAAATATAACAAATTTTGAATGTAAAAATATTTGGTAAAAAAATAAAAAGCTAATAATCTCGCTCAATGATACTCAAATCAGAGAAATCCCTCTCGGATCATTATTACAAAGAGAAACGTGAGAATCGAGGTGTTGAAGAAACAAACGGGGGTCTTTAAGCATGTCGCAGTACTGATCGCAATGCTCTCGAGCAGGGACATCAATGCGAAACCACCGACGATGATCCGAAAGCGCAGCGAAGGGACTCTGCAGGCTGTTCACACACAAAGAGAACGTACTGCATGGGTGCGATTGCGCTCGTGTCCGTGCATATACAGGGTGTTCCATTCTTTCGATTTATGAAATTTTTACGATGATTACTTTTTTTTAATGTCAAATAATTTTTAAACAATTAGCAATTTAATTTTAGTGACAAATAATTAATAAGAGAATCATATTAATTTCAAGTAATATAATTTTTGCTTCAATAGAATTTTAATTTGAGATTTACAAAAATAAAGATTCCTCCAAATCTCAATTATAAAAGATATTTAGGATTTCAAATTCGTCGAAGAAATTAATATTAAAATTTAAGAGCGAAATGTACGAAACACCGAGTATATTCGCCGTGTACATTTATGCGAGGGATGAAAAGAGGCAGGGAGCGACTGTTACACAGCACACCGTAGTAGTACGGCTCGCTGCGAGTGACTTTGCAACGCGATTCAGTAGAGAAGGGTGTCCGGAGAAGAGGAGAAGGAGGGCGACGCAGAAAGAGAGGTAGAACGCATAATAGCCGGAGAGAGATCAAGAACTATAATAGACCGACGCGCGGCAATACGTGGCTGGGACGCATAGCAGTGACTGACTCCGACTGACTGCTTATTTGTATTATGGCATTATAGAGGGCAACCCTATATCCGGAGGGGGAATCGGGATCCCTGGTTTTGGACCCCGAGCTGAGGAGGGCCATCATCGCCGCCGCCGATGTTTCGGCCCGCAGTGACTTCGGCCAAAAGTCACGAACCAGACGAGGGGACCGAGACGCCCATGCAATTGACCTGCGCCGCCTAATTTGACGCTCTCGGCCATTGTGTCGCGTGTGAGATGCGTTTCTATGCCGCATCGTCGTGACTGAAAAAGTGCAGCTCCGGAATCGTTTGTTCGGGTGCCTCCCGAAAAAGGCGCACGGACATAAATGCCGGAGCGGAGAAAGAGAACGCGGAGGAAAGCCCTCGTCCCTCGCTTCCTCCCACGAGTCAATGCGGGAGTCATTTCCTCTTCTCTCTCTTTCTCTCTTTTCGGCCGTGGCAGATCCGCGCGAACCAGATTATTCGACACTTGGTTCTCTCCTTGGCCGAGAGCGCGCGCTATAAATCATACGGGGAATTCCCGGGCTCCTGGTATATATATACGATTTGTCGAGATCGTAATGAACCTGCGACCGACTATGCTTTGTCCAGGGTCCCGCCCAGAGGGCCCTGTCGTTGGATTCCACGAGTGTACATCATATTTTCTAGTGGTTTCTGTCGTAGAGGGTTGCTTTGGTTGATTTAGGGTTAACATGAAAATTTATATACACACACATATGTGTAATACAGATGCAGATTGTTATATGATTTATCTATATTTTAAAAATTCACGTGCCGTCAAAAATATAAAAATTAAAAATAGAACTCTTGTTTATATTCATTTATTAAAATAGATACTAAACTAATTAATTAAATAAAGAAGAGAATGAATGAATTAAAAAATAACATTTTTCTAATTATTAATTTATATATAAAATTTATAATAAAAAATATATATATTCTCTTCCTGAAAAAATATAATTTTTACACACAGTATATAGAGAAGTACCGTTTATAATATGAGAGCTATTGATCCCTCTACGTTTTTGTGAAGGCAAGAACGATTCCAGATTGATGAAATTAGTCCATGTGTGAAAGGTGACTTGCTAGATCAGAAACACCCTGTGCAGAACCAAATCGCGCGAGCACCGATCAGAGGCGTGTCCTGCGGGCTACCAGAAGGGCGAAGGACAGCTCGACCGGCGGGAGATCGACGTGATCGAGCTCTCGCTAATACGAAGAGATTAGTTGCATCTGTTAGCCGTGCAATGCATTGTACATTGTTATATCGCTCGCGAGGAATCCGCCGTAGAACTCTCGACGTGGTCGGAGGGAGGAGGGAGGGAGGGGGAGATTTTCTCTCTCTTTCTCTCTCCACCTCTCCGATCACAATAATGATGTCGGTTTTCTACGCGGCCACCGCGTCGCACCGCACCGCGGCCATCCATCACCGACTGGTTATTATTTAAGCCGCAACGTGACGTCATAAATACGTCGTTAGGAGCGCGAGTCGTTGCGCCGGGAACAATGTTGCTCGCGATGACATTGATGCATTAGGGACCCGTCTTTATTCCGCGGCGCGTACGACGCCGCACCCGCCGGGATGCCTGAGGAATTAAGGAATTAATAAACTGGATAAATAATAATAATGGCGATGGCGTCGCGCGTAACGAATCCATGTCTCGGCCAGGGGAATACCGATGAATGATTGCTCATCCATAATAATTGAATCCTTATGTAAAAAAAGTATATATGTTGCTACGTACATTCTTTTTATAAGCAATCAACCATCATCATTCAAACATTCACCGGTGATTTTACTACTTCAAAACCAAGCAACTAAAATATTTATAAACGTCAAATACATTTTTTCTAATTAATCAAATAAAAATGTCTTCTAATATAAAAATAATTTCTAACATAATTTGAACTTAACTTTTATCATCTCTAACAAATGCAATTATATATTTCACAATCGAATAAATAAAAATTTTATATTTCATATATTCGTACAAAATTAATGAGAATTTTTATTGATTAAGAGTTACTTCATTTTCTTCCATTACTCCCAATAATGATATACACATCGATGTACAAACGAATTAAAATTGTGCGACAAGGCAATGGAGAATTTGTTTAGGATAATTTGGTCGAAGCGAATGCTCCTGGCACCCTTGTCAGAAATCCGCGATATAAACAGCAGCGTGAGAGAGAAGAGCGGAGGCAGAGAGGAGAATTCAAATGTTCTCCCACGTCGGAAGGGATGCCGCGGCGGGTGCAAGATTTGCTACTGGGTGGGTAGATAGCGATCGTACAGCTCGATTTAACGGCGTGAATTTTGTTTTTAAGTGTCGCATCCCCCGCGCCCTTTACTGTGTCGCGTCCCCTCGATCTGTAGACAACGCTCGGTAATAACAATAAAACATAGCGATACAATAGCGTCAGGATTATCAGATAATTCCAATTACTCCTCCTATCTATAACTGCATTATTACTAATTTATCATATCATATATATATTTAAATTCTCGTATATATAATATGATGTTAAAAAATAAGGATAATTTATATATTATTAAATTAGTATTTCAAAATTTTATTTTGACATTTGACACAATTTGTTCTCAAACTTTAATTTTTAATATTATTATATTTTCATGGGAATATTTTTTTTTCTTGGAGAGAAAATAATTTCTCAGAAAGAATTACATTCCAGCAACAAGATCAATTCTATTATTTTAAGAGATAATTTGATCTTACATCTTACATTAATTATGTATCTCATCTGTATCAAGTGGAAAATAGTGAATATAATCTTAAAACGATTTTCCTTATAATATGTTACGTAATACGTTATATAAGAAAAATGTTAAAAATAGTTTGTGCTCATATATTTAAATTGATCGATAAAAGATTTGTAGAATTAATGTTTTTATTGCAACTCTTTCAAAATCTCTTACTTTTGTAATAATGGCTGAGAAAAAGTGATTAATTGAAATAACTGAATGTAATAACGAGCTCTTAATTGTTTGAAGGTGCGCATCATGTTTCTTGAACGAACCAATTATTCTTATGTTCATAGCAGGCCGGAAGTGTATGGTGCATACATGATTAATTAGCTCGCTTTCACCAGTCGCATTAGATTCATCTTTGCACTTGTGCTGCGCTTTGCAGCAGTAATGTGCACATAGTTCTTTACGTTTCTTCTTCAAATAAACTATCGCTATAAGAATTTTCCTTCCAATTCATGTAATTAATTTTGACATAATGTTAATCGTATTTTAGAGTTAAAAGAGTCACTACTGCGCTTCACTTTTCCATTGTTATAACACAATTGTGTCAATCACGTATCGGCGACGAGAAATTCTCTCGGATCAAAGGTAGATTCCCCCCAGCACCATATTCTACGGCAGTCTCCTGTTAAACCATTTCATTGACCAAATTTAACGCTAATACTGTCCAAATACGACAGCCGCTTTTGTTGGGAGCCCCCTGAAAGGATCCGGTGCCCCGAACGAGAACGAGGGAGAGGGGGAGAGGGGATACAGCTGCTGCTCCGAGGCTGGTAAGGGCCGACAAACAGGCTTAAGTCAGTGTCCTTCCTCGGTCTATCAGTCATCGTGAGCGCACGGAGAAAGCATCCGAGCGTTATATAGGTCCATTCATAGGGTATCTGATGGCCGGTGGCGACACGCACGCCGCTGGAAGTCTCGCTTTTACACCTAACTTGGGTGCAGCGTGAATCGCATCGTCGGACGTATGTTGCGCGAAGTAAGAAAAAAAGGGGTTGCGATCGCGCGACTGAATGTCATGTAAATCGGAAACTAAACTTATGTGGTAAATCCACCCTCAAATTTTAATAATTTTTATTCTTATAAAAAATGACTCAAAAAAAGTTAAAATATTTTTCAATTATGACGCTATTTATCTAAATCACGAGAGATTGATATTAATTAACACCTGGTATGAATCATCAATTTTATATTGTTTTAAATTTTTTATTATAATTCTGCAGTAAAAAATTAAGAAAAGAAATAAAAGAAAATTAAGAAAAGAAAGAAATAAAAATAAAATTAAAATATTGTATTATCTAAGTTTTATAGTAAAAGAAAAAATGAATAAAATATCCTTTTTCGTATTCTTCTATCATATTAAATTATATCTTGTACTATGGAAAAAGATGGAAAAGTGTGATCGCGCTGTTAATCTCCCGGAAATGTAATTGATTCGCCTCGATTATCTGTTAATGTTAGAATGATACGAATATTGATGCATCGATAAATCGCAAATCGATCTACATATCGTGAATATGCGCGTTCAAGCTTCAACAGATTTGATGCAAACGAATGATTAATACGGCTGCATTATATCCTGGTTTTAATATCTTGAAACGTGGAGAAATTTCAATAATTCCGACGAATGTAGTTATGGCGTTTGATCGTAAAAACGACGTCCCGGTGATCCCGTCCGGTCTTCAACGTCATGTGTGTGTTTTGTGTATCGCGGTATATACGATACATCCCATTCGCGTAATATATGCGTTTCGATCTTTTATGGTGGATCGTATAAGCGTTTTATAGCCGTGGATATAAAGTGGCCTTAGAAAAGAAGCACTGATCACCAGAAGGCCATTAATGGCGCTACGATGTTGTGGAGCGTCGATTACCCGCATTCGGGATCGAACATTCGATTACCGGAATGCACTTTTTACAATTGCTGTTTTCAATTTGATATTTGCGCGCCATTATACATTTCCATCGGAGATTGTTCGGTTTTAGCGAAAGTGATTTAAAATCAAATTTATGATAAAAACAACCAATATTTGAATCTCTCGTTTAAAATGAAAAATATGTATTTATCGTAAACATTTGCTGATAAATAATTGAATATATTTAGATGGCTAGATATTATCTTATCTTTTTAAACAAAACGAGTGTGCATTTCAGATTTGACTTTATGTAATTAATAAAAAGAAATGTGAGTGACGTAGCAAAAATGTATTATTCCTGTTACATTTGTAATAATTTTCAATGGATTTTTACGCTATTGAATATATATTTTAGATAGTATTTGGGAGATAATGATATAAAGTTATGCAAATTGCAAATGAAACAAATACACAATTTGTTTTTTAATAGTCATTTATAGAATTGACTCGATTCAACGACCGAATCAATACCAATGAATAGCGGATTGCACTTAAAATTCAACAGCAATTAGCCGTATAATAATCTGTATGTTAATTGTATACATTAATTGTTTACTCGTTGAAGCGAATATATAAATAGTTACAAATGCAAATAGTTAACTACATTAACTCTATCAGTTGAATTAATTACGTAGTATGTTTGTATTCATACACACGTTATATCTGTGCAAAATTTACATATAGAAAAGCTTTGAAATCTCTTTCTCGAATTTATTATATATATTCTCGTGCAGAACAATATGTTTTTTTATACAGCAAAATTTTTTTAATCTTACATAATGCAATATAAAGCGATCTTCCGTATCGATGTTAACTTATCTCGCAACCGACGCGCGTTGTTTATGAAATGAAAACATGATACCAACCGTCTCAATTCGAATTTCATTAAAATATTATTCGGCATGGATCACTCGCGCGCGATAATACGTTTTTAAAGGAGGATGTACGGCTGTTAGGGACTTTCGCAAAGGATACTACCGTATTCAAAGCGATGATGAGCCTCCGGCTCATTAATCGACGAGGTGACCGCGAATATTATCGCGAAATGATGAAGCGGTACTAATAAACGTTTCAGTATTCCTAAAGACGCATTGATTTCGCTGAATCACACTCGTCCCACCGCATCACGATTCATACTAGCGTCATCTCCGGTCCCCCGTGCTCTTTTCCTCGCTTCCCGCTCGTCATCATAATCGGCCGCCGCTGGACCAGCATTTATAAATGTCGACGCAACAATGTGACGAAATGTAAAACTACGCGCGAGAGAGAAAAAGAAAAAGAGAGAGAAAAAAGAGAGAAAGAGCAACTGAACGAGAAACATCTCGGCTTCCTGCTATCGCATCCTTCGCCTAATCCTTTGAAGTCGAGAGGGCTACCCGGCTAAATCCGGGATAGGACTACGCTCTCGGTCGCACCGTTGTGTCGGAGACTCTCACATGGAATAGCCGTTCCAAGACACGTTTTGTCCGTGTAAAATATGAACGGGGAGGGTTGTCGAATTATTTCCTGACGAATAGTATTTTAAGAAGACGGATCACCATTCGCTGTCTATTTCCGCGATATTAGCTGCGCCGTTAGGGCAGTCATCGTCATTGATCTGAATCTACTTGCAGTGGATTTTAACAATTCAATGGGTTCTAAGAATATCATAAAAACATAACACATTTTATGTATCAATGCTTTTACGTAAAACTGCATATAATAGATTATTAAGATTTATAATAGATCATTAAGATTTTATAATAGATCATTAAGATTTTATTACTTTGAAAAATACATATGTTTTTATATATCAATAATCTTAAAAAAATAAAAAAATATATATATATATAGTTGATATGTAATGAGTACATATCAATAAAGTATATATGTGGGCTAATATTTCAGAAATAAAATAATGTTTAATTTCGGCTAAAATAATGTTTGAGCTAAATACACGTATGTAAGCATTTGGACCGTTGTGGTTAAAATTATGTGTGTCCGCCACACTTCGTACCAGCCGGTGCATATTAATTTCACGAAATTTCTTGACGTTGGATGGATCTTCTCATTTTCGAATTAGCACAACTATCTCATACAATAAATATATGTCTATCCTTTCCGACATTACCACATGTTTTAGCGAAGTTTGCCTTATTGTTTACCGTCTACACGGAGATGAATTATGAGGCTTACGCGATATGGTTCCCCAAAGGGTTGAGATAGCTCATTAACAATATCGTGAATACGATTCGAGATTAAAATCATTAAACAAATGTCATTTGTGTTACCTAAAAACATTTCTATTATCTAAATCACATATTTATGGTAAAAACGAATTTCATATTCGTGTAATTAAATACCCTCGCCCAAATATATCTCAAGTATTTATAGTGAAAAATTTTAATTAGTTTAAAAAAACGTTTCTCATAGAGAGAAGCCAATATTGCCAAAAAAAAACTCTCATCCATCGATCCTCGAAAAATCACATTCGTGGGTTTGTTGCGAGATCGACATCTTTACGATGCAGTCGATCAATATAATGTCGGGGTAGAAATAAAACAATATTGGCCATATGCAGCCAAACTGCAAAGGCGATCTCGGGCCGCGCAAAAAGCCCGGGCTATTACGAGGGAGATGAATAAGAGAATAACTGCCGGGCCCGCCATGATATGGATTATCCACGGGCGAGCGATCGACTCTACACGCCTAATATAATGCAATCATCGGCGTGTGACGAGTCGCAAGCGCACAATGGCGCCTGAGGCCCGGTGTCCGCGCGAAATGACTTCTTCACTGACAGCCAGCTATATAGCTATCTTCACCTGCCCCTCGCTTCATTGCGTCATTAATAAGAGCCGATGTTCCGTAAAATTAGGTCACACTTACCGAGACTGCTCCCCGAAATGTCAAGACGAGACGCCGCGCACTCGACGTTCCATTTTCTGCCATCGTCGTCCCGCACGGAAGGAACCGCCTGTCAAAGAATGCGTGCATTATAGTATATGTCGTATATGTATTATATCATATTATATAATATAAATATATGTTGCGTGGAAAAATTTATGTATTGTAGACAAAGGAAGACAGGGAAAAAAATGCCTGTCATAAAATAAATTAATATATGAACACCACAAAAAAGAGAGACATCTAAATATTCTAATTAAAATCAATTTTAAGTAAGTAAATGTTCATTATTTTAATTCTCTTGAAATTTAAAAAAAAAATAGTTCGCATTTCAACGAAAAATCGAAAAAATATTTATCATCGCAAGAATCTAAACTTTAGTCTTCAATTATCTCGGCTATCTTGCTCCATCATATATTTATTTTATATCTGTAATCTATAATAATGTAGTTGATAATAATTCAATTTATCTAGAGAATATATAAATATGTCAATTTTAAAATAAAAAATGAAAATGAAATAAAAGTAAAGACTGCATTGAATACTTTCTTCCATCTCTTGCTTTTTTTATCCTTTAAAACGTTGCCTATCGATTCTTTTCCGCATCACACATACATAGATGCAATAATGAATTAAGAATCAACCTCTCGCGCTCCTCAAACATCCATTTGAAAACAATTTGCGAGATAATAATCGCGAATCGATTGGGAGAAAAAAATCACGTTTGACGGCGATCGCACGTCTTTCCGGCCGCCCTTTTTCCGGACACTTGTTTCGAAGTTTGACGGAAACGTATTATCCGGCCGAGGGGCACATCGAAAAGTTTCGTATCCTCTGTGAGTTAGGCGGGGTAAAACGACATCACAAACTTCCGATGCGTCTCGGATTCGAATCCATACGGCGTGATCATGCGACGAGCGTTCATGCCGTGAATACGAATTAGAGCGCCGGCAACAGTAGATAGGTAACGGTAGAGTTCCACGTGTTCCTTTCGCGTGTAGATGAAGATTTTCAGTAAATGCGCTGCTCGGATGTGCGAACAGACTGCTAATTCCGCATTTACAGTCTAACAAGGAAGAGTAAGGTAAGAAGAGTGTTAATCCTCATTTGGACAAGATATTTTTCTAATCAATGGGAAGAAAATTTCGGCTAGAGTTTAAAAATATTTAACGAATAGATAATCGGATATTTTAAATATATCGAAGACAATAAAAAATAATTTTATTTTTTATAATCTTTAATAAGCAGTCTTCTCTCATCATTCATTTATCCTTTATATTTAAATTAATAATAATAATAATAATAATAATATATATTAGATGTCGCAATATGTTGAAAAATTTGAATTCGGTATATAATTTTTATGTTTACGATTGTGTAAATATTCGCTTGTTATCCTTAGTAAAATTAATCTTCCGATAAATTAACTCATCGTCACACAATAAAGCAGCCACGACAGCTGATGCACGCGTAAAGCCCTAAACGATCGCAAAGAATCCTCTGCAAGCTGTAAATACACGATTAATCGGCACCGCCAAATTACCGATTTTCAACGTTATTGTCAGTTAATCACTACGATGAAGCTCAGACACGCATCGGAGCGTGTAATTTGCGCGATTTTATGGGACACTTTGGTCTCTGCATAATAATTCCACCCCGAAACGTAGGGACAACGGAAGAGAGAGGGGGTCCGCTAAAGGGGGGGCTTTAGGGAAGAGGCAACCATCGACGGGGAGGATTAAGGGATGGGAGTCCGAGAATACAAGCAGTCGAATTTGTATAGCGACTGCCTGTAGGAAGAGGAAACCGAATAATGGGCGTAGTTTTTAACGACAAATTTATGTCCTATGCACGCGTTGTATCTCGAAGCGATTACGTGAGGTGTCAAAGTGTTCAAAGATTGTTTGTTCTGCCGGAAACGCCTCCTAAATTATTCGTATATACTTAAATACAAATAGATAAAAACAAAAAAAATTTTAAATGATAATAATAATAATGTACCATGGGAAAATTTTCTAGCCATTCAAAATCTTAAAAAATTGTATTTGTATTCATTTTGTCGTAAGTATGATACTTTCAATTTCTCGTTTTTATTTCTATTATTACAGCAAAGAGTATATTTATATTTAATATAGATAAGCTTGCCGTAGCAATTGTAGACGTAATGATACGCGACACAACTAGAACTTAATACCTCACGAACACATGTGACATATGGTATGTTTTATTGCGCTTATCGAAGCTAACAAATTATTCTACATAATCCCACGAAAATACTGTTTAAATAAGAACGCTTTTATTGCCACTCAATTTGCATTGGATATCGATATGAACATTTCGAAAGAAAAAGCTCATAATAGAAAAGCCACTCTACATAGATACAATAATCGATAACTTTAAAAAAATCTTGAACAATATTTAGTTGTTTGTAACAATTAAATAAAAAAAACTATAAAAAATTTAGTTAAAAGATTATCGTAGCATAACCACGAATCAATAGACTTTGTTTAAATATCAAAAGGCAATTTGTAAAATTAAAAAAACAAAAAGGAATACAAGTAATGAAATAAAGTGAGATAAGAAATATTAAAAAAATAAGAGAATGTAAAAAATATCGCACGAGCAATTTTTAATCCGAGAGAATAGAAATATTCCATTTTAATTTTGAAGCGGAGAATCTTTATTACGCATCGTTACGCATCTGCAGAATATATGTGCATTCGTTGGGAAAATAATTTTCCTCGTCGTCAAAGTGATCCGTTATATGGCGCGTAACGAGAGATCGTCCCGATTGAAACCGAATTTCTCGCCGGCGAAGAATTGGCGCAAACGGAATACGAACGGTTTTGCCGGACCGAATGATTGTTCCTCGCGAAAATAATACGCGCCGTAAAACATCCGGCGATGGGAATCAATACCTGCCGCTCTTCGAGTTTTACATAATTTTCGAGGAGAGTCCGAAGCGCGCCCGGAAGACGAGAAAAGGGGACGACGAGAATTCCTCTTCCGTCCCTTTAGGAAAAGGAACCGCTTTTCTCCATGAAAAGGACTGATCCTTCAGGGTCAAATAAAATAGATTTAAATCCCGCTCTCCTCGGAAGAATACCGATCGCTACCGTTGGCTCTTTTCTCGTTTTACATCGTTGTCTCTTGCAAAGTATAAAATCGACATGATAATTAAGTGAAAGGTATAACAGAATATACATTTCGCAAAAAAAATAATTATCTGATTCACAATAATAATATGTAGGTACAATATCAAATAGTTTCATATTCTGCATAAGTATTATATGTATATAAAAATAAAAATTGGGAAGTATAAGTCATATTTAAAGCACAGCTTGTCAATTATAAATAAGAAGCATTTAAAAATAAAAAGCATTTAAAAAATCTTTTTTTTTCTACAATTTAGACAATATAATATTTGCAGCAAGAAATGAATTGTAAGAGAGTTTTTAATACGTATAAGTATTAATGCGATTGGTGATTAATACGGTGCAACAAATATATTGGCAACTGCGCTGTTCGCCAGCTATTATTGCGTCATGCTGCTTTAATAATATCCATTATTGTTTCATTATTAATAATACGCACGTATTTGAACGTGGTAATGATGATACCCTGTAAGCTTATTTCGTGCCTTCATCATAATCGGGCCGCATTAGCATAATTACTCTTAAACGATCGATCTCGACACGCGCACGTTTAATGATGCAAGTATCGCGCTCGCACATATAAATGATCATTCAAAATGTCACGTTTATGAAAAGTTTTTGATTTTTCATAATCACGTTTTACCGAAAATTAAACTTTGTAGCAAAGTATTATTTTATGAGTTAGATATATCATAGATTTTTCACAAGTTATAGATATTACACAGCTGTATAAATTAAATATTATTAAGTTTTATATACTTGTAAAAATGATGAAAACATGTAAGATTAGAAAAATCTATGCGTTTCGAATGTGAAAATAATAAAATTACATTCAAATAAAATCCAGAAGTATTTTGCTCCATTTTGGAGTATTTTACTCCAAATTTAAAAATATTTAGCTTGGGCATACAACGCTGAAGAAATTTGCGAAGAATGTGTTTAAAGGTTAATGGCCGTACATCAAATGAAGAAACTCTTTTTCGCGCGGGGGTAAAGAGAAGAAGAGAGAGAAAGAAGTAAGCGCACAATCCTATAGGACGCTTAATGACCGAGGGCGCAAAGTGCAGTCGACCGCCGTAAATTATCCGTTCGGTCGAAGGCAAGTCTAAAACGCGGATCCAATAGACGAGCGGGTATGAGCGACGAAACGCGGCCGACATTACATTGGTCGGTTGCCAGAATCGGCGAGTTCATCCGACATTAGTTACGTCAGCCTCGCGCTGCGGCGCGACAATGGTTCATCGGGATGAAGTAACCGAATTCTCGTTGACACGTGCATCGTCATATGTATAGCGAGCAAGGAGCAGGCCAAATGGACCATCGGCAGCAAATAATTTGATTTGCTCAGTGTGTCTACGCGTACTTGACTGGCTGAAAGGCCGGGGCGATGGTGGGTAGGTAGGAGTAAAGCGGGTGCGAAAGATAGAGCGAGGCACAATGAAATGAGAGAGTAAAAGGGAGATGGTTAGGTAGCGAGAAAGGAACGACGGAAGGAAGGAAGCAAGTTATCGAGACAGTAGTGTCACCATAGTCGTGCCAGAGGTGCCCAGTCGTCGAACAAACTAGAGAGCCAGTCTCAGAGCCAAGAGGCTCACTCAGCCAACCAGCCAACCAGCCAGCCAGCCATCCAGCCATCCAGCCAGGCAACCAGTGAACATACGAGCGAGTGAGCGAGCGAACCAGCAAGTTCTTGTTTTATTCAGTCGGGATCATAAATTACGAATTTAAACACACAATGAAAGACGCTTAACAAGAAGCTAACGCGAGATTGAGAGGCCCCGCCCGGAACACCTCTCCTTCCGGTAAAACGCCACCAGGTCGACCAATCCGATGATGGTACCGCCCCCAAACACTTAAACGACCCATGGATAGCACGCCAATCCACTCGCATCGAGGGCCGACCTGCTTCTCCCCCTGACGCGGGATTTCCGGAACGCGCGCGCGAGGACGAGGGCAAGGACGAAGGCACGGGAGAGAGACTCGATCTCCCGCCGGAGAGAGAAGAGTGCGCGCGCTCGATGCACCCTGGTCGCACACCATTTGGCGACGCGTCGAGTCATTCGGCGAGGCTCACGGTTATTGTCGGCGCGGCACGGACGGCGACTTCCTGATCGCGCGTCTGGTCGATCGTCCGGACGACCAACCCAATCCGCGATTAATTTCCCGAACGTCTGTTCTCCATGTCATCGCGCGGAATCATCGGCAAAACGGTGACCGCTCACAGTGTGCGGTGTGACTACTTTTCCGCTCATCGATCGCAACTCGTGGAACGTGCATCGGCAGCCTGTCGCGCGCAGACGACGCGCCGTGCGCTCGCGGAGGATCATGGCGATCAGTGATTGACCCGAAGGAGATAGGAGAAGAAGAAACAATCAAGTGCGAACGACGGTCGAAGGAAGAGAAGCTAAAAGAGCTCTTCCTTCGCGAAAGCAGTGACAATCGCGATCGCGGTAAGTGCCGGCCGTATCTCGTGTCGTCGGTGTAGTCGCACGTCATTGTTCGAATCAAGTGAAAAACCATCGCGTGTCGAATCTTCATTTCACATCAAGCTGGTTCAGTCTGGGTCTTCGGGTCTATCCCTTGTGCGCGAGAAACCCCGCGGCTCTAAAAGACAGCCGCGCGCCTCATCCGGCACGCGGCTCTAAGCACCAGTTAAGATTTTTCGCTCACTACCGAACTATGCGTGGTGCGAGATGGTATGTTCTCTGACCAGCGGCAAGGCCTGCGCCGACAGCGGAGACGCTTGCCCGGACCCGCCATCGCGCTCCACGCCGGAGGGCGGCGGACTCGAGATCGCCGAGAACATGTCGTCGCTCAGTGACGCGCACCGACGCAACAATCATCACCTGGACCAGGGCGATCGCAGCTCGTCCGCGGGCTCCTCGCTGGGTTCGTGTTCACCACCGCCCGCCTCGAGCCATTCGCCGCCACCTCCGCGGCCACCCTGGCTTCACGATTTCCCCGCGGCCGCGCCCCACGTTCTGCAGTTCCTCAATTTAAGCGCAGCTGGCGGCGGCATGCTCGGCAGCCAGCCGCTGGCAGCGCTGCACTCTATGGCGGAGAGGAGTCATCAGCAACAGCAGCAGCAGCAGCAGCAACAACAGCACCAGCAGCATCAACAGCAGCAGCAGCAACAGTCGCACCAACAACAGCATCACACGTCGCATCAGCAGCAACAAGGCGGCATCCAGCTGTCGCGTATCACGGTGCCGCCGCTCTCCACCATTACCCAGGGTCAATCGTCGCCCACCGGTAGCGGCAAACATAGTCCGGCGACCTCCATCACCTCCGTCGGCAGTAACCCTCACGGCATCGATACGATACTCTCGAGACCGACGGCGACGGTCCACCCTCAAGCAACGGTTCCGGGGTCGCACGCGGGTCTCCCGCCGGCACCGCATCCCCAACACATGGCCGCGCCGCGGTACGCCATGCACGCCGGCTTCACGGCATCCTCGGGTGCGTATATTATCGTCTTCCCGAGTTCAGTAAACTTGAATAATGCGGTTACACACGCGCGGTTAGCCTTAATCTAGATAAGATAAACACTCGATATCATAGACGGAGATATATTTGCAAATATTGTAATATAACATATTCTGTACTATTGAACAATATTTCGGTATTTTCTGATATTTTTGAGAAATATTGCTCTGCTGAGAATTATAAGCAATGTTGAAAATTTAATTTGCTAGCGAGAAAAAAAAAAGAGAAAGTCAAAATATCCACTCAAGATTATTTAATTATATATCACTTGAATAAGAAATAATATTTTTCTATTATATCTAATCTCTCTTAAACATCTAATCTGCGCGTACATTTTTCTGGCTGTTATAATTAAAGTTCAAATATAATATGCATAGGCTCTTCATGAAGCTTACTTTTTTATGAAATATTATAAATCTTTTCAAAGATCTTTTTTACGAAATTATCGATCTAACGTTTAACATAAAATTCTGTTACTCGTGATTCTTAAAAATTGTACAACATTTGTAATTATATCTAATAATTTTGTATTATTATTTATTCCAAATATTATTGAAAAGTCGAAATATATTGGGAATTTCATGCAAACAATTTTGATAACAAATATATTAATGATTCGTAGCGTTTTATTTTTTATTGCGATAAACTGCGTGCGTATCATATTTTTCTAAAATACAAAAACTTAACTCAAACAATTTAAATTTTCTCACAGCTTTCGACAGCTTAATTTTGACAAACGGTGGCGTAAAATAACTGACAAACACATTTCTTCAGTAGAAATATTGTTTAAAATTACATCGCAAACGTTGCGTCGGAAGATTAATGTCAAGAATTATTGATGCTCGTAGATATTAGTAACATTTGTAACGGTAACAAATTCGCCATTCGCGCGTTTACGCAATAGAAAATCGGTGGGAAACCGATTGTGTTCTCCACGCAAATCGTCGCGTGCTACGATAGCACGCGTGTAATGCCGGACGGATTGAACGCATTAATCGTAGAATTACCAAGGGATGGTCGATCGAACAACCGCGGGCCAGACGAAAGCGCGACTAGGAGTTACGAATCTATTACGAAACTATCTCTGCATTCGATACGATCGCGGCTGGCGTATAATTCACGGATTTACATAGTCCAAGTCTGATTTTCCGCTTCGATTCGCGCGAATCACTATTGCCTATTTTAACCCATTCCAGTTTAACGAACGAAGATATAATTCAGCCGCAATTTTTAATTTATTAATGAAGCAAGAAATTAAAAATCCATACATAAATAAGGATCATAAAAATATATATATGGCTAATCGTAAAATATAAAAATAATAAAAATTAATAAAAATATTGTTAATTAAATGTAATATCGTTACTGAAATTGCTGCTGAAATGATTGAACCATTATATCTATTTCAAAAATTCAGTTTCTTCGTTTCTCTCTCATAAAAGAACTAAAGATATATCATTAAGTTTATATAATGGAGGATCTCTTTTGCAAAATGTGTTCTTTGACATAAATGTACGCTTTCGATTTATTTTTAAAATGTCGTTTCCTCATATTTTGTTGCTGGTAATCTGTGTCATCAAGACTTCGTTTGTGATGTTGCAAATGATGCATAATAACTTTCCCATTGGATGACGTGCCACAAAGCAAAAGACATTTGTCATCGCCTTGAAATCTTGTGAAAAGATGTCACGTTCAAGAGTGCCTTCGTGCAACGTTCAACTCCATGCGTATTTGTCAAACTAAATACAAAGGTATGATGCAGAGTGCATTATTGATTTCCGACATTAAATGATTTGTCATTAATAATAAGAGCTCGAGTTGACAAAAATATATAATTAATTATATAATTATATAATTATATTTCGAGTTTTTATCTCAATAATAAAAAATAATAAGGATTAAAATCGATTAAATTGTAAAATACGATTATTTAGAATCGATACTAGAGTTTAACAAGTTAATAATAATAATTATTATCTTTCACGATAAACATTTAGACGAATATCAATCATACAGCAAAGAATTATGAATATTTTTGAAAATGAATATTTTTCTAATTTTCTTATTTAAAAAACTTTTTTACGAGTCATTTTGTATTCTTCGGCTATCAAAAGTGTATGTATGTGTGGTGTATTCATCAATTTTAGAATTATCGGAGGGTCAATGTTACAATGAAGGGAAGATAGGGTCGTATTATGAAGTTGCTCACAAATAACGTGTCGTACAATATCGCGGTAATATCGGCAGACGTGGGTTTAATTCATAAACGTCGGTATCACGGTCTATAATCTATAATCCGATAAAATAACTTTATTACTCCTTTTACCGAACGCTACCTGAATATTGCTAATAAAAAAATATATTGATTTTAAAATGTAACACAATTAATGCAATAAATATTATAAAATTCTTGGAGGCAGAGGGAATATAATAATATAAATATAATAATATAATTCAAACAATTTTAAAATATTCCTTGAATATTATGTAAAAATATCTCTTATCTATAAACTTTACCTAATAATTGTAATTAAACGAATAACGCAAATAACAGTAATAATTCTTGCATTCTGAAATAATTATTACAGAACTATCGATTAAACGTCGGTATTACATTATGTATTGTTTAATTTTTAATTATTATAAACTGTATGGCCTCTTTGAAATGAAAATGGCCAAAAATAGCAAAAATACGAATAAGAATATGGCATGATTGAAATATTGACCGGAAACACGATGGAATGGCTCTAAAATTTATGCTTACCGAATTACCTACTCCCCTGGTACATTAACAAGCGACGCAAACGAGGGGCGTTACTTAACATTCATGACATTAAATTTCTAAATGATTTGCTCCCGACAGAGTGCGATTATGCTTCGCAATAACGAATCGCTAAGCAGCGCGCTAATATATTCGCGATTTATTAGTTTCGCATGTCGAAATGTGTTAATCGTGGCATCGCAAATTCATTATTATGCGATAATATGTTATCTACGTATGTAATATAGTGATTCAAAGATAACGTGATAAGTTGAGATACTTTAAAACTTTGAACAAAGAATAGCAATTTGCGATTAATTTTATTTCTTTGCGATGATAGTTTATTTTATTTTACATGTTAAAAATATTGACAGTTATACTAATAATTTGATTAAAAATGTTGTAGACTTTAAGAAAAGAGCAAAGATGGAGAGAAATTTTTATTTATTCTTTTTCTAATGCATCAAAGTTTCTATATAATATACTTCTAAAAATCTTGGCTAGTTACATTTTTATATTTCTTAAGAATTTTCTTTTCGTAGTTATCGAATAAATAATTATATGACTATCAAATTAAACGATTAAAAGATTACGAAAAGATAAAAATTTGTGTAGATCGTTACTTTCCATTCTTATCATTTAAATTTTCTTTTGTTTTACTACATTTTTAAGAATAAAAATATTTTAAATTGAATCACAAATGCAGAAGAGAAAAATAAAAAAATAAAATAAATCAACAATATATAATAATATACCACAGATGATTGTATTTACAATAGAACGCGAATTATGTGATGGCCAAATAGGGCGACCATATACGAGCGGAAGTTAGGATATTGCGGGTTAACCAACTGACGACCATGCTCGTACGTGGCTTGCTGGCGAATTCGGATTTGTGCGAGAGAACGCGTGAGATCTGGTCCACTTGCGGTTGGACGTACAAAAAGATTGCATTACGATAAACTACGGCAGTGAACGCCGAGTAGAACAATACGACGATGATAAAAAAAATAGCGATAAATATGTATTCGTATAAATTTAATGTCGCGTACAAAAAGATGTCCGAAAAATAAAAATAATAGTAAATCGCGCTGCAACATCGCGACTACACTAAAACAGCTCGTCGTAAATATTATTTATTTCTTCATTCTTGCAAAAAAAAAAATAAAAAGAAATAAAAAATAAAAATCCGTATCGGGATGCGATGTGTGCGCAAAGCAATTCAATTTTGAAAACGTCGCCGCAAAAATATCGCAGTTACGTTCTTGTACCGTTCTTCGTGACGAATTACATCTCGCGGATTTTTGCAACGTCGATGAAACCGCGCAGAGTTATTACCGTTGTTGTTTCGCCATCTACTTTTAAAATTGCTATTCCGCAAGTTATACGGAAAAATTTATCTGATCGCTTTAAACAAATAATGGATTTTTAAAATATTAATCTCATATTAAAAAATTAGAATCAGATATTTTATGTTAAAATTAGATCGTTCTGCAAGAGTGTATATTTTAATAAAGCTATGTTTCCCTCTCTCTCTCATACCCGAATCGAATATCATGAGACGGTATGTTTATCCTAAAAGCAGATATTCACATCATCTTAGAAAAGAAACTACTCAACGCGCCCCCATGTATCTTCTCACGTGTGTCTTCCATTTTTTATCGCCTGTAATAGAAACCTCCGAAATATTGTGCGACATCTGCTCTGGTTTCTATCGTAAATTTCGGCGATTTCCCCCTTTTTAAGTAGAAATCTTGCTAAATTTTACAGTCTTTTGCATTTTTTACAGTACCCTTTAGAACAAGAAAATTTATGAAAGTCTGAAAATTCATGCGCGATTGAATTGTCTTTGCTAATTGCGTTAAGAAGCACCCTTAAAGTACTTTCTTCGAAATAAACGTACTTATTTGGTGAATAAATTTGGAGCCAATGAGTAAAGGAATCGATAGAGAAGAGAAAAGCTTCTTGAACATATTTATTTGTGCAAAAACGTTCGATCAAATGAGCTAAATCTTGAAATATGAAAATTGCAGAAAAGATTATACCTTGAAAAATTGACCCTGCTAAATGATTTAATAATCGAATTGAATTTTCTATAGTTCTCATCTACACGTTCCACACTTCTACGGTTCTAATATCTACTTATATACACACGCTAACATCTTTCTGAATATTTTATACGAGTATATCGAAACGAAATGATTAAGTATTGTGAAACAATGATATAGATATTATATTTGGTACGAAACAGAATTTCAACATGGCGAAATAAAATAGTCATATATCGTTACTGTGTAATCATGTCAAATGCATTTGCGCGATATTTGCCTGTGTATTTCCAATTGACGCGTTGTACATATCTGTGAGCGTTTTGATGTACGTGTGTGTGTGTATCTCTCACAATGATACACGTCGAAACTACCGCCGTAATTCGCGTAATCGTATACGGTTTCAATAACGGTTTAATGGGTAACCGACTTCATTGTCGTATTAGACAGATTACGTCGATTACAAATACGACAGTAGCGCAGCTCGTATTTACGACGCGGCGGTGCAGCGCGCGAATTTCGCTCTGTTAGAATTATAGACGGCCATCGAATACATGCATATGCATGTATTCCACAAACTACATATATACATTTCCGTATAAATTTTCCCTGTTAAAACATCGTCGTGTTTTATTTATATCAATATGATATGCAGGCAACGTCATCTGCGTTTTTTCTTCGATTAAGTAGAATAAAATGCTTTAATAAATAAGCAGTCTTTTTTTCAATAAAAAAATATCGTTACATTGTAAAAATTATTATAAATGTGTCCCATATCATTTTTTTGTATAAACTTATAACCGTGTATAAACTTTCTAATACACATAATTCGGTCCAAGAGTTCTCTTTCTTTTCGTATCGTGCTTTTGTTTCGTGATGTGATTACACGACTTCTTTTTTTTGCATTTTTTTTATAGTATAATATACATTGCATATAAACAAAAAAATTTGATAAAATTTTAAATTTTATTACAAAAATATTATATGCAGAAATCTCCGGAAAAATGGTAGATCAATTTTGTGTCGCAAAGCTTGTGCGAGGATCTCTCCTTTTTTTCACGTTACACACATCGTCATCGCGATTATGCGATTCGCAACGCGCGCCGCTAATTGACATCTGATACCGATCGATCTTCCGCGTGCGCACACACTTTACACCGGTGGTCATTAATTAAATTCTCGCCGGACGCGCGCGAGACTGCCGGTCGTCGCTGTATAAATGACAAAAAGCCCATCAAAATGTGCGGTATTAAATGATAAATATTTCGCCGGGGCGTCCATCGACCGTGGACGTCACGTGCCTTATTCATCGCGACAGTGCTTCAAATATTTATGACTTACGATCACATGCGCGCCGTGTTTTCCTGATCAGTAATCCGACGAATTACGGGACGTATCATGTATATACATAAGGCACTCCAGCTTGCAATTTAGAATAGATTTTTTTTTAAATAGAAATGATGATCGATAGATTTCCTGAGTAATAAAGATCCTTAAATTAAATTTTAAAGTTGCAAATATATAAGATATAGATATAAACGAGAGAGATGTCTTTTTTATTCTTTTAATTTGTGATCTCGCAAATGAATTTTTTAAAATTTATAGTTCAATATTTAAATGAGATGTTTACTTCTGAATCTCTAAAAGTTATAAGAAATGATTTATCTGAAAATCTTCTCCAAAAAATTGATTGTCCTATTCATCAAAATGTCTGCGATTAAAATTAAGATTGAGGGTTCGCGGACGTCGTGTATATGATTTTAAACGCTTTTAATTGCCCGATTCACACGATGACCGCATGTTCTTGAGCGATGCATCGTAAAAGCGCGTGCCGGGGGTCCGGTTAAGAATCGAGAGAGGAACTCACCTTTCCTCTATTTTTCGTCAGCGGACCCCGCCACGTAGACTTGCAGACAAAGAGCATGATTGCGGGGTATTTTTGTTGATGAGCGTGCGCGGGTTTAGCTGTTTATGATCCTATAAATTCCGTCTGATTTCGGCGTAAAGGACAAAAGCAGTGGCGATCGGACGATCGTATCGGATGCGTATCCCCATCCATCCCCGTCGTCGACGGGATAAAATGGAAATGACGCTTTATTGTCCGGACGAACAAGCGTAGATAGGCGAGAGAACACGCATCCGAAGCAAATTAAGCGCCCACGTAACCGGGAGTCAAATAATTCTTTCAGGTGCGATTATGGCCAATTTCTGAATAGACGAGAGTGTCGTCGATCGCTGAATGATTAGTATTTTCTATAGTAAACGACGTCGTATCATGGGTGTCTCAGGAGAAATGTTATGAGGAAGATGTTAAAAATACATAGGCTATTATTTGGTGACGATCAATTAAACGTGCGTACAGATAATCCTTCGAAATTGCAATACAAAGGTATCTCGTTAGGTTTTTAATACTGAAAATTATGAGAGTAATATCATCCTACATAAAATTCACGAAGAAACTCATGAAAGAACAATTTATTGTTCAATAACATGCAATCTTGTGCAAAAGCAGTATCCACCTTTTTAAATTTTTTAATAGTTGTTAATTAATTATTTTAGATAATTTTTGATAACAAAATTAATTTAAATCAAACAATTATGTTTTTCTATAGTAAAACAACTAAATAAACAATATGTTCATTAAGATCAATCAAAAAATGCAAATCGTATAATAGAAAAAAATTATCGCTTTTCAAAAGCATATACTAAAAATTCTCAGTAATATACATGAATGTATATTATACACATACATATATACTTATTTTTTTTACTAAAAACGACAAGTGAATACTAAATTTTGGAAAAGTGAACGATAGTAATTCCGGCGTGTCTTTTATTCGATTCGCGCGTTTCTCTCGATCGATCAGAGAAAAACGTCGCCGATCAATCTAATTTCCTTTAAGCCACAAAAAATCCATCGAATCTCGACCGATATTTACCGATTTGATTCTCCAGCTGGAGCCCTGGCTTAAGTCGACTAATTTCTCGCGTTCGGGATCATTAAGGTCCCCGTACAGCGAGAACTGATGAGGAAAAACCTCTTTCAAGGCTGCGATAGATATAATAGATTTGCCATCATGTATTCGTGTGTGCAAGTGTGCAATTGCCGATAATATGGACTAAAAAACGTCAGATTCGATATAGGCATAATTATTTATCGAGTTAAAATATCTAACTCGAGCTAAACAAAATATCTTTTCCGCTTAATATTCCAATAATTTTGTCATATAGATTTTATTTAAATGTATATGTGTGTGCAATTATGTCAGTACTCTTATTACGAATGATATTCAAATAGTACAATATAAATGATCATGTCATAATCATAATTAAAGCATAAAGAATCGAAATCTCCTTTTCTAACTTATAATTTATAAAAGCGGAGATAAAATTATAACTATTTATAATATTATAACAGGATCATGTAATTTTCTCAATTTGGTATTTAATTATTTCGAAAAAAAGAGTGAGATTGAAATCTGTGCGAGATGGCACCGCTTATAAAATTGCGGCATTTAAATTCCGCTTGCACATTACGGGCGGATGCGAGTTGTATGAAAATTGCGAATGATAAAAATGATATGAAATAAATCGCATAGATGTAGAAAAAACTGAAGCTTAATAAAGCGCTTACGCTGGAAAAATGGGTATGGCTTAGTCGACGATCGATCCGAGAAAGCTGTTTTATTCCGTCAGTAAACGCATGCTCACATTCTACATCTCGCCGTTGCATTTTACGGCTTCTTTCGATTATTGCTTCAATATATGTGTGCTGCTATCTAAATTATCATAAATCCAATATCATTATCTGTATCGAACCAAAGCATATGTCTGTTGTACTCTTTTCTAATCCCGCAATATCAGTTAAATATACATCAATCTTCTTATTAATATTACGAATAAACTGCGTTATTAATATTATACGCAATACATATTTTTTTGTACATATTTTTCCTAAAAAATTAAACTTATTTTCGACATTACTGCGATTTTTCTTTGAAGATTAGGATTTAATATGTTGAAACAATATTTATTTGCTATTAATCACTAAAAGATAATTATATATATATTATTTATTTTTTTATTTATTTAAATATTAATATTATTAATATGCACGAGGGCAAGAATGTAAATTTGCTGATTCGTGTAAAACAATTTTGAAATAATTACAATCTTAACTCCAACCAAACTCGTATATGTATATATGTATATGTAAGTATTTATTTCTATATTTCCCCAGGTATTGGGCAATTTCAACAAAGAACGGAACCACGACACCCCGCTGTCTATTGGCCGGGTCTTCAGGGACTAGTCAGCGATCCTCTCGCATGGCGAGCAAGATTACACACATGTAAGTTCAGCATATTTCTTACATATTAATATTATATAGAATACCATTCATATATTTATAATACTGAATATACAATTTATGCCCTGAAATAATGTATATTAAATACAAAATTAGTAAAAATTTATCAATACCAATTAATCAGTTATTATTAAAAATGTCGAACTATATTCAATTTGCACTTGCTCCATTTTCCACTATTTTATCTTTAACTTGTGTTTTTCTCTCTCTTGTCTTATTCTCTTCTCATTCTTATCTTATATGTATTTCGAGTATTGTTTCGGAGCAGAGGGATATATTGTTATTACTTCTAAATACGTATATTGTCATACTACATCTCAACCGCCTGCGGATGTTTCGTTACCTTTCCCCGAGTATCGTTGCGGCGAGGTTGACAGCTGTGCGTGTTTGCTTTCGCGGCAGGAAAATCACAGGGCCGAAGTGAAGAAACACGTGCTGCCAAACGTGTCTCCGTTTGAAACGGCGTGCCCGGAAAGTCGTTTGAAGCGATTCTCCCGGCGTAGGTCGCCTACGGGGAGGAATTTAAAAAATGCGTGGAAACCGTCGGAGAGCGCGGGAAAGGAAGTCGTAGGGCGAAGAACCCGCGGTCACAAGAGAATGGGGGATTCTCAATCTAAAGGCGACATGTATATGACACATAAACCAAGAACTTGACCGCTTGAAAATGCAATTCTGTGGTCTTTATCTGTATGTTAATCGATTCGAAAAGAATCAGAAATCATAAAATGATATTAAAATTGAAAATATTTTATATCTATAAAAATTTATGTATATATTTTGATAATTTATGGAATTTTTAAATTGAAATTCTATAGCCCTAAAAATAGACAAAATTGTATTATATACGTCACGACAAATATTGAAATTTAAAATCGATTCAAATTACTGATTCAGTTTACAGTTTCATTGATATAACAAAATATTATATTATATATGCATACTTAATTAAGTTGTAAATATTCATATAATCTGTTTCTTAATTTATTAATATAAATTATCCTGTGAATTAGTATTAAAGAAATAATAAATGCATGAATTAAGTGAGATAGAGATGTTTAATATAAAATTTTTAATAATTTTAGATTTACTGAACTTAGATTTATCTTATTTATAACTAAAATCACATATATACAGAATCGTACATATATTATATAATCGTACAGATAGTTTTATTTGATTTTAAATAAAATGAAATAATATATACGGAATATATAAACATAATAATAATGCATTAATGTATAATAATTACAAATAATTATATTTTTATTCAGAATATTGTAATTTACTTAGTTTGTGTCATTTAATTGTCAATCATTACAAAAATATTAAAGTATATTTCTCGAATAATCAAGATTCCCATTTTTTTTATTCTCTCGTGACCATCCCTCGTGACGTTGTGCGAATCTTTTAATGTAAATTTAAAAATTATCATGTAAACATTTAATGTGCACTTGAATTATCATTAACATGTAGACATTGGCAACGCCGATCATAGCAGGTCGATCCCGATCGTTATCAAGTGCCGACGCACACCCTTCGCATTCCCTCGGGTACTTGTACGGTTCACGCTCAATTAGCCAACGGAATCCTTCCCCCCCTTCCGACATACATACCGAAACATCCCCGATGGTAGGACGGCCGATCGCTCACTGCGTATACACCCCCGCTCTTACGAGAAGATGATTAAGGGCACCGCAGAAAAAAAATCACAAAGTGAAGGAACACGTGACGTCTCGTCTCGTTTCCCTTCCAACGGTGAGACGGACGGAGACGGATGGCGATGGAAAGTAAGAGACAGAGAAGAACAGCACACGCATACGTCAATTTCCCCTAATCCTTCCCCTTTCCTCGCGCGAGATGACACATGTGCCATACCGCGACGTAAGGAGGTAGGACGCCGGCGTGTACAACCAACGCGGGCGTGGACACGCCATGTGGGGGCGCACGTGTGTGTTTCGGATGTTCGCTGTTAAAACACAGCAGCCGAGAGAGAGAGAAAGAGTGTGTCGTATGTATCGCGAAGGGCGAATAAGAGGGTGGTAGCGGTAGTCCGCGCTGCGGCGTCGGGATCCGGGATATCATCATATTCAATATCAACCCTGCCTCCACCCTCTGGAAGCTGCCATCCCTTCTCCATGGCTACGTTTTCCACACTCACGCGAATAACTCCGGCAATATTTTAACTGCGTGGGGAGAGGGAGAGAGGGGAGGCATTCGTATCTGCTGGCCTGCCTTTTCTATCGCCCGGTACATGCGATGGCGGATTCAAATCCTCCTGCTGTGGAGAGAGAGGCCAACCAGTCAACGCGCACCCCGCTCTATACAGAACATAAGAGTTACGCCGGCTACCCGGTATATTTTATATTCTAGGGCAAAACGTTGATCGGCTCATGGCCCTCACGAGGCATCGCCGAACGACCGCCACGGGAACCGTCGTCTATTTATGCCTCCGCACCGTATGTATCGGGGTACAACTATACTCGAGATAAACCAGTCTGAACCAACCTGGACAAACCTCCATCCCCCCTTCTGTCTCGTCGCCTTTATTTCCCTCTCGTATTTTGATGGTAAACGATAGCGATGACAATAATCATTTCGATACTTGCATCAGTAATTGAGAACACGTCTTTCATCAGTTAAAGCATTAGAGAAGTCAAAAAATAATCTAAAAACAATTTTAACGTTGATTAAAAATCTCAGTTTAAAATCAAATTAAGTAAAAATTATATTTCTTTGTCCAAAAAATTTTTTAATTTTTATCTATTGTATATTCATATTCTTTAGATATCAAGAAAAGAAGTCTTAAATTTGAATCTCTTATAATTTTATCTATATAATTAGTCTTCTTGTCATAAATATTTTATTATAATGTTTTACGTTTTTAAAAATGTAAAATTCTTAATTTATGTTTTTTTGTAGTCTACATTAATTAATAAATATATAAATAATTATATATGTTTAATAATTTTAATTAATATTATATTATATTATTTAATTAATATTATAATCCATATAATCAATATAATCCGTATAAAAGATTCTCGCATAAACGTAACATTCCGATCTCGCTTTCATATAACATCCTATGCATAAAACACGAACTTCTCCCAAAAATGATGGGCATCTATCTGTCCGCATGTTCTTCCCCTCATTCCCATTTTCATAACGAGAACGTCGGATAGCGTGCACCTTGTTTCTGTTTACACATCGACGACGTACACTGTTATTTCTGCCGTTCTCCTTCCTGTATTTTCTTTCTCACTTTGTCGTTTTTTTCCACGCCATCACAGCCCGCTCTTTTCCGCGTTTTTCCTTTTCTCCCCCGCGTTCACCGATTCTACCGTCTCTTCCCGGTTTCTTCATCGGATGGGCTTTATGGACATGAAACTCGCCTGGGTAAGCGTCACGTAAGCGAACTCAGTAATGAAAATGTCGCTGACGCGACGAGATTCCGGCGGTTTAGGCCGGCCAATGTATATATTGTTATTACTCACAACGTACCCACACAGAGAGCAAATCATCCTAGCAGACAGAAGATGACCGCTTCCAATAATATCTCGCAAGTGTGTTTCATGGGATATGATATTGGCATGAAAATCAAGAATAATACTTTGATGAAACAAAAATTTATACCACTACAAGACATCCATTTTTATACATAATCAAAATAATTTTATTTAACATATAAAACTATATATATGTATATATTTATTTATTTTTATTGCATATGAAACAAAATTTTTAAACAATTAAACACATATTTGATTAATCAATATTAACATAATTCAATGTAATTTTTTAAATTTTATTATTTTCAATATTTAACTTTTTTGTTATTTAGTAAGATTGATATGAAAATTTAATTGTAAACTTTCTTATATTCTCAGTAATAATCGCGACCCTTCGATCCGCACCGGTGCCCCTATGGATCTCACCCGATCAGTGCAGCAGAATGACTTCGTTAGTTTGAATTAACTAAACATCCATTTACTTTTGGTGACAACATACTTTGTACACTCGATAAAGCATTCCTCTCGGACGCCAGTCGACTCGATGCGCGCCGTTATTACTCACGTCGTCGATGGAGCGAGCAGCCCCTTCACGAGCGATCATGCTTTTTAGAAGTCGAGTGATATTCGATTCAATTACGTCAAAGTGACGAATCATCGCCCTGCGTCATCCTTGACTTCTTACTTTAATAAAAGTATTGCTCTCAAATATCATTATTAATGAAATATAAATAATGTATATGTACGCATGGAAATATCTTTTTCTCGTTCAAAGTTATTTCTTTTAATGTTATATTTTAACACATGTGTGTGTATGCAAAACTTTTCTCAAAGAAATTTCTATTTTGCGTTATTCTAGTCGTTATTATTTCCGAATATTCATTAATTAATTATTAGAGAATTAGTCACATTAAATTAACAAGTTATTTTTACTTATATAATTTAATATTATTATAATTAGATCGTCGATTTTTGTTTGCTATGTTAAAACGTAAATATAAAAAAAGAGAGAATTTTGATATCGGTTCAAAATTCTGATATCGGAAAGTAGTAAAAAGATTTTGTAACTCTCTCATTCTCTCTCTATGTCCGAATCGCGACGCATCTTTACCACGAATGATTTGTTTCGTCCCGGACTCTCGGGTGGATAAAACGGTCCGTGACACCGCGCGAGCGGGGGGTCGCTCACCCCGTATAAATCGAGCAATCGAGCGCGTCGAGCCGGACTTCCGTTCACCGATAACGAATATTACGAATGGCCGCGCGCGGTGTCTCATTTTTGATCGTTCCTCTTTTTTTTGAAACGTCCCGATACGGTCACCTGCCGCTGATTTACATCGACACGGTGCGGGCGGACGCATCAATTTGCCGTCCCGATACTTCGTCTAATCGGACATCGAAGCGTTATCCGCGGCAGCGGTGCCAGGCGCAAGTATGTGCGTTGTGTGTGTGTGTGTGTGTGTGTGTGTACATATGGAGGTATCGATATATACGCATTATCCGGAGCGATTTCGCTCGCATACACTGCTTGACACGCGCGTGTCACTTGTTCACTCTAAATCGGCTGATTAAATTATGGTCCTAGTCCTCCCTTCCGCTCCCTCCACTTTGCGCTGTGACACGCTATAAAGATTAATCTGGAATCTGTGAGCCTAGTGGAGAATGATATGCCGACAAATATTGTCACGTGCAGGAAATAAATAGTTCTTTTGATGGATTAATGTCTAAATGAATAGACATGCGCGGATATCTTTGTGTGAAGATTTTGTTTTCCTTTGAAATGGAGTAATCTAAAAGAATTTTATATATTTTTCTTACAAGGCAATCAATCCGAGGTTATAAAAATTAACGCTTTATTTTATTCATTTTATTAATCGATTCCTTGCCGAAAAAGCTAACGCGAAACATTGACGGGATTCAATTGGAATTGGTATGGTATCGATGTGAATGTGTTAAAACTTTATATCACCGGCCCAAATTCCCATGCGAAAAAAATATTTTGTGGAAAAAGTCGGGTAATAAATCGTCAGAACGATTGGACATAACCGGATATCCGGCTTGTTTAAAAAATTCAAGGAAGTACCTTAATTAAAAAGCTTTCGTGTATGTGAGGTATGCAAATTTTCTTTATATATTGCTTCACTATTATTAGTAATATAAAACATATTATAGTGAGTGTCATTCGTTTACATGTACATCTTTTAAAAATTTGTACCCCTCAGTAAAATATAATAATCATCAAAATATTACAATCCCACGATTTTATTTTCGTTTAATCTTAACCGCAACGATTTTGTATGAATATTTCATCTTGATTCCTTGTTAAACTCTTCTGATAAGAATTAAAATCTGGATTTAACGATTAATCAAGAGTGTTTCGCGCGCGATTATTCTTTACAAGTTCCCTGATAAATTACGCGATCGCTGGTGATACTGATGCTTCATCTGGAGAAACAAGTCTGAAATTATACTGCGAAAGAAATTCCGCAGCGCATACAAATTTTGATAAAAAACGCAGACTTATCGGGTTTTGCGAAGGTGGCTGCGGAAATATGCGCGACGGCTTAGTAGGACGAATAGGGGGATATCCAACGGCGAGAAACGTATACCCCCCTCCCTTCCCCCTTTTCCCTTCGTCACCGTCCAAGACCCCAGGGTTGGAGTGCGGTAAGCAGCTCATTAGAACCCTCCCCGCCGACCGGCCATTATTGCCTCGTTCCGTATTCCGTTACAAATTGCTTTATTAAATTAAAGTCCCACAACCCACACTGTACCGCGTCACGACGACCCTGCCGCGCCGACCCTTCCTTCTATCCACCTACCCCTCTGAGTCCCTTTTGCCCCCTTGTATATACGCGCCCACATGCCACATCGAACCGTGTACGACCCCCTCTTGTTCCCGCAGAAGTCGTCCCCCCTTCGATTATCTTTCTCGAAAATTTTCTCGGACCTCTTTTTTCCGATCTAATTAAGGCTTGGACCGTGCAACCGAATGGCTGAGATTAAAAATAATGAGCCAAATAGGATGAAGTCGTTTAATTTACGAGAGTTTTACTGCTGATACTAGTGATTAATATAAAATTATTAATTAAAATTTTGAAATTATAAATGCCAGAAATATAATTTTTCACAAGCTAAAGCAATGAGTAAAATGTAAGATATAAGATATAAAATAAGATATAAGATGTAAAATATAAGAAATAATCATAGATATAAAAATATATAAAAAATAGATTATTATTGCTGCTCGAAGAAAAAGTATAATAAAATTTATTTGCAAATTGTGAGAATTATATGAAAAATAAACCAATGTGAAAAACATTTTTTATTTCACTCTCTTAGTTTATAAGCATAATTGTAAGTAATTAAAACTATAAAGTTATATCTTCGTGAGAGAGAGAGACTTGAATATCTAACAAGAGGTACTGATATATCTTATTAAATATTATTTTAATAAGATTTATCAAGAATGATTTATATCAAATAAAATAGAAGTAACTGGGAGAAGACATTTCATAGAAAAATTAATGTTATAATCGCAGGTCCAGTGAAAGAGAGACATTAAATGGCTGCGACAATAATTACCAGCATTATAAGAACCGTAATTAATTCCAGGAACGGCGAATTAATTTCGAACTGCGGTTAAAATGAAATACTTCTTACAGTTATAACACGGAAGCTAATTATACCCCAAGATATATCGCAGGCATATTTTTCCTATGTAGAATAAATGAAGGTGAGTGTGTAAATGGAACAAGTGCATACAATAGCGCCCGCGTTACTTTCCTAAATAAATTTTATTGTGCGGCAAAATTAGCATACTAATAATATAATAAAATCAAATTTATTAAGATATAATATGCATTTTTGCTTTATATATATAAATATATTTGTTTTAAAATATATAAATATATTTGTCCTCACTTATAGAGATAATGCATAGAAAAAATTGGTATTAATGTAACAAAGTAAAATGCGACACTATTTTCCTTATGACTTGTCGCGACAGAAAGTCACAGATGGGGCTTGCAATTTCCCCCTTTCATTTTGCGAGTCGGAAAAGAGATCATGGGGGATCCTATAGAATGTCTATACGATGGCACATACGATCGGATGCACGCGGTTGCCGAAAACGCAATGAAAATTCGCAGTCGGCTCATCGTGGGTACGATATCGAAATTTCGCTATGGATTTTTAAGAGATAGCTGAATTTCAATGCAAGTCATCGATTCGTTTCAATGGTTGACACGATCGGTATCATAAAAATTAACGTTTACTACCGTTTACTACGTTTACTACCAAATGCATACATATACATTTTAAATAACAATTTTCTGAATATAGAACTGATGCATAAGTAAAATAACCGATATTTCAAAAAATCGTGATGTTATGATTAAAAATTTTGAAAAGAAGCAGAGTAAATTTGTAAGATACGATTGATCTTTAAAGAGCGCGAGTACACTAAATCATTTATCTAATTCATTCTCTTGTTCTGCATGCTGCATTGAGGAATAAGTTAAACGGCATCTCAGCTAAGACTAATTACTCCATTCGCAGCGAAGCGAAACGGATATATTCAGGAACCACTCATCGGGTGACGCGAATGTTGCAGTGTCGCAACAGCTGGGCTGTCAGCAAGCGATGACGGGCGCGGGCGGCGGCACCGGGGAACATGATGGCGGCAAGAAGAAGCACACGAGGCCTACGTTCAGTGGACAGCAGATCTTCGCTCTGGAGAAGACCTTCGAGCAGACCAAGTACCTAGCTGGCCCAGAACGCGCCAAATTAGCGTACGCCCTCGGAATGTCGGAGTCCCAAGTCAAGGTAATATTATATCACCCTGCTCATTTGAATCTGACGCAAACAATACTTCGATTAATTTGCATAATAATAGTAACAGTTTTTATTGCAAATATACTACGTTCTTTAAAAAGAGAAGATAATTCTTAACATTTATCTCTGAAAATTGAGATGTTTCTTTTTAACTTTAGGATTACATGTAAGGAAAAGTTTAATATGGTGCTTTACGTGATTTACGTTTCGAATATTCCGGTAATTCAAGGAATATTCAAAATCATATCGTTTCGGGAAAAAAGAAAGGCGAAGAGACATTTGTCTTCGAGTTCGTTGCTAACATCGAAAGATCGATCAAGGTATCGCTTCGGTGCGAAAACGCAAATCCGCGCGCGCCATGAGTAATCCGCCGCCGAAAAATCTCCCCCGAAAAGAGAAATCCGCCACAATCGCCTGTCGACGGCCCGGGAGGTGAAGAGAGAAAGAACCCACGACGACACCCGCAAAAAGTAGCTCGCTCGCGTGGATGCGCGATTTTAAAAAGCGTCCCGCTCGTCGCCCGGCTTACTCCATCAACGCGCCCCGCTCGCGGAGCGAAGAGGGCACACGAGAGCGAGAAAAAGGGGACGCGAAAGAGGGAGGGCATCTAACGAGGTAGCCGGTAAAAAAGTTCGAAGGATAAAAGAAGGTGACAAAACAGCCGGAGACGTGTCAAGCTTTGCGGCACCTGCGTCATCCTCGGCGTCGCTCTCTCACGGACGCCGGCGGTGCACCCTCCCCCTCTCGCCTCCCTCTCGCCGACACCAAAAGGAGCGAGGAGAACGAGGAACATCGGGTGAGACATGAAACTCGGGTGAGGCCGCGGTGACGATGAATGAAAGGATGGGGGGATTCTCTCTCTTCTTCTTTCGTCCTCCGTGGGAGCTTTTGCGCTCCTCTTTCCCTTCCGCCAACTCTCTGCCCCTTCCCCGCAAGCTCCTCCGCCTGTTCCTCCGCCTGCCACCTTCGGCTTCGAGCCGAAGTCTACCTCTCACCCCTTCATTCCCCTCTCCACTTCCTTCGCCATCTTCGACCCTCCGAAAGGGAGAGAAAGAGAGAGTTAGCTTCCCATTCCAAAATCCTCAACCCCTGCCGCAGAGCAGGATTCTCCCATTCTCTCTCTCTTTCTATCTATCTATCCCTCACAAACTCCGGGCGTCGATGTAGCGCTGTCATTGGCTCGTTCTACGCCGCCATATTTACATTTTTATTGAAAGCTACAAGTCTGTGTCGGTGAGTGATGGCGAAGGGGAAGCGAGAGTGCGAGCATGGCGCCCCCTGAAGCCCACGGGGTGAGAGAGGGGAGGAAGTGGATGAGGGACGCGATACGGAGGACGAATGAGGAGGGGTTGCGCGGAACGTGGACGCGGCGGGGGGACGCGTCGCGGGGATGAGGAGGGTTAGCATTCAATTACCTCGGATTTCCTCGGGAAGAGGCGATTCACCTCCACGTATATGCCATCTTCGAGGGCGAGATTGCCCCCGGATCCCAGCGCGTTTTTCGAAATATTACGACAATATATACCCGCATACTCCTTTACGCGACCGGCCGATTCGGGGTGAGGAAAAAAAGCGGTGGAAGGGTGGGTTTGTTTATATCGGTACCCCCAATGAATTCCCCGTTATCTCGCGGTATGCGATTTGCTTTAAAGTTTCCCGGAGGGTGAACGCGATGATCAGTAACTTACACGTATCTATGTAATAGAGAAAAAAAATTATGACATCGACTGAAATAGCTGCTACTTTGTGTAGTAATTTCACGATTATGCAAAATGTCGCGATCCAAGAATATATCCTTTCGAAATAAAAATATAAAGTTATCTGTTACTGAAATTAAATTCCCAGAAATATATAAATTTGCGAAAAAAATCTCGTTGGAAGAAAACTTACACAAAAAATGTGTTTTAAGTAATCCGTAACTGATTTGTAGTCGAGGAAATTGTATAATTGTAACAGTATGTATAATGCAACATCCAGACCGATGTTTTATTTGCGAGTGATATCTTGTAATTGAATACACGAGAGGATGTACAGAACGACGCGGTCGATGCAAGCGGAATAACAACGATAGATCGATACCGTTCCCTCGCGGTTTCGGGTAATACCGGATCATTACATACTGGACCTATCACTTTTTTCAATATTGGAAAGGGATTTGCGCGGTACGAAGGGATTTGGCAGCGCTGCCCGATGAAGATTTATATCGGCCCGTCATATATTTCACAATTCCAGATTTATAACTTTTTCATTATCGAAACGTATATCTTATCGATGCTAGGCTTCTTTCTCTCTTTTTTTTCGCCTAATAGCGCGACGGATTTCGGTAGTTGTAATCTCCGGAATACATTTTGCCGCCGATGGTACTCGGTACGGGGTTATATCCGTCAGGCTGTACAAATTGCCCGCACGTTAATATATTCGATCAACCGAACGTCGCTGCTCGAATGTGACTCCTATATCCTTCATGGAAAGGAGGAGCTTCTCTCTCTGTAATGCGCGCGGTTGGTTCGCATAAATTCTCCCAATGAGATATTTTCCGGCGATATATACGTGTAATCTGAGCTTATATAAATGATACAAATTTGTTTCATATCTAGTATTTTGTATGCAACAAAATTGCATACAATATTTACAATGTTTTTTATTTGCTGGTACATATAATAGTAAATTTAAAAGATTAGTCTTCTGTAAATAATTATATTATTCTTAATTATATTATGATTCTATTCTGATTCTGTGTTATTTTTTAAAACATAAATTATGTATCTCTCAGTTTAATAAATCAGTGGAAACAATTTTTGAGAAAATAATTTAATTCCTTGAAATATATTTATTTTTTTCTAAATTAAAATTTTGATTGCGTGTTACTGTTTTAAATAGTTAAAATATTATCTCTCATTAATTTGTCTCAAGAAATTTATGCGTTGAAATTAATCCTTTATAATTCTGCATCAAAGTGCACTTTGTATATTAATCTGTAACGTAAGTTGTTTATATAAATTTTCCCAACAAATCTTTTAGACTTGTCACGTGTTTCATGACAGTTGTACATGAGAGAAGCAAGTCCGGCTATTATTAGCTATTGTCATGATACCGATTTTGTCGTCGATGAAATTGGCAATGATATCGTATGATTTAATCAGGGACCACGTAAACGTTCAGTCAGGGCAAGTCAAGTGCAATGCGACGCGACGAAACGAGACGAAGAGCTCTTAGCATGAATGACCCTCTCGGCTCGTGTGTATGTCCCCCTATTAGAATCTAATATGGCAAAGTGAACGAGGAGCATTTGCGAGTTAAAGACCGTAGCACCCTTATTTCGCACAGGCGCTCTATCTTACATCTCTCTCTTATATCGCAGTGTATATCGCGACGAGGAGAATGAGAGATAGATAGTGCGCTCCGAGGGTGGTAAAGAGCGCGAGAGCGGGCGATATCTTGAGGCTTTTCGAAAATGTTGAAAGGGAAAGAAAGAGATAGAAAACGGAAAACGAAGCGAGTTAAACAGGGTTGTGTGTGGGGTGGCATCGACCGTGAATCAAGAGGATTAGATACTTTCTTGTACAGATGATGCAAGGGTGTGGCAGTCGCGATTCATTGCTGTGACAGAAAGTCAGTGACTATTGTGGCTGCGCAGCCTCTTTCTTTATCGAGGCGATTTACGAGAATGTTAGATACTATAATTTTGTTAAATTGATTAATCCGTTATCTCTAGCATCGTGTATTCATTATCTGAATATATAATAATGGATAGAATAGATAATAATGGACGAACAATTCAGATAATGTTATACGACACTAGAGCGCCGAAATATAAATTATGTTGCGGATTCTTAAAGAATTTGCTTTTGAAATAATTCGGTTTTATGTCATCAAATATATTCTCCACGCTTTATGAATGATTTAAATGATTTGAAGCATTATATCCTAATTTTAAAAAATCTATGAATTAAAAGATGAAAAAATATTGAAATAAATCAAAAATATGATAAAAATAAAAATCTTGAGAAAACATACATACTTTTTTTCTATTTTTCGAAAATAAAGATTTATGTGAATATTTTCTATAAATACTTAAAGATTAAGTAAATAAAAAATTGAGTAGAAAAAATTATCTTCTGTTTCTAAAAATTATTACATAATTATTAGAAAGATTATTCGTTTAATAATCGTCATTACAAAACTATTAAAAAGCAACAATCAATCTTATCATTGGAAAACATTCATATCGTCACATTTACCGTTCGCCCCTATATCTAATCAATTTCTCCCTCTCATCGCTACTTTTAAGCAAAACATCGTACACCATTCCGAGTTAATTGAAAACAGCAGCATCCCCAACACATTAAACACGATATCAAACTATATGTCGCAAATGGGTCCTTCGCTATGACGAGGGGGGCTGCACCTCCTCCAAAAAGGGACGAATACTGTATAGGGTCACCAGCACACGTAGAAATGCAACGGCCTTACAATGTGCATTACGTATCCCTATTTACGCCTCGTGACGGTAGTAGTAGTAGTGGCTGATGGCAAAGTGGCACGGTGGTTCCCCATCCGAGCAGAACGCGCGGTGGCTACCGAAGGGGACCGGCGAGGTTCGGGGCGGGTGGATCGGTGGGCCGAGTTGTTTACGGCGGAGTAATCTGCTCGTCGACGGATACCAATATCGATGACGTCAATTAGTACGAGGCGGAAGGTCTCTCTCTCTCTCTCTCGCTCTCTCCCCCGCCCCGCATCTCCTCCGCCACCGCCATGTATCATCATGGCGGTGTATGTACGCGGAGCGGTGCGCGGCGTGGCGTGATAAATCACGGCAGCAGGCGGCGTTCCCTTCATTCACCTCCCACTACCATCAGTGCGCCGCACCGCACCGCACCGCATCATGCCGTACCGCACCGCACCGCACCGCACCGCATCTCGCGTACCCTCGAAATTGGCCCACATGTACTTGACTCCATAATGCCTGCGATTCCACCGACTCGGCTCGACTTTCTCTCTTTCTCTCCTTCCTTCTCGATAAAACCGACTTTATTTTTCGGCCAAACCTGCCAGCCACCTTCCCGTGGCTGCTGCTGCTCAAATCTCTCCTTCTCTGTTTATCTCTTACATCTCACCTTACTTAATCTATCTCTCTTCCTTCGTCTATCTCTTTCGCTCCCGTTCTCTTCCTTCCGCTCAACCCTGCCCGAGCGGAACGATCTCGTCGTGATCGCCGGCTCAGAATTATATCGGGGTGTATACACGGGCGCCCGAGACGCCATTATGTTTTATGGGCCGCGTAATTGTATGGGCCGACCTCGGGAAATTATTAGGAGCCTTTTTCGGGGGGTCCAATATTTCGATACAGATGCAAGGAAAGTGAATATCTCGCTCGCGAAAACAAAGTTCGACCACGCTCGCTCGATTATCGCGAAAGCGAGAAATCGCCTCGATGATCCGAATGATTTGATAAACCGGACGCGCGTCGCTATTGCGTCACGATGATGCACGCGGTAATTGCTTTCCGATGACGCCGTATCGTTCATATCCGATGGACGCAATGAAAGCTATTATACGAAATGCATCCTATGCTTGGATACTTTCGTGCTTGCTGCTTTCGAAATAATGCAGTGGTAAATGCATCATAAGAATACGAAATACCGGAAATATAGGATTAATTCTAATATGAAAGCGATTAAATTAATTTATAAGAAGCAACAGAAATTGAATCGAAATATAAGAATAGATCTAAGAATTAATTCTCAATTATAATTTTTATTTGAAAAATTTTCTTTTCAAAAATAAAACAAATAATTGAAAGAAATAATAAAACTGCAACCGACTCGTAGTTTAATATTTTAATTAATATTAATAAATTATGCGATCGCAAGCAATAATAAGACTTTATAATAAATTTAAAAATATCGCATAGATTTATATCTGCATTTCAATATGTATTTTATAATTTTGCTACGGATACAATTTATTATACATATATTTTTATATTTTTAAAAGCAAATTATTATACGTAAGAAACACATATATATGAAGTGTCTATATTACTGTAAAATCGTTTCGCTGTATTCGAATTAACGGGGGTTCATCATCGAGTCAGTTAACTGTCCGTGTTCAAACGTCTAAAGATATTCTACATAATGTGTTTCTTGTCGAAATTAGCAACGCTATGCGTCGACATGTACCATTCCTTCACATACACGTGTCACGTGTCATATATACGTTTCCGGAAATTCAGATTAGAGTTGCATCTTGCATTTGCAAAAAGTTAATTCGAAGTCAATCAAGAGTAACTATTCCAAAATTTCTCTTGCTTCTTGAAACAATTTTATATTTTATTAATAAACATGCATGTTATAGATATTTAACTATTGATTTAACTATTTAACTCAAGATTTGAGAAACACAAATCTTATGACGTAACTATAGGTTCGATATGAATGGAAGTTTTACTCTTAAATCATCGAAGAGAGTCCCCCGACTAGACTTGATCAATATATCACCAGTATCATCATACATATATATTAATATTCCCCTGTTCTTTTCACGATGACGGTAGCGGAGGATTATTAGATTCCTCTTGAACTGTTGCAATTTTTTCCCCTCTAGACCTAAAGCATTTTTTCGAGGATTTTATAAGAAGGATCGAACAAGCGTTTACAACCGCGAACAGACGATGACAATAAATTTTCGAGTCACATTTATATCATCTCCGCGGATGACGATCACTGAATACTTATAGTTCAGAAAAGATTTTCAATCAAGTGAATCATAGCGATTTCGAATGAAATATGGATACACATTTTCATCTCCAAACACTCGTGAAACAATAGAACTTTACAGATGTATTAAACAAGAAAATTATGCACAAAAATTTATGTAAATGTGATATATTCAAATAATATATAAAAAAATAATATACAAATAAATATGTATAAAAATAAAAATGACAAATTTTTCTCGTTTAAAATATATCTTTTATAGAAAGAGCAGACAAATGTGTATCATAATATGCAAATTAAATATTAATAAACAATGTGACAATAAAATGACGGTAAAATGCTGGTCAAATTTATTTTAACATTTGAACCGATAAAGTTTTTATAACCAACAGATATTTCAAAGAAACGTCACGTGGAAATTAAATAGGGAGCATTTTAATAAATGCAGGAGCATCTCGCGATGGGGATGATAGCATAAAGAAGAGGAACAATTTTTTGCTCTATTAAGACGTACGGTGAGCGGGAGAGTATATCTCGAAGAATTAAGAGCAGCTGCTCTAACAAGATTTTTTCGCGGAAATCCATGAAGAAACTGTATTTACAAATAAATCTGATATCTAATAAAAATTTTACATAAAGTGATTATAAATATATTTCTTTAAACTGCAAAAAGTTTGCTCGAGATGCGTTTAGAAGACATTAATAACATCACGATGTGCTTATTTCATTTCAACGCGTTATTAGATTTCATAACGTACTTCATAACAACGTTGCGAATATCAGGATCGAATCGCCTCGACGAGAGTTTTCTGAGAGCGAAAGATTCCACCAATGTCCTCTGCTGAGAAAAAGAAAGAGAGGAAGAGAGTCGTAAAAATTCGTCGGAATCGCGACGGCCGCCGTGAAATTTGATTCCGAAATAAAAATAGAATATTGGGGATAACGCGAATCGGTGAAGCCATTTGATCTCCGAGCGGGGCCAAATGGGTGGTCGGGGGTCGTGGGGGTGTCGCGGGAGGAAGGGAGGAAGGAGAGGAACGAGAGGGAGAGGAAACATATCGATATGGGGAAGCGCTACGGCAACGGAATACAGAGGAGCGCATTATCGCTGGCAAGCCAACTACCCTCCGTCCGAACATCCCCGCCCGTCCTCCCTCCCTCCCTCCCACCCTTTCTTCCTGGCCATACTCGCGAAGAGATCGCATTACTTATTACTCGAAGAAACATTCTGCTCCCAGCACTCTGTAATATTGCGAACCGTGGATTACTTCGAACCGATTGACGACGCGAAATCGCAGCCGCGATTCGCGATTCGCGACACCCATGTGGTTCAAATCACTCGAGGGATGCGTGCAATGAGAGAATCGTTTCCAATCTTCTACTATGCATGAATATATATCATCTTTATGAAATCTTAATCTGTAGTAGAACTGAAATTCTGAAAAAATAAATGAAGAATCGAAAATTATGCAATAAATATATTTTTAAACTTATTATTTAAATATTAAAATATATGTATATAGATATATCAAACATATTTCTAATAACGCTAAAAAATGTGAATTATAAAAACATTTCAAAAAGAATTACAGAGAAAATAATATATTATAATAAACTATTCATAGTTTATTTAATATTAATAAAAAGAAATTGCGAAATAAAATGTTATAAACGAAGATTAAAAAAGCATAGCTTTTTATGTCGATCGGAAGTAATCTCGTGATTATTGTCCGTTTAATTATTCATTCTGCACTTTTGAGAAATCGACAGAAACGCTCGCTTACCATCGTCGACCTGCTTTACGACAAAGCTAATGTAACATGTGACACAAATATCGAGCCTGCAGCGGTTAACACTCTAGGTTTGATGGCATTTAGGAGTTCTCGTTACTCCACCCCGGTCGGTGGGTTACAAATAGGCTGTCGCGTCACGCCATATGGCGTAAATGCAAATTTTATACTAAAAGAAGCCCGAGCAGTCAATGCGTTAAAGGGCATCGGTCGAAGCTCAATAGTTTTGTTTGCATCACACGGATATGTCTCTCGCTATACTATCATACCGCGTGCATCAACATGACAAAAGATAAAGCTCAAGTTTTTTTCTCGCGAAGTGCAATGCCGTCGCAAAAAAAGAGATACTAATTTTTGTTCTTCGTTATCTTATTATGAGATATTTAGTTAGTTTAGTAGACAACATTAATATGCGATCATATTTTGTATACGTGTAAAATGGTATCTTCCTAAAATAAAGTCTTAATTGTGATTTGATTTTTTAATAAGTTTGTCGATAGAAAAAATACAAGATTAAGCGTATTAATTTTATTAAATATTACTTTTTTGTATGTATTTAATTTTTCACGGTAACATGATTATATCAAATAATAACACATTGATTTTCTCCCTTATAAAAGATAGAATATTATTTCATATACTACAGCTATTGAAATTTAAAATCAACATCACAAAGATCGCGCACGCGTGCAAGATGTGAGAGAAAGAGTTATAAGGATAAAATTCAGTTAAACGCGTCTAGGGCTGGTAATGCTTAACGATGCGTGCGGAGTCATGTGTGACATTTACTTTGAAAGTTTTCCACGTCATTGGTCGGTTCGCTTATTATTCAAAAGAGCCGTCGATAAATTTTTAAGCTCCGATGCACCTTTTTTACGCGCCGAATGCGAATATGAATTTTAGAAAAAGATACGAGAGGACGGATAATATCCGCGACGACGACAGTGATGTTGGTAGAGCTTGCATATCTCTGGATGACATGATCGATCGCGCATTAATCGTAATGAAAGATTTAAGGTTTTCTCGGGTTTATAAATTAAAATCGAAATTTCATAAATTGTAATTAATAAAAATATTTGCAAGCTGATTATTTTAAATTAGATAATCAGATTATGTGAGAATTAAATACAAATTTAAAAAATTAATGTATTTATTTGGATTATTAAGTACCAATACTTTGTACACGAGTAATAGTAATAGTCAGTAGATAAGCGTGTCAAGCCATTAATAATGCGTATTTATTTCGAATTTAAAAGAAACAGAAAATATATGATTTCCTTTTCCTTCTACTCTCTTGAGTTTTAACTGCTAAGATGCATTTCCCTCGTTCGTTTGTTCCGCTCGTCGTTCTTTTAATACCATAATTCAATCGATTGAAAGTTTCCTCGTATTTCTGGCAACGCTTCCGCTTAATTGACTTTTTGGCAATCAGCAGGAATCCTCGAGAACGCGAAAGTGCCCCATTTAAGCGCGATTCACTTCCCACAAAAAATCATTAAATTTTTATTTATTGATTTATTGATTTTATTTATGTCATTTTGTCTCTGACATTCTACTCAATTATAATTTGCTAATTTTAATAACACTTTGATATGTAATTTAATATTAATATATATATATATATATATATATATATATATATATATATAATGAAATAATTTTTTTTTATTAGAACTTGGTACTTTTGTTTGATACTTTTCTTATTTCTTTAATACAATTTGTGTTCCGTAAGTAACGACGAAAGACACATATCTAATGTAATCTTTTCTTTCCATTGAAAGAGCAGAGATAAAAACTGATTAGGACTATCAGAGCGGTGCTGATGACATCTCGCAATGAATATACACAAATGGAGCAAGAGAGAAGGAGCAATTTGTAACTGTGATCCGCAGTTTTCTTTCCTCTCTACACATTTACATCGAAATCCGTTCCTATGCATACACAGTTTGTCCATCGTTACTTCCCTCTTTTTATCTTCCTCTCGCAACCTCCTAACTCGTTTCTCTTTCGTTTCTCTTTCCACGGAACGTCCCAATCTGTCGCTCATTTCAGAGTTTCTCTTTCTCTCTGTATTTTCTCCAATTTTCAACTACATCTATGTTTTGCATCATTTTACAGTCTTTGTTTCTTTTCCGATTCGTTTCCTTTGAGCATTTCTTTTAAATGTTTTGTTTTTCCTACACTATCTTTTTTTTACTTATTTTACTTTTTTATTTTTTTTACTTTATTTATCTCGTTTTTACTTATCGGTTATCTTTATTGTCTTTCTATCTTTATTATAGGCTATAATTCAAAATTGATCGATATATGAAAATTATGTTTCTTTGAAACTAGACCTTTAAAAAATATTTTTATGATATGGTAATTATGCTTAAAGAAAAATATCTTTAATTGCTAAAAAGTTCTCGATATAAAATATAAACTGTTTAATAAAATAATGAAGTTGTTATAACATTATGGAGAATACTCAAGAAAACATCGCATATCTCTTTCTCCATATTATTAGAAAAATATTAAGAAAAACTGTTTAAATTATTACACGTTATACAATTAAAAGAAATAATAAAAATAGAATAGGTTATTCACCTATTCCATAGAATAGGTTATTCATAAAAATTGTTCAGACAATTGGATAAAAATGTACGCGACATTTTGTTTATACGTTAATTGCACAGTTAATTTATAACATTTATCTAACTATTTAGTTTCGAAATGATCTCATCATAGAGTTTCGACTCGAACGAGAACTTGGTCGCGCGAATTTTGTCGCTTCACGAGGGTGAGAAGTGAGTCACACGGCCCCGTAATCTTTCGCATAATAAATTGTCCCGGCAGCGATATCAACGGCGAGATCAGATGCTATCGGTATTATCTGTTATAGACGGGGGAGAGGAGAGACGAGATGGAGGGTAGGTAGACGACCGCGGAAATCAGTGCCGCTCTCTACGGTGCCCGCCCTAAGAGCTTTACGCGAGTTACAAATGCGGTTTTGTATCTAGCTCGCGGGACAATGTAATGGGCTTAGATAATCCTGATTTAATAAATCGAACAGTTGTGAGACGACGCGCAGCATCGACGACGAGGGAACAAGAGGGAGGGCGGAAGAAAGGGGAAAACGACGATCACCGGTATTCCCCGCCCCCGTTTCGCAATGTGCGCGTGACTAATGCGTTCAAAAACAAGATGGATGAATCCCGACCAAGACTTCCTTTGCATTTACATTTTCGCACTGTATCAGTCGTGACAATTTCAAGAATAACGATCGGAACGGCTTTGCGGTTGCATCCCCAAATCGGTTTTTTATCGTTTCGTCGAAAAAGGACGAATCGTCGATTTTTCATTTTTCTCAACGCTAAATCACCCAGAAATCTTTATCTACATCATACAATGTGGCTATTGTAAATTTTTAAACAATATGAAAATAATAATGTTAAAGTATTCCCAACGATATGTAGTAAGAGTAAAATTTTATTGGGATATATATACATATATTTCTGATAAATAAAAAATTTTATAAAATAATAATTATGAGATATAGTTTAATAGAAATAAAATAGAATATAAGGCTATAAATTTTTCAATTATTTTATAAACACCAATCTTGATATTTATATATAAAATAATTGAAATAATGTATATTCCATCGGGCAATTAATGCATTTTGAAAAATAGAATATGACAATATTTTTTATTTACAGCATTTGCGTTTTTAGAAAAGTAAGATAATATCATATTTGGATTTAGGAACGATGTAACTATAAAAATGCTTTGCCGTCTTTAAAGTTTGTTTAGCAAAGTAAACCAGGGTCGATACTAATAGAGGGAAACTAGGTCGGTTTACGCGCGCACGCGATCCCGAGGGAGAGTTCGGTAAACTTAGCATCAATTTTGATTGTCCTCAGTTTCGCCGAACCATTGAACGATATCTCAGAAATTGTGAATTCTCGCGGACGGAAGGAGCTTGTTTATCGATGGCATGTAACCATATTCGATATTTCTTTCCCCCCGAAATATTTATATATTTTTTGAAGAATATAATACTTTATCAATAAATGAACGTATTAATAATTCGTTCCTTTATTGATAAAGTATTATATTCTTCAAAAAATATAAAATATAAAATACGTATTAGTATCTCAAAAACATTTTCTTACTCCGATAATAATTGAGATACCTACTTATTGATGATATCTTTATATGTCACATTTCGAAAGAAAAAAAACATTTTAAAAAATGTGAAAAAATTTGTTAAATCGAAAAAGATTTTTTAAAATATACAATTATAAACTTCCATTTAATTTGGACAAAATAATCGAGCAATTTTTTGTTTATCAAGCGACTAAGTTTAATGACGACTAAATTTAGCGCCGCCTAATCTTTTTCTCTTGTCTCCTGTCGTCTTCTAGTCTTCGTCTCTTTCTTTTACACTGTCTTTTTCTCTCTCTTTTCTGCTTTCTTCATGAAGACCGAGCATGAAATACAAATTGGATTTTCGTTGCCGGGCCGAACTGCTTTTTTACATCCGATGCTTGCCTGCAGTCAATCCCTGCAGATTGTCCATTCGCCTGCCTCTCCGTTATCTTAATTCCTCGAGTATTTTAATTTTCATCCGAACAGCCATTAACTTTTACGGCCGGCCGTTTACTTTTTAATTCGTTTACCGCTTCGCGCCCGCGCTCGCTCACCGAGACGCTTATATCTTTAATTTAAGCTCTCGACTTGGCGGCCATTGAACAAGCCTGCGGATTGGGGTTGGATACGGAAAAGCGGCGGTGGCGGCGGCAACGGGGGTGACTGGAGGGGGGGAGGACGAAGAACAGGAAGAGAAGGAGGAGGAGGAGTTTAGCGGGGGCCACATGGGCTGGCATGGATCGGGGGTGGTTTGTGGGTGCAATCGCGCTACGGTGAAGCGTTCCCCCGTGCTCCCCTGACACCCGTTACGTTAATTAAATACATTGTTGTGGGGACACAGACTCCTACTGTGTATCTCGAGCTTTATAGGTGCGGAGGGGCACCTTAAGTTAACGCCATTTCCAAGCCCCCCCGTCCCCGCGGGAGACTGGTCGCCGATGAATTTTCTCCGGGATCCGTTAATTCAAATGTTATAGACGCCCGCTAGAGTCGAGGTCGGCGTATTAATCGAGAGAGATCGAATGAAGACCGCGAGCGAGCAATGTTAAGAGTATCAAGAGTCGGTAATCTCGATAAACGGTCATTTCGCGATGGAGATTTTTATTTCGAAGATTGTTTCATCTTTTGGAGAAATCAGATTAACATATTTGCAAATATTTAAACAAACCATCTCACCAGATATCCTCCATTTATTTCATACTTATAATTTTATCAAAAATAAATTATGATGTTACCGTGACATTATGTGTCAAGATTTGTTTAGGGTAGTAAAGATTATTATTATTCGATTGTGAGAAAATTATTTAACCAATTCTTTGATCTTGGAAACGTTTTACTTTTACATATGTATACAAAAAATTTCAGAAATATTGATTAAAAAAAAAAAATCCTCCATTACCTTATACTACTTATTATACTACATTTTATAAGCAATATAAAATTGCGTAAACATGAACAGTTAATTAGAAGTACCGAACTCGATCTTAATCTTCCGAATGTCGGCATACATCGAAGAATACAAAATGACGATTGAAAATCTACTGACACAAGCATTCAATTTCCGACCTTTCAGGTGTGGTTCCAGAACCGGCGGACAAAGTGGCGGAAGAAGCACGCGGCGGAGATGGCGACGGCGAAACGACGGCAGGAGGAGGTCGAGGGCGTCGTCGCCGAGGGTGAGGACGGCTGCAGCGACGCGGAAACCGATGGTGGTAGCGGCAGTGGTGGCGGCGGCGAAACCGCCGCGAAGAGGCTGCGAAGGGAGCTCGAGCAGCAGTACAGGCATTGAGAACCGCCGGTCGGGGCGGCGGGGGTGACCCGGGGACACGCGGGGACGCGAAAAAAGGGAAAAGAGGGTTGCGAGAGGAGAAGGATAAGGCGTGGCCCGGGGGCGGCGCGTACCCAAGGATTCCTCGCGGCTTGTTCGGAGAACAACGCGCGTGTCGGCTCGCGGATGATCGCGGAACGAGTGAACGGTGGCGCAGAGAAAGAGAGAGAGAGAGAGAGAGAGAAAAAAAGGGGAGACGTACGTATAATATACGTGAGTGTGTGTCCGCGTGTCTTTCTTCGTGATTTAGCCGGACGCTTAACGCGGCATCGCAAGTGATGTACGGGATGTCCGGGAAGTCTTTCGCGTCTTCCTCGGGACGAAAGTACGAGAGACGATTTAAAAAATTTAATAGAGAGCGGAGAGAGGTCGCGAGAATATTGATGCTGCGTGGAGTTGATTCTTGTTGAATTATAAGCGGAAGATAATTAAAAGGTTTATAAGGAGATAGAGAGAAGGGGTGTAATTTCCGGTTAACTACGAGGATTTTATACTTGGACTTTGATTAGAAGTTTTTAATTATCCATTCCCTAGTCTTTCCTAAAGGTTAATTTTTCAAAATTATTAAGGCGGCCGAGAGAAGCGCGAATTGGAAGATGCCTGATTATCAAATCTTCGCGTTTCGCGATAGTGCTGAGTTGTTTGCAATCATGCCGTTATAGTCGAGGATAGTCTTCTTGGAGCGAATAGACCTTTATGGCGACTGTCGTAATTTTGACGGATGCTTCGATTGACTACGAAATATTGCGAATATCGCGCTGATTTTGTCGATGGCGGATTTTGTGAGTGCTCAAGAACTAGCGACTCGGTTTTGATTAAACGTTAACCAAAGAATAATTATTTATATTGAAATTGAGTGTTATATAAATTAATGTGTAAAGCAAAATATATTCCCAGCTTGTTTCGAATTAATTATGAAAAGTCGCGAACAATAAGTGAGCAAAGAAATTTCTCGACAAGAGGCCGAATAAAAAAATTGACGCACCGTAATTTTGCCATCCGACAATATAATTTAGTGACCATTTGAATCCGAACTACGTATGTATTATTGTCAAATTAATCCAAGTGATTAATGTGATAATTCTAAGTATCAATAATTAAGTCTATCGATTTGTCGCTGTTTCACGATCAAATGTCGCCGGTCCCGAAATTCTGAAGTGTCGTTCGGTCAAATTGAAATACGAATCAAGGACGATCGCGCGGTTGTCGACCCGAGAAAGTCTAATTAATCGCGAGCAGTTACGACACCAATTTATTATCATAAACTGAGCTTGCTTTCGTGACTACGGTAATACTTCACGATTACCTTGCTCCAAGAGATAAATACGAATCTAGATGTGTATATTAAATGAGTCTTTTAACGTAATCGGAATTGGCTCATTAGACAGATATATTACATTTTAAATGTCGATATTTATGTACAAATTTATTTTTTCCGGACAAGATTATCATGAAATAGCATATAATCATAAATTAATCATTTTTAAGTTATTGATAAAGTGTGATATCGATAAAAACCTGAGTCACGTAAATCTGTATCTATCAATTTGAAATCAACTTGACAACTTGAATCGTGTGATAACTTCGTTGCTCCAATTACGTCGTGTTTGACACGAAACTATAGCGACACATCCAAATATATATTGTTAACACCCTTCTGGATAGGCGAGCGTGTGTTATCAGGCCCAAAATCTCTCGATCACGTGTACATATTTAGTCGCTGCGAGAGCATACGGAGGAATCGATAGGAAGGGTTTGTCGAGCTGCTTACGCGATGGCAGATTAGTCGCTGGGGCTTTGTTATCCATCCGACAAACAACGCACGGCAAATATGGTAAACAACGCATGGCAACGTAACGTCAGCCCCCGTCAAGGAGGTGTTTTAATGGATAACCATAAATCCAAGGACCCGGCAATCCGTACGCCATTCTAACTAGTCGACTATCATTGGGAAAATGGCGCGGCAAGACCATTCTCTCGGTTAAATAAATAATTTTATGGTATAAATGTTGGATTCTCTGGATTCAGAGAACTATAAAAAAATTATTTCCTACGCTACGTTTGATTGATCCATTGAGAAAATATGTCGTTCAAATATTATTCACGAATATGACAAAATATGATGAATATGGCAGATCGCTTTACAGAACAGTGCCATTTAACATCCGATTTTCCCCTCATATGTGCTGCTTAAAATATAACATTATCTATTTAAGAAAATAAAAAAAAGAAAATATCTTTCTTTGTTAATTTCTTGCAATTTTCTAATCGCGTGTTCAACCAATTGAGAAATTATAATTCAAATAATGCAAAGTAATAATTTTATAAATTGATGATCTCTTTAATGAGTTGTGCGTGTAACTACTATAAAGTACTATAAAATAATTCGACGCCATATGATTTTCGCTCTCTTTTTTGTTATCGATGTATAAATATCGTTTCTGTTAAAAGAAAAAATTCTAGAATGGATTTATTTTTCCATGAAAATTTTAAAATTATGCAAAAGTCGTTAAAGATATTTTCTTGCTTAAGGATCGAAAATTGTTAAAAAATTGTTTCACTTATTTTTGTATAATTTTTTTTTACGTACGGATATTTATTTATATTATCAAAAGTGCCAATTGCAAGAAATAAAGGCAATTATTTATCGTTTTGTTTCTCTGCAAACTTTTTTAAAGTCACAAATCTACAGTAAAGATATTCGAGAGATAATTCGGGGAAAAAAATACATGAAATTCTTATACATCTGAATAAATGCATGTCGAGAAATTCCACGAAAAATGGATTTTGTATATTATGTAGATAAACGATAAACGTGAATGTGATATCTAACGTATTTAATACGGCGTTCGGTTTAGGCGCATAAATGAAATAAGTAGATATCATCTATTGTAGACTAAAATATAAAAAAAAACGCTGAGAAGTATAGAAGAATATAGCATATACATACAAATAAATCGCACATGGCGTGCGTCTAAACTCGTAACTCTGGCTCTGTTTTTCTAGCTGCACTTTCTTACATTTTCTGCATTTAAATGAGACAGGTGTATATTCTGACTTTAGAGAGGAAAAGAAAAGCAAAAACAAAATACAGAAAGTGCAACTAAAAACGACGAACCTTTTGTATTCTTGCCGCAGATTAATGCTAAATATGGTTGCCTGATCCCAAGTTTTATTTACCTAATTTAAAGATATTATTTTAACAGAATGTACATTATATCGTACTTTATAATGCGTGCTGTGAAATTTTCATTATATGCTTTAATAACTCTATGTTAAAAAAGATATAAAAAAAGTCCCTATAGTACATAAAAAATATAAAGATATTTTAATCAAATATCCAAGTAATGCTCTTTTTATTAAAACAATTAAAATTACGTATCTGTATAATGTGATCATTAAATATTAAAATTCTATTTCTTAAAAATTTTTATACACGTGCAAACAAATTTTCTAAAAGAAACTAAATTAATAAATTTCATCCTAAAATATGTAAAAAATGATTGTGAAATACATCATCATTACTGAAATGTAAACTACAACTTAGTCTGCCATTTTTAGTCAAACGTGCGACGAGAATACGAATTATAGAACTTGATAAGCGTTAATCGCCATGTTCAGAAAGATTTAACAAATGGGCAGAACTTTGAATTCAAAAGGCTGATCAAAAAATGTTTCTAAACATAGAAAAAAAGAACAATGAAGAATGCTATTTTGCGTGCTGCGATTAATCGAGCAATCGTTTCTTAAAGCGCTAAGTCTCTTGTAACGTCTATCAAGTATCCGACAACACACATTGCTGTACAGTAAACTTAGGTAAATTGTTATTTGAAGAGGTAGAGACAATCTGTATAAAATATTGTATAAATTATACATACGTGTTATCTATCGCTTGTGTATTATATCTCCAATTTAATAAATGGAACACGTATTATGGTAATTGTAGAATTATATTGTATATCTCATAATGCATTCACTTCATTTATATCCTCTCCCATCCATTTTTCAATTATTACATATACAATTTTCAGTTTTGTTTATTGAAACTATTTTAACAATAAGTACGTTTCCATTCAATCAAAATTTTTTGAAAAAAGAGTTATTTAATACATGCTCGTTTCATTTAAGTTTAAATAACAAAATTAGAGGGAAAACATTGTTAAAATTAAAGATTCTTTAATACTGACAATATTAATAATGTTCATAATCAAAATGGTTATATGTTATTTTCGTTTGAGAATTAAATTCTTTGCTTTAAAAAAAAAAAGGTATAACATCTGAAATATAGTTAATAGAAATATGAAGTATATTTATTTGAAGTATATTTTTTTGGAGTATATTTATTGTTAAATTAATGGTGTGCAATAATATAAATAAAGTAAAAAGAACTTGGGAAGAGACAAAGTAAAAAAGTATATGTAATAACCCACCAAATAATTCAGTGAAATATATAAGTCACTCACCAGTGATGATTCAGAAATTCATGCTCCTAAATAGACTGTCCAATTCACGGATTTTCTCCCCCCATTTATCATATCTGTAAATAAAAAAAAAGATATTAATATAAATCATATTATATATTATTATTTGTATCAATATGTAATGTATATTGATTGCAGTTATAATAATAGAAATATATAATACGCAATCAATATAATATTTCTTGATTGTAATTATGGCAAATTTGACTTCAATGCAAAGTGTAATGAAATTATAAAATAATAATAATAATAATATAATAAATTTTTTAAATATATGCAGTTATCCATCCTTTTTTACATATATATTATATATATTTATATTTAATATATATGCAGGTACCTATTCTTTTCTTTTTTTTAATTATTATATATAATATATACTTTCAAATGTGCTGTTAATTGATATCTCTCAATTCTGATTAAAGTAGTTATACTATATCTGCATATACACACACATATATGTATATATACATATATATGCTATATGAAATCACATACAATGTGATGAAATTATTTGCATCTTGTGTTAGTCTAGTGATTCTGTCTAGTGTTCGCAAATATACTGAGAAGAAGAGCATTAATAAGCAATTAATCAGTCATTTTAAGAATGCAAGAAAATTAAATATCAAATATAATTTTTTAAAAATAAAATAATTTTTAAAAAAGATATTGATTTTTTGTAGACGAAAAATTAATCACATATTCACGTTTTAATTTTGCTATAAGATATGTGAGATATTATATTAATACACACACACACTATATCGATTAAAATAAAATACACTTATCACGCACATGACGCACACACCTACACGCATTTAGATATAAACACACATATATACATTATATAGTGTACGTGATTAAAACTGAATCCCGTGGATCCTGTGAAATTTTCAACGCTTCTATGCAAAAGCTCGCGAAAATATGTATACATTGAATTCAAAATTTAAGAGAAACGTCTACTGTGCGGAATAAGTTTCGTAAATGATATTAAATATTACCAAAAATAAGACGTACGCAACGATACTTGCGTGCTTGCGTCGAAACAACAATAACCTTGAATAACCTAAACATATAAGTAATCATTTCGATTTATTTATATCGAAACAAGGAACCGTTTTGAACGCCATCTCTATGAGACTTCACGAATTACGGCAGACGAAACCTTGACCATAACTACTGTCGCCTTCTAGTAAAGTAGCTTATTTCCCCCTTCCGGTCCTATATTATTTGCAAGTTTATTCATAAAACATTTTCATATGAGCATGGATTTTTTAAATAAATTCAATAAATTATTCATTTATTTATTTATATATATCATAATGAATATAATAGTTAAAACAAATGTTAAATTAATATATTAATAAGATAAAAGGATTATAAATCCTTGCAATTTGTCTATTTAATATGTTCACGATTAACGACATAATTACATAAAACATGTTTGACATAAAGCGTCACAAGTATTAAAAATGACACTAAAATATTAATATTAAGTCAAATAATATCAATTTATTCGGAGAAAAGATGCAAAGAAAATATTAATACAAAATGTATATGATTATAGATAAATTCATGTGAAATAAATATAATAATATTGCCATAATATCAAGTCATTTATCTATTCAATATCCAATATTAAGCCAAGATGGCTACCATTTAATTTCTCAAAGTTCTGCTCAAGACTTTCATCTGCTTTCGACACAAAAATTCGTGATATTAATCTAGATCTATTTCAAAATTGAAAAGAAGCGTATATTTTACATACGGAATAAGGTTTTATCTCGAGAAGGATGTTAAATATTCACCAAAAATTGATGTAATCCGTGTAATTAATCGCAACGATGTATACTGAAAGTACTAACAGCACTAATTAAATGTTCGATTTCTTTACATAGATCGTTCGACGCGCGTTCGCAAGATCACTTTGAGCGCTATCTGGTGTGGCTTCACAGAAATTACGGCAGATCAAACTTTGACTATAACTACTTGTCTTCTAGTAGAGTAACTTGATTATTTTCGTTCTGTATTACTGTGGTGTGTCCACATTTTTATCAAATATTTCTAATTATACATATATATACTACACACACACATACATATACATAATTTAAAATAATAAAAGGTTATACATATTTATATTGTACATATAATTTAATTTTAATAATTTTCAAATAATTTCAAATTTTAATAATTTTCAATAAATTACCCATACCTATTATTATCAATATATAATTATCAATATATAAAAAAAAGAAATAAATGTTTCATTCAGTTATACAGTATTCATATTATATATACTCATCAGTTTCTCGTTTCCATTAAATTTTCCATTAAAAAACGCTTAATATAAAAAAAACGTTACAAGTAAAAATTATATTAAAAGCTAATATATCTTCTAAATAATATCAATTTATCAAGAAAGAAATACAAAAAGTAATATTAATATTCGTCTTATGTATACACACATTTGAAAAGATTATCACGTTTAAGGTCCTTTAAAGTGCGAATATAATATAATTTCGAGCACATGTAATAACATATATAATACACACATAACATATATAACACGTACAATACATACATAATACATATACATAATCTTAAGACAATAAATTTAATTTTTAAAACACAATTTTTAATATTTAAAAAACAAGGACACACATGGCAAATGCGATCTCTGTTAACGAAAAGAGAAGATATCGCAAGGGAGAGAGAAAGCGCATGATACTTACGGGGTTTTCAATTTCTCATAGAGATCTATGTACATAATCTCCATATCGCCGTGTAACCCGGGCGCGAAATAACTTTTTCTCCTTTCGTAGGGGCGAAAGAAACGAGCCGAAAGAAACACTCGTAAACAGACGGTGACACGCGCGACCCGCTCATACTTGCAGCCTCGGGGGGGTATCGATTTCGGATAAGCACGGTGATTAATGTTACGAGAGTTTTTGCGACTCGTAAAGTACTCGGCGTACGCGTAAGCGCGCGGTCCTGACGTCGCTCTCCGAGCTCTCCTCCGGGGAATTTTTTTCATCCTGCTCCCAGAAAGGCGACGGGAGGAAGGGTACGTGCCACGAGGGAGGAGATATACCCGCGGCATATCGGCACTGTAAATTTATCGCGGTGTTAAGCCGTTAATATTCGCACGCCTTCCGACGACCTGGCCTTAAATCAATGGGAAATATCCCTAATTGGAATATGGAAAAAGTTGTGGGGAAGAAGGGGGCCAAGTGCGCGCGCGCGCGCCCGCTTCCCGCCGACGTTTTGGGAGGGGGGGGGGGTGCACTCGAGAGTCGCATTAAAGGATAAAAGAATATAAATTGTCTTAACGAGGGTGGAGGCCGAGAAAAATAGCGAGAAGTTTCCGATTAAGGCTCGGATCGCGCGAACGTGTATTGAGCTACAGATTGCGCGAGAATTATTAACGACGCGCTGAAGTTCGGCAGTTTTGTGAGGGGTCGCGACGTTTGGGCCCTCCGATGTTAATTCTAACGACCGGTTGTATATCGCGCTCCTTCGTCCTGGCATGAATAAACGAATACGATATGCGAACGCATTTATATGTTTAATATATAAACTATAAAAGAGAGAGAAAGAGGAAGACACACTTTACACAAATAATATACAATAATAATAATAATATATAATATTATAGTAGAAATAAATTAGATTTGATAGAGATAAACGTGTATTATATGAAATATTGTAAAATTAAAGAAAAAAACTTCTAATCCAACAAGCGAGCAAATCTTTTATTAATATTCTTATATAGATAGAATAACAGTAAAATCCATGAAGAATTGTTCTCTCCTTCTCTCTCTTAATATCGTATCAAAGATATCTAAAATATATTTCATATTTATTAAATTATTATCGATTCTTCATTAAACGTATATCTGCGAAATCAATTTTTGGAGTTACATTATAAGTGATGGAAAGAATCGTGTAAATTTCCTTCGCTTCACGTGCACATTCTTATAAAAATTCATTAAGATACTTTGAATTATATTCGATATAAATTAGCAAAAGACTTTAAAATGTTCAAAATAGAGAGTACATAAATATGAAAAGTTATATGCACTTAACTACAATTGTTGAAAACAGGGAGCAAATGAAACAGAAAGACATTATAGTTGTAGTTGATGTTATTAATACTTCCGACAACATTATGGCCTTAAATGTATATTATGCATCTCGTAGATAAAGTATAATTGTATATGGCAATAGCGCGAATTGCACGCTGAACTAGTGAGTTTTGGGATAAACTCTTTCAATTTAATCTTTATGAGTGCTATTTAAGAGCTAGATTTATAAAATTTCGCGCAAATCTCACTATATATACATATTCCACTGAAATAATATTCCAGATATTCCAGATGTTATGTCTGATTAATCACCAAACAATTTTGGGCTATTCTGAGCCATTCATAGTGAGCTTACAATGACTTATACATGACGAGATATTATTTATACTTTAAATAAAATTCTTTCTCTCTCCTTCTGTTATGTAGCCATTAAGAAACTTAATTATAATTAAATTTCTAAACTTAATTTTTAACTTCCAATAAAGCGTTTCAAGTACAAAATGGTCGCATTGCAACAATACTGACAGCATAGCAAAAAAGGCAGTTAATGCTGCCAATCGGCCTAAATTGCATATATGTATAAACACATGTATGTATATGATTTATATCAGTTACCATTTTTCATGATCATCGACACCGTCCATATAAAGTAAATAAAAAATATGATAAATTTTACCTCAAATAAATTTCTTGTTTGTGAAAATTTTACCTAAACTCGATAAGGCAAAAAATTATGTCACCGCTTTGTTTTGACATAAGAGCAAACAAAAACAAAATAATCAGCTGAAAAACTCAACTATATATTATTAGTACATACGAGATGATGCTAATAAAGATAATCTATATCTGAATCGAACGAAATCTGACTAATATATATATGTATATCTAGATATAATTATACGAAGCTATACACACATACGCGTATTAAAATATTCTCGAACTATATTTTACTTTTTTTTTTTTAAGGCGAAAGACTGCAATGGAAATACAGAAAGGAATTGCCACCGTTCTATGTATTTACATAGATTACATACATATTCTTAAATGAATGCCAGCACCGACAAAGCTTTCAATATCGTCACAGCCCCTATACGTTTTTTTTTTGCTCACGCATAGGATTTATCATAAAAAATATACCGTTTCATATCTACAAACCATCAAGAATCATTGCTGTGTAATCTTCCTCATAGTAGTAAAACAAAGATTTAGCGCGATATTATACTTAAGAGAAAGATTATACAGCATTACATTAAAATTAATAAAACTTTAATCATAATCGAGTGTTAACCTCGTCTGTGGTCATATCTTCATACTACATGATTGTATCCGAAAACGAGGTATAGAATAATAAATAGGCACTCGTGTTTTGAGACTTTACTTGATTCGGCGACACTTCCGTGACAGTTTGATCATCATACTTGTACCATCTGCAAATATATACATATAAATATATACACTAATAATTGTTATTATAATTAGTATAGGTATACATATATATATATATATATATATATATATATATATATATATAATATATTATATACATATCATGATACTCAAAATTTCTAAAAATATAAAAAAATTTGACCAGAAAATAGTTATACTTTACAAGAGATTATCTCTCTAATAATAAAACTTGTAAAAAAATTAAAATATTAATATTAATTTAACGCTTTATTTTTAATAACTTGCACATATCTTTCGAATTTATCATACATACTTATTGTAAGTAGCATTTTTACAAAACGCTGTGTAATGACCGCCTTCCATCGTTCCATAATGATTGGACATGGCATAAAGATTATAATTATAATTGCGAATATTATTCATCGCCTTCGTATTTTCCACAACGAGATAAGGCTTTAAATTGAATCCCGTGAGTGGAAAATCAACTGCAGTATTGCGTTTCTCTAACCACCCGCCAGTGTCGGCGAACCGGTTCAAATGAATTACAACGATGGGCGCAAGTTTGACGAAATCAAATTTCTTTGTTGCGTCGCGGGGTGTCTGACACTTCGGACATTTCCATCCGCTCACCTTTTGTCCCGTCACAAATTTCTCCATGCAATCCTAACATAAGAGAACGAAACAATTTTTACATACAAAACATATAATTCCCATAAAATGTAACATATCTTTTTTCTTTAGCGAATAATTTAAAATTGATTGAATTATTTATATTATGAATACAAAGCGCGACAAGTTTGTGTGTACATGTTTCATTAAGTAATCATACAATTGCACTTTGTAAAATACTCACATTTAAAGTACATCGATTGGATTGAGATAGAGACATGGTTAAACTATTAAATGTCTCATATGTGGTACTCGCTTGCTTGCAAAATGAACATGTAATGGTAGATTTTAATTGTCCAAAAAATAAATCCGATATTATAGATCTTTGAGAATTCATTGCCTTGTCCCATTCTTTTTCCGCGTTGGTCATTTCAATTGGCATTTTCGCTTCCTATAAACAAAAAAGACAATCTAGTATCTTTCTCTAATTAATTTTCTCTGTGATTAAATCGTTTTAAATCACAGATACCTTTTTAAGATCATTGTGCATCCAGTCTAAGAGAAACGTGAGAAACTCGTGAGAATCTTGTTGTTCATAATTTTCAAACTGCAGTTTATGTTGTCCTACTGCAACCTAGAAATATTAAGAATTTAAAAAAATTATATTAGCATATGAAAAAGTCAATGCAAAAGACAAAAATTTAATTCAAGTGCAAATATAATTTAAAAAAAATGGAAGATGAAATGATTCAGAACTTACTTGAAAAACACAAGATTAGAATTCAATTTTTAAAAATAAAAATTAAAATACCTTTAAATCATGAGGGGATATACTTTTATAGTGACCTCTCCATAGCACTTTAATTACTTGAGCCACTTCCTCCACGACTTGGCTTCGTGTCATATTATCGTTAGTTGTATTGAGATCGTCGGCGTATGAGTTGTCGGTGAAATATTTTGCCAAATTTGTCGTGTTACTCAGACATTGAATGATACTGTTCATATAACAAGAATTGCCCAAGTTCTTCAGGCCGGTTATGCCCGGATGCTGTAAATACAAGAGAGTTATTTTTATGCTGATAAAACATTATTAATGTATCAAATCACTGTATCAGAAGTACACACACGCACACCATACACCTTTTGTGTTATGACAAGAGATAGTATATTAATGAGATCTCTCCATTGAAAAATACATTTTAATTTTATCGCTCGTCTCTTATACATAACACTCCATTTTAATCTTAGATCTTATTTTAGATATACTTAAAATTTTTAAACAAGCTTTGATCGCCTTTTCACGATTACTGAAAATGTTTTGAAAATTTATTTTTATAAAATTTTCAAATACAATAAAAGAATAAGTACGTGCAAATGACTAATCTTTCTTAAAGTTAGAAATTCGCAGTTGTAGAACTACGCGATCTACTTTCGAGCGTAATGTAATTAAGAGAGAGCAAGGAATTTATGGACTTATTTACATCAACACAAGCGATGGTCAATCAAACCTTATAACACATTTATTTTGACGTGTCTATAAATAGATGATTTGCTATTTATTATCTTTTAACAAATGAAACTTTTAACAAATTAAGCTAATTATTTTTCAATTTAATGCTAAGACAAAAGTGCAGGATTCTTATAAGTGAAAAATTCATTAAGTTAATTAGTTTCACGAAATAAATAATTATAAAACAAAAGAACTAAAAGATATTCAATTACTGATACAATTATTTTTAAAAGAAGTATAAATGTATTCTGAAGATACTACATTATATAAAGTGATTAATTTTTTTATTAAATATCTCTCTGATGAATTATTTCAACATTAATATAAACTACACAAAGCATAAAAATATATTTTGCTTCTTCTCACTATTGACTACCTTCTTAAAATAATTAAGCAATTGCAGTGGAGTAAATTTCCTTTGAAGATACACCATTGTCTAACATTCTCTAACATTTTCCATCACATTCCGGCGAGAGATTACTTGATCACAAGATAATAAACACTATATCCATAGATATGCTTGACTGTATTATTGTGCATTAGATTATAATTAAACATTATACCATTATATTAAGTTAGTGAACAATTAAAAAAATTTGCCAGTGTACTTATATATACTTATTTAAAATATTTATTTATATAATTTTTCTAGGGGATAATTAATTTTAATAATTATAATAATTTTAATCAATTTTAATAATTAGATTTTAATAATTAGATATGTAGAGAATATTTCTTTATAACATTAATTTAGTGGATATTTTTGAAAGGCAACACGTTTGACAGGCGATCCCGAATCTGGTTAAATATTACTCGGACACTAGCACGTGTGTACAGAACTACTAATCTAAAGTTCGTCTGCAGATTGGATTAAGAAACCCCACCCCTGTTTGCGTACATGTGCACATTTATCGTATTATATAGCATGTGACTGTGGAACACGTGTTCAACGAATCGCAAAATTTCGATTTCGTTTATTGATTGATGATGTATTCCTACAATTATTATTCCTACATATTAATAAATATATTGATATATATATATATATATATATATATATATATATATATATATATGTATGTTGTAATTTTAATGAGCAGTATGTATGCAGTGTGTTAGATATTATCGGCCCTTTTCTTTTCTTCCTTCTAATTATTCTTATTGTTATTTATAATTTTTTTTCTCATACTACTATTTGCTTTTAAAATAACTTTTGAAATAGAATAATTTTTCACCAAACTGTTATAAATCCAAGATTTCATATTTTTACAATATGTATTTCCATTTAAATTATATATTTTAAACTATACACATCAATCTAATCTTTAAATCATTAGGATAGTGTTTAAAATAATTTCAAAACAATTTTAAATTAAATTCTGATAGTGACATTAATTGATATTTTAATATCTGCATGAAGATTTAAAATAAAAAAATTAAATTAAATTAAATTAAATTAACTTACATTTCAAAATAAATAGCAAATATAAAATTACATTACTATAAAAAATTCGATATAATTATAATTATACAAAAATTTAAAATGATAATATGTTAACGATAAATAATATTGTATTTTTGATTGTGTATTGTTATTATATTATCATTCACAATCAGTATCATATGCGCAATATTATACCAAGCGCTATTTCATATGAAATGAAAAACTGAGAACCCAATACCATAATTAGTTTTGTCCAAATTTTTGTCCCCAATGTGTTAATGAAAGCAAAAGCTGCGATAAATAATGTCTGTAAGACCATATTAGAGCAATTTTGCTGGAAAGCGCCAGCGTACATTTTTGTCCGGATAAGTACTTACAACACTGCCGTGAATAGGAGTCATTCGTTCCTCCCGATTTCCCCAACTAAGAGGAGACACTTTGACGTTTTCATTTCCAATAGATCCATTCTGTTTGCGAGGCGATATATAGGGCTTAGAAGTTCTATCTACCTGAGGTGCTTTACGATCTCCCAACTAATGGAATTTAACGCAAAAATGTTCGTGTGTAATTATGCGTTTGCTATTTTAAACAGATAAACAAAAGAGAACAAACTGATAGTAAAAAAACATCACAAAATTATTCATACCTGCAGTAAATTTGGACTTGAATAAGAGCGCTCTAAGCCGGTGTTAATGGATGAACCATCCGTTTTCAAAGGCTCCTTATGAATGTCACTATCATTTTGCTTCATTGTTTTTTCTTTTTGCTTCCTTTCCAAATCTCTACAATCATACAATAATACAAATTCAATAAAATCAAGAAATAAACTTACTATAAAATCAAATTTTCATAAAATAAAGAAGAGAGAGAAAAAGACATATTACTTATTAAAAAAAATCATTCAACAGTATTCTTTTTTTCACAGTTCTTTTTTTGAACTTTGATCTTTTAAAAATTCAATGTCAGTATGTATGACTATCCATATGAAAAATAAATTTTCATTTTGTCGGTGCTTTCCAGAAATAATAGATATATTATTGCCAATTAATCATGTTTCTACTGTTATGATGTCACATGTGTTAGTATCTATTCAAACATTTAAAACGTATTTTTAAAAAATACAAATTCAGAAACTATTAAATAATTTTTTTTCTCTCTTTTTCTTTACAAGAAATTTATTAAATAGTATAAATTTATTATAATTTTCTTCCAATTCAAAATTTATGTAATAAGGATCCCGCACATTTTATATGAAAAAATTGAAATATGTTGTAGTTTAGGTGGATCAAAAGTTTCTTCAGATAATATCTTCATATAAAAAATATCATCATATCTTTTATACTTTTATACTTTTGATTTTCGGACTTTTTGCCCGAGAAAACTTTTAATCAGCACCACCTAAACTACAACATATTTTAATTTCAGTCAATTTGACCAAAATCACTTTTTTCATAAAATTTGCAGGGTCCTTTATATATAAATGTACAGATATTTCACACATGAAGATGTGAGATTCAATCATCTTCCCTGTTATTAATTATAATAGCTTATAATTAATAAAATTAAACGACCATTGCCTTCTCTAATTTTGTACTGGTCTATATTTTGTTACTATTAAAATGTATTGTTATAAAATTTTTATATAATATAATTTTTATATAATATTAATTGAATATGTGTATACTTACTCATATAGTTTTTTTCGTTTGCTTTCAATTTCTTTGATTTGGTTTTTTAAAAGAGACAGATTGAGTTCAAGATTATTCTTCTCTTTTTCATCATTGGAATTAAATTTTATCATATGTGCATCTTTTATATACATATTAAACTCATTTTCAACTTCGAGATACATTTTGTGCTGCAATATAAATATTAATAAGAATGTGATATATTCATAAAAATTTATTGTATAAAAATAAGTAAATAAAACTTATTCAACATTTACGATTCATATACTGTGAAAAAATTAAAATTATTGAAGTAAATTGTTAAATAAATAAGTACCATGGCTTCTACTTTATCATTTAGAGATTTTATCTCATCGCGTAAATATTTTTCATCATTAGCACTGTATTTATCATGCTGCGAATAGAGCGCACATTCGTGACTCAATAGCTCCTCGGTCAATTTCAACTTTGATCTCGCCAGTTCGGTTAGCTCTTTCTTTAATTTTAATATATCTTTACATCGTGAATCGTTCGTCAAGGTCGCTGGTTTACTGCTGCGATCGATGATTGGCTTCGCGTTTATCTCATTTTGTGGTGCTTTGTTCGGTGGTATCTTCTGTTGAGGAACTAATGCATCTGGACTCTCTAATTGCGCATGCACATTATTACCGATTCTCGAAGACGGTCGTTTACTGTCGATTGATATCGTTATTTGACTAGTAAAACTTTTGGGTTTGACTGAAGAAATGACATCATTACTGCTCGATCTGGCATGTTTGGATACTACTGACTTGTTGTCACCTTTATCCATCTCCTCATCAACATTGATGTTAGAGGTTTTTGTATTATTTAACTTGCTCTTCGTAATCTCGACTTCGTTCTCGTTTACCCATTCCGGATATTCGATTGCCTCTAAAATTTCGTTCTCAATGTTTTTAGATTTGATAACTTGATTATCTACATTAGGATTTGTCGTGAACGCCGGATATCTCTGTAGCCATTCTTGATATCCTCCGTTTAGAATCTTAATCTTGTTATACTTTGTACCAGGATCCCAATTTTCTAAAATATCCTTTAATATATGTACATGAGTAGTGGTTGTCAGAGACTCTTGCGTAGTATTCCAATCCAGCAAGATTATAACGTCCACATAACGTTCTGCTCGACAATTATATAATTCATACGAATGCTTATCTTCATATGTTGAAAGATATTTCACAAAGTGGTAACCCAGCATTCTAAAAATAAATTCATCATGAGAAATATTTTAGATATCAAATATAAATTAAAAAAAAAGAAAAAATTATAAAATATAGTAGAAAGATTTATTTACCCTGTTTTAATCTCAGATTGTGGAATATTAATGCATTTAATTTGGAATTTATCAGAAAATATTCTAGATTTGTCATAATTAATCTTTTGCCTAGTATCAATGATCAAATATCTGTTACATTTTTGTAACAAATTATATAATTGATTGCATGATATAAATTTATCACTATCACCATATAAAGGATCATCAGTTGGTGTTTCTGGTAATTTCAAGCCTATGTCATTGTTTGGTGCATATATCTCTGTTACTTCTATCCCATCTGTTTCAACTTCCATTTTTTCTATTGTATTGCTACGCTTTTTGGAATTATGCTCATAGCGTATCTCTAATTTTTGTTTCAAGTCTGCAAGTATGTTTTTCGCTTCATTTATCTAGAATAAACGTTCATATATTTTTGCTGTTTATATAGCATATATAATATACAGCTTTAGTAATATATGCTGTATAATTTCCTACCTGGTCAATGGTCATATTCGTGGAATAGATTGATTTACCAGCCTTATAAACCCGAGTTTTTTTTATCCACTCGACTGAATTCAACCATCTTTTTAAAAAAATGTACGCAGTCTCATCGTCTCCCTGCTTCCTCGCTGTTTCAGACTTCTGTCGCATAGCGGGAAGTCTTGAATAGATATTATGTGGTTCCTTTCCATTATAATTAATCTTGGCTTTTTCTGCGAGATCATTTATTGATTCGTAATTGATTTTATGTAAATTCACTGCGTCAGACATTTTGCTTGCTTTCATTTAGTTTTCAGCACAAGATTGAGATGGTGACAATCTCCACAGTGACAGTTTGAATGACAGTAGTTTGCACTGCTGTCAATCAAATGATAAACAAGTGTTAATTGCTTAATCTAGTTAGGACCACATACAGGTCATAACAATTCGTGGAAACGGCCGCATACTGAAAGATACTCGAAGACGTTGACAGTTTTGTCAACGACCGTGTATCGCTGTCACGTTACCGAGGAAACCACAACGTCACAGTGTAACAGTGTAACAAATTTTCCTCTCTACGCGATGCGATGTAGATTTGTGCTCCAAACCAGAGTAAATGCACGGCGCGACTTAAAATATCTCTCCATGAATTGTAGATGTCAGTCGTGCTGAGGTTAATTCACCGTCAGGTCGCTGATAACGACCAACGATTCTCCAGGACGGCAACTCTTTTTTATAATGCAATGTTCACACTTCGTCGACATCCGATGTGTGATATCCAATAGAAAAGCTTTTTTTTTTTAGTGATTTTAACTAGTAATATTTTGAGATCTAGAAACGGTAGTTTTCTATTGGACATTGGACATCACATGTCAAATATTGGACGCAGAGAGAAGACTGAGAGATGTCATGGTCTGCTTTTATGCGATCCCTGAAAGCGATACTCCCTCTATGGACATTGAAAACGTGGACATGAACTACAAAGCCAATGTCCATGAATGTTCTCAGAGGGTAATATATAATGTGCACAATTTCTGGTTTTGTTCCGTGCTATGTGCACGAAATGCCGGTAGCACCAGTGCTGTATAACAAGATACTTATGTATGTAAATTGATGGTAAATAAATTATTCAATCGCGAAAGATACTGTAATATTCAAAGATGAAATAAATATTTTTCTATATTCATTGTCATATTTATATCTTTTTATTTACAAAACACAAAATGCTTGGGAAAAACATTTTTACCCGTATTTCTATAAATCTTCTTAATTAGCAGTAAACTGATCTTTGATATTTATCAATCATTTTTTTAATTATTTAAAAATTTAATTATTAATACATGTATAGAATTTGTCAAATTAATCACTGATTCTTCTGAAGTTTTTATAATTAAGACTCGAAAAATATAGATGTTGCAAAATATTTTAAGTCTCTTCCTTTATATAAAATATAAAGAATTCATATGTTCCATTTTAATATAGCTAACATTATTTTTATATATTTTTATTATAATTTTCATAATAACATAATATTTTTATGCTTAATATAATATTTTTATGCATAATATTTTTATGCCAAATACATATTACAAAATATATGACAAAATATAATACAAATTTAATATAAAATATAATTCGAAATTTAATACAAAATAATTTATTACATGGAATAATTTATTACACGAAAATGTCCAAAATATACGTATAATATAAAATTTACTAAAAATTTTTACATAGTCCAGACGAGACTGATCAGCGAAGATTAATTACGCGACATTTATTATTCATAATAGATATGCATTAATAGAATTTAATAAGTTTTATATAACGTAAATAATCGTGATTAAAAGAGTCATTAATAAAATTATTGATCGTTTCTTCGATTGTAAAAGAAAGTATTTGCATTACTGGCGCATTTTGTATAGATTATCAAAGGAAATATTCAAAATGAAAAGATAGAAATAAACTTCGAAATCAACAATTAAATTACTAAATAAATCGCGATTTAAAATTCGCGAGAAAACGCGACGAATAAATAAATCGACAATAATCGAAATATTCGATTGCGAGATACGCATAATTTTTATAATATGATAATCGAAACCATCAATAGACACGCGTGCGATATAATTATTATCACACAAATGATGACAGATGAAGATATTTTGGCAAACATTTGTGATCCGTATTGTTTATGAACATAAAATTCACTGTCCGATTTATTTGCGATTAATACGCGACTTTATACGAATTTCACGATTGAGAATAAAATACATATCCTATTTCGCGCATGATTAGCTGAATAAGATGAAATGAGCTCTATAAGCTTTAAAATATAATTAAAAATCGCGTTGTGGCCACGTATAATAGAAAATAACGGAACGAATGATTTTCAAAGTCCCTCTAATAATCGATGTAATTGTAGAGTTTAATAAGATTTAAATAATGTAAAGAATCACGTTTAAAACAGTAAATAATGTAAAGAATCACGTTTAAAACAGTCATTAATAAAATTATCGATCGTCTTTTAAATTATAGAAGAAAATATTTGCACTACCAGTATTTTGCACGAACTATTAAAAACAATATTCGAAGATGTGGAAAGATAAACAAAGCTTCAATGTATAAGTCAACAATTAAATTATAAGATAAATCGCGATTTAAAATTCCCGAGAAAACGCGACGAATAAATAAATCGATAATATTCGGAATATCCGATTAGGGTATACCTTTTATAATATAATAATCGAAGTGACTCAATAGACATTATAATCGTGCGCGATATAATTATCACATAAATGCGAAGATATTTGGACAGACAATTTGATGTCTGTAATATTTACGAATACAGTACTCACTGTCTGAGTCAATTGCGAATCTTTATAAGATAAATCGCGACTCGAATTCACGGGAAAACGCATAAATAAGTCCATAATATGCGGAATATTTGATCGCGATACGTATAATTTTTATAATATAATAATCGAAGCTCTCAATAGACACGTGCGCGATATAATTATTATCGTAAATATAGAAAATCGAAAATATTTCGACAAACATTTGAGGTCTGTAATGTTTGTGAATATGCAATTCATCGACCGATTTACTTGCGAATTTTATAAGATAAATCGCGATTTAAAATTCGCGATAAAACGCGACGAATAAATAAATCGATAATATTCAAAATATTCAATTGCAGATACGCGAGTGACATACCGGTAATTCGATAAAAAGAGGAGCGATCTTAAAAATGGAGAACGATTAACATCTTGTTTCTACATCAGATTTCGCCAGATCAATCTGCGAAGAAAAGTTAAGTGATCCATTGAACGTCGGGAACTTCACTGTAGGAGGAAACAAATCCTGGATCTTCCGGACTATTCCCGATAGCAATGATTTTAGTAATAAATCAACGACAATAATCCCTCGTCATTATCTTCAATTTACGAAATTGATATGCACATCAAAAAACATGTTCTTCCATTATTAAGAAATATATTTCTTTATTGAAAATTAAATGGATATAACGACCTTTTTTATTGAAATGTGATTACGAACGATTATATTTATAAATAATAAAATACATGCATTATTGGAGTTTGTGTTAAATGTGCGAACACATATAATTTGGGATACCGTTCGCGCGCGCGAGACGAATCGAACCCGATATCAGCAAGATTTAAAAAATTTCAATTCGAACACAATAAAATAAATCAAATAATTTTAAACAATTAATTCTGGATTAATTCTCTAGATTCTTATTCTTATAACGTTTAAATTAATAATTTTCTTTTAATCAATATCTTACTGATATAGGGGTACCCATTCGATTTGTCTCGAAATTTTTAAGTATTCGCACATTTTATGTAACATTCATGTATAATTTCGCGTATATATAATATATAACATTATTATTAAAAATTATATTATTAAAAATTAAATTATTAAAAATTATAAAAATATTTTGGATACGTGAATTTGTGCATGTATTTTATTATACATATATATAAAATGGTATATACCTAAAAACTAATATTTCAAAATGGCGATGGATGTCCAATACCTGCAAATAGCTTCTTAAAAGAAACTAAAAATTAATGTTAATATCCCCAGCACCTAGAAATAATTTTTCAAAAGAGACAAATTATATTAATTAGAAATATATTCGTTCGTAATCATTTTTATCAACAAATTTATACAAATTAATTACAATATGAAATTACTTGAAAAACTAAAATTTATACACAACGCTATATCCATATTTAATCTACTATTAAATCTTTCTGGCATTATATATATAGACAATAATAATACCAATCCTAGTAATGATAGAACATTTTTAACGAAGAAAAGAAAAAAGTACATTTCTCTCATCTAAATATATATTAAATTAATTCGACGTTAAAAAAGCGTATCGTCGTTGAATTACTACCGAAATCATTGCTTTTGAAAATTGCCAGGAAAACCTGAGATTAGTTCCTTTTTTACAATAAAAATTCCCAATTTTTAACAGGGCACCGAACTAGACGTCGCGAATGGATTTCACAAGAAACCGGTGAGAAATAATTCTCCATGATGAAAATCGTTTTGACTCCTCGGCGGTACGAGCCACGCAACTTTCATTAAGATTTATTTAACGGAAGGAACAATGATAACTCTTTTATTAAAACGACAATCTCGTCTAAGAACGCGAAAAAGAACGCGAGAAAAACACGGTGTTTTCCCAACGGTAATTTATTAATTTATTTATGAATATTTTCCGATACGAAAAAAAAAATTCGTAAATATAAATATAACTGAAAAAAGAAATTATTAAATTCATAATAATTAACTCGCGATTCTATAATATCGAAGATGATCGTTAAATTTTGTGAAGCTAATATTTAATCGTTGACTTATCACATCGAATCTTCACTCTCTCTTATTCGACATTTCTTTATATTTAATTAGCAATATTTAGGAATATTATCTAACAAGAGGGACAGCGATAAAATTCTTCTGTTAAAATGATAATCTTGTATAAGGACGCAAAGAGAACGCGTAAAGAACTCGGTATTTTCGCAATCATAATTTAATAATTTATTTTAAGAATATTCAGTTCCGCGCGATATGGAATTCATAAATAAATAAAGCTAATGGAAAGCATATCATTAAATTTATAATAATTGACTCGCGATTTTGTAACGAAGGCGTCCGTCAAATTTTATAATGCTTTTATTTAATCATTAATTTAGTATCGAATTTTTACATTTTATATAAAAATTTTCCGAATTTATTAATGACTTTTTGACATGAAAATACAAACAGTTACTCTTTTATGAATATTTCAAAAATATATACTACAGAAACAAATACTTTAATTTAACGAATTACTATTATGTAATCATTATACGTATACTTTCGATAATTTTTCGTGTAATTTACATAAGAATTTACAATCGTAAATACAATTTCATATAATATAATTATAGTCATAATTGTATTGTATTTTACAATTAAAATATCAATGTTAGATTATAATTAAAATACAATTATAACTATTTATAATTTACAATTTACAATTTATGATGCTATCAATATCAAATAATAATATTCGATTTATTCAAATATTTAATAACATCGATAAAATAATTTGATATTGAGAGCATTAACATTTGGATTTAATATTATATTTGATTTAATACATATATATTTTTAAGTTTTAAAATAAAATATAACATGTTAAGATTTCTTAAACGTTAATAATTATGCAATTTTTTAAATATTTCTGAAGATAATTTTGATAATTTAAATTTTACTTTTAAAACATTTTTATTTTTAAAACATGTTATATTTATTGTTACAACGTTTTTAAAAATAAATTCAACTTAATGAAGATAGGATTTTTGGAATATTAAAAGAAAGAATGAATCTTACTTAATAGCCCTAACAATCCTACTATTACAGAATTCTAATGATCTTAAGAACCCTAACAACCTTAATATTAATAGAAAAATTCTAATGATTTAATAGCCTTAACAACCCTACTTCCTGATTAACTAAAATTATTCGAGATTTGAGGAACCTATCTCTAATCATCACCTCACCTAATCATGTATATATTTTAGTCACGTGCCCTAACCGCGTGCCCTAACCGCGTACCCTAACCGTATTCTTCAGGCCAGTTGAACCTACCTTTTGTTGATCCTGGCCACTTTCTTTCTCGATCTCTAATCAGAGATCGAAGAAGGAGATAATTACTCCTTCTTTTGCCGGATAATTATCGGCAAAAGAGCGTGAAATATTTACGCTCATTTAGTAACGATCGTTCGATTTCACGATCGTTCGTTAAATATTGAATATAACTTTATTTTAACTGAAATAAAGCCAAATTACTACAAATTTCTATAAATTATATTTTATAATAAAATATAAAATTAATGTGTGTATTTATCATATTACAAATTATTTAATTAATTAATCATTTGGCTTTATATTAAGTTAAAGTAAAGTTTAAAAACAATATCTACAAACAAATTCTACGATGGATGAGCTATGAGCAATTAGAAGATAAGTGCGTATTATAAGAATAAATTAGTATCAAAAATTGATAAAATTGATAATTGTTAATGCGTGTCCTTTATTTAATAAATTAAACAAAATCTTTACAAAAAATTTTTTCTTGATCTCTTCCTTTTTTAATTAATATTTCAATATATTTTCGCAATGGATGCAAAGTATAAGTTCGAAAGAACTTATTAAAATTATTTAATTTAATTGAATTAATTTAATTTAATTATTTAATTTAATTTATTTAATTTAATCCATCCTAGCTCATCCATTTTAAGGCAACGGATTTATCTTCAATCTACAATCTACATCTACATCTACATCTGCAATCTCTACGAATCCATTACCTTAAAGTTAAACAAAAGTTTTTTTCACTCACCGGCACTGATGCGCAACAGCGGAGTTGTTGTTATCGAAGCTAGTTGTCTGTAACATACAAATATAAAATTCATTTATAATAATGCTCACAAAATGCAATTAATATTTAAAAAAATTTTTATCGCGCGGAATTTTATATTCTATGTGTAAAATAATAAGCAGATAAACACGTATAGAAAAATTTTATAAATTTTTGAAACTGTTTTTTGAATAGAAAATTTTATATGACTTTTATAAAAATCTTTCTCTTTAATTCATTTAAATAATAAGATCGAATTATTGTTCGTTTATAATAAGTTAACGATTTATAACAATTAATATATAAATAATAGATATTCACCATCAGGTTGCTCCGCCGATGTAAGATGTCTCTCCCAGGCCTCCTCCTCCTCTCATGTTGTTGGCGCGCGATACTTTTAACGGCACTCCCGCACTCACGAGCGATATTTTTATATCGCTATTTCCGGTATTTAACGCGCGATACTAAACGGCACTCCCGCACTAATTCGGTACGATTAAAAATTTGGTCGCGCGATGTATATATTTAATATATATATACTTTGTACGACACTCCCGGTTTCGGTACGAGCGAAAATCCCATTTCATTTCACGAAAATCAACTTCGAGCCAACAGGTCGGGAATGCAACGATACAACGAGCAAGGACTAAGCCCAAACCGGAAAGAAGACGAAACGATTGACGGAAATAGAGGAAAATGAAGTTCACCAACTCTTTTTCGCGCATAATTATCCTATCTCGTACCGAACCTGGACCCGCTAAGCACGATTTCAGGTGCTTCGCCCGGAACACGAAGTTTCCCGCAATGCAGGATATGGCTACACCAGGCTGGTAGACGGCAAAAGAAGAGGATACCCACATTTTTTAAATGCTAACATTCAGCAATTTAGAAAATGGGGAGGCAACCCCTTTTACCGAGCGAAAATCGTGCCTAGGGGAATCCACTCGACTCCTCGACAGGGTTAACACACGCAGTGCGTGTGGCTGTAGACGAGCAAAGAGAAGGGACCCATTGACGACCATTCCGAGCAATCGATCGAGTTCTAACTAATTCGGGCCGAATCACTTGACGAAGCACGAAGCACGAAGCAAGAGTGTACGTTGCATAGCAACGTGTGCAAACTCGAAACATCCCAGTTAGTTGGCATCGGAAATAGAGACTCGTAACAATAAATGAAATTGGGATTTTATATGAAAAAGTTCAAAAGTTCCGCCAAAACGCGACGACGCGAGAATACTACAACGCGAAAACGAAGCGCTTGCCGTCCGCGGCACGTTGACGGCACCGACGACGCGAAAGGGTACTTAGTTTCCCATTCAGGCACCTTAAGATTTATCATAAATAGAAAAATTTAAGATAAACCTCAAGGCACCATCCAAGTACTAAGCCCTCCCACCGCGACAAGGTGTACCCCATGGGAGGGTTATATTATATATAATTTTATATATAATATAATACATAATTTGAAATTTATTTTGTATTATAGTACATAAATTTAAATTCGCAAATATAAACGATAAATAAAAATATAAAAGATAAAAGAAAATCTATTATATAAAGCAATGTTCAAAATAATTGATTTTAAAACTAATTATTGCGCACAATTAATTTTTACTTTTAAAAAGATATATTTTAATGTTACAAATCGCGTAATTACAAAATAATTTATATTTCTTATAGATATAAACTTTTAAAAATATCATAAATAAAAAAATTTCTATTTTTTATATATTTGAAATATTTAAATAAATATATTAATATGAAATGTTTTATAAAATATAAGAAGTATCTGAAAATATTAATTAATAAAAAATTTTATAAATGTTTTAATTATTTTAAAATAAAATGGAATATTTTTTATAAGTATATGTATTATATATGTTACAATTTAAAATCACTATTGAATCACTATCAAAGAAATAAAACGAAACGAGAAATATGTGTAGTTTGAATATATATATATATATATATATATATATATATATATATATATATACTATTGATAAATAATTTATATATTATTGCGTCCGCGGAACGATATATATCGAATGCGCGCGACACAATCGGCATACGCTGACGCTCGTGCACTCGTAAATAATAACGCGATTTAAGATGCACAAGAATTTTAATAAACCGCGAGTAACATACAAGAATTCAGAATAATCGTAAAATGGATCACAAATAGACGCGCGCGGAAACAATCTTCTTCGAAAGAATTCAACGGGTGACGAATACAGCGGGACGGGACGCGAGGACGCAACAATATAATAAATAATGAATGTGATAAATAATTTATATTAATAACTTACATCATATTTCATTGGTCCATCCGTTTCCAAAATCTCCTTTTTTCTTTTGCTTTCTTCGCTTTTTCCTCGTGGCACTTCAATCCTCGTTGCACTCATTTGAATTCCTCGTTGCACTTACATTCATTCACGAAAAGTTCCTCGTTGCACTTGCAATTGTGTTCAGAGAAAGAATTTGATAATATATGATACGTCTCACATCACTACTTCACTGCTCAAGAGCCACTGAGCGAATGATCGTAAGTCAGAAACATTACCGCGGTACTGTTTATATCGCCAAGGTTGACTATGTGAAGAAAGAATTTGATAATATGTGAAACGTCTCTCACGTCACTACTCAAAGTCATTGTGCGAATGATAATAAAGCCGTATAACATATTAACAATAGCGCTATACTGTTTATCAAGGTCGAACACGGTGTTATTGATAATTCTCTCATTGCCGAAATATTTTCTGTAATATAAAATATTTGCGCGAGGAATATTAAATTATAGAAGTATTTTAATTTATTGATTAAGATTAATTGATTATTTATTAAACTATTCATCATGAAGTCTTTCGTTATGCTAATTATTTGCATCTATAATTCGATTGTTTTACTTCGTGTTCTCTCACAATCCCCCCCTCGTCCAAATTATATTTAGATTGTCAAGTAGAGTGATAAAGTGTAACACGGATGGAATATATTTGTGACTCTAAGTATTAAAATAATAATTATTGTCCGTAAAGATTGCAAACATCGATGTGATTATTTAATATGTTGGATTCCTATCACATTAAATCGATTCTCGATTAAATTGTATATTGTTTAATTAACCAGGATTGAGAAAATTTAAAGCATTGGTCGAAATATTTAATTCTAATATTGTTAAAGAAATATTATAATAAGCATCGATGATCAAAAGATCATAATATATTTAATTCTCTTATCTGCTTTCATGTATCCCCTGTTTCAATTTTTATTCGCAGTAATGAATGATTACAATTCGATAAATATTTATCGTTGCGATACAGTTTCATGTCGTTTATCAAAAGTTAATTAATTTTTAATTATTAATATTTATATCAAATTATGTTTCGATACTAATTGTAATCGTGTTTAGTACAAAAATTACAATATACGAAGCGTTTCTCACCACTACTTTATTACTCGAGAGTCACCGTGCGAATGATGACAAAGCCGTAACGTATAGTGTGCTACTGTTTATATTTTATATTGCCAAAGTCGAACACCGTGTTATCGACAATTCGTTGAAATATTTTCTATATTATAAAATATACACTAACGTGAAATATCAAAATAACAGAAATACTTTAATTTATTGATTATTAATTAAACAATTTATCACGGAGCATTTCGTTACGTTAATTATTTGCATCTGTAATTCGATTGTTTTACTTCGTGTTCTCTCATAATTCAAATTATATTTAGATTGTCAAGCAGTACGATAAAGTAACATGGGTGAAATATATTTGACTTAAGTATTAAAATAATAATTATTGTCCGTAAAGATCACAATGATCGAAGTGATTATTTAATATTTTGTATTCCTATCATTTTATTGATTCTCGATTAAATTGTATATTGTTTAATTAACAAGAATTGAGAATATTTAAAGCATTGGTCGAAATATATTTAATTCTAATATTGTTAAGGAAATATCATTATAATAAGCATCAATATGATTGAAAGATCATAACATAATTAATTCTCTTATGCCCTTTTATGTTTCCTTTGTTTCAATTTTTATTCGCAGTAATGAATGAGTGCGATTTGAAAAAGATTTATCGTTGCGATACAGTTTTATGTTGTTAATTAATTTTTAATTATTTAATACTTATTAATATTTATAGCAAATTATGTTTCGATACTAATCATAATCGTGTTTAGTACAAAAATTACAATATACGAAGCGTTTCTCATCACTACTTTATTACTCGAGAGTCACCGTGCGAATGATGACAAAGCCGTGACATGTATAGCGCGCTTGCTATACGTCGCCAAGGCCAAACATGATATTATTGATAATTCTCTGCCGAAATATTTTACGTACTACATATACACGCGGAATTTTAAATTATAGAGGTATATTTTATTTTAAATTAATTATTAAACGATTGATGTATACCGGAACCTTTTGTTATGCTAATGATTTGAATTTATTCGATTGTTTTACCGCGCTTTTCCGAAGTCAAATTTTATAATATTTAGTTTTGCATTTTAAAAGACTGACTTAGAGCGAACTAAATAAATAAATAAATAAATAAGTAAATGATGTTGAGAAAAAGAAAAAGAAGACACATAAATAAATAAATAAATAATAGCGTGAAAAGAGAGAACAATATACTAATATTTTTATATAATAAATTATTATTAATTAAATTATTATTTATATTTTTATTTATATTATTTATATTATCAGAGGGACATATATGTTACCCTCTGAGAACATTCGTGGACATTGATTTTGTAGTTCATGTCCACGTTTTTAATGTCCACAGAGGGAGTATCGCTTCCAAGAATCATCTAAAAGCGGGCAATGACATCTCTCAGTCTTCTCTCTGCTTTCATATTTAAATTGTAGCTGAAATAAAGAGATGCAATTTACATTAATAATTTTTCATTTTTTTAACAATTTCTTCCTTAAATCTTGTGTAAATCTGATTTACCTTGCAAATTTGTGCTCGTTAGCTTATTGAAATTTAGTAATTTCTGTTTGTTATGTTGCTAGCACTTGAAATAAAAAAAGTCCTGCGTAGTGTGCGCTGCAGAGAACCTTATGTGGGTGTCATGTTCGCGATGATTCATGGTGATATACTGATAGTGATTTGCGGAGCTTGAAAATTTGTTAAAACAATATTTAGAGAATTACAATCTCTTTAGAAGCATACAGATAATTATTCTGGTAATCCGAAGAACATTTATTATATTGACACTCTTTGCGTGCACTTTTTTTCATGGAGACATCGTTACCAAGTAACAAGTGACAGAACCAGAATGGATGTTCTTAATAAACTTCGAAACACAGTCAGCAATACTATCAGCAATACCGTCCAAAATACAGCATACGGCTTATCACAGCTGTCCAGCGTTTTACCTGGCAATCCTGTCACCAGGGAGTTCGAAGCGACCGCTCATGTGGCGAGCGCTGGACCAGGATTATTATGGAAGATTTACAGCGGCTACAAAAAGTCTACCAAACAAGAAGCTGCGATTTTTGTCTTTGAGAAACGCATGCTGGAGAGATGGCCCGCCAAAACGGATCGGGAACTTGTATTGGAGACTCTGAAACGAGGTGTGATGCAGTTGACAAAACTGAGACATCCGCAAGTTTTGATTGTGCAACATCCGCTGGAGGAATCGAGGGACAGTCTTGCGTTTGCGACTGAACCAGTATTTGCTAGTCTGGCTAATGTACTAGGTAAACAGATCCTTCTTTATGTATCTTAAATTTTATATTATTAAAGGAATTAAATTAAATCATATTGAAATCAATACTCTGTTTTAGTTTTTATGTATAACATTTCCAAGTAAAATATATTTTAGGGAATTATGAGAATATACCTCAACCAACTCCAGCAAATTTGAAAGATTATAAACTACATGACATAGAAATACGCTATGGATTGTTGCAATTGGGAGAAGGTTTGGCATTTTTGCATGGTGATGTAAAACTGTTGCATAGGAATCTGTGTCCAGAATCAATTGTTATTAATATCCATGGAGCTTGGAAGATATTTGGTTTTGACTTCTGTGCCTTAAATCAAAATCCAGACAGCAAGCAGGTATAAAAATTATCAATATAAAAAGCCTTATTTATATAATTAGTAACTAATTATAATTATTAAGAAAAATATGTATTATTCAATTTTTATATTCTATAATATAAAACAAAATTGCACAGCATGCAATTATTAATGAATGATTTAATCATTCTATTTTGTATCTATATGACTTGTATATTTTTCTTTTATTGCAGCCATCGTGGTTATATCAGGAATATGATCCGACACTACCAGCAGTTGTGCAACCTCAGTTAAATTATCAGGCACCTGAGTGCATATTAGCTAGTAGTAATGGACCAGCAAGTGATATGTTTGCCTTAGGCATGCTGGTATATACAATATATTCCTTGCAACATCAACCGCTTTATGAGTCTCATAATGATTTAGGAAAGTGCCGACGTTTCTTAGAAAATTTTAAGGGATTCAATGTATCAGCAAAGTTACTTCCAATTCCTGAGACTCTGAGAGATACCGTAAAGCTTATGTTGAGTCATAGTCCAGAATTGAGATTAGATGCTCATCAATTTATTAAGGTACTTTCTTCTTGAATTAATATATTTTGAGATAACTTGTAATTTTATTTTAATTTTTGACTAAATATATCGAAAATTTTTAATTTTTTAAAATATTTAACTTTAAATTGGGATGATTAAAATTTTGTGTTTCCACTATTGCAGATCGAATATTTTACGGACATTGGTGTTAAGACGTTAAATTATTTAGACAAATTATTCCAATGGGATAATCTTCAAAAATCGCAATTTTACAAAGGTCTTCCACAATTGTTAAAACAATTGCCACATAGAGTTACTCTTCATAGAGTATTACCTGCACTTTATAAAGAATTAGTTAATCCACCTATGATACCATTTGTGTTGCCAAGTATACTGCAGGTTATGGAAGTTACTGAGATAGAGGAGTTTCGAGAACATATTCTCCCTAATTTGAAACCTGTTCTTGCTTTGGAAGATCCGCCACAAGTAAGTACATATTTTTATATTTGAAAATCAGTGAATAAAATGTATAAAAGATATAAAATAAAAATGATAATAATAACACTAAAAATGATAATAATAACACTAATAATGAATGTTTATATAATTTTCATACAATAACAAATAAAACATATGTATTAATATATCTTTTACAGATCAGTTTAGTTCTCATGCAGCAAATAAATCTATTATTGAAACTGTGCCCTACAGATGTCATTAAGATCGATATAGTGCCTATGCTACTGCGTGCATTGGAATCTGAATGGGAACAGCTTCAAGAGCTCTGTTTGTCGGCGTTGCCGAACATAGCGACGATGATCGAGGGACCAGTTATTAAAAATGCTATACTGCCGCGAATGAAAAAGATTTGTTTGTCGCCAGGAAAGAAATCTACTAGTCTCGGAGTACGCGTTAACTGCTTGCTGTGTCTTGCGAAAATGTTGCCAAATCTTGATCGCTGGCTGGTGTTTGATCAAATATTACCGTTCCTACAAGAAGTTCCTCATTCTAGCGAACCAGCCATTTTAATGGCTATTATAGGTAATAATTTTTGTGCATGTATAAAAATATTAATTCTTTTTCTTCTTATAAAAAATATAAATGTTTAAACATTTTTTCACATACATTTAGATTAATTTTATTCTAGAAATTTATTAAAAAAACTTTTTCTAATGTCAATAGGTATTTACAGAATGCTACTCACTCATAGTAAGTTAGGTATGAGCAAAGAAATATTGGCGACGAAAGTATTACCGTTCTTATTGCCTCTTTGCATAGAGCAAAATCTTAGCATGTCACAGTATGAGACTCTTTCCACGTTGGTCGTTGATATGATAAATCGAGTAACTAGCGAACATCGAGAAGCATTACGACAATTGGACGCGGTACGTCGCGAGACCCAACAATTCGATCAGGCACTTTCTCAAGTAACGTCGCCCACTTTTATGCAAAACAATAGCCTGAGCGACATTAATTTGACGCCCGAAATTCCATCCTCGAACGCTAATCCTAAACCTGTAAATATTGAAAATGGATTAACCATGGAGGATAAACTCAGGTTTGTTTCAACATTTTAAAAATTCTATATGTTTCACACATTTATCTCGTATTAATTGGAATATTAAATATTTGACAATTTTTTTCTAGATTAATTCATCAGCAAGAAGCGCATCAAAGATTGCAATCTCAATCTATATTGACTCCCAAGACTGTGTCACAACCTGTAAAATCACAACCAAAGGATTTAACCGCCACTTTGCTGAAAAACAATTTAGATGAATTAAATCTATCCATGTCAAAATCGACTATGTCGCAGCCAGATTATTCTAAAAATACTACATACAAGTATAATGAGACTAGTTTAACGCAATCGCAATTTTTAACATCTCCAACGCAAACAATGCCGAATAACATTTTAACGAATAGACCAATGAATTGGAATTCTAAAGGCATAAATGCGCCTATAAATTGGAATTTGCAACAATCCACGTCGATGTGGAATGCTATCACTCCCCAGAATAGTATGAATTTTACAACACAGTCAGAAATTAGGCCAAACTTAAACTTTTCCGGAACGTTACAGCCGTTCATGTCGTCAACTAATGCGCAAACTGATACGAACATATCTAATTCATCCACGCAAGATATCATGGACTTGCTCAGTTAATAGGTAACCCATTTTTAATTGATGATAAAATTTAAAAGATATGCAATATTAAAAAATAATACGATAACGCTACATTGCAATTGCAATACATTGTATTCTCTTTATCTAATGGAATTTCTAGTATCTTTATCGAAGATGAAAGTTACCGTTATTTAATAAGAAATTATATATAAAAAAATATATTGTTTTTTTCTTGTCAGCACGAGCAATCAAAGAGTGTAGTATTATACATATAACATATATATAACAATGATAAAAATATTTTATATATTTTAAATGCAGAAAATGTTTTATGTAAAATAATTCGATTACAAATCTTAAGTAATTAAAAAATATTAATTTTCAGAAAAAAACATTCATTTAATATGAAAATAATATATTTGTGTAATTTTCTCGAAATTGATATTTTTAATATTTTTTTCTCTTTCTAATATTTAAGATACATGATTAAATTTTAATGCAATGTGCACACACATAGTTTTGTATAAAATTCGTCTGTTTCATATATCTATATCTTTGACATTCCGACAATATCATACCGATAACGGAAAAAGTTTATATATAAACTCTTCTGAATGGTTTCCTTATAAGTTTTATTGTATATTTTGCGTTTTAATATCTATAAATTATTGAAATAATTGTATGTATTTATATATAAAACGTAAAGACATTCTCATATATATAGTCGACAATTGTAAAAATATATCTTTCAAAAAATATTTATCTCCATATTCTATGAGATTAGTTAAAAGAGTTATTACAAGTGCGGAATAGTAGTAACTTGGAATGTGATAATAATGGAAGTCACGCAATTTTTTATACAGAAATACATATTTTCATTGTGATTTAATTTCGCCATACTTTCTCACGCTTTAATGTATATATAGCTTGGTCGCGGGATAAAGAAAACTTTAATGTAAGAAATACTAAATGTAGGCATTATTCATATTAAATGATGCAATTCAGAAAATCATGGATCGTTATTTCCATTTTACATTTTGTAATTTGTAATAACGTATTGTTTGTGCTTACATATATCATAATTTGTAGATTTCTAAACATGATTATCTGCTAGCATCTGTTTCATCGCCATCGTATAGCAACATATAAAAAATTGCAAAGATACAAAAAAATTATTTTATCAAGTGACGTGAACCGTTACTCATGGCGAGTAATGAAAATATAATGCATTAAATACAGTCAACATTTTGCATTTAATATATATGTGTGTATATATATATATATATATATATATATATATATATATATATATATATGTGTGTGTGTATATGTATGTATATATATATATATATATATGTATATATATAGTTTTAATATTAAATTTTCTTCATCGTATTTATATATGTAATTGTTATATATAATATTTTGAAGCAAATATAATATTACAATTCATAGCAAGCAGATATAATATTACAATAATATTACAATTCGATAAGGTTGTAAAAAGAAAGTATATATAAATTGTATGCATTTTTGTAATATTATATTATCTAATCTGTTTATTGTTCTTATCTGTTTATTCTTGTTTTTTTCGCTGTTGTGTATGATTGTTAACATTGCTGTTTGAATTTAATAAAACTGCTTCAAATATCACACATCATGATCATATCTTTATCTGCTACTAACAACTACATAGAGACTGTATTTCTATTTTGCACGAATTTACAACCTTTTTCAATAGCTTTGTATAAAGATTAGCCTTCATATGTGCATATTTTGTGTATTTATTGAGAACTTTTTATTTTTATGTTAAATATAAACTTTGAATTTTCTTTTTCATTAATATTTTCTTTTCACCATTCCTGCAATTTAGTTGGATCTACAACCCAAAAAAAACAAGGGTTTGCATCGACAAGGGACATTTCCCCCATTGTTGTAGTTATCGTGCATCATAAAGAACCACCAATTCCTTTGTTCTTGGAACACCACGCAATTAGGTTTCGCAGACGCCGATAACAGTCTGCGTGTGCAACGGCGGAGAAATGCTGAAAGTATCGATTATTCAAGCTGTACACACTATCGTTGCCGTTGTAGCGTAAAAAGAAGTGCCAAGATGAAAAAAAATGTCACCCTTTCCTGTCGAATAGATACACGATAAATAGAAAAAATTAAATGCGGAAGAAAAAAAAGAAAGCTTCAAATAAGGACTCCGCTTGTTAATTGGCTGGGTATGCCTCCCTCTGTAGCAACCCTTCGTTCTCTTTAGACTTGCATCACGAAGGGCTGCACGAAAGTAAGTGGCTCGCACCCCGGGAAGTTAAGTACTCAAACCCTCATTCGTTTGAGAACACATTATTCGCGATAATTATCGCTGCGTCTCGTTATCTGACGATTTATTGAGGGATAAAAAAATATGGTATTCTAAACGCGAAATCTCTTCTTGCGCGTTATATAAATTCCTCTTTCCAATTCTTCTGTTATATTTTTATCTATTAAAAAAAGATAAAAATAAGTTAATATTTTTGCAATACCAATTTATAGAAATATGATAGCTCTTTACGGTTTATGCAATATTTATTGATCACGTATATTTATCAATTATAATATATAGACGAATAAAATTTATATATATATTACACCAATAATCTAGATTTTAAAGAACACTTTACATTGTTAATAAAAGATAAAAGAGCTATAAAACAATCCATATATATCCAATATACAAATAATTTCCTTCTTTTATTCTCAACGTATTACATTAGTCGTTCTCGTCCGACATCATCCCTTTGCCTTCTACAAAGCACCAATATTGCTCAAAGTCACCCCCGACTCTGGCGCCTTCGCAATCGTTCCTTATGAAGGCAAGATCGAGTAGTCATCCCCGGCAGAATCAGTCTTGCCTTTCCGGCTCCAAAAACACGCAATGGCATGGCGCACCCCGAACGTGTATAGATCGGGTATTCATTCATAGAAGCCAACCTTCTGTCATAATACTCTCCCTCAAGGCGTACCTCGAACGATAAACGGGGGTGCGGGCGGCGATGGTGGCGGCAATTCGACCCCGTCTCTACGATAAACCAAGAGAGGGGTGGCCGGCGACCCCGGCTTTAGTCGCGATGTGCGCGTCGCCCCGGCGCAGTTGCTCCCTGTTTCGCGTTTCCGCGGGATCCCTCAGTCGGCGAGCGAGAATCTTATTAGAAGAATCTCCCTTAAATTTTTGAAATAATCTAGCACGATGAAAGAGTGATGGTGATGCTTAAACAATTCCACAAAAAAAAGTCGTGAAAAATAAGCTATACACATTGAATTCTTAGATCTAGTTTCGATTTCGGATGGTATCATGTCATCATCAGTGTTATAGTGTTGACAGGGATTCTCCCAAGGGAACGATCAAAGAATATGGCGAAGGATACTTATTTCTCTTTGTGTTAGATCCAAACATCGCAGTTATGGATGCTTTATATCTCCAGAGAGATTCAGAGTCAAATCTATAGCAAAATAATTATTAAAATAAGAAAAAATTGAAATTCTTATATTTCTTATTTATTTAGAAAAAAAAGAAAAATAAAAAGAAGTAAAAGTAGCATCAGTTTCCTAGCGTCTCGTAAACATCGTCGGCGTTCTCCCTTTCGGAGGATAATTTCGTGTCCGTAGAGGGTTGACCCTCGGAACGCGCGAGGGATGCGCGCGAGGGTGTTTGTACGGCGTGGATAGGCGAATCGGTAATTTCGCGTGTGGCGGACGGGCTCTCGATATCGATTCCAGAAGGTCGCCGCCGAAGTAGTCGCGCAGTAATCGCGCCCTCCGTCTGTCCTTCGGTTGACAGCAAGACAGCAAAACGTGCTTGTCGACGCATTATTGCGCGCGAAATCAATGAGAGAAAAGATCGATCGATCAGGTCGGAGCCGACGATCGAGCTCATCTACTGCGCTTTGACCCGATGCGATCAAACTGCTCTGGAGAAGATGAGGAATGCATCCGGATAAGATTACTACGTAAGCAAAGTACACAGTAAGCAAGTACATTGATATTGCAAAAGCATAAAAAGTATTTTATAAAATATTTAAAGATGTTCTACTAAAAAATAAAAAATTATTTATTATTTATTATGTTGGAAATATTTAAAAGTATCTTTCGGTTTGGGCTTTTGTATTGTTATTAAGAAGTACACTAAGATATTTGATAATGGTTAGAGATTAATCGAATCCTGAATAAGTTTCATCGAATTAAAAAATGATGAGACACATATAAGATAAGATCTTTTAAATAAAAAATATTTAAAATTAACAGATTATTAACAGATTTAGAATTAATTATATTAATTACATCGAGTTAATTTTCAATTAACATTTAATTCTTTTTCTTGCATTAAAAAATATAATCATAGATTAGCTTTTAACAATCAAGAGAGATTTTCAGTTAAATACAGTAATATAAATATATTAATAAGATTTGATAGTTTGATTTAAATATATGGATGTAAAAACAACATTGTTAGTTAGTTGTCGAATTTTCTTGTTAATTGAGTTTAAAATTTGCTTGAAAAAGAATATATTTTCTTCTCAATATTTAATGTAAATAATGGAAATAATTTATATAAATATCGTTACAAAATTAAGACAAACAAAACAATTTTCGCTACAATGTTGTGTATATACATTTGTGCATGTCTTGCGATTCATTTTTAAAGCCCTCGATGTTACTCTATGGCACCTCCTCGATAGAGGGGCGATGTTTATCTCAATATATCAATGTTAATCACCACTACGCATGTGTATAGCTATAATGTATATCTGTCTGTGTGCGGTCGGTATTCCCTTTCGCACGCAGCATCGAACTCATTATTCCAATTGCATAATCAAGCTAAATATTTCCTACATCATTCCGACACGTAAACTATTTATATTGAGCATCATTTATTACTTTAACATTAGTCATTGCAAATTCTTAACATTACATTAAACAAAATGTTAAAACGAATTATTTATTTTATATAATGACCTTCTTTAATTAATTAAATAATTAAATAAGTAATAATACAATACAATTTTATAATTTAATTTTTTTTGTTTTAAAAAGGAAAAACAAATTATAATAAAGATAACATAAAAGATAATAAAATATAAATGTTTCGTATTTTCTAATTCAATATAATAATTTGCTTACTTTAATTAATGACATCATTTTAATTTTGCAAATAATGCAAAATAAATCTTACAATTTTATTTTGTAAAAAAATTTGTAATAGAGATCTGTTTAATTACGTGAACACTTTTTCTAGATCTTTAATTATCATATTTTAAACAGCAAAAAATTCATGTATAGATCGGTTTCTCGCAAATTAACAGAGAGATGCAGGCAACGAGAAATCCCGATTTTAACAAGCACATTTATGGAAGGGTCCATCCATCCATCTATTTTTACGTTACGGTGAAAAGAATCTTCAGGGGGTTCGAGACACCCCGCAGAGACCAGTCAGATCTTCCACAGATATGTGCAAATATTTTTTGAACATAGACATCGAAAAATGATTTAGACAAACATCACACATATAATTTAAAATATGGCTTGAAATGAATAAAAAATTTTAAATAATTATTATTATTGAGAAGTATTTAAAAAAAAAAATTTTATAACAGATAAACATAGAGATTTTTTTATAAATAATATCTATATAAAATATATTCTGATCACATTCTCGTAGTTATCACATTGAATATCAAATACAATTGTGCAACAAAAATGCAAAATTCTATTCATTAAATATGTTATTCATCAAATTTGTAGATGTTATTTATATTATTATTTTTGTAAACATTATCTTAGAGATGAAAAATCGTGTTCTTTAATGCGGTTGATACGGATGTATGCGTACGTGCGTTTTCTGAAACGGTGCAGTGTAGGGACACGACCGATCGATACGGAGGCGAAAGGACGATGCCCGATTTCGATTTCCCTCCGAGAAGCAACTGCGGGGTCGCCCTAAGGGTGCAACACGTGCAATTATACAGGGTTGCAGATTTTCAGAAGCGAAGCGCGGGGGTGCAAAACGTACGCACGCAGACCGGTGACTTTGATCGTTGGCCCAAAGCGAAATTATCCTCTGTTACCAGCACTAACTTATTTGCATCTAAGAGACACTACATTTGCATCTAAGAGTCAACTGTGCAAATATTTTGCATTAACATATCGCTTATAAAAATAAAATGTTTATACGCACACACAAAAAAAATTGAATTAATACATTTTTTTTTAAATTATAAATTCCTAATTTTCAATAAAATTATTTATTAAACTTTTATTCCTAAGTATTTAAGACAATTTGAAATTTTCTTAATCAATAATTAAAACCTTTTTTGTTACCTTTATTTTAATTAATTAATTTAAAAATATATAGTGAATATTCAGAAAGAAATACTGAAGCGTTTTGAAAATAAAATTGAAAATATCTTAAATTATACAGAATGTTCTTTAATATTATTAAAACGTTAAAAACGCTAAAAGCCAGAATGCGACAATTTTTTTAAGAACATATAATGCTTCAATCGCATGTGTGCACGGTAATTCCCGGAGTTAAAAATATTTCAGGTTTTATAGAAACATTCATTATTTTAGCTTATCATGACGTAATCTGGGTTACGCCGGCTTATTTTCTTTGAACATAATCTAGCATGTTCTACTTTATTTGAACATAATCTAGCATATTCTACTTTATTATTCTGTATCAGAATTATATTAACTTAATTATATTATATTAATTTAATTGAGCTATAATAAACTGTGTACTTTAAATATTCATTTAACTTTATCAAAATTTTCAATGCTATATTGTTCATTATTTTTAACAGAATAGGGACGCAAAATTATTATCTTGTCCGGGGCACCGAAATATCTCGGTTAAGCCCTGGCAATCATCAATGAAGAGCCGGACATGAATTGGATATCCGAACAGACATCACTGGGATTATTAATCATCCTTCTCCTGAAATGCGGTAATAATCGTTAAATTTATATTTTAATATTTGCGAATATGCAATATCATACTGAAAAAATTGTATTAAAACCATTTGATGTAAAAAATCTGAAAAATAATAATACTGCATGAAATATTAAAAATGTGCAATTAAAATATTAAAGTATTTGTCAAGAAAGAATTCATCAATGTATTTTTATTAAATTAAGTCTAATTTTAGATAGTGCCTACGTTTTTCAAATTAAATTAATTAATTGTTGACTAATATAACATTGCTATTGATGAAGAAAATATTCGCGTCTTTAGCCTCATGTTTACCGGTTTCAGGTATCACAAGATCGATAGTAGACGTGAGGGAGCCGATATTATTAAAAGTTCTCGTTCCTCCGACCCACACAGCCTTGTCCGGCGATGTGACAGTTTTTATCCTAGATTCGGCGGAAACGGAATCTTTCGCAATATCCACCAATACCGTGATCACCAACGAGACAAATGGTATGAAGAAAGATGAGGAAGATAAAATCGATCCGCAGAAAAACGAAATTAATGGAAGTCACGAACCGCTCGTGCTTAGGTATGTAAAAAGACCATAAAATAATTTAATGAACACGCAAGGGTGTCCTGAAATATTCCGTAATTTACACATACTTAAATAAGTGCAACAATGAGCTTTAAGATAAAAAAACCATGACGATAAAATAAAGTTATCACATTTGCAACTACATGTCTGTAGAGAGTCGTGAGAAAACTTTTACAGATATTTTCTAACGTTTCCTTCAAGGCAAATAATAAAATAATAATAAAATAATAATAATAAAAAAATAATAAAATAATAATTATAGTTTTTGTCTACATAAAATCTCACAAATATTAGAAGAATTAACTACGATTAAAATGATAATGTATATTAAAAATTGCATTTGTACGTTTTGTTTCCAGAGTACTATATGTCGATGGTCTCACATCGGAATTGATTGGTGATATCCCTCTCAATACCTTACCGCATAAAGGTGAGAATATTTCTGTGATAATACCTTGTGGTATCTTCTCGCGCGGCGGAATTTATACATTACGACTTCAGTACAAGTTCTCAACCGTGGCTGCCAGACACAACACTGCCATTACTGGGCTGCCCGAAATTGAGGTAAGAACATTAGTTAATATCAAAGAACATAATATATTATATAATTTGTCAAAATAATTAATTAAAAATATATCTATACGCACAAAACATAAAAGACATATATAACTACGCTTGTGTGACTTGAATTATTAATATTCCTATGATTTATTAAGTTATCTTTAGAATGGATATACTTCATTATATATTGTAATAAAATGTATTAAAAAATCAAGATTTAAATTTACACTCAGGTTTTATACATTTTCTTCTCGAAGATTGTTAGTGGACGTTAATATGTGACATTAATAATGTTCCAAGAATTTATCTAATTGGAATGAAAATTTCTAGATGAGCAGTGCCTTAGACGTAAAGTGGCCAACCCCTTCTCTGCTCCTGGAATCCCAACACTTTGGTACATATCCTAGTCAACCGGTAATAGCGACCATAAAGTACAATGGAATCTCATGTGTGCCTGATAACGGCATTCCCGTAGCGGCTTATAGTTTGCAGCTCATATATTGCGGTACCACCGCCGCCGCCTGCGATCCACAGAACAACAGTCGCACGCAAGTAAGTGCTATATATAAAAGTAATAAATCATGTATGTAAATCATGTATGCGAAAAAGTGTACGCATGAATCTTGCGTTTGTCAAATGATAAAATTCCTCATGATCTACTTTCTCATTTTTTTTTTAATTTTCTTAGGTACTCTATTACGAGGAGATAAACGGCTTCACCTCGCCAAAGGTCATCGAACTAAAGTGCGATTTTTTCGGATTGGCTGGAAATTACGCACTTAGATTAAAGGCCTCGGACGTTAACCCTTCCGCACCGACGACTAGCGCGTACATCAAGGTAATTGAACTCCTCACTCTAAGTAATTAAAACAGAATTATCATCGGAGAGGACGCTAATTAAAAAAGTGATTATTACAAGATAGTGAACGATTAATGCACGTTATGCGCGCTTGTTGAACTGTAAATAAATTAATTGGACAAGATATCTGCGAAATTGCATTCTCCTCTCTTTCACACGCAGGTGGAATGGTCGGACGAGTTCAGCTTCAACGTTCACGCAAGATCGATCTATCCCTGCGAGGGATCGGCGGGCATATCGGTCCTCTTCCAGTATCCAGCGTGTCGTCTTCAGGGCGATCGCGTGCGTGTCTACGGTCGCCTCCGGGCGGACGTGAGTTCCCTGGCACCGCCGTCCGCCTTACATTACATCGCGGAATTAAAGGCGGCACCGGGAAAGCACTCGTTGAACTTCGACTGCGATATCTTCACCGAGAAGTTCATCGAGTACTGCTTCGTTTACGTGAGCCAGGCGATCACCGGCGCGATGGCGGAAGTAAAGCTCGCGTGCATACCCACCTTCCCGCTCCTAGGTAAGCGACATGCAAATGCGCCCATATAGAAGCCTTTATTCTCGACAGATTTATCGCCTTGTTGCCGTCGAGATTGCGAGACATGTAAATTTGATTTTCTTAACGAGCCTCACGATCGTTTCGCTGTTTGATCTAGGTCAGAAGAGATGAAAGGATAAATATGATTTTTGATGGAATAAAAATCGGAAACACAAGTTAATTTGATTATTATATTGTTATTATGTTTCCTTAATTTTCTCGAGCTATAAATATCAAACTTTATATATATATAAACTTCATATATAAACATCAAACTTCTCAATAATTTTTAAATCATGGATAACTGAAAGAATTAAATTAAATAATATAAAATATGAAATTATTAATATGTTTATTAATACATTAATTAATTTTTCTTAGCTAAAAGTAATATCGAAGAAAACATATTCCATTCTCTTAAAATCAAATTTTTTAGACAATTTTCGAGAGACAAAAGTTCGATCTCTGACAATGAGATATATATATATACACTCCTTCTTTCTCATATTAATTATTAATGCAGAAAATGACGCGGCCGGTTGGGGTCCTTGGAGCGCGTGGAGTCCTTGCAGCAGCTCCTGCGTGGGTGGAACGCGTAATCGATATCGATTCTGCGATACACCACCACCGAAATACGGAGCAAAATTTTGTCAGGTAAATTCGACGATATGAAAATTGACGAATGCAATCGCAAACAAGTTAATAACACATTTGTTTTAAAACAGGGAAAAGCGGTCGAGACAGAATCGTGCGGCGGCACCGGCAGGATCGATTTTCAGGAGGCGTGGAACACCGAGGGATGGGAGTGTCGACACGGAACGACATTAGCGGCCACGAGACCGGAAGTCACGGCTCAGATCGGTCTTCAGTGTCGATGCGGTTGTATTATAAATTTCCACGATCAAATCTTGAACAAGATTCTAGGTGCGAATACACAAGCCTGTCCCGGCCGATCCTTTTGGCTGCTGCAGGTAAATTCGTTTTTGTGTGCACATATATGCGCGTATTATTTTTATACTCGGAACAGAATAATTTTTTATACTTATTGTTAATCGCAAAAGATGAAGCAAGGTTCTTTATCTTTTTGTCATTTTTATAACGAGATATCTGTCGATCAATTTCATTTTTGCGTAGGCGAAATCGGATTACGTAATCCGCCTGCACTTGGACCAAACGCAGTTTCCCTGTCCAGGGCAATACTTTCGCATCCGCGACGGTGATTCGCGAAGTGCGGAACTCTTGACGGATATTGGGTTTGACAAAAGCGCACCCGCAACGGGAACGATATTTTCCTCGGGTCAAAATTTGCTGTTGGAGTTTTTCAGCGACGAGTCGACTGCTTCGGGGGACTCTTGCGTGGGTGGCTTTCTAGGACATGCGAGCATGTTTAGTAAGCTTAATGAATTAACATAAATTACATTAAACGAAAAAAAAATTGTAACAGTAATCTTTTTTCACCTATAAATCTTATGATATTAAATAGATTAATAGAATTATTATAATTATATTAAATAATTTTATTTTTTAATTTATAACATCATTGTAAAATTTCATTATATTTAATTGTAATTATTTGATATGCTTGTGTTAAATTTATGCAATTTATTTTCAGAGAAATTATACGAAAAGAACAAGACGTTGCTCTCTTCGGAAACGAGTTCCACTTCCACTGTCGAACGATGGATTTTCTGGGGACCTGCGCATTTGGCGACAGCATCTCTTTTGATACTCATATTCTTTATATCTATTTTTCTAGCATTGCAATTTGCATTGAAATATAGAAAGTATCATATCGCGGAAGATTTGGATACTCTGAGCGAGCATTCCGGTGAATATATTTTACAATAATAAAATAGTGTAATAAATATTATTGCGTTTTAAAAATTTAAAGATTAAAAACAAACACAATAAAAATTATATTGAATTAATATTACAATTATAATTATAACAAAAATATTATAAGCATAAATATTAGAATTACTAAAAATATGCCAATTACTCAGGATGTAGCGATACGATGGGACGAGCAAAATCAATGTCTTCTACGACATTAATATCAGAAGTCGTGTCTTTAGTGGGATTGCCAAGAAAATGTACACCAAGACTTTCAAAACGTAAATTGGCTCCTTGTGCGGTAGAGGATGGCTACGATAGTTCAGAAACTTTGGCAGAGTATGTAATAAGTTCGTATGATTAATATGTTGCAATTAATGCATTAACATTTATAATATTAACATTTAATATTTTGACATACTTTTAAATATCTTTTAAATATTTATGATTTTTATAATTTATAATTTTATCTAAATCTAATATTTTGATAAATATTAAATATTTTACTTTATTTATTCTATAAACTATTGATTCGTCGAATATTTTATCGCGACTTTTATTGGCGCGTTTTCTAGTATGTATATCTTTTGTGTAATAGATATGAGGATGAAACTAGCTTGAGCTCTACTACTTTGAAACAAGATAACGAAGAAAACTCTATAGAAAGAAGCATAATACCAAACAAACTACATGTTAATGAAACATCATCGATAGTATCGGCTATTATGGCAGTTGGTCAGCCGGAAGTAAAATATGCCCAACCAGTCAAGTAATTATAATTAATTAATTTATCACGTTTTATGTAAAGATATGTTTTTCTATATAATATCCATAGAGAAGTTGACATAGTTGAGCAATATAAATCGCAAAATATTTAATAGACGAATCAAATCTTCAGCAATTTATGCAATAAACACAATTATTATATAAAATAATAGTTGTAATGTAACATATTGTACAATAAATAAAAGTAAGTTTTTGATAGAAATAAAATATTTCAAATAATATATCTTTTAGTTATGTGTATTTTGAAATATCTCTGACAGTTATATAATTAATAGTTTATATATTACTCATATTTGCAGATTACGCACTCTAGGATCTAATACCCCAGCAGCGGACAAGCTGATGTCGGATGACACAACATGTCAAAGTACAGCGAGCATTATTAACAGTCCTCACATTGCAAGACCTCATCATTATGCGTCCAATCCTTTGCAATCAAAGGTAAAGAAAGTTTAATCCGATTATATATGTATTTTATCTGAAACGACACAAATTTAAAGTTAACACATATAATTGAGAATGAGATGTAAAACTATATTTTTTATATAATTTCAATAACAATATTTTAATAATAAAACATTTAAAAGAATAAATGTTAAACAAGTCGAGATAATTTTGAACAAAATGAGAAATTTGAGATAATTATATTAATGTACAAGCCAAATAATTTAGGAGAAACTGAAAAAAATAATCAAAGAAATATGCCGTTTTCGAAAAAGACTATGAATTATTATCAGGATTCGTCGACGAGCAATCCACTATCGGGTGTTTCTACGTTACGCAGCGGTAAAGAGACAAAGGATCGTCGAAATCGCGAGCGACTGCTTCAAGGACCGGGCTCGGAGTTCAGCCTAACTAATCCGGAGACGGATATGGAACTGGATTATTACGATTACAACGTAGCGAACGCCGGCGCCGTGCCGGGTTCGTATTTAGGTATGGATCCAGCTTTTCTCCTATGGATTCCCCCGTTATCGATGTCTGAGGATTCTGAAGGTCCGTCTGCGGATCGACCGGATTGTTTTCAAGGCACGACGGCGAGTCCGGCATTATTCCGACTGCCGGAGGAGATCACCGAGGGCGCGACCCTGACCCCGGCCGAGTATCGGCGAATGCGACAAAGGCTCGCGTCTAGTGTCGAGGAGACCAGACTGAGCAGCTTCGAGCAGAAACGCCAAGACTCGACGTCCTCGTCTTCATCATCAAAGAACGATTCGTCATCTGGCGGTAGTGCTCTGTCCGAGGATAGCATCAACAGCGAAGGCAGAGCGGCCAGGCTGAACGAACGCCTGTTGCCAATCCACCGGATCCTGGAGGACTCTAGGACTCGAGTGAGCGAAGAATCCTTGTGCGGTCAGCTTGGGACCGACAGGACGCAATGCATCATTCCCAATCGTCTTCAAGCTACTAAATTTGATTTTTCCCAGGAACAGGATACTTCATCGAGAAGTAGTCGACAAGGTAGTTATGCAAATATCACCGACAACATGACAAAATCGGAAGATAAAGCAGAGAAATCAAAACAGACTTCGAAAAGGTATACCGAGGACGCAATACTTCATAATGCTACTTCGAAGTCGTTTTTTAATCAAAAGACAAAGGATGTCTCCCAAGAAGACAAGAGGAATCGTTATTTCAAGAACGAGAACACGTCCAGTAAGAACACGTCTGGTAAATCGAGTTCGAAGACACAAGGATACGCAGATGGCAGAGAAAAGGATCTTCAGGATGCCAAAGACGATTCCAAGTCGGATATCCTTCTGACGAATCTGAACGTAACGAGTAACCAATGCAAATATCGAGATTTTATGCAGTTCACGCAACCTCGAGAGATGAATAAATTGTCAGATTGCACCAACATTCCGATGATTGAGTTCTCGGGGCCGCGATTAAACTCGCCGGCGACAGCTCGAAGACTGACGACGGACAATTTCAACATCAGTTTGTCCAAGAAAGAGATCCAGAGTCCGGATTATGGAGTCGAGAGCGATATCAAGGTGGAATCGCATGACTCCTTCTATGATCTAATCCGGGAGAACGAGGATGGCATTAAATTCGCGGACGACGATGACGACTATATCGATAACAGAGCGAACATGTGAAATCTGTGTTGTAATTATTACGTATGGTTGCGCAATAAAGATCACTGCTATTTTATGGCTGAGAATATTGTATTGGCACGATGACGCGTTTCGATAAATTTGACAAGACGTTTTGATACGTTAAATGCTATATTTACCTTTTATTCGATCTTGAATATTTTTTTTAAACTTTTTATTTATTATGTATTATACTTTATTACTGTAAATGTCTGCAATTGTTTCATATATTTTTAATTCATCAAATAATCATAGACGGTAATAATCACCAAATTGAAATCACAATTTGAAGATTTTAAAAATAAATGACGATAAACGTGTCAACTCGTCTCTCTCATTATTAAATATTTTTTCTTTAAAACGCGGAAGGACGGAAAAGCAAACGTAATTGCTTTAATCGCTATTTTTATAAATGTGTAGATTATTTCTCGCACGAAATATGTAAATATGTTTCCCGTCCATCGCATTAAATTATAGTCATTTCGAATATTTATAATTCTGCCTTGATTACTTCTGCCTCATTACTTTGCTATTCTCAATTATATATTTCTTATGGAGTTGCTTCTGAAGTAAACTCTCCGTGTTCCCTATCGGAATATATTGTATAAATCATTTAAAACGTTGACAGTTAAAAATTAGATCTTATCATATTTTTACAACCTTATTAATTTATATCTTATCCGGAATATTTCGAAATTTGCACAAAAATCGATGCACTAAGAATTATATTGTGTATTTGTTAATTTCTGTGATATGTTAATGTTTTGTGAAATTACCGCGTGTACACGACATAGAAATAAACATTTTTCGTATGTAACATTTCCACAGTCTTTTACTAAATTATTGTTAACTATAATAATGTGAAAAAAAAGATATCTCGGTATATTAAAGGTAGGTAAAGTTGTTAATAGAATATTATACATAAAAAAACTTAAATTCTTATTTTGTTAGAATTCTTATTTTTAAAATTTTAATTTGCAAATCTGCTAGCTTGATATTTTTTAGCGATAAGTAAAAAGACAAAATTTTTGGTATGTTGTATTTAAAACATATTCGATTTCTTTGTTTCGATATATTTATATTGCATTATTTGTAGTTTTATTCTTTATTTATAATATAATTATAGGAAAATTATCGTTAATTGTTATATTTTTTACATTTGTTTGCTTTTGTGATCTCAATATTTTAACGACTTCGAAAATATCGTTAGAAGTATTTCATTGTAAAACTTATCAATTCAAGATGTTCTATAAAAGAATAATTTAAAATTATATACTATAAAGTCTCAAATAATTGTTAGATTTTATTAATTAATATTTCGTAATTACGAGTTATTGAATTAGATATCATAAAGTTTTCAAATCAATCGATATACCTTGGGGGGCGTCTGGTATATCAATAACGTCGAATATCGACAAATCGTCTGACAGTTATTCTGGTACAATAATGACAAGAATTAGTCGAACTAAAACCATTGATACGTACTGATCAAGATGAAAATACATGTGCTCGGATTTTTCATTATTTTCTGGCAATGCAGTATGTGAAAAATAATTATTTGTATCAATCGTGATATTACACATTTTTTTAAGTTTAATAACATCTCAGATATATCATAATAATGTAAAAATTTTATCATTTATTTTATTTTATCATCATTTATAATTGTATTATCTTATGAATTATACATTATAATAAAAAATAATATTTAAATAAAACTTAATTAATAATAATAAAGCATTATATATATATATATATATATATATATATATATATATATATATGAGATATATTAATTATATAAAATTAAATATAAAATTTTGTTGAAATTTTTTATAGACGCTTTCTGGGGTTTTTATGTATTTTCAACCGAACATTTTAAGTCACTATATCATTTAACTGGGCTATACAATATGAAGTTAAAATGCAAAGAATTAGAAGATACACCGTTATTGCGTCTTAAAAGGAAGCTTCTTTGCAATTACGATAGCTCGATTCATCCGAATTATTTCAAAAGTAATGCCACCGTTGTCACTTTGAGATTGATGCCGAAATTAATGGAATTAGTAAGTGTGTAATCATAGAAATATCTCGAATTATATATAACTTGATTATAATCAATTGTAAGGTGAAAAATTATAACAAATCAAGCATCACTTTTCAAACATAAAATTTATAAATTTTTTATAAATTTAATTGTTTTACTTCTTGATATAAAGTGTTTTAATAAAATAAAGATTTTTGCCATTAATTTTCATTCATTATTCTTTCTTTGCACTTCATATTTTTTATTATTCTGTTTGCAGGAAAATGATCATGCTATATTGTCATTGCATAGTTGGATAACGCTTGTAAGTATATAATCCTTATAAAAAGCATTGTTATGTCTCATCCATGCTTTAATCGAGTATTTCATTAATAGACTTGGCCTGATCCGCAACTTATTTGGACACCGCGTAATTATGATGGAATCAATTTTGTTAATGTAAAAAGTTGGGAAATCTGGACGCCCAATTTGTATGTCTACAACTCGTAAGTTGATTTTTTATAATAATTGAACAAAATGATTCCATTCTTTTTATTTTAAGATAAATTGCTTCTTGTGCACTAATCGTCTCAGTTCTCATTTTTTTACATAACGTAATATAAATGACTATTTTTTTCGATTCTTTTTCTTAGTGGCGATATGTCGGAATATCAACTCGAATTACCTGAGATGAAATGTTTGTTCTTTAATGAAGGCTTCGTTAGTTGCGTACCGGCTGTAAAATTTGTTGCCAAATGCGATCCCGATTATACCGATTTTCCTTACGAAAAATATCAATGTCGCATCACATTCGGTTCATGGAGACATACAGGAGTAGAAGTCGATTATCAGTTAGATAAAGATGGGGTATTTGTTTGCGAAGTCAAATTAATTATTTACTGCAATTATTCTATAAATATTTAAAATATTAATCGTTAATTTTCCTTACGTTTCATATATTCTTTCTGCACATAAATTATTAACATATTACTTTTGATCAAACTTATGTATTATAGAACTAAGTGAATGCATCTAAAATTAATTAAAGTAAAAAATATTTTTTTACTACATTATTTAATTAGCAATTTATATAATGCATTTGCTTAAATAAGAAAATTATAATCTTATTTCGAAATAATACAATATCTAATATGTCATGTATTATATTGATTGCAAATATTTTTGCAAAATTGAAATTTTTTTGACAGATTACTATGGATGGCTACGAGAATAACGCAATGTGGGACTTGAAATTTATAAATGCAGTGAAAGAGATGAAAACGCATAAATGCTGCCCAAATGACACTTTTCCAACAATTGATTATAATTTTTTATTGACACGCTATCATCACACAAATCACATAATTAACACTATACCTGCTATTGGTGAGCAATAGTTAACGAGAATAAAATCAAATAAGATAAAGCTAAATACTAATGTTTTCTTTTAGTTTTGATATTTCTTACTTTAACGGTTCTTTGTTTGGATCCAAAATCGGTGGAGCGAATTGCATTGGCAAGCGTAAATTTTATTTGTCACCTGCTCTGCTTATATCATATGTACTGGCAATTACCTTATAATGGCATTAATATACCTAAGATATGTGAGTAATAAGGTTTATAAAGAATATAAATATAAAAAGATAAGGAAAAAATATAATACATTGAAAAAAATTTAATTTGTATAATTTCAAGAAATCTGTTAATTATCAGAAAAAGAAATCTGTAATTAACAGGTTTAGAGTATATTAACTAATATTTAATTATTAAGATGTTCAATTATTAATTGAATATAAAATTTGAATATATGAATTATTTCAGAATATTAAACATTAATATAATAAAATAAAATAATAAGCTAAAACTATATATGTATATGACCAAAAATTTTTTGATTTTTTTTATTTTTACAAGGCACAAAATAGCAGATACATACATAAATTAAAATTAAAATAATGTCTAAGAATTCATAATACATTGCAAATGAAAAAGAATATCAATTAATGTTAAAATCAAACTTATTAAATATACGATTAAAATTTTTTTAAATATAATAAATTATTTTTATTATCTGTAGTTATATTTTATGGTGAGTCCGTTGTTTTGGCTGCTCTTGCCATTGTCTTAACGGTGTTGTTACGCAAATTGGAAGACATGAACACAAAGATGCCAAATTGGATCTCATCCATGACAATGTTTGTCTTGAGCAACAGCATTAGTCGTTTTTTGATCTTGAAGGATAATGAAACTAAGGTGGCAGACGAAAATATAGTGACTGAAGAAAACTCGAATGTTCCAAAATCTGAAACAGAGATGAAGGCACCATCTTGGAGACATTTTGCTACTACTATCGATTGGTTGTCTTTTATATGCGTGATTTTTACTTACATTATCACGCTAATCATATTTGTACCCATTAGTTAATTTATATTTAAAAATATGAACATATAGAATATCCTCTAAAATATTTACTACTGTTTTAAAAAATTTATTTTTAAAGCACGTAAAAGTAGTAAAAGTGTCATTATTTTTTGCATTTCTCGATTATTATTACAATCATTCAAGTCAATTGATTTAAATCAATAAATTAGTAAGTAAGTGAATAATAATAATAATAAAATAATAATGATATAAAAATAATATAAAAATGCAATCTCTTTTATAAAAATAAGTTATGTTTTTTATCAATTTCTTTAATTAATTAACTGATATGTCACTATTTTACATAGCAATACATTATTTTATATATTTTTTTAAAAACAATGAACTGTGTAAGTATAAGTTCTGCAATGATTATGTCTATTAATATGTATTCTGTACATACAAAATATGTAAATAAATTTCATTTATTGCATTGAATTGTAATAAAAAGAATAAAATATAATCAAAAATTTAGATCTGTTCTTAAATCTTAGATTCTTAGATCCCCGATTTTTTTTCTCTATGTAGAATTTATTTATTTTTAAAAAAATTTTCATGGTCTTGATTAGAGAGAACATTACATAAATAATAAAAAATAATTAAGACCTTATATTTTTTTCTGCTAATATTTATATTTTATTTAAAACTAGAACCTATTTAATGCAGATTTTAAAAATCTGTATAAATAATAAAATGTAGTTAAACTCATAATTATTACAGCAGCATAAAAGCTGAAATTTTTATTTTTTAATCTAGCTTTTAATTTAATTTTAAATTAATTTTATTTCAAGAACTAATTTAATATTTTTAAATATAAATTAATATTTTTAAAAAATATCAAAAATTATTGCTACTGTTTTATGATATTATTTCGAAATATTCTATGAATAAAGAAAATAAAAATTTATAAAAACAGAATCTCAAAAAATGGCAGACTTTATTGATTAAGGCATATTTTCATCTTGAGCCGTACATATGAATGTTTTTATATTTATAACTGACAAAACTTTCAAATTAGCGGTCTCGAGTGAAGGAGATTTAATTATTCTGAGAGCGATTAATCCAACTTGCCATAGATATATTGGATCAAAAGTGTTTTGAATCTGATTATTATAAATATAATATATTAATAATATAAATAATATGAAATATGTATCCTATTGAACACTATTTTGCCTATAAAATACCAGATTGTTTATCCCAATTAATAAATCAAATGTTTATTCAAAATATTTTTTTGATTAATCTAATAATTCAAGTACCCCTAATAACTCAAGATAGAGTTTATGGCATTAATCGTTTCCGATGCGATAACAGTTGCTTCATTTGAAAACGCTATTGAAGTTGATATTTTAGGGGCGTCTAATATATCAACAGCGTAGAATTTCATGAGGCATTTGATAAAATTGTTCTGCTATTATAATGAAGAAAATTAGTCGAATCAGAGCCGTTGGCTCATACCGATCAAAATGAGAATAATACAGGTGTTCGGAATTTTTATTATTCTCTGGCAGGATCAAGTTCGTATGTATATGACAATTGCATTGTCTTGATTACATAATAATAATTGTGATTATTTCATAATCATCTCTCACATATAAAAAAATAATTTTTATATTAAAATTATTTTTCTAACATTACAAGAATCATTCTAATTAAAAATAATTTGATGATGACTAGATATTATATTTATTAAAAAATTGATCTAAATATTTAGATTCTCTCATCGTACAAGAAAATGTCGTAACAAATGGATGTAAAAATCTGGAAGATACAACACCATTATTGCGCCTTAAAAATTATCTTTTTTGCAAATATGATAGTACCGTCCGTCCAAATAATCACAACATAGTTACTAACGTCTCTTTAAGGCTGATTCCAAAAATGATGGAATACGTAAGTATAAATTATTAAAAGAAATCATTATAAGAAAAATGTCACATTTTAGAAACAAAATTAAAGATATATGATTGTTTGAAACAATTTTGATAAAATGTTTAATGTATTAACATCGTTCTCTATGTATAAAATTTCAGGAAATTATGATATTTTTGGAAAAAAATGTTTGTATTATCAGATTTTAACGAGTTCGGCTTATATTTTTATTTTTTGAGATTTAATTCAAAACATCATTATTATTCAAATTAAGTTTCGTGCGCAATTTTTTTATTTTTATAGTTATTATAATGTATATAATAATAATATTTAACAATACTACGGATACAAAAAAGTTAATCTTACTTACACAGCTTGAGGACCAAGGTGTATTAACACTTCACAGCTGGATGTCATTTGTAAGTTGCAAATTATTTTGTTCTTGATGGCTTGTCTTGCTTTTAATTAATAGATATTTTAATTAACAGTCCTGGACGGACACGCATCTTGTTTGGATACCAAACAATTTTGATGGCATTAATTATATTCACGTAAAATCCTACGATCTCTGGGTGCCCGATCTAAGCGTATACAATTCGTAAGTTAGCCTTGTATTATTATTATTAATATATAGCATGCTAAGAAGATTTAACACATTTTTCCGATTTTAAAATGAATTGTCTATCGTATTAAATTTTTCAATTTTTATCTACATATTGACACTTAATTATATGAAAATTAATTATATAAAATTAATTACATAAAAATAATAATTATCTTTAAATGATAATTGTTTTAGTGGTGATATGTCGAACGATCTACTTGAGCTGCCTACAACGGATTGTTTAGTCTTCAATACAGGTTCCGTCATTTGTGTACCGGCTGTGAAATACATTTCGAAATGCGACGGCGATTACACTTATTGGCCTTATGATCAGCAGAAGTGTCGTATTGTACTTGGCTCATGGTCGTATGCGGGGGAGGAAGTCGATTTCCATCTAAAGGAAAACGGGGTATATGAATTATCTTATTTACAATTTATAATTTTCTTTTTTTCATATTTTCATCATTTCTTCTTTCTCTTTATTTAAACATTCTCAATAAAATCTTGACTAATAATAAAATATAGTAAAATTAACGTATTTGAAATTATTGAAAAATCCTAATTTATTTATAGTTTCTGAAATATCTTTGTATTTTATTTATAAGTGAATTTATATATTTTATTATATTATTTTAAAAATAATAATGCTTGGTTATATTTATTTCAGATTTACATGGATAGTTATGAAAATAATACATCGTACGACTTGAAGTTTATAGACGCAGTGAAACATGTTAAAAAATACAAATGTTGTCCAAACGACACTTTCCCGAAGATCGATTATACATTTTTGTTAACTCGGCATTACGGTATAAATCACAAAACTATCATCACACCAGCAATTGGTAGGCACTTTCTTATAAATGCAAAGACACAAAATAAATTTCAACTAAATAATAATAATGCTTTTTTCAGCTTTGATATTTCTCACTTTGACGGTGCTTTGGTTGGATTCGAGATCGATCGAACGAACGGCGGTTGCGAGCGTGAACTTTATTTGCCATCTGCTCTGCATATACGACTTGCACTGGCAATTGCCATATAATGGTAGTAATCCCCCTAATATATGTGAGTATTATAAAAAATGTAATAATTATAGAACATTTCAATTAAAGTATTTCGAAATTTAATAATTTAATAATTTTAAAATTATAATGTTTTTTATTAAATATTATTTAAATTTATTTAATATATGAGATTTTTTTATATAATTGTGAGATTAGATGTATTATAAAAATATTCATCAAAATTAAAATTAAATACAAATTTGAAATACATATAGCCGATTTATCAAATCACGAATTATTTTTTATGCATTCACATATTCCACAGTGCTATTCTATCGCGATTCCTTGGCATTGGCTACTTTCGCATTAATCTTGACGACTTTGTTGCGCAAACTGCAAGATATAAGTACAGACATGCCAAGTTGGATCTCATCCACGACAATGTTTATCTTGAACAACAAGGCTGGTCGTTTTCTAATCTTAAATGACGAGGAGTCCAAGATAGCAGGTGAAAACATGATAATTGAAGCTAGTTCGGACCTTCCAAAATTCGGAATGAAAAAATCCTGGAGATATTTTGCCGCTATTGTCGAATGGTTGTCATTCTTTTGCGTTATTCTCACTTATGCCATTATCTTAATTACTCTTGTACCTATAGGTAATCAATGATAAAACATTTCTTTATAAAAATCTTTTAAATAATCTTACTCCTACTTTTATGGTTAAAATAAATAATAATCATGTGTGTTATTTTTAATTGAAATATACGATATTTTTTATTTCTTCCACATAGAACCTTATTAATAACATATTCTTGTATATGTGTTAGCAACTTCTATAATGTAAAAAAATACACGCTTAATATTTATATTTGTAACGATAAGAAAAAATATAGTATCTCAGGAAACCTATTTGCAAAATGTATAATGAACATATATCATATAATAAGAATAAATAAAAATAAATTTGTATAAAATAAACTATAAACGTTCTCATTTTTATTATTTTTTTCTACTTACTTAAAAATGATCTATGATTCGTATAAATATTAAATAATATTATTATTATTGTAATAATTGTTTAATTTAATAATTTTAAAAATTATCAATTTTGTACATACATAAAGATTCAAATTTAAGTGAGAAAAAAAACCTATAAAAAATATATAAATATATGAAATATATAATTTAGAAGATCGAAGAAAGTAAACAATGAAAATTTTATATTTTCGTCGATAAAATATATGTTACTTGTGGATAATTGTCCTAAATATTGAAAGCGATAAGAGTTTGCTATTGAAGGGGCGGTCTTCGAAATCTGCAGTTTTATGTTTCATTGGGCGTATGATTATCATCAGTTTTGTTCTCGCATACATCGTTAAACGATTCAGTCGGTTTATATTCGTCTGTCGTTCATCATATAACCAAGATGAACAGAAGCGATCTTTTTTCTATCTTATTATTTATTCTCGTTGTCATGTATAATGATGTGATAGCAAGTAATAATTGCAATGATGTCGAGAGCAAATCGCCTATGTTACGACTGAAGAGGAGTCTTCTCTGCGAGTACGACTCCGAAGTAAGACCAGTCCAAAACAACAATAACAAGACGCGGGTAACATTTCGAATGGTACCGCACTTTTTTCGCTATGTAAGTATCTATGAAAATCATTTAGTAAATAAAAAAATCCTCATCTTTCTTATAGAAGTCAATATTTTGTCAATCAAAATTAATACTTTTTTTTTATTCATCCTTTTATTCTGCTCATTATTCTTTTCTTAATCCTATATAAAATATATAAAATATTTCATAATATGAAATAAGTCTTTGCAATTTTAAACTATAGATTATAGGCCAAGAACATGCAATAAAAAATCAAAATAAAAATTCATATGATGACATTAGTTAAATATATAAATTATATTTGTCTAGACCTTTGAAGAAGAACTCTTCGAATTACATACGTGGATAGGGATGGTAAGTTTATAATTAATGGTAAATATTTAATTATATGTAAATATTATGTCCATATAAATAAATTTAAACAATAGAGAAAAAAAAAAATATATATATATATATATATTTCCTCTATTGTTATATATATATATATATATATATTTACTAATTCAGCTATTCGATTTACGGATTATATTTCTATGGATGCTTCTACTTTAATAAGTAATATAATTTGATACAAATTTTTAAAACAAACATTTTATTTGTAATTTATTAATGTCTTATTGAAACAGGGATGGCATGATTCACACTTGACATGGAATCCTGAACAATATGATAATATCAAGTGGATATCTGTATCAAGCTATGAAATTTGGGTTCCGGACATTTTAATACATAACGAGTAAACGCGATATATTCTCATATTTTATTAGTTAAAAACGTGCTAATTTAAATTTATCAATAGTTCATTAATTTTAATCTTATCATCAAATTAATCATAAATTTACCAATAAACATAGATTATTTCATTAAATTTAAATTAAACTTATATGATTAAAATTGAAATGAAAAATTTTGATTAATATTTTTTCTTCATTCAATTAATATTCATCTCAATAAACGTTTCAATCAAGAGTGATAAAACCCATATGTATTTTAAATTTAAAACAATCTTAACATATAAAAAATATTTCGATTCTGCTTTCTTATTATGTTCAAGTAAAACGATATTGCTTGACTTGTTAGTTCCAAGGTATTTATCGAGTTATTTGCATATTTAGACGAATTGGAGAGAGTTCATTGGGTAATAGCCAGGCGAAATGTTGGGTCGGAAAACAGGGAATGGTTCAATGGTTAACGGCAGCAAAATATGTTACATATTGTTTCACGGATAATACGTGGTGGCCATACAACATCATGAATTGCACCATACAAATTGGATCGTGGTCACATTCCGGTGACGAGATCGATCTCGTTCCTTTGCAGAATATGGTATATAATTTATTCATATATATTTATTTCCTATTAATTTTATATCTTGATGATACATAATACATAAAAAAATTAATTAATTAATATTCTTCTATTTGTCGCTTCTTTATAAATTAAATCGGTATTTACAGTCATTAGAATTAGATTCTAAAGATGTTGAATGGGATTTATTAAAAATGTATGTAACAAGATGGGAAAGCAGGTATAAATTCAATGAAGGTTCCACGGCTAAAATGCTTTCTTATCATTTTATTCTAAGAAGACATTGGGGCATCATACGAATTGCGTATATATCGCCTAGTATAGGTATGTATCGCGTGAACTGCATTGTTTTTTTATTAATATTAATCGATATTATTTATACTATAAATATGTGTAACCGTATTTTTTAATAATTTTAATTTAATATTAATAAATAAATAGTTTGAAATTTTCAATGTACTCTTTTCATTAACTTCGGTGTATGAAATTTTACACAATGTTCATAGCGCTAATGGTGATGATTCTGACGGCATTGTGGCTAGAACCGAAATCTTTCGAGCGAATGATTATTGCTAATATCAGTTTCATTTGTCACTTATTATGTATACAAGCCATACACTGGGAAGTACCAAAGAGCGGCTTCAACGTTCCTAAACTGAGTAAGTATAGATAACAATAAAAGTTCCTATTTGTGTTTGTATATCATTAATCTTAATTTAAACAATAAATATTTTAATTTAACAATTAAATTTCCTGAAATAAAATTTTATTAACATAAGTCGTCCAAAATTAGAAGCCATAGCTGTGAAGGGAATATACATATACATACATACATATATATATATATATATATCTTTTTTTTTTAAATTAATTCATAGAATCAAATTTCAATCGTATATTAATTAGTTTAATAATTCATTAATTTTTAATTTAATTTAATTTGCCATTTCTATTATAAAAAGGGTTATTTTTCTCATAAATATTTTATTTTTTATTTTAGTCATCTTTTACGAGAGCTCTTTTGCAATAGCATCGTTTACTCTCATACTTACTAATATCCTGCGATACTTGCAAGAATTGACTACTGAGCCACCCACGTGGATCTCAGTCAGCACGACATCTATATTACGTAGTCGAATTGGACAAATTCTTCTTGTCAGTATTTTAGATCCGGCCGTAACAGCAAAAATAGAAATTGACGCAGATGACAATACTGATCTTGTACAATCAAGTAGCAAGAAATCGCCATGGACATATGTTATAGTACTCATAGGGTGGTTTGCATTTCTAGGTGTACTTCTCACTTATATCATATTACTAAGCACGTGTTTTCCTACATATTATACTGTAGTACTATAAATCCTTAATATACAAACTAACTATATGTTTGAATATTATAATTGTTTATTAAAGATATATATCTTAATATTATTAAATTATTGTTAAGTAATATAATCTCTCATATAATAAAAAAATAGATAAGTATATTGGATAGAGATATATGAGATAAGTATATCGGATGGATTCACAGTCATGGTTCGCAAGATGCAAATAGAAAATGACTTTCTTCTTTCCTTTTTATAAATACATTTATTTTGTAAAATCAAGTTCGTTTTGGACACTTACATTAGTATCATTCGTTCTCAGTTTTTGTTCAACAATGTGAAAGTTATAATTTAACTTTATATTATATATTTTATAACAAACAGAGAAAATAAGGTAAAGATAACTGTCCAAAAAATATGTTCAAATGTTTTATATATAGGTATAGCGTTATATTCCATATATTATATTCCATAAACATGGTCATGTCCAAATAATACTTACAATTAAACTTTCAATGCAATTTCGCTGATATCCTCGATGCAGCGATAAACATTTTGTTACATTATGTACACATAAAAAAATTTAACATTTCCATTTCAAGAAAAAAAATTTTGGAAACTAAAATATAAATTATATTAAGATACAGACAATCCTTTCCAATGTGAATAAAACATGTAGAAATATTGTCTAAATAAATTCATACAAATCGAGATAATTCTTCAATATTTAAGACTCAGAACATATATAGAACATGTATACAACATGTATACATACATGTATATGTGTATGTATGCATGTATATGTATATATATGTATATATCATATATATTATAATATATATAAAACATATACATATCAAACATTGGAGATATGTACTGATATCACTGGAAACAAAAAAAAATTAATGAAAAGTGTTTCATAATATGTATAAAAATGTATGTATAAGTGGAATGTGAGCTGATTCTCACTGTGACTGATACAATAAATAATCCTTCAATAGTCTCGGTAGTGGAAGCAGATTAACTGCGTTCCTCTTGGTATATTGCAATATAGCATCACGACATGCGCTTTGTAGTGTTGATACTATAAAAACATATAAAAACAATATAGAAATTAAAACAAAAAAAAACAAGATAACATAAATACTCACCCCCATATAATTGAACTATTCGAACTTGTTTTGTGGTACCGTAGACGTCTACCACTGCACGCAAAGGTCCTGCTTTGTAAGGAATATCCTTCCCACATACACCTTGATCTTCACCATTAATGATAAAATGCATCTCTGCTTTATCAGGACAACCAGCTTGTGGCACGTACATGATACCAATTCGACTACCAACGTCTGTGGGTAAAATACATTGAGAGGAACCATCTATGTTTGGCTTTAGAGCATTGAATGGAATGACACCGCGTGATGTCTGCACATTGACCCCATCTGTGACCAATTTCTTTTCTCTGGCTGGTATTCCTGGTGGTATACCTTTGATAAGATAATATTTAACAAAGTATATACTATATACAAAATAATTCTAATAATAATTCTAGATTAATAAATATTAACCAGTAAGAGAAGTATATGTAGATGATAGACCACCATCAAAATTATCCCAAATAGTTTGATTTCTAGTTATAGCAAGAATCCATGTGTTGCCTAATCTAACTAAATTAGGCATCGCATATTGGGGTAGATTGTTATTGACTGAAGCAGGATCAATTAATGTAAGCCCTAATCGCATATGTCCACTCCATCCTCTCTCTGTCTTCTCAATTTCCACAAGAAAGATTTCTCCTGGTTGCAATGGTTTTTCACTGAAGGCTACTGAGTTGGCAAAACTCGTAGTACGTATTGCCACTGTGCTATCTTCGCACAGGAGAATATTCTCACCATGGATGGGATGAAATCTGGTTACTATTTTCCTGAACTCTTCACTCATGGTGATATAATGCGATGCAGGATAATGATATGCTCATCCGAAGAAAACCGCCTACAAGTGATAATGTAGCATACACCATATGCATGCCTAATTTTATCAAATCAACTAATACAATTTCTTCAAATATTATTTAATGAAACTGTAGAATTTACTTGGGATTACTGTGAGACTTACTAACTGGGTTCAATAATTATTAATGATTTATTACAAAAAAGAGAATTTAAATCTGAAAAAAAATGTTCTTCATAAAGAGTGATGATCAGTGATTGATATGCAACGAATTTGGCAGATTATATGAAATTAGCAGTCGCTGTAAGAGTCTTTGTTAGGAATTAGATTTTCAGAAAGACTATCGCCTTGCCTGATTTGAAAGGCGCGATTTTTGTAGAATTCACATGTTGATGCGCGATGCAAACATCTGTTTAACGAGAATGATTCTGAAGAATTGCACTTCTGTGTTTACGAAGCAACGATTAGTTGTCATAAAGATTGCAAATTGCAAATCACCATGGCCGCAGTCAGTGTTTTTTTCTTTTCCTTTTGGTGATTTTAGAGTGAAGCACCACACTGTCCACGCGTGCGCGATGCGCGACTGCTACAGCTGATTGTGATTGTCAATAATGTACGAATATCTAGACACGACTTCTGATTAAAATTACGTTTTAAAATTTATTCCTTGGAATAAAGTAGCGTTTGATTGATCAATCAAAACACAGAAATTTTTTTTATCAATTAAATGTTATTTTACTTCAAGAAATAAATTTTGGAACACAACTCAGAATGTCAATTATGAAAACATATGGTAGCTATATATTGCGTTATATGAATGAATGAAGCATATGTAAATGAATGATTTTTTTTAGCATACAATTAATATTGACAATCTATCGGAACACATAGAATATCAAATGTGTATGATTTTTTATAATAATATAATTAGATTACAATCACTAATTAATCATAAAATTTTATGTTGTATTCTGAATGACTCAATATATGTGACAAAGCTACAATAATATTATCATTAGATACTGATATGTGTTGCTTATATTTATATATCAGTCATATACACCTTTTAAATAATAAGTCCAGTTGATGTAAGAAATCTTGGGATCTGTACAATATACTAGGAGTTTTCCAGTTATTGGATAGCTGTCATTTCCCAATTCTCTCTTTTCATTTGATACATCTTTCAAGCGAACGACGATATTGATTATCTTGCAATATTAATTTATAAAATTTTGATTATATATATGTATATGTATATTTAAAAATCAATACATATTATATATTAGTATCATAATAATCTTAAGTAATTTTATAAATAATAAATTACAAATATATTTTTCTCATTAAATATACCTTAAATAAATACATTTCTCACATATATGATAGAGATTTTGAACGTTAATGATCAACGAATAATTTTATTTTCAAAAATAACTTTTGCGAAACGAGACTTTAAAAATATATGCATCTAAAAATCTCACCTGTTTCTGTTTCATTTCTGCCAACGATGTCGTCGTCACAAAAGTTTCAGGATCATCCAAGATAAGTTCAAAAGATTTAGTTTCTCTAAATATATTTTTAAATGGTATATGAATCGATGTGTTAGAAGTAGCTGTATATGGCCCTTGTGGTTTTGGTAGCGAATATGTACCGACGAGAGGAAATCTGTACATATAATTTAAGTAAAATAATAATTATATTACAATAATTATATTATATACATATTTGTATACATTTGTATACATATTTAACTTACTACATTTTAACTGTATATTCAATAGCGAAACAATTAATAAGACAAGTTTAAATAATTTTAGCTGTAAATTATCATACATAAATTCCCCGGCGATCTCGGACGTGGCTGTCAAAGTAGCGGAGACGTTATCGATATCGTAAGGTTCGTAAACTACATCGAATGAGGCACTTTTCAACGCTGGCACTTCGATGTTCTTCGGAGTTGTGAAGCATTCGTTACTCACCTAGAATGAGAGAGGACAAAATTTTGATATTTTGATCATTATGATAAAAATATTTTTTATACTTACCTTGATCGAAAATGTTGCATCCTTTTTGGTGTAATTGCCTACGGTCAAAGAGAAAGTGGCAGAAGCACCGAGCATCGCGACGATGCGCGTTATTTTTTCTGCAGGTGCCGGTATCGCTCGCAATCGCAATTCATAGGGAAACAGCCCGAGTTCTTCGCAATTAACGTCCAAGTTTATAACAGACTCCTCACTGGGATGTATAGGATGATATTCAATACCGATAATTTCCTGTTGCATTTATATCGATTGTTAGTCGTTATATCTTTCATCGATCAATTAACTTCTTTTATTTTTAAATTGTATATGTATTCTTTTTGATTAATACTATTTTAATGTAGCATTAAAAATTACGATCAAAAATCTTTATAAAACTAACACTGGATAAAGGTCCCACAAGTTTTGGTATATCGTAAATTGTAATGCAGGGATGCTGACACTTTGCTGTATATATTATATGTTGTTCTTTGAGTGGATTATCGAGTCTTAAAACGTGGCACACCGGAGATCGTACCGAAGCAATCAATTTAATCGATTCGATTTGTTCAGGTTTTGTAACATTGTATTGAAGCTCATAAAATTGATATTCGCTCTCTTCATTAATGAATGTTATCTGAAAATATTATGTACATTTATCAAAACTTAAAAATTTTAAAATTCTTATTTATATTGCAAATTTTCTTTTGTATAATATAAATTATATATATTTTTTTTATTAATGATTTACCTTGAAATTACATTCCAATTCTTTATAAGAATAAAACTCTACGCGATAGTCTCGCTGACTATTCGATGGCACATCTATCTTGCTATTACCAACCAAAGTATACACTTCAACACTCTAAAGGAATAATGATTATGGAAAAATATTAAAATTTTTATAATTATTATAACATTCTAAATTGCTCCAAATAAGTTTCTAAACCTTGACAGAAGCTTTGTTCTCTAAATCTTCAATTTTACATTCAAATCGTTGCCGTTTACTCAACCAGTTGTAAACAGGTAATAATTCTGTATACTTTGTCTTTGCAGGAAACTGACGTATAATCCTTTGAAGAACTTGTGGAGCTAGACTCAACCCTTGAAGAGAATATATCAAAGGTGCTTTGTCATTCGGCAACTTCAAAAGCAATGTACCCTGAGATTAAACAAATAGTTTATTGATTTGTTGTTTACATACAGAATTATATAAGATGATCTTTTCCGCTCTACGTTTTAAATCATCAAAATTATTTTATAAGAGAAATTTATCAAATATTTACTTTGTGAGGATTGTCCTCGCTGTTCATAATCAGAGGAGCGTAGGTAATTGCACAAGTAGCAAAATTTTTTGAAGGGACGTGTAAGATCTCATCGACAAAGAAATAATCACCGAAGACTTCTGGCTTTAGTTTCCAAGGAGTCACAGTGTCATTCTCGACATTTAGAGATTTTATTAGTTTCTCACGAACGCGACACGAAAAAAACAAAGTGTCAACTGGGTCGGGTAGTTTGCAGCAACCTCCGGTAATTTTTAAGCTAAGAACTCCATATTTCTCAATTTCAAGTGCTGCCTGAGAACAATGTGAAATTTTCTCTTTATTAAGGATTACAGAATGTATAAGGATCTTATTATAAAAATATTAACATTTTTTACGAGATTCTGTCGAGATTTTGATTTTTCTATTATTGTATTATAAATATTTTGCATATTTTATTAATATATGTAATAGATTAGAATATGTATACTTTCTAAAGTATTAAATTATTTAATGTAAAATATGTATTTTTGAAATAATAGAAAATGTTTTCAAACTAATAATTATATTTACATTTATTAAATATTAAAGTAATTTTGAACTAATTCATTAAAACAATAAAATTTCGAGAAATGTATATATTTCAAATACATATATATATACACACACGAAAAATTCCAAAATTCTCGAGTTTTGAAAGAAAAAGTTACTTTGGAAAGTTAAACATGATTTAGAAAAATAAAGAAAATTATGTATAATGAACTATTTGTATATTTGACATATATTATACGAAAATTACGAAATTTCTGCTAATTGAATATTTGTATATACAAATACATCAGACTAGAAGTTATATATGCACTCACATCGCCCTCGATCAAACTGTCGTGCCGAGTAGGTCGGAAACTGACAATGAAGTTGACGTTCATGCCGGGAGAGCAATAGCCAATCGCAGGAACGATGCTAAATTCTCGTGGCAATTTTGATGTGTTCCACTTGAATCTGAATTGATCAATCATAGATCATCATGTGGCATTAATAAGTTCAAATAATTTATATTTCTATATTATATGCTTTAAATTAATAAATAATAAAAATATAAAAATTACTTATAATACACACGAATAAAAACCATATGAAAGAATACATGATAAAAAGAGATAAAAGAATATACATATATATAATAAAGAATATAATTAAATCATTTACTAAAAAACTACATAAAAACTTTAAAACATATATAAAGAGAAAGAAAGAAGGAATAACATTTAAAAAGACTAGTTTTCTAATTTTGAAAATGAATATAAAAAGTCCTATTATTATAATTTTTTAAAATTGTTTTTGTTTATCAGGTTAATTATCAATTGTTAATTATAATAACACCAACCTAGCACCAATGTCTCCAATGTTTAATAACACTACTTTTGCTTCACTGAGGCAACCTTGAACAATTATACCGAAAGAAACGCAAGTTCTATTTAAACGGAATTCCGCTCCTATGCAACTTCCACGCAGGATAAATAATGGCTGAATCGTGGAATTGGTTTGGAAAGCCACTTTAGTGACGAAAGGACGCATTCTTCGCATAGATTTATATTTTACGATAACATTTACGATCTTTCCCGATTGAAGTGCAATCGATTTTGCCGGCTCGACCTCGAGAACTTCGGACAGATCAGGTTCGATTGTCTGAAGAGTCGTATCAAACGTGTCTGAACGTTTTGTTTCAGTGATTGATGCTCGAGTTTGATCCATTTTCGAATTTTCCTCATTAATCTTTCTTGGACATATTTTAATTCGTTCGCGAAATTGTTCATATCCCGGTAGATTCTTCATGAGATCGAATTTCAACTCGAGCGCAGCACGGCCGTCGTTAATCACCGGTACTTTTCTGATGATCGCTTTATTGATCGATAGATTACCAAGATCTACTAATTTGTCGCGCGGATTTACTAAACGAATCTGTCATAATAGGATAATAGGATTAAATTAATTTGTAATATATATCTTAATTATAAACGTGATAACGTACTTTGTATCTAATTCCTTCACCAGTTATAATAATCTTCTTCTCGATCGTTGAATTGATTATAAAATGTAAATTGTCGCGGTAATGCAGCTGTTCCAGAGGACGAAATTTTATCGGAATAATGATACTTGATTGAGAACTTATTGTCTCTGAAAGAGCATTGAGATTCGCGGAGATGTGTGGTTTCTCTTCGAATTTGCACTCTAATCTGCGAGAATTTTACCTATTAATCTTAATTTTTTTTTATAAGCAAAACAATTTGTAAAACAACTTACATGTATGGAATATCGTCTAAATTTGTAATACGTAAGTCGACATGATATGCATCCGTGATGTCTCGTATGTAACAAGGTCCAAAATCGTAATGATTAAAACTGAATTCCAAAATCGGTTTATTAGCAATCGCTTTCAGGACTAGCTGATATACCGGTCCTCTAGAAATCTGAATATAAATATAAATTTGTAATATCTCCTCTAGCATCTTTTACAGAAATTACATCATATTGAATACTTGTGAGAATGGTACCTTCAAGAGAATAGGATGATTTTTTATTATCGTTTTTTGTAATGCTGTAATAATGAGGCAACAATTGGACCGCGACTCACTAACCACATGACCTTGCTTTTGTTGCATCGCAATCGTATACATATTTCTACTGATTATTTCCGGTGTCATGCCGAGATCCCAAGAATAATGAAGTGCCATCTTGCTTGAATTCGTTATTTTAAATGTGATAGTGAAGGGCGCTTTTAACATTATCTAAAAATTAAAAAAAGTATATTTATCCTTGAAATGATCTTTTTTAAACTTTAATTAAAATGATTCAATACACACTTTTCCGCAGTCGATGATATTTTCTTCATTTTGATTTAATCGCACGACTTGACCATTTTGATCCACGTATGTAACCGAGACGATAATATCATATGTCATTGTTGTAACAAATATAGTCAACGGTGTTTTCAATTTTTTCACAATACATTTTATAAAAAATTCAAATTTGCCCACAAATGTAGGCTGGTATTCAATCCTATATTATAAAAGAAAAACATAATTTAAACATAAAAAATTCTTATTATAGAATATCGTTATTTTTCTTACTTACCAAAAAACTTGTTCGTTTTTTGGATTTAAAATGCCGTTCATAGGCATTATCTTCAAACTCTGAACACGTCCTTCAGAATATAAAGAATCTCGTGCGATCTGAAAGGAAAGCTGAAGTTCTTCGTTGTTGATTACGCTTATCGATTCTCGTACATTAACGCCTATAGAGAATATAAATATAAATATGCAAAAATTGTTTATATATATTTATAATTTTTTCTACTAATAAACTTTTACCTAATACCGTTGGTTTCATTTCCAGGTGAACAAGCGACCAGCAAACTGACGGTTCTCTGACAGTCGCGACAAACAGAAAGAGACATTCTAAATTATATTTCTCAATGGAGAATAACCAGAAAGATTCAAAAGTGCCAATATCTTCTGCGAGGAATGTAAAAACGAAATCGACTTGCTTTCCTCGTTTAGCAATTCCTTCCGGAAATACGCAGTGGAAATTCGGTATCTCGCTTTCAACGCGACGAGTTCGATCTTTCCAGACGAAGTGGTAATCATCCGATGTTGGATTTATCATGCGAAATTTTCTGAGAGATTCGTGGTAATAAATGTTTATATGCATAATGTATAATTTGTAGATTTTTGTATATATTTGTTTAAATTTTTTGAATTCTCACTTTACGTGAGTATCGCCGATCCCGATCACATTTAACTCAATTACTCTCGTATCTTGCGGAAGAGATCCATCGGTTGATTGATACATTTGGTAATCGATTGGTCCTGGCAGTTTTGCATTACGTCTATTGCCGGATAGATAGTCACTTTCCGGTATGTCGAAATGGCAATACGGTAACAAACTCCTTCCCGCAATGGGAATAATCAATTCTGATAGTTCTGGATCGAGATTCTCTATTCTGTCCACCGGATAAATAGAAGTGCGTATATGTAAATAGTGTCAAGAATTTAAATTTGTAATAAATCCGATCAATAAATCAATTATTATAACATATTGTAATTCTATTATCGAGAATATCAGAATATTTTATATAATATTTAATAATTTATATTAATATTTTAATATTTTATATAAATTAATTATTTATTTGTAATATAAATAATTTATTCAATGAAAATTATATAAATAATTTATTCAATGAATATTATATGAATAATTTATTCAATGAAAAGAATGATTGCTACAATTGATTTTTACATATTTTTGTTTGTAAAATATTATATTTTCAATAATAAAAATATTAAAAATTAAAATAAAATTAATCTGAAAACAGTTTCACTTATCCTCTTCCAATTTACATTGAATAAATTATTTATATTATTAATAAATAAAATTAATTTTATATAAAATATTTGATATATTACCATATAAAAACAATATATAAACATTGTAGAAAAACAAAAAATAATTAAATTAAATTAAATTATGCGACATATTAAATGAATGAGTAATAATTGTATGGATGTGTGATCATACTTGCACGTAAGATGAGCTTTATAATCAAATACATCCATGGGAGAGAATCGCAAAGTACATTCCGTAGATTCACCCGGTGGTAAAGTTCCCTTTTCGGGGTGAATTTCAAATGGCAAGTCATCACTTTCTAACCAGCTGTCACTACTTCTCTCTGTCAATCCGGCACTGCTGCTGAAGAGATCAGACGGACCGCAATGACAAGGAGTTGGCTTCACCTCGGTAATACTCTCTGCAAATATATTTTTATATCTCAATTAATATAATTTCTCTATTTCAAATCAATCAAGTTAAAATTATTTAAAAAATCATTTTAAAACCTCGAGACGGTAGAGCTTGCTGATGATTCAATTTCATATTTCCCGCTATTTCTGTCATTGCGCAACTTGGATTATGTCGCTGACGACGTTCGCGAAACGCATATATCGATGAGTTAGCTCTAGATCGAATATTTCCTCGTGATCTCGGCGTAGATTGCGAATAATTTGCCAATCTCATCGGATACTGTTCATCCATATTTATTTGCCACATGTATTCTACATCGACGATGCCAGTATTCGAAAAAGTAAATACGTGCTCTCGCGTCTATCAATAGAAAATTATTAACTGTACTTTCTTGTATATTAGTTAATCGTATAAATTAAAAAATTAAGTTTGTAGACGCGAATAATTTCATTATTAATTATTAATAATTATATTAATATATTACCTCATACATATATTAGCTGCGCATAATTATTTAACGAGCACTCTGTATAATATAAAATGCGTTCATTTACCGCTTGCAGCACTCGCAGTACCATCTATCTTTAATTCTTGATGAACAACATGGACGAGATAATTCCGCGAGCGTTGCGAACGTCAAGTGGAACGCGTCTCTAGAATAATTCCGCGGGTAACCGAAGCAAGCCGAGCGAAACCGAACATAGTCGAACGTCGCTAACTATGGGTCGAGTGTGTGCTCGAAGTGCTCCGCAATTTTTGACATTATCCATTCTTCAAAGTAAGTTTTGTGTATAAATAAATATTCAAAATGTTAAATAAACTGTCGAACAATAATTACAGAGTGCGCGTGTCAAATAATTAATTACTTTTCTGCATAAATTCGATCCGCGATCAGATCAGTTATTATAGACTTTTGAGATTCGGAGTAAAGTTGGCTGCGCATGCGTGATGGCTATTCGTCGACCGCAGTTATATATACGCAGTTATTATACGCGCAATAAATACTTCATTTATTGTTTTAATTATCATACTAACGTTATTCTATTCATGCTATCGATCGGCATATAGTGTACATCATAGATTGTTATTCGTTTATTTATTCGTTAAAAGCTTTGCGTATCAAAATGAAGTCAATTGTTTTCGCTATTTCGACGCGGGCAATCGTCAAAGATAAGTCGCAAATGAGCATCGAATGAAATAGTACAGAACGTAATAATTTGAACGTGGCATTGAATTTAGTGCTTGTCAAGAGTGTGTAGCGTGAATGCCAGGAATGCCGTTGAAATTTCATTAAACTGTATAACGCGGCATTTATCTCACGATATGCGGTAAATGCGTCTTGGAATGCCGTGAAAGTGTCGCTGCGCGTCGCGATTGTGTAAAGTTGCATTTTTTTCCCGCGAAAATGCAGCGTGCGTATGTCGAAAAATCCATTATCGGGAGTGTCGAATAAAATGCCATCTAATAATCGTGTAGTATTAATTGTTGTGTGAGAACGTAAATAGTTGTACTTTTATTCAAACACATGTGAGAGCGCTATAGTATTCGATGGATTTGAAACTACATGATCTCGAAATGACCTTTTTGATCGATTATAGAAGAGTTAGGACATCCCGATTGGTGAGTAAATTATAGAAATTTATTTATTCATTATTTATTCTAATGTATTAACTTATAGTAAATTAATAATTATATTAAATTAATTTACTATTTTAGAAAATAAAAAATTTTTTATGTATTTATGATAAAATCGCAAGAAGGAAGATTTAATTTATCTTGAATTACTTACAGAAATTTAAATAAAAATTAGAATCTATTTTAACATTGCACATAATATATCTACATCAAATTTTTTATAAAGAGAATTATATAAATAAATTATTATAATAAAATTATATAATTTTTACATGTTGTAGGCACATGATCGCGATCGATGAATGATTTTATTTAAAAGTTCGAATTATGATAACTAACATTTTTTTTTGTAAATAATAAATTATATATATATATATATATATATATATATATATATATAATATAATTTATTATTTACAAAAAAAAATGTTTAGATATTTTATATATGTATATGTATATATATATATATATATATATATATATATATATATATATATATATACATATACATATATAAAATATCTAAACATTAAAATTATCTAAGTAAAATAAAATTTAATTTAACATTTTAAAAAATAATTTAATATATAACATTTAATTTATAATTATTAGTTTTTAATATAAATTATTTTCAAATAATTGAAAAAAATATTAATGATATTAATTGTCATACTTACGTAAAAAATTATTTTTATATAATTATAATAGTTTGATATTGTTGCATTATTAATAACGTTTCTTTTTTTATGATTAATTTATAAAAATATATGATATATTACATGATATATATAATATAATTTATATTATTCTACGTTATTTTTCTACATTATTCTATATTATTATTCGTAATTGATCTTTTTATATATACATATTTTTCTAAATATATTTTATCGAGATACATGCATGCTACATATATAACTTATATACATATATACAATTTATATATGAAAAGAGAAAATATCAAATGTTGAAAGAAAATCGAATTTTACTCATGCATATGGAAGATTCATATTTCAATCGGAAAGTGGTAGAATAACTCACTGCTAGTGAGTGGAAATATATTTCTTTTTTTTTACGCGTAAACAACACCCGGAATTGAATTTGATATAAAACCAACAGCGAGCTGGTTTGTATTTTATCGCTAGAATTCCGTGACATTTATGCTGTCTGTTTGAGGATTTCAGAAAATCTCCGTGTTATTAAGATTAAATATTTAAACTTGATATGAATGATCGATTGCAAAATTATTTATAATTTTTATTTCATATTTCAATTAAATATTACTTCGATTAACTATTATATGATATTTTTTACAAACTTTTACAAATATTGAAGAAAAATATAGAAGAAAAATCTAAAATTTTTATGTCTACAAAAATAAAATTTGTTATATGTAAAGCAATAAATTTTTAGCAAATATTAAAAAATATATAATAAATCTTTAATAAAAATTTATAAATTAATAAATATTTTTTGTGTTACTTTTAGAAATATTTTTTAAAATTTTTTTAAATATAATCTTTTTAAAAATATATAAATTATATATATTCAGAATAGCTAAATCGATATAGCTAAAAATCTAATTATACTGAAATAATCATAGTTTAATTTGAGTGCAAAATAAGTGATATAAGTCATGATTGTAATTTACCTGAAGCATTAACGAGTCCTTAAAATTGATCTCCTTAATAGGACAGAAGTACTTGGAGAATGCCACAATCGCGTTTAGCAATACTTGGATGCATTTCGTCGTACCAAGTACAATTTCGTGGCTTGGCTCATTAACGGGCTCGACTGCTTTTCTAGCTAATGTTTCTGTGTTTATTTCTTGTTCATCATCATCAAGATTCATTGTCATCCATCGTACTTCTGTCTCTCGATCGTCCCAAGATTCTTTTGAAGGATCAGCGAGTTCAATCGCGCAGATCGTGCAATCGATACGCGTCTGTAAATTATTATTGAATATAATTAGTTTATATATGTATTCGATGTACTAAATAATACTAAATAAGAAAAGAATACTAATGAAAAGAATACTAAATAAGAAAACTAAATAAGAATACTAAAGAAAAGAATACTAAATAAGAAAAAATTACAACTGCTACTATATTTAATATAAATATGTCAAATCTAATTTTATAATAAAATTTTGACAATATTTTATTTTTATTCAAAATCTAGTTTTTTTTAAAGAAAAAGTATAATAAACTACGAATAATGAATATTATTATCATATAAATTCAAATTAAAAGTACTGATTAATAGAAGTTGACAGAATATAAACTTGTTAATTTTAATACATCGATATAATGCACTGGCTCCGAAGAAAAAAATGTCGCAATAATTTCCTTGCAAGTCATAGGTTGAAGATGACCAATGGATGGAGTAAATACAATATTGGGATGTGCATTCCATTGAAATCGTGAGTATCGATTTACCGATTTATTGACAATTTTAAAGTTCTTCCTGTATATCTTATTGACAAAGCAATATCCATAATCCAGTTTATACGTCAATGAAATCGGCATCGTTGGTGTCAAAGCTGTAAGATATAAATTATAGACAAAAATATGCAATGAAAAATAGCACTTGGAAAAGAATTGAAAAATGAGATTAATAAAAAGTACCGTAAATTTTAATAAATATTTGATAAAGTTACGATGTAATAAATAAAAATCTTATGTAAAATTAAACGTATAGGAATAACTGAAAATAATAAACTGATAAATTATTAATAAATATTATAATTAATATAAATATTTTTAATTATAAATATTTTTGATGAAAATTTATTAAAAAATTAAATTACACGAAGTATAAAATAAAATTATAATATTTTCTATAATCGTTCTCTTATATACATATATATTGTTTTTGCAAAACTTTTACCTCCTACTGTACTGTTTGGCTTTGACGATCTTCGCGACTTGATGTTAGATTCCTGCCTTTCATTAAAATCAAATTTTATATTTGTGAGCTCTAGTCCTTCTAATACAATTGATTCTATGTATGCTTCGCCCTTTAAATCAATTATTAGATTTTCGTAGGGATTATCGGTGATGAATAGTCGCACTTGACCTTCATACTTGCCAATTTCTCGCGGCATAAACTTTACTTTGAATGAAATCTTTTTTCCGGGCATTAAATGAACTACAATGCATCGATCATTTGATACTGCAATTTAATAATTTGTACACTTTACGTAAAAGTTATTTATTACTTCATTTTTGTATTATTAAAATATATTTGTCATATTGTGTATATATTTTTTTATTTTTTTAGAAACTAGATTTTTAAAAAAATTTATGAAAGATTTAATAAATTAAAAATATTAAAATAATTATTTCACATTTTTCAAAAATTACTTTTTATTGAAAGACTTTTAGAGAAAGATTTTAAAAAGAATTTAACAACAGTTTTTAATAATTTTGATTATAAAATAATATAAAATATATAAGATATAAAAGATAGAAATATAGAAATATAATTATATATATAGAAATATAATTATATATATAGAAATATAATTTGTTTAATTACATGTTTGTGATTTTTTTTTAGCTTAATTTCTCATAAAATTTGCAAATGATTTCTCTCTTAAAATACTAACTATTGGTTTCATAGTCCCAACTTGACAAATAGTTTTTTGTACTGTCACAAGAACTGAGAGTAAAAAGAAAATTTGAATGCTCATAAATCTCGACAATCACTTTAGCTGGAATCACACCGACATTTTCAAAAGTGAATTTTTTTTCATTAGAATTATTTACAAGCGTACGGCCAAAGTTTAGAACGATTCGTTCTCGTTTTCCACTCGGTGGTTCTACGATTGTCACTTGTGGTACACAAGCTTGTCCTACTAATTTTACAAAAAACTTTTCATCCCTTAAGTGCGGTGGAAGTTCGACTGCGATCTCAAAGACTGCATAACATGTCTGTGATTATAAATATAACGCTAAATATAAAAGAGCTAAAATAAAAAGATGATGAATAATAATTATATTTAACATTGAATATTATCGTAGAAATCTCTTATTAAAAATATGTGAAAAATATTCTAAAGTTCATATATACATTTCATAAATACATATAATAATTTAAAAATTTATATATATATATATATATATATATATATATAATTTAAAGAATTTAAATAATAATTTAAAAAATGTTATATATGTATCGAAAGAATTTAATTTTATATTATTTTTAATATTTATAGCATAACTCTTTCTAATATGATTTTTATTAATTATTCATAATTAGTGTATTTCTATTATAAATTCAATATATTTATACTAACATTTATATTTTAAAATATTAATTTTTTATTTTAAAACTTATGGAGTGTTATTTTTGATATTTAAATTTATACAACATAGATATTACCTCCATAAACGTCGGATTAAATGAAATTGCAAATCTTTTATGACTCATCGGCGGAATATGTTCTCTTTCAGGTGTCAATACAAAAATGTCGGGTTTTACAGTTTTTGGTATAAATGATTCTGCGAGTAAGATTAATTCTACATCGGCGGGTATCACGTTTCGATTATAGAGTACAAAATATGTCGTGTGAGCACGTGATACACTGACGTGACGAAAATAGAGACATTTCTCTTGTCGAACGAATACGGTGTGTGCTCCGATCTACATATAACATACAATAAAAATAATCTCTTTATTTTAATTTTGGATATGAGATAAACTATTAAAAAAAATTAGATACCTCTTTTAGGCAAATAAAATCTTCAATACAGTCAACAATGTGATTTTCGTGGAACATAGCATCAAGATTTTGCAAATCGACACTAGGTATGCAGGAATTAACGGATAGTTTTATTAATTTGCCATTTCTATTTTCGGGAGTACTATCAGGCACGAGAATCATTATTTTTTCTTCTTGTGAACCTACACATTCTGGATAACATTCGATTGTTATAGTATCGATTTCTCCTGGCTGAATGCTCCCTTCGGTTTTCGTTATAGTAAAAGGACCAATTTTTAACATAGTCTTAGGTTCGGGGGTTTTCCTGTAAGAATAATTAAATATTTGCATATCGAAACGAGTGTTTTCATTATTTTTATTCTATTAAAACATATACTTTTATTCTTAAAATTTTTAATTAAATTTAATTAAATAACATAAATATAAAATTATTTTATTTGCAATAAATAATTAATTGGTACGTTTTTTAATAAATATATAAAATTATCAAATTAAAAAAGGAGTTTAAAATTAAAAGTTTTAAATTAGGATTTTTAAAAATTTACTTATCAATTCGTAATTTATCTCTTTTCGTTGACATATCTGTCGTTTTATCATTATCATTTTTTATCATCTCTTCCAATTTAGTTTCTGTCATGTAGACAATAGATGGATGCTTGATAGGTGCTATTTCAATAAAATAATAAAGTAAAAACTCTCCAGTATTTTCCACATTAAGATATATTGTTTTTTTAGTACATATACTAAGAGAAGCAAAATTTATCTCCGGATAAGGATAAACACGAAATCTATATTTAGAAAAATATAATCAGCACAATTGCCTTTAAATGTTTAAAAATTAATTAGATTCAGATAAAATGTTTCACCTAGTATAATATGCAATTAAGGAGACTATCAGAGGAAATTCTGCAATCACAGCAGTCTCTTTATTCATATCGAAAAGGCGACATCGAAATATCGGACATTCTTTTAGAGTAATTTCATTCTTTGGTAGAAATGTTATCTGCGATTGAACATTATATTTCAGTTTAATTTTAAAACTTGTATCTCTCTTTTATTTTATTGTTTTTTAGCTAAATTGATAAAATTACGCTAAATTCGTTCATAATTGTTTAATATGATTTTATTTTTTAAATATACAATTATATAAAAATTAATAAACAAGTATATCAATATAACAACTTCATTTTAATTCTTCCTTATATATAAATATAGAGAAATTTGTATTTTGAAAAATATACCTGTACTGTAATCTCTTTTTTTGGTTGAATGAAATCGGTAATAGGACTAATTTCAATATCTTCTTTCAATTTTAAAGATAAACCTGATGCGATCTTAGCTAATTTGTTTTGCTCTTCCAAAAGAATACTGATCATAATTATTAATTTAATTAAGAGCACGCATATTAATATTATGAATTTAATATTGAAAAAGAATTATAACATTTTCTTTTTTACGCAAATATTGATAACGTTATATTAATTAACAAATTTTAAGTATTTTGGTATGAATTTATAAGTTTGCTAAATATATTTTTCTACTTACATATATTTAACCTCGTAATGTCCCCGATTAGTTATTGTAAAATTTGCACTCGTAGGGAAGCCAACCTTTACGCACTTTAAATCAATTGGATTTGCATGATTAATGTCGATAGCAACATCGTATGTTTCGCCAGATAAAGTAACAGTTTCCACAAAAATAGATTCCACATCATTTTCGTGAAAAAAGGCATTGAAAGTTAAGCTATTTTCGGTCGCTCCAATCTAAAGCAAAATACATATTTTGAAAAGAAAATTTGATATGTCTTCAACTTAAAAATATTCGAAAAAGAGAAAAAGAAAATCACTTTTCTAAGATTTATTTTTGCATATTAAAATAATTTTTATAAAATTTATATATATTTGAATGAATAAGATTCAAATATTAAAATTATTTAACAACTAATTTTTGTAATAATGGATAATAATACTAATATATGATTAACAATAATATAATTTATAACAATGATATAATTTAACTAATATAATTTAATAAAAGTTTAATTAAATTTTTTACTTTGCTTGCGTGATAACAAAATTCGATCTTTTGATCACTTTGAGGTTTAGCAATTCCTTTGATCGGTGTAAATGATATTTGAGGATCTAAGAATTCATTAGGATCCAAATACCAGAAAATCTCAACCGGAGATCTATTACGGATAAAACAAACAAGACAACTTTTTCTATATAAGAGTACTTGATTAAAGAACAATTGTTTGCCGTCAAGTTCAATATCCAATTTCGAGCCATTACATCGAAGCTGGAAGATTATATATTTCTTGATAATATTGGATATTTTAAACAATAAAATAATACTTTTTTATTTAAATATAATTTTCATATTTTTTAAATATAAAAATAATTTTTAGAATAATAGTTTTTCTGATATGTTTAAATTGTGAAAGGCATATATATTTTTTATAATTACTTCGATTGTATCAATATGCGGATTATTCTCAATACATATGTGCAACTTATCAGTAAATGAATCGAGTTTCGTAACACCTGCAGATATTTTTAGCAACCCACACTGTCCAGCCTACAAATTAAATAAAAAAAAATATCTCGATATGTTGTTATATATGTTATATTTTGTTATATATCTTGTTATGTATATTAAATTATAAAAGAGATCAAACATATTACAAAATAAAATATTAGACAATAATACACCTGAATATAAAGTTTCTCTGATTCCATAATAAAAATATCTGAACTATTTTCTTCCAAAAAGAAGGACACTATCGCATCGACTTTAGATATATTGCAGAACTTTAATTCCGCTTCACGGCGATGAACGCTGTTTACAAATTAGTCATAATTTATTTCGTTAATAATTTAATATCATTAAATATATTAACATTATTAGATCGAACCTTTTATCTTTTCGAAACACCAACAAGGATCCAAAGTCATAAGTATCAGTATCAAGAAAATATGTGGGGTCAATTATGTTGTTTATTTTTGTTTCTTGAACCTAAAAAAAAACATCTTTTATTACTTTTATAAAATTTAAAAAAAAAATCTATTAACTCGCTATATTTCAATAAAGATTTACGTAATTTATGATCATTTAATAGTAAGCTTAATTAATAATAATTGTATTTTTACACATCTGCATATCTAAAAAAACATTGTTATACCTTTGAAAAAATAGTGTTAGGATTCATATCCAATCGTGGAACATCTGCGATGCCATAGATATTAATATCATAAGTGATATCATTGCCATCGACGATAGATAATGCGTATGTTTGTTGATGAGTTCCTATTTCTTCAGGTTGATATCGTATTTTGAATTTCTGAATTTCATTGGGTTGCAAAATCCATTGTGATTTTAGCATTACTTCGAAAATTGCATTTATACTAAATGCATCTTTATTTTCTATTATCGATGTATTTAATGATGTCGATGATGGTTCTTCAGTTTTGTCGACACGTTTTTTGCGTTTTGAATTCTCTGCATTATTTTTTTGTTTATTAATTAAGTTAACATGTGAAGAACTGCTCATTATGGAGTCAGGCATTGTGGATAACGAGACAATTTGATAAGCTCCTAATTAATAACATAAAACTATGATTAATACTTTTTTTTATATACATATAATAAACATATTACATACGGACAGTTATCATAAATTACATTAACAATATACTTGCCATTACTTTTAATGTCCCGTTTTCTTATGTTTCGTGGTTTAAGAATATAATATTTTTTCGGCTCAAGCTCCAGTTTTGAGGCAATTTCAAGAGCTAACATAAAATATTATTATTTAATAATTTTTATGTGATACAAAATTGTTTAAAAAAATAATCACTTACGAAGAGCTTCCTTAGCCAAGCTATTTTCGCTCATTTGATTAACTACTACATCATATATCACTCGATCCCATGGATCTGTGGCTTTTACATACCAGATATGAATATATTCATTCATATGTTTATTCGTATAAGTCTGTAAAAATAATTAAAATGTATAAATATTATACAGAATATCTCACTGTACCATCTGCTAATAGCAGGTTTCTGAGATCATATTTGGAGACGATTTTTTCTCAGCAAAAATGTCAAGAATATCATTATTTTTTGTAATTTTTGGCATCGTTTATCTTTGTAATCAAGTTTTAAATTAAATTTCTATTAAAGTAAACTCTATTGAAATTAACTAAAGAATATAATTTTAGTAATCTTTTATCCCTCTCTCTCTTTCTCTTTTTCTCCCCATAAAATAATATTAATTTAGTAAAGTAATATTAATGTAATTTGCAAAAGTCCTTTCTTTTAAATTGCTTGAGAATTATCGATGTCTCAATATTTTCACTAATATGAGAGAAATCATCTCTAAAATGATCTCAATAATCTGTCATTAGCGGATGGTATAATGATTCTGGGACATCTTATATATATTAAATGTTTTCATATTTAAAATAAAATAATTATTATAATATATATATATATATATATATATATATATATATATATATATATATATAAGTATGAGAACATTTTGGAATTATTCCGTATGGATAATATAAAACAGAAAATGTTATTATATGAAGTATAAATTGCAATATTCTTTAGTAAAATTTTCATAAAAATTTATTAGTTGTAATAAATTAAAACTAAGATTATATATTTTACCTCTTTATTAATATCAGAATTCTTATCTTTTGACTTATCAGTTTTCAAAATTTTGTTTTTCGCCGTAAACAGAGCATCCTTCAAATAGATAGAGAAATAATTTTATATAATAATTTTTAAACATTTTAAGAGATATATATAATAATTAAAGTTTTGTAGAATATTTTCAGATATTTGCTTTTTTAAAAGGATCCCAATTCTTGATGATGTTTTCTATGGCCGAAAGACTGTTATAATAATCATTCATAGCATTAGTAATATTTTCTAATTCTTTCGATATTTCTTCTTTCGATCCTAAATGTCATATAATGCAAATTAAGTTAAATTTTATAATTTTTTTGTTCAAAAACTAAATTTACTGTCATTTCTTGTATAACTTAATTATTTTATTATTTTACTTGGTTTACTTGGTTTAGAATTATCTCTATGTTGTGGCTCTTTGAGATCCCGAATTTCTTTTTTATTGACAAGTATTTTAGAAGTTTGAGATCTTTCCTCTAGACTGTTAGTTTTTCCATCTTTTATTCTCTTATTTATTTTTTTATTTTTGACAATGCTCATGTTAGATATTTGCTGAGATAATATCTGTAAAATATACATTGTCGATGAGAAATTTGAGCATTACATGAATATAATTAAATTAATATTAATATTAATATTAAATATAGAATTACGACATTATTATTGATGATAAAAAATAAAATACAGAAATCTTTATTAGTTATATATAATATATTCTACACTCTAATTTCAAAGAAAATAGAGAAATCCGACAATTTATATTTTTCTAAAGTTAAATCGCGAAGTCGATACTTTTCTTTTTCTCAGTTCTGTCATCCGTTGTATAAATTGCATTCGCCTTTGTAACGCTTCTTGTTTTTTTCTTGGTAAAGTTGATTCCAAATAGAATTTCTTCTCATCTTCCGCAAGTAGTTCATACTCAGATAATGACATTTCATCAATTTCTTGAATTTTCTTAGCAATTTCCTCCGCTAATTTTTGTGCTATTTAGATAATCAATATAAGAATTTAATAATTTTTATAACTTAATCTAATATATTGTAATCTACCTTTTAATTCCTGCAATTCTTCTATTTTCCGAATATAATTATCCATCGAATTCAGAAAAGTTACAAACAATAAATATTCTACGTATCCAACTATATTCAATAATGCGACTAGCGTGATAACATCACTTGCAAAGAAGATATTGTTTAAAGTTTGCAGAATAAAACCGCTCTTGAAATCTGATGACGATAATCTATTTATAACAATAGCAAAAGATACACAAGAAGATTAAAAAAGACTTTGAAATATGCAGGAAATTATATAATATTTAAAAAGGAAGATTTAATTAATAAAAAATACAATCTACAATTAATAAGAAATATCATATAATTAATTAAATGTATAGGAATATTTTTTACACATACATACATACACACATATATTTCAAATTTATTTTGATGTATGCTGCATTTGCTTAAATATAATATATAAATTGAGATGCAATTTTATATTATTTAAAATATTTGTATGTCACATGTTACCTTTCTTGAAGAATTTCGATGAACATGTCAATTTCAATTCCGAGGAAAGTATTATTCTGATTTTTTTCACTGATCTTCGATCCAATTGTCGCCGTGTAATGTACAGGAATTTTCTGCAATAATAAAATAGTTTCGATCTTATATTCGTAAAGACTCACAGGATCTAAAAATTTTAAATCCTCTTCTCTTGGGATCTTCGCAAATTCGGATTCAAATGAAATAATTAATTCCCGAGTGTCATTCTCAGTATGTTTATCGATTTCTGTCATTGTTTCTGATTCAAATTTTGTTGCTTTTAATGATTTTGTTTGTTTAGGTGATTCTTCGTTCGCGATTATTTTTTGTTCATGTTCCATATCGATGTCGATTTTCTTTTTTGCTAATAATCTAGTTCCAAAATATGTTGATGTGAAATACTTAAAAATTTTTTCTCATTTATATTTTTATTAAGAAAATGAAAATCTTCTTTTAAACAAAGACTGATTAATTTGTTTATTTAATTTTTTTAATAATTTTTTGTAATTACTTATGTTTTTTGAGCGCTAATAAATGTTCCTGATAAGCTTCGTCGATAATCTGTCGTAATTTAATGGAAGACCAATTATTGCCGAGTGCGATCCCTTCGATGATAACTTTGTCTATATTTAATAATGGTACTTGCAATACTGTAGCACTTCTGCACGCAGTTTCTTGATATTCTAAATTTTGTAGTTATAATAGAGCAATTTGGTAAATATTATTTGCGTATATCTTCATGTGCAAAATTACCAGTGAATGGTGCACCGTGAAAAATAATGCAGATTTTTTTGACTGGTTGTGAAGGATCCATTATCTCAAGTTGTGAAATTGTCTTCGTTTCAAGACTATCGAATAAATTTTTTACAGGATCCTTTATTCTTTCATAGAAATTAGGATCTTTACGTAAAGTTTCTATATAACCTTAAAAAAAGCAAAAGCTATAATAATTATTTTATCAAATAAAATTAAATAAAAATTATATCGTAATAATTTTTTTATGATAAAATAATTCACAGAGGAGTAGATTCTGAAGCTCTTCAGGATCACTTGTTGGCAATATAGGCGGTTCACGAGGAAAGTCCAATTCGCTGAAAACTAACATTGGTGGACAATCTTTTTTTATATTAGCTATAGAAGATGAATAACTAGTAGATTTTTCTGTTACAATTTATCGATGTTGGACCCCTTTTGCAGATTTATCTTCGACTTTTGTCGAGTTGGTGAATGCTGGACAGATGATCTTGATGTATTAGATGACTTCTTTGTTCCTTGTACTCTAGTCTTGTATTCTGATAATTCGTTGTTATCTATTCAAATATTAGTATGCATTGCGTCATAATTTAAATTTATATAAAATTTTTTTCAAATAAATATTGCTTCTTTAAAAAATAAAATAATTAATCTCTAAATTCTTTTTCATTTTGTAGTTACAGTTTTGTAGTTACAAGATAATAATCTTCAAAAAAGAAGATATTTTTTCAAAGACAATATATACCATTCGACGCGATGATATTTTTTTCTTCGATTGTTTCCGCTGACAGAGCGTACGCCATCTCACTCATGAGACTATTATAGAATTCCATTAAAAGCGACGGCACTCTCTCCCCGGGTTTTCGAGACGGTAATAGAATTTCTTTAATTCCATAGTAGCAAGTTAGTGCTTCGGCAAGTCGTTCCTCTTCTAGAAAAAGACTGCACAATGCGTCGATTTATTCCATAAAGTACCTTCCACGTCATTTCATCTATCACTTTTGTTTTCATATTAACCACAAAATAACAAAAATAGATATTTCTATTTATGACAATTTCCTTAAATACAAAGAATCTCTTTTCTATTATTTTTCTTTACTTTGCTTTTGCTTATAATCTGTTAATGTTTAATTTATGTTTGTGCTCAACATTGATTACCTATCGAGATGATGCCAGAAAAATTCCACGGGATAATTGCAAGTATTTTCAATCGTAAATATTTTCTCCTGTACTTCAGTAAAAAGTACGATGGGAGGAAAGTTAATATTAAGATCGCTGATTCGCAGTTTATGCTCGATTCCGCCGCCAAGTAATGTTACTGTTTGCGTTTCCAATCCCATTTTGACAGTGATTTTTAGACTAGCTTCGACACGACACTGATGAAATAATAATGAAGGATTTGCTTGTGTTTATATCATGCTAATATATATATATATATATATATATATATTTGTATTATAATACCGTTTTATGTGGTTTAAAATAAATATTGATGATTTCTGAATGACCAGATAAAAGAAAATCAGATTTGTAGTTTAGCTGAAATGGACAGTCTTCTTGTTTCTTACGAGTGAATATTTTTGCTTCCCAGCAACAATCAACGAAACCTCTAAAAGTCAAAATATGTAACTGTCTTCTGATAAAGCTTTAAATATGTTTAAAAACGATATATTACTCGTTCGTCACTAAAACGCTCATCATCAAACATTCTCCCACGATGACACTTTGAAAATCTAATAATTTCGTGTTAACAGTCACGAATGGATAAGTAATGATGCCTTTTATAATTACGGGAATTGTAGAACCACGAAATACCTAAAAACAATAAATTTTTAAATTAAATTAGTATAATACTTAATTATTTAAATATAATATTATAAATATTTATTTAATATTTTATGTTTAATATTACTTTTTTATTATTAAATTATTGTTAAAACACGCTGTAGAAAAAGTATTATAACTTAGTTGCGTTCAACTTTTATTTAAATAGCGAAATAAAATTAATTTTACTTCTAAATAAATTGAATGCTGTTCTTTTGTGCTTCTTTCAGTATATTTTGCCGATGTTGGCTGCCATGTAATAGTCAAAGACGTAGTTTTTCCAACTATTAACATAGCTTTTTCAAATTGCACGAAAATGCCGGAATGCTCAAGTTGCTTTTTTGCTAATTTTTTTATTGCAACTTCCACATTCCAAGGCCCGTAATTAATAATTGTTATCGAGTAACATGTTTTAAGATTGATTATAACATAACCCATGTCTGAAAATATTTGTTATATCATTAATTATTCCGAGCATTGCTAATTTTATCTTGTAATTATCTATAGATCAAATAGTAATTAATTTGGAAGTAATTAACTATAATGCATTAATTTAGGAAAATTAATTTACGAGATTGATATTTTTCGTAAATATACCTATGATATATTCAGGCGTATAAAGAAAAGGAATAACAGCCTTCTTTGAGATGGAATAATTTATCAAAGTAGAAGTATTCTCTTCGATAAATCGAATTGCCAGAAATCTATCAATTGCCATCTCAATGTCGATAATAGTAGGAAATATTTCATCATATGAAATCAAATCCCACCTGTCAGCTTTAAAATAATTAGTAATAATTAAGATATTTTTATTAATTGAACCGATTTTATACTCAATTATACGTTTTATTATTTTATCATAATCAAGGATGTAATAATGCCAGATTTACTTAATAAAATTCGTTCATCCCATTCAGGCACTTGATTTTTTGACTCATTATTCATATCGCTACATTGCGTTTTTATTTCTTGTTTTTTCTGCAAAACAAAATATTAAAATAATTTATTTTTTTATTTTTATACTAAACCAAAAAATTTACCATTGCAATGTAATCTAGAGTTAGTAATTGGATTGCCCAATATCCAAATTTTACAGAATGTTGCTTAAAAACTTCACGTGAGGTGTAAAGATAAATTTGGGAATAACTTGTGACACCTTTCGCGATAATTATGAGTGGATCCAAATGAGCCACCTAAATAATAATAATGACACAATGATAAAAATTGAAATTTATAAAGTTTCATTAGAATATTCTGTATAATATACACACATGCAATTCAAATTCTATTTCAAAAACGCCAAGCAGTATCGGTCGAAATTCTATCTCAATTTTTATTGATGATAGAGGATCTATAGATCCTTTACTCGGTTTGACTGTTAATGCATCGATTGTACAGCCGACCTTTCCTGTGATGGATATTAAATTCCTCTTATTTATCTTATAGTCCAGGAATATTATGCTATGATTTTCCAAAGTGAAACTCGACCGACACAGTTCACCGAATAACTATAATATGAATCAATGGACTGAATATTATTACATTACAAATTCAATATTAAACTATAATCACGAATAATATATTGAATTAAATATATAAAATTTTAATATAAAACTTGGTAACTTTAATTAAACATAAATTAATCTTATATATGTGTGTGTGTGTGTGTGTGTGTGTGTGTGTGTGTGTGTGTGTGTGTGTGTGTGTGTGTGTGTGTGTGTACATATATATATATATATATATAATCATATACTATTTCTCGTAATTAGTGAAGTTTTAATTTAAATTGTGAACTAAAAAAATGAAAAATATTGTATCATGAAAATATCAAGAAATGTCGAAAAAAATATCAATTATTTGTTAACTGAAATATATATTAAAGATTAATTAAATTATTGAAAACGTTATGCAATAATCTCAAAATAAAATATATAATTAAAACTAATAATAGAATATAACATATTATTAATATAAAAAAAGTTACAAACGACGATATTAAAATTAAAAACGACTCACCTGTTGACCGAAGTCGATGATCTGTCTATCAACAGAATATTCAATGATATCGGCACTGGCAAATACATTAACTAACTCGGTAGGTCCTCGAAGAATTTCACAAAGCGCAACGACTTTGATTTGCATAGGCTGGTGACCGTAAAAGATAAAGCGCACATATTGCGAAGAGTATGGTAAAAGAGTGCCTTCGTGTGGAACAATATCAAGTATCTGCATAATAAATTATCTTAATAAAACTTAATTTTTTAAATATATTTAATGATTTATCAAGAGTATATAATACATTCGCAAAATGAAAATTTTAATTGGAAAATAAATTTTACTGAAAAGAAAGGAACAAACATCGTCGAGTAACTCGTTCGAGGGAAATTTGATACTGGGATCTATCAAAGCAAGAATCTTTGGATCATCTAAGCACGGTGAACAAGACATCGAAAAAATACTTCGTAATTTTTCGAGCTTTTCGTCTAGCGTTTCAGAATGAACTTCCATTAGTAAATTGTCCGATTCCAATTTTTGCAGCTCTGATATGAAAATATTTACAGATAATATAGTATATTTTTACATGCAAATATAAAAGTTCGCAAAAGATTTTATAAATCGTGTTAATAGTAAAGTTTCAACAAAAATTTATGCGACGATCACATTAAATATGAATTATTTTTAATATTAAAATAATGTCAAAAAAATAGAGAATATATTAAATAACATCTACATGAGATTATATTAATTACGAGCAATGGAATATGCGCGATGTTATACACGGCATTCGTGAGATTAATCACATAATACGCAATTTATTTATATTATGACGAGAGAACGCACGAAAAATTACGGAAATACAAAGTTAAAATTGTTATCATAGTGTTATTTGGTCATTAATCGCGATAATTAATTTATTACGCGTGTTGTGATAATTGCTTGTAATAACTATAGGAACTGATCACATTTTTTTAACTCTCAGTACTTGTCACGATTTTATTTCGAGAAATAATATGATAAAAATAATCCGCGTTATTACCGGTTCATTCGGTACTGAATTTCACTGTACGAATGGAAAAAAGATAAACGTTGTTAGTATACGGCATATCGTTTTGTTGATATGTGTGTAAGACTCGAACAAGGACAACGGCGCTTCATATCGTCCTATAATGTTTTATAAGTATATAATTTTGTTTTATAATTAGTATAATTAACTATCAGTTAATTAACTCTTATAATAAACGACATGTAAAAACATACAACAGCGGCTATTCGATTCAAATAACAAAAGTATACAAACTGTTTATCAATATATAAAAATATATGGAATTTATACATTGGAATTGGTATTATATCTTCAATAGTACATTCTGATTGTATATTTTTTGTTAGTACATTGCGTCTAAATTAATCATTAATTTGATCACAGTATTGTGCGGTACATATCATATAATAAAAATTAGTTTTACGAAAAATGGAACGAGAAATCTAAGAAAAGTTTACCAATAAATATATCTTTCCTAACACTCAAACGTTGACAAAATGATAATAAACTTTTAGTGTGTCTGCGCGTCGGTTTCTTCCCCCTCTCTTTGCCTCTCCCACTCTCACTACGCCGCATTCCATTACGCGTGACGTAGCTCCAAAAATGTAAACAAGGCCACGTCGCTGTTTCTTACAATCGGAATACAATCGTCAGTACAAAATATACAATAGGAATATAGCAAGCATGATAGATTTTAATTTCGTATAAATTCTGCTGTACGCGTATTTGATTAATAAATAGTATATATATATATATATATATATATATATATATATATATATATATATATATATATTACATATATATATATTGTCTTATCTCATTATTCGAATCGAATAGTGTGTCTCACTCTTGTATACTCTTACATATCATTTATCACAAAAATTAATTCTTCTTCAGCGCAAATTAATAATTGCCCAATAATTACAATAACTATTAGAAATATTTGAATATGTTTAATTACTAAATATAGTCGCGCGCGAATTAATAATTCTATATTTTAATATTTTTATACTTCGTTATATTAAATATATATGAATCGCGTATCATAACTTAGACACTTGTAATTTATCAAAACGCGTTCTTTTTGTGTGATTTATTCAATTAAAATTAAAATAGTTGGTAAATTATATCTTAATCTCTCAAATATTGCATCCGTGGATATTTAAACTTGCACATGTATTCGCTTCTAAAATAAAACATTGTCGCGGTGAATACTACAAATTTGATCTCGTGATTTTTGAGTCCTGAGAGGATTGTAATTTTCACATTACTCTTTCGTTGTTGCATAATAAAATATACTACAATAAAATAAATATAGTATAATAGTACACGTTGTATATGAATAATATTAAAAGTGTCGTACAAATCATTACAATCGTCGTTTTCTGTTAATTGTAATTAATCATATTTTCGCGAGTGTGTGTCATAAGGAAGCAGCAAAGAACAAGAAAGGCAAAGAAAATTGAGGAAGACTGATGAAGCAGATGATAATGGAATAATCGTGAGTTTTTAATAAATTATTTATTATTATTTATAAAGTTAATTGCTCTTTACTCTGCGGTGTAGTGATCCATTTTTAATATATATATATATATATATATGTATACGTTATATATTATATATTTCACATAATTTAAAATATTTCAAATTTTATTTTGAAATTAAACATAGATATAAATAATAAAATATTTTTATTTGTCGATTTAACTTTTTATACGTATACATGTAAAATATTTAAAAATTAAATAAAAAATTTGAGATTGCGCGGAATAACTAATTTTTTTATATGTGTATTAATTATTATGGATATATTATATTACGTTTTATATTCTTACAATAAAATCAATGGATCAATTCTCGCTAGAGTAAATGGTATCTGATCGAATTGCTTATGTGACATTCGAGAAAAATTCATATGCATGCCAAGTGTTATGAATGTGATTTTATTTTTGTGTAATGATGAATTAGATAACGTTAAAATATAGATTAATATGTTATGTATGTAGAAGTTTTGCATGATATTAAAAAGTTATAGCTTTCAATATATACCGTATGACGTTGATAAATCCAGCGTTTTTGTAGATTCAATTTCATTTTTTTGATTTTCTAAATTCTTTGTGATCTCACAAAAGTGATGATTAAACTTGCTTTGTACATTAATTTCTAGTTTTGAATGATCTGTCAAATCCTATTATAAAGAAATACATACATACATACATATATATATAATATATACATATAAAAAAATATATATATATATATTTTTTTTTATATGTATGTATATACATATAAAATTATGCTGTCAGTTATTCAAGATGATTAAAAATTATTAAAAATAATAAATAATAACATTAATTATTTGCTATTTATTAATTGAATTATTTGTATAATTATACGAAAATAATTATAATTTGACAAAAATTTATTATACAATGTCACATACTTTTCGTTGAATTTCAATACTTTCTCCAGCCCACAAGAACTTATATACTATAGGAACCGGCCCATTATTAGTCATTCTTAAACTTTTCTCAGCACTTGAACCCAAAATGCAATTGATAATCAAATCTTTGCAAAGTAACTTAATATTTGGGAAATTTACGGCACCTTTACATTGAATTTTGTCCTAAAAATAAATAATCAAATTTTTGTGCACAAAAGATTTATATATATGTTTGCAATGAAACCAACGTACCTTATTGGGATGTTCATCATATTCGCACCAAAGCGTGCCATTATAATTCCGTGAATAAGGATTATCAAGATTTATATTTGGCAAAAATTTCATCGGAATTGATGTAGTGCTTCCATCCGTTAGAATAATTTTTCTTTTATGAACCTTTTTCTTATCGATTATTAAATAAAAGGGAGCGTCAACGTATAATAGAACGTTTAAATTTAATCGCGATTGATTTGTAATGACTAGTTCGTCTAAAAAATCAGCAAATTAAAAGTCATTATATAATTATTTAATAAATAAAAAATTTCTTATACGTATAAAATTATACCTAAATTTAAATAATATAAAAATTTCAATTATATGAAATTACATGAAATTCTAACATCAAATAGATGTTATAGATGCTCTATAAATATATGGTACTAAATTACATAACTCTCCCCTATAATTCATCTCATTAAAATAATTTCGAAATACGGTACTATAATACATTACAATTTTCTACCTGTCTGTTGCATTTCTTCTCCCTCGGGATATATATCAATGCGAAACGTTAACTCTCTTTTGTTAAACGCAATTCGAGGCTCTGTAAAAGTGGCTTTAAATACAGAAGTTCCAATCAATTCTCGCTTCCCTTGTCCAGAAATCTGCCCGAATACGTACCAATCTTCTGTCAAAATCTCATTGCTTTAATATAAAAGAAGTCTTTATAATATTAATTTAAATTATTAATAATTGTAATTATAAAATTGCAAAAATATGATATAAAAATATGATATAAAATATGATATAAAATAAATTCTTTGATTTAAAATTATAAATTTAGGATTATGACTTTAAGATATCTAAATAAATTAAATGCTCACAGTTTTTTAATTTTAATTAAATTTTAATTAAATTCATCTTAATTTGTATATTTTTATAATTAAGAATATAAAATCTTTAATCGGAACTTACGCGTCCCAGCATATTTTGCATTGAACTACATTAGAACCATTCGCTGGAATCTCTACGGTGAGCGGATCAATTTGAAACTTCTTACTGTAAAATATAATTTTTAACATCTTGTCAAAATTTAAATTATTGCAATAAAGATTATATAATTACATTGGTAATCCTTGACTTCTTTGAATGCGTACTTCAGGTTCATTTGACCATATTATTTGGCAGTGACGCGTGCCAAAGTTTTTCATCATTATTGGCAGATTCTGGTTTTGATGACTGTTAAAATTAATGAATAGTCAAAAACACGCATTTTATATTAAAGCAATGAACATTATTTTCTGCTTAATCATTGATATTAGTTAACATTCTCTCAATATTCCTTACCTAAAGAGAACACCCATATCAAATATTGGAAATATTTGCGGCTCAAAAATAATATTACAACCGATTCCAGTCGCGATCACATTAATGGGAATCGATCGACTATTAATGATATGCACGATTATATTGTCAATGTATTTGCCAGTATCGTATAAAAATATTTTGACTTCAATTTCTATAGATCCATTCGGTTCAATTTCACCAAAGGTTGGCTTGATAAACCATAGAGATTTTTTTTTATGCTAAGCAATAATAATAAGATAATTTTGGAATATATAACTTTTCTCATAATTTTTATATATTCTATAAACTCATCATTTAAAAGAATGTATTCGAAAAATATTTACTGATGTTAATTTGAATTGCGCTGGTATCGGCGAGTCGTTAATTATACGAAACTTCATGATATTATTTTGAAGCACTTGTATCTCTCCAAAATTGAGACAACTAGGTTGTACAGATACTACTGGTCCCTGACCGCTACATATAATCGTGCAAAATGTAACTGGAGCCTCCTGGCCCATTACTAGCATACTGAAAAATAACAATAAAGTACAATATAACCTTGTTTCTTATTTAAAATAAAAAATAACAGCGTACATGTAAACGTCTAAAAAAATTTAGAATTATTTTTGTCTTTTTGAATTAAAACATAAGAAACTATGCTTTTTAATTTTAACTTTTTTAACATTTCAAAAATTATTATATTGATTATTGTACTTTAATGTTGTTATTTGTTTGCCCAGAACTTTGGTGATAATAGTAATGTCTATTGTTTTTGATTGTCGTGCTTTTAAAAAACCTTGATAGGATGACAGCGAATATACTATAGGTATATTCTCGGATATCTAGAGAATAAAATTATAGTTTACAATAACTATTATTTAATAACATGTTCTTTGTATATAGAACACAGTGATGTGTTGTTACTAAGTTTAGCTTCTGAAATTAGTTTAACAATTACCGGCTGCGGTACTATATAGAAATATCCATCCAAGTCAGAGTTATTCTCTACGGTAATAGAACGAGCATAAGGAAAATTGATGAAAGAAAATCTAATAGAAATCTCTGTGGGTTTAATCGATAGAGAGGGAATAGCACCACAAAACGAGATCGGTAGTATTACTGGGTCTGAATCCGAATCCCACATGTCGACTCGAATATTCGAGCATCCACTTCGAACTATATTCGCCGTATATGTTACCTATATTTTAATACAGAGTTACAAATACTCTATGTTAATTATTTAATTTAGAAAAAATTATTAAAGAATAATTAAAAAAGATAGTATTAATTAACTTTTTATTTGCAAATTGTTAACTGTAAACTATATATTTGAAATTGGAAAAAAAGGAAATTAATCTTTCACTTGCAAATCATTATAAATTACATGTTCGAAGATGTATTTATTGTACATTTTACCTTTAGTTTAAGTGAACTATGCGCTTGGATCACTCCTTTCTGTGGAGTAATTGTAAACTCGCGAGGATTAGTTGGAAAACTTGGTTTCGCTTCAGATATGGCGAACTCTTCGTAAGTCAAAGGTGTCTGATCTCCATCTTCCATCACTGTTATGCTAAACGAAACCGGAACCAGAGATAAATTACGAAGATTTACTTCTTGTCTTTCACTAAATCCTGCAAGTATGTGTATAAAATTGCAATTTTTAATTTAATTGCATCAATTATGAAAAACATACCTAAAGCAACTGCGCCAAAATCAAGATTACTCCTGTCAAAATGTAGTGTTGGGCATATGATGCATCCTCTATAAATAAAAAAATTTATATATTAACATTTATATAAAATTTATATTAAAATTTGTAATATATGATAAGAAATAAACTTATAATATACAATATTGAAATTAAAATAAATTGTTGTAAGGGATATATTAGATATAAAAAAAATTTAAGATGCTACTTATAAACAAGAAAGAAATAATTTAAGATACTTTTAATAAATTAAGATATAATATATCTTATAAGTGGCATCGTAAATAATTTTAAAGTATTTAAAGTATTTAAAAAAAAAATATATATATATACAAGATTCTACATAATGTTTATATAATTTATTGAAGAAACGAATTTTTGGTTTGAAAATAATAATATGCCTAACAACCAAATATCGTACTTGATATGTAAAGATAATACTTCCAAACTCTCTTTAATGACGAAGTCGATTCGCTCTATAAAGTCTCCCTTCCGATTTGAAGAAAATGATAAATTAAATGACTTATACTCGTCTGGTTTCAATGTTAGAGCGCTTGGAGTAACATTAATAGTTCCACCAAAATCTGTCGGCTTTGCTTTATAAATCAATGTACCACAAATGTGCCCTTTATTTGCTACTACAATCTGAAATATAAATTCAAATTCATATAATTTACCATGTAACGTATTTATGTGCATCTCTATAAACAGCAGAAAGAGAAATATAATTTCTAATAATTTCAATTTTCAATAAATAAATCTTTATAGATAATTCTAATATAATATTAATTATAATATCTTAAAATTTCAATAAGATCATATTTTTTATAAAGTTTTTATTAATTTTACAAATTTTTTTATACATAAATAAATTTATTAGATTACCTCATAGTTATGCACTGAACACAAGAAAATATTCTTAACATCGATAGTGATTACATTGAGATGGAAGACTGGTCCCTTGCCTGTTCCATGGAGACTATCATTGAAACGAAAAATTAATGAGAAAATTCTGAAACAAAAGAAAGTTTCCGAAAATAATGTTAGCTATTTTTGTAACCTTAGGGCTATTCTGTCTTCGCGACCTGTAACTTCAAGATAAGCAACGCTCGATATCTCGCCTACTTCCATGGCTCGAAAAAACACCGTAATATCTATGAAAGATTGAGGCCAAATTTCGCCTTTCTGAAAAATATATTAGAACATGGCGAAGAACATTAAAACTAAATGTGATATATTCTCTCTCTCTCTCTCTCTCTCTCTCTTTCTCTCTCTCTCTCTCTCTCTCTAAATTCAAAATTATAATATTCTAATATATATAGAATCTTAATATTTATTTAAATATTATTTTTATCTAAATATTTCATAATAAATGTTGGTTAAAAATACTTTAAAAAATTTTATTTTTATCTTTAATTGAATGAATAAACATTATAAATTTTTTCAATTAAAGATAATTTAAATCATGTTTAATCAATGTGTGTGTGTGAAAAAATAATTTAAAATTTAAAAAATATTTCTGGCATATTTCAATGATAGAATTGATAACAATAAGTAAACGAAAAAAATAAGCATGCAAGTGAATTGTCATATAATATAATTAGAATATACAATACTATTAAATTGCAAAAGCTGCGGAAATTATCACAAAAGAGCACCTCAGGCGTAAGAAGGAAAGACATATGATTGTAGTGGAAATTCTCATTCCTCAAGGAAGCAATCTCGTCCGTGTAAATTCGTTGGCAGATAAGTTCGTGAATATCTGGCAGGCAAATATTGTAATGAACGAGACTGACACAACGCACCGTCTCCATATTACGCACCAATTGAAATAACGTTTTGTACCTGCCATGAAAAGTGGAAAAATCGTAAAATCTGATAAATACAATATAAAATATTTCATGCGGAAAACAATGCTTACTCTTCCTTTCGTTGTATATCAGCATTCTTGTCCTTGAAACGCATCCATTGAAATTTCACGATATAGTCGCTTCTGTTATAAATCGTCAAGAGCTTGCTTCTAGACAAACCTAAATAAGTGTCTTCCATTCTGATACTAGCTCTATCAATTCGAATCGTGCAATTTATTGCCAAGCTCTGTAATGTTAAGCAAAGCTTCTCTCCTGTAATTTACATATATATTATACATGAATTCATATTTTTAATGCAAAAATTAATCTTATCAACAAGTAAAGTTATGTTTAATATTCATTTTTTCTTTCTTTACACTATTTTTTTAATTGCTTGTCAATACCTGATTCATAATTAAGAAAAAGATTTGCTTTGAATTCGCCAGATTTCTCAGATAAAAAATTTGCAGTAAATTGCATTGTTTCTTCTTCCTCTAATATACCCTTTGACGGCTCGACAGAGAAACTTGGACTGAAATAGTAATATATTCATAAATTACACACACACACACACACATAATTCTACGTATATAATTCTATATAGATACTATATAAATACTGATCTCTTATATATAAATCATTTTCCGTGTACTTATTAATTTTGTTTAAAGCATTTTAGAAAAATATGAGATATTATTTTAAAAAGTTTCTTTATTTTATATGTTATAATTTATATAAACTTAAGTATAAAAATTTTGTTATAAAATTGTTTAATTAAACATTACATACTTATCTGAATAAAAGTTGAAGATTGCCGGTATATCTCCTACATTACGTACTAAAATAGTCTTCGAGGAAGGAATTTTCACCGCGGTAGCTGGTATTTCGATCTGATCGGGGATATCTAGAATAGGTCTCGGGCCGATAGCTAGAACAATATTAATTTGACCTGTATTATTCCGCATTATAATGACCGTATGTACAATTTCATTGTTTGTATAATAATTACAATTGCATATTGTATATATAATAATTATATAAATAATTTATTTCCTCACCGATTACCGGCACCGCGAAAATTTCGGTATCATTAATAAACTCGACACGATATTCGTAGTCTCGTTTTTCTGCCGGGTTAAATCTGACGTTATAAACGTGAACGAGTCCTGGCGCTACCATAGTGCTATAATTCGATCCGTGATATTCCACGGAAAAGAAGGGATCGGGATTGCGTGAGAGTTTTAAGTGTCGAGACATCTGCGATGTGACATTTAAGAGAGGATTTTTCGGGGTTAAATTCGTGAATATTACAACTTGAAACATAACATATAATTTGAATGGTCTATTATGTATTAAAATTTTAGAGTAGAAGAGACTTTTACTTTTGTTACGTTCCGAATTGTGAGCGTCATATTGTATACATTGCCGGGAATGAATTGTTGAAAGAGAACAATGCAAGGTGTAGCCTTGAAGCATTGGCTTTCACAATTGTTGTATAAAGGCCGTACGTTTATACTGCGACCTGGTTTCAGTAAATAATCGACCCTTTCCTGAGTGCTCATCAGCATCTGTTTGATATATTCCGAGGGAGTCATGTCATACTGTAAGGACATTAATGGAATTGACAAACATTGTATATGTATAAAAGAGAGAGAGAGAGAGAGAAACTCTCTCTATATATAAATTCTACATTTGAAACTAACTTGTTGTTCTCTCTGATCGCATGATTTTATGCCGATTAAAGTCATAAATATCTCCACAGAATTGTGTATGATTGGGTAACATGTAGTCAGATTTTTCTTCTCCTTATCCATTCTTTATTTTAATATTCTATGAAGATCTTATTATACTTCTCTCTCTTTTCTCTATAAAGATTTTATTGATTGCTAATAACAATTAAAATATCGGTTATAATCAAGATTAATATCATTGATATGCACTGAAAATAGTAGAATATATTACTGCATCTGATGTCTAAAATCGATTTGTCGATTTGATTATTTTGTCAGCCTCATTTAAGATTGAAAAAAAACATTTTCAAGAAATACAAATCAAAGTATATATAAAATTTTCTTATATATAGATTTATATATAGAATATAATTATTTTTAATAGTATAGTTATGTTCAAAAAGGCAGAGATATAATAAAATAACATAATTATGCTAAAAAGTTATAAAAATATAAAATAAATTATAAAATTAAGTTATAAATTATACAAAAGTATCTCGTAACAACAAAAAAAGATAATATATATAAATAACAAAAAAAAAACAATTTTCTTAAGCAAAAAATCTGGATTTTTTAAATTTCAATTTATTTAATAAAATAAGAATATTTTAATTTTTCTTTCGTATTATACAAATTTTATTTCCACTTTGAAACTACGTATTTCAAATTATTGATTTTATGGTATAACTGGGTGATGCAATTGGCATAAGATTATAACGTGATGGGCAAGGGTTCTGTTGAATTCCTGGTTGACAGCGATGGATGGAATTGGAATAAATGCTATTTCGTATAGTTTGATTTTCTCGATTTATGTCTATCGATGAAGAACCGCAGGAATGCGACAAGCGATTCGCATTACATGCATAGTCCTTTAAACAACATGGCACGTAGCAACGAGGTGAAGGATCGCATGGCATCTTCGACACGCAACAAGGATCGCAGATTCCTTTTGAACAGCACATCCCAGGACAGGGTCCTAGGGGACATCCTAAAGGAGGGCAGCTCACGTTGCACACTTCAGGCTCGGGTTTTCTGGGATAGAAAAGAGAGAACATTCTACGAATATTCTTCATCTCTAAAACTTCATTTCGAAAACTTTATTTGATCAGATATCTATTAATGAATTATTAATTTTAGCAAACTACATATATAAATAGAAGTTGTAAATATATACTTACAAGCTTTCTATTTCACGTATAATATTATACATTTCATTCATAAAATCTCGCCTCTGCTTGCCCATGTTAAATACACTTAAATTTTGTATAATTTTCAATGTCGGAAATTTTATACACTAAAATTTGAAAGATAGATATTTGCAAATTTTCTTCTGCTTTTAATAATCGATTTCAGATTATATATCGCTTACTTCATATTTATTTACTTACTCTTTCATCTCACTTACTTATTATTTATTATAATAAGTATATAAAAGTAGTTAATATGTCTATGTTATTTATTTAATTATTTAATTAACATATGAATTCTATTTATAGATTTTTCCATGATAAAAATTACCTTTTTTGTTAGATTTATAACATTATATTACATTAAAAAAAGAAAGGAAGAAAAAATAATAAATTTATTATCGCAATAAATAGTAAGTTTTGATTTTATATATTTATTTATTACATTTTCAAAAATTGAATATTTCTTGACAGTATGTTATAGTTGGAATATACATACAACACAATTATTGCAATCATAAAAATATTGAAAATTAAAATGTCCACGCGAACATATAAAAATATATAATATAAATAAAAAAATATCAAAAGTCAAAAGTTGCAAGATATATTTTTATAATATTGACATAAAAATTAAACATGACATAAAAAATAAACACAATATAAAAAATAACACACTTATTTAGGAATATTTTATCGTACAATGAATTGACTCATTCACATGACATCATTCACATGAATACCTTTGTTTTACTTAAATAATTTAAATATAGAAATAGAGATACGAACATAAATTTAAAAAATCATACATTACAACTCTCTTACATTATAATGTAACGACTAATTTTGCACTTTTCTATTGATCGAATTGGCTATTAGATGTAAAAGCATAGTAAAATATGTATAAAATTATACACTCGTTATATAAAATAAAAAAAGACATATAAAAAATAATTTTAAAAATTTGGGCATATTCAACATCGAGATACAAAATTATCTTTCGTATAATTCTAACGCACGTGGAATTAAAAATTAAACTTAACCTCAACAGATAAGATTTTTTACGGGCAAATTAAAATATTCTTGGGGGTTGCAAGTGTCTGCTCGCGATTAATTTATCTGGCGAAATGACGAGATTGTTAGGGGCGTATTCGGGCTTCCTGGCGAGGTACGTGATACCTCCGATGGTCCTTGTCTCGCGGATTTCCGGTTGACTATAAATATTCGTTCGCTGTATCGTTTGCATATCTACGCGCTTCGTCGGCCCTTCGACATTCGATTTTTCACCGGTATCACCGCCGGCGCGATCGATTCTCACCGCATCCGGTGCATTCGGTCGTTGCACGCTCACAACATCGCCCTGGCCACCATTATAGCCGGCTAAATTCTGTCCATTTAGATAGTATTGCTGAATCTGATGGTAATGTTGAGATGGAGCAGCTGCATATTGGAACATCTTGTGGTCGTCCTGGCGTCCTTGCATTACAGGTATATTCTGTTGATTATAAGAACTCGATCTCGCGTCTTGCACGTAGGAAACTGTGTGATCTCGCGGTTGCCATCGCTGTTGATCGTCATTGATCGCCACCGTGCCGTTTTCCTTTTCGGCTTGCATGCTGTAAATTTTTGCATTCTGTCTCTGTCGCGGATATTCCATCATAGCGGGCTCATCGGCTCTTTTAGGTTGCAGGATACATGGCGCAGGATTATTAGGATTCCTTGTATTCTCCAAACCGTTTGCCGAGATTTTCTTTTGAGGTTGTGGAGATATTTCTACGGGTGGTCGCGGTTGCATATCTTCCGGAATCTCGTTAGAATCTTGGACACCGTTTAGTCTAATAGGTTTTTTCTTGGTAATATTGGCCAGATATTCGAGACCTTTTCTACCCGACGGATTTTTCAGAGTTTCCAGTACTTTTTGTATAGTGTTTGGATCCTGCAAACCGTTATTGCGCTTCTGAGGACGAATTATTTCTTTGTACATTCGCATCTTTAGCAAGCTAGAAGGTTCGGCAGGTCTTTTACTCTGCTCGAAATTTACAAAATCCATTGATAATCTCTGATTGTCAATTGAATTCGATGAACTTGGATTATGTTCTTTATTTTGCCAAATTTTTTGTTGCTCAGAATTCGAGTAATATGGATTATAACACATATTGTATGGTACGTATTTGTTAAAAGTCGGATTTGTCTGATGATATATATTATTTAATGTATTTTGTTGATGACTATAAGGATAACAAGCTGCATAATTACACGAAGTTTGATGCTTATTTTTATGTGGCCAGATCATTTGTCGCTGCCATAATTGAGGATTCATTTGAACGTACATTTGTTGAGGCAGAATAACTTGATTGTTTATTTCTTGCTTTTTCTGTTGACAATAATCTTGTTGTCGAGCAGTCACTGTCTTATTAATTTCTTCCGGCAACTGGCTCTCCGTTCGATATTGTTTCTTCTGACCTCTTTGCTGTGCCTTCATTCTTTCAACCTCATTATAGGATATATGTGGTGGAGTGATGTGTATCATCCATTCCGGTTTCTCTTCTCTCTCCATTCTTCTTTGTGCAAGTCGAATTTTTTTTATATCCGGAATATCTTCTTGTTGTTGTAATTGCATGAGATAAACCAGATGCTTTTGTTGTTCGTTCAGCAATGCATCAAACTGACGGCGCATTATTTCCTCAGGTACACCTTGTTGCCTCATAGTAAAAACTAATAGCTCCTGATCGCGTATCATATTAGGTGTGAATTGCAGTTTCTTTTTCCTATTTTGATGTGTATGAATTTCCGCAACCGATTGTTGATTAGTAGATTTATAATTTTGTGATGAATTAGATTGATCTTGGCTTCTAGAATCTTTTTCATTGAAATTAGTATCTTGATGATAATATTGCCACTGTTGCGGGGATTGTTGATGCAAATTTGCCGTTTGTATCCATCGATCATTTTGCGGCCATGCTGATTGAGGATTGACAGAATATCCACGATTCTGATTATGAATAGGCAAATTATGTTGTATCGATCTCATCTGATTTACTGTCATGTCTTGTGGCGAAGTCATTCCATGTCCAGAAACTTGTGTAGCAGATAATTGTTGTTGATTGTAATGACCATAGAATGCTCCTGAATTATTATGTAAATGTTGTCGCTGATCGAGCATTGGTGACTGCATTTGATTGAGCCCTTGCGGCAACATTTGCTGATGATACACGTTGTGTTGCGTTTGTTCATTTATTTGTTGAGAATTTTGCTGAAATGGATTATGTGATTGAATATGATAAACATTTTGATAGTTATTGGCACATCGATCACTTAGCGATGCATTTGCGTTCCGTACGATCGCTGCTTGTTTCGGTTGTGTAAAAATTTGTTTGTGATTAACTGCATTTCGGCCGTCGCTCGGTTGCTTTTCGCATCCATTAACAAGAGCGGAAGTTTTATTGTGATTTTGATCAATAATTTGCAAATTAGTCGAAGATTGTTGCGTTTGCGACATTGCAACTTGCATTGAAGGACTTTGAATGATTACCGGCTGGTTAATAACCGCGGATGGGTCTTGAAGCGATCGATCGCAGATGACTGTTCCTTGAAGCATGTTTGATACGAAAGGATGTTTTTCGGGAGATACAATGGGTCGAGTGAGCAAATTTTCAGAGTGTGGACTCAATTGACAGATCTGCTGATGATTAGCTACAGTCTGTTGTTGGTCTGTGTCGGATATGCTCTGGGATTAAAAAAACATAAATTATATTAATAAAAAAATTAATACAGACATATGTTAAGATATATTTAATAAATGTTTAAATATTTTTTACATCGTTTTTGATATATTATTAATTTAGTATATTTATATTTTTTTCATTTTTTATTAAATTAAATCATTTTAATTAATAATTAAACAAGAAAATGACGTCCTATAAATTAACTTAAAATTAAGAAAGAAGAAATCACTTTAAAATTTACTTTTGATTGTTGATATGACGATAATGTAGCAGGTATTGCATCACCATGACCGTTATTACTTTTAATAGAGGAGTTTGCGAAGAAAGTGCCAGTTTGCTGAGGATCTTGTTGTACAATTAAAGCATCGTTTAGTTCGGGAGAAAACATTGGCTGATTGTCCAATTTCTTGATCTTTTCTGCAGGAAAACTTTTAAGTCGTGGCGAGAAAGTTGAATGTGTCTCTTTCAATCTGTCTCGAGAGTTGAATCTGGTTTTTGGAGGTTGCATCTCATCCGGCAACATCCTTTTTCGATCGTTTTTCGATTTCATAAAAGTATTTAACGAATACGATTTGTTCAAGTTCTGTACAGACGGAGACTTTATAGATTGCGAATGTTCCTCACGGTTTGTATTGGTAACTCGTAAATTTACTACGCTTGGATGTGCAGACGACTTGTATCCAGATTTTTTCTCGATTGAGACTTTCCTGAAAGAAAATTTTTTAGATAGGAAAAAAAAATTTCTCAATTTTCTAATTTAATGTATATTCTTCGGGACATTCTTACCTCTTTTTCATTATCGTTAATTTTGCTTAAATTTGGATAACGCGATACTTGCTATCAAAAAATCATCATTTAAACTTAATGAGGGAAATTCTCAAATCGGATTTTGCACTACCGCCGAAAGGAAATCGCGAGTATTTTGACATATAAGAAAAGAGGGACAAGTGCATAACTAGTTACCATGGATATGTTTTGTGTATGTATATATCATAGCAATATATATATATATATATACAAGAAAGATTTTATTTATAATTAAAAAAATATATTAATATGTAGAATTAATCTTGTTTATATTTTATTTTATTTATAATTATACGAGAAAACGTTTGATTAACAAGTCTAGCACTAATTGTGGAAAAAGATTTAAGAAATATAGAAAATATTTATTTTATTTAAGAATTATGATAAACACATATGTATAATAAAACACATTAAAATTTGTACAATAAGAATATATTTTTATTTTTAATCACAATAATATTAGCTTTCTTACAATTTACAATACATATTCTAAAACAATATGTACATATATAAAAATTGTAATATTTTATAATATACCATAAAAATTAATATACAATTAATTTGAATTTATTAAAAATTATTTCAACAGAGTAACACAAAATTTGTTGCTTTTAATAATATTACGAATTTTTAGTCAAGAATTTAGTTATTTATTTCATATATGTTAATTAATTTCTTTTTCGATGAAATTTTTTAAGAGAGTTGCGATAATATCTTTCTCTTTGAAAAAAAATAGATATTGTTCATTTTTTTATCCCAATTCATAGCCAATTATAAAAATAGATTATGAACGATCGATTTTACTATTACTTTCACGTTTTCTACGTTCCTTGCAAATAAAAGAAGATATTTTTATATTGTAAATTTTCATTAAGAACATTGTATACATAATACGCAATAATTCATGAAAATAGATAAGAAATATGTTAAAATAATTACAAATATTATTTAAATCTTTATTTAAAAACTTTTAATATATATATTTTATATAAAATTTTATAAAATATTAACAATATTTACTTTAATAAATATTATTACAATAATCCATAATTTTAAATTTTATAACTGAAGTGTATCATTTAACAAGCTCGTATTTTTTGCTGTTTGCATAAATCATGACGCATCTTTGCATGCGGTTGTATAATTATCAGTAATTTGCCAGTTAGAGTACTTTTTTAACAGGGGGGGACAAGATTCTGTGAAATGAGAAATTTACATTAATCTCAACAATAAATTCTCTAAAGAGAGAAATATGATAATAGACTTACGACCAAGTATTTTGCAAGATGAGCGACTCATGGTTGTCGGTTTTGAGCTAGGTAAGTTGCAAGGGACATAATTCGGTTTACAAACGTAAAAGCAAGGTGACGGAGGGGGTGATGAGGACGGCAAATATGTTACTTCCATTTTCAGTGGATTGGACATGGGACAACTTGGCAAATAAACCTTTGACAACATTTTTTTTTAGCTATCTTTTACTTCAAGAGAATAATTATTAGCTCAAAATAATCGTGTATCTCAATCTCATAAATAATTTTAAAAATTTGTATGTGTCTCGTATATATATTTTATATGAGATAAAAATATTATCATGTATATAAATGTATGTATTATATCTTAATCTACACGAGATAACAACAAAAATTAAACTCTAAATTAAAATATAATTGAAAAATTGCTTAAAGTAATGTACGAGATGTACTGTGGCATGATGATATCTGTTACAAATAAATTTTATCTTATCACAAGTACAATTTGGTATAAATAATATGAATATTTTTAATAAAATGTTTTGATAAATTTTTCTATAATATGCACGTACAGTAATTCTATTTAAAGAAGAATTATAAAGAAAATAGAAGTTATATTTCGCATAACAAACATACCACAGCTTTAGTAGGTTTCGGTGCAGACTGAGGCCGACAAGCTATCCTACATTGAACACGGGGCACGTAAGGCATGCAGGGATAGCTCACAGGTGGAGTACAACAAATTACAGAGCATGGGATCGGACATGCCAGTAAACAGCAAGGCGGTTGAGAAACACTCAAACTGTTATAATTTCTGGAATTTAATATATGTACGTTATCATACATTATTGAAAATCCAAGATAATTTACAAAATAATGAATAAAATAAAAATTATTTAATCAACATTGTAAAAATCAGAAAAGTTTTGAATGAAAAAATCCTTAAGAGAAACATTTTACAAACATAATCTTATTTTAACCAATTTTTTTCTAAATTTAGTAAATATATGATATTTTTACATATACCATATGTTTATTAAATGTAGAAGAAAATCGACTAAAATATGATTTATATATGTAAAATTCTTAAAAAATTTCTTACTCAAAGATTCATCCATTTCTATCTTTTGTTATGGAAGAAAATGATTATAAATGAAGTTATTTATATGAAAGTGGAAATTTAATACACACAATAATAACGCTAACAAAATATTTGCTGCAGCATGCAATCACAATGACAAGGTATTTTCCTGATTAAATCATAATAATAATTTTTTATTAAAATTTACCTTGACATGATGCGCTAAAAATGTATTCTGAATAATATTAATAATTGATAATATTGGGTTTGTTCAGATTTCCACAAATGTAAATTGGTATTAAATCAATGACAACTCTTTTTTTCCGTCGAGAGATAATCACACTTATTTTCGTAAAAATCATTTAAAGTTACTTGGAATTTTGTCAGTTGCTGTTCAAAGACACTTGGAAATGTTTAAAGTCAGTTTCTCATGATCATGAATCTTAAATTGGTTAAAGATTATTTAACAGTAACCTTGGTGACGTAAACTGATAGATCGGTTTTCGCAGAATAAATTACATACGGAAATCACTCGGTGATTCCCATTTCTTTTTTGTTTCAAATTATACAAAACATAGTGGACATGGATTGCTATTTTCTATAGTAGATATAAGTATTATGTAATATTATTTATCATCGATAGCAAGAAACCTTAGCCTAACTCTATTCGTTCTTCGAATATTGATAAGGATTTGTAAAAGTCACAAGCACTTATCATCACTGTGGGAATAAATAATAAGATAATAATAATTTATAATTTAGATAATATAATTAGCTTGATAAGGAATTATCAAGAAATATTTAATATTAAATATTCAAATTTGTGATAAGTAAAATTTTTTCTAGAAAAAATTAATTCAAAATTTGTGACAGAATATTAGTAATTAAAATTAATGTAAATATAAAAGATAACTGAGACGATATTAAGCAGATATAACGATTATAAGCAGATATACGTCAAAATGTAGACAAACTCTCTCTAGTCAACTAATTTGCATAATTTGTAAACGCGTTATGTTAATTCGTTAACCGTGAATAAAAACACTATGTTAGCTGCGGATTTGATTATTTGATAAACAACATTTGCATACTATTGGTGAAAAAGTATTCAGTCTAAATAGGCTTTAATCGCCAGCGGAAATCAATTTCCTCATAAATGTTTGCCTTTAGATAAAAGGATTTCTTTTATAGAGGATGAACTATCACCGCATGTTCAGCTTCGACAATGCTCTCGATACACATTCAGCTGATACATTCCAGTAATGGTTCGCGAGTTCGATTAAAAGGCTTTTAACAAAAGCAACGCCGTATCTTTGTCGCAATATCTGCATTCAACAATAGATAATGATTTTGACACTGCTGGGCTGGAATAATAAATAGATGTAACGTAAGCAAGAGATAATACAAATGTGGTTTAGATATTTCGTTATTGTTACATTAAGATCAAATAATCAAATTTTATTTAATAAAATTTGCATACTTTTTAAAAATATGCAAAATAACTTTACATTAAACATATAATAGAATACAATTGCATGTTTCAAATTTATAGTTTATTATAATTATCTTTCAGCGATTATTTATTTATAGAATTTTTTCTTAATTATTATCATTAATACATGTGTTTGTGAATATGTTTCAAATTTATAGTTTATTATAATTATCTTTCAACGCTTATTTATTTATAGAAATTTTTTTTCTTAATTATTATTATTATTAATACATGTGTTTGTGAATATCGCTACTAAATTCATGTAATTTTATGTGGTAAAAAAAAAGTAAAAATTCACATACATATTATTCAACCTATATTTATTATGAAATACATGTTTTTACGTAATACCGCGATGAATGAGTGAGCGCAAAATGATGGTTTGTATATCTCGTTACGAGAGATTAATATGTATAATACATGAATTAAACAGGGCGTTAGATTGATAGGGAACCGACTACGTCACGCAGAATCCTGGTCCATTCGGTGGCTGGGCGGGAATACCGCGTCTATTCATACGGCAGGCATGCTCTTCTAGACGTTTAGCGGCAACATTATTTTCTTGCTTGTTGAAACTCCATAAACGTTCAGCTGCCGCGCTCGCACGTGGCCAGATTCTCGAGTGCACATTATTTCTAAAAATAAACAGCGGCTAGACAAGAAAGCTCGACGTACATTTTCTTTCATCTCAAAGATCAAATAAAGAACTATCTACACTTTATTTTGTTGCTAATGTGTTGTCGTAAATCATTAGGAAGATTATTTTCATATAAAAAGTAATATTATATAGTAATATTATATCATTTGGACCATTTATAAAATTTGTGTTTATTGTAATATAAATTTTTTGATCTTTTGTTAATATTATATAGAATTATTTATAAATTCTTGTTAATTTAACTGAAAATCTTAACTTTAATAGCACGTTACGGTAGTTGTAAAAGTAAAATGCAAGATTATTTTCGCTAATATCGTCCAATTAACTACTTATTCATAAGATCTATTCATAGATTTTTGTATACAAGCGCTGTTAAAAACCTAGAGAGTAGATATACTCACTTGTTGACAAATTCTGCCCACATGCAGGCTTCGCCGCCGAGCATTAAATGAGTGGCATTGGCCGCATTAGCAAAGTCAAAGGGATTGCAATTGTAATACTTCTCCCAATCGCCGCCACTAGCGAGGTGATCCAAATACCAGCAAGATGATAGCAAGACCGGATGTCCTGCGATCGTCACTCTCTCGAGCTCCTTTTGCCAACTCGGTATTTTCCAAACATGCACTACCGTAGTTGTGGGTAGGACGACGCCATTATCGAAAACCTATAAGTTGTGTAATTTGCGTATATAATAAAATAATTTAAAAGTGAAACTTTAATATGTAATAATAATTATACGGTACAGGTATTCAATTATTAGTTGTAAAAAAAGTAAGAAAGATTGCAAGAAAAACACACTCACTTCTTGCCATACGATAGTATTGGCATCCAACGATTTGCTGATCGCGAGTATCTTGGCTATGTATTGGTTTTCGAGCAGCTCGTATCTGTTGGACATATTGTGCGCTTTCATGTAGTCGCCAATTTCCGGATTGCTGCCCCAGCAATCGAAGGGTACTTCGTCACCACCCAGGTGGAGATATTGATCCGGGAACACTTGCACGATCTCGGAGAACAAATTTCGTATAAAGTCGTATAACGCCAGATTCGTCGGGTTCATCGGACCTAATTTACCGTTCGGTTTCCTGGAAGAGTCTGACGGATATACAAACTTATTAATTAATTTATATAATTTATCGAAGATGATATTAATAGATTTAACAGCTGATTCTTCCATCTTATTCGAGTTCAGTATTAATAATATTTAATAAAAAAGAATACAAAATAAAAATATATACATCTAAACTATCGCTTATCTGTCAACAGACTTGTACTAAAAATATCACGATTGACACAAATTATTATTTCATTTTATTTACCGTAACATATGGTTAGTAATTCCGGGTGAGCCAAACCCCACGATCTAGTATGTCCAGGTGTGTCGAATTCGGGCATCACTCGAATCCCTCGTAATCTTGCATAATCGACGACTTTCTGTACGTCGTTAGGCGTATAGATCATGGTTTGATGGTAAGCGCCTTTAGCGGATAGATCAGGATACCTGGTGCTTTGATATGGGAAGCTATTATCGTCGACGATATGCCAATGAAGAACATTCAATTTGTTGTATGACATAGCGTCCAGTGTCAATAGAATGTCAGACAGGGGTAAATAATGGCGAGAGGTATCCAGTAAAAGACCGCGGTGCGGCAGTTTCGGTTCATCCACGATAGTCTGGCATTTTACTTTCAACTGTAACATACAATTAAATTCATGACTTTTATTTAAACTAATTCAATACAAACGCGAATTATCTGTACAGAAAGAAAAAAGAAGAGAATTGATAAATTGATAAAAATAATAGATTATAAACGCTGCATCCTGAAAATTATTTTTTTTTTTTCAACAAATTATTTACAATTACATGCATATATATTAAAATCGAATTTAGAATATTTTACACCTTTGTATATTACTTATGATGAAGAATGATAAATATTTAAATATTTACGCTCGGGCCACCGGATGGTGCCAATATTTGTGAGAAAGTCTCAAGGCCTCGAAGGATTCCCCAGACGGCTTCGGCTCGGAGAACAGCGACTGATGATGTTTCATTTATCTCGAGTTTATCTGTGAAAAATGTATTAAACCGCGTGAAGAAAAATACAAATAAAATCGTAGAATTCTCGCTCACTAATCACTGGTCATGACTTTACATCATTATGACTTACGTCATTTAATTCCGCGCGATAAGAGAGAGAAACTAGGAAACAATTTAAAGTTGTCTTATTATGCGTCCTCGTTTCAATCGTTTTGCTGATTACACTATTATTGCACAATTCGCTGGAAATTGTTACACGTGTTTGATACGCGCGCCACGCGGAATCGTTTTTGTTTAATCTAACTAAATTAAATGTAATTCTCTCTACAATCAGTTTCGAAGATTGAAGTGACGAAGTTTCAAAAATTTCAGTTACATCCATAGAGCACAAGAGAAAACTAAATTAAGAAAACTATTAAATTTATTATTATTTATTAATTGTTATAAACTTTACACACAAATATAAAAATATATAAATTTGTACATTTTGTAATTTTCAAGTATATGAATAAGAATATTATATTTTTTTCAGTATAAATATTTCCTGTAACTCTTTAAAATACAAAAAAAATGATTAAAAATTATTTATAATTAAAGCATATAAAACAAATAATAACTAAGCAATTAAAATCAATTAAGATTATACTCAATACAAAAAAATAAATATATGATTTCTATTTTTACCGGAGTTTTACAATTTAACGGCTTTTTACCGTTTGCTCATTACTATTCATCGTTTGTTTGTCAGTCAATGTACTGTGTAATACACACAAACTTTCAGGAATCACCGAATCAATGTTAAATCGGTTTAACATCGTGTTGATAAGAGGAGACGTTATTAAAAGCCGAAAAAATTTAATTTGCGCACATGCAAGCCCGTTATCGACATAAGTCTGCGAATGTTAGGTCGAAGCTACGAGTGAACTGCACTGGCATCATTCAATTAATTTGTTGGTGCACTATTACTTTGTAATGCACACTGCACATGCAAAGCGAACAACCTCACTGGTTGCTGCACACGGAACATTCATTCGAATCATGAATTAATACATAGTACAAAAGGAGATTTTTGCAGATTTTTCTTCAGTTATTTATTCAACAATTAAGCAATCAAATTTATCTGTTTTTAAAATGCCCATAAAATATTAAACATTTTCTACAATTTAACCAATATAATTACTTATCATACAAATTAATAAAATTAAAAAGATTATGTTTAATATAATTATATAGTAAATATAAACTTACAAGATTCATTCATGTACAAATGTGGCCAATGATCGCCATTCTGTTCGCAAGGTTGCAAAAGGCGGATGCTTAGGGCTTCAAGAGTGCCTTTAAAATGGGGATCATCCCGAACGGATGTTCTTGGCTGCCCTTCCGTGACTAACCTCGCTATCCTTGCTTCCGTCAAGATGATTCTCATGTACCGTTCAATCGCCTCGGTTATTATATCGCATGTCTCGCCATTTACCTTTGCGAAAATTAGTGTTACTTAAAACGAGACAAAGTCAGAATATTTTTATAAAATTCCAAAAAGCATGTAAAATAATGAATAGAAACTTTAAAGAGAGAATAAAATTTTTTTCATATTATTTGGAAATATATAACAATAATAAAAAAGATATACAATGTTGAAGAAGTAAAATAAAAGAGAAGACAAATCACAGAAGCCAAAACAATTACTACTATAAAACCTATAAAATGATTACTATAAATCGATTGGAGTTCTATTAAAACTTTCCGCCTTTAAAAATCCCACGAAAATAATTTTATTAAAAAACGACCGCTTCGCGAGTATATGCAAATAGCACGCTATTTTATTGTCGCGAAAATACGATAAAGTTGAAAATGACAAAATATTGTCAAATCTTCTAATTTTATGAAGATATAAAAAGATCTGAGTTGATTAAGAGTTTATTCTCTGTATTGGATGAAAGATAAAGTATATTAAAAAAGACCAAAAATAAAACTCACTCGAATATCAAAGTTCGATGGTCGCAATAGATAGAAGTCTTCTTTTACCACGCGCGAATTTGGCATGGGCCAGACTTCGCCTTTCGTGGCTTCAAACCATGGACCCGCGTCCGCATGCCACAAGCAGGCCACCCAGGGCGCGGCAGTCACCAGGATCAGAAAGATCGCGCGACTCCACATGTTCGTCTCGCGTCGGGGAAAGCAATTTAGGTGCACGATCGAGAAACGATGTGACGCCACCGAGTGGTCATCGTCTACTGACGATCGCAGGATGCTGCAGAACCGTACGCATGTATGCATGATAGTGGTAACGACCTTAGCCTGCGCCACTTAAGTTTTATCACTTTGGTCCCTGAGAGAGCTTCACGGTCAAGTGGGAATAACCAGTCTTCGTTTGATCGCTGCGATCTCCATTTATCCTTAAATCTTTGGCTGCACATTTTCGAAAAATCTTGTACATGTATACTATGTATACGTCTACATTTGACAATGCACCAATTAATCTTTCATCATCCTAATTTCCTAACTCGTGAAGAGATTGATGAAAAAATTAGAACAATTTTTCAATTCTCAAATTTTTGAGTCTTTTATATATTTTTATTTTGATATTTGATAATACTTTTGATATTCGTATTGTTCTGTGATTATGCTATGCATATCAGTTAGATAAAAGACTCAATTTATCTCTGTATTTCTTCGTTATTTTTGAATAATTATCATTAATAGATAAGCGAATAATATATGTATTTATTTATTAATAAGGTTAAAATGGTTTTATGAGGTCTGCTTGTTATTCCTGCACTGACTAAATTAGTTCAAAAAATGTACACTAACATGTTTTTATGGAAATATCGATAGAAAGCTGTCAAATATGGACTAATCTTGAAGTTGATATTTTGTTTTTATTTATCTTCATACACACATGTATACATACACACACATATTAAATCAATCTATTTTTTATGTCAAATAAAAATTACACAGGATTTAAAAAAAATTTATTAATACATTTGTCAAAGTAATTTTTCATTGATATTTTTTAACATTATTATGAAAATAATAACACGATAAGATTACATAAATATTAACAAAAACACTCTTAAGTTACTGCGACATATTATTGTATTAACAACATAAAGCTTATCTTTAAAAATAAAGCTTATCTTTAAAAATCTTTAATCTTGAATTCTATCTATGTTTGCCTAATCTTTTATCATGTTTATTATATTATTCAATATAATTTTTTAAAATAAATATCGATTAATTATCTTTAAATATATTTATGTTGATAATATCTTATACTATTTTTCAATAAAATTTTCAATAATGGTATGATAAAAAGCGTATTTTTTAAATCTATTTATTTTAAAAAACATTACAAACATACAACATACGTAATACATTGTTTGTTAGATATCATATCTTTAAACGCATCATAAAATTTGTTTTGCTTATTAAACGTTCTATTTGTAGAAAAATTTGATAGTTTATCGATCGCGTATATTATTTATAAGTGATATTGAATATCTTGTGGACAAGAAGATCGCTTTATCACAACTGTGTCACTATCAAAAGATTTAACAGAAAGCTACAAACAGTCAAGTGCAAAGGTCAATGGTTTCATGATTGCTCCGACATCGACGTCGATAAATTATTATTATTTAGATATAGCGATCAATTATTCGATAATATTCATAATCATTTTACTGATTTTATAATTTTTTCATTTAATATCATACATTACACAAAAATGTTTAATTAATCCTTTACATAATTCTTCCGTATCTAGAAAATGTGAATCAATTCGATGGATTAGTTGCAATTATATATATATTCGATAATAAAAGTAAAATAAGAGTAGTATAAGATATGAAAAAAATCAGAAATTACGGCTCATCTCTAACTTTATGTTTATATTTATTCAATGTTTATATTTTATCAAGTGAATCGATTAATTTTCTTCTTCGAAGTGCGATGAAAATAGAAGATTCTATAGGCAAATGACTATAATGACATATAATCACGAAAACAATCACATTCAGAGCAAAACGCACGTAATATGAAACTACATTTATTAAGTACTCATGGACAGAACACTTTGATATGGCAATTATAATGTCATGTTATTAATATCATGAACTTTGATTACACATTTGTTGAATATGCATTTCGCTGTTTATCTGTAATTTTTTTTCAGTAAATCCAAGTTAATTCTCTAAATTCAATAACTCATTTTAGAATTTTGGTGATTTTAATGCATAGATGCAAATAAAAAAAAATATTCTTACTGAGAAAGTATACAATATTAATAAATTAGAAAATTGCTATAAGAAAATATATATAACCTTTGATCTCTCTTCCCCTCTCTTTGTCTTTAAATCAATAAAGAAAATTTGTTATATTTTTATATGTCTTTTAATTATTAATTGCAAACGTATTGCAAAACAAATCGTAATTTTAGTTACTAGATTTATAGATACAATTGGCACAAGATAAAAGACTATGAATTAACATGCTAATGGGCAAACGGAAACAAGTGTTAATTGACCACGCAATATATCGTAAATCTTTTTTCCAAGTAGTAACAACTCGTATCATAATTCTATACTAGTACTACTTTTATTACGTCAGAGAGACTGCCTTAATCTAATTCTGTCATGATACGCTACTGCTCGGTGAATCGTAGCTTCATTGATTGCGACTCTCGTACGCCGGGTCGACGGTTGTCAGGGGGCGAAGGGAGAAGAAAATCCAAATGAACGTGCATTCAGGGTTGGACTACGGGGTCAAAGCGCCCTAGAGAGGCTTCCGTTTCGGTAACGCTTTCTACATGAAACCATTTTCATTAAAAATTACTGCAGCAACATGCGATAACAAATCTGATTAAAATTACTTCAATAAAAGTTGGCATTTCATATATTTCTTAAAGCACGTTTAATAAACATTTCTTGAATATTAAATTAAAAATTTTATAAAATATGGTAGTTTTATAATATTATGATATATATAGCAATATTCAAAAAAAGGAAATATTGATTGTATGATAAATTAATATTTAATCATTAATATCACACACATACAATCTGCTCTTTTAAAACTACATTAAATAATTCGTGTATGTATTCTTTAAAATAATTTTTACAAATATGTATTTTATGATAAAACATAAATTTACTTAGTCATACATCATATTTTACAGATCCATGCATTGCTAATATTATTTTTTAAATATTGAAAAAAGATTTGTCGTCAATTTATCTTAGTAAAAGTTTGTAAAAGTGTAGACCAAGCAAATTTCTTCGCAATATTAATCAAATTATTTTAAAGATTTTTTCAATGTTAATTATTTTAATTTAATTTATTATTTTCCCTTAATACTGACGTTGGAAAATTCTAAAAATTCGGAAATTCCTTTCCAAAGTTTGCCATCTAGTGGCATCGTGTAGTTGCATGGTATCCTGCATTTTCGACCACGCACAGATCCGCGCGTGCATCTGCGCGTTGGAAAACCACCCCGAAGGTGGGGCGGCCACCATAGAGAACGTCGCGCCATCGGTAGGGTAGTCAGGAGTGATCAATGGAATGAGAGGGTGCAATTGGAAAAGGGGAGGGGAGAATTTTACAGAAAAAAATTGAGCAGGTGATACGCCTCGAGGTGGCATTCACGACGTCTATCGGTGATGCCAACGCTTTTACCTCGATCCCCTGATATCTATGTATATACATATACACACACACATATGCGTACGTATGTATGCCTAGTATGATAATGATAGCGACGTTATATGTAGAATATATTCGCGGAGATAGGGACATGACTCGCGGTGACGTTTCTACGAAGATGGCGCCAATGATGGCAAAGCCGGCAGTCGTACTAGTAGTGGTGGTAGTTGTGGCGGTGGTTGGTAATGGTGATGATACTGATGGTGGTGGTAGGTAAAGGGTGGCCTCTCTCGTGCAATTGCCGGCTAGTATTAGAGTACTCTGTCAGTGCGCGCGTATCCATCGCGCGCCATGCCAAAGTTCCTCCTCGTCTCTTCCGCGACTTTCGGTGGTGGCCGGTAACCCATACACACATAAACGCGTCGCCAAACGGGGGAGTAATCTTGGGCTCGCGCAATCGCGAGGGTACATACGTGTGTGTATACGTGTGAGGTGGCTGGCCCGTGTTCGACTGCGCGAACGATAGAGAGATCGAGAGGGAGAGGGAAAAAGACATAGAGAGGGTGGGTAAGCGCGAGGGTGGCGAACGCCGGTGGCGGTAACGACGGCGGTGTCGGTGCGGCGTCAGTGCACGGAAGTGGCTGTGCTCCGGTAGTGGACGGTGGATAGTGTAGTGCGGTTGGTCGGTTGGATCGGTTGGTCGGTCGGTCGGTGGGTCGGTGGGTCGGTCGCGGGGGTTGATTTGCCGTTCGTCTCGCGTCGCCGTCGCGTTTCACCCGGAGTCGAGTGGAGCCACGTCGGGCATCGTCCACGAGGCGCGAGCGGCGAGACGAGGACGACGGGATCGGAAAAAAGAGAGAGGAGGAAAGAAGTGAGAGAGTGAAATCGATAAGAAGGGACCTTAGGCGCTGGTTTCGCAAAACGGGGGACGCCGGTGCGCGACGCATAGAGAGAGAGAGAGAGAGAGAGAGAGAGAGAGAGTAGGCGAGAGACAGGGGGCGATATATATCTTCTCCTGTGAAAGAGTGTGAGTGCGCGGTGCGCCGACGACGAACGCACGCGACGTACGAAAACGACATACGCGCGTGTAGTACGCACGCAGGCGCGGAAGCTGGCACACGAGGGTGGAACGGGGTCCGCGAGAAAGGGAACGTAATCGGCTCGGTTCGTCGACTTGGCTCGCTCACGAAAGGGCGGTTCTTGGATTCGGAGCGTCGTGACCTGAGGCCGAGGGAGAGAGCGAGAGAGACCGGAAGAGGGAACGGGAGAGGACACGCGAGAGAGGGTTCGTTCGTTCGTTTGCATTGCGTCGGCTCGGGAAAACAGGAAGACGGGAAAAGAGGGAGTCGACTGTCTCTCTTTCTCTCTCTCTCCCCCTCGATCTCTATTCGCCCTCGCTCGATGGGCTACGCCATCGAAAGAAGGTCAAAGATCGATCCTCGAGCTGACGAGGGTCGTGACCTCGCCGTACGCCGCCGCCGAGTACGAAGTGATCCACGCGCGTAGTAGTACTATTCGCTAGTAGTAGTACGCCGGCCAGAAACGCGGAAGTTGTACTCGGTGAGGAGAGGTGGTGGCAGTGGCGTGGGTGGAGAGAAGATCGATCGGGCGGAGGATCATCGTCGCGACGGGAAGATGAGGTCGATTGACCGGCAAAGAAGGGACCGAACCGACGGTCTTCGTTGACATCGGCGATACTCGAGGAGAAAAAAAAATAAAACTGTCCCGCGACGCGAATAAAGACGAGGACCGATCACGTCCACCTCGTCAATGCTCGTCGTTCGCGAACGCGCTATCGCATGTAGAATAGAAACATCCTCGCGCGTCATCCCGGGACACACTATTACCGTGTCCGCGTCTTGGCGTCGAAGATCACGAAGACACCGAGAGACCGGAAGCGCATCGTCGACACCGTCATCGGCCATAACCGGATGCTGCAGCACGAAGCTGGAAACGAAGCGAAGATCGAGTCGCCCGAAAGGAGGCGATCGTCGAAATTGGAGCCGCACGCTTCCATCCTCCGATTATTACCCTAACTGAATTCTCGGATAGACGGACGGACGTCCCGTCGAACGGGAAAACGCTCATTAACCGGATCACCCATTGCGGGCTGACATGAGCGTAAAAATGTGCGAGAGAGACGAGGGGACCGGCCGCGAGGTATGATGAAGAGGGTACGAGATTAGAGATCTGGTGATAATCGAATTCTGTCGAGAAACGAGCACTGCCGAGAAAGAAAGAGAAAAAATCACGGAAGGTTAATTTAATCGCACAAAGCGGATCGCGAAAACGGAAGAAACGCTCGAGAAGAAGGAAGGAAGCAAGAAAGAGAGGAAGAAGTGACTGTACTGACGAGACACTAACGAGACGACACTGACTCGAGACGATCTTGCGGTAACAACAACGAGAAAGAGAAGAGGAGCAGGGTACGGGTTCGCGTAGTACGGGTTTCTCGTATAATGTCACGGGACCCATACTCGAGCAGTGGCGTAGTAGGTCCCGGTGGTGGCACTCGCTCGCCACGCAGCGGTCGTCGCGTAGGCGAACTGCCGACCGTCGACCGTAGTCCGTCGCGTAGTTATGCGAGCGGTCGTGGCAGTCCGCTGGGGGGTCGCAAGCAACGGGGTACACGAAGCGGCAACAACTCGCCCGAGCACCTCGGTTTCGGCAGCTACCATCACCATCAGCTGGGCAGCCCGTACTACTCCCGCGACGAGGACCTCGGCAGTCCCGTGATGCTCGAGGAGAGGGGTAGGAGTATGTCGACCGGGGGCGGTGGGGGCGGACATCACCGATCCAGAAGCGCCTCGAGACCCGCCATGTCCAGCTCGGCGGGCATGGTAGCGCGTTACACCAGCCTCGACCGTGCCTCCGCCGGCGTCCTCGATCATGATCGCGAATTCGTGCCGATACGCGAGCCGAGTCGCGAGCGTAGTCGCGATCGCGGTCTGTACCTCGAGGATGAGCTTTACGGCTCCAGGTCGGCGCGCCAGAGCCCGAATCCGCACATGCTGCGCGACAGCGGCGGCTACATCGGCGAGCTTCAACATCAGAACAACGATCTGCAGCGCGAGCTTGGCAACCTGAAGAAGGAACTCGAGCTGACGAACCAGAAACTTGGCAGTTCGATGCACAGCATCAAGACGTTTTGGAGCCCGGAATTGAAGAAGGAACGAGCGCTGCGCAAAGAGGAGAGCACCAAATATAGTCTCATCAATGAACAACTCAAGCTGCTTAACTCGGAGAATCAGGTCAGTCGAGAATGTCTGCTAACTCTGTGAATCGGTCGATCCGCGCGGTTTTAGCGCGTGTGTCATCTATCTATTTCTCTCTCTCTCTCTCTCCCTCTTTCTCTATGCGCGTATCGTTCGATTATCGGATTCCGTTGGTCTCGTATGAATACTACTACATATGTTAGCCCTCGAAGAGCCATTGCGGTCGAAATGTCGCGAAATGTCCATCTCGGAAAACCGCGGTAATGCGCGGAACGTCATCCTGACCGAGATCGTCGCGGCTGTCACGTCACGCGCGTCCTTGCGCCGAGGCCGTCCTCTCAGAATCAGGTCGCGGGACCCACCAACGTTAATCCCTTTTACAACCGCGAGGTTGCATACTTTAACACGTTTATTTGACCTAATTATCTTTAGTCAGCATAGTTAAAAAGAACATGCATGTAACAAGGATAATGGTAACTAGAAAATGGAATCCTTCGAGGAGAAATCGTTATCTTCCAGAAATTGTGTTGAGCACTTGACGTAATTATTAGTTATATATGTGCAGATAAATGAATGGAAGAGATTACGTAAAAAATACGACATTCACGCAATATCAATCAAAAATTAGCTGAGCTCATTTGATGAAAAAAATGCAACGAATATTCAGAAAAGAGATAGATTATTACTTGCTCTTCCCTTCTAGAAATTGTTAAATTATATATGACATTTTTAAAATAATATCCAAAAAATGGAGAAACTAAAAAGATTGCAAAAAAGTTTATTCGTACAACATCAGTCACGCAAAAGTGGGTTAAACCTCTTTTGAGGAGAAACCCTTTGACGAAACAACGCGATATTTTTATCAGAGCTTTAGATGCTTTTCACAGAAATATGTGTTTCACATTCATTTTACAAACAGAATGCGTATATCTTCCATATTTTGCGAAGAATTTTAATCTCAAAAATTGAAACATGTACTGCAGTCACGTTCGTTTATACTTTTCTGACGTCACTTAGATTCGCGACATTAAGACGATCAAAACTTCTCATAGTGTATTATTCGAATTAAAATAGCGGTAGTTTATTCTGCAGTAATGTAGAATTGCAGAGTCTTATTATCGATTGGCTAAAAATGCAACACGAAGGGGGAGCCACCTTTATACCGATTTCGCGAGAGTCGCATAATTACTAGCGAAACTACCGAAGCTTTTGCAGTGATTAAACCATTACGGTGGTACACGTATTTATCAAATTCCGTATCAATTAATGTGTGGAGTGTAGCGTATTGAGCGAATGTTGAATTAATCATTTATAATCGGCAACAAGTTTCACACACACACATACACACATATTTTCTCATAACGTCATAATTTGTTTTAGTATACATCTATTTGATTTTACAATTATTTAATACATTACTTGATATTAATGTATGAAATCAAGGTTGTGCAAGCTTTGCCAAATTTTATGATAGTAACATATATAACAAAATTTATTACAATAATTATAATGCACTTATTTTAATTATGATTCCTTTATTATTTTTATCCAATTTTATTCTTTAAATATTATTCAAAAATAAAAATTTTATAAAAGATAAGATTTTATATCAAATGCAATTTTATGTTACTGAAATCTATGTGAATTACATTTTAAAGATGTTTGTTATAATATATATCACAACATATGCAATGAAATTAATCAAATAATATATAGAATAATAGTCCTCTTTTTTTCATACGAAAAAATTACATAAAAAGCAATATTCCATGATTCATAATATATCTTTGTAAAAAATGAAAAAATTTGTGTAAAATTCATAATTTTTTTATTATCGAAACAATTCAACATGTATATCTACTTTTGATTAAATTATTATTTCATCCATTCTATATATTATTTCATCATTACTATTTCATTTTGTGATCTCGCAAACATAGCATATATTCGATATCTCTGTAAACTCGAGATTTGATAAGATCTTCTTAACGAAAAATTACATCATATAAGATCTTTACATAAAAATGACCATGGCTTATAATCGAGAAAAATAATGTATCTCTCATACTTTTTTTCAATGAGATCAATGAAATTCGTACTCGAAATTTACGAGCAATTTCATCATATACACATCATACACATTATGCGTACACGTGTATGTTTTTCAACGTATATACACGCGTTTCGCATGCACGATGGCGTCGAATGAGTCATTGCCCTCGCGAGTGAAAGAATTTCACAGAGTTAGATTTCTCTGGCCGGCTGCCCACGTTCATGCCTCTACCTCCGTTTACCCCTATGTCGAAGTAAATGCGCGCGCAGTTAGACATTTCTCTTGTGACGTATATATTCGAATGCTTACCGGGTTTACATCAATCCATTGTTCCCAACTTGCCTCGTACGAAATTCGCAATTACGAGCGAATCGGGGATGTTGTGAATTATACTGACAATGTTTTTTACATTACGATTCCATATTGCCTGTGCCAATCAATAATAATTGATCCGCTTCTCTTGTTAAGGAAATTGAAATGGATTAAAATTAAACTATATAATTATGTAAATAAATAAAAAGAATAATAATTTCTATTATTGTTATGATAATAACGAAAACTAATTAAAAATGAATATAACGCTAAATTTTTAAAGAAATATGTAAATATAATTTAAAAAGCACACGTAAAACATTTACCTCTTATTCAAATATATATATTCGTAATTTTTGTATATCGAAGTCAAAATGCTCGCATTTACTCCTATTTTGAATTTAAAAGCGCAATTAAAAGTGCTTTTAATTAAACGCGGAATTTTCGTAAAATATTCCCGGTGATACCTATGTTAATAATTTCATATGACAGCACTCTCTACCAGGAAATATCATTAAAGTTTAATTTCTGCTTTACAAACATTACCAACATTAATCATGCAATTTTATTTACTTTGATATTCTTCTTGAATCTCTCCGATCTATCATCACTCTCAAGGGCTCTACGAGAAATAGGGTATAATTTTCCGGAAAAGTCAGTAGAACCTGCTGAGCAAGCTAATATCGCTTTGTTGCGTCGTGAGAAGAAGAGTAACGCGGACGAAAAAGAAACGTTGAAAGAAATAATCCTCGTGTCGAGTGGAAGTCTTCAATCGATTCGCACAGCCTCTGGCGGATCCTTCCTGCGTCTTTCCTTTTCCTTCCATTAACATCAGGAATCTGAGAACGGTGAACGTGCAAAAAATGCATTAAATTCTCAGCGATGGGAATGGAAAGAAATGAGCGCGAGCGCGAAATTAGTTCTCCCATTTTGAGATAGCGAGCGACTCGATATTGACGTGATGTGCATGTACTTTACAAGAAATATCGTTTAACTTTTACAATCTTGTAATACTTTAAATTAATACTTTTCAATTAATATCTTGCGATAACGCGAAAATTACGTTCTATCGAAAATTCCTACAACATAACATCACAATGAATTAAACATTATATATATATATACGTAAAACATATCGAAAATGTTGACAATATCTAAATTTCGATAATTAGGTGTTACGATGTGGTTGATATTTAAAGCATTGATTGAATAATTATAAATATTTTTCTCTCTCCCATACAGAAATTTGTAAATATTATATAGAAATATAGCGATATACATTATAAATATTGTGGATAAACAATATTAAAAGTTATATGTATTGTATTACCAATTACAAATTATATTACCAATGAAATTATTTGATTAGCAAAAATTTACAAAATATTATTTTCTAACAATATCTACAATGTTATAAAATAATTTTAAATTCAATTTATTGATAATGATATTAATAGTCATTCAATATTTAAAACAATAACTATTCAATATTTAATATTAAAAAAAAATAATGTGAATTACGTTTATTTACGTCACAAATTTTGTCGAAATTGTTATTAAAATATTATATGCGAGTTAAGTGCTTATTTGTCTTTATGCATCATAGGATCTTTCGTTATATCTCTAATTAAATTATCTAACTACAGGAATATCATCTAAATTAATACAAGGCTATATTTGCCTCTTGCAAAATTTATTCATGTTGTGTGACGAAATGCAGACCAAGTTATATTGCTATTAAATGAAGGTGAGATCCTATCTTATTTCCGGCTAAATTTATAATCTTTAAAATTTATTATCTTCTCCGAAGATTTGATCTTCTGATAAACTCTTAGCTAATAAATTATAAATATACTTTTAATCTGAATAGAGATTTTTTCTGCAACATACATATATGTATATGTGTGTCATTCTGTCTCTTTTTTCCCCTTTCTTAATTTTTTACAATATTACACTTACGTTAATTGACTTACGTTAAAATATGTAATCACGAAATAAAAAATTCTTTTTGTTTTATTCAATTATTTGCTTAAATGATGATATTTTGAATTTTATATTGAATATTTATTCAAAATGTATTTTAACTTCTACATATAAATTCATCAATTTTTATCTTACTATAATTATAAAAGTACTCCAAGGTTAAACATCATTCTAACATAATTTACATATCTAACATAATATGTATAAAACATTAAATTATATTTTGTAACGAGATAAACAGATAAATCTCTGCATAATAGAAAATCTAATTTATTCACAAATAATTCTCTATTTATGTCGTTCAAATGTAAATGAAAAATAAATGTAAATAGGTGAGATGAATAGTTAATAATGAGCGAATTGTATCTGTTCTCTATCTTGTGCCATTTCTTTGGATGTGAAGCTTACGCTGTACGTATATAAGGACCGTGGGATGTGAATCTGTTCGTGTCTAAGTGCCGACAATACCGTTCCTCATCTCATGAATGTTCACACGCCACTGTAATTCATTTGGAGTTGCAGCTGCTCTACAGGGCCGCGTCTACTATGAAGGCGGCCGACTTAGGAAGGAATAGTATTGTGCTGTCACCGAAAGAAAAATGCAACATAATACAGCACTTGTAACTGGTATTCTTAATTATTCTTTTATTGTTCACATCCTGTGTCACAGTGTCGTAGAAAGCAACGAAGAATTTAATGTAAACTCATTGAATATTTAAATAGATTGAAAGAAAAGTTGAAGTAAAATAGGTTGATTTTTGAATAAATATTTCGTGTAATTGCTATTAACTTTTAAAAGAATTTTTTTCAACAAATAATAGCCGATGAAAAATTATTCGATAGCTGCAATAAAGTGATTATTTTCTGTAACTGAAGGATACCGCCATTAATTTTGATGAATACAGAATCTCACGTGTTGCATCTCTTACAGACGGAAAAATAAGATCCTCGTTTCGCTTAATTGCTGCCGGGCCACCCAGTGACCTTTTCTATTTTCGTATCTGCTAGGTCTTGTTGAAGTCGTGGTTTCCGTCTCTCTTGTCTCACATCTGCTCGTTCACAACCGGGTCGGGATTCTCGTCGTCTAGTTACAAATGCGCTCCTTTTTTTCCTTTTCGATATTCTTCTTCTCTCCCCGTCACATTACAATATAAGAAAGAAAGTGATGTATACATTAAAAGAACTCTCTCTTTCGAAATTATTTGAAAAAAATTGTTTTTTAATTTTTTTTCTCCTTGATTTCATTCATACTTTGAATTATCAGTGTGAAGGTTTAATTAGCGATATCTGACTTTATTATTCTTCTTTCTGTCTGCTAATGTTACTTACATATATGCCCGTATTTACACTCGTCGTACCTATTGATCGAGCTGCTGTTTATTCTAGGCGCCAATGAATGATTAATAAATGTCGGAATGTCGAAGGACGCAACGATCAACGGCGGGAAACATCCTTGAGACGTTGGGAACATTTCCTTGCGACAAAGGTGAATCGCGCGGACTTAGTCGCTGTAAACTCGGAACAATGCGGTCGCGCCATATTTATGTTACATGACATAGGGTCTCGTTAATCCGCCTCTGTTATATTTAGGCCGATCGATATATACGGATATATCATATGTGCTTCTCTCTCTTTTTCTCTCACACAACTGCAATCTGCATCATGTGTGAAACGGTGGTCAATGAGAAAATCATTTCACTATCAATTGATGGCGGCTAAAATAATAGCGTGAATAAATCTGTGCTGATTTTAAATTGTCAAGAGAACTTAGAAATACATTCAATAAGACATAAATATATAAGTGACACATGATGCATAACAACCTTAGCAAAGATCTTCGAAACTTAATTTATTACTCATTTCTGATTTATTTAATTATAATATTTAATTTTTTATTTCGATTCGTAGAACATATTGACACAGCTGAAGGATCTCATTTATGAAACTAAATTAATCTTTAAAAACTATAAAATTATAAAACTATAAAATTATATTAATCTTTAACATAACCATGGAAACATGATACCAAAGTTTAGTCAATTAATGTCATATCAACTTTATATGTGACATACCCGCATTTTACTGTAATATTCAATTTTATTCATGCGACACATAATATTCATTATGTCTAATATTATAGTTCGCATACAATGATATAATAAATATTATGCAAATGTAAACTGTACATAGGATGTAAGCATTATATAATATAAATCTATATAAAAATATATACTCTTACTACATCTACCTAATAAGAAAATAACTTTTCAATATGTCAGTGGACGGTATTTGCACAAGCTTGGCTATTTTATAAGTTGCATCTTTTCTTGAAAAATTACTTCTATTGCATTACAGTTATTTAAAAAAGAAATTTTTCATATAATTCCATTTATATATAAGAAAAAATGCTTGTCAAAATTTGAAAAAAGATTTTCTAAATATGAACCATAATCGATTATGCAACAACAACCTTGAGGCATGGAAAATACAACTAACTAAGCCCAGCCTCGGATACAATCGATATCGACCGGATTTGTGAGGACGGAAAAAACTTCGCTGACTTCACTGATAATAAGTTGAGCTCTAGATAAACGCGCATACCGAAGAAAAAAGAGAATGTTTTACATGAATTTTATAAGAAATTCAAATGACTATTGAGGCTAATAAACTTTATTTAGTTCATGCAAAGTATAAGAATCTTGTCGATTTCAGGAGACATCAATGTTTTTCTAAGTATACTTGAAGTAAGTATACTTGAAAAGAAATACTCTTATTGTTGTCTTCTTATATTTTTTCTGCTGAAATGAGAAGAAAAAAAATTTCAGTAAGAATTATTTTCCAAATGTTAAAGTTTTAAATAACATATTTAATGATATTAAGTTTTAAATTATATATTTAATGATAATATATTTTATGATATTAAAAAAAAATAATTTAAATTTTACGAATAATAATGAATCATTACACACATGATCTTTGTCATATAAAATTTTTTTCACAAGAAAAATTATTGAATTTACAAGATGCATTTATGGTATTTCTACATTCTAAGATATGTGAAATGTGCATGTATCAATAAATTTTAGTAAAACGTCTGGAAAGAATTACGTATATGAGTTATGCAAAAACATACGATATTTTTAGTGCATAATATCGTCTTTCTAAAAATAGATTATTTCCAGTAAATATTGCTGTAAACTGTTCATTTTTAATATGTTTATTTTGTAATATTTTCGTAACCGGAAATATTATCTCATGCAACAATATAAAGAGGAAAACATTGATTTCGATAATTCGAGCTTATATTTCAAAAATTTCTGTTTTTCCATGAAATGAAAAAGTTAATAACATTTCACTCTTGTTATCGTATTCAAGCTTCAGTGTTTAATAACGTAAAAATTTAAATACTAATAAAGTATATAAAACTCTTATTATATTTTTAACTATGGATAGTGAGAAATTATTTTATTGGCCCAAAGGTATCAATTTTAATCAAAATTTAGGGGAAATCATATGGAGTAATAATAATTTATTGTTATAATTTATTATTATTGTAACAAGAGTAATCACATTAAATAAAACAAAATAACTATAAAAGTGATTTTATTTGCTTCTAAATCGCAAAAGTTACGATTTAAACTCAATTTTAGATCCTTATTTAATGCACAACTTCTGCACATTATTTCTCAATTAGATAAGCTATCAATAAATCAGAGATATGTTGAAGTGTTGAGAAATGTATTTTATTGGAAAATTCGTCTTTCTATCTAGGTCGAATGCTAGAACATCTGGCTTATATTGGGGACATTCGATAAACTCTACCTTTATTCGACATTTACGATCAATGATTTCACTCGCACGTTATCAAGAAAAACGTTTATTCCTCCCCATATGTGCGATCCATATTTTCTAATCGCAACAAAAACCATCAGAATATGCATTGTTCGATTTAATCGAGCGCAAAATGATGCCGATCTAAATGATGCTCCACAAATTTATGCCATATATTTTCATAACTTTCATTGATCAAAATAATTTTACAAATATTTTTGCTAGAGTATTTAATGTTGAATGCTTCCGTGTCGTGTAAAATTGTTATTATTGTGATTTGATTTCTTTGGTACTGAAAATTAAGGTAGAAATTAGAATAATTAGAAATAATTATTAAAGTTTTTTAAGATAAGCGGATTTCTAATTTTTATGTATTAGAAAATATTCTTCATAGTTTTAAAAAATATGTTCAAATAATTTCATGTTTTCCATATTTGTATAACGACAAAATTTTACGAGACAAGAGAAGTTTGCAACGATATAAAAATAAGATATGTAAAATATAAGTAATATGGTTTTTTTCAAATTATATATTATATTTAATTCGTTCTTAATTATGTGTCTATAAACTTAATAAAATATGTGACAAAATGGATCGTTTTACACATATATTGATTGCAACTTTCTGATAATATCTCATGTATACTTTATTATAGATTATCGCTCGTAAGAAAAGTATTTGATAATAAAAATAGGTGAAGAATTGTAACGACTAGCGAAATTATCAAAATACTTGTCGGCGACATCACATCGTGTCTATACTCGACTGTTACTCGAACTGCAGGAATTGATGCACCTAGAAACACAAAGAGGAGAGAGAAATCAATTGTCTCTTGACATTCGCCGGCGAATGGAAGAGCACGCGAACAATTCGTTTCAGTTTGCAACACAGATTGAAATAGATTTGTGGAGACACGGAGAAAGAGAGAAAAAGAACGAAGCTGCCAATAGACGCGAGAATCGCGAGACCGTTCTTGCGCGAACAAAAATAGCTTTAACTGCGATCTAATCGATCTGTCTGTGAATTTTTTACAAAAAAAGGTAAATCTAGAAAAAAAGTTTTCTATAGCAGAAATTAAAATTGTTGAAGATATGTTAATTTTGCGAAATTTATCAATTAAAATAATGAAAATAAATTTTCAGTAAGGGTAATATATTATGTATAAAGAGTATTTCACATAATTAATTAATCTTAATCATTGATTCTTCATCTTTTGTAGTGTTAAGATTATCACTATATCTCTAACTTATTAACAGAATGTGTTCTTTTTAATTTTATATGTTTAATTAAATTTTGATCAATATGATAAATATTTTTAATTAATATTTTGTTACAATACGAAGAATCTCATAGTAAAATATGTCGACTTTTTCGTATCGCAAACGATATATTATTGATCCGCACGAACGTGCAGCAATTTTTCCCCCAGTATTTGATTCGTCACAACGATATCACTCCTGGCTTATTTTCCATGTACTGACATAATTAGCGTACAGGTCGACATGTGTATGTCGTTGTAGTTTCACCGTGATATGACGCGAGATTAATGTTGCCGATTAAAAATTCGCAGAAAATAGCAGGTAATAATTGAGCTCCTGTTTGATGCAAAATTTAACCAAAACTATTTTAAGTTTTATGACGTAATCGTTCGAATACCGAACGTTCTTTTACAAAAGATGGTAATTTGTATTTTTACGTAGGAAAGGAATATAATATACATTATGCATGAAAAATATAAACAGAGAGAGAAATTAACCAAACGAATATCTACTGTTTTATATACCTGATGATAATATTTCAAAGTATTTTAAAGTATTACAGAGAGGTAGTTTATCAAAAGTCTTTTACTCCGTGTTATACTTTGCAAGTTTTAATTAGTTATTCTCAAGAAAACGAAACTTTATCACGAAACCTACAATATTTACAAATTACATTTTCGGCGAATTACATATATGAAAATTGCAAAATTAGCACATATAATATCAAAAGTTAGTTTTAATTTTTTTTAATTTGATTTGAAACGTATTTTTCACAAATCATACTCATAGAATTTTTTTATGATAAATCGACAGAATTACATTGAAAAGAAAATGTTTTCGTATCATCTTCTATATTTATATAAATTGTTCATATACGATATAAATATATATATATATATGTATATATATATATATATATATATATATATATATATCTATCTATATGAACAATTTATATAAATATAGAAAATAATACAAAAACATTTTCTTTTCAATGTAATTCTGTCGATTTATCATAAAAAAAACTCTATGAGTATGATTTATGAAAAATATGTTTTAAATTATATATATACTCATATAATACATTAAAATTAACAACTTTCATTAATGTTATATAATATTAATTTAATGGTACTAAACAGAATCAAAAGAATCTATAATTATATTTTACGAACGATGATTTTTTCAAGTTTTCGTTTTCGATTTTTTTTTGGAGAAAGCGATTATAAATAGTTTCGGATATGTTTTTGCAATCGAAGATATCCTTTTGCAATATATTAAGCTTTCATCTTCATTTCAAAAGAAAATGAAATCAAGTTACAAGGAACGAAAGAACGACAAAGAGTAAGATATCTCGGCAAAACATTTGAAAATTTCATGAACTACTTTATTTGGCAGCTGGAAGCACATTTCGACTAACTTCTTAAAAGTATTAGTATCGATCTGTGGCGTCACTTTCTCTAGCACAATGCGGTGTGCAATTTAATAACACGCGTATAATTTATCGTTTTTTATTTATTGTTATTTATTTTTTATCGTTATTTATTTTCACGATATTTATTCCCTTATTTTCATATATAACGCACGAAACTTTTTCAATAATATTTGCTATATGAATATTGAAAGTTGCGGCAATAAATCCATTTAACTTATAAACTCAAGCTGTATAAAAATCGCAAATATTTAATAAGCGTTAAAAAAAAAACTACTACAAATATTTTCCATTATTGAAAAGATTTTAAATTTGCACATGCTTCATTCTGGAACATGTAGTCTGGAATAATTTTTAAACATTTTTTGAAAACTGCAAATGATATAAACTTTATAATGTTAAAACTTTAATGCATCATAAATTTAATAGTTATAAACATTATTCGCTTTTTTGTTTCGAATATAAAAATGCTATTTTGGGAGAAATTTAGGGCCGGGATGCTAACACAATTTACATGCTTATGGAATCACAAACTTCGATCCTTCGTGTCCTCTCAACGTGAACAAACTGTTGTGTAACGTTACTCATGCTTAGGACGCTTCGTTCCATTTAGCTGTCGATGATATAGGAACGATGATGAGGCTGGTCGTAGGATGATCGGTTAGGAAAATCGGCTGGAAAGCCCTCGGCCGGGTCCGGTTTCTTTTACACTGGTGTAATATGCGAGACCAAGAATGGGGAAACGTGGACGAGACAAGGAAAGAGGACGATAAAGAGACCACCCCTGACATATAACAAGAGAGAAGGAGAGGGAGAAAGAACGAAAGCTCAAGAGAATGGAGGGGGTGGGTCGGTACCGCTCGATAACGCTTCTGCCTCCGCCATCATCCGCCGTCTCGCCCTCATTCTCTCATGCGACATGCTTTTTCGGAATTCAATACATATTTTTAAGATTTGAAATCTTAAATGTACAAGAGGAAAGCCTGTTTTTTTCCGATAAATTAGTATAATGTCATTGTAATATCATTGTATAATGTCAGTGAAATAACTGTCCGAGTAAACGGGACTGTTAAGTGTATAATGTCAAGCGAAATAACTGTCCGTGTAAACAGAATCCATGTAAATGCAATGAGTTTCCAATGATAAAAATAAAATCTTCCATTAATTAAAAAGACCGTCTCTTTATGTGAAACTACAATATTGATTTCTTATTGTTAGATATAATTTAATTCAATTTAATATAAAAGCAAATAAGAGTGAATCGCGCATTTTCCATGATGATATGATTTAACGTTACATTTAAATTAGATCTAAATTTGACAAACATTTGTCGCTTGTTTAAATATAATTTGATTATTGACACTTAAACTTGTAATACATGACAGAAACATCACCACAATATTTTTGTTATAATCCTGCTTTTTAATATTACTCCGATAAATTCAAAAATTAATTCCATGATTCGTCAGAGTCAATTCGAAACAACAGCGAACGCACTCTTGCATCGTTGCATTATTAATCGTGACGCGCGATTGCACCCACGGCTTTGCTTGGCGGTTACGCCAAGACGGATTTTACAGGATACGAGAACGACAAAGGACCGCACGGTCGATCGATAACAACCTCGTTGAGAAGCCTGGAAAGCAGTCAAGCGAGAGAGAAGAAGATCGAGACGGGGCTGAGCTCTCTTCGATGAAAGACTTTCTACGCTAGATTTGCGCAAGTTGCAATCGTCTAACGATTTGTTGGGATGCATCATCAAAAGTGCCTGATCCAAAGTGCGCAGGAAGTCTCGTAGAGAATTCGAGCTGCCCGTATTCTCGTGAATAAATATAATTTATCATTGAATAAATATAATTTGTCATTAAGTAAATATAAATTATCTTGTCCATCTTCCTTGATTCGTTTAATGCTTATGAAAATTTTAACTTGTTTATTCGTATTTTATCATTTTAAATATGGTAAAAGTTTTATTATTATATATATATTGCTCCTTCAAAAAAGCATTTCGATTTAGACATATCTTTCTAACAGTTGGAAAAATAGTATTTTATTTTAAGTGGTAAAAATATCGAAATGCCCATCATAATGTAAACATTGTAAACGTCGGTCTCTTTGTTATTCGTAGCCACTGTCAGAAATTGAGCGATTTCATTTCCACCTATCCTTGGAACGACTATCTCTGGATTTAACACATTGCCTCCCAGGATAGCAGCATCTCTGAGTTTCCATCCCGTCGAGCAAGATCGATCCAAGTTTGCATGTATATGTATATCTATTTTTCTTATATACTTATGTGTAAATCAACGTAATGTACTTTGTGTATATGCGTGTGGAAACTCTATTTCTTCGCTAAAGATAAACAAAGATTGCGGACAGAAATCTTGAATAATTATTATCTCAAAAAAATTAATTGTTTCAAAAAATATATGAAGTACTCGAGCCATAATAAAGTGATCGTTATTTCCCCAAGAAAACTGACCGCGTGCCTCCACCCTTGCCTCATTCCTTGGTCGAGATCGATCTGCGGGTACAACGACCCCAAGAAAAACCAAGACGATGTACTATATAATTAGGACTATGTAGTTCTTGCGATTGACCACTTTACACCATCGTCTACTTGAAAATTGATCGCAGGTTTTTTGCTCATTCTGATTTCACGGTCATGAATACTTCAATAAAATTATACAATTATGAAAATATTAATGCCGGCTTTTTTAGTCAAAATTTGACTATAATGTAATGATTTACTTATATTCAAATTTTATAAAACATTATATAAAAGATAAATTTTAGCTCGCTCTTTAGAAATAAGATAAACTATTATTTAAAGTATCGATTAATTTTACTTTTCAAGATTATAATAGTTTCAAAATTTATCATATCTATTTGTGAAAAATATTATGAAAAAATTATTTCATAAACTTGAAAATAAGGATTATTTTAATGAAAAATATAAATAATTGAATACTTTTTAACTTTTTATTTTAGATTTATTAGAATTATGTATTAATTATATATTTAAATTTTTCATATTGAATAATATAGAATAAACAATAGCTGATTAAAAAAATATTAAAGCTTTGAAAACATTTAGCAATTTTTGCAGCGAAATAATGATATATATATATATATATATTTATTTATTTATTCCGATAAAATGGCGGTAGATACACTTATTTCCAGGATTTCCGGTTCATATGTGTGAGTAAATAGGCACCATAATCTGTATGAATTTATATTTATTTCTTGAATGCCGGAAAATTGATAGAAATCGAACAGAAAACGATTCTTCATACTTGTGTTCGCTGATTAAAATCAGATTGCGAAAATCATGTTCCTTTGACCAGCGGAACATACAATAGTTTATCGGAATTGGCTGCCGATTGTGATTTCAATCTCTGATAAAATCTACTATTTTCAGATTTACTTGGATCAATGATAACAGTATATATTTACATAGCTGATTAAACTTGTGTAAAATACGTAAGCAATTCGCTAATTTTAGATATTTTTTTAGAAATTTTAGATATTTTTTTCTTTAACAATACATTTTAAGAGAATTTTTAAAAAAATTATTTATATATGTGCATATGTATAAAGTTTGTCAATAATTTTAATATTTTTAACATTTTTATAATTTTATAAAATAATGCACCGCATATATACTTTAAATAAAGATGACTATACTTTAAATAAAGACACCAAATGAAAAAATTATATTACACAAATCAATAATATACTTTTTTAGAATTTTTTTTTTAATTTTTCTTAATATTCAATAATATTTTACAAATTTGTAAGAAATTTTTGTCAAATTAGTTTTATTAATTGAAATTAATTATTATTATTAATTGCATAAAAATCAAGTATTATGCATATAAATTTTTTTTAAATTAGATACGTGCATATATATAATGAAAATTCCAAGTTATCATGAAACATTGTTCTAAACATTAATTGAAACATTTCTCTCAATTAATGTTTATGAATTTTCTGATTGATATTGCAATTATAACTGGGTTGTAATATCAATATCTATCAAATACAAGATAAAGTAATTTTCATATCATGAAAATGCGTCTGTTGCAAGTGTTGTAGGGTTGACTCGATCGTTAATAGGATCTCGTCTTCTCTAAGAGGGGCTTCTGTTAAATTCCAAACTTCCTTCTTACTTTTCCCTTCTTCGATTTTCTACTTTTTGTTTATGTCATATCTTGATAAAATATTTACGTAATATTACGTAAAATCAAAATATGACGTAAATAAAATATTTACGTCATATCTTGATAAAATATTTATATCAATCTACGATTGAATAGTTATTGTCATGTCTTTAATAATATTTAATGCGACAGATTGCTTGAATATTTCAATATTGAATATCTTTGAATATATCGTAATCTCTCTCTCTCTCTCTCTCTCTCTCTCTCTCTCTCTCTCTCTCTCTCTCTTTCTCTCTCTTTCCTTATTCGTCTGCTAATAAAATTGATAAAAAAATTTAAGCACTGATTGTGAATTTTATTTGTATTTTCATCAAACGACTAAATGTTAAACGACACTTCTTGACGAAGTTACGAGCACTTAACTCACTTTGTTCGATTTTTACGTTCCGTGAATATGCATCAAATGTATACGTTCGACAATATTGCCAATTCTTTCATTGCATTTTATTCGTGATATTTCATGTCACATAAATGTTTTGTAAATTCTACTAAAATGAATATGACATGTTCAAAATATTTATAAAAAATTTGTAGTATTTAATCACTCCTTGATAAAAATTTAATTAAAGTTATAATTGCGCATTAATTCTTTTATTAATATAAAAATTTAAGAACTCGATGAATAAAACTTTAAACATAAATAGAAAAGCAATTTTAATATAAATTGAAATTTATTCTAATTAAAATTTAATTTTTGAGATGTAGTTCAATTTAACGTCTAAAACTAAATAAACACAATGAATAAATAACATAAAATTTCTACTAACAAAATAAAATTTACATTAATAAAACGCAATATAGGATAATAAATATTAAGATAATAATAAGACGGATTTTTGCATGCGTATTATTCGCGGAAATTTATAAGCAAAAAATAGAATTTAATCACAGGGCGAGCAGATCACGCAGAGACATTGGATGATTAAGGGGGAAATGACGTTGCGCATGCTAGAATGCAATTCCCTGCCTTCCCATCTCATCCTCCATAACATCGCATAGCACTGATGCCATGCACACCAAATCAGGTCAATCGGTAATATTGAACATATTGGCTTCCGTAGGAATATTCGTTCGCATATGTTCGTTGCAGTATGCGATTCTCCCGTACAATCAAAAACATTCGATGAATAAACTTTTACACGCATGTAAGCATTTCCTGCAACAAAGCGATTGTCTTCCTTTATATCACAAAACATTGTATTGCGTTCTTTTTCGTAAATCTCGTTATCATATACCGTATATTGAATAACAGAATGTATAATATTTTATATAGTAATTTAAAATTAAATTTACTGTCGCTTATTCATATATGCATATTCGACCAATATATTTTACTGTCACAAAATGGAAAAACACGATTGAGAATTTTTATGAACTCTGGAAGTGAAAATTAATTAACTTTTCCCTGATTTAAACTTATCATCACATAATGAGAAAGATACAATTGAATATTTTTATAAATTCTAGAATTGTGATAATTAATTAATTTTTTCCTGATTGAAAATATTGTCAAATACCAAAAGAAGAACACAATAGAGGATTTTTATGAACTTGGGAACTGAAAATTATAATTACTTTTCTTGTGATAATATACAAATATACATATACTCAATATTTATTATTGTCACTCAATATTTAAACTTTTTTTACATTTTTTATCGTTTTAAAAATAATCCTCATGAAAAAGGAATGTTTTACAATAAAGAAGCGTGCGCATAAAAAAGCATTCGCGCATTTACATATTTCCTTTCTTTTTATATAAAATATACAGTGAAAAATATATTATTTTTCTCCCAGGAACACACAAAGTCTCTCTGAATCTAGATAAAATTAAAACACTCGTCGTTAAATCAGCGTGACGGGAAGACGTGCGTTGCATGCGCAAAGTGTTTCATCAACGAGACAACACGTCGGTGTGCAACACAAGCGTTTGTTAATCTGCTACACCAGAAGTACAGTCGGAAATCTTTCTTTTTTTTTGCGACGCGACTTTTGTCCACCTACGCGCTTATGTCGCCGGCGTCATTAACGATGTCTAACGAGCCGAGATCAGAGAATCTTGGTGGAACACAATACCACTCGAGTCTACCACACATTTATACGAGAGTAAAAGATTAATACGACCAGACAAACAGCAGTGTTTTCACTGTGTAATACAATTGTCGATGTAACGATGCGTGCACAAATAGACTTTTGTTTTTTACTAATATTTCAAGCGAATACATCGTGCAAATAGCCAAACTCTAAAAGGCTTTATCGCGTTGAAATATATTTTAACATTTAAAAATTTTTTAAATTCATGCATTTACGATATCTGATATAGGAATGGAATAATTTTAAATAATCTAAAAATATTTGTGACATTTTATCGTTACATATTGTATAACAATTATTATTATAATCGTTCCAATTTCTACCAATATTATTTCTATTAATACATTCATTCTATTAATATCTTTATTAATGTTTCCATTAGTTCTTTTCTACTTCTATTTAAAATTTAAGACAATTTAAAATTCAAGAAACAACGAGAAATTTCAAATAAAGAATGAGATAAAGCTTTTTATATTTAATTTCTTTTTATAATATCTTTATTGTATATTTATTGTCAATAATAGATTAAAAACATAGAGAGAGATTATCGTATTCATAGGTCAATTATAGATATTTTTTATTACAGAAACAAAGCATGATGGTCCGTCAACTGGAAGAGGAGCTTAGAATGAGAATGCGCGGGCCGAACGTTGAAATACAGCAGCAAATAGAAGTTTTGTATAATGAGAACGAGCATCTGACTCGCGAAATCGCCATACTTCGTGATACAATAAAGGTAAGTCATGAACATTAACATCTAGATTATTACGAGATTACTTTTTCTCTGAGCCATAAAGTGGATTTAAACTGATCTCTTTTTATTGTGACGCAAAATTATCTCTGTAAAATGACGGTGTTATAATCCTGTATTTTCTGCTCCTGGTTGAATTTTTCCGAGGGAAAATTAATTTCCGCCCGCGCGCTTGCAAGATTAATTTTAACCGGCGTGACCGTAGGTCGGTTTTCCGCGTCTTACGTCGAAAATAATGCAGTCATGGGCTCGAAATAGAATGGCGCACGCCATCGCGAATGTTTTCCGCATTTTCGAGAAGAGAAATCCCATTATAATTCAAAAATAATAGGGGTATAATACGGTAAATGGGAAATAATAGGAATATAAATGCGGTAAAAAAAAGTGGAGACTCCCATAAGGAGATTAATGCACAAATTTGAAAATGCCACGGATTATCTCCCGGGTTATCTTCTTTTTTTTATTCTTGTTTTTCCTCTTTCACCGACAGCTCTGAGAATGTACTCGACGTGAACATTTTTACGCGCGATGTCAGATATATTATATATTTTCACATTATTTCTTTCGATTTTCTGATATTGCTGCAGACATCTGTCATATGCTCCAGCATTCCTATTCAAGGAAAATATTTTGGACCTGTCCAATATCTTCTTCGAATATTTCGCAAATTTTAATCATATTTTGTTTTATATATATCTACGAATTTTAATCTTTTATATACAATGAATTATTCTCTTTTGTTTTAAAATAATCGCGAGAGGATAACGAACTACAGTTATTTTTCAAAACAATAATTTGTAACAGCTATTTTGATTTTTATAGTTTTAATAAATTTTTTCTCGTTTTTTTTATTAATAGTACTTTAGTTATTAATAATATATTAAAATTCTATTGAAACTGTGGATACAATTGATAGTCTTTTAAACTGAATCAGTAAAAATGTTACAAAGCAATAAAATTTCACTGAAGATTAATGAATATTCCATTAATTTTTAATGAAAACGCTCATACTTTTTTCTTTTTTATTTTACTAATTGGCAGTAAGATTTCAAATTGTAGTAAAATTTTATTGAAAAATCCATCATTATTACTTCTCACTTCTCAGTGAAAAGAATCTTTGCAGTGTTATACATGTAACTGGAGCCATATCAATAATAATGCATCGATTCTATTTAATAGCGTATATCATTGATTTATTTAAAATCCATTCAGAGTATCTATTGATGAACGCGCATAATGAATGCAATAAAATTCTTCGCGAAATAATCCATCTGATGATATGTGCCCGTGGTTTATTGACTTCGCGTATACCATGTGGGCCTGCTTGAACCGAAATAGATGAACGATTTAGATCGTGAGCGAGGTAAACGACCGATTGTCTGAACGAACAGAATTGTCTGAACACAACCAGAATGTTTTTAGAACGCAAATATCAGTCTCTTCTTATGGTAAATTTATTAAGTCTATCTATAACGCCACGAATAAGCGTTGTCGATATACTTTGTCAAATTGCAGCACATAATTATTTAATCAGCTCCTACTTAAAGAGCGTGAATATTTTTAGAAAAGATATAAATATTAATTTTTGTTTTCTTAAAAAAGTCAACACATTAAATAAGCATATTTAAACAGTACAAGTTGTGTTTGGCATGGTTTTTTGTATTATCTAGTACTTGAAGAACATCATACACTTTAAATAAAAAATATTAAAAATATTTTAAAATAAAAATATTTTTTATATAAATATTATTATTTTTAATTTCAGCAACGCACTCATGTGCGTATATTTTTTTATTTAGTGAAAAACTACTTTTGGTATGTATTACTTATTAATAATTTTTACATTTAATATATATATCAAAATTAAGTCAATTTGTATCAAATATATTTTATTCTTGTTGCAAGATAAAAAGAATTCATAGTATATAAAGACGTGTGTGCATGTGTGTACAATTTGCCTTGTACATGATTATTTAAAGAGATAATTTAATTGACTAAGACATTCCACCAGGAAGTAGTTCATTTTAATAAGAAGCAGAGGGATATTTGTCCATAAGCTTAAACTGCCTCGACCTAAATATCGCAGACAGGTCAAATGTACAACGTACGCGAAGCAACTGGTCGTCTTTGGCCATTCGCCAGTTTATGCACTCGATTTCTCGTCTTTCCGTAAATTCTCGTTACTATCAAAATCAACACGCGTCCGACCGAGTTTATCGTTATTATGAAGTCTTTAGAATTTGAAGTGTTTGAAATATCTTAATATAATGTATATGCATTTTTATTTCTCCATCCTCGATTCAATATACGATTTTATATACAAAGTTATGCGGCAGGGCTAATTATTTAAAATTTAATTTTTTGATAATGTAATTATAGCTTGTTTTATAATGAGGAAAAGATATCTACATATCTACAAATTTGTGATTAATCTATTTAATTTTTTATTAATTTGTATATATTCGATACGTCTTATAATTTCATTCTTATAAGATTATTATAATATGGTTCTTTGTCGATAATATCAATAATAATATATCGAGATAAAATCAGATTAACAGTAAATGAAGTATATATTTTTTGAAATACTATTCAACAGAGATGCATCTATATGATTATATAAAGGTTTCTAAAAGTTTTCATTAAAAAAGTTTGATTGAATTAATTATCAGATATTACTTGATGTCTCTGCCGTAGAATTTTCACGTTTTTACAGCGTGCGCTATTGTCCAAGCTCTCAGATAATATCGTACGCGAATGTTCTTCTCGCACAGCAGGAAAAGACCGGCAGAAGGCCAGCAGCGGGCGTTTAATTCCAGACTAATTACTTTCCTGCCATCAAAGAGACGCGCTAAATTTGTTACATGGGCGTCAAGCGGGTGACACTATTCGCCGTTGATTTACACATAAGAAGAGAAATGTTCTAACACATGAATTTATCATGTATACATAGCATATATGAGAAACGCATATGCTTCGATATAAATGTATATAAATTCATGTGCTCAGACATTTCTATCCCCATATGTACGCTCGAATCAAGTATGTGAAAAGGTTACAGAGACATTTTATCGATTTTTATAAAAATAATCCCGTACAAAGTGCACGAAATGTCATAAAAATAGCTTCTTCGTCCTTCGTTGCAAAACAGATTTCTATTACCCGATTGAAATGTTAATCTTTTTTTAGATGCTGACAATAATAGTAAATTATATATCTCTTCTCCGATCTGTCAAAGTTTGTATTTGATGTATTTTTGGAAGACATATGATATATACTTTTGTAAAACTTCTCTGCAAATCACTGAAAAATATTTTAAAGAGAAATCTTTAAAAAAAATCGAATTCTCTCAAATTTATCGAAGAATCTTTTCAAATTAGTTCTTGATAGATTTGAATCATCTCGCGTACAAAAATGTGAAAAGTTTATAAAATAATGCTGATTTTTTTAAGGTTTACATATGTGTGTGTAATCGAATCTTTAATCTTAATCCATTTCAATTCTACATGATACCATTCTGAAAATTCTGATAATTTTATAATTTCAATATAGTATATTAATATTTTGAATATAACTGAATTGCCTATTATTTTTAATAAAGCTCTAATTACAACATTCTACAACTAATTAAATTACATACTAATTATTACTTTGATTCGTACTTGTCCACTGTATTTTACACATTTAAAATAATGGATTTATGGAGAATATTTTGAAAGCACTGAGATCACATGTAGTTTCATTGTTGAATGCATGTATGCGTTATGATTTATGTATGAATACAATAAATTTCGAAAATATCTAAATTGATATTGTCATAACTATGCAAAAATTCTTATGTGCAATAGGAAATTATCGAATATGAAAAAAATAATAATTTTTTAAAAACAAAAATTTTTACGAGTTTTAAAATAGCGATAAATCGCGTAAAAAAATTAAAAGCGATAAATCGTGAAAAAATAATATAATATAATATTTTGAATTATTATAATTTTCTTATTAATTATTGATCTTTTTCTGTTGCAGGAATTGGAATTAAGAATAGAAACGCAAAAGCAAACGCTGCAGGCTCGCGATGAAAGTATCAAGAAGCTCCTCGAGATGCTCCAGAACAAGGGGATGGGTGAGACATTGCTTGCAATTTCTTTAAACTATTTTAATTAATTATTTTTCTCAATATTTTATTTTATCAAAAAATATTCAGATGTGACCATAAGACCGATTGAATCCTTGAAAAAGAAAAATTAGATTAATTGAATGGAAAATAGATTTAGATTTATTTATAATATCAAAAATTGATACATTATAATATGCATGATTTTAATTAAGTTTATATTTTATGATAAAAAACTAACATAAACTATGATAATCAATATTAATTGTTGAATTTTTTCAAGGATAATATAATTATAAATTGAAAAATCATAATAAAGAGATTAGATATTAAAATAAATTAAATTAATTTTGCAAATTAATAAAATATTTATTTTAATTATAAAATACATAATATCATGGAAAATATCTGCATCAATTCCAAATTGGCTTAAACAGGAGAAGCGGCAGTAGAAATGGTAAAATTCACAATAATTAAATTTTTACTTTAGATTTGTACATTTTAAACAATTTGAAATTTATTTTTCGCTTGATTTCCCATCTTATGCATTTTTCTAAAGAAGTATATCTTTTCCGCTGACAAGTTTTTATCTAAGTTTATACGAAATAAAAATCAAGTAATATTTTGTTAAATATCTAGATTCGTAAATAAGATTTTATGCGGCAATACACATAGAAATCCGAATAAACTTTATAAAGTTAATAGCTGGTTTGCAATGAACAACACCCGGTATTTTACCGGGCATCCTTCTCCAACGAAGAGAAAACCCAATTTTGTGTAACGAATTTTTCGCGTAAATACTCTCGTCCGTCTCAACGAAACACCATAAAGGTGGATCGAATTATCTCGTTAAATTCGCGGACCTCGTCTAAGCGGGCAAATCTATTCTCTTTGAGAGCATTATTGTAATCTATATAAACTTGCTATGAGAATAACAATGCGAATGAGAAGCCTAATCGAGAGAATACTAATTTTACAAAATAGTTCTACGGAGAAATACAAGAATGCTTTAAAAAGTTGGGAAGATTGAAAAAATCACATTATAAACAAAACTTTTTAATTTATGACATAATTATTATTATCAAAATAAAATATATCATATTTGCACTTGACACAAGTGAATATTCCAAATGCACTGCACTGACATATCGGAACATTTTTTCGATTTTATTTATTTTTATGAAGAAATTAATATTAAGAAAAGCAATTAACATTAAGAAAGAAAAAAAATTATTTTTATTGTATAATATTTTTTTTAGTATTAAATATAATATTATATTTAATATAATATTATTCTATTTTCTATTGTATTATAATTGCAAGAGACCTATAACTAATTATATACATTCTACTAATTAAACTGCATAATTCTATTAATTATTATACAAGTAATATGTACAAATAGAGCAAAATTAAAAAAGATTGCGCGTGAGCAAATTACTGCGATAATTACTAGATCTCTATTCACACATACAAGTGCACATACATATACACACACACATTCATAATTACACCGATGATCCGTGAACCTGGAACCAAGCAGTTCCCCCAAAAGTTCCTCGTTACTTTCTGCTGTTTTAGGAAAAGAGGAGGAAAGGATCATGTTCCAACAAATGCAGTCGATGGCCCAGAAGCAGGTCCTTAAGCTATTTCTATATCCATGTCGCCATACATATATTCATAATTAAATTTAAATGTATATATATGTGTATATATGTATACATTTATATGTACCGCGTATATATGTATATACATATATATCTGTGTGTGTCACTCATATTTCGATCAATGCTCATTATGCATTTTTAACGCATATGTATATATATATATATATATATATATATATATATATTTGTTTATCTATTATATTTATTTATATTAATCAACTCTTGAAAATATATAAAATTTGCCTATACTATCATATACATATACATATGTATATATATATGTGTGCGTCAACATTAATCGCTATTCATTATTCTGTATGAGTAGTCTGCTTGCAAGTAGTTTGCACTGCCAGTGGCTTTACTTTTCGCCCCGTGTTATCGTGCTCACGCTTGAACTTCTGTGTCACTTGATCTGAGAAAATAAAAAAAAAGAAAAAGGAACAAAAAACCGGGACAAAAGCAAAAATGAACAAGCGAGCGCCAGGGGGTGAGTGGAGTAACCCTTATCCTTATACAGACGGCCCATTCTCGATTCAGGGACCACAACAGGGTTTTGCGAGCCTCTCCGCCCGTCTCGTGCGACTCGACTCGATCATTGCCCTCTAAAATCGATCGGGTTCTTGCGAGCGGAAGTGTTCTCCGTTCTGTGTTTCGCAATAAGGGCGAGATTAAGGTACGGTATACATGCAAGATCGGGGGCCGGTGATAGGCAGAGACGGTCGAAGCTACTAACGCAACGGCCTCGGTCAACAGGCACGGAAATCCGTAGATTTTAAATTTAGAATGCGATAACGCAAAAATCTGATTATTAAGCGAGAATGCGAAGATTCAAGGATTCTAAAGACTTGCGCAGAAAACGTTCGTGGATCTTACAAATATTGAAAAATTTTTCAACTTTTAAAATAGCTAAAAATCTAAAACAGAATAAAACTAGAATTTTATAATAAATATTAAGAAAAATTCACACACACAAGAGTTTAAAATATGTAAAATTAAAATGAAAAAACTTTCCATGAAGCATCCAAGAATCCAATAATTTTGATGGTTCGAATTCACATGTTCAAAGAAATCAAAGATTTATGTTTATGATAACAAAATCAATTTAATATCATATGATATACATAATTGGTGAAAACCAATTGTTCTAAATTCTTAAATTTCAAGAAAAAACATCTATGTATTTCGATTGTATTACAACTAGGATTGAAATAACACTTGTATCAAAATTTAATTAACGACTTATTTTTTACGCAATTTCTATTATTCTGTGTTATTATTTAGAAATTTACTTGAAAAAACAGAAGATACGAAGGAAGAAGTAAATTAAAGGGAAAATCGATCTCTCAGAATATTACATCAACTAAAATATATCTTTTTTCGTGACTTTCATTCAACGCACGTCGTTATTCGAAACTACTTCGATGCATCTCGAGCCAATTTGCATGTTCTGTTCATTTCGAATTTTTTAACATTTTTCTTCCTGAGGGAGAAAGAAAATCGAATCAAAGGGGAGCTGGAAAATCGACGCGTTTTACATCACTACTCGACAACCTCACATATGTATTATACACGCGCGTATAAATGCATACAGACACATGCAAAACATACACACATCATACATACATCCCTCGTCTTTCAACACGCACGCACATACTCGCACCCTCGTTCGCGTTCAATGTGCACGTAATCGCAGGTTTACTTTTTCACAAGTGCTTCGATCATGCACTTTTTTCTTCGTGTCACCGTCGCAAGAGTTTTCAAAAATTCACGCCCATAAGCGCAGTGATGTACTATTCCTATTTTCATTGCGAACGAAGATTGCGGAAATCTCTGAAAAATAACCCGAAAAAGAGTTCGCACCTTTTTTCTCAGAGGCGTCTGTCAAGTCCTCGCTTTGCTTTATCGCTGTTGCTTTATCGTCTCGTTTACCTTTATAGAATTTCGATATCTTCTAACGCCGCATGTGGGTCCTGACATCTCTCATAAACTTATACGATAGAAATAAAATTCGTGAGACAATATAAAAAGCCGAGAAGAATCTTGGCTACTGAGTTTACAGATTATGTCACAATTAGCACTTGTAAATGTTTAATCAAAATTGCAATAAAAAATCGTATTTTGACAAAAATTACATAAGGTCATGTTACAAAATATCAACCATTTCTATTGATACAGTATCTCTATATATTTCGACCGAGTACTGTTCGCTTGACTGAAAATTTGTTTGCACATGTCTCGGTGATATTTGTCAACAAGATCGCAGGGAAAAGTCCTCGCGTTAAATCCGACACTTCCAGGAATGGTACAAAAATCCGTCAACGTGAATTTTTGAAGCATCGATATATAAATTCCCCATATCGCTTACTCTCACTCAGCAATTGTCGCTGCTCAGCTGTATCGTCATATAGCGAAACAAGCGCATTTGTACTGACTGTTAACGTCGTAAAAAAAAAGTTTCTCAGAGTACTGCCACCGTCACCAGCATTACTATCATGTGTTTTGCTCTGCTCTTCACGCAATCCATGTCTTTAGATGATCTTTAGAGCAGACGTAGTTCGTATACATTCCCGAGATACGTTTTCACGTTTATAGCGCCCTACCTTTATTTATAGTTCGTTCTTGGTACATGGATGCGAAGTCGTTCGAGAAATTCACTACTATTTCGCTTATAGGGTTACCTTTTCCATTTTGACCCACTTTCACGGCGCGTGATTTATTTACGTTTATTTTTCGATTCGTATATTTCTTTGCGAAATTTATATTTGCTGTGATAAGTTGCAGTGTTTTTGTAATTCGTCAAAATGACCAAATATTAATGAGTATATAATTCATATATAATTCAGATTTCATTAATATATAAATAAATTAATATATATAAATATTAATATATAAATCTCTCTTTTCCCTGAAATTGGTTCTCTCTGAAATTCGGTTTTAATAAATTTTAATGAATTTGAGAGAGCAAAAAGTATAAATTAATTATTTTACTTAAATAAAATATTTTTGAAATAAAAAGATGATTAGAAAATTAATATGTGACTCAAATTGATCTATCATAATCAATTGCTATAATTAATATTTTTAACGAACAACATCGCATTCGCTACTTTGCTCGGTCTCCTTGCACTCTCGTATTTATGCCTGTTAGATTTAGGACCTAGACGGAATCAATATAGCTTGAGTGGCACTCGGGAGCGATTTGACAGAACGAAAAATTGACAGATCCGTTTCCCTTCTTTCCGGGTGTAATTTCGAGCACGAATTGGACGCAGCAAGTACGTCCACATTATATTAGAGCCATTAAAGCCATCGCACAAGAAATCTTCACTTCTTCTTCTTCTTTATTTCTATCGTTCTTTCATTAAAAAACTACCGCGCACTGTTAACTCTGGCTCTTCCCCTCTTTTCTCCCTCTAAAAATGTACCTTGCAATCTTCGAACGAACTCTCTTGCGTGAACAATTGCACCAGCATCAAAGCCTGTCTCGTTGTTCATTGTATCGACAACTTAGCAGCACGAGCGTTGTATCATGTTATCACTACTATACCTTAGTCCAATTCGTCTCAACCGATTCCTCGAAATCCTTCGATAAGCCCTTCGTGTTCTACACGGAGATTAAAATCGCTATAATCTCGGCAAGAATTCGAAACTCGATGCTAGAGACAATGGAAACATGATAATATTGTCGTATCTTTCCGTGTTTGGATCGATGTAGCAAATTCAATTACAATAAAATTTTAATTATTATTATTTTCAGTTCTATAATTAACTGCTTATGCTATTATTATCGACAAATAAAATTAGCGCGAACGAAATGGATACTATTATCTTTGATAGAATATTCTAAATTCTCGAGAGAGAAATAGCGCGCATACGAATAGCATGTCTCAAACGTGTAGAAGACGTTCCGATTAGCTCGAAGAAGCAGGACACATTCGATGTCAAGAGGAAACTACTCGGTCCAATTTCCTCTCTTTTCACTGCGAATTTCTCTGGGCATAACCCGATCTCTCAACGCGGTAAATGCGCGCGCGCAATTAATAGCTGCAATCTCGTTGCACGTAATTAATTGCCGTAATTCAAGCAAATTCGTCAAAATAATGTACCTTAGATATCTTTCGAGAAATTAATTTCTCAAATTGAAAAAAGGGGAAGAAAATTAATAGAATATAAATCTATGACATTTTTTTAACTTTTAAAAGTTCAAAGTAGGTATGTTAACAAATTTATTATTTTTTTTATCTTGTATGTCAATTTATTTCATATAATTTTTTCATGTATTTATTATAACTAAACAATTATAATTATATTATAATTAGTGAATAGAGTAATAAATTTATTACATAAGAAATAATGTAATTCGCAAATTTAACTTGTATAATTTTATATAATTATATTTTTTTGTTATTTATTACCTAAATTTTTTAGAAACAAAAATTATGAAAAGAATCAAATAATTATTTCTATTGTAATACTTATTGAAATATGTTTTTGAAAAGCATGAAAACAAAAAGTAGAACACGTAATCCTCAATATTTCACTAATCCCATATATGAAGCCACATATTCTCCTCTGCCTTTTTCTTTTTGCACCATACGTCGAACAATTCAAAAATGATTCGTCCACGATCTCTTTATTCGATGACCTCGGCAAACGAGATAATTTATCTAACAATTAGCTTTCTTTAAACAATAATACAAACTGACAATATATTTAAAAAGTGAGAACTTGTACTCACAGTGTCTAACAAAGCTAAATTACGTGATTTGTCTCATTAATCTAATTTGATAGATCAGATGTTAGATGAATCATCCAATTATACGATACGTCGCCGAATCAGCGAGTCATTGGACGAATCGTATCGCTACCGCTACACGATCGATAACAAGAACAAGACCATAAAATGGTCGATCGTAAGAAACGAACGAACGAGCGGTATAATTAAATTCAAGATTTAATTACGAGATTCAAAAATAACAACAGCTGCGATTGGAATGCGTGGAATGAGCTGCTTTAGATGTGTAGGCGATAAGAATAACGTTAGAGCTCCGTTCGCGCGGGGAAATATCACGCCTGCATATCCACCCATCACATCACTTATACCTCCCTTTAATCACAAATACAATTACTACCATCACTACATGATCAGCCATCACCATCGTCGTCACGGTCACTACGAGTCACCCCATCATCGACTACAATTACTACTACTACTACATGCACAACACTACTACGTAGCTCAAAATTAGGGACCGGCGACACGCACGTGACTTCTTTCCTCGCCAGGCTCTACCATGGAAGATCTACCAGGTATACTAATCACACACATTAATATTACTTGAACGCAATCTAGATACACAAGCAAATCAATTAGCTGAAATCAATTATGCGAAACTTATTCTACAAAGAATGAAATGTTTTGACTTAAATCTCTTTTTTTTAGAGCAAAAAATTTATTTTTAGTGATTATAAATAATTTAATAAAAGATTTTATAGATAGTATTCGAATGATTAATCACGCGTTTAATAAGGTACGTTGCACATGTAAACATGTACCTATAATATATTTTTGCGTAAATAATTTGCCTTCGGGAGAGCCACCGTATGCAAAAATAGTCTTCGCAAAATTTCACTCGCGAAAAGATTAATGTGAAAATTTTACAAGTGCAAAGAGAGAAAAAGAGAAAGAGAGAGAGAGAGAGAGAGAGAGAGAGAGAGAGAGAGAGAGAGAAAGACAGAAAGACAGAAACTGAAAAAGATTGCACACATATAATTTATTTTAATTTATTTTAATTTATATATATATATATATATATATATATATATATATATAATATTATATTTTATAATTTATAACTTAATTTTATAATTTATATTAGAATTTATTTCTCAATTTTTTATACTTAATAATTAAAAAAATATTATACGTGAAATATTTAATATATAAAATATTAAAATATTATATATATTTAAAAAATCATTTAAATCGTGTGTTAGGATATTCTCTACTTTTTTTAAGCAAAAATTCATTTGACGTAAAATAAATTTCTTATTGTACTTATTATTAATGTAAATTTAAGATAGAAGCATCCCCAACTGATAGATAGCGTTTATTATGATAATGAAATTATTCTGTCGAAATAAAGTTACATAACTGTAAGTTCGTTACTGTTTGTCACGGATTACATACATACTGAATTGAAAATCATATTAAACTTCACCACGAGAATAATCCAACTAATCATGTAGTTCGCTATTGTTCGTCGCGAATTATGCATACTCACACAATTGAAAGCCATGTTAAACTCCACCACAAGAATAATCCAATTAATTTTTTTCTTCTTATGCACATCAAAATTTTCACGCTCATCATGTCTTCATCATATCGTTTAAAATTTTACATTTAAAATTCTTGTCAAGACTTCATTCATTACGTGTATCTATTATAGATATAAGTGCGCGTATATCGTACAGTGGCTCTCGATCAGTGGCACATTCACGTAAATCATCGCTAATACGTTAAACGCGCATGCGGATCCTTCGATACAAGCGTGTTAAAAATAATAAATATAAAGAAGATTGGATTTAATTGATCATATATTTAAATTTATACGCTTGAAATACGCTACTAATAAAAATGTTGCCGCGCATAATATTTATAAATATAATATTTAAATTTGTATAAATTATTTATGAATTATAATAGAGAAAAAAGATACGCATTCGCGAAAATTATGCAAAAATACGAATACATTTTTAAAAGAAAGATATAAATTATGTATGATATATATACATAGTTAATTTATATAATTAATTTCTGTATCAATGAAAAATGTATGCAACATCACTTATCATTAAATCATATTATAATAATACTTACATATTGATCATATTTTTATAAAGGTTTGACTTGCAAATAATAAATTCATTCGAAAGAATGGATATGCAGCTAATTATGTATTTATTTGAATATTATTGCAATTAGTTCATATTTATCATTCGAATATGCTGTTATTGATGATAAGTACATGCTAATTATCTATTATGAACTCTATAATACTTGAAAGTAGAGTCAATATATTTGGCTGTTATTGCCATTAATTTCCAATTATTAGTCTCAATCTAATTAATATAGTAATTATACAAATAATTTAATAATAATTGAGTTACCTTCTCACCAACTATCTAAACAGAAATAGTTTCATAAAAAATAAATATAAATTTTAATTAATTCATATCACTGTTATCGAATCGAAATATTTTTTTCTGAATCAATAATATTCCATTAATTTACCGATATAACTAATCAGATCTTATCCTTCTAACGCTTGAAATTTTTAAAAACTAAAATTTAGGAGTCGAAACTTTCGTTTACTGACAGTGAGCGATCATTCGCGTAGTCGCATGTAAAAGAATTTTTACTTTGTCGTTTGTCGGTTCTGGACAGCGAAATTCTCGAGAATATACATCACGCCATTAAAACTTACCTTTCATGGCAACACGCGACAAATTTAGAAATGCAAATTATTTCGAAAAGTAGCAAAGATAAAGAAGGAGATTGACGTTTTTATCGCACGTTTTTATTGTGTATACGCAACAAAAAGAGAGACAAAAAAGTATAGGAATCAACGACATTCGTAAATTCTAAATGACATTCGGTCAAGTTTTGACGATCAGGAGGATGGACGGGATGCCACGCGAAAGAATCGACATCAGGCTGTACGAGACCTTTGGTTCATCCTCTGTAAGAGAATAATTTTCATATCTATATACATAAATATATATATATATATATATATATATATATATATATATATATATATTACATTTTATAATCTTCTATCTTTTCGATATATTTACATACACACCATATAAGCTAAACATTGATATGATACCTTTCACATTCTCATTTTATCACGTGTATATCTCTATACATATGGAATGTCTTAACTCTTTATATGTATATATATATGCACCATCTCACACCATACACGTACATACATACACATATACACACACACGAGCGCATTTTTCGCGTATGTATGTACATATGTATAAAAATCCATGTATTACAAATTGACATTCTCATACACCTTTTATATTTATGTTCTGCTATCATCTCGGCTGTTTCACTGTGAATGTAACGCCCAGTTATATATATACTCTCTCTTCTCGTTCTTGTACGCCTCAGACACGTTCTTGCCCATCACGACTTACCGCTATCATCGCCAACCGTCGTTATCGATGCACAAGCAGCGGGACGGTCCGAAAGTCGTCAAGTCGCGTCAAGGCAAGCCGATCCCAGGCCCAAGGGAGGACTTTGCGACTGTTTGGCACCGACCTGATGCGAGACGCGATAATACGACGTCGTTCTCCTCGCGTAATCTTACTGTCTTATCCTCTCTACCATAACATCATTCGCCGAGTGTCGAGAGTGTCGGCAGATCGATATTCTCCAGCACATGGTTCATAATTAATAATTTTTATAATATATATTTAATTAGAAATTTACCTTGAAAAGAATTCCGATTGTATAATCCTTTAGATTTTTAATTTTTATCTGGTATTTTCGCATCTTTTTTATTTCATATATTATTATTCTTTATATATTATTTTATGTATTTTTACTTTCATGAAAAAATTTTTTATCTGCCAATATTTCTCTAAAATTGAAAAATCGTTATATATTATATTGATCACGATTCATTCTGGAAAATACAACGATCTGCTCACACTCCCGTAGCTCATCATACACGAACTCATCAAGGTGCGTATCCGCGTGCGACTGCTTAGCTCGATGATTAGCAGATCTTTCTTCACTGGCTTATTAGCCGATGATTTCTTTTATATCAAAACTCTGCTTGACTCTCAAAAATCCGCTTTACACAAGATCGCAAAACGCCGATACGCATCCGCACATGCATCCAAAAGAGATCTTGTCCATGCGACGTAGCCGCGTTTCGAATTATTAGCGATTACGATGAAATCATCGTCTTGTGCGTCGATACAATGATGGATCCTCCCGTATTCTTATATAGAATAAGCCTTTTGGCAAAGAAAATTTGCAACGGATTCTTCGGAAAAGAGAATAAATCGTGAAGTAAGGAATGTGTTGACGGTATATGATGAGAAATCATCGAAACGCCGCGCGTAGAAAAAATGGACAACGATGTCGGCCGTACGTCGCGGTGGGCGAAAGAACTGCGGCGGCGCCCGGCGTCCGGAAGAGGATCACCGTGAAAAAAATATAGAAAACGAAAAAGAAATCAAGCACATACAAATATATTGGCATATTAGAGCGTACGACCTTGCGACCGTGAGATCAAAAAGACCTGACGTGGCGTTGCCGATCGACGATCGTCGATCATCGCCTGTGATAAGCGTGGGGAAAATCGAATCTTAGAATAAAATATCGAAGAGAAAAAACAAATCTGAAAATTAAATAGAGATCTGACTTCGAGAGGGAAAAAGATAGAGAGAGAAAGGGAGAACGAAGAATGAATGTCGAGACGCGTGGATGAGAAGATTCTTGCCATTTTGATCGACGAAGAGAATCGATTGACTTTTCGATCGCATTTTTTTTATTCGGAGTGACGAGAACGTCTTTATGTCAGAGAAGAGAACGAGGAAGATCGTTTTGGAAGAAGGAAGCTCGGCGGTACGTCGCTTTTCTTTCGTCAACCGGGACGGTGCCATTTCCGCTTCCTCGAGACTGTCCCGTGAACGGAAAAATTGGAGGATAAAAATTGCGCAAAAATTGTGCCACTCGCTGTCGGTTTACGTAATGAGGAGAAATGCTTTTTCTAATTTTAATTTATTTATTTATAAAGAAATAGAAATTTTAACAATAAACTGCCAATTTATTTACGAAAAGAAAATTATCGCAAAAATTACTACGAATGTTTTATCGTTATTATTCTGTTATTTTATAATTATGTTTATAAGATAAAAAAGATATTTTTATTTATCATTTTATGTTATATATTTCTCAAAATTAACGAATGTAAATTCGTATTCTTTGTAATAAATTATTATTAAATAAAAAAATAATAATATACCAGGAAAAGAGAAGAATAAGCAAAAATATGCTTTTTATATTTTATGTAACAGATTTCCAAATGACTTTTGTTCATTTTATCAAATAAACTTTAAATACACAAAAAACAAAGAGAAAGAAAAGGAGATAGAAAGAGCATTTGAAAAAAGCATCGCTGACAGCACGAGATAAAACGAAATAAAGCTATGTCAACAAACTTTCTCCAAAAGAAAAGACAAACACAGGGGCAGTCTCATGCGTTAGCGAAGCTGCACTCAACCACAACCACCGTAATCACATCTCTGAACCGTACCACCGCATACTTCACATTCAAGAAAATAAAAATCAAAGAAATCAGACAACATCTCAACTACATCATCAAACAGACATAAAAAAAAGAAAGAGACACGACAGAGAAAGTCAGTGGTGCGAGAAAGAATCGACCTGTAACCGTCTTCCCCGTTTGTTGCTTCTGTTATATCAGGAGCTCAAAGCGACCAACGAGAGCCTGAAGAGCCTGCAGACACAGCTGGAGCTCGCATATGCCTCAACCGCGTCCTCGGGACAGCCGGTAGCCGGCGGCGGCAGCATCGGCGGATTCGCAGGTTCCGGCATCATCGGACTAGGTAGCGTATCCGGGGGTGCAGGTGCAGGGGGCGGCGGTACCGTCCTCGGAGGTAGCGTGGCGGTTCCAGGCGGCGTGCCCGGTAGCACCACCCTGACCGCTATCATGGAGACGAAAGATGCGCGGATAACGACCCTGGAGAAAGAGGTGGCTTTGCTGGAGGCTGAGTTGCAGCGTATTAAGGAGTGCGGTGGTAGACTACGGGAGCAATTGCTCAAAGCTACCGCTGTTCCGAGCAGCGGCGTACAACAGCAGCAGCAGCAGCCAACCGGCCTGGGTGGTCAGCAACAGCCCGGCACGTTGGCCCTGGTCAGGGGACCGTCCATGATGACCTCGCTACCGTACGGTGGCCAAGCGTCCGCGGCACTAACCAGTTCGTTACTTGCCGGTTCGACAGGTGGGACCACCGGAAGCGGCGGCGGGTTGGGCATCGGTGGCGTCGGGGTCGGTGGCGGTTCCTCATGCCTGGCGGGTATTTCGTCAGGCGCCACTACGGGCGTGGTCAATCCATATACCGATCGCTACGCCACCGACCATCATCCCCATCAGATGCACCATCATCAGCATCATCATCACCATCATTTGCACCAGCAGCAGCAGCATCAATTGCAGCTGCAACAGCAACAACAGCAAATGCAACAACACTTGAAACAAATAGAGCCGGCGGCGGCGGGTGCCCTCGCGTTGCACGCTCACACCTTCAACAAGCACGACCTGAACTTCAAACGGCAAGTAAGTTTCTTCATCAACAACGTGCGCATCGAAAAGAACGACGCCGTCTAGAGTGACAGCTGGGACAGCGCGGGAGGTCGAGAGTTTCTCCTCCAGTCACAGGTACACGAGGATTACGATTGTGTCGTCGTCTTCATCTTGGTGATCGTCGTCGTTGTCTTCATCATCGTCGTCGTCGTCTTCGTCGTTGTCATCGTCGTCATCGTCGTCGTCCTCGTCGTCCTCGTCGTCATCGTAATCCTCGGCTAGTTTTGAGAGCCATTGAAATCAGAGGACTGGGTCGAAATGAGGTCGATTCGGGAAAAATGAGAGAGAATGTGGCGGAGATAAAGATGTGTTGTTTTCATCGAGGATAATTATTCGAATGCAAGGAAAATGAGCGTCTTCGATGAAGAGGCTAGATGAAAAGGCCGCGAAGAAAAGAATCGAGGTGACAGAAGGTCGAAGAGAAGGGCGTGCGTATATAATATGTAGGACGACTTTTCCGTTAAGAGGAGAGGAAGCCGAAGAGCTGGTGGCGATGCAAGAACGGATCGCCGAAATGGCGACTTTCGCGCGTGAGGACCCTTCGATTTTCCTCGTCTTCTTCTCTAGAACGTATTACGCGCGTGCAAAATTTAAGAGTCTGTGAGAATTAAAACAACGACTCGGTCGACGAGAATCTAATCGATTTCGAGCTGCGCGCCACGACATCTCTGACTTTAGGTCAGAGCTGCGTTTCGTAAAATTAGACTTTTAAAGTGACGGTTAAGAAATAAAATATGCGTCAATATGTGGATATCATTACACGAGTTTCCACTTTGTATTCAAATGCTAACTCAGACATTTAGTAATTATTTAATGTCTCTCAGTAAGACAATAAGATAATCAAATTTTTGATAAAATAGCTCGTTCAATTCTCTACATTTTAATATATTTTTTAAGTAATGAAATTGATCGCTTAAATCTATATTATTAGCATACTTAAAAGCGTTTATAATTAACAGTTTTTGTAATTTGTAGCTTAAATGAAATTTCAGAAATAATTTAATAGCATTCAAGGGTAGGTCTCTTCATCTAATATTATAAACATTGCAATTTTACGAAACAGAGCCCTGCTAATAATTCATCAACAAATGATACGATTAGTTTCAGAAAAGTCTTCGGAAAAAGATACTTGGTACTAATACTTAGTTTTTGATAAATTATTTTCTATTTTGTATAAATCATTATACAAGACAAAGAAAGGAAGAAATAGGTTCTATTTGAAAGAAAAATAAAAAAGGATTCGAAAATCGGAAAACGATGATTAAACGTAGCAAAATGATAAGCGAAGAAAGAAACATCTTCGCAAAATTGCGTTGTGATAATATAGAACACACAAGTTCTATATGTAATTTCAAAATTTAATTAAAGGCTGAATTCTTGCACATCTAGTATCTAAATTTTAGAATATGAGACGCGAATGTTTAATCGCAAATAGAGTCTTTAGCTGTAAATAGAGAGATCATAGGTAGAATTTATCGCACGAACGACGTTCTTCCTAAACAACGTAACGTGCTGCTCCCAAGTATATGTCGCTCCTTGCGACGAATACACAAACTCGAAAAACACATCAAGTAAATGTTAATTTTTAAACGAATAAATTTGCAAACTTTGCAAATTGCATTTCGCTCGACTCAACGCGAACAAATTATTATCTAGATGGGTGAAAACGTATTTCATCGCGAGTGATTGGCCTAGCGTTATTCCTGATGTTGCGGTACCTCCGCTGCGTCGTTAATTTTCCCGTCTTCCTTCTTAGAAGAGCTTTAGGAGAGCTATTTTAGCATGGGATTAGATTAACGTAAATAATATCGCCATAAGTGTATTCATAATGTCGACTCGCAAAATGAACGTCGTTTTACTTCTCACCGATTCTCGTCGACCGTGTTCATCACACACACACACACATACACATACTCACTTATACACACATACACACACACACACACACACACACACACACACACAAACACATTTTAACGCGTACCTGTTTTCTTTACCTCTCGATATCCTTTTTCTCGTCACGCGATATCCCGAAACGCAGAGTTCTCTATTTTTTCACTTGAATTATATTTAGACGTCGTAGGTTTATAGGGTTTATAGGGTGAGTCCTAAATGGTAGGATATGTGGAGTGCAGGGCGTTAGATGAAACATCTCGCGATGGAAAAGTACACGCATTCGTGGACGGAATATAAGATCTTGGTAGGAACGAAATTTTTAATCGCATATTAAATTTGAAGTTTTAATCGCGAACTAAAGTATAAATTTGTAACGTAAACTTAAATAGAAAATCTTCGGGAAGCCCGAGTTATATATAAATACGTCGTAATATGTAATATTTTATAAAAATTTTATATTTTACATGGCTTTTTAAGTGACAATTTAAAAAGAACTTTCAAGAAATAAGCTCAATTCAACATATCGATCAAATTCATTTATACTACGCACAATATTGATTGTAGATATTTTACGACAGCGGGATTATAAGGCTGTAAGTCATAGAATAGCTATTAAACGTCAGAAATTTACTCGAAGGTTTAAATAGCTTTGTCGAAGAAAAACGGCAATTTGATAAATATGCATGTCAAATTTGAAGTTTTCACTTCCTCGAGTAAACGTAACGAGTTCTGTTGCGCCCGCGTAACACGTGATCATTTCCAACGCGAGGAATTTTCAGATTGTACTTTGCAAGTACACCGACGTTTAGAAAATCCCTCTATTTATGTGTAACACGATAAGTCTTCGGATGATCTTTGATCTTCCGTTAACTTCTGGTAATGGTCCTCCAGAGGACAAGAAAGGAAGGCTATCTGCTTCCGCCATGCGGATAAAGTGAAACAAGACCGATGCAGTCAGACGTCCAATGAATGTTTTTGAATATCGAGAAATCAGTCAATATTTAGATTTCTCTTTTTTATTAATATGTCTTCTTTTAATATCGTTATTATTTTGAAATAAAATTATGAAATTAAATAATTTAATACATTTCACATCTATTTTAATAGATTTTTTTACACTAATAATGTGTTTAATATTGTATGAAAATTTTAATTATTAATTTTATATATTATTTTTATATAAATATATTTTTTCAAAATATATTTGTACAAAATAATAATAATCAAACTATAATAAGCTTCTAGAAATCTAGACATTGCGACATTATATCCAAAATATCTGATGAATTCGACAGAGATATATATATTCGACAGAGATTTTGGATATATACATGTTCAGAGAAAACTAAATATTCTGAATATTAAGAAAACATACATTAGACATCGATACTGTACGAGGAAGCGTCGTCGAAGAGGCGCGAGACAAGAGGAAGACTTGGTACGCGAGGATTCCGGATCTCGCGGTGAGAAAGTCAATGAGAAAGTCATATACATATATAATTCGATAGCTTCTATATCGCAACGCGGTTAGAAAATACCATGCGTAAAATCCTTAGGCCTTAGATCGCGAATTTACGAGGACGTTGTTGAAGAAATGTCTATTATACGAATGTTGATGTTATTTGCGAACGCGCGGCGAGAAACCGAGGATGATGAAAATGGAAGTAAAGAGAAAGAGAGAAATTATTTGAATGGGATAGAGAGTTACATCTATATATAAATATATACATATATATATCTATACTTATACACACATACACACACACATACTTCTATAAAAAAATTATATATACATATATAATATGTGAAGAGAGATGCGTGTGCGTGTACGATGCGTGTGTAGGTAGATAGATAAGGAAAAAGAGTCTATCTGAAGCTTTCGCCGGTATATTTTCGTAGCTCACAGCGATTTATATACCTCTGCATTCAACCTCCTCCCTAAACCTTTTCCTTTTCAAATACATCTAAGTACTTGTTAAGGGCTATACCTGGCTTAATTATAGACGAATAATACATTAATCGAGTCGAGTTTCTAACATCGATGATTCTCGAGATGACGCACGTCTGTTCCAAACATATCACGCTTAAAACGTTTCCGCTCGTCGAGGCGGATAGAGATTTCGAGGTTGTGACAATCCTTATTTTTCTACCGTGTACTGGTATAAGATCGTAAGGCGTCGTATCGGTGAACATTCGATCGTGTAACGCGAAGACCTCTGACATGCAACGATCGTTTCACTCGCGCGCGAACATTGGAAATTGGACGTCGACTAATTGACACGATTAATCGCATCCGAATTGCAACGTTCGCAAAATGTGGTTGCAATGGTCAAGCTGGGTATGCCCTGACCGATCCATTTCCTGCTCCCTCCGTCCCATGAAACTCCTACATCGTCTCGAGGATGGAACCGCGACGACTTGGATCCGGCAAGACGATTTCCCCAGGGAAGAAAAGACCGATTTCTCCCTTTCTCCGACAACCCAGACATTTTCCGCCGCCTCGGCGACGTTCCGCGGTCTCGCTTGTGCGAAAGACGAAACGCCGTCCTGGGGACGACCGCTTCACACGCTCGCAAGGTCAGCTTCATCTCTAAAAGCTTAAACGAAACGGTGCTCTTCGGAGTTTGCGCCTCCTGGACGGGAGACGAATAATATACGCTCTCGCGAAAAACCGGCACTACGAAAACTATGTTACCATACTGATGATGATAATGATGATGATGATAATAATAATATGATGAAGAAAAAAAAAACGCAAGGAGACGAGTTTGTTTTCGCGCGTTGTCAACCTCTTGTTTCCGCTAATTTTTACGCGATTTTTTGCGGAAACTGATCCTTCTTAAGATCCTCAGCAGGTTCAAGACCCTGGCGGATGCTACGGAGGAACCACCGTGATGGATCACGCGTAAAGGAGAAGAGAGATCATTCATTTCTTTTTATTTGTTTATTTCTTTGGCTGTAGATCGCAACGACACATCCATCGCAGCTCGTTTCATTCCAAATCGCGATTCAGTTAAAATTCATAACGAATAATACATTATAATTAGTATCACGTAAAAAGACAATTTCTCTTTTCGAAAAACGGCATTTTTTTCCTCTTTCAAAAAAGCTCAAATTAAGTATAAATATTATATATATTTTAAATAATTTACATATTTTTAAATAATTAAATATTTTATTGATATTTATTTCAGACCATAATTTTAGAGAATTATGTTACTCCTATTTTGGCTGAGGCTTAATATTGCTAGTAATATCATAATTCCAAAGTTACAGTTTGAAGATGGAATTATGACACAAAACAAGCTTTGCGCGCTAATTAGAAAACATTTTCTTTCCTTATATATATTCGTCTCGGACAAAAAATACTGAAATAAATCCATAAAAAAGTTAAATGGTGGATGTAAATTTGTTTGCGCAGGTCGAGTACTCGCGGATGAGACAACTGCATTTTGCATTCCAAACGCAAAAATCCCAACATGCAAGTCGAGTATTGGTAAACTACTTTCATCGAAAATTTATATTTTAATTTTAATGACGATCATCCAATCGTTTAAATCATGTCAACGAAATTATCAGACATTCAGATTATCTTAATTTTTTTTTCAATCAATCAAGAATACAATCAACAATAACAAAGATAATCTATAATCTCCTACACCATATTATCATGACGAAAGAAAAAGAAAGAAGAGAGGAAAAAAGGAAATTACGTTCCTATGCTGTCTCACATCACATTCATATATATTCTTCACATTTTTCGTTCTTCTCTCTATTCTTTCCTTGCTTACTAATTTCCTGTTCCATTTAAGAGAAGAACGCGCTCAATTCACATCGACTGACAAGCATCGATACAAAACTCGCCATGCAATACAAAAACGATCAATCAAGGATCAAGATCATCGCGCCACGCACTCCATATTCTCTGTCTCATCTCGTCATCTTAGAAAGGCATAAAATTCAACAGTCATAGTCTTCGATTACGATCGAATGTCATTTTATGAAAGCATTATAATCATCGAGAATTTCATCAGTTTCGCATCATTACGTCTGGATCATTGGATTCAGATTGGATGCCGATCCTTGCCCGCCACGGAATCATTCTCTCTAATCATCGATTTGTGCTCTCATCTTCTCATAATCATCGAATCGCAAATTAATTAATAAATACACATATGGAAAATATATCATCGCACGATAGATCGATAGCTCTCATGATGATCATTATCGTCTTTCTTCGAATCGTGCAATTCGCATGGAAACTTAGGTCCAGCATGTTGCATGTCTCGTTAGGAGTTTACATGATGTTACATGATGTAGTGATATCATCGCGCAGCAGCCACTCATTCGCATCATTCACATCGTTCACGTCGTTATTGTCGTCATCTTTATCATCGATATTCATCAAGATACTCATCGAGGCTCCTTGTGATATTGTCCTTTCGTTAATAGAATTAAAAATCAATTATCTTAATTAATTGCAAATTAATTGCAAATTATCATTAAAAATTTTATAATTAAAATTATATATGTATTATAAAAATATGTCTTATAATCCAGAATCTGTCTTATAGTAAAAAATAATTGTAAAAGAATCTAAAAGATTTATTGTATTATACGAGAGGACTAATCGCGAGGAAATATCGCAAGCTCACTCGTCCAGCATCGATTCTATCGAACGATCGTGCAAATTCTCTCGGCGAGATCAAGCGAGTATCGCTTCTTATTCATTCATTCGCGGTGTCGTCATCCTTTCGATCATCGAGGATCATCGTCGAGAGAAACGCATATCTCTTAAGCAAGCGTTTCATAGCGCAACGACTACGCGATTCGCTCTCAGCGATTCATCGGCAAGTATACGAAACAAGCCTGCCGTCATCGTTTCGTAACCCCTTCCCTGAGTTGTCTCTTCCATTTCTTTTACCGTAGAAACCTTGATGTCGTAATTAATGAGACGCATGCCCAATTCCCTTCGATACGCCCCCGCCAACCTCGCTCTCGAGGTGCTGTATGCATGCTGCACGCGCAAGCAGAGAGTGCATCCGCCATGTAGCTCTATCGTTTCATTCGGCGAATAAGACGCACGTGGACGTGCGCATGAGACATACGTCAGGACGATGATCCTCGTCCGCGAAGGTCCACGAACGTCGGATTACCTGTCGGAAGAACCCATTAATTCGGCAGCGCGTCTACGGAAAAAACGGAAAGGATCATTCAGTTTGTCTACGAGTCTTGTCGCGTCTCGACAGGATAATTTCTTCAATCGCGAGAAAGCTTTTCTAGTCTCAGCTACCTGTAGTTACGATGTCCTCATTTGTGTCAGATATTTCCTAGGACCTATCTTTAAAACATAACGCAAAACTTGATCAAAATATATTATAATAAAAGAATAAACTTTTTGATTTTTAACGAAATGTAAGAGAGAAAGAACGTTAAAATCAAGATAATTATTTACAAGTTTTAAACAAGTATTTACTGTTAATAAGATAGGTCCTACAAAAACAAAATTGTGTAAGAATCATTTTACTTTGTTAATTGGAAGAAATTGAAAATTGGAAAATTGGAAAAAATTGATATCAAAATAACGTCTTCACGAAGTAGATAAGTTGAACAACACGACTCGTAGATAAATCAAATATTACCTTTTGCCCGATAGATTTTAAGGTATAACTAGCATTTAAGATAAAGTTAAGTTAGCGATAAGTCAGCAATGAATGGCAGTCCCCAATTCCGCAGAATTCTTCTTACAATCGAACAAATTAATAATGAATCTTATAATCATGAATCATATATTTTTAATAATGTTTCGAAAATAATAAAATATATGTGAATTTAAGGAAATAGTGAAATGTAAATCAGAAACAATTAATAACTTTCAATTAAACTGAGCATCTTAAATTATATAAGCGTGTTCCAAATTCTTTAGTCCTAATTTAAAAAATTGGACTTGTTGAGTAATTTGAAGTTGATTTTTCCTTAATTAAAATAAAAAAGAATATAATAAAAAAGAAAAGTTTCTCGCGAAATATACATATATAAACTTATATCAAATCTCATTGTCATATCTCATGTAAATAAATTTAACTCTTTTATTATTTTATATATTATTTTTTATTATTTTATATAATTAAATTTAATTTTTAGATAATTAAAGATTCGATTATCAAGATATTTAATAAAATACTTCAATATGTAAAAAAATACAAACTTGAAAAATTTCTTGAATGAAAAATCAACTTTTCGAATTCACGCCGAGGAATCTATCATAATAATTAAGATCGAAAATTTCGAATACCTAAGATATGTTCTTATGGACATAAAACAAGCAGACGTTTCATCCGAAAGAGGGATAGCGGAGTTGGGTGGCCTTCGTGGTGAGCGAAGCATTATTAAATGTGGTGCCCCAATATTCTAGCTTTCTGAGGAGGTAAGAAAATTCTTCACCCGCCTAAGAAACTCTTCCAAGCTACCCTTGTTCCCCCTCCGTTTCCGTCTACATGATTACCGTATTACGTAACGAAGTGTCTCGATGTATACCGTAGTCATTGTACTTGTTACTTTGTATATCTCTTTTTTGTCTCTATCTCAAACTCTCTCTGTCTTCTCTCTGGCGTGAATCGTTGACCGACTGTGTGTCGCAATCATTATCACGCATCTCACGTAAAAACTATACATTGGTCTCTAGACGAAACCTCGATGTGGTTCCTTAGAGAAAGACCGTCACTCTCCCAGATTCATCATCAAACTCATAAGACCAATCGTCAATCCCTTGTTGGAAGAGCGAAAGATATAAAGGACTTTCATTCATCTCCGCTTTATCATTCCAGTATCGTCATGTGCGTGTGCGTGCGTGTATGTTCGGCTTAATGACCCTGTAGATGATCACATAGACGTCATTATCGTCGTAGTGACAAAGTGACCGATCTTCGTCACTTCGCCGATGATTTTGAAGATGGACGCGGGACGATATTCTCGCCATATATATCTTGATAGCTGCTGTCGATTAATCGATAGCCGGATGCTAGATGGGAGAGAGCTGATTTTTCGAATTTATCTTCTCAAATGAATATAAGAAATGCAGATCTTTTATTTTAACGGTTGAAAAAAGAAATATCGATCGCTCATTTCTCTTCTGGTATCTTGATTAAATATAGTACGCATGACAGAGGTCCTCTATCTTTACTATTCGTATCAATAGTTTTTGCATTTAATTAGGATACTCTTGTGCATTTCTTATTTTACAAGAAATAAAAAAATTATTTTGTTATACAGAAAGAAACAGTCCACAGAAAAACATTCTAAAAAATAGAAAAATATTTGGCAAAAAATATAAAATATTATATTATTTATTGCGAAAATAAAAATTGAGGAATTTTTAGAAAATAAAATTTATTTACTTATATATTAAAATCAAAATCAAATGACCTATCAAAAGTTATTAATGCATGGTATTTAAAACCTAAATTGCTTTATACAAAACAAATTTAAATTTTTAATATTTAATTATTATTTTCCAATTAAACGAATTTTTTAAACTTAATATCTTCCGATTTTAAAATTAAAATTGTTAGTTCTTGCAATATTTATTATATTCAAAGAGGACCTCTTTATTTAGATAGCGATTAGCTTAACTTACTAGTAGTAGCTGTTACGTATGTTACGACTCTGCTTCGAGATCGTCGCGAGATTTCGCGAACGGCGTTATGTCGCGACGAGCTCCATTCACATGGCCTGCTGACAACACCAGTGTAGATGAGACGAGCGTAGGTACGTACACGAAAATAAGAGAGACACATTGACATGACATATCCTGATTTGCACCTCCGAGAGATTATCTCCCCTGTTTCCCCTCTGTGTCATTCTGTCTCCATCACATTTCGCTCTATACACATGTGCATATACATGTATATTTATATATAAATATATATAATTTCATGTATATATAAAAATATATATGTATATTTTTTACACTCTCAAGAAACACTGTTCGTGACTTTGTAACGTTTGCATCGAATACGCTGCATGCTTTGTAAAAATCCTATCCGAGTACGACGACGATGTCTTTTTCTCTTTGTTATTTCTTCTTTGCCTCTCTATTATATACCCCAGAAATTTGTGTATAATAAGAGCTGTCAGCTCGCTCAATTAAGTCGATCAACTTCGACAGTTTAATTAACTAAACGAAAGATTTCCCCTTCTAGATCATAGTATTAGCCATTGTAGATAGAAGTTAGTTAACCATGATTAGCGCTGAAAGAGGGGAGAGAAGGAAAGAAAAGAAACATTATTTCAAAGTTAAAAAATATATTAATAAATTTCTCTGTGCGAGTTTAAAGTTCAAGGAATCGAGAGCAATTCTTGAATTTAGATCTGAAACTGGGATGCTTGCTTACGTAGGTTCTTATCTGACTTTATAATTAGGTCACGAGATTGTAATAGCTCATATATCAATATCTTTCATTAATTCGATCAAGAAAGGCACATAAGCGATCGAAAAGCTGTCCTGCGGTCGGATCGAAATAAGATGCGACAATGCAATTTGATTTTTATTCTACGACACGGAAACTTCTCACAGAATCGAATTTCTCGCGCTACGTTGACGTAATTTTAATTAAAGTAATCTCGATCTTTCTCTCGAGAACAGCTCGTGTCAAAGTCCAACGGCAATTAAGTAACTTGGTAAGTGGTTATATCACACCACAAGGTTGTTCTCTCAGAAACCAATTTCTCGCGCAATTTGGATCAAGAATATTTTAAGTTACGCGATGCACAGGTGCAAGAAAGTGAACGTATAAAAACATGGAAGAAAATATTTTTTTTCATTGTGAGATTACTTGCGATATTACTTAAAAATTATAAACATTAAATTTTAGAAACTAGAACAAAACTTGTGCTTTCGGTAATTTTTTCCTTCAATATCTTTAATCTTTCTTGAAAATTTCCGTCATCGATTGCTCCATTTCAAACTTAAACGCATCCATCGCTATGAATTTGCAAGAAAAAGTATTACTAGCAAAATGTCACTGAGTCCTTATGAAATTATTACCGTCGTCGTCATACTCGGACGCATGGCGAAGAGCCGGCAGGCAGTTTTTTGACGCCTCCGTTGCTCGTCGCCGATACACCGTCTGTTGTCGTCGTCGTCGTCGTCGCCAAGACGGTCGGAGCACAGGAACTGATCCTCTCCTGGACGACGAATCTTTTCGCAGCTGGACGAGCTCCGGACAGAAGTACAACGACGGGACCAAGAGCTGCTGGGAATGTCGGCCAAGATGAAAACGTTGGAGGAGCAACACCAAGATTATCAGAGGCACATCGCCGTGCTCAAGGAGTCTCTCTGCGCCAAGGAAGAGCATTATAATATGCTGCAGGCCGATGTGAGTATAAGTTCTATCTTTCTAATTTTTTCTTTAAAAGGTGAAATTGTAAAATTATATTTTTTAATTTTTTCATTTAGGAAAAATAGTATCAGGAAAAATGGTAATAAGTTATAAAATAGATTTACATCTATAAAAGATACATATGAAAAATAATGGTTTCTAAATCTCTAACTAAAGGAAAATAATTTTTTAAGATATAGAAATATGTTTTTGTATTATAATTATTTATAATTTTTTTATTTTCTATTTTATATGATTATTTGAGGGGATCGAGCTTAAAAGTAAATTTACTATTGCTCGTTAATCATTTCTCGTAGAAGATTTATTTTCTGCCTTCAAAGAGAACAATCCAAAATTACAAAAGTCTTTAAATGTCTGAGAATTTACAAGGATTTTTGCCAAATATGTTTTCGGTAAACAAGTTTATCACCAATTTTATTGTTTTCTGTTACACCGATTCGAAACTAGAACGCGGCCGCAATCGATACCAAATTTCTAACCACACCACCGAAATTCAGATGTTTGTCGAATACATTCTCTACTCCCTATGTGAGAACAGTAAAATATACTGTATCTATCCTAATGCTATTACCTAAAAGCATGTATACGAGTTTGTTGTTTTAAATGAAAAAGTTGGGTCAATTTTTTCCGCTTTTACAACTTCTCATATGAGCCTTTACGAGTTCTTTTAAAAACGTCGATAAAAGCCGAAGCGAATGCGGAGACTTGAAAAATTCTGTCGGTAGTCTAACGTGAAGCAAAACTAAAACGAAGTTGTGAAATCGATTTTAAACGAGGTGAAAAATGTTGTCTCAACTCATATATATTCTTATGAATTTTAAAACGATTATCGATACAAAGAAAAGACTTCTGAATGCAAATTTATCTTGTTTTTAATTCGAGAGAAAAGAGATTTTCTTGTTTTTCAATATTCTCCAAGATATAAGATTTCTGGATCTTTGTCTTATATTTTGAAAAAAAATTGAAAATGATTATCTGGCCAAAATTGAAATCATTCACCAAACAGACCAAGATATTAGGAAAATCTCTTTCGATTAATCCCACAAGACAAATTCGGGAAAAGAGAGAAAGAAGAAAAACATCCTAAGCCTTTGGAAAAACCTTTCTAAGCCGAAAAAGAACTTTCGAAAGAGTATAATCGGCATGTGATTTCGATCAGCTGTTTGACAAATCGGTCTTACGAGTCGGAAGTCAAGTTAAAGCTGCAGCAAATTGCGTGCTCGGGAGAGGCCACCATTGGCGAGAGGAAGGCCAAGCCGTCGCGGAAAACTGGGTCGAGCTTCTCTCTTCTCGTCTCTCCACCCTCGATTTCAACATCGCGGCGCTTTGCGTCGCGGCGTCGCGTGTACTTGCGTCGTACGTATTGCGCGTTGAATATTCTGGATTGGACTCGCCTAAAGACTTTTCTTCTCGTCCCGGGCCCTTGGCAAACCATCCTCTACAGTCCTGGAAATTTAAAAATGTGCCCGTTTCGCAGGTCGAGGAGATGCGACAACGGCTCGAGGAGAAGAACCGGATGATTGAGAAGAAGACGCAGGCGGCGATGCAGGCGCAACAGGAGCGCAATCGCATGAATACCGAGCTGAACGAGATCAAGGATCACATGGACATCAAGGACCGCAAGATCAACGTTCTCCAGCGCAAGGTAAGGCCTCTTCTCGCTCTTTATGTTGCTTGAACTTTCCCGTTGGAGTCACAATCTTCAATAGGCTTCGTCTATTTTCATATCGCTTTCGTCTCCTTTCATCCGCTTTCCGCAATACGACTATTCTTGCACGGATTCGTTTCCGTTTTATATTCATCGAGAATCCTACCGTGCTTTATCGTGATTCATAACTCTCGGAACGGGCGAGCATTATGGGAAAATTGCCGGGACGAAGCAGACAACTTTCGCGAAATAAATTTCCTTATCGCGCGCACGGCAGCATTTCGTCTAAGGAGATACAAATGCAAAAGCGGACGAGTCCGGCAAAGTGTATTTTCTTATCACGTGGAAACCAATTAGCGCTTAAGGAAATATTTACCTTGAGCACGGAGTAGATTGCGAGTCGATAGAATATTATTCGTTACTTTAAGAGGAAACTGCAGGACGAGCTATAAAGATTTTTATTATCGTATATTTTTTTCTCTATTATCTCTCTTAAAACCTTATCTCGCTTGCAACGTGTTCTTGCATATAGATAGTATCATCTTTGCATGTGATTGAAAAAATCAGCACTAAAAACAGTAAGAAATTAAATAATAGTTCCCCCGTTATCGTTCTAATTATTACAAGAAATTATTTGAAAAAATTATATTTTAGAAAGCTACATTTGTTAAAATAATTTACAATAATGATATGTAACAGCAAATATAATCCACATATTTATATAAGTATAAATATCAAGAGTAAAAATAAAATGATAGATTTTAATTAAACAGATATGATAAATAATTATAATCATTATTACCGAAATGACATAGGAAATCTATTTTAATTTAAAAATAATTCGGGACAAAAGGGTTATAATCGACGAGAGTACGTTTCGCACCCTAATATAATGCCTCCCACACAGTAAAGAAACGGAATGCGCATGAGTACGAGTACGAATTCAATCAATCGTCTCGTGAATTGCAATCGGCTCTTTGAGGAAATTCCAGAAGCTGATCCCACGAGGGATGACGTACGTGTGCTGACACTGGGTAACGTAATTCAGAATCGGTATCGATTGTATATTTGACGACCAGTATATACTAAGACGAGAGAACTTTGTGTATGTCCCATCGTGAAAAGAATATTTTGCATCTCTCGCACCAAATTCTAAGTAAAATTCGAATAATTATATTTAACGAATAATATATTTAATAAATTCGAATAATTATATTTAATTTATCATTAATAATCTATATAAAAAAATATTTTGTGGGAAAAAAATATTGTATCGAATAGACAGAATGAAAATATATCAAAGTCATGCATTATGCTTAATATTGCAATTCTAGTCGAAGAGCAAAACTAATAAGTTCTATAAAATTCTGTTTTGATTGCCTCTATAAAAAACGCTACACATTTATACTAATCTCAGCTCTTGGAAAAGCTCAACTCGTATGAAAGTGATTCTGAATCTGCTTTGACAGAGCCTTCGCTTTTGATTATCCCTTCATCAGCTTTATGAACGCGCGATAAAATCCTCGCCTTACTTTCACGTTTTGATAGAACGGACACGAGATCTCCGGATTAAGGGCGCGCACCGTGTACTCACGTAAAGTACCGAGCACTAATTGTCGGGGCGACTGAGAAAGAGCGAAGCTTGTACTCGATGTGTTAATACCATCTCCCCCGGTGATGTTGCAACGCGGTAGAGAGAAAGAGAGAGAATGCGCATGAGTGTCGGAAATTCGGCCGTCGATTTGGATGGCATGTGATGTGCGCGCGCGCGTTTATATGACGTTTCTTACAATGTTTTTGCTAGTCGATGTACAGTAATCGCGAGCGCAAATGCAGTTTGCGAGAACGTTGCATTGCGTTTGCACTGTGTTTGCGCCCGCAGAATTTTCTATCACACTTTATTTCTGTATTAATTCGCACCATTCCTTTTTTAGTGGCGTTCCATAGACGATAAAGTATCATTATTGCAAGATTAAATTCCTTATTCCTTTTTATTTTTTATCGTATCCTTTCTAGAATTTTTTCTTTTGCGATTGACGAGAAATTAACTCCATAGAAGAGCGACAATAAATTTGTAGAAGGATGGACAATAAACTCGTCCTGCGACTATACTTATTAGTTTGCAATATGTTCTGTCATTTCTGATTGGTGAATGTATTTGTACAAAAATTATGTTGTTAATTGCGATTATTTTGCGTTGATTATGTTATGTGCAAGAGAGGAAATATTATATTAATTGGTAAAATATAAACACACTATTCTAGATCTTTTTCTTCTATTCTTATTAATTATTTTAATATTTAATATACTTAATTATTTTATTATTTAATTAATAGATAATAGTAAGTAAATTATTTGATGTTAATCGTATAATTTATATTGTATTACGTGCGCTTATATGTGTATAAGTTGTAATTTATATATTTCATTTGTTTAATCGTCCCTTATGTCGTTATTATCCGTCATAATCATATTTATGTTACGTATGCTATTTATATCTATTATTTGCTTTGACACGAGCACCGTATTTATTTTTACATTAGCGTGCCTGTCGTTACGATGATGTCTGAGTATGATTATGTGAATAAAAGAAGACCGACGAAAGTGCGTTGGCAGGTAGGTGATGACGTGAATTTACGTTAATTAATAACTTCCTTAATTATCTCACGGGACTTCATTAGCTACGCAGCAATTAACGGATAACGCGTCGAATTCACGATTCGCGTGAAAATCGTCCCATATTTAATTTTCTAAATGTAGTATACATTTCGCGATACACCAATTTATCTTTCCACGCCTTTTTTTATCCTTCCTTTTCATCTAAAATATGTAGTAATTAACTATACTAACATGTACACATAATTTGATATAAAATTTTTCATAACGTCAAAATTTGACTTTATCGTAGATTAAATTTGGAGATCAAATTGTTTGACTTAAACAAAGAATAGTATCATTTCTATAACAGTACAAAAGTCAAATTAGCAATTTTCGATTGTACTAACAAATCGACTGGTAAATAAGATAGCACTCTTCATCTTATGACTGAGTCCGTTGTTGACTTTAGATCGAGAATTTGGAGGATCTGCTGAAGGAGAAGGACAATCAGGTCGACATGGCCAGGGCCAGGCTGACGGCGATGCAGGCGCATCATTGCAGTAGCGAGGGTGCACTTAGCAGCCTTGAGGAGGCGATTGGAGATAAAGAGAAGCAAATGGCACAATTACGAGAGCAAAGGGACCGAGCCGAGCAGGAGAAGCAAGAGGAGAGGGAATTGCATGAGAGAGAGCTCGCCGAATATAAAATGAAGATACATACTTTGGAGTCTGAGGTGAAATTAAATGGAAAGCTAAAAACGGGAAAGACACACACACACACTTGTCATAAATTTTTTCTGAGTTATTATAAATCGTTTGCTCAAAAACAAAAGGCTAAATTAAAACAAAAAGCTTACCGTGACGAATAAATAAATAAAATCAACGAGAATATTTACAAGATACAATAAAGATGCTTAAAACTATTTTTTTATATTTATTTATTCATTTAGCTTAATTCAATTTTTATAATAATGTGTTTTGCAATATATATACAATTAGTTTTATATCTTTATGTTGCACGTTTACATTTATAAATTTGTACTTCATAAATTATGCATGTCTAAAAAATAATGAATCCATTATCTAAGAAAATGGCACTAACAATTGTCCACGTATTCATCGCTAGGTCGAGAAGTTGGGTGCGCGACTGGAACGAGCACAGGCGGAGAAAGACCGACTGGAGGCGAAGCTTGAAAGCTCGCAATCCGAGCTCGGCAAGAGCAAGGCCGAGCTGGACAAGGCCGCGTCCGAGGTCGGGCGCAGCGGCGCGGACTGGGAGGCGGCGAAGCAGCGGTTAGCTAGACTGGAGCTCGAGAACGAGAGGCTGCGACACGATATGGAACGATCGCAGGGATACGGCAGAGGCACGCTGAATTCGTCCCAGGAAATGGAACGTATTCAGGAACGAGCTGACAAATCGGCCGCCGAATTAAGGAGAGCTCAGGCCGAACTGAGGGTCACGCAAGCGGACAACGAGAGGGCGCGTGCCGAGGCCGCGACCCTGCAAGAAAAGGTAATTATTTTTTTTATTTTAATATCGTACAATGCATGACCTTTATATAAGTTATATGATATATAAATTTTTATATTAAATAAATATTCGAAACGTGTGTTTCATTGCCAATAAATTTGAATTAAAAATTGAGATAGCTTAAAAATTTTGCAGCCTCTTTTATGAAAGCTGTTAAGTTTAGTCTATCGTAATTTATTAAAAAAGTTATTAAAAGCGCTTTTCATATTTTTTATGAAAACTCAGATATTTTAAGCTATATCTTAATATCGTTAATACAGGTACGTTAACAAGATAAACTGATATACTATATCCTAATAAGAAAATTGTTATTTACAGCAAATTGAAAATATCTCCCGTCCTAAATCACAAGAGAGACGAAGCTCCCTTTCGGAGCACTTCGATCTCGCAATTGCCTAAAATATCTCGATTTCTGGCGTCTTTCTAGTGAGAATGCGCTATTTATACGCCAATTATAGCACTTATCGATTGATCGGCACAGAAGTAACCTGAACTACTTTACTGGAGTACACGTCGCCTCACGGTAGTCTATTAATGGACGGCTAAAGATCCGCTTTGGACCACGACTCAGCAGTTCCATTTCGACAAGCACTTTCCTCGAGGACTTAATCCGTATCGGTCGCGTATTTACAATCGGGTTTAATCGCGGATCGATTCAAACACGTTCCTTGACATCTATTTCAAAATTCTCCTTCGTTGTTCTTCCTCGGCTTCGCCTCTTTCTTCCTCGTTCTTCTTTTCCTCGCTGTGCTATCTTCATCCTTCCAATAGGATCCAATTTCCAATCACGCCTCCGTCCTGTAACCGGCAGCAGAGTAACGATTCCGCCGTTTAAGTGACTGGAAAATTGCTCGCGCGCATTACCATATCACCTGCTTGGAACATGGAAGGAACACGGCTAAACGGTGTGCTTAAATTCACATTTTGCTCGTCTTGGCGTTGAGTTTGCCGTGAGATTCTTGCGCGCGAAGAGACCAGTTAATGACGGGGAATAAAAAGTGCCACAAAAATGGATAACATAAATCTTTCTAAAAGTAAAAAGTTGGTGTTACAAATAATTTCTTCGTAATTAAAGAACACTCTACCACCATTTAAAGAATATAAGCACGTGGAAAAGACATTTTTCAACAATGTTAAAAGTACGATACATTTTAATTAAAGAAATGCAATTTTCCTTTTTATGTCATGTTTTATAAAAGTATTTGAATTTGCTCAAAGACTATTTGATCCTGAATTGAATTAAATATGAAAAAAACATTAGCAAAATTTTCTGTTTTATTCTTCAAGGTGGAAAAAAGTCAGGGCGAGGTGTACAGGCTCAAGGCCAGACTGGAGAATGCTCAAGGAGAACAAGAGAGTCTGCGAGAAGAATACGATCGAGCACAGGCGTCTGTGGCTCGTCTTCATGCCGAGAGAGACAAAGCGATTGGCGAGCTCGAAAAGTCGCAGGAGGAACTCGAACGTACACAGGCTACTCTCGGCAAGGCGCAACTTCAGCAGGACAAATTACAAAATCTCTTGGATAAAACACAGAGCGAGGTTGACAAGCTGCAAGAGAAGCTCGATAAGACGCAGACAGAAGTTCGTAGAGTGAGTAGTTTCGAATAAATCAAAAATAATGTTATTTTAACTTTAATTTTCTGGATATCAAAAGATTGTCAACATTTTCATCAAATTATGTATATATTTTATTCCTCGATTTAATTATATGCAATGCAATAATTACTGTAGATGCAAATGGAGAGAGAGAAACAGAATTACGATTTTGAGAATCTACAAAGTCAGCTTGACAAGGCGTTGGGGCAATCGACAAGGATGCAGAAAGAGCGAGAGGCGATTCAAATCGAAGTCGATAGACTGCAGGACAAATACGAAAAGGCTCAAGTGAGTATAATAAGTAAAAAATATAATTGTAAGATTTATATTTATAAATCGATTGCTAATAATGATTTGATTCGTGCCATGATTGTTTCTTTAGGTCATAATGCAACGGTTGCAAAAGGAGAGGGACAGTTTCCAGGAGGAAATGGAGAAGATGCACGAGAGAATAGAACTGCAGCAGAATCAAATTGGAAAGATGCAACGCGAGAAGGAGAATGTACTGTCGGAACTCGATTTAGTCAAGGAGAGATGGGAAAAGGCGCATAACACTCATCAGAAATTGACGGTGAGAATTATTAATTTTTTATTTTAGTGATCATTATCCTTTTAAATCTCTTAGCCTCTTTATTTATATCTTAAAAACATATACATACGTGTGTATATTACAAATTACATAATAAAGCATGCTTCGCTTTATGGACTGATGTAGGTATAATATTATCTTGCAAAAATAAAAAATTAATGTAAAAGATGTAAAAGAAAAATAATTAATAATTTCTTTTTTGTTTTTTTTCTCGGTGAAACAGTTGGAGCGAGATGACGCTTTGACTGAAATCCAGATCTTGAAGGAGAAACTGGAGAAGGCTCAATATTCCCTGAATAAAGCTCACGAGGAACGGGAGAACACCACGAAGGAATTCGAGAAGATGTTGGAGAAATACGATAGGTACTACGTTTAGCAGATATCTGCATCGGAAAGACTCAATCGCTTTGAGTGTATCTCAACGAGTGTTACGTTCAGTAAACGTAACGATATCTTCTTAATCTTACTTGACTTAATATTATCGTACAAAAATATTCCAAAAAAGATATTCCAAATAACTTTATGCAAACATTTTAATTTTACATATCACTGACGGAATTTTCGCAAATGTAGAAAATTAGGTAGATCGTAGCGAAAAAGGCAGAGGATATTCCGAGGCTAAATATCTCACGGCGATGTGGCAGGGGGCAGAGCGAGGTGTACCGTCTGCAGAACCGCATCGACGTGATGGAGGCGGACAAGGACCGGCTCGAGCTGGAGGCGGAGAAGCAGCAGATGCTGGCGGCCAAGTCGCGCGAGGAGGCGCGCAAGGCCCAGGAGGAGCTGACCCGGGTGCAAGAGATGTACGACCGCGCGGCGTTGCAGCTTGGCCGTACCAAGGAGCACGAGGAGAAGTCCAAGGAGAGCATCGATCGGCTTAGCGTCGATCTGGAGATGGTGCGCGAGCGTTACGAGAAGTCGCAGATCGAGCTGCGACGCTTGCAGAACGAACGCGAGAAGGTGGTAGCTGACAACGAGCGCATCAGCTTTGAGCTGGAGCGCGCCCATTCGCAGCTCAACAAGGCGCAGGGGGCCACGGAGAAAACGCAGGAGGAGCTCGCACGTATGCAGCTAGAGATCGAGAAGATGTACGAGAAGCACGATCGTCAGCAGGCCGAGGTGAGAAAGGCGCAGGGCGAGGCCGAACGACTACGCGCCGAAGCGGAGAGCGCTCGCGAGGAGTGCGAGAGGTATGCGACCCGTTTCGGCAAGTACCAGGAGAGCCAGGAGCGACAGAAGGAAGAGCACGAGTGGGCGAAGCTGGAGGTGGAACGACTACGTGACCGTCTGGAGAAGGCGCTGGCGGAGCTCGAACGCGCGCGGAAGGCTGAACAGGACGCCTCGAGGCTGCGCGCCGATCTGGAGCGTGCGGAAGGCGTGCGAGGTAAATACCAGTACGAGCAGGAAAAATGGCAAAGCGAAGGTAGTAGGCTACAGCAGGAGGTGGATAAGCTGCGCGAGCGGCTAGATGGCCGCGAGGCCGAGCTCAAGAGGACACAGTCGAGCAATGCCGAGCTCGAGGCGAAGCTGCACGAGGCGCAGCTTCAACTCGAGCGGGCACGCGACGAAACTGGCAAGGCTTCGGCGCAGCAGGAGCGTAATCGCTCGGAGATTGAACGCGCGAGAATCGAAGCCGAGAAGATCCGTGACCGGCACGATAAGATAAAATCGCGGGCGGAGGCTCTCGAAGCGGACAACGAGAAGCTGCGCGTTGAGATCATACGGCTGGAGCGGCTGATGCAGACCGAGGGTAAGACGAGATCGGAGAGCGCGAGCATCGAGGTAGAGCGTCTGCGCGCCAGCCTAGACAAGGCTATTGTGGCACGCGATCAAGTCGAACTAGAAGCCGGTAGACTAGCGAAGGAACTTGAGAAAGCGCATCTACAGACCACCAAATATCAGGAAGCTGCTGAAACTACCAAGAAGGAGCTCGAACGTCTCGCTGCGGACGTTCAATTGCTGAGGGAGGAACGTGAGGCGTTACGTCAAGAGCTGCGTCGCGTGCAACAGCAGCAGCAGATAGCTGGAAACGAAGAGCTCGCCCGACAGCAATACGAACTGCAGTTGGCGCAGCGCGAACGCGACAAGATGGCAGCAATCCTGGAGAATCGAGAAAAGCACTCGGAAAAGTTGAAGGAGAAGCTAGAAGCGGACGCGAAGCAGCTGCAGGTTGAGCGCGATCAGTTGGTGATACAGCTGGAGAAGTCGCAGGAGATGTTGGTGAATTTCCAGCAAGAATTGAGCGCAAACGAGGCCGAACTCGAGCGTCAGCGCGAGGAGGCCCGTCGTCTTCAGCAGCGGGCCCACGCGCAGACGCCCGATCGCGCCGCTAAGGAAGCGCTCGATGCGCAGATGCGCGAGGTACAGCGGTTGCAGCAACAAGTGCAGAACGTTCAACAGGCGCAGCAGAAGGAACGACAACGGGCCGATCAAGCGGAGAAGCGAGTACAGGAGTTGCAGAAGCAATTGGCGTCACGCGGCGCCGAAACGGCACAGTCCGACGCGGCCCAGCTTGAGCAGTGGCGAAAACTCTGCGAGACGGAACGGCAGCGAGCGGACACAGCTGAGCGCGAGGCCGGCGAGCTACAGAAGCGAATACAGACGACGGAACGGCAGTTGCACGCGCATCAGCAGCAGATCCAACAAATGCAGGTCACTATGCAACAACAGCAGCAGCAGCTCCAGCAGCAGCAACAGCAGCAGCCTTCGCAGCAGAACGGCCAAGAAGTTACCAGGCTGAAGAAGGAGCTGGAACGCGCGCGCGAGGAGATTAAGCAGGCGACAGTCGAACGCGAGCGGTTCCAGGCGCAGCTCGAGATGCTGTGTCAGGAACTGGAGAAGAACCAGGTTAGCGGCCGCAGAGGTGCCGATCTCACGCCGCGCTCGCTCGCGCTGCTGATGACAGTCCACACCATTCGCCATCCACACCATCATCATAAGCACCATCACCATCTCCATCAATACCTCAACCATTATTATCACTATCCCGCACATTCTGTCCGCATTCTATAAAAAAAAAGAAAATCCCGATGCAATCGAGTCAATCATTTTGTGGAAAGAGCGAAGAGAAAAACGTCTCGTCCCTTCTTTTTTTTCCTCCTCTTCTTCTCCGAAGACAGACAGGCCCGATGGATTCTTACACACGTTGACAGAAAAAAATATATTTATATATATAACAACCAAAGATATATATATATATGTCTGTAAATACATGCGTAACTCATATGTATGAGGAGCAACGGATATGCTGCACTTATGCACTACTCACTCGTGCACATCTCTCTTATCTTACATTATTGACAACGATGTCGCAGAACAGCGCAATCTCTCTTCGCTAAGGAGTTTGTCAATCCTTATTCCAATAACAATTTTTCCTCTCTTAGTTCCTCTCTTCTCGGCGAAAAAATTATTCCTTTCTTCTAAGCACCGCTATTTGTCGCTCATTGCTATCGGAATACGTTCAAAGTTTTCATTGTTATTATTATATGATTCTCTTTGTTGTTACGTCATTGTTATTGTTATCGTCATTATTATTGGTATCAATATATTATTATTATTATTATTAACTATTATTATCGTTATGGTTGTATTTTTGGTTGCCCGCATCGGCACTGTAATTATTATTGTTATGCGTTGAAGAAAGCGAGCGCATGAGAAAGTGAAAAATAAATAATAGAAATATATAAAAAGAAATTAAGATTGTGAGTGGAAAAAATTAAAGTACTGGTTATTGTTCGCTCGCTTTTTTAATTATTATTATTATTACTATATTTAATCGTATTATTACTGCTGCGTTTATGTCGCGTTAAACATGACAGCAAAAAGTAATCGTGAATACTTTTTATGTTGGATAGCATGCACTGCATCAACGAGATGGGGAAATACCGCTTCACTTTCGAATTTTTCTCATTAATTTCTTGAATTTTCGTATATACATATTTTTCACGTAAGAATTAACGATGTTAGGTAGTTTAAAGTAAATTAATTTTAAAGTGAACGGTATCCTCCTCTCTCTGATTGGTGCACATTTCGAGCATTCGTGCTCATGTAAATATATTTCTCATTGTAGATGTATACATTATCTTATATTCGCCACGTTTTTATCACGATATATTTCTCTGTATGTATATACATCTTGCTGTAATCATTAGAAATGAAAGAGTCTCTGTGTGATGTCGCGTTTGATTCGTTTTATTATTATCATTATTGTTGTTATTATTATTATAATTCACTTATCATGCATTCATAATTTTGTCACGTCGATCATTTGGCCGGCAGAACGCAACACTCTCGATTTTTCCTAAAAATCTACTCTCTCTTCTTTAATCTTTGCAACAACGTGAAATACAAATCACTTGAAAAAAATAAAATTATCGATCAATTTTTATTCTGCGAAAATGAGAAGATCGAGGGTTGGCGTATTAGCCTTTTGCGATCTAATTGCACTTTGGAAATTGGAACTTACACACAAACGAGATATTTATAGGAAAGCACGGTTAAGCCAAAGCGCAAGTAGACACTCGACAATTTTGCATTTTGGAATGGTTATTATCGCTCTTACGGCATATATCAGCTTTTCTTTTTCTCTTTGTCTCGCAATTAATTTTCTGCTAATTAAAAGAAAAAAAAAAGAATAAAACGTGCATGCGACAAAAGTGCGAGGAATACGCTACAATCTATCTCTTTGTAAATGCAGGTGGATTTGCACGAGGCGAACAAGAAACTTCAAGCTGGCGCCGCGAGAGCTGGAGCCGATACTATCCAAGAGAGGAAACAGATGGAAGAACAAAGACGACAATTGGAAGAACAGAGAAGACAGACAGAGGAACGGGCGAAGTCCGTCGATCAGAAAGCTAGGGCGATAGAGGAGAAGGAGAGGACGCTCCAAGGTCTCGACCAAGATCTAAAGAAGAGAAAGGCGAGAATGGACCAACTGGAGCAGCAATTACAAAAGGTGATTGCACACATTCTGGCTGTTCCAATTCTAGCATAGTTATATACATATAATTATTTTAATAATTTATAATCTCGAATAATTTTGGAATAAAATTTACAAAAGCTAATAGCATAAAAATAATAATTTAAGTTACAATACAAACTGTTTCTAGATTTGAGAAAATATGGAAGTGTTAATAAAGAAATGTTTCAATAAATTTTTATTAATATATATAAACATTATTATAATAATATATTATTGATTTCATGTAAAATCTCATGAAACTTCTTATGATTTTTTTATGATTTATCTTATTCTTAGTTTTTCTCTAACAATAAATTTGGTTTGATATGCACAGAGTGGTGGAGCGCCAGACAAGAGATTAGCGGAAATGCAAAAAGCTCTCGAAACAGCCGAGAAAGAGATGGAAAAGGCGAAGGAAGAATCGAGCAGAAGCTCTGCCGAAACCGAAAGGCTATTACAGCTCGTGCAGATGACTCAGGAGGAACAAAATTCCAAGGAGAAACAGATTAGAGAACTTCAAGAGTAAGTACTACATGAAATATGATAATGCAATACAAATATGTTTCGGATAATTATTTTTTACAATATATTATATATATGTAAAGAGAGAAAAAAATTAATTTAAATATGTCACATTATTAATGTTCTTGGTTTTTCTATTGCAGTGCACTCAAAACCGCACAAGCCAAGTTAAAACAAGCTACAACTGCACATCAAGAGGTCAGTATCACTTTATGTTTATTTATTCAATAATATATATGATTAAGAAAAATATTAATTAATTAATTTATACATTAACATATTTTCTCCTTCTACCTATTAACCTATTAATCTATTAATTATTTGTCTTCTGATATTTTCCATGCTGCTTTCGGATGCATACACGACAATCACACACGCTTTATGTATGTACATTGCTTATTTCCTATACATATTTTCATTTGACTTTCCTTCAATATTAACAATACAATAAACAACGAAACAAAAATATGTTGCGTCTTCGAAATAGGCGGGACCCGCCGGTTTCCTAAAAAGCTTGTTCTAAGGTCGATTTTTGTTGGAGACGCCTCTCCTCTGTTCTTTTTAGTACAATTTGCATATTATTAAGCAAGACTATACGAGTATAGATATACGAGAGACTTAAACGAAGGATCAACGTAGATCCGCCGATGGACAAAACCTACGTCGAGACATATAATTATTTTACGTAAAATGCTGCGACCATTGTTAACATATTTAATAATTATAGCGAAAGGATAATAACGATAATAACACAACAATAACTTGACATATAAATATAAATATAAATATAAATATTAAAGATATAAATACAGGTATAAATATACACAGAGTATAAATTATAAATATAAATATTAACGAGATGACGCGAGAAAAGACGACAACGGCAACAATAACGTTAATTAATTATTATTATATCGAAGAAAGACCGAAATATATATATACATATATAAATATATATATATACATACATATGCGTACACACAAGAAACACACACGCGCATTTACCTGTATATATTATTACCTACACGGCCGCGAAAAAATATACGTATGTAGGTGTATATATGTATGCACAGACGTAAATATAAATATAAATACAAGTTTAAATATTCGAGAGAGAAAGAGAGAGCTAAAGAAAAAAAGAGGAAAAGAAAATCAGATGGCAAACGGCAGACGCGAAGAGAAAGAAAACAACAACAAAGAAAAGGAGGACGATAATTCAATGGATAATAATTAAGATATCTCGAGACTTTTTTGCAAAATAAACAGATTGATAACGAGGATCGAGAATTTAACATAATAAATATTTGAAGACGCATATTTTTGCATCCTTCGCACCGATCGATGCACGTACACCACATATACACACACAAAAGCCTGAATTAAAATATCTTCCTCTGTATTTCCTTATTTTTTTATTTTCGTTATCTCCTGTACATTTTGTCATTTTGCCAACAAATGTCGCTTTGGCACACATACCGCACGCTAGTCCAAGGATAACAAGGATGAGTCCTCCTGGCGAGAAGCACTAGAGACGAAGAATCGTACCATATCCAAACTAGAAAAGAAAATAGAGAATCTCCAGCTGGATTACGATAAGTGTAAGGACTTGTTGAGTGACGCGAGCAATATTGAATCCTGGAAGAAAGAGGTAGAAGAGAAAAATCAACGTATTGTACAGCTGGAACAGCAACTGAAAAGCTGTGAGAACTTAAAGAACGATAGAACGAGTAAAAACGTTGAAACGCAGACGAAAACGTGCAAGAATTTTTGTAATCCGGAAATGAAAAATCAGCGAATCGTCGCACTGAAGCGGCAGGTGATTGCCTTGAATCATTCTTTGAAAATTCATGCGAGGAATACGATAAAATCCTCCGAGAAGGATAACAATGATAGGACAAACGAGAAAGTCGAAGAGACCTGGAAGCAGGAAATGGAGATGAAGAATCGACGCATCGTTGAATTAGAACAGGAAATGGCATTGCTGGAAAACCTACTTCGGGAAAACGTGGACGTACAGATACTACGTGACCTCGAGAAAATGATGGACGGAAAGTCTAAACGAATCGAAGAACTAGAAGACGCCATAAAGGAACTCGAGAGTTTTCTCAAGGAGGACGTAAAGGAAATGCGTGATCTGCGTTATCAGACGTCGCTCGACAAAGAGCACATCATGGCGTTAGAAAGATGTATCCAAAAGTACAGTCTCACAAACGCGGGGCTTGACAAAATGAGAATCATAGAATTAGAAGAAATGGTGACCAGCTTGGAGGACTATGTTAAAGAACATGATATTGACGGTCTTAAACGGAAGCTGCAGGATCGGGAGTGCAGAATCGATCAATTAGAAAACCAGATTGTTGACCTGAATAAGAAACTGTCGAGATTCGAGGAAAACCAATCAAGTAAGTAAAATTTTTATAAAAATATATATTGCTATATTTTTTCAATTTTTAACTACATTACTTTTTATTCTTCCGTTTTATTCTTAGTTGGAGATACATCGAAGAAAAGTAACGATAGGATGACCTGGGAGCTAGAAGAAAAACAAAAGCTGAAAGATATGACGCGCATTATTTCTAAAGAAAATAAAAAAATCCAAGAATGCGAACTGCAGATTGTCGAACAGCAAGATAAGAATGTGAAAATGGAGCTGCGAGAGAAAGAAGAAAAAATGAAAGAAATGGAATACGATATTTCAGAAAAGGATAATAAGATACAGAAGTACGAGCAGCAGATCGTCGAACAACAGAACAAGCTTTTGAAAATGGAGAAAGAAATGGCCGAGTTGGAAAAGGAATTGTACATGGTAGAAGACATCGATGTATTAAAAGAGACGATCAGGATAAAAAACGAGAGAGTACAAGAATTAGAAATGGAGGTCAATTCTTTAGAGACTTCACTCGGCGAGAGGATCGATGTTGCAATCGAAGAGCTGATTGCTGTTCTGAAAGAGAAGGAGGAAATAGAAATTCGATTGAAGGAAGATCTCGCAGATAAAGAGCATAAAATAGAGGAGTTGGACGCGGCCCTTCGCCAAAGTATCGCAATTACAGATGAGACCGAGAGAAAATTCAAACACGAAAAAAAGCTTAGGAAGGAAGCAGATCAAAGAGTGAGTTAAGAAAACATTTACACAATTAATACATTATTATTTAATTTTTTTAATCAATTTTTTAGGCATACGTTTGAGTTTATGAGATATAATATCCAGTCATTTCAAATAAAATCTATTCTTCTGTCAAGAAATATTAATAAGTTATAATTTAATTTATTTTTAATTTAATTGATTAATTACTTAGAATACAATGCAATCGTAGAATGCATCTTAAAAAGTTTTTTTTTATTCTTTAGATCGCCGATTTGGAGAAAAAAATCGCAGTTATGCACGCTGCGTCGGCCATGAAATGCATCACGTGCAAACCACTCCTTTATAAAATATTCAAAACCGAAGAGAAGCATCTCCAATCGAATCAGGAAAAGATTAATCTGCAAGAACTACATCAGACAAAATACGATTTTAATTCAGGCCAACAATTTGATCTCGATAGGCGCGAAACCTTGAAACTTGCTCTTTCCGAGAAGGACGCTCATTTAGCTTTGTTGGAACATTCAGGTATTAAAACTCCGACGCAAGCAGATCAGGCAAAAAAATTAAAAGCTGATAAGAAGATACTACTCGATAAACTAAGAGAGGAGGTGATTTGAAAAATCTGACTAAATTCTTTATGCTCATAATATTACTGACGTTAATTGTTGATATTAATATTTAATTATTTTTAGGATGAAAAAAGTATTAATTTCGACTTCAAATTGGAAACAATACCGCAATTAATTGAGAAAATATCCGATGACAACGATAACAATAATAATAATTCCTTTGATGATCGTCCTAGCAAGATCAATTCGTCCAGATTAACTACTATAAATGGCGACAATTCGCCGGTATTACTTACTACAAGTTGCGAGCATTCGTAAGTTGCCAATAATTTTCTTTTTAATGAAAACTTGCAAAATTACGTGAGAAAATAATCAAATTCGAAAGTTTCTCAATAAGATGTAATTAAAGTGTTAGAGAAATGAACAAAGAAAACCACACAAAATCAATATATGAATTTTATATTATTTGTTGGAAGAAGCACAACGTATGACGATAATATTATATAATTAGAATTTTATTCTAATTAATAATATCTACATAATGATTATTTTTACATTAATAATATTTATATTAATTATTATTTTTATAATATTTACGAGAATAATTATGCGAGAGTCTTTATTCAACAATTTAAAACATAAGAATGGAAACTATTATAAATGATTATTACATTTGTAGTGCTTCAAAAATTCATATTTATCACACATATGGTTGATCAAAAGACCGCGATATTTTACAGAACAAAGGCATTGACGGTGTTCGATATCAGAGATGGGGAAGATAAGTCTCAAATTCATCAACAGGATACCAGATAAGTACTTGAGGCCTCTTCTACGGTATTTCGAAGTATCAGTCTCTTCGTTACCTCGATGTTGTCATACGCACACACATTCGCGAACGTAGAGACAGTCTATAGAGCATCCTTAGAAACATAGCGGAAATGAAACCGAAACGAACAACAATTACACACCAACAGTAAAACTACAATATACCATCTATAATAACAACTGTAGCAACAGTCAACACGCCTGCCTCGTTCATTATTCATCATCATCGTCATCTTCTTTGTCATGATTCATTAATCGTTATCCCATCATCCACGTGTCACATCGTACTTGAAGAAATTGGCAGGATCAGAAGCCGCTTCTTCAAACTACTGGTAATTCGAGTCGATTAACATTCGATGGTTTACTATGGATAAAATACGATAATAATAGATGACGTACGATGATTTTGGATGGATTAGCTTGAAGATGTGTTATAAGTGTTTATCTTCTCTCTTTTCAATAACTTCAGCGATATCTAGATCATCGGAGACGTCATAATTTATTATTGTTGCAATAATATATTAAAATATACATATTTGTGCGACTTGTTGTTTATTATATAATTCATTGCAGCGCAAAGATATGAAATCGTTAAAAAAATTGACGATTTGTTAGAAGAGTTTGTTTTATATTTATTTCTCCAATATCCTTTTATATAATTCTATATAAATAAATATATAATTAAATTAGAGCGCTGCAAAGAAATAGATTAGATTAACGATTGAAAGAAACAATAATAAATTCGCATAAATTACAATTCTTTATTTTTTTGGATCTTGATATTTCCAAATATATAATTTATTTTTTTATCTAAATATTTTATGGATGTATAAGAAGATTCACTGGAACAGATATGAGTTTACCATCGACATCTGTTGATAAATAAACTGACATTTTTTGTTTAATTATTTTAATCCTAGTAAAGAAAAGATAAGAAAATTAGAACAGGGAAAAGTTAATAAAAAGTTACATCATGATATATATGTTGCATTCCTAATTAGAAACTAGTTTTATTATTATTATTTTATATTCTTTCCTTTTATTTATTTATTTTAATATTTTCGACAATTAATTGGAAAGTGTATAATTAATTTTAAAACCTCAACATTTTCGAGATTTTGAAAGAGTATTATTTAAAAGATCAAACATTCTTTTAGATATTTAGATTATTTTTTAATATATTATCTGGAATGTTATATGAAATTATTGCAACCGATACGTTAACCGCAAAAACATACAAGAAGATACGTCGCTATAAATATTACAGCAATTTGCAGGATCAAAGTGCGTTCCGCAAAAGATTGCAAGGAATCAAGAAAACGTGGCCGAGGCACTAAAAAGTTTGTTGTAAATAATACTTATGTTTTTTTCTTTCATTTGTACGATTGTCCCGATCATCGAGAATAATTCTTCTTGAACCTCCATTTAAAAGATTTATATCCTCTCCCAGAGTACGCTCTGTAGCATAGGTACCTCGTGTACATGCATATCTGACTGAATGAAATCTGCATGTATTTGAAACTGTCCGGATACTCGAGAGTGTACTATTACTATGTATATATATGTGATACATTGTATTCTATGAGGACAACAGATCGTAATAAGATATCGCAGAAAAGAATTGATAATCTAAATCTCGATCTTAAACGAATAAATAGGCAGTCCGTTAAAAGTGTTAAAAAAATTGTGACAGTCTGAATCATTTAATGAAAAACCTTGCTCCTGTTACACTAAGTTAGAGCAAGATATGTCATCATCGTGTATAGATCGTGTACATTTGCGACAAAGTGCATTAAGAAATAACGATGAGGTATCGATCGCTTATAAGCTTACTGACATAATTAAACATGCACGATGCGATATTTTATTATGTTTTCTTTTTCTTCTTATGCGATTAATCGATTGATTACCGTCAAAACTTGATATAAACGAGATGTTTTAAAGATGACGACGTATTTGGAGACAAAAGCTGGCGAGCGACCTGAAATGATACAACATTGCAACATTTTCGAATGTCCAATAAATAATTGCTTTTTTGTGGAAGCTCTAACGCGATGATAAAGTATCAAAGTAGAGACAAATAATGGAGAGAAATTCCGTCGAATAACAAATTCTACGATCGTTCGATCTCGCTCGCCGCTAATATTATCGCGTCTGCCATCGCGGTGAGTTGATTACGAAATGTTGAAAGTGTAAAATTTTATCGTTAATACTTGAAGATATCTTTTGTGTGAATTCCACGGGTATACGACAGCACTTCTCTCGTTGCTAGTTTACCCATTTCCTATTCATTAACTCCGACGCCTCTGCGCATCTCGACGAAATATCTACAAACCACTAGATCTAAAAAAAAGACTTATTAACTCGACTCTAATATATTTAAACATTAGGACATCTATAAGCTGGAATCAAAGTGCGTATATTTTGCGCGACGTAAATATTTATTGGAGCAAAGTATCGTGAGCTATAAAATGTATCCAAAAATCGGATAAAAATGTAATATTACTGTTTTATTTCAATATTTTTTTAAATCAATAACTCTAAAAGTATTTATCGATTTTTCGTAATTTTTTTTATTAATAGTCATATTTAATTCGTAAAATTTAATAATTAAATCTTTTAAAATTTAATTTAATTATATTTTCTTGGAAAATAATTATATTCATCACGATACTTGGCTGCAATTTATGTCTGAAGGATGATTATGTCGCCGCAATTGAAACAACTTCCTCTCTTACTTCTGTCCTCTAATCTCAAATAAATAGACGTACAGATGAAATAGTCTCAATATTACTAGAGCAATGAGAAAAGTAAAGTAAGAATCTCGTGAAAGAAATATATTTCTGTTAAATTTATGAATGTTCAAGAGAATCAAATATACAGACAATCTAATAATTGACATATTAATAATTGTTTGGACCACCTAAATATTATTTATCTGGAATTTTTTATATTTTTATAAAGATGTTAGACACAAATAGTGAAATTTTATTAACGACATAAAAGATGTTATTAAAAATTTAATTTTTACGAAAAAGATAGCACTGGAGTTATTTAATTTTTGCTGCCTGCAACTATTTACATTTTGTAATTTTCCAATTGAATTGCTGTTATTGCTGATCTACATATGTATATAAAATGAAGAACGTAATATGATTGTTAAATATCTTTTTTGCATCAAACGAATCAAGAGATCGAAGATGAGGTGGAGAGGAAGGAAGATGGGAGAGAAATAAAAAGAAACAATTAGTTAATGTGTGCCACCGTCATATCAAGCCTATATCATCGTGTTACATCATATATAGCTAACTAAGCAGAAAAAAAATAATATTATCGTTAATTAACACAATTGTTAACAGGAATAAATGTTTAATGTATGAATGTGTTACGCGCATCTGACAAGAAAATCTCCATTTTTTAAAAAAACTGAAAACATTTTATTTGTTCAAAACGTGGAATTTTTTATTCTTGAAGATTGCAATATATATAATCCCAAATATTTATCTCACTTTTATGGTATATATCGAATATTTTACAAGTTTTATTTAATTTTCATTAATGTTGTATATGAATTGAATTTAAGATATTAATTCTTTAATGTGCATAATTCAATAATAATTTGAATTTTGCAATTTTCGTTTCGCGAAAAGCTACGATGAATGCATGGATGTATGCACGAACGAAAGAATGACAGATATAGACAAAGTATCAGATCGAATTTCTTGTTGACTTATTAGATTCTTACTTATTAGATACTAACGTAATATAATATAATAGTAATGTATTATCCGATCACACACACTCCACGAGTTTCTTTCGATACAATCGATGTCATAGTCTTTGTCCGCATCCAAAAGATGAAAAGAGTTCGAGTGAGAGAACGAACGAGAGGGAGGATGCGATTGATTTTCGCAACAGATCGCGCCTAAAATCGTTAGAAGCATTATAATAATCGATAATGTAATAAGCACTCGTTAAACTTTAGGCCCGATTTTACTTAACAACAATCGTCGTCACTTGATTCTCTCATCCACAATTTAAAGACATCGCGCTGTCATTTCCATCAACGAATTATATCTTTAAATAACATGTAATTTGTTCGGAGAAACAATATTAAATATTTATATTAAATATTTACTTTCTCTCTCATGCCTAAAATCATTTTTCAAAATAATCAGTCAAAAAAATACTTAATGTAAATTATGATAGATCTTTCGCTATGTAAATCACCCATCGGGTATTATTCAGATCCTCCTCCCCTCGAATCTCACCGTTTATAAGGCACTCAAGGCGATCCTAAAGCGAGACTGCAGAGTGAGACGAGAGTGAGAGGTTGAGTAAAAGAAAGCTAAAGAAAAGCGGTCTTGATATTATTTTTTGACTCGTGATTGTTAAGTGTCCACGATAAAAAAATACTAAAAAAAAAAGTACGATTTTTATGTGAATATTATAAGGAAAATCGTACTGGCGTTATCGCAACCCTTATTGGATGCTGCTTCGAGATAAAAAGAAAATAAAATTCTGAACACAATATGATTTAACAGAAATCAAGATTCGCGATAAAAATCAAAAGATAATTACATGTATCAAAATATTTAATTCTTTAAAAATCAAGTACAGTAAATATCGAAGCTTTTCATCTTTATTGTCGCTTTTCTTTATTGCTGATAATCGTTTGCATTGCAGAAAATTGAATTTCCTCATTCAAAAGGATGCATCAGCATCTGATAAGACTCGATACCCGGTACGACATGATTCCAAGCCACTCCTTTTCTATTCTCCAATTTCTACGTGTTTAATCGCTAAGTGAACAATTGATGACAAATTTAACGAAGAAGAAACGCGCGAGGGAGAACGCTTCGATTAAATTATTGTGTAATATTAATAATCTCGAAGAAAAGTCGACGCAATACAACTTTCGATCGCGTGTATATATCTAAGCGGATGATAATAATATGCGACAACGCAGAAGTATAAGTCGCAAAAGAGTGTGTAACAAGTGTGCATTGAGTGAAAGAAAGGGAGAGAAAGTGGAAGAAAAAGGAAAGAAGAATACGAGTGAGATAACTTCTGTTTTGTCTAGTCCTTGCGACGCTAATTAATTATGCGTCGCGTATATCTGGAGCAAGTATTGTTAATTCGCCGAAAATCGCCGAAAATCGCCCCAAGAAATTGCTCTCATGTTCATTTTTTTATGATTTTTTCTCGCGATTCGGTGATTTCCGGTCACAGGTAGGAGAATTAATGATTATAAATGAGAAAGAGAGAAAGAGAGAGAGAGGTACTGATAGATTGTGGACTGGAAGAGTGCGACGAATCTAAAAATAAGATTTATCAAAGTAAGTTAAGAAATAAGCTAATTAAAGTAATAGTTTAAAGTACATTGTTGCAACTGCCATGCTGTGTGCCATTATATAATGAGTCACGTTTGTCGTAAAAAGCAAAAAGAACAAAAAAAAAAGAAGAAGATATATGAAGCGAAATACTTGTGTGCGCGTTCTCGTCTGAAACTTTTTAGTTATATCGCTTTGAAATCGTTGGATTTACACCGTCGTCCTCGCGTTAAATTCCTCTTGATGTAATGCAACACATTTATCATACAATTTCTCGAAATGATAATTTTAGTAAATAACATAAGTACAGAGAGAGGAGAAGTAATATATATACATATAGAGTTTAAGTAAAACGTAACGAAGAAAGACGTACCTTTTTTTAATATGTACCAATTTAGCTTTGCAGATATAATTTTACAGATAAAATGCATCACACTCGGCTGGAAAGTACGTCGAAGGACAACGGAGTAAAAAGAATCCCCGACAGCAGATATCGCGAACGAATTCGCTCGAGCTCGCGGTATTCGCGTGCACCTGCTTGCGCGGATCGATGTGCATCGTAATAAATATTGTAATTAACGTCAATACGCGCGAAGCACGTGCACGATGCGCTTCGCACTTTTGCGTTCTTCTTCACGATTTACGAATAAAAAAGTCCTGAAATAAAATTCAAGACGGAATTTGGTGCGACGATCCGTTTCTACGATGACGACACGATTGCTGGAAGAATTTTGCTTTAAAAATGCATCCTGCGAACACTTTCCTTGAATATAGATACTCCGATTGACGTGGTGATTACGAGAGATAAATCGTTGAATCGCAAAAATTTTCTTGTATAGGATATAAATATATTATATACATATATACATATAATATCTGTTAATAATAATAATTTATTGCGCGCTATAGAGATATCGTTTCATTATTAGTGTTATGTGGAAGATTTATCGATGTTGTTATTATATAACAGTTGTCTTCTTTTGATAATCGCAGTTTTATGTAATTACCTCGTCTATCGTTTTTAGTACGCAGGATACTGATAGTGTCGTTATATTTTATGATGCAAATATGAAATACTTTTTTAATTTTTACAAATCATTTATGTTAATTATCAAATTATTTTACATTTTGTACAAATTTAACATAATTTTTGATATATATTTGGTATATATAAGATATAATTTTTTAGAATTTATATTTTAATACACGTATTAAATGTTCTATTTTTAAATAAATGTAAATTTCAACATATAAGTTAAAAAAAATGTATATTTTATAAATTAGAGGGAATATTCGTTTTATTTTTACAATGCACAAATGCAAATAATTAAAAATATAAAAATATTTTATGTTCAGTAAATTTTGATGACTTAATATATAGCAATTTGTCACGTAGCAACGGATCACCGTAACAGCACGAGCCGATTTCGTGTAACGCGATGTCTTACAATAGCGAGTATAATCCACTCTCGCTCGTAGTTGGCGATCGATGGTTTAAGGCAAATAAAAGGATTACTAATTGTAAGTAATCATGCGAATAAACCAAATGAGATGACGTCGACCCATCATAGATTCAAGCACAATAAGGACTAGTAGGGCCAGGCACAATAAAATTCGGCCGTCATGTTGTAGGCAGCGATCTGTTAGAGCGGACAAGTCGTATAAGTATCTAATATATAGCGAGACTATTAAATAAACACATATTGTCTATTGTCCGACGAGTGTATTTATTGTTGACGCTGATCGTTCCCTTCTGCAAGTTTTGAGCAATCCGATACTGAATTGAATAAATATCTCACAGACGAAAGACTAATTTTTACTTTATTAATTCCTTAGTATCTTCATTCCTGAACATATCTAATTTAATTTTGTATAATTATCGACGAAATATTGTTAGAGATAGCCAATCTTACAAGTACTCACGTAATTTGAAAAATTAGGTGCATGCACTTTAAGAAAAAGAAAAAAAAAAGTATATATATATATCTTCTCTACAGGAAGATTTGTGGAAAGAAAAATCTATTGAACTAGATTACGAACAGGACGAAGTAAATGCTAACGATTCAACAATGATACATTTTACATTTCCCTTGCCGAAATATCTTTTATGAATACTTATAACATATTATATTATATATGTGAAAAAATGTTTACGCTATATATATATATATATGATAAAATAATAAATCAATTATAGAAACTGGTAAATTGTGTTTCCTATTTTTATATTCGTTTTATTTTTACAATTTTATCTTAAAGACTCTCATCCTTTAAATTAAAATGGAAAAATGTTTTTTATCTTAAAAGATAAAATCTTAAAATTAAAGCGTTTGCAGTTTAAGCCGTAATGTAAAAAGAAAATTCGTTAATTCTGGACACCCTATGTCTAAACACATATAAAAAAAGAAAGAAAAAGAGAGAAAGATATGATCCAGAAAGTTTATTTACATTTTAAATAGTCATGTTCTCTATCTCTAAATATCGAGTTGTTAGTTTCCGATCATCTCTCGAAGTAATAAGATCACGGTGGTAAGATTATAGATATATTTCTATCATTAACAACTTCTAGTGATAAATAATTAGATAATTACGATAATTATTACAAAAAATTATATTCTAATCAATATACAATTTAACTATATTTAAGTGAATCACATTGAAACAGAACACTCATATGTATACATCTCTTTAAAGATAAAGGAATATCTATATAGAATATAATTTAATTACTTCTAAACAACACAACAGTATTTTTTCAAAATTAATTTACTTCAAGTCGAGGTAATTAATAGACGACAATAATATATAAGATTATGTCATTGCACAATATCATATTGATTTTAAATTCGAAAGAAAAGTAATTAAAAATGAGATATATGTTTAAAGTTATATCACATATTTGCTTTATGTTAAATATTATATAATATTAAAGATATTCAATGCTGTCTATAAATCTTGTATTCTATAATTATATTCTATATATTCCTAGTTTATGTAATGTATGTGGATATATTTCATAACATATAAATATCTAATATTCAGTGAACGAGCAACGAATAATTTACAAATAATGCCAATCTTCGTTGTTGCAGTATATACAATATATCATAATTGTCAAGATAGAACAAAAGATTAATTAGTGATTCAATTCGCAATCAGTTCAATTTATTCATGTGTATAAAAGAGAAATAATATACACCAAAAAATCTTAACAGCATAAAAATGTTAAAAAGCTTCTACCTAAAAATCGATAGATCATCTTTAAATCTTTGTTTAGATGCCTTATAGAGATGTCCAAAAAAATTCAAATAAATTTAATTTCTTTCGTTGCTCGTTCCGGTTAATAAAAATATAAACATCTTACGCCTTTGTATACCGCGTAAGATGTTTATATTTTTATTAACCGGAACGAGCAACGAAAGAAATTAAATTTGCAAACATCAACATTATGTAATACATTTAAATTTGTCTTAATGCCAATTACAATATGCAAGATATAGAAATACATGATTCTTCAAAATTATTTAAATTATGTTCTTCACATATTTTATTTTCGAAAGAAGTATTCTTAAATGTTCTATTGTCTTTGATAAAATTCACTCTGATTCTGTCTATTCAAATAGATACTATTTTCCAATTCAAATTTACTTTTCAAAAAAATTAATTCCTTTTTATGCAGAATTAGTAACAACTAATAAAAAACACACTGTATTTTTTTATACTCGTACTTTCTTTATGTAATAATTATGATAAAAATATTTTTTCGCTCTTTTACATCTTATTTATTATTCGTTTTTTGACGAAGAAAATATTCTTGTAGGTACTTGAAATCATCTGACATGGCATTTATAATATTATTGTTAAATAGCTGTTTAATATTCATCGGCACGGCAGCTAATTTTAACGAAAATGCGGAAAAAGACTACACGGTTTTGATTAATCATCGTTTATCAAACCATACCAAGACAATAATACCTAGTCACTATAGTATCCTGCTAACACCGCATATCGAAGAAGACAATGCAAATGTATTTAAATTGTCTGGTGAGATCGACATTGTAATAGAAATTCTTTACCCAATACAAAGCATAAGTCTGCATGCACAACAACCTTATGTAAAAATAAATCAGTCCATACTGGTAAAAATAAATGATAATCAGGTGAAAACCAAGCTAAATTTAAGTGATCCATCGAACACAATTTATTATCCAACGAATTATGCATATCAATCTGAAACGCAAATTTTCACCATTTATTTTGACACTGCAATATTAAAAGGGAATTACATATTGAAAATGACATTTAAGAGCACCCTGAATAGCAATGAAGGAGGAGGATTTTTTCAACATAAAACGTACCAAACAAACGGAAACAAATATGAAACGTGAGTGAATTGAAATGTTGAAAGCGCAATGTCATAATATACTATAAAGACTATTTATTAACATCACTATTCTTTAAAGTCATTTCCAAAAATTCATACCGACAGTAGAATTTACAGATAGTAGAATGTAGCTTTACGATAATGTACTCAAAATCTTTTTTCCAATATCTAAGTATAATTACATATTTCCTCATAATTGTAAAATATAATTTCAAAGATAAAAAAATCTACTTTTATCATATTTCTTTCATATCACAACTTTTAATTTGAGAAATTAATTTTGGAAATTTAAATATATTATTTATAGATAGAAATTTTTGAATGTAAAAAGCTACTAATTATTTTATTTACACACACACACATATTTTACATTTTACAAAAATATATATTATACTAAATTTTATTTATAACAAATATACATAATACAATAGAAATTGCAATGTAAATTGACGACAATAATTAAATATGTTGAATATTCTTCTTCAAATAATTACTCGTAAACTATGTTTGGATATATTCTATAGCTTTTAATACGTGAATAATAGTAGAAAATTTATTCTAATCTTAACAATGTATCGTTAACTAATGTATCGTTTAAATTTTGATAGATTGTTGGTAGCAACGGATTTCCAATTTATTAATGCTCGACGAGTGTTGCCATGTTGGGACGAACCGGCATTGAAGGCTACATTTCACATTACTATAAAGCATCATAAAAACTACACAGCTTTGTCAAATATGCCAGTACATGAATTGTACGAGAAAAATAGTATGACGTGGACGATATTTCACGTTACTCCTAAAATGCCCATTTATCTCGTGGCAATTGTGCTGTGTAAAGATCCTTTCCTTCCCAACCGCATATTTAGCGAAGAATGGGCATTTCCATATATAGAAGTCAAACGGACTATATTAAAAGATTTCATGCTGAATTCACCGATATCTAATTATTATGTTGACTCAAATCGGGTCACCAATAATTGGTACAAACAATATTCAGTAGAACAAGTACAACAAATAATATTCGCACAGATAATTGCTGAATCTGTCTCACAACTTCTCGGAATTGAATGGGCGCTCTCGTTGCTAAATATTGAAATGATTACAAAAGTGGATCATATTGCAGTTTCAGATCTACGAGACAATAGCATACAATATTGGGGTCTCATCTTTTATAGGTAATGCATATAATTGGAAAGACAAATTAATTCACTAATTATTTTATTTATTATTTTAATCTATTATATAATTATTTTATTAAATTATTGTTAGCATGCATAAAGTTAGAAAATTCATATATTTATATCATATATATCATATATTTTTATAGCTAGATCAATAAATCACGGTAATATATGATACATATATTAATGAATTTCAAGATAAGTTTATCACATACCGTTCCTAAATATATTACATAAAAAGTAGTATATTTTCATTTTCAAATTGATGTAAATATGGAAATTATTTATATGAGTTTAAATTTCAATTTTGAAGCCGCACACTTGTGATTTTTATTTCTTATTTTCCTATCATATCAATGGAATACTTATTTTAAAGTTATTTAGAAGAAGATTGAATCAAATATTACCATCGAAATTATATATCGCGATTTAAATTCCTATATCAAATTATTGAGAACACATACATGAATATTTTCGTTTTAAATAAACATATGAAAGACACAATTTACTTTATATATATAGAATGTAATAATGAAAAATAAGATATATATAATTGCATCTTTTTAAATATCATTTTCTAATATAGAGATATAACGACAAAAAATATCTTATTTTCTTATCATATTTTCATAATAGTATTATTTTTGAATAACTTTTAGGGAAGCAAATATTATCTATATAGAAAACAGAGATCCTGTTGCTCGCAAATTTGACGTAGCGCGCTTAGTAGCACGAGAAAATACACATCAATGGTTTGGTAATATGGTCAGTCCAGCTTTATGGTCTTATCTCTGGTTGAATGATGCTATTGCTATATTATTGGGAACGGATGCTATTAACAAGGTTTTTTTAAATATATTTTTTAATATTAGTTTATTCACACATTTAAAATAAATGCACATTAAAATGTAAAAATATAAGATATAAAAAATTATTATAAAATTTATACAAATATTTTTTTAAATTTTCTTAAGATCAAAATGCTCAATTCTTTTAAATTGTTATAAAAGTCTGAAGCGTTGTCATAAAAGATTCGTTAGATATATCAGATTTAAGCAAACAGTATTATACATTTAAGAATAATTGTAATGAGTTTTAATGAATTTTTACAATATCTTTGAACTTAATAATATATACAAATAGTATATAATTATTTTCAGTAATGAGCAGAAGCACTGATATATATATATATATATAATGCTAACACCTATTCCCATTAAATATTCAAATACTATATATATATATATATATATATATATATATATATATATATATAATTTAATTATATCAATACTTTCATTCATAGCTTTTTGGAGATTTTCGGATATTGGATTTGTTTGTAGTTCAAATTCAACACGAATCTCTTCATTTGGATACTGATTCCCTTATAAAACCTCTTATATCAGAAGTCAATAATCCTTCTGAAATTGATTCTTTGTCTCGTTTTATTAAAGGTAAATTTAAGTAAATATAATTATAGTAATTCATAAATTCATGAACATAAATGTCATAAAAAAATAGAAAGAGAGAAAGAGAGACACAGAAAGAGAGAGAGAAGGCTAATTTTAAACAAATTTATCTACAACTTATTAATACGTTAAGTTTATTTTATAAAAAAAGATATAATTATAGAATTTTTTAAAATTAATTTTTTTCATATCCATTATGTTCATGAACACTGAAATTTATTTTATACATTTAACATCTTATTTTTGTGTTTTATGATTTAAATCATAGCTCCTGTAATATTGCGCATGTTATACATGTTATTTGATGATGTATTTCGGAAAGGCATCGAGAGTTACATTATAAGACAGTGAGTATTAATTATAGTATAAAATAATTATGTAAAGAAGGCAAAAAAGATAACATATAGAATACACAATAATCATAAAAATCATCTTCTCTAACGCAATTTATTGCAGCATTTTTATGGTCAATAAATGTAAAATTTATAAACTTAGTCAATTTAGATCAGCAGTTCCCAATGATTTATGGATCGCTATACAAAGTGAGCTAACTTATTCGCATATTAGCCAGATGCTAATTAATGTACCGCCAATTAACATATCACAGATGATGGATGCCTGGACAAATCAAATGCATTATCCTATATTGAATGTAAAACGAGATTATTTTGATTCTGGAAAAGTAATAGTATCGGTGGAAAATAATATATCAGATCAAGATAATTGGTTCATATTTGTGACCATGACTACTGAAACTGAACACGATTTTACCAATATTTCACGTGGCTATTGGCTAAAACTTACACCGAAACAACATTCTTATATCGAAATTACTTTACACCAAAATGAAAATGGCTGGATAATAGTCAATTTACAACAAATAGGTAAATATAAATCAGTATTACCATCTATTTTACATAATCAAAGTTTCATATCAATTCACACATTTTTATTTATATTATATATATTTTATATTTTATATAAAAACAAAAATATCACATATTACGTAATGACACTATAAAATATAGTATGAGTATATCACATATTACATAATGGCACGATAAAATATAGTATGAGAAATGTCTTACGTTTTATATTGCTGTTGAGTTTATAATAAATTCTTCCTTGCTTATAATTGAGTCCATTTATTATCATTTATGTAAAAAAAAATAAATTTAATTATATGCAAAATTTTCTTTACTCCCTCATACAACAATTATCTAGAAAGAATTATTGATGAATGACGACGAAATAAAGTAATTTTATAAATAATTTGCACAGGTTACAATTTTTTCTGTAATACACGCTATGCGAGTAATCTATTGAAACTTTTGTATTCTTTAAAAAATAAAAGAAAAGAAAATACGTTTTTTATATCCAGGGATATTTTTAAATAAATCTTATCAAAAGGATCCCATATGATTGATAAAATTTATTTATTTTACGGTAGGATATTATCGCGTCAATTATGATCCTGAAAATTGGCACAAAATCGCGTATTACCTGAATTCTTCACTATATTCAAACATACATATTCTTAATCGTGCTCAAATCATCGATGATGCATTTCATCTTATGGAATCAGGCAGACTTCATTCTTCTATATTTTGGAATCTCACAAACTATCTAAAGCAAGAAACAGATTACATAGCATGGTATCCTATGTTCAAAGTTTTCGAATATATGTCGAGAATCTTTCCACTTTCAGTCAGAAAAGTTACAGAAATTAAGGTAAATAGGAAAACAGATTTCTCTTTAATATAAAAAATGTTATGCATAAATTCATATAAAGCATAAAAATAACTTGGAAGAAAATGTAATATATCTGTGTCTAAAAAAAATTCAGTTTCAATTTTTACATAATTTCATATTTAGATTAAAGATAGAATAATATTTTTTTATAAGTAACAAAAAGTACTACTACAAAACTTAAAATATTATTTATTGATTTTGTAGAAAAATATGGGCGATATATTGTATAGAGTTCTTCAAAAAATAGGATACGATGAAGTTTCTGTCAATGATTATTTTACTAAATGTTTGATACAAGAAGCTGCGAAGTGGGCATGTATTTTTGAGCTTCCGGATTGCATAAATACAGCCCATCATAAATTGGAAAATCATCTCAAAGATGATTTTAAAAAGAATGAGTAATTTTTTTGTATAAAATCATAATTCTTTCCATAATCACCCATTTTTCCTGTAAAAATATACATATTGCAATTATATCGTAAAATTATTTTTAATTAAGAGAGAATTATATAGATTATATAATAATATTTTATAACAAATTTTTATTTTTTTTCTATATATTTTATGTTAGACTTATGCCATGGTGGAGAGAATGGACGTACTGTAAAGGTATGATGATAGCGAGCTTTGAGACTTGGTTAAAAACATTAAATTTATGGGAGAAGACACGAGATAATAAAATTCTGGATTATTTGACTTGTACTAACAATTCTGATATAATCTTTTCATATTTATCGCAAACAATGAAAGAACATAATTTTAAAAATATCACGAGATTATTTCAAGCAACCGAACGTATTTCTATCTTTTATTCTATTATTGCAAAACATGCAAGGAATAATGAAATATTTGAATACATGTTATATAATATTAATGAAATTAAACCTAGGTAATGGACTTTTTCTTCGTAAATGTATTTATAATTACTGTAGCTATTTGTAATCACAAAAATTTGTCATATGTATTAATTATAAAATTGCTATTTTATTTGTGTAGAGAAATCAGTACGATGGTAGCATTAACTTATATTATTAATAATGTGTATACTAAGAAACAACTGGATAAGGTAAATTATATAATCCCAGACAATCTATATTTATTTATATTTCTTTAATCAAGCTAATTTATCTTTGTATATATCATATATGTATTATCATATGAAAATTTATGCTATGAAAAGAAGAATATTATATTATAATAACTGTTATTTTGGATAAAACGCAATGATAAATTTATTATTAATAGTGAATGTTAAAATAATATGTTTTAGATAAAGAAATTCGTGAACGAGAACATAAAAGAATTGAATTTGTATGTTGAACGCAAAATAGAAATACGCTGGCCTCAAATCAAGCGATTGATAAACTATCATTTGATTATTTAAAATTTGATAATATCACAAAAATGGATAACCAATCAACTGGAGATGACACCTGCAATACTCTTATTTATAATATAATTACTTATATAACAGATAGATTTCTATATTATATTTTTACTCTTATTATTAATAACGTATGATTTGTCTGTTATTAATTATTTTTCTTACTTTTTTGTAATCATTTTTAATATCTTTATAATATTATTATTATGCATTAATGTTAATATTATAACATATCACTAATTTGTGTAAATTTACACAAAGTTTAATATTTATTATAAATTTTTTTTGTAAAATAAGTTTTAATATTAACTTCAAATTTTAAATACGTGTAAAATATTAACTTTTACATGTTTTTAGATTCAAAGTTAATATTGACATTTATATTACAATTTTTCGTATTGAAATAAATGATAAGTATTAAAATAAATATTAAAATAAATATTAATATTAATTCGTACATAAATTAGTAACATGTTATAATATTAAAATTGACATAGTAATAAGAATAATATTTATATTATAAAGATTATTATGAATATTATTATAAATATTATAAATATTATTATATTATAAATATTTTTATAATATAATCATAATAATATATTATAAAATTTTTTATATTAATATTAAAGTATTCTTTACCATTTATATATTCATATATTTATCTTTATGTCAATATATTTAATGATTGTTATGTGTATTTAAAACTTATAATATATCTGTATCTTTTACTTTAATAACATTAAATATGTATGCATGATGTATGATTTAATGTAAAAAATATTCAACTAACGATAAGACTAAACTGGGTTTCTCTATTAATTTTATACAAAATAAATAAGTTGCAAGAGAAACAACGAGAAATGATATTTAATTTGAAAAAAGTATTTTGATGACCTATATATATATATATATATATATATATATATATATATATATGTTAGTGCCTTTCGAGATTAAGTATATAATGTATCCTATTTAGATTAAAATTTTTCAGAGGGTGTGTCAGTCAATGCACCGTAGATGCAATGTTTGTATTGAGGTTGCAGGTCGCCATTTTGAACATTTATTATAATAAAATAAAATTTAATTTAAAAAACGTATGATTTTTTATTTTAACCTAACCATATAGAAATCAAACAACATTCATCGCAGCTTGGCGCCTTAAGGAGGCATCGCCGAACACGGGTTGCTGAACAAAAATTGTTCTATTTCGAGATCTGTCACCCCTTTAAGTTTGTCGCAAATGTCCGGAAACACCCTGTATATATATATATATATATATATATATATATATATATAAAATTTATATATATATATATATATATATATATATTATATATATATATATATATATATAATTATATATATAATGTAATATATATATATATATATATATATATATATATATATATATATATATTACATTATACATATAATATATTACATTATATATATAATTTAATTGTATCAATACTTTTACTCATAGGTTTTTGGAGATTTTCGAATATTGGATTTGTTTGTAGTTCAAATTCAACACGAATCTCTTCATTTGGATACTAATTTCCTTATAAAACCTCTTATATCAGAAGTCAATAATCCTTCTAAAATTGATTCATGGTCTTCTTCCCGTTATATTAAAAGTAAATTTAACTAAATATAATTATAGTAATTCATAAATTCGTGAACATAAATGTCATAAAAAAATAGAGAGAGAGAAAAGGCTGATTTTAAACAAATTTACAGCTTATTAATTCGTTAAGTTTGCTCTATAAAAAAAATATAATTATAGAATTTTTTTAAATTAAATTTTTTAATTAATTTTTTCTATTATATCGATTATGTTCATGAACACTTTAAACACTGAAATTTATTTTAAATATTTAACATCTTATTTTCATGTTTTTATGATTTAAATCATAAAAATATCCTCCTGTAATATTGCGCATGTTATACATGTTTTTTGATGATGTATTTCGAAAAGGCATCGAAAGATATGTTATAAGCCAGTAAGTATTAATTATAATATAAAATAATTGTGTAAAAGAGAGGCAAAAAAGATAACATATAGAATGCACAATAATCATATCTATATATAATATCTGAAGTTTTCTTCTAAGCTTTATTTAAATAGAATTTCTTTTATTTTAATTGGGAAAATACAGATATAGTTACATATACAGATATAGATATAAATTAATTAAGCTTTATAAAATTAATTTAATAATTTAAGAATTATAGATTATATTGTATAATAGAAAAAAGAAATGACGGATATATAGAGATAAATATGAATTCTTTAGTAATAGAAGGTAAATTGATTATATAAAAGAAAATTAAGTTATGTTAGAATTAAGATGTAACCTAATTTATATTTTGCAATAAAACATATCAATTTTTATTTTTTATTTTACTATTTCAATATTACATTATAAAGATTGCGCTAAATATATATTAGCATAATATAGAGTATTATATATATATATAGTATATCAGTAACAAGATATTTAATTAATAACATGTAATAATATTAAGGATGTTTAATTGACAATTTTATTTTATGCAGAACGATTCTCGCGTATTCGATTGGAACAACATACTAAAATATTTGCATCTATGTGTCCCGATGAAATCCTTGATCATTATGATAATTATGAAACCAGAGAATATCAGACGACGTTGTTACTCGGCGACGTTTCAGGTTGAAAATTATCCAACAAATTGTTCGATTTTTATATATTATAATTGATATTATTATCATAGCATTATCACATTTGTAATTTTAATTCTACGCAGGTTTCACAGATCTCACAGAAAAATATACAAAAACTGGTGTCGGCGGTCCATCCAAATTGTCGGAAACTTTAAACACCTACATCGGTGCGATGGTGCAAGAAATTCTCTCACATAACGGCGACGTGGTGAAATTTTCGGGCGATGCATTTATAGTAATGTGGAAACTCCAAGAAGGAATGTTTATGCGTGATATTGCGACAGAAGCAATGCAAACCGCCTGCGTCATACAGAAACATTTCGGAACTTATGAAACCGACGTCGGTGTAACGCTTAAAGGTTCAAATGCGCTAAACATTTGATAAAGTGTCGTATTTTAACATTTTAGATACTCACTGTCATAAAAATTATGAATCAAATTGTATTAAAATTCAATAATATATAATTGAAAAATTTATATATTTTTTTAATAAAAGAATCACTTATGATAGATTACATATATCAAAACTGACACATATACACACACACACACACAATTTTCCAAAATTAAGTCTGTTATATTTTCGATAGTAAAACTTGCCATTGCTTCTGGGAAAACGTACTTTACGTCTATTGGTGATCCAGAAACGATGTCGTATTATGTTATCACTGGGAAACCTGTCTGGGATGTAAAACACGCCGAAACGCTATGTCGGTAATATTATAAACTTTCTTATTTTGATATTTTAATATTATAAAATTTCTTATAAGTCGGCCAAATAAATAAAAATTATTTATATATTTATTTTTATATTTGTATTTTTAAATCTATGTGAACTGCATATTAAAAATATAGTGCTCTTTCAATTTATTTATTGTATTTTATTGTTTTTATGGAAATAATAATAAAAAAAGAATACTTTATAAAAGAATAATTTATTTATTTCTACTTAGGGGAGGCGATATTCTCGTGGCACCCAGTAGCTGGCAATGGGCAAATCCTAATGAGTACATTCACGAAAAGTTACCGGATGGCATACATACCCTAATCATAGCCTGCTCGGCAATGTGGTATCAATCTAAAGTTCATGATATACAGAATAGCATTGAAAATGGCACGTAATTTCATATTTTAAACAAGGAATGGATGTTTTAAATCTTTTAAGTAATAATGCACATAATTTCAATCATTAGATGACAGAGATATCGAATTACAACGTAGAGATTTCATCAATTTAGCATCATTCAATTCCGAAATAACTTTGACAGATCGGATAGACAATAGTTGGAAGGAACATGATTTTGAACAAGTCGATTATAGTCGTGAGTTTATAAAGAATACAAATGTACAATATCCGCGTCATGCTTTTTTTACATTATTTCGAAATATGAAGATTATTACGAATTATGCAGTGAGGCCCAAGGTCATTAAGGTAGCTAAAGCCCAATTGAAAGATTCATTGAGAAGCTATATCCCCAGACCAGTGATACGATCTGTAGAATTGGACGAGCCTTTGGAACATCTTACAGAGATGAGACAAGTAGTCATACTCTTCATTAATGTCATCACGGCGAATGTATATAAGGGAAGATTGATCTCGCTCGTTGACACAGCTTACAAATTAGTCTGCGAGTAAGTGAGATTACAAAGTCATCGCTTCCTGTCTTTTTTATTATTTATAATTATATTAAAAATTGCTACACAGTTTTATTCACATATAAATGCGACAAGTTGTGAATAATTTTATTCATTACAATTTGTTGAACAAAAATTTAAAGAGGAATTATTCGTGGTTATGTTTTAACGACGTGCATAATTAGCAATATTTTTCATCAAGAGTAATCTCCGAAATGCATGGATGCGTGAACAAGACATCTCTCTTCGACAAAGATCTGATATTCCTCTGCATATTCGGATTACGAGGTGACAAACATGAGTTGGAATCGCAGATTGGATTGAGATGCGCCAGCAGACTGCGACAGGATCTTCTAGAGATGATGAATGTAAAATCAGTGACGATTGCCGTTACAACTGGAATGACGTATTGCGGTGTAGTCGGTCACGTTTTACGAAGGGAGTATACTGTCATCGGAATGTCGGTGAACAAGGCGGCGCGTTTGATGGTCGCGTACAATAATAAAGTAACTGGATTATAAGGATATAAGATTATTCGCTTTCCGTTTATATTCTAATTGTGCATACGTTCTAATTATGCTATGTAAATAAATCTAGCTATTAAATTCTAGTAATTAAAAATTAAATTAAAAACTCGAATGCGCTACGATAATAAATTATCAGTACAGATTATTTTTTAACAGAGAGAGTAAGTTTTAACATTATGATAAAAAGTGATAAAAATATTCAATTTAGCTTTTTTTATATTAATGTAATTCTTTTTTTTTAGGTGGTGTGCGATCGTGAAAGTTTCCTGCACTCTCGTCTCGAAGCGAGACATTTTATATTACAAGAGCCGAGGCATTTGAAAGGAATCACGAACATTGGTCCTGTCTACGAATTTCAAGAGCAGATGAAGTAATTTTTTAATAATTATCGTTTATATATCTTTGTAAAACATTATTTGTCACTAATGCGACAAGTTGACGCATTGTTGCAGATTTACTGATCCTGAATTAACATGGAGCAATTATCCATTGCTCGGTCGAGAAACAGAAATCAAGATTTTCCAACAAATACTAACGAATATGATAGAATATTCTACCAGAGATATAACAACGAAGCATTTAAAACCCGATTACAACACGTTAATTATAAAGTAAATATTAATTTAATATTTCTAAAAAGTTTCAATTTTCATTTAGTATTAATTTTTAATAATGTTAAAAATATTCAATTTATTCTTAATTGTCAGAGGCGAGCCGAGAATCGGTAAAACAAGATTGTTAGATGAAATCGCACAGAATATTCCCACAAATATACCATATAATTATATCTCCTTAGTGATGAGCGACGCTAAGGTTGACAAGATCTTTTATTTAATTTAATTTATATAATTTCAAAAACACATAAAATATATAAAAATATTCCTCTTTCATATTTTAATTGAAAATTGTTAGTTACACTTATTTATCACTAGTTCTTCTAATCAAACTTTGAAGATCGGTGCTAAACTAGATGGAAACTAATGATTTCTTTTTTAATACAGGTTTCTTATAACCTAATCCGCATGATCTTCTCCAAGCCGCTGAATTTCCATATCGCCACTAGCTCTAAAGAACGCGAGGATAGATTAGTACTAGAATTAGGCCAATTACGTGAACCAGAGTTTCTCTGCACCCTCAATCAACCCTTTAATGTTCGTTTTGCAATGAGCCCACGTTACAAAGCACTATCGGTAGAGCAGAAACACAAGGTGCTAACCAAGTTTCTGCTGAAGCTGATGAAACGTTGCTTCACGGAGCTATGGGTGATGATTATCGATGATGCCCAATATGGGGATAATGAATCCATGCTATTGTTTCACACAATGACTAAGCGGAACATGCTCTTCTTTGTTCTCAGTATCGGACATAAACTTAGCGGAGAATACGAAGTGCATCCTGCCATTTTGGAAAGAGCACGAGTATGAATATCAATTAAAACAAAAATTATTATACATAGAAATATTATATTTCTTTAAGCGTTTATGTGAATATTATTTTTTATTATTGTATATTCTAAATTTGTGTATTATGAAAAGTTGAGTTTAGTTTATATTTAAATAGGAAAGTGTGTGTGAGAGGGAGATCATATGACAAGAAATTACAATTACATTTAAAATTTGTTTTTTAACAAAATATATATTTTTTTATATTTATAATTGAGTAAAGAGACGTATACATAAATATGTAAATTGTTTTCTATTATTAATAGATTATCGAATTAAGTTACATAGACAAGTGGTACCATGCAGCACTAGCATGTCAGATTCTTCATGTGTACGGAATTCCTCCTGAACTCGAAAAGTTAGTCATTTTAAATATGCAAATAATATTTAATAGAAAAGACATAAGGATTTTTACTTAAATTTATAATTTGTGTATCTATGTCTGTGTTCTTGTTTTTATAGATTGATCCAAGAAAAAAGTTTTGGTAATCCAGGATGGATAGAGAGTTATTTGATAAGCCTTACGCAATCTGGCAGTCTTTTGATAGTTTACAAACGCAAAACGATAGCCGAAGAAATGGGTTATGTGCTTCCTCCCACTGTTATGTTGAAAAGGTAAGATCTAATTTTAATCCCAGATTCTAATTTATTCATTAATACTTTTTTTGAAAATAAAATTAAAATATTCTATTACAATATAAAATAAAACTATATAAAAGTTAAATTTTAAAGTTCATTAATACGGAATACGGATTGACATGACATTTTTTATAAATATCCTTTTATTGTAAATGGTACTTTTACAAACATTTTTCATCATAATAATTACAAATATAAAGTAATATATTAATATATAACAAAATATATTATTTAAAAAATTAAAAAGAAAATGGCATAAGAGCCAACGCGCGGTAGTTGGAGCGCAAAGAAGCAACAACACTTCTTTCTTTTTTCAATATTAGTTTATTAAAAAACACATTATAATAACAAAAAGCGAACGTTTCGGATCATCTTTTGATCCTTCTTCAGCGCGATGTTAACAATATATTTACAGATAGTGACGCGTTACATTAAACGAATTTGTTTTCGACGCGTAGGTGACGCTAAATTGCATCCCGCGGAGGTCTAGTAAGCGCTCTGCTTCCAACAGTCAATTAAATATACTATAGTTATGCTATGCGACGTCACAGCAGATCAGATTCCGTGCTTTTTACAATTAATAATATAGTATGCCGCTGTGCGCCCCATATCGATTCGAGATTCGATGACGAACTGTATAAATAAAAACTGTATAATATATTATTTATTAAATATAATATTATTATATTAAATTAATAGTAATTAGTAATAAAATTATTACAAATGCATACCAATCAGTAATTATTTAGATTTGTTTCAGAAGATATTATGAAGAAAAATGATAATAACGAAGAAGATCGTTCAGACAAATGGAAGATGTATCGAACAAGTTATCGAGTAAAGGAGAAAGAGGAATTTCCTTTTTCCTCATAATAATTTTATAACAAGTAATTTACCAATGATTAACAAGTTTAATATGTAATATAATTTCAGAATGGTCCAATATCTTTGTTAACTCTACAACGTGCTGTCCATAAACCAGAAGCAATTGATGACGAAGAAAAGATTGCCATTTGTAAATTCGCGAAAGATTTTATACCAGAGGAGGGAAATGCTGAAATGACAATGGACGGTAAAAAATTAATAATTATTATTTATCAATTTATGTATAAAGTCCACAATTTTAAAAAAATACTTATACATTTATGTATTTTTTCTTTATTTGAACAATTTTAGTATTTGTATATATATATTTTTTATTATTTTATTGACACTTTATATACAATTATCTGTTTTCTAATATAAAGCAATAATATAAAGCAATGAAATTTGGTTATAATATAATTGTATATTATATGATGCCAGTAATGATCTTGAAGCTTTTCGATTCATTAACACCATTGGATCAGCTACTACTAAAATGCGCATCAGTGTTGGGAGAAATTATTAATAGAGATATGCTACGATATCTAATGCAAGATAAATCTGCGAGAGAAATTGGGCTCGGTAAACAAATAAAGAAAATGCAAATATTATTAAAAAATTTTATAAGATCTTCTAAAGTGATATATTTAGAAAATATTGTATATTATTTCATTTTTTATAATAATATGCAATTGACTATACATACGTATGTATATGTGATTAAAAAAAACTGTTCAAGATAATATTTATTTTTATCTCTCGTAGCCATTCAGAAACTCTTCGAAATTCGAATTTTTGGATGCGCACGGGGTGATTTCACTACGAGTGGTAGACCATTAGTATTTTATAGAAATATAAAAAGGATTAGCATTGAGCCCGAAATTACGTGCGATTGTATAGGTCTCATAATACGAGGTACATTAAACATAAGTTTGTATAAAAAGATCATGTGTCTTAATGTCTTCTATAATGATGAAAATTTATTTAGATGAACTAGCTGATCTACCGCGATATGCATCTTGCGGTTTGATACGTTTCAAAATGTCAATGTTTCGCGAAACTACGTACAGGTATTGATAGTTTTATTATTGCTTTATAATCCCAATTAATTATAATAATGGTCCAATAGTTAGATATCTTAAATCGACGTTCTCAAATTCTATTTCGAGTAAATAATACTTTAAATATTAATAAATTTATATACGAAGATCACTCACGGAAAATCAGAAGATAGAACTGCACAGTAAAGCATTAAAATATCTTCAACAACATACCAGACGATGTATGGCATGTGGCGAGTTAAATTTTGCAAGATTATTAGGCAAAACAACCGTCCAAAAAGTGAAAAAGAGAAGAGCAACTATCGAGCTTCCTGAAACGTATCAACTTGAAGAAGCAACTTACACTCTCAAAGAAGAGGCAAATAACGGTACTATATATTGTATAGAATCTAAATCTGAGCCTAGATTGAATCGCACTTATAATCCCACACAGCAAAATATATCATAGAGAGATCTAAGAGATATCTAAATATCAGAATATCTGATTTAAATAATGCTACTCAGATATGACTGGGATATCTATAAGATATCTTCCAGACTGCAAAAATGTATGATTTTTTCATCTGAGATATGATATCTGATCTTGCAACAAATCAGATAGAAAAGATTATATTTTCGTAAAAATATTATTAGAATATTTTGATAATTAAGATATCAGATATTCTGAAGATATCTGATATTCTGAAGATATTCAAGATATATCAAATATCAAGATATCTCAAATACAACAAAAATTTATTGACGAAATGATATCTGATTTACGTCTGAGATATAGATTGCTGTGTGGGATGTAAACATTTTAAAATTAACAAAAATTTTAGTATGATGTTAGAATAATAATATGTGTGTATATATCAATAATATATGAAGTTAACTATCTCTTCTAATAATATATAAATATCTGTAAGATATGCAACAAGAAAAAACACCGATTTGTCTCAATATTTTACGGAAAATCAGGAAGCCAATTAAGACCTTCTCCAACGTTGATTTCGCCAACTGCCAATGCCACCTTATATTAATAACCGTTTATGCGCAAATGTTGGAGCACTGTCAAGGAATCGGTGAGTCAACGTGAGCAAAAGAAAGAGAGAGAAAGAGAGAGAGAGAGAGCGAAATATTTTTTCTTATTTTTTTAATCATATAATCAATTGCATATTTTTATATTTAATTTATATATTTATAAGTTATATAAATTTAACTGCTTTGTTTTCATTAGGAAAGTCAGACATGATCTTGATGGCAATTTTGGAGTTTGTGGAGATTTGTTTGGTAGATAACAATGTGCCTCAAGCTCGCAGACTTCTGAATGATGCTGAAGTTGTGCTTCAGCAAGTAAGATAGAATAAAAATATCTAGGAAAACAAAAAATAAAGTTAAAAAAAATAAGTTTTGATGATGATTTTTAATGATAGATATCCGAAGTTCATAAAGAAGAATCGATATTCCTATCTTATATCACCGCAAAAATCCGAACGCTTCAAGGTAGATGCCATCTAGAAAGTGGTCTACTTTCCGAAGCGAGGAAAAAACTGAACGAAGCAATAAACAGTTTGGGTTATTATTTTCCACAACACAAATTCTCGATTAATTTGAAGTCGATGATTCAACTCGAGTTGTTAAGATGGAAATTAATTTGTCCCAAAACCGACACCACCGATGAACTTACTACGAATTATATCGAGCAATTGGCTACTTGCTTAGCTTTAATGTTTGAAGTTTTTAGGGTAAAGATCGTTGTTTTGTTCCGCCAAGATATTCGTGTTTAATAGAGTTACAGTTTATTAAAAAAATAAATTATTTCATTTCATGTTTATTGTTCTTATTATTTAGTATTAAATAATATTAAAAATATTAATTAATATTAAAACTTATTTGATACTAAATTTTATAGAATTACTTACTAATGAATATTTGCAGGGAACAAGAGGAATGAAGAAACATGCACGATTAGCAGCTCTATGGAGCTTGAATGCTGCGTTAGATTCGTCGAAAGATTTTCTCACGCTCTGCACATCGTTTACGAATATGATGATTACTACGCACGTCTATCAAAAAAGGTGCCTTGGCAGAAAAAATAATTAGAGCAAGTCTTCATTTTAATTTCATAAAATTAACAAACTGACAATTGTTTCAGAATAACATTATACTCTACATTTGTAGCGTTATTAAATCAAATATAATTTTCTTTTTCTGTAAAAAACAATAGTTATTTTAATATTCTTATGCAGGTCAGTTACTTCTTATTTGGAAAAACAAGCTCTCAACATATGTGCAAGAAAAGGGGATTTTCTCGAATTCCAAGAGCTCGAAGGCATCGCCGAGCTTTATGCTGGAATATTTTTCTCACGATGGTTGAGAGGAGAGATTAGCAAAGCGATCAGAATCGGCTTTATCGTGACAAGGATGGCGCAAACCATGAATTCCGTATTTCTTAAGACGCTCGTACTACCTAGATTAGCGTATTTGCTTATGATTTCTCGTCGTCATTCAGAAGTGGTAGTTTTGTTGAGAGAATTGGGTGAGCTTTATTACAATTGTTTAAAATGGACAATCTTATTAATAAATGGAATCTATCGAATACAATAAACTATATAAGCAAATATTTATTAATAATGTTAATTGCATACGGAAGCATATTCAAAAATTTAATATAGAATTCGCATCGCAAAATGACTTGGAGAAATCGGGCCGCACATGGTACTATGCTACTTGCGCCGACGTGCAACTCGACACAGGCATCACGATTCTGTCATTTCGAAATTGCGAACAATATTATCTTAAAGAAGGGGAATCTATAATCAGCCTGCACGATCCTGAAGCAGAGAGACGATATTTCACCTCCATGTGGCTATGGTAAATACGAGAATTTTGTGAATTATAACAATTAAGATCGAAAAATAAATAATTATTATGGTTATTAAAATCAAAGCTCCTGAGATACGTTTTGACATATGTTATAAAAGGTGTATCAGAACGCAGCAGTGGGACGCTGTGAAAGTTTGGAACAGCAGGAATGTGACAGCCGAGAGCGTGGTGGACGAGCACAAGGTGGCGGCGACGATTACCGCGTTGAAGAAACTCGAGGGGCTGCTACTTTTGTACGGTAATAAAAAAAAAAATGTAAGAGTACTCAATCGTTACCCGATATTCGTATTTCCAAGATAAAGTCACAAACTTGCAGTGCGGGAAATTACTAACAGGAACATCAACGCGATAAGTACAATGGCGGAAATTAAAAATAAACTCAGACAAATCGAGAAAATGATAAAAATTGTAAAAATTGCAATTCCCAGGTATTAAAAAAATTATTAATTGATCTTATCTATTTATGTTTATCGAGAAAATGAAGTTTCATATAACTGTATTATATATATATATATATATATACATAATTTCAAGTATTAGAATAATATATCAATGATTATAATTTTAAATAATTTTTTTAAAGTATAATATATGAAATTGTGTTTTTAGAATATTACAATTTTAATTCACGTCTTTTATGAAAATAATTATGCTGCTGAAATATTCGCAGATATATGTTAATGAAAGCTTACTATTATATGATCCAATCGCGAAAAAGTGCTGCGGTAAATATGTTACGACAAACGAAGAAATTATCTATGAAGGTAGATAACAGAATGATTTATACATGGGCAAATCATTGTCAACAGGTATAATATGATTTTCATTGTAATTTGATGTGATTTTGGTAGTTAAATTTTATTATATTATTTATTCAGGATTGGTTGGGCGCCATGTCTTCTGTACAGGAAGATTTGTGGAAAGAAAAAACTATTGAATTAGATTATGAACAGGACGAAGTAAATGCTAACGATTCGACAATGATATCTTTTACATTTCCCTTGCCGAAATATCTTTTATGAATATTTATAACATATTATATTATATGTGTGAAAAAATGTTTACGCTATATATATATATATGATAAAATAATAAATCAATTATAGAAACTGGTAAATTGTGTTTCCTATTTTTATATTCGTTTTATTTTTACAATTTTATCTTAAAGACTCTCATCCTTTAAATTAAAATAGAAAAATGTTTTTTATCTTAAAAGATAAAATCTTAAAATTAAAGCGTTTGCAGTTTAAGCCGTAATGTAAAAAGAAAATTCGTTAATTCTGGACACCCTATGTCTAAACGTAAACACATATAAAAAAAGAAAGAAAAAGAGAGAAAGATATGATCCAGAAAGTTTATTTACATTTTAAATAGTCATGTTCTCTATCTCTAAATATCGAGTTGTTAGTTTCCGATCATCTCTCGAAGTAATAAGATCACGGTGGTAAGATTATAGATATATTTCTATCATTAACAACTTCTAGTGATAAATAATTAGATAATTACGATAATTATTACAAAAAATTATATTCTAATCAATATACAATTTAACTATATTTAAGTGAATCACATTGAAACAGAACACTCATATGTATACATCTCTTTAAAGATAAAGGAATATCTATATAGAATATAATTTAATTACTTCTAAACAACACAACAGTATTTTTTCAAAATTAATTTACTTCAAGTCGAGGTAATTAATAGACGACATTAATATATAAGATTATGTCATTGCACAATATCATATTGATTTTAAATTCGAAAGAAAAGTAATTAAAAATGAGATATATGTTTAAAGTTATATCACATATTTGCTTTATGTTAAATATTATATAATATTAAAGATATTCAATGCTGTCTATAAATCTTGTATTCTATAATTATATTCTATATATTCCTAGTCTATGTAATGTATGTGGATATATTTCATAACATATAAATATCTAATATTCAGTGAACGAGCAACGAATAATTTACAAATAATGCCAATCTTCGTTGTTGCAGTATATATATATCATAATTGTCAAGATAGAACAAAAGATTAATTAGTGATTCGATTCGCAATCAGTTCAATTTACTCATGTGTATAAAAGAGAAATAATATACACCAAAAAATCTTAACAGCATAAAAATGTTAAAAAGCTTCTACCTAAAAATCGATAGATCATCTTTAAATCTTTGTTTAGATGCCTTATAGAGATGTCCAAAAAAATTCAAATAAATTTAATTTCTTTCGTTGCTCGTTCCGGTTAATAAAAATATAAACATCTTACGCCTTTGTATACCGCGTAAGATGTTTATATTTTTATTAACCGGAACGAGCAACGAAAGAAATTAAATTTGCAAACATCAACATTATGTAATACATTTAAATTTGTCTTAATGCCAATTACAATATGCAAGATATAGAAATACATGATTCTTCAAAATTATTTAAATTATGTTCTTCACATATTTTATTTTCGAAAGAAGTATTCTTAAATGTTCTATTGTCTTTGATAAAATTCACTCTGATTCTGTCTATTCAAATAGATACTATTTTCCAATTCAAATTTACTTTTCAAAAAAGTTAATTCCTTTTTATGCAGAATTAGTAACAACTAATAAAAAACACACTGTATTTTTTTATACTCGTACTTTCTTTATGTAATAATTATGATAAAAATATTTTTTCGCTCTTTTACATCTTATTTATTATTCGTTTTTTGACGAAGAAAATATTCTTGTAGGTACTTGAAATCATCCGACATGACATTTATAATATTATTGTTAAATAGCTGTTTAATATTCATCGGCACGACAGCTAATTTTAACGAAAGTGTCGATAAAGACCACAAGGTTTTGATTAATCGCTTATCAAATCATACCGAGACAATAATACCGAGACACTATGACATCCATCTAATACCGCATATCGAAGAAGACAATGTAAATATATTTAAATTTTCTGGTATGATCGATATTGTAATCCAAATTCTTTATCCAACACAAAACATAAGTCTGTATGCACAACAACCTTATGTAAAAATAAATCAATCCATACTGGTAAAAATAAATGATAATCAGATGAAAATCAAGCTAAATTTAAGTGATCAATCAAACACAATTTATTATCCAACGAATTATGCATATCAACCTGAAAAGCAAATTTTCAACATTTATTTTAACACTACAATGTTACAAGGGAAATACATATTGAAAATGACATTTAAAAGCACTCTGGATAGCAACAAAGGAGAAGGAATTTTTCTACATGAAACGTATCAAACAAACAAGAACAAAAATAAAACGTGAGCGAATTGAAATGTTGAAAGCGCAATGTCATAAAATAATATAAAGACTATTTATATATCACTGTCCTTTTAAAATCATTTCCAAAAATTCATACCGACATCTAAATAGGTAGTAGAATATAGCTTTACGATAATATACACAAAATCTTTTTTCCAATATCTAAGTATAATTACATATTTCTACATAATTGTGAAATATTATTTCAAAGATAAAAAAATTTACTTTTTATCATATTACTTTCATGTTGCAACTTTTAATTTTAGAGATTAATTTTGGAAATTTAAATATATTATTTATAGAAATTAGAATTTATAGAAATTTTTGAATGTAAAAATACTAATTATTTCATTTACACACACATATTTTACATTTTACAAAAATATATATTATACTAAATTTTATTTATAACAAAACACACATAATACAATGAAACCTAGAAATTGCAATGTAAATTGACAAAAACTAAATATGTTGAATATTATCTCCAAATAATTACTCGTAAACTATGTTTAGATATATTCTATAGCTTTTAACGCGCATAATAGTTGAAAATTTATTCTAATCTTAACAATGTATCGTTTAAATTTTGATAGGTGGTTGATCGCAACGCATTTCCAATTTATTAATGCTCGACGAATGTTGCCATGTTGGGACGAACCGGTATTGAAGGCTACATTTCACATTGTTATAAAGCATCATAAAAACTACACAGCTTTGTCGAATATGCCAGTACAAAAACTGCACGAGGGTAGAAATAATATGACATGGACGATATTTCACGATACTCCTGAAATGCCCATATATCTCGTGGCAATTGTGCTGTGTAAAGATCTTTTCCTTTCCACCCGCATATTGCACGAAAAATGGACATTTCCATATATAGAAGTCAAACGGACTATATTAAAAGATTTCATGCTGAATTCACCGATACCTAATTATTATGTTGACTCAAATCGGGTCACCAATAATTGGTACAAACAATATTCAGTAGAACAAGTACAACAAATAATATTCGCACAGATAATTGCTGAATCTGTCTCACAACTTCTCGGAATTGAATGGACGCTCTCGTTGCTAAATATTGAAATGATTACAAAAGTGGATCATATTGCAATTTCAGATTTACGAGACGATAGCATACAATATTGGGGTCTCATCTTTTATAGGTAATACATACATATAATTGGAAAGACAAATTAATTTACTAATTATTTTATTTATTATTTTAATCTATTATATATTTATTTTATTTCATTATTAAATTATTGTTAGCATTCATAAAGTTAGAAAATTCAATAGCATATATTTTTATAGCTAGATCAATAAATCACGGTAATATATGATACATATATTAATGAATTTCAAGATAAACATAAGTTTATCACATACCGTTCCTAAATATATTACATAAAAAATAGTATATTTTCATTTTCAAATTGATGTAAATATGGAAATTATTTATATGAGTTTAAATTTCAATTTTGAAGCCGCACACTTGTGATTTTTATTTCTTATTTTCCTATCATATCAATGGAATACTTATTATAAAGTTATTTAGAAGAAGATTGAATCAAATATTACCATCGAAATTATATATCGCGATTTAAATTCCTATATCAAATTATTGAGAACACATACATGAATATTTTCGTTTTAAATAAACATATGAAAGACACAATTTACTTTATATATATAGAATGTAATAATGAAAAATAAGATATATATAATTGCATCTTTTTAAATATCATTTTCTAATATAGAGATATAACGACAAAAAAATCTTATTTTCTTATCATATTTTCATAATAGTATTATTTTTGAATAACTTTTAGGGAAGCAAATATTATCTATATAGAAAACAGAGATCCTGTTGCTCGCAAATTTGATGTAGCGCGCTTGGTAGCACGTGAAATTACACATCAATGGTTTGGTAATATGGTCAGTCCATCTTCCTGGTCTTATCTCTGGTTGAATGATGGAATTGCTATATTATTGGGAATGGATACCATTAATAAGGTTTTTTTTAATATATTTTTTAATATTTAGTTTATTCACACATTTAAAATAAACGCACATTATAATATAAAAATGTAAAATATAAAAAATTCTTATAAAATTTATGGAAATATTTCCTTTAATTCTTAAAATCAAAATGCTCAATTCTTTTAAATATTATAAAAATCTCAAGATTTAAGCAAACAATATTATACACTCGTCAACAAAATTATCGTATAGGTAATTTCATGTCAAATTTTCGTATAATTTCAAATAAGTAAACCAGCAACCTCCTCGTGGTGCGCATCGGGTAATGCTAATGTTGGCGGCGAATGAACAAAAATGTATAGGTAACTTTGATGTGTCGTAACTCCGCGAAAAAAAAATCGTACAAATTTCATTTTTTTTAAATACACATATAAAAGTCCATATTTTACAATGATTATCATGAAATTTGCGAAAAAAATTTATTCCCGTGGAATGCGTCAAATTATGCAATTTTTTAGAGATGAAACACGTCCTCTTAAGGAGATGACGAGAGGCGGGGAGGATAAATTCTAAATCTAACGACGGAATTATACGTATTTGAAGTTATGCGAAAATTTGACATGAAATTTCCTATGCGATAATTTTGTTGACGAGAGTACATACATTTAAAAATAATTTTAATTATTTTTAATAAATTTTTACAATATCTTTAAACTTAATAATATATACAAATAGTATGTAATTATTTTCAGTAATGAGCAGAAGCACTGACACATATTTAATGCTGACACCTATTCCTATTAAATATTCAAATTCTATATATATATATATAATTTAATTATATCAATACTTTCATTCATAGATTTTTGGAGATTTTCGGATATTGGATTTGTTTGTAGTTCAAATTCAACACGAATCTCTTCATTTGGATACTGATTCCCTTATAAAACCTCTTATATCAGAAGTCAATAATCCTTCTGAAATTGATTCTTTTTCTCGTTTTATTAAAGGTAAATTTAAGTAAATATAATTATAGTAATTCATAAATTCGTGAACATAAATGTTATAAAAAAATAGAGAGAGAGAGAAGGCTGATTTTAAACAAATTAACAGCTTATCACGTTAAGTTTATACGTTAAGTTTGCTCTATAAAAAAAATATAATTATACAATTTTTTTAAATTAATTTTTTTCTATTATATCGATTATGTTCACGAACACTTTGAACACTGAAATTTATATTAAATTTATTTTAAATATTTAACATCTTATTTTCATGTTTTTATGATTTAAATCATAGCTCCTGTAATATTGCGCATGTTATACATGTTATTTGATGATGTATTTCGAAAAGGCATCGAAAGATATGTTATAAGCCAGTGAGTATTAATTATAATATAAAATAATGGTGTAAAAAAGGCAAAAAAGATAACACATAGAATGCACAATAATCATATTTTCTCTAACGCAATTCATTGCATCATTTTTATTGTCTCAATAATATAAAATTTTATAAACTTAGTCAATTTAGATCAGCAGTTCCCAATGATTTATGGATCGCTATACAAAGTGAATTAACTTATTCGCATATTAGCCAGACGCCAATTAATACACCGCCAATTAATATATCACGGATGATGGATGCTTGGACAAATCAAATGCATTATCCTATATTGAATGTAAAACAAGATTATTTTGATGCTAGAGAAGTGACACTATCGGTGGAAAATAATATATCAGTGCAAGATAATTGGTTTCTATTTGTGACCGCCACTACTGAAACTGAACACGATTTTACCAAAATTTTACGTGGCTATTGGCTAAAACTTACACCGAAAAATTATCCATTTATCGAAATGACTATCCAACGAAAAGAGGATTGGATAATAGTCAATTTACAACAAATAGGTAAATATTAATCGGTGATAATACCACCTATTTTATATAATCAAAGTTTTACATCAATTCACACATTTTTATTTGTATTATATATATATATATATATATATTATATAAGAACGCAAATTATATCACATATTACATAATGATACTCGATAAAATATAGCATGGGAAATGTTTTACGTTTTATATTGCTGTTTTGAGTTTATAGTAAATTCTTTCTTGCATGTAATTGAATCTATTTATTAGCATTTATGTAAAAAAAATAAATTTAATTATATGCGAAATGTTCTTTACTCCTTCATACAACAATTATCTAGATAAAATAAATTTATAAATAATTCGCACAGATTACAATTTTTTCTGTAATACGCGCTATGCGAGTAATCTATTGAAACTTTTGTATTCTTTAAAAAATAAAAGAAAATACATTTTTTTATATCCAGGGATATTTTTTTAATAAATCTTATCAAAAGGATCCCATATAATTGATAAAATTGATTTATTTTACGGTAGGATATTATCGCGTCAATTATGATCCTAAAAATTGGCACAAAATCGCGTATTACCTGAATTCTCCACGATATTCAAACATACATATTCTTAATCGTGCTCAAATCATCGATGATGCATTTCATCTTATGGAATCAGGCAGACTTCATTCTTCTATATTTTGGGAACTCACAAACTATCTAAAGCAAGAAACAAATTACATAGCATGGTATCCTATGTTCAAAGTTTTCGAATATATGTCGAGAATCTTTTCACTTTCAACCAGAAAAGTTACAGAAATTAAGGTAAATAGCAAAACAGATTTCTCGTTAATATAAAAAATGTTATGCATAAAATCATATAAAGCATAAAAATAATTTGGAAGAAAATGTAATATATCTGTGACCAAAAAAAATTCAGTTTTAGTTCTTATATAATTTCATATTTAGATTAAAGATAGAAAATTTTTTTTATAAATAACAAAAAGTACTACTACAAAACTCAAAATATTATTTATTGATTTTATAGAAAAATATGGGCGATATATTGTATAGAATTCTTCAAAAAATAGGATACGATGAAGTTTCTGTCAATGATTATTTTACTAAATGTTTGATACAAGAAGCTGCAAAGTGGGCATGTACTTTTGAGCTTCCGGATTGCATAAATACAGCCCATCATAAATTGAAACATCATCTCAAAGATGATTTTGAAAAGAATGAGTAATTTTTTTTTTTTTATAAAATCAATTCTTTTCATAATCACTCATTTTTCCTGTGAATATATACATATTGCAATTATATATCTTAAAATTATTTTTAATTAAGAGAGAATTATATAAATTATAATATTTTATAACAAATTTTAATTTTTTTTCTATATATTTTATGTTAGACTTATGCCGTGGTGGAGAGAATGGACGTACTGTAAAGGTATGATGATAGCGAACTTTGAGACTTGGTTAAAAACATTAAATTTATGGGAGAAGACACGAGATAATAAAATTCTGGACTATTTGACTTGTACTACCAATTCTGATATAATCTTTTCATACTTATCGCACACAATGAAAGAACATGATTTCAAAAATATCACAAGATTATTTCGAGCAACCGAACGTATTTCTATCTTTTTTTCTATTGTTGCAAAACATGCAAGGAATAATGAAATACTTGAATACATATTAATCAATTTTAAAGCAATTAAACATAGGTAATGGTCTTTTTTTCATAAATGTATTTATAATTACTGTAGCTATTTGTAACCACAATGATTTATCATATGTATTAAATTGTCATTTTATTTATGTAGAGAAACCAGTACAATTGCAGCATTAACTCATATTATTAATAATGTGTATACTAAGGATCAACTCAAGAAGGTAAATTACAATCCCAGATAATCTATATTTATTTATATTCCTTTAATCAAGCTGGCCTTTATCTTTGTACATACCATATATGTATTAACGTATGAAAGTTTATACCATGAAAAAAAGAATATTATATTAAAGTAGAGCCTTATTGTATTTACTAATTTGTTTATTATAGTAAATGTTACTTTGGATAACGCGACGACTTGAAATTATTACTATAATAGTAAATGTTAAAATAATACGTTTTAGATAGAGGAATTCGTGAACAAGAATGTAAACGAATTAAATTTGGATGTTCAACGCAAAACAGAAATACGCTGGTCTCAAGTCATGCGTTTGTTAAACTATCATTTAATTTTTTAAAATCTGACGATATCATAAAAATGGATAACCAATAGATGGGAGATGACAACTGCAATGCTTTCATTTATGACATAATTATCTATATAATAAGTAAATTTCTATATTATTTTTTCTCTTATTTTTAATTTCATATGATTTGTCTGCTATTAATTATTTTCTTTACTTTAATCATTTTTAATATCTTTGTAATATTATTATTACTGTACATTAATTTTACTATTACAACACATCACTAATTTGTGTAAAGTTACATAAAATTTAATATTTATTATAAATTTTTCTTGTAAAGTAAGTGTTAATATTATCTTCAAATTTTAAATAACTGTAAAATATTAACATTTACATGTTGTTTTTAGATTCAAAGTTAATATTGACATTTATATTACAATTTCCCGTATTAAAATAAATGATAGGTATCATATTAAAATAAATATTAATTCTTATATAAATTAGTAATATGTTATAATATTGTAATTGACATAGTAATAAGAATAATATATATATATACAGAATTATATATTATAAATATTATTATAATTTTATTATAATATAATAATATATTATAATAATATATTATAAAATATATTATAATAATATATTATAAAATATTTTATATTATTATTAAAGAATTTTTTAATATTTGTATTCATATATTTATTTTTATGTCAATATTTTTAATGATTGTTATATGTATTTAAAACATATAATACATCTATATTTTTTCTTTAGTAACATTAAATAGAGATGTGTATGAAATATATAACTATAAGACTACGATAAGACTATATTAGAATTTTCTATTAATTGAATACAAAATAAATAAACTGTGAGAAAAACGAGAAATATTTTATTTGAAAAAAAAAATATTTTAACGACCTATATATATGTTAGTACCTTTCGAGATTAAGTATATAATGTATAATGTCCTATTTAGATTAAGAGTTATGTGAAAGTATTATAGTATTGATAATAAGAAATAGAAAAAAATTTTAATATATAAATTAATTTCTTATGGAAGATAGAAAATTATAATGGATAATATTGACAGTTCATGTACTATATACACTGTTTAGAACTACTAATATTTTATTTGTTCTATACATTGATTTTATTTCAAGATTTAAAATCTATTAATATCACTACCAGCCTCGAATTGGACTTTGTGAAGCCCAGGTTACAATCCATGATTTGTAATCTCTCTTCTTAACTTTTACTTGTTTATGCCTCGGATGTGTTTTACACATCACATACCACCTTTCTTGCCTGCATACAAAATAACAATCCTTGCAACGAAGTTGCAAGTGGCCTTTAGTTTTTAAGCCGTATACTGGATTACATATAGGTGAGATTGGTTGCAGAAAAGAGGATGTGTTATGATTGATACCGCTGTTTGGTGAATAATTTAATTTCTGCCTGTCGCATATATAGTGAATTCTATGAAGCAATATATTTTGAGCAGTTCCAGTTGTTAAAAATTTTGGAGCAATAGAATCAATTGCTTGATGCATTGATCTAAGAATTAAACCAACATTCATTTTTGCTGTAAAAAAAATAAAATATGTATTAATTAATGCAATTGTGGATCTTTTAATCATTTCTTATATCTCGAATAAGAAAAATAATACAAGTATATGTAAAGGAAATTGTTAATTTCTTGATAAGAATGGAAAATTCAATTAGAAAAAATTTACTAACCTAATTTTTTTTTCAATAATCCAAAATTTTAAACATAATGCAAATTAATTCTTTGTAATATTAGAAACTTTAAGCACTGAGAATTTAATTACTTATATCGATATATATGTATATATACATTTATTTATGAAAAACAGTAGAAAAATATGTACCAAATTGACGTTAATTTTTACATTAGCGATATTTATATTAGTGTTTATTATGATTAAACTTACTTGTTAGAAAATAGCACACACAATTATCTGCATAAATTTATCACCTTCTAAAATTATACATGCAAGAATTAATAATTTTTAAACTCCATATACAAAATTATGTCTGAGATTATTCATAAGAAAATAATGGCTGCGTTCAGCAGAAAAAACTGCTTTGCCACTGTTGTAAAATTCGTGAGCCTGATTGGTGTATGCTCTTAGATTCAGTCAAAATTAAGAGCATACACCAATCAGGCTCACGAATTTTACAACAGTGGCAAAGCAGCTTTTCCTGCTGAACGCAGCCAATTGCTTCTTGATTCTAATGCCCAATTTCACCAACCGCGTTTAACTTTAATCTTAGGTCCATATTCTGAATCCTTTTTTATCGATAAAAGTGCCTCTAAAAGTGGCATATAAGCTTTCTGATTGGCTATAGGCCACTTTTAGAGGCACTTTTATCGATAAAAGAAGATTCAGAATATGGACCTTAGTTTAACTCACTCTTTGTCTCTTTCTAAAGGAAGAGTTAGAAGAAGATAAAGAGTGAGTTAAACTAAGGCTGTGTTCCAAAATTCACTGCCAGTACTGAAAATCTATAATGTACGTCACGTAAACTATAGATTTTCAGTACTGGCAGTGAATTTTGGAACGCAGCCTAAGATTAAAGTTAAACGCGGTTGGTGAAATCGGGCATAAAAGGCTGACATCTCATGTGCAATACTGGCATCAAGATACATATTCTGATTGGCTGACAGAAAAGTATCTGTGATGCTGAGTCTATCTTTATTCAATGTCTAATGGTTGGAAGCAATGGCACTAATGGCAGACGGGACAATCGGAAGGACAACTTAAGTAACGATTTTTAAAGGTTATTTCGCGTAGACTCTGGATAGACTGCTGGTCAGGATAAACCTATTTCGAGCTGCGTCCATAGGATATCAACAACAAGATGTCCAGAAGGAATCCCGGGGACGATTATAGAAAAGGTTTTGTTTATTTTATCTATACGCGCTTCTCATTCAATCTAAATAACGTTCGTTATATCGTGAATATCTCATCGAAGATACCTGGATGATTATTTGTTGATATAATTGCTAGATTAATGTACAATTCTGTATGAGATATTAAATGCTCGAAAATTAATTTTTTATTTATATATTTTCAAGAAAAATCAGCAACATAAATTACACTCAGAATATGTTATCTTGATTATGCGTCTAATTTTTTTAACAATGTTCCGTCATGACGGATGTATTTTATACTAAAAATGCGATCATTATTGCTGTTCTTTAAACAATAAATGTACTCAATTTCTATGCATATCTATATTAAAAAATAGATTGCTGAAGATGACCCAAAAATAGGGTCGAAACGTTCGCTATTCTCTCTTTGTATTCGTTTAATATCAATATTTATTTGATTGTATTATAAATAAATGTGTTATAACATCGACACTCGACTCGTATTGCCATTATAACTGTTTTGTTTAATTTTATATTTCGAGTCTTATACTTTTTAATTTTTGTAAAAAATAGATTGTAACGTTGTACTTTACAAGAATATTTTGCATTTTATGATTTTATCATATTTATGAATAACTATTATTATTTTAAAGAAATTTAAATGAATAAGATTGTAAGACTAATTTCTAATTGTTAAATTTTTATAGGAGATGAATATTGTATTAAGCATAATCCGCTTAAAGATTTCCGGTTAAAAAGTCAACTTTGTTTAACTTGATCTGAACTTTGCCAGTGTTTGACGTTGTCAGGGTCAAGTGTCTACAGAGCCGAGGACAGGAGAGGAGATGACAGGGATAGGGACCGTTCGCCGCTCAGATCCGAGGAGCATTGCGACTCAGATGACTCCAATCAATCCGATGCTAAGAAACAAAAATTAACATTTGGCTTTGGAAAAAAGGCTGGCACTGAACAGAAGAAAGGAATTCAGATTAAATTAGGTTCTACTTCTGTAAGTGAAATATTTTCACAGATCGATATTCTATATGCATATGTTCTGTGATATAAAATCTTTTTTTTTTCTTAAAAATTTCATTTGCTTTTATACAAAGTTCTCTTTTTTTCAAATCAGAAACCATCTCCAAAAGCAACAACAGTACAAAAACCAACAGTGGCCTCCGTGTTTAATACGGATGATGATGATGAACCAGAAGAGATGCCGGCGGAAGCAAGGATGAGGATGCGAAATATTGGCCGCGAAACACCGACATCAGCTGGGCCGAATTCATTTGGTAAAACGAAGCAAGGATTCTGCGATTCGAAAAAAATATTTGAGAAAACGCTGAAAAAGGCAATGGAAGAAGCAAACAAATGATTTTTTCATTGCCAAATATATCTAAAGAAATCATTACTTGTACATTAATTTTACATAATTACTACAAATTTCTTGCTAAAGTCAAATGTATGTATTTTTATGAAATGCAATTAATTCATTGACAGAGCTCAAATTTAAAGTTTTGCTTCAAAACTTAGGAGGATATTATCAGCTGATCTATAGATCTATTATTTCTATGCACATTATGTACAATAAATCTATACATAAAATTTATACATTCTAAAGGATCTAATACTTGTTTCTTCCTTTAATGGATTATCAAATGCTATATTAATTCATGATAAATAATATATATGTAAAATAATACATATGTAATTTCTCTTTTCTTGAAATAATAAAAGCAATAATCACGCTCTGTACTTTACATTATATGAATTTAATAATATTATGCTCTGTAATTTATATTATGTGAATTTAATAATATCATGCTCTGTAATTTATATTATATGAATTAAATAAAAAATCTTAAATATTTGTTTTATGAATTTTTATTGCAATTTTAATTTTACATAATAAAATTATTTCCTGTTCTGCTGGCCTTGACGCAAATCCTGAAAACAGAATTTTTACATGTATATAAAATGCATATTTATTTTATAATTATACAATTGTATGTTGAATAATCTCAAATTTTGATTTTTTTTTATATATCCTACATATTAAATTACACTGTTACACATAATAAAACATTTAAAAATTGATATAAAACAATAATTATATATCAATCATTGCCAATATTTTAATCTCTCATTTTTAATTGCTAACAAAATATATTCATTTGTATTAAAATTATATTAATAATTATTTGTATTTAGTTACCCTGGGGAAATTGCGGACAGGAGGTGTTCTGATACGACGATCAGCCTTGGATCTATTACGCACCACTTTAGAGTGAATAGCGCAAGAAACACAATAGTGGAGCTTGGCGTATAATTTCGGCAGCTGATAGGACTGGTAAAAGCTAGCCTCTGTTATATCTCTAACAGCAGCAGCCTCGACAATATTTCTTATTACGAATTTTTTAATCGCTTTGTCCTTAGGAACGCAGCGAGCACAGTTAGTGCAGCGAACTGGATTGACATGGCCACGACCATGCTTGGCACGTCCTCCATTCCTACGTTTGCAAGTCTATGAAAAACATACAGAATTAAGTTAAGTATATATTAATGCACTTGTGTGTGTGTAAAATGTATTAAAAGTATATACAATAGCGCCAATTATATATATCAATGTGTAGTCAATATACACGTGATTTAGATTATAATGTGCCCTCGAGTTTTCGTTTTGCAACAAATGCGTAGTGTATCAATTTAAAAAACGATAAATAATATAAATTACCATTTTGTATCGCGAGTTTTCTTTTTTCTTTTTTTCTCTTCAAATTTCCGTGAATTTTTACTAATGAGTAAAAATACCACGTTGCGTAGCGAAAACTACACAGAAAGAAGTTCGAAACGGAAATATACTATAATCATAAACTAATATAGAAGCGCAACTCTCTTAGTTTTATGAAAACCTGATGGCATCGGATTTATAGCACTTCCGGTTGGACTTACGTTAAGCTCAATTTTCATCAAACAATTTTATGACATTTATTTTTACATATGCATACAAACATGGAATAAATATAGATATTTCTCCAAAATTATTGACTATCAAGCTCAAAAAAACAAATATTTATTTTTTTATTAAAATTTTATATTTCATCCAATTAATTTACACAAATACATCTCTCCCCCCCACACACACACAAAGTTATTGCTTTACAAAAGTTTTTAAATGTCTTATTATATATAAAATAATTTAATAAAAAGTATATATATATATAAATTAAATTAAATAAAAATTTTTAAGACTATTTAACATATATATATCTTATACAATATAAAGTCTGATATATATTATTTATAATACTTTTTGTTTTTACACCAATAAGTTAGCAGAACAAAAATAATTTTATCATCTCTAAAATAAAAATTCATAAAATTAATATTAAAGAGATTTTATTTACTTTATGAAAGAATAAAAGAATACATTATTACTTTAAAAGATAGTTAATCTTTATAAATCTTACAAATCACATATTTATATTAAAGAAACAAAAAATAGAAATATTAATATAACTATATTGTAACGTATTATATTACATGTCATGTGTTTTGTGTTTATCTTATTTATATCAGTGAAAAAAAGCAATAAATCTCATAATTAAACTTGTTCTTTAGATTGCACATTTTTATAATTGGTAAACATCTGCTTATTTTTTCTAGAATATAGTAATTGTTTTTCTCAAAAATTGGAACATAGCACTCTGATTCTTTGCCACACAACCGACATATTTTATATGTTTCATCTCCAATTTTATTAAAAGACTACTTTTGTCTCCATGATTAATCTTTAACAAAGGTCTGCAAACTTTCTGTATTCGTAAGATAAATTATATTAGAAAATAAATACATACACTATTAGAGATCAATCTTCTTTATTTTTGTAAATCATGTCAAATGTATACTATACAATACATATAAAAATATAACTGTAAAATATATAAAAGTTTTGCATGTAAGTTTAGTCAAAATTCATATTATTGCGTCGCTCTATATCCCTAATTTCTAACATATCTGTTTTAAGATGCAATTTCATAATTTCTCTCCATATGTCCATCCTGTGCTGCTCATTATCGACACCAAGCCGCAGCAAAATATTTTCGTTTATTCTTAACAATACTCTTCCCGTAATATCATGCTTAAAAAGAGAGATAGAAACTGTTTTTATTTTCCAATTTATTTCTAACTGCATCGTTTTCAGATAAGAAATTATTAAAAAATCTCGATCATAATATTTTATAATAAATAATATAATTTTATAATAAATATAAATACATTTATTAGAGAAGAAAATGAAATTTGAAAGAAATTTATGGATTGAACGAGCAGATTTGACAAAGAGTGCTCACATGCAGAAACTTTTCATGGTACAGCTGATAATAATCACTGCAATGTCGTCTCAACCACTTTTGTACGTCTAACACATTCCACAAGTATACCGGGCGAGGTCGAGCTGTTTTGTTCTGCAATATGATAAATAATTTATGTCGTAGAAGAAACTTTTATTTCGCGTATGTAAAAAACTTAGCAACAGATATCTCATTGTCAGATATTCTTACTTTCGGTTTATTGTTAGAATTAATAATTTCCTCTACCATATTCCTAATTTTCGACACCGAAGGAAAATATATCGTAATAAGAAGTAACAATAAACAATATCAATATCATAGCAAAGCAAAATATCGCATCATGATTCATAGATGTATACTGTATATGATCAATTCAACGAATGACAGATCTACATTTTTTTTCTTTCGAGGTTCCTAGGGAATATTCGCGTCATCGACCGCCGCGATTGGTGCCATTGAATACAACGAAGCCGTTTGAAAGAGACGTGAGTTGTGCGAGTGAATTCGCGTGCGATGACCGTTGTGGATGAAGTGTACGTACAAATAGTCGAACGAGATTAGTGGCGATCATTAATACGCGACGAGAGAGTGAAGGCGCCTGAACCGGCCGGTATCCAGCCAGCTGACAGCATGTTTCGCTCGAAGAAGGACGTCGATCGTCACGTCCAAAATGTCTTCAGCAAGCTACGAAACGAGAACGAGGTGAGGTTACTTGATCGGTGCGCGAAAATCTACTTTTTTTTGCTCCTCTTCCTCTCTTATTTTCGCACGGCTAACGAACGAGGGTTCCGTATCATTTTTATGACGACAATAACGATCGGCTACATTGATCTGGAACGCGTTATCGATAGCCTACCTCACGCGATATCGTCCCGGCAGATATGATGCATCGGAGACCTTGAATCGTCAAAGCCAGACATGCAACGTACGATGATGGCGAATTTTCGCGGGAAATCGTCGTCGCGATACAATCACCCCTCTCAATGTCTATTTGTGGTAGATTTATTCTTCGTGGAAATCTTGAATCTCGAGTGGTTTTTTTTTACAATTGAGAAGACAAATGTATTTATATTTATTTAACACAGTCACATTAGACATCATATGACATATACATGTATATATACTATGTATGTCTCGTAAGGGCGACGTTTGCCCGATTGCCATCTTTTAAATTGGTTTCAAATATTCGCGATGAAAATATAATTTCGAAATCCTGAATTTCTGATGCAATTTTTTGTCCTTTTTCAGGAAAATAATTAGTAGATGTTAATTAGTAAATTAGTAAATTAATTAGTAGATAATAGTAGATATTTAGTTTTTATTTAAAGTTTTCATTACTTTATTAATTTATTTTAAAGATAAAAATTACTGAAAAAATTGCAAGGGAGAGAATCAGATTATATATGTATATATATATATATATATATATATATATATATATATATATATATATATATAAATATATATATAAAATAAAATGTAATTATTTAATATCATAATAAAAAAATTTATCTGAAAAATTCTGAATATTTCAAATATAATTTATTGTTATAAAAAAATTACGTTAAGTATATTATATTTTTAAATATCTTTGAACTTTTAATTTATTTCTGAATTTGTGTGTGGGTGAATTAAAATCTAATATCTAATATCTCTCTTTAATTTAAATCTAATATCTAATATTGCTCTTTAATTTTGTTTACAGAAAGATCTTCGTTGTTATAATGTTGCCAAACTGTATTATCAAGTAGGTGATTATGAATCCACAAAAAGATATGTATCTAATTATTTAGGAGTACGAGATGGTTCAGCTAGTGCACATAAGTTATTGGGTCAAGCATATGAGGCTCTTGGCCAAAAGGAAGCAGCTTTTAATGAGTACAAAATTTCTCTTGAACTTGAAGGCAGACAGGATGATCTTGTCTTAAAAGGTAAAAAATTAGTATCTGTAAATATTGCTCTTATACTTTAAATATTTTTGCAACAGTGTACAATGGATTTATTATATAACTTTTTTTTTTTAATTTTATAGTATGTGAATTATTGGCTGACTTGGATATAGGAATGGATGTTAATAAAGTAGAATATTGGGTAGATAGAGCTGATAGACAATTTCCACATCATCCAGTAGTTTTTCAATTGAAAGAGAAATTGTTGACTATAAAGAGACCAAACAATAGCACTGAGGATTTCGAAAAACTCATTAAATGTAAATAAATATCATTTATTTGAATAATAAAGATTGATTACTGATAGAAAACTAATATATGTATAAATAATTTTTTAGCTGAATTGATTGCGAGACCAAATGATGTCCAGCTTCCCATAAAATTGTTAAATCATTATATGTTGGAGCGCAAATTTGATAAAGCTTATGAATATGCCGTTAGTGTGGAAGCTGATGTTCGTCATAGAAACAGCATTGTGTGGTATCAGCTACTATACGAGTTATTAACAAAATGTAAAGAGACTAAATCTTTTGATTGGTCCTTCTGGTTTCTCTATATATCTGTATCAGATAGATATGCAGCACTATGTCTTAAGGAACAAGGCAGTGAAATAAAGAAAAGCCTTTCAGAAGCAACACAAGCAGTATTCAAGTATGTATATTTAATAATATATAGTTTAAGTTAAACTGTGTATTATATAATTTGAAAAGTGATAGAATAATAATGAGAAAACTAAAGCTGATAGAAAATTAATTTGTAACAAAATATGGGAATTGCATAAATAATATATATTCTTTATATATATTTATTTTGGTGATGCTTATAAAACAAAAATTATTTCAGTTTTGATCAAAACCTATACGAGATGGAGCTAAAGAACTTTTCTAAACAGCATGCCTTTACGGAGCACTTGTTTATGCATATGTGGGGTCAATTACATTTCCATTTGGCGTGTTTATTACTGCGCAAAACGAAACGCGAACAAGGTAGCTGGAGCGAAGCGGGAAGATTATGTGCGCCTCTGTTATTAATCGCTTTACATATGGCTCCGCTGGAAACGCGTACGAGTATACATCTCGAAGATGACGCATCTAAAAATCAATTAAATATATGGATTAAAGAAGCCGCGTATCGATGCTGTCAAGCTGGTATGTAAGAGACGTCTCGCAAACTTTTTAAACATTAAATATCTTTGCTAATACGTTCCTTTCTTTTTAGGTTATATTCTTCAAAATTATGCCAGAGATGATACAAAGAAGCTATTGGATAGAATTGATAAATTTTGTACAGGACTCTGGAGAGAGCGTATCTATCAGGTATAAATCTAATTAAATTATATGCGAATTTTTTCTAATTAGATATATACTATCTTAAACGTACTTTTGTATTTTTTTAGAGAATTTTCGTAACTAGAACACATCTCGATCATATGCAGAGTTCATTTTTTTGCAACTATTCAGCTTCTGACCCACCTTTACGTTTTTGCACTGCAAGTCAACTAAGACATTACAGTCAAAGTATGTATAATAATTCCTTTAAATATACAAAAATTTTAACAATGCAGATTTGTAGTATAATTATAATAATATAAGTATAGTATAATTATATTATCTATTATTTTATAACATATGTATGAGAATATGTATAATAATACATATACACATTTAAATTACATATTTGTTCTAAGACTTCTGTAATAATAATGAATTATATTCAAAGTTATAATTTTAAATTTAATTTGAGCAATAATTTTTAATCATAAATCATTAAATAAAACAATAATTTAAAACAATCTTAAAATATAATAAGCTCATGATTGATTGTTTACAGTCGCACAAGAAGTATGGCCGTCTTCTTTGCATCATCAAATCTGGTTCGGAATGGAGAATCGACCTCAGCACAAAGACGCTCCATATCCAGATCAATATTCGCGTGTATTTCCATCACTACAATTTTCAGTATTCAATACAAATCAGGCAGCACCTGATACTCTATGTCTTCTCGATATCGACGCATTTCTCAATGCAGCAATACTCTGCTCTTCCGCCGTTCTGGAGGAACAACAACTCGGTAGTTTCATGAATCCTGAGAGATTGCCGACATTGCCGGTTGATTTGACCGCAACGTTATCTACCAGCAATCAAGAAAAATGGTGGTCCGCGGCATATAAAATGTGTTCTAAACGTCAAGATGTAGACAGCGATATCGGCGAACTGCGGCAAGAATTGCAGCAGGGTTTGGAAGTCGTTCGTTGCATTGGCAATCACGGTATGCATCCAGTGTTGTTGGTGCATCTGGCACGCATGTTTCACTATCGCGCTAAGATGATGAAAGAGAAAGATGCGGAGAATGGCTACATTCCTAGATGGGAAACACGTTCCGAGTTGTACTGGACCGCTGTTATACCGCTGTTGGAGAGATTGCAGAATAATCAAACTTTACGTATGTCATCGTCGAAGCTGTTTAACTATCAGGGCAAAGAGATGAATAACTTTGAATTAACAAATGCCCTTGAAGAAGGCAAGTTGTTGCTGGCACAGCGGCTCATGCGCGACAAGCAATACGAGCAGGCAATCGACGCTCTTCAGGCGCTGAAATGTCCGGAGGCATCGTTCCAGCAAGCACAAATCTACAAAATGTTCGCGGACGAGATAGTAAATTCTACGCCTCGTGAAAGTCTAACATCAGAAATGCGATCGCAACACGTCATAATGTTAACGAAGGCAAGAAACTGCTTCTATCTCACATTGGACCGGCTTCGTAGTCCTGGCACGAATCCCAAGCATCCGCTGAATGCTGAGCTTGGTACTCATATCACTGACATCGAAAACGAGTTAAAAAGGATAGATCCAGATCTGGGAAGAGGCGATTTGAGTAGGAATGACATCGATAATATATCCGACGAGAGTTATTCGCCCACTCACAGCGCCGTGGATCATACAGTCACAAATCCAACATTGCTAACTACATTACCAGTCGGTAATAACTCGAATATGTTGAGCACTCCTCAAAGGAATGCTCATCGTACGCCACGTCATGCCAGTACACCATGTAGACTGCAATACCAAGATTACTTGAATCTATCGAAGAATCGTACGGAAGCACGTCCAAGTCCGGAGCGTCTTGATGCTCAAATACGTCAAATCGTGCAATCCCGGGATAATGAGATGCAGGAGCTGATGGAACAAATGAAGAACATGACGATACAAATAAAGACGTTAAATGAGAAAGTGGAAACTCTAACGAAAGAGGTGGTAGAATCGCGTAAAGAAAATCAGAAGCAACAACAGCAGCAGCAGCAGCAGCGTGTACAGCAACAGAACGTCAATCCCGCCGTCGAGCCCGATGATTTCTACGTCCTCGACGATGACGAGTATGCCGATTTGAGCTACCAGAATCAACCAACCGGACCGGCGTCTTCGATTTCCGGAAATATATTCGCATCCCAGCACGCTCGGCATCCTTATTCGTCGCTAGTATATCCTTCCGCGGCTGCCGCCGCCGCTTTCCAAGGATGGAATTATCAGGGTGGAATACCATTTACCGATCCGAATGCTCAAGCGGCTATATCATCCTTATATCCGCATACTGTTTATCCAATGCCAGTGCTGTATCCCAATCAATCAAAAGTGCCGGATAATCCGTTGCAGCAAGGACTTTTCGCATCGACGCTTTCTTCGCAACTGCCCGATCTTATGCCGGCAGCAGCCGCGACGAATCCGCCATTGCAGATGCAACCGCTGCAACAGAAAATCGAGACTCCGCGGACGAAACCTGAGACGACGATAACAACAACGACAACAATCATCAAAGATGCACCAGTAAACAAGGCACCGCCTGTGAACGTGGTTATCACAACATCCGATACACTACCGACCACAGTGCCATCCATTCAACCGACCTTAAGTGTCACAATACCACCGCAGTATCGATTGGGAGGAGGAGCAGTTGTCACTTTTTCCACACCTATAACGACAGCAACTACGGTAACGATAGCTACAGCGTCAACAACAATGACGACGAAATCGTCATCATCGAACGCACCACATTGTTACCAGATTGCCATGCCTTCGCAGGCCACTATACCAACTACTGTCAATTTACCGCCGACTACTATCTATGTAACACCAACTAACATCAACATATCACCAATGTACGCTAATTTAACAACATCCAGTACGCCATCTACGGTCACAACCAATACAACTTTCAGCAATACTTTGTTAAATACTTTGTTAAATGCTCAGAATAATGCTACTAATATTAAGACACTTGATAAAGCAGATAATATCGCCAAGCCTATCTATGAACCAATTGAATCGCCAAACACATCCGCGGAAATATGCGAACAAGAACACGATCCGATACCAGATTTCGTGCCGGTCATACCTTTGCCCGCAAAGGTGAAAGTTACTACCGGTGAAGAGGACGAGGATACTCTATATTGCAGTCGGGCCAAGCTATTCCGTTTTGTCGATAAGGAATGGAAGGAGCGTGGCGTCGGTTATGTAAAACTGCTACGCAATGTAGAGGGTAAGGTACGCTTGCTGATGCGTCGCGATCAAATTCTAAAGATTTGTGCGAATCACATGCTGAGACCAGATATGGAATTGACTCCCATGTCAAACAACAACAAGGCCTTGTTTTGGGTAGCTAATGACTTTGCCGACGAGGAAGTAAAGCTGGAGAAACTTTGTATCAAGTTCAAGACCACTGAAGAAGCGATGGCATTCAAGGAGGTCTTTGATCAAGCGAAACTCGGCTTGACTGCAACATCTTCGGAAAAAATCGCTGATAAAACTTCTACCCCTTCCTCCAATGATTCGTCCCAGATTCACAAAGCACAACTGCAACAAGCTAAGATAATTCCAACAACAGAAGCAGCATCGGACAAATCAAAACCAGGCACGACAACGCTAGGAGGATTTTCTTTCAGTTCAAAACCCATCATTCAGGAAGTTAAAGATGTCGAGGTAACTGACTCTAAGAAATCTGAAGAAGCGCCGAAAGTCAGTCCGTTCAGCGGATTTACGTTCAAGTCACATAATAAATCTGAAATTGCAAAAATCACAACAACCACCGTAACGAGCACCTCGACGCAATCGGCAAAATTTCTTTTCTCAACTCCGGCAACGATTTCGCAGCCCTCTGATTTGAGTGTAACGCCCAACGCATCACCGATATTTACCTCGTCCGCAACGTCTGGTCAGAATTCCACGGCATTGAGGAGACCTCGTTTGCCACCACCTGGCGCTATAAAATCGGGAGTCAACGAAGAAATACAGCCGCAGTCTGAAAATGAATGGAAATTATTTAATGGAACAGCAAGTCTTCAATGTCAATGTAGCAGCAACAGCAAATGGAAAAATAAAGGTACAGGACCAATAATACTATTATTGGACACGAAATCCGGTAAGATTCGTTTGTTATTGACGGACGACAAAAGCTCCAAGGTTTATGGTCATGGAATACCCCTGGATATGGCATTTACATATAAGAACGGTACTACAGTTGTTAATTGGACCGTTCCGGGAGATATCAAGGAACCTGGTAAAACTTGGTCATTACACGCCGCAACCTTCAACATTTCGGAATTAGCTTCACTGTTCTATAATACCATATCGAGCTGTCAGCAAAAGCTAGCCAAGGGCTGCAATCCGAATGAAGTTGCGAAGGAACTTGAGAAGAAAGCATCGTCGAGCGACAACAAGGATCAAAACGTACAGGTAAAGCCTCATTCCGCAACATTGTGGTCACAACTATTCAAGCCGCCAGTTGGTTCCTGGGAATGCAGCAGCTGTTATATTAGAAACAAAGCTACAGATATGAAATGCGTAGCTTGCAACGCTCTGTCACCAGCTTCGACAGCGAGTCACAAGAGCAGCTCTACAATCGCTAATAACAAGCCTATCGATTCCGACAAACTGCCATTGGCAGAATTGTTTAAATCGCCCTCCAGTTCCTGGACCTGTCCGAACTGCCATATCACCAGTTTCAGCACAAACATCTATTGCGTTGCCTGTGATAAGCCTAAGGATCCGTCACAACCGCCCAAGCCGCAGCAGACCAACATCTTCCAAGTGTCTTCTTCCAACGCATCGCCGCCTAAAACCAAGTTCTCTTTCGGTATTCCTAAGGACGCCGCCAAGGAGACTACTGATACCGGTTTCAGTTTTCGGATGCTGAAAACAGAGGATAAAAGTACGGTTGATAGTGCGAAAACGGCCAACTTCGTGTTTGGTATGCCTGTGAAAACCACTACTAACTCGGGTGACTCACCATTTACTTTCGGTTCTCCCACCAAGTCGTTCGGCTTTAACTTTGCAGCCAAGTCACCGGCTAAATCACCTGGCGGTGGCGGTGGCGAGACCAGTGAGGATGAGGTAGTAGAAAGTGAAGACGTTCATTTCTCGCCAGTTATCCCATTACCGGACAAAATCGAGGTGAAAACCGGCGAAGAGGACGAGGAAGTGCTCTACAGTCATCGGGCGAAGCTGTTTAGATTTGACACTACGGTGAAAGAATGGAAAGAACGTGGATTAGGTGACATTAAGTTGCTACGTCACAAGGAGACTGGCAAACTGCGGTTGATCATGCGACGGGACCACGTGTTGAAACTGTGCCTGAATCATCATTTGTCCAGCGAATTAGAGTTCACACCGAAAGACGAGAAAACATGGCTGTGGACTACGGCGGATTATAGCGATGGCGAGATCGAGTATATGCAGTTTGCTTGTCGTTTCAAAACATCCGAGATCGCGACGAATTTCAAAAAAGTAATTGATGATGCCAGAAAGAATGTTATATCTAACTTATCATTAACTAGCAGCAAAAGCGAAAAAGTGGATAAGTCTGCAACAACAAAAACACCGACACAGACAAACTGCTCACCAGTCGAAGAAGTAGAAATCATCTACGAGACCAAAGTCACTTCAGAAGAGAAAGCGGCTGCCTTAGAATTACAGTTACCAGAGAACTTTTATGCTTATAAACAAAAAGAAGATTGTCCCGGCTGCAGAGGCTGTAGAAAACCGAGTATAGTATTATACCCGGATGTTGCTACAACACAAGATTCAACGAGTTGGAGGCCCACATCGGAAGAGAAGACGATAACTTTACTGAAACTCGCTCCAAATGTGACTATGTCGGGCGACTCTAAAAGTATTGATACTACTCAAAATGTAACGCAGCCTACGTCTGTAAAAAATGGATTTTCTTTCACGACACTTAATCCAACAACGTTCATGTCATCTTCGACCACATCGAGCATTTTTGACAGTTCCGCAATGAGCTTTGGTACTGGCGATCTAAAGCTGTTTAACGATAAAAAAACTACAACTTTCTCATTTGGCATGAATTTGCAGTTCAGCAACAGCGAAACCGCGACAAGTACTTCGCTTGAGAATGTCAAGATCTGCAGTCCTTCCAATGTTGAAACCGCGCAAACAACTACTTCTAATACAGCTGTTCAATCGATATTTGGCCAAACGACATCGACCGCGTCCATATTTAACGCCACATTTAAAACGCCTACTTTCAACTTAGATACTGGCAAAAATATTTTCGGCAGCGCCACGAATGCGACTTTGTCGAAAACGTCTATATTCGGAGGGAACAGCGATGGTAATTCCTTCAACGTCGCGAAGACAACTTCTACTGCCGCTACGACGACGAATTCCATTCCGAAGACATCCTCATCGACCATAACTACTACCATGGGAACTGGTTCTTCGTTTGGAACTGGTCTGTTCGGTTCGGCAATCACACAACCAACTTCCAAAGCGAACGACACTACCGCCGCTACATCAGCAGTTAATCTGTCGAATAACTCGGTGTTCAATACTAACACTACCTTTTCCAAGATGACGTTTGGTGCTTCATCATTCGGTAATTCTACAATGACGACAAGCATTTTTAATACAACACCGGCAATGATGACGAACATCTTTAATGCACCACCGGCAACGATGGCGACGAACATCTTTAATGCACCACCGGCAATGACGAATATCTTTAGTACATCACCGGCAACGACGAACATCTTTAGCGCGACAACCACAACGACAACATCAAATGTCTTCGAAACAAAACCGTCAGATAATACCCAAAAAAATGACGACAGCCCTTTCTTCTCTAAGAACACCGTATCGTTTATGGCACTTGCTTCGGCGGCGGCAAAACCAGAAGCCTTCAAAGTTGGTACGTTACAAAATCACGCAACAAAATCATTAATTATTTGCTATTCAAATAGATTGATATTGACATTAATTAAAATTGTTTGTTAATAAAAATTTGTCGTTTCTTCATTAAAAACGTTATCAATAATTTTTACTCTTTTTATATCCAATTGTATAATGTCAAATTTATTATGATAAAATCTTGAATTGATACTTCTTTCAGATCCTAACTTTTCATTCGCCGGTGCGGGATCAGCGGTGTTTGGTTCAAAATCTACCACATCGTCATCACTGAATAGCTCAGCAACTGTTCAGAATAAATCGCAAGATTCCACGCAAAAAGAGGATAATGAAGAGGATGACGGTGAAGTGGATAACGAACAGGAGCACGATCCTCATTTTGAACCTATTGTACCTTTACCAGATGCCATTGAAGTACGAACTGGCGAAGAAGATGAAGAGAAAGGTATATTGCATTAAACATATATTTTTAAATATATATATATTTTATTTGAAAAATTTTTATATCTGTTGTTAAATATCAAACCATCTGACTTATCGAATATATCCTTATCAAGCCAAAGTTATTTGTAGTTTGTATTGTATATACGCTTCTACGCCATTATTTTTCCTTTTAGTTAACAAAGAAAATTTAATTTATCAAAAAAATAAATACGTTAATTATAGGGTCAAAAATTTGTCAATTAATTAGTAATAATATGAGAGAGAGAGATAATAATAAAACTATACTTGCTTAAGAGTGTTATTCACAAGTGATAGATTACAATATCGTCATTTAATCCTAAGATATGATATAATTTAAATTGTGTTTACAGTGTTCTGCAATAGAGCCAAGTTATATAGATACGATAACGCTACGAAGGAGTGGAAGGAGCGCGGTGTGGGTGAAATGAAGATTCTGTATCATGCGGGTCACGGCAGCTACCGGCTACTGCTACGTCGCGAGCAAGTTCACAAGGTCGTTTGTAACTTTCTCCTCACCCCCGACGTGGAGTTTCGTCCACTCTCCACATCGCATCAGGCTTGGATGTGGGCCGGCATGAATTATGCTGAGCAAGAACCCTGCGCCGAACAATTAGCGGTTAAATTTAAATCGTCCGATTTGGCTCAGCAATTTAAGGCGCATATTGATAGGATTCAACAAGAATTGCATGAAAAGAAAAATACTCAAGGTGATAATAATAATCTATGATTTCTCTTTTACACGTTAAGTGCGTTTAGTAATAGTTGTTTCTTTACACAAATATTTCCTTTAATGTGATCGTTTGCTTGTCAATGATATGTACATATATATATGTGTGTTTCTTATTTAAAATTGTTTTAAGAGTAATACTTATATGTAAATTATATAAATTATATAAATACACTTTTTTATGTTGATTTTATCTGCATAGGTGAAAGGTGTGTCGGCGAAGTGGAAGAGAGCGAAGAACACGATCGAAACGACGTGAATGAAGCAGAAGATGACGAAGAGGAAAATGACGAAAATGAGGAGGAAGACGATGAGGATGATCAGGAAATGATACTCATAATTGAGAAACGTGCCACTGTATTTGCAAGATGGCCGAATGAAACTAAATGGGAAATAGTAGGCTTAGGAAATTTGGCGATTCATTATGATTCCGAAATTTACGCGGAAAGAATCTTGCTGAAGCTCGATGACTCGGAGGAGTATGCAAGTAATACTATCATTAGCATGGATTCAGAGATGCAGGTAATAATCGTATTTACAAACGAGTAATATATTGTAAGCCTGTTTTTTCTTCTGCTAATTTTATACGATAAAGTCATAACATGCAAAAATCAATTTAAACAATGACGTTTCTAAACTTTAATGCAAATAAGAGTCTTTCTTTTCCTGCAATGATAGATAATAGAAAGAAAGAAAGAAAAATTTGTAATATAAATGTTAAATATCTTTGAAAATAGACGCGATTTAAGTAATTTTTTATGAAAAGATATGTGAAATAAATAATTTAAATTATATTTGGCTTAATTTGAAGATTTATATCTCGTATTTTTCTGAATTTGAGTGCATTATGTTTTGATATAAATAAACTATCGAGAAAATTTATATATATATATATATATATATATATATATATATATATATATATATATATTTACTAAATACTTATATTTAGTAAAAATATATATATAATTTTCTCGATAGTTAATTAAATTTTCTATGTATTATTATATCTTATTTTTTCTTTTACTTATTAATCTTATGTTATCACAAAGGTGGAAGGCAAAGAATGTATTTGGAGTGGGATCGATTACGCTTTAGAGCCTCCAGTGAGAAGAGGTCTGAAAGCAGTCTTCTCATCGATACAAGCAGCACAAGAAATACATACGTTTTTCGAAGATGTAAGTAAACTTTCGCTTCACGAAAATATTTTTATCATATATATATATATATATATATATATATATATATATATATATATATATATATATATATATATGTGTGTGTGTGTGTGTGTGTGTGTGTACACACACACATATGTATATGTACATTAAGATTGAAAATATGAAAAATGCAAAATGATATATTACTTCGTAGGGAGTGGATAGCGCGAAGCAAGTCGGTGTCGCCGAATATCAAGAAGAAGATTTAGGATCTTGAGCTAATATAAGTAGTTGATAATTGAGAGACAACAGGCATATTATTATTATATATAATTATCTTCCTATTATAATATAAATGTAAACGTGCTGTTTCTTGTCGTTCCTCCTAAGTTATAATGATAAGTAAAAAAAAACACACATGCTAGAGTTTTACGTATAGCTTCGTCTTTCTTTTTTTCCTTTTAGAATCAAGACAGGGATTTGACAAGTACAATAATTATCTGTATACGCATGTGGAGAAGTGCAAATTCTCGTAGTAATAATTTATATGCTACGAAAAAATTTTTATTTATAACAAGAAATAGAAAAGAGACTACATCACATATTTAATATGTTTATTCTTTATACTAATCTATATGAATCTTTGAGTTATTTTTTGTTGGTTTTTTCTTTTTGATGAAATGTGCCAAAACGAAACGTTTTTGTGAATGAAAGCACTTAATTATATTGAACTATATTAAAACTGTGTCAGTAACTCTATCTCAAAAGTATATATTTTTAAATAATTTCTAAAAATTGTATCAGCAACAAATACATATTAAATGCTCACGATAAGATAATAGCACATGGATTATTTTTTACTAATTGATTATAATGATCACATTAAGTCGCAAAAATTTCAAAGTTTATATCAGTTTGATTAGATTGCAAAATAATTACATCACCAAAATTAACAATTATTGTAAATATTAAATCTTATGGTTATATATTTAGTAATAAGATGTAATATTATCTTTCTTGGACTGAAATAGAAATTGTTAAATAAATACCTAATATAGTATACAATACAATATATAATGCGTATAATGTAAAATATTGATAAAATATTTCTTCTAAAAATTGTATTTGTTTAACAGGTAAGTAATGTGTATTATCCTCTCGCAATTAAAAATTTAATATATATTGAAGATATAAAATTGCTGAAAGATTTTGATTAAATTAAATCTACATACATCTATCATTTAAAAAGTTTGTAATTGCAACAAAAACTATGTAATAAAAGGAGCAACCTGTAGTGAAATATAAGCAAATCGCATAAAATTCAATATTTAAAGTGTGTGATATGACAAGATTTTAACTACATTTTTAATATTTATAATCTAATTATATTTATGACAAAAGATGATAGATAAGTGTAGTGAAAAAGAACTGTGGAATATTCTAGTGGTTATTTACAATCATTATCGACATATATACAAGGTGTCTGAATAAATCATGGTATAATAAAGGAGGAGACAATACATACTTCGAATTAAAAGGAACGTAAAAAAAAATATTAAATCAGTCTCATTGAATTGCATAGTTTGGGAAAAGTATTTTCAATATAAAAATAGCATGTATGTAATTGTGCATTTGATTGTCATGATTTATTGAACGTTTAATTTTTTACATGCATATAAAATATATGTACATGTCTACGAGATGATAAAGAAACGAGAAAAACGTCCGTGTAGATGTCAAAGTCAAACATGGCAATTCGTCCCCCTCCCGATGTCATCCATGATGCAGCACATACGTTTCGATAACCAGCTGACTAATATACGGGTGGACTTTAATCTTATACAAGTGAATATATCATTGTTTTCATAAAATTCCCGTTAAACAGTTCCAAGAGTGTTTCGTCAATCCAGTGATACCGCATTCTAGAGATCGGTAAAGAAACGAAAATATCTTGCCACGATGTCCGTCCTAACAAAAGGTATATGCAAATCGAGAGAAAAAATATTTTTTATTTTATTTTAAAATATATATATATATATATCATCAATAATATGAGAGAAAGAGTTTTCTTGTAAAGAATCGCGAGATTTAAACATGCGCAATTTAGAAATAGAATTGTCTTTTAAAGCTGCATTTGTTTTCACTGTGTATTATTTAAAAACAAATGAATTCATGTTTTAAACATATAGAGTCTGTACATACATATCTCTGTTTATTTTAATTGCATGCCCTAATTTTTTAAAAAGAAAAAGATATGTATGTAAGTTTTGCTCTTTTTTTAATTATTAGGATATTGAAATCTTTTACAGGTGTTTTTATTGTTGCTGCAAAGCGCACCCCATTTGGTACAATGGGTGGCATATTTGTGAATAAAAGCGCAACTGACTTGTCAGTTGTTGCTTCAACTGCTGCTATTCAAGCGGCAGGTCTAAAACCAGAGAAGATAGATAGTGTTATATTTGGACATGTCATGACAGTAAATATATTACATTACAACAATTGATAATTATGAATTCTTTTGCAATTATAAATTGATCTTATGTTCACTTTTGTTGCAGTCATCATCTTCCGATGGGAATTTTTTAGCAAGGCATGTTTTATTGAAATCAGGAATTCCATTACAAAGGCCAGCATTTGGTGTAAATAGATTATGCGGTTCTGGTTTTCAATCAATTGTTAGTGGAGCTCAGGTTGGTTCAGAACACAACTTTTAAAATATTATTTAATTTGTAAAAATAGAACACGCCCAACATTATTATAACAAAATTTTAAAGAGAAATTCATATATAATATCGAAAATATATAAAATAATTATTGCATTTATAAATATTAATTATAAATATATATCTAAGAAAATACACAGAAATTAAAGTTATTATAACAGCATGTATAATTTTTTACAGAACATTTTAACAGGAGAGTCAAAAATTGTTTTAACGGGTGGTGCAGAAAACATGAGTCAAGCTCCTTTTGTTGTGAGAAACATTCGTTATGGAACTGTTTTGGGTCAAAAACATGATTTTGAAGATTCACTCTGGCTTGGATTACTTGATACCTATTGCAATTTGCCAATGGGTGTAACTGCAGAAAAACTAGGTGCTCAATATAATTTAAAGAGGGAGGAGGTTGACCAGTTTGCCTTAAATAGTCAGCAGCGTTGGAAAGCTGGTAAATATCAATAGTATCCTATTTATTAATATGAATAGTTTTATTTATTATATCTATTAAATTAAATAAATAGAACGAAATTAGATTCATTATTAAATTTATCTTTGTTTCTTAATAGAAAAAAAACTTCTAGAGTTTCTCTAATTTAAGAGTGTCTAAAAAAAAATAATATTACAGCTAATGATGCGGGTCGTTTTAATGAAGAAATAGCTCCTGTACAAGTAAAAATTAAGAAACAGGATGCAGTTGTCAATGTGGATGAGCATCCACGTCCACAAACGACAATAGAAACCCTCACTAAACTAAAACCAGTTTTCCAAAAAGATGGATTAGTAACAGCTGGTTCCGCATCGGTAATGCTGCTTTTTCTTTTAATTCATTTATATAGCAATATTTGTGTATGTTGTATTCTTTTAAATTTTTATTATTTTAATCACATTCTTTTTTTGCTTCAGGGTATCTGCGATGGTGCTGGTGCTATTATTTTAGCAAGCGAAGAAGCAGTCAAGACAGAAGGCTTAAAACCATTGGCGCGTTTGATTGGATATAGCATTGTTGGGGTAGAACCAAGTATTATGGGAATTGGTCCCGCACCAGCAATCAAGAACTTGCTTAATCTTACTGGCAAAACACTTGATGACATGGAACTGGTTGAGGTGAAATTTTTAATTTCAATTTTGTTTGAAATTTTTTTAATAAAAGTGCAAAAATAAATAGTGTGAAAAATAATGTACAATATAGTAGATTAAGATTCATATTTACTTTGCTATGTATTAATTACGTTATGTTTCTCAGATCAATGAAGCATTTGGAGCACAGACTTTGGCTTGTGCAAAGGATCTTAATCTTGATTTAAATAAATTGAATGTGGACGGTGGTGCTATTGCCTTGGGACATCCATTGGCAGCTTCCGGTAGCAGGATCACTGCTCATTTGGTGCATGAACTTAGGTATGTAAGTATATTTTTGTTAATATGAGTATGTTTTTCTATCTACATTTTTTTGTAGGAGACGGAAGGCTGGAAAGTTTGCTATCGGTTCCGCTTGTATTGGCGGCGGCCAAGGCATTGCTGTGATGGTAGAAGCGCTATAATCAACTGAAAAGACTGATTTACTAAATTTCTTCGAAAAGTTTAATAAACAAAATAAATATCGCGAAATAATAAAAAAAAGTAATAGTACGCGGTAAAATTTATCAATGCTAAACAGACAAGATCAATAATTTTTTGTCGTGTTGATAATATATAATAATTTATAGTTATATACACAAATAGAGCATAAAAAAATATTTTTATATACAAAGTTTTTACATATATTTTTGTATATACAGAATGATATAAATATATATAATATTAATTAAAACTAAACATATTAATACTATTTTTTTGAACTTGTGTAATCTCAAGGAAACATAATGTAACTATAAAATTCAGTATTAACGATGAATTCATCGTTAAATAGTAGAACCTTGAAGTACTGTAAAAATAGAATAGGACATCCGTAATATCTAAAATACATGAAAATTATTAACTTAGTTACAAACAATTAAAAATATTACTTTAACATTAAAAACAATCTTAAAACTACTGATATATATTTGAATAATATATTTAAAATCAATAAAAATTTCAATGTATGTGTTTTGTTAAAATAATTTCTGAATCGTGGAATTGAGAATTAATTGATGTTTATGTTTTACAGATTCTAAAAAAAAATTTTAATCTTCAGAGGATTTTCTTGAATGAATATTATTTTAAATATTTGATGAAAGATTTTTAACAAACTACGAACCTCTACGAAAGTATCCAATGACAATAACATAATATTACCGGCGCTCAAAGTGAATGGACGATGAGCTCTTAGCATCATGATTTGTAGGCTGCGTTTGAAACTTTCATTATTGGAGAACCAGTTGCTCGAATACGCGGCCGTCACTATACGTGTACTCTAAAAATCACGAGTGCTTTTTTTGCATTTAATCGCGAAAATCGGTTTAGATACTTACATGGAGATGTAACTCATTACCGTGCCAGCAGAAAATGAATATCTGATACGTCATACAACACATGTATGTCACCAAGCCGATCAGCACTGCTGGGATATAAACCTTCATCTACAGCACAATAGATCATGTTGACCCGAGCTGTACCGAGCGTACATAGGTCGATTGAAACAAATTAAACTATTCTACCTGCGACACATTGAAAGCAATCAGGCAAATGATAATACAATTCGAAAGAAATTGGAAAAAGATGATAATACTAAAGATGTCTTGAATCTCCCTTGTAAAACTGCAAATCAATGTATATGTAAATTAATTATTTGGTACAAAGTTAAATTGCGGAAACAAATAATTAATTTGATTCTTTTATTTTCGATAATTATGGTAAGATAAATTTGCAATCATTAAATTTGTAATAAATTATCCAATCATTTTAAATATTTTGCATACAATAGTCACATAATAATTATACAACATGAAAAAATCATGATTTTTTTAATTTTTTTATGTTCTTTTCATGTGCATATCTCTTTATTCAATTTAATATAATTTATCCATATATTCAATTTAATATAATTCATTCATAATAACCAAAAATTTATCCATGCTTAAATTTTACGATATTTTTCTATTATATTTTTGAACATATTCGTATATCTTAACTTACAAGAATATCATATTACTATGCATAATACATTTTTTGAGTTGCTGATAGGACAAGACTTTCCCTTCGTCTAGAAATTTGTTCTTATCACTCTGCATATTTTTTTCATTATCTATCGACATGATATTTCGCTCCAAGATTGCCAATTGGCAACAGGCAACTGTGATTAAACCTGTGACCAGCGTGTCTAGTGCTACATTGTGGAAGCAAGCGATTATGATTGCACTGCCCTGATGCCCTGCGGTAATCTCGAACGCTGGCGTTCTCGTTACATTGTAAGGATACCATCCCTCCATAGGCAATCGACGTGAACGACCGGCAATCAGATCGGCAATTGGGGTGATACCCCAACAGAATACCGCTATCGCGCCAAAGCTCTGATAAGCCGCATGATGAAAGATGCCTTTCCACGTATAGCTTGTGAGGAGGTCCTGATATTTCTTGTCGTGGCGCTTGAATGCGGGACTGTTAGCTATGTCCAGAAGAGCCTGTATCCGTCCTTGACGATGAAGAAGAATGAACACCTAGAGATAATATTTTATTTATTTTCTTTTCTCTTGATTTGTCTGAAGATTTACACATATGTATACACATATATGCATATATAAATATAAATAGTAATTTATGATATAAGATATATACATAAAAAGTAATTAATATTATAAATCAATAGAAATTAAATAAAAATTTAAAACGGTTTATAAATATTTTTATAAATATTAATATATAATATAATATAATGATAAAATGTGTTATAATTACAATAATAAAATTATAAGTTACAAGCACAAGATTATTTATATAATGATGGGAAAATATTAAACTTGTAAAAATTATTAGAATTTAATATCTTTAAGAAGGATTTGTTATAATTACTCGGAAGATCTTATTAAATATTAAAAAGAGTAAAAAAAGATTGGTGTGCGATGGCCGGGAATCGAACCCGGATCAACTGCTTGGAAGGCAACTATGCTAACCATTACACCACCATCGCACCTTGATTCAACTTTATACTTAGTGCTAGACATATATTTAAAAGTAACTAAAATAATTAATAATTAATTTTAAATATAAAAATATTAGAAAATTGTAATTCACATTTATTATCACTTAATAACGAAAACATACGATAAAGCTAAAGTAAAAATATTTTACATATAATTAAGATGTAATTATAACAAAATGAATGAATAAATAAATACATATATATATATATATATATATATATATATATATATATATATATATATATATATATATATGATTGAATCCTTTGTAATACTATACATTCTACTAGAAAATCATAATTAATAATGACCACGTTTGACCTTGGAAGCGTGAATAGAATTCGTCATCAATATAGTTGCAAATGCGATTATTTTCGACATATCTCCCCAGTTAGCGATCACGTTTGCTATCTCGGAGGCAAGCAAGATACCCAAGAGGAAAATAAAACTACAAATGGTATAAAGCAGATATAAAATCCGGTATTTGCTTGCATGTGGCGGCCAGGTGCCCAAAAAGTAGATGATCGATAGGCTCACTCTTAAGTGAAAATTCGGTTCAATTGTTCCTCGTTTTTTTATCATTTTCCAATTGAACAATAGAAAGTCATGAATACCTACAGTTTAATTTTATAGCAATGATTGTGTTTACTTATGTTCTAATATAAAATTATTCCAAATATCGATTTTCTCTGTGTTATTTTGCATATATTATATATACGATTATCTTAATTTTTAATTTAATTTAATATAATTAAACTTATTTTTTTATACTTAAATCAGTTTAACTAAAACTTGACAAATATTTTGCGCTAGGATATTAATTTTATTTTTAAATTATAAAACCATTTTATAATTTATAAATTAATTAGAAATAAATTGCTAAAAAAGTCGTGTTGGTGTAATTTATGTTTGTATAACGTTACGTTATATATTTTTTATATTTAAGAAATGTAAGAAATATATTTACCTATAAGATTATAACTAACGCTTAACGTTTGTAACAATGTACAGAGACATAGAGAATATAGCTTTCGATCGCCAATCGAAAATGCCTCCTTTCTTGAAGTTTCGAATCAATCAAATTAGAAAGCTCTTGTAATAGTAGACACAATTCTCTAATTTGAAATTCTATAGAATCTTCATGACATTAATTATAGTATGATGTAACGCTGCTTTGTAATCAATCGCGACGCTCCGCTTTCATCATGCACATGTTATTTGTAAATCGTAAGGCTTATCAGGGTTACCATTATGTGCAATTACAATCTATCTGTATGTAAGTCTCTTTATAATTTTACGGAAGAAGACAATACAAAGCAAGTAGAATTTCTCTTGTGCGATGTGACAGTTGTACGATATTGACATTTCAACAGTGCCAATAATAATAACAGCTATTTTTAAATTATCAAAAAGTTTTTAATTAAGTGAAGAACAAATATTAATAAACGTGACTTTTTTTAAATTAAGATTTCGAAAATTTGATTAAGATTTTTAAAACAAATTATTTTTATATAAATATAAATGCAATAATATTTATACGTAAATCTATTTACATTTTTTTACGAATCAAAATCGGCTTTCATCATTCTAAACATAAACATAAAAATTCTAGATATAATAAACAATATTAAAGATATTATAAGATATGTATAAAATATAAAATATATAAATTATTACTTTACAATGTAAACAATTAACATATCATTAAGACTTTTATTTTTCAAACCACTCCAGATAAAGATTATCTTGAGCAGCATGTACATAGAATATGTACTGTATATGTAGTATATGGAGTGCCAGGAAGTGCCAGGAACGGCAACTGGTCGGAGTCAATACAGTTTATCATCAGTTTAAATACAAATGTTACAGTGAACTGTCGTGTGACTAAGGATTCTAATATTTGTAGCAGGTAAACTCGAAGCGAGTTGCTTCAGTTACCTGTCACTTTGCAATCTTGCCTCTCATCGCAATTCAGCTGCCTATATGACCGGTTTTTCCAGTGTTGATGCGCTGTATGAAATTGTTGTATAAAATTCCATATAACTTCATACGTGCTGCGCAAAAATGACATCATCCATTGTGTTGAGCAAAGATGTTCCTGATATCGAAGTAAGTAAGAATTTTCGATGTGAGTGATAATGATGTAAGTCAATGATCTTTCTAATGATTTCTAATTATTTCTTAAATCTAAAATTCCAAAAATTGAAAAGATATCCGAAGCTCTGAATGATTGGAATGTCAGACCAATGACGAAATGGTTTTCTTTCGGGCCCTCGGAAAAAACATTCCGTTTTAAAACATTCAGTTTTAAAACAAAATTTTCTTTTTCTATAAATAAATTATGTAATTTATTATTTTATTAAATTATATAAATTATGTAATATATCTTATTTTTTCATTTATTATATTTATATGCATTTATATTTATTTATCACTCTCGCTATTCATTATATTTATTTATCATAACATATATAATCATAGTGTCATCAATTAAAATGTATAATTTTTTCTATTTTTTTCTCAAATTTTTACATTCTTATCTTTCTTAATATATATATCTTTCTTGATATATATTATTTTCAACTTATCTTTCTTTATATTTTTATATACTTTCCTTTCATGTATTTTTTACATAATTATTACAAAAATTTTTTGTATCTTTGTAAATATAACATTGTTTTATAATTATTATTTTTATCCTCAAAATAAGGATATTTTTCAAATTGCTTTTATTTATTTCTTTAATTAAAATTATGTTATATTGACAGAAATGATAACATACTGCTGATCTTATCTTTATGATTGACTAAGATCGAATTATATTTTTTAGGCTATACTGAGCATCAATCCAAAGTCCAAATATCATGCAATTCTCGTGCCATCAACATTGACTAAGCAGAACAAACAGCATTGGAAAAGAAACATCCATGAAAAATGTAATGTAAGTCGTTTAAATTAAATCAACTTTATCTAAATTGAGTCACAATTACTTTGATATAAAATTGATATAAATTTATTATCTAAGCTCGCTTCTGATAAAATAGTGAATTGTACATATATGTATATATATATATATATATATATATATATATATATATATACAATTTATATCAATTTATATCATTTATATTATATTGTTATATTTTCTGATTTATATCGTAGAGAAGAAAGAATATAAATAAATAAAGAATATGTATATTAATATTTTCTATTTATTTTAATAAAATAATTTAATTCTATATTAGGCAAAAAAATGATATTTTTTATATAGTAAATAGATATATAATAAATATTTTATAAATTTTTTATAAAATATAATATTTTATTAGATATTATGTTATATTGAGATCATTAATTTCAGCAATGTTTTACACGAACAATTTATGATAATATTATCAATTGTATCACGTGATGTTTTGAAGAATATTTTATCCAGAAATCAATAGTTCACTGATAAGATTACAATCTCTCATTATATATTTTCTTGTATTGTTATTGTATAACTGCATTAGATTCTCATTGTATTCTTTAATTACCGAATAGCCTTAGCGTTATAGGAAACACGACAAAAAATTAAATTCAATATAAATTATAAAAATAATTTAATAAAATAGCCGAATAAGATCTAAATCATGTTACATTTTTTTATTATCTTAAGAATGAAAACATTTATTGTAGATATTTTATAAAGAGTTTGATAAAACGGCTGTTCTTCCGAAAACGATCATGCTCCGATTTGAGTCAAATTTTGTAAATAGGTTCCTTTTAGGTACAAAAGAAGTATACGAGAAGGATTTTTGGCGACTTGAAAATTAAGACACTTTTTAAGCCCTTTTTCGTAAAAGCGAATATTACCTTTAGACAGCTTGTTCGAAACGGTAAATATCTAGAAAACGGCAACCTCACCAATGACCTTGGCCTTGACATATGTGATCAAGATCATGACCCTGACTAACCTTCAATAAGTTTTAATTGGGGGTGCAAACCTATGTAAAACCTTACTTAATAATAACCTTAATTATAATTACTTAATAATAACCTATATGAAATCGTACAATAATAGACCTCGTTTCGCGCTGACTCAGCGGTGATGTGGTGTGGACCTCGCTACGCGTGGAAAGTTGCAAACCTATGTAAAACCTTACTTAATAATAGACTTTTACGAAAAAGGGCTTAAAAAGTGTCTTAATTTTCGAGTCGCCAAAAATCCTTCTCGTATACTTCTTTTGTACCTAAAAGGAACCTATTTACAAAATTTGTCTCAAATCGGAGCATGATCGTTTTCGGAAGAATAGCCCATTTTGTTTTTAAATTTTAAATTACTAATTTTTAACAATATAGCCTACAAGATATATTGTGATTTTTTAATTTTTAAAATATGTTGTAAAGAATATTATATTGAATTTTTGATTGCAAATTTCTTTTTTTCTCGCTTCCTTTATCTTATAATTAGCTTTTCTTTTCTCTTTCTCAGAGTTGCGTATCTTTGACAAAGAATTTTGACGATATCAAGCATACTACTTTAAGCGAACGTGGAGCATTGAGAGAAGCTGCGCGTTGTTTGAAGTGCGTTGATGCACCTTGTCAAAAATCCTGTCCCACGCAATTAGACATCAAGTCTTTCATCACTTCTATCTCCAACAAGAATTACTATGGTGCGGCCAAGGCGATCTTGTCGGACAATCCTCTCGGACTTACCTGTGGCATGGTTTGCCCGACCAGTGACCTTTGTGTGGGTGGATGCAATTTATATGCGACCGAAGAGGGACCCATCAACATCGGCGGCCTTCAACACTTTGCAATGGACGTACGCAATATTATTTATAATAATATAATAATAATAATTTATACTAGCAATACTTAATTTAATAACTGTGATATAAAGTAAATAATTATGATATAAAGTAGCGACAAAATATGGGAATAATTTATTAATATTTATAAATTTTAATTAAAATATATAAAATAATTTTTTTGTATTTTGCATATAAAATTTTTAAATACCAAATTCTGCAAAATTATTCTGTAAAAATTTGATTTAATATTTGTTTAATTTTTGACTTAATAATACATGTTAGCTAAGTCACTTATTATTTTTCGACTTGAAATTTTTAATTACAAAGGTAAATATAGAGCATTTCTTAAAATAAAAAAAAATTTTCTCACCTGGATGCTGAGATACATGTACTCAAGTTATATAAGTCATTTAACATAAAGTACATAGGGCGAAAAGTGAAAAATTCCATTCAGACTAGAAAAATGTACTTCTAGAGTAATTTTTTGGGAAAAAATTTTTCATAGATGAAATTGGTGTATATGTAATACGTCAAAAATAAAAAATCGAAGTACCAATATATTTTGAGAGATATTCCGAGTTAAAGAGACATGTTTTTGAATTTTGCTCATATGGCATTTTATTCGGCAACATTGATAAGAATGTTACGTGCTCGAAAACCTGTTTGCTATAATTTGTTGATTCCCAAATTGAATGATAATAATTATCCTTATTTATGAATAAAGATCTAGAGAAAGAAATGGAGGCATCAAAAGATATTTATACATTGTACAAATATTATTATATTTATATATTTAATATAAATGACATAATATATAGAATATACCATAGCATAACAATACCATATCATAACATAATATATAATATATAATATATATAAGTAATACATTTCTTTCAGTAAAAGTTCGTTCTCTGATTATACATAATGTAAATCATAGGTCTTCGGGGTTATAATTAATAAAAAAAATATTTATTTTCATGCAGTCGTCAAATTAGATTGGCCCAATCGAGTTCGAAGAGCATCGCAGAGCTTACGTAAGGTCGCTTTATGTTTTGTTACTCTAGGTTTTCCGTCAACATCTTCACCCAGCAGCATCGTTATGCCATCTTCTCCATGAATATTGAATGTCTTCTCAAGCTGATCTAAAGTGAGACCAGCAGTCACAATTTTTTTTATCATATTTGCGGTTATTGGTCCCTTTATGACAGACATAGCAACTATTCTTTTTTTTTTTTCTTTCCGAATACGATCAGCATTTACAACTGAAGAGAACGATACAGCACGGTTGATTAGTTCTATCTCTTTTATCGCAAATTTTTTTAGTAGATTATCGAGCATTCGAACATCTACGACCGCATTATGTGCTCCTCTTGTACTATCAGGTTCTAGATAATCGTCAGCAAGAACCGATAGCTTGAACTTTCTTTTTTCTATTACGCGGGAAGTTAATTCTTGGCAACTCTTGAATATGGGTAAAGTATCAGTGAATCCTTTTACGATGGATCCGAATTCTTGGAGTAATCCGACTGCGTTCATTGTCTTTACGATTAAAGGGGCATCGAACTTTACTCCATTGTGAGCTACAAGAATAATATCGTGCGATATATTCTTCAGAAACGAAATAAATGACTCGCAGGCCATTCGTGGTGATTCTGTATCAAGACGGCGATATTTATCTTCGCTGTTCAAAATCAGTTGTCCCCCTTCAATTGACAAATTTGTTATATTAGAAACTATCGTCGGTATACCATTCGATGGAAAGATGTAGACGTTGAATTCCTGATTGTGATATTTAGCTGCAATTTGGATAACTTCTGCATTGGGATCAAACCCTGTAGTCTCCAGGTCAAATATAATAGCAATCATTGTTGATATTTCTTGATGTGTAACCTTTCGATAACTTTTTCTTCTGTTTCTTCTGCGAAACTCAACTTTCTTTGTTTCACAACACAGTATTTTCAACTTCTTCCCGTTCTTCTTTTTTCTTCGTCATAAGTCTGGCTAAACTACGTTACTCATCATCATTTCAAGGCGTCGCCATCTTTTATAATCATCGCGTCGCTATATTTTACCCGCCAGAAGCTCACTGCTACTAACATTCAAGTATTGCAACGTTGCCAAATCGATTCATCTCAACAACAGAAGTTTAAAGGTACCTTTTCATGTGTCGCTCATCGCTCGTTTTGAGCGATAAAAAAGTCACGTGACTAGATTGTCGCTAGCGACTAGCTATTGAGCATAAAAAGGGCTCCAGCAGCGATTTAGAAAGAAAAGTTTCGTTGAGACACGCACAGTATAAAATAAATATAAACAAAATATTACAAGCAAGAAAATATTATAATTGGATGATTGAGTGCACAAAAATTATAAATGAAAATAATATAAAGCAGAACAATATAAAGAAAAGATTAGCAGTAGCGGTAGTTCTTTATTATTTAGAAGAAAAAAAGAAACGACGATACAAAAAAAAAGTTTTTGGGTTACTTCATTATCTAAAAACATTATAAAACAGATTATTTTTGTAATTAACTAATACAAAATTTATAAATACAAACATTCTACCTAATACAGGATAAAAATACAAATTTTCATCCGTAATAAAATTGGAATAGCCTTCTAGACATGTATGCGTCGGTACTTCATCCTCATTACAAATAGTTTCACATGACATTCTATAAATAAAAATATTTCGTTTATTTTAATGTTCTCTTGCCATTACACAAAAGATTTTTAACATAATCTTATATATCAGCAGATTTATATTTACATTTTTATTATGTATAAAATTACATTATAAAATATTATTATTATATATATTTAATATTTATTACAAAATTATATACTTACTCATTGATTATCCATTTGAGTCTTAAAATTTCAAAATTATCGCTCGTGAATGTCGCTTGTAGTTGGAAAAATCCAACTACAGAATCCCGTCGCTAGCGACTACGTGACGTCATTATGTCGCTAAAATCGAGCGATAGAGCGATGTATGAAATGGCACCTTAACAGATAAGTTTCAGGTAAAATTCTACTGTTGAGGTGAATTGATTTGGAAACGCTGCAATGCTTCAATGTTGGTAGAGATGTTTAGTGAGCCTAGCAATTTCTGGCGGGTAAAAGATAGCGATTTATAAAAGATGGCATCTTGAAATGATGATGAATTACGTAGTTTAGCGACTTATGACGAAGACAAAAGAAGAATGGGAAGAAACTATGAAAATACTGTGTTGTGAAACAAAGAAAGTTGAATTTCGCAGAAAAAACAAAAAAAAGTTCAAGTATCAAAAGATTATACATCGAGAATATCAAACATCAACAATGGTTTATAGTAAAAAAAATGTCTATTGTAAAAAAACATTATAACATTGTTTGGAATTATTTATAATAATTCAAGCGATATCGTTTTATGCAATGAAAAACCTAAGCAAACATTTTTTTATTTCCAAAGGATTTCGTTTTTTTTAAATTCTCGTCAGGAAAAAACAAATACATATCAAATATCAAATAGCAATTAAATATCAGCAAAGTAAAAATTCAAAAATTATTATTTTTATGCCATATTTATTTGCGCCAGTCAAATTTCTTTTTAACTTCCCTAGACATTATAATAATTTTAATTAGTTTTTAAATATTATATTCGCAAATTTATGAACAGTTATGTAATGACTTAAAACGGTAATTGACATACATCCTTAAAATATGTATCATGTATCATATATCATATATAATAGAGAGAGAATACATATATATCATATATTATTTAATTTTTGTACATATATTTTAAATAGTACATAATAGTATTAATTTTATTATTTCATATACTTATATATGAAATAATTAAATGATAAATATAATTTATAGCTTATATGTCTATATATTCTTCAGGTTTTCAAGCAGATGAATATTCCTCAAATGAGAATACCCAATCAAACAGTACCTCATGCAAACACAAAAATCGCTCTGCTCGGTTGTGGACCAGCTTCTCTTTCATGCGCGACATTTCTCGCCCGACTTGGTTACAACGATATTACGATCTTTGAGAAAGAAAAATATATAGGCGGATTAAGTTCCTCCGAAATACCACAATATAGACTTCCATATGATGCTGTCAATTTCGAAGTAGATCTCGTTAGAGATCTAGGAGTGAAAATTGAATTAGGAAGATCGCTATCTGAAGATGATTTAACGATACAGGTAAAATTAATTTGAAAGTTTAGATTTGTTATCTGTTATATTTTTTTAAATCTTTATCAATATAATCTTCTAATTTCGAATTTTGAAAAATATTATTCTAAAAATCTGCAATCAATTTTAACAAATTATGAAATTAAAAAATGTTTTAGACTCTTCAAGATGCTGGATATAAAGCAATCTTTTTAGGAATCGGATTACCGGAACCGAAGAATATACCAATCTTCGAAAATCTCACGTTGACGGAGAAGGATCCCACGAAAATAGGCTTTTTCACTTCGAAGAGTTTCCTGCCGGCTGTCGCAAAAGGTAGCAAACCAGGAATGTGCGCTTGCAAGCGTCAGGAACTTCCGTCTCTTTACGGCAACGTAATCGTCCTTGGTGCGGGAGATACCGCTTTCGATTGCGCCACTTCTGCTCTTCGGTGTGGAGCCAAAAAGGTCTTTGTTGTCTTTCGGAAAGGTTTTACCAACGTACGAGCTGTTCCAGAAGAGGTAATCACTTAAATTTTAATCTGAAAATACAAAAATTATAATTTGAAAAATTTTTTTTAAGAGTTTAAAGTTTAAAACATACAAATATTTGATGGCAAAATTTGAAATTTTTAAATTGTTTTCAGATGGATTTGGCGAAGGAAGAGAAGTGTGAATTTATACCTTTTCAATCGCCAAAACAAGTCATTCTTCGTAATGGAAAAATTTTCGCAATCGAATTTTGCAAAACCGAACAGAATGAGAAAGGCGAATGGATTGAAGATGAAGAACAAAAGTTCGTTTTAAAAGCGAACTTTGTGATTTCGGCTTTTGGATCAGGATTATACAGTTCTACTGGTGAGTGATAATGTTATGTTTGGCTAGAATATCAATTTGATATCATAAAAATTTAAATTAATATATAAAAATAATAATAATAATAATAATAAGTCAATATCATAAATTAAATAAATAAAGGAAAGCCAGAAAATAAAGCAATAAAGAGAAATTATTATTATGATGAGAACAGTGAAGAATGCCATGGTGCCAATTAAGATAAACAGTTGGAACTTACCGGAAGTTGATGAGAACACGATGATGACCTCGGTATCAGGTGTGTTCTGCGGAGGAGATCTTGCTGGTGTCGCTCAAACGACCGTGGAATCCGTGAATGACGGAAAGACAGCCGCGTGGTATATGCACAAATACATACAGGTATATTAGCTAGCGTGTAATGTATTTCTTTATCAATTATTAATCTAAATTCTTTAGAAAATATTCGCGCAAAAATATGGAATTTTTTTGTTAAGTTCTGAATAAATATCTAATAGCTCTATTCTTATTATTATTATTAATGTAACAATATAACAATAATTTAAAATAATAAAAACAAATTTTTTTCACAATTTTCTATCTTATTTTGATAAATTTATAAGAAACACACTAAATAAAATTGTATTTGCCTAAATTTTTATTTCATATTTTTTGAAAAATCGACGAAGTGATTTATTTTCTTGAGCTTGACTACTTTTCCATATTTCCATATTTCGATCATCATGTAGGAATCTTACGGCTTGACGGTGCCGGAAACTCCGCAATTACCGAAGTTTCACACCGCTATCGATGATGTTGATTTAAGTATTGAAATGTGTGGGCTAAAATTCGAGAATCCTTTCGGTCTGGCTTCTGCACCACCTTGCACCACCAGCGCGATGATACGACGTGCTTTCGAAGCTGGCTGGGCCTTTGCTGTCACGAAAACTTTCTCCTTGGATAAGGTATTTCATTAAAGAATAATTAAATTCAAATGACATATATTTTTGATATAAGAAAAAACATATATTTTTATTCTAATTTGTTTTTTAATATTTTTTCAGGATCTCATCACCAATGTGTCGCCGCGTATCATCAAAGGCACAACGTCCCGTCATCATTATGGACCCGAGCAGAGTAGCTTCTTGAATATTGAACTGATATCCGAGAAAACCGCCGATTATTGGTGCCGCAGTATCACGGAATTGAAGCAAGATTTTCCTTCGAAAGTATACATTTCAGCTATTTGCTGGATTCACAACTTTAATTTAATAGAATTATAAAATTAAAATAGTTTTATAATTAAATTATTGATATTTTACAAAGCTTTAATTTATTATTAAGATTTTATTATATATTTTTATTATATTTATTATATATTAATTTATTATTAAGATTTTATTATATATTTTTATTATTTTTATTATATATTATTTTATAAATTTTATTATATATTTTTGCATAGATCGTCATCGCGAGCATTATGTGCACGTATAACAAAGTTGATTGGACAGAACTAGCGAGAAAAGCGGAAGCAGCTGGTTCTGACGGCTTGGAATTAAATCTATCATGTCCTCATGGCATGGGCGAGTCCGGTATGGGTCTGGCCTGTGGACAGGTTTGTGTGTATCTTTATTCAGACTAAAAAATGTGAAACAAATAAAAAATAAAACCGATTTTTCAGGATCCCGAATTAGTAAGAAACATATCCAGATGGGTTCGCGAAGCCGTCAAGATACCGTTCTTTGTAAAGTTGACACCCAACATCACCGATATTCTTTCCATCGCTAAGGCAGCTTACGAGGGTAATACAAATCATTCCGAAACTTATATAAAATTATATTGATATGTGTATATATATATATATATATATATATATATATATATATATATATATACATACATACATACACTGTGCAAAAAATAAAATAAATTGTAGCGTTGTGAAAATAATAATTATGTTACAATTATTTAAATATTTTATTTTCTTACAATAATATCAAAATATTTAAAATAGCTTTATATAAAACTATGAAACTTCAGTCTGGTTAAATTTTTATAAAAATTCGTCGAAAGTTTTAATAATTAATTCTATTATTTAATTAATGTTTGATGCAGGCAAAGCTGATGGCGTTACCGCCATTAATACAGTATCAGGATTAATGGGACTTTACGTTGATGCGACTCCATGGCCAGCAGTAGGTCTGAATAAATTAACGACATACGGCGGAGTGTCAGGAAACGCTACTAGACCTCAAGCTCTGAGGGTCATCTCGACGATCTCAAAACATCTTCCTGATTTCCCAATTCTCGGCGCCGGCGGCGTCGACTCAGCCGACGTCGCTCTGCAATTCTTGCATTGCGGTGCATCGGTCATCCAGGTATAATCACGAATCTTTGTGTTTTCGACTCTTTTTCTATTATACTTTTATTCACCGTTTTCTATTACTTTCTTATCAACTTACAATTAGAGTAATTAGCACACAAAATATTAAAGCAACACAAGAAAAAAATTAATTAAAAGTAGATGGTAAAAATAATACAATGGAAAATTCAATAACAAATTTTTTTCTTTTTAACATTCTTTTCTAGTGTTGATAATCTGTCAAAATTATCGGGAGAATATATTTTGATATAAAAAGTATCTGAAACAAATTCGATACAAATTTCAAACTAAATTGAAATTATAAATTTCAATTTAGAAAGAAGAGAGAGAACACTCTCGATAATTAAACATTCGCTAGAAGTAAATACATTAAAATAAATTTTCTTTTACTTTAAACAAAGTGATTTTGTAATCAAATATTTAATAGATTTGCAGTGCCATTCAAAATCAAGACTTTACTCTAATAGATGACTATGTGACCGGTTTAAAAGCGTTATTATACTTGAAGAGTCTGGAACAGGTAAAGGACTGGGATGGTCAAAGCCCACCAACACTTAAGCATCAGAAAGGCAAGCCTATTTCTCTACAACATGCTCTTGGCAAAGTAAGTATTATTATTCGTCAATCTCTCGAGAAATTTTAATATAAGCACAAACAAAATTAATTAAAGTTAAATTAGAAAGCTCTACGGATAAGTTTTAAGTGTGAAGTTTTGATTAGGAAATATAGCTTTTTTATTAAAAACAATTTTTGTTTGAAAATAATAATAATATAAAATTAATAAATTAATTAATTAAATTCTATGTATAATGATGTATTAATAAATTATATGATAAGATATTAGATACAATAGCGTGAATTTTCTTTTATTATTTATTAAGAGCATATCTTATTTACTATACTTTTGTTTCAAGTCTAAATCTTTTTGTAGAATGTACCGTATTTTGGTAAATATCAAAAATTGCGCGAACAAAAGATAGCTGAGTTGAAAACTAATTCGAATCTTTTGGATAAAGTCGTGCCGATAACGAGACCAGCTCCAAAACCTATCGCACCAATACCTACTGTTAAAGACGTAATCGGCAAAGCATTAATACATATTGGCAACTACAGAGATTTGGATAACAAGAAGCAAGTAATTGCTTTGATCGACGATGTACGTGAAATGATAAATTATAATCATTCGTCTAATATTAAAATTTATCTCATCTACATAATTGCTCTTATTTTCAGGATATGTGCATAAATTGCGGCAAATGTTACATGGCTTGCGCAGATTCCGGATACCAGGCGATTACTTTCGATCCTGACACGCACATCCCCAAGGTAACGGACGATTGCACCGGATGTACACTTTGTCTGTCCGTATGTCCGATTATTGATTGCATCACGTAAGTTTTAAATAATAAATAATAAAAGCTTTTCATTTGTCTTTATATTTTATTTTCCATTTAAGTTTTTACTATTTTTATATGTATACATGTTCTTTAATTTTTTTCAGTATGGTTCCAAAAACAATTCCGCATGTAATTAAAAGAGGCGTGCCGCTAAAAAATGCAGTCGAAATTTATTAAACAGTTCAACAATTATTATCCAATTATTATCCAAAGATTTTTATGTTAGCATAATTTGTTGAAAGTTCTTGACTATTTAACTGTTATCATGTTATAATATCGGTTTTTAAAATTTATATTATGTAATAGAATAAATGATATTTAATAGATTATGCAATTACTGTTAATAAATCACCCTGAATTAAATATATGATTAGCGTCATTAAAGGATTTAATTTAAAGAATAGAATATAAAGAATATAAATATAAAGAATAGAACATAAAAACTAATTCACATTGCAATCAAAATAAAATTCTATTTTATTCAATTTACATACTCGTGCGATATACACTATTGGATATGGTGCAACATAGTTGTAGAATAAAGCATACTATATATACTAATAGCCTCTCAAACAAGTTAGATTAGTCAACTTTTTCTTATCAATTGTTATTTAAAACTAATTAAAATGTATTCTTATTTAAAGAATTATAAATTAAAAAAAATATATTTTTTTATTTATAATTTGTTAAATGAATATCTGTTTTAATCAGTTTTAACAGTTTGTTAGAGTTAACTGTTAAAGTGCAAAGATTACATTTTCAAAAATCTTCTGTGCATGATTATAAATATGCAGGATCTTTCTTTGTTTAGCCAAGTTCGAATCTTCTGTTATAAATAAGTAACTAAAACTTTTTGTTGTTAACCCATTCGTACTTCGTGCATTGACCATTGCAATAATCATCACTATTGTTAATCCTGAAAAATTGATGTTTTTATATAAAACTTACTTTTGGAATTTTTATATTATACTTTAAAATTTCTCTAATGCAAACATAGAAAAAAAATTAAAATAAGCTCCGTAATATGTTCTACATTATTTTCATTATTATATTGTTATTATTATTTATCTTTCTAATCTATCTTACTGGCAACCGTTTGATGGGCATGTACATTGGAAACACTGCGGTTGCAAGATATTGAAATACGTTTTTCCAATTCCCTCAGAAATTAAAGTAGAAACATTCTTCAGACACTTGTAGAACTCATGATCGCAAGGGCAAGCTGATCTGTTGTCAAAAAAATTACAAAAGTTTGACAAAAAAGAAATTAATAAAAAATTATTAATGAAGCTAATGTGAACCAGATCTATCATTTTGCAAAAAAGGATGTAAAATATATGATAACAGAACTTGTATGTAATATGAATAAATAAATATGTACATGTCATACATAAGCCAAGTTATATAATATTTTTCAGATGTTAAATATGAATGTTCACAACGAGTGTTGAAGATATTCGAATTACCTCGTTCATTCATTTACCTCGTGAAAAGACCATTGTTCTTGAGATTGACCTTCGTATCACCACTCACGATATCGTTCTTGCAATTATCATGTGATTTGCAACAGGCATCCGTATCTTTGAAATAGCCGAGATCGTTCTCATTTTTGGCGAGATCCCCATTACCACACCAGAGTGTTCCTAAAACAGATATCATCATTGCAAGATGAAAAAGACGGCAAAAAGTTCCAGTTAACAATGGTAATATAATTAATTTTTCTTCTATCGCATTCAAAAATATGTATACATTTTATTACATATTTATTATATGTTCTGTGGCAAATTTCTAATGTAGATGAAGCAAAAAAGTTACCAGTATACCGAAATAGCAATCAAGTTATTCAGAAAATATATGTAACTCATAGAAATAAATTTCGTATATAAATAAAATATAATAAAATTATATAGTTTATCACAAAATTTCTAAAAAGTACTTATAAATCAACAATGGGATAGTAAAAAAAGAGAACTTAACAAATTTAAAATATTTAATTGCATTTAGGCCAAACATTTCTTGCATCAAAAAATACCGAGACAGTATAAAAAAGCCAAAAGACATCTTAAAGACGTTAAAAGAATGATAAGACATCTTCTAGAGATATGTGTTGTCTGGGTACGTTGCGAAAGTTATATGATTATTCAGTTTTACACACGTTAAGTTGCATTTAGGCAATATCTTTGATTGCATTCAAAAAAGAAAACAGAGTTGTTAGAATAAAATCCTTGAACATACATCATGTATATCAGTAACCGATTATTTTATCCAAAGTTCATTGTTATTATCGTGGAATTTTCCAACAAGTTTCTGCAATGACTTGCAATGCAATAATTCCTTTTCAACGCTTGCAACGATCAAAACGTATCTCTTAAAACGTGTTTAAAATTCTTTTACAATTAATTTATTCTATCTAATAGATAATTAATTCCTTATGTAAAAATGCTTTAAAATAGTATTGTTATTTTGTGTAGAATTTAATTCTAATATTTCTATATTTTATAAGCATTTTTACATATAATTCTAGGTAAACGCATGCAAATAAAGCACAAGATTATCTCTCATAATTAACGCTCTCCTTCATAATTAACAATTTATTAAAATACAAGATTTGGCATTTATTTCTGAATTATGAAATATGAGTATTTGCTTTTTTCTTTATCTCTCTTCAGAACTCATTTTTATATGATAATTATATATGAATAATTAAACATATGAAAATATGCTTTCTCATTTATTAAATTTCCCTACAAATCAGAGATTAATTAGTCAGTAATAAGAAAATATAGCAAAAAAGCGAATTTGCATTCACATATTTTAAATTAAATTTTATGAGATTGCCACAGTAAAGTTTCTATTTTTTTTGTTTTTATTTTAATTTCCGTTACTTTACGCGTTCATTAGTTTTACAATTAGTTCTATAAAATTTATATTTTTACACTGCATTTTACATATTATATTATATATATAAACATATATAACATATAAATATATAAAATAAATATATATAATATATAAAATAATATAAATAATATATTATACATATATATATATATATATATATATATATATATATATATATATATATATATATGTATCTTTTCTCTTTAAATATGTACCTCATTTTTATACTTATATATTTTGTTTTACTAATTTTAATAAATATAGCATTATATTTTTTTAGAAACGTAAGCTTAAAATAATAAATTATTTTAAGCTTACGTTTCTAAAAAAATAAATTATTTTAATATTATAGATATATATATTTACTCCAATTGTTTCTGTTCATACGTAATTACAGCGAATAGTTCATGTTTTCTTCTTTTTTTCTGCTTTCTTCTTAAACTGCTAATAAAAATAGAAATAAAAAATAGAAATTGAAAATAAACAAATTAAAGACATCACATAAAGAAGATTGTGAAATCATTATATTTTCAGATATTCTTTAATTTAAAAAACTGTCATAATTGATAATATCATAAAAAATTCATTATTCATAAAAAATTCATTATTCAGTGTATTATAAAAATATTTTTAATACACAAAATAAATTCAAAGAATATCTTCTTTGTAAGAGAGATATTTTGGCGAAATATTGAAAATAAATAAACATTTAACAAGATATTCTATATTTTTGTATGTGTAAACATTTAATAATATATTCTTTATTTCTTGTTAATATTATAAAATGTGCTCTATATGGAAAATGAGTTTTTTCTCCCTAAAATGTCCATTTCTTTTAGCATTTGCACTCTTTTTTTGTAAATTGCATTATAAAATGATTGAATTACCTGGAGCAATAATAGGGATATTATCGAGAAAATTGCTAAAGGATCCTGGTGACGTATTATTCTTCTTATTTTCAAGCTTTATTTTTAGCTTTTCCGCCTCCTTTTCAAGGTATGATAGATGAGTTTTGTCGGAACCAGGTGCGCTCGGTGTGCAATCTATATTTCCGCTATTTTTGCAATCACCGAATTGAACAGCAATGGCGAGGAAAAGTACGAACAGGCAGATATGTGACATCATGCTATCTATTTACCTAAATGGTGTGGACAATAAGAATTGTATTGTATGTTCTCTTAATAAATACAATACACATGTTACTACATTGCATGTGAATAACGAATTGAAGAAAAATGAATTTGAAGATAAAATAAATTTAGCTATTAATAATTCTTATTAGCTTAACATTACAAATGATAATATATTATCTATGTATAATCATAAGTCGGAATCTTAATCGCTCATCAGATGGAGATGTGAAACATAAAAATATTTGAGACAAAGTTTTTTTTTGGAAATATGTATAGAGTCTTGCTTTAATTTTTGATGAGGAATATATATTTATTGAAAACAAAAGATATATATAAATTAACAAGATGTGAAGATATTTTATCGATGTCTTGAATAATAAATAATATTCAACATAGTATTTAAGCTAATACTACTGTGGAAAAATAAAATATTTTTTCACACATAAGATATAAGTAACTAATAATTCATTATATTTATATATAATTATTAATAAACTGTTAATAATAATTAATATAATTATTAAATACTTAATATAGCAGCTATATTAATGCAAGATAGAGTAGAAAAAATTATAAAATATAAAAAAAAAATTATAGAAAAAAGATATAATACAAAATATATCAATGTCATATCAAAATGTTTTAATAAGCAAATAAAAACATATAATGAACAAAACAAATAATGAATAAAGTAATACATATGGTGAAAGTTATCTACAATAAATTCTATTAAATAGATTAGCAAGTCTTGAAGAGGTTCTCCAAGATTGAAATCTTGAGGAGATTTGAAATTTTGAAAAGTACTTTTTTCGATATTTATTAATCTATTTATGAAAAATGCATATTACAATGGCACACATCATGTTTGCTTACCTCGCTACGACTGAACGATAAAAACTGATTCCAACAACTTGACATCTTATTTAAATACCGCCGCTACTTTTTCTACCAAACAAAACCAGACGTATGTAGATACCAGACGTATATTCACTAAGTCGAATATTGTCATTTAGCACTTGTGCAAATGTCAAGAATGATCTTGAAAAAATTCTACCAGCATACATATATATCATGTTATATTATCTAAACAAGTGTACAAACAAAAATGTAAACGCTCAAGTAATTAATAATGCATATTGACAATTGAATTGAAATAAAACTTCGCGTGTTTATCGTTTCTTTTCTTTGTTTATCTTCAGATCATTATGCGATAAAATTATACGCATTACACATTTATACATACAATACGCCGAATGATTAATTATTAGCAATCTTCTCTATAGGAAATAGAAATGTAACATCACAATTAATGAACAATTCATTAATAACTCTTATTTAATGAGTGACTGCACTATTTATATACGTAAAATACACTTTGATACTTTACGCATTTGACTATTAAAATATGTGATATATATTTATTATTAAAAGATGCGATAAATATAGATATTAACTTGACAACTTCAATAATTAGACCATAAGTAGACAAAATTTGCCTATTAGTGCAAGAAAATGTTATACAACCTTTAATATATGTGTGTAATGTGACGGATATATATAAAGATGACAGCCTAAAACTGTTTTAAACCGTTTAAAAAAATAACAGGTACAAATCGTTATGCAAATATATTACACAAAATATTTTACGATGTTTCGCAGCATTTCATAATGCTTTTACTTAGGAGTCCTTTGCAGTTTCGTCTGTATCACAGTCTTCGGCAGTATTTTGTCCTTGTAAAGCGCGACGTTTTTGCAAACGCGCGCAACGTGGACAACAGTGATTACGTTTAGCCCAACAAACGCGATGATGTACTGCCGAACACTGCGAACAAATAATTGAGCTCGCATCCCATGGATAAATGATCTCGTCGTTGCTGCATATCTCACATAAATGTCCCCTGAAAAGCATCATTCTTATATCAATTCTAATTAAATTAAATAAAATAAATAAATAAATAAATAAATAAATATATATATATATATATATATATATATATATATATATACACACACATATACATACATATACATATACATATACATAACAATTCAATAACAAAAAAATTAGGAATGTCATTAAAAATGTGAATAATGAGATACTAATTACTTATAATTGAAATAAACATTATATAGTGTGAAAATAGATTTTAAAGAATACATTCTAAGAAATTATACATATATTATTTTAGTAGTTTTAACTTTTGACAAATAAATTCGGCATAAAAATTGAAGCATGTCGAAATCGCGAATATATTCTCTTATACAGTAATTAAAATTAAAATTTAAAAAAATTTTTTAAATTAGAAAATAAAGTTTCTAAATACCTACTATAAAGAAAAAGAGAAAAATTTCATATACTCATATCATTCTACATATATTAAATTAAAAAACAATCGGTGATAAAGATTCTATGAATTCGACATAAAAACCGAGTCACAATAATATGAAAGGAATGTATCCTTTTTAATGCTCACCTTGCTTTACAGAGTTCACATTGCTGCGTAATATGTGCATGCATCGTATCATATGCGGTCCGAAGCTCATCCAGAAGAATGCCACTCTGCAGATCGATAAGATCCTTGATGGAATAGTTACTTGAATTCTCGATCATGTGCGTGCGCAACCCGATTTTCCATGGTAATCCTTGAGTACAAGCGTCTAAGCATAGAACCAAGTATTTCTTCATCATCTGCATTTCTCCTCGCATTCGCTACAATTTAATCAATTAAAATTTGATTCAATCTTTGTATCTGAATATACATATAGATATTATGAATTTATTAATTCTTTATTGCGCTGCTTTCGTCATATTAATTGAAATGCAAGTATTCTCAGATTAAAGTTATCATATTTATATTACATTACAAAGAAGTAATTTGATTAATTAATAATTTGATATATATTGTAAGTAAATTATTTAAATCCTTCAGAGCTTTACTTTAGTGAAAAAAAGATTTAACTTATACATATAAAATTAACATTTTATATCTAGTAATATTTCTAAAAAAGTTAATTTTATTAATCTAAATATATATATTTTTCAGATATGTATTATACATAATATGTGATTGGGCTTCACCTTCACAAGCGACAAATCTGGGACCAAAGTGAAGAGTTTCGGATTTAATTCTTCCAACGGCAATACAGAACGATCCTCCAAAAGCATAAGAAGTTGCGCCGCGGCACGGGACACTAGGCGTGGTTCCATATCCCAGTTTCTGATCACTCTCGCAGGAATAACCATAGCTGTGTTCCAATGGCATCTCTGACAGTAATATAAACCGCTATAGTCACAAAGTCGCGGCTCCACCCATGCCGATTCTAGAATCGTTATATCTTTATTAGCAGATTATATCATAAATATTATACAATTCAACAAAATTTCTATGGAAAATGTATTTACATTTATACTTAATGTATCGTTGATTTATTGAAAAATTTTTGTTATTATACAGGGTGTTTCTAAACCTATGTCAGAGATTTTAAGGGCGTATTCTAAGGGTCAAAATAAGAAAAAAAGTTCTTATAAAAATGGGTTCAAAAATACTTTCCCTCCGAGTTATAGCCCCCTAAAGTTGGTGAAAAAAATCGCAAAATGTATTTATTGTAGCTGTCGGAGACTTTTTCACAGAACATTGAAATTTTGCACAGCAAAATTATATAATAATTAATAATTAATAGTGACCTTCATTTTTTCAATACTTTTTGCAATTTTTTAGGTTTAAAAACACTCTGTATATCCATACATTTTCCTAATATAATCACATGTGATAAGAAATTGAAACAAAACAGGAAAATGGAATTAAAGAATTTGCATCAAAGTGATAACGTATATGTGCACGTGATAACATTGTTAATGTAGATATAAATATCTTAAATACCTGTGTGCTTAAAAGTACTGCCGAAGCAAGATAGTGATAATCCTTTTGAGAAAGCTTGCAAGAAGACAATAATGTACTTACTATAATTATCTCACGGGATATCTCTGCATGCAATTATTAAAGGACAAAATAATAAGCAGACTTATAAAATAAATGATAAATATAAACACGTATAAAATAAACGATAACTACTTTATTTATATATTATTAGCAAAACACTTATCTGGCTCTCTTGTAATCTGAAAAATTATACTTACTAAATGTTATTCTAACTTTGCATTCCGCACAACGATAGCTTTGTTTTGAAAGGCCTTGCTCTGGACAGATGTCTTTCGTATGGGTGTAACCACCGGCCTCACTGGCGATCACATGCACGCAAACACGGCATACATTACTCAGACACTTCCAATGGCAACTAAATTTGCAATCTGAAATAAAAAATATCGCATAATCATATAACAAGATTCGTAGTTATTCATTAATTTTATTAATTCAACATTTATAGTGATATATATATATATATATATATATATATATATATAGATATTAGTGTCCATTAATCAAAATATGCTAAATTATTTAATATTTACCGCTACACATATACCACGATTGCAGCATCGTCCAGATTGCTCCGCTGCAGTGATCACAGTAAACTGGCCCAGATGTAGTGATATGATATTTCTGCGGCACAAAGTGATGCCCAAGAATCACACAAGTTTCAAAGAGATTCTCATCCGAGGTCTCGCGCAACTCCTGCGCGCGTAAACGTAACTCAATCAACCGTCGAACAAGCCATTTACGCTCGTCTGAACACTCAGCGCTTTCCAGCACCATCAACTTACACTTCTGTACCATTTCTTGAAGATCTTCCTCAGAAGCATCCTAAACGAGAAAATAGTTTGTATTGATTCTTTCATTTTTTCATTTATAATAAAATGTATAATTATTCTTTAGCCAACAGATATATACAAATAATTAATTATATAATATAGAATACATTTTATTATTTTTTATATATATATTAACTTATTAATTCTAGATTGGACTTTATTCAAGTATTATCTTATATACCTTGGATAATGAGAGCATAGTCTCCACTGATTTTAGACTAAATGGAATAGTTCCTTTGCTGTCAGAGCTATCATCTGCTTCTCCTGTCAAGTAGTCGGAAGAGGATGATGGCGTCGATGTGCCTGTACCAGAACTATTCGCTCGTATCCTTGATTCATAATGTGAGTCAGTTTCTCCAACGATGGGAGAATTACTTTTTATGTCTACCATTTTCTATAAGACACACCACACACACACACGTACCATGTAGAAACAGATAAAGATAAGTGTGTCATATTTCCTCCAAATAAACTTCTTTCCATATAATCATGTTTATTAGTATGATAAACATTTCCTATAACAGTTTTGTTGCTCTTAACCCTTTAAATCAGTTTTAAACTTTCAATTCATTGAAGAAAAGAGGGAATTATTATATCATGTTACTATTACAATCAGAAATAAAACTGATATATTTAAAAAAAGCATTATGCACTACATATATATAGAAATATAATTTAAAGAAGTTGAATATAATTTAAAAACAAAATTGGATAGAAACTGAAAAATTTATTGTATATAATTATACCTTATATAAATGCTTCTCTATGTTTTTTCCCTCTGCTTTTTCACTTTTTTTAGAATATTCTTATCGATTTAACTTTAAAATATATCAATAATAATAATTCATCTGAAGAAAATGTACATACCACTTTAGTCTGTTTTTTAGATAAAACAGCATGAGTGTGTAATATACCTAAATATATCCAATATATTTAATTCCAACTTGCGCACAATTCACAAAAACAAATTAAAAATTCAATAATAAATTAATGAACAAAATACAAAATTTTAAAGCCACTTTCGCCCATCACTTAAAAATTTAGGTTACGTTTAACAGGTTGTTTTTCTTTTTAGGGCGCGTTCCAAAATTCACTGCCAGCGCTGAAAATCTATAGTTCACGTTACGTATATTGTATATTTTCAGCGCTGGCAGTGAATTTTGGAACATAGGCTTAATCATAAGGATGCGTTCCGAAATCAGCTGATCTAATGAAGCTCGTTTTCAAAGCGCGAAATTGAAGTTTGACAGATCACGCGATAAATTTGATTTGACTTTCCATTTTCCACATTTTTGTCCCGAAATTGTTTGTGACTATTGCTTGGAATAAAAATTACTTTAATTAATCGATATCTATTAATTCGGTTAAAGTTAAAAATAAAACTTTACCATAGAAAAAGAAAATGTAAAAAAAAGAAAAAAAAACACATTTTATTTTAAACAATTTATTTTTTCTCTACAAAAGATTTTATTTGTAATATCGGTGAAATTAGAAAACATGACGAGATTTACAAAAAACTAACGATTTTACAAAAAACTAACAATATTTGTACAATTAATAAATATTATTTCATAATTTTTCAATTTTATGATTAAATATAATATATAAAGTTTTTAAATATATATTACCAATTTTTTATAGCACATATGTTATAAAAAAAATATTTTTAAATAGTAAAATCACTGTGTAAAAATATATATCTTAAAATTGTATTAGGACGGTTTAACTTTTCTTTCACATAATATCGTTACAAAAGATATATAAGAAGCATAATCATATGAATTTAAAATATATATTTAAGAAAAAGACTTTTATGTGTGTGTACACTTTATGTAAATTAATTTCAGTCTTAGATGTAGGAAGCATATGTATATTTGGAAAATTCTATTCTTTTTCTTGTTAGAAGTTTACACTACACAATTATACTATATGAATTATATTAGATCTTGAAAAATCTATAAAAAAATCAATATATGCACAAAGACGACGTTTTACATTCACATGTTCAGATCATTAATTTCTTATTAAAAATATGCATCCTACGTTATGATGGTTCTATTCATAATATCCATATCCTAAACAAGGAATCATGAAAACCTGAAAGTAGTGTCAGAATTTTCAAAAATCGACATTTGGGACGTTTTATATCAAAGTGTATGAATCCAAATACAGACTTTTAATAAAAATTTTTAACACTATACTGCTTAAAATTATAAATAATATATGATCTATTATCAATTTATTAACAGGCGAGAGGAAGTTCGAAATATACATCCTAGAACGTATACAAGATCTATACAATCCTTCCTGCGCAATTATTAATATTTTCTGGCACAGTCAGATTCTCGTAGCATTATCGTTCAAGCTACTCCTGAAATCTAAGTTTATATAAATATATATAAATATAATTTCAAGTTTTTTATTTATATATATTTATACAAATATCTATTCCAAAAATAATGCCTTTGATTGAAATAATATGGAATGCTCCGTTCGATCTAAAGATCATGCATAATATATTGCGTTATAATTTCTGAGAAATTATATTTTGTCAGAAATAGAGTTTGATCCATTTCACACATGTCAACATGAAATCACGCACTTCGAAAAGGAAAGAAAAATGGCAGGTGGAAGAAAGGCGAGGACTACTAACTATAATATAATGGACTTAATACTTATGCTTTGGTTTTTAAGAAAACATCCTGCAGAAACTGTGACATCATTATTCATAAAAAAGCATCAAAGAGAAAAAGAGAAAAAAAAAGTTATTCATATATTATTTCGAGAAATTTGAAACACAAACGCGTATCTATATATTATTGTTATTATTTATATGTAGGACAAGATCATTATCTCATGAAATACAAGAGCGTGTATATGTGTGTGTACATGTCTGATACACATTGGGACTCGAATTTTATACTTGATCGATCTTTCGGCAAATTAACAGTTGAAACTAAGAAAGACGAGCGATATGCACGAATTTTCTTGTTGCTATTGATATTCAAAAAGACGTTTTCTTGCAGGATATGTACCTACCTCTAAAAAGCTCAAACATCTGAGAAGATAGATATTTAAAGGACATTCTAATCTTTCAAATTTTCAGGTATATTTTAAATTCTTACATTACGATTTTCGCTTTTAACATACTTTTTTTGCTTTAAAGTAAATTTTTCAAACTATTAGTCATATTTAACTAAATATGTACGCTGAAAATACACGCATAAGGAACCCACATTGTACACATTCCTTTTGGTAAAATCAAAATTCAAGTCCCACTGATATCAGTGAAAATAATATAACAAAGAAATTAAAGGCATCAATATGTATATGATTATGTCTACAATATTACTGAGCCATTGTGATTAAACGCGAGATACAACTTTGATCATCTATGTAACAAATACAGTTTGAATTATAAAAATTACACTCGTTGGATAGAGAATTATCCAATGCTCAAAACATGATTTATCAAACATTATCATTACAAATAGATAACAAAAGCTAAAATAAGAGTGAGCGGTGAGTAGGATAAAGAGCAAAACAGAGGATGATGAAAGAGAGAAGGAAATTATCGCATTCATACAGCATTATTGTATATCACTACTTAAAAAAAGGAAAAAGAAACAAAGAATGAATCATTTATAGTATGGATACGCTTCACTCTGGAATAAATCTAACAGAACGATTATGAGACACATGAAGCGTCTTCTTGTCGATATGTATATAAGTAGCATAATGAAAGGAGAACACTCTTGGCGCTACGCTTACTCGTACATCAAAAGAAGAACGTATTAGAGGTATTTGTCCTCTAAGATACATCACACTTGCATTAAAGTTCCAATTCATGTCCTATTACGAGAACGCTGCTTTTTTCACTTTGAACGACAAGATCGACGAGAAAAATACACCGAACTTTAGATTCAATATGCAGGACATAGATCTATTTCCTACATCGATATGCCAGAAATAATCACGTAATACGACACGTCGAATCTCTGAACTCTCACACGTCCGATGACGCGGTCTCTTGTATTCATCTGTGATTGTCCTGATTGATCTGCTCGACATGAATGTGATCTGTTGGTTTACTTTGATTACTCGCATCTGATAGAGAATCGCTGTCACTGTTTGGAGCTGCGCGAACCGGCGACGGACTGTCCACTGGCCGGAAGGAGAAACTAGGTGAATCTGCGCTCGATAACGATTCAGGTGTGCCGACAGAACTAATAGTCCCTGGAAGTGGACTGGACATTGCATCTAGCCTAAGAGAAATGATTAGAGAATTTGATGAACTGTATAAAACCATTTCATATATATTCATTTCATGTTGTTTAGAAAACGATCGATTCTTCAATAATTTGACTCAATATTTAAAAATCTAGATATATTTAGTACAGTAAATTAACTAAATTGAGATTTTGGCAAGTCAATTTTGGTAAATTAATTTTCTTTTATCTTATTTAACTTGTAATTTCTTCAAAAATTTGATTTTATATAACAAAAACTGTAACCATAATTTACTAATTTTATTATTTTATTTTAGGAAACATATATAAGAAGGATCGATATAAAAGCATACCTGGATGTAACCGATGTCAATAAACCAGATGTGCGCTTTGCAGGTGGCTGCAAGTTGTGATCCATCCCGGTCTCGTCTAATTCGAACTTTCTTTTAACTGGCCCTAAACAGCTTGGCCTTATCGCTATAGGACTTAAGCTGCGCCTATTATTTCATAAGATATCAGTAAAAAATAATAATATAAATATGAATAAATAATATATGTCTTAACAAGTATCTTTTTTCAAGAATATTATTTCTACAGGCTATAAATGAACATTATATGAACATTATAATCTATATAGAAAACAAATGATACATTTTTATTTATATGTAATCTTGTAGTAACAACTTTAAATGAGATAAATTTGCAGTGCAAAATAACCTACCTTGTGGCAAATGCTTTTCTCGTAGGACTAGGAGACAAATTATTCTTCCAAAGATGAATGCCAGGAGAATAACACTGTCTTTGATTAAATCCTGATCTTGTGGGTGAAGGTGAAGAACACTGCGATGAGCCAATGGATAGATTTAAACTTAGAGGATCTAACGACCTCTTTGGTCGTTCCATTTTGTTAAGCTGCTGTGTAGAAGGCTCTGAATCTTTGAACGATAGTCCTTCCGCCTCCAAAGTGAGATCTTCCCATGACTGAGATATTTGCATGGCACTATGAATTTCCTTCTCATGTGCAGCTTCCCGGCCAGCAACATCTACACATTCTTCCTGTCTTAATTGACTCACACGTGGTGTCAATCTAGGAACATTACCAGGACTCTAAAAATAAGAAAAAATTGATATAAAAAAGGTCATATCGTTGAATAGTTTCTTCAAAATTAGATAATATATCACATTGTGAAATAAATATTATATATTGTCATTGATCATGTTTTTTTCATTAATTACAATATCAATTTAATTTTATTTTATAAAGTAGAAAACAAATGATATATTTTTATTAGAGTAACAAGAGAGTAACTACAGATAATATCAGGTATCAAATAATTATATTGTTGATTAATGAAAAATAAAAGAGAACACAAGTAACATGATCTTACGCTAGTGCTGAAGCGTCGTGATCGCGTAGAATTAGAAAATATATTGTAGGTTGACACAGCATCCCTGCAAATAATAATATAAAAAATGTTTAAAGATAATTTAATTTTTTTATATTCGCACAATCGTTGTTTATATATATGTATTTGTATATTAAAGATCTTTCCACTAAATTATATGACAAATATTTGAAAATAGGCAGAATCTGAATCTTCATTAATTTATAATAGCAACCATTATACAAATATATATTTGTCTAGCATGAATTAAAATTTATTAAATATAAAAAAGAGAATATATTTTAATGTACATCATATTTTTATCAATATTTAAATTTTAATTGCAAATATTAATAAAAATAAAATAATAATAGTAAAAAATATAGATATATGTTTTTTACAGTATAATTCATACCTCTATTTCTAAAAGCTCTTAATATAAAAATAAATAAAACATAATCCTTATGTATTCTTATATTTTTATATAATTTATATTCTATTATTTATTTTTATACAACTCGTATTCAATTTTGCCTCCAAAGAATAATCTAATATATATTTTTTTATATTATAATATATATATATATATATATATGTATGTATATATATATGACATTATTTCGCTATGAACATGCATGTGAAAAAAGAATTGTTCTCTTATTTAACACTATGCAATGGTGCTACTTTTACAAACATTAAACAGTTTAAGCAAGCAATATTTCAATTATTAATTCGCGAGAAAAAAACAATCCCTACAAATAACAACTTCTGACGATAAAAATCATTATTGTAATTACAATTATATAGCACATATTAAATTTTAGGGTAGAGTCTCAAAAACCTGAACTGTATTATTGTCCTAAATCAGAAATAACAAATAACCGTATTCAAGGACGCAATCAGAATACCCTCTTGGATAAACAACAAAGAGAATCTGCAGACATGCTCACCTCGACGATGATGTAGACGGCGTCGTGACGGACATGGTCGCGCTAATCTCGTTAATCATCGGCGCACTGCTGGATCGCTTCAGGCTTACGATCGGGCAGTCAACATCCATGATTGACGGGGCAGCACGCGGCAGTCCCAAATGTATCGAAACAACGTGGGGCAGCGTCCACGTGGTGGAGGCACATAGAAGAGATCTCGTGAATATCCCGAGAGTATCCGATAATGTCGTCTTCCGTTATTGGGGCTGTCGCCAGGACTTTCCGATTGTGGCAAAATACGACCCCCTGTGTAGCACCGTACGTCGTCCTCGTCGGCTATCGTTGCTGCAGCGGGCATCGAAGTATTTATCTATTCATTATCTTCAGGAAGATACGAAGAAACATGCTGAATCTTCTCCACGACTTCCCTGAGACTCATCTTCCGGAGGACGACACGATTATCACGATTGTATACGAGTTTCACAAATAAGCCATCTAAGGAGCAGTCGAGGTGACTCGGGACCGGTTCACGATGGGACCGACAGATCAGAGTCGGGCGAGTCTGACCAAGTGTCGTCGCTGCTGCTGTCGATATTAGAAGAGAAGCTGGATGCTGTTGTATTTGTGCAAGGTTCGTTCGGTGATGCGACATATTTTATCGATCATCTTCCTTTGTAACTCCTGCACAAGCACGTGGCAAGATTATGGAGATACATCTGGAAGAGAGAACTGTAAATTAAACTTTTTGAAGAAAAGGATTGGACAAGCAAGTGAATAAATTTAATTTGTACATATACAACAATCACGCTCGGTATCTGACTATTTGTGATTGGCGCGTACTCTCACGTCTATCTATCTAAGCCCAAAAGCGCATGCCAATCGCAAACAGCTGTTCGTTGAATAATTTTGTGCTAAATATATCTGATGAAATTGAAACGAAAAGAAATAGATCGCACGTGATTGGTTACGCCATATTGTTTTTCTAGATGCATCAAGAATAACACTTTTTTTTTGCTTGACCGATTTTTTCCAATTTTTTACTTTGGACAAAATTTGAATTTAAAAAAAAAACCATACATATATAAAAAATTTCTGAAGCATGAAGAAATGTTTTATTGCAAGACTGCAATATTGTAAATATAAGACACGCAAAAAAGGTTTCACCTTGTATATAAAATATTTTATATATCTTATGTTTTATTTTATTGTAGCTTGTATATAAAATTCTTTATGTACATATATATATATATATATATATATATATATATTTTATATGTCTTTGATATGCTATTGTAAATATATTGCTATATAATTATTAAAGTTCAGACACAATCAAAAGAGATCAGGAAATATATATGGAATTGAGTATAAGGAATTATAAAAAATCAAACTTATATCAGACTAACACATTAAAGATTACACATTAATTAAAGATTAATATTTTAATCTTGATTCTTTACGATTCCTTACGTTTAATTCCATATTTCTTATTCCTTGTATTGTATCTGAATTCTTATTCTCGGAAATCTCTTACAATTCGACATCTCTACAATATACTATAATATTTACAAAATTGCAATAATGCTGCAATATATATATAGATATATTATATATACATAATTGAAAGTTTATGCGTTCTACTTGGAAACAACGAGCCAAACGTACCTACGTAGTATTTTCACAAATCGCGTTGCGATATCCTCGAGAACTTCCCGCGAGCTACGCCAATTCAAAACCGGACGTTCTTTCCACGACAGTTCTAATTGAAAGAAAGAGTTTTCTTTGCCGTCTTGTCAAGCGCGACGATTTTTCTTTTCGAAAATTCGTCGTGTCGCGAGCGGAAGCCGTGGAGGAAAATCCGGATGTCGTCACTCGCGTCCTTCGCGAGAATGTTGCAACGTGATCGTCGTGGTATGTAATTTTTCTTTCAGCGAAATCGTTGTAAATTTATCGCATCACGCGCGCCACAATAGATTAAATTTCACGATCCGAGCCGCTAAGAAGCGAAGAGGCCCGGTCGCCTGCTCGCCCGGTTTTCCTCTCGAAACTCGGTCTGTCTGTGTTCACGGTTCCCGATGCGGCTTCTGTCACGCCAATTGTCAAAACGACAGCGCGTAATATAACCTCTCCTCCGAGCCTCTCGGTCGTAGGATCGTATCCAGTGAACGATGCTGTCGCTTATCCCGTGCTCGATCGTCGTCGATTTGGATTTCGATCGAACGACGATAACGATAACAATGACGTCGACAACGATATTTTCGCCATCCTCGAGTCGAATATCCTGATCATGCTTATTTGCATCCATGTTAACCTCCTTTCTGATATCGTGAATTCGAGCTTCCAGCATGATTAAAGAAATTCGCGATTTAAATTAGTAGATTTTGGGAAGAGATACGAGGATTATTGATGATGGTAAACGTTTCGTTTGCCTTAATGAAAGAAAGTTATAAATTTCTGGTAAAGTTTGGCATCTGGCTAATTTTCTTTTTGATTTTTGTTGCATAGATTGACTGTCCTTATGATGGATGTGAGCACCGGTATTAATGACGATGTATCCTTCCGCTTGGGGGAAATGTTTGACAGTTATGAAGAACTGGAACAAAAGCTAGACAGATTTTCAAAGCACAGTCTGGTGCATTACTGGAGGAGAGATAGTAGGACTGTGAGTGGAGCTCATATGAAGACTGCACGACCCATCAGTGAACGATTAAAATATTATTCTGTCAAATATGCTTGCATTTATGGTGGCCAGAAATTCCTACCACGTGGTGCTGGCAGAAGACAATCTCAGTTGGTTTCCTATTTTTTTAACAATATATATTTATATAAGTATTAATATTTATCTATAGTTTTAATACATGTTGTTTTTATTGATATATGATAGGTCTATACGAACAAATTGTCCTGCTCACATTATGCTCAGAGCATCTAAAGATGGCACCAAGTTGGAAGTGACCAGTGTCAATAATGAACATAATCATGAAATTTCAGAGGTACGTAGATTTCAGCAACTTATTTTATTATCCTATTACAAGAAATTTTATAGCATCCAGACTATAAAGTAATTCATAAAAATAAATTAAAAACACAATATTTTTTTTATACAAAATTTCATTTTTAAATAAAAAAATATCACTTTATGATGATTTTTAATGCTATGCAATGTTATATGTTTCGATTAGATTTTTATAAAAAAAATATTTTATTCAATAGGAACTATTTAAAAATCTTCCACAAGAGAGAAAGCTCTGTGGTGAAATTAGACAAGAAGTTCAAGACCTCTTACAATTACATATTGATCGTAAGAGATTAAGGGAGTATGTGCGATTGCGTACTAACAAGGTACTTCGATCCAAAGATCTGTTCAACATAGCAGCAGCTAATAAGCAGAAGAGAATCATCACACCAGAGCGAGCATATCAGTTAATTAAGAAAATTCATGACATTGAAAAAATGCAGGCCAGAAATAGCAATAGAAAGATATATCCTGAATCTGAAGATGAAATAGCGCAAACTATAAAAAGAATGAAGAAGGAACAGGAAACTGCCTGGGGTCAAGATGTAAGACAACTATATTTGCTTTATATTCACTTTTTCATGTGTATGAATAATGTAAAAAAAAATTTTGTCTCTTCAGGGATTATCGACAGAATTAGAAGTGAGCGAGGGAAACGATGGTGAAGATTCCTATAGCGGTCAATTGACGCAAGAAGAAGTAGTCGATGAAATCGATACAAACGAGGATGAATTATTGAGAGCGGACAATGAAGGTGATATAATAGCAGCCGATGGAGAAATAGTAGGTGAATTGGTAATGGAGAATGGCGATCCGTCAGTGATAGTCGAGTCTATCGTTAATGCAGACGGTTCCGTTTTCGTCGATGAGAGGGAATTTAACAATTACTGCAACAATCACTTGTCGCACACAGTAGATGATAGTCAATCGCCGAAGTCGCGTGGTAAATTGATTTTTTTTCTATAATATATAATACATGTATAATAGAAATATGTATAAATTAAAAGAGAGATTTCGTATATGTCAGTTTTAGATATAGAAGCTATCGCTTCAACTACCATAGAGAAAGTCACAAAGGAAACGTCTGCTTCGCCTAATCACAAGTCGCAAGCTGACTCTTTAACACTGCAACAGTCGCCGAAGTCACCTAACAGTTTTCACGAAGCGGACTCGAGAATTTGGATTATGAAGGAAAACACTTCCATGGAAACGGAACCAGAAAGCGGACCCGAGAGCGAGACTACAACAACCAAGCCAATCCCTATGGTGAAATCGGATATGGAGACGCCTGAGGTAGTATTGTCCGATGAAGCGAGTCACCAATTGCTTCAGGAACAACTGGCGGTATTACGCGCCGAAAAAGGGAAACTGTACCACGAAACTGAAGTATTGAAACTGAAGAAGGACAAGCTGAAGTTGCAAATTAATTGCTATTCAAACGAAATAAGGAAACAAGAGATGGAGAGGGAGAAGCTTAGGCTCGAAATCAAGTTACTTCAGTCTAAAGTTATGGAAGACACTAACGATGTATCACACTACATCTTTGTGCCTTAAGTTCTCTGATTCTATTGTAAAGTAATTGTAAATAGTACCTTACATTGCTTAAGAAGATATATTTGCATGTAAAGATTACATGCTCGTATATCCAGATATATGTTTATTGCTATAACAGAGTTTTATCTGTGAGATTATCAAAATGAATACATTGCAAGCTCATATTGACAGCAATAAAAGTAGATTTTGCTACTAATTCTGATAAGATGAGATATTCTTCCTTATGAAATGTGTGATATGTAATAGATAATAAATATGATTATATATCACATAAAAATATATATATGAATTTTATATGGTATCAATTTATGAGTTAATTAATCCTAAAACATTTCTCTTGATTTCTCACATATACAATTTTAACTTACGAAATAAAGTGGTATTTTTATTTATCCTAATCGGTTTTAATATGGATAAGTATTACTATTTTTAATAGTAATATTAATCCATATTAAAACTAATTTTTAGTACTATTAATATGGGGATTGATAGTAATATTTTTTGAGAATTTTGTTCAACATAATATTCGATATATTTTATTTTATGGAGAAACAGACTGTCTTTAAAAAATTATTTTTATAAAGGCTATAGATATATATATATCTTTTTCATTTTATGAATTATATTTTTACAAAATAATTATAAAATAATTTTATTAAGATAAGCTAAAATAATTACAACAAATAAATTATAATAATTACAAATAAGATAATGAATATTAAATAAAGCTATATACTGAACTATACACATCTCATGAAAAGTTCCTTTACAGTGAATTGCAAATCATCGCATTTCAATTGTCAGTTGGCAAACTTAATACCTTAATAATTGTCGCGGTTTTTCCCATTATTTTTACCTAGCTACGCGAAGAAAAATTTCAATTTGTCATATCACGGAATTACAAATTACATCATTCTCGATTCGAAGAAACCGCCATTATCCCCACTCGTGTCATTGGGTACCACAGTTGGGACAGATGGCAGCATGAACGCTGTTCTCTGGATTCTTGCGACTCCTCGATGGACTTTTCATTTTCCTGGACCGCGCTGATTGTGATTCGCACGTACGTATCGTAGTAGTTTTCGACTTGACTTCAACGAGCATTTGACGACATGCTGAGATCCCTGCTGCTTTTGTGCTGGGCCGCGACGATCGTGTCAGGTAAACAAATATCTGCGGTCAAGTTTGCGATTTCATTATCTTCCTATGACAACGACAGCTGGTGTTTGCGGAAACTCCCGTGACGTATTCGGCGACGTTGGGGCGATTCCCATCGTCGTCGTTGCCGTCATCGTCGTCGATCTTGCGCGATTTTTGGCAACGAAGGAAAAAAAGGAGGGGAGCGAAATGTCACTGCTGTTTCAAAATTGCATTCTTGCTTCGCAATAGCTGTACCGAGCATGAAATTAATAATTGCGCCTCCAAGTTTTTCGTGGGACGCCATGATGAGGCGGACGTATCTATCTACCATTCGGCTTTTTTGAACAAGGATATTGTTACGGGAAACTCGAGTGCAGCAGCACTGGCATGATTCAATGCACGATGATTAATGCTTGAAACAAAACGATCACTCGGTGTCCGCATGAGATGACATTGGAACGAGTTCCGGAAAGCTAGATCGCACTTATATTATGTTACGCGATAAGGACTATCGTTTTTCTAGAGATAGAATTTATATTAATCATTTACGGATGACGCCTCTTTCCTCATCCGTCATCGTGAATTCAAAATGATTTTACTTTGCTAAATTTATACATAAAAAAACGTTTCACGTTTTTAATATTTGAGTTTATCTCTCTTTTTTTTTTATGTTGAACTTTGCTCTTCCTTCTCAATAGCACAGTTGACAGTTTTTTTTCACGTAATTTGTCATAAACAAATATGCAATATGAACAAAATTTAAATATTAAAAATATATGAAATATTTAACTTTTTAATAATTTAATAGAATATTGTATGTGTGTAAAATATAACATTTTTAATATTGCTATGTTGTACTTTGTATATCTTTAAAATTAGAGATGGAAAAAAATATTGAAAAATATCAACTGCAAAAATAGGTTATAATTAGTCTCTTTCTAGAATTTATTTTCCTTATATTATTTTCCATTTTGAAAACTTTTATTTATATATGACCTTGAAAATTGAGAATGCCCTGGTATAATACAGAAATGTAATTGTATATGTATAATTTTAACAGCTGGCGATCCGAAGAATGTCATCAATAACATAAGTGTTCCTATCAACTTGGCCGACGACAATGTAGCTACAAATTCTCAATTGCCATTGGAAACCACTAAATTATCTGTACCACCGACCGAAAAAGATGCACATGTGCCATCCATTCTATCCGACTCAAATACAAATTCAAATGATTCTGCTGCAACAACCCCAACAATTGTAATAGATACAACATCTAAGCCAACTATATCAACTACATCTAAGCCAACTACATCAACTACATCTAAGCCAACTACACCAACTACATCTAAGCCAACTACACCAACTACAACTAAGCCAACTACTACAACTACACCATCTACAACATCTACATCTAAACCAACAACAACACCTATACCTAGTACAACCACACCAACACCAACACCACTTCCACCCCCCAGTGCTGGAACATGGAAAGTTCAAGAGAACAATACATTTTGCATTATAGTTCAAATGGCTGCACAATTCAATGTTTCTTATATTAATGCCAACAATGAGGTAAGCATACTAAATTTGCAATATATATATATGTAAATAATTTTTATTAAAAATTCATATAAATATAAGTGAAATTAATATTAAGATTATATTTATCATGTATAATCAATGTTATGTCTGTACTCTTTTTGCAGACAATCCACAAAGCAGTGGATATACCCAGCAACAGTAATGTGACAGGAAAGTGTGGTAAATTTGAACAAAATCTAACATTGTCATGGGGATTGCAGAATAATTCTGCATCTAACCTTACGGCTCAAAATAATTTCACATTACATTTTGTAAAGAACGAGACGGAAAAACTTTATTCTCTTCATCATTTAGAAATCTCTTTGGTGACAGAAAAATCTTCAACTGATAAGTCAAGTATGATATCATCTAATGTAAACAAAGTCGCACTTTGATCTCTACATATTTTTTTCTAAGACGAATTTCTATATTATTTCAGATCAAACAGTGATGCTGATACATATGGCACCGCAATTCAATACTGGATTGAGCAACTCTTATAGATGTATAAAAGAACAGTCCTTGAACTTAACTCTCAAAAACGAAACTGTAGGGCAATTGAAAGTATCCCATTTGCAATTTCAAGCTTTTAGAAATGACAATACTACCGTTTTTGGCCTAGGTAAATATCATGAGTTTTTTATCTTGTCAATTTTATGCCATATATGTTCTCATATTGATATTACTTACTATAATTTGTGAATTTACCCTTTTTTTATTTTTCTTTTTTTAGCCAAAGACTGTTCGTTTAACACGCCTGACATCGTCCCTATAACAGTGGGTTGTGCATTGGCGGGTTTGGTGGTGGTTGTATTGATTGCATACCTTGTTGGCCGCAGACGAAGTCAGTCTCGCGGTTATCTTAGTATGTAAGCCGAGTTTTGTGAAATTTCTTTTCTCTCTCTCTTTTTTTTTAAATTGTTAAATTCATTTTTTATGCGATGTTCCGTTAATGGAATCGATTGTCTTATTGAGAATTTATAATAGTTGTACTTTTTGTGTTCTATAGCCATGAGGGCTGTGACACAGTTAAGGAAAGAAAAAGTATAGTTTATACATTTATAAAGTTATCTCGATGTGCGGGAAAGGGGGGCAATATTAAAAAATGCGTTATCGATATGTATCGCAAAGCGGTTTAAATTGATATTCGAGAGTGGATAATAATTTCGAAACAACATGTTCTGTTCTAAAACGACGATATATTCTAACGACATAGGAATGAATTAATATAGATAAGTTGTGTGAGATCTACATTGTATCTGCGCTGCTGTCACTTTTGATTAGCAGTGACGATTGTTTGATTTTCCATAAACATTTTATAATATGGAATGAAAATAAGAAACAAGTTCGTTTTGATCGACACATATGACGCTAAAAACCTAGATATTCACGCTGGATCTATATAGTTTCACCTAACAAAAGGCATTGTAACACGAAGTTTTCCTTCTTTTTCTTTTTCTTTTTTTTTCTTAATTATTTTCCTGACTTTTTAATTTTACTACGATGCGATATTCCTCTATACATCGTACTTTATACGTACATCGATATTTCTGTGTTTCCGTTCGTACATGAATTCTTTTTATTAAAATGTACTGTGAAGTAATATCAGTTGTTTATATAGCCCTAAGTATGCATGCGTGAGCGTACCAGGAATAGTATGAAGGAGCACGAGCTTCTACCAGTCGATTTAAATTAAATTAAAGTTTGTGCTTCACTTAACTTGGAATAAACACGCAACTTAGATACTACAAACAGTGCAATCTTCTAGATGTAAAAATTCATCAGTTAACATTAAGTAGAATAAAACGTAATCTCAAAATGATAGATCAATTCCTATATATAAATTATATAGGGAAATTTTACAGAAACTTCGTTTTCTGAATGAACGTATGTTCTATTTAATGTAAATGATAGTCTTGAAAATAAATATGTACTACACTGCTTATAGAGAGGCACTGATTTTAATGATGGATTTAATGAAAAGTATTTTTACAGTCGCTGTTGCTTTTGAAAAGTTTTATCTAAAAGATAATGCGAGGATATACAGGGAGATCTAATGTTTGTATAAAAGAAAAAAAAGAAAAAAACAAATGGAATTTCAGAGTTTAACAAGGATTTCGCGTGTGCACTGTGCTGCTTCATAAGTACTATATTGTGAAAAGACTGAATGTGAAAGCAAGTAATGAGAGAGAAGCGAAAGTGGAAAGAGGGCAAAAAGAGTTAAGTAACAAATATATATATATAATTGAATAAAGCGCTGTGTGTACATATAAAACAAAGTAGTAAAATACTACTTTTGGATTATATAAGTACATGTATTACAAATAGGCAAAATTGACATTATCATCAATAAAGTGGAACATTTCAAAATCTCTGCATTCTTCTAATGCTACATTTTCCATGCGTTCTCTCCAAATTCTTCTCTGAATTTTTCCTTTATCGAAATTGCATGATTGATAGTTTTGAAACAATTTAAACAATATATATAAAGTTACTTGATTTACAAATTTAGGCATTAAATATTAAAGATGAGTATGCGTTATTTTCTTATACTGCTTTTATATATATATATATATATATATATATATATATATATATATATATATATATATAATAGCATAATAATAAGATAATCGTATACTATTTTCAAGTAGAATTGCTTAAATAGAGTGAATAATTTTTTTAACGCTTTGATTGGTATGTAATGGGCACTTGTTAAAAAATTTTTTCATCAGGGATGCATTTGATTGACCAATTTTTTTCCTTGATTGTTCTATTAATATTTTATCAAAATGAGTAAATCTTCGAATGAAATACGCACACTAATGCATACGTATGTTACACGTGCCCAATTAATGGCGGCTGCTGACCTAACTTTCAAGAAATGTAGATGCAAAATGTAAACAATACGTCATGTAAATCGTATTAGCGAGTACATTGACGAGTAATTGAGATGTACACGTTGCTGCACGGTTTGTACAAGTATTTGGTGCAAAAGGATGAGTATTTCATATTAATTCTGGGCCTTGACAATGCAGGAAAGACGGTACTTGCTTTAGATTTTACGATTTTAGAGGTTATGACACGAGGAACTTGGTATACGTTTCTTTTAGACTTACCTGGAAGCGGCGAAAACGAAATTTACGAAGAATTACAAGGGAATGAATCCGAGTAAGATCACGACTACCGTAGGCCTCAATATCGGCAAGATCGACATCGCCGGTGTTTCCTTCAATTTCTGGGATCTCGGTGGCCAAGAGGAGCTACAATCTTTATGGGATAAAGTAATTAATAATAAAATTAATGCATTACATATATTTCCATTTTTCTCTTCTCTCTATACATTATTGTATCTCTATATCTTTTTTCTATTTTTGGAATTGTACGAATGATACTTTGCATCACATTGATAGTATTTAATATAGTAATATTGTTTCATTTGCAGTATTACGCAGAGTCTCATGCTGTGATTTATATTGTCGACTCGTCTGATCGTGACAGGATACCAGATTCCAAAGAAGCTTTTGGTAAGACATTCTTCTAATAATGTTTGATAAACAAATTATAAGAGATTGTACGTAACAAAAGATTGCATGTAAAACAATAATGTGAAACATATTTTTTAACATATTTTTTTACATAAAATTTTGAATATTTTGAAGTTAAAAATTTTTTTAAATTTTTTACACACTTTAATCAGACATATAACAGATAATGAATGACATACAGAATATATATAACATAAATTAAATTTGATTTTAGATAAAGTGATATCGTCTGAGCATCTAACAGGAGTACCATTACTGGTGCTCGCAAATAAACAGGATGTACCTGATTGTATGGGTGTCAGAGAAGTAAAACCAATATTCAATCAAAGTGCGCATTTAATTGGTAGAAGAGATTGCATGGTAATGCCTGTATCAGCGCTTAATGGGTAAGCAAACTAAGGTTTTATCTTACTGATTTACATTTGCATTAGTATATAGAATTTTGACAAATAAAAATAGCATCCTTTTATGCTACATAAAATTTCATAAACCATGTCTTCTGCATTTATCATGTGAAATAATGGCTCTTATTTCATCAAGGGATGGTGTAGATGAAGGCATACATTGGCTGGTAGATTGCGTCAAGAGAAACAGTGATGTGCGACCGCCCCGCAATCAAGACGATAATTCCTTATCGTAGTTGTGTATGTGTGTAACATTCCTGTTTTATAATTTATATATAATATTAGATGCACTGTACATATTTATACCATGGGTGTACAGTGTTTCTACAAGTAAAGAATTTTTTTAACGCATCTTTCATCTCCCTCTATTTAAACAAATATATGTTATGCTTGCATATGAAATATCACACATGCGTGTAAGATTATTTATAATTTTTTATAATATTGTTTAAAATATAATTGTAAAATAATTAAAAAAACTATCAGATCTTACTAAATTGCCATTAATTGTGAATGAGAACGATATTATAAGATGAATGATAATGTGCGTAATGTGTGTGATATCAAGGTAGGCAGAGAGATAAGAGATAATGCTCATACCTTGTCCCGTAGCTCTTATGTTAGTGATAAAGAGCGTACAAAACTGATCGTGCACTTGTTTGATATATAGATTGTGATTTTTGTGCTACGTACATTCTTTGGATTGTAAACTCTTTATTTGTTCAACATTATCATACACCATCATGTGGCCTTACTACGACGCCGATGATTGCGGCGTCTTACCGCCAGATCAGAACAGAAGGTGACTTATTTGATTTATAATTCTAGCAGATGGAAAGCTTTTATCAAATGTATATTGCATAAGCTACTGTTTTTTGATCCCTCTCTTGTTGAAGATTAACGTTGTCTAGATGTTTTAAGAGGCACTGAGTGGATAGAGGAAAAAATCAAATCAGTCGGCTCATTTACAGCTTATATTCATATACCATGTATGAAGTATTAAACATGGCTACTGAAAATTTAATTCTCATACGAAGATTGCGTATCACATTTTATTCTTGATATGGTATATGAAAATAGATGTATAAATTCTAATATAAACGTCTTTCACATCTTATTAAGAACAATATCTTGCATTATTCTCATCGCATATTCCCTACATGCTTTGTACCTGGAAAAAACAATGCTAGCATTTATCTGTTATGTATGTGTGTGTATCGTGCAATGAAATTTGCTGAAAAAAAATTTGTGACTTGCAATGTCGAGCCAACAGTACTCGTTATCTTATCAAGATCGTTTCCATTTTTCGCGAATGAAAATCGCGGTCGAAATCGACATAATCCCTGCGAGTTGAGGTTTTCGTAAACGTTAAAACATCCAGCAACAAGGAGACACGTTTTTTCCGTAAATCCTAGATTACCTTGGATTCATCGCTCTTTCGCGACATCCGAATTTCGCGCCCATGTGTGCGCGCAATGGTGCCCCACACATATGCATACACACACTCGCAACGTTATTTCCTATACACGCAAGTTGGAATTTGCGTGACGCGCGGCGCTTCCCGCGCGTTTTCCTCCTCGACGACCGTTGTCATCCTCGCGCGAGTCGGAGACACGCGAGGTTATAATTCGTGGTGTGTGTCTCTAAACCCACGACGAGAGACGTCCTTCTCCCCTCGCGTCGCGCTTCCCCATGGAAAGTCCCTGACGACGTCAGTGACAACGTCGACGACGGGCGACAGCCATCTTTGAATCCTCCCGTCCTCACGCACGACACGCGAAATTCCGCGCGACCTGTCGTCGACGAGACAGACGGGGTGGAGAAAGAAAGAGAGAGAGAGAGAGAGAGAGATAGAGTGAAAGGACCGGGGAAAAAGGAGCGAGAAAGGGGAAGAAACGTCGGGTGTGCGAGTCGTTCGCGCGGGCGGGCTGTTAGCGTGTGTGCGTGCATATGTGCATGTGTGCGTGTGTATGTGTATATGCGCGGTACGTGTGGTCGACGACCGTGGTAGGTAGGAACTTCGGAGCTATGTTCTTGGGGCTCTGCTGACTAGAGACTGACCTCCGTTTTCACGGCACCCGACGACGTCGCACGGTACGTATCCACGTTGTCGTCGTCGTCGTGAATCGCAAAGATCTCCCGATTACCTCGCGGTAGAAGAGGGGGCGGGGGGGGGGGGCAGGTGGGATACCGGTGGCGTTTCGAGTACCTCGAGTACACACGTCGCGAAGGCAGAAACGTGAGGGCGCACGGCTCGCATTCACCGAGGCCAAGATTCGGTGGATTCATCCGACAACGACTTCGCCTCGTATCGGACTTGGTGCTCCCGAGTTCGAGTCCCGTCCGTGATGTGAGCGCGGAACCTGGCACCACCTGGGGCTAACCGCGACGTTGCCGCGCCGACCCTACGGCAGACGAGTACTCGGATCCGCTTCTGTCATCGCGTATGTATTCCCGCGCGCGATAACACGTCACGCAGGAAGTTGCTGGCCTCTCCTCCTCGGGAGGCGATCCGGACGCGTTCGCGTCGACCGCGAGGGATGCTCGACAGCCGCGGGCTAACCCTCCCTCGACTTGCACTTCCTCCTTATGCAAGTCCCCCCCTCGTGTTTTGCGCGATATATGCCGTCGTGGCCGAGTCGAGCGCCGCGGGATTCTGGCACGTGAAATCGCAGTGACATCATCCGTCGTAGTTGATTGATATTGCTACCGTGCCCTTTTTTTCCATCGCGATCGACGATGCATTCCGAGCCCGGTATGTCCCTCACGCTTCTACCGCGAGACGTATCACGAGCCGATATGTAATCCGTATGTCCATTGCCCTACTTTGGGAAGCTTCTTTTTTGAAGCTCTCCTCGCATTCCGTCTTCTGTGTCAAGTTGTGTTCAATGATGCATATACTATGTAGCTATTGGTCTGTTGAATTTATGAGCTTCTAATTAAGGTAATCTCAAGGTGACTAGGTCGCTTTTCTCTTTCAAAGTGGCGATAGATTAGATTTTCAGGAATGGCCAATAATTGTACATATATTTACATTACTTTTAATGGAATATTAGATTTTACGTAACAATTTTTTATATTTCTCTCTTATGCAAAAAAACCAGTAACAAGATACGATACTTGTATGTTAATTTTGACAATTTACATAATAATCATTTTGCAATAAAGAGAAATCTTTTAAATGGCCATAACATTGTTATAAATATAACATTACAACATTATTCTTTAAGTAAAATGTGCAAAAATTGAAAATTGCAAAATCACTTTGTGGACTAGAACATTAGATGTACATTTATGGAAATTTATATGTATGCAATCTAAGCTACTTTTATCGCATTATCGACACAGAAGACTGAATTGTTTTCCTTTGATATTCTTCATTGTTTTGATTAGAGTCTCCATTATATATGTAATCTATTAATATAATACTAACATCCTTTATAATATTGTCATTGTCCTGTGTCCACTAGGAGGATAGCAGAGTTCGTGTTTTGTACTCATCTGTGCTTGGTTTTTTTTTTTGTGAAGCTTGTGGCATAGAACTTCAAAACTCAAGTTGAGAAACAATGAATGCCTCAGAACATGGGTAATGCATAACTATTATGTTCTTATATGTATATTTATATTAATCTTGAATTTTGACAATAGTGACAGAAACAATAGTAAGAGAAAAGTGAATTGTAATATGTTTATCTCTCTCATATATATGTTAAATATATTAAAATCAATTGGTTTGTTATTTTTACTAATTGTAATGTATGAAATATCCATTTATTAATATGAGTGAAAGAAATTTATCATAGATGACATATAGTTGTTATATCTTATTTTTATATTTTATATTTTGCAAGAATATGAAATACCAAAGTACCTGCAATAAAATTAAGTTGTTAAATAAACAAATATTATTGCACGATGAGTAGATCTGACAAGTAGAAATATTGATGCTTATAAAACAGCATGAGTGTGTATTTTTTTTAGGTTTAACCCAGCCTTTAACATGGCCTCCATAAAGCAAGCTTTCAATGAGGCTGTGGAGAGAGGTAGGTGTATTGTTGATGTAATTGACTTACAATGACTGTAACAGCTAATCATTGGAACATCTGATTCTGCCTGTTTGCTACTTGCAATCCTTTCTGCATTCTTTCATATTTTAAAAATTAATCAGGTTTAAGTTACTTTAAAAGTTGTGAATTTTTATATTACAACATACTTAAGCAATGAGATTAGTTTCTCCATAATAAAAAAGTATGCGTTTTGTTTATTCAAATTTTTCTCAGGAATTTTTCATTGTTGCATTTTTACTTTACTTGATTAATTTACAAAGTTATTTGCAAGCGGAATCAACGGTTGCCAAAGATAGTGATAATTTGTACTGATGACTTTTTCACGCTTTAAAAGTCTCAACAGTTAGAATGCCTGCGCCGACACGGTTGAGGGATCTGATTAGACAAATTCGAGCTGCGCGAACGGCAGCGGAAGAGAGGACAGTCGTAAATAAGGAGTGTGCGTATATCCGTTCGACATTTAGAGAAGAGGACAGCGTCTGGAGATGTCGTAACATTGCCAAATTGCTTTACATACATATGCTGGGGTTGGTATCAAGATATTAATTATAATGTCCAATATCGTCACTTGTAATATTATCACACAAAACATTATTTTTTAAATATCCATTTTAGATATCCGGCGCATTTCGGTCAATTGGAATGTTTAAAGCTCATCGCTTCCCCAAGATTCACAGATAAACGAATTGGTTATCTGGGGGCCATGTTGTTGCTTGACGAGCGGCAGGACGTGCATCTCTTGATCACGAATTGTTTAAAAAAGTAATGTTGCTCCGGATTTTCATCACACACACAACATTTTCATGTGTTTTTCAAAGAAGATTAATATCTTCATTTTCCTTTTCTGTTAACAGTGACTTGAATAGCTCAACGCAGTTTGTCATTGGTCTGGCATTGTGCACCCTTGGTGCAATCGCGTCGCCGGAAATGGCGAGGGATCTAGCGTCCGAGGTCGAGAGACTGATGAAGTCGCCGAATGCGTACATCCGAAAGAAAGCGGCGCTCTGTGCCTTTCGGATTATCAGACGTGTTCCGGAGCTGATGGAGATGTTCCTGCCGGCCACCCGTAGCTTGATCACCGAGAAGAATCACGGGGTGCTCATCACCGGCGTTACCCTTATTACGGAGATGTGCGAGAATAGCATCGACACGCTAAATCATTTTAAAAAGGTATATCCAAAAGAATATTCGCTTTCGACGCACAACATCCAATAGTAAAACAAGTTTCTTAAAACAAGTTTCTGTAGACACATGCAGTTCAATGTCGTAAATATGATCTCCTTTGCCAAGTCATAGTTTTATTGCATCATTTAATCGATTCAACTGTAACACGATTGTATAATTTGATCTGTCTAGTATGGCCGATATCAAAGACTGATAGTAATAGAGAAACTTGCTGAAAGAATATTTAGTATGCATATCTAGTACTGGAATTATTTATTAGATAATTTAGGAAGTGGAATATCATTAGACAATTATGGTCTGTTCACGAGATAGTGATGGAAAAGAATGCAGTCTTAATCTTTATAGGAGTATAGATATGTTGTGAAATAGTGTTACGAAAGTTCAGAAGAATATTTTATTGGAGTTAGAGAGAGAGAACGAAAGAAAAAGAAAGAGAGAGAGAGAGAATCATAAATATTAATGAATCACAAATTATTTTCTCTCGGCGAATTTATAAGTAGTAGAAGAAAAAGAAATTATCACTTTATGTTAATATAAAATCAAAATTTTGAACATGTCTTTTATTTTGCAGTCGTAATACATGCTCCTTGTGCTCTAAATAAATTATATTGCAGCTTTATTTATATACATATAGGCAAAGATTTGCGAGTTTTTTCTTCTATTCTTTGTTTTTTTCGAGGAAAATATCATCTATTTAAAGAACAATTATATAATATATTTCTTATGAAAGTTACGCAAAATTTAATTCTTTTAAATCTATCATTTGAGTATACATAATATAAGCATTGATTTTGTCTTTCTTAGGAATGCGGCCACCGTGAGGTAATATGCATATAAAAGTTCTTTGTATTTCTGCATGTATGCTTACTACTCAGACTTCATTCTTTTCTTTTACTTTATCTGAAGTAAATATAAACGTCAACTACCAAAAATCGTGAAATCAATATCTTGTCTGCTTTTTTGCAACATTATTTTTTAAATTATTAAATTACATTTCTATATATATATTTTCTTCTTATATAAGAATATTATATAAAATTTTTTATATTATTATTCTATATATGAATTTTTCATTATTTTTTGAGAAAATAGTTATATGTTCAAAGATGTTATAGTCACAATTGTAATATTTATAATTGGCATGATGATATTTTGTATAGTTGCATGTTTATCTTAGCTTGTTTATGAATCAAGCTCTATATTTATCATATATTTAACTAAATAGCTTATAAGTGTAATAAGGATATTTAATGAATATAATATATATAATTTGCATTCAAGAGAAAAATTGTTCTTAAATAGTTCTGAAATCAAATGTTCAAATATTACTTAAGTCGATTGTGCGTATATTATTTGCATTTTGGTATACGTTATATGACAATATATATGTATATTATTTTATAATGGTTTGTTCTGTCATCTTATTTCTTATATATGTTTGATATTTGATGTAAGTAATCGCGTTAAGTGTAAATTTGTAGTATCTTTGGAATTAAATAAAAGTCTTATTGCAGATTGTGCCAAATCTGGTAAGAATCCTGAAGAATTTGATCCTAGCCGGATATTCGCCCGAGCATGATGTGTCCGGAGTATCGGACCCTTTCCTACAGGTGAAAATATTACGTCTTCTTCGTATCCTGGGACGCAACGATGTCGACGCGTCCGAAGCCATGAATGATATCCTTGCTCAAGTCGCTACCAATACAGAAACAAGCAAAAATGTTGGTAATACTATACTGTATGAGACAGTTCTTTCCATCATGGATATCAAGTCGGAGAGTGGACTTCGAGTTTTAGCAGTCAATATATTGGGCAGATTTTTACTGAACAATGACAAAAATATCAGATATGTAGCTTTGAACACGTTGCTGAAGACAGTTTACGTGGACACGAGTGCAGTGCAGAGGCATCGATCGACAATTCTAGTAAAATATTTATAAATCTTTTTTTTCTTTCTGATAAAAATAAAATGCTTTATTATAATCTTATTAATCTTTGATTTAATTTCAGGAATGTCTAAAGGATCCGGATGTGTCAATTAGAAGACGCGCAATGGAATTAAGTTTCGCGCTCGTAAATTCCAATAATATCAGAAACATGATGAAGGAATTGCTCTTGTTCTTGGAACGGGCTGATCCGGAATTCAAGGCTCAATGCAGCAGCAATATCGTAATGTCTGCGGAAAGATTTGCTCCAAACAAACGTTGGCATCTAGAAACTCTATTTAAAGTACTCGTCGCGGTATGTATTTTTAGGATATCGTAAAATGAAATTCATATGCGAAACATGATTATTGAATCTTCTAATCTTTAGGCTGGTAATTATGTGCGTGACGATGTAGTAGCATGCACGATACAATTAATATCCGAGACGCAGCCTCAACAGAATTATGCTGTTAGTGCTCTGTGGCATGCGTTAGAAAAAGATACATCCGATAAACAGCCTTTAGCACAAGTTGCCACATGGTGTATCGGTGAATATGGTGATCTATTGTTGTACAGTCCGCCATCGGAGGATGTCGAAACTCCAATCAATGTAAGTTCGATTATAGCAATGGTGATGATCTATACATGAAAATACTTCAATATTGCTATGATGGAATGTTTAAACCATTATTTCTTGATCACATTTTTCTTGAAAATTTTATATGATTACGACTTCTCGTAATAATTTCTCAAACTTTTTTTAGTTGACAGAAGATGAAATTATCGATGTATATCAAAGATTACTCTGGAGTCCTCAAAATACTGTAGTTACGAAACAATATACCTTATTGTCTCTTACCAAATTGAGCACGAGATTCCAGAAAGGTCACGAGTAAGTATCACGCTTTTAAGAGTTTATGCGCGCGTGATTCTATATAAAAGATCTATATAAAAGATCTACTTTTAAAATGTATAGTCATTAATGTTTTGTAATATTTTATTATTACAGAAAAATTCGTCAGATTATAGATACGTTTGGTAGCAATTTGCATATCGAATTACAGCAGAGAGGTATTGAATTCTCACAATTATTCCGAAAGTATGATCACCTGCGGCCCGCTTTACTCGAGAGAATGCCGCCTATGGAGACTGCTCGACCACAAGCTAATGGCATCATAGGTATGGTGAATGGTGAACCAGAACCAGAAGACGAAAAATCCACGGTTCAAGAACCAACCACGACTACATCTGATTCAGTAAGCATATAGCATTAATTTCTTTTTCTTCACATATATATAATTAATATTTATATTTAATGTCCAATATTTTATTCATATTCTCAATTATACTCTTTTTTTTTTGTTTTCAATATATATGTGAAAAAAATTTAAAAAAATAATATATACAACACACATTCTTAAGAATATATATTAAAAATTTCTAATTATATTAAAAAATAAATGCATTTAGAAGAAAATTATAAATAATTTAAATAATGAAAAATATACTAAGAATCATATTTCGTTTCTTTTTTGCAATTTTACAGAGTGCACTTCTAGATTTACTTGGAACTACGGATGTGGGAGTGACGATGTCGGCGACGACCTCCAATAAAAATGCTTTATCGGGCTCGACCGCGGTAACGCATAATAACGATCTGCTAGACTTGCTAGGAAGTTTGGATTTGAATACACCTACGTCTGCCGTCACACCTACGCTGCCGTTACAACCGCAGGCATCATCTGCACCGATGTTTAGTCCCACCAACACCAGTAACTTCTTAGTGGATGGATTGCTCAGTACTTCCTCAGTTCAAAACGGTTTGTGGAATTTGAAAAGATCGTGAGTTTATTTTATATTGTAAATCGTTATAATCGTGTTTCTTATTGCAGAACTACCCAGTATGGTTGTTTTGGATAAATCGGGGCTCAAGATAACGTTCAAATTAGAGAGACTGCCAGATATTCCCGATCTGTTAGTTATAAACATGTTGGCTCAGAACTCTGGAAGCACCGTTTTAACTGATTTTCTGTTTCAAGCAGCAGTTCCTAGGGTTAGACATGATATATACAAATTTACATATATGTATAGGATTATTTACCATATATAAAAAAAATTTAATGCATTTGTTTCATATTTTCCACTTTTAGACATTCCAACTACAAATGCTATCGCCTTCAGGTACTGTCATTCCACCATGTGGCCAAGTAACTCAAGTGTTGAAAGTCACAAATATGAATAGGGTCAGTTGCCAATACTTATCAACATAAAATAAAGTTTTTTGAACTTTTACCTTCTAATATCGATATTCGATCTAATATCGAATCTTTTCTATATTCTTTAGGCAGTGTTGAGGATGAGACTGCGTATATCGTATACAGGTCCAACTGGACCAGTTCTGGAACAGACAGAAGTTAATAACTTTCCCGCCTCGACATCACAGTGACAAGATATAATACAAACAACATTTGTATATATGCCTGCCTAAAAGTAATTAATCGATTTTTGAAGACAGACTGGGAAGAAAAAAAAAGGAACGCAAGTTTCATCTCCATTAGAAACAGTGAAAACATATAAGTTGGCAAATGGATATATCTAACATGCAACAATCAATTCAACAAAACTCTTGTTTATGCGGCACAGATAAGACATGACCTAAACTTTGTAAGGACATTTTGGATTTGTTAAAAACACGTTTTTTAATTTTTATGCGATTGTACGGTGTGTTCTAAAAGCTCATTTGCAACGAATTTTTCGAAAAATATTCTTTTGCCGCATATTAAAATTATCAAGAATTTCTGCGTGGGCAAGTTCCGATAAATTTCCAGTCGCGAACAATGTGATGTTAACATTTAAAGTCTTTCAAAATTACGTTATATATATATCATTATCATTTCCGCTTCGAGTCTTACAACGAGCGAATATAAAAGTACTTTGCTCTCGCAATATGCCGCAAAAATGTATGAAAAAGAAGAAAAACAAAAGATGTAAATATTTTTTCTAACCAAAACAGATGCGGAGAGAGTTGAGGAAAATATTGTGCTCCGGTTTGGTTGCATTCCCGCTGTTTTACGGCTACTAATTTAGTGCGTAATTTCTTACGTAGACTAAATGATTTAAAAAACGGAGATATAGGAAAATGAGTAAGAAAAGACACACAATAAACACATACATTAGATGCATCACATTTCAAAAAACATCGTGAAACAGAGGGAGAAAAAGAGGAAGGGAAAGAGATAAGATAGATAAATAGATAGGAAGTTCCGTCACCAAAAGTGCGTTGTCGTTATCCCAAAAAGAAACAAGGAAAAACTTAACTCTCACTGTAACAAATCAATCTTTTCTACTGCTATATTTATAAGTAAGACATCGCGAATCGTGAAGACTCGCGCAATCGTCTTGTAAATATAATCACGGTGACATATAGAGAAACAAAGAAATTCTTTTGTGATGAAGAAATAGGAAAAAAAGAAGCGCGAAATGGAATTCTTTATAATATATGTACACGCTAGAGCTGTTAACTCAATGAATACGATAATATTCACGTTTTCGTCTTCGAGAAATATCATTTGGAGGGCCGGGAAAATGGTGCATACATATACACATATATGCTACTGAAACACCACACATACATACACACATGACACTCACAGTGCACAAGTGTGTTACGTATGTAACGCGATTTCAAAAATTCATATTCAGAGTACAGAGTAACACATTGGAGGGCTGATTGTCATAATTATCTGTCTCGCGTATGTATATTAAACGTTGCATCCAATCATAAAAGATCGGGAATTCATTATCGATCAATTATCCTCTTTATCGTGTTCGAATGATATTAATTTTCGCAAAGTATCTCTATCAGTGTTTCTTTGCGTTGTATAATTCTATTAAGTTAATTCTAATAAAAATTACGAGATAAATGCCGAGAGGTATAAAGTTTTGGGGAATATAATAATATCTTAGCTGAAAAATTATTGCAAAATAGAAAATAAAATGTAAAGCTTCGAGATTGATTTTATTCACATCCGTAAACTCTGTAGTCTAATTATCGTCTAGCTGTACGCATTTTTAAGAAAGTCATAATGTAAAGTCGAAGAAGAATTATACATATATATCTTGACAATAGTCTACTCTTAAGTTTCAGTATAATTACTAACATAAAATTAACAGCCAAGTAAAACGATGTACGTGTCTCTTGGTTATTATCATTTAATTTTGCGAATTTTAATTTTACTCGACTCACTTCGAATTATTTACAGCGCCACAGATATCGCTTGTACATATATGTGTCGAAGAAAGGAAAGAGAAAAGTGTACGGATAAAAAACTCGCTCATTTAATATAATATATTCGTACGATTTTATACTTACTTTGTCGAATTTTCACGCGTATGATGAGCGACAAATATGTATGTGAGTTCGCTATAATAGGTATACAGTTTAGAAAGAATATATAGTACGTCGGGAGCAATAGAGTTGGCAGGCCAGATTTCCAGATATCTATTTTCTCTAGACTTTCCTACGAATTAGGTTAAAACACGCTGTTGTACTTAATTATTTAATTCGCTCCGAGATGTGACAAAACATTATAGCACGTAATACTATGTAAGTGTAGATGTGTATGTATATATCACAAAGATTCATCTCTTATATTAAGAACGTCGTTCTGGCACTTTTCTTTCCGATCGCATCGTTTGATTTTTCAACCGAGATGTCTTTTGTACAACTTTTCAATTAGGTTTACGATTGATTGATACAACTATATGCATTTTAGCTCCGTCCCTTATATGTTATGAGAGATGCGAGTGCGTGCGCGCGAAAGGTATAAGAGTATATAAAATAGAACAGGTGGGTGTGCGTTTCTGAGTGGCCTTGTCCTTAAAGTCTGTGACACAGCGTCAGCCCTTCAGTGGGTTTTGCTCTGCCTACTTGTTCTGAATATATTATATATTAGTTTTATATATATATATATATATATATATATATATATATATATAATATAAATATATATAACATTATATATATATATATATATATATATATATATATATATATATATATATATATATATATATACATACACGAGGATATTGATTAATGATAAAAATGCTGTATATATACTTTCTAGCGAATCAAGGTGTGAAAATAAAATGTATTTTTATTCCATTATGCTTTTAAACATTCGACACATTCATACTTGATACATTCTTGAAGTATATTTATGTAAAGAGAAAATATTCAATGGTAATATCATCTCCATATTTTAATTTATCGACGATTTTAAGAACTAAGAAACCTTAATCGAATTTCAAAAATTTAAAGGAGATATATATCATACATATATCTTTATTACAAATACATATTTTCTAACAGATTATCATAGAGCACACCTTATTGTTTCTGCTGAGGATCACAAGTTGCATTACTGCCAACATGATTAAATAGTCGGTCCTTAATTATTTGTGCCATTAAACCGTGAATAACTTCGATAGTGGTCTTACAGCTATCCCTGGTTGCTTTTATGAGTTTTTCCACTGTGCTGCGATCGTGTGGATCTGTGCCACCCAAAACAAATCCCCTACCCAAAGCTGACTCTGACTGTTCCAATTTATCCGACAAATCGAATATCTGTCCAGTAGTGTAATCTGCATTTGTCAATAGACTGGAAGAACTTAGAGTGTTGACCCAATATTTATTCCATAACGAATCGAGCAATCGTCTATCCAACGAGGACTTGAAATAAGATACTTCCAAAGAATAATATTGTTTACAATGAACACCAAAGTCCTCGATCTTGTTCAACGGTATTGTCTGATATTCTGATGGTTCCTCGTTTGCGGGTTTATATCCCTGTACAAATACATGTAATTGTTAAATAATTTATAGTGCTTTCTCGTGATAAAGAATAATTCTAGATTTAAATTTTAGAAATGAGAGAAAAGAACATCATCTTTAATCTTCTAATTTTTAGGATGGATTGCTAATTCTAATTTTGAAACATTATAACTCTAACTAAGATGCTATACCTTTGGATAAGTTCTGAATGCGCCCAGGCAAACCTTGCCGGCAGAAATAGTTCTCACAGGATCTATGACAATGGCGACGAATGGCTCTTGAAAATTTTGATTTAGCATCTGGGTAGATACATCGATCCCAGATAACCAACATCCATATCCAGGATGACTGTGATACCAACCAATTGCATTTTCTTGTCTACCAACCTGAATGATAAATTATATAGATTATAGATTTAGCTTTGTATTTTTTAATATTTCTTCATTACAAAATAATTATATACACACTTGCTTAGCTGCTTCTATGTAAGCTGTCATATATTCATAAGCTTGAGCTTGAGCATTTACTCTAGTTTCTGTGCCTTCGACTGGCAGTGCAAAGGAATCCATTACAATCATTGTATTGGCTGCTACTTTACCAAGTAAAAGGCCCATTACCTCCAGTGTTCCGCCAGATCGTGCATGCATAACCATTTTTAATAAAGCTAATGCAGATATTTTTATGTCTTTGAAGAAATGGGGACTAAAAAAAAAAATAAGAAAAGAGAATAATTAATACTTTTAGTTTTTTCGTGTCCAAATTATTGGTATTCTTACTCTTTTTCCCATGGTTTGGCAGTTAATATATCGTGTTGTTCTTTTCTATCGTATCTGTAAATCTCATCCATGGTGCTAATAGTTTCAACATTATTCGATAATTCCCATGTTTTCTGAGCAATACCGCTTTGTTCAGTAGAAGGTCCAGCCATATTGCTAAATATACCTGATAAAGATACTAATATTAATAATAATTATAAGAGTAAAGATTAGTGAATTTTATATACTCCATTTTATTATAATGTCAAAATTGTATGCTTAACGCGATAAAAATGCGAGTAATGCATTATAACAAACACCAATCTCCAAATAAAAATTTTTTTCTAGTTGGGACTATTTCCAACTCTACAAAATATTATTCAGCACATTTATATTTAAATTTTTAATACATTTGTGAGGTTAAGAACATCGAATAGTTTCGAATTGTCATCTGTCAATATAATTATTACAAACTACATATATATATATACTAACTAGACGTCGATTAATTGTACTTTTTAAAACACAATCGTGCTAATTATAATCCACTGAGCAACTTAGACATAGCTAAAATAATAGTGATTATTGTTGCGCTCACTACTTTACGTGAGTTTACTATATTTTCAACGGTTAGAAACACATGTATATACACTGTGGAAGTATCGATAAACAATTATCGATATATCGATATAGTATAATATCGATACTCTTTCTGCAACAACATTCTTTCTCAATGCGATCTTTAGTTTTCACACCTGCGAGAATCAAATCTTCATAATAAGATACAAATAAAATCACAAAGTGCAATCAAAAGTCATAAGATAAATTGTACATGAGACTGCACAATATTATAGTATGACCAAGTATGATTAATCTCTCTTTTTTTATATTTTCATATTCATCCATATCATTATTTTATTTAAATGTTTGTGTATTTAATGTAAAAATTCGTCAAAATTATTTTTTGATCATTATAGATAAAAGTCATCCTGTTGGAAATTTTACTCGTCAACAATGAAAGGAGTAAATAGGTAAAGAAATGAATAAAGTAATTATCTACATAAAGGAAATAATTCTCTCTCTCTCTCTCTCTCTCACACACACTTTCTCTTTCTCTCTCTCTAAATAAAAATATAACTGTAAATAATAATAATCGTGTATACAAAATAACACAATAAAATTTGAAGGAGTAAGGGAAAAAAATATATAATCTCGAAAGAGTGATTATTTCTCTTAAGTCTATTTAGGGAAGGAATTAATAAATCCAACGGGATGCACAAGATGTCCTGCGATGACTCAACTTTCCCGCTTTTCCGGAAATCGTAGCTACAATCGTTTCCGGAAAAGCGACCGGCTGATTGGTTAAAGCGCGTCGTTTCTTAGCGCGCGTTGCACGCACGTTAGCGCGTACCAACGAGGGACGGGGGTCACTTAGCGTCCGATCACCGTGGCGACGACGAACGTGCAACAACGTCGGACGCTCGCGTGCAGATAGTAGCCTGTCGCGTTGCACTATTTATATACGCGATGGGCGAACGAGCGTTTGTCTGTTTCCGCTACTGCCTGATCGCCGGCGCGATCCTCCTCGGTGTAAGTTTTTCCAAATTCTTCAGAGTTTCTCGTTATTTTCATCCTCTCGCGATCTCAGACATAATTCGTGACGATCGTGCGTGAAGAGGATCGGACCTCGATCGAATGAAACGATCTCCATCGCGCTATTGTCCTCCACTGTATTTCCCATTTCCCATCAGCTGATCGAGATCTAGTTGACGTTCTATTATTGCGATCGATCGCGCGCAGCTGTTCCGAGGTCGCGTGTAATTGGTGGCTTTTATTCGGCGCCAATCCTACTCGCAATTTGTGTCTATTGTGGTGGTGGCATGTAGGCATGCACGACGTGCGTGGTGTGCGTACGCGCGCGCGTGCGTGTGTGAAGTAATAACACATATTGTGACGAATGAAAAAGAGAGAATTAAATTTTTAAGAGTTTGGTGGAAGTTATATATATAAGCGAGTTGTGTTTATTTTTACAACAATGCGAACTCTTTTTCTCAAAACGAAGAGAATCGCATGTTAGTTTATACATATGTTGTTGAAATTAAATGTTTTAAAATTGTAATTATCATTTTTGAAATATAGAACTTACACACAAAGGCCCATATTCTGAATCCTCTTTTATCGATAAAAGTGCCTCTAAAAGTGGCATATAAGCCTTCTGATTGGCTACAGGCCGCTTTTAGGAGCACTTTTATCGATGAAAGAGGATTCAGAATATGGGCCAAACAGTATAGGATATGTAGTCACAATCATTAAAAGAGAAAAATAGATATCGTTTAATTTTCTTACGACCCGAAATTATAATTTTTAAAATACTTGGGGCTTTTAAATCACGTCAAGTTTTAATTTTGATTCTTAAAATAACTCTTGTTCATTGTTTAATATTTACAAAAATATAACATGAAATCATGCATGGTTTCTTAGTTGATACTATATATATGTACTGATTAATAAAAGTCAATAAGAGTTGAAGGAGACACTCTGTAACAATTGTGAAATGACCTTAATTAACACTTTATTTTTCGATTGTGAAAATATCGCGGAAACAAAGCAATAGTTTTCGCGATAATACAATAATAATGTAATTTCGATTTCTTTTATTCTAAATCTTATTAATTTCTAAATTATATACACTTACATATATGTATTTGAAATATGTGTTCCTCAATATTAATATTTATTTCGTGATAAATCTTTTGTTCAATAATCGTCTATCGCCAATTGCACCTTTTATTTTGACAGCTATCATCGTGATATTAACGCGATAGTATCGCAAAGTATGTGACGCAGTTTGCTTTAATTAAACTATGCCTCGCCTACTTATGTTAGATAAGGTTTTATGTATCTTCTCTCTTTATCAAATAACGTACATTTATTATTAGCTTGCATCATCCACGTAAATTTACCTAGTGATTTCGGGGAAGGGAACAACATGAGCAATCGACACATCGCTTCTTATCTTTAAATTTTTTACACATGATGCTTTTATATACACGTGATTAAAAAATATTAATTAAAATGTATTGTTGTGAGAAATATTTTTGCGAGTCATTATTTTAATGAAAAATGCTGTATAAAATATCAGAAATTAACATTTACAATAATGAAAATATAGCAGGAAGTATTCAACTTGAGAGAGCATGAAAATAAATCTTTCGTTTCTTTCATAGATTTCTGGTGCGGTTGTGAGCGTATTCGCCGGTTACTTTATTTATCAGCTGCATGAATATGCGTCGCTTACACCTGATAACGTATGTGGCTCAGCCGCTACCTTGTTGGCCATGGGCGTTATCACTTGTGGGATCGGCTGGTTCGTCTGGCAATTTCTCAATTTTTCCAACAGAGGTCAAGTTATCATTGTAAGCTGATTTCTCCCTTTTTTGTCTCTTTGATATTCACTAAAAAGAGAAAAAAATTAGAAATTAAATTCTAAATAAAAATATGAACATACTTATTTTTTTTTCGCATATTTAGTTTGCCGTGGCACTTACGACTATCACTCTGATCGAGACCGGTGTCGGAATTTGGGCCTTGGTACGACACGAACAAGTGGACGCCTTACCGTCTACGCAACATGACGAGATCTTTGCCCTCGCAATCACGGATGAGAAGTCTTCTTGGGATCATATGCAGTCTACGGTAATAATTTCATTTTTTCACATATTTGAATATTAAATTTTTTACTACTAGTACGATATTTAATTAATACACACACAGGCCGGTATTCATAGTCCGTTCTTATATTTAAGATCGTCTTAAGAACCCATTCAACCAATCAATGACCGCATTGCAGCTATTTGATTGGTTGAATGGGTTCTTAAGACGATCTTAAATATAAGAACGGACTATGAATACCGGCCACAGTCTCGTGATATTTCACAAATATCCGAAGCATTTGCGTTTCTTTTATAAACGCAAATGCTTCGGATATTTGCGAAATATTTCTGATTTCTACAGATTCTTTTATAAAGGTTTCTACTAAAATTTAAATTTAAATTTGATAAACTGATAATATAATAAAACAATTTTAATGTAATAAAACGAAATATTAAGTTTTATTGGATTAAAATTATTTATGTTTATCAAACTTGAAGAAAGGAATTAAAAAAAAAAGATATATAATAAATTTCATTAAATTAAATTTCTCAGTTACAATGCTGCGGAATAGACGGATCTTCCGATTATCGTGGCACGGATATGATTCCTTGGTCGTGTTGCAACACAACGAACCTCGCAAACGATACTGAGGGCATTTGCACCACTCTCTATAAGCGAGGATGTCAGCTCGTGGTATTAAATCGAACAAAATCGATCCTCCTTCACGTTTTTTTGCTTGCATTGTGTTCCGTGCTGTTACAGGTACATAATCTTGAAATTCATGAATCGATATATCATATAATTAATGTGTCAATTCCAGGTTTCTTTCGTAGCGTGCACGACTTGTTACGCCAGGATCTACAAAGATAAAATGGATAGAAGAAGGGCATCGGAAGTAGCCAAGCACTTGTCTCTGCAAGAGCCGGATACTAAGGATGTTCTTTTAACAGGTCGATCAAAATATTTGCACAATTCTGACAATTCCTAGCCAATGCCGCAAACCGTGAAGGACGAACATGTGCGTCATTTACGGATGTTGCGTCACTGTGATATGCGAAATACATTTCGCGTGGTGACAATATCTACGGTATATAGGTATACGATTGATGCTGATATTGTTTCTGTCATACAGAGTTCTAGATCTGAAAAAATATTTTAGCGAATATTTTATTCTTTAAAAAATTTTCGAATTGATTTCTCATCAGATGTAATATCAAGATCGCGTAATTCGTTACAATTTTCAACATAAATTTTTGTGACAAATAAATCTCAATTAAAATTTTTGTTAAAATTAAACGAAAAAAGAAATTTTTTAATTCGCTTAGAAATATTTACCTTTAAAATATTTTTCACTCTTGAACTCCCTGTATGAAGGAAGAAATAATAATAATATTTCGAGTGGTGCTAAACTCCCTTTGCATCTTATTCTTACTGCCGTTTCTTGAACAAATACCTCGCCAAGTTTTAAGATATAGAACGCTGAAATATTCGTGATTACAAAATGACATCAAATTATTATCATTACTGGTATTATATTCTAGTGATAGGTAAACATTTAACTTTTTAAAATTTAATTTTATATTTTTTTAATTTTTTATTTTATTTAGCAATGTCACGTCTCTCACTGCAATTATGATTTTGTTCTCGAAATATAATATCTCTTTGTTAACATAAAATGAGCACAATATCAAAGTCTACGTATATAATCTTTTAGTTTAGTTTTTGTACTTAATATATCTTTCCTGCAGAAGTCATTACATAAGCAATACAGTGCACAGTGCAATGCTTTATACAGTCAACGATACGTAAAAATAGAGTAACGTAGACATCCGGTATATATGCGTTATTCTCGCGTAAATCTAAGAACACTTAACTTTAGATAAATTAACAGAAGAGATAAGTTTGTTTTTTTCGATATAAAACTAGTGTAATCGCGTGAATGTGTGCAGCTTTTCATTTTATATATTCTTTTCTTATATTTATTCTTAATATTAAATACAAATTTTTTGTGATTTTTGGGAATATGTACGAAGATGGAAACTATTTTATACAAAGAGCACATGAATGTACAATCTTCCTTAAGAAAAATGTGTTTGAATTAAGATTTTTTTTATTATTACTAAGCGATTTAGTATCCACTGATCTTTCCTTATCCTTACAGCATATGATTTACGCTAAAAAATAATTAAAAATTGATAAAAAAATTAAAATATGACAAAACAAATTTCATTAAGATAATTTTCTTAATGTTACATTTAAATAACAAATTTCTTATATATTTCACTTAAATAAATATTTCGCACGATAAGAATTAAGAATTAAGCCTAATCACATATTTTTAGAGCGATGTCATGTAGCACGTCATCATGATGACTAAATTCTCGTTAACCATGTCATATTTATATTTCGATTTATATTTATTCATCTTTAAAAATCTTGCAAAGAGATAATTTATTTCTATGCATTTAATTTAAAAATTTCACAAGCATGTAAAAGATTTTATACTTAGTGCTCATTATTCTTTCTTATAATTACAAGCATAATTAAAAATTTCATTTACAATTTATCAAATTTACTCGAAATTTTAATAATCAAACTTTTCATTATAATTTAGATTGGCATCTATTTTTTGCAAATAAGATTGTAACAGATTAGATTGAGACAATATTGTGCTATCTAAAATTAACTCGAGAAAAATTTCGAATATCACGAATATCTTTCTGATTTATCTAAAATACAATCGCAATACATAATAAATATATATCATTAAATAAATTAATATCAAATCAATTATAAATTAATATCAATAACTCGACTTGAAATTCAAATATTTATGTGGTGTGTATACATCACATAAATATTTAAATTTAAAATCGAGTTATTAATTGATATTATTATTATCACTTCTATTTAATTTCTTATTCATGCTTTAGAGATTTCTCCAATTAAGATATAATGTTTCCTAATTATTTAAAGGGACATTAATTAATTAAAATTATATTGCTTTCATCTATTAAATCCGATCATTAATGCATATGTTAATGTGATATTATTATTTAATCATCGATGATTCAGCTTGTACACTTAAGAAATTTTCCACATGCACACAATCTCGTTAATTAGAGATATAAAATTGCGTTGTTATAAATAGGAGTAATATCGCAATTTCAGAATATTAAGATAATACGAATTGGACAATACCTTATCGATGCATTCATGGAAAACGAACTCTTCGGTATCTAGTGTAATCTGGCGTGCGCGCCATTTTACCGCGAACCGCCCTTTCGAACTAACTTCGGGAAAACTCGTGCGTCATCGTCGGCGGTGCCGCGCAAAGCGTCACTGGAAGGTTCAGTTAAATTCGAATCGCCGATCGTGTCGAGTGCGTCGTGAACGGGTCCGTCCCGCCACCGATCGGAATCCCGATTTATCGTCCTCGCAAAGCGGTTTCTCCTCTACGTGGCCACTGAATTAAACAAATCAACGATCAAGATGGGGTGCGGAATGGGAGTGATTAAGTACCTGCTCTTCATATTTAACTTCATCTTTGTGGTAAGTTCAGAAAGGGAAGAGAGAGAGAGAGAGAGAGAGAGAGAGAGGGAGGGGTCATTATGACGCCATAACCTTACGAAAGCAAAGTGACGTATCTATGTCGTTTTTTTAGCGGTAACTACCAGCATAAAAAAACGTCTACTTATTATTATGCGAAAGTAAAACGGTGACATTAGAGGCCTTTTATCTCTGGGTCTGTTCTTTTTAGCTGCACTGCTACACTAGTGCAATAAGTTGGAAAGAGACAAACATACTTTCTTTCACTCTAACTAATTGCACTAGTGCAGCAGTGCAGCTAAAAAGAACAGGCTCTCTGTCTTTAGCGACTGCAAAGTCATTGTATAAGCCCAACAATTCCCATTCGTTCCAGCTGCTTGAAGAATCCAGGTTTCTGAGATTCGGTTGCAGCGAATCCTTTTAAAGGCCTATAAAAGCGTCACAAATAAACGTCTTTGCGTGTGCTTTCGTGTCGAAGATCGCGCTCGACAATCAAAATTGAGCGGCGACGCATCTAGCAATCTAGCGCTATAAATGCGCATGCGAAAGTACACAATTTTACGTAATATATGCCACTCCTTGTATATATAACGAGACAATTTGTTTACTTTCGCTCGTTCCGCGAATTTGTCGATGATGCTGTTGCTAAATCTTACGTGCTCTCGTCCTTGAGATACGTGAATCGTGTGTCCTGTCCCGTGATTGCATGCATGACAGTTGCAATTGTCACGTTAATAAGAGGACCATTAATTTTTTTATACGTTTCCTCCTGTGTGCGTTCTTATTCGTGGAACGAATAAGATCGCAAGATTACTTGTAATAGAATAAGGAGAAAATTATTCTTACATTGGAATTTTACAAGTGTTGTGTCTTGTAAAAAAAATGTTGAACATGTTAAATATTTATTAAAATCGTACACAGAGAATTAAGAAAAAAAATTAATAACTTGAATATATGCGTTTAGTTAATAATTTCTAATCGAAATATTTAAGTCAAATACATTATATTTAAATTAAATATTTAAATATTCGAACTAAAATTAATGAACGATTTTTTTCTCAGTAGTGTATAATAAATGTCTTGCTCTTTTCATTGAATAAAAAATTTCTTTAAATAATGAAAGCGTTTGACTTGCTATTTTGTCATTTATGGTTATTAACCGTATATAAGCAATTTGTTAGCATGTGAGAGATCATGTGATTCTACATTCTTGTATGCTTTTAGGCTTCCTGTTAAATATCTAACGACTTAATGACTTGTAAAAGACATCTAATGACTCTATTATTGCGGAGACATTTGAACGTAGAACAAAATATTTAGGACATAAATGTGTTGCAGAGCGCAAAAAAGACAGAGAGAAAAAGAGAGGTGTGATCATGTTTATGAGTCAGCTTTTAGTATACATATAAATATTGTCTTCGTGTAAACTGACTCATAGCGATAAGAAAAACCCAAGGTTGATACCAAGCCATGTAACGCCGCAATCTAACGTGTCACACATATGTATCTCTCCTGCCTGCACCTGTCACAACATTTTTCAATTGCGAATATCAATTTATCTCTGTTTGCACATTATCAATAACATATATCTGATGATCATTGCTCACAAAAAACTCACAATTATAGCAGTTTGATTTCAGAGAAAATCGAAAGTCAAATCCTTATACCTATTCTTATTTTTTATCTACTCCATATAACGTTATTTTACATATTAAGACAGAGGAGAAAAAGATTTATATATATACTTCTTGTTATTGTGCCTATATGACTAATTGCAAGACAATCAGTCATCAATATTGCCATTGTTTACTTATCGATCGATAAAATCAATTTTTAAATTCATCGTTATCTCAATTAATTCTGTTATCATCAGCAGTAGAATTCATAATGTTTTTTCGTCTTTCTGACTTTAAAAATGAAGCAATTTCATTGAGAGAGGTCTGAATGAAAGATGAAGAGCAGTGAAAGAATAAAAAAAAACCGAGAAATATGCGTGTTAATACGTGTCCAGAAAAATAAAAGAAAAAGAGATACGTCTATCTCGTTTTACCAAAATATCATTAATGAAGTTTTTTGAAGTCACGTAATTTCTTTAAAAACTCATACGATTGCGTAACATTTTCTTCGCAAGAAACTGACCTCAATTTAGGAAAAGAGACGGATATATTATTTTCTTTAGCGGATAATATTCTCGATTAATCGATGACGGAATTTTATGGGAGATTCTCATTCAATACACACATTCACGAGGACGTCATGACGACGGTCAGAGGGATACTCCTTTACGATCTTCCTTTCCGCTCGGTTTGCTTGCCATGGCCTGGTCACAATGGTCGTTTCTTACTGCTCCCAAGGTTTCCCCTCTTGTTTTCTCCCTTCTCGCATAGTCGTAGTCGTCGTACATTGAATTTTGCCAAACATCCGCGAAACTCGTTCTCTTGAAGGACAAAAGATCTTGTTACGTAAGAAACTATGGCGTCTCTCTCCCGTTTCATCTTTTTCCTTTGTCCAAAAGTCGATACATGATGGCATAAATGAGCTAACGCTAAAATCATATACGTTAAAAATGCGTCCCGACGAAGAGGAGCCCGAGAGAAATAACCTAGTTAAAGCTGTACGATTGTCGTAAAATCTTGCGTTTTATATTATTTTGCTATTTTCTCTTCCAATCTGTCGTCGTAAATTTAATGTATAATTACGCATCGAAGGGAAAAATATCTGCTAGATACATTATCTTAAAAGTTGAATTTTTTCAATTAAAATACATTCGATGTTATAAATACATAATTTCATTGTCTGATATAATATTGAGGCATAATGATTCACATCTTACACTTGGAACAGATTCTCATAATTTTAATAATAAAAAAAATATATTAAATTAATTGACTTAATGATTGCTTAAGATATTGTATTTACTTATCATCACATTCTTGTTCGCTGAAGTTTAACATCGTCTCGTTTGCATTATTATCTGTCGTATATCAATGATAGATTCCTTTGTCTCGTAGAAGTAATCCAGACATTTATATACAGAGTGACTAAAATTAGCAGACATGATCTCGTTGCTCGGCTATGCACGCATACTTTAACAGCAGCAATAGACCGAAGAAAAATATTATCTTTTTCTTGCCGCGAGATATTCTTTTATTTTATTTAATAAAAAGAAGAGTATAGATATATTGATCGCGTAAGAAATTTTCTAGGAATTAATGAGAAACGAAACTATGATTAAAAGTGTGTCAAGAAGTAATCCATCTTATCATTCTTAATGGTTAGTAATATATAATAGGAATGATTAAGAAGCATTTTTTGATCAAGAAGCAATTGTGATTAAGAAACTATTAAGAGTAATCTATCATCATTTTTAATTGCCAGTAGTTATTTATTGATATTAAACATGACAGGCATTCTATCTCCAAATAAATTTGAAATTTTTAATCAACATTTGCTTATGATGAGATTTAATTATATATCAAATTGTTTATACTTGTTTAGAAATCAGATATTTTCCAATTTCTGTTCCGAGAATCTTATTTTTGATCCGAAGTTTTATATGCTCTTTTTCTTTCCTACACTTATTATCTCCCCATATTTGAAGAAGTAAAAAAAGTTCGTTCATTTTTTCAAATCTAAATCTTCATGTTTTCGTTTTCTGTTTTTTATTTCTTAACAAATCACGATCGATAAGTTTTTTACACAGTAAATCACGTTTGACATCTGTGAACTTCCTTGTGAGAGAATTTGTCACGAAAAAGTCAGATAATTGCAAGAGAAAGATAATTGCTTTCTTGAGAGCGATTTTGCTCATTTTTCATGTCAGTCTGTTTTCTGATTCGTTCTTGCAAATTAATTTTTTTGAAATGTATGATTTATCTCCTTTACAAAACATGTTCGTTTAGTTTCGTAATTGTAGTCACTCGCCGAGACATAAACGGTCATACATCATTGCATATTGAGAAATATTATTGTTTATGTAAATTTTCTATTGATAGCTCGAAGCATTGTCTAGAAGCTGTCTCGATAAGGCAAGGAAAACAATCTGCTTACAAATTAATTAAATATCGACACTTATTCATGAATGGAATCACTCTATGATTATTTATCGATCCATTCGTAAGTGTAAATGATGTAATTTCATTAGATTCTTTTTATCATATAACGGGCATATAAATATTATCTCGTTTTTTGAATTTTTTTTATTATCAAAATCAGATTTTTTTCAATTTTGTCATATTTTTTTCTATTTTATAAATATTTATTTAATAATAACATTGTTTTAATTATTCAAATGATGAAGCAACCAAAAGTTATTTGCGTAATTTATACGCAAAAAATACATCACGTTGTGCTAAGTAATTATTAATTTAATTAAGCAACCATTAATTAGGTAAGTAGCTATCATATTTACATGAAATATTGCCGTTATATATATATATATTATATATCATTATATACATAAAAAAAACATTTTTTGATGCTTTGATATAAAACATATTTTTGTGAATAAATTAATCCACGATATGTTCTCATTTCTCTTTCTTTTAACATATTTAATAATAAAAATTACGTATGCTTCAATACCTATAACAATGCTTTATTGTACAAACTCCTTTATGTTCTTGATATAAATATGACAAAAAAATGATATTCGATGTTACTTCATTGTAGTGCTTATGTATACATTTCCTGTTGCGCGCATAATTGCATCGTTTTTTTTGCATATTCTTTCATGAAAAGCCGCGGCAACTAAGATATCGTTATCATTTATTTTGCAATTTTCCCGATTAATTACGCAACCTCATACAATGTGACCATATATTGGGTGTTCAGGAAAACTGATGTATTCGACAATTTTGTTTCCTAGAATAATTCACGAGAATGTTTTATCTGGAAATAGATATGAAACCGCTACTTGACTTTGAAGGTAGATTAAGATAATAATCTAATACAGAGTTAATGTTTCCCACATAAAAAAGTCGACGATTTTCAGAACACATAAGTAACGAATCTTATTTTTTTTCGAATGATAAATAAATTTTACTTTTAATAATATACACTGAAAATTAAATATTATTAATAAACGATGCAAATGTAATTTGCATTAAAAAATAATTTTAAATTTTGTGCAGTTAAAATTCTGGTATTCTAATATTTTTTAAATGTCTTCTAGATTTCTTGTTACGGATAGCATGAATATCATCTTATCGATTATATTTATAACATGTTTGTTTCTGATTATTAACGATATTTAATTACAGTGAAATGTTATCTACGCGATATGTTTGTCCCGAACACAATCATATCGTTCTGAGAAAAGATAGGATTACGATTTGCCTTTAAGAATTAGAATTTTATTTATGAATTGAGCTAACTTTCAAATTTTTGTATTGAAATATTTTTTTTTGTAAATTAATACATTGCAATACCTTGTAAATTAATACATTACATCTATTAAATTATGAATAATCAATATCAGCCCTGAATAAAAATAATTAGGAGAATCACTATTTCTCTCATTGCTCTATTAGAGAGAATATATTATAATCTTTTCTATCGTTAAAAAGAAATTATTTTTTTTTTAATATTTCTAACATTGATTATATTCTAGTTCATCGTTCCACTCAAGAATTATATATGCTGAGTATTTTTATTTTTGCAATGAAAGATATCTCTTCCTCATGGTGTTATCTTTATTTTTGGTTGGTGATGAAGTCTGCTACTTATCAGCTTTTTACCATTTCGATGATGATAAAAATGAGATAGTTTCGATAATGATTTGAATGATGATGAAAAGCTATTATCTTTCTGTTGCTTTAGGTCGAAATCACGTTGTGCATTATTTCCGTATAATTCTGTGCGCGAATTTCCTGTATATCATGCGCATTTCATTAACATTGTAATTTGTAATTTTCATTCTCTGTCAGGTTTCTCGATGCTGACGAGCACTTCCCAGTGTATCATTTTTCGTAATTATAGCGTTATATATCTCGTCTGCATCTACTCTCTAACTTATTATATTATTTTGATAGATTAAAACTTTTCGCACTAAATTTATTATGAAATTGATTATTTATTTTACATACATTTTCTGAAATTTTACGAAAGATGAAAATGAAATGTTAATACAAAAAACTGTATTATGTTATTGTCACAGATATTTTTTAAAACAATTATATTTGTAAAGTTACGAAACTCATTCGCGTTTATTTGTTTAAAGTTAAATAAATTAAAATTTGTTCTGCGAAACATGATTCTGAAAATAAACTCTTCGATAATGATTAATTGTTATTCATGTTCGTTATCTGCAGTGCTACAGACAATTTTATGATACATGTATTTTAGATATTATTAATCATTCTTTTTAATTTTAACAAGCGATATATAAAAAAGTCTGTATTTGATAGATTATTTATCGTATTTACATGTTATGCTTCAAGTAGCTTTAAAATCAATATTAAATTTATCAAAGAGGAGCGTGAAAAATTTCTAAGATTATTATACTATATATTATTATATTTGTCTTGTATCTTTTGCGTATTAGAATTTCTATCATTTCTATCATTACGCTAGATTTATTTGCATAAATATATCTATCGCAAACGCGCAAAATAAATATATTATTATTATATATATTATGCAATGAGGTGAATCAACCTATTTTCAACCTGCGTTGTCAACCTGTTTTCTAGACGTGGGTAAATATTTAATTTAGACCTTATCCGCTCTAGCGTTCGATCGATACTTTTCTTATCGATCATCATATGATAACCGCATGAAAAATTCTCGTTTCTTCTTCAAATCTCACGTATATTCAATGTTAAAAAAGCAACACTTACACAGAAAAAAAGAACATTCTCTTTTTGAAAATATATTTAGTTTTAACATGGAAATCTTGAAATGAGATTATATTGCGTTAATTAAAGAAAAATATAATTGCTTGAATAATTGCTTACTTGAATGAAGCCATTTTATATAGTTCAATCAAGAAAAATATATTCCTATGATTTAAGATTTAATTTTCTTGGATGGAAAAGAAACAATGTTAGATAGAAAATAACATTTTTAAATCAAAGATTATAATTTTTTTAAAGTAGAATTAAATAATTATATATTCTTGAGATGACAATTACAATATTAAAATAAGACTATAATATTGTTGAAATTTAAAATTATTAAATTCTTCTAAGAAGATTATAAATTGTTGCGTATATACGAAACAATGAACACGTTAGTTTAAGTATATAAGTTTTGATTTGACACTTATTTTTTTTTCTGTGTAATAAGAATTTAGATAAAAACATTACTTCAAATCGAGATTTCACGCTTATATTGAACGACAACCTCAAAATTGAGGCTGTTGCAATGAAAATACGGAAGTACGAGTTGTTTCCGTGAAACAAGCCCTTTGTGGGGAAGCCCTTTGTGGGGACGACGTCGGCACCGTCAAGCATGCGTAATCATGGAGGAAGTTAATTCTCCAAGGATGAATACGCGCGATGATGTCATCTCAGCACACATGCACACGACATATACACTTATACTAATTCGATGCACATAATTTCAATACATCACGGCAATAAAGATCGCATTTTCTACAGCAGTGTTTCCCAACCAAGTGCAAACGTCACAATCGTCGTGCTTAGCGAATCGTTAAATAAAATCAAAATTAATTAACATTGTAACGAAAACGATTGATTAGCGGTTATTATCGCTTTTATAATCAATTTACTAATAAACCTCCAATTGACTCCAATTGATCATCATTATTCTGAGAATTGTTCTCCCCTTTTCTTCAGCTCTGCTTTTCCATATGCTTTTTTATTTTATACACGATGTTACTTTACAATGTAGTTCTGATTGTTCTGAAACTAGGACGGAAGTTATTAGAGATTCAATCGATCGAACCAACGCACTTATTATTAGAACATTCGTCGTTTTACTTACGTACTGAATAAGTGCATTAGTTCACCTGTGGTGATCTCAAGATCGACTATATAGCACAGCAACACATAAAAATAACGCGTAGCCAATGTTTCAAGGACGATTCCAGATATCTGAGAACGTTTAACGTAAATATTAGTAAACGTTTGTTGATATATGCAACCTATTTCTATCCTATATTATTGGACAACAATGTTGAACGCATACTTGGCAACAAGAGCTTATAGCAATCAGCAATTGAGTAGCCAAACTTCTAAAATATGTTGCATGTGATTGGTTTTCCATTGATAATTATATATATATTTAGTAACGAAATAAAAAATACTGCATAAATGCATGTAAATATATTGAAAATTGCTTAGAAAAAAAAATTTATATTTGCGAATGTATATTAAACTCCAAAGTTTTATATTTATAATATAAATTCCGTGATATATTGTTTTAATTTTTATGTGATGTCTGCGATAATTCACATTATCGTATATTTTTAATGTAATAATAAGGCATATTGTATCGTAATTTTTATATGAACACTACAATCATCATCGTTAATTTCCATAAAAAAAACGTGAAATAATCACCTTTATCTTGCATAGCAAGAATTACATTATTAGCTATTAATGAAATAAAGTATATAATAAAATTATATTAATAAAATAGCGAAAGAGTTAAATTGTATAAAATATAGAAAAGTATTGTAAATATATGACGATGATATATAATGATATTTAAATACGAAATCTCTTATTACAGCTATGCGGTCTGGCCATCTTGATCGTGGGCGTTTTCGTGCACATAGGAGATAAAAAGTATACTGACGAAATGAAAGAGCTCACTGATAATCTTGCATTCCCATCGATAGCATTGATCGTCATCGGCAGTATCATCTTTGTCATCGCCTTCTTCGGATGCTGCGGAGCGATTCGCGAGAGTCACTGCATGGTCATCACGGTAAACCTTCCCGCAATTTCGACTTGTCTTTATTTACATTGATATATTTTAATTTAAGGAACTGGACGGGTCAGCTATGTCAAAAGTTAATAAATCTAATATATTTCGAGATTCATAAATTTGATATTGCGCAAAGCACTTTTAGTCTTTGTGAATTGAAATCTTTACTTTATTGTAAATATAATTTAAATAGAATATAATTTAAAGTTACAAATACTATTTTATATCAAATTGCCTTTTTTTATATTGATAGTACACAAAAATTTATGAAAACAAAAATCTTAATTCTATGAGATAAATCTTTACTTTATTCACACAAATTAATCATTAATTTTATATTTTAAAAGACTAGAAAGATTATTTTGCATAATGTTAAATCATGAATCTCAAAATATATTTATTAATTTTCGATGTAGCTGATTCAGTTCCTGGTTATATAAATAAAAGTAAAACGTCAAGTTTAATATATTTATAAATTTGAAAATATAGAAATTTTATAGAATTGAAACGCGAATGAAATTTATTACATTTTCCGATTTGTGTCTTTATATTCAGTTTTTATTTATCCATTTATTTGTTTTTATTTATTATTTCAAAAATATGTTTGTCATAATATGTTTTTGTAATAATATGTTTCTTAAAATTACAACACACGTGATTATTATTTGAATCAAACAGCATAATCATTTAATATGTGACAATTTTATCTAATATATTTTTTCCATACAGTTTGCATCTTTACTTTTAACAATCCTGATTATACAAGTGGCTATTGCGATCTACACGTTTGTTGCGTTGAAGAATGCTGATGAGATCAATTTTAAGGATGTATATGCAAAAAAAATCTTCAACGAATACGATAACACAACATCGAACAGCACAAAGGAATTTGTAGATTTGATACAAAAAGAAGTAAGACTGCCTTTTGAAATAATAGTTTTTTACACGTGCAAAACAATATACCACGTTACATTATTCGAATTTTTGGCGCTCTCAGCTTGTAGTTTAGTAAAATACTATTAGAGATCTTGAATATAATAACTGCATGTAACATTGAAAATAGTTTAAATGAATATGTTTTTGGATTTATAAATAATCAATATTTCTATGTAAAATGAATTTTTGCAGCTGGAGTGTTGTGGCATTGACAGCTATAGAGATTTCCACATTGTTCTTGATCGCACTATTCCGGGAAGTTGCTGTGGTAAAAATTCAAGTGACACTTGCAACCAGCAAGACGCTTACCAAACAGGTTGCGTAACCGCACTAAAAGATCTCTTTAAATATGCAAGCGCGGTATTAGGTGGCATCGCTCTGGGTATCGCTGCAATTGAGGTAAATAAATCCCGGGCGAGTTTATAAAGAGATTAAATAAAACTAGAAAATTATCTTACATATATATCGAAAAGATATAATAACTGAAAAAGAGATATGACAAAAGATAATTTTAATAATTTTATATCCGAGCTCAAAAAAGAGTTTCTTTTTTAAGTTTTCAAACATAAATTTTTGTTCTCATCAGTTTTCATTTATCCTCATGATTATTTTGCATTAATTGTATGTGCGTGTTATTCAATTTTTTCTCAGCTGATCGGTATCATCTTCGCGCTATGTCTGGCAAATTCCATAAAGAATGCGGAACGCAGAGGCTACAGTGTATAAAAATGGAGCATCGCGAAGGACATCGCTGCGGGCGGGAAACATAACATAAACAACAACGTTTTTACCTATCTATTACCGTCAGCGTACATTCGTCTATAAGATGTGATAAAATATTTACGCTTTCCATACACAATAGATTAAATTAAATTAAATTATTTTTTCTTTCCGAGCAGAAAACAAGTATAGAGCAAAGTGCCTCTTTATGTTTCTCTTTCGAGTCTCTTTGCGCGTTGTAAATCACAACTAAAGCATAAAGATAATATATCAATTTCAATAAAATATATTTTTACTTTCTAACTTGAATAACTTAAATTCTACATTAAAAATTTAACGTAGAAGTTGACGTACGGATTTGGCGATGACCGTAAATGATTATCTGAGATTAAATATTTTTTTTTTTTTTTTATAAAAACAATTTTATACGATTATATATTTTGATATGGTATCGCTTTGAATCACATTTTTCCTACCTATTTTCGATAATAATTAGATAAATACGAAATAAACTAAAATATCTAATTATATATAATTATATGTATACGTGTATATATATAATTATATATAATATAATTATTTAATATATAGGGATCGTATTTCATAATCGTTAGTTCGAGTTTTAAATAAAAATACTTGGTGTACCTATTACAGAGGAGCGATAATATTTTAGAAATATTACAGAGATATAATGAATTACAAGATTGTACCTGCAGAGAAGATTTAACATCACTGTTAAGAAAACATGGAATTTTCAAATATGTCTTTACATAAAATTCACTTTGTTTGTACAGCACAATATATTAATGTACGAATATTGTCTATATAAATTTATATGTATTTTTCTCTTATAATAAAAGTTACTTTATCTAAGAGAATACATCGCCGTGTCTGCACGCAATAAACAAACGAACAAATGAAAGAACGTACGTTGATATAATATTTTAGCGATAGACGCGGTGATAAAGCGTATATATAAAACTGGGCTTGCTATATAATTGTTTAAATAAAGTTCTTAAATTTTAATAGATTATCTTACATTGTCGGATTGTTTATATTAAGCGTATTATTTATTTTAACGTTTTTTTATATAATATAAACGCATAAACAATTACCATTGCTCTTGCGAAACAAATTATGTGTCCAGTTTTGTACATTAATTAAATAAATAAAAAGAAGACAAGCTCACGATCGATTTTTGTTTTTTTAAACCGACATTTTTTTACAGCAGACAAAATAGTTTGACATTTTTATCATTTTTCAAGATTCTTGTATTCAAAATCTTTTTATTTCTTTCTCTCCTTTTTTATCCGTTGCTTTCTTTTCCGTGAATCTTTTTATTTAAAATTTAAGCATCTAACAGTAACTGAATGAGAAAATATATTCGTGCAAGTTCTTAGCAAATACTATAAGAATACTGTGTCATACTATAATTATTATGATTTTTCCTTACATTTGTACTTTTATATTTAAAAGCGGTATATTATGTCTTTTGTAAAATACACATTTTAATATGCTCTATACATAAATCATTAGTTCAACATTTGTATTGGAATATATATTTAAAAAATTAAAAAGATATACAGATATATATTTAAATTAGTAAGCAGAGAGTGTGTGTTTGTATTAAACTTATAGAATATATCAAAATTTAAAATATAAAAATGCGAGGAACATAAAGCAATGGTATATATTTGGTGTGTATGTGTGTGTGTGTGTGTGTGTGCGTGTGTGTGTGTGTGTGTGTGTGTGTGTATATATATATATATATATATATATATATATATATTTGCGTTATTTTAGGTTAAAATATTTCATCTTGTGTTTCGGAATTGCTAATATTCGGTGAATAAAGATGTCTAATAACAAATTGGTAATAATTCCCGAACACATTCTTTATTCAAAAAACTGATGACAACATGGCGCAGCCAATCATGCTATCTCTTTTGTTTAGGGACATTTTTTCCTCACCTAAAATGGCGTCCATTTTTCTAATTTCCATGTTGCCTGCCTGCTCCTTCGACTATCTTCGGACTTGTGAATGGCGCGTATGCGTGTGAGACTTGAATTTGAAGACAGTTAAAATTCAAACCGCCGGTTGCGTCGCATAATACCGTTAACAAAGTGGCCAACGAAATAGAGTGTTTTATTGAATTCAAGTGGTTTAGTGTAGTTTTTTCACTCAAATAATTTCTTCTCGTATCCTCTGGACTACGGAATCAAGAATCAGGATGACGCCAGTAGATCTTCCTCATTTATTTTGTAAGTAAATATCTCTCTATCCGCGCGTCTGCAATAATGACGTTTATATTTATTCCCGCATTTTTGACAAATGCTAAAACTGAAATATCAGATGTAACTCTTTACATTTACGAATCATTAGATCGCTTCCTTGATCATTATTACGTATCGTTATTATAATTTTAATTCAATTCGATCGATATCTCATCGTGTATCGCGACCGAATAATTTATTAAATGCGTTCTATATGTGAGTAGATACTTGTTTTCGCGATTAGCACAATTAAGACGAATGAGAGATGCAAGGAATATAATCAATATGTGTCTGTTCTGTGCCAATATTTCTGTTACACATATTTAGTATTTATCTCACGGTAAATATTTAAATTGGAAAAAAATTGACATTTGATTGATGCAATGTGATAATATTGATATTAGTATTTTCGCGCTTTTTTAACGACATTTATCGCGTAAATATCCGAAAGTAAACTGTACTATATAATTTAATTTGCAAATCAAATTCTTTCAAATTCTTTCAATTTTCTTGTATTCTTGCACACGCACAATTTATCACATTTAAAATGAGCACGTCCACATTTGTCAAAAAAATTACATCGCGAATTAATTCAACATTTTGAGATTAAATCAATTAGTATTATGTAGAGCGAATGACATTACACACATACACAATGCAATGACGTTGTATTGATTTGCAAAATCTGTTTTTTTAATTCCGACATTAATTATTTCAATTCTAAGATGTTGAATTATTTTGACTGATTATAATCTTAAATTATTATAGAATTAAAATAAATAAAATTGAAAATGAAATAAAATAAATTATTATAGATTATTAAAGAATAATCTATATATATAATCATTATAAATAATATTTTTCATAGGAATATATTTCTTCTCAAAGCTTAATTCTTATTTTTAATCAATATCAAGGGATTATTTATTATCTTTTGACGATAATTAAAATAACACAATTTGCTATATTGAATTGAAATTAAAATATTTACACACTACTGAACTATTGTGTTGTCGTGATTATTTTTTATTATTTATCTCGTCGTTTTCGATCTATAATGTATGTACATACAGTTACTATTCCTGTTTCTGCTGTCGCTGCGAAATAAAATTGAATATCCAATTTTGCATAACAATAAATAAACAACAAGAATTTGGACGACAATTCAGGTGCCTTTTTTCTTTTTACGTTCATATATTGTCATTATTTATTAAGTTCAAGAGAGGATTGCTTACATCTGCGTTTTGAGCTATAATACATACTATGTACATCGTGTCGTTCAGCAAAAGTCACTTTCCATTTCACAATTATCGTTTGACCTTGCTGCTACTGCGACCGGGAATAAAGCTGGGGCCATACGGTCCCCAGGTAAAACTTACAAACATCTTAAAGCTATGTCGTTAGTCTATTATTTTCACTTCAGGCTGCAGGACGAAAGTTTTTTTCCCTAGAAAAAGAATTTTTCTCCTTTACAACCAGTTTTGCATTTTATCGGTATTAAAATATAATGACTAAAATAAATCACGATTTTTTTCTCCTGATTTAAATTAGCATAGCAATAGCGTATTCTACTGGAAGTAATTTTGCGCATTAAGATAGTTCCTAATTAGCATTTCCTAATTAGCATAGATTAATCGGCATATAAATTAGAAAATACATCCTTTCTCACATAATTAATGAGATTTTCTCATCATTTACTAGATCCATATCTTATTTAATAAATAATAACAGTAATATACATGTATATATATTTGATCGTATATGATCATATAGGATAATAATGTATATCACAAGGATAATTTAAATATTTTAGCTCCTAAGAAAAAGTTATTTTTTCATAGATTAGCAAAACATTTGAAAGAAGATATTATATTTAAAGAAGAAATATATTTAAAGACTTTACGAGATCCTCCAGATTAAATTTCATTCTAAATTATTCAAATATATTTTTTTATATATTAATGTTCGTTAAACGAATGAGGAGGAATTACATTTACACAACATAGTGTAATGATAAAAGTGACAAGATTGTAAAAAAAAGGGAGAGATTAATTGGTGGTCTCACTTGCTTGACTAGAACAGCAGCAACGTGAGCAAATATAGGACAACTTTCGACGTCCATGCAGCCTCCATCCACCTTGAATATTGATCCTCATACTCTTGTCATACTGATATACAGCTACGTGTAAAATAATCTTGATCTCTATCGTTATCTTAAACTTACATATATACTAATGATATTATGCCTATAATTCGACCAAACGTATTACTCAAAAGTCGTTTCGGAGCGACGACTTTCGTACAAATTACACCGAAGTGCTCCTCCGAAATCATCCGACAAAGTAATTGTTATTTTATCAATTTTTTTCTCTATGCAAGATTACCTTTTTCTATCTCTCTTTCACTCCTTCTCACAATCTACTATATTACAAAGTTCGGAAGCGAAATTTACAGGCTCGTTTACGTTCTTATCTCTAAGGACAGAAGAAAATAGTTTGTTCCGCATAGATCGAATTAACGATGAACGATCTTCGCGAAACTTTTGACGCTCGTTGACGATTGACGACGGGATTGGAAGGTAGGAGGGAGTAAAGGAGTATAAAATACCTAGCGGTTCATAGAAAATCGACAACTACCTCTTAATCTACATTCTCTAAGCTCACTTTGGAAGGTGACCGCGCTACGATATATATTTTCCCGGAAGTCATCACAATGATTCAATAACAGTCTATGTCGTTTAAAATGCATCATTCTCGATAGAAACGACATTTCTCTTAATCACATTCAAGATTTCTGATAGTTTAATGCCAATTAATTAATATCATTAGTTTTCAAATATTAAATTCATGGAGTTTGTCGAAATTTTTTAATTCTCAGTGGAAAAAATTCTGAATATCAAACATTCTTTCTTTGTTTCATTAGATCTTAGTTCGTTGCGAAAAGAAATTCAAATATAACATATTTTTTGACAAGTCCAATATTTATAAGAGAATTTTGTTACCTAATTTTTTTCAAGCTATCAGAAAGATCCTGCATCTTTCTAACAATCGTGATATCAAATATTCGAAATATTTGTAAAAAGATTACCAACTATATCTATGACGCTAGTGTGCGTTCATTCCTTCGAGGACCTTCCAATCGTGGCAATTCATGCCCGCCGTACACGCTATTTTAATGTCACAGGTCGACTACAATTTACATATCCTTATCATTAATTATTTGACTAATATTTATCCGCACATATTCATTAATAGATCCTTTTTATTTAACGTACCAAGGTACAGCGCGAATGTAACACAAAACTTATGCGTTCGGATTTCATGCTGAAAAGTATTTCAAGCTGAAAATATTAGAAATAGATATTTAACTCGATCCGCAGATTGAATTTTAATTAGGAATCAGCCTGAATTTAACTAGGATCTAGCTTGGACCAACTTGCTTTTATTGATCTCTCATTTTTCTGTTTTACATTCGACTGTACCATAGTGAGTTATTTGTATTTTGAGTAAGAGGAAGCTCGCAGAGAAAAAGACAAGATACTCTTGTCTTAAATCGTAAATTTATCTCGATACGTGACACTGAGTTTTTCGATTATTTTATGTGATAAAAGAAAATCCACACGATTATACAATATTTCAAGACTCGAAACGCGGCGTCGAAAACATTGTAGGATAATGATTTGTTCTTATTCTTCATCATAAATGAATGGCGTTCATGTAGTGAACGATATTGGCCTAATATTTCAAAACAATCGATATTCGTCGAGCAAAAAAAAATAGTAACATTGGTTGCGAATAGTTACTTATCGCTCTATTTTTTACTGCATTAAATAGGATCAGACTATCAGATGGTTCGTCATTTTGATTCTCTATAATTGGCGGGATCAGGAAGCAAACTTATGATGATGTCGCATTTAGTGAATTCGCGAGCCTTTATTGAACGATAGTATTTTTCAAACTTTGAATATTTAAAATTATAATTTTTTCATTTCTACACATATGTTAAAAATAAAAATAGAGAATTTAACACGGTTAAACTAAGAAATATTTTCGTCATAGAAAAGAATTGAAACAAAGTTAGATTATTCAATATCCAAAGGATTAAGATAGTTGGATTGATTTTTTAATTGGAAAAGGCTCGCGTGCGCGCATCTAGGAAATAGCTGCTGTGTTCTACAAAATGGACCCGCTATTTCATTCCTAAAGTGGCGAAAGCTTCATGATGTCGCTGTTGAGATCGGCAGTCGGCGCCAGGTCGTCATCTAGGTCGACGGGGCTGCCATCCAAGCCGAGCGAGGAGGAAGGAGCCGCCATTGTCGCCGCGACGAACTCGTCGAGGAAGTCGAAGGAGGCCACCGCCTCACGCTCCTTGTCCCCATAACGCACGAAGAAGTCGTCACCGCGGCCGATGATGGACGGCCGGGACGAGCCCCAAATAGACGGCAACCGGAGGACGCGGTGCGCCTGGGCCGCCGACGCTGAAGAAACCAAGGGCACACAGCAGCGGGTCAACAGATGCTGCTCTCAGACTTCACTCGATCGACTCGATTTTGCGCTCTTTCTCTTTCTCTCTTCTCTCTATACCGGCTCTAGCAGACACAGAGTAGCTCGGCTTAGCACTCTCTTTCACGTCTCCCTCTCTCTCTCTCTCTTTCTCTCTCTCTCACCCTTTCTCTTTTTTTTTCTTTCCTTTTTCTTTTTTACATCTCCTTTATCCGTTCGTATATATCGCCTATCACCTCTCCGCTTTCCACCGTCGCTTCACCGCACCGGTTTCACCTCTTTCTTCCGTGGACTTTTTTTTTAATTCGGAATTTAGGTATTTGGCGGGTGCACGACCGAATGGATGATACATAATGTAAATCGGACAAATTGTGTGCGCGTATAATCGATTATAATAGACAAAAGTTACGTATTAACATTCCTAAAAATTCATATATATACATTTTAATTTCGAACTTTAAATTATCATAATTTTTTAATACAATGAAATATGGTAATTTAATTTTTAATACATTGAAATATGATAATTTAACTATTTTTGCCAGATAACCAATTAAAATCTATAAAATATAATTATATATATATATATATATATATATATATATATATATATATACATATATACATACATATAATATTTGTAAAAATATAAGTTTAGAGAATTAATATAACATTTAAATTTATATATAATTAATTTCTGACAAAATTATTTCTATTTGTCCAATTTACTCTATGACATGATTATGATTCGCTCGAAAATAATAATTAAAATCGCGCATATGTAATTAAGCATGTTAGATGTTACGAAGTTGGGAAAAAGGAATCCACCCAAGTTGGTTACTTTTGCGCTGTGATATTAAAAATGATTGACAGTGCGGCGAGATTAATGATGAAATACAGGCAGACATATAATAAAGTAAAGCGTCAGAAAGATGAAGATATTGAAACGGTCTTGCACATGCCAATAAGATTTGAAAATTTCCATTCGCTCGTGGTACAATGAGAGAGAAAGTAATTATACTCGATCTACCTTGACGCAATTCCACGCGATAAACTATTCCATTTTATAGTACAAGATTTGTCTTATATATTGCACCGTTGTTTTGTATATGAATTTTTTTATTTTTGAAAGACACTTGCATCCCAACTTGCATTCTCGTCTAAAAGTCTTTGGATATTTTAAATTTTACTATATTTGCACTTTTTTAGAAAGATAATTATATACATTTTTTATTATCCATAAAACTAGATAATATATTTAAATAATTGCACTACGTTTGATTACACACAATAATCTCCTTCTTTGTCATTTGATTTATATCTTCTTATATATATATATATATATATATATATATATATATATATATATATATATATATATATATATATATATATATATATATATATGATCAATAGCCTTTTATTTAATATATCCTTGTATTTTGTCCACAAGACTTTCGGACGGTAATGTATGTGCCAAATAGGTCACGCAAATATATATAAGCGAAACAAAGAGAGATGGAATTGCGTGAAGGCACTACGCCAGGAACATTTTCTTTGCCGGTTAATAATTCTGTTAGAATAAACCAATAGTCTAAGTCCGTTGTAGGCATACACTGGTTCAGTTCAGGCCGAAATAGGCTCTCCGGCGCGGCAATGTTTTCCTCCCAATTGGTCATGTCGCTTTTATAGAAATTGATCGTCACTAAGCCGAACTACGTAGCTTTTCTTGTGACAATCAAAGCACACCGCGTAGGAGCTACCATCTGAACAGAAAATATGGAAAAGGCTATGTACAGCGGAAGGGCTACTAGGCGCGAGCGTGAATTGTACTGTGATTGTATACCGTATTGATTGCGAGTATCGAGTAGACAAGAATAAAGCAGCTAAAGTGAGTGCATAACGCGATATATGATGTTGCGACGTTGATTTCAAATGTGTGTCAATTGTGACGAAATGGTGTAGCAGTTAGCAGTGTAGACGTGTTGCCATCTTAAGCTTAGAAAAGCAAGCACTGTTCACACACCACCCACAGAATTTCCTGAAGAGTCATATTAATCATATCAATCTTGTTTTCTTTAACAATATATAACTATACGTATCAGAATATCTAATTTATCATCTCGTGGTCTTAATTTAATAGTGATAAAATAAAGTTTCGCAAATAAAACACATAAATGTGTAAATCTTACAAAAATAATATGAGACTTATTAAGAATTAAAATATTAGTTTTTATACTAACTAAAATCTGTCTGATGTAAAATCAGCGTAGCAGTTTTTATCTATAAAATTAAATTGTATATAAAATGATAATTTAGATATTCTGCATATAGGCAATATATACGTTAGATTCTTGTTAATTGAATATTTTAACTTAAAGCTTTCTACATGTTACAGATTAGTAAATTTCACCAAAAGTTCAAGAGAAAAAAGCATGAGAATGGTTATCGATAGGATATTGGACATTGACATTGATAAAAAATTATGAATTTCACGAAAAGGTGGTGAATGGTGATGCGTAGAAACAGCACGATAAAAGTGTCTACAAAATAGTTGTCACCCGGGGACAAATACCTTTCTTTTGTCGTCGGTATCGATGTAATCTATGCAAGTGGCGGTAATCAGGTGGTTCATCCCCCGAGTCGCTGCCTGCCGAACCGCTACTTGATGTCGCCGAAGAACTTTCGCTGCTTGCTAACATCACATCTAAGAGATTGGCTCTGGCCTAAATGGAAATACTGCTTATAATGTGTTTTCGTGTGAAAATAAAAATGGAGACAATGAATCGAAACAATTTATTCATAAAATCTTTTACTTTAATTGAAAAATTATTGTTTCAAATAGATAGCAAATGGATAGTTTCTAATAATGATCAATAATGTGAATTTTTATATCCATAAATTAGCAAAATAATAGAACAAATAATTGTATCAATTGCATTATTATATTTAGCTATCTCGTTTGAAATTTATTTACGATTAGAATGCGGATTTCGTGTTTCGACGAAACTTACTTTAGGGTCGGTGAAGTCAATATCGCGTTCAACGTGAACCCATCCTGTCGGACAGCAGCAAGCGAGATCCAATTTCTCCAGCACTACCTGCGATTCATTGTTAGTGATAGCGGTGGTGTGATCCTCGCCTTTCCGAATCATACGATTCAGCTCGTCTATAACGTCTTTGGACGTGGCGCGCTCGTGAAAACTCAATGTTCGATCTCTACCCTCCACGAAAAGAGTCGCTCGCGCCGGACTGACCTGTGCGAACATCACGCAATCGTTGTTACAGCAAGGCATTTTACTAGAAAGTAAAGTACGGATTTTATTTATATAAATACAAAAAACATAAATTAATACTAAATACTAAATTAATACTAAATTAATATTAATCCGATATTATCACAGTATTAAATATTATATTGATAATTATTGATTATTGATATTAAAATAAGCAAAATAAATTCGAGTAAGAGTGAAGCAAATTTTTCGTTCGAATGAATTATTTTTCCAAGAGAGAAAAATATACATAATTGTACATTACTCTTTGAAAATTCTTTCTTTATATAAACTCGCGTATTATTTGAAAAACTTACAACCGTGCTGGGTGTAGAGGAAGTTGCAACCTCTTCATCTTCCTCAGGAACGGCTCCTAATTCCGATGGTGCTACTGTTGTATACGAAATGCCACCGTTACACGAAACAGCACTTACAATCCTCTCTTCAGGTGCCAACGGTGGTACATGTATCTGATCGAGTAACTCGTCGTTGTTACTCATTTCAATTACGTTTCCGGGATTATTACTGCTCTCTGCGCATGATCCTTCTACTTCCGTGACCATGGCTTCCCCAGCGGAATCATTTTTGTTAGTGTTCACTTCTGTAACTAGTGTCCAGAATCTCTTTAAATATTTTTTACACCATTTGAAATTTTGCAGTCTTTTACCATTATGTTAAAACATCTTTTTGAAATGTTGTTATTTTTTCTTATTATAATTATGACGATGATAATTTAAATGAGAAATGGATGGTACGGTTTTTCAAATTTAATAATAGATACGACTAATTATAATCAGAGCCTACCTTCGGCCGAGTGAGACATGACATTATGTGTTTCCACGGGATTGGGTAATTCCGCAAGGTACATCTGTTGCTCAGCGATAAAAGACAGGACGCTTTGAAGCGCTTGTTCTCTGTCTGGCGGTGGTCTGCCGCTCCTGGATGATGTGCTAGCCAAGCTTTTGGTGCTCTCGAACTTCACTAATCGATAAAAATCCCTAGTAAAATCGGTACCGACCGACGGAGAATCAGGATCATCGCTGCAGCCGGATAGCGCTGCCGATGAACGTTTACTCGAATTTTCCAAGACTCCCTCCTCGCTGCTCCAAGACGCACCGGGACTCGAAGCATATGGCCAGGGTCCGGTCGCTCTCGCGTCCATTAAAAGCGCGACCTATAATAGAAAGTTAAATATTATCATCATTCAAAAGTTTGTGCGAAGAGTACTTTTTGAAAAAACGTCGCATCAGTTAAGATTAATTTTAGTTATAATTCAAAGTATGTCATTTTGCTAAAGTTATATTTTTTAAGGTGATTTTTATATTTATTTTTATATTTTATTAAAATATAAAAATTACCTTAAAATTTAAAAATATAAGCAAGTATTAATATCAATAGGACAAATAATTATTTAAGTAATAATTTAAAAAACATTTTCAAAATTAAATATTAAATAACTGTTAAAAAATTATAATAATAAATATTTAATTTGAAACAATAGTACGCGTAATTATATTCATTAGAATATATCAAATTTTGGTGAATTTTCGCGTATATAAGTGATATTATTATTTAAATAATTAAGCAAATGTGTCAACTCTCGATCGATATCGCAATTGACAAGCGTACCAGCTCTCCTCCGGTTCTATCAGCGAGATAGCTCGCGCCGTTCCACAGACACTCGTTCGCATCCTCCTCCAATTCCAGGAGATTATGCTCCTTGATTGCTGGCAGAGCGGGCGTGTTTGTAGCAGTCGGTTGCTCCTTCCACATTGCGGATTCATTTTGTACGAGATCTTCCGTAGACAAGGAGAAGCTCCAATCTTCCAGCTCCGCTCTGTCGTACTCCAATTCGAGTAAGTCTCGATGCTGTTGCGCGCTTCTACTGTCATCGAGCCTGAAATCCGCGCAGAGATCTAATCAGTTTTATGTTCAATCGACGAATGCCTGTAATCTACTCATAGAAGAGGATACGATTTCTTTCGACTCAATTGATTTCGCAAGATACGTAACTATGTATTGTGATACGAAGAATTGTATAAATACGTGAAAATAATTTGCATGTATTTTTGAAATATTTTTACGCGAATACAGATTTTAATAATTGAATTTTTTATTAATATGCTAAATTGATTAACGACGCATGAAATATACAGTTGCATAATATATATAGTTTAACACTAAAAAGAAATGAAAATTTATATCAAAGAAAATTTATATTCCTCCCATTCATTCTCACCGTTTGGTTAATCAAGCCCTCATAATCCAGCAATTATACGCAAACAAACCTGAGCCATTGTTGGACATACTCGGCGTCCCAGCCCTCCTCCTCCACCAGTAAGAGGGAGGATGAGCCCATGGGACTGGGCAGCTTGTATGGCGTGAAATTGGCGGTGGTAGTGAGCTTGAGACAAAGATGACTGTCGGAGAAGCTGCGCATCACGTGCTGATACGGTAGCAGATCCTTGGTCGGCGGATAACTGTGACGCGGATTGATGCCCACTGTGAGATTCAGAGGTAGGAAGAGAACATCCGGATCGCCGGCGTCGAGAGCGACGAGACGCGCATCCGGTGACACGTCGGCTTCGGTCTCGTCGGTGGCCTCCTTCAGATCCTCGAGGCCACGCGCAGAAGGTTCCTGACGCGTTCCTTCGCCCTGAACGTCGCTCGACATGGTCGAGTAACCCTCGTCGCGGTTACCGCTCTCCGGACTCTCGCTGCCCTCCTCCTCCGAGGGTTTTTGCGCTACGAACGTTTCGGTCAAGTAGTCTCAAGTTAAGTTTTCAAAATTCAGAGAGTTCCGAATAGATATGTCGCGGACATTTTATTTTATCATCATTATATTTCATTATTGTTCATCATTTAAAACACTAGAATATCGATATTTCAAAAGCGAGAAAACTAAGAATTTAGAGTTGTTAGAATTATAAAAGTCTATTATGAATAGATTATATTTAATTTCTTAATTTCATACATCACGAATTAGATGGGTCTATGAATTAGAATTATATGACAATTTATTTTTAATAATATATTAATGTGATTTATAATTTATAGAATATAAAATATCTGCGATTGTGCTAAGTGCAATTTATTCTGAAAAAGATATTGAATCTCGAAAAATCGAATCATAAAGATAATAAAAAGCTGGATTGATAGGGGATTTTTATGAAATTAGTAATTACATTTTTATTTAATTACATTTAAATATATGTTAAATTTTAATTTTTAATATATATATATATGGAATTGTATTCAATTCTGAAAGAATTCACTTTTATATATACATAATTTAATATACATATAATTTAATATATAAAATTTTTTAAACGGTTCATCTAAAATTCAATTATATTTATTTTAAGTATACTTAATTTTTCATGACATAAAATGTTTATTATAATGAAAGATTAGTACCAAGAGGTCTATTGCGTCGGCATTTGGTAGCTGCCATCACGGGTATCTGCAAGTTGAGGGAACGTGGCCTCGACAGAGGGACCCAAGAAGGGTCTAGGCCCAAAGCGGCGACCAGGGTGGCCGGACCAGCCTCAAGAATTCCTTGAATCAGTTCGGTGGGGCTTCCGGGACTGGCAGCTTGCGCCAAAAGTCCCGACAACGCTCGGTTCTGAGCCTCGAGCTCTCGTATACGTCTTTGCAACGCGCCTATTTCCTCTCTAAGCCCCTGAAAAGATAACCAACTGACATTAGCACTCTTCAGATGCATTTCTTGCTGATATCACTCAAGAAGCATATTAGCAGGTAGGAAGAAGCGTATTAGCGGCGAGTTAATCCTTTCAAGAAGATATTCTTCAAGTGAAACTAATAAAAATAAATATATGCTTCATCAAGTTTAGTGATTCGTAATTCTTTCATCCTATATATGTGATAGTCTTCATGAAGCACGTGTCTTCGTAGCAGATGCAGGCTCTTCGGAGAGGATGAAAAAAGACAGAAAGAGAGAAAAAGAGAGAGGAAGTGTGGTAAAGAGAGCATAGCGATGAACCTTTTGGGATAGGAGAGCGCGGACCACCTGGTTGGCGACGTCGTCCAGGCACCGCTCGTACTGTCGACGCTGGGCGTCGGCGTCCCGCGCCAGGGCGGCGTGTTCCGTCTCCAGGGTCGCCAGACGTGCCACGAGGGCGGCATGCACTTCACCGGCGCATGCTGCCTCGAGACCGCGCAGCTGACCTCGCATCGACTCGTTCTCCAGCTGCAGCTTCGATATCTGCGCCTGGTACTGGTGCACGCGCGCCTGCAAGCAAGCGTGCGACACGCGAAAATTATCGTACCTGTGTCCGATCGGTGTCTCCAATTACACGAAATGTCATTTATAACTACGGTAGGATAATTAGCTAGGAATATTTTATTCCAACGCAACGTAATAACATATATCCAATGATTAGTATACGGAATTTTTGTAACAAGGGAATTATGTTTTTCAGTTGACATTTTATTAATGTAATATCAGTGCATAATCTGGACTTTATTATAATATTGTTACTATTAATTTATTAATGTGACATCATAATGGTTATCGTCTAATTAATTAATGTTGAATATAATAATTATTCTTGTTGGCATTGTTAGAACATAAAACATATATAAGGTTTCAATTAAAAATATTAATCATTTTAACAATAGAACTGGATATCTTGCTAAAATAAAATTCAGTTAAAATTATCGAGAAAAAAAGTATAAAACTATTACTTTCGAGATCAGTTTATAAAAATATAATTTTCCAAAATTTTCCAAAATTATTTGATATATTTCATATGTACCATATTTTATTATAAATATTAAAATTACGTAGTATAAGAAGTGATTTTATAAAGTCATCATCCGGATGTTTTAATTTCTAAAATATTGTAGATTTCCTGATCTATAAAAACTTAAGACATAAATACATTATTACTTCGGTGAACTTTGAATGTACATTCGACAGTTCTAATCCTATTTAAAGCACATTCGCGATCATAATCTCGGTGTGAAAGTAAAAAATTGCGACCCGACGAAGGCCAGAAGTGCTCCATAAATATCTTACGCGTTATAGCACGCGTTAGAGCTCAATTCCCGGCGGTCGTTAAAATTAAGCGCTAATGGATTGTTTCGATCCTATCAAGCCTGAGTGACTCACTTGTCGTGGTCGTTCCTTGGCTCCCGAGTGTTAAAGACCGTGTTCGTGTTTTTAACTCGGTCACTTTGGTAAGGAAGAAAAATCGACTGGTTGGATCGCGGAGATTTAAATACTTCGTTCAGACCAAAACAGGTATTTCCGCAATTATCTCAAACGGTCTCATTACAGAGAGGGAACGGAGGACCCGTTCTTAAATTATCCATTCTTAAAATACCTGGAACATTCGCAAGTGTATCTTCTTACTCCTATTTTTAAAGGGAGTAATTATGCCGTGGCATTCGTGACGATTGCCATTTGCTTCTTAAATTACTCGTTTGTGAAAATATACGTAAAGAACAACTTTTCAGATGCATTAGGTGCATTTAGGAACTCAGCTTTTTATTTTTTCCTTAATTTAATTATTATATTTTAAAAGTATATTTTTTAAATATTTCTCTTCATTTATTTTCTCTTGCAAAAGGAGATGTAAAAGAAATATATGAAAAATATATTTTAACAATTATACATAATCATATTAATTTATGTTCTATTTTTTCCAATCTTATTCTTGATAAGTATTTATATACTTGGAATTTTTTTAAATCTTTTTCTTAAAAAAACACCACTATTGTTCATATTGTTCTTGAAGATGACTCTAATGTTTAATAACTTTTAGTGTCAAGAATAAAGAATTTTAGTCTGCACCTGGGGTTTCTAAGAACTTTGATCCGTCACTGCCTTTACACACTTTCTTTACTTCCATCCTCGAACGGAAGTAATTACGTTCGATAGGGTTCGTGATCGTTTGCTTCTGTTATTATGGTTTGCTTCGAGTCAGGATCCGAGTTTTATGGTAGAAACAAGTTAGAAGAGGTTTCGACGAACGATTGGATACATTGTTTATCGATAACGATGATGACGACGACGACGACGACGACGACAAACCGTTCGCGATTCGCTGTCTCGGGCGCGGTAATAATAACCGGCCGTTATTAGCAGAAAGGCGTTTAACGTTGAATTAGGGCTGCGGAGACCTCTGTCGGAGACAGGGGTGCTAATAGAGGGTGCGTGTGTCTGATTTATAACAGTCGGCCCTCGCTAACACACCCCCGCGTCGCACCGAGCGAGGAAACCAACGATTTTCTGTCGTTCTCCGGTCTAAGGGGGAGTAAAAATGCAGACTGTCTGTGTTTTGCGAATTCTCGTCGACGTGTATTACCTCTCGATATAGAATGTCTCGAAATTCTCTGGACGCTCTACTTGAAATATCCGAGAATTTAGAAGATGTATTAAAATTTTGAATATATTTTCTTGCAATTAAAAATTAGCTTATGTGAAATTCATTAATGACATTGAATGTCAATTTGCCTTATACAGATTTTTATAAAAAGAGAGATAATATTTTTATAAAAAGATTTTTATAAAAAGAGATTTATAGTTAATATTTTTATAGAAAGAAAGAGAGAGAGAGAGAGAGAAATTTGTTTTATTATAATACTTAATTTTACTACAATACTTTACATACTCTTCATGTTCAATGTATGGTTCAAAATTAGTTGTTTTTTCAATTTCTCTTTCCATTCAAAAATTAATTTCACAATTTTCTCAGTGTCTCCATTATTGGATCTCACCTGTCATTCGACTCGATTCGGCTATTTTTTGCAGATTGTCACCGATTCGCGTGCAATGATAGAAGTACACTCACTCATGCATTCAGACATAACGTTATACATCGCTTCCCGTAGGGATTGCGCGGCTTGTCATTGACAGGCGGTGGCGGGTCGACATTGAACCCGGGGATCGAGTGACGATCGATATTAAATGTTATTTCGTAGGGAACGGCGATATAGTCTTTTTCTCTCTCTCTCTCTCTCTTTATCTCTCCTCCTCCCCCTTTTTCTCTCTCGTTCGTTCCCCTTGCTGCTACTGCTATTATTGCGGGAGAGGGGGAGGGAAGCGTTGAGAGAGAATACCCCCGGTACGGTACGACTCTTTTAGGGGCAAACCGCCCGTGAACGAGATAGCGCGCGTGCCGTAAGGATCGGCAGTATAAACGTCCGCGTTTACTGTTCCCTCCCTTTATTGCCTGTGCCCTCGCATACGCGTTTTACGTCGAAAATCATCGCCCGCGAGAGCTTTACGAGGCTCGCGAATTGCGGAAACGAGAAGCGAAAGCGCGTGGAAAGTTTGCATTCGTTTTATCGATGTTATTTTTCATTTTATTTTTGAAGTAGAATAGCCGCATCGATTCTAGAATACTTCCGCTTCGCGAATCGTTCAGTGCAGTGCGATTACCATATTAATTCTAAATTTTGATCAATTTAGAAAAGTTGAAATAAGTAGAAAAATCAAAGATCTTTTTTAGATATTTTTAGATATTATTTTGCGAAAAAGATATATATTCTTTATAAAATTGTCATGTTGAGAATTATAATAATAAATTCGAGAAGAGAAATATATAATTTAAATGGAATTTATATATGAATTTAGAAAAATATATACTTTAATTTTAAAATATATAACTTTATAAGTCTTTATATTATAAAGACATACATATATTCATAATATTATTTACAATTATATTTTTATTTTGCTTAAATTTTTCGCACATTTATAATTTAATTATTCTTTCGAAAAAGAGAACATAATGATACAAACTTTTTTCCTACAAAAGAAAAAAAATTATATAAATCTATGACAAAAGCGGCTGAAATAGAGAAATTAGATCGCTCAACCCTGATAATATGAAACGATGTGCGTGAAACGAGACAAAAGCTGCCGCGACAGGGTATGCTACTTGACGTTTAATAATGAGAACCGAGCTAAATTCGCATTTGTAACAATGCCCGGAACAATCCAGGCCGAGTGCTCACGCAGTGAAATACAATAAGGGCACGTTGCCGTGAAGGAGACAATATTATTGGATAAGGGGAAACCTTTTACGGGACTGTCATCGCGCGACATACCCGGCTTCCACCGGCAAACCGAACTCCCACGACGATACACGCGGTTCCGTATATATGCAGGATTGATCGAGTATCAACATCGATTATCTCGTTCGTCTCGCGTGTAATGTCACGCTGCATTATATTTGATTGACGAGACAGATTCCGGAGATAAATTCGTTGCAGCATTGCATTTCCTATGACGTTTAAGAAAGTCTAAATCATACGTAGACCTCGGAGCGTCCATTTAATCAGTATTCATAAACTAAACGCTCTATAAACTTTTTATTTAATTTTTGTAATCGAAGTTTTATAATCGAAATATATGATATAGATTACGAATAAAGAATTTATAGTTAAATCGAAAAGATTATTAGAAAATTATTTAGCTTCCACGCGAAAAAAATCAGTTTTACTTACCTCGTAGGAAAGTGTGAGTGCCGTTTTCTCCTGCTTCAGCTGTTCGGCTCGGTGCTTTTGTTGCAGCAGACTCCGCGACGACTCCTCCATCCTGCAACAACAAATCAGATGCGTCTGCATGAGGAAGCTCCCAGATTTTAATCCCTGTTGAAAAGATCCTAATTGAATGAGCCATTGAGACTATTCTTGGTAGCATCCTCGGTAGTTTTCTATTGTGCTGCCGGGAAATTTATTTGCTCTCTCTCGTCGACCTCGCCTCCTGCTCCCAAAGAGCTTCACTTTCAACGAGAGAAATTTTTCTCTCGCGAGATCAACTCGCGCAAAAGAAATATCTTTCTCTTTTCTTTCGGATTTCATCTATTTTTATCTCTTGCTTTCTTACTAAATAAAAATTAAACTAATAATTAGAAATGCTACGCTTTCCTCTATAAATCTACACAATTTCTTTTGGAACAAATAAAGTATTAAAAATTACAAAGTAATATTTCTTCTCTGTTTCTCTCTCCTTCTCTTTTTAAGAAACTTAGTCATTATAATTTTAAAAAATCGACTACTTTATTTAAACAAAAATCTTTGCAAATTTTTTCTTTAATGACTAAAGTTTAAAACTTAAATCTTGCTACTTTCATTTCTGAATACTTTTGAATGCTTTTCATTTTTGAATGCTTTTCTGAATGCTTTTCATTTCTGAATACATTTTATATTTTTCATCCAATATTAGTATTTCGTTTTTTGGCATATTATTCACATTTTAAGAAGTAAATCGAAAGATCAAAATTTTCGTGTGGCAAACCTTCTCATGTGCGTACGTAGCACGAGGTTAATGATCTGATTAGAGATGCGAGGGCGCGGCTGAGATATGAAGCCGATTTAAGCTTTTCGAGGGAGGCCGAGCGAGAGGTTGACGCAGCGCCTGGCAACACCCTCCGTCTTCTCATCGGGGACCCCCACAGGACAGATATCCTTGCTTATGTCCTTGGCGAAGTAACTTTCGAGCCAGTTATGCGAGAGAGTTTCAATTCGATTGTACTCCGCGTTGACATTTAATAAGGATATATTCACAATTCGCGTAGGGAAATTGTCTTTCGCTCGCTTAATTGGACAGCTAAATATAAAGAATTTATAAAGATTGCTATAATATTTTCTTATTTAAAATTTTCTTATTTAAAATATATATTCCAACGTGATTATTATCTTGATTAGAGTTTAGATATCTGTGTTTTATTAAATTAATAATAAGCTTGATTCACGTGTACACAAGTATTTATGAAACGAAAATTATCATCCTAATTTTCTACCACTGTTAGAAGTTAGAAAAATTTTAAAAATATAGCATTCGAAATTATTTGATAATTATTCTTGAATAATTATTCTTATGGTTTAAACAAATAAATATTCGTAAAGAAATTATATTAAGAAATATTTTCTAATTACTACAAAATTATCAATCTTTATTATTTTAAAATTTCTTTTTGAGTATCATAATTATTTTAATCTTTACTAATTATTAATATCATTATCATCATTATTAATTACGTTGAATATTTTCAAATGCTTAATAAGTTTTACAAATACCACCGAATATATTTCGTCGCTACTTGTCGTTTTTACATTTTTAGTTAGGCGAAGTACGAGAGACCGAGAGCGCGATCGATCGTCGAAGTAGCGCTCGCAATTGCTGCACCCTTAAAGCAGAGGGTGTAGTTCTCCCCAAGCAGCGCTACCCCTTCGACCTCCCTCTCTTGTCCGCTTTTCTACTTCTCTCTGTTTTCGCTCGGAACACATGGCACGAGCAAGCCGGTCCTCATGATTTACAACTGTTGCTCGGCAAATTCGATTACGATGATTTCGGGGTACCGCGCGGCATCAAATTGCATGCGAAAAGACGCTGAGTTAATTTTGCATATATTCATTCAAGAAGGTCTAAATAGATTGATTTGTTCCTAAGAGATACTGTTATACAATTTATTATCTATTTAATTTTTCACTTTGTTATATATTTGTATTATATATTTGTTATATATTTATTTAATTATATAAGGGCTATATATTTATTTAATTATATAAGGGCTATATATTTATTTAATTATATAAGGGTATTTCTTAATAAGTGCGAAAAATTTTAGAAGATGATTCTTTGTCGAAAATTAAAGGGAGTTTTTCATATAAACATTAAAAAGTTCTAATAAAAAATTGAATAGGGGTTGCTAGTTTCATCCCTTATAACAATACGGGAGGCTGAAAAAAATATTAATAAATAACCTTTTTACTAGGAAAAAATATCCACCTAATTTCATTTCTTTAACTTGTTCCAAATTTGAGAAAAAATTAAAAACCTAATTTTTACCCCCATTTTTGGAAGAGTATAATTCTACAGGGTGGAATATAAGAGTATATGTTTATATGAAAAACTCCCCTTAATTTTCGACAAAGAATCATCTCCTAAAATTTTTCGCTTATTAAGAAACACTCTGTATATGCTCGCTTATTTTATATATGTATATTGAAACTCATATTTTTTGTCTTTTTATTTATTGCTGATTTGTATTCTACAATTTTCAATTTATTACGAATTTAGAGTATCTTCGTTTAAAAAAGTCAAGTTCTACATAAACATCTTTACGTTCTACGTTTCGCGAACGAATCTGTGACGATGTTAGGGTGACGATTTTCAGTCGCGCTTACTCTAATTACTGTTTACACATGTCGACAACCGCGCAAGTGATACGACACGCACGTAGCCGACGTACACGCACGCGTGAGCTTTGGCAAACTCAAACTCGCCAGAACAAACAGATATTGCTGCAAACGCGTCGTTGAATCGCGTACAGCGCGTTAACGCGATGCGTGGTCGTTTGTGCGTCGTCGGCGTCATTATCATATGGAAATTGTTACGCCCGCTGGCTTTATATACGTGCGACCTGCTGGGACGCGATTCTGCGTCGACACGCAAGGGATCCGTCCGTCTGTTTAATACGTCGCCGTCACGACACGTCGAAACTTCATCGGTCGTGAATTAACGTTCTCGTTCCACCGCGTTCTGTGTATTCGTCTACGCAGGGTATGTGCCCTAAAATTATCCCGTAACGATCTCATCGACGCCGGTGGAATGGATTCGGCGACCCGATTGTGCGAGATTAATTTCCGGCGGGACGTTTCGGAAACGCGCATCGCGAATACACTGGCTGCAACGGTTTTCGCGTAGTTGGATTTCGCGTCCGCTTGTTTTGACTTTAACGGAAAGCTGCGTTTAAATCGCATAATTTTGTTGGATTTACATACTATATGCGTGTCTATAAAATATTGTTTTTTTCTATTTTATTATATATTTATTAGAAATATTGCATTCTAATTACAAATTTTTAGTCGATATTTGATCACTATTATTACGAATTAAAGACTACAATATAAAATGTATTTTTAAATTTTTTTTACACAAAACATTTATTTATACAAACATTTTTTTTATATTTGTTTTATTGGTATTTTTAATAAATATCGCTTTAGAATCTTTGATATCAATATCGACTTGATATTTAATTATTGCTGAATTTTCATCGATATAATTTTACTCGATATAAATAGTTTCATTGAATACTTGAATTATTTATACCGAGATGTCGGCCACAAATGAATGTATTTCCGAAACGTCTCTATGCGAGAGGAATTTCGAGAAGCAAAGTCCTCTCTTACCTTCCACATTCTCTTTCTCCACGGCATGTTCGTACAGCTATTTAGGTTGCATTGTTTCTACGTGTGGTTAATAGAAGTCTCTACAGTGGAGCGCGTCGGCGAAAGGGCTTGGAAAATTCAATTTCGTGTCTGGCCGCGTAAAAATAATGCCGCGCTTTCTCTCTCACGCAAGGACCCGCTCGTAAAAAGCCGCCTGGAGTACGAGAGCCGAATTTTTAATTCGTCCCGCGATCGCGCGACTAGATTCCACCATGTGACTGCCGTGGGAACAAAAGATCACGTTTAATTGAGCGGTCGGTGCGTACGCAAGATCCCGAGATCCCGAAGCTCGGAATTTTAAGTATCGTCCAAGGCCCGGTCGGCTCTTTGTAAAACCGCGCTGTTATCATAAAATACTTTCGACGAGCTACTTTGGAGCGAACTCTCGAGTCCTGATTTATTCGACGATGGGAAAAAATGGTACGCACATAAAAGATCGCTACTCCGCGTGGGAAATGTATTGTGCTTAATATTCATCATTATCGATTATTTTTAATAAAACTTTTTGTTAATGTTATAAAGCAAATGTATTTAAGTAATTTTATTTATGTATTTAAAAAGGGAATTTCAATTGCATGATATATGTTTAGAATTTATATGAAATTATTCTAAATTATATTAGACTTAATGTTAATTCTGTTCTAAAATTATTTGTAATGGTTAACTTAATATATTCACAATCTAGAATTATTTAAAAAAGAATATACGAAGTATTATTTTTTTACGACTTAAATATATAACATATAGAGAATTTTTCCTGTTAATTTTTAAAATACTTATTCACTTTATATTAATATATATTTATTATATATATAATATATATATTTTATCATTTTATATTTCATATTTTTTTCAACATATATAGTAAGAATTATATTCGCGAGTTTAAATGCGTGACATGTTTGGCATGTCCGAAAGATTGAAATTCGACAGTGTCGCAACTTTTCGCCGGAATTAAAAATCACGAACGGATATAAGAGGGCGTGAGGAATGATGTAAAGGACACCTAAGGATAAGGGCGAGTATGCGCGTCATTATTCATTCACGGCGGCGAAAGGAACCATCGAGCCGACGTATCCGGCTGGTTATAATGCATCATGTCACGTTGCACGCTGTAAAACAAAGATATCAATTTGCTGTACACGCATTCGCTCACACGTGGTGCATGACAGTTGGAGATCATTCTTTCCGGGAACCACGTGTACGAGACAAATAAGAATCTGCATAGATCACGCGAAGACTTTTGAAAATTCTGTATACGATATCATTACATTTATTTCACTCATTAATCCTACATTTAATCCTGGAGTTTATTTTTTTCTGACGTTTTATGGAAAAAGATTTTTAAATGTTGAGGAAAAGAGATATGGACAGGTAGCAGAGTTTCGAAAAATATTTCATACAAAGCCGAAATCAATGCACCGTTAATCATTCAACTACAATATCGTTTCGAACAAAAGCGTTATCGATATTTTCAATCATTTGTATGCGACTTTGAACCACATATGTTATTTTGCCATATCCTATATTGGGATGGTACATGGTCGGCGATCTCTATTGCCAATCGAGAGCGATAAGTTCGGTTGTTGGTCCGCTAGTTTAATTTCTACGGCATGTTATTGATCTCTGGGAAAAAATGTCAGATTTTTCTTTTTTTTTCTGTCTACTCGACGGTGCCGAATCAAAGGACTGCGTTTGAAAAGCTCTTCTGTGGACTTGACGAAACGTATCGTTGGTTTTGACAGAATTATATACGAGGGCTTTTTCCTTCGCGATCAGCTGCGCTAATATATCAAATAATTTACCGAATAATCCGCGTATATGGTCTCGATAAAGAAATCCATTTATGTTCGCTAATAACATTTCTCCGAAAGGATACCGTGGAATCGATTCAGATATCCCATAGGGATTAATATAAGTATATTTGGAAAAATATTGAACAAAACGATTAAATAAAATATTATATTAGAGAGAAGATTTTAATATAAATTACTTTTATATTATAAATATGAATAAAACATATAAAAATTTAACATATAAAAAACGCATAAAAATTTAAAATAATGTCTAAAAAAATCTATAACGTTTTATTTATTTAATATCTAAACTTATTAAATTGTAGCGTTTATGTATTTATTAAAATATTTAAAATAAGATTGATAAACAGAAAAGCTTTTCTCTTTCTCTCTAAAAATTAGAAATTATCTTCAAAATACAAGACATAATAGCAATATATTTTCATATCGTTAACACTTTTCAATATTAAAAAATAATTTTTATTCTTTTAAAATATGAAAAAGATTTAATTAGTTCTATCGAATTTTTCATCGCGAATGCGCGGTATCTCGTGACAGTTTCGATATTAAAATAATAATAAAAGATATAATAGCGGGGAAAAAAGGATAAAGAGAGAGCAAAGGGAGGTTTTATCATTTTAGGGTGGGTTGCAGTATGTTGTTGGATGAGAGCCAATATCGAAGATTTACCATCGGATCCTCTGGTTATTGCGTGGGAAACGCGTGCGGTCTCATTATTTATACGTTACATGGGTACTTTTATATTTATGTATCGCGCACGCGGTCTGCACAGGAAATAAAGTACTGCCTCTACCTGGCATCCGATGAAATAAGCGATTTTCGCGATACTATGATTATGGAAAGGACGCGAAAGAACGGAAAGAAATCGATTCGCACATACTATGGCATATACGATGGCCTCGAAGTGTTAGTCAAGGCTTCGTAATTACATCGATTTGTAATACAGTCCCTTCTTACTTACATTACTCGGATAAAAATGTCTAAATAAAACTCTTATTCACATCTAGAAAACGTAGATATTTTTCTAGATCTTTTTTTAAAAAATTTCCATGAAAACTGTCAGTTTAAAAGCTTTAAAAGTTTTACTATTGTGCATCTGAGAAATTAAAAAAATTATATTTTAAAATATTTATGAATTTATTTATTATATTTTCTAGATTAGAAATTAGAGATATATGTAAAACGAATACTTGTTCAAAAATTTAGCCACCAAAATATGATCTGTAATAATCAAGATATATTTTAATCCAGAAATATAAAAATTTAGACTAGATTAGAGATAATCAATTTTTCTAAATAAAATAATTTTCCAAAATTATATTCTAAGAAATGAAAGGTAGAACTTTTAAAAGATTAAAGATCTTAGACGAAAGGAAAATCAAAGAAAGCGAAATTTTTTGCTTTAACAATTTTCGCATTTCTTTATCGCATTTTTTTGTGGGAAGCACTAAACTTTGAAATCTCTCACCTGGCCAACTCTCTCTGAAGATGATGGACTCTCGATCGTGTTCTTTCAGCTTCAGCCGTAACTTCGCGTACCCGAGCTTCGGCCTCCATTCGTTGCCGACGTTCTCGTTCCACATCTCGTTGCGTGGCCTCCCTCTACGACAATCCAAACGTTGACATTTATTAATGGCAGCCAGGTAGACGAAAAAAAAGGAGAAAAGGGCAAAATGGAAAAGGGGAGGGGAATTGTTAATTAACGCGACGATGGAACGACGGCGATGCAAAATTCAGCGACGTGCGTCGGGCACGAAAAAAAAACGGCGTCGTTGCGACAGTCGTGAATAATGAATCGGCAATAATGACGTCGATACGAGCAATCGCACATCGCGAAAAGGTATCGTCAGTTAGAGTGTGATTAATTAATGGCGGATTTAATAAAGTGTTCGTAGTGTCGCACGATGGACATGCCAGTGGGTTGTCGTGTTATTCGTTTCGCCGATGCGGGGGCGGGATGGACGTTAATTGACTTGTAATTAATCAGCGCGCACTCGTCATAATTTATTCGTGGTAACGTGCGACGAGCGGCGAGATTAATAAATCACTGTTGGATCGCTTTTCATTTTCCCCCCAATCGGGGAAAAGCGATCGAAATTGTTGGCGGGCAATCAGCGGAATTTTTCGCAACGGATTGAAACCGATGTAAAATTTCGGCGAGAAATTTTCCATGATATATAATATAAGCATATTTCACAAGTAAATAAAAATTATAAATAAAAATCATTCTTTTTTAAGTTATAGATACGATTTCAGATGACAAGTGTATAATTATTTTACTTGAAAATATTGAAATGGATTATGACTGAATTATTTTCGAATAACGATTGTTCATTTATCTATAATAAATTAGAGAGATATCACTCGTGCTCATTTATCTATAATAAATTAGAGACATATCACTTGTGTAAAATTCCATCATTATCTATCTATAAATAACTAATAGACTAGATTAATAACGAGTAATCGTTCAGGAATAAATTATTCAAATGGAACAGTGAGTTCACGCAATTCTTTCTAAGATAACGCCCAAGTCTGATCCGTAATTTGAACTCGGCGAAATTTATCGACGACCTGATCCCCGCGGAATCCGATGGATCGATGGCCGCGAGTGGACCGAGAGGAAACGCGCGAGACGACGACGGCCGAAAAACTCGTCGATCTTCGGATCGCCGCGTCGCATCGGCAGGCAGGCAGGCATTGCGAGAGGGAATTATTCATGAATTTAAATCGAAGCACCGCACGCTACATTGATTGCGCCCTTCCGGATCGCGTGGCGAGTCTGGGGTCGCCGAGCCCGGGCTCCTCCGTCCACTTCGCGCGCTCTCTCACCGAGTGCCATCAATAATTGTGCCGGACCAATGTGCCGAAAGCAGTATTTCACGCGATTTAACCCGCCGGTAACCGCGGCTATCTCGGGTCCGGCCGTAAATTGTCGTTTGTCCCTGGCTAGAGGAAGCTGGGAAGGACGAAGTTTCGGATGCGGCGCGAGATAATAATGCTCTCAGATTTGCAATAGCAGCGAACGGCTTTGGGAGAAAGACGAATGGTCAGATTTATGTGAATTCTAGGACACGAGCCTCCTAAGACTTATTAGAGGATAAGCGGGCAAACGTATCGATGAGTTGGGAATAACCGTGAAAATTAAAAGGACCGAGTATGTAATAATTTCGACAAAAGTAATATTTTATATAATTTAAGCAACAATTTTCAAAAAAAGTAATAATTTTTATAAGAGAAGTAACGTAGAAGAAAATATCAATACAATACAATATACAATCTTATAATAATCTCTCACGATAATTTTTCATAATTTCTTGAAATTATGTCCTTCGACAAAATAAATATAATATTACTCTTTTCAAATCAATTATTATAAACATAAGTGTTAATTAATATAAAAATAATAATAAAATGTCTTTCTTTTATTCTTTTTTAAAAAAATACATCGTTTATATAAATAACATTTTAATTTTAGTTAAATTTTCTTTATTAAAAAGCTCTTGAATAGAAAATTAAAGATGATCACACAGATAATACGGATGTTAAGAAATTTGCAAAACATAATATAATAATTAATTTTGCCCAATACATTCATAATTATATAATCTCGTATAATCTACATTTATCTCGTCCTTCGTATTTGCACGTGTGATGCGCCGAAAGTCGATTTTTCGCGGCTTGCTGCGTTTACAATCGAATTCGTAAAAATTCTGCCGACGTCGGCGGATATCGCTGCGATCAGGCGAAAGTCCACCGAAGAAAGGACGCGGGTGGATTCGAGGAGGTGGGGTCCAAAGGGGAGATATCGAGGAATACAATCTGGTAAAAGCCAGGCTGGCCGCCGCTCGCGCGCCGAAGGGTTTAAGAAATGGCCAGAGCGGATTTATGGCAACCTTAAATCCTAACGAACGCTCTTTCCTCCCTCCCTTCCCCGGAGTTTTCCCCGACGAATCTCTCTTTCTCCTGGCGACCGCCTTCTATCGGGAATGTCGTATTTGTGAGGTTACTTCCACTTGGAGTGCGATTTCGGTCGTCTCGGGAAAATCGCGAAGATTTTACGACGCAAATCGCGAAGAATAACGCGACTTTTCTACCGAATTCTATGAGAAAAGAAAGTCGTGATTTTTATGACAAATGTTCCTTTTCCGAAATCGTGAAATTAGGAAGGGAAAAACTTTGTATTTGTATGCGGAAAAAGAATTGAGATGATTTTGTCTAATAAATATGCAAAATGATTATAGAAAAATAAAAATTGAAAGAAAAGATTACTTTTTTTACAGATATTAAATATCTTTTTTATCTATACTCTTGGACAAAATTAATGCATAATTTTTTTTTCTCTTTTTCTTTAAAATTTTTCGTTGAAATTTAAATATCAGCTTTTAAAGAAAAAGTGAAAAAATAATTATGCGTTAATTTTGTCCAGGAATATATTTTGATCATTACGTACAGTTATTATAAAATTGTTTATCGAAGGCTTATAAAATTATTTATGATTCGATTCTATTATAATAGTAGCGATTAATGCAGTTTAAAATTTGAGTCAAATTAAAGAGACAAATCTATAATACGACTTTTGTACTCCATATGCTCAACATCATGGACTCTCAGTTTCATCGGATATACCGAATCGAGTTTCGTGCGAGAAAACTGATCTAATCCTCAAAGACACCCCACGGAGAAGTCTACACGCGTTCGAATAATCCCCTTCCCCTCTCCTCCTTCCCTTCCATCGTGAACGATGCGCACGTGTGCCCGCAGTTTCATTCGGGGCACGTGCGGAAGGTTGCAGAAAGATGCGCGAGGAAGTCGCCTAATCAACGCGTCGGAGGGAGACTGCATCATCGGAGACCGGGAAATTATTAATGAGCGGCAAAATTCTCCACGGGAGACCGTCCGATCGAGGAAAGCACTCGTTAATAATTCATCGCGAAATAATTCTCTCCCGTCTCGTGATTCGTCGATCCACTGCTTTTCGACGAGCACGCGGTGAGCGAAATGAGGGAGAGAGAGAGAGACGTGGAATAAAGAAGACGGAAGGATGAAGGGACGAGTTCTTCTGCCGGAAAAGACCACCACCTTTCGCTTTTCCGCCATCCGGATTGATAGCTAGGTCACGTGTCTGCGATTCTCGATGCTCTCCGCGAGTGCGGCGATAAATCTTGCAGGTCGGCTCGCTTTCGCACCTCCGAAAATCGCACGGCTCTTCTTCACCCGCGAGAAGTTACGAGGGAATAACACAGAAGGATTGCGGGAAAGGCGAGAGAGGGAAAAAAGCAGTACAATAAGACATCCCTCGCGTTCTCGTTCGCGCAAGACAGTAGTCGTGGCAGTCGTTATTCACCCGCAATGGTTATCCCGCAGTCTGTTTACGAGTGTTAGAAATTACCTTCCAATAAGATTCCGCGCATCTTACTATTGATTTTCCCGCCGCCCCGAAAATAACAATATAAGACTGTAAACAATAAAATAATTACTTTCGAAATCAAAATGCGAAGTATATTTCGCGTGCGCATTATAAATTCTGCTTTAGTTAAAAGATTGCGGTTTATACGATAACAGACAGTTTTATGACGGGAAAATATAAAAAATAAAATAAAATAAAAATAAACCGAATAAAAATAACGGTCATTTCGCGATACGACTTTTTTTCACTTTCTGCACGATATATAAATTTGCATCATTCGAAATAAAATATCTCGCGTTTCTGCATTAAATCGGGCTTTTGACGTATAATAAAAAATTGAGTTAACGTTATTTTTAACACCGCTATCGTTGTGATTTAATGCTAGCAATTTGCAATTTCGTTGATAACGAGCATGTTTTGGGAGCAACGACACCGGCTCTCACGTAAAGCTAGCCGTTATCAATGCTCGATGTATTATATCGCTCTACAATAATACGCTGCATATCAATGAAGCACTTGAATAAAAGTATCACGTTCGCGCGATATATATTGAACGGCACGAATGTATGGATATTTGTTGTCTCGTATATACTGGGAAATTTCGACAGTTATCTAATATGCTAAACGCACGTGTGCATCGCAGATATTTGCATCGCGATATCATATCGTGGGGCGTTCACAGATAATTGCGATTCTATCTTTTTCCTTGCATTTAACCGAAATTTATTTTATTTCAAAAACACTCGTGTGACGCATTTACAAATACTGTTGTCAATTTGTCTTGAATAAAATTCATGTTATTTCGTAGCGAAAAAGCTAGTTTAATGAATGATAAAGTTTCTCAGTGATAAATCGTAATTAGATTCTTGTAATAATTAGATTGTCATCTATAGAAATAATTAAATTATCTATCTAGTTATGAGGCTGTAAATCTTTAATTTTTCTCTAGCAAAATTTTATATTTATTTGATATTAATTTATTAAAAAGAAACACGCATAAATATTTTTATTTTATATCGAATAATAATATTCGCAAATTTGACAAAGATTTTGTGAAGATTTCTGCCTATCAATTGACGAAATTACAAAGGTCACAAACGCGAATGAAAGTGCGTTTTCAGTGCGGGTGCAAGTGAATGCTTCATTCATCGGCGCCGAAAGATTCGTGAATGGCTGTCTCTCACGAGTGCAGATATCTATGGGCAGATACCTGCGTTTTAATGGCCCGAGAATATTCTCGTTTGCTTTTTTTTCACAAGCACGTGTTTATCACAGTACCGTTCATTCAGCCTACGGCACGTATCTACTCAGATGGCACGTTTCTACTCAGATTGTAATTTTTATTTGTTTCTATATAAATATTATTCTTTCATTATCTTATTATTAGTAGAAGTGTATTATTCGTATTAAAAATTAAACATTATACACTTGTTCTCTTTTAATAATTATATTAAGATTAAATATAAAACATTTTTAAAAATATATGTATATATGGAGATATATTCATATTCATATTATTTAATAAATTTTTAAATAATTTTTGTGTTTAATAATTTTCGCTTTTATTTAGACAATTTTATTAAATTATTTAATATATTTATTTATTAATACATGCTAAAAACGGGAATTTTTTTAAAGTATCACGCATATAATTACTAAACCGAAGCAAGAATTGCATCGAAAGACATATGTGTATTTACCTATGTAAACGAATTTATATTCGTTTCAAAAAAATCTTTCAATTCAGGTTTTCTTAAAAAATAAGATTCTATATAATTTGTTCATACGAGGTATATATTTTTCGCTGCATATATATTTTCAAAAAGTTAATCACTTTAAAGAATATCAATAGTAATCTAGAAATATAAAAACTAACACAAAAATTAATTTTTATTCATTCAAAAATTGTACGTCATCTTGAAAAATCCTCTCTACTCTCCCGGAAGACCCATCAGTTTCCCCCCGTAGATTGCATATCTCGGTGCACACGTCGACGAAAATACTCGTTTGAGAAGCCGTGCGCGCGTGTCGACCCCCGAGAAGAAAAACTCACCCTGCTCTGCTTAGTGAGATTGGCGCCCATCGGCAAACGATTCCGCGTCGTGGCGCCGACGGCGACGTTGCGACCGGGCACGCCGTCGGCCGCGGGACATCCCCCGCGTCCTGAGGCTGCAGAGGGGCCTACCCCTCTCGCGCCCGTTCCCCAACTCGGGTGCACTCGTGCGGCCACCCTGCTGTTGCTGCTGCTCGCCGAGCCCTCCACCGGTCCCTTTATTATGAGTCGCAACGAGCCACCCCTGCACGACAGTCCTCCACCGGCGACACCACCACTACTACCACCACTAGCATCTATATCGATGACACTACCACTAACACCACTGTCGCTGCTTGTACTATCACTACTGTAGCTCCCGTTAGTGTCTCGACTATTGTCGTCGCAGCTGCTCTCTCGACCGACGCGACTACCACCGACTACGACAATCGTACCATCGCCTTCCCTCCTCTGCGCCGCCCCCGCGTCTTCCGTCGTCGACTCTGGCACGTCGGACGACAACGTGAATCGTTCAACAATGTACAGTTACCCTTTAAAACGATATTGTTGCAGCTGTTTGGTAAATCGACACAGCTGTGTTCTAGTTGTATCTCGAGATTGAAAAGCTTCCCACGAAATGAAACGTTCTGCGATTAAAAATATTCTCGAATGAGATTTCTTACGCTTGCCTCTTTCGTTGCATCAAGTTAACTTGCCTTGCTCGATCGTTCAAGCTTGCAAAAACGACGTGGATCGCGTTTATGTAGGTCTCTTGAGAGTAGCAACCCTTAGAAGATACGTACAAAAGATATATCACGAATTTTCGAGGTAGAGGATTCCGTGGCCCGCGTCCCCGCAGGACTAAGGCAACGCTTCCCGATTAAAATTCCCTGCTCAAGGGAGAGACGTTCTAAACTACACCGCGCTCTAAACTGTCACGCGCTCTTCAACGTCGACGTCAAGTCGAGCGATCGGTCATCTCCGCGAGTCGAGGTACATTCTCAGTCGTCGCTCTCAGAAGTGCCTGTCACTCTCGTCCTTCTCATCTCCGTCAACTGCCGCTTCGCACTTCGCCGCCAGACATCCTCCCGTCCCCAGCCTTCGTCATCCGAGACGCGCGACGCCGACTTGCATCCTCGTGTTCGTCGTCGAGTGCACCGAGCAAGCTGTCCACGTCGTTGTCGTCGTCGTCGTCGAGAGAAGCACCAAGAGCCACGTCGCGCCACGACGCTTTCCGACCGACTGACGAACCCGTCGCCGTTGTCGATTAACTGGCCGTGGCGGGGGTGGCGGGGGTGGCGGCGGCGCGATCTTCCTTCCTCCCTCCTCGATCCCTTCGTCGATTCTGACTCACTACCTACAACCCTCGTGAGCACGATTTTGCGCAAGCGCATAATCCGTACTCGCTTTACAACGTTCATACAAGCGCGCGTACGTGTGGCGGCGTGCGGCCGACGAGGACTTCCGGTTGCACGTTTGCACGCTGAGTCGCATCGTCGTCGTGTCGAGTCGGACGTGCTCGGTTTGCAAAATTCTCTCGTGCTGAAAGCGAAGCCGGCGTTGCTGACGAAGACGTAGAATGTGCACGAAGCAGTTTGGGAATGATATTAAAGGATTACGAAAACCGTGAAAATCTTAGAAAATAATGTAAAAATTGATTTCTTTTTAAGAAAAAATAACATGCTATGTATAAAAGTAATATACAGGATGTTTCTTAATAAGTGCGAAAAATTTTAGGAGATGATTCTTTGTCGAAAATTAAGGGGGTTTTTCATACAAACATTAAAAAGTTCTAATAAAAAATTGAATAAGAGTTGGCACAATACGGGAGGCTGAAAAAAATATTAATAAATAACCTTTTTACTAGTAGAAAATGTCCACTTAATTTCATTTCTTTAACTTGTTCCAAATTTGAGAAAAAAATAAAAACCTAATTTTTATCCTCATTTTTGGAGGAGTGTAACTCAGGGTGTAGGATATGTTTATATGAAAAATCCCCCTTAATTTTTGACAAAGAATCATCTCCTAAAATTTTTCGCACTTATTAAGAAACACCCTGTACATATGCAATGAAAAATATATAAATATTGAAATATTATAAATATATATTCATACACATTAAAAAAATTATTATATTAAATGTTATATATTATAAATTAATGTAATAGCTATTGTGCTGCTATTTTCAATAGCATTCCTTTCGCATCGCAGCATTCTGTCTCGTAAATCTGACATTCTTTTCTTATATTTTCTTTTTTCGGAGAAGTTCCCTCAATTATTCAGGTCGTCGAGACGTCCTCGTTCGCAGCGATCTCTCAAAACGGAATGCCATGCAAATTCCAGACTTCTCCCAAATTGCCCTGGGAAGCATCAACATTCAGACGACATACTGGTAGGTCTGCCGGGGCGACGGTATCGATAATACCGCGAGAGAGCTCGCGGGGTTCTCCTTTTATCCCGCGCGCCTAAGGTTAGTCGATGGCAGAGCTTTCCAATAAACGGGAGAGATCTCGGCTTTGTGACTGCCAGAAGACAGATAAGGTATGCCGACGGGAGGGTCCTCGCCTAAGGATCTGCCTACGCGTACCGAAGAGGATCTCGTCCCGGCATATTAAATTGTTCGCCTCACAATGTCGACCGCCAACTGCGTCGACCCCTTTTATCGATTACGACTCCTTCGCGATATTGGCAACCTGTTAATACACTTTACAGAGTGACTCGCGGAAAGTCGAAACGAATGGACGAGCGAAAATGTGAAGTTTCACGATAGCGAGTCACGATCGCTATTAATTCGGACGTTTTATATCAATACTTTGGACATTGAACGACCTAATCCCTAGATATAAATCAAAGTTATATATTTAAACAGGGGACGTTCACTCTTTTCTTCCTCAAAGTTTATAAAATCACAGAGTGATTTTTCTTTCATAATTTTTTTAAATTTATTATAAATATATTTTAGGGAAAAATATATATTTTCTTATGTAAATATTCTCTTGGATATGTTTGTGCAAATATTCTTTCAAGTATATAAAAAAGATAAATTTAATTTAAATAAAAGATAAATTAATTTAGAATATATTACACGCGAAAATTGTAATTTCGCAACAATATTATAATTGTAATTCATATCATTTTGCCAGACAAACGTCTTAATTTTTCGTAAACGTGTTTTTTGCAGAAATTGTTGAAACCAGCAGGAACAGGTGCACAAAAGTAATAAAGAAAAAATCGATAGCGCGATGTAGACTATTCCGACGAGAATTAACCCTTTTGTCGTCGAGCAACTGTCGTTTCCCTAATTAATTAAATCGCACCCCCGCGTGTCCTGTTCCATACGAGCTACGGTTATGGCCGGGTCCAAAGCAAGCATCTCGGTTTAAGTTTGATTGACTCTATAATTACGATAAGACCGGCCGCGCCAAACGTACGTAATTACAGCACATCAAGTATGTTAATAATCGCGCTAGCTTAATTATTCATACGACTCGCTTGGTGTTTTATTTCAATTTTGATTTATTTTGATATTTTGAAAATTATAGAAAAATAAAAACATATAATGTCTTTTTATATTCTTTTAAAAGCATTTCAAATTATTTTCGTTGTAGGGAATGATCGTTAGATATTTAAATCGCGCACTTTAAGTGTCCGCAACAATCTTATGCAAATTTCGAGTATCAATTGTATCAGGCAATAAAGATCGCGATTAGAAGGACGTTAAAAGGAATTAGCGCGATTTCAGCTAGCTGCAACTTCGATCACGACTTTGTAATCTCGTTTACCTCCATGCGACCCCGACTAATGAATTCATAACTTCGATTGGCCCGTAATATCTCTTACGGCTAATCCGCTTTACGGCGCTTTAAAAGTGATTAGGGTCGGCGAGGAAGGCTTCTCTTTCAGAACTTTCGCGCGTTGCGGGAATTCGACGTCTGAAAATTCCCTTAAGCTGATTTTACGCGAGACGCCAACGCCGACGCCGTCCCCGTCTGCTGTTTCCGCCGCCTTCTTCACGGCCGAGTCGACCCCACGTGGTGATTTATCCGCGGCGAGGTCCGCCTTCGAGGACCGTACTTTCATTTTTAACGTAATGCGAAAAATATTCGACCGCCGCCGCCGCCGCCTGGCGCTTTGAAAAAAAATTCATAGCGCGCATTAAAAGGATGCGAGCCCCGACATACATAAACATGAGGGATTATTTCCTTAATGTGTACAAGTGGTATGATATACAAAGGGGATTATGCGTTAATACTGTCGAATAATTGATGATTTTTTTTCACCGACCAAATCGTTTGTAAATATAATTTTAATTACAAGTAATTTTTATTTGTACACTTTGTTTATTTAATTCTAAAAGCTGCTGTAATTTATTATATAATCGTTATCTGACGCTACAAAAGACACGACAAAAATTTAATCCTTCGTAAAGTTATTTTCACGAGATATTTTTCGAGGAACATTTTCACTGGAATGGGAGAAACTGAAATTGGAAAAACTGAAATTGGAAAAACTTGCACCCTTAGAGAGTGATCTACAAGATTAATCCTGCCTGTGATCCTTTGCCCGTATCGCCTTCCTTGCTGCGCGTCTGTTTATGGACTACACTATTTTCGTGCTGCTCTCGAAAGGATGTCTATAGGGGTGGATTTTGCCATCCCCTATTAACCGCCCTTTCCTTTTTAAACACACACATATACACACATACATATACGCCGACCATGTCATCTTTGTACATAAATACACAGAGTATACATACACATATATACGGTGTTCCAAACCAACATATTTAATTTTAAAGAGTAAATATTTAATTAAGTTTGTGTGTGTTCTCCGGTAAATTTAAATCGTTTTTTCCTTGAGAAAATTTTGAAACACTCACTAGTTATTAAAATTTCTTTTAATATTCAGCGTAAATACATCAGTGTAAAACATCTCGAAATAAAATTTCGGGCAACCAAAATGCTTACTTGGATTTAAATAAAAAACATTTTATATACAAATATGCGTTTTAAGAATTCTTCAGTTAAGAACTTTTAAGTAACTCGTCATTTTAAATAGCTTATAAGTAATATATAATTTATATATGTATATATATCTCGATGTATGTAGAGAAAATCGATCTTGAGAGGCGAGCAACGAAAACTGATCATTAAAATTACGTTCGAATTGGGACACCCTGTAGATGTACGCGACGTACATGGATGTGTGCCTTCATGGCAATTAGCATGCATCCAACAGAGCTTAGGGATCGCCGAGGGTGTCCGAATAATCCTGCGTGATCTACGCGCATTTCCGATACCCATATGCAGTAGTGTGCTTATGGTACCGCCTGACGCAAACCCCCTCTCCCCCACATACAACCCTGTATACAAGCGCCGGGCATTCGCATTATGGCGTTCGCGGGAGAGGAGAGCGGCAGGCCCTTTGAATAATTTACCTCTCTCGCGGAGGTCGGATGGAGGAGGACTGGACACGAATGGCTTTATTTGTTTCCCGGAAAAAATCGATGGGCCGTATCGGCTGTAACCACCGTTTAATAACGATTCGAGAACCTCGAGTTGGATAACGGATTTATCGTTGATTCGGGAAATCGCGATGTGCCCGATGAAAACTATAACAGCATCACGGTTCGATTTCTGATAATTAAATAGCATCCATCATAATGCAGAGTAAATAATATATTCCATGAATAGCGTTTAATTAGAGAGATATTATCAAGCTGTATATATTATTTATTACAAAGATATATTATCGTCCGAATAATATATTATTAGAAACTGTGTATTAGTAAGTTAATTACAGATAAAATTAATAATCGAAATGTTGACGTGAAAATAATCTGCATAAATATTACAAATATTATTCTATAGATATAATTAGGCGATTTCAAGATATATAAAGAATTCAATTGCTTAATTTAAAGACATATAAATATAATTTTTTTATCAAATATAATACTAGTCTGCAAATAAATGCTATATTTTATCGTGTAATTGACTGAACAGTAAATTAAAATATTTTTCCTCGTTAATTTTAACGACATTTGAATCGAATAATTTGCGAAAGAGAGAGATTCCGGATTTACTTTTGAAAATTAATACTTAGTTTGTAATATCATCCTGTTGATTTTTGGCAAAGCGTAAGACTTGGCAAGTTTGCGTGTCAAATATCAAACACGCCGCGGTATTTCGATGTCAAAGCGAGACGTCTCGCGAAAACGGAATACGGAGCAAAGATACGGAGGGGAGTGGCAGGAGGAGGAGAGGAAGAAAGAGGAGACGAAGGAGGCGGAATCTTGATTTGATATTCCGCATGAAGGACTCTTCGTCAAGAGCTTTTACACGCTCGACGCGAGCTTTTCAGCATCTACCAGAATATGAACAAGAATGGCACGTGATGATAACGTTGAGGAGCTTTCCGTTACCTTTCTTGCATTATACTTAAGCGAATAGCAGGAGGAGAAGTCGTAATAATTAGCAAACTTGTAATCAAGCTAACTAACTTGGGAGAAGCCATTCAATCGAATTGATATTATTTTAATATTCGATATTTACTTTCGCGCTTATCGAGACACAATTACTTCAATCCTTTGAAAGAACTCGCGAATTAAAATCCTATGCTTTTTAAAAATGTGCTTTAAATATTCAACTTTCATAGAGCGCATGCTATTATTAAACATTGATTTTTTTTTACACCAGACCTAAATAATTTGCATATCAAGGCCTCCTTTTTCTTATTTCTTCTCGGAATAATAACGTTCACGTCACGTTTTGCGTCAGCCGCTAACACGTAAAGCATAATCGCGCCTAATCTCCCAGTCTCGTTCCGATTTTATCGAGCTGGTTGACACCTACTGCGGAAGAGTAATGGTCAATCGTGGATATACGGGATTCGTGTCCTTCGGTGGGTCAGTGAGGCCAGAGCGACCCTTTCGTCCTTTGTTCCTAACCCACGCGAGAATTTCTTTCTCTCTCTCTTTTTCTCTCGCTCGCCGACTAATTCGCCGGGCGGAAACGGCGCGCATTTTTGCGCGCGTGCGTTTCGCCATTAATTAAAGGGACCGAGAGGCGCGGAGTGCGGCCCTCCGATAAAAACCTCTCCATCGCGTAATATAAAGCCCCCGGGGAGGATGACGATGGGGGCGACGGGGCGCGGCCCCGAAGAGATAGTCGGAATATCGTAGGGTCGAGTGTGGCGGAGATATCGCGCGGCTTTGCTTAAAATCTCGAGGTATAACGCGCGTCATTATGGCAATCCGGACATTAGAGGGAGAGGCAAGAGAAGGATGGGCATTTATACCCCGGAATTCTGCGATTCGATGGCGCATCAGGATTGTTTAAATTATAATCAGCGCTGCACTCACAAGCCCTCCAATCAGGGCGATATTCATCAGAGCGAGGATCGTGCATGATTTGCGTATCATGCAATAGCAACGAAATATATACGACAGATACGAGATATAAATTACTGTGAATTTAATTATCTCTTGTTATATGAAAATAAAAAATGTGCGGAAAATAATTTTTCATAATTTATATGCAGTAATATTGTATTTTTTTTACAGAGAACACACAAAAAATTGATAATTTCAAATTATTTAGAAAATAATTAATAATTAATATCTATGTATCTTTAAATATTTCGATATTTTTCGAAAAAAGCATTGATTAAAAAATGTCCTTTATATCTGTAAATGTGGAATCATCTTTCCTATGGCATTTCTATCAAATTTTAATAGATAAAAGATAAAGAAAATAACTTAAGAATTATCTAAATTATTATTGTTATATACGCGAAATTATGTCATCTTAATGATACATTGAAATGCAAATCCAAGTGAATATTTTATGTATTCTTGTCTTCCTCTTGAAAAGAAATAATAGTTTAATTCCGCGACTCCCGGAGACTTTTTGTCCCCTTAATGTCTCTTGCAAAGAGTATATACAGTGCTAGAGGGGACAAGAAATTATCGTGCAAATAGCCACTTCATTATGCAAGATGGTTCATTGTCGAAATGACGACCGCGAGTCGGAGTGCAAAGTTGTGTACCGATCAGACGGCCTTGTCGTTAACCGCAAACATATCGCGCAACCTTGCCCTAATCTGGCGCGGTCGTTAGTCATTGCTTAGGTCTCTAGTTTCATGGGCGTGATCAGAATGGGTTACTAGGGTACAAGATTTACAGTCTCGCGGGACTTTTGTTTGCCGAACTATGTAACTCGCTCCCACTTAATGCCCCGTATCGTGAGAATCAACGGATGTTTCGTCGTTAATTCTCATTTGTCACAATTATCCAAACGTCACGCAGTCTCTCTTGCATATTAATCAAATTAAAATCCCGATAAATCTGCTCAAAATTAAATACAAAGAACACAATTTTGCTGTCGGTCTCGAAGATCGATTCGAAAAAATGATCACGTTTTCCATGTTTCGAGGATTTCAGTGACACCCTGTATATGGAGATCCCAGATCCGCACGTGAAGTTCGGGCAAATTGCGTGCGCGCTCCACCGCGTGTTGGCTCTGTAACGGACAAGCGCGTTACTCGTGCGTACGGGACGGGATCTCCGGTAATGAACGCATGACGATCCGCGGCTAATCGTCGTCCGGAGGAGTCGCCGAGACGTGAAGCGCTCACGTAGCGCCCAGTCGACCTTGCTCGTTGCGCAACGGCGTCCTTTGATCTGGGACCAGCCACTACCGACCAATGGCCAATAACGATTTGCGCGTTGCAACCGTGATTAATAGATCGCCACTCGGCTCGAACTCGTATAAATCGAACGATACAATAGTGCAATTTCAATTGACAACGGGAATAAAACTGCGGGGATTAATACGAGGGAGAGACCATCAATTCGAAATCATTGCCAGATTGCCAGTTTTCTTTTGTCAGCGCGAGTTTGCAGCTTTCACAGATAAATTTTTGTCGAAATGAATGAATAAGAAGTTTCTGAGGGGGTTTGTTCTGAAATAAAATTTCAATTAATGATTTAATTACGAAGATAACTAATCGGAACAATCAGAAATTGACTTTAAAGATTGCAATTAAATAATCTAGGATATATATTTTATTTTATAGCAAGTAAATATAAATGTTTTATATTAAATTAATTTTGATTTGTTATTTTATATTAAATTTATTTTGATTTGTTGTTTTATATTAAATTAATTTTGACTTTTATATTAAATTAATTTTGATTTATTCAGATTAATTTCAATGACAAAGTAACATGTGTCTTTTAACTATTTTGAAAAAAATTGTTACATGTTTATACGTTTATCAATAATACGTATAGGTATATACGTTGAATATACAGGGTGTTTCTTAATAAGTGCGAAAAATTTTAGGAAATAATTCTTTGTCGAAAATTAAGGGGAATTTTTCTTTCATATAAACATATACTCTTACATCTCTCCCTGTGGAGTTATACTCCTCCAAAAATGGGGGTAAAAATTAGGTTCTTATTTTTTTTTCTCAAATTTGAAACAAGTTAAAGAAATGAAATTAAGAGGATATTTTCTACTAGTAAAAAGGTTATTTATTAATATTTTTTTCAGTCTTCCGTATTGTTATAAGGGGATGAAACTAGCAACCCCTTCAATTTTTTATTAGAACTTTTTAATGTTTATATGAAAAATCCCCCTTAATTTTCGACAAAGAATCATCTCCTAAGATTTTTCGCGCTTATTAAGAAACACCCTGTATAATAAAATTACAATCTGGATTATTCATAAAACTGAAATCTCACAAGTACACTGGACAAGATAATTAATTGCATCGTGATACGATGAGTTCGATAAATATGGAAAACAAGCGCGTTAAACACTTGAGCTCTGCATCGATGAAAATGTATGAGCACTCGTTGCGTTTTATAAAAGACGCGAGTCGTGCGGAATAAAATTCGTGCAGCTGGCAAATTTCTCTCGGTATTTGAAAGTAGAGTGGCGAGGGATGTCGGCGTGCTCTCTCTCTCTCTTTCTCTCTCTTGGTCCTTTTCTCTTTCTCTTTCGCCCTATCTCGTCTCGCCACCGTTATGAGCTGACGACCGCGCCTCGTAACGAGGAATTATAGCTGAAACCGACACCGGAGTCTGTACAGTATTCAACGAGCATGAATTTCACCCGATTATCGGATACGCGTGGCCCATGCTAAATACCAGTCCAGCCGCTACAAGTGAAATAGTAGAAATCCATTAAAGGGCTTTGTGCGGACATTGTCGAATATACCGGGTAACATGTTATTCGTCGTTTCATTGAGAGAGTCAGCATCGGGAAACCTCGAGCAAAGTCTTGGGAAACTTTCCATCTCGATCGAAAAATAATATTTTTAAATACATGTAAATTTTTATCCATTAATATTCTATTTAAGTAATAAAAATATTTTATATCTAAATATATCTATTAGATATTGTAAGATACACTCTGTGGATTTTAAATTTTATAATAAAATTCAAACATGTTATTCCCGTCTGCAACTTGCAAAATAGTGTCGAAATATATTTTAATTAAGTAAAACGCATTCCCTTCCGCGAAAGAATCCGTCACAAATTTCCACGCAGGGTAAAATAATACGCCGGGGTTATTGTAAAGAATCGGAGAGCACATACCGGTTTCCCTCGCGCGCCAGCCGAGCCGCAATTTATGAAACACAGCGTGTGTGCGGTGGCCGAGCCTATACATCCATACTCTCCGTCCCCGCATGATTCAACCCTTTTGCAAAATACCGCGGCCACTGTGTTTTTCCACCCTTCCGATCGTATTCTATCTCGCGGCCGCAACCGCGTGTCGGGCATCCGTGCGGGATATCCTGACAAACACACACGCGTGCGCGCGTAGCACCGTGTCGCTGCAATAAATATGCGTGAGCGATAGGAGATTAATCGCGCACCGTAAACAGAGATTACCTTCCGACGTGAATTAGCCTTAGCGAGTGATTCGGAAGGATAGCCCCCGCGGGAACAATGAAACCGTGCGCGCGGCACAAAGCCGGGGATTTAAAAACGAAAATATAACAACTGCTTGCGTTTTTAAACGCCATTTCTCTCTCGAAAAAAATACACGCGCTATAAAAATAAGGGAATTTTGCTAGGAAAATTGCGCAAAATGTCACGCATATGTGTGCGGTCGAAAAACATTTCCCCGCCAACGGTAAGCTCTCCCTCTAGCCCTGGATTAAATAAATTCAGAGCTTTCTTTGTACATTAATTTACATAGAAGCGTGAATTCAAAAGACGTAAATATCAATTTATTGAATCGAAAGGTATCAATGCTTAAATTATTTATATATGTCGCAGACTTCTTATTGAATCAGTCTGTTTATAAAAATCTCCCTTTGCAGGCAGGTCTTTCATAAAAAATCTAAACGTTTTGTAAAAAGACTGCATTCACAAAGAATCTGTGATATATATAAAGTAGATGTTTCTGCGATTTTTGCATCGATTTCGAGACACCCTGTAATAAATTTCTCCGAAAATTCTTTGCAGTCGAAGGGAGATGCAGGTTTACGATAGTCTCGTTCGCGATTGTTTTTTCTGGCATTAATGATCGATGTCACCGAGCGACGACAATATACCGCCCAGGTTGTTTGCGACGTCGCGTCGCGGCGCCGTAAGATCCGGAGGGGTAGAAAGAGAATTTTCCCTTCCTCTCTTTCGCTCCTCGGTCCTTCGCGCACCCTCTGGCTCTCATCCTCTATCATTCATCCCTGACGCCTTCGAATTTACTTCGTCCGCCCCCGAGGGCTCTCCTCCTCTCCGTCTCTTTTTTTTTGTCTCGGCGTATTGATGTATCGCCGCGCTCGGATTCGCATTATACCTCGGAATCGCGTTGATCAATGTTTCGCGACTGATTCGGAAGAGTGCGAACGGAAGCTCGCGAAAGGGATAGTTTCGAGTCGTATCGGATTTCCACTCTCGAGACGGATTATTGATTGTCGTGGCAGTTCTCCGCGATCTCGAGACAGAGTCGTTATCGTGTCTTGTAATTCGATATTACATTCTTTTACATCAAGAAAATGAAAGCAGACGAGGATGATCTTATCAATTGTATTCTCAAAATTATATAAAGAAAAAGATGATATTCTATCCTTTTAATACGCGAAAATTTTAAACCTTATTGGGGAGAATTTAATCTTAAATTAATTTTAAAAATCTCTCATGAGACTGATTTTTAAGAAATCCTTGTGGTAATACTGTTAAAATTTTGAAATAAAGAATAACACCTTCCTTAAGATAGAATCGTCATTAATTTGAATTGAGATAAATTATCGAAAATTAAGTTGCATCTTCTCCAGTGAATTATTTTTCCAATGTAATATTACATATATTATATTTTTTTCTGCTTAATTATTCCCATTCGTATATAATAAATTAATAAATTATAATAAATATAATAAGTATAATAAATAAGTATAATAAATAAATATAATAAATTAATTTTTAATCATTGTATTAATATGATTATTTTCATTCATTATTGTCGGGACTACGATATAATTCACGAGAGACATTAGAATATAAACAGCACGGAGACCGTGAAATTCACATGAGCGAATACTCGATTAGAATGTAAATCGCGTGCGCGCGCGTTAAAGGAAGAGAGAGAGAAAGGACCACCCTTGCGCGCTGCGTTTTGATAGCGTTACACGAGAGGCAAGGAGGTCCTTTGTTGTCTCGACGGTTACTCCGTAGTGCTCGTCGATGAATCGATGCTAACGGCGCGTGTGATACGAATCTGCATAACTAATCGCCGGCTTTTACACCAACGTTTTTCGGACCCCGAGTAACGTCGTTAGGCTTCCTTTGAGACACAAATTCGCAACGGGAACTCGATTAGTGGGACGCGCAAAGATATTCGCGTCAGAGAGATATTCCGAACCGCCGGCCGCACGTCGACGTCGTTTGCACTTTTGTTCGCGGGACACAATGCACACATGCAGCTAAAAGTGACCGCAAACGCTGTGATGTGCAACCACGCGAAATAAAGCGGGGAACCTTTCAGAGCGACACATTGCATACAATGTCATACATCTGCATGCAGCATGTAATGAAAAACAAGAATAACTTTTTTCTATTACAATGCCATCGATACATGAAATGAAAGTCACAAGGTAATGTTTAATATAATAATGCATTAATTATTCTTGTGTTAGTTTTATAAATATCTCTCGAGAAAATCTTATCGCGTTCTAAGGATATAAAATTGTAGAAGCCATCTTGTTAAAAGATTTTGATAGAATAGATTATTTATTTTGTCTTTAGTGTTTTTTCATGTCGAAAATAGGGGAAAAAAGAGCTGATATTTATTTTTTAATTTTTAATTATATTTATTATATATTATTTTTATATTATATCTAATAATATCTCTAGCGAATATATTTTCCATTTGATCAGCAAATGTAAGTATATTTATTATATTTATATATTTATATATTTATATATTTATATATTTATATATTTATATATTTATATATTTATTATATTTATTCCTACCATAGCTACTACTTTTGGTAATTACACAAGAGCAGTCATGAGAATCAAACACGTTTCTTGCGGCAATAGAGCGCAAGATTTTACAGCGCACTAGGAAACGACAGACTAAAAAGAACCCCGTAACGATCTAATCTCGCGAAAGTCGTCTTGGTCATCCGTGTATATTTCCCTGCCGGTTGTCGGCCGCGGAAATATTCCCACATGATAAAAACAGAAGCAATTTGCCAAAACGTCGACTTGATGGTTGTACAGCGTGCTTTCCCGCAGACAGCCTCGACATGAGGATTACGTCGCCGTTCAGTACTTCCAAGTTCAGGGTTTTGAGCAGGGCGAATGGAGCGTGTGGGGTGAAGAAGGAAGGTCGACGATGCGCTGACGAGAACTTACGGGACGAAGGAGAATCGCCTTGAAACGGGTGGGTCCAGGATAAGGGAGGATATCTCGCAGGAGGAAAGTGGGATGTAAATTGCTCGCACGTACATTAGTCATCATCACTCGCAGCCCTCAACTTTGTTCGAGAGAAGCGCGGTCGATCCTCCCTTTCGTAGTCCTCCTCTTCCTCCTTCCTTTAACCTTTTCCGCCTCGCTCGCCATCATCGCCGACGTCGTCTCCTCGACGTCAAACTTGGTTTCCTCGTCGCCTCTTCATCGACCTATCTTCCTTCATCTTTCTTTCATACTTGCACTTTCGTGATAATTTTTCCCGGCTGCATGCTCGACTCGCACATTTTACGAGAGTTTTTTATTAATGAATCTGCTTTATGTATGCAAAATTTAATTTATAATGCTGCAATCGAAACAATAATTTATATATTTCAATTTCTATATTATTATTCTTCAAAATTTTCTTTTTCGACTCAGTTTTTAATCGAACAAATTTTAATAAATATTAATAAAATAAATATTAATAATAAATTTTAATAAAATTTTAATAGAAAATTTTTGAAAATTTTTTCAAAGCGTCGCAAACTTAAATCTGGTCACGTTTATAGAATTAATCCGCACGCGTATTATACATGACGAATATCTTTCGACGAAACTGTAACGGCGTTAATTTATTCGGTATTCTACGTTCTACGTTACGTGGCTTTTCTCCTCGGAAACGGAATTTCCCGTCTGTCTCGCTATCATCCCTGCCTTGTGCGCCGACGGGTAAACGACGCTTGTCTAACTTCCATAGAAATACATTTCACCGGAGAAGGGAATTGCTAACAAGTTACGCGCCAGGTTCCCGCTTAAGTTTCGTTTCGCTTCGATCGCCTTCGAAACATGTGGCGTTTTCCTCTGATCCATGACGAAGCTTTATCCGCTTCGGCTCTTCGAAATATTAATTTACAAAGTTTGCAATCTCGTAGCAAAGCTGCATAAAAAATATAAATAATAAAATAACGCGTAAAGATAATATATACATATGTATCATTTCATATTTTTACGCCCGTTTACTTTTTATTCTCTTGTAAAATATAATTATGTCTGTCAAAAGATATTCGCGCAAAGATAATTGCAGTAAAATGCTACTTTCATCGATATTAGAAAAATATTTCCATTCCTTTATTTTGTATATTTTGTATATTCGTTGAAAGATAATTTATTATTTCCACATGTCATATATTGTGATTAATTTTAAATATAATTCTAAAGTTAATGCGTTTCGCTGCGATATTTATCGCCGATTTTGATCGAGATTGACATTAATAATTACCGTAGGTAAATGCGCGCTCGGCTTTTCAGGTGCAAACACAATGTTAATTAAACGCTCGCGGTGCCGGCAACGCTCGACGCAAAAATCTCTTCATTATAACTTTCGCGAGATTTTGAAACGACGGAGGAGCGATGAAGTAGCTCCCGAGAAGAGCTAGCGAGATCACTTTCTTCCTTCGGGACCTTTCGTATATTCTGGCGCGTACCGGCGAGTAAAGCGGCACTCCGAGTAGTTTCGAAAGCAATTACGATTTCCAGAAGGCCGACAGCGTAATTGAATATTATGCAAGCGGAAATCGCCTTTCCTCTCTTTTTTCAAGGGAGAAAATAGAGAAAGAGAGCTCGACTATAAATTTTAAGTTTTCCGTGGAAGATGCGGCCAAATCGGCGCCTCCCTTTGAAGTCTCTTTTATTAAAAAGTATTTTACCGAAATTGCACGATAGCAGCCGCAGTGATTTGCATTCTGCAAAGAAAACTGCGCGCGTCTCTCTAACTTGAGTAAGAAATTTCTCGCATCTGCAAAATGTGTAAAATTCATAATACGCCTTTTGGATATCACGATTTTATGGATACAAATTATTTTATGAATCATTTTATTTTATAAATTTTTGATATAAATTTGAAATGTATGTATATCATTTTTTTTGACTTCTTAAATAAGAAAAAAAATGAATATTATTCATAATCTACTTGAAGAAGCTTATATTTTAGCATTTATATTTTACTCTTTTATAATTTATCCCTTTTATCTTTTTGCAATTTCCGTCATTTCATTTGGCCATATACAGCATTTTGCCTTGGCAATATAAAGATTCAGATATTTAAGGGTTGAATGGCGGAAAGAGAGGTTTTGGCTTCGAGACTACCTCGGGAATGGGACGAGGGTGAAAGTTCCGCGAGAATTATCGTAGCGCGAAATTTTAATCCACCCCTTGCATCCCTTTCCTCTCGCGGCATTTCCCTTCACGGTAGGCAGGCATGCTTTTCCGCGAGAAAGGGAGACGGATAAGAAGTTGCGAAATGGGAAACAAAGAATATTAGCGCGATTAAGCGGGAGTCCTGCGGCGTGTACGCGCGGGATTGTCCTTTCGTTTATTCCGGTTCGCGATGGGGCTGCGACCTTCCTCTGTCGTGCCCCATTCGGAGAAAGTAACGACCCGGAGAAGGCGTTTGTTCGGAGCTTTTTCGACTCTGTTCGGACCGACCCTCGCCTCGATGGAAATTTCCGAGAAACTTGGACGGGAACGACCGTCGCCATCGAAGAGGAGGAAAAATATAACGAAGGCATCCTACAGACGTCGAATTAAAAACACGAGCGTGGTTCGATCCCTTTGAGAATCCGTCGGTGGAAATATTTTTTCAGATTCGCCTCGTTTTCTCTTGGAGATTTCTGCGTTCGAGAATCTGTGATGGATCAAAGAAATTCACGAAACGAATGTTGCTGGTCGTTATTATCTTCTTTCATGCTTCCGGTTGTTCGCACTTCGTTTCATCCATAGATTCTTTGAGCTATTTGATGGTGGTAGGTTTTTCTCTTTAAAATAAAAGCATCAGTAAATGAAAGCTTAAACATTTTCTCACAACTCCCTTCGTATAAAATGTTTAAATTTTATTTAGTAAATTTATTTAGTAAAAGAAATTGATCAAAGTCGGAAATTTATATTTAAAAAAGCAATCTTATTTTCTTATAGTATTATTATTTGATATATGTTTTTAGATTTATTTTCTTAGAATTTAAAATAAGAAAATCACAAAAAATCAGAGAGCAATAAAAAATATTACATAAATATTAATTTTTTATTATATATATTAAAAACCTAAATTATATATTATTTTTTATTAATTTTATATTGAAATATTTTGGAATTTTATATATATTATGATGTTATGGCATAAAATTATCTCTACTGTATCATCGTCATTTTCATCACCATCTTTTGATAATTTTCTTCACTTGACGGATCTTCAGCGATCCGACAAAGTTTTCTCGACAGCTTGCCAGCAGATTCGTCCGAGTAAGATGCTTAATCGATAATCGTGCCCGCGTCTCGCGAGAGAAGAGGCTTTCCTGTGGAAAAGCTCCTTCTCCGGCTGAACGGGGGTTGCTCCCGCGGGAATGAATGACTGATGAGGATCTGTCCCTTTCTCTCTCGCCACGTGAAGCAGGATTTGGCGGCATGGCAATTCTAAGATTCACTTTACGACGACGTCCGAGATAAATTGCGGCCGTATGCAAATGTCAACGATACGTCAACGCCGTAGAAGCGGCGCGCTCGTTGCTCATTATTGTCCGCTCGCATCATTATGCAGCTGGATAATTGACGGCTGTCATAGTAACGTGCAAATGTGCCACGAAATTATTCCCGTAACTTTCCGGGAGGACTAGAAATTGCCGAATCATAACAGCAGAAACGGCGGATATAAATCTGTTTTTACTGTACGTGAGTGGGCTTTCAGAGATTTGAAAAATATGTTTTTCGTGAAAAAGAGAAAAAAACATTTATAAGTATCTTGACATTTAAATATATTTTCACTTGATATTTAAAAAATAACATAACACATTGCACATGTATGCAATATTGCAAATACGCGAAAAGCACATATTATTTTAAAGTTATTGAAGCAGTTATATGAATTATAAAAGAACCATATCCGGAAACACACACACACACAACTATAAAGGTAACATGTACTTTCGCGCTGTCTGATTCCCTTTTCATTTTTATGTTATTCTTTCTCTTTTATTCGGCAAAAAGCTATATCCAGATGGCGGCTATTGGACGTGATACGCGCGTTAAGATCCTCGCAGCCGCCGACTATTGTGCGCCGTCGACAAACACGTGTTTCGCGTTTCGTTTTATCGAGACGGCGCGTTCGCGGCTTTAAACGAGAGCCTCGTTTTTGCTACCGCCGAAGGCTACGGGTTAATATCGATGTGTCGTCCTCCCTCGTTCCTCCTCTCGCAGGATGGAAATGCCCGTCGCGACGGCGCCACGCGGCCATCGACAATGTTCGCGCGCAACCCTCACGACAACCCGATACATTTTCGTGCACTTATTGTTACGATTCGCACAGTCGTCCTTCGCCTACTGATTCGCCATTGAATACGTACTCTCTTCTATCCAGCATCCTGCTTCGCGTAGTTATTTTCCGAACTATCAGTCTGCCATATTATCGACAAACCGAGCCAAACTAGCGCGTGATATTGCGGCAATATCAATTCGATGGTACGAATGATTGTGGGTAATATAAAAAAGAACAAGAGCAAACCAAAGATTTCTAAGCGACTCGAGCAAATGTACGATTTTGAGTCTAAAATTATTTATCATTCATGAATATTAATCATTAATCGTTAATCGTTAATCATTAATCATTAATCTTTAATTATTAAAAATTTTAATTTAGTCATTATTTAAATGTATATTTAAATATTAGAAAATTTAAAATGCATTTAATCTTTGTTAGTGTAATTTGTATCATTTTATATACTAAAAAATTATATCACACATTTCTTATAGAGCATATAATTTAACAAAATTTTAATAAGAAGAATAATTATTAACATTTATTTAATAACAAAAATAAAACTAACTATACAGAAAACTATATGAAATTTTTTTAGATTTATATTGTTTACATCATAATTTCTTGCATATTTCGTGCGGGTTAGAGCAACAAATTTCCGATATATTATTCTCTGTCGAACTTTATTGAGCGCGCACACACACAACTAAGTAAGAGCGTTTTTCGCAGCACATTTCACGCTTCCTTGAGTATTTGGCCATTTTGCCGCTATTCTTCTAACTTTTCTCGTGCCTTTTTGCAATCGTTGACATGGCGCCGCATTTATGGAGAATAAGTAGACGAATTTTTGTCGGATCGCCATTAAAACTTGATATTCTCAATCTTTTTTAATGGATCAAACATGTCTTTCATCAAGTTTATTTTTCCAGTTTCGATATTCATTTTTATTTTATTTTAAATTATTAACTATAAATATATCTTAATAACAGTTTATCTTCAATTTCTAATAAGTATATTTTTTGTGATTTTCAAACAAGGATTATTAATATGTCTGTACAATTTTTATAATGATACATTTAATATATTAATCATGTTCAAAATATTCATTTAATCATTCACTTGGAAAGTTTTATTTAAGAAAAATATTTACCTATTAACATGACTTTTCTTTCTTTAATCGATCTATTCATGTATTTAAAAAATGTTACCATAATAACACTTTAACTATGAAAGTACGACGGCAATATTAATTGATCCAAATTGTGCGTTTGTTTTTGGAATTTGCACACGAATCACTGCTAATTTTTTAAATTCCGTGAAAAAATTTACTCTCGTCTCTCGCACATCGCAATCTTAAATTCCATGATTAAACATTCTCTTCCTTTCTCCGTGAAAATGCAAATATAATCCTTTCGTTCATTAGCACGTCTAATGAAAATTCGCAGTCTCGTTATTAGACCCGGTGGCTGTTTCCCTACGCCGCCTTCGCGTAATGACATACGTGATCCGAGGTATTTAGTGGCCTTGATCGCCGGACGGTATGTCACGCAGGGAAACGACCGCTATTCTGCGACGAGAAACGCGGACGACGACGAAAACGACGAAACGGCAGTTCGTGTCGGCGACCGCGCCATTCAATTAAGTTTATCTCCGGCTCTTTCACAGAGAGGGTCGACATTCACGCCTGCACACGATAGTGCACGGGACCCCCCCATCGAGTTTGCAGTTCGCGAGGTACGGGCCTCGTGCTGTCGCATCGTCAAGCGTTACTCGTCGCCAAGCGTGGCGTAACAACGTGTCGTAATAACGCGCTTATTCCGAGTCGCGCACCGAGTCGCCAGTTATCCTCGACCTCGACCGTAACGAGAGACGTAAGGTCGGGGATTAATTAGATTTATATCTGGCTGCGACGCAGCCGGTCCTGAATCGCGAAACTCGTAACCTCGAGAATTAATTTCCCGTTTATTAACCCCTAACATCGCCGACGAGTGCCTAAAGGGGAGGTAGAGAAGAGTGAGAGGGGGAGTGTGCCGCTAAAATCTCGTTACGAGAATAAAAATTACGAGAAAATATGGCGTGTTATTAAGTTGATAAAATTGCGAACGAGAGAGGTTTCATCCCGACGCATCTTTCTCGAAACTTGGGAAAATCACGAGCGAAAGCGATCTGAAATTCGATTAAAGTAACCCGCTATGCTTGTCTATTTATCCGACTTATCTATCCCGCTGTATTTCCTCGTGCATCTAGGGACGGGATTCTTTTTGCCGGCAACTGCCGAGATTAAATAAATGCCTCAAAGTTCGAGAAACACGTACATCTACCTCGACTGAGCGAGAAGCTTTAGCGACGAAGCACTTTTACTTCCAGGAAAGATACTTCTCGCCGTGTGAAAAATGTTGCCTTCAGTTCTCTTTCTCGATTCTTCACGCAAAGTTAAAGTTCCTTTTTTTTTATTTTAGCAAACCAGACTTTTAACGTCTAATGCTCTAGGCAACTCGCGAACAAGAGAGGGAGTAAATATCGTTGAAGAGAAGAGATAAAAGCATTAAGAGAAAAGAGAAATACCCCTTCGTTCTGAAAAATTTAGTGACTAAGAAAACTCGAGTTATTGTATAGAAATAAGAAGAAAATAAAATAAAATCATATAAAGTAGGTAGTGAACTCTTTTAAAATAATGGGATCTAATTTCTCCCAAAAAAACCGAGTTAAAGAGAACGGAAGAAAGAAAACGTATACCGCACATACGGGAAAGATCTTACGGCGGCATAAACGGTTATATATGTGGCTTATCTTTTATGCGGGAATTTTCACTATCTCTCTGTATCGTCTGAGAGTTCATCTCGCCGGGATATCGTCCCGTAAAAGGACCATCGAGAGCCGAATTTCCAGCACGGCCGTAAAGTCGCTTTAAAAGCGATCTGGCCTTCCCGGATAACGCGACTACGTTCATTCGACCCACTTTTGTACCATGTTTACGTCGCGGATCTTCGACAGGCTGGAGCCGTGATAGTGATTTCGCACTTAAAGGAACCACGCGTGCGACTTTAGATACGCGTTTTACGCCTCGGAGCGTCACAACGATTTGGGCCTCGGTCGAGATATGAGATGCAGGTTATTTCACTCGTGCTAATTTAGAAAATTACTCGTATGAAAAACAGCGAATGTCGATCGTAAAGTTTCAATATCTCGCAGAAACATAATACACAGTAAAAAATTGTGCATCCATATGTTAAAATTTTCTTGTATTGCCACATTTTGATTAGTACTTTAATTTAAAATTAACATACAACTGATATGTTATTATTTTTATAACGTTTTCATGTGTTACATTTATGTCAACTTCATAACTTAATATTTTGTATATGTCTCTCAGAAATGGAATATTATTTTGAGTATTTTTAACATAATTATTTTAAATAATCAGCATGTGTCAAAGTCAGTTTAACATCCTAAGAAAAGTTAAAGTGAATCTTCAAATAATCCTGAACTTTGACATACAAATTAATCAAATTTATTAAAATCAAATGTTTTTATTACAAATAATTTAAGTTAAAATAATTACTATTATACGTTAATGTCCACAACAATTCTTACGAGTTATTGTAACTATTTTTTCTATTGTAACTATTTTATATATTGTGTCAATTATTTAACATTTTTAGTTTATCAATAAGTAACATACGACGAATGAATATTTTAACTTAAAATTTAGAGTGGACTTTCTGGGACATGTGAAAAATGTTATAATTAACATTTTATTTTTTACTGTGTACTTTTGTCACGAAATATCTATAAATTAAAATTGAACATATTATGTACCCTAATATTTAATAATGTAATTCAATCGAGAAATTGATTTACACGCACATGTTTCTTTTAAAATATATATTGTAATTAAATTTTTAATAATTAATACACATTGAAAAGTGAATATAATCCGTGGGGGATTACAATTTGGAAGAACATGACGCCCAATATTGGAACTTTATGGAACAAGGAAACACGCGAAAAATACTCCCTCGAGAAAAATTTACAAAGTTTCATCAATCAAAAATCTTTTGTGTCTACAAAAAACGATTGTTGCGTCGTTGCACCAAATTGCATCGGAGCTTAAAATTGAGTCAGCGCTGTCAAAACTTGGTTGCATCGAGTTGCCATGTAGTGGCGCAGACACCACGAGCGAGTATTCAATGAAATTACACCGCAATGGAAACTTTGTTCCACCGATATCCACTATATCAAAGTTTGACGGGGGGAAAAAAAAGAGGCAGCTTTCGCACTGCCTACACGCCGCTTCAATCAATATCAGTTTCAATAATGTCGAAAAAGTTTCGACTTCCGCAATTTCGAACAATTCGATTTCAATTTTAACGATTCCAAGTTTAGTTTCATTTACAGCAATCTCGCGAAACATTTCCAATTTCGATCATTTGAACAGAATTTTTCTTAATATTATTCTATAAAATTATCGGTAATACGATGTCTAAGTTTGATATTTTACTTCATGTGCGAGTTTCTATAGTAATTTGCAATTTTATTAGCAATTGATATCATGCGCTGTCAATTTTTATCTCGGTCATCTTCTATATCGAAAAAATTGTATCCTTGAAATGTATACTTTATAAGTTCTCTTAATAGTGTTAGCACTTGATTGATCAATCAATTACGTTGGCACTAAAATTTTAAAAAATTCAAAAAATGGAGTTAATCACTCCACCTGTGGACGATTCAAATATTAAATAATAAAAAAACATCCCATTAAGTTACCAGTTAAGAATATTTAGTAAGAATATTTAATAAGAATATTTCTCTAGAAAATTTTCCTCTTAAATTAAGAGGATCCTCTTGGCGCCTATTTTAGTAGAAATTATAAAGATAAGTGGCACATTCTTAAGATGAGAATACAATTTTTTCGGTGTAATACCGCAAGATTGGGCAGTTTCAACGGAATCCAGCGGTGTTTCGCGTAATCCGACTCTACTCGCATTGTTTGTTAATACTGAAACGTGAATGTTTCGAGATCCGGATCCGGTCGGGAGCAGGCCTGTCCAAACAAGGGTGTCGTAACGGAAACGTAATATTCTTGTTCGACCCTCCTGCGGATTCCTGGCACCGGACTCCGGCGCGGCCGGAGGAAGCGACGTTCGTTTACTCGGCGCCAGATATCGAGCAAGTGGAGGAGCCGGCGCATAAGTCGGCCGGGCGACGCCGGCTCTTAAAACTCATCCCTCTTCTGCTTCGGGTTTCGTCCCGCCCGTTCTGGCTGGTTAGATTAACAGAACGCATCCCCGCAAACGCCAGCAAGTTTCGGGACAGTTTTCCGATTGCGGAGCTCGATGCTTCGTCGAGCATATCGATATTTAAGAGTATCGGGGGGTGGCCGAGAGAGTTCATTCAGCTGCAACTAAGTCCAAAGTTACGGCGAATTTTTCCTCGAAAAGAAGAATCGCTTTACGCGCGATCGTTGGATTTGCGTAATTTATTCCAAGATAGAGAATTATATAATCGGATTTATCAGCAACACATTTAGGAAAAAAACAGGAAGAATTTAAATTTTTCGATTTAAATGTCATTAGTCAATGATAAAATAATATTGCACTCACGTAATAAATTTCCCGTTTAAAGACGCATATTTCTCCTTCTCTCAGGTTTATAACTGGAAGATAATCTTACGAGATAATGCGGTGCAACCTGAAGAAATAAAACTGGAATACGTTCGTATGCAAAATAACTTTTAAAGCCTCCCTCGCTCTTCTCCCTCCGAGTGCTCTCGCGGAACAACAAGAGGAGACACGCAGGCAGGCAGTGCGCTGTCATGCCGGAATAAAAGGTCCTCTGTTATTGCCTGCTTATTGTGCTGTTTTGCATGCCGCGGCGTCCAAGAATTGGATTTCCTACGCGAAGTGCATCGCACGTACCTTTCCCGTCGTTGTCGGCGACGACGTCGAGACAGGATCGTTTACAAGCATTCCTTTCATTGCGCTCCTGAATCCGCGGCTTTTTCGCAATATTTGTACGACGCTCGCGATATAAGACATCATTTAAAGTTCTTCGAAGAATTCCGAACAATCACGGGGAAAAAAATAAGATCAATAATAATGATAGTAGGAATAAATTTTAGCGATAGAAAATCGATAAAAAATGACGTCTTCCGCATTCTTTCTCTGTATCTCTTAATTTGCATTATAATTATTGTATAACTATAATTTACGCGATCACCAATAATCTTTAAATAACTTTACGTACATAGTAAAAAATAAAATGTTAATTTTTACATTTTTCACATGTCCCAGAAAGTCCACTCTAAATAAGTTAAAATAACTCATTCGTCGTACGTTACTTATTGACAAACTAAAAATGTTAAATAATTGACACAATACTTTACATTTATTTTTGTTATTATGACTTTAAGTGTAATGTAAAAATAACATAAAAATTAATTAAAAATTACATGAAAAAATAGTTACAACTCATAAGAATTGTTGTAGGACATTAACATATAATAGTAATTATTTTAACTTAAATTATTTCTAATAGAAACATTTGATTTTAGTAAATTTGATTATTTTGTATGTCAAAGTTCAAGATTATTTGAAGATTCGCTTTAACTTTTCTTAGAATGTTAAACTGACTTTGAGACATGTTGATTGTTTAAAATGATTATGTTAAAAATATTCAAAATAATATTCCATTTCTAAGAGATATATACAAAGTATTAAGATATGAAGTTGACATAAATGTAACACATGAAAATGTTATAAAAATAATAACATATAAGTTGTATGTTATTATTTTTATAACGTTTTCATGTGTTACATTTATGTCAACTTTATAACTTTGTATATGATTCTTAGAAATGGAATATTATTTTGAGTATTTTTAACATAATCATTTTAAACAATCAACATGTCTCAAAGTCAGTTTAACATTCTAAGAAAAGTTAAAGCGAATCTTCAAATAATCTTGAACTTTGACATACAAAATAATCAAATTTACTAAAATCAAATGTTTCTATTAGAAATAATTTAAGTTAAAATAATTACTATTATATATTAATGTCCTACAACAATTCTTATGAGTTATTGTAACTATTTTTTCATGTAATTTTTAATTAATTTATATGTTATTTTTACAGTTATTAAACAATCAACATATCTCAAAGTCAGTTTAACATTCTAAAAAAAGTTAAAGTGAATCTTCAAATAATCTTGAACTTTGACATATCAAAATAATCAAATTTACTAAAATCAAATGTTTCTATTACAAATAATTTAAGTTAAAATAATTACTATTATATGTTAATGTCCTCAACATTTCTTACGACTTATTGTAACTATTTTTTCATGTAATTTTTAATTAATTTGTATGTTATTTTTACATTGCACTTAAAGTCATAATAACAAAAATAAATGTAAAGTATTGTGTCAATTATTTAACATTATTAGTTTGTCAATAAGTAACATACGACGAATGAGTTATTTTAACTTAAAATTTAGAGTGGACTTTTTGGGATGTGTGAAAAATGTTATAATTAACATTTTATTTTTTACTGTGTAAATTCCAGTGATTATCGCAAATAAATCGCCTCGAGAATATGAATGTAATCTAAGTTGATGTAGCAAACGAAGCTAATGTTTCTCCGGTCTAACGCTAACGGATAATATCAATTACATTCGGGTCCGACGTTTGCTCGTTAATTGCTATAATAATTTGCGACCTCCACGTGGAGCGCATAAACGGCACCGGTGTTCATTGATCGAGGAGGAAAGCAGCGATTAGGCTTCTCGCGATCAAGTGAACGGCTATTGCCAAGATAAACGTAAACCTCTGAATCTTCCGTTATGATAGCGAAGAGCGCGAGACGCGCATCATTAATTCGCCTAATGGCGTAGTTAACTAATACTGATTAGAGAGTGTCCGTAGTTCGTAAAACGTTATTTATGCAGAGAGATCAAACGCACGCGGGAGAAGATTGCGATATGTATAATACCAACTCTTTAGCGTTTGATTAAATCTTTGCGTTAACGAAGAATCTCTTAGAAATAGAATCCTAATCGACCGAAGAGTGTTTAAAGATGTTTTTAGAAAGTAATTTAATAAATAATTAACTTTCTATCATTACACTCTTCACGCTTACAATTTAATTTAAATAACGTATTAAGATAAATCTTTACTTTCGATAATAAGGATGTATGTTGATAAAGTCCAAATTTAATTTCAATCTTTAACTTTGCAATAATCAAACAGGCTTTTAATAATGGTAGCTATTATTACTACTAGCTATTATAAGAATTTTTTTCTTAAAGAGAAAGTGTTAAAAATATATGATTTAATCATACACATTCGTCAGCAATTTTCCTCTTTTCAATATCGCGCTGCGATTTTCTTGCGATCGGAAATCTCTACAAGATATAAAAATGCGTCATGTGCGAGCATGACGGAATATGCGAACGAATGAAAATGCAGTCGGGAATGCGATAACGATCGAACGAGATATTTTTGTAGAACGATTATTTATTGTTACGGCCGAAGGAAGCTCGTGCAACTCGCGATATTGCATCGTTGTGCTTTCCGCTCGTGAAGCATCTACTCACACATGGATTATCGTCATCTCGTTTAAATTCGCTTTCACGCGCCATTAATCCACCCCAGAAATACCTTTTGTTCGAGTGATGAACCGACGAGAAAAGCCAAAAGCACGCGGATCGCAGTTTCATCTTACTTTTGAATAATGAAAAACGAGCCGCACCGTAGAAGTAATTCCGTCCAGTTTCGGGACGGGAAAAACGACGCTTATTACATCGCAATAAGTGCGGTCTTAACGACGGCAGTCTCTCGGGGGAGGACTAATTCCCGCTTTTTGTCGCGACAGAACGCGCGAATTATCGCCCTTTAGCGAGCCATCGCGATGACGTCGTCGGCGAGTGAGCAAAAAATTTTGCACACTGCCGAAAATGTGAAAAATGCGAAAAGTACTTTGCTCAACATAATTATACCTCAATCATACCTCTATTATAATTCAATATCTGTAATAATTCCACTATATCCACTGCAGTTTGCGATGTATAATAATACCAAATATAAATTAATCGTAATTGTAATTAAGAAATGTTATTCATCGAGTACACAGAAAAAAAGTAAGTGTCAAATCAAAACTTATATACTTAAACTAACGCGTTCATTGTTTCGTATTTACGCAATTTATAATCTTCTTAGAAGAATTTAATCATTTTAAATTTCAACAATATTACAGTCTTATTTTAATATTGTAATTGTCATCTCTCAAGAATATATAATTATTTAATTCTACTTTAAGAAAATTATAATCTTTGATTTAAAAATGTTATTTTCTATCTAACATTGTTTCTTTTCCATTCAAGAAAATTAAATCTTAAATCATAAGAATATATTTTTCTTGATTGAACTATATAAAATGGCTTCATTCAAGTAAGCAATTATTCAAGCAATTATATTTTTCTTTAATTAACGCAATATAATCTCATTTCAAGATTTCCATGTTAAAACTAAATATATTTTCAAAACAAGAATGTCCTTTTTTTCTGTGTAGAAATATACGAAGAATCCATATTTTAAACTGATAAATTGACGTTAAATGTCGCTCGTAAGAATAAATTTGAAAGAAGGAGACATTTAAATGCGCGATTAATTTTCTCATGTCGTTCGACTTGTGGCTATACGTCCGCCATCCGTCGCCTTCGATCGATAACGCCTCCGATAAAGTCTGCGCGTGCAAAAAAGAGGCCGTGGTGTCTAGCACGTGTCGCGACTCGCGTTGCAATTCTATCGGCTCTACCAAGAATGGTCGTAGGATTGGCACGAGAATAACTCACTCTTGGTATAATCCGACGGTGAAATGCCAACCGGGGAACTCTTTCGTCTTTTTCACCCTCTTCCTTCCCTTCCCGCCGGAGAGATTTTAAACTTTCGTATCTTCGCGCGCGAGAACAGCGATATGGCGAAGTTCCTACGGTCTGGACGAATCCTCGCCGAGGCGCGAGGATAATCCGATACGGCTTGCCGGGAATGTAATTTACTCGAGGGGGTTGGGGGTCCGCGTCTCACCGTCGAACCACGAGGAACCTCTTTATTCCTCCCCCTCCCCCCTCCCTCTCCCGCTTCTTTCCCCCCACGCCAATCCACTCGACTCTTCCAACGTCCTCGTGTCTATCGTGGGCACATTTTCCGGAGTATATTAGATTTTCCTCCCGGGACTTTTGTAAATACAATATCTCGTTCACGACAAAATGACAGATGATCCAATAATTCCGCAGACGTATATCGAGTATAAGAGGTGCCTTTTAATAAATTGTATCATTGTTTTATCGTACATTGTTTATGCATATATGATGTAAAATGTTTCATGACTTTGAGAAACAACAAATATATTTGTCTCGTAATTTTTTTAAGATACATTAAATAAAATTACATAAAATATTTTGTTTTAAATACGAAAAGATCGAAAAGATTATATTTTTTCTTTTTTTCTCAAATAATTCATTTTTTATTATTGTATAAAAAAATTAAAATCAATATTATCATACAAATACATTCGATTATCGAAGCATGTAATTACTTTTTAATTTTGTCGAACGAGATATTATCTCAATCTTTTATCTATTCACGATATTTTTACACTATGTATAATTTATCTCCTATATGCATAGTTTCTCACTAATGACGTGAAATAATATCTTCGTTGAATGTAAACTAACCGATGTACGTAGGATTAATGAGATTGGCAGCTATCAGAAACTGCATCTAAATTACACGCCTGGAAAAATGCTAGGATAAATGAAGTCAACAAAGACGGTAGTGGATAAGAAGGCAAGTAGCCAGACTGGTTCGTTCAAATGTATTCCATCTTGTGAGATCAATCGGCTAGTTTCCTTAATTCTTGGATTGTCGCGCGACTTAATTTCGACAGAAATTAGGTGTAGATCCAATCTACGTGGCTGAGATTTATTGCGACTTCTATACCGACAACATTCGTGACTAGAAAAGTATTCAGTGGACTCGTGGTGTGTCTTGCTAGGATTACTTATACGGTTGCCCGGTGAATAATTAGCTGTTGTGTCTCGAGAAAAAAAAAGATACATCCGCTCTTCCACGCAACATAATTAATTTTATCTGCCTTCCGACATCTTATGCTGGTTCTCACGATTCTAATCGCCTCGCATTGAGAAAATATTGTTACTATGAAAGAAGAGGATATAGAAAAAATAATTAATTAGTTAATTATTTAATTATTCCTCATAACTAGTGCTAACAAGGTTTTTTCCGATATTCCAATATCGTTAGTATAAATTTATATTCATGTAATTTGTATTATATAACAGCATACATACCCCGATTGTGCCTTATAATTAAAAGGTTGTAATTAAAAATTGTAGAAAATGTAATTAATATTTATGAAAAAGTAATAAATTGTAAATTTATGAATGAAAATAAATTTTCTAATACTAAATTGTTTTATAGTTTAAATTAAAAAATATTAAATTGCAAATTTAAAGAAATTTATAAAATTAAAACATAATTAAGATTTATAAATAAATTATATGTTAAACTTTGAAAGTTTAAAGTTTTAAAAATAACTTAAAATCTTAATTTAAATTAAAATTATAATTAATGAAAGGAAAAATCTGATAAATAGTATTAAATAAATTTTTTTAAAGGAATTAGATGATATGAAAAGAAGCTTAGATTTAATGGAATAAAAAATGGAATAAAAAAACCATATATATAATACAATTATGTGCAATCTCATATACATATACGTGCGCGATCAATCTATTGGCTATTATGTATCAAAGTGATACACAAAGGAACATAAAGAACGATAAGGAAGAATTAATATCCTCCCCGATCCTCCCCTTTGTACGCACTGTTATACGTGCGTAAAGAGGCGTTCGTGACCTCGCAATAGCGGCGAGGATGATTTGAGGAAAATCGACGGGCAGAGTCTGTCAACTTGGACTCGCGGGATGCGCGATAAATAATTCGGACACTCGCGGAAATCCGTTTGCGAAAAACGCGTAAATCACGCGAGATTACGCTGAACGCCCCGAGAGCGATTGCCACCCTTCGTTCTGTGCTTGTTTTTGTCGTGATATTTTATAGACTTGCAAAAGGGACGCGGAAAAGGGCACGTCAAAAGCACACTGCGCGTACCAGTCATCCTCATCCTCATCCTCATCCGGAAGGTCCGTCTTACGATAACGAGCATTTCGGACGCTCTCTCTTTTTTTCCCTCTCCTTCTCTGTCGTCAATTCAGTCGGGAGAGGTGAAATGGATTAAAACGCGGAACGAGTTTGGGATTATTACGCCGCTCGGTGTGCATGCGTGCAATCTTTTCATCTCGATGGAAACGTCGAGGTAATCGCGAATGCTTTACGCTGGAAATTGCGCGACGCGAAATGAAATGCGGTATAAGTACGTATGTTTCATTCGTATGCAATAATGAAATATCGCGTAATGTGAAACGTCGTATGAAAACGCAGGATTTTTTTATTTAACGTATTGCGAACGCATAAATTTTATTATTCGCGTTATAATATTGCACGCTGTACGTTATACGCGTTATATAGTGATTCTTTTATATTTTTTTTAGTTTTAATTTTTTTTTTAAATTCTGCCGTGTGTATGTGTATGAAAAAATTTTTTATGTAGCATTTATATGATAGAGAAATATTTATATTAAATTTTTATATTTAATGTTATATTTTATATTTAATAAGAGAGAATAAATTTTAAAATAGCATTTTTTAAATTGTAAAAGAAAATCATATATACATATTGCAAGTAATTAATCCAATATAAACATTACTTTATAAAAATATAATATTACTGTTAATAAAAAAAACTATACTAATATATTATAATTTAAACGAACCACTTGATCGCCATAATGCCATTGATAGTTAAACCGCAACACTTCCGGATAACAATTTCGCATCATAATCAGTGTTGGCGATCGGCAATAGCATATCAAATGATCCCGGCATCGTGAGATTATCACCGGCAACGGAATAAATCAGTCGGCGGCGATTACCGGAGCGCCAGGCGTTAGGACGTTCTCTCTGGAAGTGACATAACGCGAATAAACTGCGCGAAAGGAGAGAAACGTGATTACGGCCGGGACGCTCTCTCTCTTTCTCTCTCCCTATCTCGAAGGGACCAGGGTATTTCTGCAGTCTGCGGGGTCTGGTTTACGAGGGTCGCCGTTATCTGATACGGCGAACGCGGCGCCGAATGCCACCGCACCGCAAGAGCCGGCGCAGTCAGCCGCGCGTGCAAGTCTGGTCCAGATCGAAACTACCACCGCACACCACTCGAACCGTCCTCGCAATTGCAATCTCGTTCCGGAGAGAGCGGGCCAAGTTAACGGATCGGCGACTCCGCTCAAGACGGAGACCATAGTTTTCAGATGCCGCTCGACCGATCGAACCGGTAGAACTAACTCTCGAAGTTTGATCGAGTTGGCTACAATGCTTTCTGATACTAACGTATCCTTTACCACTACCTTAGTTTATTCTCGATATAGAGAAGGATATTTATAGGATTAAAAATTTCAAGTGCGATATGCAAATCTTTTTCAGGATATTATAATTTTTTTTGTACCTCCTGTTTATATATTTTATTACTGTTTATTATATTATTAAAATTGGATGGTTTAATATTGTGTTAAAAAATCGTAATAGTTATCGCATATCACTTTGTTATTGATAAATTTCTCACGTCATCAGCTTTCTTTTAATTATTTTAAAAATAATTTTTATCTTTCGAAAGGTTGAGAGAAGCGATGAACATTGATACTTTTACTTCAATCGAGTCTTTCATTTTTATCCCGACTTTCCGCTTTCACTGAGACGAGTTTATCGTCTTGAAAAGAACAACATACCTTGTTAATTTGCCGCTGCAACTTTGTGATCGTCGCTCGATCTCGTTGAGCCGCGATGCGTTCCGCCAGCAACGCTTGTTCCAGTTCTTGTACACGCTCTTCCAAGCTTTCCTGTAACAACAAGGAACAACAAATTATGCAAAATGTGAAATATAAGACAGCAAGGGGCGACAGAATTAAATATGTACATGCATTTGTCATTGTGCGTGGACAAATTTTCTGTACGTTGTTTAAGTAGCATAAGATTAATTGAACAGGTTTATAAATTAAAATGATATTTGTAAACTCGTGGAAAAAACTTGAACACAAAATTTCGTACGCAATTCACATATCGATCGAGAACGTCATTACACTGATTTGCAATTAACTTTTCGTCTCGAGTGATGCAATTTCGAAATCCGTCTGTAACTTTCAACGGGATGTATTCCCGGCGTAATTCCCGTTACCTGAGTTTTAAGCTGCCTTAACAGGGGCTTAAACTTTAAGGAGAGATCACACTCTCCTCTCGTATACTTGGAGATTACCGCGCCGATGTACGTCGGAGAATCGGATTCCTGAAAGCGAGAAACCTTGTCGGTCCAGTCGATTCTTGTCTGCTTTGCGGTTCGCGGAAAAAGATATCGATATTCTTAAATAATCCCAAGGTAGCCGCAAGATAAAACCGGCGAAAAATTTCACACTTTAATTTAAATAATTATATAATTTATGAAAATAATATAACGTCGAGATCAAACTCCTTGAAAAATGTATTTAAAATTTTAATTTAATTTACAGGTAAAGAGTGTTAATGAATCTCAAATGAAAGAATATTATTTATCCGTTATCTTGCGTCAACGAATAATAATTATAAAATATCTCTTCAAAAAATATTTAAAATTTGAATTCATGAAGAATTCCTTTGAAGATTTTCGAAATTAATGAAATATTAATTTCTCTTTTACACCAATATCGAATTTGGAACTCGTCCAAATGAGCACACGGAGCAGACCATTTCGAGTCCACTACAATCTTGGAGAAGCTTGGCGTCGCAGACGTCCTTCGAATTGATTTACATTCTTCGTAAGGCATTTCTGATTATCAATAACGGTTATTAGGGGGGGAAGTCACGGCGCCGGGACGGAATGGTAATGAGCGGACCCCTGCCTAGTCCCCGGGGGCTGTTGGTCGCGATTTGACCATAAGTATTGGGCGCGATCTATTAGATTCAAGGAGACGCCGACGCGGCGTCGAGGGCGCCCACTCCCTCCCTCCCCCTCTCCCAATTCCGTTCCGTACATCCGTAAACGGATTCGTATGCGAGGGCACGTAGTCGCAATTCACCCTTCTCGACCCCTCGGCCACCGCGCAACGCGCGTTCATTGTTTGCCGCCAATGGCTCTTCCGTGTCCCCTGCACGAGAACAGACGTGAACGTTTCGTGTGTTGTGCACCCACTTACTTTTAAATCCATCGGCAGTAACGTGCGAGAGAGCGTTCGCGCAGAGCGAATCGAAAATTATTCTCGTCGGTTGCGCTTCCGAAAATGGTTACACTTGTATCTCACGCACACCAAGTATTTTTTAATAAAAAAAAATCTCTTCGGAAATTCTCTTCGACAAAATTTTAAATGTATATTCGCACATAACTTTTATATGTATTTTTTTTTTCCTTTCAAAAATAATAATTTGATCTAATTATTACTTTTGAAAATATTTTTTTGAAAGATGAAACAAACATATATATTATATTATTATATTAATCCTATATCGAATAAATGATATCATAATTAAAAATTAAGTAACATATATATTTATAATTATATATTTTTCTATTATCTATTTGTTTGAAAAAATTCAGAATTATTTTAATGGTAAAAAAAGAAAACCGTCAAGGGATCATATTCAATTGTAGAATATATCACGTCGCGAATAATTACGAAGCTGCGTGGCGGAAGAGTGTAAAGAGTTTCGTGACGCACAGTCATTCTCTTTGTATCGAAGGAAAATATTGCAGGTTGCTAGATTGGTATGCGATATCTACACATTAAATTAAAGTACGGATGTTTGGTTATTTTGTTCTCTGCCGAGTCGATATCACGAACGATAAGCAAAATGAAACATGTTTTGTGATATTGATTAAACGATAAGTCATTTTAAATATGATAATAATGACGAAGTGAATTGATGAGGATTCAAAATGAAAGATTATACACGGGACTATCAATTACAAACTTTTACGAGCGATTAAAATATCTCTTTCGTGCAATGTAACGTTAGCATTGTGTGTTTCACGGATTTACCGCCACAGCAAAATATAATTTATATGCAATAACTTTTGAATAGCTCGCGAGAAACATGAAAAATTATTTACGACGATAAATCATCCTAGACGTTTTAATAAACGTTAATTGTCGCGCTAAAAAAAAAACGTACGTTTTATGTACATTTTCAACAAATCGAATAGCCCGTATCAGCCACCTGTCGATGGAACAAGAATAGAACATTTTATCCGCTCGTGATGAATTAAATAACTTTCATATTCATGCTGTCAATTTTTATAGAAATATTTTTATAGAATAAGTGAGATATAACATTAACGACAGTTATATATCATTTTCTCTCATTCGTATTGAAAGAAAAAAAAACATTAAACGATAGCAAAGAAGAGAATAATAATGTAAATGGATTCGATGAATGATTCCTCCATAAAGCCAATATTTCGTAAATATAATACCAATACATGTTGCTCCCCTTCACAAACTTTGTACTTCCAACAAAATAATTTAAATCATATCAAATAATCATATCATAATTTAAATAATATCAAATAGTATATTATTTAAATGATATCATATATAGGTACCTGAAATAAATACCGTACAATATTGTATTTCTCATCGCATGTCTATATCACTGTTATTCGCTTATTCGGGGCAAAAACGATTTAATTATATTAAATTATTTGTATGTACGACAAAATACAAAAACCGAGATAATATCAGCGGCCTGTAACTGATATCACGATATCGTTGCAAATATTATTCGCTCGTCGGAATAATGAATATATTTAATTCGCGATATATTACACGGCGGGAATAAATATCAATGGGTTGACAAACGATGTTGCGCGCAAGTGTTCCACCGTTTAGTAAAACGCTCTTATCTCTCTCCCTGGCGTCGTGGGCCACAATTATAACGAGCGCCGACGTTGCATAACCAGTTCTGCCCCGCGTTAGGGTGCGGGACCGGACGGTATGGGGTCGAGGGGGCACACACGGCCGTATACGCGTTCGAGGACCCGTAGAATTAGCACAGGGACTTCCGGGACGTCATTTAAAGTGCGGACCCGCGATAAACCCACTCTATATGCAGAGATTCCGTTAAATTGCAAACGCCCGTTTCCCCCTCCTCCCTCCCTTCTCCCGAGCATCCCAGCGGAAGGGTGGATTCCGACACGGAAGGGTTAAGGTATTGCCCTTGCCGCACCGACGTGTAATCAGACCCGACTGACTCCTGAACGCCATCAGCAGCAGTCTTCTATGTTTGCGGCCTCCTTTCCAAGCGAGCAAAAACGGAAAACCCATCCCGTCGTTAATTTCCGCCATTAACTGCGACTCGATTTCAACCGTCGAAAGCAAATAAGATATTTAATTGTAAATCGATTTACTTTTGAATGTTAAATCGATTCGAATTTAATCACCGAAACGTGATTGTGAATAAAAGGACAAAAAAATTGAGTAGTATATTAATAAAATGCTAAATATTTATTAGCAAAAATATAGTAAACGTACACATTTTAAAAATTTAGTTGAAATAATTTGAGGCAACATTTGGAAAGAAGGCAATTATGTATTGTCACGAAATGAAATGTGCGAATTGATTATGCGAAAAGGCTTCGTTCTTTATGTAAATTCCGCAAGACGGACTTTCTCTCGAGTTTTCACGGGTACGGGTCCGTCTCTCTCCCTCTTTCGCAATAGACACTGAATTATGATCGTGATTTCCGGCGAGATGGACCTTCCGGCCTGGCAAAAGTCCAGTACTTCGCGAAAGTGCGCGGATAAATCAAACGCGTTTTTTGGCCGCCGCACCAAGGCGTTAGTTTATTGCCATGTAAATCATCGGCGCCACGGCAACGACGACCGGCGTCGATAGAAAAATACACGTTTGCCGGCTTCTATAGGCCGCGACAAAATCACGAGCTTCAAGACGTACACAACGCCAGAAATAATCAAGAATGCGCAGAATGATTATTTTATCTGGCACGAACTTTTATCTAATATTAGCTTAAAATATGTGAAATGTTTGTCATCCTGAATGTAACTCGTGTCGACTGGTGTTTCGCCTATTTATTTATATTCTAAAAAATAAATTTCAACACTCAACGATAATCTTAGCAACATTTTCAACAGAAATGAGATCTTCAATTTTTAATTATATTATATCTAATTAAATTTTTCAATTTTTATTATCGTTTTTTTATTATTAATTTTTTTTATTATTTTTATTATTTTTATATTTTAATAATTCAATTTTTAATTATATTATATTATATTATATTATATAATATTGTATTTATTAAAAATTGAAATCATAAAAATCAACATATAAATAAATTTACAGAGAAATCTGCTGTTGCTCTTGAATTTTGATGGTCTATTGCGAATATTATCGTTGCGAATATTTTTCAAACATCACATTGTTCCTTAATTCACTCAAGTAATTGTTCCTTCTCGCATCTTCTGGGACAACCTGTAGTAGGCGAGGTATCGAGGCTATGCCCACCATAGAATCGCTTCGGAAACGCGTTATATCGCATTTTATTACCGTGGCGTGCGGATGGCATATACTCTACACAGGAGTAATAGTAACAGAATTTATAGGCGAAAGTCTTATGACGTTTCCCTTCCGTGCAGTATAAACTTTATCGACACATTGTTATCTTTATTTATTCGTGCGCGTCCGCACACAGATTTCATTTCAGATATTTACGAACTTGTGTGTGCGTGTGTGCATGCGTAATGTGTATGTGTATGTCTCGTGAAGCTCTGCCATGCCCCGTATCGTCGTTTTAATGGCCACTCCGCACGATTGCACGCCGTTTACATTGTTATCGGACAACAATACGCGCGACAGCGAGTGACGATCGAGAAATCGCTTCGTTTGGACTTAATCTGGGTCACGGGGAAAATAGATTAATCGACTATCGATACGAACTATTTGAAGCTCTTTTCTCTCTGTGTTAAAAAGATTCGCATTTTTATATTTTGTCTAAACATACCTTATCATAAATCTCTCCATATATATCTTTCTTTAAATAAATCTATATCTTTCAATTTTAACATAAAAATATTATATAAAATTAGAATTGTTTGGAACAAAGCAATAAATTAATCTCATATTTCTAATTTAATAAAATTTTAACCATCAAGATAAATATATTCCTGGACAAAATTAACGCATAATTTTTTTTTCACTTTTTCTTTAAAAGCTGATATTTAAATTGTAACGAAAAATTTTAAAGAAAAAGTGAAAAAAATTATGCGTTAATTTTGTCCAGGAGTATATTTTATAATTTTATTTTATTTTATAATTTGCGTATAGCATTGTAAATAGGTCAGACGGAATTTCCGGTGATGCAAAATTCCTCTGAGAATCTCTCTAGTCGTCACGCCATTTTCGAAACGTCACGTGTATAAGCTTGCCCGTTTGTGCCCGTTTTCAACCCCTTTCCGCGCGCGGGTTTTGTAAAGAAGTTGCGGGAGTGTTTCGAAAGCGCCCGGGAGAATTGATTCCCTCGGAAAGATGAGACCAAAAGGGACGATGAGGGGCGAGGGAAATATTAAAAGAAACGGAGGAACCGAAGATTGGGACACCAGGGTGGAAGGAGGACGGCGAGGAGGAAAGGCTTTCTTCCCTTTCGATATGCTTATATCTCGACGAACGGAGACATTTTAATTTACGGTCCCTATTGTGATATCGCGCCGCCGAATTCCGTTTCCACATCGCGGAGTCGGTTTCTCTCGCCATATCATCGGATTCATATCGCCGCGCTCGAAGAATGAGAAACGAAGAGACGCGGAGATATATCTTTTATGAAGAGGAAGATAAAAGAAATCGCGATCTCCTCCGAGCGCATCCAGTTCGATGCACCGCGAGTGATTTCTCGCCGATTGAAATCGCGACTTGATTCATTCATTCATGTCGTGGAACGCAATTAAAACGCGTGCTGTTTGCAAGTTAAAGAGAGAAAACGCGTTCTTTCAAGGGAAACCCGATGAATTGATCGAATAACATTGTCCGATCGACATGTGAGGAATGTAGTTTGAATTTATTTTTTCCCTACGCATCTGTTCGAGATTATTGCGAGTCATCGGTTATTATTTATAAAGCATACATGTATAAAATGATCGATCACTTTTATATTTAAAAAAAAAATAAAAAAATAAATTATTAAAAAATCAATTATTTTACTTCGAAACAAAATACCAACAGTCATCATATCTTGCATGATGAAATTATATATAATCGTCATACTTGTAATGAAATATACATATATTTTTTTTGCGATTTTCTATTAATCATTTTTTTATCTATCTCATTTAAATTTGATACTTTTTTATACAAAAGTATCGATTACTATGATGCGTTTAATCACAAGGATTCTACATCTCTCGGAATAAAATTGCAGAAACAGAATTAACGTGAAATGCAGACGTAATTCCCGTTCTCTTCGAATAAAGCAAAGAACAACGAAAAGTTAGCTGCGAAGGCGACGTTTTATCGAGGACATTGATCTCTTATTCAACCCCTCGAGATATCTCGCCGTGTTCTGGCAGTCGTTGCGCGTCACATAAAGAGGAAGTTAGATGTTTGCGAAATTCGATGGATAGTGCACCTTTAAGATGCAACTGCTGCCGCGGTGTCGGAGGACGAAGAACAATGGGGGCTGAATAAAAGGGTGCGAGGTCGCTTCGGGGACGACAGAAGAAGAGGGATGGGTGCTCAAGCTTACTCGTGAACGAGAAACGCGGGAGAGAAAGGGTGGCTTCGAGAGAGCTCGAAGGGTAGCTAATAGAAACCAAGGGCTCGTCTGTCGTCAAGGAACAAAGCCGTACAGGTGCTATTGACGAAAAATCGCAATGTAAAAGAGAAAGAGAAAGAGAGAGAGAAAGAGAACTGATGATCGATACGCAATATCGAATCGATTGTCCGATCTGCAGGGTGTAATTCTGTTCTTTTTTTCCGATCTTTCAAAAAAATTTTGTAGATATTAAAGTGTAATAAAATTTAATTATAATGTGCGATGTAAATCGAGAAGATAAATAAATTTTACATATATAATAATTGTACAAATAATTATATTATATGATAGTTTTTTATAAATAAATATTAATAGAAGATAAATTTTATTTATTGCTAATTTTTCTCTGCATCAATCGAATATAATACACTCAGTAATATGGAACAAATCGCTACGATTCCTGTGAAAGAGGGTGAAAGATGATAATTCAACTACGTCCCAATAATCTGTATACGGTTGTGAGAAATCTTACGAGACGATGAAATGCGAGAGATTGTCGATGAACGAGGAGATCCCAACGACGGTATGCGCGGTATTTGAAATAAGAAATACCCTTAAATCCCCGAAAGCTCCCTACGGGGTGAAAAAGGAGATGGGACGAAGCGAACGAATAAGAAATGAGCGTGCATTCCTCAATCAGCCGATATATTTACCTAAGGTAGGATGAACGAGATTTTGCTCGCAAGGATTCCGTGATTATTGCTCAAAAGCGCAAAAGAATTTCAAGAGCGCTACGATTATTTTTCGAATTAAAAATTTATTAATCGTTTGATCTACCGGCTTAACGATATTAATTGTATTAAAATCATATCAATTTGCTGCAATTGGCTATGTCAAATTATGAAATTGTTATCTATTTCTGTGAGAAAAATTTAACCAATTATTATAAAATTTAAAAAAGTGATAATTATTACCTTAACAAGCATCATAAAGTAATGAAAGAACAATTACTAATTTGATTCAAATTAAAATGGCAACTCTATCCAACCACTAATCGCCTGAGCGAGCATGTCTCTTTGCACTTGACTGTATTCAGAATCCGGCAAGTCGCATTATCGTTCTCGAGAAGGAAGTCCTTAATCCTTCTTAAGTGGGCATATATATTTCGTGTCGCGGGAGAGATAAGTCGGCCACCGTGGCTGTTTATACGCAGATTAAATGCCAAAAATATAGTCATGAGCGGCAATATTTTTTTACGGATGTGCACGAACGCGAACTAAGCGAAAATGAAACGCAAATAACCGGAAAAGTTTGATAAGAGTAAATCCAAGTCCATATTCTCAGAGATTAAAGTTTAAAAAAATTATAATTACTTTATACAAAAAAAAGCGAGGAAAAATGTCGGCATATAATAAATTTGAACAATCGTGGTTCAATATTCAATAATATCTCCGAATTATTTTAAAATAATTACGATAATTATAATAATAAACAATAGAAGATAAATTATGATATTGGATATTGTGTGCGATTTCATCTTTTTATTTAAAAAATTGAACTTTGTTTTCTCTTTATAACGATATATTTAAATGAATCATTCTATATCATTCTCGTGAAAAGAATAGGAGGGAAATAATCACGCGGCACATGGAAAATTGCGTTTTTATTTAAATCTCATCCGCGACGGCATTTGCCCTTGTAATAACGAAGAGGAAAAAAAATATTCGTCCGGCGAGAAATTAATCCCGTGGATAAAATTAAATATTCTCGTGACGCGTGGTTGTGTATATGTGTCCGTTTCTCTCGCGATGCTGTCGCGCGAATGATAAAGCGGTTTCTCTCGATCGAACAAAACAAGCATGTATATCCGCCGTAATCGATCTTGCGGCGAGATTCTCACACGTCCTCCCCGACACTCGGATCTTATTCCAGATAAGCCAATGGCATTGATCGCAATATCGCATATCCGTGTTGGATATTGCATCGCGTGGGACGAATAAGCAAAGCGTGACTGCGTTGCTCTTGCACCATGACTGTCGTGAGATGCACCGTCACTAATGGCGATTGCACGCTTTAGACGAGATGAAAATTCAACAAGTGAATCATTTCAAAAATTATGATCTTCTGATTTTTCCAAATTTTTAAGTCACTAATTGAGCTGGCACAAAATTTGCTCATCAAGAGTCTATTATTAGTTGCATTCATAAATTTTATCTCTTTAAAATCGTATTCATTTGCATCGTTACAAATAGTCATAATTATCTGGCTAGACAATCCCCGATCTCTTTATATCAGTTAGTCGATAGTTCCGTGCTTCTTTTCAAATGGCAGTGTAAATTTCGAATGGCAGTCGAAATTCCGCGCATTGACAGACGCTTTAATATGCGCGACGGAACACGGCAATATTCGTTCAATCCTAAGACGATTTATCGGCGCATAAATCAGCGTCATCCGGTCCGCTGCCACGTGCGACGACAGTCGTATGAGAGAGGCGCGAATTGAATTTGCAAATTACATCTCGCGTAAATTACCGGAGCCGTCTTTAATCCCTTCCTCCACCTCTCCACCCAAACTCCACCCGAGCCCAATAGTCGTAAAGGGAAATTCGTGGATGTCCATCCAGTGCGGGCACGTCGGACCGGAATCTGTTACGGTACATTAATTTTAAACATCGCTATTCGGCAAAATCACGACCGGATACAGCGGACATCGTAACACGCCTTTCTCTCTCTCTCTCGGCCCTAATCGATAGTCTCTAAAGGATCACGACGCAATTTACGCGGTTTCCCTCACGGCGAGCTTTGAATAACTTGTTGACAACGTCGTCGAGCAACTAGTTTATCGTGAGATGGAAAGTTTCAGGTAAATTTCGAAATCCAGAGCTTTGATAAATTGCGATGAGATTTTTAAATTGGATAAATTATATATATCGATTTCCTATTAGAGAAAAAATATTAAATGTGCAAAGCGCTTTATAAATTTTAAAATAATTAAGTAGTTTTATTTGTACACGTTTGTGAATTAGAAATATAATGAATTTAATTTCCAGAATGATACCTTGCATTATTTCAGGCAAATTTCGAAATCCAGAGCTTTGATCAATTGCGATGAGATTTTTAAATTGGATAAATTATATATATCGATTTCCTATTAGAGAAAAAATATTAAATGTGCAAAGCGCTTTATACATTTTAAAATAATAAAGTAGTTTTATTTGTACGTGTTTGTGAATTAGAAATATAATGAATATAATTTCCCAGAATGATACCTTGCATTATTTCAGGCAAATTTCAAAATCCAGAGCTTTGATAAATTCCGATGAGATTTTTAAATTGGATAAATTATATATATCGATTTTCTATTAGAGAAAAAAATATTAAATGCAAAGCGCTTTATAAATTTTAAAATAATAAAGTAGTTTTATTTGTACGTGTTTCTGAATTAGAAATATAATGAATATAATTTCAAAAAGCTCTAGATTTCGAAATTTACCTGAAATAATGCAAGGTTTGCATTATTTCAGGTAAATTTCGAAATCTAGAGCTTTGATAAATTGCAATGAGACTTTTAAATTGGATAAATTATATATATCGATTTCCTATTAGAGAAAAAATATTAAATGCAAAGCGCTTTATAAATTTTAAAATAATAAAGTAGTTTTATTTGTACGTGTTTGTGAGTTAGAAATATAATGAATATATAATTTCCAGAATGATACCTTGCATTATTTCATCGACTTTACTCGCAGAAAGTCCGTAATGGCGGCAACTTAAACTTAATACGCGCTTGATTGAATCTCGTGCCCTTTCAAGTCTTAAAGGGGCCTTCGAAGATACATCCTTATAATAGCGTGTCACTTGGACTTTTGCTGCCCATTAAAAGGGAGAACCCGCTTTGAATTTGAGTATCTTAAATAATTACCAAAGATAATTCGATGAAAGTCTAAAGCCGCTGTGAAGAGGCCGCCAACAGCACAAAGTCGAGATGATGTCGAGAGGATAGGTCGAAGGTTGTTTTGAAGGAACTTGATGTAAGGAGCTCGTTGATAAAGGGAACAAGAGATTGGGGAGGAGAGTAAGAACGGTATTTTCGATCAAGAATGAAACGAGGTACTTCTCATTTCCTTCAAAAGGCAATAATATCGAAGACAAATTAAAAGAGAAGCTATAGAAATCTATAAATTATCTACTCGAAAAACTTGAATATGTCATATTCGATTCATTATTCCATAAATAAATTTTCCCTCGCTCGTCTGGAATTGTTTCTTAATTATTTTTTCTTCGGCTTTTATATTATTACACTTTCTATCAATTTAGCATATTTTACATAAAAGAAAATACCGCTTAATATTCAAAAGCACTTGACATGTCTCCCGCTTGTCATAGAATAGAAGACGAGATAATTTTAACCATCAAAGTCCTTTGTCTCTTGGTAAAACAAAGAGAATGCGGGCGGCATCGACGATGTACACGAAAAGTTTATCTTGATTAAAATTACTTTAATAAAACACCGAGATAATACCATAATTACATATAATAATATTATAAAAAATAATACAGGATAATTGCGATCTGATTTTTTGCGAGCATAGAATTTTGTGGTATTTGCAATCCATTTGCATTTAATCGGAATTTAATAATCTCGGCAAAATGCTTGCAGAATAGAAGCAAATGCTTCTATTTTGTATTCTCAATTTGCCTTTATAGCAATTCTAATGAAAAAGAATATGTGAACTATTTCCTTTTTTAATCTAAAAGGTAGAAGATATATTCTAGTAATTCAGTACAAATTTAATAAATGTATCTTCGTATCGTCTAATTAATATAATTATGTAATATATGCGTATATAAAATAATACCATATGTTTTTTTAAAAGATATTAATATGTTTCATGATATGCATTTAAAAGAAATATATAATTAATGTAAGAAAAGATAAAAAAACTACTCATATCTTAAAAAAACATCATGAAAAATAACATTAATAAATTTTTAAAAAAATCCAAATATTATTATCCATACACATGATGACTACTTTTTAAATATTATAAAATTCTCTCGCTTTTCTTAATGCAAAAATCAAGTTTAATACATTTATGTATGCATGTTTCATCTCTTGTTTAGCCAATCGTAGGCAATCACATGCATAGAGACTGCCATTCTGCTATACCTCCTCGGTCTTTGCCTCCAAGAGACCCCGAACGCCTCGCTAGCGTATTGCATCTTCCGCAGATTAGCACTCGCGACATCGTTCTCACGTGGGAGTCGTGAGATTACGGCCGCCTCTCGTCGATCCCGAGGCTCATAAATTAATCCGCAAAGCATAGAGCTGTTACGTTCTTCACTTTCGCCGGTCGTGATACTAATCGATTACGTCGTGCACGCAATTAAATTATATCGCAATTATTTTGATACAATCAACGTCACAAGGTTATATTAATAATTAGAAATTTAAACATTAAGCAACCGCAAATAATTAATAGTTGCGTTAATTGTGTTAATTATTTCTCGTAATAATTATCGCGTCAATTATCGTATAAATTATTTAACAAGTATCAAAATATGTAATTACTCCATCAATAATGTTTCCTTAAGAGCAAATTTTGATTTTACACTGTGAAATAGGGCATTAAAATTGAAGTCCATTTCCTTTAGCATATTATACATGATATGACCTATCTAATACGTTTCAAAAAAATGTATTCTGAAAATTCATTTACTCTCAAATTTTCTCGGAAATCGAGAGCGCGAGATCTCTTCAATCATTACGAGTTTCCTCGGGCTGTCTTTTTTCGTACTCCTCTTTAAAATCTCTTTACCTCGTTCCCATATTCTTGAAATGACCATAATAATACATAGGTCACGCCTCACTCTTCTTTCTCTCTCGTGGTGGTCTCCTCGTTAAAAATCGCCTTGCCGCATATTCGGTGACAACTCGGCTCACGTGCGGGTCGCGAAAAGGGAGAAGAAGAGAGAAAGAAGAAGTCATTTCGCGCAATTTTCCCCTCATCACGTCACGGACTGATACACGTCGACATCGAGCGCGATGATTGCGTCACGGGATTATGGCGCGATTTCTTCACGGCGGATTTATGCGAAACGACTTGCTTTATCTTGAACATTCTATTCGTCCGAAACAACCAGCTAAAAATAAAATACAATGTTCCGGAAATTTAAAAATAAAATACGATGTTCCGGAAATTTTAATTCCAACATGTGCGGTCAGATGATAATTATTATATTATTAGAGTTCTTCGAATGATATTAAGTATTGCTAACAGAAATTAAATATGAAAAATCTATTTTTATACATATTTAATTAATAAATTGAGAGAGAGAGAGAGAGAGAGAAAGAGAAATAGAAACTTTTCTTTTTTATAAACAAGAAATTTCTCCAACTAAGCATCGATTTTTTCATCTATTCGACATGAACTTATGAAATATTTTAGATTAGAATAACAGAAATAAAAAAAAATTTAGAATAACAGAAATAAAAAAATTAGAATTAGAATAACAGAAATTAAAAAAAAAACTAGAAATAAACAAAAGTGATTAAAACTATATTATATTCGCTTAAAATGGGCTTCATGGTAAATTACAAAGAGCGGTTTCGATGCAACCCTGGAAGGGCTGAGAAGATTTTACGAAACCTGTCTCCAGCCATAACGTGATCCAGACACCGTACGTTCTCTGGTAAAAAGAGCCTCAGAACGCGGCGTATCAGAACACCATTTGCGCTCCTGTTTGCGGCATTCTCTTTCTCTCCATCTCATTCCTTTCTTCACGCATCGCGAAACGAGAAGCGCCTTTCGATGCGCTACACGCCGTCAAAAGTTGCTGCGATTTTTCTCCGCGGGTAGTCTCGCTGCTCTCTCCACGGATATTTGCCTTCGTGCCTTTATACCTGGGGTGATCGTATCACCTATCCACCCGTCTCGCCATCGAAGGACGAACCATTCACGTCGCCGGTATCGCGAAATTGAACGCGTGAATTCTTGCGAACAATTTAAAAATTACACAGTAATATATATATTAAAAAACGAGACCAAGAGTTCATTTGCTTCTTATTAATGAACTGGTTTTATCGGTTCCTTTATCTACGACGATCTTACTCCACCCGACCGACATGATTACAACTAAATAAGGGTATAAGTGTGTATATATGTGTATATATGTAGGAAATGCGAGGGGGGGGGGGGAAGGGAGTCAAAGTCATTTCCTCCGAAACCATTTTCAAGAAAGAGAACTTTACCTACAAATTCCCGAATTAAGACACGAGACTGCCGACCCTCCTACACATTCGGTGGCCCTCGTCATTTGTCGCCACGGTTACGGAAACAAAATAATTAGAGGGAGTCCACGGTAAAGTAACCCTTTCCACCTGTTTCTCTGACAGAGAGGGAGAAGGAACGACTCGGGACAGCCCCAGGCAGTCGCGTAATCGCGTGAACCCGCGCCTCGGGACGGCAACTTCGTTTAAAAGCGTTGTTCTCAATTATCCTCGTGTTAATCGTCGTCGTTGTCGTTGCGCGGGGTGGTCTCGTTGATTTTATTAGCCCGCGCGAATCAGGAGCGCGAAACGAAGCCTCGAAGTCGTTACGAAGTCGTTTCGCGAAAAGGGTTCGCGTCTATATTCGCCTTTTCGTCGGACACGCAATCTAATTTTTGCGGAACGGCGGCTGCGACAGTGCTCGCGCATGTTTCACGTCATAGCTCGTTTATCGTTCCGCTAAAAGGGGGGATAATAATTACGTCCGCTCGTGATAAGCTTCTGTCGAGCTCTAACGAGTTTTCCAGATCTCTAAACGGACGAGCAAAATTGCTATGACATTTTCATTCAAAGCTTAATTTTCATTTCCATGTAGTTTATAATTTATATATTTATTTATTTATTGAGAAATAATAATTATTAAAACATGAGAGAAAAAATACGAAATAAAAATTTAAAAAAAAATATTCGAAAAAGATTTTAAAATTATTCATAACTTCAACTTCAATTATTCGACGTAGTTGACTTTTGAAATTAACATCGCAGAGCGTAATAAAATAAAAGCAGGAGTTTATGAGACCAAAACAACAAACAAAATAAAATAATAGCATTTTATAAATATATGGTAAAAGTATGTTGGAAGAGAATTTCTGTTTCTCGTGATTTAGATTGCTAGTTTACGAAATGTAGGAAGATAAAATAGCATTAATATATATATATATATATATATATATATATATATATATATATTTATGCCTGTATAAATCAAAGCGAAATTTCTGTTGGAAGCGAAATTTTGTGTTTTGCGATTCGATTTACCGTTTGGATACACAACAATTCCTAGCGAAAAGTATTCGCACAGTGTAAACGAAAAGTATTTCAGGAAATAAATTACAGTGAGTTTCCGCGCGCGAAATTTCTCCTCGCCGATTCATTATTACTCGTAAAGATATCCGGCGCAACGTGCGACCACCTGCAGCGAAAAAACAAACTAATAATATTAACCGCTCTTACAACCTCGCGCGACTAAACGACGACTCGTAAATTCACCTTGTTCAGAAACAACGCGACGTTTTGCGCCGTTTACCTTGAAGCACGTTCTTACACTTTTTTTCACTATCTATTATGATAATTGGATTTTCCCTCGAGTAACTTGGAAGATTAAGAAGAAAATGTGTACAAATCGAGTCTTCGAATCTTTTCCCTTTATCAATTATATTCCTTCAAGTTGAAATTTGCTCAAATATTTTCCTGATATAGTTCAATTTTTTTCTTATAAGGATAATGCTGTTTGATAATAAAATATATAATATAAATATAATCTATATAATATAAATATAATATAAATATAATCTATATAATATAATATAAATATAATCTATAATCGCTCTCCAAAAATGTATTAAAATTATATACATTTTTGTATCGATATTATATTTATCGCATACAATGAAAAATTATCTCTACTTATTATAGTGTTACTCATACAAGACGAACACCAGATTTGCCGGCGGTCGCAAGGGTTAACGGCGCGCACGATTCGGTATCCTGGCTTATGTTAAAACAGAACGGTCGGCCCGGATAATGGTTCCTGCGCTCGTGAAAGTGCTCGAGCGGCTGCGAAAGGGTCGTCGATGCCTCTTCAAGGTAGCGGGTGCAAAGTGAATTACCGTCGTCGTTGAGCCATGAAAGCGAGAGAGAGAGAGAGAGAGAGAGACGGATAAGTAGATAACGCGATTAATGCGCGGGCACCTCGGATCCTTCCTGCTTTCCTGAGAAGGCGCAAGATATCATGCCTTAACAGAATAGAACGCGAATAGATCACCGGTGATCCTGAACGAACGCTATCTATCTGGAAACGTGTGCGATTTTTATAGCACCTTGTACGATATACTTGGAATTCAATATAGTCCGATACATCTTCAACTCGTAAGATCGCGTAGGAAAATTTATTTTTGTCACATTACGCGATCTAAAACGCGCGCAGAAAAAAAGGACATTCTTGTTTCGAAAATATATTTAGTTTTAACATGGAAATCTTGAAATGAGATTATATTGCGTTAATTAAAGAAAAATATAATTGCTTGAATAATTGCTTACTTGAATGAAGCCATTTTATATAGTTCAATCGAGAAAAATATATTCTTATGATTTAAGATTTAATTTTCTCGAATGGAAAAGAAACAATGTTGGATAGAAAATAACATTTTTAAATCAAAGATTATAATTTTCTTAAAGTAGAATTAAATAATTATATATTCTTGAGGTGACAATTACAATATTAACATAAGACTATAATATTGTTGAAATCTAAAATGATTAAATTCTTCTAAGAAGATTATAAATTGTTGCGTATATACGAAACAATGAACGCGTTAGTTTAAGTATACAAGTTTTGATTTGACACTTATTTTTTTTTGTGCGCGATTATATTTCTATAATTATTATGGTGATGTCGAGGATGGACATAGAAAAAAAATAAGTGTCAAATCAAAACTTATATACTTAAACTAACGCCTTCATTGTTTCGTATATACGCAACAATTTATAATCTTCTTAGAAGAATTTAATAATTTTAAATTTCAACAATATTACAATCTTATTTTAATATTGTAATTGTCACCTCAAGACTATATAATTATTTAATTCTACTTGAAGAAAATTATAATCATTGATTTAAAAATGTTATTTTCTATCTAACATTGTTTCTTTCCCATTCAAGAAAATTAAATCTTAAATCATAAGAATATATTTTTCTCGATTGAACTATATAAAATGGCTTCATTCAAGTAAGCAATTATTCAAGCAATTATATTTTTCTTTAATTAACGCAATATAATCTCATTTCAAGATTTCCATGTTAAAACTAAATATATTTTTAAAACAAGTCCTTTTTTCTGTGCAGGATCCGGGCGTTTGAGGTCTACGAGAGCGCACGTCGTAAATAATCAGATGCCTTTGTAAACCGTCGAATTACATTTGCATCTGTAAGGGCGCGATTTGCGCGTCTCGCGAGGCGTAAACACTCGCGGAGCTTCGGGTTGGTTTTGGACACGAGAAGAGAAGAGAATTTATGCGACCGTTCGTTAGCGATGATATAGCGGCGTATCGTATTACGAGGTACGCGTGTGCGGTTTTAGTCGGAAGTGCGTACATAAGAGCCCGCATAGAATCCGGTCTTTAACCCGCGTGTTCGTGTTGGGAAGCATGTTCGCTTTAGATTAAAATAGCGCAATTAATATACCTGTAAAGTTACGTACGTTAACTTTTGAAAGGAAATTATAGGCCGTTTAAATTATTATATGAAATATCGTGCGAGAAAATTTATAATTAAATTATATCAGACGAAAATATCGAAAGAACGCATCGTTTTAATCCTCGTTTAATTAATATTTAAATGAGGCAAATTTTAACAAGGTAGAATCGAGATTCTTAATCTGTTATTAAGGAGAATAAAATTAAAAATTAAACTATCATTCCGCCTTTATACCTAGAGCCGTCCATGCTCTGAAGCGACGTGAAATTTTTTGAATCAGGAGGCCGGTAATGAATTTCCGGCGAGGTAATTAATATAATTTTCTCTCTCTCTCTCTCTCTCTCGTAGCTTCTAATTTATCTCGAGCGCGGGATAAAAGCAACACGATCGGAATATAAGTCGCGTCGAGAAATTAGCACGATTATGTAACGCTCCACGTTGCTCTTTCTAATTTCTAAACGGACGATAACAAGTCGGATGGCGAGCCACCGCCGATGATATCGCCGTCTCGCAATCAGGCTCGATTAATTGCTAGGATACGATAACCGCGAGCACAATGAACGGCCGCGCGCAGCGGGAGGTGAGCTTTCGATACACGTGCGTCGTGCACGCAGGTGGGTGATGCACCGACCTGCACGCATGCACGCGTGTCGCGCTATTTATATTGCTGCCGATAAGTGCGCACGCTGTCGTCCATCATGCGAGCGTTTCGTTCGCTTGTCTGTCAAAATGATGAATATGTCACAGGGGTTACAGGGAGACTCAAAGATCAACATTGCAAAAATTTGGAGAATAATGCAGAAAAATATGTACATTTATTGTTAAACAAACACATTAACTTCTTTGTATGTGTCTTTGGTTCGGTAAAAATTGAATAAAATTTATATAAAAAAATTGATATATTTCCATCATATTTCCCCTAATTCGTACTGCAAATGTCCAATTGTATTCTCTTAAAATTGATCCGAATATAAAGGATTATTGCTGTGTCTCCCAGATAAAATTAGATAAGTCTCTGGCAAAGAAAATGAAATTACGCAGCACACGCACGATTCATTTGGTGCGGACCGTATATTTGTTCTAATCTATTACCCGACAAGACGAGGATACTATCGTGAACCATTTAATCAGATTAATCCGTTCACAATTACAGATAATTGCAGTCTGGCATCGCTCTACGAACTTTATTACCTCCTAGTTTGTTCCTCCATTTGTTATCATTTCCTTTCTCGATCTAGCGCTATTAATATTTTTCCCAAAATAAACGAGAAAGAATAAAGGCACATACATATTTCTTAAATATATAAAGTCTTTTCTAAAATACACATACCTCTATGTAATCTAATAATTCTTCTTTCCCTCTCCTTCGCAACTTCGATCTTTCTCCATCAGAGATACACGACATTACACGGTTGTCTATGGATCGTATGCAGGTCGATGCACGTCTAAAGATACGCGCGCCAAACCGAATGTCGATGCACTGTGGGGGTAGACAAAGGATTGATTACACGGCGATGTTAGGCTAGTAAGGGCAGCGACCTTGCGCCGCCAGCTTATCGATGCGATTTAGCCTCGATGCGGGACGCGCACAAAGGCCATCCAACCCCGGATGGAAAATGAAAGCCCGCGCAAGGAGAATTTCAATTATCGGCTAACAGATCGATTCGGCTTGCTCGCTGCTCCTATGGGTTCGCTGCAGCGGCACCGCGCTTCATGATGAATCCCTCCGTGGCCCCCGGCACCGGCCAGGACCCACTCACACGTTTTTCGTCCTTATCGTATCGACGTTGTTCGCGAAATTTATGGCGGGCGACGCGAAAACGAGAAATTTCGCCGCGATCTCGTTCCACGGTAGCCTCGCGAATTCTTTTTCGAAACGACTCAACTTCGATGACATCGCACGATTGGATAAAGTGATATTTTTCTTCCTCTTTTCAGCATATTTTTAATAACTTTTTTTTTATATAAAAGTAAAAGAGAACTTTGACAATAGCCTGTTTATTATGATTTTAATGATTTCGAGTTTGATAAAGTGCTGAAAAAGAAATTACAAATTTTTTAAAATATAAATATTATCTCTTATAGTAAATTTTTTAATCAACCAGATTTTATGAAATTCTTGCTGCAACGAAAAGTACATTGAACATAATGTTTTGGCCAGAGGGCGACATTAGAAAGTACTTTTTGGCTACTTGACGTAAGGATTTAAATGGACGCAGTCACTTGCGGCAAAACCACATCTGTTTTTCTTGCGTGTTTGTCTTGCAACTTACAGTTCGGCTTGAAAATTGGTAAAGCCAGTAATCCCGCGGGCTCGGTAAAGCCTATGTTTATAAAGTATCCGAGACTCACTCCAGTCTGTAGACAAAGAACCTCGTTTTAAGTCCCTCTCCCGATCTGAGCCTGTCTGCGAAGCAAATTTCCTATTCCGTACTTCCTCCTTTGTGCGTCCGCGTTCCTTGACGTTATTTTTCGCATCGGCTGACGCGCGCGACCAAAGCAGTCGATTTCTAGTCGAATTGCATTTATTATAGCTGAATCTTTACATCCACGGAATATCGGATGATCCGACTTGCGCACGCTCAGAATTTTTCGCTCTGCTGAAAATATTTGCTCCTGAAATCTTTAGCTGCTTTGCATCTTTAATTTTTCAGATTTTTCAGTTTAATAAAATTAATGTCAATTATATATTTTATACTCCTCTCTTATTAAAGAGAGAATTAATATAAAAATTAAATTATTTCTAACGTATTAAAAGCTAAAAAGTTATGATAAATTATAGTTTATCGTTTCTGCTGCGAGAAAATCGATATATTCAATATATATTCCTGTATATGAAATATCGAGGATATTATGATCGTTCGAGACCCGCAAAATTCCGGAAAGCCGAGGAAGATAACATTTAAATGCCCTCGCGTGATGATTTAGAAATAATAAAAAGGCGCGCTCACAGGAACGTATGCACTCGAATCGATGGCTATTTATGCTCTTAGAAGAGCAATGTATCGGCGAAACGATATAATCGACCCACGGCCACCGGCTCGGGAAATCTCGCAAGCCGATGACCCGTGGCTTGCTACCAAGCGCGATGAATCACGCGCGGGCCGCCGCGATAGGATTGTTCGTTGATAATCGAGTGTGTGGCCACACGAGAGACGGTAAATCATACGTCGCTCTCGCGCAAGAGGAACGAGAGAATCTCTCATTATCGGTCCATTCGCGCGAACGTCACACCTTTCTATCTCGAGTGCAGAACTCAAATAGTTATTTTATAATGAATGTGTCTGTGTGTTCGATATAAATATTTTCAACATTTAATTTCTTCGAATCTTTCCCGTTGTAATTTTTCCTGCATTTTTCCGAATTCTAATGAAATTCTTTATTTTTCTACTATTCTAATAAGTGCTTTATTAAATACTTAATAACATAATAATAATTAATAATAAATATCTTAAGAATAATGTAAATACACAGTAAAAAATTGTGCGTCCATATGTTAAAATTTTGTTGTGTTACCACGTTTTGATTAGTACTGTAAAATTAACATACAACTTATATGTTATTATTTTTATAACGTTTTCATGTGTTACATTTCTGTCAACTTCATAACTTAACACTTTGTATGTCTTTTAGAAATGGAATATTATTGTGAGTATCTTCAACATAATCATTTGAAACAATCAACATGTCTCAAAGTCAGTTTAACATTCTAAGAAAAGTTAAAGTGAATCTTCAAATAATCTTGAACTTTGATATACAAAATAATCAAATTTATTAAAATCAAATGTTTCTATTACAAATAATTTAAGTCAAAATAATTACTATTATATGTTAATGTCCTACAACAATTCTTACGAATTATTGTAACTATTTTTTCATGTAATTTTTAATTAATTTGTATGTTATTTTTACATTACACTTAAAGTTACAATAACAAAAATAAATGTAACGTATTGTATCAATTATTTAACATTTTTAGTTTGTCAATAAGTAACATACGACGAATGAGTTATTTTAATTTAAAATTTAGAGTGGACTTTCTGGGACGTGTGAAAAATGTTATAATTAACATTTTATTTTTTACTGTGTAAGTTTCTTTAAATTATGATATTTACGTGAATGTAAAAGCTTTAGGCTAATGTATACGAGTATTTAAATGCTCGACTATAAATTTCCTAGATTTTTCTTCAATCTTAAATTCCACGGATTTCTAGATACATTTTAAATTCGACCTTAATTTAAATACGACTTTAAAATGTATGAACAAAAATATCTTATCACGGAATATATTTTCCCGTTTTAATGAGAATCGAATGGAATAAAAGGCAGCGTTTGCTCTTTAAAATGCCCAATAGCTGTTTCTATTTCGCTTTGCTTTTATCAGAGAAGGTAAGAAAACGATTCGCGTGCTAAGCCATTCCGCCAATGAATGTTTCGCCGTACCATCTCTGCTTTTCCTCGAGGAAACTTGGAGGAGGAAGTATGTTCTACGATCTACGCGTCTCGTTGCTTCCTTTTTGTCCTTGAGGGCCAATCGAACGTGAAATTACGCTACGGTGGTCTCTACCATGTGGAAAAGATAAAGAAAGGGTAGATAGAGACGAGAGAAACCAGGTAAACGAGAAGAGCAAAAGGAGCAAAAGGACCGAGCGGAGGATAACGGTCGACAACGATAATGTCCGGCTGTGAGCGTTATTCCGGTGGGTGGATGTGTTTCTATCCTGCGCCAGGACGACTATTTGTTCCACGCGACGCGTAAATTACCGGTAATCGAACCGCGAGAGGAAAAAAAAACAAACAAATAGCGAACGATACCATCGTCTTATAAACCTGTAAGGCTTTGAGTAAACTAGGTAAGCTATTCTTTCGCGTGTAAATTTATGCAGGTAAAGCCATAGAACAAAAATGTGCCCTCTCTCGTTTCCAAAGTAAGCTAGCAAGTGTGTCGAAAAATGATAGATACAGAGTATTTTGTTAGTCTTGACGGAAATCTTTGTTGACTGAAAATATCTTCATCCACGTTGCTGCTCTCTTGTTCGCTCCTCATATAATTTATTTCTTATCTACGTAATAGCAACTTCATTTAAATATCATACAGACAACGTAACGGACGTAATTTCCTAGTTTACATAAAACGCAAACCCTCTTGAGCTTAAGTCTTCTCGGTGGCAGGAACACGCTATTCTCTATTATCTCTACATCTCTCGAGAATGTTGACTGCTCAGTCGATTCATGTATTTATTCTCTCATATCTTCCTCTTGCTCTTCCCTCCTTTTTCCTTTCTTGTCTTTTCTCCTCCTTTCATCTTTCTCTTCTTCCATTCGCGATACTTCGAGTTTCACGTTTTAGTTTCACGATAGGTTACGGCTCGAAGCATTCTTGGCAACCCATCCGAGGCTTCGCCGAGGATTCGATCTGTTCTTGACCTCGGTACACCATCCCTCGGCTGTCTTCGATGATCTCTTCATCCCGACATAACGAAGCCTCGCTTCATAATTGCCGACAGTCTCTCCTCGTTCGCTTAACTGGCTCGCGGCGATCCGGATATCTCGACTCGGCGAGACGCGAAACTTGGACTCGGCCTAACGAGCGGATAATAGACCGCCGAGTACCGTGATCGGTTATTAAGAGATTACTGGAGGCAGCCTGGAAATACTTTCTGGACGCGCGAAGATAACCTCGTCGGGATATTACTTATCGATATTGGTAGGTATTTATTATCACATTAATGCTACCATTAGCACGAGCTTATCCGAATAATTCTTGCCTCTTTTATTCACTTTCCAGCATCAAACATTCGTGCGTTTCGTTCGTTTTAGGAGAATCCCTCCTTTATTGCAGAATATTTCGCGAGAATCGGGTCTCGGGGTACAAGCCTGCATAAGTGCACCGGAGAAGACGTTCCGCGAACCGCTCGTGAATATGCATCGCTCGACGAAGAGAGTTCCTTCTCTCCTTCTCTCCCTCTCGAGAACTATTCTCGACCTCGGTCCTCTCGACGATTCCCTCGGCCGATCGGTCAAGTCGAAGTACGTCGCGGTTTGTAATTGGCAACGCATGCAACCGCGTCGTGCAAATTGACGCCGCCGGCAAATACGGCAACCACCAACAACGCCAGCGCCAGCAACGAAAGCGAAATTGCCGGAGGCTGTTTGCGCTCAGCGCGCCGCTTTTTCTCGCCGCTCAATTGATTCGAGTGCCGCTGGTATTTTGACGTACGCCGACTCTCTCGAGACGCAGGCAGGTATTTGAGACGGGCGCACGAGTGCAACCGCAACAGCAACGCAAATTAAGGAGAGACCGAATAAAGCAGCACGCGAGATAAAGCGCTCGATGGCCTCCCTGCATCGTCGCGCTTTAATAAGTCCCGTCGTTTGCATACCACGCTCAACATCGAGCTGTTTATGCGATCGCGGACAATGAAATACCTTCGCCAGAACACGCGAGATTAAGAAGATAAATTTGATTCCAAAATTAGATAGAAATGGATAATTTTACTCGGAGAGTACGTGAAATCGCAAATTTCGTCAGCTATAATTTTGCATCACGATCGAGAAGCGTATTTAATTGAAAATATTTCGAGGAAGTGCACGAGTAATGATCCACTCCTACGATTTCCGAACAAGCCCTTTTCCGACAAAGATTTCCTGGACATGCCCAACCCAACCATCGCATCCTGAGGCGGTACGCTTTTTATAATCAGTCGATCAATCAATGGTCAATTGACGGCGGATAGTTTGCCAATAATCGCTCAAGTTAACCGGAACGATAGCTCGTAGAAATTTCGTCGATAAAACTTCGCGGAATCGTCGAATCTTTTTTGCAATGAACGAATACAACATGTATTGTCAATTAGAAACCACGACATACTTTAACTCGATTAATCGATCGAAAAATCGTCGGAAGATCAAAGTATTAATAATTCAACAGAGAGAAAAAAAACTCTTTATCAATATTTAATTTATCAATATTCAATTTTTAATCGTTATATCGAAAAATATATTTATTATCTATATTATGTAATAATAATATTTCAAGGATATACTTTTATGTATGCACTATATAATAAAATATTTCAAGTTTTTATTCTTATTTTTTCCCCAAATGTTTTTTTAAGAGTTGCATTTTGAATTATTCATCGCGAGCATTCTGAGAAAATTTTCTCTGTCTGAAGAAAGGAATTACTTCTCGCAAATTTCTATTGTTATAGCAAAAATAGTAAAGGTTTAAATTTTCCGATGCTAAATTCGGCGATGTCTTTGAAATATAATCATTAGAATAACTATTTAAGTTGACATCTTTCGGTCTTATGACTTGATCAATAGAAATCGGTGCCAACTCGTTTTCTGAATTCACCGGGCAAATGCAATTCACTGGACACTTCCGATTCGACTGCATAGACAAGAAGAGGCAGAAAAAGCTGCGAACAAGGAGCTTTCACAGCTTTTCGCGTAATATCTTTCTTGCTTAAATTGATTTCATCCAACGGTTCAAAGAATAATCTGACTCAATAGATTGAAGAAATATCGACAAAAGTAACTTATTATGCAATTTAATTGCCAAATTATAATTAAATAGAATATTACACACGTGTATATAATTTTTCAAAAGCATACAAAATAATATTTGCTACGTTTTTATTAAAAAAATTATTACTCGAATAAATATTATTAAATTGTTACTTCCATTGAATAAGCATGGTAAACGATTTGATCAATAATTAAATCGCAAATGTAATTATTAAAAGAGCGGTATCATTTATATTCGCGCCGCAAATTTAACTGTTTTATATCGGACAATTTTACAACGTAAATAATACAACTTCTCTCTCCGCAAATATTATAAATAAATTAAATACAGCGGGAGAGAGCGGTTCACCAGACGGTATTATACGCGGACGAAATCTAAAATTCCACGTTTATGCCGGACATTATCGTTCGCGTGGCAGGCGGAGAATGGTGGCTGTGGATGGGCATGCAAACACACAGACGCATACGTATAAACGCAACGCACGCTTTCGCCGAGGATTTAGCGAGACGAAGTTAATTCGGCGGCGGCTTGATCGCCGGCCATTCGGCCCGCTTTACATTCAAATCTCGGGTCTCTCGGGCTGGACCACGCGCGAGAACTTCCGCTCGACTCTGAATTACGATTCTCTTTCTATCCCCTCGCCTCTCTTCTCCCCCCCCTTCCCTCTTCTTCCCCCTTTCCCGCCGGCGCGGCAACAGCGGCAGTCCTTATAAGCGGTCCCTATGGAAATGATTGCTCTCACGTGAGATGTCTGGCTCATTAGGCATTCCTTCAGTCTGCGGTTATATCCGCGTACTCGTGCACGCCCGATGAAATGAGACGCAGATAGACAGATAGATGAATAGATAGCGCGAATAGGGTTCTTGCATTGGGTGTCATGGTCGGCGATGAGTTATTTATCATATACAGGGTGAGTTTTTTATCTTGAAACATCGAAATATCTCGTAAAGTCTAAAAGATACGATAAAATGTTTCAGACAAAAGTTGTATGGTTTCAAGGGGGACATAAGATGGTGCCATTAGTTTGACCTTAAAGAGTCACCTGAAGGTCACGTGAAGGTTACCTCCAACTTTTTAAATGGGACACCCTATATGCTTTTGCATATTTTTGTAGCTCATCTCGAGAGCTTTCCAAAACACTATAATTAAGTTAGTTTTCATTAAGTACTTTCCGAGTTATGAGGCTTGAAATCATTTCTTAATTTTACATAAACCGTAAAATATCTTGTAAAATATTCATTTTTCGATTATCTTATCTGAATATTTTATGTACAAAATAATGATAGGAATTAACTGGTGTAAAGAAAACACATAGTTATTTTTAAAAAAAAATATGTAATTTGCAATTAACAATTACATATTTTTTCTTAAAAATAACTATGTGTTTTCTTTACACCAATTGATTTCTCTCATTATTTTGTACATAAAAGTATTAAGGTAAGATAATCGAAAAATGAATATTTTACAAAATATTTTATGGTTTATGTAAAATTAAGAAATGATTTCAAGCCTCATAACTCGGAAAGTATTTAATATTTAATGATTATTAAAGATCCGTTTCTATCTTTGTTCTTCAAGTTTCTCCTGACAAACTTTTGCGAATAATCGCAGGATTAAAAAGGCCGATGATCGATCTTGCGCGTTCAAGGGATTTCGCGAAATCTTTCAAATCGTCTCCGGATTAAACTTCATCGCGACCAGAAAGTTTAGATACGACGAAGGGAAGGACAAAGGCGAAAGAAAGGAAAGAGAGAACAGAAGGACGTCCGTTCACAGGACCTTGCAAGGTTCGGCGGCAGTGACCTTGGCTTTGGCGGCGCCCATAACGCGATTAATGACTCCGCTCGTTGAAAATCTCGCAGATGCATATACGCATACACGCACATGCACGTGCGTATAAATATGCGTACACCGCATACGATATTTACCCGGCCGAGCATATGCAAGTCGGCGTCTCGCGAGATATATCGCGCTTAATTGTTTCCCGTAAAAGGCAACGGCGTTAAATAGCTCGCGGTTATTTCGCGAGTTATAATACGCGATAGGCAGAAGCCGAGAGAAATATCTTCGGTACGAGAGAAGAACCTGAAACGACCGGTAATGGTGTTTGGAGCGGAGATTTATGCTCGTTTTTGCCGGCAATGAACGTCGCCATCGATAATCTTCTAATCGTTTCACAGCAGCGATACAATATTAATAAGATTCTCTCTCTCTCTCCCTCTATTCTATGATAACTCTCTTGTAATAATTAGAATAAAATTTAATTTAATTTTAAGCGCACGTTCCCAAAATTAATATTAATTAATTTACATATTGATTAATCTATTGATTAGTCTATAATTTAAATATAAGTTTAAAAATAAATTCGATTTATAAAATTTCGCGAAATGCGATTCCCTGCGGGAAGGGATATAATTCAGTCGCTCGTTTTTTCGCAGATGCGCTTTTAATTATCGCGACTGCACTCTGGGTGGTGACTGCAAGCCCGCTCGTTTGCATAATGTGACGAAAATCGTTAGACTTGTTTCACATCAACACCCGCTGGACATCGGCGTCGATCGGGGTTGCATTATCCACATGCTGGTGCATGGAGAATTTCGAGTGTGTTTTCAGAACGTATAGCGTTTCAATGCATTAAAATACGACGAACGGGTCCGATCTATTCTGCGTTTTTATCACTCGTTCTTGTATTCGATGTGCATTTGCTTCACGAGATTCCCCTCTTTTTCAAAAATTTTCACGCGACTATCTGGCACGAGACGATAAAAAGTTATATAAAAGAAAAGATTATCGCAAAACTTTACATGTCACTGGAAAATATATTTTTAGAAAAAGAAAAAGAGAGAGAAATCCGTATCAAATAAAAACAATCGAGAGATAGTCGAGATTCTATTTTCCAAATTAAAGCATTGGATGAGCATCACTCCTATAAATCTAGGACGATGATTCAAAACAATGTAAATCGCTCTCATCGCTTTTTCCTCCTTGTTAATCGAAGCCTGGAAAAACCCGCTGTTATAGAACACCCACGATAGCCCGCGCGTCTTATTTACGATAATCGTTCCTCGTCTAAGTAAGAGGCGGTTCTCGGTTTTCCGGCTCTCGCTCTACGAGATCGTTCTCGTTCCTGAATATCCGAGGAGTCACGCCGCTGCTACCGCTTGCTCGCCAATATTAACCCGTTCTACCGGCGGCCGCATACTTGTACCGACCTGACAGGGCGCCCGATTTATGATTATCAGAGAGAAATTTCTCATGAGCTTAGCATGGAATTCCGACGTCTCGGTTATATTTAGTAGAAACGAGATGGGACGGCAATAAAGGTTCCCGGATGTTATTAGCGAATTATCGATACATCGCGGAGAATCTGTTCGTCGAGGATTTATGCGGAATGACGGACGTTGATGTTTAAGATCCGATCGACGTGCACGTCAGTTTCCTGCACGGCTTCGCGATAAAGTATGTGTTTACGCGAGCAGTTAATGGATTGAAATTATAGTCATACTTAGTGGACGGTAAAATGGCGATATAATGAAGTGTCTCTCTTTCTCTTTTGAATGAATTTAGATAAGAGAAAATCCACTTTAATGTTAGAATTTTGATTAAAACTGTGACATTTTAAACTGTTTGCTACTTTGTATGTATGTGTATATATTAATGATATAATAATTGATACATTCTCTGTTTAAAAATTGTTCAATGCAGTATTTTCAATTTTAGATTTTGTGTGATTCTAATATTTAATTTATAATTTAAAATTTATTTAATTTAAAATTTATTAATTTATTACTGATAATAATAATTAATTATTATTAATGTATACTCTTCATGCAATAATATATTAAAACTTTACCTTCTAAGTTTCTTTAAAACTTTATATTTATTTGTGTTAATAAATTAACACATTTATTTGTGTTAATAAATTTCTCGACTCGACCATTAATGAACAGATTAAGAAGATCGCGCACTTCATTTATCTCCATGTCATATCGCGAGCTCGTAATTAATCTCCTTACTTTTCTGTTGAACTAGTAAATAAAAGATGTTTCACGTGATCGGGAGAAATTATATCGCCGCACGAACAAGAATCATCGTCGCTTATCACGTTGTTATAGCATCTCATTCCGCCGACGAAATGGACTCTCTCCCTCTTTCTCATTCTCTTTATCTCGAGTGGCAGGAAGTGAAATCAATGGCGGAGAACAAAAGTTCTTCCACCTAAGGATGGCGCAAAAATAATGGCAGCATTTACTGGCGCATGTCCTAATAGTCGGAGTTAAATCTCGGCGATCACTCGATGAAAGATCGTTCGGGATTTGCGAAAATGCGGGCGAATCATTGGACGAATCGCTTCGGGCTTGTCGCGAGTTAGTAATCGTCGAGGAACCGACGGGTCAATCCCGAGGGAGAAAAGTAGTTCTCGAAGGAGGGTGTAAGAAAATTCTGCTCGACTGCGAGAGAGGAAAAAAACATAAAACTTAAATCTAAATTTAATTCGAGAAATTTTTTATTCTCTCTTTGTACTGAAAAAGTTTTGGATTTTACGACTCTATCATGAAATTTTATTAATCGAGAAACTTGAATTCCTTTAAATAATATAAAAAATTATATTGAAATGCTTTTCCAAATTTTATAATTCGCATTTATTATCTGAGTTATTCACGTTTAAAATTATAATGTTAAATAACTAATTTTTATATTATTATAAGTAAATCGAAAAAAAGTTTATGCAATGATGATTTTTCCGCAATTTTATTATGAATAATTTCTTAAACGAAAATTCACGATGATTGATTGTCCGATTGCGACAAAGTCAATCACGTGTCGATGACCAGCAGATCAAATTTTCGGAGACGAACGCGTCGATTAATCGAGGGTGAAACCGAGATCTATCGCAGATAGTTCTGTTTGATGACCTTGCAGTGTCAATCGCACAATCATTATGTGATCGATTATACCACATGATCTTAACTATGAGCTTTCACGCTCGAATAAATAGAGAAGGGTAGATTCAAACCTAAGTTCTGTTATCATCATAATGTCTATTATGTTTCTAGACACATTTAACCCTGAAATATATAGACACAATCTTCTCACACAATAATCCCCAATTATAAACTAAATGTAATGACTATTTCTGAAATCGAAATAATTCAACATTGTTAATCTTTTCGCCTCATATAATTTTTTTAAACATATATCTTGCGTTGAAAAAATTAAAAACAAAATTTGCACAATTAAATATTAATTAAATTAAGGATTGCATTAGAGAAAATTGATTATTTTCATAAAAATATAATTTCTATATAAAAATATATAAAATAAAATTCCATATATAAAAATCTTATCGCCGGACGGTTTATGCTGTTCATAGATTGCGAGTACCGAGAAAATGTTTCTCTCATCCTTATTGTAATCTATCATAAAATAAAATACCTGGTAGCTATCGAAAAAGATAAGAACTCCGCTCGATCAATATGATACGATATCAGAGATATTGAAGACCGAGAGCCCGTTCTGCAATTACATGGGACTAGCTTCAATTAAAGCTTCGTCCCAGCGTCATTACGCGCACAATGGATCGCCTTGATTTCTGTCGGACGATCCTGAAGTGGCTATTCGAGCCGAGGATTGCAAGTCGCACGCAATGTCGCGTTATCTGTCGAGCGATTATGAAGTAAGAAGTACATTTTGCATCCTTTCAATTCAGTACATTTTGCATCCTTTCAATTCATTTTACATCCTTTCGGTTCAGTATTTATCTTACTGACCATTGGAATTCCAGACTAAGGTTATTTGTGCGTTAAAAGAAGAAAAGGTAGAAAAGGTAGAAAATAAATTTGCGAAAAATATATTTCAAAACGTAGAAATTTTTAAATCACTCGAGATTTAAATTTATTTCTTTTAAATCCTATATTTTGAGTTTATTTTAAATCCTATATTTAATATCAAAGATTATAAAATAATAATATTTTAAAAATTCTATTTCAGCGATATTAAATTGATTTAAAGTTCTTTGTATAATAATGACGACGCGATCATCACCGGAAAAAAGATTGAAGATCGTCATGGCGCCATTATTCTCAAAGAAATCGAGAGAGAAGGGGGATAAACAGAGTGCCCGGCGGGCATAATTAAACTTGTCGCTGAAAAAATGAACAACCACGAAGACGCCGTAAACAGGGGAGAGAGAGAGGATGATTTTTGAGAGGAGTTGAACCGCGACAGTCATGCGAGCGATAATTAACATTCTGTCGACAGAGAGACAGAAAGAGGGAGAAGGAGCGAAAGGAAAAAGGGAAGATATCGGCACAAAGAAGGAGACGAACGAAGAGAGCAGGTTGTTTTCTCTCGATCTCTCCTCTTCCTTCCCTTACTTATCTTCTCTTTTCTCTCCATTTCATTTTCTCTTTCTTTCTCTCTCTCTCTCTTCCTTCGTGAGGATAATTCTCTCGGCATCGGCGAAGATAAAGAGGACGATGGTTGCCGGCCAAACGGAACGATCTTCGCCGATAGGATCTAAATTAAACAGCTAATTAATTGCTCGGTCGAGCACGTCGCGATACAGCCGTGCCACGGCGGCGCGATTAATTGCCTCGTTTCCGAATCAACCACCGCCGTCGCGATTTGCCGCCGCGTATGCGAATTATTACATCATTAATATGTACGCGCATGCGATCCCTGATGGAAATACTTTGCCGATTATGGAGCTAATTTTGAGTGAAAATCGTCATATCGAATAATATTATATACAATTTTGAATTATTAATAAGATATAAATACCACAACGCTAGAGCGATAGCATCAATATATAATGATTATATATTAATTTATATATTGATTAATTAATTAGTGAATATGAAGGTTATGTAATTCAACCTTTTCGTAATATAACATGGCAATATTGTGACACTCGATAGCGCGTATCGTCGAAAATTATGGTTGAAATACGAGCAATACCGGAGATTGTACGAAAGGAAGCTTACGATGGGACCGCCCGCTGCTTAATTGACGGCTGAAATCGAGGTCCTATAAAAATCAGCGAGTAAGAAAGTTTTGCGCGCTACAAGAAACAAGATGTGGAATGTACCGAAGAATCTTCCTCGCTATGCTTTCTTTTTTTATTTATTCTCTTCATAATTATCCGGTATTAAATTATAAATTATATTATACGTAAATATATTTTTACATGTTTCATCAAATTAAACATATTCGCATCAAGTATGTGTAATATAAACTTTAATTTTCTATTTTCTTTCATTATTTAAATAACTGACTTTTACTTTATTATCATATTATTATATATATTTTTATTTCCTAAATATCTGATCATTATTTCAATTAATTTTCATCTTATTTTTTGTCGAAATAAATAAATAAAATAAGAAATATATACGCGTTGACCACTTTTCCATTATAATTACTTCCCTTTCTTCTATTCGGGATGCTTTTGCGATTCTCTGATATAATCGCAGATTAACTTTCTTCTCCGCAAATGGCAGAGAAAGGCGGAGAAGCTCTTTCTCGGAAGAAGCACGTGGCGGAATCGCTGAGCCTGACTGAAAGAATAAAGTCTGGAGTGAAAAGGATAACCGACCTATCTCGTGCGCAAAGGACTTAACGGAATCCTCTCATCTTCGCCGCCATTCCGACGAGCTTTCCGTAAAACGGCGTATTATAACCGCGTAACGAGGACCTCTTGGGATCTTGATCGCGTACGAGCTTAATCGCAAGGAGCACCTATTGCAGAATAACGCGACAGTCCTTTCAAGCGAAATTCAAGCACCTTCACACTTTTTTCTTCCTGGTTCTACGGTAAAATAAGTATGCAGATAAGACTAATAACGCAGAAAGTCCATGTACACATTGCATTATTATTTTCTATTATTTTTTATATTAAGATGATAAAAAAATATAAATATATCTTATTTTTTCTTTCTTTTACATATATACATACAATACATACCCATATAATAAAAACAATAATGTGCCAAAATATGCATAATTAATCAAATGTAACAAAAAATAATAGTATAAATGGCTATTTATGCTAAAATCATTGTGAAAAAATTTTTATAGCGTCTAAAAAATATCAGTTCATTAAATAACATCAAAATTTATGGATAAATAGTTATAAATAATTATGAAAAAAATGATTAATATATATATGTATAGAGCACTTTTTTTCCTTATATATTTCAGTAAAATATATGAAGTCTCAATTTGTCCTGAAACTATGCTTATACATGTGTGTGTGTGTGTGATGTTGATAATAAGGAAAACGTTTCGATTCCAAGGTCCGACAAAATATCAAGAGGTAGCTACGCGATTTTTTACAACTCAATAAATCAACGACGCAAGGATGTGCTGCTCCTGTGCGGTACGCCGGTCATTATTTACGCATCCTGCCATGAGCAGAACGAAGGGCCGGTCGGCCATTACACTTCTAAACCCCTGTAATGTTGTCCGCCCCAAAATGCGGGCGGAAGAAAGTATCTTCTTCCGCCCTTTTCCACGTTGTTGAAAAACCGTCCGTTGCCCGTGGCAAGATCGAATTTGACGAATGTATTATCACGTACAAACTACCTTTACTTTTTCTTTCAATCGCTATTTACAAATGTTTTCTTACTGTATATTAATGCATTAATACTAATTCATGAAACTTTTGTAGTGTTAAAATAAATTCTTGTTTGTCAAATGATTAATATATCTTATAATTAATAATATTAAAATTCCATAAATCATTGAAATATTGAAAAAATACAATTATTTTTAGCGAGTATCTTCATATATTTTTTTTCCGAAAACATATATTTATTAAAATATATGATTTTTCGTCACTACTATGTTATTCTTTATTATATATATTAATATTATTTATTATATTTATATTATATATATTATATATAGCGAATCAAAAAAGATTGCCAAAGGAAATAAATTGCAAAGGGATTCTATCTGAGAATTATATTTTATTCGAAACTATTTGAGATCCGCGCCATGCACATCTTATTTTTTCTTGACCGTATGAACGTTGCAAACTCCGCAAACGCACATAGCGTCATAAAGCATTCGATATCGCGGCGATCTCATTCCTTGCGTCGCATGAGAAAAGATCGTTTATTTACGAGCTAGGAGCTCTGAAGAGGCCGATGTTCATTTCCGCCTTTTCCACGAGTACTCGCAACCGCGTTAATCGCGTATCGTACCAGCCAAGTCACTTTTCCGCCTCGATAAATCCTCGCGAGGGCTTTGTTCAAGAGATCGGAAAAGAGTCGAAAGTGCGACTCGAGTGCAAACGAGGCGCGACGTCGTTTCCGACAATTTATGAGATTGCTAAGGGAAATATACGTGACTCATCCATCAAAGTCCTCTTTAATAAATTTAAATCCTCATCATTATTTCCTTAACATAAAACTGAGTAGCTAAATGAAGCAAAGTTAATAAAACAATTTTTTTTGAATATCGAAAAAACGAAAATTCTACACTGAAACTTTTTACTTGGCAGATCCTTATCGTTATCGTTTCATCTTAATATGCAGAATTAAGGAGCCATCCACAATGTGACAGAAAGTCCAACAATTAAAAAGTCGTTAAAAATAATTAATGATCCTTTACATCAAGAGCAAAAAGAGATCAATCTTATCCGCAATCAGCACTATCGCGATCGCGATTGGCCGCGCTCTCGATCATGGAATTTCGCGATGTGTACATACATACGCGCATACATCATACGCGATGCGTCATCCAGCCGTCACCGGTGTCATTAAGGATGCCCGCGAAAAAACCCATAATCCGAGTGCATCGCCAACACGTCGTGTCGCGACGAGCGCGCAGCTGGTTTTTGGCATACCCGGGGTACCAGGTGCTGGTGTGTCGCCGGTGGAATAACCAGTTTAAATTGGCCGAGTGAAATACTGCAAGGTACACACGAGCGGCACGAGAGAGGGAAAGAGAGGTACACAATGAAGGGAGGGCGGATACGAGGACGATAGACAGGAGGGCGGAACGGTGTAGACGTGGGAGCATCTGACGAAGGGAAATCTACCCCCCCCCCCCCCGAATTGGGATTCGTGGATCCGATCCGCTGGAATTCATCGGCAAATATAATGTCCTTTGTGTGTCGCGCGGCCAGCCTCGTTAGTTACTTTAACGCTACGACGCGACGGGATGAATTTTTTCGCTTCCAATTCTCATTAACACCCGGGATCGGCGAAAATACATAAAAGAGACGGAACGAGGAAGCCGAAACTTTCTCGAGAGAGAAAACGACAATGACCGACGCGGTCATCAGTGACTGCGTAATTAAATGATGGCCTCGTTTCGTCAAACGTGCGAAACGAGATTTCACGCGGAGCGTAAGGATCACGGAACGGAATTAGCGCAGTAAAGCGTCAGAAAAAAAATGATGACTTGTAATAGTGAAACTTCCAATTGTACTAATTAATGTAATTTGTATATTGACTAAATCGAGTAATAAGATAAACTTTTATTTGGTGAATGTTAAATGATAAGTTACTTATTTAAAATACACTTTCTTCTTACCTCGAAATTATTGAATATGAATCCTAGATCTAAAGAGGTAAAAAAGATAAAAGAGGTAATAATAGTAAAATATAATATTGAATCACTGACTGAGTTATGCAAATAGACTACTAATAATGTACTAAGTCCCCGAACAAACAATGAAATAATTAATCCTCCAGTTTCCTAAGGGACTACAAAGGAAACCCTTCCAGATCCTCTGAGAAGGCAAAGCTAAGAGTTAAAACAAACATGGTTCGATAACCACGGCAGGAATAGTATCAGCTTGTATATAAAATTTGATAAATTATGAAGACGAGATTCCGCTTGAAGATAAAGTATTTACTAATTAAATTTACTAATTAATGATGCAACACGTGTATATGGAAATTATTCCTTAATATAAAGTAAATAAATTTATTTGAAAAGAAATTATGTGATAGAAATAAAGAGTTTTTTTACTAGAAATAGATTTTTGAAATTTTTTTACAGGAAAATCTCGCAGATTTTTATATAAGGAAAATTTACATAAATAAAAATATTTCAAAAAATGTAAGATATTTCTAGAATATCAAAAAGCCCCATATTAATTTAAAAATTGATGTGAAGGTATTTTATAATAAAATCATATGTAATCATAATAATAAAATAATACTTTAATAAATAAAGATTAAAAGGAGCAAGTGAAGATATACTCGAAAATACGAAGAAATCTTTTTTTCAAATAATGTAATATTCTAGAAGAGTAGCATTTATAAATTGATATAGATACAAGAATGAAAAGATGGAAATTTCGCGACTCGACGCAGATTTTTTAATATTATAAAATATGCGACTGACTCATCAAGGAGGGCGCTCAGGCGAATAAACGTTACCCATTCAGAAAAGGTCAGTTGGCGAGTATCTGGAACTTTACGGCGTCGTAAAGTCCCTTAATGATCGCCTAGGAGGATCGACATTACGCGCGTATAGCGAGCAAGAGAGATCGAGGAAGGAAAGAGAGGAAGAGAGAGGAGAGGATGCGATCTTGGAAACTGCGGGCAATCTCGCAGTCTTCGAAATGTCGCTTTAATGTTGCCTTAACGGCTCTTTCGCGAGTTCACACAAAGTACCATACAGCTCTCCTCGAGAAAGGTATTGCCACTAAGTATAGTATAAACTGTGGGTATAAGCCTCGATGGTCAAGTGTATTTATTTATAGGAAAGCTACCGTAGAACAAGGTATGCAATTATATTATATGATGTTAAGAATTAAAAATGTAGATTCAAGCATCTCTATAATATTTTACGAAAATGAGACTTCTCATTTAGCTTTCTTAAATAATATTAAATAAAAGACAAGTAAATTTTTTTCTACTTGTGCACTTTAAAAAATATTGTATAATAAGATTAAATAATAAAAAAGAAGAGTAAAATAATAGAAAAGATAATAAAACTAAAATAAAATAATTTTAAACAAAAATTTTAACACATATTTTAAGCCTCATCTTGCATCCATATATATAATTTCAATTTAATATTTTAAATTATGTCTCTGATTATTAAATATCATATTTTTTATTCTGATTGTCGGTAAAAAAATTTCGAAGCAATCGACTTTGAAGCGAAAATATTTGAATATAGTTCATCGCGATAAGAACGTATTCGTTTCGCTTTTTCCTTCAACTCCTTCGCAACGCTGTCGGAAGTTACTTTCATTATTCTGACGAAATGAGCGTTTCAATGTATACGAGATCGTTGAGCCATCGCGCGCGATCACGAAATCCGCTCGTTTGCGAGGGTGAGCACTGTATTTCAGACATCGCTCCGTCTTGTTGTCAGTTCCGAGCAAACTCGCTCCGCGACGATGATCCTTCATTCCGTCTGTCCGAGATTCGACGGGGCAGGTTTAGCGAGATAATGAAGCGGGCAGCGCGAGCTAACAGTGACAAATGGCACGTGTGACTACGAATCGCTGATATGGATCCGCAAATTTGTTCCACGGATACGAAAGAATTTGTTTTAATTCGCTCTTGATGAATTAAATGAATATATGCATGAGAAGAGATACAGCGGATAAAAATCCGAAATCAGAGTAATTTTGTGCGTGAACTTACGCGTTTCGAATCATGTACCGGAAAATTTCTCGAATTTATTTTTTGGTAACGAAATAATTTCATGTTTTAGACTAATTAGTACATATAAGTAAAAGAAATGGGAATAAAATACTGCGCACACATAATTAATTATTAAATACTAATTATAAAAAACGAAATATTTAAAGAACTCTCAAAAAACCGTTTTCTGCGCCTACAGCGTAAAATATATTGAACTCCTAAAAATTATATTGATTTTAATCGTTCATAAAAATCGAAAAATTCCGTCAAAGTTATTCTGTCAGAATAGACTTTGCGCGTCGCTGAGACAATCATTAATCTCTCGACTGTTTCAATCGAACTGATTATTGTATGACACGCCAGCGGCGCATTTTCGTGCCGAGATTAACAAGACGAGTGTTGCCTAATCGAAGAATAATTCCTGATTAATATCCTAGACACGATTAATCTTCCATAATGGTCTAACGCGCTCGCTCGTCAGCGATGCAAATCCGCGGGTCGAGAATTGGAACGATTTTCGTAAGTTTCCAAATAATCTTTACGCTTTCTAAAAAATTAAAATTTTGGGTCACGTATCATGTTAGGCCGATTAAAATTTTAATCAAAAATTAAACTAATTTTGAACAGCCTATAAATTCTCTCAATTAACCTAATTTCATATATATTCCAATTTTTTTTTAAATTTAATAATCCAATAAAATTTAATAATTAAAATCTTTTGAGATGTGTAAGATTAAAATTATCGATCGCATATTTTCTTCACTTTTTCTCGTGGATATAAAAATGTCAGCACTTTTTCCGACTAGACGCGCGGGTAGCGGCGATTATTACGTCCTTTAATTAACGAGTCCCACCTGCGCGCGTAGTTACGATAAAGAATCGCGGCCGCGAATTAAAATACCGCTGCAGATTGTTCGACACCCCCCTTAGGGACGGTCAAAGCTAATTTCGCGCGGGTGTTTTTTTTTTTCTCTCCTGCGGTATATCGACGCATGCCATCTGCCGCGGTGGACTGTCAATCGTCGCCAGGAAATTCATTAGGAAAATATCCGCCATGGTGGCAACGTTATGGCGAACGCGGTTTCGATCATGTAGAGAAGCGAGACGTCGGGGGCGTAAGGGGTTTTGTAAGGGGTGAGGAGAAGGGGGAGCGACACAAAACCGACCGACCAATGTGGGGGAGAGGTTGTATTATACAATCGAGAGCGAAATCGATAACTCATCCGCCGGCTCGTCGCTCCACCTGCTCTACCCGGTATGTCAATCACGCCGCGGCGTTATCGGCGATGCCGAGTACGCAAACTGTCGACGATCGACGACGCGAATTTATCGCGGGGGATGGTCCCCGTCACGTCGTCCACGTGTCCGAATAAAGGCCCCTTTAGACGCAACGATTGTTAATGCGATATCGATTGCGGCTACGATTGTTGCATCGCAATATCCTCCCGATATCGTCGAATAAATCGCACCCTTTTTTTTTACACCGACTTGTACATTGCCACCATTCATGGGACTTTGAGTGTAAATTAGTGGCGATATCATTGCATTTGTGAAATTTAGTTATTATAAAAATGTTGAAAAACTATAAAAAATGCTAATACTATGTAATTGGATTATAGTATCGATTATTAAAAAGAGCATAAGATTAAATTTATATACTCGATATTAAAACAAATTTTTTTATGCCGTAAAAGCGTGGTTCATGTAACGATATTTTTTAATCTTTTTTCTATCTAGCAACCGATAAAGATGCAAATGCGTCAAGTGCCTCAAGCCGTATCTAGGTGCTCGAACGATCGGTATTAACGGAAATCGATAGTTCAGTCTAGACACTGTAAACTGCAGCACTTCGCTTGTCGAAATTTGCAATAGTGAGAAACTGCAACGCAGAATTTCCTGATTGCTGGTTCATCAGAAATGCAAATTACTGTTGACATTCTTGTATCAAACATGAGGATAGTTAAATTTTTAATTAATACATATATGCTTCTACGTGAACAAGATACATGTACGTATAATCTCGATTATATAGAATAACAAACTATTATTGATTTGAAAAGGAAAGTTTTCTTTTTGAAACTCGGCGTTACAATTTTCATACAGAAAGATTATTTGTTGTTATTTCTGTTTTAATCTTAATAATTTATAGAGATATTTATGCAAAAAAGAAAATACTTATGTATTCTTACTCACGTATTGCAGCATTCACAAGCAAGTGCACATTTGATGATACATACCTGAAACATTAAAAAAAATACATGTTAATATTAAAGAACATATTAATATCAATAATAAATTAAAAATAATTAATATCTGTTATGTTAATACAAAATAATTATGATAAAGAAAAAATTGCACGCGAAAAAATAATTATCTTTTATAATAAATATCTGACGAATCAAATTATGGTAATATAATATTATTGTATAATAATACTAGAAATTATTTAAAAATGTATACGAAAACAACAAAGCACGTGAAAGTCTATATTTCACGAAAATTATTCTTAAGTGAATAATAGAACTTCCGAAACGCCAAGTGGTGAGTTATTAGGACGATTTGGCGGGTATGCAAGTTTCCGGAAAGAGTCCCGGAGGACTCAAAGGACAAAAGCCGTGCGACGTTGAAAGCCTTCGAAAAAAAAAAAGAGTTACTGTCGCCCTGACAAATCGTACTATATTTCGATACCGCGTCAGGGGAGAAGAAAAGCGTCGTCGAAACCGACGAGAGTGCGGTATCCTTAATGGAATCGGAGGGATTACAACGTCGAGAGCACGGATTTCTCTTCGAAGAGTGTTCTTCTCCCTAGGTACTCCTTTTTGTCGGTTATAATCTCGGCCCGCGAACGTGAACCGTTGGATATTTCATAATTTTTCGTCTACGCTTGTGTAATCTACATATGAATCAAGAGATCATCCTTCAGGTCCTACTGTCGCCGAGATTTCGGAAACTCGATGAGAGATTCAGGGACTCAAAAAATAAATTATATATAAGTTTTACAATCTTTTATCTTAAATTGCTTTGTAAGAGGGTTGCCAGTTTTGAACTCTTCATCAAAATTCAAAATTTTTTAAATCTTAAAATCTCTGACTTTTATGCTCTTTCTTTGGATCTTATAATAAAAAAAGATTTTTAAAAAAATTTAAAAAAAACGATAAATTGTTTAAAAAATATTTAATTTGCGAGATTTAAATATTCTAAGTTTATCAAATTGATTAATTGCATGCAAATATTGAAATAAACAGCTTTAGAATTAAAGTATTCAATGCAATAATAGTTTAAAATTGTTTCAACTTTAACATTATGAATTTTATCGAGTTCTTAGAAGAATGAGTGAAACTATTATTGCGCTGAATATTTTCTCAATCGAAGAGAAATGTCTGAATCAGCAAAATCACCGAGGTGGAAATCATGCTCTAATCGCGAGAAAAGACGGGAAGCTCGAAATGCACTATTAGCACGACGCATCACGTGGCAACCTTATCCCGGGATGAAATCTTCTCCCCCTTCTCTTTTCGTGACGCGGGGCGTGCGGCATTGTTCGACCTTGTCGACGATGATGGCGAGTCTTATCTTGGTGGTCGCGCGTGACTGGGCTCTGACGGAAGACAGCGGGGGTGGCTGTGGTCGAAAGTCCAGAGGGTGATGAAGATGATGAGAATAAGGATGAGAGGAAGGAGACGCACGAGGGAAGAGACAAGCGCGACATTCTCATCGTCGTCGTCGTCGTCGACGACAATGTCCGATAACGTTCCTCTCTCTCTCTCTTTCTTTCTCTCTCATCTCTCGCGACGCACATAATGCTCCGGCGATGGAGACGACGACGCGTTGCAAAATGCCAACCGCTGCATTGCTGCTGCGACTGCACTTTCCCTCCCTTCCTGCTCTTCGTCCGATACTTTGACGTTTAATGTCGCTTCGATCATAATACGAGCGTGATGAAAATAGTATATCTCTCGTATTTTTTATATAAAGTTTAATCTGGAAAAATTTAATTTTTAATCGTGTATTTTCAAGTGTATTAAAGACGAGAGGTAAAAACGAATTTCAATGGAAAATAGAATTGTAATTAGCACGAGAAAAGATGTCATCTCTTTTCATAAAATATAATATGTAAAATAATACATTATCAGGTATTTTATTATAATTTTTTTCTCTAAAACAGACTAATAATTTCAATAAAGATTAATATTGTGTTTCATAAAATATTTAAATATAAAGAAATATTTGAATTTTTTCATAATTAAAAAAAATATGCAAATTACTTTTTTTCTAGATAATCTGCAAATAATCTATTAATTGTAAGTATTGATTATTTTTATACTATAATAAATTAATAAAAATTGTTTTATATTTTATACGTATATCTGAATAAAATTTTGCGCAAAATCCCTTTGTCTTTGTACAAGAATCAAATCGCTATCAAGCATTGTCTTGCAAAATTGAAGACAATAACGCAAATATAATGGTAGGCCGTCGAGCGATTTTTGCAATATCGTTGCGCTTTCGACGTCGCGACGCCTATCGCTGTTGCCCAAGTAGCCAATTAAAATCTCTTTGGCGTCTTTTTTAGGAGGACGCCACATGGGGGGCGGGCTAATGAATTCTGGCAGAGGGCGTCGGGATATAAATCCCCCGGTTTGCAGCGCAAACGACGAGATGTCGAAGAGAACGCGAGCGAGAGCGGATGGAAGAGCAAGGGGAAGAGGAACAACGGCGGGGACGAGAAAGTCGAGGCATCGGGATTCCTAGTGTACGATGCACCCGGCAGACGGGATCGATGCCTTTCCTGTCTGCTCGTCCGAAGCCGAAGCCCTTTACAAGATATCGGTAATACCGCTGCCGTTTGAGCGAAGTGAAATTTTTAAAAGCATCGATCGGAGATCAAAGGCGAGCATAATATCGACATTTGATTGCTTGTCATGGCGATACAAAGAGATCAACGCGATTCCACGGTGATTGGTTCCTTCTACCTCCGATAATTACGATGTAAAATTGTAAGATAAAAATTTGACAAAGCTTTGGAAAAAAAACTTTGTAACGTCAAATCTGTGAGACACGATATATCAGTAGTAATATGTTAAAAATAAAGACGTGTAATGTAATTATAAATTAGTAATAATTGTAAAAAATATGATTTGAAAGGTAAAATATCATTTAACGTATTATATATATTTTATTAAATAGAAAATATGTGTATATATTTTTCTTTTAATTTTTGTAAAAAATTTTTTCTTCCCATCTTTTTTAAAACGAAGAAATATCAAATTCAAAATCTATTAAACTCTAACATATATTATTAACATTATTTCACAGGACTTAACGCAATGCAAGTTTAAACAAAAAAAGAAACCCATTTTTTTACGAAATTAAATAAACAATCATTGAAAAGCAAATGAAGAAGGTCTAACAAGATTAATTCAAAGAAGAAGCTCTAACAAGAATAATTCAAAAAGGACAACTCTGACTACTCCTTTTTAATTCAATCGATCATTATTCAGATATTAAACCAGTGTGACAGTTTAAATAACTGTGAAAAGAATATCTTAGCTTGACGCGCAACGTCAGACAGGATCGATGTCTTTCTTTCGCGCAAGAAGGGAGAGATCCACGTCTAGCGTGGATCGTGTCGTCGCGTATTAACTTAAACCTTTCTTCGCCAATTCGAGTCTCCTCCATCACGGGAACAACGAGGATTGGAAACGGGGTGTTAAAGGGGCCGCGCGCGAGGGTAGATTTATGGAAATTCGGTGGCCCGGTTAAAAGAGGGCGCCATGATTCTCTCGTCAGTAGAAAAGGTTTTTCCACCCCCGCGTCCTCCCCTTCGGTAAAAAACATCCACGGTACGAGAGCTGATGCGATCTTTGATCTCGCTGTAAAGAGGGATGGGGGTCGTCACCGCGCGAACAAGCCGGGACTATTGTTCTCCGTCGACTACACACCTCGATTGAGATTATCTCCGTTCGGTTTTAAGGAAAACGACGAGGTAAAAGAGAGAGAAAGATCAAAGGCGCGCGTTGTTTTCGAGAAGAGCGAGTTGGCCGCGATAGGGCTTGTTTTCGACAAAATTGTGGCGGCTACGGAAGCAGTAGCAAGTAGTAACAAGCGAGATAACGGACGATCGTGATAAAGCGAGAGACCGGTAATTAAGATTGCTTCCCCGAGGCGTATACTTGTCGATGCTTGTACTTTACTTCGGTATCGTGATTTTTGCAGCTTCCGAAGGTGCTTCGGACGTTTCGCGATGTTTACCTTTGGCCCGGTAATTTTATACCAGCTCTGGTTATATCTTCAGACGGATCATGTAAATAATTAGCGCCATCATCTTGATACATATTATTAATTATGTATATTTTCATTAACCAGCGAATAAGAAGTATCAAAAAACGTACAATTTACATCATTAATAGAGGCTTTTTATCGTCAACAGATAGAACCGATGGCATCGTGATGGATCGCGATGGCGGCTCGTCCGTTTATTACCGAGAGATACTAAAAAGCCTGTACGTGTCTCCATAAATGTTAATTAACAATAATTACGCCGCACGCCCTCACCCCGCTGAATATCCTAAAGGATTGCAGGACGTCCCGTAATATTACCAGCGGATCTGCTGCTTTTTACACGTCACCGGAGAGACACCTAACGAGGAAATATCGTCCGGCAGATGTGGACGATTCAGCGGGGCCTGAAACGGCGAGGCAGATATATCTCATTCTGTCGTTTCCGTCTCTTCCGCGTGTGCCACGTCGTGTTGCTTTACATGTTTCAATTACACGAGCGCAATGAGATGTTTCATTCGGTTAAAATTATGGTAATTACTATACGACGTTGAATCTTGTCATATTATTTCATTAATTTTAATGTATCATACGTTACAATATTTGTAGAAATAAATAAAAAGCATTTATATTTTGAGATAATTAATTTTAAAATCTCGCGATGTCACCGTCTCATCAATTTATATTTAATTTTTTATCCATTTAATGCACAAATAAATTTCCACTGAATTTTACATTCAAGTTGGCGCATCGTGTTATTAACAAAGTTGATTGGATATCCTGCACGCACAGTTTTGACGATTGCAACAAAGTAGACGGCATATTTCTTCGACTGAGACTAATCGCGGATAATGGTCATTTCATAACGCGAGGTCGTTTGTTTCGCAAATCGATCAAATGATCGGCCGCGAGTCGAGCGCACAATCGATTACGATTGGCATGCGGTAACTCGAGAACTCTGAAAATAGGTGTTAAATGCGGCCGCAACAGGTTCCCGACTTATTGCACTTTATTTTACGTCGAGTGTCGTGGGACACTTAACGGCATTGCTTTCACTCGCGAATTCTTCGATTAATCCAATAGCCGATTTTTCAACAAAGTTATCAGGATGTTAATAATTTCTGAAGCTGCTTATTAAAAAAAAATATTAGATAAATTAAGTTTCACTCTTATGTGAATAATGAAAGCTTGTTCTTGTTGTTTACTTTTAAATGTACCTTTATTTTGATGCGATTTTAATGCCTGTAAAACTGCAGGTTGATGTTAACATTAAGTTGAAAAAATAAAAAGTACACGTTAGAAATTTGCAATCACAATTTTCCTCGAAAGCAAAATATTGATAAAATTGAGAGACTAATGGAGCTGCGTTTACTCTTGGTCACTCTGTACACATGTGTCGCGCGCCTGAAAACCAGTCTTCTATTGATCACTTGTGAAAAAGGAGAATTTACGTTACTTTCCTGCATCACCTATCTCGTTACTTGAAGAGACGACTTTCAAGTTGGCGAAGCTCTCGCTATTTTCGCGTTTCAGAAAAGCGTTTGTGATTAACTGAATGGACAAAAGGTTCCGAAAGGCAACTAATGAACTGGACTAGAAACTCGTATGCTTTGATAAATTACATGCTTTGAAACATTTTATGATCGTGTGACTTGATAGAAAATTAGCATACAAAATAATTAATAAAGCTACAAAAATATAAATAATTCATATAAATTAATCTTTACAGAGAGAAAGAAAAAGAAAGAAATTCAAGTTTCTTTCTCAATAAAATGAAAATATCATAAAATCTCTCCTGTGTATTAACATACATTGAGAAACTTCCTGTAAATTACTCCCGCGGATCCGTACTGCGCTTTATTTACACCGACGCGGTTACGCCAAGCACTTGTTTCCGTAATTATGCAGTTTGGGGTCAACGTCTAACAATACAAACCGCCGTAATAATCGCAATTATCGTGTAATACCGTTGATAGGTCGTGTCACGAGCGACCGGCGCTTTCCTGAATCTCACGCTCGGAAATTTTGCAGCGACACGCGATACCGTGACGCCCCGGTTGCGTTAATAGCGGCTGCACAGGAGTATTTTCCGGCAGAAATTTTTGAAAAACAGTCGAAAACGCAGCCTCGTTTGCATCGGTTATACGAGTAACACACAAGGGCCGAAGAGAGCGCGAGGGCACTACGCGCGGGGCTTCAATTCGGGCTTTACGATCCCACTAATATCGGCCTCTTCGGCAAGGGGTCCGAAACCTCAAAGGGTCGAGTAATTACGTCTGTTGCTGCCAAACTATATACCGATCGTTATATTTGAGTGGGCGCCAAAGTGCTCGAAACGCATTCCATTCGGTAATTGCAAAAAAGGGCGGTCAAAAATTTGCCACGGAAACGCTTATCTTTGTGTATTTTTTTTATATCGCTTCTCGATTTGAAAAATTTATTAATAAATTCAAAACCTTCCTTTTTTTCCAATGTAAAAAAAATATAAAACTAAAGAGAAGAAACCTTCCTTTTTTTCCAATGTAAAAAAGATATAAAACTAAAGACTAATTAAAGAATCATGAAAAAAGGAAAAAATATTTATAAAAACATATATGAAATTAAATTAAAATAACTAACGGGAGATTCAGTAAAATTTAATAAATACAAGTTATCTGGTTAATTGTCGAAGCGACACAATAATAAATATCGTCGAGCACTTACATCTAAAATTTCCGCCTGCTGAGAGACGATAAGCGTGAAAAAATTCACGCTTTTACTCCGTTCGTGAATTATATCCCTATTCCGCTCAGCGGCTCCTCTAATAGGCACGATAGCACTTTCCGGACTGATTGATTAATGACGCCATTAATAGATAATAGAAATTTCTACGGGCTGTTCGCGTTAACTGCGCGCATTAACATTTGCCGAGCGAAATCCTGCTCGCTCTGTAGAGACACATCAGCTAGCCAGATACCGTACTAGCTCGCTGATACACGTATGTATATATGTATGAGCTATTATTAGCCGACCACCTGTACGACCTGAGGCAGTTGCTCTCTCACAATCGGCTACATACGTCTTGGTTCCCCCCTCAGGACCGTATCGATCCCGCAATGGTACCCTCCGCTCTTCATTCGCGATCGGCTATCTACGTGATACCGGTTTCCAGGAAACGAGATGCTGGCTAATTAACAGCCGCCATTCGCACGTATGCTGCCACTTACGTCGTAAAATGTATTGGTGCACTGGAGCGAAACTGTTAATATCCTGCTTAAGACGTGAAATGTATTTTAAGTAACTTCATGTAAAATTAGAAAGACAGAGACAAAGAGAAATACACATATGCTTAGATATAGTATATATAATAGGATAAAGGATATATAAAATATTTTATTTTCTTCAAAGATTGATGCTAATTTAAGACTTTTTATCATAGTTAATATTTTATCATAGTTAATACTTTAGTATTAAATAATAGAACGCCGTATGTGAATATTGATTTATGTCGCAATTTATTACTATGATAAAAAGTATTATTATTATTATTTAGTATTATTAGTATTATTTAGTATTAATTATTAGTATTATTAGTATTATTTAGTATTGTATTAAATAATAATACAATTCTTGGGAATAACGTAATGTCCAGTTTCCCACTATTTTATAAAATGCATCTTAATGTGAAATAAATAGAAAAAATTATTTTTTTACAACGGATATTATCTATATGTTAAGGTTGTATAATAATAATAAAATAATTGCATCATTTCCATCTAATCTATTAAGCCGACTTCCATATGTAAGGTTCGCCCTTTCAACCGCGATTAATTTCCAAACTTTCATTCGAGCGACTGCTTTTCACGGGATATTAGCCCGAATCGCAAGTCGTTGCGCTAAGTATGATAAATGGCGTTTCGTCAGTCGGACGTTCATGCACCCCTGAGACTACAAGTTTCATCAATAATCGCTGCATCCTGGCTTTTATACATTAGGCCCTTTTATACCGGTTATTTAACAATTGGGAATACAACCTCCGGAAGAGAGTTATAGAAAAGAAAGATTTAGATATATATCCCGTATATATTTTTACATTAATTATGTATGCATGAATTATTATCGAGTCACCGTTGGAGCGGTATTCCGTATTCTTAATTAAGAATACTGATTACCGGTATTGTATGTATGATAAACTATCGATATTTCCGGTGTATAATATCGACATTTGTTATTCCATATCGAGTGTGAGTAAAAACACCGATTATTAATTAGCGTATTAAGTCATACGGTAAATCCTAGACAGGAAATACATTGAAATCGGAGACGGTCGAATGTGCAGTGGTGAATGTGCAGTTGCACCGGTGCCGCAATGCAATTCCACCTATAAAATTCGACGCGACGCGGGCGTAACGCTGTTATTTTGACCGGGCCGAAATAATTGGAGATAATTCTCCGCGCTGTTGTTTTTAATCGATCCCACGGCCGTCCGACACCGATTACGTTTGCGTCCGCGATTTAATTGCAAAATCCCTGGTATCAGCGACGTCTGCGCGTGTGACGCGCTGTTTACTAAATCTGTTAATAACATTGTGCGCACACTGTGGTGTCATTAATGCTAAAATAGAAATAATCGAATAGAATGAATAACATCTCTCTCTCTCTTTCTCTCTCTCCTTTGTTCCGGTTGTGAAAATAGATTTGATTAAAAAGCTATAAATTACGGAATATAAACATGTTGCGTTTAATTAAAATATTTGCGATGTAATAATGGTATGAAATATATATGAAAAAGTATCGTGAAATAGATTTTGTGAAAAATTTATGCGAACCGTACGCGTAACGTTATTTTTAGTTTCCCCGTTATACAATGGGTAATTAAATTCGTTCCTCGAAATAATATGTTTTCCACGCTTTCATAAACGGTCTGATTATCTCGTACGGTTCTACTCGTTACTCTTCGCGCAGTGATTTCTGATTGCAATGGAAATTCAAGCAACGCCTTCTCCGACTCACATCACGTTACATCATCATAATTAAAACGCAAACAAAAAAAATTGCGCGATCGCTAGCTTGACATGAGATATGATCCATTCATTCGCGAAGGTCGACTAGTCTCAATTTAAACCTAGTTTTACCTCAACACAATGGTAACAATGATATAATTATTCGTACAGGAAGCAAATTAATTTTGCAATAAAATTTATTTAATCTTTCACTTTATAATGTGTATTCTCTTTAGGAATAATTAATGATTTGGAAAATATTCTTTGGGAAAGTAACTATTATATGAACAAAAAGTGTAGAGAAAAATACTAATTCTGATAGCTCGGATAATATTCCTGATAATAATCTTTCCAGATCGACAAAGTCGTTCATTCCTAAAGTCCTCTACTGATTAGGTTAATTATTAGCAGATTAATTTTTCTAATAAAATTCATTTAATCCTTCACTTTATAATGTGTATTCTCTTTAGGAATAATTAATGATTTGGAAAATATTCTTTGGGAAAGTAACTACTATATGAACAAAAAGTGTAGAGAAAAATGCTAATTCTGATCGCTCGGGTAATATTCCTGATAATAATCTTTCCAGATCGACAAAGTCGTTCATTCGTAAAGTCCTCTACCGCTTAGGTTAATTATAGTTCACGTCGTAAGGGCCGACTGCTTGATTGAAGTAGCTTGACGTCGGGCATCGTTAACTCTTTTCTCTATCCGGTAGTTGAGGCTGCGCTGCTGATACGATATCGCTAACTGCATCGCTAATTAGCTAAGTATGTTGATGCTGGCGCAGTCGCGTTTAATGAATATTACACGCGAAAGTAATGATGCGAGCGACACACAAATTATCCTCTCGCGGAGACAAGTTTTCGGATTCATCGACGCGGAGCACTTTGACATTCTCGTCGCGTTTACTCGAGTCGCGGATCCGGCAGGTTGGTAATGTGTCTGTGAAGCTGGCACGACAATCTACGAATTATAAAAAAATACTAAGAGTTCTGATAGCACTTTTCATAGTTCTATAGTTCCTGATAAAAATTAAAAAGAGTTCCGCATTCCTTATATTAAAAAATCGAAATCGAAAAAATGTCGTGCTAACTTCGCGAATCTAGCACGACACTCTTTCCTCTAAAGTACCAAAACGCGTTGAATATTATTATTTTTAGCAAGAGTTCCCGATAGTTCTGTTCAAGTTCAGCCTATATATGCAATTTCAGATCGATATTTCAAAAATTAATAATTTTTAAACAATTTTTAAGATTCTCGCCCAGCATGACATTCTCCCTCTAAAGTACTAAACCGCGTTGAAAATTATTATTTCTAATAACAGTTCTCGATAGTTCTGCTATAGTTCAGCCTATATAGGCAAATTTCAGATCGATATTTCAATAATTAATAATTTTTTACGAATTTTTAATGTCCTCGACCAGCGCGACACTTAGTAAAAATGTGTCGTGCTGATGATTTTCCGTAGTTTTAACGGCAGTTCTGGACAGTTCTATATAAGTTCTATCTTTTAGAAACATTTTTACGCAGAGTTCCGACCGATTACTATTTTTTAAATAATTTTTTACAATAACCCAGCACGACACTCCCTCTAAAGTACTGCGACACGTTGAATATTATTATTTTTAGCAAGAGTTCCCGATAGTTCTGCTATAGTTCAGCCTATATATGCAATTTTAGGTCGATATTCCAAAAATTAATAATGTTTAAACAATTTTTAAGATTCTCGCCCAGCACGACATTCTCCCTCTAAAGTATTAAACCGCGTTGAAAATTATTATTTCTAATAACAGTTCTCGATAGTTCTGCTATAGTTCAACCTATATATGCAGTTTTAGGCCGATATTTCAATAATTAATAATTTTTAACGAATTTTTAATGTCCTCGACCAGCACGACACTTAGTAAAAATGTGTCGTGCTGATGATTTTTCGTAGTTTTAACGATAGTTCTCGACAGTTCTATAAAAGCTCTATTCTTTGAAAACGTTTTTACGCAGAGTTCCGACCGATTACTATTTTTTAAATAATTTTTTACAATAACCTAGCACGACACTCTCCCTCTAAAGTACTAAGACGCGTTGAATATTATTATTTTTAGCAAGAGTTCCCGATAGTTCTGCTATAGTTCAGCCTATATATGCAATTTCTGATCGATATTTCAATAATTAATAATTTTTTACGAATTTTTAATGTCCTCGACCAGCACGACATTTAGTAAAAATGTGTCGTGCTGATGATTTTCCGTAGTTCTAACGGCAGTTCTGGACAGTTCTATATAAATTCTATCTTTTAGAAACATTTTTACGCAGAGTTCCGACCGATTACTATTTTTTAAATAATTTTTTACAATAACCTAGCACGACACTCTCCCTCTAAAGTACTGAAACGCGTTGAAAATAATTATTTTTGACAACAGTTCCCGATAGTTCTGCTATAGATCAGCCTATATATGCAATTTTAGGTCGATATTCCAAAAATTAATAATGTTTCAACAATTTTTAAGATTCTCGCCCAGCACGACATTCTCCCTCTAAAGTATTAAACCGCGTTGAAAATTATTATTTCTAATAACAGTTCTCGATAGTTCTGCTATAGTTCAACCTATATATGCAGTTTTAGGTCGATATTCCAAAAATTAATAATTTTTTATGAATTTTTAATGTTCTTGATTAGCACGAGACTTAGTAAAAATGTGTCGTGCTGATGATTTTCTGTAATTTTAACGGCAGTTCTCGACAGTTCTACAAAAGTTCTATCCTTTAGAAACATTTATACGTAGAGATCGGACCGTTTATTATTTCATAAATAATTTTTTACAATTATATTATTAATTGTTGGAATATCGACCTAAAATTGCATATATAGGCTGAGTTATAGCAGAATTATCGAGAACTCTTGCTAAAAATAATCATGTTCAACGCATTTTAATACTTTAGAGGCAGAGTGTCGTGCTGGGTTATTGTAAAAAATTATTTAAAAAATAGTAATCGGTCGGACTCCGTGTAAAAATGTTTCTAAAAGGTAGAACTTATATAGAACTATCCAGAACTGCCGTTAAAACTACGGAAAATCATCAGCACGACACATTTTTACTAAGTGTCGTGCTGGTCAAGAACATTAAAAATTCATAAAAAATTATTAATTTTTGGAATATCGACCTAAAACTGCATATATAGGCTGAACTATAGCAGAACTATCGGGAACTCTTGCTAAAAATAATAATATTCAACGTGTCTCAGTACTTTAGAGGGAGTGTCGTGCTGGGTTATTGTAAAAAATTATTTAAAAAATAGTAATCGGTCGGAACTCTGCGTAAAAATGTTTCTAAAAGATAGAACTTATATAGAACTGTCCAGAACTGCCGTTAAAACTACGGAAAATCATCAGCACGACACATTTTTACTAAGTGTCGTGCTGGTCGAGGACATTAAAAATTCGTAAAAAATTATTAATTATTGAAATATCTATCAGAAATTGCATATATAGGCTGAAATATAGCAGAACTATCGGGAACTCTTGCTAAAAATAATAATATTCAACGCGTCTTAGTACTTTAGAGGGAGAGTGTCGTGCTGGATAATAATAAAAAATTGTTTAAAAAATATTAAACGGTCGGAACTCTGCGTAAAAACGTTTTCAAAGAATAGAACTTTTATAGAACTGTCGAGAACTATCGTTAAAACTACGAAAAATCATCAGCACGACACATTTTTACTAAGTGTCGTGCTGGTCGAGGACATTAAAAATTCGTTAAAAATTATTAATTATTGAAATATCGGTCTGAAATTTGCCTATATAGGCTGAACTATAGCAGAACTATCGAGAACTGTTATTAGAAATAATAATTTTCAACGCGGTTTAGTACTTTAGAGGGAGAATGTCGTGCTGGGCGAGAATCTTAAAAATTGTTTAAAAATTATTAATTTTTGAAATATCGATCTGAAATTGCATATATAGGCTGAACTTGAACAGAACTATCGGGAACTCTTGCTAAAAATAATAATATTCAACGCGTTTTGGTACTTTAGAGGAAAGAGTGTCGTGCTAGATTCGCGAAGTTAGCACGACATTTTTTCGATTTCGATTTTTTAATATAAGGAATGCGGAACTCTTTTTAATTTTTATCAGGAACTATAGAACTATGAAAAGTGCTATCAGAACTCTTAGTATTTTTTTATAATTCGTAGATTGTCGTGCCAGCTTCACAGACACGTTGGTAATGGGTTATAAATGTAGGCATAACTATGCATTACGATGGAATATAGCGACGATGACGACGGCGACAAGGATGACAGCGAGTTCGCGTCACACGTACGCGAGTGTCGCGTAAATGTCCGTTTTAAAGCTGATATTTCAGCGTATGTCCTCCAGGAGGCGAATGACGCTTCTCGGCTCGTACCAGATCGACTGGAATCTATGTCTATCAAGCCTGACGCAGCTACATTTGGGCAAACGGATGAAACGGAATAATGTATGTGTAAAGCTGTTCATAATGTAAGTTCATCAGAAACAATAAAACTATTGAGAATCAAGCCAGAAAAATTAATTACTGAATTTTTACGAAATGATACGTTATAGCCTTATGATGGAATATTGTAGGAAAATTTCTTATTTGTATTTCTTTTGAACATTTCGTTAAAAATAATGTCTGTGCCAACTTAAGCTTGAAATTGATACCGCCGATTAAACTTTAATTATATCTATGTCCATTCGATAATCGAGCAGAAATTATTTATTATGCCATGTTCATTTCTTAAACCTGATTCATTAACAAAAGCGATTTAAACTTCCAAGTACAGATACATGAAATTCGATATCAAACAAATTTTTATTCGTACAGTAGACTTTATCTTCATATTGCGTTCTTGAAAACTCGCTCCAGCTCAAGCATCCTTGAACGAATTTCTACATCGTATGCAGTCGTTCGAATTGAATTTATCGTCAAATCCGAGAAAGGCGAGGTGCCTTTTTGCCTTTGATGTTATCGATACCGAACCGATGTTAACACCGGAGAATCGCCGCGCGATTACAGACCGTCAACGAGAGCACGTCGTGAAGCTAGCTAATTAGGGGTTTATAATTAGCCGCGAATAAACACTCGGTAATTATCCACGTACGTCACGCACTAATTAACGGGAGCAATGGCCTTAGCGAGGGAGCGCGTATACCTTACTTTGATTAATCGAAGATTTTTGCGCGCGTGCTAATTGGAAAGCGAGCCGATAAGATTTACCTCTCATCGCAAAATCTCTATCCCACCCATTCGGTAATTTCTATAATAATTAATTCGTTCTCCCCCGTGTGAAACGCGATGACGGCAGAAGCAATACCGATTCACGTGTGTGAGATGTCTGGAAACTTTCAGGAAAACGCGTCTTCTCTATTGATATGGAAATCGAGCCTCCGTCTTCCGCGAGGGTAAGATGTCAATAATCTTTGACGTTTGAAAATAATTAGAAATTTACCGAGAAATCGGTCATAATTGCGGTGAAAAGATTACAAAACTTTTCTTTTAAATAAATTGTTAAGATAATTAATGTCGGAAAAGATACCGCGCGCGCACTTTAAATAACAGCTTTTTATTACGAAGTCACTTCTAAATTTATCAAGATGCAAATGGAAATTGTTTCAAGATATCTATAGGCGAAGGGATGATATCTTGGATAATTAATTAGAAGCACATAGATTACACATTACTTCACAGTGCGGTATCATCCATCATAACGTAGCGACAGTGATATATCTTGAGTGCTTAGTAAAAGGGATTTAAGATTTTATCTAATCTAATAATGTGATTTTACAGCATGTAGAGGAGTTTTTTATTCACCAAAACGTTCGGTCAGCAGCCGCCTTATCATAAGAATGACATATGGCACTATTAGTGTTACCAAGTCTGATAGTCATCAATTTCAAGTTTCAATGAAACTTATCTCTCTCATTCTCCCTTTATTTTTATAAGTTATTAACTCTCGACTCATACTTCTTTTTGCACAAAGTATTTCAAGAGTTCCATATGACAAGCATATGTGTGTGGCACAATGTATGTTCAATTACGCGGCGCTACAGGGCGCCATTTAAATGCCCGCTTAAAATATTAATTATGCATAAATCCTTGCAGCACGCGTACATAGCAAATCGCATGATTTGCAGAGATTTCTAATTGCATTCGTGCACTGTAATTGCGTAAGACTGCGATTTCTGCCGAGAGATATTAATGATGCATTGCACGGCCGAGCGTGCTTCCGTTTTTTGAAGACGTCACGTATGAGACCAGTATTATGAATAATGCGCCATGTGATTGCGCAATATTTATGACCCGTGAAAACGATGTGCGATCGCCGCGAGATGTGTCCGGAAATGTCTGACGATAACGAATCGTGAGACAATCAGAGATTCGATATCATGTTAATTTTAATTTAATAAATACGATTATTTATTCGAATCTAACTCAGATCCTCTTTATTCAGATATAATGTACACAGAGAAAAATGTATACTGTATTCAAGTAAATATTATTTAGTTTAAGTATATCATAAGTTTGTATATCCGCAAATATGTCATAAGTTCACCAGTATTAGATTTAATTGAATATATTCTGAATTTTAGTAAGTGCAGTATTTTAATCAAGAATATTAAATTAAAACAAAAATTTGGTTTGCTTACTACAGAATTGGCGTAAAGTAAGTTTGATTTTTCTTTGATACAACTTTACAATATTCTTGAAGAAAAAATAAATTCTTCTTTTGAGTACATGATATGAGATTTTCTAACACTTGTGATGAGTATATTTTAAGACTATTATCAAGAATATATTCTTTGTTGAAGAAAATTATTACTTAAAAAAAGAAAAATAAATTGAGTAATTGCTTTTCTTGGCAGTAGAATGATATTTTTTTCTGTGTATGATCCATATAAATGCTACATTAATTAAAATAAATCGGTTCGATTGTTATTTCATATACGAATACACGAAACGTTTCACCTCTCTAAAATTTTTAGCGCGATATTAGCAGTGGAAACGCGGTTCCCCCGGTGTTAACTCGATGCGTTATGAAACCCCGAGTGTGTCGAAGGACTAATCCATCCCCTCGGCATGTCATGCGCGGCCATATAGCGACAAAACGACGGCGGGCGTCATATTTTTGCGGCGATAATCGCACGACGCGACGAACGAAACAATAGCAACCGCCCGCAGCGCGATAAAGCCGACGATGTCACGCGTGCATTCGCGCCAACGCGCGTGCTGCAGTTGCAGCGACGAATATTGCAGCTGCAATTTTCACTAAATCACCTCTCGTACAAAGCCCATCGATGGGAGGTATATCTTCGTTAATATTGAATTACTATCTGTTATTTTATGCCACTCGAATGTGTTGAAAGCGAAAAATTTTCATCGCCAAACTCCACGACTATAAGCTTCTCATCTTTTATTTATTAAGAGTGACTTTATAAACATCTAGTCATCTGTACAAATTTCATATTTGTGAGATAAATCTATTCGATAATTATGATAAAAAAAAAAATACTTATAAATAAAATTTTAGAAATTTCTCTCTTCTTTTTCTCGTAACCTTTTCCTCGATATCTGCATTGAAGAAAAGAGATTCCCATGTGGCTCGCATAATTTGCGAACGCGCGCTAGTTGCGTCCCTGCCCAGTAGTTACGGCCGGTGCTCGTCAGCCGAAATTCCGGCCTTTATTCGACGAGCTCGTCGGCTCGAAACGAGCCGACTCGTCGGTGACGCCTACATACACTACGTGTACTATCGCCGCTGTCGTTCAAAGCACACGTCCGCGGATACAATATAGGACTGTCCGTCACGACGGAAAATCGCGCGCGTATTCGAGGGAGAGAACGCGTGTATCGACACGACACGACACGAGACGACGCTTCGCGTCCCGTGGTGTCCCTCTCGTTTCACGGGACGCCGCGTCGAGTCGATCCGACCTGCCAATCCTGCCGTCATCCTCGCTGAGAGAACCGAATGCGACCGCGTCTCTAGCGGCTTTTTTCCCGATCCCGCGCACTGCTACTTGTATTGTGTATCGAAATAATACACGAGGGAGATAGCTGGATATACGTTTTTATCCGTCTTATCCGACATAGCGCTTGTCACGCGCATCATATTTAGCCATATCAGTGAAACGTCGCTGAATCTCTCCTCGAGACGCGAGAAATTCTCGAGTGTATTCGAGAGAAAGAATACGCGAAGAAACGATGAGCGAGTGACATTTAAAAGATTCTAAAAGAACTACTTGTGTGTCAAAATAAATACACACACATAGCTTATTAATTTATCTTAATTAAATTAATTCAAAAATTAATCCAAAAATGATTTCAATTTGAAACTCGAATTTTTTTCAAATAAAAAGCCTCGATATTTGCGGATTTAAAGCGTAAAAATACACGGTGCTATTTTTATATTTTTATATAGCAAAGGTGAATGAAAGCAATTATTTTGAAACCGCGGAGTAACTTCCGAGAACGACAGAGACGCGTTCTGAATGGCTGTCCACCACAATAAGAGACTAGCGCGGCCTCGCTAATTCATGCTAATTTCGAAAACTTTTTGCATCGTTTAATTCAATTAGTTCCGCTCTTTGAATGTGGCAATTAGCATATTAACTTGACTATGCGAACCTCCCGAGCCGCGCTCGCCCAAGCAAAGTCGCGACTTTTCCACTTCTATCCCTTTACCGGATGATGCCTCGCTCATTATCCGAACCTGTTTCGAACGTTATTATGATGCAAATTGAAAGCTAACATTTTTGCTCGCGACGAAAATATGGCAAAAGTAACGAGACGCCTCGCAAATCCGTATTCAAAATTCAATTTGAAACCGCGTCCGCATAAATTTGAATAATTAAATCGGCATATTTCGAGGGTGGACACCACCTTTAATCCAAATTAATCTTTCTCCATCGTCAAAAGGGTCAATGTATCGATTTAGGATGAAACAAGTTGTATAATCAATTAGAAATTGATCATCTTAATAGATATGATAAGACAAGCGAATTAGTGTTCGCTGATTAAAATGACAATTTTAATTAAATTACAAATTTTATTATGCTTTAAATTGCCTTTGCGAGCTTGACAACAAAAACAAATTTCGGAAGAACCACCACTTACCGGTCATTAAGCAAAACCGATTTCCCCAGAGACAAAAGAATTTATGTGGCGAGATCGATGTAACCGAGGGTCGGTTGGCAAAAGTTAGCGAACTAAAGCTCTCTGGTTGCGTTCATCATCAAAAACGGAGCGGACGTAATATAACTGATCGCTTCTACCTCTTTCGAGGCGAGCTCTCCTTCAAGGCCATCGGCACGGTTCGGAAACCTTCCATATGAATCCGAATGAATAATGCGCCTGCCTTTGTGCATCTGTCGGAAAACATTACGAGGCGCCTCGTTAATAAGTCGCGTGATATAAAATTAACGAAACGAATTCTGCGGGCGTTTAAAGCGATAATTAATGTAGAGTGAGCAAAATGAGAGCGAAGCTATCTCGGGACATTAATCGAACGTTGATTATCCGCATTGCTCTGATCACGACAAACATCTGGTAGATATTTATCGAAAGAAAGGGAGACAGAGAAATTTCTAAAAAAATATCTTTAGAAATATGTGCAAAATTTCATGAAATAAAGATATATTAATTACTTATTAATTACTCAAATTGAATTAAATTATACCTGATACGGTGGTTGACCATTCTTAATGAATCTAATTAAGATGTAAATTAACATTAAGAGATTAAAAAATAAAAATCAAAATTGAGGTTATATTAAATTAAGAGTAAAATTAGATTAAATTAAAATTTGATTTTTTAACGAATGAAATCAATTTAGAAACATAATTACGTGGTAAAAACTGTGGCTATTCTACGGTAAAGTATACCTAAATTTTAAATATATATATCAGTGTTCTTATCTTAAAAAAAAGAGTGTAATATCCCAAGATAAAAGCTGTTACAAGCTGTTATATATGTGGCTGACCTAACTTGGGTTATCCGAGAAGATCATTAATCGAAGCAATTTTCCAAAGACTTGTCCAATGTTATCGCGAGGAGACACTTTCTTGGCGAAAAAAAGCACAAAATTTTCTAGCAATTATTCAGTTTTAAATTTTAATGCAAAATACATATTGAAAAACATATTGTTAACATTTAATTTAAATCAAATTCAACCGGAATCTGATCATGTCTGATAAGTTTGCAAAACAATATTTTTATTCGATCAAAACTTTGTTGAAAAGTTATAAAAGTCGAACAAATTGAACTGCGAATAAAATTGTTACGTGTAATGACTTTTTAGGTATGCATTCATTTCGAACGCAAAATTGCATTTTGCAGCGATTGAACCGGAGAGCACGAGGGCTTTATATGCGATAAAATACGGCGTAAGTTAACTTTGCGTGAATTTGTTTAGTGCGTTCGCAAATAAAATTCGTTTCGCTGATTCGTGAACCGTTTAAAATTCAGCGTATAAATTACTCCTCGTTATTATTTTATTTATAATGAAAATATTTAATGAAGAAATTAAAAAGAGTATCGGCTATTTTTTCTGCGCGATCGATCGAAATTTATTTGATAAAAATTCTATCGGAGCATTTCAATTCGAATTCAATTCCCGTGAATAAACCGTCGCAGTTCGCGTAAACGTTTTTGATTGAAAAGAAGCTCGATTAAACGCACGCAAATGCAATTGCACGTAGCGACATCGCCAAAGGGATTTAATATCTGACGTACCTTATAAAATCGCCCTTCGCAAGAAGAGGGTCGAATAAATTTCATTAACTCATTAGATTTACCGTCGTCGCCGTCGTTGTCAACGTTATGCAACACGCGAAACAGCGTTAATTTCGGAGTAATCGCCGTATTCGCGCGTGCGACGAATAATGCTCTCTTCTTTTCGCTCTAACAAGAGAGAGAGAGAGAGAGAGAGAGAGAGAGAGAGAGAGAGAGATAGGGGGAGGGAGGGAGGGTGAGAGAAGGCGCGATCCAATTTACTATGGAAATCCTACGGTCGCCCCTTCCCCTATCGAGAAAATCAATTACGTCGAATGAATACAACATGAAGGGCATAAAGGGTTAGCCGCGAGTCTCCGCGAACGGTAAGCGGAGCGTTTGAATGACACGAGATCGAACAACGCGAGATTGGATGCGAGGAAGGAATTTCGAGAGTCGCAGACTGGACAGATTTGATTTGTCAGGACGCGGGAATCATCGCTGACAAATCTTGTTACGACGCTCGACTCGACGCTCGTGATTAGGGTCCGAAAAGTTTTCATCTCGTGCATTCGAGGAGGTCATAAGAACCTTTGATATTCACTCGACAAAGGAGAGTCTCATAAAGTTCGCGAATAATTAACATGAAAATTATAAAAGTACATCAAAGTTATGCACTAATAATTTAAATCTGTAGAAACACACATTTAAATAATATATATAATTATTATTATTGTAAATTGTTCCTTGGATTTTATTGCAATTGATTCTATGCTCTTTCTGTCAAAATATCGTTATTAGAAGGATAATAAAAAATAGCAAAAATATGTATTTTTAATCGTCGTTTCTCTTACCTTGGCGGGATCGGACTTCTCCTCCGGCTGCTCGTTGAAAGTCTGCGAAGCTCTGGACATGGTGTTTCTCCGGGGTGTCGTCGTGCCATCTTGCGAGGGGCGTACAAACTCGATTCTGCCACCCTCGACGACGATATTGGGGGCTGGTGGAAAATTCTCCGTGTTACCGACCGTATCGCAGTAACCCAAAAGCCCGGCCTTTTCCCCGTACAAGGGGTGGATTTGTCTGCAACAGAGGGTAAAAGCTCGATTGAAGGACGCTTCGATAGCAGCAGATGGTGGTTCGTCCTAAATAATCATTGATTTTCTAAAATGATACGCTAATCTTTCTTATTTTTATATCTAAAAATATATTATACAAAAATAATTATAATTTAAATGTGATATCAAACATTATTATTTAGAGTTAAATTTTTATCATTTGTTTGTTTTCTCCAAAATTTTTAACTTGAGCTTTAATTATCAAACTTATTCTCTAATATCTTAAATGTTATTTCTAATTTAATATTGTATTATTAAATATATAATATTGCAATATTAAATTGAGGCTAATGTGTGTAATAATTATTGTATATTTATATAATATTTAGTTTTTAAAATTGCACATTTAATTATACATAAAAAATAGCGGTATAAATATATTATTCTTTTGCACTATATGTCGATACTCTAATTCTTTATGTGAATAAGAATGCTTTATTTAATGCTGTATTTAATTACATTTCGCAATTAATTAAACAGCGGGCAATAGAGAGCCGTATCGACACGCATACATTCCAGCACGAATCTTATTTGCAAGCGGAAGAGACTGACCGACTTTAAGTCTACTGACAAACACTATTCCCTCCACGATTCTCTTCGTAGTGTAGCAACGCATGACGATCGAGCAGACGTGTGCAGACGCGGTGACCGATATTGCACGGACAGATGCATTTGCGTATCAATGTCAATAATCTTTCCGAGGAGTGGCGTCGCGCGATAGGATTACAGAGTAGGAACCGCTCCACTTTCGACGATTATTCTCTCACGAACCTTTTAAATCCACCTAGCCTTAAGTCTCTTTGCGCGGCGCGTATGCAAATGCGTAGGTACCTATGCAAATGCCTCCCGTCTCTTTCTCTCCGTGCTATTTTTGTCGCGCGCCGACAAAAAATGCAGAATCGATAAAGAAGTGGAAATGTATCGGTGTTTATAAACAAAATTGTAAAATTTGAGAGAGAGAACGAGAGGACATTCAATATTATCGTCTGATTAGATATCTTTAATAGTTTTAAATTTAAAAAAGCGCCGTTGTAATCAATCGCAATTTTTGGAAGAGAAAAAATATTTACATTAATGTAATCGATCAAAAATAACAATAAGAACATTAAAAGAATATATTAACATATAAATATATTTAGGTCAATTGTTATTATTGTAGCAATATCGTAATTGCTTTTTTAAATTACTTACAATTTTTATATCAATTAGCGTATTACGTAATTATGCTAAAGTATCAATTGACTTACCGGGGAGAAGGTATGGGGCGAGGCTTGTCAAGCGCCAGATCCGAGCTGAGGGGTGAGTCGGGTCCGCGGCCGCTGGAAGCCCTAAAGAACAAACGAAATTATCATTAGTCAAGTTCCAAAGAAACCAATGGTCTATCTTATTGTAAGATTATTTTATGTCCAGCATCACAGTTCAATGTCCTTCAAAAATTAGTTAATTTATATAAGATCGATAACAATACAGCAGATATTTTTCAAATTTATTTTTCTGCAACAGAGTTCGATAAATGTGCCGATATAATATAATAATTAAGTGCAATTTCTTGAAAACTTTTACTAAAAAATCTCTAAAATAGTTAACGCATGTCCACAAATATATCTTAATTATTATATAACGATTATAATTCAAGAACACAAAAACAATCTATTTAAAGGACGAGTTTAAAATTTTTGACAGTACATTTTTTCGCGTTTCTAACACAATTTTCTCTTATAATTATAGAAATAATAAAACCACCATTCGATGTTTACAGATTAGAGATCTCGAGAGCCTCTTTATGACCATCCGGAGAAACACCATCCATATTCCTTGCACTTTCCATCTCGATCTACAACGTAATCACGACTTTGCGATTGAAACTAGGCGATTTAACATTCGCGCGCGTGGATTTACGGCGGCCGATAAACGATTAAAGAGAGAATCATTAGAGGGACTAGCGCATAAATACCGCCCGGAGATGCGGCAGTCACGATCGAGGTGCGCTTTCGCGCGCAAATCCGAGAAACTGCACCTTCCCAACGAGTATCACGTTCGTCAAACACTCGCGATGAAAAGCACGAGGCTCGGCGAAATGTCGCTCCGTGCATTGCACAAGAGCGGCAATTCCATTTGTGCATTACGACTTCGATATTCATATTTCATCGAGTCTGACCGCTCGATATCGACCGGTAATTCTGGCATCCGGCGCTTGACAAACTAGCCAGAGTCAGACAAATAATTCATAATCGCGAAATTTGACGGAATAATAATTCGATATATCGAATAAATATATATTACGGAACGCTAAATGTGTCCTGCAGCTGCAACGAATAAAATTAGATACCGCATGCGAATAAAACTGACAGAGAATTAAAAAATTTGAAAGCGAAATTTCCGTATTTTCCAAGTTTCTATGTATATATAAAACTGCTTATTCAATATAACTATTACATTATAAAATAGATTTATATTGAATAAAATAAGCTATAAATAGATTATTTTATGCATTAATTTTAGAAGCGATAAAAAAACACAACTGCTTATTCAATATAACTATTATATTATAAAATAGATAATAGATTTATATTGAATAAAATAAGCTATTGACTACTTTATGCATAAATTTTAGATGCGATAAAAAAACACAATGCGTTTCTCGCAACAGATGATCGTAAGAGAGATCACTGACGAGTGCAACATTAGATCGGGATGCGTCGCGACGAGAAACGTCACCGCGCAACCTCGATCCGCGACCATGTTTTGCTCTCTTCCCGCGATCTCTCACTTCCGCTCGCAAATCCTCTCGGACCGCCGCATTTGGAGCTCTTGGCAGCCGCTCAGACGTTCGCGATGAAATATCTAGCACGGGTGACTTTGATCTTCCACGGCGCGCGCTCGAAACGACGTAGACACGCGGGCGAACTCGTATACGTACGTACATGCGTGAGTGCGTGTTTACGCCCGCCCGCGAATGCGTGCGCATAACGCTCTGGGAACCAGGAAGTCTCGATGCGTGAGATGTCTCGATACAGGGTGTCGAGTGTCACGCGAATTCGCGAGGATAATTTCCTTGACATCGAATAAATTTAAGAATTCGCAAGTAAATACATTAAAATTGTAAAGAAACAATAGTAAATTTTCAAATAAATCAAAAATTATATTATTGTTATTAATATTAATATTTTATTGTTATTAATATTAATATTAATATTTAATATTTAATATTATTGTTATTATTTAGGAAAGGTTAGAAAAAAATATTTTTCTAATTTTTCTCTCAAATAGATATATCGTACATATTACAAGTATCGAATATATCATTTATAATTCATTTGAAATCTTACACACTGAGAAGAAAAAAGTTGTTAACTTGACCAAACCGTTCAATTAAATTATTATTTTTTTAATTGAAATATTGAAATATTTAAGTTAAACAGATGTCATGTTAGATATGTGTGATTTAATATGTATTATTTAATTTAAATATTTTAATATTTAATTTAAATATTTAAATATTTCAATTCAAAAAATAATAATTTAGTTAACGGTTTAGTTAACCATTTTTTTCTCTCAGTGCACACTTTGCAACAAGTATTTTATAACTGAATTCAATTTAAATAAAGACCGCGTGGGAGAGAGTTAATTGATTCGCTTCGATCGCACACCCGGTATAAGCATCGAACACACGCATATCCGTCGCGCGACAGCTGCGTCCATATGGAAGCGCGGCGAAATCTCGCTGACCCTCTTCTTCCTCGCATTCTCACGCGGAATGACACAGGGAGGGGGGAGGGAAGGAGGGAGGAGGAGGAGCGAGTGAATCACCCTCGCTGAAATTCTAAAAGCGCTCGTTTCCCAAAAGTCTATTACGGAGCACTTAGAATCATGCGCGCGCCACGGTATTTCTGCGTCCAACGCCAGATCCTCTCGACCGCGCTTCTGCGGTGATCGTTGCACCCGGTACACGTTGGCAAGCTACCTAAAAGTGCGTCGCCCGTGATTTACCGATTTGTTGACGTTCGATGGAATCCTCTTTTCTTTCGAGGAGGCTGAGCGAAAGAGAGCGATGCAAAGTCCGGCGATTAATTTTCCTTCCCGTTGTGCTTCAAGCGACAAGTAATAATTCCTTGCAATTCAATATCTAAATCATCTCATTTTTAGATTTTTTCTCGCTGTCTCTCTTTACATTTTTAACATTCCAAGATGCTGAAAAGCGAGTATTTTTCAGATTCATTTTAAGCAATTTTATCGGAGTAAAAAATAGAATTTTCTTTTCATAGTATTTCTCTCTTTTTTTTTAAAGAACGGGAAAAAATGCTAGTTGTATTTGCAACAACATAAAGTTTCGCTAGAAAAATATTTTTTTATAAAAGATCCAATAAAACACGTAATACGGCATGCAATAGCGGAAAAATGCTGTTTTCGCGTTAATATACTTGGCGCATCGGGAAAAAAGAGAGAAAAATTCCAACATTTTGAAATCTCTTCGCAAATGTTTCCCGATCTCTTCTCTCGTAGTAAAAGCCGCGCGAATGCATCTGAGAGGCAACTCTGCGCGAAACGTGCAACGGCACTTAGCAACGCCGTTTATCCTCTTTTTCAGCGACGCCCTTCGCTCTTTTATAACCTCGCGCAATTGTTGGATCGTTAAGTCGTAACTAAAATAAAAAGAAATAGAGAAGAGGAGAGAGAATGCCCCGAAAATTTACGGAGGAGTCGAGCAATCTGGGATTCGCGAATTAAGTTCATGAATTAAAATACAACTCGACAACACTTTGTCCACGTCATCGAGCACGAAAACGTCCCTCGTGCTCGAGAAACCTAATTTGTCGAGCGGGAATCGCTTTTACGTGCGTGTCGTAAAAATTGCAACGTAACGTCTCCCGTCGACGTCGGGAAACACGATGACCGAGAGCGAGTTATTTCGCGTTCGCCGCGCCTGACATTCTGCAACGGGAGTAAAAACGACGGAAGAGGCGGACGCCTTTGAAGAGCTGACGGAAAAATAAGATTACCGCCGGCAAAAATGCTGGCTGTATAACGATGGTATCGCACAGTCGCTGCGTTTTCGTTTGCAAAAAACCTGCGGCTCGACGCAACAATTTGAGGATAATCATAATTACATCGAAACGAGTTGCTTATCCAGCTCATTTAGCGCGTACATATGTTATAAAATTCTACATTAATTCAAGAATCGATTAAACATAAAAATATTTAAGTTTTAATATTTAATTTTTAATATTTAATATTTTAATTTTTTAATTTTTAATATTTTAATATTTTAATTTTTAATATTTAATTTTTAATTTTTAAATAAAAAATGTACAAAAAAGAGAGAAAGGTAGAGAGCTTTTAAAGTAAAATTAAATATATATATTAAATATCTTTTAAACAAAAAGAATTTTTTTTCTCTTGCAAAGTATATTTCTAAAGAAAGGTAACTTAAAGGGAATCTCTCCTTTAAGCAATCATTACCGTCGACAAACCAGCGAGACCATTCTTGATCGTGACTCGATTTTAGGAACGAGGGCCAATCGTAAATTTTCGACGCCTGGAGACTCGGATGACAAGGCAAGCGCGATTTACCGGAGGAATCGTAGCGCGCTCCTTCCTCTATTCGCGCAACGTAATCCGCTAGTAACCGAGGTACAGTGAGTGTCCGCAGCCGGTAACGGTACACCCATTGCGCGAATATTCCTCGAACGATGCCGGTGTCGGATGTGCACGTGCATTAGCGGAGTCCCCTACGTCTTCGCGATGTAACACTATATTCCTCTCCGCGCGCGACAGAGAGAGGGAGTGAGAGGAACACAAGCACGTCGAGACGCGCCGTTGCAGCTCGTGCAACTCGCTCGTGCACTAACGAGAACGCCGGAAGGACTCGCGATACGTACGTCTCAGCACGTGAGTTACGTTACCGTGTCTTTGCGAGAGGAGTATATTGTTGATTTGAAAGCAGGAAAACGTCATTAAAATTATTTCTCTGTCCCTCTGATCTCGTAGTCTTCTTGGCGTTTCAAAGGGTCATGAGTTTTTCAAATTAAATATCTTTTACAAAGAATTTGTCTTTTCTCTCGCATACAACAAGATGTGATAAAAATATGTTTCTAAGGAGGCATATCAAAATATACTTTTAACGAAAGAACTTAAAGATAGTCTTCTTAAGCAATGATTATCATCGAGAAATCAACGAGAATTCTTTATCGCGATTATAAGATTAATTCTTGATCGTTTTAAGAGCGATTAAATTATGTCTATATCTAAATAAAAATTATCTAAAATTCTGTTCAAACTGTAATAGTTTATAATATCGAGAAAATTATAATGAACTAGCGGATTTTTCGATGCGATTTATTTCTTTATATAATCAAGAAATTATCGACGAATATTAATATTGCGAAGAGGAAAGTTATTCTTTACAAAACTATACACATCAAAACTCGTTACAACAAGAGACAAAACAACCGCAGACATCGGCGTAATTTACCACATCCCATGTAAAATCTCGGGAATTATTAAATTTTCGCGCTCGGAAATCGGATTTTGTTCTTTTCCCGTCCATTTGTACGCGATAACTTATGAACGAGCCATAAGCCGGAATGTCGAATGACCATCGAACGGGGGTTTCGCATTCAGAGAGCGTGTACACCCCATGAAATCCCATACAATACCCTCCTCCTCCCCAGATCGCATCTCCCATGAGACTCAATCTTAACAGCTTGGAAATATTTCATAGGAGTCTGACTGAATATCTGTCGTCGACGACGAGATCTCATCTGGCCAGTCGCGAAAAATGAAATAATCGGCTTACGAAGTGAGAAACTCGACCTCTGGTGCAGACGACGGCCGCGGCCGTCGAGGACGAATGTGAAAAAAAAACCGCACTTCCCCTTTTTAATCCTCGAATGTGCGTACATATTCCATGCGACGATTTTTTATGTCGCGCGGATCGACATAAAAAAGTATTACTTCTCTCCGAGAGTGCTTCGTTGAAAATGTAATATTTAATTTTAATATTAAAGTAAAAAATACTTAGATTCCCTTTTCTCCGATAATATGTGTGAAATTTAATATGGAAAAGTTAACGAGTGAACTTTGTTCGACATATTAATTTTGCTTTTAGATTAAATTTATTATTGCGTATATTGTCCTTGATATATTAATTCTGCGCAATCAAACAAAATACAAGAGATAAATTCATTTCTCCGCTAAATATTATTTATTCCGGATTTATTATTTTCTCGTTCGGTAAAATCATGAATATCAATATATGCATCATCAAACAATCCAACGATTATTATGCCAGCATCGCCTCATGATAGTGATATCCTAAGTCTATATTTGGCTTTAATCGAAAGAAATACCAAAGTGCAAACTCTCGAGGGACGACTTCTAGCGAGAACACTTCCATTCTGTTTATTAAAATTCGCGTTTTCCCTCTCATGTGCTCTCAGTGCGTGTGACACTCGTAGTTTCACCAACCCGGGAAACCAGGACGGCGTGTACAGGAGACGGAAAGGGGGAAACAACGCCCTTAATGTATATTTTGTGCGAATCCGCGTTTTGAGGGAGGGGACACTTTGCGAGCGCGGATCGCGCGATAAAACGCGAAATGTTAAAAAACACCCTACGGTTTTCACTCTCCGTTATAAAGGGAACAATATTCACTGCTCTCTTCCCTTCTTCCATCACCCCCCCGTTCCCTCCCTTATTCACGCACAACGAAGCTCCCTTTTTCATCGCCCCCGATAAAATCGACAAGCGAGGCGCGACGGACACCTGCGATCGCGCGTTTCAGGAAAACGCACGAATTATGGAAATTATAGTGCGCGAAGTTATACAGATGGGCTCGAAGAAGCTTTTTTTTTCGGAAGATAAAATATCCCCGAAAGAGATTGAGATAGCAGGGTCTTCATGTTTAGCGAAGGAAAAAAGAGAGTGCTTTTAAATTCCATTTCGATTAAAATTGAATTTTTAAATGAAGTTAAATTGAAACAATTTTTAAACTCTCATTCAAATTTATGTATGTATATGTATGCGTGTATGTAATTAACCAATTGTAATTTTAAAAATCAGCGAGAGAAAATGGGAGAAAATTGTAAAAAATTAAATTAAATTGTAAAAAATTAAATTAAATTATTAAATTTAATATAATTATACAACTCTATAATTATATTACTTGTATAACGAATTACGCAACAAAATTTTTTATTTGAATGACATACTCATTATAAAAATTCTATAATATATGTATTAAACTTATTCACGTAATTCAACTGCTTTACAATATTTTTTACAAGGCTTTCTGTGTTACCCAAAATTTATTCTTGTTCCATCTTTGTTTCTCGATTATATTAATTATACCTGAAAATTAAAAATGACTAACAGCGTTGATTGTATTGGTCATAGTTAATAGCTCAAAATAATACGTCGTGTCGCCGCGTGAAAATTCGCATCGCGCCGATAATTCGAATACAACGAGAAGATGAGGTAGAGCCACATAAATAAGCGCATCTCACTCGCAAAACGCACCTGCAATACACAACTCTGCCACTATTTCTGATCGTGTACGACGCCCGCTTCGCGGACACTTCACGCACCGTTGAAACAACGTTATATTTATCGCTTCCTCGTGCTCGGGACGTTTCTTGGCTGCTCCTTCTCGTTCTGGGTCAAAAGTCTTGCCACACCAAGACGAGACTGAGGAAGCCGAGGGGAACGGGCTGTCTCGTGAGAACGAAATTCTCTATCGATGGGAACAACAAGCGTTCCAACGCAGGTGCATAATTCCCGATTTTCGCGGTTAACTCGATCTCCAGGAAAATAAATCAATACAGAAAATTTTAAATGCAGATGTCACATATACATCTTGGATCGAATAATAAAGATCCAAGTCAAAATATTTTGAAAAACAAATATTCATAATAAAAAAATATAGACATTTGATAAGAAAAATTTATGTTATAATTTTAAATAAGATATTGTTGAGAGCTAATAAAGTTTTCAAGTATTAAAGAACACAAAATCTTATAAATCAATATGTTTTAATACAACAATCTCTTTATAATTCAAATTTTAAATAATTAAAATATATTTTCTATATAAATAATATGATGAAATTTAAATAAAACGATTAATAAAATTTTCTATATAACAAAAAATAATATTTTCTGTAATATTTATATGCAACGTTTATTTTAACAGTCTACTTATCTAAACTTATTGCACTCAAGTTTCTACCGGACAATCGAATCGACAGACAGGATTCGAGAAAGCAAAGGCTTTGAAGACACATCAGTCTCCGATCTTAACGAGCTTCGGAAGGGAAGAAGTGAAAAAGAGGGCAACGATGACGAGTCACATAATACGACTCGCGTGAAGGGAAGTACGTTTGGAAAAATACTTTATACGATCTTCGAACGATATAGCTACTTCCGGCCGGATATGCCGCTCACGAATAACGCCTTTCGCCTGATGCGTTGGGTGGAACGCGAAATGAAGGGAGGAATCATCTTGCTATAACTCGCCCCCTTTTCTTTCTCTCTCGTGCCTTTCAACTTTACCTTGACAAACAACGCGACTTCGATCAGGTCGGATGAATCGACAGTTTTAGAACGTGCTCTGATGGATGACGCGAGTAATCAAGACACTCGAGGGCGGAATGTTTGAATAAAATATTGAAACTGCATATCATGGGTACTCTTTTAAAACTTATAGTACCGTGCTGCTAATTTCAAGTTCTCGTAGCTCGAGATCGGAAAACGTGATTCTCAATCAAAGACGATCAAAATTCACCATTTCGTTACTTTTACGATTATGATTTACTCATCGAAGCGTTTGCAAAGATCAATAAAGTAAAAAAGAATTAATCTGTTTTACATCTGTTACGCATAATTAATCAAAAGAATATTATCGAACATTATTCTTCATATTTTAATTATATATTTATGATGTAAATATTTTTTTAGCTTTACTATATTATAAATTTTTTATTGTTATATTTAATATACTTTTTATTAATTAAATTATTATATTTAATATATATATTTTTCGGCACACCATTATGCTCAACGCTTATCAGTTTATCGCTACTTAAACGCCGAGTTTATACGATGTGTTGGACAACGCGAATGGATTTAGTTCGCATCGTCGTCTTCCGCGTCATACGGAAATTGCGCAACCGGCTTTGCCGTGAATGAACTATGAGAGGTCAAACAGGTCTCGAGTCGTAGACATCCGTTAGAGCGGCACTGGCGGCAGCTTCGAAGAATCATACATCAGCGAATAATTATCGACGATCGCCGGCGCTCTCGCGATGATAACTTGTTGAAATGACAATAGGGAGGGGGAGGAGGGGAGAGCGAGTTGACGTGACGCGAGATGCAGAGCGTTGCGTCATGCAAATGAATCAAAGCGCGACGCTAGCGTCTGAATTAATTTTAGAAGCGTGGTTTTTTTTTCGAAATGTATGAATTTCTCATTCGTTGACGGAATCTTTCAAAGACACCGCTCGAGGTGCATCACCGGCAGATGAGAGCGCAGCGCGTTCCTTCGCGTTCCGGAAAATCTATTTCGGAGCCGGGACGCGCATCGCGAAACGTAATTACCGGCTGAATCATATGCGAGTGCCCGGTATAACCAGCTATAACTCTAGGCGAAGCCGATAGGCCTGCGAGTCGACTTGGCTCGAGTCGTGAGTCATTGCGTCGTTGACAGAGTCCGCCTCTCACAGCGGCTTCTCTATCCAGGCCAGTTATAAATTCACCCTCTCTTCGAGAACTCTCTCTCTCTCTGTCTCTCTTCGTTTTCTCCTCAAGATCTAACGAAACCGCATGCACCGGATTAAACTGGCACTCAACAAGCAGTGAATTCCATGGAGTTATGTCGGACGGCAGGAACGACGTTAGCGATCGGATTAATCGTCTCCTTGAGCCGGTAATTAAGTGCGACTCCGCAATTAAGCGCAAAAGTGCAACGCATGACAGGTGTGCCGTAATTGCCACGTGCGCTACTATTGCGCTCTCGTGATGAAATACGTGTATGCTACTTACTTGGAGAAACCACTCGACGAATAATATAATAGTCAAACATTCATTTTATGTCAATTGCAGATTATGAATTTCTAGCTTCAAGTTTCGCATTTCACAAGTGTCTCGCGAAGATATTTCAATCGATTAATTTCATCCCTATGAGAGAGAAAGAGATAGTGTTATGACTTTATTTATTTATGACTTTATTTCCATTAACAATATCTTGCGGTGAGACATTTATGCTGTCATTATTCTGTCAAATTTCAAGGCCAAAGTAAAAGAAATATCTCTTCCTCGCGTCCCGTAATGGGATAAATAATTACATAAGCGCAGGCTGTTTGCGAGGCGGATGCGTAGGCTTTTATTCATAGTTTCGCGGCCGATTATGGCGCAAGATTTATGCGCGGCGAGTCCTCATCTCGTCGTAATGAAAATCAAATTTGTAACTGCGAACAGCTTCTGCTCTTAACGAGGCAATATTCCAGCTATTGTCGCGGTCGTCCGAATAATAATGCTAAACCGGCAGCATCTCATCCGCTATCCCTCGCATATGCTATTCGGAAAACTGTGCATAATGTACGAAGAGATATTTATCGCGTGCTGAGATGTGCACGTGACAATTCACGCGACAGCCTTCCCCGAGAGCTCTCCCGTGGACAGGCTGAATTTTTTTTGCCAGTCGCCGGAGATAATTATAACTTTTCGAGCATCCGCATCCTCGGAGCAATGCGACACGAGCACGAAATGGAATTAAATTCGCGCACCGATCGGACTTTCATACGTTTCGCTTTTATTCTCTCGCTTGCAGAGTAAATAATTAAAAATAATTAATTAAGTAATTAAAAGGCAAGAATGTCATTTCATAGACCTTTTAATATATCGTTTCATGCGATAGTTTTCGTGGTTCTCTCTTTCGATTGCAGAGAGAAAGAATAATTCTCTTTTCCTATACAAGAAAATATATAATTTCCATTTATTTATATCTATAATTATTTATGGAAAAATGATTAAAATTTATGGTTGAACGTTTTCAATTTTTTAGTGAAATAATCCCAAACATGTAAAACAACTTTCTGTTGATTTTATTAAATTATCATTTCCACACATTGCTCGGTAACATTTATTATCGAAAATATTCTCTCTTTGTAACGCATAATTTGTATCATTAAATTCATTTCAATTCGCGTATATATATTCGATTTAATACTCTCAAGTACAAAAAGATTAATACCGATGGAAACTTTTATATATATCATTTTGAAAGAAATCATTTTCTCCACGAAAAAGTCAAATCCAGCGGAAACCTCAAGTCCGCGCCACTCTATTCTCCGGGTAGCAATAAATTCACCGGTAGAGGATTTTATATGATGCCGAGAGAAAGAGAGAGAGACAGAGAGAGCCCCAATTCGTGGGATTCGCGTCCGAAAAGAAAAAAGGAAACGGACGGAATAGCGCGGATTTATCGCACGTGGATGGTCGCGATTCGGATTTTTACGCGCGCCGTCGAATTTCCCGAGGTGCGTGAGAACCTGGCGTGTTACGGATCTTCTCTCGTCGTCCCTCGTTCGCGGAGAAAAATATCCGGTGAGCATCCGTTGCCGCAACGACCGGCCGATCGCCCAGGCTGGGGGCGAATTTATCGAGTACAATTTTCCACGCTCGCTATCCGATCGAGCTTATGCCCGTGCACGTAGGTACGAGAGACGCGTATACGTACGTTCGCTAGGCATTACGGGTGCGTGAGAGCCGCGTGGGTGATCTCCCACGCACCGGGCCAACTGTTCCGTTTGAATATTTATCCGAGTCACGCCGACGACGATCGAAGGAGAATATCAGGCCTGGGGAAAAAAAAGAAGCGCTTATACGTGCCTCGAAAACTGGTCGCGTTCGTCGTACGCGACTCGATAAGCCTTTTAAACATGGCTGAAAAGGTGCCCACGAATGCCCTTGGCGTTCATATTCGTCGGACGTACCGTGTGGTCCACCGGTGACATTTTGGCTGACCAAGCGGACTAGTTTTAGTACAATGAGCCGGTCGCAGAGCGTGTCCTCAATGGTTATGGAGACCATTGGTACTGCGATCAATGATGCTCAGGTTGAAAATAGACTAGGTATTCCCGGACAATAAAGAGGTAGGGAATATGGTGTCCCAAGTCGTATTTCTCAGCCGGCTAAAAGGCATCTCTTTCAATCTCGTCGTAAAAAATTTCGCTCTCCTGTTACTCAAAATATATATATTTTATTTATATAATATTTTCGCATATTTTTACAAAGCATGTATAAATATATATTTGCAATTTACAATATTTATATATTTCTTTTGATTGTATATATTAAAAGTAATGTGTATTATTATATATTTTAGATATAGAAAAAAGAGAAAAAATTCCGCTTTAATTTTACGCATGACAGCAATAAGAGCAGTTAAGAGCAGATTAACAATATTCTCTGAACCGTAATTTTAGCGATGACGATGGGAGAGGAGAATTCAGTTTAGCGCCATTAATGCCAACCGATTATGGTACATTAGGGAGGAGAGCAGGCTGCAGGTTGATTAATTGAATTTTCTCTCTACATATTATAAATCATCTTCTCTAGAGAGAGAGAGAGAGAGAGGAGGGGAAGGGTGGCATCGCTTAAGTCGAGATTAGTTAACGTAACTGCAGCTGAGCCTAAACGGATTGGATTACGTAACGAATCCAAGCGCATCTCATTATCTCGATTAAGTGTTACGATCGTGATACAATAGTGCGCCAACCGCATATAATGTCCGTCTGTTATGAGATATTATTACAGAGAAAAAGCGGCACAATACGCAGATGGAAATAATGCAACGCTTATGTAACGCGAATTCGAGTACTCTGCGCACGCGATGCGCGATTCGGTTACATTACGTTACATTACGTTAACCGAACATATCAGACATCCCCGATTTCACTTTCTCGCTGATGACTCGCGCGCGATTCGCTCTTTCGCTCTGAAATTAAATTTCTTACCCAAATCATGCGTCAAATTTGCGCCGCAACTTTACAACTGTCGATCGCATTAAAAACGAGAAAATCATCGTATCATCTAATATTTTACATTTCGTTCCAATATATTTTCCCGACTGTTCGCAGGGGGATTTAATAGCCTCCCAGAGTAAATATCCCCGTCGAAACCCATCCATCTAGCTACACTTTCAGAGAGACCGCGACGTCAGGTTCCTTCCCCGGGAATAATCCGAGAATAGTCCGGATCAAGGGCTCCCTCCTGCCCTCTCCCGACGGACAATCGCGCATACCTGATCGCCCTGAGGTACCAAAGCGCGGACTATCCTGCGCGCTTCGTGCAGCTGCGCCACGCAATCGGCGAGCGCACTCGCGGCGCGGTCGTTACTCGTCATTACGGAGTTACATGCTCGAATGGCCGACGTTACAAATTACAGAGACGGCCAACCTGCTCCTTCTTCCCCGTTCTCTCTCGTCTCTCTCTTTCTCCTTCCCTCCGCTAACTGCCGCTCGCGGATAAGCGATGATGACGCCGACGATGACGACCACCGCCGTCCCTCTTACGCTCCAACGTCCGTCGAAATCGCACGAGTATTGTTATCAAGATTATCCTCGCGTTCGCGGCGACTCGCCAAATTAAGCGAGACCGCGCTCTCGTGACGGCCCCTCCAGCCTCGCCCGTTTTCTCGCCCTGCGAGGATAATCCCCGGCGTTATAAGGGACGGCAATATACGTCAGATTGACGTTCCGCGCCGCGATACTGTTATCCTCGAGCTCTTTGTAGAAGAAGGTAGAATAGAGATAATTGCGATAACAATGCGGCGAATGTGTAACGCACGCGACGCGACGGTTATATCGTGTAATGCATTTGCGGCGTGATATTAATTTCATATCGGGCAATTGTTTACGGATTCGTTACGACTGTTAATTTTATCCACGGAAGCTGCCGCGCAATGTTTATGTTTAACCGAGCGTATATGTGATTAAGCTTGTCATTTATTGACCCAACGTTGAATCCTAACTTTAATCGCGGGATTTCGAGCTAACGGAGCTGTAGCTTTAGCGCGAGAGATTATTTGGACGAAACTTCCCGTGCCATTAACGACCGATAACGATCTCCTCTCTCGCGGGACATTATAAACCTCGATTATATGTATCTTCCCTGGGTCTCTCCGAAGTGTATTAAACTATTTTCTTACATGTGCGATGTAAATTAACGGCTGCGGTATAATAATACGACGAGTAACACGATTATTTCTTGGAATAATTTATTACAAATGTAATTTTTAATTTTCATTTAATATTTATTATTTATATTATATTATATTATATTTTATTAATTAATTTATATTATATTATTTATATTATATTTATTATATTATATTTTATTATTTATTTATATTATATTGTTTATATTATATTTATTATTTAATTTTTATATTTGCTTCTCTCTCTCTCTCTCTCTCTCTCTCTCTCTCTCTTAGTATCAATATGGCAAATATGGCAAATATAAACTTGCTTTTATTTATATTTAATTGTCATGACATGTAACCGCAAGTATTGAAAATTACGATCCTTCAAAATATTCCTGCCAATGAAATCCGCGAATTTATTTTGAAAATTTCGATTTACAATCAAAGATATTAATTTTCATTTTTTAAAATTCAACACTTAATTTTTATCTTTTGTGAAGTATTACTATCTTTCTGTTACACGTGAGATGAATATTTTATGTCATCTTATGCCTGAGTATTATCCGAAGCATATAATTACTCTCGATTTATCCTACAATTACAGGATTGCACGCAGTTTGCACTCTCGTGCATTAACGCGGAACGAATGTCGGGCTCGTCATCATTTCTGAGGAAGATACCGAGACAGGAAACGCGAGATAAATGACAAGGATGTATATTCTCGCTCTCTGTCTCCCTCCCTCCCTCCTTCTCTTTTCCTTTGTCTCTTCCTTCCTCCGCTCCCTCTGGTTTCGATACCAAACACAGAACGGAATTTCCACGGAGATGCTTTCGCGTAACTTCATTCGACGAGCAACGTCCCGATGGATTTGCCGCTTGCGCCATCGTTCGCCGCAAGCTCGCCGGTCCGTGTCTAATTAGTAATTACGATTCATGAGAGTAGGACGGTCGGGGGCGGACGGTAGCGAGCTCCGTTAATCCCATAGCTCTCCTTGTTACCACTCGCCCGAAATCGCTCACGAGAGCAATTGTACACGCGCGCGAAACGAGCTACTAGCTACGAATGTTCATTCGCAAAATTAATATGATGCCGTTGTTGAACTCGCGATAATAAACGCGAGTAATCGCGCCCGGTAGTTATCGATCATTTTTTCGATTTTAATAACGAGAACGCGTGTAAAGGGATGTTTTACCACCCCGTGGGAGAGATTTACCTCGCCCGGGTTTATTTCGCGAGTTTCCTCTTGCTTTACACTATTAAAGGAAACTTTTAATTTTCTCCGCAAACAGAGAGCGCAATTTTAATCTTTCCCGAAGATTAAAATGCGATTTTAAATTTTGCTTAACGAGCGAGGATTTGATATCTCTGTTACCGCAATATGTAAATGTATTTATCCCGTGACTAGTGTACTATGCAAATAAAAAGTCGGGATGTTGGTTTTGCATATGTTTGCTCTCTGTTACGGCAGCGGTTTCCAAACAGTGGGCACGACGTTCCCCTCTTTAGGGATGAAAAGCAAGAGTACGCGCGTAACAAAATCACGATAGAGGAAGCTGGTCCTTTCCCACGGGGGAAGAGAAATATTGAAATTATGAAAATTTTCAATGCTTTAAACGATACTACAGATTCAATGAATACATGAAATCAACTTGTAAATTAGATAAGTCGTCGAATCGACGCGATTTACACTGATTAAAATTTATGAAAATTGCGCTATTGAAAGACACACAAATGCAATTTTGAAATAAATTTGAAAGATTTATCGCGCAATATTCAAGCCTAAATAAATATCTTCCCTAGATAATCAAGACGTAAAATCGAGCGCGATTCGACGCTTTGAAGTCGAAATGTGGCTGTACAAAATGCGGTTCGTGTCATGTAAAGCAATAATCGTGAATGTAGACATAGCGATTTACACACCAGTCACGCGCCACCCACTAAACCGTTCGTTTAGGACTTAGCGGTTATCCGCGTTGCGACTCTAACACAGAGGAAGCTTCTTACCTTATTATATTGCGATCGGTGCATCCGCAAGTTTATTCGCCGTTCCATCGTAACTTTACATAAGCTCTTTACGAATATACGTGCAACGTGCAATAGTGCAGTGTTTCTCAAATCTTTCCCACTAAGTGCAAATTTATTTGTCTTCGCAATTTCTTATCGCTTTTAGATTTAGATAAGCAATCGTTAAATTTCGGTAAAGGACATTGATACATCCAATATAAAAATGCAAAAATGTAGAAACGTTTTAATTTTAAATAAAGGATTAATAGAGGATAAATAAAGGAAAGAATTTTAATTTGCTCGAAATTAAAATTTCACATATACAGTATGTCTCCACTGTGAAATTAAAATTTCACATATACAGTATGTCTCCACTTAAATCAGACATACTGTATATAGACAAATATTAAAATTAATCGACTAAAACAAAGAGACATCAAAGGCCCGAGACTACATATTATGGGACATTCTGTATAATGGTCTAGAGATCGATTTCCTGTCATAACATTCCTTGAGCGCGCGAATGGTTTCCTGATCAAAGGCCCACCGGAACATTGCGTGTCTCGTGTGGTTCATACGCGACATGTGTTGGCGATGCGTGTGCAAATTCGATATCTCGACGGGCCACACACAGCTGCGACCCGTACCTTCCAAAAGAAAAATCATCCCGTGGAATTGTAATACGGTCGATTAAGCGCTGCTCGACGAGGAAAACATCGGACACGGTTGATCGCGCGAAAAGAACGTTTTCATTAACGAGCAATTAAGAGTTTAATTACAATCCTAAAATCGTTTGATTGTTCATTGAGCTTCATTCTCTCGTGTCCTTCGCAGTTTCTCCATTTTATAAAAAGATTATTACATTGAATATAAAAGCTCGCTTACCATTCTGCTAAGATTGTGCAATTATGTTGCCTCATTCAGCGAATATAATTTCTCAATAACAGAAAAAATAATTAAAAAAGTAAATGAGATGTAAAGTAAAAATATGAAAACCGACGTCCTTAGAATTCGTGCGACTAAATAGAAGCTAAAATAATCTGATTGAAAAGAATGCATAGGTGAAAGATAATCGTCAAATTTAAAAATGCCGAGCATACATGAGAATTTCGCCATGACGTGATACATGAAATGTTTGGTGCTAAAAATTGCGCGTGTAACATTACGTCCGTACATTTCATCTTCCATAAAAATGTGATAGATAACAAATAAACAAACATCTATCTTTCGATATTGCATGGAAATCGAAATGCGATTCAACTGGTATAGGATTTTTTCCGTAGACGCGCGACTTCGGCGCGAAAATTTTTCCAGACAGATCGATAAATTAAGGCGACGACAGATTACGAGACACGTAGCGAAACTGGTTCGATAAAAGCATTCATTTTAATTAAGGTCGGCCGCGCTCTCTGTCGCCGGTGCTTTCAGACGTCAATCTGAGTCAGCGTCGTTATCAGCAGTTATGTCAATGCGTTGCGCAACCGCGTACTTAGCTCGTGAAATACTATGGTAGACCGTCTCGCATCGGGGATTAATGGTGCCCGCTCCTGGAGGACTGGCGCCGCGTTATGACAGCGTACTAGAGTACAATATCGACACTTTGATCGGGCGAGATTGAGCACGCCGGTGTTTTTACGACAGTTCTCGAGTAGATTATTTTTATCTCGGCGCGATTCCGCGCGAGGGTATCGTAAACACGCTGCAAATGCGCAGCGCGCGTTGCGCTATAAAAGCGACCCATCAAATTTCAAATGCAATATTTAAAAAATGCGTCGTCCCAGTGCCATCGGATTGCGATTGGACCGCGATATCCCCGGGTTATTCCGCGGGGTAATTTCGACGAACGATAAAAATGATAACGCAGCCTCGTTATTTTGAAACTGAAGTGCAAAATAAGACCCGTGTCGCCTGCAGATTAAAGTGTAGCCCTTAAAAAAATATTTTATTAAATAAAAAGTGAAATTAGAAAGAGGTTCACAAGATATTAATCAAATAAATTACAAAAGGCCAAGAACCAAGCGCCGGCGTTAAAGCGTGAAAAAAAAATTATTATTTGTAGATCATATTAAATATATAAAAAAAGTTTAACTTCGAACAAAAGCGTGAAATACATAAAAATTGTAAAATGAATATTTATTATTTGAATTGTAAAATATAATATTATTTTTTAAATTGTAAAATAATATTTTATTGTTAAAAAAACGATTTCGTAATATTAAATATTTCACATATATGTTGAAATATTCATTTTTCAAAGCCTGCACACGAAGCTTACAAAATCACAAATCCAAAAAAGTGAAAATTCTAAAGAGAAAGTCTTACAATTTTTGTAATTATTTTTAAAATTATATATATTAAAGAGAGATTTTTCTTTAATCTACTTTCTCCTAATATATATCCAATTAGCCACGGTCTCTACGAAACGCGAGCATTCATACAACGTGCATCTGCCCGCAAGTCGACGACATAAGCGGCCGGCATTTAAGAGAAGGAAAGCGGGACGAGGATTTACATCGCCTTCGCGGTCGGCGATATGACCGACGATGTCGCGTGTTTGTTAAACGCCCGCGTATTCTTCGTCGCGGCTCGAGAAACCCGGGGAAAACGGCTCGATTTACGCGCCACCGCGAAATTGCAGTCGCGACTGCTCGCTGTAACTTCGACCCGCGTCGCCGCGAAAAAGCGTTAATCGCAAACCCGCGAGCGACTCGCGCAAAAACGCCGACCGTTCCGCGTAATATGCAGAATTTGTAGCGACCCGGCAAGAAACTAATAACTCCGATGCAGTTTACATACGGTGCTTCATCACGTAGAAGCAAATAGCTCGCGAGCAAATAATCTCTTTAGTTGAATATTTTTTATCTTTATTTTCCATTCATCTGCAATCGCGATAATGAATACGTGGATTTTTACGTTTCTGAAACGGTGATTAAAAGAATTTAATTTACAGGCTCGGAAAATTTTATCGGAAATACTTCCATATGAAAAATGATAGCTTTATTAACTCTGTGCTAAGAGCGAATGAATAAATCTTATATACTAGAAAAGAAAATGATTAATACAAGCGAGAAATAGGCTGTCATTTCTGAATCTATGTCTGTTCATGTCTGACTTTTCTACTTCAGTTTTCAACGAGCAAATATCACGGTAATGACAACGAGCAAAACGAACATCGAGACGGGGTCAATGAATGACATATTAGTCATAATTCATTGATCATGTAGTAACGTTAATTCGCGACCCGACGAAAGAACAATGAAATATTTCATCCATTGTTTCGTTCGATTGCGACCATTCGGAAATATCTTTACATGTCGCAAAATTTGATTGATTTATTTCGAAAATTTTATTCGTGCAAAAGACGTTTGTCAATAAAAAAATCTCTATTTAAGAATCACACTTTTGTCGAAATTATTATAACTGACGGTATTGATTTTCTCGTTGTATCTCGAGTATTTCAATCTCGACATATCTCATATGCATTATCGTAATATCGTGTGCTACTTTTTGCCATATACACGCTATCTATTTCTCGATTGACACACATAGCGATATGTTTGACGATGCAATTATTGTGAGAGTGCCGTAAATCAGTTTTATCGGACTGATCGAAGCCCGAATTCAATAGCGATCTTAAACTACGCACGGATCATTAAACAATAATATAGCACGCCATCGTGCGTCAGGCAATCGTCCGAGCTTTCGCACTCGACGTGTCGCTTTATGAGCCGCAGATACCGGATCAACATGGAGTAAATAAAAGAACAATCAAGCCGTCGAACACGATTTCATGCACGCAACGAAACGTCCGCACGAACAAAAGCGAGGTATATCATGGCGGTTCATCGCAAAGTTTTAAAATGATAGATTATCTGACAATGAGAATTTAAAGTCGACTCATGTTCGATACGAAAATGTTATAGCGTTGATAATTTTTAAATTATATAAATAATTAAGGAGAAATAGCTTCTTCAGTTTTTAATTACAAATTTGTTAAGAAAGCTTATTATCTAATAATTAAAAGTATATAAAAATAATAAACATCATATATTTTTTTATTCTAACATGATAAATTTCTCTTGTAAATCTGAAAATGCATGCGTGAAAAAACATTCCGTTACGGTCATCCGCGTTTTTTTTAATGGCAATAATTATCATTCGATGTACATAACGAAAATTTAGGAATATTATTAAAAAATCTTTTTAATTTGAAGATAAAATTGATTTGAAATGAAAAATTAAATCAGATTATGCAAGATAGATTTCACACCCAAGGTACAAAGTAATAGATAATTGAAATTTATAGCTCTAAAGATATTGTTCTAAGATATAACTCCGATATTGTGAGATCAATATTAGTGACAAGCTAGTGACAGAACAACGATGATCGTTCGGCTTTAACCGGCTCCGATCAAGCAAGAGGACGGAAAAGAAAAGCCCCCGATATCGGCACTCCTTTCGACTTGAGCGTGGAGAAAGGAGACCGAAACTCGTTTCGGGAGTGCCTTTAGGGCCTCATTCGGAATAAATAACCGGAGGAGGAAGACTATCCCTTTACCCCGCGCCATCTTCGTCGTCAATGGATAATTTACTCTTACTCCTCCGCGCGTATCGGCTTATCCGCGTCCATTTCGATGCAAAGGACAAGACCCTGCCGATCCAATATATCGCTCGATCGTGACGACAGAAAGAGAACGATGACAGATAGGCTGCCATGATCATGCGTTTACGGGAGATTGCGAATAAATGGCGAGTATCGCCCGAATTATGTGTTCTTTTATATATATTATATTTGCAAAATTCAATAAAATTTAAAAGATCTGATTTTTTCAAGAATCCACGAAAATTAATTTCAAATGAAAATATAATTTTTAATTTAATTTCTCCCCTTCTCGAATATAAAATAATTATTTTTATGGAAATGTAAATTTACAGTTTGGGATATTAACGAGTAAAAAGATATTCGAAAATCTCTTGATAATTTATACTTCTTAATGTGGCTATTATCTCGAAACTTTACGATTTGCGATAAACAAATGCGAATAATGACGAAACGTTGCAATTTACCGCAGATTTTTATTTAAATCGAATCACGTTTAAGCCGAATTTTATGGCGACCATAGGTATCTCGACGGATCATCCTCGCTATTTCGATGCAGAAAGGGGGCACTCGGTTTTTAGGGTGCGGCCGCTATTCCGAAAAAGAGCATACCGTTGTCGCCCTCCGGCACCATTTGACCGAAATGGTCGTTGAAATGAGATTATTCAGTAATGGTGCGGGCGCGCAAAAGGAAGTTACGTAGACGAGAGTGGATCTCAAATCTTAGGCTCAAATCGTATTCAAGTGGCCATTGGGACAAAGTGTTTGAGGCTCAACTTTTGTCATTTAGCATTTTTTTGCATTAATTAATCATATTTACAATATGGATTAATATATAACATGGACTTTTTAAAAATGTCGTTTAAAAATCCATATAATTAATCTTGTCATTTTATATTCTCTATCTAGATTTTAGTTTAATTTTAATTTATACTTTCAAATAATGCTTTGCAACATTAATTTCTAAATAATCTGTAATATACGAATTATAAAAATAAAATCACAAGATATTATCACGTTATCGTTGCATAAAAGTTTTCTCGTAATCTCGATTATATTCGTAGATATTCATCTGAGCGAAATGCAAATATTTTTCGAACGTATATATGTTCGAGAACAACGAATCGAACTATTGTATCCGCTCGTTTGTTCCGTATTCATAGTGAGACGATCGCGCTAGATGGACGATTTCGAACGAAATCGCCAGTCAAGTGAGCCATTCGAAGCATGAATGAGCGGATCCCTCTTTCTCTTTTTCTCTCGACGTGACAAACACGAAAAGCATTGCGTGGGTATCGCGTCCTGTGCGACTTCTCGTGCAACGTTACGACTCACTCTTTTATGAGTGCGACCTCGCATTGAAACCGCTGCCGAACGATGACCGTATGCGAGCGTTTATGCGACCGCAAGTACGTCACCCTATCTCCGGGTGCATCCAGCGATGCATCTTGAACATACGAAGCGACTCGCATCCACGATTATTTCATCTATTCTCGATGAACATTTATGAAGAAATTTTAGAAAACTAATTCTTTCACTTTTTTATTCGTTTAAATAAAGAAATCACTTCAATATATAAATATAATGTTAAAACAGTTGCGATATTTGCTCGAAAATTTTATTGTAAATTTTTTGAAAATATTAGTCCAGAAATATCCAGAACCATCTTAAGCCGCCAGAGAAAATTGCTCGTAATTGCACAAATAATTTTTTTAACATATGTTCCGACGCGAAAGCACGATTCTGGTTTTATCTCAATTCTAGAAGGTCGATATCGAAATGCTTCGACTATGGCGAGTCCAAATTGATCGTAAAATATTACGCGCGTTCAGCAAACGATGTAAAGACGATAAGAGACAAAAGTAATCAAATAGTCGTGGAATCGGATCGTGCATCCGAATTCGTGTTCGATCAACGCGCGACACTAAAAACGAGCAAATGCGAAACGTCTGAGTCGTATGAGCTTTCGGGCTTTTGTACAAGAGCATTTTACGACAGTACCTTTACGAGATCAAATGAATAAGCGGCGCGAATTTATAGTTGTGCACTTACTTATGCATTGGATGTGCAGTCGTTGCTGCACAGAGCACGTCGTAACGGAATCGTATTTTTTTTATTATTTTTTTACAGAGAGAGAGAGAGAGAGATATGCTTCAAAGTTCAAATAATTTAAACTTTAGTTTTAGACAATTTCAAAAATTTCAAGGCTAATTAAAGTCAAATGTTAAAAAGAGGTAAAGCTTATGTACCAAACACGACATATACTTGTCAGAGAAATTTAAAATAATTATAAATTGAAAGAATCATACTTGGGGAGAAAGGGAAGTAGAGAGAAAGCAGCGAAACACACGCAAACATCATTGAAAAGAATTATGCACGTGCTATATATGGCCATATAACATCGAAAAAAGCTTTAAACTCTTAAGGCAGTTAAGCAACTTTCGATTCGATCATTAGTCTCAACTTCATATATTGATTCGTGCACTCGATAATTTGATTCGACACGTTCGAATAATCATAAGCTCATCCCAGTTTTGACTATCATGAATAAAGGATAATTATCCTTCTCTCGACGTACTTTGATTATCATTATAATTTTACGATTTTAACGATAAAAGAGCGAGCGTTAAAATCCATAGGTAAAGCAGGTGTTTATCAAAACGCGCAGTCATCGACAAATTTAAGAGAGGTCCATGAAATTTACTACTTTAAAAAAAGTGAATAATACAATTTCAACAACTACGACTTTAAGAAAAAAACAAGATATGTTTTTTATTATTTTTATAAAAGAAAGAAGAGAGAACGAAAAGATAATATTCTTGTCAAATTGTATTTTTAAAAAATTAGAAAAATTCTTGAAATATACGAAATTGTACGCGCAGTTTTTATGAAAATAATTAACAATCACAAGAGACTTTGTGAAATAATATTTCTCAAAAAGATTAAGAAAAAAAACGAAATTTAAAAGCTTGCACAAAAATTAACAAAAATAGATATAAAATTTCCAACACAAACTTAAATTTTAAAAAATAATTTAGTAATAAATCTTTTTTAACTTAATTTATTTTAAATATTTTCAATTTTATTCTATAATATTATTAAAAAAAAGAAAAAAAAAATATTTGTGGAGCATCCCAAAAGTGATGATATCAAAGTCTCATAGTGCAAGTAAAATCCGTTCAAACAGGATACAGGACTCTTGATAATTCTCGATACTTCCGCGAAGGCGGACATCGCGTGACGCGTCTCCGGGTCACGATCGACATTAATTAATGGCCATTTCGTTACCGCCGCGTCGACACCTTCCTTCATGAGCGACGCGTTTACGTGTGTCGTATTATTTATAGAATGCCAGAGCCTGAGAGATCTGATAGGCAATCAAGGCAGGGCGCGCGTGCAACATTCCACAGCTGAGTCACCACAGCAATACGTACAAACCGCTCTAGAGACACTCGATGTCTGGACCACGTTCATCCGCCTCCATGTTCAGTTCAACGACAAAATATATGTACGTAAATACAGATTCACGATATAGAACAGAGATATATTTATCTAACATATACGTAAGACACATATTCCGATATGAATTTATCAGAATCTTTTTCTCGAAATCGAATTTATAATGCAAACATGAAAATATTATTCAGAAAAATTTACTATATTTTTATTCAAGCAAAATGGACTACAAGCCAATAGAAAATTTCATGTAGGAAAACAGCAATTTTATATAATTTTGAAACGCTTGTGTATAACGTTCACTGCATTTACTTGTGCTGATTGATTGAATATGACGGCGTTCATCAGATTCTCTTTCTTGCCTTTAGACTAGTCTTTTGCTAGCACAATATATTAATGTCAAATTCTTTGTTTCTTCATTGTTTGTGAGAGCAAATGCTACGAATATCTGGCATCATATGATGCACGATGCATTGTGCGTCATGATTCGAGATGATAACGAACAATATGTCAATGACTCACACTGTGGAAATGTTTCATGTAATCAAAATATAGAATATCACAGTCTGCCAGTGATTATTATACGATTATTAAAAAACTCGTTATTTAAAGGTTTATAATATTGTCATGAGAGCTTATGCTAATTAAATTTGATTAAAATAATTAAAATTAGCATAAGTAATGATGAAATGACAAGTTGACAAAAAAATCTCGTTTCTTTTCGTGTGCGCGCAAAGTTGCTAAAATTACGATTTATATAATATGTAATTTTTTTTTTTAATTCTTCTACGAAGTAGTCTCTCAAAAATTTTACATTTTTTAAAATTTTATGCAATATGTAAAAATTTTTGCGACTGCAGTTTTCTCTCATATAATATTATGCAAGATTATTAAATTTACTATGAGACGAGTTTTAATATTATCAGGATGACGAATTACACGAAAATGAGGTTCATTGTACATCCTCGACCTCAGATGAAAGGAATTGTCACCCTAATTCGAGTAAGAGGACTCTCCGCGAACTAGAATACGTGCTCGGTGGCACGGTATTGTGCCCATTGTTAGTTTTGTTACGGCACTATTGTGAAACCGGTCATTCTCGGTGGTATTCTTCACTTTATTCCAAGGAACCCTTCAAGATTTTTCGTCATCGCGAGAGAACCGACTCTATTAGACGATGACTTTATCCGACAAAAAATTAATGCGTTTACGTGAAAATGATATATTGATTTCCACGCTGCTGTCATTATTCAAGAGAATTATCGGAATATTCAACCAACGAAGCATTCAACGGAATATTCAATTAAATTTAAATGTGTGTTTTAAATATTATATAATTTATACGCATATATTATATACATATCACACACAGAGTTTCTCATTTTTTCCTCATGTCTTAAAAATAAATCTAATACAGGATAAATACTTAATATATGATAGAAATTCATCATTTAATAAAAATTCAACGTTAGATTTGTTTCTTTTAGCTAAATTACTTGCATTTTCAGGTTTCCTCTCTTTTTCTTTAATTTTTAAATATATATCTAATTTTTTATTCTCTTTTAGTTCACTTAAAAGAAATCAACTTTAGTTCACTTAAAAGAAACAAATCTATCTGTAACAAATATTACGCAGTTATTTCTATCACTTTTTCAATTATCGAATACTTTGATAGTGTATTATTTTCTTAATGTTTTTTGAAAGTGCGTTGATGAACTCACAACAAATTAATGTATTCATGAATAAATTATTATCTAACGATCACTTGTAAATTACTCACGGTTATTCCTTCGCTGACAGATGCTTTCTAGATCTCCTTCTCCTTTCTTGTGTTCCTTTGCTGTTCCTTTGCACACTTACACAATTTTCACTCGCGGAGACACGTTAATTACGATGGTGCGCGCACTATCATTATCGGAACACGACGATCCATCTTTCATTTCCGATAATAATTATATGCATTTGATTATATTGCGACGAAAGAAGAACAACCGCACACTCCGCACTTACGCGATTCGTTGCCATCTCTTATTATAACGTACATAAATAAGTTAATAATATAAATTAAAATCACACAGAGATAAATATTTACGAAATAATATCCGGAAATACTTTGTTGCTTTGCCGACTACTCGCGCGATAGATTTCGATCAAATAAATTTTGCAAAACATATTTTAACAAATTACTGATGTTATATACATATGATTCAAACGAAAAATAAATAGGTAAATTATTGCAATTAACAAAATATGAAATTAATTGCTACTGTATTTATTAATAAACATATCGCGATGACTCATTCCATATATATACTCATATGTTCTGTTGATAATTGAAAAATTCGAAACTGACAACTTTGTTTTAACCGCAGCTATTACGCGAATGATTAAGACGTTTGAAAATATGCCAACAAAATTTGGTATTGTATCTATAATATATTTTAAATGCGCAAATTCCATATAAAACAAGTACATAGAATCATATGTATATAAAATACATCCGTATATGTGTATAAAAATGCGTATATTACTAAACAATCGATATATTACATTTTTCTATTACTTTAATTACTCGATCGCGTTTGACGTCTTTCCGTACTACTCGCGATCACGTTCGAAATGTGACTAATCACATAGACACGAACTGTGTCGACAAAGTGTCTCGTACCGCTGCCTATCCTTTCGGGGTCACCGCGCGAATGATAACAAAGCGACCGCGTATGGCTACAATGGCGTGTTTACATTCCCGCATTCCAACCGAGAGAATCCTTGACAAAATATTTAACATACATAAAATAATTATAACGTAAAATATTCTATTCCCCCCCCTCCTCTCTCTTTCACTCGTATATATATACATATATAAAAGTGATCACATGTATCAATGTAATTGTGAAAAATGTTATAATTGTAATTGTTGGATAACTTAATTTATTATATATGTAAATTAAATTTGTTTGCACATTTCAGAAAACATTCAGAAAATAATATAAATAGTTCTTTCGATTATCTTTGTTGCTTATACGTCAACGTTCGCTATAAAAATTCGGTAATTGAAGAGGTGATAAAAATAATAAAAAGTACGTTATATACTTATATTAAATTATAGAAAAGCCGAAATATAGAGAAATCTTTTCAATATGTACAAAATATGTATACTAAATATACAAAATATTGCGATTACCATATTTTAATGAAATATTATAATGGTTAATATCAGTTGTAATATCATTTTAACACTTAAAGATTAAATCAAAAAAGTTATAATAATATATTAATATATAATAATATATTAATATAATAATATATTAATAGATATAATACATAATATTATTAGTTGGTTATAAGACTATAAAATATATTGAAATAAGGGGGAAAAATTTAATATTTCATGTTATTGTTATCTTTATGTCTTACCCCCCGATATGCTAAACAAAAAATAAAATTCCGCATTTTGATGCAGCTAAAGTTTACGCGCCATATATTTATCTTCTTGGCACGCAAACTGAATTTTACACAGCTGCATAGCGTCTTGATTCGCGATGCAATGCGTCGCGTCGTCTCGACGCATCGGAGATTTCCTTATTTATCGCGAAGTGATCTGAGCATTCGTTGAAATCTCCTTCTCCCCTTCTTTCTCTCCTCCTTCGAATTTCCGGGTTAATTCACAAATACAATTGCAACATTTATTTTTCGCAACTCCATCCACGTGCACGTGACTACGAAATTAAACTTGGCAGTGTATGCTAGAAAATGTGTGCACATTTCTGTTTTTCATCAGATATATATATATATATATATATATATATATATATATATATATATATATATATATGATATAGATATAGATATATATATATATATATATATATATAATATATATTTTTATGAGAGAAAAAGATATATATTTTAAGCATTTCTCATTGCTCTTCCTTCAATTTCGCGTTACAGTTCAAACACACATAATCTTTTTACATAAATTTCATTTACAAGCTTATCTCACATGAAAATTCTTGTATCTTAAATTTTCACAAATTTATTTTCTTTCCTTGCATACTTTTAATCAAACATGCTCACTCGTCGAGAGTGTCATAAAATTCAATAGGTGGCTTAATTAGAGGAACGACAGAATGCCGGGTGTGTTTTTCGCGAAAACGCGCGAGCGCATTTCGATTGCGTGAGCGCATCATCGGCGCGCTGCACCTGCCGAGGAGCGCGTGCTGTGCGTACGAGGAATGAGAGTTATTTCGGGAGATCGCCGAAGCTTGCGTCGCAGGCGGCAGCAACAACGGCAAAGCGTCATACTGTCTGTGAAGCGCGCGTGCCTCGGTGCTAATGGCTCATTCAGGGTGCAACCGCGCGAACGAATTGAAATCAAAGAGGACCGACGATTAGGCTAATTCGGCGACCGTCGCGGAATCCGCGCGATTTTCTTACGACACGTGTTCAAAGCATTAAACTGCTCTTCCCGTGGCTTTAGAACACGCTGTTCCGCGGTCGATGCCACACGTTCACGCGGGTGCATTACGAATATCATTGGCACGCGTGCGATTATTATTAGATGCCTGCGACGCTTGCCGTTTTTCCTATCGTTGATAATTTTCAATTTTTTATTTATATACATGATGTATATTTTATATTATATTATATATTATTTTATATTATATTATATATTATATTTTATATTATATTATATTATATTATATTTTATATTATATTATACTTTATATTATATTAAATATATTATATCGTTATTATTACGATATATTTTTTCATCTTTTTAGATATGCGTTCGAAAATTTGAAATTTTCCCAACATTAAACGCACATTTCCTTCTTTAATTTTGGAATATTCTTAATACAATGTCCTAATAAGATAAAGTAAATCGAAAAAGTTAAATTGAATATTGATTTTAGATTAGATCTTTAAACAAGTTTAAGAAGTAGAATTAAGACGATCTCTCGAATTTATCAAATGGGAAACTTTCTTTTAAACTAGTCAAAGTTTATTAATATTTAGTTTACCAAAAGGTAACCGTTGGTTATCAAGCCGTTGCTTATTCGATAAGAGAAATCGGAGCGATATGTCGAGAGGAGATTGCTCGTCTTCGACAAGTTTACCCTCGCGTGGAATAGAGCGGTCCAGAAGACACGCGATGCATCCATCCCGGCGCGGGATGTACGGGAACGTGACGTGACACCGGATCCGCCTCCGGTTGCCCGCTCGCTCGTTCGGTCCGAGGCAATTCAGCCGGCGCATCACTCGGTTATTACCCCCGAGTAACTTCTCTCGGGTGTTCCTCCCTTTTCGAGAGAGAGAGACGCGGCGTGCGTTTCCTCCCGCCTGACAGGCGGACAAATCGCCGCTCTTCGCCGCCCGGAAACTCTCCCACGATTGCACTCGGGAATAATGCAGCGTGAGCCAAGTGCACCGAGTCTCCCGACCTCGACGATGATTGCCGTTCCGAAGGGATCCGAGTGTAACTATCGGGGACCGAGACGTACCTTGTTTGTCAAGCAACATCGCCTCCAAGGACGAAACGTTGCAGGTACACGTAGCTTCGCAGTCGAGTTGCGATCGAGTGAAAAATTGCCGCGGATACCGTAATTTGCAATCGAATTTGATACCGATCTCTATTCTTAAGGGATATTCCTTTCAAATTGGTCAAAGGGCGTTGTCGTAAAAATTCAACTCGTGGCTTTCTCAAACGTCTATTTACGTCGGCGTAAAAATATCCTATCGATATTGATATCATTATCTCGGAATATTACATGATCGAGTTGCAAAATTCTTATTACCATAGAGCGATTTTTTTATCTCGAAAATAAACGTAAATAAATCACGTTCACTATTCTTTATCTTCAAACGACAGTTTCGCGTTTGATTCGCGACTGCGGAAGCATCGGCAAAACTGCCGCTCGCGCTCTCTCATGCGAATATTGCGATCGTAATTCTGGGAAATCGTATCCGATTTCCTAAATCACGCGATTTTCACGGCCGAGCCGATCTCTCTCGATTGCCCGGATTCCCACACGGGCGATATTAATCTGACGATTTATAGGATGACAGTACCGAAAGGGACGAAATTCATGATTCCACCCCCGCCCTCTTTCGCCGCGCCATACGCGTCTCCTAATAAAGTTTCGTCCCACTTTATTGCGAGGTTATTGAATATGTCGTCCATTCCTCATCGTGATTTATACTTCCTGCCTCTACCTGCCGCTTACCGCGGCCAGAGATCCTCTCTCTACGGCTGTCGCGTAAATAATTACGACGGTATAAAAGTTTCCAGGCGAAAGAACATCGTCCCGCTAAGCCGCGTAACCCATAATCGAAAAAATGATAAAACTCACCGGTGGACGGTAGCTTAATGCTAGATACGTCTCCGGGGACGCGAGACCGATAACTGTGAAAATGAATTATGAGAAAGTCATAACCCCGTCGGGTATCGCGACGTGATTTATTGAGAAAAAAAAAATCGAAATTTCCGGCGATTTCTACCCGACTCTATAAGACATTACGTTTTATACTGCACCTTAAAAATTTATTTCCTAAATTTTTATGGGCTACTTTTCTCTCTCACATGTATGAGATTTATATTTGTCACAATAATCCACACTGAAGCCAGATTTTTCTTCCACAGTGTTTAATTATGAAATCATTTCTTGTGCATATGTCTCAAGAATTAATCATGCTTCAGAATTATTCCTATGCTCCTACATAAATGGAGCGAGATTTCGAAATAAATTTGACCTGACACAGCGCGTTTTTTCTTTCTTTTATTAAATACATTCCTTATCTCGAGAAAATCATGCTCGGGTAAACCTGCTTCGTTAAACTTTTTAATAAGAAGTAATCGTAAGACCAATTTATATCTAATGACCGACGACGTACCGCTAAATTAGCTTTCTACCGCTGGAGGCCTACGAAAATAGACGACGAATAAAATTGTTTCGCGGCGAGCCTATTACGAATCATATTAATTAAGCGCATGCCGTTCGTGATATTTTTAAATAAAAAAAGAGGATGTCAATTACATTATCGCGATGACATAAATATGCACCGTGCTTCTTATAACACTTTGTGAATTTAATAATCTTGAATTCTTAAGTACTAAAGAAAGCATGTGCATTATGCGGTTTAGCGCATAGTGGAAATAAAATACGGTGTATATATAATTCATATAATGCCATTACTAAACGTTACGCAAATCCCGTGTATATCAAATGCATCTCCTATTCATATAAATTTATACTCATCTTTTAGTACACATGCGCGAGCGAAGAAATGAAAGTGGGTTTATCGTTTATTATATATTCGATATTTTTACATCCATTACATTTCTACCTCATGTACCGTTCGATTAATTACTCCGGCTCGTAAGATGAACTATCGTCGCTTCTTTCGTTGCCATTGTTCTCTTTCTCTCACCGGTCTTTAGCTCCGAATAAAAAGCCGTACTCTCGAGCGCGTCTAGACGTTAAGGCTCGACTGTGTGTGATGCTCGCTGGATATACTGGAATTACGACTACCGGTTTTCCTTTGGAAGTGCACCGGAGAGAGCTCGAGACTCTCGTGATATTTCTTCCAGGGAACTTATTACGAAACATTCGCGGAAAATCCTGACCCGTTACCACATCGGGCGGACGTTCACCCTTGGCCTGCAGAGTAAATGATTTATTTGTTTCGTTATTATATATGCCACGATTCATTTTCCATGTAGAATGAAAGTCCAAGGTATCTCGGATGGTGCTACTAGTGTTACGTGATTACTTCGCAAAATACATGTGTAACTTGAAAACGTTAAATAAATATTAATATTAAAAATTAATTTATTAATAATATAAATGTTATTAATATTAAATTAATTTATTAATTAATTAAAATTAATTAAAATTAATTTATTAATAATATAAATATATTTATTAATATTAATAATATAAATGTTATTAATATTAAAAATATTAATATAAATTAACATATATTTAATTTATCAAATATGCTTAAATGCAATTAAGATAGAAAAACATAAAGTATAGATTTCACTAAATATCAGAAAGCGTGAATTTTTATAAAAGAAAATGTATTCGCGCGAAAGAAATATAAAAATGCAATAAGAGAAATTAGAGAGATCGCCGTTTTAATGTTAAAATTACTTGTTACAGTGACAAATGTATATGATTAATGATGATTCATCTAGATAATCTACAGATTACTTTAGAATAGAGTCGTCTGTTTTCTTCCCATCTAAACTTTCGCTTTTACATTACTTCTTACATTATGTTAATTTTCGCAAGTAAACGAACCGTGTTTTACAAATAATGAGAGAATTGCTATAAAGTAACATAGTTAATGCAGATAATAATAAAGTGAATATATACCGTGAAAGCGATGTCGATGACTTTAGATCGTTGGATATTTTGCCATTTCAAGTTGAAACGTAAAGTTTGAAACTCACTTGATCAAATAATCTATTTGATTAAGTGCTTCTAGTATTTAGTGCCTTTTTCAGGACTTTCTAATCGCAGCGGGTAATTTCGCAGTTCGATTTCGTTGACGTTGCAATCGCACGTGATAATTGCCCGGTCGCGATTCCTGGCACAGTTTTTTTACGGTACTTTATCGGCCGAATAAATTTACGGTTCGGGAGCAACCCGTGTGCGACCTAGGCTTTCTCGAGAGCCTGCTATCTCAATTCCTCATCTATGGCAAACCGGGCGGACGCGCTGAGAAATATCTCCTCCGCTGTCTACAGCTTTTCGACCTGTCCCTCTTTCAGTAAACTGGTTTCGGACTTTGTTCCCTAATGGGATTAGCGGGATTAGCATCTGATCTCACCTTGCCACGATATGTACCGTGTCCGTGTGCGTGTGTTTGCTCGTTAGTGCAATAGAGGTAGATACGTGCAGCGACGATCCATGCCGATTCAAATGCCGGATTAGTTTGGGCCGGCAATTTATTTTGTACTCCCCGTAGACACACCGCCGAATTCTCTCTCTTTCGAATTTGAGCCTTTTGAAAATGCACGTTTGTCAGAAAAATCCAACTGTTCGATAGGTGTTTCTTGGAATTCTGTTACAGGGATTTTTTTGGACAGGTACTTGTTCCCGTAAAAAACATTCCTGTGAGATTATGGTATCGTTTCTAATCTTTCTCTGAAAAAATATGAATTCTTTGTCTTTTTCTTTTCTGCATCGTAACATTAAATAAATAATTAAATCAATTGAAAGTTAAATTGTTAAAATTTATAGATAAATTTTTTGAAAAAATAATCTTGGTATTTTTTCATACCTTTTTTATCGTATATATTTTTTAAATTATTTTATTTTATTTTAGTCCTATAGAGATAGTATTTAATTTGCGGTAAATATTCCGAGTCCTCTCATCATTCCGGAATTTCTTTCATCCGTAAAAAGATCTGTTCTTTATTTGCGTTTCATCTATGATATTTATCGCGCCATCAATGACGAACGAGTGGAATGCAAGAAAGACGCGATCATCCCTTTTTTTCTGTAAGTAGATGAAACGAGAGATGCAACGAGAGCAGATTATCATGGGAACGATGAGTCGACGAGGCGTAAGAAAATTGAAATAACTTTGTCCGATACAATCGCGTCTTCCTCTTGCTCGACTTTTGACGGCTTTGTCCGCATCACCATAAAGAGAATGAGCAGGTCTCATATTTTTTCACTCGAGAAAAAAACAAGGAATTTTACTCTCTTCGACGAAATACGAGATAAAGATAGCATTGGGATCTGTACGCGAGCTCGTCCCGTTGTAGATCTCTCAACAGATTAGTCAGTGATCTCTATCCTTGGAAAGCAACTCTCAATTGTAAAGTGGATGTATATCAACGATTGCTCATTCAACCTATTTTTATTTCATATAAATAAAGTATTTCATGTGAAACAAAATTGTGTATGTCTCACACATGCATAATTATATATTGCATGATGAATAATTACACAGTAAAAAATTGTAAGTCCATATGTTAAAATTTTCTTGTGTTGCCACGTTTTAATTAGTACTTCAATGTAAAATTAACATACAATCTATATGTTATTATTTTTATAACGTTTTCATGTGTTACATTTATGTCACCTTCATAACTTAACACTTTGTATATGTCTCTTAGAAATGGAATATTATTTTGAGTATTTTTAACATAATCATTTTAAACAATCAACATGTTTCAAAGTCAGTTTAATATTCTAAGAAAAGTTAAAGTGAATCTTCAAATAATCTTGAACTTTGACATACAAAATAATCAAATTTACTAAAATCAAATGTTTCTATTACAAATAATTTAAGTTAAAATAATTACTATTATATGTTAAAATAATTACTATTATATGTCCTTAACATTTCTTACGAGTTATTGTAACTATTTTTTCATGTAATTTTTAATTAATTTGTATGTTATTTTTACATTACACTTAAAGTCACAAAAGTAAGTGTAAAGCATTGTGTCAATTATTTAACATTTTTAGTTTGTCAATAAGTAACATACGACGAATGAGTTATTTTAACTTAAAATTTAGAGTGAACTTTCTGGGACATGTGAAAAATGTTATAATTAACATTTTATTTTTTACTGTGTATATAATATGTTTTATAGACACAAAATATCTTAATATAATTATTTATCACGCATATGTGGTTTATGGACCATTTTATGATTGAGATTAAGATTTAAAGCGCTTATTTCCATTCGATCGATGCCCGCATACTTGAATATTACCGTTCTAGATTTTTCGTTAACAAAATTTTCCAGTATACATCTAATCTTAAGGCAGCGGGGGAGGTAAGGGGATCAACGATGACGCTCGAGATAAAATCTAGCATCGAGCGATTTCGTCGGATCTAATTTCGAGGCTCTCTTTGTAACGGGATTATCCTATTTACGTTAATAACGTCGAGTGTCCGTTTCTCCTCAGATTTCAGACGTCTTCCTCCTTCGTTGATCAATTACGTTCGCTCCTCTTACATTGTCATTATGCGCATAAGCCAAGCGATAAATGCACGACAGATTACCTGTGTTACGTAGCGATGCCACAAAGCGAATTAAGGACATGATTTTTCCGCACATTAGTCATTTCCGTCGATGAAAGTAGCGTACGAGCTACGAGATACAGCGGATAAAAAGATGCCAATTTTCTTTTCTCCTGCTTTATCTTTTATCAAATCAGCAAAAAAAAACTTGAAAAATATCTTGCTAAATTTAAACATAATCCGCGAAGAAATATAAAGTTGCACGCGCTTTTTTCACATTATATTACTTTTAAATTTATATACTACTTGTACTTTTTTGCAGTGTTTGAGTTTTAAATATTAAATTTAATAATTTCAATTTTATGAAAATTCTTATTTTTAGAATTTTTATTTAAAAATTTAATTTTAGCTTTCGCATTTTGCGCGAAAACACTCTAAAACTTATTCTTATTATCTGTAGATTCTTTTTTATATGTAGCTTATTTTTTTGTATTTAGTCTTTATTTTTCAATATTAAATAATTCCATAATTATATCTATCTAAACGTATATATATTGTATGTATTTTGTATTAACATTAAATTGTACGTATCTTGTGAGATTATCTTGAACTTTCGCAAGGAAAACAACTCTTCAAATTAGCCAAGAAACACTTCTGATCTTTTCTCCGTGACGCAAATCCTACGAGACATCCCGTATATCGGATGATGCATCGAGTATTATGCGATTACAAAAGCACGCGCGTTTAACATATCGCATGCAACTGTGCTCGACGATCGGCCATAAATGATATTTGCATTAACGACGAGCGATTGAATCTGCGAGGGCCGAAGGTCTGCCGACACTTGGTTAAACCTTCGCGAGGACACTGTAAATCCTTTTCTCTCCCTTCCCTCTCGAGCGAATGTACCGGCTGATTTATCACACGCCATTTAAACGACGCGTCGCATATTCTCCTACCGAGTGCAGTTTATACGGGATATTCTATTAGATTCCCACCACGGAAATCGATTCGTTGCGTTTTATTGCGATATCGAGATATCGGAATATCCGTATTTCGTGCGCGAATTTCATGCAATTTTCAATACAGTAAATAAGTAGTACAATTTTACATTGAATCGATTGCGCAAAGGTCTCTGTAAATAAATTTCCCCAGGCCTTTAATGTTTAAAATATAAAACAGAGACTCGCGATAAAGTTGCTAACAATGATAAGTTAATTATGACAGAAACATCGATGGAATACAAGATTGAATCAAACGTATAACACATCGATAGTATCATCATGTAGCCATCACACAGGAATCTTTCCTGAGGCGATAAAAAGAAAGCGCACGATCCTTGACATCTCTACTTAATTAAAGAGGCAATAAAGGCAGTGTAAGGCTGCACCTACATAAAACAACTTTCGAAATGATCATGCGACCTCCCGCGTATCCCTCGCCAAACTTCCGAGCGTCCCACATCGCCATTCGTCGAGCAATAAAACGCGTTCATGTATTGAGCGTCTCGCCAGGACGATGCTTTATGCTCCTGTTACGACAATAGACGATATTATCTTTCGATATCGAGCTGACGTAAAAAAGAGTCGAAGGAAATTTCATAGGAAGAACCCACACGGAGAGAAATACATAAACCTTCCGAAAGATTCGCGAATGGAAGTCTTCTTTCAGGTACGCGTGTGGTCTTGCTGACCCCAGTTTGAACCTCGCCAAGAGGTCGGTATTCTGATGCACGACCAGGCGCGTACTCTTTTTTAAATGCATACTCCGGTTGCATCGCGCGTCCTTGACGTCGTCGTATGCTTTACGAAGCACATGGTCAGAGGGTGCACCGGGAACCCGAAAATATTTACGTCTTCGAACGGGCGAATGAGAAACGACGACGTCCATCGACGTCCAAGACGGGTAAGAATTTATAAGAATCGCTCGCGAGATTTATAAACGGGATCTCGCCGCTCGTAAAACGTGATCCGAAGAAATACGCCTTGTTTAACGGGGCGAGAAAGGTGACAGGAAAGACGAAATTGAGGCGGAAGCAGATCCCGATCCCGAAGAGCGCGCGCGCGATTGACAGTCGGATCTACGAAACAGACGTGCGCTTTTTCCTTTCCTCTCGGAAAACGTCGAACCATCGCGTGTCATCGCACTCGCGTGCAAAGAGAACGATGACACGCTTCCTCCGTCATCATGCTCAATTTTACTTCATCTCAAAGGTTAAAAAATATATCCGCTCTAAAGACAGCTAGTCACGTAATCTCATTCTGAAAATTTAGCCTTCGACTTAAGGGGTTATAGTCAGCAAGTCGAAAAAAACGTAATTTTGGGGAATTTAAAAAAAACTGTTAAGTATTTTTATTTCATCGATTCTTTATCATAATATATATCTATCAAAGAAGTTTTCATAATTTTTTCAATTAAAAATATCGAGAAATATAGGCACAGTAGCTATTTTCCAGAGACATCTTTTTTCGGAGGCGCTTGGCGGTGAGCAAGATTGCTCGAAGCTGGATCATCCGAAATAAAAAATTCAAAAGGATTTAGCTTTCGTATGAATTGATCTAGTCGGTGAACGAAGGATTTTACAAAAAATTGATTTTTGACAATGTGTACAGACGTTTGACGCAAAAATACGAATTTTTCGTGTTAAAACTTTTCGTTCTTTTGTTAATAAAAAAAAAAAGGTTTCACCAAATTAAAATCCCTTCGTTCACCGACTAGATCAATTCATACGAAAGCTAAATCCTTTTGAATTTTTTATTTCAGATGATCCAGCTCCGAGCAATCTTGCTCACCGCCAAGCGCCTCCGAAAAAAGATGTCTCTGGAAAATAGTTACTGTGCCTATATTTCTCGATATTTTTAATTGAAAAAATTATGAAAACTTCTTTGATAGATATATATTATGATAAAGAATCGATGAAATAAAAATACCTAACAGTTTTTTTTAAATTCCCCAAAAATACGTCTTTTTCGACTTGCTGACTAGGTATAACCCCTTAAGTGTCAATCTCCCGAAACCAAATGCAGCAAATGTGTTTCCAAACACGTCGCTCCTATTTAGAAGACGAATTATGACGCTGCTAAAGGGATTTCCGGTGCAACGCTTGTTGCAACGTGACGTAGCCGGCCAACTATGTGCGTCCGGTGTTTTCGCTTTCGTTCGTTCGCAATCAAAGCTATCGCATATCCGATGATACGACGTTCGAGAAAACACTTCTGAGTCACGTTCGCGTGGTACAAGTGCGGTTCGAGGAAGCTCCAGTGCAGCAGCCGTGTATCACGGTTCGTCTTATCGCTAGGATGGAATTCAGCAGGTAGTTTACGTGCATATATAGATACATACACGTTGCAGTTTCCTTGACCGTGGCTACTACCACGCATCGCAGGACCGACCGCTACAGACTCGTTCTCCGATCGTCGAGATAGCGTTACGCCATCTCGTAACACGGTCGGCTGATATCTGATGGCTCGTTGTGGCTCGGTGTCCTGTGGTGAATTCTTATTCGAGCTTTCGTTGCCGCCGTTTGTTAGACTCGGCTCGATCGTTCGCTGATGCTAATTCGACAAGTCGCCCGATTATAAAGGTAATTTCCGATCCCACTCGTACGCTTGATATATGAGATCGCTAATGCGCTGATTGATCCTGTTTGTATAAATATGATGATAGGAGAGATTACGTTCCGTAGCGATTAAATCATCCGTCCGGTCACCGATCAAATTGATTCGATGTGCATTAATCTTCGGTATTAATTTCGATTGCGGCAAAAGTATCTTTTAATGCTTCTCGATATAATTAGTATTAAATATCTTTCTAATAAATCTCGATGAAATCTCGAAATTAAAATTTTCAACAGTAGTTGAATAAAAATAAAAATAAGATTTCTCTAGAAAAAGTAGTTTATAAATCGTAAACTACATTATAAATAACGAATAAAAATACAATCGATTATTAACTATTAATAGAATCAATGAATATGTTAATTATCGTAAAAAAAATTTAGAAAATTTCTGGCACGATCTTTGAGAAACCTAAATACTTTCCATCTTCCCAAAGTTGCGGAAGTTCTCATTACACGCAACATAAATTGTCGCACGTCCGGTGACAATTAACTCGCGAGACACGTAACGGGAACGTGTCCCGAATCAGGGAATTCCCAGATGTATCAAAAGTTACGGCGCGTAAATGACAGGCGTCATCGCGAGTTGGTATATGTCGCTATTAACCGCGCCAACTTACGTGAAGCGAGACGGTTATATCGCAAAGACACGTTTTCATCCGCGCCAACTAAGTATCGAGCGTTTGGCATCGAGCCGGTATCTCCCTCGTCGCGTTGCAGAGACGCAGATAGGAATCTGCGAACCCGTTGCATTCTGCGTAATCGCTAAATCATATGACCGGTATGTATAGCGCTCCGTTATGCCCGGCCTATGTCGCGTGGCAATCGATACGAGACGAACTCGGAAGTCAGTCTGTGTCAGAGGCCGAATTACCGTTCTTCTACGGCTTTTTCATAGAGAGGAACAGGGGATAGCATGAATTGAGAGACATTTCATTTATTATCGTATACAGAGGTCGTCGTCCATTATTTCTTTTCGAGTTTTAAGAGCATACATTTTTACAATTTTTTACGTAATGAAAAATTTTAAAAATGATAAAAAATATAAATTTTAATGTCGCGCCAATCGTGCAAATTTAAATATAAATAAAGAATAAGAGAAAATAAAAAAATAAAGAATAAAAGAATAAAAAAAATAAAGAATAAAAGAATAAAAAAATAATACAAAATTTAAAAAGAAGATGATAAAGAAGAAAGCAAAATATGAAAAAAAAGAACCTGACTTTTCACTGCCTCTGACGATTTATAACTATCTGTATGAACCGCAAGACGCTCAAACTCGTTAGCTGCCGCAAAACGCATCGCGCAAAGCGCGACCGCAAGTTAGCGTGTAGATTAAAAATACATAAATCCTCGCGGTTGACATTCTCATTCGAGAGGGCTAATTAAATATCCTTAATCATCATTCCGCTACTTCTCTCTCTACGATTCTCTCAACAAGAACGAGAATCAAGAGGCGAATAATCGTCCGTTCGGCGACACGAGGCCGACGCCTCGGCTCCGCTCGTTAGTTGCATTAAAACTATAGAGTACGACCGCGTCGTAATCCCGAAGTACCGTTCTCTCCGCGGACGGGTCCGCGAATAATTTAGCTGTAGTCGTAGCCGCGGACTCGCAAATGTGTGTTACATACAGCTAGATTATATCGCACGACGCATCCGCCGCGCCGCGAACAACATGTAGTTAATATGCATGCGCGGCTTAATTTGCATTAGCCCAGACGCGGGGCATCCACGGGGTTGTATTATGTGTGCGGAAGCGACGCCCGAAGACAGGACGCGTTGCGCGCGCGCGCGAGAGAGAGAGAGAGAGAGAGAGGAGCGAGATAATAGAAGAGGAAAATCGTTCCGCGAATCTCTCCAAAGGGCTCGACTCGCGCACGACTTGCGCCGAAACCGTTTCTCGTGCCTGCTTCCTACTACTATGTACTGATTTATGCACATGTTTCCTGCGGAGCTGCGCGTATAATTAGGATAAAGCTATATAATTTAAGTGACAATATGAATATATGATATCATCCGAGTGCGCGGGCGAAATATTCAAGAGGCGAAATGTACACGGTGCTTCAGTGGCGAAAAAGTAAAACAGAATTGATAAAACGTCCTCGGGGTAATAAACGGGAAGCGGGGAGATGCAACCCCTAAATTATTCCTAGACTAAATATTTTATATATTTACCGTAAAAGAATAATTAATAATAATTAGATTACATACATAATTACATATATAATTCAATATTCGAAATTCAAATTCTACAATTCGATATTCGAAATGAGATCAACGCCATTCCAGAGCTTTCATCAAGCATTCACATATTAATGTAAATCAATGCCATTAGCGGGTTTAATTGTAATCCCAGCTTATCGCTATAAATTGCGTCGATTTATTTGTCCGACGTCTCGAGTCCACTTCGATTTCACGTTTCCGAATTGTTATACTTTCGTTGCGTTAAGGGGTTATACCTAGTCAGCAAGTCGAAAAAAACGTATTTTTGGGGAATTTAAAAAAAACTGTTAGGTATTTTTATTTCATCGATTCTTTATCATAATATATATCTATCAAAGAAGTTTTCATAATTTTTTCAATTAAAAATATCGAAAAATGTAGGCACAGTAGCTATTTTCCAGAGACATCTTCTTTCGGAGGCGCTTGGCGGTGAGCAAGATTGCTCGGAGCTGGATCATCTGAAATAAAAAATTCAAAAGGATTTAGCTTTCGTAATGAATTGATCTAGTCGGTGAACGAAGGGATTTTAATTTTGATGAAACCTTTTTTTTTATTAACAAAAGAACGAAGTTTTAACACGAAAAATTCGTATTTTTGTGTCAAACGTCTGTCACATTGTCAAAAATCAATTTTTTGTAAAATCCTTCGTTCACCGACTAGATCAATTCATACGAAAGCTATATCCTTTTGAATTTTTTATTTCAAATGATCCAGCTCCGAGCAATCTTGCTCACCGCCAAGCGCCTCCGAAAAAAGATGTCTCTGGAAAATAGCTACTGTGCCTACATTTCTCGATATTTTTAACTGAAAAAATTATGAAAACTTCTTTGATAGATATATATTATGATAAAGAATCGATGAAATAAAAATACCTAACAGTTTTTTTTTAAATTCCTCAAAAATACGTTTTTTTCGACTTGCTGACTAGGTATACCCCTTATTATCCGCACCCCTTGCTGAAGTATCACGGGGAAGAATAGTTGGGGCATGTAACGCGAGTTGTCTGTTAGATCGGGCCTCGTTGAGGTGCCGCGGGAGGAAGAGATAGAGCGACAATACAAAGCATAAACGAGAGTCTAATGAACGTAGGTAAACAGGAGGGGGCGGACAAGTTTATCTCGAGAGTCGCTTTGCGCACCGCAAAGGGAAATTAGCGCGCTAATGTTATCTCTGCGAAAAGCAATTAAGCCCCGCGGTAATAACGTACGTCGCATCCATAAAGCGCCATGACCCCTTCCTCCCCTCGCCGTCGTTCCATCGTCGTCGTTGTCGTCCGCGGGCGAAAATTGAATACTTATTATCGCGCAACCGCGGAAAACCCGACTGAGAGCCGCGAATCCGACGCTCTATCGACGATTGAACCGTTCCCGGCGCCATTTCGCGCGCCGTTCACGCTCGAGGGAGGCGAGCCAAAGGGGATGAAACCGCAGACTTAATGAAAAATATACAATTTCGGAGCGAGCTCCGCCGCACAAAGGGCAATCGCGAGCGGCGTAGACGTGGAAGTCATTATCGGGGATGAGAACTCGGATAAATTAACGGAACGCGTCGCTCGCACATTGGCTTACAACTGGGATCTCCAAAGGGGGCGGATTGTCCGATTGTATTACAGAACGCGCGATGTAACCGTGATACGCGCATTCGGAGAACGAGCTCTCATTAGCGCAGCTAGCTGCATAAAAACTTGCGTAATTTCTATACTGGAGGTAACGCGATCTTTGCAATAACACCTACCTCGATCTCGTTGCCTTGAGATTCAAGTGTATGCATTTCAAGTATAAAAGAGAAATGCCGTAGAAAAATTGAGCTTTATCGAGACCGGATACTATTCGCGGGAGAAGAAGAGGAAGCGGGGGAGAGGATCCATCCGTATACGCGAGAACAAGTTGTGGATGATGAAGACGAGAGGGATCGTTGCACCGCGCAACGTTGCGCAACGCTGACTGTACATTACGACGTCGTAAAAAAATTCACCGCGGCCGATCACTTTTACGATAAGATGCGATCGCGGACGAATTGCCTCCTCGATCCCTCCTGCTCGATATTCCTCGTGCTTTAGGATCATTAATGAGCACGTACGGCCGCTCATTAGACACCGACCGGCGTTTATAATAAACGTCGATTTAATCGACGCTAAGTGTACACGAGCTGCGCCATGCGACCGTACATCTGTCCTCTTAATGCGAATAATATGCAGATTCTTACAAATTCGCGACGTCCTCTTATGTTCGATCTAGCAAAGAGAACGTTTAAAGATTATGTACGACATGTAATCAAAGTCAGTTTCTTAATACTATCGAGATGTTTCGTAATTTTACGCGTGCGTTAATGTAATTATGTTTAACATAATTATTGAAAAATGAAAAAAAGATGTTACTTCGATAAGAATAATAATTATGTACATAAAGATGTATATTATAATCGAAAGATTTTCGCAACATCTTTTTCATACTATTAAAAACACGGCGATGCCTTGTAGCTATATATCTTCTTAACACGATCGATGTGGAGACTAGATTAAAAACTATTTTTATATAAGACAAAAGATAAGTATATTCGAGATATCGTGTAGAGTATACAAGTATAAAAGTATAATAAAACCGGCCGGTATATACGTATAATTGGCATCTTCAAATGCAATCGTATTTGCTATCGCGAAGAGAGATCGTTGAAATGCGAATTTTCTTTCTAATTAAATATAATGCTCGGTAGAAACCACGGGAATCGAAAATTTACACCTATTCTTACAAGTCCAATTATATTCTTCATTTACATTTTTCTAATTTACTTTGTTTTCGACATAATTACACTTGTATAGACAATAAAATCGTAAAAATCTATTACTTTCTTCCATAACAATACTGATTCTACAGAGAATGATGATTTTATCTTCATCTATGATAAAAAATAGAAAAATTCTAATCTAGACTTCCAGATATAAATCATTGGATATCTGCGAAAGAATCTTATCAGATATCTGTAATAGAAAAGCTCAAGTTTACATACAGTGTATAATCAATATCAATAGAATAAAGCAAACAAGGCACTTTTCAAATCCAAAGAAAGATAGAAATATTTCGTTTCCTTTCAACTATCGTATGCATTTCAATCTCACATGAGCTCCATGTAAATTAGAACCGATAACCTTTAGAGGTTGATTCATTCCGACGAATTAAGGGATTATACCTAGTCAGCAAGTCGAAAAAAACATATTTTTGGGGAATTTAAAAAAAAAACTGTTAGGTATTTTTATTTCATCGATTCATTATCATAATATATATCTATCAAAGAAGTTTTCATAATTTTTTCAATTAAAAATATCGAGAAATGTAGGCACAGTAGCTATTTTCCAGAGACATCTTTTTTCGGAGGCGCTTGGCGGTGAGCAAGATTGCTCGAAGCTGGATCATCCGAAATAAAAAATTCAAAAGGATTTAGCTTTCGTATGAATTGATCTAGTCGGTGAACGAAGGGATTTTAATTTTGATGAAACCTTTTTTTTTTATTAACAAAAGAACGAAAAGTTTTAACACGAAAAATTCGTATTTTTGCGTCAAACGTCTGTCACATTGTCAAAAATCAATTTTTTGTAAAATCCTTCGTTCACCGACTAGATCAATTCATACGAAAGCTAAATCCTTTTGAATTTTTTATTTCAGATGATCCAGCTCCGAGCAATCTTGCTCACCGCCAAGCGCCTCCGAAAAAAGATGTCTCTGGAAAATAGCTACTGTGCCTACATTTCTCGATATTTTTAATTGAAAAAATTATGAAAACTTCTTTGATAGATATATATTATGATAAAGAATCGATGAAATAAAAATACCTAACAGTTTTTTTTTAAATTCCCCAAAAATATGTTTTTTTCGACTTGCTGACTAGGTATAACCCCTTAATTCGGCTAATCTCGTACGATTAGGATATCAGCTTGAACGGTTCGGACAGCTGCAAGCAGGAACTACGGTCATGCGCAAGGACGAGTTGCGTACTTCCTGATAAAATGCTAATTCACTTCGCCGACGATACTTCCGCGGGAAGGGAAGAAGACTTGAGGAGTAAAGGCGGAAACGGTGTCGGCGAAGGGTCGATAATACGACCAAATCGCGGAAACCGGGTCAGATCTTTGTCACGGTATCGATCCGCTCGAGTCTCTCGGGATCTTATCGCGCGAGGAGTTAAATCGCAAAGACACGCGGCGTAACAAATCGCGCGCGCGTGTGTGTGTGTGTGTGTGTGTGTCGTGTTTTTTTTATCCGGATCCCTCTCGTTATTTCACGATACGTCGCGTCGGCTCCGATAATCGATATCCCGACGGAAGCGATTAATGCCACGTGAAAAAAAAAAGTAACCAACTGTGAACACGATCGCCGGAAATATACCGCGTCAGGACTCGCTTATTATCCATCTCGACATTGTATTAAAATCCTGAAAAGCGTTGCGGCAAAATAAATTTCCTGCCGGAACGCATTTATATTCCAGATAAAGTCTAGTGCAAGTAATCGACCAAACACTATCACGATATGTTCCTGATATTTAATCGAAGAGTGTAAAATTTTTCCTTGGAGATTTTTAAATTAAAATCATGTTAATATTTTTTATCATTTTATTTTTGTCCCAATAGAATATGAATAATTTCGCATCTGGACTTGTACGTCGTTATAAAGGGATTTTACCTTGTCATTATTCAATATGACGGTGTAAAATGTGCACGCTTGAAGACTATAAATATCTTTGCGCACATCGCACACCGACATTTCTCGAAGCCGCTCCTGGATCGAGTCGGAGAATTACTGCTTATTTGCGTGCGATTACGCAGGCAACGAACCAACACACGCGCACAAAAGTGTAGTACGTGAAATCTAGTCGAGCCCACGCACCAAGCGACAAAAAAAACATCTTCGTTTAGTGCCGCCGCCCGAGATGTGGGACTAAATGAAGACTTTAATACGACCCCCTATGATTAATGTCATTCCGTTTCACTAGCATAAATTGCGCTGCCTTTATCCGTGACAAAGCTAACCCGAGAGCTCTTTACGTCATACCGATATATCTCGCGGATATCTTTTAAGAATAACGCGATGTTATCTCTATTTATTATCATATCCTACAAAGTTTACATAATATATTTGTACCTCGAGTTCATATTTCTATTATCTCCAGATATCGTAGAGCAAAAGAATGCGATGAAGAAGAAGTGAAAATATAAAGAAAAATGAATTTCCTTTTTTTATTAAAATCGAGATCTATGATTTATTCATCGCACGGATCGAGAACGTAGAGCAATCTCCTCAGGAACGTCGATCGAGCGAGCCGCGCGAGTTTCTCGTCAGGAAATTCTACAGCAAAAGAGACTCGCGCGTCGAAAAATGTCCAGATGGAAATAACATTGGAGAGAGCTGAAAGAGACTCTTCGTCGCTTCTAACCGTAGACCAGACAGTGCCCAAGATCGTTCTAGAGTGAATTCTGCCTCCTGCCTAGTTTTAAAAATAATCATACGTTCCCTGTCTTAAGTGACAAGAGCGACGCTCCATTGATAACATAACATCGGTCCTTATGCACCCCCGAATCTTTTCTACAGTCTCGACAAAGTCAATCGTGTATAATAAAAAATAAAATATTTATAAAGTTTTATATATATGATATTTTATATATATGATATCAATATCTTAGGACATATATTTATATCATTTTTTTACATGTAATATTATTAATAGAAAAGGTACTTTCCAAATTATGGCGAGAAAATACTGTAATAAAAAATTATTACAATAAAATTAAAAATTAATTAAGAATTATAATAAAATATTTTTAATAACAAATTATATAATAAAAATTATTAGAACAAAAAATTATTATATGATATAATAATTTGAAAGAAAAATAAGTTACAAAAAATTGAGTAATTATAAATAACTTTCTCTTGGGTATATTTTGCATGAAATATTATTTGAACTTTGTTGTCAGACTCTTCGTACAGAAATCTCGCGTTGCGCATTTGCATAAAACCTCGCGCAATTGATGTCGTCGGAGAGGTAAGTCTCGTAATAACGCCCGGTGGCGTTTGAACTCGTGACACGCGCGATGACGAGAGAATTCAAGAGAGAAAGATGAAGATGTACGACACGGCCGGAAGAAACAGACAGCTCGGTATATTAAAACCGACGAAGCGCGCGAGATGACGATAGGTGGAAAATGTCCCTTTGAAATGTATGGAAATCTTTACCTTTTCCTTGAAAAGGCCTTGATTAGTCATCTCGGTAATTTTTTAATCATTGTAAGAGAAAGCGCTCTGTATCACTTTCAAGGACATGTTTTAATTCTGAAATGCATTCTCTCGTTAATCTATAAGCTACTGCATTTTTTTACAATTTTTTTACTACTTTTCAAGATGAATCATTAATGCAAAGGCTTCTGGCAGGATTAACGAAGAACTGGGAATTTGTAAAAAGCTCATATTTATGAATATTTAAAATAAGTTTTGCAGATTGAGACTTGCCTTATTAAATTTTTAAATTTAGTGGAATAGTGGAATTAATTTTCTCTCGCAATATTTATTTACGTAACATACGAATTAATAAAGAAAAATTATTCTTGACGAAGATGTATTAATCATGATTCGTCAAAAAGAAATAATAAGCATGTATATATTTCGATAAACGAAAATAAACGTAGGATATTCTCCCTTTTTCGGCCTTTCTTAGAGCGTGAATTCCCATCGGATTCATAATCAATGACGTGAATCATTCTTCCACGAACGTAGATCCAATTTTACCCTCCGCTGCATTCTCAGTGACGCGTTGCATCTTTTGTCCGAATTTTCGCTTAAACTTCATGACTAGTAAAGCGAAAATTCATTCTTGAGTCAAAACATAAGAAAGTTCAGTCGAGATAATGATCAAATAAAATTCAATATTTTACAGAAAAAATATATTTGAAAATTGTGTGATTGACATTATACGGGATTTCTTAATAAGTGCGAAAAATTTTAGGAAATGATATTCTTTGTCGAAAATTAAGGGGGATTTTTCATATATAAACATATATACTCCTACATCCTTTCCTATGGAGTTACACTCCTCCAAAAATGGGGGTAAAAATTAGATTTTTATTTTTTTCTCAAATTTGGAACAAGTTAAAGAAATGAAATTAGGTGGATATTTTCTACTAGTAAAAAGGTTATTTATTAATATTTTTTCAGCCTCCCGTATTGTTATAAGGGAATGAAACTAAAAACCCCTGTTCAATTTTTTACTAAAACTTTTTAATGGGTCGGAATATGATTATCTAAAAATATGCATTAAAAAGTTTGATTTATTCAGAAACTTTTTTATTTCTTTTATTTTTTTCATAAAATCAGTAATTTTCAAGAAAAAAAATAAAATACGTTATCATGCACAGCACGATGCTAAATAGCATAGATTCCGAATTACGAGAAGTTAAATTTTGAAATAAAAATAAAATTAGAGTAAATATTGGGAAAATTAGAACAAAAACAAAATTATAATAAAAATCCTCAAAATCTAAAAAATAAAAACCTAATTTTTATCCCCATTTTTGGAGGAGTGTAACTCCACAAGGAGGGATGTAGGAGTACATGTTTATATGAAACCCCCCCCCCCTAATTTTCGACAAAGAATCATCTAAAATGTTTCGCACTTATTAAGAAATACCCTATATAAACGGTATATACTTACAATAAAAAAAAAGTAAGAATAACGATATCAAAGACAACTGGAATCGATGTACAATTTTTAATATTAATTAAATCGATTTAAATTTCAATCTCGACTGTAACTCTAAATCATTTACCGCGATATAAATTCAACTTGGTTTTGTTAAGTTTAGAGTTAAAGCAACCGGGGGAGCCTCTTCGGGAACGAGGGGGAACGAGAGGCAAGGTGCGGCGACCTATCGCGGCCTGCTGCCAGCCGGTTACACGCCGCCGAGTATCGGCAGCAATCGCGGCAGCGAGTGACTCATCCGTTCGGTAACTACTCTTTACTCCTCTCTTCGCGATCTCGAGACGCGGGGGAGGAAGGTTCTCCGGTCCGTTCATTCCGCTCGGTTCCACTCGACTCGCCGCCACGCTCTCTCTATCATTCGACGTTCTCCCGCGCACCCGGACCCGGGTCTTTCTCAACTCTGTTATCCGGCCTGCTGAGAAAGAGAGACGCTTCCATTCTTGCAAATGGAAAAAGAACCGGCTAGGTAGATTTATTCCGCTCGTAGAATGAAAAGTGGAATGTTTCAAGTTTCACGTTCAAAAAACTAGCGTGTTGAATTATTTCAACCGGAAATAAATCTTTCTTTAAGGATCAAAGAGAAAAAGAGTTTGACAAATGTTGACTCTTAAATGTTTTTTGAAAAACACCGGGAATGTGTAAAGATATATCTGATGTCCGCCTCGGTTGAATTACTACGATTGATTCGCCATATTTTTCAACGATATAAAACAATAAATTAAGCGAGATATATTCTCAATATGGACACTACTTCCACTAAACTAAAAACAATATATATAGCATTTAAATTAGAAGAATATTCAACTTATAATATTCAAAAAATAAACTTCACATTTCCTAATTCTATTTGTTATGTTAATATAATTGATAAGAGGTGATTAGTTTTTCAGCAGCTAACGATTCTTCGATTCAAGCGAGAAATCTTGGCTCGAGCATGCTCCGTGTTTTTCATACGAGGGAGTATACTCCGTTTTCCTGCAGTTTATTGATCCACGGATGGTATACGTGTCTCTCTCCCGGGCTAAGCCAGCGGAAAACAAAGCAACGTTCTTGCTCGGTGCCCTTTGTAATCGGAGAAAATTGGACCTTACAACCGCGGCGAGATGTGTCGAGATGCCATCTAGTAATTAGTTAATTGCTATCGCAATTACAAAAAATAGCATGGTTTCCCGGGAACCATTTGAATTTCATGGATGAGAATCGCATCGAGTTTAATTTTGGGTCGCAAACAGTCGGGATTTTTATGCAAAAAGTCTAGCGATAAAAAAAAAGTTTGGCTAACTTTTAAAAAGTCTCTTAACACGTTCGACTATCTTAAACAAAAATATGCAGTAATTCCAAAAATTAAAAGGCATAGCTGATCCTTTAAATTTGCCAATTATTATATTTTATTATAACTGACTACGTGTAATACGAGATTGAAAATAAGCGCACTTGGGTTAAATTATACATTGAATATGCGAATGCAAATCACGAGTATACAATTTTGCGGATAATAATACGAGAATTATTATTATTGAAGTATCGAATACAAATGCAGTAAATAAATTAGCTTCTGCTCGTGTAGTTTTTATTACTTTATACCCCTCTGTGTATATGTGTGTTTACGCTTATTGTCGGGAAAATCTATTGATATGTAAAACCGTTTGATACGGTGCAACGAAACGCCATTACGTCCGCAATTAAATTTGCACGGAGAAGCTCACCGGTGCAATTAAGTAATCGGATTACCTTCTGTGCGCTAACTTTGCGAGCAAATAATGCACGCGCCAGATTGCAGTATGATGTGATGCAGATAAGATAATTATTCGTACGAAGCTGAATACGACTCTCTCTGGCGACTCTGTTTCTATGGGAATTGGACATTTCGTTTTTTTTTTCAAGCTCTCCTTTCCGATCGAGCGGAAAAACCATCTCCGCTGAAACGTATCGCTATTATTCTTGTTTTTTTAAGCGAGAGACTCATCCGTTTCTGTTTTTTTTAACTGTCAATATAACCCATCAACATTTTAATTTTATGTTCAAAGATTGTTTTGTTAAATTTCAAAGTTGAAATTATTTTTGTCAAAAAATATAATATTTTATTATTAAGAAAATTTCAAGAGACTATTCTTTAACTTAAGAAAAAAGCTCTTGTCTCTCTTTTACACAAAAGCTATAATTGAAGACCACAATTTCACCGCGTAAGAGAACCGCACAAAGTTCGACCCAGAGAAGTTTGACTTCGAACGTCGCCAAAGGGGGGATCAGTATTTAGAATCGGCGTTTGGACAAAGTTTCCGCGAACAAGTTCGTAACCCACAACACACGTAGCGAGAATAAACGACAATCGTCGTTAAAGGGACTGTCGGCAATTTCCATCGTGACTTTTCCAGGAACGCCGACATAGGCACAGGTGCTCGCACGTTTGGCGAGCGAAAGGAAAACAAATTGTAATTAACAATACGGTCGTAAGAGAGGTCGAAGGGCCTCCGAAACACGAGCATTCTTACCTCCTTCTCTCGTCTTCTCGGGGTCTCCTTCTCTCTTATGCACCTATTCCGGGTCTACTAGGAAAAGCGCCTGTCTCTCGCAGCCGCGAACGCGAGGATGTATAAATACTTGAGAGAGAACGGCTTCTCTTTCTCTCTCGTTCGGCTCTCTTTCTCTCTCACCGTCCTTTTTTCTTACCGTTCTCGAGTCCCCTCCTCGACACGAGCACCATCCTGTGGCGCAAAAAATCACGCCCAATCCCTCGCGTATAATAAACCATCCGGGGTTTAAAAACAGCGTCGTATATACACTCGCTTATGCTTCAAATTTCTATTAATGCTAAAGATTTGTATGCACACTTGTGTACATATATGTGCCATATACTTTGAAGAGCCAAATTAAATAATAAATTGATAATTCGATAAACTTCCCGAATGAAATATTTCCGTGAATAAAGTATTTTGTTTTCTGAAGATTTCACGATGCAAAGGATGGTTCGTATCATCTGTCGAGGGTAGTTTCGCGTCACCCGTTACGCTTTCGACGCACGCCCGCTAATTGCTAATACGAAAATATAGACCGCGGAACGCAAAAGAGAGAAAGGCGACGGACCACGAGGAGGGCCAAGATGTCGTTTACTCGGAAGTCGCGTTCCATTTTTCGACACAGTTCGCTCGTGAGTCAGAGAACGCCGCTCTCCGAATTGCAACGCGTGCAAGTGCGGCAAGACTGCCGGCCGATTAACCGAAAGGCGCGTGAAGCGATTAATCTCGATCCATTCGTAATGCAACGCGTTGCTCGCGTGCTACTGGTTTTCGCGAACCGCCGTTTTTTAACCCACTAACGCCGATCCGGGTGTTCTGCATGCATGAATATTTACCGTGCGTGACGTGAATAGATAGTGGGAGAAATAATAATGACGAAAAATATTCATTTCCTTCGTCAAATAAGCCAGCTCAGATTTGATCGAATGATAATTTAGATTCGCCATAAGTTGTAAATATTAATAAGTGGAAGCTAATTAAAATTTAGAATCGACGAAATCTAATTCTCATTATTGATAAGTTATTAAAATTGACGTTTATATGTATTAATAGGCTAATAATGAAACAAAATCAATGTTGATTGCGTACATGATATATAATTACATTTATTATTACTCACTGCGCAAGTTTTGATGCTGAACACAAGATAGCATTAAATTGTAAGAGCTTCAATGGTCTGCTTCAATTATTTACCTGAAAGATATAAATAAATAATGTACATTAATAAAGTTATTTGTGACAAATTGATTAGTATGTGCAAGATAATATATTTTAATAGTACTTAATATTTAAATACATAAAGAATTATTTTTAAAAACACAAAGAATAAAACAAAAAAGAAAGAGAGAGAGAGAGAGAGAAAGAGAGAAAGAAAGATGATTGAGCTTTGTATATTTTACTTCATAAATTTCTTTTTAATACTGTATAATTTATTTTTATTATTAATTTTAATTACATATTTTTATGTCTCTATATCAATTTATTTGCAGAAATAATATAATAAATAAAAAAGGAAAATCATTACATACATACTTTTATAAAAGAATATAATTAAAAATGCGTATCATAATTTTATTACATGTCATATAATAAAATATGTTTAGCATCTTATTATATAATATAAGCAAATATTGCGAAATGATTCTCACAAACGTGATTGCGGAGGCAAATGAGAGACGCAGAACCAATTTGATAGGATACGAAATATTTCACGCATGGTTATCTCAACATTCATAAGACTCGTACAGGAAGAACCTTGTCGAGCGGAGAATGCATTGACCTTGAGCGCGTGCAGAATCGACGCGAGCAATTTTGTAAAAAGCAAAAGGTGAAGGAGTGGTCCCGTCGAAGGCCTGTACAGCCCACACACGACGGACGAACAGGCTGTGCTGTAATATGGTTCAATTAGCGTTAACTGGACCCGCAATGGTTCAAGCAAAGACCGCTCGTTTCTCGCCAGAAACGCCGCGTTAATTCGCGCAAAGAATTCTCGCTTTATTACTCAAATTAGCAAATTAGCTGCCGAAAGATAGCCGTGATTTTCGACAAATTATGTTGCGCGTAAAATGTGCTTAAGTAAAATAAGTATATAAATCATGTGTGAAAAAATATATATAATAAATAAACCGTATGTACTCAAATTGTTCACAGTCAATTCATGTCTATTGCTGTTTTTATTCAAACCGTCAAAAATCTAATTATCAATTTCATTATTCCAGTGTATACTTGAAAAGGACCACAACCATATGGTCGAAACGTCGTAATTTTTAATAAATAAACAAGAATTTTGGCTACTTTTCGTCGATTATATATATTTTTTAATGATCCTATAATAAATAAAATTAAATTGATAACCTTTTATGCATAAGACATGTTAAATTAAGAGAAAGAAAGAAATTTTTATGTCGAAAGGCTCTCAAATTCTAAAAAGTACTTTGCATTTAAATCGCATCAAAAGATCAGATATTTTTAACTATGTTTTCTACAGTCTTCCGCAGTGAAAATTGCATCGTTATATATTACATCGTTTCGTAATTGCGACGAGTCGAGTACGTGCCACGGAATCGGCAACTGCAGAATGCGAATGCAATGCGCGCACCTGCTTGTACCGAATAAGAGCATACGGAGATATGCATATTAACGTTCCGCGCTCGCAAAAGGTCCCCGATGGTAATACGATCCTTATCTACATGCCACGCGGCGGCGAGACACATCGTTCGAAATTCATGTTGCAAAATTGCATGCGTGTCATCTGCCATCTTTTTCGCGCGCGAGAAGCAAAAGTTGGCCGAAATCGTCCACCTGTTGCGAATATCCGTAATGGAGGTACGATTCATCGCGCGATTGTCTAAGTAAATTGCCACTTGCAACGTATTTCTCGCTTAATAAACTAACTCCCGAGTTTTAACACAGTAGTTTACTACTTTCGTAATGTTTTGTGAATTTTCTCCGCGTAACTAAAACACCTGCGCGCCTGCTTTCACAAAATTCTACACTTGAGTTATATAATTTCAGATAATGCAAAAAAATTAAACGATCTAATATCTATATATCTCGATACGATAAATGTTCTTTAAATTTACATCACGAATTTTGTGTATCGTATTGTAGAAAAAAATTAATGTATAAAGTATAATTAAAAATGTAACAAGCTTTTTCCGTCCGTTATACATTATTTCATTTTATATTTATTTCACTTTTATATATTATTTCATTCCAGTTTTTTATATTAAATTATATTACTACTATGGAGAGAAATGACACTTGCAAAGATATAAGACTGCTAATATAAAATTATTTTATAGCTTCTGAAAGTAGTTTTAAGGTGGCGCGTATAATAGCTTTCTCTATAATCTTTAAATCACTTCAGGAAAGCGACATACTTTATGCGAGCGCACAATCGGAGGAACAATCACGTTTAAAAATTACTAGGCAATTCGCGTACACTTGCAAATTAATTACACATCGAGAAATGGTTGCAACGACGATAAATTATCTCGTTTCCATATTTTTATCACGGCGAACCATTTTCATCGATAAATATTATATTTAATTTCAAGCTCGCGCGCTATGAATCATCCTAGCGATGACATTTACTTATAAATTTTGTATAATATCCGTTAATTATCGCGGCATTAGCCCGCGCAGCCGATTCCCTGACCCAATTAATCTTGCTCTGCCCTGGCATAAACTGCGGAGAAAGGAGACAGGTTATACCGTGCGAACTTCTGAGAGCAATTATCGAGTAGTTACGCGTTATTCTGGCCCGCGTATTAATATAATAAATGGTTGCCCGGCATTTTAAATCGCGTTTACCATTTTGCTCCCACATTAATCGGTGACCAATAAATTGATAAAAATATTCTACTGTAAGAATTAATCTCTAACAGAAATCGTTGATATTATTATTATTTTTATTTTGTGATTGTTATAATGAGACTTTAATGATGTAGAGAAATTATATTTTACAATCTTTAGATTTTATGAAATTTTATTAAGGCTTTTGATAAAATTTCTTAGCATAAATATTTTACTCTGTTAACCGGATATAGATATCTCGTTAATGTCGATATCAAATAAAAACTAATGATAAACTCGTAATGCTGAATAAAAGCATGAATAATTTCGCGTTACTAATTTCTCAAAACTCTCTGTACTTTCGCGGACTAATTCCGCGAATTATTCGCGTAACCGATTCTCATTAATTCATTTCCAGGATGTTTTTGCCTCGATTGTACAACAAGCATATTATAATTATCGCTGCAATAATTATCACAAGCATGTAATTAAAATAATTACGCGCACACGACTGTGACGATCAGTAATTCATTTCGTCATTCTTCCATCGCGTGTGCGCACGCAGGTGCTTCGCTGTCACGTTGTCGGAAAAAGCAGTGCGTTGACTTCGGATGACGTAAAAGAACGTCCTGCCCGTTCTTACTCCGTACTCGAGCTTCTGCTTTCAATAGGATTCGCCATCGATTCACATTTACCCGACTTCCTTTTGCATTGCATCCTGCAGTGGCGTAACGAACGTAAATCTTCCCCATCACGCTTTCTCGGTTTATTTATATAATTGGAAAAATGCTACGATAAATTATTACCCGAATTTCGAAAATAAAATATGCTTCGAAAAAAATTCGTTAAAGATTGCAATGTTTCAACAATTCAACAGCTCTATAATTTGTTGTAAATTATAGAGCTTCTCATTAATAGTTTGATAAAGATAAACATATGTATCAAGAAAAGCAATCTGAAAATTTTGAAGTCATTAAGTATTAAATTATCATTCATTGCTGATGCATTTACGATATTTCATTTCGATACATTTTGTGTTAATATAATAATTATGAGCATTACATAATATATATTTATAATATTTTTAACAATATGAATTTCGTATTATTTTTATTTTCATCCCTCTGGTTACGGCATTGCATGTACGTACACGCACCGATCTATCGCTGCATCGGTGAAGGTCAAAGAATACGCGCGGGTTGCTTTAATGCAAGGTCCGATTGAAATGCGGTTCACGAAGGAGACGAGGACGCCAACCAGTCTGCGCTCAAACAGCTCGTTCGGTTTCTCTCTTCTTCGCCTTCCTCTTCAGCATCTTTCGCTTCATCTCCTCGTTCACCTCGCCCACCTCGGTTTCGCCTTGGTAGTTGCATTCAGCATATGTTCAGCTGCGACCGACCAGGAAACCACGAGACGTCATTGTGCAGATGTGACGAAGACCGAGCAAATGTCGATATACTCGCGATTAGAAACGTTTGCGTTATCGTACATGGACATAAGATAGAATTAAAATCTATAATAATTTAGTTTGAATATTAAATATTTTGATTTTAAATTTCTGTAAAAAGATCTTTGTTAATTTTACTATTTGCATTGTCACAATTTTAATGATTACAAGATGTCTTTTGTCCATTTTTATATTTATATAAAAAAATATAGATATTTTTTGCTTTTAATTCTCTTATTATTTTATTCAAAGTACATATTTTTTGCCACTCTCTTTCGACGCTAATTTTCTTGTACAGCTATTTAATGCTACTCTTGTGACCAATTTACCGAAAGCTAACGTTAAATGCTAAACAGCCGCATAAATCATCGACTTCGCTTCCTTGGGAACGGCATTTTCAAAAAGAAGTGAAACAGGAAGACGATCGATCATCGGCAAAATTATGCCGGTGTACACGGTTCGCGCGGTACACTGTATCGCCGCTTAGGCAATAGTGATTTATGTAACCTTAATATTGCGCGAAGGTGCACCGCCGTTGCGGCCATTTATCCGGATCGCCAATATTGTTTCAGAAATTCCGATATATCAGATAGGCGTAGGATTAATGGCGATGGTTTGGAAAGAACAGCCGCGATTATAAATGCGTGCCTGCGTCGTGTATTGACAAGGAAACACGAAAGGTCGCCTCGCCTTCGCCTTCCCCTTCTTTCTCATTTTTAAAAACAACATCGCCGACTTTATCCAAGTCTTAATCAAACCGATCATAAATTGACGAGCCGTTCCAGGTGGCACAAGAAAAGAGATCGACCACCCGAGCACGGCGACTGTCATTGATTCATCGCTTCCGATTTCTCGACAGCAGTCGAGGTTGTTTCGATCGGTTCTCGTCTCGCGCGAATGCTCATTTTTCATCGCGAAACGCCGTCATCGCGAAAACCGATTCCACGCGAAATAAATGAGGCTGCCGCGTTACGAAACAATAACGGTGAACAGATGCGATGCTTGTCTGAAATTCATTTTTTATTTCTGTCAACTGCCTTCGTACCGTGGCATTCATCCAGGTGCCGTTATTATGCGAATTATTTGTCACGTGTAAATTTTGAGAAATTAATGGCGCTCAGTCGAGGCAACGTATCGCGAGTGAATTTTAAAGAAACCTGTCGATAAACGATCGAACGATAGTGACACGAGTAAATGGCGAAAAATTGAATGATCGACGTTACAATAACATCTCTCGCGAGTAGATTGAAAAATTCATCGATGGTTAAACGAAAGTGAGCGAGGGATTGTGAAAAATTTACGTGTGTGCGATGACATCGCCGATTCATCGTGATTTTCAGCGAGTACGAGGCACGCTGCGCAAGAACGACACTGCATTGCAATTCCGTTCCGAGTGCAATCGGCGAGATTGCCGATACCGATCACCGCGCTTCGCCAATTTGCTCGTCGGACTCGTTGCTCGTTACCACGTGCGCGATTGTGCGGTTGTTTCAAGTCGGGTGCGATACGCGCGGCCCATTATTCACCGGGTTCCACTGGCAAAAAGGCATTCGTTCAATTTTAAAAATTAGCTCTATTTGACATAAAAAAAAATATTAATATATCCGAGAAAAAAGATACCGTGCTCTTCAATTGCTTCTTTTTTCAAGCGTTCATCTTTTACGCGATAAATGTAAAAATCCGCTCTAGGAAATCACGAGAATGTTTCGTAATTTCTTTATTCGAAAAAATTTCTTTTATTCGTTATTATATATCAAAAGTCGTACGCTGTATTTTTAATCGCATTTAGCGTTAAACGTGCTCTGCATAATATATTCTTTCTCGTCTGAAGCTACATTTTTCTTACATAATACCAGAATGCGGAGATGTATCTCGATTCGTCAGCGGCGAGACTTTACGCAAGTCGAGACACTTCTCTCGTTTCCTATTTTATAACAGTGATTGGCGTATCGCATCGGGAAATTCAATAAAACCCGGAAACGTGATTGGAAAGTCAGCCGAACTTTCCGTCCCTTCGACAGTACGCGTTCAAATATCGGTATTGCGTTTCATTGTATCCGTTGTGGTCTGATGACGGATGCTCTCCCGGCACATGTATCGAATCTGCAAATTGCATCGATTTCCAACCGCGAAAACCTCACCACTACGGAAATTTTTGCTAAATTTTTAGGCGTTTGCAGAAAAAATATTTATACAAAAATTCCTTTTCCCTGTTTTCGATAAATACAAGATCGAGATTCTTTGTATATATATCTCCGTTCTTTTTTTTGCTGCATTTCTAAATATTTATACGAAACTGTGCTCCATTATTTTTTTCACCCAAAGCATTTCTCGTATTTTACGTGAATATATTTTGTTTGTAATAAATAAAAAATATTATTTTATTTTGCATTATTATTCTATATTGCATATTTTATACTGCATATTATTATTCTCATTGCAATTAACATTTTTATTAATTTTATCGTATTTTTATGTAAATATTCTTAAAAAAAATCTGATTGTAATTTTGGCGATTTTCTCTTTCCTATTTTTGCTCTTGATTAATTACAAATATCGGTGTGACAATTATCGGATAGTCAATAACTTCTCCCACGATTATCGGTCATAAAGAGAAAATAATTGGCATTACGGTTATGCTGTACCACCGTGCAATGAGGACGACGGCGATAATAATGATGATTATTTGGATTGCGCAATGAGAGAGTGCCGGTGTGGATGATATTTATCAACCCACATGCGGAATCGCCTTCGTTTCTTCGAATGTGCAATTGGCGAGATTGCCGGGTTCGATCGACGCCTCCGAGCTTAAGGCCAATTTATACAGTCGACCGTCAATGAATCATCCGCAGTGAATGCATCGAACGTACGAGCTTTCATTCCGCTGTCACAGGTCGTATAGTAATCAAAGTAGGTATATAAATCATTTTCATGCCAATAGAGTCTCCTGGCGTATAAAAAGTCTTTAAGAAAATCTGTAGAGACCTATTCAAGCGCGACAGAAAACCTTTTTTTGTCAGTCATTCAACAAGAAGCACTTGCATTTCATTTTAAATGAGTCACCCCGGATGACCAAGCAATCATCATGAATGAAAGTAGAAAAGTAACTATACATCTTTTTTTTTAAACGATGCTTACGCGTTCACTTTTCCTTGCATGATTCATGCGAAATAATCATTACTGATGAACCGTAGATTCGTTTTTAGTCGCACGATTGAAATTCCCCATTTCTCTCTCTTCAATCTCTTTACCGACTTGCAATCATTTACCTACGATCGTGCCGTACTTTCTCAGCCTGAATCGTGATTTTAGAGCCGTGCGGAGCTTAACGGAGCTTTTGGAGAAAGCCGGATTTGCGCGTACGTGCGACTAGATGAGCCAAGTTTATCGTCGAAGGTGCTCGTTGAATTATCCGTCCGCGCCAATATTAACGAGCACTGCTCGTGTGCATTACTCAGATAGAGTAAACCTTGATTAATCACGAAAATTATCAAGCAAACGCTTCCATACTCTTTTTTTTGCCATTAATCATGTACGATTGATGAACGTCTTTGTTCGTGAAAAATATAAGCGTCTAATAATTCGCATTGATCAATCGTAAATATGTAACAAATATAAATAGTCTACATGTATATTAATATTCTTTTATAAATAAAAGCTTTTCTTGAAAAACTACGTGAATTAATAATTGAGTTTATTCTTTACATTAATTTAGATGATATTAATAAATTATAATAGTAGTGGTATGTATAAGAATAACCTTCATTTTTTTAATTTTAGCCTAGCATGACGTCACAACTATCGAAGCTTTTGTTACATACATTTAATGTTGCTTATATTTTATATTATTAATTAATAATAATAAAAAAACTTTGTGAAATAATTTTATAGAATGTAATAATATTATAACATGTGTATATGCAATCGTAAAGATATTAATGTAAATATTATAAATCGAAAAAATGATTATGGAACTATAACAATTATAAAATAATATTAATACATTATATATTAACCATTATAAATTAACTGTAATTATAATTATAATCCAAATTGTAATTTAAAAAGTAGAAAAAATTATTAAATCTTTATAATAGAAAAAATACAAGAAACAATATTATAATAAATCAAGATTAACTATTATATAAATTGCGATAAGGTATTAAAAATGAAAGAATTTCTCACTGCTATTATAATTAATTTGAATATCCGACAAAAAAAAAGAAACAAAGTGCATCAAGCTACACGTTATGCGTGATACGACAAGGTAATAAAATATAAAATGATACGTTCGCGCACAAAATCAAAGACTAATACGACACAAGAACGTTAAGTGGACTTTCCTGCTGTTATCAATTTTTTTTTAGGTCGCGCCTCTGAGCCATTCACTTTTAAGCACAGCTTTAAAAGCGGCCAGACAGTCGTGCAGTTTAATCATCGATTTCACTGTATCATGAACGACGAGAACGCGTGGGAATGACGGAAGTGGTCTCCGGAGTATAGTGTGAATTATGTAATGTTATGTCGTGTAAACGTCAACCGCGCTGAAAATACTTTCAGTATTGCTATACGAAGGACCGCCGAGGACTCGTGAGAGTGCGAGCTTATCTTCGTCACGACGTTTATTTAACTCTTTGAGCGAACAAATGTCAGTTTCTCAACGTGAGTCTGAAATGTTCCGATCATATATCAAAATTTTGACAGATCTCAAACACCTGAATCCAATCTTATCCAATTTTAGAATGTCAACAAGAATAATATTTCGATTCTTTTAATTTAATACTTCCCATATTTTATACACGATTTTTTAATTTTATTATTTTGCATTCAAGAGTTGATGAATAATTTTCATGATATTATAAACTGCATTAGTATTAGCAATTATATAATATTATTATATCAGCGTTTTAAGGTTAATTTTTTATGATTAAGTTACGACGATCTTCAATAAAGAAGAAATGACATTAATTTTAATCCAGAATATGAGCTTACCGCTGACAAGCAGCTCTGAAAAACGCTACACGCCTTTTGTCGACATTTTAATGGCAATATGCTAATTTAATTAAACAATGCCACTAAAACAAGATGCACGATGCTTGCAGTTTACCGAGTGCATTAGCGTAATTAATTAATTTGTTTAAGAGTCTCGGAAAATCTCTCGTCCGTTACTCGAGAGAGTTATATCGAACGTTGCACATTTTCCGTTATTACGCCAATACGATACAGTTTTGCACGAGCACAACTCTCATCATTATATTCAGCAGCCGCGTTTACATTTTTAGTGCTTTGCAAACATTAATCCGCGTCTTCGCTCTTGAGACACAAGAACCTTTTAGAGATGATTCTAATTATATATCGTAGAGCCGAACGCGTAGAAGAGAAGCTACTTGTGCACTAATTATTCTTCATCCAATGATGCTTTTACGAGCGTAATGAAATTATCGAATATTTATTTCAAAGATAGAACGCGACATCAGGAGAAGAAGCATTTAATAACTTATAGCGAGAAGACATTAAGAATCTCGAAATCGGATAAAATGCTTGTATCTTATTGGTTCGTGGAAAATTTATATGCAGTTTAAATGTATCTTATAATTTCCGAGAGAAATGCTCCTGCTCGAGAAATCTGCAACGAATGTTTCTGACTCCTATTCGAGAGCTGGGATTGTCACAAGGTAAATATATGCGCACACGTGCATATATAAACTCATCAAGCAGCAATAAATGACACGAGCGTCGTCATGCTTTTATTATAGAAGTGCATTTTTATAATACTTCGCATCCAAGGTCTTTCTTATCGATGTAATGGACCAAGGTCTATTGTTCGATACGATAGATTCGCAAGATGCTCTCATTAAACGCGGTTGCAAGGATATGAAATCAAGCGAATTAAGTGAACACTAGTAATTGGAAGCAAATTAATATAAAAGATAAATCAATTAATTATTCTATTAAATAGTGATATAGTGATATTGAATTAAATTCGATAATATGAGAAAGATATGGTTACTTGTATATAATAAAAATTGTCCAATATGCGCGATTGCAATTTCTCTCAAATATCTGACAGACCTGATAGATTCAATGAATAAATGTTTGATTAGGTATTTCGCGTAATCAAATTAAATAGTAATCCTATACGATTCCCGAATAATATGTACAGTATTTAGTTTCACGAGGATCAAAACATTCCAAATTATCAATTTCATCATTATTATTCGTGAGAAAATATCAAAATATCAAAAATATTGAATAGATAAATAATATATTTTCGGCTTTATAATAAAATTGTATTTAAAAAATCATATCTCAATTTATTTAACTGATATTTATTTAATTGATAAATCAACTTTCGTTCCTTTATCATTAATTATTTGTAACGCGTAAAATAAAATTGGCGAATATTCTCCAACTGCATTTCGCAAAATCAATTCGTACGCGCTTTGGGACAGTCAGTTAAATTGCACCAAATGACGCAAGTCGAGGTTGCTATCTGGCATTTGCAGATGCATTGACGAAAGTAATTGCTCTGTAAAATCGGTACCGCCCACCAGCCCTCCAATTCACTCTGTCATAAAACGAATTTATATGCGGCGCTGAATTTTCAACGATCCTTTCGTAAAGATGTAGGATGAAGAGATCGCTCGAGGCAACCCTTGAAACTTTTAGCATATTGCAGAGTAGAAAATATCAGCCAACAACCCGAAAATCGCCTTCCAGCGTTTTTTGGCAGCTCAATTACTTCGAAAGAGAGTGCGTATCTGTTACTCGAATATTTCATCGGTTCGATGCGTGCTTATCAAATATTTGCACGCTATTACATCCATGTTGGTACATGAATGATCAGCATACAAACGTTTGATTTAACTAAGCAAAGTATGCCAAGAAATTTAAAGCTACGAGCGATCACAATTTAATCTAAGAAATCGGAGAAGAGAAATAACAATTACACTTTTAACAGCGATAGAAATTTAATATCTATTTCAAAATTATTTTCCAAAAAAAATACTATAAAAGATACATAATCCAAAAAAATAATTCCTTCATCTAAAAAATAAATTTCAATTTTTCCACGAAAAATTAACGAATGATATAAATTTATCAAATAGTTATTAAATCAATAACAGCATCTGCATATTTATGACAGAGCTAATTAAATGCAGCATTTGTCGAGAAGTTAGTTAATCAAGTTAAATTCTTCCTTCCGAGAGAGGAAATCCCTCGGAGCCTGAGCATCCAACAACGTCAAGGGAGGTCAACGTACCCGAAAAGGATTACTGTAATTAACGGACAGCGATAGATCATTGCCCGAGTAACCCATTACAGTGCGCGCGGACAATTAGACGGCCAATGAAATAATGCATCATTGAACGAGAGCGGCGTGATTACGAGCGCGTATTGTTGTTGCCGCGAGGTCGAGATTATCGAATAACGAGTAAAACGCGAGGATCGTCGCGTGCACGAGAAACGAACAAAGGTTCCTCTATTATGTTCCCCCGAGATTCTTGGCTTCTCTCGAGGTCTTGAAATCGAGTCATCTCGTCGACTGAAAAACTAACGCGAAGGGGAAGAAATATGATAATTTTATCCCGTGTAAAAAATTCAATTGATAGAGAGAGATTTGGAATTCTTTCTTATTTGACAGCCATCACAATCTCATCTGCATATACGAAGTTTTATTTAAAATTCTCCGTTATTTCCTATGTGACACTCGCATATAAAATTGCATGTGTAAAATAAACTCGTATTAACGTTCTATAAATGTAAAAAAAAAATATGTGATATAAATATTTTCATTTCTCAACGTAAAGATATATAATAGAAGAGGAAGATGAGGCAATACAAGAAAAATGAGATACTGTAACTATCTGAAAACACAATATTTGCTAGATATTCTACGATGTTGTACCTACATGTAATTAGACTAGATGGAAGCGTTACAACTTCACACACGAATGTAGGATATTATTATTGGACTCTCCATTACGTGCTGTACAACAGTTAACAGTTTCCTCGCGAGAGAGAAATACATATGTATTTATTATTGTAATAAACGCAGTTGTATCGTCGAGAAGAGAAGAATCTGGCAAGGATATAAATAATCGTAGCATTGGCTATTTAAAGTGTGATAAATGGCTGTTAGGTTGTGCGCAAATAGTTTAGCGTAAAATACGGCTGAAATGACAGATAAACGCACCAGTCTCACAGAATCCCGTGTCCCGTCTCGTAATATATTGAATTGTTTTATTATGACCTGAATGCGCTCGCGCACCTGGCGAAACTCGCGTCTTTGCGTTTCGGTCTTCATTATCATTAATTTACGACACGAGTATATTATATTATTATACCACCTGATAAGGCTAAGAGCGTAGATTACGGCAGACATATCTATCGCTTACGTAATGCTTAGTATGCTCCAGTCTCTTTCGTAATCTGTAGTACAGCTGTATTATTTCGTGCACCGAGTAATTAATTAGGAGAAATTACGAGCGAACGTAATCCGTTCTCACAGTTCGAGAAACGTATGTGTGGACATTACTTAATACGTGTATAATGTTACACCGACAATGTATTATATCGTAACTTTTGATTTACGATGAGTTATAAAGATTTATGCCAATCATATTTTTTATGACGTGCGCTTCGATAAAATAAGGCGGTGTCGTTATTCTTTCAAGATATTATCTATCTTATTTAATTGATTTCAACTTTATTAGAAAGCTATTCATTTTCCCTCTTAAGCAGGAAATATATTATCATAATATGTAATTTTCATATGACTGAGAGTTATAAAGATTTATATCACAATCACTCTTCTTTTTATAACGAGCTTTGATAAAATAAAGCGATTTTCACATCACCAATCTTTAAAAATATTATCTATCTATTATCATATTATGATTAATTTCTCATATTAAAAAGCTTTCTCTTTCTCCTTCAAACAAGGAAAATAATTACAAATTCATAATCAATTTAGAAAGTTCGAGTTTCATGTTGCCTGCACTTCAACTACATTATTCCATTCTGTAATTTTCCTTACTTTTTTCCAAGAATGGTTCATTTCGTTAAGGAACTGAAATGGCTCAACGGAGTTGAATTGTTAATTAGCTTTCGCGCGCAGAGAATTCGAATTGAAACTTAATTACGAGCAGCTGCTCGACAAAAGATTCGATAGCGACGACTCTCAATTTCCCCGCACGAAATTCCGCTTTGAGAGCAACGCCGTAAGCTCTTTGGTAAGGGCCGCTACGTGGTAGTAGGTCAGTAATGTCGAGGGCGAGCGGCTGAACTATATTCGCGGGCGGCGATGGGAACGGGTGGGGCACCCGAGAGTTAGCCCAATCAATAAACCTCCACCCGGCGACATTCAGACTCGGTCACGGGTAGTCCCGCGAACGTGCGCGGGCTCTGGAAAATTCCAAGCGCCCCGAAACATATGCGCCAGCTTTCTTGAGAGATTGCGTGCAAGTCTCGAAACAAGTTTAAACGTAAATTTCAAAGGCTTGAATTATTTTTCAGAGAATATACCGCACGGCATTAAATTCCAATTTTTCTCGATATTTTTTAACCTTAAAATTTATTCTTTATTTTAAAAACCTTTAAAATTGTAAACAATTTCTGTTTAAGCAAACAGTAATTTTTCATAAAAATTCCCATCAATTTTCCGTGTTATATAGAATATCATAAAATTTCCATGTAATGCAAATTATTAATGTAATATTGATGTAATTTATATTTATTATATTATTTCATAAAAAAAATCAATAAAAAATTAGTACTTTAAATAAATTTTTTTCTCCTCGTATAAAAACATGAAAGGATGAGGCATCCCTTTGTATGCCCCAATAAAATCCATTGAACTAATTAACCCGTGAAACCAATTACCAAGTTATGCTTTAGTTACAGAGAAAAAACTCAATTATAGTTCAATTATAACGAAACAAAAAATGATTTTGAGGATACAATTTAAAAATAGCATTATATTTTCTTCAGCATATTAATTACTTGTCAATGAATTTTATATTAAAAGTCTAGTTTCTAGTATTGTATAAATATATATGTATATCGAGTTAAAAAAATTATTAAAAAGACAAAACGTGTACATTGAAAAAAATATAAATGTGCATAACTTTTTTAAAATAGAAATATGAATTAATTCACATCAATATATATAGGCATATATTCTTGCATCTCTTTCAATAAATGCGATCTCTTAAGAAACATTAGAAAGATAACATCGCGATCCAAAATAACTACGTGAACTCTCTTTCGATTTTATGAAACATATTAAGTAATAGAGAAAGATTTTATATCGTATAATTTAAATTGTTTTCTAAAATTTATTCAGCTACTACCATTAGATCTGAATAATTAAAATTTCTTTTATTTAAAAAATATCTATTTTTTAGGAAATTTACAGAACATCCCGCTTTTACACGAATTTTTATAAGAGAAATGTGGAATCGCATTTCATTGAAAGACTTAAATTCATCATATTTATATATTAATAGATTGCTATAATGCTAAAATCGAACTTTATGCATGTTGCACGTAATTTTTCAAATAATATACAGTTAAGATATACATATTTATTTTTTTTAATTCAAAAATGCTTAATTTATATAAATCTTGGATTCAATGTTGTTTGATGCGAATGAAATGCGAGTTTTTTACAGAATCAAAGTTTCGCAACATCCCTTTTGAAGTACCTATTATTGTATCCATTTTTCACAACTCGATGATGTTACGTCGAGAATAATAGATCGCACAGAAAACTCACTAAAGATACTCGACATGAGGGAAAATCATTTATTTATTCGATATACAGAGTGACCAAGGAGTAACTTTTTTCCAATTGTTGTTTCACAGCAAATTTTAATCTTGACATCGCTACATTATTATTGAATATCATTTCTTTCGATTTTTTAAATTTTATTATTATTCCATGTCATTATTATTCACAAATGTTATAATATGAATAATTTTTAACATAAAATTATGAAAAGATACAGATTTTTACTCGTATATCAAATACAATTAGATTGTTATAGCTTTTATTATATTATGGAATTCTAAGTTCCCCTTTCTTCATGAAAACACAATAATATTTATCATAAAGTACAGCTTATTTTTATCATAGAAAAACTATACAAATTTATTCGTTTTTATATTTAAAAATGCACACGGCACTTTTTCATTCTTAACGCAAAGTAAAGCACTCCATTATTATTGACAGTTTGAACATCTTATCACTGCCTCGTATTGTGAAAAGATAATTGGTCGCGTCGCGCATCTGTGAATGGGAGAAAGTGCGTGACTACCGGGACACCCTGTACGAGCGGCAGCCCGACAGGTACAAGAGTGTTTATCCAGCGTGTCGAGGCGAGAACACGGTTTGCACGCTCATCGCGTATGGCGGGTGAGTTCGGCGACCTCTCGCTCGCTCTTTTGCTTGCTCGGAAAATGGCAAATACGCGAGGACGACAAACTATTTCGCTTCCCCTTTTACCCCGAGAGGGAGAAAGAAAGAGAGAGGAAGAGAGAGAGAGAGAGAGAGAGAATGTGTGAGAGTTCACCGTCCGAATCAATCCACTTTCGCATCTTCCTCGAGAGGAGGGCCATTGACGCACGACAATGGTATTCCGACAAAAGAGTTCAATCTCCATTTATGATATTACACTCACGTTCAAATAATTCAAAGTACAGATTTGAGTACCGAATCAACTCTTGTGGGAGCAACCAGATTTTATCAGGTCGAGATTCATCCGAAGATTGATCCGGTTCGAATATATCAGATATTCTCCGAGGTGATAACGATAACATGATGATATAATATTGCGAGTTCACTGTTTTTAAGAAATTATAATTTTTAAGTCGCCGATATAAATGATCGTAATATATCTTGAATTTTAATATAATTGGTTAAGCGAATGAAACACGAGATCGCGAAAATACTAAAGATTAAAATTTTATAAATAAAATTTTATTTTTAGGTCATCAATGCGTATGGCGTGACATAATAGCGCAAAATTTTAATATAAATTACTGTATAACACGATCTCTTCTGATTTTAATTTTTAACTCACAGAGCACATAATTATACGCGAGTTACGTAATAACTAATTTTAATATAAATGATCAATAACATCCCAAAGAACTGTCAAATAAATAACATTTAATTCCACTTTGCGTACAGCAAAAATTAAACAAATATTAAGTTTTTACATTTAAAAAAAATCTTGTTTTTATAAATTTAGTAAATAGTATGTATATAAATGTAAAAATTGTTATTAAAATTTAAATTAAAAATTTTTAATTTAATAATAATATATAAAATTTACATTAAAAACAAACTTCAAAGTATTTTGCGATAAAAACGATCAACGCCACTGTATGATTAAACGAAGATAGAAAATTTTTGTACGTCATGTAGCTTTCTCGAAGATAGAAAATTTTATATGACATGCAATTTTCTACTTGTACGAACAAACTCCCTAGAAATCAATAATGCAGCAACCATATTTCATAGAACAAAATTGGCGAAGAACGTGCTCTTTTTTACAAGCTCTGATCTGAGAGCTTCTTCACTTTAACGTGGATCCACTAAACTGAAAAATTTCGCGATGCTTTTATATATCCAGATAAAAAAAGTTACAGGTCAAATAACTGCTTCGTCTATCTCTTTCATTTTACAACGCATCTATGAAAATAGCAGGCGAGTTTTCATTTGTGTGCTAGCGACACACACATAATGCGTAATGCATTGTGCGTAATAAAAGAGAACACGTAACGGTCTCCAAGATCGTCAAACTGTCAACAAAGTGGGATCGATTGATGGACAGCCGGAGCATTTAAAGGTAATCGAATATGCCAAATCTAGGACGAACGTTCATTCCGTTTTAAACATTTATAAAAACTGCCAATTAAATGTCGGAATTAAAGACAATATCGATACGATGAAGTTCACGAATAAAAATCTCAAACGTTCGATGCTAGTGAAGCATATTGATTTAGTCACTAACCGGCACGATCGAGATTTACGACCTTTCATTTTATCCGACGCGAATCGTGGATTAATTAATATAAAATGAATTAATCACGTAATAAATGATTGAATTGCATTGATTCTCGTTACGTTGTGTACATACGCTGCTTTCAATCACGAAAAATTATCGAAGAGAAAATGTTATAAAATTTTCCTTTTGTTCATTTGTTTACAATTTCATTTAACTCTATATACATATTTATTTAACTCTTTTAGTATTAAATAGAAACTGCAAACGAAAAAGAATCAGAGAAAAATCAATATCACTTTTGTCAATATATTTTCAATAATATTATGAAATTTATACTTTTATTATCGGATAATATAGACCATAAACTTGCATCGAGTGTGTGTGAAGTTAGCGTATCATTTTGTGGAAAATCATAAATAATTAAGAGTTCTGGCTTTATTTACAATAGTTCTAGAGTTCTTGATAGTTTAAACAAATAGTTCTAGTGATTAAAGCAAAGAAAATGCCTTAGGACAAACTGATATGCCAACTTCACGCAGCATATCACTTGTATACATCACTTTGTCCTATGATATTTTCCTTCTCAATAATTGTTCAAATTTAAAAGATTTATAGTTCTACATGAGTTCTAAGAAGAGTTCTGCCTTTCAAATAAAAAAAAATATTAAATAAAACAAAATGAAGAAACCTTTTATCTATAGATGTATACAGATGATACGCTGGCCGTAATTCGACAGTTCTGTTTATTCTAAAACAGTTCTCGCATAGTTCTGAGCGTATTAATGAATTTTCCAAAGAGTTCTAGTTATGAAAATAATTAGAAATTTCTTTAAACAATTTTTTTACCCAAAAAACGAGCATCTTTCAGTATAAAGATGATATGCTGGTCGTAATTCGACAGTTCTGTTTATTCTAAAACAGTTCTCGTATAGTTCTGGGCATGTTCATTGCCTTTCCAAAGAGTTCTAGTAATAAAAATAATTAAACAATTTTTTTAACAATTTTTTTACCCAAAAAACGAGCATTTCTGAGTACAGAGATGATACGCTGGTCGTAATTCGACAGTTCTGTTTATTCAAAAACAGTTCTCGCATAGTTCCGAGCGTATTAATGAATTTTCCAAAGAGTTTTAGTTATGAAAATAATTAGAAATTTTTTTAAACAATTTTTTTACCCAAAAAACGAGCATTTCTGAGTATAGAGATGATACGCTGGTCGTAATTCGACAGTTCTGTTTATCCTAAAACAGTTCTCGCATAGTTCTGAGCATATTAATGAATTTTCCAAAGAGTTCTAGTTATGAAACTAATTAGAAATTTTTTTAAACAAATTTTTTACCCCAAAAACGAGCATCTTCCAGTATACAAATGATATGCTGGTCGTAATTCGACAGTTCTGTTTATTCTAAAACAGTTCTCACATAGTTCTGAGCATATTAATGACTTTTCCAAAGAGTTCTAGTTTTGAAAATGGAAACAGCTTAAAAAAAGAAAAAAATTTATTCAAAAAATTGTAACTATTTTTATCATCATAACTATTCGGAAAGGCACTGTACATGCTCAGAATTATGCCAGAACTGTTTTAAAATAAACAAAACTACGGAAATACGGTTAGCATATCACATTTATCTTCGAAGATGCTTGTTTTTTGGGTAAAAAAATTGTTTCAAAAATTTTCTTATTATTTTCATAACTAGAACTCTTTGGGAAAGTCATTAATATGCTCAGAACTATGCGAGAACTGTTTTAGAATAAACAGAACCGTCGAATTACGTACAGCATATCACCTCTATACTCGAAGATGTTCGTTTTTCAAGTACAAAAATTGATTAAGAAATTTTCTAATTATTTTTATTACTAGAACTGTTTGGAAAGGCAATGAACATGCCCAGAACTATACGAGAACTGTTTTAGAATAAACAGAACTGTCGAATTACGACCAGCATATCATCTGTATACATCTATAGATAAGAGGTTTCTTAATTTTGTTTTATTTAATATTTTTTTATTTAAAAGGCAGAACTCTTCTTAGAACTCATGTAGAACTATAAATCTTTTAAATTTGAACAATTATTGAGAAGGAAAATATCATAGGACAAAGTGATATGCTGCGTGAAGTTGGCATATCAGTTTGTCCTAAGGCATTTTCTTTGCTTTAATCACTAGAACTATTTGTTTAAACTATCAAGAACTCTAGAACTATTGTAAATAAAGCCAGAACTCTTAATTATTTATGATTTTCCACAAAATGATACGCTAACTTCACACACACTTGCATCGATATTCAAGAAATCCATATGATATAAAAAACCTATATATTTTCATTAAATAATCAGATATTGTTAATTATAGCACATAAATATTGAAAAAGTTAATTTACTGTTTATTATATTCGACGTTTTTATTGTTTTCAAGTGTATAAAATTAAAAAGATGAGAATATCTTCTCTACTATCATGCGATGAAATGCCAAGGTTATTTTCACCAAAAGAACTCGTTCACCTCTTCTCATGAAAAGGTCTGATATAAATTATTCGCCCAGCGAATCGTGACAGTTTCTGTTTATTATTACGCTGCTTTTCTTTTTATTTTTGTCTCTTAATTAAAAAAAAAAAAGCAGAATATAATCTTCAAATAATTCAGATCATATTAAATATTAAATTTCTGAAATCTTTTTCCTTAATTAAAGCTTCAACACAATAAAAGTCTATAAAAGTTTTGGAGAAAGTTTCTTCCAGAAACTTATTTATAGAAAGGAGATAATCAATTTATATATTCGTTTTCATCTTAAGAATCCGTTTCTCTCGCGACAAGTTGTCAATTGTTCCAACTTATATAAAGTCTGATTGTAATCCGAATATTTCGAAAATCCGAGTAGAATCACCGGAGGCAAAGAACATCCGCGAGATAACAATCTCGGGAAAGTTCCTTCTCAGCGAAGAGGGAAAGCACGCCGCCGGTCGATTGTTTTTCCCCTCCTATGAAACGGTTATTGTACCGCGATGAGAAGAACGGGTCAATGCGGCATAATAACCTCGTAATAAATCGCTTTGAGCATTAAGCGTGCATTTAATGCCGGTACATGTACGCCCCGCTATAACACACGAGATTTATCGCGTCATTCATAAAGTATCGTCCTGTAACCCCTCAGGATGTGTTACGTGGTGGTTCCGTGGATAATAGTGATGTACCAGACTAACACCGGAAAGTTTACATACAGCGCCAACCAGCGTTTAAGAAGGTCTGAATTAGTAGTCTGGGCTTCTCTCATAATACTTAGATTCGCATAACCGGATCAAACCTCACGCAGGGACACTAAATACCCACGGCATAATCGGTATGGCAATTACGATGGGAATTCGCGAAAGTAGACTGCCTCAATGTCCTTACAATATCGCAGAGAGAAAGACAGACGTGTTAATTTCGAAATATTTAATTGACGACAATCAAGATGCGAGATTTTTATTTTGCAATTAATCAGAGTCAGTTGATAAAAAAGAACGATAAAAAACGAGAATCTTGATTCTGTAATTTCCTATAATTTTTATATTTTTTTAATTTTTTGTTAAACATAATATAAGTTAACATATATTTATATTTTACTCTTATATTAATCTGAAATATTCTATAGATAAACATTCGCATATATAATGTATGCTTTATTTTTAAATTTCTCTATCTCCGAGTATTATTAATTTAAAATCAATAATTTTATAGAGTTTTCTTTTTAATCCATTAATCTTTATCTTTAATAATTTAATTTAATATAAATGGTCAAATATATAACAAGAGGATATAAATACAACTTTAAACTACCAAATTATTCCGCAAATGTATAAACTGCAAAAAGCGCAAAATTTTTCTCAGATTAAAATAAGCTTAGATGAGTTCAATAAGAAGAAATCGATATCGGCGTCCCCACAGCTTCCCGTGTTCAATTTTCATCGGTAGACTGCTCTTAAAATGCAGGGGAGACTATTCTCAGAGAAGCGATTGTCACCGGCACTCGGAAGTGGTTTCGGTATCCGACCACTTCCGGCAGAATGAGCTTTAAAATACCACTCGAGTTCGATGGGAGACAACCTGAGAACCAGACGTATCTTTGAGCGGAAATACGAGTCGTTGTTTCACGAGACACATTGCGTCCATGTAATTCTAAACGAAACTTTAAATAACGCTGCAATGTAACGTGCTATATCCTTATCAAATCACACATGTAAGGAAAATCGTAGACAAAAATAAGAAGTGAAAGTTTTAATGAAATATAATTCATATATTTCATTAAACTATATTTATATATAATTCAGATAGATTTTTATATTAAATCTTTCGTACTCTTTTTCATCGCAAGGAAATATTCTCAATTTTTAAAACTTTAATTGAAATATAATAAATACTTTTTTTATTATATTTCAAGATAATAGATAAGATAAGACAATAGACAAGATAATATTTGTAAATATTGTATTAATATTAAAAATTTTCGGAAACTTTAATCTTATTTTGATCTTGAATGAACTTTATATACATATAAGTATATGTACAAAACATTGTATAAAATTTTATATCGTTTATTTTGTTTATTGTATTGTCTCTAAATTTGTTAATATAAATGTTTTCATTTATTAAATAAATAAATATATATATAAGTTCGTACATATAATATAATTTTTTAAATCTAATTTACAAATATATAAACTTTAGCATTTTCGAATTTCGAGACAAGACAAGACAATACAATATCTTCGGTATTTCGTGCAACCTATACATACAACATAAACATAATATTTTTCCATCATGTTTATCTAATTTTCCGTTCCAAAAGATGATATCGCTCTATTATTATAACATTCTGTTATACATATATCATGTTCATTCAATTAAAATGCATCGTTTAAAAAACATAGGGGACTCAATCCCCATAAGCGACCATCGCCATTCTCAAAAACTGCTCCGGGATATTTATTGCGCAAACAATCGTTTCGCATGAACGAGTTACTTTATGTTGCAAATGAGCGAAGTTAGCTCGTGTTACACGAGCGAGCTGAATCCTCTCGCATCGCGAAGCTCGCTAAAGAACAGATCGCAGATATTATACGATTATACGATTATAAAATCGCGACCATCATCGCGCGTTATAACAAACCGAGGATAGTCCGCCGGCCTAAGTCGTCGTCTCCCCGCGTTCGGCTCAATTTTCTAGCGCAACATGTAATTTCGCGGCACCCTCGGGCGAGGGTTTCATACATTGCTACAGAACAGTGTTTCTCATTTTTTATCAAGCGCTATTTTATTTATTTTTTATTCAAACAGAAAGTTATGAATACATATGGACATCGATATTAATATTGTAAATTAATTTTGATTACGTAATATAATTTTATTTTATCTTAATTTAATTGAAATAATGTACAAATTATGTAATAGATAAAAACTGAATTTTTTAAATCACTGCTAATTAAACGATAGAAGTAGAAGATAAGAATCAGATACTGCAGAATCAGATAAATAAAATATCGCGAGTAAAAATTCTTTCTCCTTGCTTGCGAGTCTCCCGAGGAAAAAAATGCAGGAAATATACAATTAAAATAAAATTGGATCGTATTTTAAAAAAGTTTTAAAAGTTTTCTTGCATGCTTAAGTCGAGAAACACTGCTGTAGAGGGCTCGAACGAGTCATTTAGGGGTTGTTAGTTCCGCCGCGGGGAAAAACACGGACAGTGGAAATGAGTGGGAATGCAGATGCAGCCAGGCGTGCATATACCGTTCTGCCATGCGTTTTCCGGGGAACATCCCCCAGTGTGCTCACGCTAGAAAGAAATGATCACGACGTCCGAGTGTCTGCTGGATATTTTAGCGAGACGTGCAATTAGTCCGACGAACGAAAGAAAACATGTTTATGAACTTATGCAAGAAAACGGAAGAGATGTCTGCTGACCTGGAAAGTACCGGAAAACACGAAGAAACGCATAACAAATTTCCGCATGGGTTGCGAGAGTTTCATTTTTAATAGTAGCTTATTAGAGATTATATAAATAATTTTAACTATTAACATGAATGTGATAAAATGTTACTTTGCATATTTTGTATTTAATTTATCTTTAATGTTAATAAAATCAATTTAGAGGATCAATAATTAATTTCAAAATAAATAATTATAAATACATTGCAAATGTGTTGACGTAAATTTATGACGGCAATGAAATATAGCCCAATGACATTCAAAAATCGGGATGGCTCAAATCCAAGATGAATATAGCTCAAAATATTTATAACGTTTCAACACAATCAATCAACTTGCATTAATAATGATATGTGAATAATGATATATACAAAATTTTGAAATAAAACTAATCTATCTCCAATAAATCATACGAAAAACAACACACTGCAAATTTAAAAAAGAAATTTAAAACGGAAAAATCAAATTCTATACTAAAATTGAAAATAAAATTATTTTAATCCGAGGAATAAATAATTTTTAATCTAACTCACATATCTAGTTTTTTTATCTTTCATCTATTTCTATTCTATTCTATATCTATTCATCTAATTCTATTCTCCTTTATCTTTTTTAAAACATCAAATACATAAATCATAAATCATTGCATTCTTCCGATTTCGATCAAATTACTTTCCCCTCTTTATCTAGATATTCAAATACGCGAAAATTTAAATACTTATCTCACGCGCTCGCACGCAAAAGGCTCACTAACGTCATGTCGTGCTCGACTAAAATCGTCCGACAGAATTTGCATTCTCGTGTAGACATAGATTTAAATATTCGCGACAACGCGATTGTGTGTTGTGCCGCCTTTAGATGCGGATGAACTTATGCCTGATCTTTTCACCTTTTCCTCTGCAGCTGCACGAATCGCGGGTCCGCCATCGCGGATGAAATCGAAAGGTCAATGGGAACAGGCGCCTTTGTTTAGTCGATAATGCGCGTGAACCGTAAATAGAATCATCCGCGAAATTTCGCACAAGCTGCTCGCGTTCCGATACATCTAATTCTCATACTCTCGTCAAATATCATATTTTCTCACATGTATGATTTTATTTCGTTAATTAATAACCGACCAAACGAATCGTTATTAAATATGAAACTGTCTTGTGCGAAAATCTATCACGAATATTTATTATTTATTATTTTACGAATTTTATTCCACGAAGCAATTTGAAAGTCCAAAAAAATCAATCCATTTACTTCGCAATTAATCAAACTTAATTGATTGCGCCTCTCATTCTCAAAAGAAATTAATATCGACAATATAATTAAGGTTTTAAAAAAATAGTTGAGGAAATACAACTTATAAATAAACCTTTCCCAACAAAATCGGTTTGTATCAATCGCTTCGGAATCATTTCCATTTATGTCGATGTGAAGGATGGTCGAAACGCAGAAGGTGCGCCGGCCACATTTTCATGAATGAATCGTGCGTAATGGATTGCGACATTTCTTGCGGCCTGAATGGCGAGAGTTTGAGAATGAGCAGCGTATCACAGAGCCTTCTCCTTCCTTCCCCGCCATGTCGCAATCGTCGATCTCTGCTCGAAACAAGTCATTACCTTTTTCAACGCGCGTGCAAGAAAAGCCTCGACCTTTCATCTACCCGACACGACGAAAGAACACTCGATTTTACTCGCGTCGTTGAATCGGACGTTAATTTTGTATGGAGCGCGAAGGAAGGTGATTATAGAGCGCTTACATTGGAGCCAAATATATAGCTTCGTCTACGTATTTACCTATTTCACCACGCCAGCTATTTCTAATATTTCATACATCCTACTGTATCTCATTTATCTCGTTACGTAGAAATAGTTAATTATCCTACAATCTTAATTTATCAAGCTCTATTACATTTATTAAATTTACGATACAATTTAAAGGAACATATTAATAATTAAAAGTGTTTTTCTTAAATAAGAGATGTTGCTTTAATGTCATTAATAAATTATTTTTAAAAGTAATTAATTTATAATAAAAAAGATGATAAACCCAAGACTTATGGTTTTATGTCAATGGAACGTCAATAAAGACACGATAATTGCATGTAATGCAAGTAATAACTCCATTTTGACGATCTACTTATATGGAAAACGACGGCTAAAAAATTAGTTATTATCTATTAAAGAACTCTCTTGACGTGTCGAGCCGCCTTTGTCGCACTTGGACGCGTCATGCCGGTCTAATGGATGCTCTTGTCGTACGATGACGGTGGCGACGAGGCACCGAATGCATTTAGAAAGGTCGTTAAAAACTTTTTATAGGAGCGGGCCCGCGTGCGCGCCACCCGGTATTATCTTGAGGGTGAATATGTACATAGCGGGTTTCTGCCGCTTTCTGCCTTCGAGTCCCCCCTCGACCCGTTATATACACGGTGGCACGTTCAGACATATCGCTGCCGTTAATCTTCGTGTCTTCGAGCGGGAACACGGAAACGTTTTCGAGCGAAAACAATTCGCGTTTCCGCTAGAAAAATGCGCTGGAAAAATGTACGAAATATTAGTCATCGGTTTTTAATTGCGCAAAAATTATCATTTGCGATAAAGGTATTGCGTGTTGCCATCGTCCACCTATGATTCATCATCGTTGCCCCAGTCACGCAACGAGTAACATTGAAAATTTATACTCACTCGCTCGTAAGTTGTATAATATAACTTACAAAGATATTCACGAATACGTGTATTAAATGTCAAATATGTAGCCAACAATTTGTATGTAATTTTTTACAAAAAATAAAATGTTTCCCGGAGATAATCCATCTGATACAACCGCTACCGGATCGAGCCCGAGTTAACAAATTGATGGGATAGAGTGCATCTCGTACAGGGACGACGAGCTCATAAATCCGCCGGCGTGCTCACGGATTCATGGTTCAATCAAAAAGTTCTAAACGTGCCCGCCGCTCGTGTATTCATTAGCTGTCGGTATAATCGGCGCTATAAATTCCAGAACACCACATACATTAACGTGGAGAACGCGGCTCGGGCCTCCGGAAAGCCTCCGTCAAAGATGGTGCACAACTCGCGCGATGCCGGTATTTATAGGCGCCGTTTGCTCTGTATTAGTCCAATTTGCTGCACGTCTCCCTGCGCCCTCCAATTAACGGATTAGTCGGTGCATAACACCCACGTTTTATCCGCGCGAGTCGCGAATTCCAACTCGGGTGTCGCTCCATTTAATTCTGACGATCTCGACAAATTCAACAATGTCGCTGCTTTAGGGTGTTTTTAGAAAGAAATGCCGAATCCTACAGACGCAATCCGATGAAATCGCAGGAATGCGATTGAATGTCGGAGAGAAAATATTTCTCATTGAAGTTTATATTATGCGAATAAAATAATAATTTAATAAAATAGTAATTTCCGACAAATGGATAAAAATTCATAGTTGATTTCATTGAATAGATTTTCGCTTAATTTATATTATAGCATTGAGAAAAATTTTACTTGCATTTATAAAATTTATAATTGTTAGATGGATACGTCTAATTATGAACAAAATTAATTTTATTTTAGGAAAATATATCCTTGTCGAGATGACCGCTCAACGATTATGAAAATGAATTCTGCAGACTAATTTTCTGTTTTGCTCGTGACGCGACATTCATTTTAACCGGGCGTGTTTCGCAGACGTAAAGAGCGTTTATGTCGCCAAATTCGTTTACTATGACCGTGTCATCACGCGCATACTACACGTCTGTAGCGACTTCCGACGAGAAGGAGCGACGATGCGATGGAGAAACGTGAGCTTCTCGTTGAGACATCGCACGCTTGGTGCATCTCCCCGCATGTCCCGCATGATTTACATTTTCCGCAACCTATATATCCACCCTCTATCGTACGCCAAAAACTATTCTCGTAGTCGGTCAGCTCCGCAATTTTCGCTATCCTCGTGCTGTTAGTTCGTGCCGCAATCATCATTTAATTTTCGTCCAAAATGCTAATTGAGAAACTCGCTGTCAAAAAATGTCGCGAACTCGAAAAAAAAATTCAAAGTCAAAATGAATTATATTATGACACAAAATAATTAAATACCGACTTTCTGCTCTTATAAAATAGATTGTATTAGTAAGTGTATTATATCTATAAAATTGTATTAGTAAGTCCTCTCTTTCATAATAATATCCAAATATTATGAAAGTCGAAATATAAAAGATTTAAACATTTTTTAGACTATTCATACTATTTGACTAAAATATAAGATTTTACAATTTTATTTTTTTTAAACAAAAATTTATTTTTATGTAATTATATATATATATTTTTTTTGTCTACTTTTCTCATTATTTTCTATAGACCAAGACAGATTTAATACTTTTTGGTATCGAACTATTCCGTTACTGTAGTATATTTATTACATGAAATAACGATAGCGATTCCAGCATACATGGAACGTGGTATTTCATAAAGTTCGCACAGACCTTTGATCGTGCGATGATCAATTATGACGTGAAGTTAGCGCGCGCGTTTCGCAAATGATTCTAAAGTGTGCACTTATACATCCTTCATTTTCAAACGTAATTACTAATTTCGTGCCGCTCTGGAGAACGTAAATTAATGCATACATTCGAAATGTTGATAGAAATTTAATTACATAACTATTGATTTAAGTGTATTAATTATCGATTTGATTGTTACTTATGCACTGATTGCCATAGCTAGTTTGCGGTTCAATTTCTATTAAGCTTGAAATTTCTAAATGAATTGAACAAATTCTGATAGCTCGATCAAGACTTATTATTAGAATGCATATGATATAATCGAATTAATTATCGAATCTAAGATATTTGCGTTTGTGTTTTTTAAATATACATGATTAACCATTAAAAAAAAAGATCGAGCAATCAATTCAATTTCCTTTGGTTCGTCCCATTCAGAATATTGTAATATTATCAAAAATATTGCACTAAAATGTTTACATCAACGAAACATAATCGTCTGTTAGCAGATGCATTTTACAAAAAATTTCATCATGCTTTGAAAAAATGTCACTCCACCTGTTTCCAGCATCGAAAAGCGCATTGACCCTACTGGTCGCCAACTGCTCCTGTCATTGCCCTCCAAAAATGCTAATATGTCTCTCTGATGACATAACTTTCAAGAGAACAATTTATAAAAATAATTTTTTGCAGAAATAATTATCTTAAAAAAATACAATATAAAAATTTTCATGAATGTTAAACTATATCTCGAATTAAAAGAAAAATATTTTTGAATTATTTTTACGATGTATATGTTTTTTAAATCTACGTTTTCGACTACTATACTGAAAAAACTGGGATGTTAAAAATAAACAAAATTTCGTAACGACGTAACTATACATGTAGAATGCATAAAATTTGTAATAAACTGGCAGTTCAGTTAACATACGTGCTTGATAAATTGCGGCGTGCATTGAGATGCATGCGTGGTTGGAAAACAAAACGTAGCTCGAAACACATGCATAGCACGACTTTCACGAGCGATGGCCCGAACGAACATCAGACTCACTGTATAAACACGTGTCAAACTCGAGACGTGTGGAACGCAGTTTCAAAACGAGAACGGAAGAAGGGTGAAGCATTTCAATTCTTTACGATCGAAGGACATTTCAGAAAATCACTCGATATTTAATATCGTTTTTAATTTGATTTATCATCTGCTTTATAAAAGATTGAAAGCTGTATCTTGCAAAATGATAATTATTCATTTTTCCAACAGACTAAAAGAATAATAAATTCTGAATTGATTGAACTTTTTCAATAGTATAATTGATAGATTCACTTAATATATGTATCTCAACTTTTGGATTATCATTGTCATATAAATACAGAGATCACTTTTGTCTGTTTATAGCGTCGAAATACAATCTCATCAAAGTTTTATCATTTCTTAGATAAAACTCTAATTTCGAATGTGCTCGAAAAAGTACGAATAAACCAGGATGTATCAAACGCACCTCGGCACAAAACTGTAAAAGGTTAAATCACTCGAAAACGCACAATTTTCCACTTCGTTTGCTACCTATTCGAGCATCGGTTTCGCGTCTAAACCGGTCCCAATTTAACCCGTGACTATTCCGACAAAATCTTAAGTGCTAATGGCTCCCAGAGCATCCGACAAACGTATGTAATTTCATTAGTACTCGGGACTTTCTATGCCTCGCCTTCTATTTTCCGCGCATTCCCCACAATTTGACGATAGAAAGCCTGTTTGTGGAAATTACATTTAACTCTGGCTCGCTAACCGGTGTTATCAGCAAATCCAATGTAATTTACAGTGCCAATTTTTAGTCTGCGTCGCGAATTTTACATTTACATTGTAAATAAAATTTCTACAAAATGTTTTGCAAGAATTTGCTTCAAAACTTCAGAGCAGTATTTTTTCAGAAAACTGGTGTATATTTTCTACTACAAAAAAAGCTTTGTAAAAATATACAATTCTAAAACAATATAACGAAAAATTTTAGGGTCTTAAAAAAAGAAAAAAAAATTTAAACCTTTTTCAGAATATAAAAAAATAACAAATTTATAACCACTGAAAACATTAGTTAATATGTTGAAAGTATCGTTCCTAAAGAAGAATTATTCCAAAAGATATGGCCAAAAAAATGACTTAAAAAATGCTTTAAAAATTTCTATAAAAATAATTTGTAAAATAATATTAGAAAAATATACATAACATATTTCTCATATATATCTCTCGATACACATAGTCTTTCAAAATTATGCAGAGTATGTTAACGTTAATTAGCGACAATTTCTCGTCAGAGAGAGAGAGACGTCTCGACTCGATTGCATCGATTACTTTAGAAACATCCTAATACACGTAGTAATACATTCCGATGTTCAAATGATACCGCAATAAATTGTAAGACGCATTCCTCCGCAATCCTCTTTACGCGGAATACGAAAGGACAAGATTACAAGCGAGCAACATTCTAGCAGTTAAGCGGTTATGCTCTCGCGAAGAAAAGATCAGTCGCGGTGATACTTCTAAAATTAGCTCGCCGCCGCCGCTGCGTATAACTTCCTCTCTCTGTGCGCGAATGTCGTGCGCGTAAATTCCTGCGTGCCGACGTGGACTCGAAACCGCGCGCGAATTAATTGCCGTCGAGCTTCAGAAAAGCTGCCTTGAAAAGCGCACTTCGTGTAACTAATCCCGCTCGGTGCCATAAATTTCCGGCTACCCGCTGCTTTCCCGGCATGTTTCCATTCTATCTCCGCAAGGAGGATGGCGGTTCGATAATGATTTTGCGCGTACACGCTGGCAATATTTACGCAAAGTAAGAGCATCAGCTTGGATTAAAAGTATAAAATGTTTTATTCCTACAACGCAACATCGATGTCCGATTTTACGTGAAATCTTGATAAAGTTCTTATGAGAAAGATATAGAATTAGACGTCATTTCCATAAAAATTTTCTAAAAATATTTTTCTTTTCAAGTAAATTTTTATAATTTTTTTATATGCTAATTATTATATTTATTAAAATTTTCTATCCAAGCTCGTAAATCCTATTACATATTTTGGATTATTCGAATATTGATAAATTTCGAAAAAGAGAGATTAAAAATCCTAACTTCTAATAAATAACTTCTAATTATTATTAGAAATAAGGAATTAACAAAGAGAATTAATGTTATTATTTAAAAATGGTTTTAATAAAAAATATGATATATGAAATAGCAAAATATGTAATAGGGATTTGCGAACTTGGATAGAAAATTTTACTTTTACAAATATAATAATTGGCATATAAAAAAAGTCATGCGTTACAGCTGTGCAAAGAAAGTAAAACATCGGTAGGTATTCTATCGATCCATCGCGCGGTAGTAACTCCCGCGGAGATTCCAACGACTTTAATAAAGCCATGATGTATCTGCTCCGGGTTATCAATTAGCGGCAGACGCGATTATAATCCACGAAAGCATCATCGATAACTCGCGAGCGAGAGACGGAAGTCTTAATCGCGGGCTGCGCGCTACGATGTTCATGAGAAAATTTATACCAACGTGTCACACACAGTTTCTCGTGTTGCTATCGCGGCGCCTCCGGTATTACCGCTTTTTCCACGTTGACGTCTCGTTCCGCGCGACGGGGACCTGAGACGGACATTAATTAAGGGCCCGGCGCGCAGCAGGTGTTGTAATAATTCCCTCGAATTGGCCTCGACAAGGCTCATTATGCTAAGCTATACAACACGCGGCAATACGTGATCACATGTGTCACGGCGTGGCGTCACCTCGTCCCTCGCACGGAATTATTTATCCGACTGTCAATAATGTTGCTCGATGCATATGCGCGGTGACATCAACCGTTAGCATAATTTATCACGTATGAATAAGAATGCGCGTTGATTGCGGTTATTGCTTTTTTTTTAAGACGCTACATGACGTATTAATCCCTCGAGAGGCGATATAAACCCCGACAGTTGCGGAATCGCAACGTCAATTGCAATGTTGACGCGTTGTCGATATGGCCCGTGACAGCCGTTTGATCCGCTCGTCTTGTGGCGATGTCGACGAGCAATTATACGCGCGTCACAGTTATATATTTAGAATTGTTTCGATAAGTGTATACATACACATACTCTCTAAAAGTGAATCAGTGTATTATCACTGAAAAACAGTAAATAGTCACTAATTGCAGCAGTTATAAGTACAGCACTGTAAATCAGTGATATTTTATTGAAAGAATTAGTTAATAATTTTGACTGTTTCAATCAGTAATATTTCTTTCGTTATTGTCAGTAATATTAAACTACAATTCATCTCTCTATCTATTTCATATAAAATTCAAAATTTTATTTATATATATTTACTAAATATTTATTATATCAAAAATTTTATTTTATTTATATTACATGCATATTGAACTTGCTATTTTAAATAGATAACGAACGAATAATTTTCATTAAGTCGCCAGACATTTATTTGGCCGACTCATAAGATCGATTTAACATCTGAAATTAAATCGAAGTAATATTTTTAATTTTATCTGTCGCTCTTTGCAAACTTTATATAATTCTTATGACTAAAACTAAATACGAGAGAGATAGCAATCGTAGCGGTAAACGAACGAACTATCGATTACTGGTTTTACAGTGAAATTTACTGGTTTTACAGTGAATTTTATTTTAACTGACCATAATCAGTGAGATATAAGATAAAATAACAAAAAAATAAGCGTTTCCACTGAAAATCAGTAAAATACTCACTGATTCTCAGTGAAATCTTATTTTACTGTTTAAATTAGTGATATTTTCACTGATTCACTTTTAGAGAGTATATACATACATATATATATATTTCTAAAAAAATGATAAACTAATAAATTATCTCGTTTAAATATCAAGGCGTATTAATATCTTCTATAACATAGTCATACAATTAATATCAGAAGAAAAGTAACATGAGAACTTATATGAGCCTCTCAAAAATCAAATTGATCAACTGCATTTTTTATATACAGGTATGTATCTCCTAAAATTTTTCGCACTTATTAAGAAACACCCTGTATATATCTTAATTTTAGTACTAGAGCACATGATATAGAGTATCCTACTATTAATTAATGTATTAAAATTAAGAATACAAACAGTGGACTTGATCAATTTATAATAGCTTCTGAGAGAGCTATATCAACTACATTAAGAAAAAATTATATGCTTAGAAGCACCAGTTATAGCATAAATAAATTAAATAATAAATAATATTGCAAAAAATATATACGCCCGTAATATTAAACGGAAATAAAATTGATTCGCCGCATGTGGAGATATTTTTAATTGCGATAAAATGAGGAACAATTAATGGTTACGCTGGCGTTTCGAATCGTTGCTAAAGGGACGCCATTAATAATCACGTTAAAAATAACTTCCAGCACGACCTACGTTTTAAAAAACGAGCAATATGCGCGAATCGTTGATATAAAATACGACCCCACTTTAACTCATTTTTATTGCGCCCAAGACGCGAATGATGGTCCAAAATTAACCGACACTAATTTTGATTGGCCCAAGATTAATTCCCATTTCCGAAAAATAAATTATTTCAAGCAGAAGAGCAAGTTATGCACAGATCAATGCAATTTTTCTTTCCATCATCTTTCAATGTATTATCTTCCTGAACTGCCCCAAAAATGTATATAAAGAAGATAAAAAATTTCAAATAATTTATAACGAGCAAATAAAACTTGCTTTTTAAATAAATTAATTAAATCGACTACATAAAAAATTGATTCACTAAAGAATGCTTTAGAAAAGAGCACTGTTAAATTTTACATTCATTATTTAATGTATTAATTAAGAAAAACTCCAAGAGAAGTTAATATTGAATTAAATATTGAATTCACTTCGCGTGATTCTTCAGATGGAAAGAATTTCTGATTATGAGAGAAAGATTATTAATCTTCCTCTGTAAAAATCTATTGTTTCTTACTTTCCACTCTCTCTTTTCTCTCGCATAAAAAAGTATATTATTATTTAATAACCTAATATAAAGAGCGTTTCAATATTAATACATTACCAATAGTTAAAGTGAGAGAGAGAGAGAGAGAGAGAGAGAAAAATCAATGTATAATATATAAAATTTATAAAAACGAACACATTTATTATCAAACTTTAAATCAGATAAGCAAAAAAAATCGTGCAATCGTACATTTAGAATATTTATAAAGCTTGCACCAGTTACATGCATTTGAATTCAGTATTATAGTCTTCTTGATACATATTATAATTAGCGAATCACTATTGTGTCACACAGCAACACATGCAACATTTCTTATAAATATATTTTTAACAAAATCACGATCTTTTTTGATTACCCGATGTAAATAAAGGATTTATTCATATACTTCCTCGATATAATGCGACATAATAAATCAGCAATGAGCCGTGATTATGTTCACTTACCTTTTCGATGGCTTCCAGCGCCGCTTCAGCACTCCCAGCATGAGTAAACCGATGAGGATGAAGCCTAAGCGCTGACGGATCTCCGACTTGCAGCTACGTATTAAGCACCAGCACCACAATCGATCACTACCGAATCACACAATAACCGGATAATCTCGTCGATCTCCCGGGAGATCTCTATCGATCGCACACGAGTCACACCATGATCTCTCCCGGACGAGAGAGTTTTTTTTTTCGCGCGGTCGTTTCCCACGAAGTTTGATCGATTTCGCGATGATCGGCGTTCACCTGTTAAATAGGTACTCGTCGTCGTTTAATCCCTTTGCGGAATCACTTTGATATACGCGAATCGCTCTCTGCGTTTCTGAAGTAGCTTTTTATCATTCTCTCGTTATTGCACGTCCTTATTTACCGGGTATCTGAAATCATAACAATAGAAATGCAATTTAAAATTAATGTAGAATTTAAATATTAATGTAGAATTTAAATATAAACGAAATGATTAAAATATATCAATATATTATTAATATATATATTATTAATGATATGACTTTTTCCGGAAAAAAAAAAGATGATTAATAATTTTTTTTTAACGCGCGAGTTGAACATGTAAAGTAACTAAATTAAAATTCTTTTTAATATATTCTTTTGTATAAAAAAAATTGGCTAATATTTTTATTACAGAACAAGTTTATACATATATGAAAATTTATATCGTAAAATTATATTATTTATTAGAAACATTCTCTTTTAAAAAATTATAAAAAAATTTATTTTCAAAATAATATGTTGCAAAAAAGTAAAATTTAAATATTTTAAAACTAATATTACAGTTATAGTGATTGTTTTAAAAAAAGCTCTTTAAAAATGTATATTATTTAGATTCTAAATAAATTTATCGCATTTATAATTGTCGAAATGTAAAAAAATATTATTCCATCTTAAAATTACATCACGCGTTACATGTAAATAAGGTACAATATTATTTCTCGCATGCGGAACATATATAAATCCTGATACTTTGGTGTATACTATGGTGTATTATTCCGCTGGCGGAAGTTTGTTAACGAGCAACACAACAATTCCGCATGAACCGTTAAATATACAGTTTACATCAAATGTTACACGAACTACGATCTATTTTTTTTTCGTTATTGCGCTGCAGCGTCGTATTGCGCCATTTTATGCGACACGACTGTAAATTCATGTAGTATGTAACGCAGCAGCGAAGATTCTATTTACCATTCACAAAGGATCGCATAAATAATAAAGCATGCTGCTCTACAAATGTTTATCCTGCTTCCGGGGCCGCGGAATAATTTATCACCCTTCGAGAGAGCGTCACGTTGTCATCGTCGTCGGGAGGGACAGAATTAATCGATATCTCGAAGGCTTGCTCAAAATCGCACGTTCAATGCGCTTTCATCAAAAGTCATTTTTACATCGTTGCTTTAATTGAACGCCGAGAAATAAGATCGAAAATTCTCGCCTCGTGAGGAATCCGATGATTAAACAACGAATAATAAATCACGTCTCTCTAATTAAGACGATAATTAATCGACAGCGTCCCCGGGGGACGTGAATCTTTTGTCGGATACCGAGGAAAATTGGTCTTGATTGGTCTATAAAAACTGCATCGTGTTTTTCTCTGAACGGAGAACACAGCCATGTTTTTATTTTAAGGTAAGTTATTAGCTCTATTAGTTCATTTACCTTATAAATTGTAAAAAAATGCTATTATCTTATTACGCGTAAATTTGTACACATACAATAATGCTAATTAAACTATTTAATGAAGTGCCTTAATTTCATATATTCTTGAAAAGAATTTAATTGAAATCTTAATTAAGTAGCCTCCTTAATTATCTCGAAATTTTTTATCGTTGTATATCTCCGAAAGAATATGAATCTTCTCAAATTAAATTTAAAAAATCAATATTTACCATTATATGATGTTAAATTTCTATAGATATAGTCAAATATATTTGCGTTCGTTTATCGCCCAAATTTTACATTGCAATGTCCATTGTCAAATATATTGATATTTGAACAGTCAATGTCGATCGTAAATAGAAAATAAAATTTTATTTTTCACTGCAAAAATCAAACAAATGATTGTGATTATGTTTTGCAAATACGAGAGCAATACAATCATTGATTTTCGATTCTCAGGAATAACAGGAGGAAATGACGTTTAGGCTCGTATTAGAATGACCTTAATCTGCTTTCTGAGATTATTGGTTTGCAAGCAATCACGATCAATGCGGCTGAACATCCAATTGCCGCGAAATTGCATAATCCATGCTCAAAAGTTATTTCGAGCCCAACCGCAGCCGCGTGTAATGTACAAATGAATGATTCGATCAATATTTTATTTGTTGTACATTTAAATTATATTGACAATGAGTTATTACAACGTATTTACGTGATACACGGACACAAATAATATGATTATAATCATTTTGTCGAGAAATGAAAAATTAAAAGACCATCATGGAAGATATTAATAGTTATTTCGCTGAATATTGTTACGATTTTAATCGCCTTTGTAGTAAAATACGTAAATACGTAAAATACGTATGCAAGTAATGTATCACAATTATTCGTATTTGACTGAGCATTGTAGAGATAAATTAAATACAAAATTATTTAAAAATGTATATATCAATATCTTTATAAATAACGTTTTGTTATTAATAAAAATGATTAAATATATTTTGCATCAATTTTTAATGGAAGCAACACAAATTATGTTCTATCATTACAATAGTTTCTATAATATGGTAAATTAATTTATTAGTAATAATTACTTAACAATAATCAATCAAAATTAGTTTTTCTTTAATGACCTTGTTTCATGACTTTATGAAAACATATTTTTAAAGGAAGGTTCTATATTTTTTAATGGAAAAAATATTTAAAAATATCTATCCACTTAAATTTACTAGGTCTTATTTGGAAAATTAATCTATCAATTAATTCCGATTTATTAATATTTAAATAATACTAAATATATGTATAAACTTACATAATAATTTATTAGATTTTTATATTTCTTTAACAGTTGCTTATTGTGTGTAAAAAATTAACAATCCATCATCATATATCAGATTGTTAATGTACTCAAATTTAAACAAATTGATATTTAAAATGCTACCAATTAGTTATCCAAATATTAACAAACATTACAATATACTTATTTATATCGAAAGAAATATCTTAATTAAGGAGATATCGTAATTAAAATATTCCACTTCTGAAAATTTAAACAATTTATCGCTCGGATATTCGCGTTACATACTTCCAAAGCACTCACGATGCGTGCATATTTAACAGCAGCTCCGTTCGTAACACGTATTAATCGCGCGATTGCATCGATATTCAAGTAGCTCGAGATACATCTCGAGTGTAATCGTAGAAAAGCCACGATGCAACAACACGATTTGACGTCTCGCTTGATTTATGTCGAATAATTAATATCGCATGTTAATTAGCGGAAATTATATTCCGCCGTAATAATTCTTCGTATTCTAACACGTATCAATCGATAATAATTCTCGCACTTTGGGCTCGTCGATCGTTCGAGCTTCCGCGTGAAGTTCGTCAATAAATCCGAAAAATAACGACGCCATGAAAAAATGTCTAACTCACCGGACGCTTGCCTTTCGGAGAAGACGAATTGACAATTAAAAATCGCACTCGCGTCTCGGAGAACGAGCTCCCAGGATCACAGGACGATCAATAATCGCAACGCGAGTTCGAAACTAGAACATCGGCAGCCGCCTCCTCACATTCGGAGCAGATATCGCGCGCTCCGAATCGCTTGAAGTTCGTCGCGATTCGCTCTTTCTGCTCACGTCGCGTCGGTATCACGTGATTTTCGAATCGCTTGAGAAATTAACGCGAGCAATGGAATGGCGGACGAGGAGGCAAGGAGCGAGGAGAGAATATCGATCGGTTTACTCACCTCATTTCGCCGGTTTCAAGGATAGCTTCCGGTCCCACTGTCTCACGCGATCGACGATTCCGCTGCTGGCGGCTTCCTACGCATCTCGGCTGTCTCCGTCCGACTTTAGACTTCAGCGGGCACGGGACGAACGACGTCTCCGACGAGACCCTGCTCTCGAAATTCGACCCGGTGACCGCGATTCCGCGCGACGTGCGGATGAGCGGACGACGGAAAACGGAGGAGCGATGCAACGCCAATATCGATGTTACATCAACGCGAACGGAGAGCGCATCGGCGGGGAGATGTGTTGAAACTTCACGCGCGCACGCACGGAACGACGCAACGTACCAGTCGCGCGCCGAACTCGGACTGAACGGTTCGTAGAGCGAGAGACACGCATCCCGCTATCCCCTCTCTTCGTCGCGCGCACCGGGAGCTCTCCCCACCACCGCGCAGCTAAGTTGCCCCCACCCCCCGCCGCGCGTCCTAGGCAGCTGCGCCTCCGCGAGCCGAGCGAATTCCGAGAAATGCTTCGGTAAGTGATATTCGGTTACGCAGTTTTTTGGTGTTTTGAAGCCGCATTGTCTTGCCCGATATTTGTTTTGGCTAACGCGTGCCTCGAGTTCAACGATGTGGAAGTTTACAAGCCATTAGACAACGACGAGCAGAGAGAAGTACGTACTTTTCAACTAATGAATATGATTTTCGCGCGTAGAATAATTGGGTCTGTTCTTTTTAGCTGCACTGCTACACTAGTGCAATAAGTTAGAAAGAGACAAACATACTTTCTTTCACTCTAACTAATTGCACTAGTGCAGCAGTGTAGCTAAAAAGAACAGGCCCATTGTTAGGTAAGAACGAGTATGTTATAAGCCATTTTAAAATCTTATCGATGCTCTCTTATATTTTTGTCCGAGATATAATAGAAACATAAATTTTTCCGTTTTTCCTCTTATCTTTTTCGTCTTTTTATCGAAAATCCGCCGCACAATTAATGCTCATGAATCAGTAAGCATATCTATGATTCATTTTTGAAATCAATTAGAAAGTTACGTTTAATATTTAAATATTGAACATTCTGCGTTCGTATTATCGTAATTATGTGGATAATAATAGAATTATTACATTTTTTCACGCATAGAATGTCGAAATAGATTACATATATTATGGATTATTTAAACAAGTTACATCGTAATTTAGAATTTTGATTAAGGTTAGGTTAGCATTTAGATGCTTGATATACGTAAAAAACCTATGCACACATACAAGATATAAAGGTGAAATAATTTCAAGAATATTAAATTGATTAATATAAAATTATAATTTTTTTTTAATATTATTTTTTTAATTAACAGTCATGAAGCATGGATATCTAGATACGAAGTGTCCAACCAACAATGTCTAGTGATATGTATAGAAATGTTAACTACTAAGACATCAATAAACCCTAGTATGCAAGATTTATAGGGAGTTCTAATGCATCATTTATGCATTTATAGGAAACTCTGTGTTAATCTATCAGCATGACGATGCAAAGCACGACCTTGAACATGGACCCAGGTTGAAGCACTGACATCGAATGCTCTTCCGCGATGCAACGGTATATTTTTTTCGGATGACAAGATAAGAAATACTTCGGGAACACTCACAAATTTCATTAATTCATTCAAATATCGTGATCTTAAAGTGGCGCGAAGATAGTGATTTATGAACAGGTATGTCTCTTAAAAAAAGTAATATATTAAATTTGCATAAAATGTAAATTTCTAATGAGCCAATCGACAGTTCGATCAAAATAATTACATGTTCGAAAGTTTTTTATTGATACATTCAAATAGCATAATAGCTTTAAAGCGTTGCGTACATAATGACCTTATGTTGTTGATGGGCAAGGTTACGTCTCTTTAAGAAATTAATTTATATAAAATATGCCTTTTTAACGCGAATTGGCTCAATAGAAATTATTTGTGCGAGATATTATTATTTTAAGACATTTTAAGCAATTCAATTTTATTATTTAGAAAATTTTAAAGAGTTTACTTTATCGCAAGATTAATGTATTTAAATGTCACAATTTTAAAATAGAGATAATGATTTTGTATTATTGATAAAAAAGATATATCTCTTAAGAAAAGTTAAACACATTTAAGTACTAAAGAAAAAAGAAAAGTTTAACATTTAAATACCAAAATATAAATTTCTAATGTGAATAAATCAATTTGACAGAAATAATTATTTGCTTGAGAGATTATTCGTAATTTAATCATTATTTTTTCAATCATTATTTTAAACGATATATATATATATATATATATATATATATATATATATATATATATATATACATGTATATATAATATATTATATTGTTATAAAATTTTATAATAATGGAATTAGGCGCTTTATTATGCAATAATTGTATGTATATAGAATGCATGCAGTTTGAGCATTCAATCTTATTTGTCTATGATATATTTATATAATTTGGCTGGAAATTTGATTAAAGTGACGACGATTCTCTCTCATGTTATAATATATTTGAATAACATCGTTAGAAACCGGTTGCGATAAGATAACTAATGTACGTCATATTTGAATTAATCAGAACTATGTGGTCAAAACGTTTTATGAAACCACATAAAAAGATATGCTACTGAATTGATCATTAAATTAATCTTAGGAAAAATGATAAAGTACAATGCCATGTGAGATAAATATTTCTCTCTTGTGTTGCAAAGTTTGATTTACATAGTTGATATTATCGTATTATCATTAATTACAGACGAATTATAGCGGAAACTTGTATGCATATGCAATTACGATATGTTGCATCGACTATAGAAAAATTCTTTGGAATATCTTTACGAGATTGACATGGTTCAATGCGAGAGTAATTGCAAGTTGCCGCTTCTTTGAGTACGACTCTGTGCGCGCAATTTGTCGGATACTTATAGCAACCATTTATCACGGAAGCAAAATTAATTTAGATGCGTACCATGTTGCATTGGCGTCGTTCGTGCTGGACATTTAACATCTGTCTACGCCATGCATATGCACATGCTTACATACGTGCCTATGCAAATCCATGTGTTTTACCTCTTCGCAGCATTCATTCGAAACAGAGCAGTGAAACCGTATGCAAACGCCGGCTAAAGTAAATATATATTTTAATGTATACAGTACAATTTACCTACGGTAATAACTGGGTGGAAATGCGTGGAGAAGCGTGCTCCGCATTTAATCTTGAACATCTCGTGTAAATTTTTATAAATAGATTATTCATCGTTATCATTATGATAAATATGTCGCAATGTTAGAGTGATACTCATATCACATTACATAATAATAAAAAGTCTTATTCTTTTTCTTGTATCAAATATTTCTGGAATAAAATTGCAATAAAAAGCATTTAATTAAAAGTGAATGTCGAAAAGTTCCGCTTTGATATGGTAAGTGGTCCAATTTCGACGACAGTGAGAGAATGCAGTCGTTCCTTAATACGAATGTGTATGCATGAAGGTACGCGTCAAATTTTCCGAGATATTTCGCCGCGAACGAGAGCGTATTTTTAAATTCAAATGAGATTTAAAGAGGGCCCGCGTGCACCGTCTAAATTTGCACGCGGAAACGTAGCCGTCGCCGAGACGGCTAATCGGGTGTGCCAATTGTTTCAACCCCGTCGTGTTTCGGTGCCGTTCCGTTCCGGATTCGCGTTCTCCGGACACGGCCGAATTCCCGAGCGACCGCGCACAGCTGAGCGGGCTCTCGGCGCGGATGCATCGATTTTTCTCTCGTTCGCTGCACCGCTGAGATGCAGCTCCGCCCGCGGATGCATCTCCTCGCGTGTGAGTTTGCCAACATCTTCTCCTCTTCTTCTTCCTTTCCGCTCCGATTCCGCATCCTTCGTCAAGCGGAAGAGTTAAAATGCTCCTTCGAAAACGTGGCAACAAGAAATATTGGCTCTCTCTACTGTCTTTGACATAAAAGATATTTTGAGAAAATAATTATTAAAAAAGTAAAAATAACTCTTATTATTTATTTTACTTTTGCTCAAAGATTAACGAGTGAGTTTTGTGATCTGAAAAGAGTAAATCTTATCTTTATTTTACCTTTTGAAAGTATTGAAAATGTAGCTCTCCTAAAATTATATTAAATATAATTCGGGATTTTATAAATAACATTTTGTAAAATTTTAATAATTAAAATAAATAATTTTGTAGGAACTTCATGTAAGATAAAAGATAAACTTTTGCGTAAATGCGGTAAACATTTTTTGCAAACATGAATTTTCATAAGAAATATAATTTATTATTTATATGCATATATTCTCAATACCATATATATATACATATTATGGAACAAATTTCTTATCGTAAACGCACGCTACGAAAAATCATGGAAAAAAGAGCAGGATCATTTCTCATGAGGGGGACGAGATCAAAGAATTCAGGGTCAAGTTCAACCATGAATGATGAACCGAACGAAAGAAGCTGCAGGTGAACGTCGCCGGCAATGTTAACGTTGTAGCAGGACTGGTTTCTCAAGATTTCACGGTTCTTTGAACAGGTAGTTCCCGCAGGACATGCGCGAGTGGCAAGGGTGGAAAAAATCGAAGGGATCGAGAGCTCGGTTGTGAACTCGTCATTGAAACTGATCGCTCTACGCGGGTGGTACATCACTAATTGCGTCTTATTCATAGGCAATCATCTACTTCTGAACGATCACGCTGCGCGTATCGTCTTTCGAGCCCACCTGTGGCCTCGAAATAATACCGTGAAATTGTAACTATGAATCGTTTCCCAGATATATCACGCGTATTTCTTCTTTTAAATACAATGCACATTATGCTTGATATCGGAGTTGAATGGTGATTTTTCGGGAAATTAATAATCTTTAAAAAAATAATTAATCGATTTAAACATGTATGTACGTATATATTTGGAAAAAATTAATAAAAATTAATATATATTTCTAGACAAAAATAGAGATATGCCATTATATATAAAACTAAAATTTAATACATAGTGCATGTGTACACATACATACACGCATAGTAAAATTTAAAAAAACATTTTTTATCTTTCTTTATCTTTTTATTTTAAATAAGATTTTTATATTTTTTTAATTTTTTTTAACTACTATTGTTATATTAATTGTTATATAATGTCACTTCAATAGAATTTTATATATTAAGAAATAACTGATCTCTTGTTTGACAGACAATTTCCATATTCAATAGCTTTATTATCGAAAGGATTTTTCAGAGAGCAAAACTTTCAAGTGAGCAACTATTAAAAGTTTCATAGTCCATTTATGCTCATTAAAGAATTTTATGAGAGTGGTTCTCATCTCATCTCTCACATAATAAAACTTTTAAATTAAACAATGGAATCTTTTATCGCAAATAAGAGAAAATATCGCAAATAGATTTGACTCAATTAAATTTCTATTCTCTAAAATTGTCATTTTTAATATTATAAATTTTTATTGAATACTATTTAAGACTCTAATTAGAAAGAATTTTGTAAAAATTTGATACTTTTGAAAATCATTTCTTTCAAAATTTTTTCCTATCTTCTATCTAATAAGCAATGTAAATTTTGACATAAAATTAAAAATTTCATCTACAAATTTAAATATTTTAAGCATTTTGAAAAAGAGAATGCTATTTTAGTATTTTGACTCCACATTAAAATACGATTTAGAATCAAATTACATCGAATGAGCCTCAATTCAATTTATACGTCTCGAGATCAATCGATCATGTTTACATAGTTTGATGTCGCGAGAAAAAGGTCAGTCGGTTAGGTATTGCGGAATTGCGACAGGAAACCGAAATTGATATTCGTCTCATATACTTGCAATATGCGTCCCATTCATCTTGTCGCATTCTTTATGTTCAACTCCGAGAGAGAAGGAAAAAGAGAAACACATTCTGGTCTTTCATTCACTGTCCCCCTGTCCCGTACCATCTGGTCTTCCACCTGCGCTCAGCCAACTGTTTCTTTACCATTGCAAGCAGAGCAGGTCCGGTTTTTTCATTCCGACCGTTTTCAGTATCTTGTTTCTCGACGACGAGATATAGCGAGCGAGATAATATCGATGCATATTTAAAGTCCGCGAATTGTCTTTCTCGTTCCGCCATATGGACTAAAATTTCGCACTTTAATACCGAAACAATCGAAAATCCAGGCATGTGAGTTGAGCAAATTTGTTTTTCTCGGTGAAATTTTAAAAGAAACAAATACAAAGTCACAGATTTGCATAAATGTTTCACGTGGTGAGATTGTTTTGCAAGAGGATTTTTTAAGCCACAATTATCGAAACTTGTGTGTGTATATTTAAAACAGAGAGTCGTGACTATAATTGTTGACTTTTTCGTTCACTTGTAAAACATAAAAATTATAACTTTGTAATGAATTCTTTTTTTCGCAAATTATATGATGTTTAATCTGCAACTTACGTAATGCTTAATGTACTTACTGTTGAAGTAATAATTAACCATTATATATTGCTTTCGTTTTTACGTGTACTTAAGTATCACGTTGATTCAATCTCACGCAAATTAAGGGTCATAATAATCTTCCAAGTCTTTGTTGAAGACGTCCAATACCGCACGTCGTTATTACAGCGTGATTCTTATCTTCTTAAGTTTTAAAAAATTTTCCTTTGATCTTTTTTTTGATTTCTAAAACAAAAGAATATAAGACAAAAAATTGGAAAAATCCTCGCGCTCGTAGTTCTCTCTTATAAAAACTTTCTTATAAAGACTTCTCTTTTATAAAGATTCTTTTAATTATAAAAACTTTATAATTCTAATATTTTATTAATAAAGTAATTCTTAGAGAAATATTTTAATAATTATAAAAAAAAATTGCATATATGTTAAAAATATAATATAATATAATATGTTAAAAATATAAAAGATAATACTTGGTCTCTCGTGTTTTTATATGTTAAGATATATTCTCTTATTATTCTATTGCGTTTCAAACTTTTACATTTTTTAATCAACATCCATTAAAAGTCTTCAATATAATTACAAAAAAATAAGTGGTTCCGGCCGGGATCGAACTGGCGACCTTCTGCGTGTAAAGCAGACGTGATAACCGCTACACCACGGAACCTTGGTGACTTACGCTCGTCGTTATAACTTTGAATAGCAGCACACCTTTGTATATGTACAATTTTTATTTTCACATAATTTCATTATTTAATATTAAAAGGTTTATGAAAAAATTATCATATACGAATTTTGTGATCATATACATATACATATACATGAGTTATAAAATCATTTCATATATTTATTTATATATTATTTGTACTCACAGTCGATAAATTACACGATTTTGTCTCGTGTTATATAGATGGCAACTGTGATCTAGACATATGTATATGTATCAAAAACAAACCAGATTTATTTCACAAATTTTATATATGTATATGAGTTAGATTTGTATTTCTTCTATGTTATGTATTTTGAGTTTAGATATTTTGAATTAGTAACATTTTAATATATCTTTTTTCATTTTACTCTTATTTTACAATTTAATATAATTTTTTATATAATATTTATTGCTTTTTACATAATTTGTGATATAGAAATATAAATTAGAGATTTTACAATCCAAATTATAAAATTTTTAAATCTATATTTTTCTGTTTTGGCAAGATTTTAATTTAATAAAGATATTTTTTTCTGAATTTAATATAATGCTTAGAGAAAGAAAGAGAGAGATTTGGATAGTTTTTTTTATAATGCTGCAATACATTATAATCTCTTAGAATATACTACAAATAATATAGTTTCTTATTAACATTACACATCACATTTTATTTTATTTTATTTTATTCTATTCAATCTTTTAATGTTTGATAAGATCTTTTAAAGAATTACGAGGTTCTTATATTCGTTGCTCTGTGATTAATTTTTTCTTTTCTTGATATTTTTTTAAATTTATTTAGAAAATTCCAAACACACACAAAACTCTTCTCTTTCTCTTAATTATACATATAGTGATTTTATAAAGACCAAAATTGCTTTTCAATTGTTCGAAAAAGAATTGTAATGTAGAACAATTGTAAGTTGTAAATACTCTGACCAAACCATACTCGACTATTTCAACGATTGAAGCTGTTGTATCATTATCAAAGAATGAATGTTTATGCTTTCTTGGATTATTTAACTGTACTAGTTGATAGCAATCGGTTGATCATTTCATAGGCATGAGAAATTGCCATAAATCAATTCGCGGTAGATACATTAAATCCCCTGATACCATACAATACGCGACGCATTTATTATAATTGCGAATGTATTCCATCACTCTCTACATGCGCGATTTACAACCAAATTGGCAACGTTAAAATTACATATTGGCAAAATTAATTCGTCGAAACATTTGCGTATTCACGAGATGCTTTAATTTTATTCGATTCGACACAAATCACATTGACATATATGGAAGAGTACATTGAAAAATTTAATTTCAATTATCAAAAAACAGTATTACATTTTCATAGAATATAAATATGTATGTATATATGTATGTATATATGTTTATATACATACAAATCGTATTTTTATTAAAATATTATTATCGCAAAATATCAACCTATACATTATAATATTTTTATACGTTATAATATATTAAAGTTCGACATTTTATTATAATATTGCTATTGAAAACTATGTTTAAATTTGTAATGTTTGTATTAGAGAATATATCATCTCCTCTATACTTTATACAGAAATATTATAAAATATCAAGAATTATAATTTTTTTATGGAATGAATTATTATTAGGATTTATACTATGATTTATGGTTTTCTACGACAATTAATCACGAACTATATGCCGATTATTATTGTATCCAATAATTTATTATTAAGAAATGAATATCAGATATCTATGATAATTTATTTAAATTGTCGTTTTTATCTAAAATTATTTAAACTGATAAATATTAATGTACGAACGGTACATAAGTATTAATGTTGCGATGTTTGTAATGAAATTAGATTAATAGCAAAACTATAATAATAAATCAATGATTGATTCACTATTAATTCCGACTTTATCGATAATACGAATAACTCCGACTTTATCGATAATACAAAATATGTCGGAAATATTTTACAATTATATGATACATTGTAAATATAGTCGTACAAATATAGCATAATTATTACATATAAAATCCTTAATATTTATTATATTTTACAATATTAAGTACTTTAAAATTTGATAGGCATTTATAATGTTTGAAAAGTGAGATGTATGTCAAGTTCCTCGGTAGTATAGTGGTTAGTATCCCCGCCTGTCACGCGGGAGACCGGGGTTCGATTCCCCGCCGGGGAGATTTTTTTTTTTCAATACATTCTTCCGTGTCATAATTATGTATTAAATATTTGGCTTTTTTATAATCTTAATTTTATCATATTCTTATAAAATTCTCCTTTAACAAAATTTTTTTCAACCGAAGCATTCCCATTACACACATACACACATTCTTAAAATCATTAGGCACATACATACACAAACATATAATTTTATATAGATTAAATTATTTTCTCCATCAATTTTTATAATTAATTTTTCTTCAATAAGATTTTACTGTATCACGTATTTTTTTTAAATATATTTCCTTTTAAATATGGTTTATCACATATAAACGACTTAAATTTTTTTTATTATTTTTTTGAATGAAAAATATTTCGATATATTTCAATCTTTTTTATTAAAAAAATTATCCTATCATTATATTTTATTGAGAGTTTAGCATTTTAAGAAATGGTATGAGTTAGTATTAGTATCATGGCATAAATTAGTTACTGTTATTATCCTGTGAATGTGTTAGAATTTCTATAAATTATATAAAGATTTATATATAATTTAAATACATGAAATATATACATAAGAGATAATTTATTTTTGCAAAAACATATTATAATCATATTAAACATATTAAACATATAACATATTAAACATATTAATTTTGCAATTTATGTATTTATAAGAAATGTAAAACAATATAATAGACAAATTAAATAAATATATCAAAGTAAAATATCAATAATAATTAATAATAGATAAGAAAATGACATAAATGATATAAAACTTATTTTTCTTAATGTACTGTAAATAAAATAGTTATTGTAGTATTGTAGTATATATATATATATATATATATATATATATATATATATATATATATATACAATACTACAATAACTACAAATATACAAATGTATATAAATAGCGCAAAAAACATACTCTTATATAACCTACATTTGCATTAGACACACATTTATATAATTATAATCACACAAAGATTGATTCTTTTATATATACATATACTGATATTTTGCTTATTAAAACAAAATATTAGTATGACATCATAATAATAATAATATAAATATATAATAATATATTGGTGATATTTTATAATATTAAATATATAATATATGTATAACACATCAATTATATTGATAATTATTCTATATTGTAGTATTTGCTTTATAATATACATTATAACTATAAACTAATTTAAATATAAATAATCATTTTCAATTAAAAGCAATTTTTTATATGCAAATTTAAAAAGTGGGAATATATATAATACCTCTTTCTATCTATTCTAGAAATATATTTCTCTATTCTTCTCGAGAGCGGATATTTATTGTTTATATATATAAAAGCAGAAGCACGGCACAGTTACAAAATGTGATAAATATATTGACTAAAGTTATCAATAAAGTCTGATTAAAGATTTAGATTCGTTATTGTGCTGCTAATTGTAAGAGATGAGCACGAAGATCGAGTGGAAAGTCAATGCGCAATATTATATTATAAGTGAAATTCATAATAATTAGTTCACGATGTTCATTCTTTATCGATGTAAATTTTTTAAATGTAAATTTTTTAATACCGTATTACTATCGGAACTTTTAATTCGTCCAGACAGTGGATTTTGCAATTAATTTGACGCAATATAAAATAAAATTAATACACATTTCATTTATGATCAGTTTCCCTTTTTATGGCTATAGCAAGACAGGAAGCAAGAATGATACCGGCAATCTAAAAAAGAAAATATATTTTTATATTTAGAGATATATTTATAAAATATTATTAATTTTGAATACGTTTTTTACTTTAATTATAAATATCAACATATAATTCTTTAATTGAATAATGTTTTTTAAAAGCACACATTATTTTCACTTTTCCTCTCTCTACCAGATCCAGATATTTATTTATTTTCCTTTATTGCGCTCTTAATTAAAACTTGAATTTAATTTCAATAAGAGCGAGGCAAATTCTGACACGGAATCGACTTGACATATTTAATTAAAATGCCTTGTAAAATAAGCAAAACGAATAATTTACTTGCCTCCACAAAAGCTATCCCAATACCCACGCCGATCAAAACTGTAGCGCCCTTGTGGACTCGCATTTCCAGCTTGCTGAAGCAACCCTCCTGATACACTGCTGGATTGTTAAGTTGACAATTAATTAACTGCGTATCTGGCATGCAACAAGAGGACGGAAAGTTTGACGTGAATCCATTAGCCGGGGCCCAATCATTGGGACCATCTACGCCACAACATTGCAACTATCATATGAAAAGACAAGATTAACGAATTAATGGGATTTAATCAATTAAACAATTATTAAAAATCAATTTAATTTAATTAGAAATCAATCATCTTTTTTATGTTGCATATACATTGCTTATTTTAGTTTTTCAAAATAAAGAAAAGATATTTAAGATATAGAAATATCAAAAAGTAGTTCAAAGTATGAATTATTATTAATGTAGCAGAGCTATGAAAGAGAACACATTATAGTGAATTCGCAATAATGAAATGACTTTAATTGCTCGCTGGTTATTTGCACGCGATGATCGTTTCATGTAACCTATCATCATTATGGGAGTTACCATTGTTTTCTCCATGACATGAAAGTATATTGATTTTATCATCTCGCCTTTGTATTGACAAATCCATTAGTGTACTGCGTTCCAGATTCAGTATACTGACCTTTTGCTGCACGTTATCCCAGGCCATTTTATCAGCTTCCGTATAATTCTTCATCGATTCCTTCAAAGTGTCTTTCATCACCATGCTGAAATCGTTCTTAAACACCGCCGCTGCTATGCCCACCGCGAGCTCGATCACGAAAATTATTAACAGCGCGGCCGCAAACTAAAAATTATGTTTGACATTCATTTCATTTATCTAATTTTTTCACCACGTTAAAATGATTATTTATTTAAAATTATTTATTTGGTTTTTCGCAAAAAGAAATCTATCTTTTAAAGGTATACAAAATATAGATAAAGATAGATCAAACACATATGTAAATTTTTCGATCTTGAAGTCGAATAAAAAATAATTAAAGAATTTATAATTAGAATTAATATTATACATAAAATTCTCTGGACACTACAAACATAAACAGTTTTTCGAATAATCGATATTTTTTATGAAATAAATTTTTATATTATTTATTTTTTGTTTCAATTATTTTTAATTATTTCATAGATAAAACTGTATCGCTTTAAACTGTTTTTATTTTACGCGGGATTGATTTTTTAACTTACGGCGATTAACAAATGATAATGCTCCTTGATCGCTCCATAACAGCCTAGAAAAGCTATAATAAAAACGATAGCTCCCGCAACTATGAGTACTACAGGTGGTGCTATTATTCTGCCTTCTACAAAGTGACTGAATTCACCAACATCCGCTAATACGCACGCACCAGCCGCGATGATACCTATACCGGATATCTGGAAAAATCATCGAAATTCTTCAAAGAATTCAAAAAATGAGAAATATGCATATGTATTTTTACATATAAAAGTATCTCTTATTTGAATTTTCTAAAAATGATTTTTATTAATATTTAATAGACTAAGAAATGAATGGAATTATATTTTTAATATATTAATTGAAGTACAATCCTCGAAAAGATTATTATGCGAAATATGTATCACAAATCACTGAATTCTTTTACGCGCAAGGAATCTGAAAACATCTTACACATTTCTTTAAAAAAAATCAATAAAAATTCGGTAAATTCTCAGAACTACAAAAAAATTACCACAAAGACATAAAAAAGATGCTTTTGAATTATTTAAAAAAAAAAGATTTTTGCTATCCAGATTATTCTCAGCAAGATCGCTCTTGCCGTCTCGTTTTACTTACCGCGAATACTAGATTGAAGATGAAGAGGATGTACTTGATGACATTCATCCCACAAGACTCCATGGTAGCAATTTGTCTCACAAATTGATTTTATTATCTCGATTTTATTATTTTAATTTGGAATCGACCTCACGACACTTCGCGGGATTCAAAAAGCCATACGCATAATCGACCGACTTGTGTTCTGTGCGATGGCCGTACAGTCAATGGAAGCGATTTAGGTGGTACTTACCCCTTAGTCTGAGTCTAGGCGACGAAGGGCTTCGATCGAAATCCTCGCCCTCGCCAATACAATAGACATGCAGACACGACCTCATTGGTCGTTCAGGGCGATGTACGAGATCCTTTCGTGGCTGTTCCGTTTCCAGCCTATCATTGATCGGCGATCCTCGATAGAAAGTACTAGGTGGTCGTCGATGGTAACCATGGTCACCTTGCCCACCGCTACCCCGGGTCAACCCAGCTCTTCAGGAAAAGCGAATAAAAAAAAAAGGATGCTTGCTATTTGTTAGCGTATATAAAAGCACACTGTTCGTCGTGCGAATCATTCTCGGCTTTGGGTTCGGTGTCCTCTTCGACTCGTACCTGGCCCGAGCCATCGATCCAAAGACCGTCAACAGACAACGCGCGAAACCGTGAAAAGCCTTCGTCGATTACGTTTCGCGTATCGATGAAACGTTAAACATTGATCTCCTTTCTTGATCCTTCGTATTCGAATATTTAAACTATTTAAATATATGACTTTTTCAATAAGTTTCTTTAGATATTGCTTTAATACGGATTTGCTTTTTGAGGTGTTTAGATTAATAACGATTACGTATTTTCATGGATAAAGCGATAAAAATATTGATCAATTCGCGTGCGAGAAAATAGTTTAATCAATATCTTGTTATATATGTATTATTCAAAAGTAATATATTAAAACAGAGATAAAAACATTTTAAAAATAGAATTACGTCATGTTATTTTTTGTACATTTTATTTATTTTATTTATTACATTATACATAGAATTTATTAATTCGTGAATAAGTTTATATTCTTTTACATTTATTTATGACTGTTTTAATATTTGTCCTATTTAATAATACAATTTTTTTGGCAATATCATACGTGATGTATGAGCGACGTTGTAACCATACTATTTTACCAATTTGTAAAATGGCAGAATCCTGTTTCAGTGGACACTTTAATTAACTCTAAACGCATTCGCGCTGCATTGCGGCGAAACGACAGCCCGATGCAAACGCAAACTACCACAATTTTATCGAAGATCAGACAAACTGTGAGCACATCGCGTTAAACGATCATCCCTCTCGGCGGTTCAATAATGTCACATTATTTACATGCTCGCTTGTACACACAAAGTGGGTCACAAGCGACTTTCACGTTTTCGTTTTCATGATTCGACGTTCGCGATAGGCGTCTATATAATACATACGTAGTAGCTTTCTTTCGAGGAACTTCTAGAAAAGTCTTGGTGGCTCGTTTCACATGCAGATGAGATTCGCAGGTAAATCCGCACCTTCGTGCCACGCTATGAATATGGGTTAATAGGAGCGCGATAAATATAGCTGACGAGCTCATTCTTCAGGTAGCTGTACCTACACGTAATAGTACATAATGGCTTGGTTTACATCGTACGTCTTTTGATACGCGAATCAAAAGTAATGCGCACCAAATGTTTAATTCGACTGCGTTTACATCAAATGTATAAATACATGCGCGCGCTTTGGAATCCAGCTAAAGTATGCAATAAAGTACGAAGAGTCGACAAGTGATACACAGTAGTGTTATATATCCTTCTTTATATTATCCTTGTTATATTAATCCTTCGTTCTTTGATGCACAAGTGTTTACAGCGCCACACATATACTTGATACGCGTATTATTTTGATACGATACGCCTTCTCGATGCGTATCGTACCAACTCAAACGGCATTGTTTACACCATACATTTAGTACGAACATAATATTTTATACGCGTATCAAACGGTGTAAACCAGGCCAATGATAATATGCCACGACTTAAAGTTCACCGCCACAAACATTTTTTTCCAATCTGCCCTTTGTATAATTTGTATATATTTGTTGATATTAATAAGGGTATTAGCTATATTAATTCGCTAATAAAGATTTTTATAATTTAATTTCTTAATTAATTTTTTTAAAAGTTCGTATGTCTTAGACAGAAGCGCTGATAACAGAGAACAAGAGCGTTTACATCAATTAAGAATTTTATTTTAGCACAAATTACTTTCTTATTACAAATAATATTAATAATAAAGAGACTTAGCTAAAAGAAAAGTACACAGAAGAAAATGTGCAACTTGAACAATAAACATGTATGCGTTCAAAATATTGAAGAACGATAATATATTTTGTGTCTCTAAGACTTTTTTTTGCAAAAAGTGCACTAAATGTGACTATGAATAAATAGATCGTAATATCATATTATATTATGTTTAAGTATGCAAGTAATGCTGCTAACGAAACTATATCGCTGACTATCCTATGATAAATGACACTTACATATTGCTCAATTATACACATCTTACATAATTAATTAAGTAGACACACAATATTGTGAATTACAATATATATATTTTATATGTATAGTTACGTATCAAGTAAAAATCATTTTTCTAGCTCAGATTAAAGTCGCACACACGCACAAATTAAGTGCTTCTGGGTAATATTAAAATTGCATAATATTGTGAATGATACGAATATAAAAAATTTCACTATTTCAGATATTGATGTATTAACTTGAGCAAGTAATTTGGTATTCGCAGGTACATAATAAATGCAATTACTGCGTCGCATCTTTCGTCAATGAAATTTTATCAATGAAATTTATAATGTAATCAGCTAGTGCTTTTAAGTTACGTTTACATCAAGACAACAATCGCTAACATCACGCTATTTCGTAACATTTCAATTTGTTAAAAATTCTTGTTATTCTTCATTGCTGATATGCTGTGTTGAACAATCGATGGTCATAAAGCTCTCGCGCTGTTTCCTGCTTTAAATTGCGCGCGGACACAATCGTAGCTAATTTATTTATCTTCGTACAAGATGCGAAATTATACTTCGAACTCCCGCGGGGTCGTTAGAACTTGAAATGTTGATAAGCGACGACGAGGAAGAATATCACGAAAATCGATACATTCGGCGTGGTAAGCGAGCCGGAATTCCAACTTTCTGTCGGCGATCTGAAAACAGCAATATTGAAGGGATCGATAATTACATTCTTAACTGAATTGCGCTTGTAAACATCAGGAGAACATTTTGCGCCACAAATTATATTGTATAACTTCCCGCGAATCTAATTACGTAAAAATGTATTAATGCATAGAGTGGTACGTAAGATTTCTATCTACATTAAACTGCATTCTAATGCATTCTATATTTTCACATAAATATGAATTGCAAACAAATGTGATTGTGAATTTATTATAAATGGACAAATGTTCTTGAAAGCAATAATGTGTATGATACTCGAATACATGATTAATAATGCGTAAGAAGCTAAATATATGAAATGCAGAACAAATATTATTAATGCAAATGAGACATTGTGCTTTTCTTACAACATAAACAATACAAGGAAGTACAAGGAAAATTATTTTATTATAAAATATATTTTTCCACTTATTATATTTCTTGAAAGATATATTCTTTTTTAGTATAGTCCTTAATATATTAACAACTTTTGCAATTAATATAATGATATAACTTTTTGACTTTAGTTTTGAATAATTTCTAGAGAAATAATAACAGAGATATATAAACCTTTTAAACTTTATTTGTATATTATCTTGTAGAGGAAGCTCATAAATTATCAAAGTATTATCACTACACTGCTTTATTAACGTGAAAATATAATCCAGCTAAAAAAAAGATTAACGAACTGCTCTCTTAATTCATGTATGTATAATATTCATATCGTTTAGATATAAACGTACGTGACCATGAAATAATTTATAGAAATAGTATTTTCACATTAGAACGCATATTTTTTTTATTGTTGCAATCTATACTTCTTTACGGCATCATTACCACAGAAAAGTTATCAGATAGATACGGGAAAGATACAAATGTGAAAGGAAGGATACTTATTTGGGAAAATAAACAGTAAGGCAAAATACACACTTGTGTGTTAAAATACTAGGTTCACATATAAAAGACGAACAGATGTAGAATAACACAGTTACGGGAGACAAGGGAGACAATTATATTAGATTTCTATCATGTAAAATATCGCTGTATGCTCCTATATCAACTCCTATTTTACGTCTGCAATTCAATTTATTAGACACAAACGTCAAATCTTTTTCTTATAAAACATATAGGACATACACAAGACATAGTATTTTATTGAAGAAGCGTCTTATATATAAGCGAACAACGTTACAACACAACATCGACTTAACCCTAATATATCGGGACGTATTTCTAATTAGATCTACCGAGTTGATGGATATTGATCCTTTTCTCTTGTCCCGTCGATCGCTGACATTTTTCTTCAAAGTATTTTAGATTTTTCTGTAATGTGCAGAATACAATGAGGCGTGGCAATCCAATTTTATTTTCAAGATGCGTACAAAAATGCGAGGAATTTAATAAAATAATATTAATGTCATAAAATTTGATAATATTAAATATTATTCATTGTATTATAACATTAATATTGTACATGAAGTAAAATAGATTAATAAACGATACTAAATAAACAATATTGAAAAAGCATTTACTACATTAACCAAAAATATTTGAGTGCTATTGATAATTTTTTATCTATTTATTATTATACTTACAAATTTGCAATGAATATTCAGCAACAAATAAAAGAACGACAAATAAGCGTTAAGCGTAATAAAAATAAAAGAATTCAATTTATTATTTCACTAAAAATATGAAAATTGTTTATAATTATTAATTATAAATGACACAGATGCTATAAAAGAAAGCAAATTATATTTTAAAAATATAAATACGAAGAAGTGCCTGAAAAAGAATAGAGAGTATGAGAGAAAAGAATGAAGGGATAACCTACTGGACACCGATGACACCACAGGCCCAACGGTTCCCGGAATTTCCGGTTGTCAAAGAGAGACTGTGGTTACCCTTGCCAAGATCATCTTCGTCGGAATGAACGACTATGGATCGTCCCAGGATATTGTTCGGTCCGCTTAGCGAAATGATGTTGTCAGTGATATTTACTGCGGCTTCTCCCTGAGAATTAGCTTGGACATTTCCTAAATCGCCGACATGTCTGACAGTATCTTCCGGTGCACCGTGAGTTACCTAATAAATTAATAATGTAAACAGATCTCAAAATATAGTCTATGAGATTACTGAAGCAAAGAAGCGATAGAAAAACATATCATTGAATCATTGAATTTTTAATATTAGATATGAAAATAATCGTGACAAAAATTAAAATTTTATATCGTAAAAAAATTTTTACGCAGATGTGATAATGGGATTAATTATAGTATGGCAAAAGATTAAAAAGCAGATTGATCGAGGGCTCACATTCTCGGGATTGAAGTGGGCTCCAGCGGATGTGCAACCGTCGCTCAAATCTCCCTTCTCGTGTACGTGAAAACCATGAAGCCCTTCTGTAAGTCCATGGATTGTACCGGTGATGGTGACGGGTCCATTCGGGACGGACTGAAGGATTTTCAAGATACCCGTGACATTCTTCACCTTAACGTCGTGCGGTGTTAGGCTTACGACCGCCACCATCTCCTAATCGAGCCGATTCGATGCGATCAATACGATTATCAACGGCAATGCCTAACGTGTTTTTCGAAGAACAGCAAAAAGCTTCATCTAAATCGCGAGCGAAGTTTCTCTCAATGGAAAGTTAATTGGATGTCAACTTCTCTCACAGATTCTTAATTTCCGACATTAAATCTTTTGAGGCTTAAGAATCAAAGACAAAAAAGCGCTATTGAAGCGTAAAAAAACAAAGTTAAGTACTTTCTTGTTTGTGTTCTAAAAAATTGATTAATTACATTCTGACATTTGTATATTATCGTGCATGAAACTTTTGATATTGCTCAAAAACACTTCATATTCTTCTGTTTATTGTATTATAAATGCATTACTATTCACAGATATCATTAGATGACTATTCCAATTTATGGAATATTATGTATACGAGCCATAATTATCACAATAATAATTTGTCATACACTATATTGTATTTGAAAATCCGATTGATGATTTATTCAATATTACGGAAATGGATTAGTGCATAATATTCGGATTATTATACGTACCTCGGCTGTAACAACAGTTACAGCTGCCAATAGTAATAATGCGACCATTCGACTCATCGTGTGAACTGTAAATAGAATGACAGAAAACTAACCACATGTCTAAAACTATTATATCTATAATAATTTTTTCTTTCAAGGTAATTATAAAGTAATAATCACGATTACTCTAAGTCGCTACAATCATTTATCGCTTTCAAATAAATGATTTTTTTCTTCGATTTTATCACAGTGTATAAAAATATACACTGTGTGAAAAGTATTTTTATAATGTTTCATTGCAATTTTTCACGACATGTATAATTCTTATGATAAGCGTAACTTTGATAACAAATAGAATATTTTGTCATATAATTTCAGATTTGTGAGAGAAAAGCGGCAAGTTTGAATAATCTTTTGATCGAAAATTACAGTCGGATGGCCAAGTAATTGATTCTAAATTAAGTCTACCGGAAGATTTCACGTTTGTCTATTAAAAAACGATTAGTAATTTCTGATTGGTAGATCTGGATCTGAATCCATTTGCGTGTGCCTCACGTGCACAAGTGTAATTTAATAGGTATGCATCTAGATCAGACGAACCTATTAACGTTCAACCAATGGCTTTGTGTTAGATGTTGCTCGTGGAGTGATAGACTCGCACGGAAAAGACTAATCGATATATTCTTGCGGCGCAGTTTTTGAAGCGCGATTCACAAATAGCCGTTTTATATAATTTGTACAAAAGAAAATACGTAGAAAAAAAAGCTAGGTCAACGAAAAGGGTAAAGCCTTCACGTCACTTTACACACACATTATTGAGTGACATTATAATTAATATTATATCAGTCAATCATATATCGTGTCGTTTATTTTCCCTCATTACGCGCCTATTGGATGTATGAAATATACTATCTCTTATTGTCGTTCCTGAATTGTCAGATAACCTTCGAGATATGTAATAAGTTGCGTTGTAGCGGCGCGCATGAGATTTTTATCAATTAGGATTACATAATTTCATAAAAAATAATAACATAAATTATATCATGTCGAGTTAAAAATAAAGTTGTTTGATACTTTAAATCTGCATTTTTAATTTTTATAAGTTTCACGGAAGATTGATAAAATTATATTAAATTTGATATTGATAACTTTATGTGTGAAATAAAAAATTAAACTTATATAATCGAATATTTGGAAAAATTGTTATATAGAATTACATTGCAGAATCTCTTTTAGAATTAATTTTTATTTTTGATTTTCTTCGGTAAAGTTTATCAATTATTTAAATTTATAAGTAATGTAAATTTAACAAAATTACTACTACATAATTATTATCATATTGTTTGATAGAATTTATATATTATTTCTTGACGTATACACACATATATTATTATTATTATTATTACAGTTTGTCGGCGCTTTAGAAATACATGCGAACGATTGTTGAGAAATTTACGGTCTAGAAAAAAACAGCAACGGGCTTGGGAGTCATTTTAAGAATAAATCATTGCGGAATTTTTCTACAGCGGACCAGATATTGTAAAAGGTGAGTGAGAAACATCGACTAGAACTCGACAAGCACACGAACAAACTCACGAGCGAAATAGTTTTCGCGAAATATCGATCCATGCTAAAGGTGTTCATCCACAACACCTGCGCGATTTCATCGATCAGCTTTATTCATGCGTTTTAACGTATAAGCGCGGCGCGAATTAATGTCGCGTTTTGCGGACACCTAACAAGCACATAGTACAACATATTTTCATTTCCACCACAGAAATGACTCTACATATTACATATATATATATACACATACTCGACACATTTATTGACTCTACTACTTTACGTTACCTCTAGATTACTCAGGAGAATGTCTTATTATACGTTTCCATATTTCTTAGCACTCAGCTGTGACTTGAAAAAAATTTACTAAGTATTTAAATGACGTTGAAATAGACTTACAGATACTATATTTAAGTAAAAGTTAAATGTTTATATTAGAAATAGAAGAATATATATAATGTAATGTAATTTTACAAGAAATAATATGAATGTCCAATCGTATTCGTAATTAATTGCATGATTTACGATAATTAAAAGTATTACCGTGGAAAATCCATGAAACTTCAATTTGGGAGCCGTTATTTCCAACGTTAAGCCCCGATAAACTGCGCAATTGACCACGTAATTACTGAATTTAACATTAGCATATACGCCATGTATATAGGTATATATCGACATTATGGATTAATGTATCATGCTTATGGACTATTTCTGTCTAATGTACGAGCCGGCTTTCCAATGTAGTTTTCCATTGCAATTCCGACAACAATGTATCATATTTAGTAGCTAGATTTTCTACAACAAGATAAAATCGTAATTCCCGGAAAAATCTTCTATATATTGATACTGCGATTATTTATTCATTTTCTATACTTTATTTTTGTATGTATATATATATATATATATATATACTAGGCCTTTTATGCAATAAAAATTCCGATTCGGATTATCGATTTTAGATATAATAACTAGATCGAATTTTTTTCTGTCTTAAAAATTAAATATATGTCTATGCTAATTTTCAAACTTTCGAATTTTTGGATTTGTTTGAAGAAAATGAATACCGAGCCATCCTAAATAATTTGGTCGACAATACATGCAGTTTTAAAACTTTAAAGATTTCACGATAAGAGATAAACTATTTTTTAAAATAAGAGAAGAAAAGATGAAGATAAAAGCGATCTGCCGCGATAAAAGAAGGAAGAAAAATATCTTACGTGACGATTAGCCACGATCAGATAAATTATATTGCATAACGAAATGTTTGTCGTGGCAGTCGTAGTACGGGATTTCGACGCGATAAGATAGATTGGTGACCGATTGGCGAGAGGAGCATGCACACGAAAAGTGAAAGGGGACCTACCGGGCGCGGGCACGATTTTACCGAACACTGAATGACCGAATGACTGACTGACTGACTGACTGACTGACTGACTGCAGTTGCTGGACTGTGTTCCTCTTATATCGGCACGGATCCCAATGTTGATCTCCCACCCACAACTCATAGACAAATCAACCGCGAAGTATCTCGTAAATGATCATGCTCCAACGCCACCGGCGACCGGATGATCATCGAAGATGACGGAAGATTCCGGACCTTTCGACCAACCCCGCACGTCGTCTCTTTTCGTACAGTCAGAAATATGAACGACTCACATATAATAATTTAAAATATGCTACAATATGATAATAGCTTTTAAGAAAGTGTAACGCGATATGACATTTTCGTCAGCTATAGATTATTGTTATTTAAAAATAGGTTGTCTTCCTAAAATTATTATCTAGTTTTCTAATGTTATAAATTAATTAAAATAATGACAACTCACTGTCGACGATTAGCACGTTAATTTTAATTCAATTATCCACAATGATTTAAGCTAAATAGAATATAATATTTTTTTATTATTTTATAATATCCTCTGAAAAAGAAATATTTGATTTTCGTAAAGTACATTAATTTATGGTAATATTGTGTATGTTAATATTGTGTAATGCTATTATGCTAATAAATTATTAAAACTGAAAAATGATGCATATAAAGTGGTTGATAATATCTCTTATTTAGATTAATGTTCGATATAAAGATCGAAACGTATACATAATGAAAATTTTATCGTTGCATAAAATCTTAAAATATTTCTAAAACTGATCATTGCAGCTTTATATTTTATGGTAAAAAAATAGAAATGGAAACTTTATATATTCGTAATACGAAATGATTGCTTTAATTAATGATCGTGCAAAATCGTATGATATAGATTTGAGTGTACTTATTAACTTGAGTGTTAGAAGCTTACTTTTGATTGACGCTGACTGTTACAAGGAAGGCAACAACGCGCCGCACGACATACGTGCCATTTAAATTAATAGGATAATAGTGAAGGATATTAGATATTCACGAACGATTGCTCAACGAATCCGTTGAAGTAATCACCTGCAGTAAGTATGTCACCGACAAACGTATACGAACTTATCGACGTCCTGAACGCGAAATTAGCGTTGTTAGCAATATATTAACGCTCGCCGAGAAACTGCCAACTTTTAATCTTTTCGCGTATTAAGTCGATCGATAAACTCGACAATATATGAATGTTTCATTCATAAGATGAAGAAAATATATCCGCGAATAAACTGACAGCAACGTTATAAAAATGTTTTAGAATTCGAGGCTTAATTTACATATTTCGTTGACTCATTTGCTTCGTTTCACAATTCATGAAACACAAAATTACCATGCACCCATTCCTCCTTTATCGCATAAGTGTAGTGAAATTAAAGTGAATATTAACACGTAAGCGATAGCATAGACTAATATTGGTTATCGCGTAATTATCCGTTGAAAATGAACGTGTGACTCATGAGTTCATTAGCAAAAATTCGCCTCGTGCACACACATCTTACTCCTCAACAAAATCTATTATATCTGATACAACTCTCTTCGGTGTAATATCTTTCCCATTGCAATTAATCGCACGATAGTGCTATTGTCATGTAATCGAGCTGCTTCGGGAATTATTTTTATCGATGTGTGTTATTATTATTTTTCAAGATTTTCTCGTCTCACGTTTTGCGAATTTTTCAATATATCTTATGTCGGAGACATATAAATGAGATTTCTTATTTTATACAATTTTAATAAATATACGAATAAATATATAATGGCACAAACAAATATACATTTTTACATGGAATTTACATCCTTCATTATGAAAAAAATATGAACATATCTTTTTTTTAAGATCTTATTTAATTTAAAATAGCAATTATATATGTTCAAAGACACAATTTTAAATTTTATAAAATAATTAACTACAAAAAACGGAAAAATGCAACAGAAAAATTTTAATTATAAGTTTTTAATGTTTTAATATCTCATCTACATAGTAAAAAAGTCCTATTGTAATTTTTGAAAGCCATTTATCATAGTCAGAATTTTATCACAATCGAATCTTAAATCATATTCCTAGGTAAAAACCGAATTATCGAAAACAGATCGATCGATCAGAGAAAATTGCCGTGCTTCGGTAATCGTCACAAATTTTGCTGTTGTTGCATTAGTGAAAATCCGAGCTATCGTGATGTATTTTCGAGTGAATCGAACGAGATTGATGGACGTTTATGGCGCATCCTGGCGAAGTAGGGATAATTATGCTTCGGATTGAAGTCTCCTTTGTGTGCTTGGATTCTCTTTATAAAGGAAACCGGATATTGCATTTGCAGAGCTCTGATTGGCAGCTCGACTACGCAGTAACGTTTCGCACAATTGGGACTTTGTAATTATTGTTTCCGACTAAATGTATACATAAATAGAAAATTTAATTATCATTGCTTCCTGTAAAATAAAAATCGGGAAATATCGTTCTATCATTTAGATTCGAATATGAAATTGATAACGAGCAATAAGAACGAAAATATTGCTAATTTATACATGCATCGTGGGAACTATCACTGTAAATTTTAACGGAAATATGTAATACTTAAATAAATTTCATGAAATAAATATATAATTATGTGTTTGACGCATCAAAAAATACATTTCAAAATGATTTCATATTTACAAAATTGTTACACTAAGATAGATTTGTTATTAAATTTCGTTATTCAATAATAATTCTTTTTACTTTGTATATTCAAAATATAAATTTCTCTTATTTTCGATATTAAATTAATAATATTAAAATTGCGGCTAATAAGTTAGTTATTGCAATGTGATATTTTTATGATAAAAATATAGATCTGAATTATATACTCGGTAATCTTTGACATAGAGTGAAAATTATATATAGTTCGATTTTATACAGCCTCATCGTTCAAGAGAAGTTTTTGAAAAATCTACTCCGATCTTTGCGCTATTATAAGAAACTTATCTCTAGAACATTATGATTGATGTGATATAATGCCTGGTGAAATTGATCGGAAATTGCGCACGCGCATATTCACGCAATCGTTTAACAATTACAACCAGTTTGATCTCGGAAATAGCGCGGATATAAGGATACGCACTTCGGTTGCGCGCAACGTGATATGTTGCAAAATAAAAAAGTACACTTTGTAAAATGACGTCGACGTCGAATGCTAATGTGGCTGTCGCTCACAGGTACAGACAAGCCGTAAATCAAAAAATAAGAAAAAAAAAAGGAAAGCAAATCACGCTCGACACGAAGATTATGATACCATTTTTATTTCACGAGAAGAATTTTTTGCCGAAGTATTGCGACGCCTTATTTGATTTCATGAGCCCCTCCCTAAAACGTTATTCCGAACAGCTACGTTTTAACTTCCAACGTGTTTGAAATCGTGAAAATATGAGCGAAAATACGTAGAAAATATTTTTAGAGAAAAGATTGCGACGTAATTTTTATATTCGTAGAATGAATATATTTTCCCGGACAATTCCATAGATGTTATTTAAATTATCGAATACTTTCCCGAATTATTGAAAGCATGTATGAAAATGCAAATAAAAGACATGTCATGTATTGCATTTATATTAACTCGATAATATATTCAATTATGAAGCTGTGAGTCATCGCATAACATTTCTCAAAGAAAAGAACTGTTCAACATGTTTCGAAAAATAAATTGGGCGTACGTAATGTTTCATTAAAATACACAAAATATCTTTTATCGTTTTGAACGCGATCGCGTTACACTATAATGTGCAATGTCCAATGCCGCTTAACAATGAGCGTTACACATGATAAATAAGTCACCAAGAAAATCGCTGTGACGTTGCACATGCGCTTGATTCTCTGACGCGAAACTTACCTCTTGTAAATCCAATATTCGCAGAAAATTGAATAAGAAATATACTGAGAAATGTCACAGTTAATAAACATGCTATAAAGAGATTTTATGCGGCATTTTTTGAAAGACATTGAAGTATTATTTAAATTCAATATATTAAGTTGACAAAATTAATTAATCTGACAAAATTAATTAATCAGCATTAAATAAAATTGAACAAATTTACTGTTGAAAAATAAACAATTAGAAAAAATATAATAATATAAAAAGGTAAAAATATTAAAATGAAAATTCATTTTTTTTAATTTTTTTATTCTTTCGTTTTTTTTTATTCTAGTTATGACTATACTAATTCTGCTCAATGTTTTGTCTTATTTATTTTATCTTATGTCGTAAGATAAAGTAATCATTATGAAGAAAATTAAAGGCAAACAATTAATTGTTTAAACGGTACTTATATAACCGTTTCAATATTACAAATTAAAATTCACGTGAAAAATATGAAAATATGCAACCAAAATATTTCATTGCAACAAATCGATTTCACGATCGATTCATAAATGCGAATGTAAAAAAAGTAATTACATAATTAACAGTACATTGTTAATGTTCGTTCCTAGTTTTAACATACTGATATTTTAATATTTGCAAAAAAGGAATAAATAAATATTCGTAAAAATGTTTCGGTATTTCTCGTATATTTCAAAAGTAACCTATCTCGTTCGATCGCTGTAGAAATATAAAATATAAAAAGTACCAAAAGCGTTATGGAATAAAGCGTTTCTTTGATTAATTTAATTATACAGATCATTTCACAGAAAGAATATGAATCTTTCTGCGAATGAACAGATGTTAATCCATTCATTTTATAAAATATATTTTTCATATTCAAATATTGGACAGTTTTTAAATACAGAAAATATTTAAAAATTAAAAGAACTCATTAATCAATATAATTCATCGTAATAATATAATTCATTACTATTTTTTCTCCATGATATACTTATTAGAATCAATCAATCATCCCTCTCTTTTCAAAGCATTTTCTAAATCATATATATATATATATATATATATATATATATATATATATATATATATACATATACTATATACATAATATAAATTTTTTGGCGAATTTAGAAGAAGTATTTTTTTTCTTACCTTGCGAAGATTCTGCTGTATTTTTCACGTGACTTGTTTACACGGACAACTGCGAGCGTGACTATTTTTCCTCAATATTGCTTCACTCTGCGGCACACGTTATGGATGCACACTCACGTGAATCGCGCGATTTAAACTGTCGAACATTGACTGCGTCTTACAACGAAGAAGCTTGAAGAATTGAATTCGAAAGAAAGAAAGAGAGAAATGAAAGAGAAAAACCGCTACTTTACTGCAATCTTTATCGCGATTACGCGACTTTAATGTTGATTCTCTCTTTTCAGAGAGAACACTGGTCTCGCGTATACCTGGTCGGTCATCGACCCCGATCCCCTCTTAGGATTCTGGTGTGGACCCACGATCTTCTTCCCGGCAACGATACCACTCACGAAAAATGTTTCGCGATATCTTTCAATCGCAATTCGACGACTGCCTGGAAAAACGACGACGCAGTAAGTAAATGTACGTTATCTTTTTGACGACACGTAATCACAAACGATATGGAAATATCCCGCCTTCCCATGTAGTGATAGTATTCAAGGTTCTTATATTTATTTCATGCGCGGCAAGAATGAAAAAAAGTGTGAATTTTTACAAGAGACCAAATGCAAAAGTTATATAACACATTATCTTTGAGATAAATATATAATTAAATATATTGATTCTTTCCAGTTTGAAATATTTTGAGAAAAAAATTTCTCTTCTCTTGAATCAAGAGATTAACGTTTGGAATTTTTAATGATCTTGACATAAAAAAATTGTTGCAGATTCTCTGCTGAACGAATAAGTAATAATGCATATTATTACGCGCGACGGATGTAGATAAATCTTTTTATATTAAATACATCAGTGATTAACGAGTTAAAAACAGCACAAACAGGGAAAAACATAACAAACGTACGCGTCGACGGTAGCACTGGTTAGAAGAAACTGAAACCTATGGAAAGCACCTATGACACTTGTCTTCCTTGGACGATTACGGGCCTTGGACGATTACGGACCGCTTGTATTACACATACCTACGCGTATACCGTGTGTCTCTTAACTCCCCTCTTCTTAGATGTTATGACATCAAGGTTTTACAAGCCTTGCGCATCAGTTTATACCCAAGCTATATTCCAATCGCTCTATAATGCATCATCTAGATTCCGCTTAGAAACTAGAATAAAAAAAAAATAATTTCGTCATAAAAAAACTTCATAATGAAAAGATGATGCTTTATTCCGATATAATAATCGATCATTTTCATCAGGAAAGGAATTCCGGAAGTTTTTAGATTCTGTATATTTCCCTATGATTTTAATTAGATAATTTTTTAAATAATTTTCTTATTAAATGCTAATATTAAAAAATTAAAATTTTTGGAATATTTATAGCCATAGAAGAATTATGAATAAAAAATTAGAAGTTTTTTTCAGCAGATATGGATTCAACGCTCTAAAAGAATTACATCGAACTGACAGTTCGAGTGATTTAAACGACGGCAATAATGAAACGACATCAATGACGAACGCGATGATTGACAAGGTTCTCTTGCGCAAAAATTCCCGATCAATGCGAGATGTACCATTACTGCCGCCGCGTGACTCCTTTCATTGACTCGACACTGCGCTATGGCGATGCGTGGTAAAATGGCAATGGCGTAGACGTCTCTCTTTGTCATGAAACGGTGAAATTATGACGTACCTTGGCGAGTCGTCTCCTTGATCCTGTATAAGCAAAGGAACAATTTTTTTCGCTGCAACATAAAATTTAACTCGGATGTTCCGAGATGCGAGCCTCTATAGCTTCGAAATGCAAATCGAGATTGTCGCGAATATCTCTGAAGATAAATTTCAGCAATCGATGATTACGTTATGTTGTTTAAACAGAGATAAATACTATCTCTTATCGTAGAAAGATTATAATTATCATATCTTCGATAGAAAGAATAAAAAAATTTATAATCATGTATTATTATCATTAAATCCAACACGTAGAGGAATTTATATTTGTATCAAATCATCACGCAATTACGAGCGATTATGTTATAAAAAAATTTACATCAGAGAATTCACAAAAAAATAGAATTTATATCGAGAATTATCATCGAAAATGTAAAGTTGATATAAATAGAGCATTTTTTAATATTTATTTTTTAATTCTTAATTATATAATCATATTCTTAAATATAGTATTAAAATTATATTTTTCATTATTTTCATATTATTATTTTCATTTTTTAATTTAATTTTCAGGTAAATTGTACTTTGTATGTTAACGATATTACCATTTATTGATTTAATAATCGCTTTAGTAATTGTAGGATTAACTACAGCAAACTGGAAATATTAGAATAACCTTGCAAGCACTATTTTTCATTCCATTAACACCAAAGTACAAAACAAATTCCATTAGCATTACCATCGGTTAAATATCTAGCACCGTTTTCTTCCGAATTAATGACGGATTTCTTGGTATTCGCGCTCCATTGACAGGTGCTAAGGCCGTTTGTCTATAGGTCGAATTTCGCCAATACATTCAAAACTTGTTTCCATTCTCGTCTAGAATTGTACTCTCGAGACAGTCGAACCAGTACAACCACCTTGAAGTAGTACTATCCAGCCGTGCTTGACCTACCTATCTATACTCGGATGTATACCGAGGGATTCTACAGCCTCCGCCTCGTGTCTCTCTCACCGCTATCACTCGTTGTTTTCTACGAGAGAATTTTATAGTCGCGCATAATTGTAAATCATTGTTTGAACGCGATGAAAAATCCAACGCATTGCATCGCATATTCCCGGGAACGATATCAAATTATGGCATCATCAGAATTAAAGGACGCGAATCGTCAGCGCGTACAATAAATAATGCTACGATCTTCAGGTTTTCATTCGCATATATTCGCGTATATGAATTACCGTAATTATGCAAATAAAATTTATATCGTGTTTCAAATCTTCGGAGAAAACAAAAGTTTGAACTCAAAAGTTTGAGATCAGAAGTGTCTGACTTATGTACAAGTCCACCAAAAACAATTCGGTAAAATTTAATAAAGTGCCAACATCAACGAAAAAAAACTATTTAATATTCATGATGAATTTTAATAAGATTTAATCTTGATATTCAAGTCTGATATTCAAATTGCATTACTAGCATATGTTTTTTGTAGTTCTATTAATATAGCATAGAATTCGAACAATCCTATTACTTTTTTCACAGAACCAGTATTACAAGATGAGTCGTGTAATTTTTATTTTATGTATAAACCTTTAATTATTTATTCCTTCGTTCGTCTTTGAAAATTAAAGACACAATTTCCTACAATTAAAAAAGGAGTCTACCAATTAATAGATATACATTAATGTTCGCATTCTCATAAAATAATAATAGTATTTTTCCAAATATAAATTAAGCTTTTTATTTTTAGGCGAGGAAAGATTTAACATAAATTATGACGCATGAAGTACAAATAGAATTGGCAATCATTTATTCTCTGATGCAGCTATTAATAATATTCTTAGTTCTTCTTCAAAAATAACGTATCATTCGGGTCAATTACCATTCTCCATGATGGCGAGTAATTCGCGCAACAGCCATCACCATTCCGGTTGGATAACCGCGAAAATTGCGCGTCCTGGTTTTCGCAGTTTTTAGCGTTCACCTAGATGACTGACCAGATTAACCTGCGGTATCAACGGCATCAGCCCATAGCGAGAGGCGCCCGCGGGCACATCTCGCTTTCACCCGGCTGGTCTCTCGCCACGTGCATGGAAGTGTACGCACATCGAGTCGATGCACCGATCTGACGTTTCAAGAAGAAGGGCCAACGCGTTTCGCATCCGCGGATCGAGTTAGTAATTCGAGATTGTGTCTAGTCAAATCGATATCGCTCGTCCGCGCGATCAGGACTCCCTGGTGTTTTGGCTTGTCTCTCGAGCTTGGCGCCCAAGAACCAATCTACCTCGTCCTCGTCGTGACTCGCCGATGACGTAACGTATAAATACACGCCACACGGGGGAATCGAACCGGTGGCTTCTACCACTTCTTCTTCTTCTTCTTCTTCTACAAGAAGGGCAGTCTTCGAAGAGCGGTGGTCTCGAAGGCAGCTCCCTGATCGGTACAGCGCGAAGATCGTTATCGCGGGAAGTGGATGAATCTCGAGCTGCCAGATCTCGTTGCGATCGAATCGAAGAAGAAGAGGAGGAAAAACGGTAGCAAGGAAGAGAGAAGGAGAAACAGCGGCAAGTCTTGAAGACGCCGTCGAGTTCTATCGTCAGACCCGTTTTATCCTCCGATCGACTTGGAGGATTCCTCGCGAGGACCAAATCGTTGTTAATTCGTCCGGCTTCCCTAAGTTCGCGAGATGTGGCGACTGTTGATAGTGATTGGTATGATCTCGATCGCGAGGGCCGGACTGTACGACAGAATGATGGTCTCGATGAACGACAGAACATTATTCATCAGGAGCCTACCCGGTTATCCTGGGACCAGAAGCGATCTTTATGAGGTCTACATGGAACCATATTATTTTGTACGTATTTATATTTTTTTCTTGTTATTATTCGATATGTTAATATTCCGATATTAATTACTGAAAATCGATATCATTTCCGATGATGTATTTTTTATATATCTAATTACACATGATTTTATATATATAATTTGAAAGAATTTTATTGTTTTTATACAATTATTGAAAATAATAATAATGCAATATTAATCGCTATTTCTGTTATCAATCTAATCGATATATAATTTCATTCTATAAATATAAAATTACAATGAAAGAGATATCATTATAATATCATTAGACAATGCTAATAAAGGAATATTCGCAATTTCTACTTTTTCACTTTTGAAAGAAAATTTTGGGCAATCAACCTCTAGAGTTTTAGTCATACTTTACTTTAAAGTTCTTGGTTTCGACCGGATAATTGCGATCAATCTTCTCATTTTACATCATTTCAAGTCTTATGCAAATCTCTTCGTGACTTGAAATGCATTATATAATCTCGTCAGAGTTCAACGAAAATGTTCAGCTCTCATCCTTTCACTTTTTTAACAAAATTACAATCATTGCGTATTTATCAACATTAATACAAATTGTTGATTTTAAACTTGGTAGTGCAAATTCTTCTGTATATAGTTACTATTTATTACCGTTTCAATATTTTCAGTAATCGATATCGTCATACTTATAGCCTTGCGTGCTAATGATAATAACCATGTTGATGTTACAAGCATCATCTGTTCGAGTGTTATTGAAATAGCAATCATTTAATATTATTTACAAGATAGTACAACAAAATAATTATTATTTTATTATTAATATCTACATATACAAACATATACATCAGTTGCATCAACTTTTAACTTTTGTATCAATATATAAATGTATTTATATTACATATATACTATCATGTATGTATATGTATTTTTATTTAACTCATAAATTAATAATAAAAAAATACGAATAATCAATTCGAAAACAAATAGGAATATTTACGCTCAACCATTGTTATTCATTTTTGTGAAAATTAATCGATTCCCTTTTCTATGAAGAAGGTATAGGGTTTCCTTCAATCTTATTAAACCGATATATCGTTTTAAGCGACTCTACATCTATTTTTTCTCTCTCTTCGTGTATTTTTAACATAAACATTTCTACGCGCGTGACTTCTCCAGCCTTCGCGACACTAAGACAAACGTGGCGATACAATTCGTCGACCCATACACATGTATCTCGCGTGCGTCTTCCATTATTAGTCATTAACCACATAGCGCATCATTAATACGGAAATTTGCATAATTAGCCATCAGGTTATTTAAACGTCGCGCCGAGGACGTCGAGTAACGCGGGTCGTCCCGTCGACGCTTTCACTACGAGCGTTCGTGCAGTTCTAACGAGTCGGCGATTCCCTTTGGTCCGACCTTGCGCGTAGTTTCTACTAGTCGTTCCATCGTCGCCGTAGATTACACCCTTATAGTCGCGCATAGTAATTGCTGATTTCACCCGTGAACCGCGCAACTTGGTCTAAAAAAAAAAAAAAAACACGTCCATCCGAGTCGCGCGAGGCAAAGTCGTGGCGCGACTAATGCGATTCAGTGGATAGATTAAATTAGACGGGAAGTACCGTTCACGCGAGTACTTTATAGTGTATCACTCGATACGCAGACGTGTCATTATCAATTTCCGCTCTACGTGTTCCTGCGGGAACTCTTCGCTCGCTGCATTCATGGATTAATCGACCTGTAACAAATTGCTTCCGTAAGTCCTGTTGCATAGGTTTTCGTTCCGCGAACTTGCAAGTCCATGGATTCTCGATGAATCGCGAGATTGATAAAAAATTGAATCGTTGAGAGCTAAAAATATTCCAAAAATTTATTTATATTGATTTTATTTATCGAAATGATGTGCAAAATAAATCTGAAGTTTCTTTAAACTGTGCCTAAAGGCAATCGGTCTGAAGGCCGTGGTGGAGTTGAAAGCTCTCGATGAGGATGGTTCGCCGATAAATGGACCCCGTGGAATCCTAACGCTGGAACAGTATCCCGAAGGAGTTAAGGTCACGGGCACAGTCTCGGGATTAAGCCCGGGCTTGCATGGATTCCACGTGCACGAGAAAGGGAATCTGACGAAGGGATGCAATTCGGCGGGCCCGCATTTCAATCCCTACATGGTAACAGCGTTATATTGCAATTTTAAATTATATGCTTCGCAATCAAAGTATAAACAAATTAAAATTATCAAATTATAATTATTATTAGAATTATCAAATTAACAAATTATAATTATCTTTTTAGCTATTTCTGAAAATATATTAACGAGATACAAATTTCACATTAGACAGCTTGTTTTAGAAAATTAGAAATTTACAAGAACAATGAAAAGTTTTTCAAATTACGCGAAATATTTCCAACATAGCGTCACGAAAAATTCACTCGGATAATTTTCTTCCACAGTTGTTTTCGCAGTAATACGCGGCAACAGAATGATATTTGCATTTGTAAATGAAGGGTTGCTTGAAAGTGGCTGACCCACTTTCTTGAGACCTTGAAGAGAAATTCTTCTGAAAATGTCGAGGAAATAAAATTTGCAGATTTAAATTCTCTCAAGTTCTTGGAAAAAGAGTATTATCTTCGTTCTAGTCGTTGCATCGAACTTTCCAAGATGCAAATATAACGCGATTAGCGCAAAATAGATAGCTTCGTGCCACGCGGATTGAGCCGCGATTTTCTCGTCACGATAACGTATTATAACTCTCTCCATTCCATTACGGTAAACGAAGAGCGATTACGTTTCAGGTGAATCACGGAGCACCGAGCGATCCGTTGCGTCACGTCGGCGATCTCGGCAATATCGAGGTCGGACAGGACGGAGTGGCGCATATCGATGGCATAGATCACTACTTGAGCCTGGTGGGTGTTCGTGGGGCGATCGGTAGGGCTGTGGTGATACACGAGAAACCCGACGATCTCGGTCGCGGCGGTACCGAGGAGAGTCTCAAGACCGGGTCGGCGGGTGCCCGGGTTGCCTGCGGTGTCATCGGATTTTTGTAAAGGGATTTTTTTAAACATCGAATTCGACTATTATATACTTTGTTCACTAAAGGCTGTTGTACTTAAATTCACGTAAAATGATACGCGTAGAAGGCAACATCTTTGATAATAACATATTTGTATAATGAGCGAAATGATTTATTTCTTGTCGAAAACTACTCTCTAAAAGTGAATCAGTGTATTATCACTGTAATCAGTGCTGTACTTATAACTGCTTGTAATCAGTGAGTATTTACTGTTTTTCAGTGATAATACAGCACTGATTACAGTGATAATACACTGATTCACTTTTAGAGAGTAAGATTTTTTCTTTTTAAACTTTTCAAAATTTAACTAGACGCTATATCCTCCCCATTGTTCTATAAATATTCAAACATTTTCATGAAATTTTTTCTTTTCATATTTCAAATCTTAAGAGTTTCTTTTAAAATAAATTATTAATGTTTTATTTCTCGATTATTTTTCTTTTTTAACTAAATAATACAAGCTTGCGGGTCATACTACTGTGCATTTAAATTACATTCAACTGAATTAATTTAAAAAATATTGCCTATCGCTATTTCGTTCGCTATTAATTTAATTGTGTCCACCGATCAATAAATAAATATAACCAAATATGTATCGAACACATATTACATTCTTATTTAACTTTTTGTTCTCCCGTATTGTATAAATAATTTCAGAAAAAAAAATCAGTAAAAAAATTAATAAATTATTTTTTTTGTTTCGTAAGAATGGCCAGAAAAATGGCAAAAAATTGTAACACTAATCGCAAATGCTTAAATAATAACAATAAATATATAATTATATTAAAATGATACTATCTTATATGTATATCTAAAAAATTTTCTTAAATTCTCTTTATAAATTACATGGTTCGAATTTTTCACTTTACAATAAAACTTGACAAAAATGAAACCATTGCCAGGCGTACATGTAAGGTAAATCAAGAATTGAAAATAAAATTCAATTCGAAAATCGAACCGAGTTTTTTTATCATAAAACGAAATTTTATTATTTATAGGTTTTATTGCCAATACATTTTCCGATCAAATAAAAATTCGGCAATACGATAACTATGCAAAATACATGATTGTATATTAAAAATTTAATCAATAATTTTTGACAACAATTTTAAACTTGCAAATTTCTAGATCTTTTAAATATCATATGCGTCAGTTTATTTCTATATGCATATTTTATTATACATAACTAGGATATAACTTAAACATTTCAATAAGGAAAAAGGAGAAAAGTAAAATTATAAAATGTCGAATATTTTACATAGACGAATCGTTCACTTCTATCGAGAATCCATAAATATGAGAATCCAAAGTATTAATGAACTTTAGAGAATCCAGGTTCAAAAGATCCGAAGTCACTGAAGCTGCGCGACTCAAGGACTCATCTTCATCGTTTCCTGGATGCAGCGACGATTTATTGCAGGGATTCAGACGGATTCCCGCGCATCTTCTCGATCGCCAACGGTCCCACTGGCTCGCCCATCTCCTCTAGGGCTCGCAGCATCTTGGTAACCACTTCCGGCGGCGAGGTTCTTCTCGTACCCGGGGCATCCGGTCGGTGTTGGAGATCATTCTGCCACGGTTGCCACGGTAGCCCGAACGTTTGCGGTTGGAAATGAACTGCGGGGACGTTGAACTCTTCGTTTGAATGCTCTATATTTCGCCGCAACTTTAAGCTATGCCAGGGGGTTGTAATATTGATCGATTCCGCCCCGGATTGCGCCGCACGACCGAGAACGGGTAAAGTCGGTCAGCAGTGATTCGTATTGTTTCGAGAGATAATCGACCGCGAAATCTTATTTTGTATACATCACGATACGTTTTACAACGTTATGAATTATGATAAATATTTCAACAATGTGTCTCGACACAGTAATTTATCCCTCGAGATATTCTAGGATTACTATAATTTTCTCATTTCTTTTTTTCTTTTTTCGCTCAATTTTTATAAAAATATAAAATTTTGTCTTGCTGTTATATTATCTGCGATTATATACACACAAATACAATGAAATATTAGAATAATAAGAATAAATACACTATATCACTATATCTTATTGTTAGTGTTATTTGATTTGGTGTTTCGCTATATTGTTAAAGATATAGTTATTTTAATAGTGATTGTATAATTCAATCTTGCACAGTTTTCACAATTCAATATTAATACTTTTTAAATATTTCTATATATATGAATATCTATATATATGAATTTCTATATATATGAATATCAAACTCTATAAAATTTTTTCAAGTTATATAATTAAAATATTACAAATAATATTTGTGTACATATTCTTTTATAAATTAAATAAAAAATTAATTAAATGATCACTTTGCATTATCGATTTGTTTTTATTACGCGATATAATAATCTAGTTTTTCGCTACTATCAAATTACAGTCTAGAAAAATGCATTTCTCGAAACTGCGGCGCAAAGACAATTATATTATGCTTATAACGCTATATTACTAGGAACATCCTGGACGTCATAATTCGGTATATCTTCCAATTCTTCAATATCGTAATTAATGCGACCACATCTAATGACAAACTGTATGCAATTGATGATCAACTTTTTTGATGATCTCCACATAATCATACGCGAACATTTTGTTAGATGAATCGTCACGAGATATGGGTTACATTGTTTGAGTTTTCGTGATTTCGCCTTATGTAAATATTGACAAAGAAGTGGTTAGGCACAAGTTTACGTTGAAGTTTGTCACGCGGATAACAAAAGCAAACTCATATTAAAGCAGTTTAATATACAATCATTTTTAAATGCAATAATTAATGGAATATTGATTGCTTTTGTCAATATTTTTTATTCAGAAAGTCCTCATAATATTTAATTCGTACAGAAAAAGTCTTATTGATTTAGTTTAATCGTATAATTAGTTTAAATGATATATATACATATATATACATATATATATATGTATATGTATAATTTTTTTCTCCTCTTAAGATAAAAAATTTGTGTGTTAAATACTTGAAAAATATATTATATTAATGTCACTATCGCCTGCCTCTCCCTCTACCTCGGCCACCCCTGCCACCTCTACCACCTCTAGCGCCACGTCCTCTGCCACGTGCTGCACCTACAAATACAATATGATTTGTAGTTGAAAAAAAGAAATAAGAAAATTTTTATCATTATAAAAACTTTCTAAACAAGTATTTTATATCAAATGATATATGAAATTACAATTAATTATTAATTAATGTTTTACGTTCAATATATAGTACATATTTAATATACCTCTTGCAGCTTCTTTCTTCTTAGCCTTAGCTTTTGGTGTGTCGTCTATCAGCAATGTTTCTAACGGAAGAGAATCCGGCAGAATGTAATACCTAATATTATTTCCTCGCAAGCTTAGGGTTTCCAATTGTATCGGGTCACGATTCTTTATTGTCATTTTCACTGTTTTCAAATGTGTGTTCATTGCCACATCTACACCTATAATAGAGCAAAAATTTAATTTATGATTTATATATTCTAGTAAGAACAATAATATATCCTTCATATATAAAGTTTCATGATTATATATTGAACTATTACACATTAATCTTGTGTCCTAACTTAATACCCATGTTAAGTAAATTTCTTTATTAACGTACCTGTAATTGTACCGGTGACTTGAGTACCATTTTTTAGTTCTATTGTCACAGTCTCGTGACTGAGTTTCATCAAAAATCTGAAAAAAAGCACAAAAGTATTAATTCCTTAATTAATGTTTTCGCGCGAGTATTGATGGTTTAGGTTATGTTGTACAAAGAAATATCATCTTTCACAGATAAATCATTATGTGCTTGAATCACTTAATTGTATTATAATATCTCCTCTAATTTTTGCATCTTTCGCTGTATCTTACTTACCTTACTAGCTTCATGATAAGACTAGTATAATAATATTACAAACAACTCGCTGTCAGCACCGGCAATTTTGATCGACAAGTTTGAATGGAGGAGGAAAACTCGAGTCACTCGAGTAAAGTTGGACGATGTGTTTTCTCGTCATTGTAGATGGCGGTATATATATGAACCACGTTTTCATTTCGAAAAATAGCTGGATGAGTAACCCCCAGGCTTTCTTTTATACTCTAAAATAAAAAAAAAAAAATTCATTTCGAAAACTATCTACTTTACTCACCAGAAAAGAAAAGAATGAAAATGAATTATTTCTTATAAAAATAATCCATTATTTTTGTATAATTTGCATATAAATAATAATACTACAAAATATGATATATAAAATAATATATCATTAAGAGGAATATATCCCTTCTTTTTTAATTAAAATTGCAAATCCATCAAAGTTCCTAAATAAGAAATAATGAAATTTATAGAATATTAGGAAAAGATGTTTCGTCGAATATATATTTAAATAACAAATAAAATTTCATATATGTTTATAAAATTCCTCTCCTTTATTTCTTGCATAAGAGGCACAACTGGAACGATACTGTAATAAAGTTCGCGAATTATGTACAAAATAGTAATGTGTACTGATGATTTTTTATGCTATAGAAAAGAACTTAGACGGATATGCAGTGATCGTGCGCCTTTGCGTTAATTAGCTTCAAGATGGTTGCCATTTTTCCTCCCGATCCCACATCGAACGTTCGCGGGAAATTTGTCCCCGGAGTTCTGTTATACATTAACTGCATACTTTGCTCCCACTTCACAGGAGATATAATTTGTTTCAGCAAATATTTCTTAACTACTTTTAAATTCTCATAAGGATGTGCTTTGTAATTCGAATAAACTTGACACCTAGGAGTATCTAATTCCACTGTATACAGCATCTTGCCGAAGGACTTGAGCGCAGGTTCCATCAATTTTGTGTGAAATGCTCCTGATACAGGCAGCCTGGTTAATTTTCTAAGCTTATATTTCTCTGCATTCTTTTCTATGTATTCAAGGGCAATAGTATTTCCAGCCAATATCTTTGATTGTGTATACAGATATATTGCCACCCTGTAAAATGCAATATTAATATAATATCTGAATACAATAATAATGTTTTATTTATTATTATTTATAAATTACTAGAAATTTTAATTGAATTATTATAAATTAAGATTTGTAATAATTCAAGTATCTACATCACATTCCCATAATATAATAAAAGTATAATTTACTGATACATAAAATAACTTACTGGCAAACTGGTTCTTCTACACCATTATCTAACGCCCACTTTTGAGCATCTTTACATGCCTCTGATAATTTAGCTTCTGGTGTACAATAAACCGATAGCATTCCCTGAGGTGATTTCTCAGAAGCATACTGCATAGCGTTCCCTCGGACAGAGACCAGTCTGATGCCATCCTCGAAAGTTAAAACGCCTGAGAAAATCAGAGCTGTCAATTCCCCTATGCTGTAACCTGCAGTTGCTACACAAGTCTCAAACACCCTGGGTCTCTCTTCGCGAAGCCGTTCCAATGCAGCCAAAGAAGTTAACACTGTGGCTGGTTGATTGTAGCGAGTTTGATTCAACTTCTCCTGGGGACCTTTTAAACACAATTTCAATATATCAAAGTCCAGAATCTCATTGGCTATTTCGAACAACTCCTTCGCCTGTGGGAAGCGCAGGTACTTTTGTACTGTGCCAACTTTGATGGTGCCCTGTCCTGGAAAAAGTACAACGCAAGTGTCCAAGGGTTCGATCTTTGGCTTTACTTTCTCCTCCTCGACGGAGGTTGGAGCATCGGCGGGATAAGGGCTCGTCGCCCAACTCGTGTCTTCGGCATCGGCATAAGTGGCAGCCTCTTTCAAAAGACGAGCAACATTTTCTTCACCAGTGGGAGTCTCGATATCGCTCGTGGAAAACTTATTCTGCGATTCGTCTGTATTGGACGGGCTGTCATCTCCTTTCACAGAAACGGAATCGGCGAATTTGTTAACCCGGCTTAAGGATAACAAACGAGACAGGCCGTGCGTTGTTTTACCAACCAGAGCTCGCTGAAGCATCGTTACTGATGAAAACATGCTGGCATGTTAATTTCAAGATAAGTATTTTCAACTGTTTCATGTGTCACATGCAAATTATTAGTTTGCATTGATATCTGTATAATATTTCGAGGTTAAAATTGCACTTACGCGTGCTATAAGAAGCCTGAGAGCGGCCATCATTAAATTTTTTTTTTTTTTATTCAGAATAAAGTGGTGGCATAGGCAGCGCCATCATGCCTGTACATCTCTGTAGATACGTGCAAAGTCGATAAAGTATTACAAAATCGATACTAAGTATAGTTATAAATATTTAAGTAGTATATATAAAAAAAAAACTCCAATCAGAACCGCTACCCTAGTAGAAATTAAACCTAGTATAATATTAATATAAAATAATAAAATAAAATAAAATATTTTACAAGCGTTAATTAAATATCATTAAATCTTCTGACAAGTCTACGACAACCCCATCCACTTTGAAGAATTGAAACTATTTAGCCACATGCTTTTCTACTATCGGTAAAATCATCGTTTGGTGCATATCCGTACTACATTCATGAATCGTGTATCATCTGCTTTAAGTAACATGTGTGCCAAACTATGTACGATCACTCGCTAAAGGATATGTCTGCTTTAAGCAGCCACGCGGCTACGATGTCTATGCACTCGACGTATTCAGGTACATCTGCTTTAGACAAGTACATTACGCGATTGCACGTGGATTCGATCAATTCGGACACGTCTGCTTTAAAAGCGCGATTCTGTTCGATGCGTATCCTTTTTTTCACTCATCTCTTTGATGCTGTTCGTACTCTTTCATCCATTGTGCGAAGATCATTTTTCTCAAATGGTATTGAAAAATTAATATCTTGAGTGATTGTTCTTCCTGATTAAGATTACGCAAATTTATCTTGGAAAATAAAAATTTGAAAAAGAAAATAATAATAAATTTCAACTTACAGGTATAAAACAAAAATAAACTTTATTATTCTTCAAATTTAATTTTAAATATCTATTAATATTTATATTAATTCCTTTCAATTGAAGTGATTAATCAATCAATTAAATCTAAATATGTTTATTAAGATTGATAATTAAATAAATAATCTGTGCATAACATTCAAAAATTGTTATTAGTAATAAATTTAATATTATTTATGCAGATATAGCAGTCGACTGATACGCTTTATAATTGATACCAAATTTTAATTGTTACAAGCCAATTATATGTAATTAAATATATGTATTTAATCCTGTTTATTACACGTAAATAGTAAGTAAACCAGGGTACGATGTCAATGATATTGTTGCGAAATCATTTCATGCACACGAATCTTTAAAGTTGGGCCACAGTAATTGATCTATAAATAGTAATAATTGGTTGCATATGTCAATCAAAAAAGTCCCTTGTATATTGCGTGTATCAAAATTTTATATTACTTTACCGTATATATTAAAGAGAATGAAAGCGAGAGTAAGAAATTTAAATATTACGAGAGATGTTAATCAAATTATATATATGTAATTTATTTTGACATTTATTTTAACACTAATTTGCAATATTTATTTTTTTAGGATTTTAATATTAGATGTATTTTTATATGTTTTTACTACAGAAAAAGCTTTATAGAATGATAAAAGTTATTTCAAATCTAATGCATCAAGCAAATCGCTATAATCGCTAATAATCGCTATCAATACTCAAACATGGGAAACTGAAATTAATTTACTGAAAAAAATGATAAATATTTCATTCTTTGATTTTTTTAACATCTACATCGGCTGTTTCAGCCAAAGGAATAACGTTAGTTTTTCAATGTCAACGCGTTCATAAAGTTACGCAAGGACGAAGCGCAGGTTAATCACGGGCTAATTGTCGACGCAAATGCGTGTGGACACGCGGAGGAAGAGGAGTCGCCAATAATTGTCGCGGATCATGTGCCAAATTACCCCCTCCCTAGCGAAATAGGGATACGCACTTTCGAAGATACGAAAGGGGGCGCAAAAGATTTCGAGGTGCTAAAATAAAAGCGAAACAACGCAAGATACATAAGAGCAGCGAGCTTCTTGCGCGTAGAAGGGTGGCTTTTTTGCAGTACGTGCGAGTGCATCGAAAAGCAGATATCGCAAGTACCCACCCGAAGAAAATCCTTAGCATCGTGGAGAAAAATACAAAGTGAACCATAGTTTTCATATAAATATGAAAAGTTGTCTTTTATTGTTATCTTTACGAACTTTCTGTGCACTTTTAAATCGCTTTTTGATCTATACTATCTTATTTTTGACACATACATATACACACTTCTTTGACTATTAAAAAAAATCTTCTGTATAAAAAAAAAATTGCATCTCGAATCTTTTCGAAATCATTCTCATAATTCTCTTATAAAATTTGTCTTTTCTCCCTTCTAAAGAATTATGATTTTGATTTACGTAGAAGATATTATAAAATGTCTCAATGCGCGCGACAATTTATATAAATATTCATATTTTTTCACATAGTATTTATATTTTACAAATCACCATTATTTTGATTTATATATGACTTATTTATAACAAGGGAGAATTATAATTGAAAGAGAGTAACTTTTGTACGTACTACTTTGATATTTTTGATTTGAACCCAATTTGGAGATTGGTATGACATTTAGTTTCGCCATAAATACCAATTGATACTTTAGCCAAACGGTTTGTTGTATCTTACGATGACCTGTTTCTTCACAGTATATATACATGCAATCGGCTAAATATATCCTATTGAAAATTGAATTAATCGAATCGTTTAATCAGATGCTTCTACTCTCAAGTAGCAATAAAGAGAAAACAGAAAGCATCATAAATATTCAATAAATCTGATAAAATAATTAAAATTGAGAAAGTAATTAATATTATAAGACTCCTTAGAAAAAGGTTAAGAAATAAACTTTAATTATTTATTAAGTCAATTGAGAGTTGTAGTAATTTCAAGATAATTGATTAATTTTGTTATTTAACACGTTTACTCGTTTATTTTCTTATTTATTAATATTTGCAGAAGCTCAATATTGAAGTGAATTTGTGCGGAAACTATCATGTGGGACGATGAACCTGCGCCATGGGATATCGAAGAACCTCAACCCGCAGCAGCTGCCGAAGGTACAACGGAAGGTGCGCCGGCTGAAGGAGCCGCTCCTGAAAAGCCGGTTCTAAAATTGGAAAAGCTCGAACCACCTCATTACAATCATCATTGGGTTCGACCATTATTCCTTAATTACGACTATCTTTATGATTATAGGTGAGTCGATCCAATAATTAATATCAAAATAAAGATTAGTAAATTAAATCAGAAATTAAAGCACAGGTTGAATTAAGTTAAAAACAATACCATTTTGTGCGAAGAAGATTCTTTTGTTGTTTTTTTGTCGCTTGGTAAAATTGAGTAATTTAAGTAAAACTTTGCTTAAAAAAAAATAGATTTTTTTTATTTTAAATATAAGAAATATATATATAATTCTTTTTTATCGCCATATATATCGAGGATTAAACTTATCAAATTTAAAAATTTAAAGATCAATTTATTTTTCAATACTCGATCTTTATAACGATCTGTTTTATTTGATAGGAAGAACTATTACGACGATGTAATCGACTATCTTAATCAAAGGCAGAAGGGTCTATTTCGCGAACCACCTAGAGCCCAGGAATGGGCAGAAAGAATCCTGAGAACTTACGATCAGAAAAATAAAGATAAGAGCTTCAAACGAGCGGCTGATATGAAGAATCTCATCAATATAAATCTTACATGCAGACATTATAGTTACCACACTCGCGCTTATTACAGCCTCAAATATCAGAAGATTTTGTGAGATCATTTTCTGCTCTATTAAAAATAAAAATATAATCGTCAAAAGACAAATTAAATTTTACATATTCATACACATATATTTATCAAGTGGAGCATCTATTTATCAATATTTTGTTTTAATATATATCTTCTAATTGAATCGAATACATACATTAATATAAATATAATACAATTGTTTTTGTGTGTTATACATCATATTTTTACTTTGCAATTTTTATTAGATGCTTTCTATAAAATAACAGACATTATTATAATTTAAATGTGATTAATATTGATAAAGTTGAGAATGCAATTATTATGTATCGTAGCAAAATGCAGGATTATAGTGATATATTGTACATTTGTACATTAATTTGATATATGTATACTGAAATCATTAGAGATCAGTATTATAAAATATACGACACTGTAAATATTTCAAATGTCAAAAAGATTGCTTTTTTAGATCTCTATCGCGTTCAGATCTCTCTGTGTTTTTCTTTTCAGCTAATAATCAATTTTATTTCTTCTAGGAGAAGCTTTTAGATAAAATCATAGGTTATTTTATTTAGAATTAAGAGTAGAATCTTCAATTTTTTTTTTAAATTTTTATTTAGCACTTAATATTTATTAATTTATATATACTTGTAATTATATTTATCTATCAAGGATTATAATGAAAAATAACAAGTTATTTTCAGAATATCATATTGAGAATATGAGAAATTTTTCATTGCAACAAAAAAAACATATACATTATCTTCTCTATCAAAAAATATCTTAGTTTTTTTCAGGATCTAATATACTTGTATTAATATATTTCGGGATATCTAATATGTTGAAAAAGATTCTTCAAACTTTTTTAAAAATAAATCTTGATAAATTTTAGACATTCCATATAATATTCAATAAAGAATACGCTCGGTTCTTAAAACGAAACACTTTTCTTCCTCTTTATCAATTTCCGTTTCATCGGCTGCATCACGAGAGTTTCCAGCGGATCGCGAATTTCGCTAGTATCAATCAGCGAATTGATCCTACGCTGTCTGCCTATTTGACCAGTTTCTGACTCCTCGACTGGCAATTTGGACCACTTCATTAGGAAAGTTTTGGGCTTCTTTGGCTTCTCCGGTACCAGTTCCATGTTGGCGATTTTGCGCGTTCTATCAAGTTTCTGTGTCAGTGACAGCGCCTGTTCGTCGTTATTTTGGTTGTCGAACTTGGTCGCGTGTCGTTGGAACACTACATCGGCTGCCTCCAGCGTGTTCTTGGCTTTTTCGATCTCGGCGTTTAGATCGATCACGTCGAAGATGCGATCCTGCAAGAAAGTAAGTCCTCTAGATAAAAGTAGTAAAAAAGTGTAAACAATATTCTCATATTGGTTGCTCTATAGTTATAAATACACAGTTATATATTTTGAATTATAATAATAAATTAATCTTTTATGCGATGAATGTTTCGACTTTTTTTAGATTTAATTTTTAATTGCAAATTATTGATTTTTTGTTTAAATCAACCTGCATATCCCGTCTTTTGCGTCTCAATTCCGCCATATCTTCCTCGAATGCAGCAGCTGCGCGTTCCTTAAAACGTCGATGATTTAACACGAAATCGTTCTCGTAAGGATCTTCTTGAATGGGTCGACCACGTCCATTGATTAGAAAGTCCAGCTCTTCAAAATCGTCACGATTTCCCGATAAATTACGGGAGCCTAAAATGTTAGTAGACTCGTGTAAGATTATATTGTTAAGATATTAATATTAATTCTACTTTTTTGTGGCAACTCTTCAACTTAAAAATAATTTATTTATAATTTATTTATAATAATTATCATATATATAATTTATGTGTAAAGTTACCAATTATATTATATACGTACATATATATACAGTGTATCACGATTTAATATTATATATTCAAAAATATATGCAAAGTTTAGTAAAGTTAGAGAGAGATGGATTTATATTAATCTATTAATATACATAATTTTCAAGAATATTTATTAATTTTTTTACTTGCTTCATAAAATAAATTCTTACCTGTAATTTCTATACAGCTAGTGAGAAGTCTGCATGCGGAAAAAAGGAAAACAACAAGATACACAATGAATAAAGGAGACATGGAAACATTTGTAATAAACACATGTATCACTCATTGTCAGTTATATCAATCAGCTTCTCGAAAAAGGTTTTCAAACGAGATTTATTCATAAATAAGAAAGATAAAGTATACATATATGTTGAATTCGGCAAAAGTTTTGTAGATTATGTCGCGCTTCTTTTGAAAAATGTGTTCTTAAAAATTTGTATTACAGAGTTTACTCTCCAATAACGAGAAATAATTCTCTGAAAATGGTAATATTTCGGAGCAATTATGAATATGATTCTTGCGTTTATAATAGTATATTTAATGTGAAAATATTTGCGGAGTTTCTAAAATGTATGTTTCAGAGTTTCTAAATGTATCTCTCTTTCTTTAGGAACAATCAACACTTAAGCTCTCTCAAATCACAGGTCGAGGAGCAAAAAAGCGAGAAATTATCACGATGCGAGGAATATCGTCAGAAAATATATATACATTAAATTTTGAGTAATATATAATTAATGTAACATCAACTAAATTCATTCGTTGAATTTTATATAATCATAATTTAATATAAAAATAATCTAAATAAAAATAAAATGTAACATATAAATTTGTCAATTATAAAAAAAATAGTTTCCAGTAAATAAAAAAATAATTTAATTTATTATGATAATTCAAACTGCATATACATTTTCTACTTTAAGCCATAAAATTATTTAGTCATGTAAAAATAGACAGATTAAATATATTTTCGAAAGATGTGCCTCGCATATTAACGTATTAATACAATTATAATTACAGAGTTTCGCAGAACGAACGTACGCATTATATCATAAAAATATAAGCGCCAAGGTACACATATTGTCGAAATACTATTATGTTAATGTAACTAATGTGTACGTTCTTTTTACGAATAAATTAACGACACATTGTAATTACACGACCGCTAAGAACGCAAACACACGATCATTATTTAATGATATATATATATACTGGAAAGAAATTCTATATTCATACATTCAAATACAATAATGTCTTAGCGTTATAGTCGTAATATTGTAATTGTGAGATTGCAATTGAAATAGTCAAAAATTCAATTAAAAATATTATTGCATAAAATATATATATATATATTTTATAATAATTAAAAAAATTTTTTTAGCATATATATTTAATTATTTAAAGAATAATTTAACAAACGATAAAAACATTTAATAAATCGAGAAAAGTTGCTGTTGTTTCAGCTCTATTTTCCAAAAAAAAAATCTTTCCAAACAATCTCTCCGCATGATAATCGTGACGGACTTTAAATTAAATTTTCTCTTTCACGGATCACAAAACGGAAGTCTTCAGGATACAATATATCTATACGGCTGTAAAGCACCGTCGTGAAAATTAAAATAGATCTCAAGATTCTTCTCATCTAGAAATTGACGTGCTTTTCCGCTCGTTCAGCACTGCGTACCGACACCTTCTTACTGAACTGACTTGAGGTTGACTGTTGAACGATATCGGTATCAGCGGTTTCGTTGACCAACGCTTTGAGAGCTGCCGCTCTACGTTCCCTCTTGGCTTTCCTTTCGGCGAGCTCCTCCATCTCTGACTCGAGATCGTGGAGGCGAGCCTTCGTCTGCTTGGCTCGGCTGGCTGCTGCGCTAGCCGATATTAGATCGTCGTCCTCGTTGATCAGCTTAGTCCACCTGGAGAACATAGGTTTACCCTCGTCGGCGCGATCGATCTCGTCGAAAAGCTTCGAGCGCTTCTTAAAAGTGCTTTCAACATCCTCGAGCGCCTGCTTGGCGCTCTTCCTGGCGGTTATCGCGTTCTCCAGGAGATCACTGGGGCTTTTTTTCGCCTGATTCGCGGCAGTAGAGGCCTCGAGCTCGTCCTCGATATTCAACGCAGCCACTCGAGCTCGAAAACGACGAGTCGTTGCCGTCACGTCCTCCGCAAACTCATCGCCCATCCTGCGACGCGCCGATATGCGCTGTCCACGGCTGTCATAGACGGTGTCCTCGTCATCGGGGGCTAGCTGAGAGTCGATCAAGGGCGATAGTTGGGAGGCGCGGTTACGGGGGTCGAGGTCGAGGTCAGGGTCGCGGCCAAGGGAACCGGTGCGGGGACCGGAGAGGTCGCGCGTTCCTGCAAAAACCGATATCAGAAAAAAGCGTTGACTTGTGCGAGTAGAGACGAGCGATAATGAGCGGTGATGAACGATGAGCGATGATGGGCATATCGCCGAGAAGCGAAATATAAAACGATCGAAGTTGCCTCAACGATTTCAGATGAAAAATGGTGAAAGTTGATGAGAGATAATGATGGGTAGAAAGGGAAAAGATGGAAAATCTCGCAATGTCGCGATTTAATCAAGTCAATTATAAAATTGTGCAATCTAAAAATATATTCATTATTATTAATAATTATGTTTTTATGTATCACATCAAGATATGTCATAACATTTAAGTGTTATCTTTTAACTGTATTCTCTAGGATATTATATCTCTAGGATATAATGAATTATAACCAGTGATGGTATTGAGGGAAGGTGCAGGTAAAAGAATATTTTATTTGAAATGTCTTTATTTAAAATTATTATGTTTCACATTATATGCGATATATAGGTAAATATTGATATAAATCGTTCAACTTAATTCAATTTTCTTCTTCTGCAAAATTAAAGATTTTATTTCCAGCACTGGTTATATATATATTAGTTTAAAACTGTAATAAAAATATAACTTGACGTTAGATGCAACAGCAATGGAAATGTATTCATTATAATAAAAATTTGTAATGACAAAAATGATTAAAAAGATTAACAAGTTACTATAGTTTAAATTATATAAAATATATAAAAAATATATATATTATGATAAAGGAAATCTATGTTATCTATTATATGTATGATAAAAATATTATGAATTAAAAAATAATTTACCTATTTAATTTTGCAAATTAAATATATAATATAATTTTCTAAATATTATATAAAATTGAAATTACATTGTTACCTGTGAAATTATTATTCATAAGATTTTATAAGAAACTGGCATCGTTTTTGTACCGGTTCATTGCAATGCTTCTCTACTTACAATGATTCAGCCAAGTAAATTTTATACCGCGCGTTGCACATATTTTTAGTCATTTGACAAAAATAAATTCGAATGCGCATCGCATTAACAATCTGGCACATCTACAAAATTCCATTAATATGCCTGACTATGCTAATAAACTAAGTTGTACCCAACGTCAAGAATAACGCTTATCTTCATCCTCCGCATTACACCATTTGCGATAATTAGAAACATAGCGTGTCCCAAATAAGTAAATAATTGCGACAGGTAACATTGTATTCGCGTCCTCTCGGCAGAAAAATTAGAGTTATAATTTAATTAGATTTTATAAAATTATTAAATACTTAGAGCTTTTATCATGCTATCTTTAGATATTACAATTTTTTAAACATGGAAGAGTTTCTTCTGATAGATCGTTTTTAATCTTTAAACAATTCTTAATAATATAAAAAAAATACAAATTAATCATGACCTAATTTTCACTGAAAGATTAATTTTCTCTGATGACAACTGAGTGCTGGTATACTTTTTCTCTCTTTTTCTGCTGAAATATCCTATAAGATCGAAACCCACAAAATCTACTATTCCTCGCAACCGATAATTCATGCTGATTTTGTGCGATTACGTAAAGTGCGAAGACGTAAATTTATTCGTCGGTAATTGAACGATTACTGCCAATTTTATTGCAGACGTATTACTCAAGAGGACATGTGAAATATATCTTTTATAAATATATCTCTATAAGTCGCCTCACTATATCTGTGTCGATGTGAGTCATGAGTATATGTGACTATATGCATGCGTGTAAATGTTCGGAAATCAATGGCGAAGATAAAGTTCCGCGATGTCGAAGTGTAAATCGCGAATCGATTCTTGAGAAGCTGGCGCGTTGATTTACAGCCAGTTGATCTTGTGGACGATCGTCGCAGCAAGCGCAACATACGTACAATAATCACACCACCCAAACTTTTCGCGGAAAAACACGTGTACTTAGGAAACAAAACGTTTATTCAAACAAGATGATACATCAAGATCAAAAAACTAACTATAGACGGCAGGCAAGACAATAAAGCCCGATGCACGCAAAAGGGTGACATCAAAATCTAATCAAAACGTTAGAATGTGAAGTCCTCGTTCGCTGATTACCAGGACAACAAGCTTTAGTCTTGATAATATTCAAGAAGAAATTGCAAAATGTTTAATTATTTACATATCTCTCGCTACAATACTTCATCATAATCTATTTTAATATTTATTTATAATTTTTTTCTAATCTCTAATAAATTGATTATTAATGCAAAAATGATGCTTGATTCACATATTTTGGATCTAGTATTTAATTTATTTTTAACGTATTGTGATATTGAATATATATAATAAATATATGTTATACAATTTTTTTTTAATTTTGGGAAAGTCCTATTAGGATAAAATGGCGATAAATACTTTGCTTTCTTCTTCTACACCTACCTCTAAATATTAGATAAAATAATATTTTTTACTATATATATTTTCTCTATCTCATATCTCTTTTTATTAATATAGATCTCAGTTAACGGCGATAAATCCTGGGCAACGATTCTCCATTCACATCCTAATTTCGAGTTTTGCATCACGATTCCTCTGATCAGAAAATTGATCGAGGATAATCGAGGCGATGTCAAGGCGAGTAATCAGTTGACAATACCTCGCCGCAAAGTAAATCGATCATGCGAGTTGTGGAAGTTGGAACGAGAGGGGGCAGGAGGGGAAAGGGGGGGGGGGGATAAGAGTTTCTCTCTCAAATATTTGATTTGCATAGCGAATTTCTATTTAGCGCGAGCCTCATCTCGCGAGATAATCTCTCGAGGAGGATCTGGCAAGTCTTTTTTTGCAACACTCCTTTAAAACCACTTCGGAAAACGACTGAACAGGTTACCGATGTCGCTACGGCGCGCCGCGATCTCGTCGGCTAGAGAGTTTCTCGGCTCCGGGAACAACGGCCGCGAGCTATACTTCCGGTCTAGGTGATCGACCATGGGCTTGTAATAGGACTCGCCCTTGTCGTAGTTGCTGCCATAGATGAATGTGCGCGGCCTGCTAAGGATTGGCCTCGACATCTCGGTTAAACTGTCTTTCTGTTATCTGCAAATTAAACACACGTTTGTATTGTGATCTTCCATGCATGAAATTATGAGTAGAAGAGGATAAGATTTTAAAAAATATAAGGAAATACCTTATCTTCAAAATAATTCGAATTCTGATTAATAGAATTTTTTAAAGATAAATCTTTTTTACAGTAAATATGAGAAAGATTAAATGAAATAATTAAATATGATAATCGCCAACAAAAGAAAATAAAAATTACATTGTAAGGATAAAATGAGGAATTTTATTATTTTTAATTAATCAAATCATATTATTAGTTTAGAAATTCTATTAAAAATGAAAGTGCAGATTGCTTTTGTAAGAAAAATAATATCCATCTTTTGTTTTAATAAAATAATATATTCAATAGTCTATAAAAATATTATATAAATTATTATTTTCTTTATATACTTTATCATATTTTTATCAAGTATACTTTTTATAAAATAATTTTTACATTTTTTATTAAACTGATTTATTTATAAAATATTCTAATTAATTGTTATATACTAAATGAATGTTATGTAGCCCGCAGATATTACATTTAGCTATATACATTTTATATATGCAATGATACATGTCTATTGATTTATTATCTAGACATTGATATTTCGTGTCAGTATTATTGTTAATATAAAAGTTCTAAATTAATTCTAACATATGAATAAATGTTTCAGTTATTCCATCCACGTGGAAATATATAAGAGTAGAACACGTGACGACTCGAGAACCTCTCTTGCTTTTTGTCGTTCTCCACGTGGCTTCCAAGAGACGCGGGCTATACCGCGTGTAACAAAAGTTCGATGAATTTTCTCTTGATGGTTTAGCTCGTCATCGTCGGCAAACTGGAGCGAGCGACTGTACCGCCGATCGAAAATAGCCCGTGTCTAATTTGGTGCCCGTGAACTGAACTGGCACGGTGTACACGAGGCCCGGGCTAACACAGCCTCCCTGAATACGAGGCGTGAATCCCTGCGCGCCCACTCTCTCCTTCAGGGCCGACTTTTGTGTCTGTGTTCGCGGTAAAAGATATGGTTCAACGTGTGATTTTAATTATCGCATTTTCAGCCTCTAATTCTGAGGTTGGAGCTCAGAGCGGCAAGATCCATCAGGTACTATTTACATTGTTTGTTCTTGATTAAATCAACTTTTAATTGAAATAGATAGACACAATAACATTGTTGTGTCGCAAATTTTCAACCCACATTGAAGATTAATGTTCTTCGACCGCCTCCGCTCACATCTTTTGTTTCGAAATTATTTTTAAGTTGTGCAGCCACATATTAGAGCAAGAGATATATTATCGCGAATGTAGGCTAATGAGAGCACTATAAGTCGGTCAATTTATTTTTGTTGACTATTAAATTATCGGAGCTATATTAAGCAAAGAATTTCTTAGATATAGTTTAGGTATAGTAAATAATTAATAGTAACACATTTTTTTCGTGTTGAGTGTTTGCACTTAAGTAAAAAAAAAATTTCAAAAAGTCAATTACACTAAACAAAGAGATTTCATGGCAAGTTCTTAATTATAATTAATTAAAATTACTTTCCAGATTTAAAAAAATCCAAACTTAATGAATAAAAAGAAATGCAGATATATATATTATCGTTTTGCTCTTTAAATATACGCGTATCCTTTTTTTAAATAATTGAAGATACAAAATAAAATTGAAATTATAAAAACTAGTCAATTTATAAACTCGCTTATTTTATTTATTTTTTTTTATTTAATTTGATCTAACAATAAGTGTAAAACTTATATGACTTTGCATTTTGAATGCTGACAAGTTTTATTGGAATTAATTAGAATTAAATAGAATTCGTGAAAATTTTCAACGTTTTAGTTTTCAACGTTTTATCTTTATAACGCAGCACGATAATGATGGAACTTTTTTGACAAATCATAGCTTTTAGAGACTGGCAAATTCATTTATCTATATTCCATGTACAATATATACAAGGAAATATACGTATTTTTGCTGGCTCATGGATATCACGGATCATCGACACAAATATATCCAATAATAATGGTCGTTCGAAATAAACATTACGTCTCGCGCGTCGGAAATAAATTCACAGCTCGGAATAAACAGTGAAAATGATATCTACACTGATACATCCTTCCTCGGTCGAATACGCTTTTCCGTCGAATTGCACGTGCCAAAATACGACAAGCTATAACCGGCTTCTTTCAATTAGATTATTTGCTCGACTTAATTGGCTTGTATGTGTCTGGCGTCCGTCCGCTAGGAAAGCAGCTATGATTTAGAACGTATCGGGTCATTACTCAATCATTCGTTCATGCCTTCTCCTTCCTCGGTATCTTACTATACACGATGAGTAGTCGTCGTATTTGTACGTTCCAAGTCGTACGATCATTCAGAAAAGTCACGTAGCATTTAAAAGCAACATGTCTATATGTTTAAGAGACAAAATTAAAGTTGTTTTAAAGTTAAGATTAAAAATAATAAATATAATAATAATAAAATTAAAGAAACTGATATAAAAAATATATAATATGCGCGATTAGTTTGTAAGTGACAATATATAGATACAGAAACAAAAATAAATCGATTAGATTGCATTTACAAATTGAAAAGCGTAGTAAATTCTTGGATTTTATTAAAACTAATCAAATTTAGTTACAATATGAATATTTAAGTATATAACTCAATATAAAAAAAGTGTGCAAATCTGATAAATTTTTATATTAAACTATAATAATGTATCAAAATATTGTATTTATCATATATATTTATTATATATCTTTAAATAACGTAATATATATAATTAATATTCTCTTTAATTTGTAAAAAATCACACTGAATAATTGAATTTGTTTGAATAGTTTATTAAAGGCTCTTGACAGAAGAAATAAGAATTATACGATCACGCAAGTAGTAATAACGAAATTATGACGCTATTATTGACAACCACAATGATACATGAAATATTTGGCCCGCTATTATAGTGAGAGCGAGCGATGAATTATCCCGGGATTCACCACAACTCACTTTATGCGATTTCGTGTAGAAAGCGTCGGCGGCAGTGAAATGGATCAACGACAAGCCGGACACGTAAATGCGCTTATGAGTTACTCGGATATAATGCCAACTGTTTTAGATTCTGACTCAGCAACCCCGCTAGATCTCCATATAAATTATTTAATCCCCGAATTTTCGCTTAGACCACTAGACTTAAATATATCGTCGCCAATTGCGCCGCCTTCTTGTTAATTCGTGCAACGTATCGGATGTCTGTACACATCACATAGAAAAACGAAAGATTGCAAATGTAATAAGAATTTAATAGTCAATAAATAATTTCTAATGAAAAAATATGTTATAAATCTAATATTAATTTTTAGCTGCGATAGAAAATATTGTAAACATGTAATATTTTCGTAATTTTAGATATAACGAAATTTTATGAACATGTGTATTTGTGTAGGTAACGTTTTAATTAATAATCTGCAAACTATTAAGTAACGAACAATGGCAGTTAATTGATAAATAATTATTAATATAATATTATAAAAGATATGCTTATTATCGCATTAATTATTATTTTACACGAATATGAGTTATTAATTTCCCGGAATTTATATAAATTTTTTTATATGTTTTGCGAAGGATTACAAGTACAAAATCGAATTTTTAGCCAATAGAAACGGCACTCATGGTGTCAGACCGCGTTAGTTCTCTCTCGTTGCGTAAGTCCGCCAAATTTAGCTGGTACAGACGGCACTTAAAAACGGTGATATCGATTACCAAATAATCTCCGTGCATATAATTGACTCTATAGTTTTTCTTAAATAAGATACACTTTTAAACGCAATGTTATTTTTTATTTAACTATTGATGTTTTAAATTTTATATTATTATTGTTAATACTAGTAACACACATAATACTATCATGTTTTTAATTCATTAATATCATTTAGATTAGGTTATTAGATTGATTACATTTGATGGCATTATGAATTTATATCATTTGTACTAGAAAACACATGATTTTAATACTATAAAAAAATACATTTTAATATTTAAAAAAGTAGAAAATGTTAATGAAATTTGCAAAATAGTAATTAAAAGTTGCTTGGTTAACTTAATTAGATTCGTGAGAGAATTATATGCATTTTGCTTGATCGATTGTTAAAAAAAAGAGCACATTTCTTATATATGAAATTAAATATATGTATATAGTTGCAGAGTAGTTCAGCTTAATCGCGTGATTATAATCTAATAATTTTAATTATGATAGATGATATCTTTGGGCGCTCTATTAACGATGCCAGCTGATTAGGAACGCAAATGGCATACGATGAATGCTGTTAATTTCGTTGCACTATGCGAATGATCATTCCATTGCATCATGATTGTGTAAGAGAGATAACTTCGTTATATGTGCAAAATAGAATATATGTTCAATAGATTAAACCACTTGTAAAATTGTCTCGCACAAAAATTATTTTTCAGGAAAAATTATATTTTAATTTCAAAAATTTATACTAATTTTGAAGATAACTTATTTTTATAAGAATATGAGAGATAAAAATATATAAAAAGAAAAAGGAAAAACTATTCGTAGAAAATCATCTTAATATGTGGTTTATCGATGCAATACACTGTAATACGTGCAAATATTTGCGAAAAAGAGAAGATCCGTGTTCGCGCACTATTGGCAATTTGTACACATGATATACCCGTACGCGTGACGATTGATTGATAATGCGATCGATTTTTTTTCCTCGAGTTAAAAATCGCGGCGCGAAAATCGGGACGCCCTTACCTAAAACGATTGTCACGAGGTGTTATCCCTCAGGATGCTGTTTCCTCGAAAGTAGCAGCGCGACTCCCACATCGTCGTTGCGTCGTTCGAATTATTTCCCACTCTCTTCGTGGCTCTCCCTACTTATCTCTATCCTTCTGGTAGTAATTCGGATTTGCGGTCGTGTAGCTGAAGAGTTCCCCGGTAGGGACGCATAACGGGTGACCGATACTTACGTCGGCATGGTGACCACATGGCAAACAAATATGAATTGCACCCGAAGTAGTAGTCGCAATCGTCATCTGACGTTGATTGCGATCTTTTTCTCGACATTCGCGAACGCTTTCAATGTGAATAATGAGGTACTCGAGTACTGGGAATCGAGTTCGTGTAAATATGATGAATACTTTGATACCGTTTCTTTATCCTGCTCGCGGTGCAACACCAGCAAGAATCTCGAACCATTCGCGAATCGTGAGTTCATTAATTTTTTCGCGATTTTATTATATATTTATTTTATTTTCATATGTATTTTTCTCTGCTAGGTTTGCGATGTGTGTGCGACAAGTTCAGCAAAACGGTCGGTTTCGAGAACGGCAACCCCCTTTGCGTCACCTGCGGTCCTAACATGACCGTGACCGCAGATGGAGGAGACTGCATCCTGCGTGCAAATGCAACGTGCAAGTGTTCTACAAACCAAATAAAATGTAATCTTAACAATTTCTCTTCGAAAATGCAGTTTCGTGAAAATCTAAAATATAAATGTAAAAGATCTATGTAAGAAGTATTCCTCGTGTGCAATCTTTTATAATTTTTGTAACAAAGATGTAACATATTCAAAAAAAGTTAAAATATTCAAATACTGAATACTATGCTTTGTTTTTATAATTTTATACTAAGCTACTTGTGGGAAGTAGTTAATTTTTTAATAAAAAAGATTGTAGATTTGCATAAAATGCATTTTCCCTTTAATCATTATTTTTAATTTATTTTGTATTTAATTACTCTATTTCTTTTTAATCACAAATTAATATTGATATAATTTTAATTGTCTATTGTTATTTTATTTTTTATTTATTTATAAATTAAATTTTATCTTTGTCCTATTATTTGCAGTGGACAGAAATATTAATGGCATGTTGCTGGATAATGTACTTTGTGTAACATGCGTCCAAGGTACGTATCCATCTCCCGATTGTTCCAAATGTTTGCCATGCGACAGTCGCGAGTATAATGGTCACGTTAATTGCGTATGTCCAAGCACAACGCACATAAGACTTCGAAATTATTGCCTACATAAGGATGATGTCGCTGATTGGCCGGATATCAGAAATACATACTTGATGAAATTTCAGAGCGAAAGCATAGACAGCTATTATTTGAGAAGCGAACTGCAAATAGCAGTGCATCTCTGCAAAGTACGTGATTAAAAGACTCAAACTTCCTTCAAAATATTAAAATAACATATATAATGATTATATTGTATATAATTCTACATAATTTATTAGAATATTATATTTATAATAATAACATTCAATCTCTTGATCATTCTTTTTTAGAAAAAAGATAGGGTAGCATGTGAACATTTATCAAATATATGCGCCTTAACCCTTTACAGTGACGGTATAGCTTGCATGTTTTTTATGCACACACCTATGGCGCCTGTATGGTTGTTTTATAGTAAGCAGAATACTATAGCAATAATGAACGACACGAAAATATCCGAGAGATACAGCCTCAAAAAAGGAGATAATGTACGGTATAAAAATGTGCACATATCTTGTATATCTTGAATTTAAATATCTCGAACTTTTATTGTATATTTTTAGAGCAGCATCCTGGATTTCACAATTGCAAGATTTGCGTTGAACGGTGAATTCTTATCTATGGGTAGGCCGACTCTGCCATGTCAACTTTTGAGAAACGTGAGATTCGGTGTAAATTTTAAGAAGAAATGCAAAACGACTGCTGCTGAATTATTGAATGCACAAATGGAATTATTATCACCTTATTTGATATTTAAAGAGGACAATAAATCTTTTATACATGCATTGCCCGTGATCGTTAAATCGACGGATCAGGTAAAATTACGTGGATTATAATTTGATGATAATTATAATAATAATCAAAAATTTAAATACCTTTTTCGCAGAATATTAAAGAAATTTTACAGCAACAGCTGGTGCGAAAATTTTTTTTAGTCGACAATGTAAGCGGTTTCAAAGCATTATCAATATTTATGAACAATAAATTCACGAAAGCGTCAGAGCTCTCGGTGCTTCGATACATGAAATCTCTGACTATTTTGTAAGTGATTTTCATAGAAAGCGCTTCCTATAAATAATAAGAAAATAATAAAATAAATTAATAAAATAAATTTTTTCAGAGTGAACGTTCAAAACGGAAAAGACCATGGCAAAATCTTTGCGCCTTTTTTAATCGTGGAATACGATGAATTAACATATCAAGATTTCCTCGACAATTCCGATGTTGTAATAGATTACAAAGTTACATATGTATTAAAGGACAACGATATAGACTATAATGTTGAGGTAAAAAAATCATAGCATTGAAGAGAAACCTTCCATACATTATTCATTATATATCTTCCTTTTTATATTTTTTTTAGATAACTATCGGAGTTCTGACGGGAATAGCTTTGATATTTGCCAGCATCAGAGCGTGGAATTACTACAAGTGGAATTACAACGGCAATCTCAATATAGCAGTGTTATTGTGGTTCTTGATCTACGCTATGGGCGCGATTGGAAATATGATTACTTTTGTATGCATCAGCGTGTGTATATATCTATTCGTCTTTTATAAAGGCCAAACAGTACCGTACATTCTACTTCCCGATGAAGATAGTGAAAAAAGAATCCAAACATACATTATCATAGCGTTTAGTTTTAAGGTGAGTAACGCGATATTTTGAAATTAAATGAAATTGATGAAGAAAATAAGATTCTATTATTTTATATATGCATAAAAACAAAGAGCTTAATAATATATATAATATTTTTTATAGTATTAATCTGTGTGATTTTCTTTCAAACTTAGATTATAGAAATGATAGGATTTGTTTATCAGCAATGGGGTTTGAGTATATTTTTCATCGACTGGGAGCAACCGAGAACGATACGTAACGAATCGAAGTACGATTCTCCGCATACCTCTCTACGAAAATTGTATTCCAATAGATTTCCGAGGGGCGAAGGCAAATCGTCGAGAATAACGTCGGACATTATCGCGTCCAAGCGAAAGAGAAGATCGCACAAAACGAACAAGAACACAAGTCCGAATGAGACGTTCAAGTCTTCTTCGATTGATAAATATACGCCGGATTTCTCTTCCGTCTATTCGCTCGCGAGATCTCCCTTACGAGAGACAACCGAGCACAATTATACGCATAATTTTCCGATCAGTGTTTGGAGAACATATTTCGTCGCGAACGAATGGTGCAAATTGCAAACCAGAAGAAAAATAAACGTGGCATTGCAATCAATTTATACTCTATGTATCTTACAGGTCTCGAACATGACATAAAACATTTTCACATAATTCATCTGTCGTATAAAAGATTCGAGAAATGATACGTTCATGTATTATTTTAGATATTCGACTTGGAATCGTGGATGCTGGCGGTACCGGAATCGACCGCTATAGATAAATCTTCCGAAGCGGACAATAATTTTACCTTACAATATGCGATTTGCACGTTTGTATACGCATTCGTATATTTCGCACAATGGTTAATCCGTGTTACATTTTACGAAAGATATATCAGAAATAGACTGCAAAAGTTTGTAGATTTATGTTCGGTCGCAAACATTAGCGTATTCGTCTTGGCGCACAATTATTACGGTTTTTACATCCATGGAAGGTAATTGAAAAATAATGTTTGCAAAATGAAACATGATGAAAGATGTAATCGGTATTTGTTACTTGTTTAATAGATCAGTACATGGATTCGCGGACACTGATCTTCCTACTCTGATAAACGACCTGAAAAAGGAGGAAGATAACTTGTGCGCACACAGAGGTCTGGTACCCGGCACAACCGATCAGACTTTTATAGTATCGTTGACCCATTCATTTAAATCTTTGTACGATCAACTCATGAGACAAAAGGATAATGTATGCTTCAGATCGTTATATAATCTGTATTATTACGAAAAAAAGCATAACAGAATTAAAGATACAATTTTTATGTTGTAATATTTTTAGAACAAGAATCCATTTAGTTATCCACTTTATATATATCCGTAAATAATTATTTTACATTTAATATATATTAAAATTTTTTTCAGGGAAGCATAGGAACCTTAAAAGGAAGTAATTCACCTTCAAAAAGTTGGAAACAATTATCAGAAACGAGGTCAAAAGTGAGATTATTTCTAATGCAATTTCTGGATCATTATTCGGAAAATGAAGATTATATAATCAAAGAACAGCATATATTAGAGAAACTATGTGACATTCTTTTTGTGAATGCCAAAGATAAATCCGTCTTCTATATTGGTAATATAAAATATCAATTCCTGATAATAAAAAAAATAAATAAAATGATTATTCTTATAAACAATTTTATTACAGATAACAATTATTCCTTCAATAAAATGATACTTTATGGAAACGAATGGCTACTAGCAACATTCGAGATCACCGTATTTGCCTTCTTTTTGGCAATGTATAATTCTTACATTTTTGCCTGCATAACGACAGTTCTCGTATCGCAACTATTCCTGATAGCTATCAGATGTAATGTTAAGAGAAATCTGTGTAACAAGTCGTTACTGGATAAAAGATTCCTAATGTAACCATAACAATAATATAAACAATATTGTTTATTTAAACAAATATCAACTATTACTTTCGATCACTATACAATTTATTTTCATAGCTCTGACAATCTCTCCTTTACAGTGAGATATTTTTACTATTCCATATCACATAATATTAATACATAAACTGGATATTAATGATGACCTTCATCATGATGCCCATGACCATAATCAATACCAAAATATTGTTCAATACCTATGGTTATCAGAAATGCTGGTACACCAAGTTTCCAACCTCTAGTTAAACATACTATGTTACGCATAAAAACTGATTGAGTATTTTGGTAGCGCCATACATAATTTCTCAGCCAAGGATCCTTCAGTCCCCTCTTGGCTAATTCTTCTTGAACATTTTTCAATTCTGGCACATCTTCTGTCTTATAAATATTATGATCGGGTATTTTGTACGGTTCGAACTTGTGACCTCCCATCTGCAGAAGATACATACACACCATATTACATTACAAGTACTATAATATATTACTATTTATTAATTTCTTCCTGTCATTGTTGATCAACAGTGATCTTGTTAAACATCATTGATGTCACATTGTACATCAATGAAAAATTTAAACGGTGATATAATATTCATATGTGTTACTATTTCAATTATTATATTTTATTCTTGATTGATCTGTTTATTACATAGAGGTTAATTTTTGTAACTATTGACTTTGTAAACAATAGAAATCAACAGTGAAAAAATCTATCCTAATATTACATTATGAAAAATTACTTATTATCTATGTATATAAACACCTGATTAATATTTATTCAATTAAAATTACATAATTACCTTTTGAAACAACTGGCTTCAAATTCCACCAACAATAGACTTTTACCGTGATTGATAAAATTAATTTAGAGGGGCAAGTACATTTTTTTTAGAGAAACTTTTGCTCTTTTCGTTCTGATTGGCCAATCGATTAGCCAATATGCTTTGGAATTTGGATAGATATAAAAATATACACCAATCACACAAATAGTCGTTCATTAAAAGTGCTATTGCATAGACATATAAAATACATAGACGGACAACCTACACAATATATAGCAGAGAGAAGACTGAGAGATGTCATGGCCTGCTTTTAGGTGATCCCTGAAAGCGATACTCCCTCTATGGACATTGAAAACGTGGACATGAACTACAAAGCCAATGTCCATGAATGTTCTCAGAGGGTAATATATAATGTGCACAATTTCTGGTTTTGTTCCGTGCTATGTGCACGAAATGCCGCTAGCGCACTAGTGCTGTATAACAAGATACTTATGTATGTAAATTGATAATAAATAAATTATTCAATCGCGAAAGATACTGTAATATTCAAAGATAAAATAAATATTTTTCTATATTCATTGTCATATTTATATCTTTTTATTTACAAAACACAAAATGCCTGCTGTGGGATAAAAACATTTTTAAGCGTATTTCTATAAATCTTCTTAATTAGCAGTAAACTGATCTTTGATATTTATCAATCATTTTTTTAATTATTTAAAAATTTAATTATTAATACATGTATAGAATTTGTCAAATTAATCACTGATTCTTCTGAAGTTTTTATAATTAAGACTCGAAAAATATAGATGTTGCAAAATATTTTAAGTCTCTTCATTTATATAAAATATAAAGAATTCATACGTTCCATTTTAATATAGCTAACATTATTTTTATATATTTTTATTATAATTTTCATACCAACATAATATTTTTATGCTTAATATAATATTTTTACGCTAAATACATATTACAATATATATGACAAAATATAATACAAATTTAATATAAAATATAATTCGAAATTTAATACAAAATAATTTATTACATGGAATAATTTATTACACGAAAATGTTCAAAATATACGTATAATATAAAATTTACTAAAAATTTTTACATAGTCCAGACGAGACTGATTAGCGAAGATTAATTACGCGACATTTATTATTAATAATAGATATGTAATAATAGAATTTAATAAGTTTTATATAACGTAAATAATCGTGATCAAAAGAGTCATTAATAAAATTATTGATCGTTTCTTCGATTGTAAAAGAAAGTATTTGCATTACTGGCGCACTTTGTATAGATTATCAAAGAAAATATTCAAAATGAAAAGATAGAATAAACTTCAAAATCAACAATTAAATTACTAAATAAATCGCGATTTAACATTCGCGAGAAAACGCGACGAAAAAATAAATCGACAATAATCGGAATATTCGATTGCGAGATCAGCATAATTTTTATAATATGATAATCGAAACCATCAATAAACACGCGTGCGATATAATTATTATCACACAAATGATGACAGACGAAGATATTTGGCAAACATTTGTGATCCATATTGTTTACGTTGAACATAAAATTCACTGTCCGATTTATTTGCGATTAATACGCGACTTTATACGAATTTCACGATTGAGAATAAAATACATATTTTATTTCGCGCATGATTAGCTGAATAAGATGAAATGAGCTCTATAAGCTTTAAAATATAATTAAAAATCGTGTTGTAGCCACGTTTAATAGAAAATAACGGAACGAATGATTTTCAAAGTCCCTCTAATAATCGATATAATTGTCGAGTTTAATAAGATTTAAATAATGTAAAAAATCACGTTTAAAACAGTCATTAATAAAGTTATCGATCGTCTTTTAAATTATAGAAGAAAATATTTGCACTACCAGCATTTTGCATAAACTATTAAACACAATATTCAAAGACGTGGAAAGATAAACAAAGCTTCAATGTATAAGTCAACGATTAAATTATAAGATAAATCGCGATTTAAAATTCCCGAGAAAACGCGACGAATAAATAAATCGATAATATTAGGAATATCCGATTGTGATATGTATACCTTTTATAATATAATAATTAAAGTGCCTCTATAGACATTATAATCGCGCGCGATAATTATCACATGAATGTGAAGATATTTTGACGGACAATTTGATGACTGTAATATTTACGAATACAGTACTCACTGACCGAGTCAATTGCGAATCTTTATAAGATAAATCGCGACTCGAATTCGCGAGAAAATGCGACGAATAAATAAGTCGATAATATGCGGAATATTTGATCGCGATACGTATAATTTTTATAATATAATAATCGAAGCTTTCAATAGACACGTGCGCGATATAATTATTATCACGTAAATATAGAAAATCGAAAATATTTCGACAAACATTTAAGGTCTGTAATGTTTGTGAATATGCATTCCCGATTTACTTGCGAATTTTTATAAGATAAATCGCGATTTAAAATTCGCGATTTAAAATTCGCGATAAAACGCGACGAATAAATAAATCGATAATATTCAGAATATTCAATTGCAGATATGCGAGTGACATACTGGTAATCCGATAAAAAGAGGAGCGATCTTAAAAATGGAGAACGATTAACATCTTGTTTCTACATCAGATTTCGCAAGATCAATCTGCGAAGAAAAGTTAAGTGATCCATTGAACGTCGGGAACTTCACTGTAGGAGGGAACGAATCCTGGATCTTCCGGACTATTCCCGATAGCAATGATTTCAGTAATAAATCAACGACAATTATCCCTCGGCATTATCTTCAATTCACGAAATTGATATATGCACATCAGAAAACATGTTCTTCCATTATTAAGAAATATATTTCTTTATTGAAAATTAAATGGATATAACGATCTTTTTTATTGAAATGTGATTACGAACGATTATATTTATAAATAATAAAATACATGCATTATTAGAGTTTGTGTTAAATGTGCGAACACATATAATTTGGGGTACCGTTCGCGCGCGCGAGACAAATCGAACCCGATATCAGCAATTTAAAAAATTTCAATTCGAATAGTGTGCAAAATAAAATAAATGAAATAATATTAAATATATAATTAATTCTAGATTAATGCTCTAGATTCTTATTCTTATAACGTTTAAATTAATAATTTTCTTTTAATCAATATCTTACTGATATAGGGGTACCCATTCGATTTGTCTCTAAATTTTTAAGTACTCGCACATTTTATGTAACATTCATGTATAATTTCGCTTATATATAATATATAACATTATTAAAAATTATAAAAATATTTTGGATACGTGAATTTGTGCATGTATTTTATTATACATATATATAAAATGGTATATACCTAAAAACTAATATTTCAAAATGGCGATGGATGTCCAATACCTGCAAATAGTTTCTTAAAAAAAACTAAAAATTAATGTTAATATCCCCAGCACCTAGAAATAATTTTTCAAAAGAGACAAATTATATTAATTAAAAATATATTCGTTCGTAATCATTTTTATCAAAAAATTTATACAAATTAATTACAATATGAAATTACTTGAAAAATTAAAATTTATACACAACGCTATATCCATATTTAATCTACTATTAAATATTTCTAGCATTACATATATAGACAATAATAATACCAGTCCTAATAATGATAGAACATTTTTAACGAAGAAAAGAAAAGATACATTTCTCTCATCTAAATATATATTATTTAAATTAAGTCGACGTTAAAGAAGCGTATCGTCGTTGAATTACTACCGAAATCATTACTTTCGGAAATTGCCAGGAAAACCTGGGATTAGTTCCTTCAATCTTACAATAAAAATTCCCAATTTTCAACAGGGCACCGAACTAGACGTCGCGAATGAATCTCACAAGAACCGGTGAGAAATAATTCTCCATGATAAAAATCGTTTCGACTCCTCGGCGGTACGAGCCACGCAACTTTCATTAACGTTTATTTAACGGAAGGAACAATGGTAACTCTTTTATTAAAACGACAATCTCGTTTAAGAACGCGAAAAGAACGTGGGAAAAACACGGTGATTTCGCAACCATAATTTATTAATTTATGTATGAATATTTTCCGATACAAAATTCGTAAATACAAATATAACTGAAAAAACAAATTATTAAATTCATAATAATTAACTCGCGATTCTATAATATCGAAGGTGATCGTTAAATTTTGTAAAGTTAATATTTAATCGTTGATTTATCACATCGAATCTTCACTCTCTTATTCGACATTTCTTTATATTTAATTAGCAATATTTAGGAATATTATCTGACGAGAGAGACAGCGATAAAATTCTTTTGTTAAAATGATAATCTTGTATAAGGACGCGAAGAGAACGCGGAAAGAACACGGTATTTTCGCAATCATAATTTAATAACTTATTTTAAGAATATTCAGTTTCGCGCGATATGGAATTCATAAATAAATAAAGTTAATCAAAGCATATCATTAAATTTATAATAATTGACTCGCGATTCTGTAACGAAGGCGTCCGTCAAATTTTATAATGCTTATATTTAATCATTAATTTAGCATCGAATTTTTACATTTTATATAAAAATTTTCCGAATTTATTAATGACTCTTTGACATGAAAATACAAACAGTTACTCTTTTATGAATATTCCAAAAATATATACTTCAGAAACAAATACTTTAATTTAATGAATTACTATTATGTTAATTACTATTATGTAATTATTATACGTATACTTTCGATAATTTTTCGTGTAATTTACATAAGAATTTACAATCGTAAATACAATTTCATATAATATAATTATAGTCATAATTGTATTGTATTTTACAATTAAATATCAATGTTAGATTATAATTAAAATACAATTATAACTATTTATAATTTACAATTTACAATTTACAAATTTATGATGCTATCAATATCAAATAATAATATTCGATTTATTCAAATATTTAATAACATCGATATAATAATTTGATATTGATAGCATTAAACATTTGGATTTAATATTATATTTGATTTAATACACATATATTTTTAAGTTTTAAAATAAAATATAACATGTTAAGATTTCTTAAACGTTAATAATAATGCAATTTCTTTAATATTTCTGAAGATAATTTTGATAATTTAAATTTCACTTTTAAAACATTGTTATTTTTAAAACATGTTATATTTATTTTTACAATGTTTTTAAAAATAAATTCAATTTAATGAAAATAATTTTAATTTACCCCTAGGATTATTGGAATATTAAAAAAAGAATGAATCTTACTTAATAACCCTAACAATCCTACTATTACAGAATTCTAATGATCTTAAGAGCCCTAACAACTCTAATATTAATAGAAGAATTCTAATGATTGTACTTAATAGCCTTAACAACCCTACTTCCTGATTAATTAAAATTATTCGAGATTTGAGGAACCTATCTCTAATCATCACCTCACCTAATTATGTATATATTTTAGTCACGTGCCCTAACCGCGTACCCTAACCGCGTACCCTAACCGTACTCTTCAGGCCAGTTGAACCTACCTTTCGTTGATCCTGGCCACTTTCTTTCTCGATCTCTAATCAGAGATCGAAGAAGGAGATAATTACTCCTTCTTTTGCCGAATAATTACCGGCAAAAGAGCGTGAAATATTTACGCTCATTTAGTAACGATCGTTCGATTTGACGATCGTTCGTTAAATATTGAATATAACTTTATTTTAACTGAAATAAAGCCAAATTACTACAAATTTCTATAAATTATATATTATAATAAAATATAAAATTAATGTGTGTATTTATTATGTTACAAATTCTTTAATTAATTAATCATTTGGCTTTATATTAAGTTAAAGTAAAGTTTAAAAACAATATCTACAAACAAATTCTACGATGGATGAGCTATGAGCAATTAGAAGACAAGTGCGTATTATAAGAATAAATTAGCATTAAAAATTGATAAAATTGATAATTGTTAATGCGTGTTCTTTATTTAACAAATTAGACAAAATCTTTACAAAAAAACCTTTTATTGATCTCTTCTTTTTTTAATTAATATTTCAATATATTTTCGCAATGGATGCAAAGCATAAGTTCGAAAGAACTTATTAAAGTGATTTAATTTAATTTAATTAATTTAATTTAATTATTTAATTTAATTTATTTAATTTAATCCATCTTAGCTCATCCATTTTAAGGCAACGGATTTATCTACAATCTACAATCTACATCTACATCTACATCTGCAATCTCTACGAATCCATTACCTTAAAGTTAAATAAAAGTTTTTTTCACTCACCGGCACTGATGCGCAACAGCGGAGTTGTTGTTATCGAAGCTAGTTGTCTGTAACATACAAATATAAAATTCATTTATAATAATGCTCACAAAATGCAATTAATATTTAAAAAAATTTTTATCGCGCGGAATTTTATATCCGATGTGTAAAATAATAAGCAGATAAACACGTATGGAAAAATTTTATAAATGTTTGAAACCGTTTTTTAAATAGAAAATTTTATATGACTTTTATAGAAATCTTTCTCTTTAATACATTTAAATAATAAGATCGAATTATTGTTCGTTTATAACAAGTTAACAATTTATAACAATTAATATATAAATAATAATATTCACCATCAGGTTGTTCCGCCGGTGCAGGATGCCTATCCTAGACCTGCTCCTCCTCTCAGATCATCAGGGTTGTTGCATCGATCTATAACATACAAAAGAAGATTCCAATGTAGCAGCGTTCAAAATAATTAATATTTCAAAAATTATTGTATACATTGAATTTTATATTTGATGCATATAATAATAGCAGATTAATAAAATAATTCTATAAATTTTAAAAAACGTTACTAATAATTCTCTTATAACTTATAAAAGCTTACACCTTTACAAGATTATAGCTTTAATTTAAAAATCTTTTTCTTTAATTCTCTCTTATTTAAATATAAATAAAAAAATATATATAAAAACATCAAATTAATTGTTGCGATTAATTGTTTAACTTAAATTATAATAAATATATTTAATATTTAATATATAATTACAAATAAATAAATTGCTTACCAGAAGGTTGCTCTGCCGGAGCCTGATGCCTCACCTAGGCCTCCTCCTCCTCTCAGTCTTAGACGCGCGATACTTAACGGCACTCCCGCACTCACGAGCGATATTTTTATATCGCTATTTCCGCTATTTTACGCGCGATACTTAACAGTTTCCGCACTTTCGATGCGATTAAAAATTTTTTATTTGATCGCGCGATGTATATACTTAATATGTACATACTTTGAACGGCACTCCCGGTTTCGGTACGAGCGAAAATCCCATTTCACTTACGAGAATCAGCTTCGAGCCAACAGGTCGGGAATGCAACGATACGACGAGCAAGGATTAGGCCCAAACCGGAAAGAAGACGAAACGATTGACGGAAATAGAGGAAAATGAAGTTCACCAACTCTTTTTCGCGCATAATTATCCTATCTCGTATCGAACCTGGACCCGCTAAGCATGATTTCAGGTGCTCCGCCCGGACATATTATGCCTCCCGCGGTTGCTATATGCTACACCAGGCTAGTAGACGGCAAAAGAAGAGGATACCCACATTTTTTAAATGCTAACATTCAGCAATTTAGAAAATGGGGAGGCAACCCCTTTTACCGAGCGAAAATCGTGCCTAGGGGAATCCACTCGACTCCTCGACAGGGTTAACACACGCAGTGCGTGTGGCTGTAGACGAGCAAAGAGAAGGGACCCATTGACGACCATTCCGAGCAATCGATCGAGTTCTAACTAATTCGGGCCGAATCACTTGACGAAGCACGAAGCAAGAGTGTACGTTGCAACGTGTGCAAACTCGAAACATCCCAGTTAGTTGGCATTGGAAGTAGAGACTCGTGACAATAAATGAAATTGGGATTTTATATGAAAAGTCCAAAAGTTCCGCGAAAACGCGACGACGCGAGAATACTACAACGCGAAAACGCGGTAACGAAGCGCTTGCCGTCCGCGGCACGTTGACGGCACCGACGACGCGAAAGGGTACTTAGCTTCCCATTCAGGCACCTTAAGATTTATCATAAATAGAAAAATTTAAGATAAACCTCAAGGCATCATCCAAGTACTAAGCCCTCCCACCGCGACAAGGTGTACCCCATGGGAGGGTTATATTATATATAATTTTATATATAATATAATATATAATTTATTTTGTAATATACTATATAAATTTTAATTCGCAAATATGAACGATAAATAAAAATATAAAGGATAAGAGAAAATCTATTATATAAAGCAATGTTCAAAATAATTGATTTTAAAACTAATTATTGCGTGCAATTAATTTTTACATTTTTACTTTCAAATGGATATACTTTAATGTTATAAATTGCGTAATTACAAAATAATTTATATTTCATACATATAAACTTTTAAAAATATGATAAATAAAAAATTTCTATTTTTTTATATATGAAATATTTAAGTAAATATATTAATATGAAATATTTTGTAAAATATATGTATCTGAAAATAAAAATTAATAAAAATTTTATAAATGTTTTAATTATTTTAAAATAAAATGGAATATTTTTTATAAATATATGTATTATATATGTTACAATTAAAATCACTATTGAATCACTAACAAAGAAATAAAACGAAACGTGAAATATGTATATTTTGAATATATACTAATGATAAATAATTTATATATTGTTACGTCCGCGGAACGATATATATCGAACACGCGCGACAATCGACATACGCTGACGCTCGTGCACTCGTAAATAATAACGCGATTTAAGGTGCACAAGAATTTTAATAAACCGCGAGTAACATACAAGAATTCAGAATAATCGTAAAACGGATCACAAATAGACGCGCGTTCGCACAGCTTGACAGCTGGGCTCAGACTCTCTGACAGTCGTTGTTTATAACAACATCTTGACAACGCGCGCGGAAACGATCTTCTTCGAAGGAATTCAACGGGTGACGAATACATCCAGCGGGACGGGACGCGGGGGCACAACAATATAATAAATAATGAATATGTGATAAATAATTTATATTAATGACTTACATTATCTCTTATTGATTCATCCACTTCCAAAACCTCCTTTTTTCCTTTTCTTTCTTCGCTTTTTCCTCGTGGCACTTCAATCCTCGTTGCACTCATTTGAATTCCTTGTTACACTTACACTCATTCACGAAAAGTTCCTCGTTACACTTGCAATTGTGTTTAGAGAAAGAATTTGATAATATATGAAACGTCTCACATCACTACTTCACTGCTCAAGAGCCACTGAGCGAATGATCGTAAGTCAAGAACATTACCGCGGCACTGTTTATATCGCCAGGGTCGACTATGGAAAGAAAGAATTTGATAATATATGAAACGTCACTACTTTATTGCTCAAGGTATTGTGCGAATGATAATAAAGCCGTGTAACGTATTAACAATAGCGCGATACTGTTTATCAAGGTCGAACACGGTGTTATTGATAATTCTCTCGTTGCCGAAATATTTTCTATAATATAAAATATTCGTGCGCGGAATATTAAATTATAGAAGTATTTTAATTTATTGATTAAGATTAATTAATTATTTATTAAACCATTCATCATGAAATCTTTCGTTATGCTAATTATTTGCATTTATAATTCGATTGTTTTATTTCGTGTTCCCTCATAATCCAAATTATGTTTAGATTGTCAAGTAAAATGATAAAGTAACACGGATGAAATATATTTGACTTTAAGTATTAAAATAATAATTATTGCCCGTAAAGATTGCAAACATCGATGTGATTATTTAATATGTTGGATTCCTATCACATTAAATCGATTCTCGATTAAATTGTACATTGTTTAATTAACAAGGATTGTTAAAATTTAAGGTATTGGTCGAAATATAATTAATTCTAATATTGTTAATGGAATATATTAAGCATCAATGATCGAAAGTTCATAACATAATTAAGTCTCTTATCCCCTTTTATGTATATTTTGTTTCAATTTTTAATTACGATAATGAATGATTGCGATTCGATAAAGATTTATCGTTGCGATACAGTTCATGTCGTTAATTAATTTTTAATTAATTAATTTTTATTAATAATATGTATATTTTGAATATATATATTATTGATAAATAATTTATATATTGTTGCGTCCGCGGAACGCGGTATATATCGAACGCGCGCGACACAATCGGCAAAATACATAGCATACGTTGACGCTCGTGCACTCGTAAATAATAACGCGATTTAAGGTGCACAAGAATTTTAATAAATCGCGAGTAACATACAAGAATTCAGAATAATCGTAAAACGGATCACAAATAGACGCGTGTCCGCACAACTTGACAGCTGGGCTTAGACTCTCTGACAGTCGTTGTTTATAACAATATCTTGACAACGCGCGCGAAAACGATCTTCTTCGAAAGAATTCAACGGGTGACGAATACATTCAGCGGGACGGGACGCGGGGACGCAACAATATAATAAATAATGAATGTGATAAATAATTTATATTAATGACTTACATCATATCTTATTGATCCTTCCAAAACCTCCTTTTTTCTTTTGCTTCCTTCGCTCTTTTCTCGTGGCACTTTAATCCTCGTTGCACTTACACTTATTCACGAAAAGTTCCTCGTTGCACTTGCAATTGTGTTTAGAGAAAGAATTTGATAATATATGAAACGTCTCACATCACTACTTCACTGCTCAAGAGCCACTGAGCGAATGATCGTAAGTCAAGAACATTACCGCGGTACTGTTTATATCGCCAGGGTCGACTATGGAAAGAAAGAATTTGATAATATATGAAACGTCACTACTTTATTGCTCATGGTACTGTGCGAATGATAATAAAGCCGTATTAACAATAGCGCGATACTGTTTATCAAGGTCGAACACGGTGTTATTGATAATTCTCTCGTTGCCGAAATATTTTCTGTAATATAAAATATTCGTGCGCGGAATATTAAATTATAGAAGTATTTTAATTTATTGATTTATATCATTTATATTCAGATCATATTATATATTGCTTATCATTTTCTCGATAACGATTCTCTCTCTCTCTCTCTCTCTCTCTCTCTCTCTCTCTCTCTCTCATTGTAAATTATCTAAATTATTTAAATTTTTAAGTTATATTGGCATAACATATATATAAAATATTCTGGATTATCTTATTTTAATATACTTAAAATATCTATAATAAAATACTCTCTCGTATTAATTAATACTTTTATATAGATTGTAATATTTCATAAACTGCTTCACAATAATATATTATTTAGATATTTTATGCATAAAGGGTTCCATAATGAATGAATTGTTTAATAAATAATCATTTTAATCAATAAATTAAAATACTTATATAATTTAATATTCTGCGCGTGTGTATTTTATAGTACATAAAATATTTCGGCAACGAATTATCAATAAAATCATGACTTTGGCGACGTAAACAGTAGCGCGTTGTTTATACGTTACAGTTTTGCTATCATTTGCTCGGTGATATTCAAGCAATAAGTAATGATACGAAACGTTTCGTATATTAATTAATTGTTTAATAAATAATTATTTAAATAATCTATAAATTTAAAAACTTCTACAATTTAATATTTTGCGTGTATAAGAGTATACGTTAAAGTACGTAAAACGTTTCAACATCAAATTATCTATAGGTATAACATGTTTTACGTTGACCGCATAAACAGTAACGCTAATATTTATATCTTATGGTCTTGCTATTATTCACACGATGACACTTGAGTAAAATAGTGATGCAAAATGCTTCATATATTATCGAATTTCTTTTTTAACGTGATCGCGAATATTTTTGCGAGTGAATTCAAATGTAACAAGGAATTCAAATGAATGAAAGTCTCACGAGGAATAGCAAAGTACCGGTGAGAAGTAGAAACGATTTTCATTATGAAAAATTATTTCTTATCGGTTCTTATAAGATTAATTCGCGACGTCTAGTTCTGTTCTGTTAAAAATTCGGGATTTTTATTGTAAGATTGGAACTAATCCCAGGTTTTCCTGATAATTTCTGAAAACAATAATTTTGATAATAATTCAACGACGAACGCCATACGCTCCGTGTAATTTATTCATTTAATCAAAAATCGTAATGATAGCGGGGGATTTAAAATAATAAATTATTGTTTCATTGCGATCTTTAAAGACAATAATTATTTCTTTAACGATATTTAGAATCAAATATATTTCGCCATAATGCGCGTTGTCGCTTTTTTTCTTTAAGATTTAAATATACTTTAAATTGAAGACGCGCAATAAAACAATCGAATGGTAGATCCAACTAATTAATATTACGAAAGGCTCCTAATTTAAACATTAATCGTTTAATAAGTAAAATCGTTAAGTAATCTTATAAATTAAAATAATTTAATATTTCACAAATATGTACATACATATCATAGTATATAAAATATTTTGGCAACGAATTATCATTAACACGGTATTCGATTTTGGTAGTATAAACAGTAGCGAGCTATTGTTTATGTAGTACAAACCCTTGCTCATTCGTATGACGACACTCGAACAATGAAATAGTAATGCGAAACATTTCGTATAATTATTAGATTCTTTTTTTAAACGTGATCGCAACTAACATCTAAACATAATTAGCAATGACTCTTAATTAATAATTAATTAATTTTTGTTAAACGACATGAAATTGTACGACGATAAATCTTTATGGAAGAGCAATCATTTATTATTACAAGTAACGATAGAAACAAAAAGAATAGAAACAACTTTTATGGTTTTTCGATTATCGATTCTTATGAATAATAATTATTTATTTAATACAATCAAACAACTAAACTTTACATTTTAATAAATGTGAACATAAATTAATTATTAATTAAATGACTGCTATCTCACAACTTTATTCATTACTTTAATCTTTTGATTCTTATGATTCGCGTATATTATACAGCGTATAATATACCTGTACGTATTAGTAGCATACAGTAATACGCATTGCTGTAGCAAGTAGCGAATGATTTTGGTATCGTGTAAAGGCCATGTTGCTCTCTTATGATATAATAAAGTGCGTATATAAGTTTCATATGATTATTTCGCGATTATTGTTTCATATGATCGAGAGTCTCGTACAAAGTGCACCACATATTCGATTAATTATAATTAAATCGTGTATTCGTGAGTGAGTAAATGCCAAAAGGAAATAACGAAAGATACGTAAGAGAGGAAAAGGAAATGTGGAAAAGCATCAGATGTAACGTACGGAGTAAAACGAAGTAATATGAAGTAAAACAATCGAATTATATATGTAAATAATTAGCATAACGAAAGGCTCCGTGATAAATTGTTTAATAAATAATCAATTTTAATCAATAAATTAAAATCTATAATTTAATATTTCACGTTACTGTATATTTTATAATATATAAAATATTTTAGTAACGAATTATCGATAACACGATGTTTGACTTTGGTAATGTAAAATATAAACAGTAGCGCGCTATGTTCCGGCTTTGTTATCATTCGCACGGTGACTCTCGAGTAATAAAGTAGTGGTGAGAAACGCTGCGTATATGGTAATTATTTTACTAAACACGATTACAATTAGTATCGAAATATAATTTGCTATAAATATTAACAAAAATTAATTAATTAAAAAATAATTAACGACATGAAACTGTATCTCAACGATAAATCTTTATCGAATCGCAATCATTTATTACCGCGATTAAAAATTGAAACAGGGGATACATAAAAGAGAATAAGAGAATTAATTATGTTATAATCTTTCGATCATTGATGCTTATTATAATATTTCTTTAACAATATTAGAATATAATATTAGAATTAAATATATTTCAACCAATGGTTTAAATTTTCTCAATCTTTGTTAATTAATCACACAATTTAATCGAGAATCGATTAAATATTAAATAATAGGAATCCAAAATATGAAATAATCACTTCGATCATTGTGATTTTTACAGACAACAATTATTATTTTAATACTTAGAGTGAGACAAATATATTTCATCCGTGTTACTTTATCGTTCTACTTGACAATCTAAATATAATTTGGATTGTAAGAGAACACGAGAAGTAAAACAGTCGTATTATAAATGCAAATAATTAATATAACGAAAGGCTCCGTGATAAATTGTTTATTTGTAATAAATAATCAATTTTAATTAATGAATTAAAATATTTCTATAATTTAATGTTTCGCGTTAGAGAGAGAGAGAGACAAAGAGAGAGAAAGAGAGAGAGAGAGAGAGAGAGAGTGTATATTTTATAATATATAAAATATTTCGGCAACGAATTATCGATAACACGATGTTCGACTTTGGCAATATAAAATATAAACAGTAGCGCGCTATGTTCCGGCTTTGTTATCATTCGCACGGTGACTCTCGAGTAATAAAGTAGTGGTGAGAAACGCTGCGTATATGGTAATTATTTTACTAAACACGATTACGATTAGTATCAAAACATAATTTGCTATAAATATTAATAAAAATTAATTAATTAAAATTTAATTAACGACATGAAACTGTATCGCAACGATAAATCTTTATCGAATTGCAATCATTAATTACCGCAATTAAAAATTGAAACAGGGAATACATAAAAGAGAATATGAGAATTAATTATATTATGATTTTTCGACCATTCTGCTTATTATAATATTTCTTTATAATATTAGAATATAATATTAGAATTAAATATATTTCAACCAATGCTTTAACTTTTCTCAATCTTTGTTATTTAATCACACAATTTAATCGAGAATCGATTAAATTATAGGAGTCCACAATCTTAAATAATCATTTTGATAGTTGCGATTTTTACGGACAATAATTATTATTTTAATATTTAGAATCACAAATATATTTTGTCCATGATACTTTATCGTTCTACTTGATAATCTAAATATAATTTGGATTGTGAGAGAACGCGAAGTAAAACAATCGAATTATAGATGCAAATAATTAGCATAACGAAAGGCTCCGTGATAAATTGTTGAATAAATAATAAATTTTAATCAATAAATTAAAATACTTCCATAATTTAATATTCCGCGTTAATGTACATTTTATAATATATAAAATATTTCGGCAACGAATTATCGATAACACGGCGTTCGACTTTGGCAATATAAAATATAAACAGTAGCGCGCTAGGTTACGGCTTTGTCATCATTCGCACGGTGACTCTCGAGTAATAAAGTAGTGGTGAGAAACGCTTCGTACATTGTAATTTTTTTACTAAACACGATTATGATTAGTATCGAAACATAATTTGCCATAAATATTAATTAAAAATTAATTAATTAAAAATTAATTAACGATATCGCAACGATAAATCTTTATCGAATCGCTATCATTGATTACTGGGAATAAAAATTGAAACACAGGATATGTAAAAGAGGATAAGAGAATTAATTATGTTATGATATCGATCATTAATGCTTATTATATTTCTTCCTAACAATATTAGAATTAACTATATTTCGACCAATGCTTTAAATTTTCTCAATCCTTGTTAATTAAACAATATACAATTTAATCGAGAATTGAATGAATGATGATCCAAAATATTAAATCATCACTTCGATCGTTGCGATCTTTACAGACAATAATTATTATTTTAATACTTATTGTTAGAATCACAGATATATTTTATTCGTGTTACTTTATCGTTCTACTTGACAATCTAAATATAATTGGGGGGGGGGGATTGTGAGAGAACACGAAGTAAAACAATCGAATTATAGATGCAAATAATTAGCATAACAAAAGCCTCCGTGAATTGTTTAATAAATAATTAATTTTAATCAATAAATTAAAATACTTTCCTAATTTAATATTCCACGTTAATGTATATTTTATAATATATAAAATATTTCGGCAACGAATTATCGATAACACGGCGTTCGACTTTGGCAATATAAAATATAAACAGTAGCGCGCTAGGTTACGGCTTTGTCATCATTCGCACGGTGACTCTCGAGTAATAAAGTAGTGGTGAGAAACGCTTCGTACATTGTAATTTTTTTACTAAACACGATTATGATTAGTATCGAAACATAATTTGCCATAAATATTAATTAAAAATTAATTAATTAAAAATTAATTAACGATATCGCAACGATAAATCTTTATCGAATCGCTATCATTGATTACTGGGAATAAAAATTGAAACACAGGATATGTAAAAGAGGATAAGAGAATTAATTATGTTATGATATCGATCATTAATGCTTATTATATTTCTTCCTAACAATATTAGAATTAACTATATTTCGACCAATGCTTTAAATTTTCTCAATCCTTGTTAATTAAACAATATACAATTTAATCGAGAATTGAATGAATGATGATCCAAAATATTAAATCATCACTTCGATCGTTGCGATCTTTACAGACAATAATTATTATTTTAATACTTATTGTTAGAATCACAGATATATTTTATTCGTGTTACTTTATCGTTCTACTTGACAATCTAAATATAATTGGGGGGGGGGGATTGTGAGAGAACACGAAGTAAAACAATCGAATTATAGATGCAAATAATTAGCATAACAAAAGCCTCCGTGAATTGTTTAATAAATAATTAATTTTAATCAATAAATTAAAATACTTTCCTAATTTAATATTCCACGTTAATGTATATTTTATAATATATAAAATATTTCAGCAATGAATTATCGATAACACGACGTTCGACTTTGGCAATATAAAATATAAACAGTAGCGCGCTATACGTTACCGCTTTGTCATCATTCGCACGGTGACTCTCGAGTAATAAAGTAGTGGTGAGAAACACTTCGTATATTGTAATTTTTTTACTAAACACGATTATAATTAGTATCGAAACATAATTTGCCATAAATATTAATTAAAAATTAATTAATTAAAAATTAATTAACGTTATGAAACAATATTGCAACGATAAATTTTTATCAAATCGCAATCATTCATTACTGCGAATAAAAATTAAAACAGGGAATACGTAAAAGGGCATAGATTTAATTATGTTATGATCTTTCGATCATTGATGCTTATTATAATATTCTTTTAACAATATTAGAATTAAATATATTTCTATCAATGCTTTAAATATTCTCCTTGTTAATTAAATCCTTGTTAATTAAACAATAGCTATGTATCACGACGTGTAATTATTTTAATCTTTTAATCTTACGATACATTAATACGTTAGATATATGAGATACATTAATATGTTAAAATATTTCAACAATGAATTAACAACAACATAGTATCCAACATAAACAGTACCGCGCTAATGATTTTGTTTTACGGTCTTGTTATGCAAATTTAAATTTATATACTATATTACAAAATAAATTCCAAATTATATATATTATATTATATATAAAATTATATAACCCTCCCATGGGGTACACCTTGTCGCGGTGGGAGGGCTTAGTACTTGGATGGTGCCTTGAGATTTATCTTAAATTTTTCTATTTATGATAAATCTTATGGTGCCTGAAAGGGAAGCTAAGTACCCTTTCGCATCGTCGGTGCCGTCAACGTGCCGCGGACGGCTGCGCTTCGTAACCGCGTTTTCGCGTTGTAGCATTCTCGCGTTATCGCGTTTTCGCGTTTTCAAAATCCCAATTTCGTTTTTGTCAACGAATCTCTCCTTCTGACGCCAACTAACTGGGATGTTTCATCGAGTCGTTGCTTTGCGACGTACTCGCACCTTGTGCATCGTGGCACTTGGTGATGCCGGCCGCGCAGAACGTATGTCCAGTACAAAATGTGCATGGGCGCGCGGGTTCGAGCTTCGCGCTCGATCGGCTTAGTGATGGACACGCTCTGCTTCGTCAATTGATTTGGCCCGAATCGGTTAGAACTCGATCGATTGTTCGGAATGGTCGTTAATGGGTCCCTTCTCTTTGCTCGTCTACAGCCATACGCCCAGCGTGTGTTAACCCTGTCGAGACTCTGTCGAGTGGATTCCCCTAGGCACGATTTTCGCTCGGTAAAAGGGGTTGCCTCCCCATTTTCTAAATTGCTGAATGTTAGCATTTAAAAAATGTGGGTATCCTCTTCTTTTACCGTCTACCAGCCTTGTGTACTGCGCTAGTGATATAGCATCCGTGCGGGTCACCTGAAATCGTGCTTAGCGGGTCCAGGTTCGATACGAGATAGGATAATTATGCGCGAAAAAGAGCTGGTGAACTTCATTTTCCTCTATTTCGTCAATCGTTTCGTCTTCTTTCCGGTTCGGGCCTAATCTTTGCTCGTTGTATCGTTGCATTCCCGACCTGTTGGCTCGAAGTTGATTTTCGTAAATGAAATGGGATTTTCGCTCGTACCGAAACCGGGAGTGTCGTTGAAAGTATATATATATTAAATATATACATCGTGCGACCAAATTTTTAATCGTACCGAAATAGTGCGGGAGTGCCGTTCAGTATCGCGCGTAAAATAACGAAAATAGCGATATAAAAATATCACTCGTGAGTGCGGGAGTGTCGTTAAAAGTATCGCGCGTCAACAACATGAGAGGAGGAGGAGGCCTGGGAGAGGCATCTTGCATCGGCGGAGCAACCTGATGGTGAATATTTATTATTTGTATATCAATTGTTATAAATCGTGAATATTTATTATTTGTATATCAATTGTTATAAATCGTACGCATAATAATTCAATCTTATTATTTAAATGAATTAAAGAGAAAATTAGAGAGAAAGATTTTTATAAGTCATATAAAACTTTCTAAAAAACTTTCTTAAAAAACAATTTTAAAAATTTATAAAATTTTTCCACACGTGTTTATCTCTGCTTATTATTTTACACATCGGATATAAAATTTTTTGAAATATTGATTATATTTTGTGAGCATTAATATAAATGAATTTTATATTTGTATGTTACAGACAACGTAGCTTCGATAACTACAACTCCGCTGTTGCGCATCAGTGCCGGTGAGTGAGAAAAACTTTTATTTAACTTTGAGGTAACGGATTCGTAGAGATTGTAGATGTAGATGTAGATTGTATATTGTAGATTGTAGATTGTAGATTGTAGATTGTAGATTGTGGATTGTAGATTGTAGATTGTAGATTGTAGATTGTAGATTGTGGATTGTAGTAAATCCGTTGCCTTAAAATGGATGAGCTAGAATAAATTAAATTAAATAACTTTTAATAAATTCTTTCGAAATGCTTTGCATCTATTGCGAAAATATATTGAAGTATTAATTAAAAAAAGAGAATCAAGAAAAGAAAATTTTTTTGTAAAGATTTTGTCTAATTTATTAAATAAAGAGCACACATTAATAATTTTATCAATTTTATCAATTTTTGATGCTACTTTATTCTTATAACGTGCACTTATTTTATTCTAATTTCTTATAGCTCATCCATCGTAGAATTTGTTTATAGATTGTTTTTAAACTTTACTTTAACTTAATATAAAGCCAAATGATTAATTAATTAAATAATTTGTAATATGATAAAAGTTACACACATGAATTTTATATTTTATTAGAAAATATAATATACAGAAATTTGTAGTAATTTGGTTTTATTTGAATTAAAATAAAGTTATATTCAAATAAATTTAACGAACGATCGTAAAATCGGGCGATCGTTACGATGAGCGTGAAATATTTACACTCATTTGCCGGTAATTAATCGGCAAAAGAAGGAGTGTTTATCTCCTTTTTCGATCTCTGATTAGAGATCGAGCGAGAAAGTGGTCAGGATCAACGAAAAGTAAGTTCAACTGGCCTGAAGAAAAGCTTTATGTACAATAGTACGTAATGTCGGATTTATTCACGCGGTTAGAGCACGCGGTTAGAGAATGTAATTAGGGCATGTAATTAAAATATACGTGATTAGAGATAGGCTTTTCTTGAATAATTTCACTTAATCGAGAAATATAGGATTGTTAGGGCTATTAGGTGATCATTAAGATTTTTTAATATTCCTTTCAAAAAAAGTAGAGGATTGTTAGGGCTATTATGTGATTAATTTAGGTGATTAATATATTATGTATCTTTTAAAGAATCAGGAAATGTAGGTTTAAATAATATTAGGGAAAACATATTAATAAATATTTCAATAATTATATTATTAAGAATTTTTAAGGGGTCAATATTTTTTGAGTGTTTTGTTTTATAGGTATTTTATTTATATAAGGATGAAAATTAAATTGTTAACACTCAATAATTTCTATAGTAATACGAATTTTTTTGCGAAATTTTATGTACTTATGTAATACGAAATTTATGTATTTTTATGTAATACGAAATTTTATGTATATAAAAAATTTAAAATACAAATTTATATATTAAGATATTTTTTTAGTTCAATATAGATAATAAATTTAGTATATTTATGAATTTATAAGTCATTTTTAAATATAGGAATTGAAAGATTTAAAATAGATAAAGAATGAGTGGAATTTATAGAAAAGGATTTATTATTAAATTTACAAAAGGTTTTAATTTAAATAATATTTTTAAATAATAATTTTTAGAAAATTTACAAATTTATATATTTATATATTTATTTATTTATATATTTAAGGTTTTAATTTAAATAATAATTTTGATAAAATTTATATATTTATATACTTATATATATATTTATGTATTTATGTATATATTTAAGGTTTTAATTTAAATAATAATTTTTATATAAAATTTATATATTTATATACTTATATGTATATACATATTTATGTATTTAAGGTTTTAATTTAAATAATAATTTTTATAAAATTTATATATTTATATCTATTATAAAAGTAATTTCATTAATTATATTTATATAAATTTATCTAAATAGCTTATATTATTAAAGTTTAATGTTAAAGATATTAAGAAAATTATTTTTTTTAGATATTTGTGAATATATATTGTATATATATGAATAGAAATTTAATTATATGTATTATATATTATTTTTATAATGAAAATATAATGTTTTATTATTAAACTGTATAAATTAAAGAAGTAAAATGAAATAAATCATTAAAATTTTTTTAATATTCCTTTTAAGAAGTAGGATAGTACTTTGTTAGGGCTACCCCATATAATGCTTACACGGTTCCGAGGGCCCGAGCGTTGGGAGACTAAGGAAAGGCGCGTGGGGTTTTTAGTTGGTAGGCCCCGCCGTTAGAATGGCGGCGGGGAGAGCCCAACACTACCCCGGCGAGACCGCTAAATAGGTCCCGCCGGGGTGTGCATAAGGAGCATTTTCCCCACGTAAAAAAAAAAAAAAAAAAAGGATTGTTAGGGCTATTAGGTGATCATTAAAATTTTTTTTAATATTCCTTTAATGCTAAGGAAAATATAGTAAAATTCCAATAATCTTAGGGATTAATCATCGCTAATCTTATGTGGACTATGTAAAAATTTTTAGTAAATTTTATATTATAAAATATTATACATATATTTTGGACATTTTCGTGTAATAAATTATTCCATGTTATAAATTATTTTGTATTACATTTCAAATTATATTATATTTTACATTAACTTTTGTATTAAATTCTGTATTAAAAGAAAATAAAAAATTTTTCCTCCTCGATGGTATCTCCACCTTAACGAAGGCATTTGTCGGGTGAGGAGGTTTGAGTATTCTAATGAACCTGAGAGCTATGCCGGCGGTAACATACGCCGATATTCATAGAGACTTTTCTTATATTTAAGATATTTTTAAGTAGGATCTTACATATAAAAGTGAATTATGAATACCGACCGTAGTTACTGATAGGGTCACCCATGCCGGATAGGTCGAAGGGGAAGAGTCAGACTAAGAGAGATACCAAAATTATATATAAATATTTGTTATATTAATTATATTAATATTTTTAAATAAAATGAAAGAAAAAGGGACAATAATCGAGAAAATAGAAAAAAGCAACTACAGTGATTTGAATATCTATACCTGAGAACAAATGTCCATAGAAAATATTCCGATGGACTCCATAGGAAGGAATAAGCATGACAAGTGATGGTAATTTTTATGATGTTAACACAAAGGAATACAATAAACCATAATAATCCAAGAACTCGAAGAAGAGAATATATAGAAATGCATAGTGATTGGAAATGATTAGAAACTAAAAGACAGTATGCATACAACCTATTTATTAATAGTAATACTATTTTGTAATTATATTAAATTTTATAATTTAGTACATTGTATTATATAAAGTAAAAACTTCAGAAGAATCAGTGATTAATTTGACAAATTCTATACATGTATTAATAATTAAATTTTTAAATAATTAAAAAAATGATTGATAAATATCAAAGATCAGTTTACTGCTAATTAAGAAGATTTATAGAAATACGGTTAAAAATGTTTTTATTCCACAGCAGGCATTTTGTATTTTGTAAATAAAAAGATATAAATATGACAATAAATATAGAAAAATATTTATTTTATCTTTGAATATTACAGTATCTTTCGCGATTGAATAATTTATTTACTATCAATTTCACATACATAAGTATCTTGTTATACAGCACTGGTGCGCTATTTTGTGCACATAGCACGGAACAAAACCAGAAATTGTGCACATTATATATTACCCTCTGAGAACATTTATGGACATTGGCTTTGTAGTTCATGTCCACGTTTTCAATGTCCATAGAGGGAGTATCGCTTTCAGGGATCACCTAAAAGCAGGCCGCGACATCTCTCAGGCCGGTATTCATAGTCCGTTCTTATATTTAAGATCGTCTTAAGAACCCATTCAACCAATCAATGACCGCATTGCAGCTATTTGATTGGTTGAATGGGTTCTTAAGACGATCTTAAATATAAGAACGGACTATGAATACCGGCCTCAGTCTTCTCTTCGTCCATATTGAATATTAGTTCATTGGACACTCACCCAGCGCTTAAAACATCATTCCATAGCGAAATACGCCATCTATATATCTTTCTACTTCATCCGTGCATAAAGACTACTCTTCCCATTTCTCCAAGATTTTATGCCGCCAGAGTGGAAATTTCGAGCTGAACTCAATGAAATCGTTGGTTTTATGAAAGTAACGAGTTGCAAGTAACGAAGCTAACAAGTAGCAATCATGTTGGTGCTATTTGAGACCCCGGCGGGATACGCGATCTTCAAGGTAGATCATAAATAGATATTTGATGAAAAGCGTGAAGCTTCTAACCTAAATAATGCACGTGGTAGTCATGTTTCATTTATCAAGCAAATTCAATAATGCGCATGAAAGGCTATCTATGAAAATTTACGCAATAGCATAGATAACTAAAATAGCGAGATAATTTATTTTATGAGTTATTATCTATGATATTTAATAATAATAACTTGTATTAATCTTATTTTTTTAATTACATGTGCTATGTTTAATTTGTATGCATTTGTACATCTAAACGAATTCGCTATTACTTTTCAATCCTGGATATTCATTAGGTATTTTTCAACAAAAGACAATTGACACAGTGTAACACAGTGAATCACTTCATCCTTGTTGATTGCAGGATGTAAACAAGGATGAAATGATTCACTGTGTCCTCTGTGTCACTTGTTGAAAAACACCCACTATCATGAATCTTTAAGATTGGGAAGTAATTTGTTACTGTTACTTGTTACAAATTTTAAAAAATTCCAATTTAATTGAAAACTAAACAAATCAGTATACATCAAATACAAATACAAAGAATCTTTATGATTTTGTTTTATCTAAATTTATAAATGTATGAATTTAAGAAAACAAAGTAAGATCAAGATGTTTCCTTTCATATTTTTACTTTCGTATTTTTTTCTTGGCAATAAGAATAATATAATAAAATATTTAACTCAAGTTGTAATATATTAACATATGGCTTGTACTAACATGTCTTTTGATTTTCATTGTATCAGATGATAAAATTATTTAATGTCATAAATTTTTTAATACACTATTTTTTCTTGTTTGTAGTTGCTGGATGAAAATAAACTCACTCAGTCGGAAAATCTTTACAAGGACTTTGAAACTCCTGAAGATGCCAGTAAAATGTAATTTTTATAATTTTTTTACAAAATAATTATCTTGTTGGTTGTATCACAATGTATTAATCAGTAACTTTAATTTTTTACATTTTACAGAGTTAAATTAGAACACTTTTATAAATTTGAAGACATTACTGAAGCATTAGCTGCTACAACAGCACTTCTGGAAAATAAAGTATCCAAGTCTTTAAAGAAAGCACTAAGACAAAGTCCCATTGACCTCCATCAACAGTTGGCGGTTGCTGATTTAAAACTGGGCTATGCTATTAAGGATAAACTAGAATTGTCCTGCATCAGTAATAACGCAATACAGGAATTGATGAGATGTATCAGGAATCAAATGGATAGTTTGATCACTGATGTGACCAAGAAAGAAATGTCGGCCATGGCATTGGGTTTAGCACACAGTCTTTCCCGATACAAATTGAAGTTCTCGCCTGACAAGATTGACACTATGGTAATACAAGCGGTATGTTTGCTGGACGATATAGACAAGGAGCTTAACAATTACATAATGCGAGCGCGTGAATGGTACGGCTGGCATTTTCCTGAGCTGGGCAGAATCGTGACTGACAACATTCTGTATGTAAAAACGATGCAGATAATCGGCCAACGAGAAAACGCTGTCTCATGCGATCTGTCGGATATTTTGCCGGAAGATATTGAAAAGCGAGTGAAAGATGCTGCGGAGACCTCGATGGGCTCAGAGATTTCGGAATATGATGCCGAACACATGCTATACTTGTGCACGGAAATACTCGAGCTTCACCAGTATCGAGCGAGTTTAAACAGCTATTTGAATGCTAGGATGATGGCATTGGCACCGAACCTGTCTATCCTCGTCGGTGAGTTAGTTGGCGCGCGTCTAATATCGAAGGCCGGCTCTTTGACGAATCTTGCAAAACATCCGGCATCCACTTTGCAGATCCTTGGCGCAGAGAAAGCGCTATTCCGTGCACTCAAGTCGAAGAAGAATACTCCCAAATACGGTTTGATTTATCACTCTCAACTTGTCGGACAATCATCAAATAAGAATAAAGGTAAAATATCTAGAATGCTGGCGGCGAAAGCTTCTCTAGCGACCAGATTTGATGCATTCCTAGCATTAGACTCTAATGAACAAAATGAACATCATCAAGATCTTGGTACACAACATAGAGCAAATCTAGAGGCACGACTAAAGCAACTCGAGAGCGGTAATATACGTCGAATCAGTGGCACTGCCAAAGCGCAGGCAAAGTTCGAGAAGTATCACAGCAAGAATGAATACATGCAGTACTCAGCATCTATCGATTCGACTTTACCGAATAAGAGGCCATTAATTGAGGAGATTGATAACAACGAGAGTGAAGAAGTGCCTAAAAAAAAGAAGAAAAAGAAACATAGTTTAGAACCCATAAAAGAAGAAGCGGAAGAAGCTTCTGGTGTGCAAAACGAAGAACAAGTAAAGACGGAGATGGATGCTACATCGAAAAAAAAGAAAAAACGTAGCACAGAATTTCAACCGGAAGAAGATTTGGATATTTCACCGAAGAAAAAAAAGAAACATAGTACAGATCATAAAAAAATCAAAACAGAAGATACTGGTGAATCTTCTCATATACAAGAGTTTGAACCAGAAGAAGAAGACTTGGATGTTTCACCGAAAAAAAAAAAGAAACATAGTACAGATCACAAACAAATCAAAACAGAAGATACAGGTGAATCTTCTGGTATGCAAGGAGCGCAAACTGAAACGGATTTGAATGTATCAAAGAAAAAAAAGAAGAAAAAGATGCAGGAATCGGTTGAAACAATAGAGACAGCAATGGTACAAACTGAAGAAACTATAGAACCAAACGTTTCAATCAAAGATGAAACTTCTGAAACTAATGAAGGTAAGTACAAAAATTTAATAGAACAAGTATTGAATGATTAAACTCTAGTTGTCAAATAATATTTTTCTGTTAAATACATAGATAATATCTTTCTTTTAATTTTGCTAAATGATTTAAATACAATTTTACTAAAAAAAAATTATACAAAGTTTCAAAAAATACTTAAAATTTTCCATCACTAATGGATAATAATAATAATTGAATTTTTTCAGTAGATTTTTAAGACTTTCTTAAAATACATTTTCTCAATACATTTTTACATTTATAATAAAATATATTCTAACAAGACTTTTACTATCGCAACTTATGATCAATTATCTCTCATTCATATGAATTGTACATAAAAATATTAATTCAAGTACAAATGTATGATTTAATATAAATTTTTATTTACAGGGCAAAAGAAGAAAAAAAGGAAGAAAGATAAAAAGAAGAAGTTAGAACAAGATGAATAAGATATTTGTTTAAATAAAAGTTAGACTTTAAATTATATAATGGATTTGATCTATATCAATATTCTCTTCTGTCATACACACTTCTCCTCCACATATATTAAAGAATCATGTAAAATATGTATAATTTTTTTCATAAATATATTAACGCATATAAATATAATTTTTCTTCAAAAATTCAAAATCAATAGCAATTTCTTTAAATAAGTAATCAAATATAAAAGTGTTTTATTATGACCATAAAATTAAATTAGCTCCGAATTTTGAATTTAGCTAATTTTGTTTGCTGTATTTATATTTAATTATGTAATCATATATTTTTAACATATATATATATACTGTTTATTTTTTATTAAAAATTAAAATTGAAGACTAAAGTGTTTTTATAACAGAATCACTTTATTTACCTCACAATATTCAAATATATATCTGTGAAAGTCTACTAAATATTTATCTAACATTTATTTATGACTTGCAGGCAGTTATACAATAGTTTCGCAATAGCTTTGAAAGTATAATTACGTTTTGTATATATATTAATATATACTTTGTTTCGCCATTTTATATTTTTCTGGAAAGATAAACTATAATTAGATTGTACAATATGATTATTATATATACGATAGATTCCGCTTGTAATTATGTCATTAAGAAGGATATTACAATTAATGATAGATTTACAAAACTAATCAACTAAATATCTTGCATTACAATATATGCTTATTTGGAAGAATGAAATATTTTTATCATGATTAGCACGATTGTATTTCGGTACAATTCGCAAAAATAAGAGTAAGAAAATGATAAAATGTTTTTTTACGAGAACACATTGCACACAATGATTTAAAATCTGAAATTGATATTACATGATAATAGATATTAGTGCACATAATTTGCAATATATATTCCATACTATTTTTTTATATATATTTTTTCTATACATTTTCTATAAATATTTGGATTTTTTATTTATTAGATCTTGATGCATGCATGAGTACATACAATACATCATAGATTTAATAAATTTTCATGTCTGGATATCAATATATACTAGAGTCATTTCTATATCTGGATAATCAATATATACTAGTCACACATTTTGCACAAAAAGTAAATATATCTTTTTGAAACATGAGATTTTTCTTTATCAAACAATTTTCACATTTGTTAAGAACACAGAACCGCAAACAGTATCATTTCTATCAGATACATGAAACCATAACAAGAAATATACAATAAGCATTGATTGATGATAAATAAGATATTGATACTTGAAAATATATATAAATGAAAAGATTTGATTTGTTTTTATATTTCAACATATATTGATTTTAGAAAAAAAAGATAATCTTATTTTTTTAGAGAATGATGTCATGTTGCGCGCGCGTGTAATAGGGAATAATCTCTCTCTCTTTCTCTCTCTATAAATAATTAATTAAAGAAAATATATCAATAAATTTATATCGAGTCCGAAAAAGATTTGACTAGTGGACTTTTATTTACATTATATTAATATCGCGCACGTTAATCTCTCATTTTTCATATTTTTTGTCTTTTAATATATATTATAAATTTTGCGAAATATTATGCTCCTCAATTTATACACATATTCAGGTACATTTTAGATATAATGACAACTTACAGTGTTTCTCCTACACATAATCCATTTTCGTACATGATATTATATCTAATAGAATTGATATCGTTTGCGGTCTCATTATATTTTATCTCATTTTCATTAATTATATAAGTAAAATAATTCATTATTTCAATCAATACATACTAGAGTCATTTTTTAATTACGCGTCCGAATAGAAAACTACAGATTTCTATTTGTATCCAGACAGCACAAGAAGGTCAAAAGATATTTTAAAAGAAGAATGATAAGATATCTTTAAATCGTTTTTTAGATGTTTTTTTTAGAGATATGTGTGTTGTCTGGATAGTACATTGTAAGAAATTTGGGTACATCTCTTTTATCGCATTACAGGATGTATCTAAACTTATACTAGAGTGTCCTAGACTTGATTAGATTTGATGACGAATCTGAAGTCGATTTTCATTAAAAAAAAGTTTCTTAATAGTGATTGACTGTCTTGTTATGTAAAAAAAAATCAAAATTTGAGTCTCTCTTTCTCTCTAAGCAAAATAATATAATAATTAAAGTTAATAATAAAAAGCAAAATATAAAAAATGATTTTATTATATTAAATCTCAAGAGAGCTCAATTAATATTATTACAACTTTAGAATATTAATAATCCGGTCAACAAAGAAATCGACATCAGATTTGCCATTACTAAAATAATGCTTTTTAAGACGCTCTGTGTGCACAAATATATTCACAATTCTAACGACAGTATAAAAATAAGTGTATATAAAGTGCATAAAAAATATGAAGCGTCTCGCAACGATAGCCTCCGGAATGGATTAATTTTTCTTTTCCTTTGTAAAGGTATACCATTTATATATTCTCTACCGGAGGATAACGACGAGTATTGCACACAAGTACACAATGCATATTGCAAGCTATACGAAGGATCTGCAAACTTATACGTTGAAAACATTGTATAATTCTTATTTTTATGTAGTCCTCTTTTTAAATAATCTCTCTTCAGTACTAACGTTGTTATATATATAATTATTTAAAGAAAACATTATATCAATAAATTTATATCGAATCCCAAAAAGATTTAACTAAGGAAGAGTGGACTTTTATTCGCATTATATTAATGTCGCGCACGTTAATCTCTCCTCTAAAGATACGATAAAAGAGATGCATCCAAACTTTTTACAATAAACAACAAATAGAAATGTGTGCGGTTTCTTTGTATTCGGACACGTAATTATAAATTGAAATAATTTATTTACTTGAATTATTTTACTTACTCTAATGAGACGATCTCAGATTTCTATCAGTTTTTTATCAGATATAATATCATATACGAAAATAGATTATATATAGGAGAAACAATGTAAGTTGTAAATTGTTATTATATCTAAAATATACTTGAATATATAAGGGGCATAATATTTCGCAAAATTTATAAGATATATTAAAATAAGAAAGAAAAAAAGATTAACCTGTGCAATATAAGCAAATAAAAGCCCACTGCTCAAGTTTTTTTTGGACTCGATATAAACTTATTGATTTAATATTTTTTTTAAATATATATAATAACGTTAGTATTAAACAGAGAATACTTAAAGAGAGAACTATATAAAAATAAGGATTACGCTGTATTTCCAACGTATAAGTTTGCGGATTCTTTGTAAATATTCGAGACATATATATATATATATATGCACACACATATATATATATATATATATATATATATATATATATATATATATAAATCCTTTTATAGGGAATACTACATATTTATTGATGTGTGTCTATATATGTACAAAATACATAATAAAAGACGACGCCGATCCGCGATACTTTGTTACGATAATTATCGTTAGACGATAATTATATTATATATCGTCATATATTGTATATCGTCATATAATATATTATATATCGTCAAACCATAATTTATCGGATACTCGTGAATAGATTCAGCACGGACTTGTTCTCCTTCTGGCTGCGTGCTTTGCTAAAGACGTTCCAGAAACGTAAAGTCTCATCGCCCGCACCGGTGACGATCGCCTCACCGTCCGGTGACATCGCCAGATATAACACCCGGTACGAGTGGCCAGTGAGTTTAGCCACTTGCGTGAGACTCGGATACTTCCACACAAGGATCTGATTCTGCGAGTAACCATGCGTGCTGACCAGTTCGGAGCTGTGCTTGCTCCATGCCAAGTTGCAGACCTGCGAGCCAGTGTCGACGCACTGCATCGGCTGGCCGGTCAACGTGTTCCAGAAGCGGATGCAGCGATCTGCGGTGCCGCCACCGGATGCCAATAGACCATGATGATGAGGCGACCAAGCGATCGCTTTGACTGCCGCCAAATGTTCAGTGTACGTTTGAATGGGTGACAGGGAGTGTAGATTCCACACATAGAGCCGATTGTCGTTGCCACCAGATGCCAGATATTGATTGTCAGGTGACCATTTGAGACCGCACACCTCCTGTCGATGAGCACCGAGTCGTCGTTCGCCAACAACGCATGGAGTCCTGACATCCCTCTGCAGTATCAGTCGATCCCTGCTGCCAGATGAGAGAACCTCTCCATTCCACGCCAGAGCTCCAACTCGAGCGCTATGACCTTGTAGTTTGCTCACCTGCTTATTCACCGCTACATCCCACACTTGTATGTAGCCCATATGTGTGCCTACTGCGACCAAATTGCCTCGCTCGTTCCAGGCGACGGAAGTGACACTGTTGCCATCGCTAGATAAGTCGCACAGTCTCGTCACCTGACTGGTGCACGCCGACCATAGATATACACAGCTTCCTAAGCCTACGCTGAGAACATTTTGAGAGGACCAGTCGACCAGATTCAGATAGAAGTCGTCTTGTAACTCTGGAGCATCCAGCACCTTGAAAGGTATTCTTGAAATCTTCCTGGTCGCTTTCCTGGGTGACCTCAGTAGTTTCTGACTTTTGGCACTGAGAGGCGACAGAGAGTAAGGCGAGCTCTGATCCAGTAGTGTCCGATCCTTGGTGGGTGTGGTATACTTGAAGAGATTCTTGGTCACCAACGGTGACAGCACTCTACGCTCTTCGCACTGGCCTTTGACGTCTTCTATACTCGCTCCTAGTAGCTCGTTCTTGAGCAGACAGGAGTACGCGATTCCATCGCGATTACCTTCACCGTTCTCCCGTGTCTTCTTTGCCACCAGACCACCTCGGCCGTTCTCGCTGATCATGGAAAACGTAGTCTGCCAATTATTACCCGAGCGAGTGGGTATGAAACGGTCGTAGCTGTTGTTGCAGGCCGACGTCTTCGTGGGTGAAAAGTACATGGGCGAATAGGTAGCACTAGGTGACAGTGTTGTACCCGTCGTTGTCGACGAGCCATCGCCGACCATCGCCGGCTTCACCAGCCGTTTCTCGTACTCGTGATGGAACATGACACGACAAAAGATGTCCCCGTACACTTTATCGCTTGGAGAAGCGTCTCGACACCGCACTCACATAATTAACGCACAGTCACACCTCGTTGTTCTCGTTCCACCGTGATCAACGAGCGAGAGACTTGGAGAAGTTGCCTTCGACTTCTCGATCGACTCCCGGGGAAGTCACCGCTCCTCAAGATCGGCTCATCCTAATCTGGAGCACGTTTCGTTTAAACTTTCGGTGCAATCAGAAGTTGAAGCTTCTGTTGGCCACCGTCCGTCATGTCGCCATTCGACGTCGAGTTCGACTCGTTCAACTTCTCGAGAGGCTCGAGTCGAGAATCGACGCTCGTTCACTCTGTTCGGATGCGTTCGGGAGGCGAGCTTTTAACGTTACGAGCGTCCTTGTTTAATTTTCAGTAAGTAACAAAGATAGAGTGACGCTTTTAGAGTGACTTCCCGAACGCAGCCTATATCCACCAATCAAAATACTCGGCGAGATTTAACGAAGCTACACTCGACTGTAAATAAAGCCGGGTCTACAATAGGTAATTTAAGCTTTAAGCCTTAAAAGATTGACCAATCACAGTCAAGTATGAAAAGAATACTCGACTGTGATTGGTCAATTTCTTAAGGCTTAGGGCTTAAATTACCTATTGTAGATCGGGACTAAAAAGGGGATCGAATTTTACAAGGAAAAATTTTAAAAAATTTTTGTTTTTTTCATCCTTTTATTAAAAGATAAAGATCAAAATAGAAAATTGATTATACATATCACGAATATAATTTTCTGTCATTTTTCTCCAAGAAAGTTGAACTTAATTATTTTAATTAAAATCCACGTTTAAACTTTAAGATGCTAAAGGCTAACTTGTTTTTCTTAAAGGTAAGAATATAAAGAATATAAAGAATAAAAAAGTGTAATTAAAAATGTTAACATTAAATAATATTTATATATATTTAATCATCAGATATTTAAAAAAATATTTTATAATGGAATCTTGATTCATTAGCTTATTAACATTATATTAACTTCTTATATATTTTTTCCACAATTTTTCTTTTCTCTTCTTTACATCTAAATTTATATATTTGTTTTATTTTAGATACACAAACCATTTAAAATTAGATGTTATCGAAACAACAAGATCTACAAAAGAATGATTACATTAATGATAAAAATTATTCCATTAAAAGGTAAATAGCAATTTTAAAATTTCCTTCATTAACAATCATAATTATAAAATAAATGTTAATCTTTTTTAATCGATTTTTAATCTTGTTCAAAGCAATTCATCGTATGCAGCTGCGCATGCATGATGCAGCCATCGAATTAAAAGGAAGAAAAGATTCGCAAAAATCGATCGCAGAATGCCATTTTTGAATGTGCAACGCAAAGTGCATTGCAAAACATATTATAATGAAAGTATCATCGATCGACGTAGCGAAAAAACTACCAATAAGATTTCGATCGCGAGCGTTCGCTATCTTCCGACGTCGTTCGTTGCAGATTAGTCACCTAGATAGTAAACAGAGGGAGAGAGGAAGTTTACTCGATGTGCTGTCAAGAATCGTCACAGCGCGACGCAAGTCGGATAGTTTTGTTTACTGTAAAATACAATCAACGATGACGCCAGAAAAGGATGAGGCCTGTGATTTGAGTGATGTTATCTTGCAGGAAAATTCGGATGTCGAAACGCAGGTATATGCAGGTTCATTAATGAATTATTGAGGTCCGTTTTAACCTCCCATTTCTCTTTTCAAGCTTTGTATAACTAATATGATAGAAAAAATTTAGGCAGTTAACTGACCTTTTGTGGAAATGATTTTAGATATTGTAAATCTTTACTATAATATGACTAAGTAGATATATATATCAGATACTATATCAGGTTTGTGTAGGGACACTAACGAGATAACAAGATGTTTGTACAGTTATCTTTATCTTAATGACTGTTGAATGTTGAAAATTTTCGTGTTTTCTCTGTAAAACGAAAGGGATTAAGGAATTTCATTTTAAATATTAATTTGAAATATGTTAAAATTTCTTAAAATTTAATCTCATAATTGATCTTTTTTTATACATATAACAGTTATATAAATTACAAGATAGATTTTAATTTTAATAAATATTAATATGTAGTGCACACATAAATTAAGCAAGAAACCAAAAAGAGTACTGCAGTTTTCGGATGGTATAATGGAGGAATATTCGTCGGAAGATGAAGTAGACATGTCCAAAAATTATAAAACTGTGACACAGATAGATACTGTAATTATATATATTTATATAAATTTTACTTTATGTAAAATTGATTATAATAAAAATATAAAATGATATATGATCTATATTTTTTGTAGAAAAATATGGATTGGTTACCATGGGCATGGCATCAAACCACATGGATTAGTTCAAAAATGTTAGATGGTTGTGATTATGTTGGTGAATGTTTAGCCAACTTTTTTGGCATAACAGCACCCAAATATCAGTTTGAGATAAATGAATTTTATAGATTACAAGCACTTGAAAGAGAAACATTTAATAAACAGGACTTAGAGATGAATGGATGGAACGAAAAAAAGAGGAATAATCTCATAAGCGATAGTATTACATTCTCAAATGAACATAATTAATAGTGTTTTGTATAGATTTCATATCAAGAAGTTTATTTTATTAAACAAGATTTTAAATAAAGTAAAATAAGTTGTCTCATAAATTCCTTGCTTAGAAAAATCTAAAATATTATATTCTTGATTGTTATAAAGAAAAAAAAAAGATGAAAAAATATGAAATTTATTATTCTATACTTTATTCAAGATTCATTAGCAAATGGAAATAACACGAATAAATTTATGCTATTTTTCTATACAGTATTAAAGCAGTTTTTAAATAATATAAAATAGCACATGAAAAAATTAAAAATTATATGTACAATACATGAAAGATAAGGTGATTTAAACTCAAATTGACTTTGATTAAGTACTGTTAATATATAACTATGTATGTATGGGCATTTTTCAACAAGCGACACAGAGGACACAGTATAACACAATGAATCATTTCATCCTTGTTTACATTTGACAATCAACAAGGTGAAGTGATACACTGTGTGTCTTTTGTGTTGCTTGCTGAAAAACGCTCTATGTATATATATATGTATATATGTAGTATGTATATATATATATATATATATATATAATTACTTCATGATAGAAAAAATTTATTATTGTTCATTATAAATAATTAACTCTTATGAATTAATATTATTTATTAAATGGATTATATATATTTCTTAAAAGATATATGTATGATATCAAATGTGTTATAAAAAATATATTACCTCATTGTAAAATAATTTCAAACTTTGCATTTGCACATATGTCCATATGGAAATAAATGATATAGCCATCATACAAAATATATAATCATTTGCCATTTTAATTATATCAACAATGATTCTCACAAAATTATTGTTAAAATTAATTAATGTATATTTGTTAAAATATTTTTTTGAAATTTTTTGACAAATAAAATTGCTTTCTCAATAAGTTATTATTTCCTTTATGCATAATAAATGTAACAAATTAGATATCAACAAATGATATCACGTAATGAATGAATAATAGTAATCAGTATGATAATATATAAAGGTCCAAGTATATATTGCTCTCAATGTTCTTGAATTTATCTTGAAGTCCTATATTTCATTTATCATGTATATTTGCACATTCCAGTCTTTTATTAATTAATATTTGAAATAACGAAAATCGCTATAAAAATAAACATTTATGTTCTATAAAATGCTCAATGTAAGTAAAAAATATATTCATTAAAAAAAAAAAAAAAAAATTACGTTTCTGGCACAAATCTATGCAGTGCATTAGTTAAAACTAACAAAGAGCTTTGAAGACCCTGCGGCAAGTGCCTTTGCAACCAAGAACCTTTGTATTGCTCTATATGTGCCAACATCTTGTTTGCTATATCAGTTCTGAAAGTAGGCGGCAGGTTAGATACTCCTAGATTGATGACTGCAAGCCCCATGTTACTATTCGGATTTACGCCGACTCCAATCAACGTTCTGCCAATTTTGCAGGCCGTTAGCATCAGATCGGAGGTCAGTTGCAATTCCTGTATCTCCATTGACGCAAACTTGGAGGACAAGTTCGCTTCGTACAAGGAATGGGATATTCGTTTAATCTGCTTTGTCATTTTCTACAAACAGTAATTTGTTTAGAACTATGTTTTTGTGTTATTCACTTTTAAAAAAAATTAAGATTTACATTTAAACGAGCATACTTACAGCGAATAAATCAGCTGAGAGATACTCTAGAGTCACATTATCTGGATCGGTTAATAATCTATACAATGTAGAACCACGATTATCTGGTATTTGTTGAAGATCTTTAATTGCTTGATTTTTGCTTAATGTTAATACCAATGTGTCTAAACGGCCTAACTCCAGTATCGCGCTACCAATTTTAAACTCCGAATCTTGAAACACGTGTATGTCTAATAATTTCGTGATACATTTTTCTCTACAAAGTGACATAATTAATTTACTAAACACAGTAAATGATAATATATTTGATAATGACAATTATAAATTTTACGATGATTATTACCTAATTGATGCAGATAATTCAGGCATGTCATAATTGTCATCAGGACCCAAGTCTATTTCTGTCATTGGGTTCCAAGCTAAACCAGCTGCCACTAAATATCCGATCCATGCGAAAGGATGCGGCGTAAGATGATGACTACCCGACCAGTGTGCGACTACAACACCGATTGAGTTCTGTTCTAAAGAAGTCTTTATCGCATTCCTCGTGTTAGCATACGTTGATGCCGGACATCCTGCCAAACTATTATAACTAGCCGTGCCGGAACTTGGTAAAACGTTACCGCCTGCGACTCTGAACGCTTCTGTCCATTCGGAGAAATCATAATCAGCCTATAACATAAATATTTAATAAATGTCGCATAAGTTTTCTATTAATTTATCAATGAAAATCGCGAAAAGAAATGTAATATTACCTGAAATCCATATTCAACAAGTATAATATTAGTGGGAATATTGTGGAATTCAGGTTTAGAATGTAAGCCATTGGAGCATAATAGCAGAGTTGTGTTCGCGCTTAAATTGAGGATATGCCACAGTTCTTGAAGGCACGAATAGGACTTGAATACTTCTGACATGTCTGTTTCGATCGTATCGTTAACAGATACATTCAAATCAAAATTGTCAGCTTGTACCAATAAACTCGCCAATCGCGGGCCGATGTGAACGTAACTCAAACTGGGAAATACCGCAAGTAATTCTTGAAAGATAGGCCACATTTGCGTCAAATGATGCTGGCCGACATTAGAATCGACGTCCAATGTGGGTACTATATCTAAATGCCGATCTCTGAGAAAATTAATATATTTTCAGTAATTTTAATTATATATAACAAAAACTTTAATTTTTATGTCGTCGAGCGGAATCATTAGGAGTTAAAAATAAATATTTAGGAAAATACACAATAAACAATAAATGAATATATATAGAAGATAATTATAAAAAAGAATTACTAAACATAGTGATAAAATTAAAAAGAAAAATAATAATTCCAGTGATTAAATTTTTTTTTAAATAGAAAGTATTTAAGAATAATAATTTTACGATTTTTCTAATAAATATATATAATCGCACCTGCAATATCTATCCAAAGTTACCATTTCAGATTTGGAGTAGCAGAGCTGCCAATCACAATTCGGTATAAGTCTGGAGTAGAGGTGCAAATGTGAGACTTTAAACGACGACAATAAATCAATAATGTGTAGAAGGTATTCCAAAGTCGGTATACGTCCTCTAGGCGAGATGTCCAACAGTATACCGCGATGTGTAAATCTCGGTTCGTCTTTTATAAAGACGGGTTCGATTTCGCATAACTCTGATCTATTCCGATTCTTACTTAGACGTAGAATCTGTACAAACGTACAGACTGCATAATGCAATCCTGCTAAACTTCCGGCGCTCACTTTAATGAAGTTTTGCGTAATATGCAACTGATAGCCGTCCGTAATATTAAATAGGTTGTTATTCACAATGCATTCTATTGTATTGTCGTTGAGCAGTTTACCGCAACTAGGTTGCACTTCTCCAATCTTTACATCGTGACCCAATTCGAGTAAATGAGTTCTACTGATTTCCCACACGTCTAATATTTTATGTACAGACTCACTGCCCTAGGAAATAAATTATATACATAATAAAAAATTAAATATAAAATAAAATTGCAAAAAACTTGATAAGATAGATTTAGAAGATTATTATAATTTCAAAAAAAAAAGAAAAAAAAATACGTCTCTCCTTACTTGTATTATAGATATAAAAAGCTCCTTTCCGGCAATAAATGGAGCTGTAAAGTTTTTCAGTTCAATCACAGCCTTTGGCTGTGGCCATAACAAATTATATATGCTTCCTTTATCGGTGTTAGACTTGCTAGGACTTTCTGTGCCCGTGTCCCGCGAAGGCACATCGTACACCGGATCCGAGGATTTGTTAGATTCGACTGACAATTGGTTCATATTGTTCGTGAGACTCTTTTGACCAAAGTTTGTCTCCGTGAATGATGTTGTGGGACTGTGCATCGTTTCGTTCTCGTTCAATAAGAAATTTGATAGAAATCTCTGAAAGAAACAATGAAGAGATTGTTTCTTTCTCGAAAGATCGTACGGTGTTTTCCCCGCAAACGTTCTGAAAAAAATTAGTTTTGCACATACATATACGAAAAAGATATATTCGTATGAGTAATCTTTGTATACCCTTTAGTAGCTCGTATATGAGGATTTGCACCAGCTTGTAAGAGTTCTTGACAGATAGCAACATCACCACGATTCACTGCGTCGTGTAACGGCGTCGCGCCGCAACCATTCTCAGCATTTACATCGGCTCCTTTATCTATATAAAGATTCTAATATAATGAAATTATTGAGTCAGCCATTGTATCTAATTATCTGTATATTACCAAGCAAACATGCGATAATTTCTTTGTTTCCATAACATGCTGCCCAATGCAATGGTGTGTTTTTACTACCCTGTGAGTCCCATGAATTAATGTCTAATCCAGCATCTAGCAATTGTATCACTCTATCTATCCTACAAAAAAAATATATGGCCATGGTATCTGATACAATTAATTATATTTTTCATTTAAAAAAAAGAAAAAACTATTTTGTGATAAATGTCTACATACTCAGAAGCAGCTGTTGCCCTTAACAGTTCCTCTATATAAATATATCGTATTGCATCACTCGAGGCAACATCTACTGCATTATGTCCGTTTGCATTCTGTACAGCCGGATCAGCACCGCAATTTAAGAGAGTTCGCACAATGTCTGCTTGATTGGTCTAAGTGTTAAAAAACACAATTTAATTAAAAAATCTAAAACCAAAAATGAAAAAAGGAAAATCATAGAGATATATTACAACCTTCGAAGCATATGATAGGAAAGTTCCTTCTTCCAAAACCGGTTGGTTTAATATTTTATCTCTTGTAATGCCTTCTGCCGTATTACCATTCTCACCTGTGACAGAAAGGACGATGATGTAAACAACGAAATAGATAACAGAAAGATCGATGATCTAAATATCAATAAATATAAAAAAATTTTGTGCGACCACGCAGACAGATGTTAATGTGAAACAATAATAAAAATATTCGCATCATAAACACTCGTCGTATCGACACGTCTGCAATACATACACGCTTCCAAGAGTGATCTGATAATGTCAGTACGTCCGTGTTCGATCGCCGTGCGAATATTTTCGCAAATTCCTTGCATCTCTGCTCGAGTTCAGCTTGCAGTTCGCGAGGGTCAGGGCGGCGCGTCGCCTGGCATTGTCGAAATATTATTCCGCTGTCAGCTGTCAGAAATCGCGTCGGTCATATCCTCGCACAGCATAGCGGTCCGATGCGATGTCGGATGGTGTGTACGTGTAATAACATGACAACCGCCGTCAGTCTTGCCACATATTTTATTTCCGAATGCGTTATCAACGAAAATAGACAAGATTAGACAGATTATTTGACGTTATAGATCCTATATTATTTCAAAAGCATTTTTGTATTTCTATACATTATTCCTTATATTGTCAAATATAACAAAAAATTTGAATATGCGATAAAAAACCCGAATAAGAAGTCTGAATCTGATTTTCTCTCCTCGTTTATTTATGCCATGTTATCCAATCTTTTATAAGAAATTTCCTAGCTAGAGGAGAAAAGACAGGAAACCCAACATTACGAAGTTTCCTAGGAAAAATTTCAAGTGCCAAGGCGCATCCACACCTTGGCAGAAAAGCAGAAAGCTAATCCAAGCTAATTAGAACCAATCAGAACTCGCGCTGGTAATAAGCAGTGTGTAAGCAATAAATTAGATAGGCAAAAACTATAAATTGTGACTACCAGCGCGAGTTCTGATTGGCTTCTGCTTTTCTGCTTTCTGTCAAGGTGAATGCGTCCTCAGGCGGTGCATCAGGACAATATGCCTGTCAAGGTGAGATGGCCGCTCTCAGGTTTCTCTTCGCTGTCACTTGATCGCACATGAATTTGCACTAATGTTTACATGTTGATATTTATATCATAAAAACGCCAAAACGTGAAACAAGAAGAAAATTCAACGGAAGATCATGCAATTTAGCTAAAAAGTTATTAAATAAAATATAAAAGAAACCATATATATTAACAACGTAAATATATTAATAATAAATATATATATTAACGAGTATAGTCACATATTGTGAATTAGAATTCATTTAATTATGATGACCATGGAATTATTATTTGGAATACAAATAAATTCTCAGATGATTATGCCGATCACATTGAGTGGCATAAATCTGAAAACAAAAGTGGAGGAATTAAAACGAGAAGCCGCGGGAAGATGGAACCTATCCAAGGATTCATTGGGTAAAGTGATTTTGCACTATTTGAAGACTGGTCTTTGTCAGGATATTGGTAATCTTTGTTACCTAATCTTGACTTTAACAATAAGTTCTTTTGATCTATATATTATATTTAAGATGATATATACCTCAAAATGTATTTTAAAATTACTTTATATATATTATAATTTATATAACTAAAAAAAAAAATAAGTTTTCTATATCTTTTTCTTGATGAAATCTCAATTTTTAATAATTCAAAGATTAGAATCTTTGGTGTAAATGTTTGCTCAATATAAACCTAATATTAGACAATAGTAATACTTATTTTAACAATAGTAATACTTTTTTTTTTCAGAATTTATTTATTGTGGACTTATACTTGAGGATGATGCAACAGTAGAATCTATTGGATTGAAAAATGGATCGATGATACATGCACTGAAAAAAAAGGAACCAGAATCACCAGCACCAAATAGATATATATCAGAAGATTCCATCTTACAGTTGGCGTCAGCATTTAAGTCTTTCAATGAAATGCCTGCATTTAGAAGCGCTCTGCATGTAAGTAATATTTAAGTAATTTTTCTATTTATTTTTGCTTTACAAATCATACTATTATTGTCAAATATTAATCGACAAACTATACAGAAATACATATTTTTATATATTTCAGCGTTTAAGTAAAAGACCAGAGGTGATAGACAATATTATATCTTCCTCTCCTGGATTGCATGAGGACTCTGTTGCCATTGCTATGCTACAAGATCCAGATTTAATGGCACATTTCACAGATGTTGATACTGTCAAGAGGTAATTAGATATATGATCTTAATTTGCATATATATATATATATATATATATATATATATTTGGCGATTTTAAATTTTCATCAGAAAAATATATATTATCTAATACTTTATTGATATAAAATTTGTGCAATGGATTTACATTTTTTTTTTTATATATATTTAGAATCGCAGAATTCCATCCAGTGTTGATTGAGGCGGCGCAAAATATTGCAGCGGCAGTTCACGAGGAAGCGCAAAACGCCGCCTCCAGCGGCTCCTCCAGCAGTTCAGTGGCCAGTTCGCAACCTACGACCGCACGTTCTTATAGCGTGGATAACATGAGTCTCGAAGAGGAGATGGCGCGTGACATCGCACACTTTTTCGCCACACATCCTGTAAACGACAATAACTTGCGTTTCCCTAATATACCGGCCCCAGCAAATTCGCAGACGTTACAACGACCGGAAAATCCGCCATCCTCTACATCTAGTAGTGGCAATCAATCCGGAACTGGCAATCAAAATATCGGCGTGATTACATCTCAAATGTTTATGGAAGCGATGAGACAAGCCGCGATCGCGACTAATCCAAATCCGCAGCAGGCAACTGCATCTCCAGTAGCTTCCTTACCACCGATGTTACCGCCATTTTCACCACCGGTCACTGACTTGCAGCGGCAGTTGGCGCAGATGCACGAAATGGGTCTCCAAGATGACACAGTAAACATTCAGGCATTGCAATTCACCAATGGTGACGTGCAGGCAGCGATCGAACTCGTATTTAGCGGTTTCAATGATAATTAATGGGCAACAACAACAATAGAACGAGAGATGTAAGTGATTACTTTGAATAGATAGTGTCTTAAAATTCTTAGATATCTCATTTTAGATATCTGCGACACTCCGTGTTATTCATCTAGTATGAATCGATTAAACTATATGTATATAAAATATCAAGACGCGTGTACAAATGTGAAAATTATTGCTTGAGGAGAACTTTATTTTTATGTAATTCTTTATGAGATTGTTATATCATTCACTATCTTCGCTGATATTGCAAAAACTGTGAAACTTTTCCATCTTTCAACAACTTTTTCATCTTTAAAGATTAGATTAATTTTATAGATCTAAATATAATGTACAGTCAGCATTTTTTACAAAAAAATATGTGATATGTGGAGAAAGATCAATATTATTTATTAAATAAATCAATTGTAAACTGTTAATTATGTATTAATTATATCTTTGATAATTTTATATCCTTTTTTATGTAAACAAAATATTGACTTCCACTCATTCACTTATTTATTATTGGTTTTACAAATTTATCTCTCTCCTCTACTATATATACTAATGCCATTATAATCTAAATGACCTATGTCATGTATACTACAATTATCTCCAAATTCTAATCACTACTGATACTTTATCTCTTTCTTTTTCTAGTTTTTTTTTAACGCGCCTATGTATAAACAATCAGTTTTACGTAATATAACAAAGACGCGTGTGACTTGGCGAAAGTTTAACATAATGATTTGAATAAAAATCGATGACACATACATATAAATTTTAATAAAATCTCTAACATTGATGTCATGATAATTAAAATGTTAATCCCTACAATTTTCTCAGAATGGTTCAACATAATTCTCGTTTTTATATGTTTATATAAAAATTTTTATTTAATAAAAAAATGTGCAATAATAGATATTGTAATAGAAATCTTTGTTCGGCACATGTGAGCCATGTGGAGTGACGTTTCAATATGTGGATGTGCCAGAAATGCTCGGAATAAATGCGTCATGCGTGTTAGCAGTGACGTATGCGTTCGTGCAAAATCAAATGAATCGTGAAAATTTACAGAATTGCGCATAGATATGATATATGCAAGTATTGTTCATGTATCATCGTTTGAGTGTTCTTAAAGTCTTAAGTGTCTTATAAGTGGCATTAGATTAAGATTTATCTGATTGTTTATGCGAGATTGTTTACGCGAGATTTAAGAATGGTTAAATCGAAGAAAATACGTATAGAGCTGATTATTAAGAATTATTAACAATAATTATCTATAAATAATAATACTGTTAATAATCCCATTTACTTTTATAGGTTTTATATAGATTGATTATGCAAAAATATGAACTTAATAATTTTTATCAGTAATTGAAGGAAATTTTACACACAAATATAAAAATTTTTTTTATTTGTTAGAAAAATTATATGATTATCCATATTTTTGAAGAAAATTTATGTATTGAATGATAAGTAATATAATTGACACGATATTTAAAAATAGAACTATTCTTTCTCTAGCATGATATTCATAATTAAAAATCATGTAGAACTTTTTCTTCTCTAGCAAAAAATATATATTTATTTCAAAAAATGCAAAATATTCTGCGGTGCATTTAGCACAAGTAATCGATAATTATAAAAGAAAAATCTGAGTGTTGGAATTTCCTTCTCTTTTTCTATCTCTAGTTTTTTCTCTATTTTTCGTATATATAATAGTTCTATCTATACTCTTATTTATATATGAGCTTTTCTTTCTTATATAAACTTTAATAAAATCTAACATTGATGTCGTGGGAAAATAAAATCTACAAAATGTTCATTCATAATTAGTTCGGCTTCTAAAAGGCTCGTACAGCAAGTATTCTTATAACTTGTCAATTATAAAAATCTCTATTTAGCATTTGTTATTATATCTACAGATTAGATAAATAGCAAAAGTTGTTTTAGTATTAAAAAAAAAGGAAAAGGATGAAGCTTTTCGCTCGGTTTCAATTGCAGAGGGTGCGACATACACGTGACACAATACTGTGTTGCGTTAGTGCGTATGCCGGTTCCCTGGTCCACGCGCGCTCACGCTTCGAAGCGGACCGAGTGTATGCGAGACGCGTAAGTAAAGGGGATTTGTGCAACGGTCTGTCAGTAGGAATCGGGATTTCGTGTGACTTGGACGTGCTGTTCCGGGGCGTGCTTCGATCTCGCAGTCATAGTTCGCGACGAGTAGCACGTGTTCGCTACGTCTGACATATAAATATACACACGTACGACTGCTAACACATGTATATCGCTGGCGAAGAGGTAGCGTGAAAAAGGATCTGTCAATTCGCGTTTCTCGTTATTTCGACGCGACGATGGCTCTTTCGAAAAGTTCCTTGCCAGAGTAAAATACGTGCGACAGCGAGACAGATCTATCCTTGCTGCGAGAGGTTATGGGAAAATCAAGACTCTAGTCTCATTTGAATATCCTGCGCGCTTATAGGACGCGAGTTCAACGGACGAAAAAGTGAACGGTCAAAAACGTGAGTTTTTTTTCATATTCAAAAATCGAATGTTTGACCTCCGATTCTTATTTCGTAAACATGCGGCAGGAGTACCGGAATATTTTTTCCCGATTCTCCGTTCTTTCGCTTCGCGAATTCGCAAACGACGAAGAGGAAAGAAACGACCAGTTTCTGACAGCGGCTTCGAGAATGCGGCTTTGCCGGCGCGTTGTCTGCGGCCAAACGAGCCGGTCGCGTGCGAGAGCAGGGTCGGTTTCAAAACATCTACCGGAGGTCTTTCACATGCGAAAAAATTTCTGTAGTTGTCACTTTATATTTTTAACCAATTTTTCATTTTTCTCTTGAATCCCAATACAATTTGCTCCACGATTAGGATTATCGTCATCACAGATTCCGTTCCTAAAAATAAAAAAAAATCGTCTACCTTCCATCTCTTTCGAAATTAATAGAATAATGACGCTAGTAAATGACAGAATTCGCGTGTAAAAATTATCTTAGCAAGAGAAAGTATCTTGTGTCGAATTTGAAATGACTGAAAAAAGTGTGTTCTCGGACATATATTATTTTTTGATTATTGCCCGCGTATTGTTTGATGAAAAAAAAAACCGGCGATGAATTTAAGCCTTGCACCGGCCCTGCATGGAAATGTTCGCATTCGCAATAAAGGCCGCGACACTGTTCGCGATCGGTCGGCGTTGCTAAGCGCAGTTTTTAAAGGTGCATTCGTCTCTCCTTTGTGCATCCTTTATTATTTATTATTCCGTTCATACACGCGATTTCGCAGAGTGATTCTTCGTCTTTCGATTTTTATTTGACATTATATTAAGAAAAATATCAATTTTTTCCCTTTCTCTCGATGAGGAGAGCCTTTACACATTTTATCTTATTATCATCAATTTTTATTTAGAATAAATTAAATGTAAAGGTAGAAAAAATAAGATAAAATGAAATAAAATATTTGATATACTCGACATGCTAATTCGCTCTTTTCAAGTTCAACAATTTCGAGAAACGATATTCTCTCTGATTCTCTCTTTTTCTCGTAGATTATTTTAATGTTATAGAGAAGAGATCTACCTATGTCTGTTCTGCGAAACTATATGTCTTAAATTTCTCTCGGCGCTTGGCGAAACAAAATAAAAATTAAAGAAAAAAATGTTATGTGTATAAAGAGTAAAATCGTTTCTCGAATATAAGCTTCGAAATCGAAAGGGCTAAATTTGAGAAGTAAAAGGCTGCAAAGTCGTTTCACGAACCTAAATATACAACCTTCTTTTATAAGGCGACATTTTAGAGCCGAGCGAAAGGTCGTAAAATTACGATGTAGAATAGGATACCAATTTTTTATTGTAGAGGTAACATTCGAGATGTTTACCTGCGACAAAACGAATGGTAAGGACATAAAACTTGGATCGATGGATTTTATAATAGTTCCATCTTAATGGCACGTCATTTTTCATATCCATATACCATTCTCGGATTAGCACTGCATGTTTAGAATTAAATATGATTATCCTGAGTTATAGCTATCCTTTTTTTTAAAGTTATGTTTTACGATGTTTTCTTACGATATTTTATGTTAATATCTTTCGCGTAATCCATGTTTAGCATAAATTTTCATTATATTTATTTATGGAAATACAACAATAAATTGTTGACTAATTCGATTAATCATAATTGTAATATTATTAGAATTTGTCACAATTTTGTTTCACTTACGTTAGCATAAATTTAAGAGAGAAAAATTAGAGAAAATTAATTTTACATATGGAGTTTACAAATATAAATATGATTTATAGCAAGTATTAATTTCAGTTATGATAGAAGGATCTTTTTAAATCATTAGAATTCTTTCAAAATATTTTAAACACGCATAAATTTTATATCGCATGAGAGATTCTCGATCAGCGTTCAGAGCTATCGCTATAAATTTCGCAATTAATCGTTCAGAAAAACGCAATGCAAAGAGCGTTATCACGAATAGAACGAATGATTCCGTCGAGTTCCTTCAACGTTTATATGTTTTTTTCTCTGTTTTTTTCTCTGTTTTTTTCTCTTTGTTTTCTCTTCAAGAAAATAATATTTTCTTCAAGTCTCTTGAATCTCCGAAGCCAATTATACATCACTGGTATAATTAAACCTCCCGAGATTAGCTCTCATCCATGTTAGAACCGCGTTGATTTTCAATTTCGTATTATTCGATTTAGAGACAATCACACTAAAAAAATAATTTTTATTCCAGACTTAAAATTACATTATTTTATTTCCTTTCAAATTTGCAGCATACAGTGCTTTACAATTTTTACGATTAAATAATTTAGTGTTTAATAATTATTAAATTAATTAATAATTTAATGATTGATATCAAAAATTAAAATGTTCTGCATCTTGTGTTTTAGCAATAATGAATTCTAAGGCTCTTGCAATAATATTAATAAATCGCGATATTATCGATATTATTTTTTATGACAGATAGGAATAAATTAATCAGCAAAAATGTTTCTTTACATTTTAGTAATGAATAATGCTCGCAATGCTTCGCTAATCGCAATAAATACTTTTTTTCTAAAAGAAGTATGCAAATAGACATGCATTTACAAAAGTAGCTGTTATTGAGAGGTCGTATTCGCATAAAAGTTTATTTCAATTACACCATAAATGATTGCTTTACTTGCAGTTCACGGCTACGAATAGGATAGCACTAGCGTGTGTTACGTTATCATCTTTTCCGAGAAAGGTATATCAATTTTATCGCAGAATGTACTAGAAATTTGTACAAATTATCTAAATAGTAATTAGTTAAAAAAAAAATTATGCTAATAGGATTGAAATAAAATTATCGAATAATTATGGATTGATATGCTTTATTTTGTAGAATTTTTTAAATCTTTTTCTGAGAATTGAATTAAATCTTTTCACAAATTGAAAGAAGCAACTTTCAGAAAATCATTATACATCTGCCTAATATTGATTTAAAATGCTAGTTTAGAGAAGCAGATATATTTTATGTAGTTTAACATTGTATAATACGTATTCAATTTGAGTTTCAAACTGGTTTATTCAATTTCAAAACGAGTGCGAAGGCCAATTCAGAATGAGAGCGTGTGATTCCAAACGGTTTAATAAAGATTCTCGTCAATTGAATTTGAATTCGAATGTCAGCCGGTTTAAACTCGTCAGTGAATTTGCATTTAAGCCCTTTGCACATGTACCAGAAATTCATCAACGTATATTATTAAATAATATTTTTTTATTAGAAAAGTATAGTAAAAAATTATAAATTAAACAATATCAGAATTAGTAAAATAATATCTGAAGCAGCCATATAATTATATATTATCAATTAATTAATAATTTTTTAATTAACGATGTTCATACATCATGAACATATGTTCATTCAATTAGATCTTTTTCAGGATATTGTCAAATTATACATCTATAATATTAAACTAAATCTTATTATGCTAAATATCTCCTTTTTTTATTAATTCATTATTAAAAAATCTGAGGGTATTAGATATTTATTTTATGTGGATCTTTAATTCTAAAACAATAAATCACGTTGCTATTTGAAAATCACGGATGCATAATATATTCGGATACAACGGCAATTTTGTGTATATATATATGTATATGTGTATGGTATATTTTATCGTTGATCATCTCCATGATGAAAATACACTGATATAATAATTTCGTCACGTTTATGTTTCGCGAAATAATTATTTTTTTTAAATCGATGATCTATTTTTGGATCATCCGATTTGAATCGCCGAAATCTGTTATAAGACTGCGAATTTTCGCATATCATGTTTATTTCGGGTCTTCATAGAATGTAAAAACTAAAAGATTAGGATATTTTTCCAATGATTCTCCCCAAACGCATCCGACATAGAATAGAAGAATTTATTTACGAAAGAGAGAAAGTATTAATGTTTTATTAATTTTCTCAGAAAACAAATTCTCCTATTCATTGCTATATCGTGTATTTTTATAGACATTCTCACAAAATTTTAATATTTTTCCTATTGATCATAATAGATGTTATTATAAATATAAATTCTAGGGTTCGCGTATTTTTTTTCTCTTCGAAGTTCATTTTGCATCGGTGTATCGCAATGTTATAATTGATACAATACACTAAATAAATCGCTTAATTGTCGACGATTTATCTGATCGCTTGCGTCTCGTAGGCGCCGCGATGGTCTTAAAAAAGCCTCTCCCGGCAATATTTCGCATCCGTTTGTTCAATGTGGCAGCCGCCAATAAAAAGGCGCCATTAGCAAAGGTAAATACTTCGATCTTACGTATGTATGTTTTAGAGATCGTACCGTTTGCTTAACTGCTAATTAACATATCGGCATTCACGGTTATCTCGTGATCGCCATGATGAAAGAGATTATTGACATCGCGTCAGTTTTTTTATGAAATTTACGCGATTTTAATTGAAATGTTACATCGGCAGTCTGTTGAATCAATTAGACACACTCACTGATTGATATATATGATATATTATCGTATGCATTATGTCGATCTCGTGATGATTTCGTGACGATAAAATTTATAGCAAATAAAAAGAAATCGCGAATAACATATTTTTTTAAAAAAAGATATCAAATTACTAAAATTGTCACAAAAATGAATATAATATAATTAACAGCATAATTAATAATGTAAATGCTTCATGAGTATAAATATATATTTAGATATTAATTATTAATATTGTATTTATTTATCAGATTTAATTTAAACATTAATAATAATTTCATGATTATAATTTTATCACTTTCTGATTTTGAAAATAATTTTTAAAATTCTTAACAAATGAAGAGAGATGGAACTATACTTTTAATTACATATAATATGTGTATATAAGATTAAATATTTAAATTTACATATTAACATACATAATATTAAATATATTATATTAATGATAATTAATTTAATAATAATAAAGTAGATCCAAGAATGTGAAGCTCTTAGGATTCGTTTAAAATAATTTATATCGTGCAGAATTATGCTTCGTGTTTATGCAAAAAGTGCATGAACCGTAGATCCTTTTGCCGTGACGTTGAACGACAAATTACTGACTTGGCAATTATAGTGACAATGAATTGATAAAACTGCAATTGTTAGGGCCCCGGAAATCGTTGTCACATGCGTGTTTTCACGTGGAAATTTGAGACAATGTGTCACGGAAAATAGTGCATTAAAAGGCGCGGTTTGTTCAAGACAATTAAATAAACTCATACGTTAACCCACCAGGGATCAAAGATAATCGTGTAAATGTTAAATGACGAGAATAATTTTATAATTGGCACACCCACACTCCTTGTTATTTAATTATCATGAAGACAAAGGTCAACGAAGAGATCCGTCGCTTTGTGGTTTTTCACCTTGAACCCTCGAGCCTCTATCTAATCTCGAACCTCACACGGATCTTTTTAAAGAAAGAAAACTTGTTCGAGTAATGCAAATGTTATCAATTTTCAATCAATTTTCATCAAATTAATTTCAAATTTCCGTTGATAATGTATATTGTTAAAGAATGTATATTTTTATTGATAATGTATATTGTTAAAGAATTGATAATATTAGTGATTTTTCGATTGCTTTTCACGATACAGTCTTGCTCTATAAATAATTTTGTCTTATATGACATCAAGACCGTTTCGTAAAATCGATAATTCAGTCTTGTCAGAGAATCACTCAGTCATTCGTTATCGCATCGAAATCTTTACGCTTTCATTATTCCTCATGTCGAGATATTTCGGTCGATCTTCAAACATAGATGTAGTTATAGATATAATATAAATAATAAAGCATTCTATGAGTTCACAAAGCATACGTGTTTGATTAATCTAATCAAGCATTACGTCAAATCGAATAAATTGCTAGCTCCAATCTTTAGCAGATGCGATGTACTGTTCTATTTTTAATTTCTAATCAGCGCAATCATGGAAACAAATTTGACATTAATACATGAGCTTCATCAATTATGTTATTTTATAATTAATGAAATATTTTTAAATAATGAATAATATTTAATTGATATTAAAAATACATGCTATTAAATAATAAAATCTTAAAATTATAAGATTACAAAAACCATGATTTAGAATGTCCTTTACGTAATATAAAAATGCTTTAAATAAAATGCTTAAAAAAGAGCCATGATGTGTTTATAGTGAAATATAGAAATGTATTTTAAATATTTTTTAAAATTGTTTCATAAGTTAAAAAAGTCTAAATAATTTTTTAAAATAAAGAAACAATTAAATATAATTGAAATAATGATTGTTAACAGGTGACCGCGACCGGTGTTATCGGGCAACCGCCTTGACGAATCAATAAATTCCCGAAGAGGAAACCACAGAGAAATTAGATTGCTGTTTGATCGGCCATTGTATGTACGATCGTTCGAGCCATTGAATCGCAGTGCGTTTTTCAACCACATCAGAAGAACAGGAAGAAATACAAGAACATTTTAAGGGGACGAAATTAATAGAAATAAGAATGGCACACGAAAATGGGATAAATGGTGGAGACACCGATTCGGAGATAATGGAGTTAAATCTTGTGAGAAGAACCAGATTCCACGTGAACCGGGTCGACAGTCTCGAAGGTCGAACCAGTCTCCTTGGCGAACAGGAGACCAAAAAATCCCTCAGGCACATGACCAGGGAAGCCTTGCCCAGGCTAGACAATTACAGGAACATCATGAGCATCCAGGCGGCTCACAGGCCTTCGTTGGACGAGTTGCACAATTCTACTCTTCTTAATAAGGTAAAACTTTTTGATGACTTTTCTGAAGGCATATATCGTCCGTGAGTTAAGCAGCTTTTCTTGATAGTTAATAAAATATGTTTAAATAACTGCTTAGTATAATATAAGAATTTTTTTGATATAATTTAAAAATTGAAGATAAAATTAACATGTTTTTTAATTAATTAATTTTATAAATCACAAGTATAATTAGATAATCTTTAAATTTAGACTTATAATTTAGAGAAAAATTGTACATTTGATATACTGTACAATGAATGCTATTGCTAAAATTATGATTTATAATAGCGGATGTATTCTCGATAGATTAAGTTTATTTCTATATGAAGATTTGTAAATGTCATACAAGACGCTACAGCGTAAGATGATTACAATATCGGAAAATTTTATTTATATCGTCTCATAATTCTCTGATAAAACATTTTATATGATAATCCAAATGTGTCGTAATGAAGTTTACATACACGATGTGCAATGTTAATATTTCACGTGATTATATTATAATGAAGCGATAAGTATAAATTCTAATGATAAAGAGCGACGCATTACAAGAAAAACCTGCGGTTGATGTATCTCTGTTCAGTCATTAATTTGTGTAAAATCGATATTTTATATAGATATGAATATTTTACAGCGCGATAAATAAAATTTGCCACATTGATAAAGATGTAGGTGCCGACTTGCATAATGAATTTCTCGAGAGGATCGTCCGTGATTACGAAGTAAGAAATATAAGAAAATCGTAAAAGTGGAAAAATGACACATTGTAAAAGGCAGATGTACATATATATATATGTATATGAATAGATAAATATAGAGGTTAGACAAATGCAAATTTATCAATACACACTTGGTATATTCTCGGTACTATACGACACGCTTTCTTCAGATATGTTGCGTATACGTTGAAATTCACCGGCTTTTCGAATTTTCCACTCGTCATCTGTCCAGTGATTCTTTTTCTATCTTTCTTTCTCCGATAGAATATCTAATAAAATTAACCGATTTCCCGTATGTGCTGTAATTTAGTACATGCCGCGAAAGTTTCTGGAATAGACACATGCTCTCTTCTTCTAAAAAATGATTCAACAAACACCAGTAGTAACAATGAATTTTTCACACAATCTTTTACATGCGATTTTTTTTAGAAAATTTAATTCGAAGTTTTATTGTTTTAGAGTTATTTAAATTCGAAAGAAATAAAAAGATTAAATATAAAATTATAATATATTCAAATTTTTTAATTTATTAATTGTTCAAATAACTTCTTAAAATAAAATAATTTTATTTCTTCATTTATGATCGTGATTAAAATTATATCATGAAACTTTATGAATCGCCGATGCATATTCTTTTCTTCCTTGTTTCACTCATAGCGTATATAATGTATAAATAGCGTAGCGTGTGTGCTTCTTCTTTTTCCAACATGACCACGACATACGCTATTAATTACGCAGACGACTCGTAAATCATAGTAGGATTACAAAGATGGTTAATTGTGCAATTAACTCGCGGTTGAATGCAAACTTGGCGCCGAAGTTTCGTCTCATGGTGACGTCGCTCTCGTTCACAAGTTGGTGACGGAAAACTTTTCAGTTTACATATCTATCTCTTCGTTCACAAGAAAGCTGAAAACGTGATGTCGTGCGAACGTAAATACGGTACCGTTTGAATCTTTATTGCCTTACGTGACAATCTGTTCACGTCGACGCAACTTTACGACACAATGTGGTACCGTTATCAAACGTAACAGCGGTGTAACGTGACGTTAAATATTTGCAATGCCTAATTTCGAAAACGTAGTTCGTATTTTTAGTAATATTGTTTTGGATACAGATACAACACATCGATCTTACATTAATTGCAGTGTTGCACAATGATAATTAAATTCAGACAAATCTATTTTGGTATTAATTACGTACAATTATTTTTTTGCCGGTTATTATTAAATTCTTTCATAAGCACTTATATATATATACACATATATGTATGTATTTGTAATTTATTAAAATTTAATTTTCAATTTTTTTAAAATGATTGACGCATAAATAATTTTTGATATTTGGTTAGTAATACGAATCTTTTCTATATCAGTTTAATTCTAAACGTTAATTCACTTTAAATGTCGCTATAATTGTAATGTATTCATTCGATTGATTCATTCGATTCATTGCTTTTCAAAGCGCAGTATTCTTTTTCACTCGCGAATCGATCGAAGTCGCCAAAAACGTTATCCAGGCGTGAATATCCTTGATATTTCGATACGAAGGCTTCGCCGAGTTTTTCAATAATGTTTGATTTCATGTTCACTGGATAAAAATTGCCTATACAAATTTTTATTTGTTCATTAATTAAAGTCTCTTCTTTACAAACAGCAAAGAAAAATGAGGATTTACTTGATGTTTATAAATATTTATACTTTGTTATATGTTACACATTCTATCTCTCTATCTCTCTCTCTCTTTCTTTATTAGTAAAAACTATATTTTTATTTTTTAACATAATTAAAATACATCTTCGTAAGAGTGCAATTTTATACAATTCGTACAAAATATACGAGATTGCTCGATAAAAATTTCAATTGAATAGAATAGCAGCGACAAAATATTTGTCTCAATATTTTGTAAATTTTATGACATATCATTAGATATTTAGATAGCTCGTATGTGTAAGGAGATTTCCTCTCTCACGGCTAAAGAGAAAGGGGATAAAATTGTACAGCCGGGGCAGTGGCCGCTTATATGTGGAAGAATGACATGATTGCATACCAGGTCACAGAAAATTCATTCGTGTTGAAACAAATTTAGAAAAAGAGTCACGTAGACTATTCACGCCTATTTTATAGATATCGATGAGACACTTCGTGCATACGAGTTAAGAAATCAATTGGAAAATATTAGCATGTGCAAAAAACTGTCATTGCAAAATACCTCGAATTTTATGGAAGATCTATAAACATTTTTCCTCAATAAAAAATATATTTTCGTTATATCTAAAAGATACCAGAAATTACAGTTGTGTAATTATCATGGTAGAAATAACGAATGAAAAATATTAATATAATTAGAAAACAGTCAAGGAATTTCAAGTTTGAATATACTGCAATGTAAACAATAGATAAAAAAAATAAGGCATATATTACGATAGACTTGTGACATAATGTGAGATACGTACATGTAAAAAGCATTACGCTCAAGGTGTAAAATCGAATTAGCTATGCAATAAATGTTGCGCCGTTAGTCATGTTTCATTAATGCAAGCGAAGAAATTTTTCAGAGGATTACACAATATATATGCATGTGAATGTGACCTGTCGCCTTAAGTGTTAGGTCAAAATGAAGACCCTCACGTTCATTCGGGCAATTAAAGTCATTTGATGATAAATACCTCCAGGAGGAACTCATCAGATCATATGCGTCGTTAAGACACGGCATAATTTTTACCCGAGAAATCAATCCTCTTTCAGAAATGTGACATTCGGGAGATGAAATAAGTCCGTTTATTCCGTGCGTCGATAAATATCATGATAAATAAATGAGTCACGAGTTTTACAGTCGTAACTAAACTGCTGATTGAACGACATATCTCTTATGTATGACATTGTCATGTGATGCAACTTTTTGAGTCATGTTGATGCTGTTAATTGACTCCAATTAATGAGTCTCTCTTTTTTTAGATTATAAGTTCTGTGCAATATAAATAAAAAAGTCAATTAATCACATTAAGTGCAAATACTATATTGGTCTCAAGTATTGATTGCTTTCAAAAGTAATGGGATAAATTTAACAGAAATGTTTATTTGCGAACATTTTCATATTTCACAAATATGATTCTTCGATAACGATCTGATGTAAATTAAATCGAATGAAGAACGTAAATTATGATTATAATTCCTCTTATTCTTATAATTCCTCTTATTTATGTCGATTAGCCAGCTTTAATCGATATCGTTATTATATCGCGCATTTAAGCGCATCAAAGACGTAGATAGTTTTGTTTTTATTTAAATATTGTTTATTGTTATTTATATACGAGATTGATTCTTAACATTATAAATGATTTAATACGATTATGATACATATTGATTCTGCGTGTAAAAAAAATACCTAATCAAATCTCGCGACACTAATCATTATAAATAATTTGCGAAATTGCACATATAATTATGTTGGCAAATGAGCAAACAGTAAAAAGTCTTAATGACTATCTTTCACACACGTAATCGCGATTGATTGCCAATCCGAATCGAATCGAGAATCATGGAGAACATGAAGACAGAATCCTCGTTTACAAATCTTTTTCATCAATCTCACATTTTCATTAAAAACATGTAAAGGAAAAACTAAGATTCAGCTCTTCTTCCAAAAAATTAAAAAAATAAAAAAGAAAGCGCACATATGTTATTCAAATCTGAACACATGAGATTTTTTTAACACAAATATACAAGTAATTATATCACATTTTTATTTTAGAATATTTGTTACATATATGAAGAATCTTGTAGCAGTAAAGAATTAAAATAAGAATAGAAATATATAAGAATTACGTTATATCGTTGAAAAAAAATATTCTCTAGTAGGTTTTTCTTTTACATTAATTCTTTGCAACCCACATGATTTTGCGAACAACTGATTCAATTGCATGATATGGCGATATCAATGGGGTCAGTAAAACGCGTGCCCCGAATAAATCACGAGTCCCTGAAGGATAAGCGTGCATTATTCGCTTTTGCTCGTGTCATAGTGAAGGATATGTACGAACACACGCGAGAGAACACGTGAAAGGAGATTTATTTATATAGAAGGTCTTTATTCTCTCTTTCCTATATCACACACTACTGTAACCCACTTACGTCTCTTGTATGCGATATGCGCGTTTATACATATGTATGTGCAAGTGCATAAGATTTGATCTACGTGTAACATGAATCAAAAAGTTTCCAGTATTTTTTACAGAGTTCTCGATTGAAATCTTTACGAATCTTGAAAATAAGCAGCTAACTTTTGTATCACCTCTATAAAAAAATATTAAAAATATGAAACTAAAATTTTCAAAAAATTTGCGAATTTTGATAATTCGCTATTTTCAATAATTTGCATAATAAAAATTTTATGTAGAAAAATAATAATGTAATAACTTATTGTGTACAGAAAAATATATACGTTCTATAATAGTATCATATATCTTTTAAATTCTTTTAAAAGATTTTTTCCTAGAAAGAAAAAAGATCATATGTGTTATCAATTATTTGACTTTAATAAATGGTCAAATAAAAGGAGGGATTAATAACATTTATAATTAAAAATTATAAGATTTAGCACATCAAATACACAGAGGACAAATTATCGCGATTGTTTTTGTGAAAATATTGCAGGAATAATTTTGCAAGTATTTGCATAAAACAAAATATTTAAATATGTAACAAAAAATCACATGAGATGAAATAATCGTCCGTCTAAGAAAAAGTATAAAGTGTTCAAGAAATCTTGTTCAATCACAATCGAATTAGAAGCATTTGATTCAATCCAATTCTCGTTATTTATTACTCATCTTGTGATGTAAATTATACGTAAATATTTCTAAATAATAACGTCATTTTTACTTCAACATGCCCGCATTGACATTTTAAAAGCTTCGATCCAATTATTCGATTATTCATTCCTTTTAAAGGCTTCCGTAAATATTTCAACGAAGCCGTCCGGAAATCATTAATCATCGCGATATGTCAATATTGCTCAAATATTGTTAGAAAATAATGTTTTTTGAAAAAACACACAGAGGTGTAAAAATTCATATTTTTCATACATTGTATCGTACAAGAATGTTCCCATTTTTTTATCTAACGATCGTCGCTTAATTGCATGCAATTTGCAAAAAGTTCCTCGACATCGGACGATATCATTGCGGATGTGAGACTTGGTTACGTAAATCGTTAAGACTTCATTGGCTGAGTGACGACCCTTCCTCTAGAGATCTCCAGAATCACCTTCAATGCCTTCGATTACTGTCTCTAAATCTCAATATACGATCGTATCTCACTAATCGCGAGATGAGACACAGGATTGCGTAAACGTGCGCGACGCATTAGGTGAGGTCTAAACGATCGTCGTCTCGTCATCTGCGAGAAATCGTTTCGATCCGTTCAAAGCGCCGACCTTGAAGTCTTTCCGTACGTCAATTACCCATCGGATTGATGAAGACATCCCGACGACACGATGGAGCATAATTTCTCGCGTAATTACGAGCAGACCGCGTCCAGAATCTTTATGGGCGCGATTACGCGATTTGCATGGAAGAAACAGTCAATTTCCGATGATATACGAGATTGCGGCATTTTGAAGAGACTTCCTTAAAAGGCTCCGTCAATCTCCTGTCTTCTCTCTTTTTCTTTTCACCTCAAGTTAAAATCTCACATAATTACATGTTTTCGTGTGACAATCTGTAAGCTGCTGATGCAGTGGAATACGAGAAAATGCAAACTACTTGCAAACGCCAAGAAAGTAGATATCGTTTTATGGAAATTATAAATGAAAATGAAATTAAAGTTAGAAAAAAGAATTAAATGAAAATTGATTAAATGATAATTGAGATTAAAATATAAAAATTGAAATATAATTAAGTGAAAATTAAATTAAATTGAATAAAGAAGGATATATGCCATATTATTATAAAATTCTATCTATTCATGAAGTTATATATTATGATTAACGTGTGAATATTTATGTTTCGAAATAAATATTACTTATAAAAGAATAATTTATAATTATATTTACTATAATTTTCTCTCATTATAGAATTTATCAAAAATTATTATTTCTTTGTAAACACCGATTTCATCAAGTTGCAATTTCTCTACGACACGGTTTTTGGGATAAAATTATTTCTTAATGAATCGACTTATCGAAATGACTATTTTGCAGGGCCCAGGATCGCATACATTAACCGTTCCACAATTAAAATCGACGGCATCCGGAGTGAAATTTGGATGGATTCAAGGAGTGCTTATACGATGTCTCCTCAACATCTGGGGAGTGATGCTCTTCCTGCGACTTTCCTGGGTCGTAGCGCAGACCGGAATAGGTGGGTGCTCCGTTGTCGAATCATTCGTCGATTAATTGAATTCTTGAGATTTTAACATCATCGATGTCATTCCAGGTCAAGCTATTTTATTGATTCTCACAACGACGGTAGTCACGACGATTACAGCTTTGTCGATGTCAGCAATCAGCACGAATGGTCTTATCAAAGGAGGTATGAAATATACAATACCAATATCGAGGACATGTTTTTATAATTTGATTATATAACTTCAAAAATTAACGAGAAATATATTCTAAGAATTATACTTAATTTTGAAATAGCTAAATTTTAATATTTTTTTATCATTTAATAAGGAATTTATATATATTTCATATTGTAATAATTACGCGTGAAAAAACTGATATAAAAATGTCATTCTTTACTGAATTATGTCATATATTTTTATATTTTACTGCTCATACATACATATATCAATTATAATACAGAAAAATTATATTCTTAAATATAAATACTTCAAGAATGAGTAAAAAGAAAGATGATTAAAGCCAACAGTCCTCTTATCAATTCTTTTATGTGATCGATAATGTAATATATTCCAGGCTAATTAATAATTGTCTTTTGTAATTGGCTGCACATATGTAAATCGTTTTAATGAATTATTGAGTTGATATGATGGCATAGTATGATCGATCGAAGCTTACACATTGCTTTTTGTTGTTTCTTTTCAGGTGGAACATATTACATGATTTCCAGATCATTGGGACCTGAATTCGGGGGCTCCATAGGTCTCATATTTTCTTTGGCGAACGCTGTCGCTTGTTCTATGTATGTGGTCGGATTTTGTGAGAGTTTGATAGATTGTCTTGGTTCCTTCAATCTCTGTATAGTTGATTGTGGAATCACAGATATTAGGATTGTAGGTTTGTAAGCTTTAACAGTTTTATATATTTATAGAGAATTCACATTTTAATTCCGTATTTCATTCACATTCTAAAATAATATAGAGCGCGATACGCAAATAATACGATGTTATATTTTCAGGCTGTATAACAATAGTCGTACTCCTAATAATCGTGGTAATCGGCTTGGAATGGGAAGCGAAGGCACAAATATTCTTGTTAATAATCCTCCTCTTGGCTATTGGCGATTTCATGATCGGCAGTTTTATTGGTCCCAAAAGCGATGAGGAAAAGGCTAGAGGATTTATCGGATACAACGGTAACGTCCTATTAATATTTCTTATGATACATTTTCCTCGATGTTTTTATATACATCTCATAATCATAACAAGTATGGTATTATCAGAGTATCAATTTAATAGTTTTATATGTGATTTGCAGCCGAGCTGTTTAAGGAAAATTTGTATTCGAACTATAGACATAGCGAAGGCGTGGAACATAATTTCTTTTCGGTCTTAGCCATTTTCTTCCCAGCGGCAACAGGTATCCTGGCAGGTGCGAATATATCCGGTGACTTAAAGGTAATTTAATTCTTTTCCTCGTTCATATGTAGAAGATATTTAAATATCGACAATTCTCGATGCAATTATCGCTTATTTAACTATTCATTAGTTTACATGAATTGTGATCAAGGATATCGTTTTTTAAGTTTTTTTTTTATTAAATAAAAGAACGATAAAGCAACTTGCATCGTATTTCTTTATCATCGCAATTAATCGCAAAAGTCAGTGAGAATTTTATCTTGTATTCGACAGGATCCGCAAACGGCAATACCAAAAGGCACTTTATTAGCGATTCTGCTGACGTCGCTGTCATATCTAATGATAGCGATCATAGTTGGAAGTACCGTTATGCGAGATGCATCTGGCGATGTTAATGATCTATGGACAATATATAATTCCTTTTCGACACTATCAATACTTGGTGCAGACAATAGTACCGCGATCGAAAATAATACAAATATTATCGAGAATGCCAATCGCACTTGGAGTGTATACCAAACAGCTTTTAACTGCACAGGAGGTTGCAACTATGGCACTCATAACAGCTTTGAGGTGCTCACATAATAACTATTAATGAAACTTGAATAAAATTAATCCTTGAAAATTTTAATTAAATCAAAATATGAAAGCTGCTTGCTAAAATGTTAATTGAATTGATAATATTATTGATATTTAAAGATTTATAATATAGATATAGATTAATATTATTGATTAATATTATTGATACTTTAAGATTTATGAAAGTAATTATCAATTTTTTAAAAATAAAATCGAGTGCAAAAATTGAAATAAGTAAAATGTATTACAGGTAATTCAATTAGTTTCTGCTTTTGGTCCTTTTATCTATGCCGGTTGCTTCGCGGCTACAATTTCAAGTGCTTTAGCATCGCTAGTCTCAGCACCGAAAATATTCCAAGCGCTTTGTCTTGATAAGTTATATCCGGGAATTGCGTGGTTTAGTGGAGACAAAGATAAGGAACCGATTCGCGGCTATTTACTCACTTTTATTATTGCTGTCGCTTTCATTTTGATCGGTAAGCAATAAAAAGATTCTATAATTTAACTAAGAAATTTGTTTCTTTCAAAAATACATGTAAATCGACTTTTTTCAGGTGAATTAAACGCGATCGCGCCGCTCATTTCGAACTTCTTTTTGGCTGCTTATACTCTCATTAATTTCAGTACCTTTCATGCTTCTCTTGCTAAGCCGATCGGATGGCGACCAACTTTCAAGGTATAATATATATAAAAATGTACACTCGTGGCATTATTTTATTATCATACATTATATCTTTTTACGTTATTTGTATCTAATAATAATCATTATTATTTTTTAGTATTACAACATGTGGCTTAGTCTTGCTGGCGCTATTCTTTGCGTTTCTGTGATGTTCCTGATCTCATGGTGGACGGCTTTAATAACTTTATGCGTAGTTTTAGCGTTATATTTAATAGTCTCATATAGAAAGCCTGGTAATATTCCAATAGAAATTTATTTTTATTTAAATGTTGGTTAAAAAACGGAAAAGATTGTGTAACATTTTATAACGCATATTCGTCTAAACGAAAATATATTACAGATGTAAATTGGGGTTCAACTACACAAGCCCAGACATACAACAACGCGTTGATCGCTGTGCAACAATTGGATCGAGTGGAGGAGCACGTGAAAAATTATAGACCGCAACTCTTGGTTCTCACTGGCGCGCCAAACACGAGATCCTCACTCGTCGACTTTGCTCATCATATCACCAAACAGCAGAGTTTATTTATTTGTGGCCATATTATCGAAGTACCTATCGTGTTGGTTTCTATTTGCTTTAATTTATTCACGTGATGTATCATAACACATTCGTTTTCGTATGCTTCAGACATCCATTTCATACAAAACGCGCAATAGCATGCTGCAGAATTGTTCTTCCTGGCTCAGAGCGAACAAAATCAAGGCGTTTTATTCCTTGGTGGACGGTGCGAGTTTCCAAGATGGAGCTACTTCGCTTCTACAAGCTGCCGGACTCGGGAAAATGAGGCCTAATATTCTGTTAATGGGTTATAAGCAAGACTGGGCTACCTGTCCCCAAAATAATCTGAATATGTATTTTAACACTATGCAGTAAGTTTTAGTATATAGTTTTGTGTCATATCTTAATCAACTTAAAATTTCGTAGAAGTTATAATTTCTCTCTTTCCCTCTTTTTTTTCTCTTTCTTTATTAATTCTCTGCCCATTAATGAGACAAAATATATATTGCATTTTTATTTTCTTTCTCTGTATCTTGTAGCAAAGCTCTGGATATGCATATAGCAGTAGCACTTCTTCGGCTTCAAGAAGGTTTAGATTGCAGCGCAGTCGGAGATGTCGAAGATCAAAAGAGACTTATGCCTACATCGATACCAGGCAATCAAAGTTTCTCGCAGCTTAGCCAAGGTTTTTAAAAAATTACGTTTTCTTGTCTTTTTAATCCCTTTTCTTTTTTTCTCTAAGGAGTGATGAATTAATGATAATTATTACAGCTAGTAGCGTATCCGACATTTCAATTCCTGGCAGTCCCGCGCCGAGACGTTCGAGGACGATTAACGAATATCCCAATCCGTCCTCCGAGGAGCAGCGCGAAAATCGATCAAATATAATGCCAATCACGAATATACTTAATGTAGTAACGAAATTCCAAAGGAAGCATAAGAAGGGTACTATTGATGTGTGGTGGCTATACGATGACGGTGGCTTGACGCTTCTCTTGCCCTACATTATTAGCACGAGGCGTAATTGGTCTAATAGCAAATTAAGGGTATTCGCGCTCGCCAACAAAAACTCTGAATTAGAATATGAAGAAAGAAAGTAAGTTTTTTTCTAGCGGCAGTTTTGACGAGAAATAATGTTTTCGATAATTAATATTCGTTTTTTTCGTAGCATGGCGAGTCTTCTATCGAAATTTCGGATAGATTATTCCGCACTGAAGGTTATACCGGATATTTCGAAACCGGCACAAACTAGCACAAAGACATTTTTCGATTCGTTAATAGCTGGCTTCCAGGAATCATCAGCGGATTCGAAAAATTCAGATGACGGTATTGAGTCGTTTCTTTATGAATTACCAAGATACAGGCTGTATATTAACCACAATCTTTTCGTTTCAGATATCATTAAAGATTCGGAACTTATGGCGATGAACGAAAAAACCAACAGACATCTCCGTTTGCGTGAATTATTACTTGAAAATTCCATGGAAGCAAATTTAGTCGTTATGTGAGTATTTGCATTGCATATTTTGTTATATATTTGGATGAGTTTTAATTAATGTTTTCGTTGGATTTATGCAGGACGCTTCCAATGCCAAGGAAAGGTGCTGTGTCAGCGCCTCTTTATATGGCATGGTTAGAGACGCTTACGCGCGATATGCCACCGTTCTTACTAGTGCGGGGTAATCAGACGTCAGTTTTAACGTTTTACTCATAATAATCGACGAGAGATTACGTATAAAAATATGGTTCTCACAGTTGGTGATAACCACAGTATTATAAACGAAAAAAAGACTTAATCATCTGTATATGCAGAGAAAATCGATTATCGCAGAAATTTAAAATGATACATATATAATGCTAATGATATATGCTTTATTTTATTATTGCTTTTATCATTATTATGAGAAAATGCAAGTAAACTACTATTGAAGAATGTGTGCCTATCATAAGTAATCTCTTATAAATATTTATGTCGTGTCTTCTTAAATGACTAGGATATTTTTCTATCTCAAAAAAAACTCTGACAAATTCTTATATTAAAAAGATATTTATATTTAAAATTATGCTGCATAAATAGTTAAAGTAATGGTAAAAATATGACAAATATAGTCTGTAACATTATTTATTTGTCATGTAATATTTCTCTCTGTGCATCTTATCTTAAATAATTTAAATTTTTCAAATATGGGTGTATTTAAAAATTAAAAAATTTCTAAAGGTAACATATTTTATAATTGATAATTTATTAATTTAAAAAAATTTCACATTATAATCTATATATTCAAATAATTTTTGTCAAAAGTTTATATCCCTGTATATATATATAATATATATAAACTTATAAGTGTTTGACAATATTTATATATATATAATACAGAATATAAACTATAGAGATTCTATAAATACCTTACAATGTCAAAAGTTTATATCCCTGTATATATATAAAATATATGTGAACTTATAAGTGTTTAACAATATTTATATATAATACAGAGTATAAACTATAGAGATTCTGTAAATACCTTACAATTGACTGAATTAAAAGATGTGCCTATTTTTGTATGTGTTGCTTTATAACCTTATAATCTTATAAAAGCATTTTCTATCAAGAAAAATAATATAAAAAATAAATGCCAATATTTCTTTTCATTAAATACAGAGCAAATATACATAAGTAAAAGCATTACATATGCAAGATTATCTAATCTCGTTATTGTTGTATAAAATGCTATAACTTGTCATAGCAAATATTTCATATTTTTTAAATTATGATCCAGTACGATGATTTAAGGATGATTCAAGTATATATGATGGTTGCGCAGTATCTCAAATGTGTTCTGTTAAATTTTAAACAGAAATTTTATATATTGGTTTCTGTGCTTAAACTTTTAATTATGTAACTTTGATATATAACATGATTCCACTGTAACAACTATCATGCTTTTACATATCGATAACTTTGCGATACAATTATTAGGTGATAGATATATATTTATTTGAATGTTTTAATGTGAACACGTTTCAGACTAGTTGCAAATGTGTTGCAGGAGTCAGAATACTGATAATTTATACAATATCCTTTCTAAATTTTTCATATTACAAATAATTTATTATTTCAATTCAATTCTGTGCTATAATAATCAATATTCCAACTCCTCACCTCTATATATAAAATTGGATTTGTGCCATATTATGGTATGTGTGCCATACTGTATTCATATCAAGGACTATGAAATATAAATATATTATATTTTTTAAGATATAGAAAAAAAAGCTGCACAAAATAATACAATAAATAGAACAAAAATATCTAGGAAATCTAAATAAAGTTCTATTTTATATATATATATATATATATATATATATATATATATATATATATATATATATAATAGATATACACATATATATATTGCATTTAAAAATAAAAATTATAAAAAACGAAAAGCTTAAATAAATGGCAAGTGTAGAGAGTTTCTTTGCAAAAAGCATATAAAATATAACTTAATATAAAATTCGAATATATATTACATTTCTACTCTCTACATATATAAAAATTATGTATATATATGTGTGTGTATATGTGTATATATTAATCTCTTCAAATACTAAATTTCTCTTTCTCTCGTAAGAAATATTAAAAATGATACAATAACTCTTTAAATTAGTTAAAAAATACTTATCAGAATGTTGGAATGACGTATCGTCATTGTCATGTCATGCATTGCATCGTATTTTTTTTCCACGGACTCGATAAGAAAAAAGAATTTGGTTTTACGTTTCATGTCCGTGGATAACACTGGCGATGTGTATAACTTGCGATTAGGAATCGCGGAACAGATCTGATTTTCTGTTTCCATTTAAATGCTACGAATATGTCGAGGTCTGCGCACCAGTAAACAACAGGACGACAACCCGGAACTAACCTTTGCCAATTCGGATAAACGCAGTGATCTAGTCGGGAACTCTACCTTCTCGGCGAAGACTTTACTCGACTGCGGAATCTCGTCCTCTGATCGGTGAATAAGCGTGCCGTTCACATAAAGCACATTGGCAGCTACGTCCTCGGGCACAGTCAATGTTTGATAACTGTATGTTGCCTCCCGTTCGATTCTCTATTTTCAATCAGAGATAAGAATCATAATTTTTTTATACATGAAACCACTAACTTTAGAAAGGACCTTGATCCAAATTTATAGAAGAAATATAATATTTGTTATATGAATTTAAAAATTTTGGAACAATGTCCCTTGCAAAATGATTTACTAATATTTTACATTATAATATATAAAGATCAACCTTGAGAACTTCTTGAGATTCCTTTCCAGCTCCTACACATATAACATCTGGACCAGCCATTGTAACCAGTGATTTCAAACGTTTGGATTCAGCTACCTAAGCAGAAGATCACTATGAGTTATTATCTCAAAAATTATAATGGAAGATAATTATTAACTATTCCAATACACTGCATAATCATTTTACTATATTTCACATATCATATATTCTTAAGCATTGTCAATATCATTTGAATAAACTGAAAATTATTATATTTAGTTTTGTAAACAATAATTGTAATCTCATGAATCAAATTTTTTTCTTGTTTTCTATATTTTTTTATTATGATCTTTCTAAATATTTTATATGTATATGTATAAAAATATGTTTACATTCATAACATGATTTTTTAAATGTATCATTATAGTCCAATGATGTCAGCAAATTATGCATAGTGTTTTGTGTAATAAAAAATACAAGTTTATATAATTTAAAAATTGCATACACTAGACTTATACTTGATTACATAACATTTGTACTATGATTGAAACAAAATGAAAAATACCCTTAAATATTTCATTTAAAGTTAAATAAATTGTATGCATGCTAAGGTGAGTGAATAAGTTTTGCGATATTGTTTAAGTGCACAGCTCAAGTGCTTAGCTAAAATCTGCATAATCTGTTATTCCCAAAGCAATTTATAAAATTCTGAAATAATTTTATGCAAAAAGAATATTCTTCAAAATAAGTGCAAGTTTGCATTTATAGCTTGTGAAATTATTTACTTTCTTTTATTTTTCTTTTTTATAATTAATAAAATATTAAGAGAGAGTCACAGTTTAGTGCACCCAAACCTGAAGAGGAGCTGAAGTAAGATTTTCCACTATCACCTCTTCACCACCATCACCCACCTTAAATGAACATTAAAAAAGTAGGTGAGTGAATATGATATTTTATCTATCAAGATTCAAAGCAAGTCTAAAAGGCACATATTATTATACATATTATTCTATAAATAATATGTCTAAAAGGCATATATTATTTTATAAATAAATCATATGCTATAAAAAGACACATAAAATTGTTATTACTAATAGAACATGCATCTATACATATTGATATATACAGAATATTTCAAAAAAATTGATATAGTACATGTAATAATTGCATTTCAATACTGATTTAATTTTTAAAGCAGTTTATAATAATTATGAAATTCCATATATATATGTGTGTGTGTGTATGTGTATGTAATATAACTAAGATACAAGATATAAATGCTTTAAAAAATAGACATAGAAATTATATTATAAAGTAATATTAAATGTAAGTTTGAATCTTGTAAAGTAATACTGCATGTAAAAGTGTAACAGAAAAAATCTCTCTTGTTTCAATATTTTACATGTGATGCACATTCAAATTAGTCATCTTTATACACAAAATTATATACATATTGAGTATATATTATGACTCTAATAATAACTCATCCCACACAATTTAATGATATATTGATTCATGCAATTTAGTAAATTATAGAAAAAATCGTTTTAATTATAAATAAAACAGAAGATTAAGTTTCTAAATATCATGTAATATAAATATTAATTTATAAGATTTTACAAGATTGAAAATTGTTTTACTGACCTTAATAGGTACACATGGATATTCTGGAAATGCTGCAGCGACTGCTCGTGCTCCCGCTTCATTTGTAAAGTGAGAGAGTCCAACAAAAAATTCTCTACCTGCAATAAGAGATTTATTTATACATTAGCAAGTTAGAAATTTCAAAATATTTTTGATATTTGTAAATCAAGTGCAAGCATTTATTTAATATAAATATATATTTAATATAAAGTGCAGAATTTACCAGTAAAAAGGACATCTCCTCCATCCAAGCGAGCATTCTTGTCACTTATTTCTATGAGCGGTATCTCTAATTCTTTCTTCAAAACAGCTCTGATGATGTCAAGCTGAGAAAAGGATATAAAAATAGTTACAATTCAGACAGGAACAATAATTAAGTCAACTTTAATTAAAAATATATCACTATTAACATCATTATTATTAACAACACAACAGGACAATTATATTTATATTTTAATAGGTTTTTTGTGCAACATTCATAATTATACATTAAGATTAATAATCTTCCAATTATCAATGAAATTCCAATTCGAATCTTAATAAAAGGGTCCAAAAGGATCTAAATGATTAAATACCTCCTTAAGACGCGAGGGCTCGCTCGGCCGCGCGATCAAGGCAATGCCGTTGCAGACGACGGCAATGTCCTCGACGAAGACGCAGAGCGGCGAGTTCTCGTCAGGCGGCATCTCAACGACATCGATGTCGAGCTCGCGCAGGAGCTGCGCCAGGGCCAAATGTTGCGTCCTAGCCTCGTCCAATGTCACCTCGCCCCGTGTGCGTAACGATAACGGGATTCTGCACAGGATCGCGTGCGTGTACCGATGCAGCGGCATCCTCGTGACAGATGTACTATTCTCGCCGAATAAACGCGCGGAGAAGCGACGTACGGCTGGAGTTTGACGTTTGACGCGAAATGACGGCAGTGATCAGGCCCGGCAATCGCGAATCGCGACCTCCTGGGGATTCTGAGAGGCGTGGCTAGAAAATTGAAGGATTGAAGTTTAGAGAGCATTCGGAAATATTGCTCGTGGGATGACAGCTGGGGTAGGTAGCGTTGAATTGACCAATCAGAATAAAGAAATCTTTATCCCTTTCGTGCTAATTCGATCTGATCGATATGCCAGTCTATATACGTATTACGTCTATGGTGTATGAGACAAGGGAACGTCATGTCATTTGATATGTAAAATCACTAGACGTAAGCACACAAATGCCGGTATTCGATACACAAAAGGAGGTCAAGGATTGCTTTTTCCAATAAAGCGCAATTACGTTAATTTGCATACGGGATACAACGATGCGTTTAATCTATAAATATTCTTTAATTACGTCTAATTACATTTTTAGTTAAAAAAACTTTCGACTGACATCTAACCTAATTAATTTTGCATTTTTTTAAAAATACTATCTTCATAATCTATTTCAAATTAAGTAATAGTTTATGTTTAAGTATATCTGTTAAAAAACGACTTGTTACAATTAACGTATATAAAGTATGTTACACGTTATTACAGTGTGCAGGATGAGAAAAAAGGACAAATTAAATTTAATCAGGCTAACCAAGCTAGTACCTAACCTATAAGATCGATCGAAACGCTTCATAGGCGTCTACCTACACCGAGAAATAAAGCTTCGTTTAAGAACTTGTTAACCTTGTAACCGCCTGCAATTTCACTGGGTTAAACAAAATGACCTTCGCGTAAGTTCAATTGGGAATCGCGTCTCAGCATGACAAAAATAACCCGAACTGTCAGACGCTCGCGGAAGCTCGACACCGGAGTGATGTAGATACCAGCTGATGACATAAGATGAGCGTGCCATAATAATAATGCGCCTCAGATTCGTTAGGGCGGTTCTGGTGCTCGCGTTGTTGGGTAACATCATCGTCTGGCATAGGATATGGCGGCTTTTTGCGGCGCAAAACACCCTGGGTCTATTGACGCCGAACGTCGGGACGAACGAACCCCCGCAGAAGCTTCACCGACGTTTAGCCCGCCTTGTCACTATTGTCATCAGGCAATTCGAGAATTTTGAAAACGATGTAGCGTCCATGGTGGAGTCAGTTTTGAATTCCTTCCCTGAGATACCCGTCCTAATAGTTTGCGATGAAGTACCATATCCACCATTGGAGTTAGACTTTGCCAATGAGAGTATGAAGAATGTCAAACTGATCAGTTTACGGCCTGAGTTCAATAAATCCTTCGACGAGAGAAATCCTCTCTTCTATATACGCACCAAGTTTGTCCTGTTTCTGCCTGATGCAACAAGATTGTCGACCAAACAAGTCATACAGGTATGTATATATTTGTTATGATACATGCAGACAAATATTTTAAAAGAGAGAGTATAATTCATTATTATTTCTTTTATGCATATTTTGCAGGAAACTGTCTCGCAAGTGTCAAATTTAGGAGTAGTTATTGTACCAGTGGGGAAGATTGCCTTGAATTGTCTTGAATTAGATTTAAGAGTGAAAGAATGGAGTTTGAAAATAACACGGATTACAGGGACAGAATGTGATAGTGTAATGGGCAAGCATGTAACTGTGCTTGAAACCAAAATTTTAAGGAGATTATCGGATCCATTTTTGTTACCCTTCACAGACGCCTTGTACATCCAGATGGCAGCTATTGGTATAAAGGTGTGCAATCTGTTTTTATTAATTTAAGATGATCATTTATTGTTTGTTTGCTTCATTTTTTTTAACAAATTTATTAATTTACTTATATATGACATTGTCATGGTTTTATTTATATCTAATTGAATTTATGTATCAAAGTTGAATTACAGACATTTATGTCTGATTTATATACATTTTGTGATTATTTTGTGAACATATTTTTTTATCTTGTTCTTATTGATGATTATCAACGATTATCAATACATATTAATATTATTAATATACAAATTTGTGTTTAAAAACTATTTTAATTATGTAAATATTTTTTGTACATTATGTTGTATTTTCTTTATAAAAATGCGAAAGAATGTTAATATTTTTTTTATATTTTTCTACTAGGGAAAAATCTTTTATTTTATTTTAGCATAAGTATTTACTGTGAATAATCAAATACTTATAATGATATGATACATGTTATTAGATACATATATTGAAAAGTTATCAATTCAACGAGGGAAAACCGTTATATAGAAACCAACAAGCACAATCTAAAGTGCAACAGTTGTATCGCACACGGGAGCGATTGATGTTTGAGAAATTGGGAATAAAGAAAATCACAAGAGCTTCCGGTTCTGTGGAGTGGTATGGTTGTTCACGCGAAACTGCGAGGTGCTTTGGTTCCGTGATAAACGGCGTGCCGTCGTACCTCTATTTACATCGATATACGCCGCCTTGTTGTTTGGCTGGACTGAGAAAAGTCACCCATCACGTTATTGACAAATTGGAAGAAGTCGGCATACGATTCTGGTTGGAGGGTCAATCGCTGTTGGGAGGAATGAGACACGGCGATATTTTACCGTGGGATCATGAAGTACAAATCGGATTGAACCGCGACGATTTAGCGAGATCACCGTGGTTAGTCAGAGCCAGGAGTAAACCGGTTGTCGACGATGATGGTTTCATTTGGGAGAAGGCGACGGAGGGCGAGTTCTTCAAGGTACAGTACTCCAGGATTAATCGTTTGCACGTGAACCTGTTGCCGTTTTATGCGCGCAACGGATCCATGACTAAGGACGCGTGGTTCCTGAAGAACCGGGACTTCCCGGAGCATTTTCTCCATCCGATGTCGAGCATCGAGTTTGCCGGTAGACAAGTGCCATGCCCAAATAATATTAGGGACTTTTTAGAACTTAAGTATTTCAAAGGTGTGATAGAGAATCCGGAATTACCTGGTAAATTTGTTTTTAATTAATCCGTTTTCGAATAACTGCGCGAATTATTCGCGGTAGTTTATGGCAATATTTGTTGTCTCACTTTATCATGAAATTGGTACTTGTTGCGGCTAAGTCGCATTTATTGTTGCTATCGAATTGATAATTATATCGATTATGCATGTATCTAATGATACTAGGAACTATTTATGCATGAAGATATTAAGATCTGAATAAAAATTGCAATTCGACATTTTTGCAATGTCTCCCTTTTAAGGGAATGTTTCATAAATGCATTTCTATTTGCCTTATTCGGACTCTACTTCAATAAGGAATAATGACAAATAATTGTTATCTCTAGATTTCTAAATAATTCAGCTTAGAATAGTGAAATTCACAAACTTTCTTCTTGCATGAATTGACCTGTTAATATTGTGCCAAATAAACTAGTATTTTTGATTAGATCTTATCGATATAGATGTGATACATTTTTCAATACATTCCACATAAATATTAACTTTTAACTAGCTTTACTATTGATTCATCAGTAGATGCCATATGTAGTCCATTCTAGAGAGAGAGAAAGAGAAAGATTTATAAATATTTAATATTAACGATTTTAAACAGATTTAGAATCGCATAATATTTTAAAAATATTTTATTCGATTAGGAAGACATTTTTTAATATATCTTGAAAAGTTCTACAAGATCAGAAATATTTCGTAAATATATTTATATAGTAGAAATTCGATTGTTCCAGTTCTGCTCAATCAAAATCGTAATTTTAAGAAGACATAAGGAAAAACTTTAAAAATAAAAATTATATGTTACATTACATTCAGGAAATTGTAAAATAATATTTTATTTAGATTATTTAATTCAAATTAATTTATTTACTGTTATTGTATTAGGTCAGTGACTGGGAGAAATTGTTTTATTATTATAATATTTTCATGCAATAAATTCAAGTAACTACTACAAGTAAACTACTTTGAAAACTATTTGACATCTATTGCATAATTAGTGCCAATTTATTTGTAAAAATATAGATATGTATATGTGTATCCGTCTGTTATAGCAAATTAATAAAGTACTGTTGTTTATAAAAAGTTATAATCTGTTTATATGTTTGGCATATCAGTTTTAGGTGGCTGTTCTTATATCTTTAGGTGGAGTCAATATTGGAGGTTCTCGTACAAAACTGAGCAATTTTTCCAATTTCATCGATTCCAACTCTGTTTGTGACAAATGTAATTGCTTCTTTGTTGGTTTCACTTTTATCCGTAAATTTGGAGATAGTTTCAGTGTATTCACAGTACCTCTGAGAAATTAGATATTAAATATAAACAAACTTTTATAAACTATATATAAAATATATATCCGTTAAATAAAAATAAATTAATTTAAATAGATAATATGCAAAAATTGGCAAGTATCACTTACTTATCATCGCCGACTATTATAAACGGCAACGCGTTATTAAAAGCCAATCGGGTCAATTTATTCTTTCGTTTACTGACAATTTGTTGACTGCAGATCGGTCTGTACTTGTTAACATTTAAATCGAACACCGTAACTTTGCCATCGTTTGATACACAAGCGAGCACTGTCGAGCTGTACGGCGCCCATTGAACATCTCCAATAGGAACACCCAGATCAAACATGAATAAAGGTTCTCTATGTATACACACATTATGTAATGTAACGTATCACCATAATTAAATTTGTATGCGGATGTTGAAGATTTAACTTACGGTCTTTCATCTTCCCAGATTTTGATTCGCCAATCGCCCGAGCAGCTAGCGAAAATGCTGGAGTTGAATTTGTTGAAGACTATTCGATACACTGGCATAGTGTGCGCCTTGTGATACGTCCTCATGTAAATACTGCTGTACGCCGTATTGCACTTGTACATGGTACCTTCCTCTGTGCCTACCAGGAAAACATTCTGATCGGCGGGATGAAATGCGATGCACGTTCCGCATCCTGAATTCAAACAGCCGTATAATTACACATCACATTTAACAAGATCTTATTCTTAGCTTTTATTATTATTTTTATTTTATTGTTATTTCCATTACCTTTGAGCGTAATCATCGTGCCGTCTGGTCCCGGTATAGGCGGCCGGTCCAGGAATAACGTCATAACGGTAGTGAGCCCAAGATCGTTCTGGTTTAACACCCAGTGATTTATTTTACCGTCTATACTGACGCTGAAGAACGCCAGGTTTCCCTCTTCTGTATCCGGCGCCCAGCGAATCTATATAGAGTTAGTATAATTTTTTTTAATTTAAAGGTTTCTTAAAAATATTCCTCAATTGTGTTTTGAAATGTTGGAGCCAAAAGATTCAACAGACCTCCCATACTAATCCTCCATGCTTCTGTACAACATCGCTACTCTTGTATTGTGGCATGGACGGTGGTAACATTATGTTATAAACTGCTACCGCTCCGTCCATGGTACCTTAATTATTATTAATTAATTAATTAATATTAGCATATATATAATAACATAATATTACAATAATATTACAATTTGCATATTGCAAATTTTATTTCACTCAAATATCTTGTTGAAAAAAAATTTTCAGGGGAATAATTTATATCATTTAATAAATATATGTGATTATATATAGGTAAAATAAATGTTTGATACATGATATTATTATATTACACACCAATAACTAAAAGATATGGATGTTGGTCATTGAAGTCTAGACACATCACGGGAGCTTCTGTTGGACAGATCCATTCTGGATATGATGGATTCTTCAAACTGAATAAACATACTGTGCCATTTGTTATCGGACTGTTAAATGACACTGGAATATAAGTTTTCATTTACAATCTATTGAGGAAAATGCGAATAACAATATATATTTTACTAACGTGTTCCAAAAGCGACTGCAAAGAGATCATAATATCTGCTATTAAAACACATATCCGTGATATCGTGCTTTTTAGTTTTTTCGTAAGAAAATTTCCATAAAGGTAATAAGGAGCCTTCACCGTCTTTAAATTCATCGCTTGGATCGTCCCAATATCTATAATCTAAATAACAATTGAAGAGAAAAGAAAAAATATGTATTTCGAAATATCACTATACAAAACTTCATTGAAGAAATTGCAAAAGAGCACTCACCTTGAGATATGTCGTCGAAAATATTTTGATTCACCATTCGTTCCAATGTTTTTGCTGCTTGTAGCATTCTGTTTGTCATTGCTAAAGATTCCATTTGAGCTTTCTTCTTCACATCCTCTTTCTTTGGTTGCATCAATGGCGCTTTTTTCTCCTTTTCTTTCTCGCGTTGTTGTTGAGCATAATCTTCCTATCAACAATAATGAGAATATCGAAATTTATGTATAATATTTTTATTTATATGTTTCAGACCAAAATACTTTTACTTTCTGTTATTTTTGATACTGTTACTTTCTTTGTTCATTATACATTTGATTTATATATGAAATAGTATAATATAAAAGTATTTATATTATGTACTTGTGTATTTCACCGAATATAAAATAATTTATATCTAATCAAGAGGTGAAAGTATTTGTACCTGATACTCGTCAAAGATAGTCCATTGAAAGACACTAGCATTGAAGGTTGCAGTAGGTGGAGGTATAGTTTGTGTACTTATGTCCTACAAAATATTTGATTTTATTTTATACATATTATTTCTAATATTTTTTCTTTCCAGAAAAACAAAATTTATAATATCTCTACATTTCTACATGCTTTTTTGTACAAATAGGAGTATACATACCCTCATAGGATTATCGTATGTCAACGCTGCCCTCTCGCAGAAATTAAATTGATTAGGTATTTTCTTAGGTTTTGGTTTTTCTATTTCATCTTCCTCAGGTTCTAGCTCAGCTTCCAATTCAGCTTCGGCTAGCACTTCTACCGTTTTATCTACCTCCTCTGCTGTTCTTGTGTAATATATATATATATATATATATGAAAAATACACGAGAGTCACATGTAATTTATTAAATAACTGTGTGTAATTATATTTCTTGTGTGCCTACCTTCTTCTTCATCTTCATATTCTTCTTCTTTAGCTTCATCATGCTTTAGTTTTTCATCTGTTGTTTCCTCTTGATCATCAGCTATATAATGAAATTATTTTATTTAGTATGTTAATTTTATTATATTATAGTAAATGAAAAATCTTACCAATAACACCTCCTGCCAATTGCATTTTGGCCTCTTCAGAGTCTTTATATAGTATAGTGCCAGTTACATTCAATAGAGTTATTAAATGCGGTGGAGGAGGTAATCTTATAAATTCACGTAATTTCCATGACCATTCAACTAAGGAGTCTGGAACCCTCGTATTTTGTATAGTTAATACTTTGGCGAATTCCTCTTGTAATTCCTAAATTACATACAGATATAGAACTATTGAATAATATTTAAAAGGAATAAACATTCAAGAATCGAACATACAGCTTCTGTTAATTGCAATTGATCATCTGGTCTTAGTAAAATCTTTCCTCGCATCCAATCCATATCACCAGCACCCAAATCCTGTCGCGATATATAACTTCTTGCTAAACTTATATGCTGCAAAATTATCAAATGTTACTTTTTAGATAACTATATATATATATAATGTAATCTTATTCTAATAGAATATGAGATTTATCTTTAATTAATACACTATTATAATGACAAATGATATGTACTTCTTTACTTATCTCCGATAATTTGGAAGATATTGACTTTTTTGGTATTGTTGGTGCCATTGTTTCTTTTATGTTAATCAAATTATATCAATGCAATTGTGCAACAGTTCAGCGAATAATCAGTTGATACTAAATCACTCCTTTGTATATTGTTATTAATGAAATATTATATTTGATATATATATATTCTCTCTGACATCTATGCTATGACATGTATGACTTATTATTCAATGATTAGAGAAAACTTAATTTTGCAATGTGCACAATGATTTGATAATCAAAACTATTTTATAGTTTAACAATATTATCCTTCAATGATTTGTAAAAATAGAATATGATAATGTATATATAAAGGGTAATAGATAAAAAATCTAAACATCTTTCAATTATGTATCATTTAATACTGAAAAGTCTGTTATGGTTTCCTAGGATACGTTTGAGTTTGATGTTTGATATCAATGTCAATCTATATGATATTAGTTTGAAATAATTTTTCCACATTTTAATATTTAAATATACAATCTTTATTTCAGTAAAAATATAAATAAATTTACAATTATTTTACAGTTTATTTAATATTTTTATTCTATTACATAAGAATTACATAAGAATAGATATATATGAAAATCACACTTGTGTTACAGAATTGTCAAAATGTATAAAATGTTTGAAATTTGTGTTATCTTTTTTGACATGATATTTTAATCGTCATTGTATTTCTTTTATATACTGTCGAGACAAATACGGTTATATTTTTTGTGGATATTTAGCATGGAAAAAATCAATAATGGACTATGCCATGGTAATGTGAGCATTCCAACAAGTTGCAGGGAATTATTGTATAGAATCGTGCAAATATTATTAGCTGAAATATATAAAATATATTATTCTACCCAATTTTTATATTAACAAATGATATGTATTATTAGATTTTGCAAATTCCAAAGTAATATGTATGAAATTCTGTGTGGATGAGTATTGATACATTTACACAACCTCTATATTGACATTTAAATATTAAGATTTATTAAAATTATAATAGCGTTATTAATATTGCAATATATGTCTACATGTGTATCAATTTTTATGTAATATTTTCATATTTAGTCAGTGAAAAGGCAAAAATATTAATGCCAAGGTTTTTTTCTATTTTAGATGAGTTAAAAAGCCAAACTTCTTTATAAATGCCTTAAAGTATGGAAGATAGTGGAATTGATAGTGATCCTAAAACTGTTAACCATGTGGAAGATGAAAGACTCTTTTTGGTAAATGTTTACCTTGATAAACATATTGACTCGTTATTGGTCTTCTATCATAAGGGATATATGATTATAATATTTATATGTAAATAATGATATATGTGAGAGAAAGTTTAATGATTCAAAAATATTTTATAATATAATATAATATCTTACAGGGTAGTGATAGCAGTTGCAGCAGTAACCACACGCAAGCTTCACAGCGGAATACAACCAAACAGTTGCAAAAGAAACTTGGTATTGAAACAATCTCTATTTCTACATATTTTGCAAGATTGCTTGTATTAATTAATATAATTTATATAAATTTTTAGTTAGCTTTGTTAGTTTATAATTATATTATTTGTATAAATAATGTTTTTTGCAGAGACACGTATTGAACAGGCAAAACGAATTCAACGCAATTCAGATTATATAAAGCTTCCAAAATATGACAATGAAAATACAAGTAGTACTAGTTCTACTGGATTGATATCAATCCAAAGATTGCCTATACCGCATAAGAATAAGGAGCACCTTCCTCTAGTCGAATACTGGCATAGTGAAAGCGAAAGGTAAAAGATTAAACAATTATGTACACAAAGAAATGTCAGATATTGACATACATTATCATATTTAAAAATTAATTCTTTGTCATATATATTTTTTCCATTAATAAAATATAATAAATGTAGTTTGATTATTATACAATATAAAGAACATGATTATATAAAGAGTTTATGTAAAGAACATGTAATAAAATTTAATTAATGCATTCTATTTGATGTACGATTATAGTGAGGATGAACTGACTCTCTTTCCTGCAAAATCAAAGGATCCTTCAAAGCACAAACAAGATCTCACGGATACGTTTAGCATCGGAGAGTTAAGCGATGAAAGTGAGGACTCTTTGAATCTGGATCCAGCGCAGCCACCACATCCATTTATGCGAACTTATGTACCTAGTGGATGTTTTGCTTGCCATTGCCATATATTGTAATATAATATAGTATCTCCATTGAACTGATTATTCATTCAAACTGATTATTATTTAAGTAATAATATGTTGTTGAACAAAGAGAGAGAGTACAGATATATTTGTGATATGTTTTCTATGAAGTTATATTTTTTCTAAGTTTATTTTGTGTTAAAAAATTAAACAATTTTGTGTTAGGTTGAATTATACATTATTTACAGAGAAAACATGCTTAAAGTTATTTTATTAATCTACTGTATAAAATTTGCTCCATTTATAAAAATCCTGTCATTATTTAACATTTATCAAGCATTTTGTGCAGAAGCGCAATTGCGGAATGATACCTAGGCAAAAGGATTAAGCGCTTCAATGAATGCAACGATTTATTGAAAACAACACTTCCTTCTTCGTAACCAAAGCAATTATTGCTAAAGATATTATTCAAATAGCGTTTCTCAACATTCACAAGCCATCGGTAACATTTATCCTGTGAGATTGCGGCAAGTATATGTTGAGTTTTGCGCCGTATTGCTTAAACGCATTTGTATTGAATTAATCAAAATAATAATTTAATCTATTCTCTATTTCTACCTAATTAAAATTCTATATGAAATAATTTCATCAAATTTTTTGTAGAGAATATTATTCATATATTCAGCGCTGTTATTGTTTTTAGATAAATGCTTTTTTGTTTATTAAAAAAAAAATGATAAAAATTATATTTTATTATATTTAATTATAATTTTCCTTTTTCTTTAGGTAACGAAAGTTTGTTTGCAATATTATTTTATTTTCTATTTTATATATAATATGAATATATCAAATATGTTTTTATGATAACCAATTATATGCAATATTTATGCAGTATCTAGATAGTATATCATAAAATCATTAATATATTTGGAAATAATATCTGTTTAGTGATTTTTAACTGCATAAGAGATAGTTAACTTTTTTCTTTCATAAGAGTTTGCTCCCTTTGATTAAAATGTCGCAATTTAAAAAAAATAAAGGATTGATGTTAGATTTTGAAAGATCGCCAATAATATGTGGAATGTGGAATTATAAGTTCGCTATGTTATACTTTTATTAAATTGCGTTAGGAAGACTTGCGCATCGAATGAACGCAATACAGGAAGACGTTTCGCGCACGACGGCGAGAAAAAATAACCGTAATTAAGCACTACAGTTGAACACGAATAGATAACCGATATTTTTCTACAATTCTGAGGATCATGAGGGGGACGGTCTTTGACAATAGCGTTGCTAAATATTGATGTGGCCTTGCGGAATATTCATATATTCAACCCAGGAAATTACGGGATCGACAAAGATCCTCGAATAATTGAAGCTTTCCTCTGTTGCAAAACATACGCTTGATCGTTTATAGATTAAATAATCCTCAATAAAGGTCATTACTTCATTTTTTACTTGAAATAATATTTCTTTTTACATCTAAGACAGGTGTATTATAATTTTAGTCAGCTAATTTATTTAATTTTAGCCAGTTTATTATAATTTTTTATTAACACACAGAGAGATGACCTCTTCGTCTTTTCTTCGAAATTAAATTTTAAATATGAACATATGTAAAATGCTTTAAAAAATGCATTACATATTACTTGGTCTGTATATAAACATTGGGACAAAAAGCAACCTTCGACTCCTGGCGACTCTTAAAAATGTAGCATTCTAAGCGCGCTGCTGCGTAAATCATAGTTTTTCGTGCATATAAAATCAGACGAGGCGAGCGAAACAATGCTGTGCACGCTTAAGGGAATTTTTTTACGCACGCACAATGTGCGCCAGATCGTACCAATGAGATATTGCGTGCGGAGAATACCGGAGAATGCTGCCATAAAACGCACTCTGTTACGGAATCCTGAGAAACGGTCTTTTTTCAACGCCTGATCTTGATCGCGAAAACGCACATTGCGTATGCATTTCTTTTAGCTACAGAAATCCAGCGATTTCCTTGGATAAATGTATTAACGCTGGCGTTGAATTTGCTTAATCGTTTGCCAGAACATCTAACATTTTTTTTCTTCGTCTTTAGAAAGCTTCGAATAATTATATAATTAAAATGTAAGAGATTTTTGTTTATTTTTTAGATTTGACCATACATAATGCATAATGGTGTTTCCCATAATTCCCTTCTCAAAAAGCTCCTTTGAATTTTAAATGCAAAACATAAAAATATCTGTAGCGGGGGAAGCGTTTTAATTAATGGCTTGTGCATCTCTCTTAAATTTATTCCACGATATTCCAGCAAAAAAACTCGATTTTTAATTAAGCTTCCATCCGTTGCGAGAATAAATGTTTGTTGCGTTGAATTTGAAATAACAAGTGCCATAGCAGGTGTGCATCACAAATAATTTTTATATATATCTAAATGTGTCTAAATATCTTTTATTTATATTTAGGTCTCAACAATATGGAATTTAAAAATGAAGCAAGAGAAGGATCAAGAGAACTCATCAGAAGATGAAGAAATAGTAAGTCTTCTTTTATATTTCTTTGTCATTATTTATATTATTAAATTATTTTTTTATATTATTTTATATCATTTATTATGTATTATTCTTGCATAAAAATAAATGATACATCATAGATGTATCTTTATGCAATATAGATTAATGTATAATTTTTTACATTATTTACAGATGATTATGATAAGACAGTTAGAACAGTTAAAAGTAACACATGAAAAGATATTAAATCAACATATACGTTTATTAAAAACAAAATTAAAACACAATACAGACAAATAATATAAACAGAAACGAGAAACACAAACGAAAAACAGAAACAAGGATAGACACGATTTAGAAAATATTTATATTAAAGTATAAAAAGTAATAATATAATTAAATTATTATTAAGATGTCTTCTATTAAATAATTTATTTCCTTTATTAAATTTTTAATTTTTTTTAGATATATTACTGTACAAAATGAATAATGGCGACTGCAGTTTCAACGTGAAACGACATTATGTATGACAACAACTTATTAACATAATTTATTATATGTATATTAAACAGATGCGCTGAATGATACCAAGCATAATCGATAACTGGTGGATTTTAGCGGTTTTTACTCGATTTTTAATTAAGCCTCCACTCGTTGCGGGAATAAATATTTTTTGCTTTAAATTTTCATATCTCCGCATGCTGTGCAGCACACAACACATGATGCATTGCGTATGAATATTTAGTTGCATCTTGATGCGTTCCCTCGTATATTCCATGCATATCATAAAATGGCTCAGGTGTTCCACTCCTTCCCTTTTTAGATGAATACAAAATTAATTTATTCTTTGTGACAACAATCGTAGTAACATTAACAAAAATTTTGTTGTATAATCTTTTCAATTTTTTATTTGAGCATAAAATTAAAATTAATTGGATAAGATGTAATATATTCGATTCTTTCGCGTATTTATAAATACATATATAAAACAAGAAACAATATTTTATTAATTTTTATTTAAATTTCTCAGCTGCCCTTTTAACTGAGCAGTTATTGATGTCTGATATTGTTAATCATGCGCTATTATTCTTAATACAATATTTTTTTGTCAGAGAAAGAGGCGAATTTGACACACCCCATGTAACATTGGAGGACTTGTACCCACGTCGACAGTATGGTCGTAAATCGAGCGAGACTTATGGCATATTTTGTAACCAATTTGATGCAATAAATTTTATCCTCTGCGGACGAGAGAACGCGTAATATGTAAGAGCCGCTAATGTCCTTTCATTTATTCATGGAAAGCGAATCGACAACGAAAATGCGAAATCCTTCGAGCTCATCGAACGATCATTAATCGGCTCATGTATTATGGTAAGAGAAAGGATAAGAAAAGAAACTGTTTTGATTTCGATATTTGTTTATTCGTCAATCGCGCGCGCGCGCGATTTTTTATCTACAATTATCATGATTAATAATGCCTTCTGATAATAAATTTTTGTTTCAGGATTCAATCTCCGAATCTATAAGCGAATCTGTCGTGAAAGTAATGCAGTGACGACAACCGATGAAAGTGCCAAATTCTCTACCACTGAGATAACTGTCTCCGAATCTAATTAAAAAACCAGTAAAACCGGCTTTTGTGAGAATTCATTCTTCGATCGTGAGAGAAAAAAAAAAATTAGAGCGTAGAAAACAGAATCAAATACATATTTAGACAACTGTGTATTTGTAAAATTATTGATAAAACAAATGCGAGAGAGATTTTTAATTTTTCGCGACAAAATCGGATCAATCAGGATCGACTTCAAATAATTGAGAATTTTTGAGCTGTTCGAATTTAATTAACTGACATATCCTGAAAGAATATTTAACTAAACTCGGATAAAGAACTCTACCCTTAATTTACGAGTATTTGCGTGTCCCTTAGCCGCGGGAGTCTCGCTCGTGTGCATATCGTATATGCGTTTAGATATTACGAAAGATTCTCGCGCACGATATCTCGAATATGTACGAGCCCCACGCTGTCACAGATCAGCCGGCGAAGCAGAAGAAGACGCGTAACAAACAGACGATGTTGTTTTCTTCGGGCTCGCGTGGTGAGAAACACGCCGCCGAATATATTTACGAGTATTCGACGATCACACGATGTACCCCTTTTCGAGAGGCTTTGCATAAACGAAAATGTATTCGCGATGGAATTAAGAGATCGTCATTCTAACGGTTCTATCAGATCAACGTCGTTGATTCTCAATAGCGCGGTATCTTGTTAAAGATATTGAAATTAGAAACGGCTGCTTTTAACAAGCCATTTCCAGCCAAATCAAACAAGAATAAAAAATTACATACATATTTATACGCATTTATTTATATATCAAATGTTTATTGAGCGAATTAGAGAAAGATAAAAATACATAAATAAATAATTATGTATAATTATTTTATCTGCGTTGATATAAATTAAAAATAAAAGAATTCTAGTGCGCAGATGTATGTTAGATATGTTATTATTAAAAAAATATTTTCAAAAACTGATAAAAAATAATAAATACTTTTCCAATTAGTCAAGTAGTAAGTTAGTGAAAAATTAAACTTCTTAAATTAGAAGTTAATTTATACATTATTAATTTATGTATTATCGATTAAATTTTTATGATAATTTATTATAAAATTTGCGCATATGTTTGTCACACGTACATAACATCAGCAAATTTATCAATTTGCAAATATTCATATCATCTTCATAATCGAAGCTCAAATAATTCGTAATAATCGTTCATAAACGTCACGAGAGAGAAGCTTAATCTTTCCTGATCTAAATTATCTAAAAAAGTGCAGATGTTATAAATACATTTCTTTTATTTTTTTATTATATATCATTTATTTCTATTATTATATTCATGTCTCATTTTTTTAACATTATAGTAGTCAATAATAATATACAAACAATTTATTTTGGAACGAAGGGGAAAGAAAAAGAATTTTGTCTAGGTTTATAAAAATTAATGTAGTACGTAAATCATTATTAAAAATATGTTCTCGCGTAATGACGAATCCGCACAAAAGTCACTAGGGATTAATGACCCCCGCTGCGGATTCGCCATAATACAAACAAGGGTGATTCGTGACAAATATCACGCGTATAGTCGATCGATCCGCGATCCCAGGTGCATCGACCGCGCATTTTTTCTTCGGGATGAAAAACCGCAGACCACTTGTCCGTTCGCGGTCGACAAGGACGAGGTACAAAGAACGAGAAGGGAAGAGGAAGAAAGGGCAACCGATAAGATGGATATATATCTCTGTTTGTTACATTTACGACGAGAAATTTTTCAGGTTAGTACAGATCGCGGCTGTATTAAAGAGTTTTATTATCATAAAACTGTAAGGATATTTCATTTCATCTTTATCCTTGTTTTATCTTAGAGCAAAATAATTAATTAATCAATTGTCAGTTTTGAAAATATTAAAAAATTAACATAAGTTAACAAAAATTGTGAAAATATTCCAAAGTAACAAAATGCGAAATTGCCAGCAGCCCGGCGGTCCCGCGCTTTTTGAAGCACCACACTTCAAGTCGATCGAGATAACGCGGCCGATCAACCCGTAGCTACGTCATTATGTTGTCCCGCGTAACGGAGTTCCAAGTATGGCTCGCTGCTCGCGTACATACACCAAACCCATCGCTTCCTGCATCGATAGCTTTTTTCTTCCGGGTTTAATTAAATACCAGGTAGGTACATGTTTGCAAGTCCCCCACGCCGAGAGAGATGCAAGGTTATTGCATCGCGCGAATCCCGTTCGTTGGTGCGAATCGATACGACGTGCCGAGGAAACGCGAATAGGTAAATTCTTACATTTTCGAGATATTGATTAAGATTTAGAACTAGTTTTTAATTTGTAATTATTTGACTTATCTCTTATAACTATCTTTATTATTATTTATGCAAATATCGTGAAAATATTACATTAGAAAAAAAGTGAAATTAGCAATAGTTCACAAAATGGCAGTCCCGCGTTTTTTAAAGCACATTTCTAGTCGTATTGATCACGGTCCGATGACTCGATTCGAATTTTTGAAGCAAAATTGTTATATCGATTTTTTCGATTAATTACATCAAATGTTAATTCACATTTTTTATATATTTTATTCTTTAATATTACCTTATTTTTACTATAATTCTGGTCTTCTCTTAATAATTTTTATATGTCAAATGCGCAAAAATGATTACGATCGAACGTCATAATAAAAATAGAATTAATCCATCATCCTTCGTATATCGAAATCTCATAAATACATATCCGACTTTGTATACATTTCGAAGTCATTGACGCGTCACACAATGAAACAAAAACAATAACACGTGCGACGCATCGATATGCGACGACGGAGCTAGCGTATACATGAGAGAAAGAGAGAGAGAGAGCTGAAAAGCGCGTGTCTCCATGAATGAACCAGTGGTGGGGGATCACGTGTCGCGCGGGGGGGCAGAAGGTGAGCGTAGTAAGTGCGCGGCTCACGTGACAGTCGAGTGAAGTGTCGCGGGCGTGCGCGCGATTACTTCGGCGAGCGCCCGAAAGATGTCGCGAATTGATCGCGTGACGGCGGCTGCTTTCAAACACCTGACGGCGGCGTAGCAGTGCGGCATGGACTGGTGCGGTGGGCGCACACTTCTTTCAAAACAGGTAGCACGCGCTACCGGCTGACACAAACAACGAACTCCCCTCTCGTCCTGTCGCCCTTTCTTGTCCTCGTCAACTGTCGTTCGCGCGTCCGACATGTGACAGTGCGATTACAAGTAACGCGCTCGCGATTCTTCGCCCGATTTGCGGTTAAGTTCACATGGAGCACCGACGCCGAACATCGACGTTCGCGTTTCGAAGTCGTCATCGTTTCGAAGTCGTTTCGTCCGGGAGTTCGTGTGCGTCCAGTCGCGAGTTTTTCGAATAAAATACGCGCGCGCAGTGAATTTGATATATCGAACTCTCGAATCGAAAGAAGATGTGATCGCGACACGGTACGCGGTGACCGCGCTGCGACGACGACCGGTCTCGAGTGTGGAAAGGTGTTGGTTGAAAAATGACGCTTATAGGTTTGACATCGGTGAGGACAGTGTTACTGACGTCGTTGCTGCTGACTTCCGCGGTGCTGGTGATATTGGCGCGCGCCGAGGATGTCGCGACCTTGGAAGATGACCTGGAATCCCTTTCGACGTCCAACGAGCGGCCGCGTCTTGATACAGGTGAGTGAATTTCATTTGATTTCTTTAATTCGCTCTCGATTGAGCATCATCGAAATTTCTATTAAGCTCTATTTCAATGAAGAAATAATATTTTAATTTAATTATGAGATATCGTGAGGTATATATATATATATATATATATATATATATATATATATATATATATATATATATATATAAAAGATTGCATGTGTGAAGAATGAAAGCACGAGGAGCTTTTATAATTGATCAATTAATTGATTTTGTGAGCGTTTATACATTCATAATTTTTAATCACTTACATAATAATTTAATGCAACAATATTAGATTTAGTTAAATTTGAAGTGTCTAACAATTAGAACATTAATAAAAAAATTAAATAAAAATTTATTTACGACATTAGATATTAAATTTTGTGAAAGAAATAATAAAAGGAGTAAAACACTAAAAATTCAAATCATGCAAAATGATTAAATATACATTAAACATTAAATCAATAATGAAATAACGTAATATTATATTTGTAGAAGAGAATTATATATTTTTTATTTTTTATCATTTTTACATCCGTAATGAGAGTATAATTGTAATTCTTACTCTTAGTTGATTGCATCTTGTTTTCACAACACACATTTTATAAAAAAATATCTATATATATATCTATATATAAAAATATAATAATATAGAAAGGTAGAAAGAGAAAGGAGTATAACCAAGACATTTCATCGTCATTGCATCCTTATCTATCGACTTTTCTCCCTCTCATTCTCGCATGAGGACCGCACTCTCCGGCGATTATTGCAATGACGGTGAATGCCTGAACTTTGTTGCTCCTCTCGGCTTTGCCGATGAAGAACGACCTTTGCACTCGCTTGCTTCTGTGAAAGTACGCTCGCTCATCTTCCATCGCGTCGTAGCAAAATATTCCGTAGAAATTCTCTGTAAATTGCAAAGATTGCAAAATCCATCAAATCTCTTTAAAAGAACGAGCCTATTAATTTTATTTATTTATGAATAATTACATTTACACTAAAAAATATATTTATGATAATTATCAATGCATACATGTAGAGCGCATTTTCGCAAAGTATACCGACGATTTGTATATATTAATTTATATTGATTTATGTTGATTATTTTATATTATTTTATATTGATTTATATTTTTTTATATTGATTTATATTTTTTTATTTTCAGCTTGATTATGTGTAAAAAAAATTCTTTTAATATTTCACTTTTTTATAAATTTCCACTATTTTTTTATACAGATTTACTGAATGCATTCATGCATTTTTTACTTTTAATCTTACTATTCGAAATAAATATTAATCAACTGATTTCACTCATCGGATACTCTTCAAAAGCTATCTATGATTCGTTGCGCGTTTGTGATGCGTGTATAGTGTCGCAATTAAATTCAGTCTAATAGAATAGGATCGGTTTCCTATAGCGTTTAAGAATGCACGACGCTCATTGTCGAGCCGCATCTGTCGTCCCGATCTCAAATCGATTAATTTGCATGCACTTAGAAAGACGGAAGCACGTCGCACGCGATGCTTGATGAATCCTCTCACCCTGAAAGGTCCCGTTTGTGAGTACAAATTATTTGCGCGATCGCGCTTTTCATTGGCAGCCCAATGCGATATAAGTTCAACAAATAAATTTTGACATGACCTGCATGTCAAGCCTTTTTCCGCGACGACGTTTCGCGTTAAATCACCATCAGTGATACTTTAGCACGCTTCGATGCGTCATTAAGAAAATATGGGCTGTCGCTTTGCGCGTTGAAATTAATGGACTGTGATCCCTCTGAAACGACAAATGGCGGTTTAGACATTTTCGCACGCATTACAGCTTTTTAGGCGCGATTTATATTTATTAAAGAGAAAGTAACTGATTGTGAGAAAAAGAACGATTTCTTTATAATTCATTGAATTCAGTGCACGACGAATTAATAATAATCTGATTAATCTCTACGCGATCAAGTTTCACTGATGATGATGAGTTAAGTGTTCATTATTTTAAAATATATGTGCACGATGAGATGGAGAATTTTCGCAATAGATCGTTTGGTAAATTTAGAATCTTTTTTTAAAATAAAAATAATTTTTAAAAAATTCTCTTCATATATAGGGTGATTCATATAAAGTGACCGATGTGAATATTAGCTAAAGTTGAAGAGCTATGAAAAAATTTTTATACCAAAAGATGTTTGACACAGAGGGGGACATCGTATGGTACAAACGATATTTTTATAGATGAAGGCATTAAGGAGATTTCAAGATCAACTTATTTTTTTTAAATGGAACCCCCTATTTTTTATTACATATTCTTGTAGCTCATCTCGAGAGCTTTCTAAAACACTATAATTAAGTTAGTTTTCATTAAGTACTTTCCGAGTTATGAGGCTTGAAATCATTTCTTAATTTTACATAAACCGTAAAATATCTTGTAAAATATTCATTTTTCGATTATCTTACCTTAATACTTTTACGTACAAAATAATGAGAGGAATCAATTGGTGTAAAGAAAACACATAGTTATTTTTAAGAAAAAATATGTAATTGTTAATTGCAAATTACATATTTTTTCTTCGAAACAACTATATGTTTTCTTTACACCAATTGATTCCTCTCATTATTTTGTACGTAAAAGTATTAAGGTAAGATAATCAAAAAATGAATATTTTACAAGATATTTTACGGTTTATGTAAAATTAAGAAATGATTTCAAGCCTCATAACTCGGAAAGTACTGAATGAAAACTAACTTAATTATAGTGTTTTCGAAAGCTCTCGAGATGAGCTACAAGAATATGTAATAAAAAATAGGGGGTTCCATTTAAAAAAATTAAGTTGATCTTGAAATCTCCTTAATGCCTTCATCTATAAAAATATCGTTTGTATCATACGATGTCCCCCTCTGTGTCAAACATCTTTTGGTATAAAAATTTTTTCATAGCTCTTCAACTTTAACTAATATTCACATCGGTCACTTTATATGAATCACCCTGTATAAATATTTTACGTTATTTTTACAAGAATGTTCTTCTTAATAAAGAAAGTAAAAATTTTTCGTATTAAATTATTAGTTTATTATTATTATTATTTTTCGTATTAATTATTTTACAAGTAATGATCTTCTTATATATTTGAGTTATTTTGTTAAAAAATTGAAATAACTGAAATAGAGAGAAAATTTGATATTCCCGAGAGATCGCCGAGAGCGAATAACTTTCCGCGAATCGACAGATCGTTCTTCAACGTGTGACAATGCGTAGTACGGCGAATGCATATGCATGCACTGGAGGGATGCGCGCGGAAAACGTTCCTGGCATCGGGCCGTGTAAAATCCTCTTCCAACCTTGATGCGAACAGTATGTACGTGTCGAGATTGCTATGAAAAGGAGAGACCTCGTGCCAACATGGCCTAAGGATAACTGTTCGCCGGCCGTGGGCATTTATTTAACGATCGCGTAGTTTACACTTTCTTAATGTTATTTACAACTCGTAAGAGGTAATGTCTAATGAATCACGCATACTTATGCAACCCGGATCAATTCATAACACATCCGGTTTATTCGCGAAATTTGACAATTACGTGATTATTTCTTTTTTTGCGCCGTCTTATGGATTCGCATCAATGTCAAAATTCTTTAAACTTTCAAGAGAGAGATACTATCTTATTATTTTGCATTGTACTTACTTTTATTAATGGCAACATCTTTTTGCTGTAACAAATAAAGAAATGCTACTTCGATATTTTTGTGAATGTTTTGCATATCACGTGCTATCACAAATTCTTGGAGCATTCTCCAATATAAACTAAATTGAGATGTTGCTCACGATTTTAAATTATTATTCTGGAGTGGTGGAGAAATTTTAATTTTATAAATTAATTTATAACACATACTTTTATTTAAAAATTTTTATTTTCATTTAATTACATTAAAAAAGGATGATTTTAATTATTAGCATTTAGAAATAATAATCTATCTGACTAGTCTTTATGCGACCGAGTGTGAGAGACTTATGCGAGTTTCACTGATAATTAGTAAAATATTCATTATTTTGAAATATAATGATGAGGACTATTTTAGCGCAGATCGCTTAATACATTTAGAATTTTTTTGATGAAGACATTTTTTAATGAAAAATTTTTGAATTCTATTCATATACATACATATTTAAATAAATAGTAAATAAAATAAGTACAATAACATAATTAAATTAAACTAATTATTTTTTAAAAACGGTAATTAATAGAGGTAAAAGTCGAGATTTTTTAATAAAAGTGTGAAGTTAATTTATAGAATTAATTTAATTATCGTATATATTTCTTACGTGTATTTTAGAGTTTCAATTCTAAGAGTAATTTTATTAGAAAATCAATAAAGATAGATTTTAATTAGCAACGTAAAGAATCAAGAGATAATTGTGTAAATGCGGGAATTTGATTTATCGCAGATAGAAAGCATTACATTTCGTGTTGCAAGTGCTATGCGTAGTTTTCTTCCGCGGTTTTCGATAACAGGATTTATATTATGAGATACAGTCGATTTGAGCCTTATCAGGACTACCGCTGCGGCATTCACTTGCGTGGCTTGCTAAGATCGCCGCGAAGAATAGGTTGCAATAGGATGCAATTTTCTAAGAAGATTCAGAATACTCGGCGTACACGCAACGTTAGATAACCGTGGGAGATTTAATTAAGATTAAATTGCTCTCTCGGCAGCTGTTCGATCCGTCTTATAGCCGCGAAATCATCTATCAATCCATAGTATTTTTATTTACCCTTTGCGATTTCACAATAAACAGTTCTCGAAAATATCAAAGAATATTAGTGAAAGCAACTTATTTATAATGCTAATTTATTAAAAAAAAAAAACAAATTTTTACGATAGCTTAAATTATGAATATATATAATAACTTTTAGAAGTAAATTTTGATTAAAAATTAGATTGTAGAGTAAGCAAGATATTTAATATTGAAAATAAAGAAAAATAATGTAAGAATACTTTATAATGTAAAAATACAATTCAAGTTTCGTATTAGATTTAATCCGGGATAAAAGAGTTGATTTCTTCAAATATACAATTTACCGGTAAACATTTTTTGAACCTACTTTCACTGCAATTTGCAGAACATTGCAAAATTATATTACGCTCAGAGATATAACGCTTACTTTTCTTCCAAGACCGTGTCAGCGCTGCTTCTTTCGTAATTTGCGCAATGTTTACTGCTGACGCTCAGTATTCGCGCAACGTTTTTCAAGGACGTGCGTTTCGAGGAACCGCGACGAAAATTCGCGAATTGATTTACTCCAGGTGAATCGCCCTGGAGAGATTTAAAGACTGATAATAATATTTGCGCACGGTGCAAAATGTACTTGAAATTCTGGCGGCGACGATGTCGATCCCCTCTTTCTCTCCTTTCCCTTGTTCGTTTTTAGAGGAAATTTATGATCTGACCAGAACGCGTTCGGTCACTCCTACCAAGTGCGAAGGGTATAATTTTATAACCGGTCATAATTAGAGACATTAACTTGCTTAGGATCCTTTGCTCGTGCGTTCCACCGCAAGCGTTTTCTCCTCTTTTTAACGTCGCGCGGCCATTTCGCTCCCATTATTATCCCAGAACAATGAATAGTTAAAATCTCTTTACTATCGCGCGAGAGCCGACGAAAAAGTCAGAGCAACGAATGAGCTGTCAGTAGAATTTATGGAAACAAAAAATTCTTGTGTGTGCTTCCCGTTTTTGTATCTTCTCTTTACTATTTAGCGTGTCGAGATGTATCGTAGAGCGTTTTCGTTGTATTTATTTTACATGAGAATTTCTTGACCACTATAAATGTAGAGCAAGCAAACGGAATTTATAAATTCTTTAAACGAATTTAATACGCGTAACATTTTGTTGTATAAAACGCAATTTATATTTTAGATTTATTTCAATTAATTTTTGTCGCTATTTTTCATATATTTACAATGATTAATTTTACAATGATTTTTGAATTAATCTTTAATATCCTTATTATATACAATAGTAGATTTAACAGATTTACTTGTTTTTTTTTTTTTTCGTGTAAGAATTTCGCTATACATATCTCACAATCAGTGTAATATCGATGATTTATTCCAAGTCGATTTATGCACTCCTGAGTTAGTTATTACGAAGTAACGCCGAAGAAATGAACCAAATTCCGACGCGAAATACGTGGCAGTCGAGAAAACTGTTGTCTCGATTACGCAAATGGCAAATAACAGCTTTTTATGCTTGTGTTTTTTAAGAATATGACTGCTCAAATTTACTTAAACCTGCTATAGAGTCTCTCATGAGTGCGAGATAAAATTTTATTCCGCAGTAAAAACTTTCTAGTATGAATTATTATCTATTCATTTTTTACTTCTACAACATTTATATGTAAAAACAAATTGAAGAGATAATTAGCAAAATGTAGACTGTTACAAAAAAACATTTATGAGACCGACATCGTTTACGATTGTAAATCACGTTACAATTGCGAGATCAAATCGGTTTTGTAATTTTCGTGAAAGATCTGAGGTTTAATCTTTTCAATGGGTAATTAAGTGAAAGTAAAGAGCTCTCTTTTATTTTAAACGAACGAAATTAGGATTTGAAATCCGTGTTAATTTCCAAATTATAGGAGTCTAAAATCGCTAAGCGCCGATCTCTCGATGATTATCGCCGAGCGCAGAAACGATTGTTTCGATCATGCGAATAGCGAATAAGGTCGCATTATCTTTAATCGCCGTAATGACCGGGATTTCGACGTTGTCGCAGTCATTAGCGGGAAAAAAAATCGCGACAGAGCGACTTGTCGTTTATCAGCGCGTTGTAACGCGTCATCTCGCCGCGATAATTATGTCATCTCATAACTCTTCCGTTTGTTCGCGACATGACGTTCGCGGCCGCCGCTACCTGGAATCCTTAGACGCGCTATTTCAACCCGGCCCGTAAATTATTACGCTCGTTACACCTTTGCACGCCGTCAAAAATATCGGCGGCATTCCATCGGCGGCACAATGGCGCGTAACCGGTGGCGATAAAAAAACGCATTCCCGCATTCGGCATTAAAGGTAATAAGGGTACCGACAGGAAAGGAAAACGCGTGCAAATTGCGTGTTCGCCGAGACATCGAACTTTCGAACGGAACTGGATTTGCTCTAGAAAAGAAGGGGATATTTTTGCATTTTGTTTTTCTTTCTTTCGAGAACAAACTTGTTCTGGGAGTCTGATTAACGCTTCGAGGTGCGAAAATTCTTCGATATGCTTTGTTGATACGCAGTAAAATTTCATTGCAATTTGAATAAATCATATATTTATTGACTACTTTTGAAGTCCCAATTAGATTAATTTTAACACTTTTAGGAAAGAAATCATTTAGTCATTAAACAGATTTTCAGAAGCGAAAAATAAAAGTGTGTATATATTAACTGGTTTTTAATCAAAGCTTTCAGTGAACTCTTTGTGCGTGCCTCGTTTATATTTTTCTTGTCAATAGTAAAGATCGATATTATTTTTAATAATATATTAAAAGAATAATATATAGAGAAAAAAATATATATATACATCTTTTTTAATATTTTTTTAATATTTGCATGATTTAATTTACGCGAATAATTTATAAAGAGAAAAAAAATAGAGAAAAGTACTTGTTCTAGAGAAGAATGATGGACAGGGATTATTCATCCCTGTAATCCTTCAATTATTTTCATTAGAATCATTAGCGATGCTTCTGTATGACGAATGTAATAGGGACGAGCGTACGCACTAATTAAAAAAGAATGCGTGGAGTATAGTGGGATAATTATCGGTTAGCAATCGGCCATGCAGGTGAATGTAACTCTTTCGCAGCACGTTAGATACTTACAGGGAAGAGAGAGAGAGAGGGAAAGAGAAGTGGAAATAGCGCATATTCTTTCTTTCTCTTTCTTTCTACAATTCCAAGCCGGTTCTTTAAAGTGATCCTAGGATTTTGATAAGAATCCACGAGACTTGTTATGGGAATTAGTAGCGAATCGCAATTATGAAATTCATATCAGTCCTATGTTAACGGAGTTATCTTATTGTTTATATTAACTCTTCACTTGTTTATCTAGCGATTATACTTTGTAACAATATTAATTATAAATAATTAGACAAATTATTAATTAACTTTGTAGTCCCACTAATACATTATATATATTTTTTTTCATACAGAGAAAATATTATATATTCTGGTATTGAATTAATATAATTTACTTTCTACATCGTAATGTAGAGATAATAAGTAACTAGTTTCATATACACAACACATATACAATAGCTACAGTATAATAGGTTTCATTCTTAACAAAAATTTTTTATCAAAAATCGATAAACATAATTCACGAAATTATAATTAATTATAGCCTGCAGTATTTAAAGATATCTACAATTAGTAATTTTGATAACACTTTTTTAAATTATTACATTTACTTCGGAGTACGATTATGTATAACGACTATACAGTCGTAGAATGCTCTAAGAGCTTATAGAGACACGATATATTTCGCATATGTGTAACAAACACAACTCGATGTAGTACGGACAGGTGAAGCAAACGAACGAGTGGTGAATGAACGCGGTGCACCGCTATTTTATATTATAAGAGTTAGCCGCTTCTCTCTCTCTCTCTCTCTCTTTCTCTCTCTCTCTCTCTCTCTCTCTTGTTTTGCTATACGGCCTATGTCATTATCCGTCATTACGCCGTTGGACAACGGCGAGAAATAGCTCGGGACGGAGGAGGGATTCACCGTGTAAAATCCTGGCCGATCGCGCTGCGCGGATTCGCGCGATAGTACTTGTAATGCGGTTGGTTTAGGGTTCTTGTCGGGCTTGTAACGTGTTATTTTGTCCGAGATTATCTCGACGCATCGCCCTGCCTTTATCAGCCAGCTGTATGTGCGAGTTTTTAATTATCTTTTTTAAAAAAGAATAAAATGCCTCTCTATTCGTAGAGGAATTTTAAAATGATTGGAAAATACGAGTACTAAAAATTTAGTACTATAATTACAAAGTAAGACACTGATTTTTTATACATATTAATCGATTTATTATCTTAATATTAAAAAATAACAATTGCAGATATTATTCAAATTAAACAAATAATTAATTTTTTAATACAGTTATTTTTTTCTCTTTTTAGAATCTATGTTTTCTATATGAATGTTTATATTTTAAATATCAAACATCCAGTATAAAAATAGATCTCTATGATTTTTTTCTTCTGGTAATATTGAAATATTAAAGTCTCAATAAGATTCTTGTTTTTCGAATATTTTTCATTATATCTTACTGGATGAGATGATCGTTATATTGGTGATACCTATGATTACATCGATTACATCAAGAGATGAGAGATCTACTTATATCGTTGATTTCCCGGGTGAAAGCCTTTCCGCAAATTTTTTGCTGTACTAGATAGACCGAAGAACTTGTTGAACCTCTTTTGATCGCAGTCCTGTAGAATCGTGCGAAAGGGAAAGTTCAGAGCGCATCGTATATATGTCATGAAATATTATTCGCAGTTCTTTGCGACACGGGAAATTATCGTTCTTTGTACATCCACTTGACGGAATACTGATGAAACTCAGACGAAATGAATAGCGGATGAGTGATTATTCGTGTGCATTTTTTTCCTATCATGCAATCTGTCAGATATATGATGCGATTCCATAATGATGTTATAAATCGTTCGTACTCAAAATTACATGAAACGTTGGTTGTCTACTTTCTAATATTTATCATTAAATTTAGGTTGACGATTGCATATTGATACTTCCTTCGGGAAAGAGAAAGCTGTAACCAAAAATATGATGCATCAGAATTTTTTTGAATTCTTTAATGTTATTTAATTATTAGCAATTCTTAATATTAATATTTATAGAGATGCAGCATTTTATGTATAATTTTTTTCTTATGTGTTTACGCAAATCCTTCATACTTTGTTTTACATCAATCATTAATCAATCCTGTCGTACTTTCGCATCAAAGTACTCACGTATTCTTCACTGATATCGATGAAATACTTGATTCATGTTATCTTATAAAAGTTATATTATATGGAAATAAGAATGAAAAATATGGCAAATTGTCTAGCAAAAAAATTGTTGTAATCGTGTTCTTTTAGAATCGGAATATTGATTAGTAATTTTCCGGCAAATTATTAATCGATATTACATGCTTTCATAACTGCCACGATCTTAAACAGATTTTTAAATAGCACTGAAAAATTTAGTTGAAAAAAATTTTCCGGATCTCGAACTCAAACTTGAAATCGAAATCAGCTCTCATCGAAAGCACTTTTTAATTACTCTCACTCATAGCAAGTCGACAGATACGCGAAATATTTTTCAAAGTTATTTCTCTTTTGAAAAGTTGGAAAATTTACTGACAAAATTAAGAGCTAATAATAAGTTTTTTTCCTAGTAATTTTAAAATTTTCTTCTAGATTAATAACTAGATTAGTACGAATGATTAATGCGCTGTTAGAAATGAAGAGAAAGTAAAAGATATTTGCGCAGAAGAAATTTAATAAGACGAAAAAAAAAAAATGATCTTGAATTTTTTATCAACCGCTATTTCGCGATCGGGAAGTCGCTTGCAAATCGCCGACGCGTGCATGCGCGAATTCGAAGGTGGATATCGAGAGCTGGAGAATCAGCGAGACGATTCGCATGCCGACTATATTACGACCACGCGGACCATCCATCAACCGGATCCGTAGCCAGACGAGCAAAAAGCTCGCGGACTCATCTAAACCGATCGCTACGCGCTCTCTCACGGTCTTGTAACGTCCGCTCGTTTCAGATAACGTGCGCTTCGCTTCGCGACCGCATACGTGCATCTCGTCATCTTGCCTTTTTTCGCTACGCATATATGCGTCTTACGCATGCACGTGTGGTTGTCTCGGTTCTCGATGGATGATGGAAATGTTGTCTTAAATAAAAGGCATGATAAATGTTTGATCACGCGGATATATTTCTTAATTAGGATGAAAGTGAAATATACATAATTACTTTCTCTTATAAGATTATTATATTGTATTTTATTACTGTTAAAAATATTTTTTACGATAAGAATCGTTTCTGATACATAATGAGGTAATTAAAATAATTAAAATAAATAATTAAAATAATTAATATAAAAATGTACAGGTCATATAATATTTTTGACAATATTATATGAGATATTATTTATTTTATAAACTAGTGATTTCATTAGTAAAAACAAATTCTACGGATTCTATTGCATATGTGTGTGTCTATTGTTATATTTATAAATACGAAATAATAATTTTAAATAATATTCTTTAATTAAAGAAATATTTATAATAAATTCTATTTTAATTTAAAAAAAAAAATGTTGCTTTTAATGACAATTGATTTCTGTGGCAAGAGAAATGGTTCCGATTCTTATCGATATCACGTTGCACTGTATTTAGCATAACATTGGTGCATCATTTGAAATATAAATTACTTTGCTTTATATGTATAACTGCATTGATTTCTAGAATAAGAAATCGTCAAGGTGGCGAACAAGCTGATCATGGTCGACCACATGCGTAGCGTGCAACAACACGAGGCCACCACCCCCATTAAATAACCATTAACGATTCCCCGTTTAATGGACTCTTACATAATTATGCGTTGAACCGCCTACGCGCGCCGTCACGCATTGCCATCCCTTTAAAGAGTCTTCTGGACCATTTTTCTATCTCATTTTCTTCTTTAAGTCAGTCTCTTCGTTTCCTTTCGAAAGACATACAAGAGTGGACACACAAATATATATGTATTTCAAATCTCATGCCCTTCTACGAATTCTCTTAAAAATCAGAGCTTACCTTACAAAAATTTTAACAAGATATTATCAAAATATTTTTTGATATCAGTGAAATTTTCAAATTTTTTTAATTTTTATTTTTTAAATATTATTATTTTTATATTTTATATATAATATAATTCTTATGTGTTAAAATTTTTAGATTGTGAAATTTTGAATTTGATAAAAAATGTTTAGATTTATGATATTATTTCTATCTTGGAAAGTAATAATTCAGAAAAAATATATAAAGAATCTCTGCAAATGAAAGGAAGCACAAAAAACTAGGTATATATTTTTTTCGCGCGGATGCATCGCGTTGAATGAGATTCGGCAGATATTTATTAATAAAAGCGCAGATCATTGATAAATATTAATTCATTAAGATGATCGATCCTTGTCTTATCGCAAAAGCAATTTAGTGTCTTTCTCTCGTATCTGTCTTTAAATTCATGACAACGGAATCTAAATATCGAATGAAAATCTGAAAATTTGAATATCGAAAAATAACATGAATGACTAATATCTATAATGAACTTTACAGCAGAGCGAAAGATCTGAATTTGAAAATTTCTTCATATTAAAATAAACAATTTACAAATCCCTTAAAAATTTTCACGGTATTTTAAAAAAATTTTGTATAATTTTATTGTATTTATTATATAAATTATACAAAACATATATTGTGCAATTATACGTATGCCATATTTTTTCCGGACCTTAATTTTTTAATCGCTAGACTTTTTTTAAATGTTTCATAAATTTTAATATTCTTTAATGAGGGTAAGCAAAAAAAAGAGTCTGTACAACTTCAAAAAGGTTAAACTCGCAGCAGTATGAGCAATGAGAGTGCAAATCGCGAACGCGGCGTAGTGGACCGGCTTTCGCGATAATGTCGCGGTTGATATTTTAACGGCGTGAACGGCCGATTGTTCCGTCTCTCTCTCTTTCTCTCTCTTTCTCTCTGAACAGAAAGGTTAGCGCACGCTGGTCGCACCGAAGGGGATGTACAAAGCGTTCCTTCGTGCTGAATCTTTCCTGCGCGTATAACCGTAGCCGCAGTTATGCTCGGCGGTATATTGCGTCGGCCGCACAGAATCGTGCACGCTCCGAAACGAGCGATTTTGCGCCTTGCACGAGTGCGTACAATTACCTTTAGCGTGTTACAACACTTCCCTACGATATGATGCATGCTGTACGAGCGAGATGGAATTGTCCCCCGACGCAAAAAGCCAGTTTATTCGAGCGGGATATGGACGCGCGGGGGCATCTAGGATGCAGCTCGGCAGTCGTAAAGCAAGAATTATTAAGCGGTTCTTCGGACGGACGAATTGCGTGCGGTTAACGTCTCGTGGACTCGGAGGAAACAAAGGACCTCTTCTTGCCGGCCTGTCGGTCGGCGATTGCGTTATGTAGGCGGAAAAATAGGCGCACCTTGAAAACATTGACGTGTCGCAAATGAAGTATCGCTATGAAAGTATAATTAATTACGCTTACTCGTTGCAATAATGTCATCAATCATAGCGAGTTGAAAAAAATTTTCATTTCCTCTTCTCTCCATTTCGATTTAAATTATCACGATGTTCTTTTTATGAATATTCGACGTATCAATGTTTAATGCGGTAACTTGAGAGAGTCGATGATTTCGCTTACGAGCGTCGACAGTATCGAAAAAAAGAGAGAAGACTCATGCATCAAACAACCGCGATATCGGCGTTCATTCTTCAAGATGATTTATCGGGCCGCTCCATGTACGATCCACGGTCCCATCAATGTGATCTGATCTCTCTGCCTACCGGACATTGTCCATCGTTGAATCGGATTCGTGGGCGTCCCATTTGATTGCATTCATTAAACGCGCTCCGGCTTCCAATATCGGTTTTCTCTTTATTCGCGCGTGTTCTTGTCCGCGCTGCTCCGAGATATCGAGCCAGCGGGATCTGGAGCATGCTCCTAGTCTCTCGCGAAGGAAGGAAGACTGAAAAAGGTAAAACAGAGAAGAATAAGGAAGAGGAGAGCAGTGAAGAGAAAGAGAGAGAGAGGGAAAGATTCTCTAGTCGGGAGAGCAGCGATCAGATCGTAGAGTCGTAAGACGTAGATAGTGGAAAATGCTAGGAGAGGAGGATAACATCTCGTTAGACTAGTCTAGCAAGCTCTTTGAAGAGCGCAGTCTGGTTCCACCGCTTCTTGCGCTACGCTCTCGAGATTGATCGTCTACGCGCGCGCGTTGCCATATACACGTATATGTACGTAGCTCTTCCTCCTCTCCGTAAGAGGGTTCGACGAATGCCCCGGGACAGCCTCTGTGAAGTCTCTTCTGCCGAGAGCCGTCTCGTGGGAAATCGCTTTATCCTTCCATTCGCGTTGCACAACTCATCTGCCGACTTCCTGCGCTGCTTTGTATGCATTTAGTCAGGTCACGACGCGTGATCTAAGCGGGCGAAAACGGCAAACATACACATGTATGAAATTTCATGTCACGATGCAGCCGTAAAAAGTTATTGATTCTGAAGCGGGATGATGCGAAATCATTTGCATCTTTAATATTGAGGAAAGTAGAATTTATGCAAGTTTTCATTTTTAGAAATTTAATTTTTAAAGAAGATTGCTTGAATATGTATGTATTTTCTAGATTTACTCGTATAAAATTTGCATAAATTTTTTATTTTGATTTATTTTTCTTCAAAATAAAAAATTAAATTAATTATTAAACAGCTATAAATCAACTTATTAAAACTCTAAAACGTGAAAATTTTACCTATTTCAAGATATATTCTTACAGAAAAAATATCAATTTATAAACATAATGTATTTAAATCCATAGATGTGCCATCTTATATAATTTTTTATGATTCGTATATATTTATTATATTTCTCTCTTTCTTTTTTCCATTTCTCTCTCTCTCTCTCTCTCTTTTTCTCGATCCTTATTATACGCTATCCAGACTAACATGGTTCGTGATAATTAGAACTTAAATTGGATTTATCTTTGCGCGGACGTAAAGCAGACGGATGGACGGAAGGTGTGTTTCAGGGCTGCGCCCTGCTTTTGATTTATAGCGCGGCTCGGCAGAACGCGAAATGGCGATGTAACGGCGCGCGGACGACATGGGGAGCCCGAAATTACCGTTTCTTCTTCTGGGCCTCATCTTTCATCGGCCCATCGTAACCCACGTGTTCGCTGTCGCATTGTTCGCGCGCAAAAATTACTACAGGATTACAATCAGGCGCGCCATTCGCAGCTTGATGAAGTCAGTCAATGTATCGTTTCGTGATAGAAAAATAAAAAATGTACGGTAATTGTTCTTTCAGGTCTATTAATTTAACTCTCGGATAGAGGTAATAGCAGCACGCATGGTGGAAGAACTGATCAACTTTGATCCGCAGCAAAATTTTTTTTATATATATTGCAGAATAAAATTTTTTAATGGATTTTACATATAATTACATGCATACATGCATATATATATATATTCTTAAATATTTTTCTCTAAAAAGATATAAAAAATATTACTCGTATATAATAATTTAAAGAGAAAGAAAAATATTTTTAAAATAAAAATTTATATTTTTATACACATATATAAAATGGTTCAAATATCACATGAGTTTTATAAAAGTTTGAGATTTGGAATATAAAAGGCTCGCGACAGAGATTTAATATTACAGTAGTATATATTAGATGTTAATAAGATATAGTTAATAAGATAAGAAAATTTTATATCTTCTTTTATGACAATCTGTAAAATTTGTTTAAAAATTTGTGTTAAAATTCTATTTATGCGTTCTTAGTTTTAATTAAGCAGTGGAAATTAATCTTTTCTTGTCTGAATCTGAAAGCAATTGTTTATGTTTCATGAGGTATCTCATAAAATGATTTCTCTGTGAAGATGATATCGCGCAACACGATATCGCGGTTGAAATCAGCCCTAATACCATCTAATTAGCACGTTCGAATAAACAAGGATTAATATTACTTCGATAGTCTTATATCTCGCGTTATATGTCACGCATGCGTGAATTGCGAAAATGTCGTCGACAGTTCTGTTTCATTTGTAACGTGGGCGTATCGTAAACGTGTAATGTATCAAATACTTGATACATTAAGTGCATTATCTGTCGACTACTCCATTACATACGAATGATGCGGTAAAATAGAAACGGAATCCTATTACTCGGTTGTACTCGGATCGCGCGACACGATTGCGCGCGAAAAAGATCCGCGATAGATTCCTTTCGCTGGAGATTAAAACGAGACCCCGATGAAGAGATAAAACCGCATAATTTAAATTGTCGTAGATATCAATTTACATGCTGTATGCAGATACTTAGCATTTCGAGGACGTTAGTAATTTACATAATTATAAACTGTGTAACGATCGTTAATTACTCGACTGTGGGAAGTAATTGAAAAGCGTTGAAAAGGATTATTCTTCGGGATATTAATTCTTTCTAATCTCATTCATTTCATCTCGTCTCATCTAATTCTCATTATTATTTATACAGATATTAATAACTTATATAACGTGTTTTAAATAACGTGTCTTCTTCCATCAAGTAGTAATTACCAGTTGCTACAAGTTAAAAAGAATATTCTTGAAAATATAATTGGAAAAATGATTTTTAAGAGATAATTAACATAGAGAGATAAAATAATATTTCTTAAATATTTCGTAAATATCATTATATTTATATCGATATTTAAAAAAATGCTGGTATTTGCAATTTCCATTTGTTCTTTCTATCCGCGAAAAATTAATTTTTATTTCAATAGCTTATTATTTTCATAATGTGATAATATTTGAAATAATATAATGATCTTGAAAAGATATAATGATCTTTAAAAGATAGTCAAATAGAGAACATTTTGTTCTGTCATATTTGAAAGTTTGATAATCGAATCCAATTTACAAAATATAATGAGACGATCACATCGTTATAGCTCATGTTTCTTTTTTTCCTTGACGTCTCTCGTTAGACTTTTGGGTCACGGGTTACGTCTATCACATTGTAATTCAAGCCTGTGCGTGTTTGTAGATGATCGTCCGTTTGTATAGTAATAATGCCGACGGTGCAGGATCAGGGAGATAAGGCTGGGTAACCAAACAGAAAGAAAGAGAGAAAAGTTGAGATAGAGAAAGGGCATTTACTGAGAACGCATCGAGAGCTCTCATCTCTAGCAGCAATCAATTAATCTTTGTTGTGTCATTGTCGAATAACCGATTGGCCCGTTACACACATAATCATGTGTTTGACTTGTTAGAACGAAATAACTCTTTAATGAGCTGCTAGTTATCGCATCTAGAAGAATAAACATATAAATAAGAAGATTTATTGCTTTTCCTGAGCTTAGACATTCGATCGATAAAATAATCTAGAATCGGAATACTCAATTTTTCTCTTTCAATAGAAAAGAAATAATTAAGAAAAATATTTACTTTATCTAACTTTGTCGACTCGAACTCGAAATTCTCGACCATGTCGCGCTATACTTTATTCAAGTGCAATTCTGATAATATCGCGTCTCATGTACCGCCAGTCATCCTTGTACTTTCTTACCCTGTTACTCTTCGTTATCTCATGTCGTGTGCGACCTATAACCTTCAGAGCGCCACTATAAACGGATCGTGACACCGCGAATTACAAGAAAATTTTTGACGTAGTCACGACGCTTTCAGAAGTTTCAAACACAAAAACTATAATCGTTTTTGAGATAAAAGTCCGGCAAGTCCGTCCATTCTTTTTCTCTCTCTCTCTTTTTGATTTAAGAAAAAAAATTATTTTTACATGATACAAATATTTAAAAAATTTTGAAATATCACGAATTCCTTAGAATTGCAATTTAAGATTTTTTCGGAATATTTTTAATTGTTAAAAATACAATTTTTATAACAGATAGATATACTTCTTGTAGAAATCTATTCTAAAAACTGTTAAATTGAAGTTTGAAAAGAGAGAAAGGGTTAATTCTGTCACGACGCATATATCTTATTCTATATTTAGCGAATAAATTATTCGATACATGTTTCGACTAAGCGTCAAAATAAAAAAAGACATGTTCCACTTGCGGCGACGTGATATAACCGAGATGTACGCCGTCTTACATCCGAATGAAAGCATGCTTTGCATTCAAAGCAGCTGACGCGAAAAGATTCCTCTGATCAGATTCAAGATCGATTCGATGTGCGATTATGCTCTCGTATATCATAATCATTTTGTATTGTGATACTGTATCCTATAATACAATCCAATCTCGGTGAGCGAGTACAACATCATATTATTCTATCAATGCGTTCAAAGTTCGACACTTGAAGAAAGCATTTTTCATACTTTTAGCTTAATCATTGGTCGACTTAACACTTCGAATATCCGTATATATATTAAATTACAAATAGTTTGTCCAATATCTATTTGATTATTGATCAATATTCAACGAATATTCATCTAGTTTTTGTAACATGGATTCTTTTTAATTAATTAAATTAATTTTATTTAATTTTTAAATTCTTTCTTAAATTTTATTTAATTTATAATATACAAATAATCATGTAAAATACTCTAATTAATAATTAATAAAATGTTACATATCACATAATGTGAGATAAAACCAAAGCAGAAATTGGAATCTAGCAATTTTTTTTCAAATCGTTTTGATTACACGTTTGTTAACTCTGGTACGGATTACAACACGATATTTTGCATGTTAAATTTAATGCTCTTATTTTGCACCGAATCCGAGTCTTTTGCCTTATACTAAAACTCGTGCCATGTGCTGTTAATCCATGGGAAGTAGCACAAACCTTCCTCGACTGGTTCCATCGAAAGTCGAGAGGAAGAAGAAGGTCTGGTTTTGAGATCAGAGAAAGCTGTCCCGACCCACGTAGTGCGAATCAAAGGCAACGGATCCTGCGAAATGCCGTTATGGATGAAAACGATAGAGTAGGTCAATTTAATAAAGTGAAGGTCTCTAAATTATATATTTTACGAATTCTAAAGAGTTTATTATTTAATTTTTAATTAAACACTCTCTTTTGAAATATATTATGATATTTTTTTTCTTAGACTTTAGAAGGAAGTTTAAAGACTCGTAATGTCTAAGCCCTTTTAATCGCTTTATAAAGCCGAGTCCTTGAGTTAGGAGAGCGAACTCTTGAATTTAGATGGCGTGGCCCGATAGGGAGCTTTGTAATCCGACGATCGTAATTTTTCGTGGATAATTAAGACCGCACTCTTAGGAGTCGATAGCTTCGGCTACTCATTAAAACTTGTAGACGATCGTTCCTTCAGATGCCGACGACGATCATCTTCTTCGCCCGACTTGTATCTTCGCGATTAAAACTATGACCTTCGTGTCCCGTGCAATTAAAATGCCGGCGACGGAGAGGCGGGGAAATGTTGAGTGCATTAATATATATAACACGTTGCAAATTGGTACATTTTTAACGTATGTACGTTTAAACGTACAACGTTTTAATCTATGATAAAATACACGAGAGATCGAGCATATAATTGATTGCGATATGAGGATTCTCGTAGAATAACATCTGATAAATTTACGATGAGACAAATTTATTTTCTCATATATGTACCTTTATCAGCGAAGCATTCCGAAAAAAAATGAAATTTATAATTCAACTTTGAGAACAAAATTGAAAAGTAGAAACAGATAGAGTCAATATATTTTATAGTTTTGTATATTGGCTGCATTTTTATTTTGTTTTTATTTTGTTTTCAATAGAAAATAATTTGCTCTCTTTTCTCAGCGCAAATAAAGCATCGGAAAAAACTGCATCGTTCCATTAAAAAAGAATCGTATCGTTATTCACGAGCAAATTGCGTTTTACATTTCTTTCCGGAGTTGGAAAATTCCGGTTTCTGCGGATAAAACTCGCAATCGATTTTTGCGTTCCGATTTCTTGGAACTATATCTTCGAAGAGAACCATTTCCTGCTATAAGAATCTTGTACGAGCGCATAAGAAAAAGCCGGTCAGCAATCGTAACGAACGTTGTATCTTTTTCCTCCGTAGAAAGAATCGATATGCATAGAAACGCAAAACGAGGAGAGACGGTTTAATTGATCCTTATTGATTATATTGATAATCATTATAGTTTTTTAATCTCGTCATCTTTAAAATAAGTGTCTCAACATATTAATTCTATTCTTGGGAACTTGTTTTAATCAAAAGTCATTAATTAACAGAATTAATCTTCGAGCAATATTTTATTTTTCTTTCAAACAGCGTTGATTATTTTGTCAAGACAATATAAAAGAAAAATATAAAAGAAAATTTCCTGTTGCCGACATATTAATATCCATGGAAATCAGCAGCAAATTTCCATTCGCATTTCTTGCTAGGATATCAACTTATCGCAGAAGCTAGAGAGAGAAATATAACTTGATCAGCGGGAACAGGTTGCCATCCGGCTCTTTGCAGGTGCATTATAGATAGCATGAAGACAGGAATTTTTAATGAGCTTTAAATTAGCTTAAGACAGCATGTGCTCCAGCAAGCATGGAAACACTAAGATATTCCGCATAAGTCTACGAATGCGGGCTCTTATCCTGCAGCACATCTTCGAATCCACTTCTGTGATTAGGCTAGAATAATATTCTGCTAAGAATATTCGTGCTTTTTTCTCCTCACTGTTTAAACATTCTTTTACGTTTGCATAAAATTTGCGTAATGTGTGTAAAAAAGCGAAGACTACTTGCACATTTTTTTCAATAAAAGATGATGAAACAGATAAAGAAATATGCTTTTAGAATTGAAGAAAGAGAAGAGAGCTTTGTCTTATTTTGCTTAAGTATATTTGTATAGTGTAATTATATTTATTTTTGTTTAGAGATAATTTTTTACTTTTATTAGCAATAAAATTACAAAATTATACGAAAATTATACGAAAATTAAAAAAGATGTTTAAAAATATTGGTAATTCTTAGATGAAATAATAAATAATACTGAATGATAGTATTTATAGTCTGTTCGGTCATGATGCATAATTATTTCTCGCTTTCAAAATTCACTTAGACGTATTTACTGTCAGGTTGATGAAACGACACAAATTAGTGACTCAGGATCTCACATATAATAACTGGTGGAACTTTCTGCGAAATTGCAGCATGCCATTATTTCCCAATAATACGACGTCCGTCGTGTCTCGCTTTTCCTTGCGTGTCCTTTCACTTGCGATAGGAAGCACGATTAAGCTACCTAGCTATTGTGTAGATCCGTTACTTATCATTGTACTCGTCCGTCGTATCTCGTACCTCCATCATTATAAAAAGTCAATATAATACGTTATCGATTTAAAATCAAAATACGTAAATAAAAGAAAAATGCGATTAGTCCTGCTAAACATATTTTAAAATTATGAGGCAATTATAATTTGTAAACTTCATTTTAATGCATTTATGCTGCTCTTCGATAATATTGCATTCTTTTTAATTTCTTCTAAAATTAGGAAATAAGTTTGTATATATTTTTCAACCTAGTAATCAAATTTAAAGCATGAGTTGAATGATAGTTTCGGGCAGAATATAATTTATTGAATCAATTTACCAAGGCAATAATAATGTTTAATTTATTAAAATTCTTGTAAACACGTCGATTCCTACAAAATTATTCTACCATTTCTATCATCTGGACTCGATACCATAATACAGTTTTCTATGGAAATCTGGTCGATGCAATAATCCAGATCGTTTACGACGGGACCGGCATGTAATGCCTGTCGTCACGTGAAAAATCGCTTAATTTTAACTTGGACACATAATATCGTTTCTTAGGACTTTTATTTGCATACTCGAGATATCCCGCATGGTGATCTCGGTGTGTCGAGAGGATTCGAAGGGTACAAATGCAAATTTGCGACAAAGTCGAGCGCGCTCGGTGGGCCCAATTTTGTTCTCTCTCCGAAGAGTACCTTTCGGTTTTACCTTCGATCGCCATTATCTAGGTTGTCGTAGCTTGTGTTGCCACCGCGGGGTGCAATACTTGGATATTTTGTGGTGCCGAGTTGCTTTTCACCGATGTCCATGGCTTTTTGCTGATCGCGTATACGCAAGCAGAATTTAATTCAAATAGGCAGAGCCCATCGTCTCTTTTGTTTCTTATGGCGGAATAGTCGAGGCGGGATTGTAATGCGACTTGTAGAATAGTAAATAATCCTGGACTCTCTACTGCATAAGAATTTACAATTTAGATTTTAAAGTACATTGATTTTATATTTTTTTCACTGAGATTTTCTTTCTATTCAAAAATACTAGAGAAATAATAGAAATATTTGTTAATCAGAAGTTAGCATATAATTATCCATTTTATTAATTGCATTAAATTTGAATTTTTGCATCGTTTATTCGATTATATGTACATTATACATATAAAATATGAGTAAAACTTGAAAAGTAACAGCAGGTAAATATATCGTTAAACGATATAAATTAATCTTGGTGAAAGTATATTGGAATGATGTGTCAAAATTTGCTAGTCATCCATGTCATCAGCGATTATTATCTCTAATGTTAAACATTGTACACCGTTAATATCTAGTCATTGTCCTCATTTAAGTTAATTATTTTTTATTAGGTCGACATTGGCGTGAAATAGGTAATTTCTTCTAGAAATTTTAATTTTGACAGGAGCTCTAATTTTTAACATATATTGAACAAGAAGGATCTAGTTATTATCCAATTATTGAAATATATTTTTTACTTTGACACTGAAGAACATTGTGAGTAGCTGCAAAAACTTTTGTTTAAGAAAATAAGATAAGGATTGAATTATAAGTAAATTTATAAAAATTACGAATAAGAATTGTAATTTTTGTTTCTTTTTGTTGGAATTAATGGCTCGGATTAAATTTTTACGATCCTCGAAGCATTCTCCGGCATCATCACGCTATAAATCTCTCGATCGACACGAGCGGATAGGTCTCCTCCGCGAGTCGAGCCGTTTTTCCGCGTCATAGTAATCGAGGTCGCTCACGGAACTCGCGTGCCTCCGCTTCTTTTTGCGGGAAGAAACTCGATTCGCGCACAACTCCCTGATACCGTCGTTTCCCCTCGCTCTCGCAGGACTCGACGGGAGAGAATCGCGGCTATCCCGCCTCGAGATCTAGTTTTGCCGGCATGCTCCGTGCAGGAATCTAGTCTTAATGAGTAAACCCGAGTCCGTGCTTCTACATCGGCGAGCCAGTTGCGCGCTTCCTTCAGGTTTCTTGGAGATCTTCAACTCGGTGTACTCTGGCGAGTCGTAAAAAGAAACCGGAGAGGACGAAGGGAGATACCTCTTTCGCTCTCTATCTGATATATCTAGTGCATCTAGAGACGAATAAGTAAAGCAACATCCTAACATACATCTCCAGCGATTCAACTTTTATTACTTGTACAATAGTACAAAGTATTAATAAAAATAACAAGTAATTTTGTCGTGTCGAGTCAATATACACAGTTTAACGAGATTTATATAATTTTATATATTTTTTTTAAATATACATGAAATTTTTTTGTTTCATTAAATAATAATGATTTTATATAAAAATTTCTTTTGAAATCAAGACACTCTTTTTTTCTTAATTTGATGCTTTTAATTTGAGACTTTCGCAGGCCTTGTACTCGGTGTACTCGGTGTATTCTAGCGAGTCATAAAAAGAAACCGGAGAAGACGAAGGGAGATACCTCTTTCGCTCTCTATGCATCTAGTGCCTCTAGAGACAAGCAACATCCTAACATACATCTCCAGCGATTCAACTTTTATTATTTGTACAATAGTAAAAAATATTAGTAGAAATAACAAGTAACTTGTCGTGTCGAATGGGAATATACAGTTTAACGAGATTTATATAATTTTATATAATTAATGTGTTTTTTAAATGTTACATGAAATGTTTTTGTTTCGTTAAATAATAATTATAATATAAAAATTATATAAAAATTATATAAAAATTTCTTTTGAAATCAAAACACTCTTTTTCCTTAATTTGATACTTTTAATTTGCGACTTTCGCAAGTCTTGCATCTAAGATCGAATACATAGTACTATACTCCGATATGCATTGAATCAGAATCTGGCGCTACCGCAGTCTTTCGCGCGTTGTTCTTGCGGTTCGTGAAATTGCACCTTCGGCTTGTGTTAGTTTGCGAAACAAGAATTTGCGCTTAAGGCAGGTCAGAGAAACCGAGCGCTTCCATCGGAATTGCCTGGGATGGTCATCGATTATCACCTTACACAGATTTCAGGTGCTAACCGGGGATGAAATTTTTTTTCCATCGTTACCCTAGACAACGATGTATTCTTCGATAGAAACGTTTTATTACTTGAATGCACACAGAACTATAGCTTTCGGAATTATCATCTGAGCTCTATATAATCCGACATTTATAGAAACTTGAATTCGAGAGGCTCGATTATAATTTATTCTCTCTCGATAAAAAAAAGAAAGTAACTCACAGAAAGAAAGCGAATTAATTTAAAATATAATAGATTAGTATGTAATTAAAATATTCCCATTTTAATAAATACGACTTGGTATACATGCGATATATGCAGAGAATTTTTAATCTTTAAAGCACACTTTCCTGAAAATCGCGGTTCCGCAGTTGCACTTGGCGACAACCGTAGATAGCGTAGAGATCGTAAAACGCATCGGCTGCCTCTAATCTTGCAATTGATAATCGAGTCCGAGCGTGGGCGTCTCTCGGCCGCCGAGAAAACCGCCAAGCGTGCGCCTTCGATCTCTTGCCTTACCTTACCCTCTTCTCTCTCGGGCTAACGACAGGTAAACAAACGCGCGGGGAAGATCTTGGACGCTGATATTGCGGCCGTTTCTTTTTTCCACAGCAAGACCGAGCAGCGCATCTTTTTCTCAGCGCGTGCATCTCCGCGCGCGTGAAAGTCTACAGCAAGATCTCACGCTGGGTATATCTCGCGTACATTACTGCCCGATATACGTGGTGTTTCGTAAGACGCGCGTGAAGCTGCAGGATTGTATGTTTCAATGAATTTTAATACGAAAAATTTTTGTTCAATGCAAAAGTATTTCATCGGTTTTAATAGAATTTCAAGAATGGTGAATAGAATTTTAAGATTGGTGCAGTTATTTATTTATATCACATATCAAAACAAAGATATAAAAAATCTCGAAATTACTAATTTCTAAGATTACTAAATTTCTAACACATGTGGTTCTCGATATTTATTTATTGAGTTTAAATAAAGTTTGAAATTTCAATTTGAAATATAGGATTTTGTAATTTTTAATATTAAATTATTTTACATACAATTTTTAGGAAAAAAAGAATCGATATCTTCCTGAAAAATATAATTTCTAAGTTTTATAAATTTTATGAAACTATATTTTTATACGAAAAATCTTCATCATTCTCAAGGTTTTTCGTTATGATTGTGAAGTGCGAGGTTTCCAGCGCAGTGATATTGTCTGTTTTATTTTTTATGAATTGAGAAATTGAGATTTATCACTAGAGATTGTCGGAGACAGAGATTAATTAATTAATAAATTAATTGTAATATCTAAATCTCTCTCTCATTAATCTCTTAAAATACATTCACCAAATAATAATATTGATAATTTTTGATATCTTTGTTTTGATATATGATATGAATAAAAAAAATAACCACCATTTTTAAAATTCTATTTATCATTCTTGAAATTCTACTAAAATATTGTATTCGATGTATTTATTTTTATAAGTATAAACTTTCATAAGCAATTTTGTAAATTAATTATATCTTGCACTTTTTAATTTATTTTTTAAATTAAATACCACTGAATATTTGAGTCATAGATGAATGCTTTTGTAACATGACACACAAAATGTAGTCATTTCCAACTATACTGCTCGTTCATGATATTCAAATTGGAATGTTTCAATCTTCGCCAGATTCTGAATAGGTATACGCGAATTGTGCACTCCGAAGAGAGCTTCGGAGAGGCGTGTATCTTATGGTGAGTTGCTTTTACAACTCGCATGACGTTGATATCCCACGCAAAAGTTGTACGTAAGTACGTAGGAGCGACACACAAGAGCTCGGCGAAAGTAGGATGCACTTGGCGGACGCTTTTCGTTCGCTCGACGTGCGTGTGAGAAACGCATATGCGGAGTCGACGAACGCGTTGCAGTGACGTATCCTAAGAGGGAAATCTGACGAGCTTAAGTGTACAATTTCGCTTAATTCGATTTTTATAACGAAGCACTTTCAACGAGTTGTGACAAGAGTTAAACCAGTCAACATTCACATAATTTGAGATAAATTTAGCTCGATAAATAAATAATAGTTTCGCTTTCAAGTAAATGACAGAATCTCCAAATTTTTATTTTTTGTAAAAAATATAACAAATTTATTAAATATTTAAAGAGAAAATATTTTTCAAAAATTTGTATACTTTTATTTTTCGAGATAAATTTCAATTTTAATTCAAGTTTTTGTAAAAAATAGTGCGCCAGCTGTTACAGCAATCAAAGGAGCTCCCATTTTTCGTCACGCAAACATCGAACACGCGAGATACCGTTTCTCGTTTCGAAAATACGTGAAAAGAAATTTCGAGACCGAACCAGTCCACGCAAATGCAATTTCACGTTTAATAGCATTCGAGTTTGAGCGCGATTGTTAAACATATTGTCCATCACGCGGGGAAGAAAGTAAAGGGCCACGCACACGGTGCGTGCGGTATATGCTTACGCATGACCCGCGTAGAACTCGGGTTGACACGAGGCAGAAACCGACACAAGTGAAAGTTCTTCTTGGTGGTTCTCTATTAGCGATCTTCGTGTAGACGAAGCGCAAGCGTTGCTAATTAAGCGGCCGAGGTAGTTGATTTCTTCACGGATTTGAATTGCGCATCGCGAGTGCTACTTTCGATCGTGCGCGATTTAATTGAGCATCTATTTTTGTAGATGTTGTTTCTGTAAATGCGCCAATCACAGGAACGCGCATTGTTATTGTCGAAATATTTTAATGATTTGTCTCGGTTTTATGTTCGATTACGTTATTTCTTTTTCCTACGATTTATACGGTGCATTTTATTTACATACGTTAAAGAGGTAATCATATGCATTTCGCATTTTGCGAATAAAGGCCGACATGTGATACATAGAATAATAATGTCGCAAAGCGAAAAAAATTATTAGAATATTTAAATGATGATTTTTGATTTTAAATTAGACTTAGATTTTATGTTAATAATACTGAGCATAATGGATGTCTCAGCCTTGGATTCAAACTTTTGCGATATTTAGGAATATCTTTTGTTTTTAAAAGCATATTTTATATCTTTTTTATATCTTATTATAAAAGAGAAAGAAAGAGAGAAGCGACTTCTGCTGGACGCGATTGAATCACAAGGACGAATCAATATGCACTTTAAGTCTTATTCTCTGTGTGTGGCTGCGATGTAATCCTCGATTTGCATTCCCGTCTCCGAGGAAAATCATTACAAATATCTTTCGTACGAAAGTGTCGTCCACCGAACCCCATTCCGAGCGTATTTATGGATCGATTTAAACAGACAAACCGGATCCTCGATGTATCGGATGTCTAGAAGACCTTTCATTCATTAACGAGCTCAGAAAGAGAATAGGCGTACGATACTTTCTCTCGTTGAGCTTGACGAAACATAGCTAGGCTTTGCAGAGTAAAGAAAACGAAAATGATTTTCACATATTTTATTTTTATAAATATACGAATCTATAGGGGGATCATACATATATAAAATAATCTTGAACCGTATGCGTTCTATTTATTACTATTTATTATTATATTTATTATTATATTTATTATTATTAATATTTATTATATTTTTTTTACCTTTGAAAGTTTTTTTTTAGAGGGATTATATTATGTATTACTATTTATTATTATACTATTATATGTTTCGATTAGAAAATATTACGAATCAAATCTTTTTTAGCTTTCAAACATTTTTTACCGTATTTATAAAACTACAAAAATGTTGCAAGAAGTATTTTCTTTCACCTACAACAAAATCTTCGATAAACTTTGAAAATAATTTTTATTCGGTCTACAAAGATACCAAGAGATTGAACGGGGAGGATTCGCGAACGGGGATGGTTTATCAGCGGATCTTCTTTCTCTCTCTTTGTCGTAAAAAAAAGAAATAAAATGCACATTCTTCTCGGAACCGTACGAGATCGTCTCTCGAAAATTGTAGACGCGACATGTGATAGCGTTTTATTCGCTGCGCGATTATCGTCTCTCCGATCCCTCCCGCCGCGATTACCGCGGATATTCTCCCGGCAATTTTGTACCAAGGTCGATTTAACTTTGAGAGATTGCGCTCACTCGCACTTTGGTGGCTGCAGGCCACTTGGCTCGGGCGTCTTATCTGCGCCGCGGACAGGCCGACAGGCTCGTTCCTCGCAATGTCGTTCGCGCTCTCGCGCGAGAGGTCGACGACGGTTAACACGTCCAACGGCGATTAGCATCGCTCTCGCGTGCGTATGACGTTGCTATATCGCGCCATTATCTCATTTTTCAAATGTACCGCGTCTTTGTGCCTTTGTCCCTCCTGCCACTTCGTCTTCGTTGTCTCCCGATCATTAGCGCGGGAATCGTAAGGAACGATATTTATGTCAGTTAGAATCCAGGTGGTTTATATCATACGTTTCAATGCATCGATGACATTTTATTACGAAAACGAAACTTGAAATATTTCGGAACAGAATTTTCGACTCAATGTATTTAGATTTCGATCTACTTTAAAAGAATTTAAATGAAAGTTTAATTTACAGGCGCGGAAAAATTTGATAAAATATATATGGAAAAATTTAATTAATTAAATACAATTAATATGTTTTAATATTAATATTAATATATGTATAATAAAATAATAAAATCTACAGAGATACCTATACTAAGACCAACATATGACATTGAATGTGTTAAAGTAACATTAAGTGTGTGACACATATATCACCTAGAAAATCTAAAGACGTCAACCGGTATTCGAAACTGGCCCACCCAAACGAGGGATCTCGGCTTTCACCTATTATATCTACAATAATCTCTCAGAAGCTGTACACAAAAGAATAAATACGTATGATACGAATTTTAATACTATATTTGGATTCAAATTAATAAAAAATTCCAATATATTTTTTCGCATTAGGGGCGGGATAAATTTTTAGTCTCCGACAAGAAGTTCGAAAAAAAATACTTTACCGTACAAAATTTTACATTTTAATTTTAAATTATGCGCAATTACTTACAGTATGATTACCATAAATTCTTAGTGTATTCCGATATCACGAAATTCATCATAACGGTCGCACGTCCATTAGTATGCGTCGATCGCAACGGTAGCAGGTTCGAGCGTGCTTGGAATCGCAGGTTCGCCGATCTCCGGCTCTCCAGTCAGCCTGTTTAATACGTTCCGCGACCATTAATATTGTTTCAAAACATACCGGGGCCAGCCGTGTGTCCCACATGACTGCGAACTGGTTTCGTTGTCGCCCGCGGCCTGGCCGCGGACCCTGACACTGACATCCTTCAAGGACCCCTCCGGGGGACCGGGCGTCCCGCGTTTGCCCTCCCCCGGATCCCATCGCCGGACCGTGACATTGACTTCGAGATGGAAGTCTCGTGAATATGGTAATACCGGAGGGCTATGCGCATCCGTACTCACGGCGACGACGTTGGTGGTGATGCCGGGGAAGCGGTTATCGTTATCCCCTTTCTCCTCTGGTTCTTCTATCCGTGTCTCGCCACCGGATGTTGTCGTCTTTTCCGCCAGCCGACCGGCCCTTCGCGCGTGACTTCGCCATCCGGGTAAATTTTTTATTTACTCATGGGACTCAGGGTGTTAGAGGACGAAGGAAAGACACCGCGGTACGTGTATCAAATGTCTAATTCGAGATTAGAGTATCGCATGAATATCTAATGAAGAAGTAAATAAGGAAATATATATCGGGGAAGCATATGTATTTATATCGTATTTTTCCTTTAAATAAATATAGTAATAACGACTCGGTTAATTCTTTGTGGTAAAGCAGCAGTTGCAATTACTTGGGTAATAATCGGAATTAATAAAAAAATCGAGGCTTTTTCTCCGAGTATCTATTACGTGGAGAGATCTCGTCAATCGGAATTTACGTGAAAGTTTTCGGCCGAGCACAAAGGAAGACGGCAATTACGCCTTCTCCTTCCTTCTCCTCTCGTTAATTATTATCAGCTACCGCGTATTATAATCTACCGCCTCGATATAATACACGTTAACACACATAAACGTGTCCCGCATAAACTTTCACGATAATATTCTGCACGTGCTACATTCTACACATCGAGAGGTCTTGCGAACTGGCTGGTGCACGCGACGCAATGCACAAAAGTCATTTCTTTCGCAGGACATTTATATTCATGCGGCGTGTGTAAGTCAGTACACACCTATCAATACTGTCGACAAACTTCTATGATGCATCCGGATGCATCAGGGGCGAATTTAAATTTATGTTATACGAGATTCTAATCGCAAGAGGCGATTCCTGCAGGTTGTTTTATTTTTAGATGCTTGTCAATTTTTTAAAATTTGACTGTAGATACACAGAAAAAAGGACATTCTTGTTTTGAAAATATATTTAGTTTTAACATGGAAATCTTGAAATGAGATTATATTACGTTAAAGAAAAATATAATTGCTTGAATAATTGCTTACTTGAATGAAGCCATTTTATATAGCTCGAAATCAAGAAAAATATATTCTTATGATTTAAGATTTAATTTTCTTGAATGGAAAAGAAACAATGTTAGATGGAAAATAATATTTTTAAATCAAAGCTTATAATTTTCTTAAAGTAGAATTAAATAATTATATATTCTTGAGGTGACAATTACAATATTAAAATAAGAGTGTAATATTGTTGAAATTTAAAATTATTAAATTCTTCTAAGAAGATTATAAATTGTTGCGTATATATGAAACAATGAACGCGTTAGTTTAAGTTTTGATTTGACACTTATTTTTTTCTGTATAGAAAGCTAAGGATCACGTTATAATTTCTTGGATTTTAATAAAATAATAAAAATTAAATACAGTATGTACAATAAAGAGAAGAAATTATAGTCATTTACTTTTTATATTAAACTCGATTTTTGTAAAAAATTTTATATAATTATGGAGAAAAAGACACAGTAATTCTTCACGTCAGGTCATTAACCGTGCTTATCATATCATAATTTCTCTCTTATTCTCGGCATTGTGCGTTCCGAGCGAGTTACCATTAGTTTTCCCAAGGTTAATAAATCTAAATGAGAGATCAAATAAGGGCGACGCGTACGAATTTAATACCTAATATAAAAAATTTCTGACACCGCAAAACTGTGATAATATTTTTCTACCGCGAATTAAAACAAGAATTTCGCGATTCGTCAAGCAAAAATTTCGCCCATGGATGCAGATCGAGCGACGTTACAGGTAGAGCAATGCAACATGCTCGCTCCACCTTTGACCCGCGAGCGATGTCGGGTCTTGTCTTACGCGGCCGGACACATCGCTCTCGGTTTCGCGCCGTAATTCGCGGCGCGGCTCGTGGCCGCGCGGTGGAAACGGATGGCCGCTCCTAGAAAATAAGCGACGTTGGTACATGGGAGCTCGTTACGGCGCGAGAGGGAAAAGTGGGAGAAGGAAAGAGAGAGAGATATCGCGTCGTGGAGAATAAGGAACTGCCGCGAGCGAGCGGACGAACGAACGAAGGAACGAACGAACGAACGAACGGCCGCCGCTCTCGCCCTTACTTGATCTCGCATTTAGATTTATTGGCCTTCGGAAAACTAATGGTAACTCGCTCGGGACGCACGATGCTGCATGCCGAGGTTGAGAGGAAAACCGCGATACGATGCACCGGTGAACGACCCGGCTAGAAGGGCTACCGCGTCTTTTTTCCGTAATTATATGAAATAATATCATCGGAAAGAGGTAGATATCAAAGCGTTTGAAACTCGATAGTAAACTTGATACTGTCACGGAGAGAAGGAAAGTTTATAATTATTAGACGGTTAAATTAGTGATTATTTATTGAAGTAATTATCTGTGTAATTTACTGTGTACGAGGCTGGAGACTGTCACTTTAGTAATTTTCGTGCGTTATTAATTTTAAATAATACAATATTGCAAAAGAGTAATGTTATAAAGATAGACGATAATTTAAAGATATTGTGTAATAGACTTATTATCGACACTTTCGCAAGTGGAGAGTAAGACCAAAGACATTTATTACGCGCATCTCTTTTGAACGACCGGAAGTACACGAAGGAATATAATAAACCAAATATATTGGCGTTGTACACTCGCGACTTTACGAGATTGTATTGTATCAGAGAAGAAAACTTTCTAATTACATGTCCGGAAGGAGAGAATTCTAATTATGGCGACGGAAATACGACTAGAATCGCCGCGGCGCGGGTTAGAAAATCGATAAGCAGTAAGGAACGAGCGTGTCGAGCTCTCTCGCCTTGGGATTTATCGGCGATTAGAGAACTAGCGTTAACGTGCTTGAGAGAGCCTGAGAGAGAATGAAATAGAGAGAGAAAGGAAGAAGGGCTCTCTCTCTCTCGAGGAAGGGCTCGGAAAAGCAACACTCGGTATTCTCAGACTTTTGTTGCACGGTCGCTAGGTACGGATAATTAAGGATAATGGAGACGCCCGAGGGAAGACGGGAATAGATGAGGCATTTCCAGGTGATGGAATATTATGAATAGTACCTTACCGGATACTCCGCGTGGATGCACATGCACAATCGGCAAACTGGTTCTAAGTCTTCTCGAACCAATATTATATCTTCTACTTTATATCCGTTGAAAAACATCCGGCATTACTTGCGATATGAATGCTGCATTAATATCAAATATCGAGCTCATTTATAATTTATAATTAATATAAAATAGTATGTACAGAGTGTTTCTTAATAAGTGCGAAAAATTTTAGGAGCTGATTCTTTGTCGAAAATTAAGGGGGATTTTTCATATAAACATTAGAAAGTTCTGATAAAAAATTGAATTGGGATTGCTAGTTTCATCCCCTTATAACAATACGGGAGACTGAAAAAAATATTAATAAATAACCTTTTTACTAGTAGAAAATATCCACCTAATTTCATTTCTTTAACTTGTTTTAAATTTGAGAAAAAAATAAAAACCTAAATTTTATCCCCATTTTTGGAGGAGTATAACTCCACAGGGAGGGATGTAGGAGTATATGTTTATATGAAAAACCCCCCTTAATTTTCGACAAAGAATCATCTCCTAAAATTTTTCGCAATTATTAAGAAACATTCTGTATATATAGAAATATATGAAAGCATTAATATTTATATCGATATTTTGATTTTAAATTAATTTATGTACGAGTTAATTTTAATTTTAATATTTAATTTTTATTTTAATGATAGATTCTGCATGCGCGAAGATAAAAAATCAATTCTTGAAATTAATATATTGGAGGTTCTGTAATACTTTGTATTTGAGATTTTTTAGTATGCGATATAATTTATTTGTTACGGCTTTATTCGCTTTACCAACAATCGCTTTCATCACCTGTACTTTGCATCTTTATTACTGTGAAGAATTCATTCTACGATCAAATGTACCACCAACTATCGTAATTATTTACGATCGATTCTACGAATATTCTCACGCGCGAAGCCATAAACTTTGTTTGCGCCTTTGCGCATTTTCGAATGCGAAATTTTGCGACGACGAACTCCATTTATTTCTCACGCGAATCATCGTTGGCATTAATCACCGGGGCTCTTGTGACATGTGAGCGTGGCATTGTAAATAAACGCATGGCAATAATTTACGCCGTGGTGGGCAATCAATGCATACGTGCGGGGCAAATGGATTTACCCTAATCGTTCTCGCGCTCCAGGAGGTGAGGGGAAATAGATACAAATTGCGACGTCTTGCGAGACGTCGGGGTAGCTTGTTACACCAAGAGTGCTCATTACCCGTAATATTACCGACTTATACCGAGCCGAACGATGCGCGGAGCCCGATGTAATTGCGACGGCGAAAAGTGAGGAGACTTCTGTAGTTTCTTGCGTTACAAGTTACCTTTTACATTCTGTCTTATCCTTGTGCCTGCGGTTTCTGCGAGACGCTCCTATCCCGCTTTGTTCAGCTTCACAATCTTCTTTCGAATTTTTTTATTAAATCGCAACGACCTTGTTGCATCGATACAGGAAACTTTAGACTTTGATGAATTACATAAACGGGAAGTCGCGCCCACGCGTCCGTATCCGGTATACAATTTTCAGACTGGCTTCGATTACAGGTGGTCTAAAGATCGATGCTTTTCATACATTGCAGTGTATTTGCTGATTATATAATGTAGTCAGTTACGGATAATGAGATTAATGTTTGCCATTCTTGATAATCCTTTATATATCCTAAGTGTGAACGACGGATGTTATTACAATGTAATGATAATATAATCCATTTTTACGGAAATGCTTTTTCGAAATTAGGCATTGATTATTCGTTGCTGACGTGATCTGCAATAAATACTGAATCATTTTAAACTCTGTGTATAATATAATAATAATTCGGCATAAATTATTATTATAATAACTATTAATAATAATATAAAAATATAATAACTATTAATAATAACAAGTACTGTTAATTACATTATGATTAATTGATAATTATGCGCCCACATGTCACGAGAGCCCCGGTGATTAATGCCGACGATGATATGTGATAATTATATGATTATTATTACATAAATTTGAGATATACACATGTCTAAATTTTTTTTTTATAATTTTACCGTATGAAGAAAAAATGATTGAGGTAAAGCGAGAAAGTTATTAGGATTAATCGCTTTTCGTTTCGCAAGAGAACTACTTCTCACACGCGTCGCCGACTTCTGGCGACCTCGTCTTTGGAAACGCGTCCCGGATGGGAAAGGGAAGCGGCACCCATATCCGGCAAAAACTGCTTTCATCGTTGTTCACAATGCAGCCGAAAGCGTGCCTCCCCGTGATCCATTGTGTCGTTGTCCCCGTTTCGAGAAATCCGCTCTTTCCAGCAACGCGACTCCTTCACCTCCCTGCGATAATGCGAAATTTTTCGCTCGTCAAAGTAAACGCGACATCAGCGAACTTTTGTTCTAAGGTGGCTGCGACAATACATCCGCTGCGGATTACGTAACGAAAATATCGGCTTGAGATACGCAAATTATCCCGTGCATATGTGAAAAATGAGAACGAGGACATTTCTCGATTATGCACGTTTTGCCTCATGGCAAACACGAGTCCTTACTCACCTAATAGTTTACGTTTGTCCCGTGAGAAAAATTAGTAAATATTTTAGAAATAATGGTGAGTACATCCAAGAGGGACGTAAAAAATAATTTGTTAAAGATTTTCGCGTAAAAAATTAAAATATTTATGATTATAATTATATAATAGATATTTTTAATATATAATAGATATTTTTAATTTAGTAGGACATTTATTAAAGATTTATTTATTTTGCACTTTATATCTCTAGTTTTGGAAATATTTTTCATATACAATCAATTCCGCGAACCGTAAATTTATTGTTGAATTTTGATTCATCTCTGTCCATCTGATAAGTCCTGAGGTTAACTCACGTCACGATTAATTTTTCTCTCAGTGCTTCCATTTGTCAAGTTTTTACAGTTGAGAATGATATACGGATTGCCTCTCTCTCACGCTTTCTTCCTCTTTCTCTTGCCATTATACTTAATAAATAAGCTGCGATAAGCGATAAAACCAGCTGTTTATCTAGTCACGGGGCTCGTAACAATATCCTTCTCAGATTCAAGAGGCGATTTCTGTAATCTGCAGTAGCCGGTTTTATCGAGAGAGCTAGGCAGACAATACATGCCCGTAGAAAGCCTAGTTCTGCAATAATTTAGCCATATTGTTGCGATAAAAAGTAGTTTAACTTTGATAACTCGTAAGTCTGTAGATCGATAGATCTGCTAAAGAGGTTATGCATGACGGAAAGCAGGTGTAGTAAATATTCACATGCAAATATTGAAGGAAAGGAAGGTTAATTACGTTCTTGACATTCAATAGTTATGATACGAGAATGTACATTACGTGGAAAATTATAGTTTCGATTACAATATCACGATTTTCTTGCTCCGAGGTGGCAATCGTATAATCGTTGGAAACGGGATGAGATCACGTTCGCTTAATCAGCGAGGCACGTCGCGAGACGCGTCACGTTTTCACGAGAAAATCGTGTCGAGCTCGAGCTGTTCTGTCGATGCACCTCATCGATTTTTTTCTCCGGGAGATTAATTTTTTACGAAATAAATAATGAATGCACCGGCAATTTTGCAAAATCCACTGTAAGTAAAAATTTATTTTTTGCGATCGATTCAAACACAAACGCGACTCGATTGTCACGAATTTTTAGGAAATTTTGAAAGCAAATTGCGCTCGAGATTTAAATATATAATTTAATAATTTGATTATATGTGTAAAACTCGATCGTTATGTTGATATTTCTTCGAAGGATTATTATTGCGAGTGCAGTGACGCAATAATAATCCCTGTGACCCCTCCTGTTACTAGTCTATTAGTATGCGTTCTTATATTGAAGCAATTAATGATCCAGAAACAATTCAATCCGATTCAGTGCGCGGTACGCTTGTATATTTTATCGCGATCCCGAGATGATCGCAAGTCCGTCCCGTGGGAGCGAAAGAGCCCAGGATGAAAATTATTAATAATAAAGAACCCATTAGCGTCAGTAACGAATCTACTGTAATCCTCGTATCGTGTAATCGGTATTTGTCGTGGGAAAGAAATAAGCTCTATTATAATTACAGATGAGATTCTTTTCTTCTTACAAGAGAGAAAAAGATATTAGATTTCTTCCATTATGTAAAAATATTTAGAAGAAATTCTCTCTCTCATTTTCTCAATTTCGATTCTATTTAATTATTATTAATTATTAGTAGAATTAATTATAACGTGAACATAGAATAAAATGTTTAATGTAATGATTAATTAATCGTCGTACTTTCTATAGCGTGAGAATTTATTTAAGAGTTGTCATCCACCGAGGACATACTTGTTTTTTGCATTTACATGGGAAATATGTATTTATGAAAGAATGATTGGCGTGTTATTTTGTTCTTCTTAAATTACCCGGCAGTATCGCACATGTAATGTAAAATGCAACTATGTAAATAAACTCGCGTGTACATAATAATGATCCGTTAGCTTGGGATATTCTATTAGGCAAGTGGAACAATGATAGACAAAGCAAATACTTCCGCGAATTCTTGCCTTGGAGTTGGCGCTTATTCATTAATGAGCTGAGAAATATTCGACATGTGCGCCAATACTAAAGAGCACTTATACGTTACATAGCATTACGAAGGCACACGATGCGATTTGTATTCGTTGCAGTAATAGAATGCGTTGCGAGGCAATCTAAACTCACGGTGTACGATAGGAATTCATCCTTTCGCCGAGTCGCTTGTGAAAATCGAATGGCGTGCAACGAGATCCGTTAACTCGAACGCGATTTGTTTTCCTGATTTCCACAACTATATGAAACCGTTAGACGTTCATTAATAAAGATCAATCATTTTCGAAATTTCTCTTAATACTAAAATTAATTCAATATTATTTTATGAAAATTATTATATGAAAATTTTATGAAAATTATTTTAAAAAAATTAATATAATTATCAATACATTAATTTAATAACAATATTAGATAAAAATTAATTAGAGAAGCAGAATTTAATAGATTTTGATAAATATAATTTTATTAATAATAATTTTATTATAAATATAATATTACAATATATATATTTTTGTAGAGTACATGTATATATTTATATAAAATTATTATATTATTTAAAAGTACATATATAGGACAGATGATTTTTTTTAAAGAAGCTACATGTAATTACAGTAGATAACGTTTTGATGGTTTTTCATGAGAGTTCATCAAAATCGTTTGTCTCTCAAGGTCCCTCTCTTCTCCTTAGAGCAAAGAGGATAAGCTATATGAGAGATAAGCTTATCCGCGCGGAAATCAGCGATATGCTCAGGATATCGCCTTCCTGGCGTTGATTAATGATCAGTGACGTGTACGGTCGCGCTTTCTTTGTGCCCTCACGAGAGGATGCGGCGCCATTTCGATTAACCAATCAAGAGTATTGCGTGTTGCCCCGCCGGTGATGATGCACTTGCCACGGGACATTGTAATAAATCGCAACGGGCATCGCCCGCACGTATGCAAAAGACCGTCATTACGCCATTTATTTTCGGAGCGAACGGCGAACGAGCGATTCGGACGAGTAAACATATTTTGTGAATTAATCAATATGAAAAACTGGCGTTGAAGTTGGGACTCTATAATTTCCTCGACAGCTCGAACTTTATTTGGACCAGCCACGTTGCTGGTCCTGAACTTGATATAGAGTGTTTCATCTTAAGTTACTAAATTAATCGCGAAAAATATGACGTAGAGGTAGAACCGTATATTCCTTGTCTTCGATGCGATGTTATACGATCGAATAAATTCTTATTTTAATCAGTTTTATTTTTTAAATATTTTTTTGTAAGATGGTTTTTGAAGATGTACGATCTCGCAATTTAAACTGCAGCATCCTGTATTGAGATTTCCCTCAAAAAGTAATATCTCTCTCGTCGCGTTATAATTTGTGATATTTTCGCGAAATTATCGCAGTTGCTAAATCAATTTCTCTCCCGTGAGAATAATTAAGATGAGAATTAATGATTTTCAAGCGATGATTTACGACGTATATTTCGACGTATATCTCGTAATCGATTATGATCGATAACGCATTAAAATGTATGCGCGGACTTTGTCTTTTTTTTTTCACGATGGCGCGGTAATGGCTCCTCCAGGAAATTCTGGCAATTTTCGTGATTACGCCGCGTGTGTGCGCGCGTGATGACTTTGTGTCGGCGTGATACTGCCGGCAAATTACCAAACTGAGTATCGTCCGGCTTCAAGGTTGGGTCTAATTGCAAAGTTGCTCGTCTCTTCCGAGAAACGAATTATTATGGAGATGCGCTTCGTTTCTCGTTTCGGGATATGTGCACGCGCATAATCCGTAGTGTATAGTAGACGTACGCTGGTAACCGCGTTCTCGATCATGCAGAAGCTTCGCGCTGCCCCGGGATTGCTTTGGGTGGTCACGTTTCGCGCTAAGGCATACTTCCTCCTGCCAGGTTAATTTCTCTCGGTTAGCCTTCCGTCTCTCAAGATATAATCGTAGCCTTCGAGAGGTGCACGGCTCCATTTCTATTAGTCTTCCCTGAATTGCTCTCCTGAATTGGATCTTCTGAATTTTTGACGTCTTCGCGTGTAATTGTGTGCGCGATCTGAAATTATTATGTTTCAATTATACTTTGATTTTAATCACGTAATTCGAGAAAGAAAGTTTAATCTTTTTATATGAAATATTTTATGCATAAAATGTTATTTTTATTTTTTTGAAATTTCAATTTAACGCTTAATTATATTTTATATTGATGAGATTTTATGGAAAGTGTAATATTTGTAATTTACATGAGATTTCGTGCTTTATTTTTGCTCAGTTTATTATATTATATTATTTAAAACAATGTAATAAATTATGTTAGTATTATAAAAATCCATAAATTTGCAAGAAGAGAGAAATTTCAGTTTAATGCAAATCTTCGACATTGACCAAAATTTCACTGCGTTATTCAATTTATATTCAACCGATCGAAAATAGAATCCCGTTAATCTCGCATATGAAGTTCTTGAACGTTTCGCGGTTCAGTATAAGGCACGAATCGCTGGTACGCGAAGACGTTATCCCAAGGTCCGCTAATTATCGTTCCTCCGAACAATAGCCGCGAGCGCGGGGGGCGAGGAGTAGAGAAGGACAAAGACTCTATCGAGGGTTAGGCCCAACAATGAACTCGATCATCCTGGGTTAGATGCGGTAGATAGTCGTCTTCCCGCGTGCCTCGGTCGCTAATAGAGGGGTATAGTCTTCTACTCTTCCTTCGAACCGTCTTACGATGGTTACGAGCATTCTCGTAATGAGTATCAACGTATATTACCATCTTGCAATCTAAAATTACACATTAAAAAATGATTTATTTATGGTTGTCTATAATCATTCAAGTGTTTAATGTAAAATAATAAGTTTCATTAATTTTATTGGATTAGATTAGATTCCTTTAAAATTTGATTTAAATATTTATATTTTATATAATTATATGAACTATATGAATTATATTTTATTTAAATATTTTATATTATATGAACAAAATTAGAGGGATGGAACAAATGTCATTTGCATTCAATTTTTTGTCATTTTTTATATCTTAAACGAATTTTCGAATATCTTTAAAAATAATAATACGATGATTTTAGAGCACGAGAGTTATAACATGCAATTTCTAGCGTAGAAAATAAAGAATCAATTGTAAAGGGCAAGCATTGTCGCGTCCGAATGCTAATGATGCCGAGTAATTATGTAAATCTCTTAGAACGTATGCGACACTTGAGAGAAACGAAGGATGAAATCCAGCAGGAACCGATGCTTGACATCGATTAGATTAACAAAGTTCTGCTGCACTTTTTATTTTTTTTGTGTCTTCTAAACGGACCGCTCTCGATTGAATTACTTGTTTTTTGCGTATAACTTTCGAATCGAAAGTTGTCAGGAGGCAAGATACATCTTCCAAGTGCATCCTCGAGGAAGATGCAACCGCGGCTCGATGTCGTGCCGAAAGGTTGACAAAGTCTATATCTCACGAGTGTATCTGAAAACTCCCTTCTAAATTCCGGTGTCGAGTGTCTCCTCTTGAATGTAGCGACTCGCGTCTCATCGGGGATTAAATTCGCTCGTAGACGAAATAAGTATTCGGACCGACGTGCAATCCATCGATTTAAGATAACATCGAGATCTCGCCTCTTCGCGAGTCTGATGTTTATTTACGAGGCTATACATGAATTTGTGAAGAATGGAAGCTAAATGGGAGATTATGATCAACATAATCTTTATAGTCTAATGCTCATTTAATTTTTAACATGATTCATTATATAATTGACTTTTAAGGAGATATTACTCTTTGAGTAATTATTGCGAAGGATTATTTTTCTTTAAATATTTTTTTATTGCTAAGGATATATAAATAAAAAGATACAAAATTAAAAAAATATTTATTAAAATTGATTTATAAAAATTGATTAAAAATAAAATAATTATAAAAAATTGATTAAAAAAAATAATTATAAATTATATAATTAACTGCGGAAAAATAGACGCTGGAAATTTTTTTAAAGTTGTTAGGATGAGAGAGCAACTTTAGTTATTTAATTTTTCCATTGTTATAGTTTTAAAAGGTTGCACTTTTCAATTACGTTTTCTTACACATCGAAAGCTCACATTCCAATTTCCAAAATTTACATTTTGATCTATCTCGCATTTTAAAATTATGAACTCGCATTTTTAGCGCGACATTAATACTTACATACTTTCGCTACATAATTAAGCGTATCTTAAAGAGTCAGAAATACTTAGGTGGATTAAACCGGAGGAAATCAAATACTTAACGCAGTGCGGGCTCGTGAACTTAATGAGGACCTCTCTGTGAGTAATAGCAGCTCTTTCGAGTCACGTTGATCCGGCAACGGACCGTCCTCCCAAGTATCCTCTTACGACGAAAGGAATCCTCCCAGCGCGAGGACTCCCGAAGGCGGTTTGCGTCGCTACCGCCTACCGCCCTTGTAGAAAGCGGACGTTAAAGCTGGCAAAGGATTAATGTCCCCATCCGCCGGGGTGCATTGTGAATGCTCTCGGGAAGAGACTCGCATCGTGCTATGCATCACTCTGCCGTTGCAGCGCGACTTGCGTACGCGGTTGCGTCGTCCTAAGCTCGGGCAAAGTTATATTAATGATACCGTCGTTAGCTGCACGCCGGGACACTTGTATGGTTGTTCTTACTCGGCAAAGAAGTGCGCCTTGATAAACACGCGCGTCTCCTGACTCGCTCTTCGCGAAACTCCGCGATACGCATACGCATATGTGAATACGACGTGTTGGTCCGCGTAAGGATGCGTAAGGATCCGTAAGGATCTATTTAACATCGAGAAAAGCAACGATTTTACTTGCCATTCTTTTAAAATAATACATCTTTGAGTAAAAAATTTGCACATATTATTATTTTTTAATTGGATGTGTTTTTGACGTAGTGGAGATATAATATCTTTAAACTTTAAACATTTTTTCTTAAACAAAACAAATTACGGAAGGCTAAAAACTAAGCGCCGATGTAAAAGCGTACAAAAGATATGTAATTATTATTAATAATTTACATTAAATATAATAAATCAAATAAAAGATCGAAATACATAATATAAAATAAAAAAGCGTGGCAAACGTTTCGGCCTACTCCAGGCCCTTATATCAATGTCATTACAAAAATATTATAAAGTGTGAGCGAAAGTAATAAAAAGTAAATAACAATAAAAAATAAAAAATAACAATAAAATAATACAAAACAATAAAACAAAAAAATAACAATAAAAACATAAATAAAAAATGTTTTCTTAAACTGAATGAAAGAATGAAAGGAAAATATAATTTAATATATGGTTAAAATAAGGATTCAAAAATTTTGCAACGGACAATATTAATATCGATTTTATTTTAATTTAATCTCTAGTTTATATTATATATTTTATTATATATGTGCACATAGTTTTACTATCGAAGAACAGTTATTTAAATCTGCAGACGATTTCATCGCCTCTTCCTCGGTTAAGAAAATTAAGAAGGCTTCCTTCTAATTTTTTTGCACTCTCTTCGTTTTCCCTTTTCTCACAGCTTTCTTGTTTTCTTCACGGCTGCAACCGGCAGTTTCGTGGATATCAAGACGAGCCGATCTCTCGTTTATTAAAGTTCGAGAGGTGCCACTTTCAAGAGACGAGGGCAACTCTGGAAGATTGGCTCGATGTTATCTCCCGAGTTTGCCCGTTAATTTCGAGTAATTAATGAATAGTGCATCCGCCAACGGTCTCTCGATGAAAGTATCGGGAAAGAAGTCACGAATGGTTCCTTTGAACGCGGACAAGTAGATCAGTTTTGAGTGATTATATTTCTATAATTAAATTATACTGTATATTTTAAATTCTTGAGAGAGAGCGTCTGGATCTCGGGATATATAAAAGCAAAATTCGTTTTATTCTCTTTTAATTCTCGAGGAGAAACGGCACGTTTACTTTCAGTAGATCGGCAGCAGTGCATTATAGATAAATCTGCGAGATGGCAATTAGCCTTGATCTCTTCCTATCGAGAATTTCCTGCGTAATTATGACCGTTTTGGAAATAATGAGAGAACAATTTTTACCGACAACAATATACACGAGAAGGACTGAAGGGAGAAATGCGATGATACTCAGATTGCATTAGGATAACAATTTAATTCCTTTCTCTAGATCTTTCACTTCCACGATGATTATTTTGCAATATACGATTAAGTACATTCACGTCGCATTTTTATTTGGGCGGCGAAAGGAAGACACATTCCTAAATGCTGCGACTAATTTCTTTACCTTTCTAATGCTTCAGGCGACTATTTTCTAAAACAAGTGAAAGTAAATTGTGGAGCATCTAGTAGAATCTTCTAAACAATTTAAAAAAAATTATAAAATATTTTATGAATATAATTTAACACATGCACATATTAAAATGCGTAAAGTATTTTTTATTAGCTATTTTATTTTAGGGTTTAAACTTTCAGAAAAATAATAAAATTTAACGTAATAAAATATATCTAAATGCAAAACTTTAAAACACAGAAAATATAAATGTAATTAAATGACTACGTCACAATTTCTAATTCCAAAGATGAAACTTGAGATGGATTAAAAGCGGCGAACGAGGACATTCTCAACGATCGCAACTCTCGCGTGTCGCCGACTAAAGTTACGAGCAGAAGCGGCATATGTACATCGGCGAACCGCGATTCCTTTTCCGCAGATCGAGTCACCGGCTAGCTTGTAACTCGTTGGGGACTCTTTTCATCGGCGAGAATTTTTGCGGCAATTTATACACGTACAAAGCACATGTTTTTCTAGTAACACTACTCCTATCGCTCGGCCGCTAGGGAGGAGTTAACGTTTCATTCCGGCTCAACGAGTTCGTCGGAAAAATAATTGCGGTCTATGCAATGGTCGCGTGCGCGCGCTCGCCGTGATATTCTTATAATTCTTCCGAAGGCAATCCTGCCTCTCTTGAAATGGCGCGTTGCGTCAGCGGCAGAATTCGATCGATGTTTTTGCATAGCGATTTATCCCAGGCCTCGTTTCAGGAATTCCTCCAGTGATCGATTGAATTGAAAATCATATTTAAAATCTACAGATACAATTCTTCTACATCATCGGTTCCAATTACATCTTTGAGGGTTTCTACTATACTTAATTTGCCAAATTCAGATGGACATCTTTCGATATTATCAACAACCTATCGCTATCCGGCGATTGTGCCAGCAATATACATGTGCTAAGGGCCCCAGAAAGGTCCTTAGGCGATAAGAGCTACCAAATGGACTTGTTAAACAAGATAGATAATTTTTTTCACATGAATCAGCGCTCAATCATGCTCAATAGTAATGGTAGTTTGAAGCCGAATACATTGAATATGTTCGTAGATATCGTAGGTATCGCGATAAATCGCGATGTAATTACACACGAGTTTGCGTTAAATCGGCGAGCGCAGATTCTCGGTGACTTTGTATGCATTTCCTTTCCAACTCGAGGTCTATCGTGTTGCGCGACGGCAGCACGAGAACGTCTCTCTTTAGTGACCATTAATTGGAAACGCCACACGTTATTTCATGATGGCGATGATAAACGGGTTAATTTTAATGCACACCCACAATCACTGAGACGCAGAGTTTATTTAAACGATAATGATCATCACGCGAGAGCTACAAACGAATACGTAATCCGTGAACACACACCTATCCGACTGTCACTAAATAAGATTTTGATGAAATTGGCATATGAATATATGCTTTACCTATGGATTCATAATTTTTTATAATGTTCATGTACAGAATATTATTCCGTGTTCTATAGAAATTATTTTCGTATCAATGTCAAATTAAGAATATAAGCCACGTAAAACGCAATAGTAAAATATTAATATAAAACATGGGTTGACGTGTCATAATTTAAAATAAAACCGTTTAAATAAAATAATAAAATTAATAATAATAATAAATAATAATAAATAATAATAATTAATAATAATGATAAATTAATAATAATAATTAATAATAAAATTAATAAATTAAAAATAAAATAAAATATTTTTTCGGAATAAATAAGTCTTTGATAAGTTATCTCTCTCCCTGGAATTCTTGTTATTAAAAATAGAAATCCACACACATGGAAAGAACTAATACACTTATAAAAATGTATGGGCACGAAATATAAATGGAGTAGAAAAATAGGACCAGCAGAACATCAATAAACGGCGGCTTGTAAGCTTGGCACGCTAAGACGATTAGTATTGTCAGTGCTCGACATCTGACAAGATGTTCTTCGCAAAGGAAATCCCTTTCGTTCCGCTCTATCAAATTCGCATACCTGCACCGCCGCATGCATCACACCATGCATTTGCATGTGTTCCCGTCATTTCGGGATGATTTCTCGCGGGCTTTGAAAGCTCGCTGTCACAACGCGAGAGAAAATACAGACTTCAGGTGGGCGGCAGGTATGCGGCCGCCGCCGTCGCCTTCGGCGATCTAATCCAGTGCATTCCAACCGAGGTGTCCGGGAACAACACGAAGCTAGCCAGCCCCGCCACTTCTAAGGCACACCCCGCCTGTAATATGCAGATGAGAATATAAATATGAAACAAGAGATCACGGAGCCACCTACAGACAGCACTGCAATGCGCATCGATGCACCGCGGATGCAACCGCGAAGAAAGTGGAGGTAGTAGGAGGAGGAGGAAGACGAGGCGAGAAGGTAAGACCTCGCAAAAGTGTCGGGAAGGATATCGAAGGAGAAGCATAGGGGAGGAGGAAGATTGAGGGAGAAAAAGGGAGCGTCTTGTTGCGCAGGAAGTGGACCTGGCATCTGATCGTCCTGCGGCGTCGGGCGTAACAAGAGGTCTCGGTATCGTCGTGCATAGGTGGTCTAGTTCTACTGCGAGCTCTTATCGCGCGTAGCTCTTAGCGAGCGCTATGAAATACGCATCAGAATTGCAAGATGCGACACTTAGACTCGTAATCAAGATAAGTGCGCGAGAGATTCCGTTCGAAAGATATCATATGGCGGTGACTTTAAGATTCGGCGTGTCTTGGCGATATGAGGTGTCAATATGAATAATTAGTCAATATAAAAAAAGTTTTGACAAGTTCAGGAATGAGAGATGAATATAGCGACATAATTTTTTTTACATAAAGTTAAATACTTAAAAATTAAAATTTTAATTTTAATTTTGAAATATCTAGAAATATAACATGCGATAGAAATGAATTTTTCGCACAATATTTTAGAAAAGGAATGGATTATCTGACAATTTATTTTATAGTAATTTTAATATAAAATTAAAATTAAATCATTGATATTATATTAAATTATTGCACATGATTTAACGGATTCTAACCGATTATTTCATCTTCCTTCGATCAGACTCCGTCATGCCTCGATGATATGCGTGCGTTGACCTCGGTACCGTAAAAGCGTAAGGCACGATCTGATGATCCTCGGGCGACAGCGGATTAACGAGGGGACTTTAGATTGTAAAGCATAGGTGGTCTCTCTCGTAAGTGCACTTTGTCGTCTTGATAGATAAGCGCAGTGCAAGTATTACACGCTGTTGGACGATATTGCGTGCCTATCGACACGTCTATTGTCGAGTCGTGCAAAGCCGCCTTCTCATTTTTCAAAAAATCGTTCGTAAGGTATATATAAATTTTGCAGATAATCGCTACACGACGAGTACACGATACCATGATGTGCATTTAAGTTTATGCAACTATCACGAGCAATAAGAAGCAGTCAAAAATCTGCAAATCTCAATCGAGCTGCATCAAATGCAGCGAATTTTTTCTATATAATATACAGTCAGTATTTTGCAATTCACGTGGTTTTTTTAAATGCATTTTTTTATTTTGCTCTCTTTTTTATATTTATCAATTTCGATTTTTTTATAAAAACGATTCTAGTAAATTATTTTTGTCAATTACTCGATAAATGTCGCATATCTAATTTATATTTTATACATATTTTCTAATTAAAGCATATCTACTTAATTCTAATCATACATATCTACTTCACATATATTTTCTAATTAAAATATCAATAGTTATGAGATATATAAAAATAATGTTGTGAAATGACAATTGATTCTGCTTTCTTCTAGTATCTGTATGCTTAACTGACATGAATTGAAAGTGATTGAAAACTTATTCTAGATAAAAATTAATGTTGCTCGAATAGTTGGAACGATTAGAAACTGCATTGTTTTTATTTTGCGTTAACATTAATAAATTCTCGCGTTCTCAGTTTTTCAATCCATTTTATCGGATTAAGATTAAGCAGCGTGAAGCAGATGATGATTTCTAAGAAAGCGCGCGGTTATTTAGAGATCATAAACCCGGTTAATCTTCCGAAATTTTATTTTCCGTTTTCTCTTCTTAATTTTACTTTGTTTTCTCTTTGGGTCGCAGTAATGATCGGTTGTTAAGTATGAGAATTACTCGTGGAAACGAGATTAACGTCTGCAAATATCCGTCGAACGGAAATTAAGACTGACCACTTTTTTTTTGCAATTTACAGCTTTACTTTCGTTTCATTTAAACTCGTGCAATAAAATTATTAAATGGTCATTAGTCCTTTGTGAAATCAAGATACAAAGCTATGAATCATTAAATCATTTCTTTTGAAATTCTAGGCAATCTAAAGTAATGAAGATATTTTTGTGATTAAATGAGTCATAAATTATATTTCTGTTTACATTCCAGGGATTTAAAAAAACATTTGATTTTTGAGTTTATTCAAATTAATTTACGACATATATAAATATTTCTCAACGCGTTTTTGTGTTTGATATTTTTACAATTTTTAATTTAATTGAAAATTGCTCAATCATAGAAGTTTCTCTTTAGATAATTCAAATAAAAGCTTTTTCTTCATAAAACAATACATTTTTTTAAACTTTTGATTAATTTAGATTCACGATACGGTTGAATAGAATTGAATGTTACTGATTTATACCAAACAACTCTTTCGTAAAAATTCTAAAGTTATTACTCTATTCATATTTCTTTCGTAATATAATGTAGTTATGGACGTGAAAGGTGGAAATTTAACAAGTAATTCTTCGCTAACGTTCTCTCAAGAAAGACCTCAAAGTATTTTTTGAATTATCTTCATATTTGAAATTAATTAAAGGTTCGTATGATAATATTATCATATAATAATTAACATCCCAAGACGCGATGGTTTTTCTTTCACTGTGGTACTTTTCCATGGGAATACGCGTGCACTTTCGTGCGAGCCGCCGCGGTCTTATGAATATAATGTCGTCATGATTCCACACGCCTGATTGTGAAACCGCTTGGCGGTGCACATAACTAAACAATGGCCGCACCGTTCTTAGCTATCACTCGCGTGCCGGACGAAGAAATCCTGTGTATTTGTTTCTCGTGAAACGTGCGATCGAATCCTTTATCGTTCAACAGACTCGTTAACCCATGATCGAACGGCGCTGATTTTTTTTGTAACGGTCTATCTCGATTCTGGAGCGATGCAAATAATGCGTGACACGTGTTATGAGAGAGAAAGTTGCAAGTAAATTATGACGTTGTCGATAGTTGACGTGGAAATCTATGCATTCTCTGATTGAAACTCTATTAAAGCTTGTATCTCTACAATCATCTTAATTAACTTTTAGACAGATTTAGATCTAAATAATAGCTGAAAATATTAAAAATTAAAATGGTCTCCTATCTGTTCCCCGATAATAATAATATACATTACACGTGATTTTTATTCGATTTTTTAACATTCCATATGTGTTTCTTTCATTTTAATAAAACGCTACCAAGATTTTTGTTAATAATCTATGCAATATTTTAAATTTGAACGTTAATATGTACGAGACTCGGTCGGAGCAGACGTGCCTTTGAGTAACATCGCTTTATGCAACATGACACGCGTTGCGCTTGCAAAGTATTGCGAATCCGACATCTGGTAACGTGGCCGGGTACAATGGCAGGAAGGCGGCTGAGAGAGCATTTTGCGGCGGCTGTGTTGTGTTATGCGTCGGAAGAAAGAAAAGGAGGTGGAGGAGGAGGAGGAGGAGACGGAACGAAACCATCTCTTCGGCTCTATCGGAGCTGCTCTCGTCCTGCTCCTCCTACGATGAATCCCGCGAATGCATCCCTCGCGGTTGATCCGAACCCGCACGACGCGGTTGGGCTCTGTTATTTGTCTACAGGCTGCAGAATCGCGCGCACCATAAAATTATCGGACGAACAGGGCGTGCGTGAACCGAGACGAGGAACGTGACCGTGAACAGGCAGAAACGATCGAACAACGAGGTTGCCTTTCTTGTACGCGCGATCACATCACTCGTTGACCCCCTGCGCACCGTGGAAATAATTAAAATCGCGTGAGTGGCATAAAAATCGCGCGACTAAATCGATTAAGAAATAACGCGGATGAAAAACGGTGAATATAAAACATCGATCTTTCCTCTTTGAAAATTAAATTGAGTCCTGTCACAGAATTATTAAGATATAAGATTTTTATTCTATATTTAATTTATGTGTATTCAATATATTATATTTAATTTATGTAATCATAAATTTACTTAATTTTAATTCATGTTATTTATTTGAAATAATATAGACAAACTTGCTTATCTCAGGTGTTGTAGCTATCCTAGCATTTACTGCAGCCTTCGTGAATATACGTATAATTATTCCTCGTGACGTGTGAATGACCCCGCATCGAGAAACTGGTCGAGCTCATTGATAGTCGAATTATACTTTCAGTGACGTATATTTCATAGCGCGCTGTAACTTTCACAAACGTAGTTCTAGTGTAGAGAAAAGTGCCAATCGATGCGTCACGAGAATTTTTTTTTTAAGTTGATTAAATAATGTGTCATAAAATCTCCAACGGATACGAGTTTGTACGTTTCTACTTTAATGTCTTTAACATGTTCTTTTTATCATATTTACGATAGAAATACCGTTACGTGATGAAACTCGTTACTTTGGGGCGAGAATTTTAAGAATCGAATGAGCTTAGTATTTATTTATTAAAGAATATACAGAATCTTGTTAATAATGAATCTTCGCGTGTCCCGTTGTAGAGATTATCGCGAATGAAAATACGTTTTCTCTTTGAAGTATGTGGCACGAGGACGTTCTTTATGACTGCCTCTTGTCACCAGCGCGCGGTGCGGCGCATGATTCGCATTACAATGCGTGTCGTCCGTGTGGTTGAAGTATGTATACTTCAAAGAATCCTGATTCACTTCATTAAATTATGGCCTATAAATCTAAATCGGTAATCGGTAATGCGGCTTTTCCTGTCGACGATTTTATTTTCTCAATTTATTAACGCTGAGCGTACAAGCATGGATTTATAAGAAATGCAATATTAAACGGTATTAAAATAATTAATTAAAATTGAGTAGATTAAACTAAACGAAGAAATAATTTTTGTATGAATATAACTGCGTACAATTTATAAAATATATATTTTTTATAAATTGATTAATATGATATAATTTTTAATATGACAAGTTTATAGAAAAAAATATTCTTATTTCAGTCTATAAAAGAAAACAGAAATCTCATTATATTTTTGAAGTATTATTTACACATGCATGATGTTTTAAAATATAAATTTATAAATCATTGTTATTAAATAACATTCGTTTTCAGCTATTATATTTTACAACATTCTATACTAAATAATATAATGTGAACTTCGGCGTTTGATGTAAATGCGTGGGGCTGATGCATTTCCGGAATTCCTGCAATAATTGCGAGTGCAAACTTGTGTGTAATTTATTAATTTTTTTTAGATTCAAGAATAACAAGTGCGCAAGATGTACAATATAAATGAATAAATTTCCGCGGACCTCGGGTCCCCGCGTTCGGAAAGAGGAGACGACCCGCGACGACGACACGCTCAACCTGCTTTCATAATCAGAAAGCGCATCGCGGCACGTGTATCCACGGCCTTTGCTTGTTTCGGCTCGCAAGATCACGAAGCCTGTGTACGCTAATTGATCAGGTCCAAGCGTAGTTCCAACGGAATGCCCTTAGGGCTCGTTCGAGTTGGATAATGAAGATGCGCCAGCACGACCCTTCCTAGAAGCGTTCCGATGCACTTCTCTCTTTTCCTCTGTCTTCTCTGCGTTCCCTACGTCTTTCTTCTTCTTTTTTTCACCTCATCGTTCCTATGCATCGAGATTCCCTTCGACGTATTTATATCTGGCTCTACTGGGACCGACTACTACTATTCGTACCGAGGGATGCATCTCGATTTTATCCGCGGGTGTTTATAAATTTGGTTAATAGAACGGCATCATCTCTCTTCGCCCTGAGCGAGAATTACAGAGGCGAACGTGCGGCGCCGAGAAGCGATGATCTACAATCACCCCATGGGAATAACCGCGTTTCTTCTTACATGCCTCTCTTACTTTGGATTCGCGTGAAATTATTTCGGCATTACCGGCGCTCCTTGTATCTTCAATTATATTTTCGCAATCCCTGGATATCTAGGATAGCGACGAGAAATAATTCGTATGCTCTAGGAAAGTATGTATATATGTGCTGCACATTCAAAATTGCTTTTGCGCGTTTTCAATTTTGCAGTTAAAAATTCATTTCGAGCGAGTATGCAGAGTCAGGAATTGCCTCGCAAATTTTTAGCGATGTAAACATTCGAAAAATGAATGCGAATTGGCGAACGGGAAGAGATAGCACCTCATTAAAAAAAATCGATGTGATAAATCATACTGGTTGAAATGAAAGATGCTAGAGGTCTTCGGCGCCGGGTTCGCCACGTCTTCATCGGTCTCGTTTGCGCAGCTTGTGTTCCTCTCATAATTCTCTCGTAGGTGCTCTTCGAGAGGGTCGATTCCCTGAAAAGGCAGTTATAAAACCAAGGTTTTTTAGAGCGTTGCACGAAGAAAAAAATCGCGCGAGGTCGTAACACGTCGGGATTTATTTCGCGAACGGGACATTAACGTCCGTATGTAGATGAAGTATACCGAAAAAAGGCCACGGACGACAACGGAACGCTAGAACCTTCTAATATACCGGGTGCTGAATGATGCAGACATTCAACGCAATCTTGTTGCTGCAGCAATTTTTTTTATGTAAATAACTTTGTAATGTAAATAGCTTTTTAAAACTCATTCTTTATATTTGCGTTTGTAATAAAAGATTTATAAATATTATTTATATTAATTACTTAAATAATTTAGTAATTAATTAAATAATTTAATTTAATTACTAAATTAATTGATGCAGAGAATTAAGAGAATTATATATCGACCGACAAAGGAATGAATGCGAGTGCAATCATTAATTTAAAAAGATAAATTTTTAATCTCCCTTCATACCTTCTTTAGACAGACATGTTCTCCTATCCTCGTCATAGAGGCAATCTTTCACAAGATGAATAAGCGTGTACACAAGCGCAGGACCGTTTCTAACAAGCAACGTTGTATCTATTATCGCACCTGCCGTCTATGCGTCTTACAAGCTTCCATTTAGAGTTTGATCGTGTGTCGAAAAGACGAACGCTTGGGTTGGCGCGAACATCACGTTTACTTGCATAGAATCGATTACTTTGTGGTCCTCGTACTCGCATTCGATACTTACAAATGACTACACAATAAGAATATTCAATCTCTTCACCATGCAAGCCTTTTTAATGTTGGACGTCAACTCGCGATGAATAAACGTCGATGCTTTGTCACGGTTACACGAAATGAAAAAGCGACGAGGACGTTTCTCATTAATGTTAATGAGCCTGATAAAACGCGGGTTGACACAATGATAATTTGGACGTGATAATTTGTGTAATCTTCTCTCGATTATCTACGAAGCATGAAGGCATTACGCAATAGAAGTGTACAAAAATGGAAAAACGTGAGGAAATGTCGGCGTCCTTGCTTTGGAGAGCAAATATGAAGAAAGAGTGTCAGATTAGCCATCATGAAAAAATATCAAAAAATATGAAACCTAAATAAATCTTAAATTCCATGGAATCGGAAGAACCTTAGGTTCTTTTCGAATCCCACATATCTAGTATTTGAATATATGTACATATTAATTAAGGTACATATATTTTTAAATAAAACTGGTCAAAGAATTCTTTGATTTAATTCAAGTAGTCTTAGTTAATAAAAAAATTAATGCAAAATATAAGAATATTTTTATTTTTAATATACTATTATAATTCTGCATCTTAATTTTTAATAATCAAAATAATCTAACATTTTATTTAAATATCTCTCATCGTGAAAAATTAAAAATTTTTATTTGAGAATTAAAAATTAATAGAAAAAAACGATCATGAATAGTTAACACTTTCTTTGATGAGCAAGGACAGGTGGAAGCCTCAGCGAAATTTATTTTAGTCACGCACTTCCTTGGTCTTCGATCAGCTCGTTTTAGCCAGACGCACTTTAAATATCTGCTTACCGTCAGATTAATCAGCATTGTTTTTTATACATAGTCTTACGTCTGAAGCTTTCTTCGTCAAGGCGCTTCTCAGAAGCATTAGCGTGCTTTATGTAAGAACCGACGCGTAAGGAAATCGCTAAGAATAACATCGTGCATGCAATGTTTGACAAGCATACTTTAACTTTCTCTTATCGCATAGATTTTCGTCACGTTAGTCAGCACGAAAAACAATTGCAATCATATACATCGAATATGCGAAATGTTGACTCATTCACGATGAAGAATAATATAAATTAGTTTAAAAAATATATCAAATACAAGTTACTTTATAAAGTTTCTATCGAAGTTTTGATATTTCTATGCGCGGTATCTTTTACTGAGAAGCTTTTTACTTCTATAATATTCATTAGTTATTAGAAGATAGTATTTTGTCGCGTATGACTGCGTTTCTTTATTTCATAAATCACTGGTTTGCTAAATGTTTATAGAAGCGTTACATTAACGTAGTCAGTCAGCAAAAAAAAGTACTGTTATTCGAAATATTGGTCATTCGACCTCATTTTCCTTTTCTTCGTCACGGACTTATATTCGCATAATTTCTCGCTTTCTCTTCACCTTCATCTTTCAAAACGCCGAAAGTGTGCTTATTACATACGTTCAGAGACGAATTACAAACTTTATCTCCGGATTTATCTTAATCTTAATTTATATTAATTTTATCCGCGGAATCAAGCATCACAAGTTCCTTTATTCTTATTTTCTATGCATTAATGTGCTCGCAAAATTGCAAGCGAATCGTTTCAAAGAGAAAGAGAGAGAGGGGGGAGAAAAAGAAAAAGAAAGAGAGAGAAAGAACATGAGATCGAAAGAGTCTCGTTATCAGTAATACATTGCGCGTTTGCTTCCTTTGCACATTTAAAGGATTGCGGAAGGATCTGCGGAAGGGCGAAACGGGTTTCTGGGACCGGGTTACCCACATAGAGATTCGAGGCTGTCTACTTATTCCGATTGCATGTGCGCCGTTTAGTTCGTTGCTCTCTGGATCGACTGTCGTGGCGACTGCTCGTTCGGTTGCTCTCTCGCTCTCGCTTGCCGCCCACAAACACGCAAATGAAGATATTCCCCCTGTTTACACACGCGGCCCGGTCGACGGAGGCCAACGCCTCATAAGTGTGTCGCCGACATTACCTCGAGTTGAAATAGTCTTTATCCACGACCGGCCTCGCTATATCGTCGTCTTCGGGGGGAGGGAGAGGTTCGTCAACCCCGTTGCATCCTCGTCGTATCGGCTCTTCATCGTTGTCACGTCACGGAATTGCGATAACCTGTCGCACGCGCGTCCCCGCTCGGAGAATCGCCGTGTCGAAGGATATAAAACGTCCAGAGATCGCGTGCATCGTCGGAGTTTTGATGGAAGTCCTCGATACGTCGCGCTGTTACGTGTCTAGTGTTTAATGAACCGCACGAGGATGCTTGCGCGGCGCATCAATCCTGCTGCGCACGATCTAGATTGATACATTGAATGGATAAATGATAGCGATAAATGCAGAAGTGTCTTTTAGATTTTATTATTTCATCCCTACATTTTTCATGTTTTTTTATAACAATCAAAATATGATAAATATATATGAATGGTATGATTTGATTTATTTGTACATGTCTCCAAAAGTCAAGAATAGAATAAACTATATCCTGGATGAGTTTTTGTAGGATATAATTTTTGCTTTTCATAACTTGGAATCATTTGCACAATAAATTTTGTATAATTTAATATTACAGACAATCTTATTAATCTATTAATTTAACGTGTTTTAACGAGATTATTTCATATCTCTGAAAAGTTTGTATTTTACAGTAGTTTTTAAAATATTCTCGAGTCCTACTTATTTTATTTTTCGTCATTATATTTAATTACATGTCTCAAGAATCATTGAGTTTATCTTTGCATTAAGTATTTCAAGTCTTGAATTAAAATGCTGGGTAATCGAAGTTTCACCGCTCTCGTTCTGTCTGGTTTAGATCATTGATTGACTTGAATAATAAAACTGTGTCATGAACGTGGTTGACTCGCGTTGCAGAATGGGAGCGCGCGTTGCACTCTCATTCTATCGTCTTTCGATTCATTAGCGTGAATGATCTCACTTGTGTCTACGCAATCGTGGCGGTAGATTAACAATGAGCTGTCCGAGTCATGCGGATTTTTTGCGCAAAAGCCACGCGTTTCACGCGTGTTTCATCTTTCTTTGAGGACGAGATATAACTAATAGTTCTCATTAAAACGATGTGAGGTAAAAAACCTAAATTGAGACATCTGCGTCATTATTAAATGTGCCAGACGTACGACTTAGAAATCGTAATAGCATTTATAATCATTCAATTTACTAGGTTTTGCGGCGATTGACCTAGCGAATTGAGGTAACTCATGCATTAATGTGTTGAAATAATATATCTGTATAAAGAAGAAAATCGCAAAAAGCAACTTTTTTTTCAAAGAGGTATTACGAAATGTAGAAATTGATTTCAGGTTATCATTTTTCTTGATATTTTATAGATTATTTTTTTTTATTAAAGACTGCTCGTCTATTTGATAATTCCGACTCTTTTCGATTGATTTAACGGATCGCATCTTTGAAATTATATTCGCAATTTATATCGATATTTGTCGTAACAAAATATATCTTTCTATCGATAAGAAAGCGTGGTTGGAACAATGGACATGAAGATGATACCGGTCGTCATAAATGCCAGTATTCTGACAGGCTCGGTTGCTCGTAAAACGTGCGTATGTGGCAGTTTAAGAAGCTATTCGAAATTGTCCAGACAGGCACATTGCATTCCGCTCGTGAATGCAGTAATAGTCATTCTAGGATTTCTCGGCCATGTTCTTGAAGTGAACCTAGAATTGTTATTACCGTATCGCTAATGGTTATGTCCAGCGACGTAGCTCTGGTACAGTGTAAAATTATGCAGATTGTAAAAACTTCTCTTTGTTAGTACAAAAAATGTGTAAATCTCTGCTTTGTTGAAAGAAAAATTCTATAAATTAGAGTGGAAAAAACTCCATACAAATATTAATTTATTATAATTATTAAATTAAATGACGAATTTTTTTCATTTTGATGAGTTTAATTTGCCTTACATTGTTTGATTTAAAATATACATTATAATAATGATATATATTCAGAAGATGCCATTGATTTTTTTTTATTTTTATTTTATATTTTTATTTAAAACAATCTTGCAATGACCATTAATTTTTACGATTTACGTTATGATCTTTGTTTTGTCAGCATGTTGAGCGACAGCATCTCATTGTTCTAACCACACCTTCGAGTCCATTTTTTTCTTACATACTTACACGAGACATGAGGTTGATCCTTGGACGCAGATCATGTCAGCTGACATCAAATGATTCGCTTGTTTATACGGGGTGAAAATACTTTCTAGAAAGTTGGGCGGGTCGCATGTCTATCATATATTCTCGACGAGTTATTGAGAATAGTCTAAAAGAAGTTTCATGAAATGTCAATTGATTCTGAATAAATTATATTTTGAATTTAAATAAATTATAAATATATTTTATGTCAAAATAATACATACTTAATATTAATGAAATTTATATGAAATTTTAGTTACTTTAAAAATAAATGCAAATTTTTTTTATGTATTTTACATTACGTCAAGATTGCTATAATAATGCTGCTAACGTTTCTTTGTTCCTAGAAAAAATCACAATGTTTTTTTTTTTAATTTTTATGTCTTGAATATCTTATTTATTAGCTTTCAGATAATATATGAATAAATATATGTTTCAAAATTAATTGAAAAAATTTAGCGTAAAATCTATGTTATTCATTTTTGACATTAATAAAATTTGCTTTAGGATAAACATACAGTTCATAGAACATCGGTTGGGTTATGTAAGGCCTTGATTGAGTCAAGGCCCTCTTCTCGGAGAGAATCTTCGGAAAGAACCTTTTTTCTCAGGATTCGTCGTAGAATCATATGTTTAATAACTTATGCGTTATACAAACCACTTTGTCTTGCTATACAAACCACTTGTTGTTTGCTGACATCCATCGATTTTACGTGAACATGTAACACACATTATCTTTCCTCCTTCCGTCTATATTTTATCCTTTCCGGAAGATTTATGCACGAGATTTCCTCTCTAGGAAACGCTACATAGTTTGTAGATATGTAAATGTCTGAAAGCGAAGCAACTGAATAGGAGTTACGAGAAAGAATCCTGGATTTGTATTTTTGTGTGGCTCATCTCTCTTGTTCTGTTCGCGCTGCGGTTATCCTGCGGCATTTAACAAGCGATGCGCACCACAATTTTGCACAATGTTCGACGTAACACACAAGAGTCTCTGTTGGAGAACTCCGTTGGAAACTCGTCGTCCATTATCTTGGCACAAGGTGGCAAATTAATTTGCCAAGAATGTTCGCCGACGTTTCCGTAACTAAATACTTTACAGACGTACATTTATCTTTCTGCCACAGGCTCGGAGGATAGAGATTTACAAAGCCGTTGTTGTTAGAATGTGAAGAGAGCGAAATAAAATGTGAAAGATTCTTTCTCTTTCTCTTTTCTTTCTTCTAAAAAATTATTTAATACTCGAAAAAAGGTTTTTAAATTTTCAATAAGAGATATTTTCTTCATTTAAAAAAAATTAAATTTTCTATTTTAAAAATAGATAGTAAATAGATATAAGTATTTAGGAAGCTAGATACATTTATTTTTTAATGAAAATTTGGTAGGATTTTTACAGAATTTTCTCAAAAAATAAAATTGATATTAAATTGTTCAAAAAATTTATTGACATATTGTCTTGATATAGCAATATATCAATGCTTTTGATTGCGCTTGATTTTATTATATCATTAATTAATGATTAATCAATGCACTCTTATAACAATCAGCGCCTGTTCATCGCATGATTCGCATGAATAATAATTGTATTATTTATTCTAAACCAAATAGTATTTTAAAAAAAAGTTATCTTTCGCATATTTCGTATGGGAACGTGCATATGAGACATACGACACATGAGTTATATCGCATTAGAGAGGTATTGTTTCTGTTGTTACATAAGAATTAAGTTTAATTATGTATATTTTTATAATTCTTTCTGTAATAATTAACGATGCAAGATATTATTTCGATTTAAATTCGATAATATACATCGAAATTTGCGATAATCGCGCGATTGTTCAAAGGGCAGAAAAAGCGCGAATGTTGGTCTAGTGCTTTGTCGACATCGTGGAGTCCCACGACATGGGCCGCGTTTCACGCACACGTACGCGCTATTCAAGCGAATCCTTTACCCGCATGCACTCTCGCTCTGTTATGTTATGCAATCGGCGGAACGGGGAGTCTTGAGAAACAGGCCGAGATGGAGGAGGACGCCTGTTGCAAATTATGGCCGGGAGGATGTAGTCTAATGGGAAAATGTTTTCTGTTGCAGGTAAGAAGGACTCTCGTCTCTTGCTTTTGCCACGTTGATTCCCCACGACGACGATCTGCCCGAAGCTACGAGTGCAATCGAAGCGCACTGTGTTGTGTTTAATCCTTTGCGGCGAGATTTATGCTCGTTCAGGAATTGCGTTTCACATCCGTTGCGAATGCTGGAAGTTGCACTTCGGAAAGAATTCACGAGGTATGTTGAAAAAGTACGCTTTTCAGAAATAATATGTAATTGCGATCGGCTGAGAATTGCGAGCAAGGAAAGTTGCAAAATTGTTGACATACTGTCGATTGGGAAAAGACTTATATAAAGCGATTACATGATATTTTTATTTCGGAAAAACTTGGATAATTTATAATAGTGATATTTATATATTTGAGAAACTTTAATAAATTTACATATTTCAGTTACACATAAAAATATATTTTAAGTACTTCAGTAAAATGTTTATAAGAAGTAAAAGTTTGAAGGTTAAAAAATTAGATTGTTATAAAATTAGAGAAATTTCGTAACAAATTTTAAAAGAATTTCACAAAGTTCTGATTGATTCGAATTTTTCTTTAACAAAAATTCTCAACAACTATTGCTTGGATTTTTATTTAAATTTCGGAAAAAATATAAATTTTTAGCTCGAATAATTTTCGAAGAAAATATAAATTTTTAGCTCGAATAATTGTCAAAGAAAAAGCTTTAACCCGCGGCAATTCTTGTCGACCGTTCTCAATCTCATAAAGTAGATCACGAATCGGTAACATAATCGTGGACATGATTATGCGTAATATCGACATTAATGAGCGGCATCACTCATGAGGGGGAAGAGAGGAATCGTGACATCGATTGAGGGGCCTTGCTTCAATAATCAACGATACACATCGCCGCATGCGTTCGCGCGGACATGATTTCAGTTTTGATTAAATGCACACTCGTAATCTCACCCTCGCATGTTACCGCAATCAGGTTACAGCGTGTGATGAATGACGGAATCGACGTTTCACATCTATAAGATATGCTTCATTCTGTCAAGAAATATTGATTCTCATTCGATATCAAATATGGATATTAGCATACTACAAGTATTCTTTAATTCAAGAAGAAAGTGAAAAGTAAAATATGTCGATACGAAAAATATTGGATATAGAAAGGAGAAAACTCGGTTGGCATTCTAATTCATAGGCATTGTTCTATTTGGGGGAAGGGGGAGCAAGATGGGGAAAGTCGATCGAGGTTCTCTCCTTAATCGTTATTCAGTATCGACACGGAAAGTAACGTAATTGTAGCGTAACACGGGCCCCAGGTGGCGATAATTGTGTCGTTTCCAAACTAGTATGCCTACACGACGACCGGAATACCGCGACGTTTGCCTCTAGGCCAACGCACACAAGGCTAGGATTTATTCTCAATACACTTTCGTAGCGCGCTAATTTCATCTCTCTTCGATCTAGTTCTCTTCGTCTAACCGTATAAAGCTGCAAGGCTGCGACGATGCAGACGTTGAACGGTAACACAACTGCTTACTTATTTCTCCGTTCGCACGTTTGTCGCTCCGAAAATGGCATCGTGTGCATCCATGGAAGGTGCGATATGAGATGCATTCGCGATGAGCCGAGATCCTTCGATCGCAAGAAATCGAACTCGTCGATAAACGATCAATCTTATTTAAAATTTAGAAAATTTATTAATATATATAATTATTTATTAAATTATTTACGATATAATTATATTTATTTGCTTTTATTTATTAAACGATGTAATTATACTGCCTGTTGAAATAAAATCATAATTTTGTTTCGCGCGACAATGGATATAAATTTTATTATACTATAAATTTATTTTGTATGTTTATTTCGCGATTCAATTTATGAGATTTTATTTTTATATAGATGTTACGAGATGATAACTCACATTGCATCAGTAATTTATATATGCGAGCAGAAAACGCGATACTAGAGGAATTAACGAATCATAAAAATAACGTAATGCCGAGAAAGACGTTTTGCGAAATTATATACGCACGCACGTGACACGCATCCTCGGCATACCGATTAAAAGATAATTCGATACGTGGGCAACGGTGCGCGTAGGAGTCGTGAAAAATGACGTGGCGGCCGCACGTCGCGAAAAGTCTAATGGAAAAGTCCAGGAGATGCGTGTGTAGATAGCGGCTTGTTTATTAAACTTTACGAGATTGCGCGCGCCGACTCCGAGAAGATGAAATGTGGCCGATGGCGAAACGCATTTCACACCGGTTGGATGTCGTATTTAAATATGTCGTGTTTAAAAATTCTGTGGGGCGACGTGTGGCGAGCTAGCAAGAGCTCTTGCTTGCCACGTGAAGAGTCGCGAGTTCCGCTAAGGCCAGAATTTTAAAGATATAACGTTATCTTCACAGGGGAAAGAGGATTGCGAATGGGAAGCGGATTGGGAAGTGGGTGAAGTCTTTCACTGGACTCTACTTTTACTAAGGCCAGAATTTGTTTCAAAGATATAACGTTATCTTCTACAGGGGGAAGAGGATTGTGAATGGGAAGCGGATTGGGAAATGGGTGAAGTCTTTCACTGGAGACTCTACTTCTACTAATTAATTGTATTATAAGGAATTTGTTCTTTTCTGTCTCTTGATTGATTTATTGGAGGATAATAAAGTTCACACACAATCTTCTAATGAATAGTCTAAATAGAACACTTTATTTAATCACTGAAAGGTACTAAATTAACTAGTAAGGATCGACGAGTATTAGTAATGTGCGTAAGGTTCTGCGTTTCGACCGAGAGTGATGCGTGCTCCGGAATGTGTCGCGGAAAAGAATCTTTAATCGAAGGTTCTGGAAAGATCGATACGCATAATCATTTCTGGCTCATTAGCGCCAGCGCGTAAAGCGGGGAGCACAAATTTTTGCATAAGCGTATAATCATAAGCATAAGAAGATTGATTGGTTCATTTTCTTATGCATATACTTGTACTTGGACCAACTAATTTTCTTATGCTTATGCGCTTATGCAAAAATCTGTGCTCCCCGCTTTACGCAGCGCACGCATAATCGGCAATCAGCGCCGTCGCTATGTCGTCTGCTCCGATTCTATTCGCTGCCATCTTTCAGTATCTTTGTAATAAAATGAGATCTGGATGAACTAAAAAGCAAATTAAACTCGTTAATTTTTTAATATTATTAATATATTATGAAGTAATAAGGCTCTTGCTTGCTACGTGAAGGTCGCGGATTCGAATCCCGCTAAGGCCAGAATTTGTTTCTGTGATAAAGCCGCCTTCAGGGAAAAGGGGATTGTGAATGGGAAGCGGAGTGGGAATTGGATGAAGCCTCTCACTAAAGACTCCTTTTCTATCAATTAATTGTATCTTTATAATTAAATGTGACCTGGATGAACTGAAAAGTAAATCAAATTCTCATTAATTTTTTAATATTATTTATATTATTAAGGAATCACAGGCTATAAGAGCCAAACGCGGGTGATCGTGCGACGGTTTTACAGAAAATTAATTTTTCTGTGAAACTAATATTTGTGCACAGGGCACGGATTTATCTTGGTTAGATCAAGTAAAATTTATAATCTCAAATCCGAGATTCTTATAATATCCCTCTTACCCCCCAAAGAAATTATAGGCGAGAAAAATAACAGGCCGAAAGTCGCTAAATCGGGAATCGAACCCGAGTCTTTCGCTTGCCGGGCGACTGCTCTTACCACGGATTTGAGATTATAAATTTTACTTGGTCTAACCAAGATAAATCCGTGCCCTGTGTACAAATATTAGTTTCACAGAAAAACTAATTTTCTGTGAAACCGTCGCACGATCACCCGCGTTTGGCTCTTATAGCCTGTGATTCCTTAATATTTGTATATTTACATATTAGAGCCTTACTATCTTCTTAATTATTTAATTTATATTATTATTATTATTATTATTATTTAAGGGAAAAAAGCTGTTGTTTCGCTTTTTTTTTGGCAGCCGACTCAGAGAAGATGAAATGTGACCGAAACGCATTGATTGGATGTCGTGTTTATACATATATGTACTTGAAATTCGTTTCATATAATTTGACACTCGAAAGAAATTGTGACAAAATTTTATCGTTAATTTTAGAAATAAAATATTATAATATTGATGAAAAAGTCATCAGCTGAGAATGTAAAATAAAATAAAATTTATAAATATAAATAAAATTTATAAATTAGATAATTATATTTATATCTAGTGCACAATTTTTTTTATAAAAATGAGAAATATTTTCCGATATTATAAAAAATAATAAAATAAAGAAAGTCGAGAAAAGAGATGAAAATAAATCGAAGGAATATAAAATATTTGTTATTAAAATGTCGCGAATTACGGATCGTGCAAAACGATCTTTACGCAGGGCGTGTGCATGCGGCCAGTTGTTGCAACATACGTGCACGCGTATCCGCGGCCGATTGCATTATGTAACGAGATCCGTATACGCTCACCTGCTAACCCGTGCTGTACGAGACGCGTTAGTCACGCGTTATTCCTATTAACTGTGCACGTCGACGTAACAACAATACAACACCGCAACGCCTCGCATACCGCTGCAAAACGTTGCAGCCCGGGGAATCGTTTATGCGTATGCGATTATATTATTGTGGAAGATAAATGCAGGTATCGCGCGCAGGTGAAAATGTTTCCTCGCTTAATAACGGCAGGATTTCCACCGTAGCTCGATGGAAATCTTAATAGCGTCACTCACGGTGGCATTCCTATCGATTATTTAGTATGTTAATGCTGTTGTTCGTATTTGCGACGTTCGATACATGCGATCGCAATCGAGTAAGATGGAAAGCGCGTCGTGTTGAGGACGAGATATGTTGCTAGCAAAAATACTGCATTTTTATACGTGTTATCAACGCACAGCGTGTATTCGTTAAAATTTCAATGTCATTTTATTTGAATTTATTTAATATATTGCTATTATAAAAAGATTTAGAATATAATCTTTTTTTATATCAATATGCGGAATATTTTCATATAGATATTGTGGTATTTAAAAGAAGATTATAATATATAAAATTATAATAAATTAAGATTATAATAAAATTACGAGTGCATATTATTTGTTTAAAAAAATTAAACTCGTGCTTTTTTTATTTTAATTTTTATCAAATCGATTTTATATTTTTCGTCGTATAATAATCTCGAGATCGCTTTATTGGGCTTGAAACTTCCTTGGCACCTTTGACTTTTATTCCCAATGTTAATCCCACGCGTCGAGAATATCGATCGTGCTCCCTCGATCATCAATGAATGTCATATGATTGTAATGCATCATTATCCATCGTATCGAAATACCTTAGTCGAATCAAGTGAGATTTGGCTTTGAATAGCGCATATCACGGCGGATAACGACGTCAATGTCAATTTAAACGAGCACGAAGGACGGCGTCTTCGGTCAGGTTGTATTATATAGAAAACATGTTAATTCTCCATGTACATCGTGTACATAAATATATACACATATATATATATACATATGTATACATATTATATATATACATATGGCCATCTGCAAGGTGGCCAGTCGATTTGAGTGCCAAGAAATTGCGGGCGGAGTATTTTATCGCCTGGAAGGCACATAAATCTTTAGTAACAATACGTGAATGAAATGCAATGAAGAGTTGAAGTCAAACCGAGCTCGAATTAATAGATACCTGAAATATCACATTATTAAGCTTCTCTCTCTCTTTCTCTCTCTCTCTTTCACGTCTTGAAATTAATATTATATCAAGATTGACTTGAATTGCAAGATATCAAATTAAAGAATTAACTGAGAAAAGAGTAGCGTTTATTCTGTATTTAAAAACAATTCTTTTCGAAAATATTATTTAATTGTCATTTTAATTTATTGTTAATATCGCGTGATTTTTTAAGTATCTTTTTTGGGATTTTGTGTGTGTAATAGGATGATAATATAAAAAAACTAATTGCCGGGCAATGAGCAAAGAGGTGTATTTTTCATCGTATATAAAACTAATTACGGACACGGTTATAATGAGGGGTTTTGTCTCCCATAGTCCATCTTCACCCATGAGCTTGGAGTTTCTGGAGGATGAAAAAAGGGGGAGAGAAAGGAGAGTCTTGTTATCTTGATGGGAGGCTAATAAACGGATGGCAGCATCCCGCGCAGCACACAATAAGCTGACAGCGGCTCTCGGGGTTCAAAGACGACTCCGGTTATTTTGTACGGGCTTTAATGAGAGACCTTTTCGACCTATTCGGCGTTATTTGCGCCGTGTACAATCGTGAAGGCATTTTCCGCTTGGATTTGCGGTTCGATTCCAATGCTGCCGCTAAACCGTTCCTATCTTCGGTTCGTGATCTCGTTTATTTTGCGCGATATCTCTTTCGTCTCGTCTTATGCTTAGCCTGGAGCTTCTCGCGCGTAACTTTATTAAGAAATTAACTCTATTCTCACCTTTGAGATCTTTATTCAAACATTTTCATAGATGAGATATTTGTTCAAAGTTATTTCATGATGCTAGAATTAAAGTTTATCAAAAAGCACATGAAATAATTGAAAATATTTTTTATTAATATAAATTTTCATGCTTCAAAGAAAAACAACTTATTATTTAATTTTTTCATATCGCGAAAAAAATTTGTATTTAAGATTACTTCATTGAACACGTGATGCGTTAACTTTTGCTTATACATTTCATTGCGCATCTTATTATAGTATACTATTGGCGAAAACTAAATTAGCAGATGGAAGGATCAATTTTACTAAACGAGCTGTTATATTTAGCTTATGCAGTCAACATTTTAACGGTCGTAACGTAATGCATTATGCATGCGTTGTGCGTGCATGATGGAAAAAATGCGTGAATTACTTATTTATTTGTCTTCTGGGAGACACGTTAACGGCCCATCGTTACCTCATCGCTAGGATATCGCTTTTGAATATCCGAACGAGATAATTAATCCTGTCGCGAGTGATAAACGGCGTACTTAACCTTGGGACACCTTGTTAACCGATACGAGAGTAGGTACTGGTTGCTGGTAATAAAGGCGATATTTGAAATTAATATATCTTGTCCGAATTGCCAACGACTAAGCAATTATCTTCGTCGTATATTTCGCGTACATAATCGTTAAATATAATTAGAGTCATTCCTTTGATCTTCCAGATACTTGAAAATTAAGTTTTCCTCTTATGAAGTAATCGAAACTTAAATCACTGGTCATCATCAAATCATCTTTTTAGAATATTATATATGATTTCAATTTTTTATTGTAAGATTTTTACATCTTCTAATGATATTTTTTTAAATCCGCTCTTAAGTTAATCAGATTTTTTAAGGATTAACTATCATTCTCGAATGTAATACTGAAATCGACATCTGCAGAACGCACCTGAAAAAAGGTCCATTCTTGCAGATAATCGATTTCGATTTATTATGCCGTGTCGTAAGATAGTCAACCGTAACCGCGATGGTGCATAATGACCGCAGGATCATTACGATAATTGAAATTAGAAGCTGTTTCCCCCCAAGGCAATCCACGATCGGCGAGAGCGTTTATTTGAAATCGGCGCGAAACGATCCCACGACCGAAGGATGACGCGGATTGAAAGGCGTCCCTTTGTCGCGAATGAGCATCGATCGCGGAAGAAGCAGGAGGAGGGAGGGAGCAAGATTTGCATTTTAATAATACGCGCTGAATATTAATAATATCGGCGAGAAAATTCGGGACGCGCGAATTATATTCACGCGTTAACATAATCGAATCATGTCAGCGCGTCGCGTAATCGCGAGTGATTTTCTCACGCCTATTATACATACATGTCGTATATATGTAAGTGCGCGTGTGTGCGTATTACGTGTTATGTGTGAATTAAAGGCATTTCAGGTGTCATGCTTTCTAGTAAATCGCTTACTTAGCGAGGGCGTGTGTTACGACTTAGGCGAATCGCGATACGGATCGATGCGAGCGTTCATTTACGATTGTGCGAAATTCTCTTTTGCTTGCGTGTGTACGTGTATATATTTGTACTTTATTATTTCAATCTTTTTTCCGCTCTTTACTCTCTCTATCATGTATCGCCGCACGCTGTTTACGATTTCTACTTCAGTGATTGTGCTTCTCTTCGATCATTATTGGATTACGCAACGGCGAATTGAAATGCGTCTTGGGAACTTTCTGCTGCACATTTCTTCTCCTAACTCGTTATTTTTGTATTAAGCGTATTCATTATTGTATTAGTATTTTTCTTATTCAATTGAGGTACTAGGAAATATCGTGTTTTCCGATTGAATGTAATTGAGGGATAGATAATCAATTGTGTATTTAATAGACACTCTATTTTTTTTATTAACCTATTTTATAAATTATTTTTCAAATTAAGCAATTTCTGCGAGATACTCGTTATATCTCGATTTTATTTCGAGCAATTGTTACACGTGGAACACTTTTCCGTCGTCTTGCAATTTGCTGCCATTACGAGAAGTGTCCGATAAGCGAGTAGCGCGAAAGTCGTTCTCGAGAAACGGTACTCTCGTTCTCGACGACCCAGAATCCAAATTGCAAACCCACGACAATTCATACTTTCGAAATGAGGTAAACTGCGTAAACTTGTCATGCGAATAGTGCTCGTCGCATTCGGTAGAGACCGTCTTTCCGTCTTTTTTACATGCGGTGACACCTAAAAATTGCTAAAGCACAGTGTCGTAAACCTTGATGTCTCTCTCGTTCTGTATCTGTCTCTTCATTATTTCTACCTTTTCTGTCTGCGCCAGTCTTTCGTTCTTTCCTCGTCTTTGTCAGTGAACGGATCGGCCTCTCCCTCTCGGTCGCTTAGCAAGTGGAGCACGTCTATAAAATAAATGGCAGCGAACCTTGCCTGCTCCGGTTGCTATTGAACTTTACAAGTCGCCGGCGTAAAATCTTATAAAGCGTCTCTTTCCTGTATCTATCGCACGCTATCGATCTACGATTAGATCGCTCGTTTCGATCGCTCCCCGACCAATCGATCGTCTAAGCGCAGCGTTAATGAGAACGCTCAGGAATGTACTTGTGATTATAAATCGCAAGATTTATATTTCCAGATAAGGATTAAGAAGAACGCAAATAACTCGAGCGTGTTTCGTGAGATTGGTTTGAACTTTTTTTTTATCGTATTGTTGAATAAGGCTCTCTCTCTTTTTAAGCTTCTGAATAGATCAAACAAAATATTGATATTAGAATTATACATGAATATATAATTGTATATACAATTATATAGAATATCGTGAATTTGTGGCAATCTTATTTTTGCTTGTAATTTGACTGAATTATCAATATTGCATCGAGTAAAAATTTAAAACAAAAACAAGGAATTGAAATAAAACTTTGATATTTATGTGAGAAACTTTTGCTCTGATTATTTAAGAAAAAAATCATATAATTTCAATGTATATTTCCGTCTTATCTTTAACCAGTTTAATTGTAGTATTAAACGTTCTTATCATCGTATAATTCCACATAATACGCGAACGCTAGTCTCGGCTTTATTGCTGTTTTTCTCAATTAACATTCGATGAAGCCGTCGCGTCGCTGCCCCAATCAGTTTCGTCGATTTCATAAAATCTGAGATGCGGGTCTTCTCATGAGATTCTTAGACGAGTTTTTGTCGAGCTATCAGAACGACGTAAAAGCCCCTCGAGATCGAGGCCAACCGTTTAATTAGTTTACTATGCCATGGGATGTATGCGCGCTTCATCGCGCTACACTTTTGATTATCGTGTTTTTTACATCGTATGCATTACCATTCTGATATTCCACAGACGCGTTTCTCGTCGTAAATTTCCTAGTCAGAAAGGATCTTTTCGAAATCGCTTGCAAAACGAGCTCATCCGGCGTTTACATAAGCGTCCGATGCACGATCAATCTCGGCGGATCCCGATCGATCGATCAATTGACGGCGGTGTGCGAAATCGCGGGGACCATTATCGTGCCACGGCGGTCAATCTGATGTAATTATGATTCGCAGAGCAGCAGCCATTGTCGGCTATTCCGCAAGAAATCGTCTGGTATTTTAATTATCAATCAAGCTGATCTGAAGTGAACGTTGTGCACGCGAAACGACGGGGCGCCGTTCTCGAATCGTAATTAAATTTGGACGTTGCTATTTGAAAGCATAATCGAAGAGAATATTCGAAAGAATGTAAAGTGTAATGAGAGACGATAAAGAAGTGATCAATCCTTAAGCACACTTTAAAAAAAAATGCAATTTCTATATTTATAATATTCTATAATAAAATTGTATACAGATACTCGAGATATTATTTTAAAGTAAGAAATGATGTAAAGTTACTTATAATTAATTATAATCAATTATTTATATACATTTTGTATAATTATATAATTTTATTAATATTGCTGTATATTTATTATTATATATCTTAATTATACATTTTTTATTAATAATTTTATATAATTATTTATATATATATACAATACATATATAACTATATAAATTAAAGTAACATTTTTCTACATATTAAATTGCCAGGAACTAACAAGTTATTAGTACAATTTAGAAAAAAGAAAAAAACGGATCGATCAAATATGACCGATAACTTATTTATCAAAATTAATCTGATATGATTTGCAAAAAATACATATTATATATTTTGCAGAATATATATTTCTGATACGTGTAATTATTTTAATATATTAAATATTTTAACAACAAATTAATCATTATACGTATTTAATATATGTGTCGTGGAATCGAATAATTAAAGTATTGAAAAGAGAGATAGAGAAATATTACATTAAATATACATTGATGATTATTTGGAAATTTAAACAGAATATATTATTCAGCACATATAAAATCTCGTTACTTTTATCTCTATTTATATTTAAATATTAAATATTTCAATTTAACTCATACATATTTCATTTTCACTTTATATTAAATACTTCAATATTTTGACAATAAAATAGCTGCTGTACGGCCTTGACGCTCTTGTAGTGTGTACCATGTTATTGTTTACATGCCGCGGCCTTGTATCATTCGCACGGCGACACTCGAGCGAGCAGGTAATACGACGTAAGCTGCTCCGTATATCACTGTAGTATTATTCGTAACATGATCGTGTCATAATTTTTACGTTATTTTTCGCAAGAAATATGTATTATTATGCAGAATATATATCTTTAGTGCATAACATATTTTATAGTAAATTAAATATTTCGTGCTAATAAATTAATCATTACACATTTAATTCACGTGGAATCGAGTAATAAAAATAATGAGAAGAGAAATGATACATGATATAATAATTATATAATAATGATTATTTGGAAATTCAAGTTCACGCGTGTATTTTATTTTTATTTTGTATTAAATATCTTTCGTATTTCAATATTTTGACAACAAATAACTGCTAACCTCTCGTACGGCCTTGACATTCTTGCGATATATACCACGTTGTTATTTACATACCGTGGCCTTGTATTACTCGATGACACTCAAATGAGCAGCTTACGATGTAAGCTCTATATGTCGCCGTATTCTTATTTATAATGTGATTGTGTCATAGTTTTCGCGTTATTTTTTAACAACATAGTAAAACATTCGCGTACGATAACATCGGAAGTGCCGTGCAAAGTGTCGCGCGTAATTTGCTAATAAACGCGCGTGGAATTATAATTAATCGTGTTTTCGCGAGTGAAGTATTGTGAACGTCATGAAGAAATAGCATGCAATGGACAAGAGAAGAGGATTAAGAGGCCTAGGAATGCATTGGCGATGGTTGAGTAACTGTGGAGTGAGTAATTACGAACTTATTTAATGTATTATATTTGTTAAGTTAGGTTAGAAGAAATTAATTGTTTGACGATGATACATTTTATATTATTGTGTCATTAAGAATACAATAGATATCTCATAGATCCATTATCTTAAATAAATATTTTAAGAATAAGACAAATTAGCGTAAAAATATTTAACTCTAATATATATATATAGATCCGTCAATTTATTATGTGCATAAAAATTCACATATACATATAGGTGTAAAAAAAGATAATAATCAAATATTTTAATTAAATGTTTGTTAGAAGCATAAATAAAAGAAGAATTTTATTTAATGCTACTGATATATACTATGCATAATGCTTTATTTATAGTTGCATTAAAACTTTCTCCTATATTGCCTGCGGACGCGCGACCTCGAAAAGATCGATATTTCGAAGCGCATATCGACGTGTTATTTATATAGCGCGCGAGTAAGAATATACAGATTTTTCCGCGGGTATGAGAACATAATTGTAGGTTACGTGCAGGTGAAAAGGGGCGAGAAAAGGTACTTCGCTTTGATAAGCGTACCGACGACGCTTGATAAACGATGCTCAAATTCCTCGCAGCATAAAGCACTGTACGATTTTTTAAAACTATTCCTTGATATATATGGGGTGTTCCAGATTTGTTGCACACCTTTGTTTATGGATTCTTCGAATAAATCGAAATAGATTTTTTCTTAGAGAAAAGTCAATTATGTGCTATCTTTTTCTACATTTTTTATTAAAATTGTTAAGTCAATAAAAAATTAAATTAAATGAAATACAATCAATTAAATTAAATAAATAAAATAAGTTTTTGTTTTTTATTCTGTCTCTCTAAAACTAAATTTATGAGATTTTGTAGATTTTTGTAATAGCTTATGATTTAAAAATTAATAATTCTCGATTTTGAGAGAAACTAACTCAGAATTTATTGAAGATTTCGTAAACAAAATGAAATCTAGAAAACATAGGACATCCTATATAAAGATTGTATCCTCGAAGGACAATCGCGGCCTACGGCGCGGCACACACAAGTGATACCGAAAAATGTTTATCGCCGAATATTCTTGTATCTCGATTATTTATAGACGCGTGCGCGGGATGAGACCCGTAAATCTACGAGCGAATTTTTGCGCGATCGGGCTTATAATTATGGGATACTTGGAGCTCTCCGAAGAAAAGGCGCGGTGCATACTGTTCGCCATATATATTGATAGAGATTCCTCGGCAAGTGCATCGCACGCGAAACAAATGACGCTGGGAATCTTTATGACCGAAAGGCAAACCGCATCTCTCGTTTCTTAACCGGACATGACGAATCTTCCGGTAATCTGACTATCCACTTTGATATAAATATATTATTGAAAAATCTTATATTGCATCGTAATATTATTTTTAAGAAAAGAAAAATTAGAATTAATAATACATAAGAAAATTTAAAAAAATTTTTTATTCGATAATTTTTTTAGTAAAATATTAAAATTATAAAATTATAAATATATTAAAAAATCTTTTTTAATTTTAATTTTTTAAATATTATATATAATATTTTGAATATTCTTAAATTATTACATATTAAGATTACATATTAAATATTGCTAAAAAATAAATTAAAAGTAACAACTCGTTTATTTTTAAATGTGAATAAAAGTCATACTACATTTAAATGCACTTATGAAACAATAGAAAATTATAGGATTGATAGGCCAACAATTTTCACAATTTACTTTCTCGTTTGTCGATTGCATCAATATGTATTTTTTCAAACTTCGATAAAGCATGTAATTACGAAGCGAAACGTGCGTTGCAGACACACACACACATACACACACACATACACAAAACAAGTAGTTGCAACTACTTTTCAGATAACATATGCATTGATAGACATATGAAAAAAATCGATAGCCTCGAAAACGATAGCATGCTTATCGATTCGGATTTTTTGATTGAGATTCGAATATAAGTAATTGAACGTTTCTTGCTCTCGAAACACAATGCGAAATCAATAGACAAATTTCTAGGATTGATTTTTTGCGATTTCGAATATGAACGAAAGTGAAAAGGTATCATTGAGAATGTCTAGAATGCATCAGAGATTATGTGACCTTGAACCACCCACCTGCTCGGGACAAGCGTTACGCTCGGATTATCTGATCATAATAACGTAATAACGGGACGAGTATGCCAATTGGCGGTAGACTTTAATTGCGACGAATTGCAGACTCTATTGGCATCGTCGGGCAAATTTAACGGTGATCGTCGTGCAATCGTACAAAACGATTCCGTCGATTTCGCGCTGTAATCGCTACAATCATGTTAAAGGGTAAAGCTAGAAATGAACCGTCATCTTTTTGCAAATCAGGTGTTTCTTAGTAGATATAATTGCAATTGAATATTCCGCTTAAGCTTTATCAAATGCTGAGTGTATTAGTCAAATGGATCTCTTAATTATGATAGAATTATTCAATAACACATCTATGTTTCAATTATTAAAAATTTTTACAATTAGATCAATTTAAAAGTTATGAGCATTTTTTAAATTATATATACATATATGATATAAACAATTTTATTTAAAAAGAAAAAAGTTATTATTTGTCCAATACAAAAATTTTCGAAATTTAAAATTTAAAATGTACTTATTTTCAATAGCATTTTAATTAAAATTGATTGACTTATTTAGAACCTATCAATTGTGTGAACATACATCTTATTTTTAACATAAATTCTTACATACTAATAAATATGTAATTATATCGTAAAAAGCGAAACATTTTTCGCATATATTGTTCGTCTTTGTGCTTTTCGTATGCTCGCAATGGGGGTTTCGTCGACCGCAAAAAAATTGCACGTAGTCGAATGCATTTCTGCATACGATCCTCGCGAATGCTCTCACCGCAAATTCCGATGTAACTGTTAAGCTGTTCGTTCGATTTGCATCATCGGGATATCAATCGCAACAGGCCATTTTCGCTCGTTTTCTTATTACGCGCGTATTCGCTCCGTGTTCGCCGGAGTAAGTTGATACTTTAATAAGATTCGTGCTCAACGAGTCGATACCGAACGGTGCGTCGATCAAAAATTCATTCTTCGCAAATAGCTTGAAAGAGTTACGAACCTACGTAATTACGAATACCTAAGTAAAAAACTCGTAGTAGAAAATGAAACTCGTTAGAATCGTTTTCACTATCGCATGTATTTTTTCTTTCGAAATTTATCCTTGCCTCGAAAATCTCGTCTCAGATATGTAAATAATAATTTTTAATTTCGAATAGATTTAGCATATTTTTGCACATTTTCTATGTATTGAAACAATTAGAATTAGAAAATTAGAAATCGATTACAGAAATTAATTGCATCAATTTATCATAAATTTATATTACGAATTTCATACTGTAAAAATTTTTATTTTTATTCTTCGACACATCTTTGGCATATTGCGGAATCCTATTTATTTAGAGCTACGAGTAGGAATGTGGAGTTTATCGATCGTATCTATCCGGCAAATAAGAAAGCATGATTTACGATCAGCGACTATCGAAATTCGCTGCTGCTCCCTTTGACTCACCTTTCATCTTTCCCACCGAGTACCCGAGTCCGGTTTAAAGCTTGATCGCTGTTATGGTTGGCGCGATACGTTTCCATAAAGTATACGTCAGGCCGAGACTTGGAATTGCTTAGGCTCGGATAATTAACACGATATTAAGAGTTATCTCTGTAGATTCATCGACTCGCACGAGAATCCCTTCCCACCCTCCCATCCTTTTCGAACTCCAGCTGATATTCGCCTAGCGTGAGTTATGGCCTTCTCTCACGCTATGTTGCGAAAAAGCGAGCGTCTCACGTATCCGGTGAGCGTATCGTTATTAAGTAGTCGCGTGAGTTTACCATTTATGACGTTTGTTTCGTGATAAAGTAAGTAATGATCAGCCTAACTGATAAGATGCCGAAGTGTCGGTTGACTAAAGTTTGTCGACCTAGATTTGTTTTTTATTAATCCTGAGAACACTTATACTTCATCAAACATAAAGCTCTCTTACGAAATATTAATTATAAATGTTTTTAATTTTATTTTATTGCAGTAATATATGTTGCTTGTCACAAAGAAACTATAATTTCTGCCACTTTTAAGAATTTTGTAAGAGCTAGAAAAAAGATGCATTTTTTAAATATAAATAACAAGTTACGATCTTCCATTGTGAGAATTTAACAGACTCGATCGGATAATTTTAAAACATATTCGATATGGTTCATTTTAAATTAGTCACGGTGAATAGCATACCATAAGTTACTACGCTTACGCTCGCTTTTTCTTATCCGATAATCTCTTTATTACCGTGAAACGGTCGGCCTTTTCAATTATTTATAACATATAAGCGCCATCCAAGAGATTGTTATGGTCAATTGTATATATTATGAGCTGTGACTTACATAAAACTAAAAAAAAATGTTCTGCACGCAATCATAGATTTGGAATATTATCATTTATATAGGCACGTACCCTGTAGCTTCCAGCAATAACCAGTTTCCAAATATATAAGCGAATAAATTGCGCGAGTGAGAATCATGAAAAATTATTCAGACATTCGTACGATCGGAGAATTAATTGTATTTTGAGCGCGCGATGCAATTGAATCAGTCCACTCGATAGATCAGGATAATAATTTTAAATTTCCGGCGGTGTAAATTTTGTCAGGCTATAGTGTCCATTGATAGCGTATTTCGATGTGTGATTCCGATCTTTTGCGATCGTCGATATCGTAAATCACGAGATCTTTCTCCCGCAACATATAGCGCATCTCATTTTTTGGCGATTGCTCCACAAAAAGAGAGAGAGAGAGAGAAAGAGAAGAGGGCATCCTTCCAACCGTGTCAACCTTTATGGGCATCGTTACGAATCACCATGAAATCTTCGTGGAATGAACTGCAACGGCGCGGATACATCGCCACGTGAATTACGCGTCGTTCGATCCTTCTATCCTCCGGCTTTCTTTATTCCTGCCACGAGGATGTGTCGGATACCCGCTATTGAAACGCCGCAAGAGCACCCATGCGCGGAAAAGTGCAGCTGCGCGTCGTAAAGATTCATGCTTTCCGCTACATCGCGTTGCGTTCATAAAAGGATAACGGAATGTACGACAATGTATATGTGAGGGCACAACAGAAATATTGTTCAAGAATGATATCTATCGGTTTTAAATTTAAATTTATGACAAACGCGGAAAACGTGGTTAAAAATCTTTTCATTAAATTTCGATAAAAATTATACAGGATGTTTCTTAATAAGTGTGAAAAATTTTAGATGATTTTTTGTCGAAAATTAGGGGGGGTTTTTCATATAAACATATACTCCTACATCCCTCCCTGTGGAGTTACACTTCTCCAAAAATGGGGGTAAAAATTAGGTTTTTATTTTTTTCTTAAATTTGGAACAAGTTAAAGAAATGAAATTAGGTGGATATTTTCTACTAGTAAAAAGGTTATTTATTAGTATTTCTTTCAGCTAGTATTTCTTCTGGTATTGTTATAAGGAGATGAAACTAGCAACCCCTATTCAATTTTTTATTAGAACTTTTTAATGTTTACATGAAAAACCCCCCTTAATTTTCGACAAAGAATCATCTCCTAAAATTTTTCGCACTTATTAAGAAACACCCTCTACAGATTAAATATAAATATCTTCTTTTTTTTTAATTATCAGTCATACATATGATGATCTTTCTAAAGTAATTTGCAAACTCCTTTTACGACTCGTGGAAAATTCAAAGATATACATAAAACTGTCGCGGATTTCTAAAGAGATAAAATTTCTTGGAAATTATTACATATTACAATACATTGTTTCCGCATAATTTATCTCTATTCTTTGCAAACTGACGAGGAAATTGAGCATATTGAACAAAATTAGGACGCCAAGATACCGTTTAAGATCACACTTTCTCAACGATCTCCATTTCACCCGATACTTTTACCAAAGAGACGGGCAAATTCCTGGTTCGATCTTCAGCGACCCGTGGCGTTTTCGCTCGGAAATCGCGCGCGCATTCCGCGCGGTTTCTCCGCGCTATTAGCGTGCCGCGCCCGGGGCGTTCTACGTCGAGAGAGGATACTCCGAGACTTTCGCGTGCGCTCATTCTCGTTGTGTAGTCGCGTCCGTCGAGCGTGAGGACCCCGAGGGATCTCGTGGTAGCCGAGATGCGTCGAAAGCGTCGAGTCCCGCGAGCGTCTTCTCACGGTGGCTCGATCGCCGATTTCCCTCTTCGTCCACCCACACACACGCCTTGCGTCTCGTCGACGGGGATCTCGCGGAATAATGAAAGCCCGGCGACGCAAACAACGGGCGATGCCCGGCAGGAGGAGAATGGCACGGAAGATACGAGCCGAGAGAGTCGCTTAGGCTGAGGCGTATTAGAAGGTGTAGGCACGTTCGACACGGCACAGATGAATCGCCGAGGGGTCGCGAGGTGACTGATAGATGCGCTCAGATTAGACCGCCCTCTCGGCTATCTCGATTTCACCGGTACGAATCCCCATCGATCGCGAGCACGTGTGGTATTTTGTTTCGCCGGGATGCCACGCGGAAAGGATTCCCGTGCGAAGGAATACGAATAATCCGTTCGATCGATCGGACTTCTGTAATCGACACTCGCAGTCGTTCGATGAAAGATGGAAGTTGCGATGAATGTTATGATGAGAAGGGAATTAATTCATCGTTATTAGATCGAGAATTCACGACAGATGGCTGTTCGAACAAATTGGAGTAACTTTATAATTATTTATTTTATTATATATAATATAGTTGGATTTAAATTGCTTAATTTGATTTTCAACATTACGGAAATATAAATAATTTCATACAATGACCGTTGATTCAAAAATTTTCACATATTTACATGACATTTATAATTTAAATTTGCAAAATACGCGCTTTACATCTTGTACATGTGTTTTTTTTTATGAAAGATTTTACATTTTCCTCTGATCGCATAACATTTATCTATTTGTACGACTGATTTTAGCGGAGTTTAAAGTTTAAAGGCAGAGTATAATAGTCTAACTCGTAGAAGCGGTTCTTCCTGTGATCATTAAAACTTTTACGGCTCTCGAGTTCGACAACCTAGAGCCTAATGTATTCCGTAGTAAACCGATGGCTCAAACAAAATGGATATCATTAATTCCGACTGATTGGATCACACCTCAAAATTATCGCGATGACCATCGCGGAGATGTTCCCGTTACTTCCGCCTTTCTCGATCGTGGGAATGATGAATGAATACTTATCTGCACGGATATCGATCGACCGATCAATCAGTAATCATCGCCTAATCGTTCACAATTTTCAATCATCCGTGATAGGAATCACGCCACGACTCGCCACTGTAATCGATGACGCGATGATGGTTTGCTTTCGCTGAATCGCCGCGTAATTTCGTGCAACGGAAGAAAAAAATGCCGATTAGATATAACAAGCGAGCGATCTATTCATAAATCACATATCTCTTGAATCGCAGAAATAACTCTTAGTAATGAGTCTTCTTCAAGATTTTCATCACTACATGAAACGTGCGATGACCCCGATGACACCTATCGTCACAATAGCCGACACGTTAAACCTGTTAGTCTCTATGAAACTAATCTCGCAAGTCCTTTGAGCCATCTACGTACATTATGCTTGAATTCGCGCATGTGCGTGTCAGTGCACGTTTAAAATGATTATCCAATTCGCGAATTTGAATTGTCAGGTATTGCAGTTTACTCATCGTCGTTATTGCGATAGGAATTCCTTCGATGAGGTAATCAGTTACTCGTTTTTCGCGAATGACCCGCGATGTTTGCGTGAATGTATCCTCGCAAATACCTTGTACGTGTGTTGCTGCAAACTGTTATTTCCGAGAGTTCAAACATGCCGATAATTCAGTCGTGTTGACCAGGCTCGTAGATCTCGGGGATCGCCATTGTTTCGCGAGAACTTTGTGTAATTCTCGTCGAGCATCGAGAGCTTCTTGTGACTTCCCTCTTTCTCTCTTTCTCTTTCTTTTTGTATTTTTTTTTCTTTTCTTCCTCGCAATGTTTCCTTCGGACTTCTGTACCATCGACTACCACGATTTCTTACGTAAGCTCCATCGTAACCGGGCAGTTGTTAGTCCGTCCGAAGCAATTTACGTTTGGTGGTGCCGAGGAAATTCCGACGCGAGGAATACTCGATGTGTGAACGAACCGTTTATACCAAGTTCTCTCCTACGTATTCACGTTTCTAGAAAATTATAACTTCCGCCCGAGAGGTGAGAAAGATGTATGACTCGAGTGTAAGAGAGGTGAATTACCGAAGAGAATCGGCGATGCTTGTGCGTCAAGAGCGCTCCATGTTAAATAAATCGACGGAAATTTTCTGTTTGTTGTCGCGACATGTGAATAATTGGAGAATTTAATAGAATTTTTAATTTAAAAAAATGAGATAATTATATATTTATTAATAATATTTTTAAAAATATTATATAGGGAAATTGAACGAACAAATAATACTTTTCGTAAGATTTAAAATATATAGTATGTATATTTTTAATTATTGAAAATATATTTTGTGAATTATTTTATTTACTAAAAGTCTTGTAGAGAATTTTAAAGAGATATGTCGACATAATTACGCGATATATTCCGCATTCTATACCTTTTCGCGTAGAAGGCCTGAGAAGATCGTTGACGATAATCGAGATCGTGTGAGATTTCTTACCGCAGGTATTTACGCGCGAATGCAGTTACATAAGTTACACGATTAGCTCTATGATAATCGTATTACACATTCAACACCTTTCGAAAGAATGTTCCGAAATTTCGTCATAGTATAATGTCTTCCACTTTTCAAAATGGCATTTTTGTGCTGCGACAAATTGTTGCATTTCTCAGGCATTATACGCTTTGCTTTCGAAAAGTAAAAATATTGGTTACTAAGAGAAAGTATTCATAACATACAATAGAGAATAATGAATAATAGAGAATATATAAAAATTACGAGGGAAATAATTAAAAAATAAAATAGATTGTTATTTATATCTATTTTTATCTCGATCACACAAAAATCTAGATAAATCTAGTAGAAATTGATCTTTTGATAAAAAGTGGCAATTTGGGGAACTACATGCATATATAATTTATACATATATAATTTAGATTTCACATATACTATAATTTACGCGAAAGTACAGCGCATGTCAAGATGAAATTGTAGCACAAATACCATAATTATAGTTCGATAGACAACGCGGATTATACCGAACGATTTATTCGAGTAAGAACTTTATTATCGTAGAGCCGCGCGAATTATATTGTAGGTTAGAAAAAGGAAATCGTTCCCACGCGATGATGGTTAAAATTCTGCAAGTTGCTTGTCGAAGGAAGATCTGTTGCTTTTTGTCAGTGTCGCGACGTGGAAGTGCACGTGAAAATATTCTTACGGCACGTTATGTAGTATTTTACACAATACAGAGACTTAACGAAAAATTAACATTTGTATTGAATTATTTATTTTTTATTTAATCACTGTTTATTTTAATTAAAAAAGACCGTAAAAATTTTTTCAGTCTTTCTCTGCATGTCGTTTTCTGCAGAAAATATTTACGGTTTAATGATGCTGGCCTTGAAAAAATGATGAAATTTTGATCGCGATTGGAGAACCGCCGTTCTAGAAAATATTGTTTATGGTGGCAAGTTGATCTTGCTTAATAAGGTGTCGTGTGAATGATTGCGAGAGGCGTGCACGCAATTCATTTCGTCAATGCGGATTTTAATAGAAATCTCTCGATTTCTATCCTTTTCCTCGCACATAACGACTTGTTTTCTCGATTGTAACGATTATCCTTTTATGGACTCTAGGTATGCAAATCTGACGCAGAATTGTCTAAAGAAAATATTTATTGATAAAATTGATAAAACAGCTTAATAAGGCAGCATTAAATATATGTGCAATTTAAAATTTCAATTTTAAAATTTAATTGAAAGAAAGGTGGACCTTTAAGAAATAATTAAAAATTTCCTTCTGTAATTATTTCTTTAGATTGATATTAAAAATACTTTGAACAAAAATAAGTAGATGTATATTCAATTTATTTAAGTAATATTGTGTGTGAAAAATAAGACGGAAATTTATTTATATAAATATAATTTTATTCAAATTATTGTATTTGAGTGAGATACGGCAGAACTCTATTTAGCCTGCATAATAAAGTTGTCCCTGTTACCTTCTATATGCGTTAAACAACAATTATATGTGTATGTGTTAATGCACATGCGAGGCGTGATATATTGCGCGCTGTCGTGCCGCAAAATTTAGTGATGGTAAATAAGGTTTCACTTTGGCGTCGAGATTTTTTGCTTGTAATTATTATGGTTAATCTCGTCTCTGCCGTTCGCGTTTTTGCGCCGCTTGAGAATCGACGGTCTTCTTCCTTTTTTTGATACGCAAACCCTCCTGTTTAATCGCGGTCACGATGCGAAAGCTTTTGCATAGCGAAGCTTAATGCACGAGGCGTTACTCGTTTGCGATCCAACGATGAGTCACGTTTCTGCCATCCAATGGTCGATAAGTTAACGCGGAATATGTCTTGTAATTGCTTTCTAATGGATTGATATGACGTTGATAGAGAATGTAGTTAAATATCTTACGTCGCGCAATTGCCAGTCAGAATAAGAAAATCGTGCACCAATTAAATTCTATCGCGAAGAAAGTTAATAGACATAAATCGTAGATTTCTATTCATAATGCATATTTATGCATGCCATAACTTTATATTTTTTAATATAAATGGAAAGTTATGAGAGAAAGAAACAAAGCGAAAGATACTATTTTTTATTAGATTGCATAGAGACCGCTGTCATTTGCTGAATAGATGTTTGATGTTAATAGAAATTTTCAATTAATAGAACATTTCAACTTTTTAGATCTAAATGAAGGATTAGATGTTAAACATTAATTGTTTATTCAATTTTTATTTTGTACATTTTATTTTACCGTGTTACGGATGTATTGTCAACAACAAAATTTATAATCGAACGTAATCGAGCTTAAAACGGTCCGCTAAATAAGAACGAAAATGCGATTCGCTCCATCTCGGTCCTTATCCTTTCACATTTTTTACACAGTAAAAAATTATGCGTCCATATGTTAAAATTTCTTATACTATCACGTTTTGATTAGTACTTCAATGTAAAATTAACATACAACCTATATGTTATTATTTTTATAACGTTTTCATGTGTTACATTTATGTCACCTTCATAACTTAACACTTTGTATATGTCTCTTAGAAATGGAATATTATTTTGAGTATTTTTGACATAATCATTTTAAACAATCAACATGTCTCAATTTAACATTCTAAGAAAAATTAAAGTGAATCTTCAAATAATCTTAAACTTTGACATACAAAAATAATCAAATTTACTAAAATCAAATGTTTCTATTACAAATAATTTAAGTTAAAATAATTGCTATTATATGTTAATGTCCTTAACATTTCTTACGAGTTATTGTAACTATTTTTTCATGTAATTTTTAATTAATTTGTATGTTATTTTTACATTACATCTCAAAAAGTCTCAATAACAAAAATAAATGTAAAGTATTGTGTCAATTATTTAACATTTTTAGTTTATCAATAAGTAACATACGACAATAAGTAACATACGATGAATGAGTTACTTTAAAATTTAGAGTGAACTTTCTGGAACATGTAAAAAATGTTACAATTAACATTTTATTTTTTACTGTGTATGTATAAAATGATCGAGCTCTAATTATTGCCGGAGAATATATATTTCGAGCAAGACGGAAACTTTGCCGTTTCCGGGACACTTTTGCCGACCACTCGTATGTCGCGTGCATAAGAGGCCGCACGCGCGGTGGGCCATATCAATTAAAGTTATTAAATATTGCCATTCGGATTAATTATTGTTGCCGGTGTGGTGAATGATCGTCGCCGTAGGAGGAGAGGGCGGTGTACACATAAATTCCTCTCGCCTTTTTCGGACATGCTGGGTGAGCAACGATCCTGTATCGGCAGCTTTTTCTCTCCTTTCTCTCTTTCTCTTCTCTGTCGTGTCATTATTTTTTCTCTCCCGGGTCTCTCGTTATTGGATCGAGCCCCGGGTCCATGTACATATATTCAAATTATTTCTCACCGCAAGACTCATATAACACGTCACAGGAATTTTGTGTATTGATTGTACTCTTATCCGAATAATTTCTCACGTGAATTTTTAATTAAAAACTCGACAAATACATGTTCGATAATCTAATTTTAAAAAACTACAGAGTTATACAAAATTGTCAATCAAACTAATAATACCAAGAAATAAAAATGCGAAAGAAAAGTAGTAATAACATCAAGCAAGATACTAAAATACGGTATAAATATTCATACTACGCGTTTATGAATAGCGTTTGATTTAATTGCTATTTCTCACGTGAATTCTTAATTAAAAATTCGACAAATACATGTTCGATAATCTAATTTTAAAAAACTACAGAGTTATACAAAATTGTCAATCAAACTAATAATACCAAGAAATAAAAATGCGAAAGAAAAGTAGTAATAACATCAAGCAAGATACTAAAATACGGTATAAATATTCATACTACGCGTTTATGAATAGCGTTTGATTTAATTGCTATTTCTCACGTGAATTCTTAATTAAAAACTCGACAAATACATGTTCGATAATCTAATTTTAAAAAACTACAGAGTTAAACAAAATTGTCAATCAAACTAATAATACCAAGAAATAAAAATGCGAAAGAAAAGTAGTAATAACATCAAGCAAGATACTAAAATACGGTATAAATATTCATACTACGCGTTTATGAATAGCGTTTAATTTAATTGCTATTTCTCACGTGAATTCTTAATTAAAAACTCGACAAATACATGTTCGATAATCTAATTTTAAAAAACTACAGAGTTAAACAAAATTGTCAATCAAACTAATAATACCAAGAAATAAAAATGCGAAAGAAAAGTAGTAATAACATCAAGCAAGATACTAAAATACGGTATAAATATTCATACTACGCGTTTATGAATAGCGTTTGATTTAACTGCTATTATCCAGTCGCTAGACACGTGGCAAGATGTCGATGTTATGAACACGCCGCGGTGGTGTCGTAAGAACGCATTGTAACCTGTCTTTATCAATGAGCGTGTGTGTCGTGCAAGCAGGTACAATACACATATGTGTACACACGACGCACAAATGATTAATGCGTACCCCGTGTAATCGAATGGTCTATTGCGACGAGTCGCTATGTCGTCCGTAATGAATTATCGAACGTACGTCTCTCTTTTATGCGTTACGCATCGCATTTTATTACTTTCATTTTCAGATTCGGCTTCAAGCGTCGCGATTATTACTCTTAATGCGAGCATGGACTCGAGAATCGCGTAAAAGGGGAAAGGAGATCGGAAAAGACGCCGAGGATTTTCCTTGCGCCGATGTAGCGATTTCGTCGGATAGTCGGAACGGCAAGAACACCCGTCATAAATTACGGCCGTTGGTTTCTAACGAAGGTGTGTTATATACCCACCTACCTATCTACCTACCTACCTACCTACCTACCTACCTAGGTGAATTGCGAGAGACAATCCTCCGCGGCAGGCATGACCGCTCGCAAAAGCGGCGTTTCTTCGCTTGGCTTCAACGTGAGCGCGTGCTTACGATTCCCTTTCACCTAACGGTTCCCATGCCGATATTCACGGGGAGGGAAGAAAGGTCTCGTGCCGGAGAAAAGCAAAATCTATACATCGATTATCCTCTTTCCTCTCGTGTTTTTTTCTCTCCCGCGATGAACGTTCTTTAATCGAACGTTTCTTAATAATGTTTCTTTAATCGCGCGACAAAGCGTCGATGAAGTGCTGTTGATGGACAATCAATTCGTATCATATTTCGCTTGATTGGCGAGTCATAAATACATGTCCACTTAATTTCTGTCGTAATAATTGTATACTTTATTACAGAGTTATGATTATACTTGCTTTTTTTCGAAGCACTCATTTTAATTCAGGAATTTTTACCTTTGTGACGAGCGAGCTATGTAAACGAATGTCAAATAAAGTTAAACATTTTGTATATTCGTTGTTTGATTATGACACGTAATTTATATACTTAAAATATCTTTATTAATGAATAAATAAAGATATTTTAAATATATAAATTACCTGTCAAATATTTAATTTTATTTGACATTCGTTTACATAGCTCGCTCTTCACATTGGTAAAAATTTCTGAATTAAAGTCTATGTGTGCCTTGTACACAAAAATCGCCGCGTCTCACATTTCTTCGTTTGGAGAGTGTTCCTTCCGAGGTCACTGCGGTGGCGAATAAAGTCGCCATCACGAGACTTTATATCCGTGTCGTTGCAGCAGGTTATGGCCTATGCAGGATCTTTCGCGATGCGGTGAAAGTCCGGATCCAGATGCGACTCGCGGAAGTTCCGGATCGGGTGCAAGGTTGTAAAATCGTTATCCCGACAATTCGCCGGCAATTCAAACCCGTAGCTACTGTGTAGCGAGATTAGAAGCGTAGAATCGCATGAGTCTGTGGAGTTTACGATCCCATTTATTCTTCTTTTCTCAATGCAAAGGAAAACATAGAAATAGGTTAGAAAAAAAAGAATTTGTATTTGAAATGTAAATCTATATGTTTAATTAAATTACTGAGATAAATAATTTACATTATAGTTGGTTGTTAAATATTATAAAAATATAAATGCCTATTTTTTAAAGTTGCTGTATCTATAATAAGATATATTTTATTCTGAGAATATAAGTTTTTGATATAATAATTACAATCAAGGGAGAACTCTAGAGAATAAATTTTATCAAAAATAGTAAATACACACCGCAAGTACGCAGGTGCACAGGTGACAGACGTCTCGTGAATCTTGAAAATTTCTCGCTCGTTTTTCTTTCCCGATTAAGTCTCCGAAAACGATGAATGTAAATCCCGTTGTTTCTCCAATGAAAATTCTGTAAAAATAGACGTCTCATGGTAAATTGTTATTTATTATAAATTAATAATTATTGATATTAAAAATGTGCAAAAGCTCCTTGAGTGGTTTAAATTAATTGACATCCAGAGACGATAATTTCGCGATAATTTGCGCATCCTTGACTCTTGATTGGTAAATATCGCTTTCGCATTTTTCGTGACGCGTTAATGACGAAGAGCGTGACTCTTCCTTTTCGACGGCTCTTTAACTGGGATCTTAGCGAAGAATTTATATGATTTTTAGCTGTTGTTCGATAATGAAGCATCGTAGTCGCGATAATCGTCAAACGACCGGGACTTGTTAATTGATGATGTTCGCTACGAAACACATCGTCGACAAGACTTTGACTTCCCGTACGTTGCCGTCGTGAACTTTTCCCATTAAGGTACTCGAACAGGTGTCGCAAATTAAAGGAATCCTTTACAGCGAATCGGCGCGAAACGGTGGCTCGATTACGCTCGTTTGCGAGGATTCCAAGGATTTTTCACCGCTTTTCCTCTCACCCCAAGGGACGAATGGTCATAAAATATCGAACGGATCGGATTTTATTGGCATCGGTGTAACGCGCAAAGCAAAGGTGGCAATTACGCGCGCAGAATCATCAGTGTTCTATAATGAGATTTTTTTTCGATTAGCTTTGTCGTCGTTTATTTCCTTTTTCTTACACATTCGCAAGCGCCCTTCTCGCGAAATCCGTGCGCGATATTACTTCATTGAATTCTTTTTTTTCACTCTCGCACGTAAACTGCACGCTTTATACGTAAAAGGATTTTCGCCGACGCACGGAAGGTTGCGCGATATTAATTTCATACGAACTTAAACATCTTCAATGGTGTTGTTTTGCACGCAGAAATCTTGCAAGAAACACGCAACGATAATTACTACTCTTATAAGTAATTACGTATAAAATACTGCTAATGAAATGATTCAGTCGCGTCTTCTAAAAAAAGGATAAAAAAATAATATCGAGGGAAAGAATATATTTCTCCCGCTGTAATATCTTAAGTTTCACAATACTTAAAAATATTTGTAAGAACACTTTATTATACTCTGTTATATGAATTATTATTTTTAAAAAATTTTTCCAATTCACGTGACATCGTACACGAATTTCTGCACAGAACGCAAGTACGCTCGTGTCGAAACTGTCTCGTATCGGTACATAAAATATTCGACGGCAAACGGTGGCGGTAGAAACCGTCTCGTGCGGCGAACGCAGTATGCGTATGTACACGTTATTTACGCAACGCGTGTACTTTAGGATCCTATCTATAAAATATCGAGCGGATATTCGCCCGCTGCTCTCGAGGAAGCCGAGGGATACCCCTTCTTAGGCCGATCCGACGTTCTTCGTAAACAACTCGATATATCGCTTGCTCGCAACATCCGGCGATTCTTAAATCGATTCTTATGGCTGCGCGTCTCGCGCAGCGTGAACTCTAATCGTTGGCCGCGATTAATTCGCCGCTAATAACGTCCGCCGTTCTCGGACGACGTTTTTATCCTTTCGCAAGAGCGCTCCTTAATGCACTCGCGGGGATGCAATATTCGCGATAATTATCGCCGGACGATGATTATCCAGCATATCGCGCATAAAGTTTCGCCCCCGTTCTCTCCCGATGCGGTGACAGGCTATCGGACAGTCTTGGTTCTCGCAATTTTTCACTTGCGCAATCATGATTATGTCATTACGCTACGATTATTTCTTTTATCAGCGCGTAAACAGCCATAACCGTCGCGATTGTTCTCCATGGTGCGAGACGTGGAATCGTCGGTGATGGTATCAACATCCTTGCGCGAAATATCGAACGCGCTTATTCGAGAGGACCGGTTAAACATAAATAGAAAATAAAAAAATTTATTTATTTTTATTTTAATAATAATTATTAATTAAATATTAAAATATTAATTATTTTAATATTTAATATATTTTATTTTAATAATAATTTAAAATACAAATTTTTCTCAATCATTGCAGAGAAAAAGTATTAGAATGTTGCTATATTTTATGCTATTGTTATCCACATAAATGTATCTTTTTTTAATCTTTTCATCAAAAAATATTACGGTGTTGCATTTTCATCATATCGATATTATGCTGATTATTTTTTTTTTGTTCTTGTTTTTCTTATTGTTAAAAGATCTGAATTCTCACGAAATATGCACGAGAGGACGCGGTATCATTGATCCCTCTTCGCGTGAGAGAGAAACTCGCGGGTATTGGTCGGAGGGGCATTACTATAGAGTTAGGTAGCCTCCCGTGAAATACATCGGCGGCCACTGTAAGTCGTATATATTCGCGTTTCAAACAGTACAAGTCCACAAGAAGGTGGACACACAGAAGAGCAAGATACACCGCACCGTTCGAGCGGTGGGCACCTTCCCGCGATCCATTTGCATGCAAGAAGTTCGCATGCTGCGTCGCCGGCGTTGCGTTATTTTTACTATTATTGTAAAGTGCATGTTTCCTACCCTCGCGTGCGCACCGCGCTGTTTCACCGGGTAGTTTACAAGCCATATAAGTTTTATCGGGAGAGGTATACACATGAAAGAGGAGAGTCCGTCTGTCTCTTTTTCCCGCTGCGCGAGCTCCCATATTTTATCGGCTCGTAGTGTTTGGCGAGAAGTATATTTTCCATACCCCCGCGGGGCAAACGGTTCGTCAGAAACGTCGCGTGTACCTTTCGCCCCGACATGCACTTTCGCACGAGGAGGTACACGTCGCCCACGAATTCGCCCGCCGCGAAACTAATTAACTGACTCTCGGTCGATTATCGACGCCGCGATGTTGTTAATGCCTCTACATTGTTAGTATATGTATCGCAATATCAGCGGAATGTCGCGGTAATTACCGGCGCGAATAACAATCAATTACGCGAAAGTGACGAAACTCGCGAAATGTGAAAGACGATTGATGATTGATTGCAGTTTCGCCGCAATTTTGCATTGTGCATATTTTAATATCGAGTATTTTGATATGATTATAAGATAGAATCATATGGAATTTACACAAAATTTATATATATTTATTGCAAATTCAGGTGAAAATCTTGCTCGCATAGTTGTTAAAATTACCATAATATTCTCGATTCCAGAACGCAAAGATATGCAATTTTAAAAGATTAATGCTTCATATATTATAAAGGAAACAGAGATTAATCGCCGACGATACATTTTCTCTTTTATTTGCATCGCCATTGCAGGTGTATTCCGGTTACAGCTTTAATCGCCTATGGCGAAGGAATTAAATGCGATATTGCGGATATTGCGTGAGGGATATTGACAAATTTCGAGTGAGTGAAGGCATTATCGATAACCGCGCGGCTCGCCAGATGAAAGCTACGCTGACGCCCACATCGTCTCGTGTCTTGTCGTGGTAATTGTGTATCGCGAGAAGAGCCTGGGGCCCCCTCGTGCATCTTTGGTGCGCGTCTCGCCCACGAAAAAGCGTGCACTGAGCGCGCAACAAAGTGAACGCGATCTTTGCAAGTGTTGATCGCAAAAATGCGATGTAAATCGTGAAGAAAAAACGATTCCTTGTGCAAAATTAACTCCACATTCTGGAATAAAGATGTTTTTTATATGCGGATTTTAATTTAGGAAAAATAATTGTTAAAGAATTATTGGATATATATTACTTATATTGTATAAGTATGTCACGAAGTTGAAGGGATCACAAGGATAATTGTACATTGATGGTAGATTATAATGGAAATAATTATTTAAGTTCCGTACGAAGTGCGAGCAGTGGAAGATAGTCATCGAAGATAACAGCTGACTATTGCATCTCGCGCTAGAAAGGAATAATTATGATAATATCATTGATAAATTTTTGAAACTATATAATTCGAAGTGTATGCTTATTTCTCTCCTTTTTTAAAAAATTAATTTTGTATAATTTATTACAAAATATTCATCTCAATATTTCAAATATTTTAAAGAAAAACATCAGTTTTTAATTACTTTGTATTTTTAAATTAATATATATATTATTAGAATATAGTACAATTATCAAAAATTGCATAGATTTTTTCTTCGAATTGTACGTTTAATTCTTGAATGACAGAACATTTCCATTGAAAGGAAATTTTATTTGGATCGCATAAATTTACTTCACTATTTGCGCTTCTGTTAAGATGTTAAAATACGAGTGCTTTGTAAAACTTATTGTTAGTATAATCAGCTATGCGAAGCGGTTGGCAGGCGTTCAGATGCGTGTATAAATTGGCGGACATTCGCGTGTGCGTTGATACACGCTCACATACTCGCAGCGAGAGAAACAGTCAGGCCAAGTAACTGTACATCGCTATTCGCGAGTTATAAAACGACGTTCGGAGAGAAGAGCGGCAGATTCCCCACTAAAACCTGCTTTTATCAGTTTTGCTGAGGTTTACGGTATTCCAAGCGACGTCTACTTAGACATGGGCCAAAGTGGGTTGATGAGTCTGTCCGTCATTTCTAATGAAGACGCGAAATCCTGTTCTGAAAGTATCGCTCTTTTCGACGGAATGAAAATGAACGAAGTTGTCCAAAAAAAAGTCATCGATATTTTTCTCGCTCGGAAGAAAAAGAAGCAGTATCATAAAAAAGGGAGATGTAATATCGCAGCTGCTAAAAATTAATTTTGCAGAAAAATCGCAATTTACGCGAAAAAAAATCTCAAATTGCGTAAAATGAAAAGAAATATGCATAGTCGCGCAATTTCGAGATAAGTATAAAATAAAAATTAATAAAAATATTACTTTTTAAAATTTTTCTGTTGGGGTTAATTATGTAATCATCTTCCTAGAATAGATGTTATCATTATATTGCTTACTCGCTCATTCCGCACACGCGGGCAATAAATAACGAATAATCTTTGATATCTAAAGGGATGACGCATGATTGTGCGCGTGCGTTTCCACGTAACATATTATATTTCAATCAGGGACTCTGCCCCTTTCATTTTCATTCGTGCATTTTTCTCATTGTTATCTCTCTTCTGGAAGGACAATCCATTTCGCTCGTATAGAAATCGTAGATAACCGCCGGCTAGACGAACAACGAGGCAGAGTCTAGGTATTCCACGAGGATTACTAAGCGGTAGGTACGCTTAGGCGAGCCCTTCGTGACCACCATGCGATCCACCGCGTACGCGCGTATTATACTCGGGGCTAGAAAGTGTAGGTTCGGCTTTGTGTTCAGTGCTCGCACCGATCCGGTCGGGCGGGAGGCGAGCAACAAATCATATCGACACGGACTCGCGATCTCTCGAGCGTTTCTTCATCCGCCGCCTCCCACGCCCTCGATCGGGTCCGTCTGTTCGTCTCCTTATCGGCGCATCTCGTGATCAAATAATTCCCCGACGTCTTCATAAATATGTCCCCGCGCATTAATTCGCATCCCCGGGGCGCAACGATTAATTAGCGTGAGCGCGAGAGAAATCTTTGCGACTTCCAAGGCGGAGACGGATAAATCAACGTTGGTGGCCTCTTACGCGGATAAATTTTACCAATTTCGTCCTTATCGTAAAGGATAACCAGGCAAGAATGAGATTTTCTCTCGCTGAGATGGTAATAATTAGATAATGATATCATCTAATTATCATCACCGAATTACAAATTAAGTCAAAATGAGAATAAAAAGAAAAAGAATTTTCATTTAATTTTAACTTACAAAACATTTATCATAAATTATTTAAAAACATTTTGTCTTTTTTTTGACTAGGCAATTTCTATTAATTCCATGATACATGTACTTTTGAAAGCGCAAAGAGATGTAGCTGCATCAAATATATCGTTTAAATCGCGCCGTATAAATTATTCCTTATAACAGATTATTCTAATGTATCGTAGATATTTAAAGGTTTTATCAGGATAACGTTTAGTGATGAAGTAACTGTCACCGAGCATTGTAAATGCAGAATTATAGCAATGCGAAATACGAATTCATGTCTAGTCGTCGACTATGAATAATGATTGCCGATAAACACGTGGGCGGGCTAGACGTCCTTCCTCAACGTCGATATTATGCTAAGCGTTCATTGTCTCACGCATCTTTCGAAGTATCCGACATGCTCTCGTCGCTCTCATAATTGTTTTCGTAGAAGTAAAGCGGAGACGAGTGATTTATACAACGTGTGCCGACAGACTCATCTTGAAGTACGCTCGCGAATTCAATCAAGGAGCGGTCTTAAGCGAAACAGCCGAATTATATTACCGGTATAATGCGGATCATAACAGTGACAGTGCATATGTTATTATTTTGAAATGCGATAAAACCAATAGAACGCTTTAAAAGGGCGATTGAAATTGACGTGGCTGTATTGCATAATGGAGGCTCGACATAAGCATTTCGAGGTAATGCTTGTTTAATCCTCGATCACCGCGCTTTAATCTTCGGACAGCCGAACGCGGAGCAGAGGTTGAATTCATTTTAATGCGTAACAAAATTTTTACCACACATATCGCAGAATAAAATGTTATGAAAAATTTATTTTTATATGATATATTTTTAAATATTTTTTAAATATTTATATATATTAGTTTAAAAATAAATATTTTTGAAATAAAAATTATTGATATTTTTGTACAATACATTTACGCAAAATTCTGAAGTCTTTATACGTATTTTTAAAATTAATAATTTGAAAATTTTTTTCTTGGATATTTTAAGATTTTCATTATTATGTATAAAATGTATTAATATCTATGATTGTGGTTTTAATTGTATCGAAAATCGAAGATTTAAATCTGTTCAATCAAAATTAGATCGTAAGACGATGAAGAGGAAGAAAGAGAGAAAAGAAGGCTAGGAGCTTATATAGGGCAGGGTTGTTGAAATTTATTTGTGATCATATATATATATATATATATATATATATATATATATATAAGATACAGCGGCTCATCGCAATAATACTTCTTTTAACAGGTTCCCTTGTTTCTTTTGATAAAATCGTCGGCGGTCGTATTGCACCTTTTGCAATACTTTGTACACACGTTTGCGCTCCCTCAGCTTTTAATAACACCTTTAGCGATGTCGCTCGCCGATATCAAAAACTTTATTATTCGCCTACTATCCTTCAGCCTCGTGTTAAAATGCGAAATTATTGTTCCTTTCCAATCTTAAATATGCGTGGATTTTTGTTACTTTTCTCACACAATCATTATTCTCGTGTCTTTAACATCATCAGTAGTTTAGTATGTTGCCTCTTAGAGATTGTAACACGCCGGCAGGTTATTCGAACTTGATATCGCGGTTTCTTCGGCGCGAAAATGCGATGCTGCGTAATCACGCAATTGCAACGTTGCAATTAAGTTGATCTTTATTCGCGGCATTGCTATTCTCTCATATCTCACGCGGTAATGATGACTTTAAAGACGCGCGAAAGAGAATATCTCGCGTTTAAGAACATCCTCGTAACGCGTGACACTGTCAGTGCGCTCATCAAAAATATCGAAAATAGCGGACACTAATTAAAATTTACGTGACGACGCGGTGAACCGTCTGAGAATTCTTCAGTGATGAAAAAAGAATTGGCCATGAAGTGTACACGTCATCTCGTAGTTGACAATTTAAAAAATCTCTCGGTATGGTATTTCGCTCCGAGAAACAAATGATGCGCCTAATGCGGCTACTCTAATTCGTTTAACATTGCGAACGTAAATACGTTCCTATATTCTAAGACTAATGGCGTTTACGAAGATGGCAAGGTAATGTAATCGAAGAAGGAACACGCTAATTGCGATTTACCGTAATCGGGTTAACGAGCGAGCAAACGAGGCTCGAGATTCGCACTGACATTCGCGATTATCTTAAAATTAATGTCTATCTTACTGATAGGGAATGCTCTCTTCGTGAAAGGCCAGATCGTTTGCAGATTTTTGCAGTTCTTTATACAACGAAGTTATGGCGCACGTGACATTAAGTGTCATGTCAGCGTGACGCTACTGTTGTAATGCATTTTCTCATTTTTTAAAGAATTCACATTTTTTCGCGACACCAAGTTGATTATCACAATATGACACTAGTAGCATCTCAATAAAATTTCTATTTTTACAGCTGTCATGTTTGTATGCGAGTATAAATGTCACCGATGCTAATAATGCGTAAGAACACGACATTACGAATGCGAGAATTCCTTGTTTTTATATTATAATTAACATGAAATTATTGCACAAATATTATCGCGTTGATTATAATTTGGTCGACCTCGAACGCATCGTCGAAGGAAAAATCTGCTATGGCGTAATTGCATATCTCTCGTAAGAATATACTCGTTTGCCAAACGCGGCGTCAGTCTTGCGTTTACGTCTTTTTAGAAAACATGTATTTTCCACACGCACAATTATTTTCTCCCTCGTCATCTCGCCACAAGAGCGATGCGAGTTTCTTTTAAGAATATTCTATAATCAGCCACGCGCATATCTTCTCACCAGGTGGAATTCTCGGGACGATAATACGCTATTGACGAACGTTGAAGAAGAAGAAGGGAGACAAGGAGTACGCGACCGTTCTCGTTGCATTGTCTCGCGACTGATTAGTATTCCTGCGGGTCTCTTTTTTTCACCACAAGGCCAATAATTATTATCGAATCAAAGGGAACGACGGCGCCGCACGCGGTGAATCTTCTCCTCAGAGTCGTTTTTTTTTTATACAGCCTTTTGTACCGCCTCTCCCTCTTCGATGTCGAGAGGTCGGATCGACGGCCCCTCCGGGACCATAGAGACGTAGCGCAAACCAAGCAAAGAGAGATACAAAAAGGAGATACGAAAGAACGCAGCGTATCCACCTCCGACGCATCCTTGGAAATAATCAACCTTCGACTCGCATCAACGCAGCGTCGATTTTCCCGGAGAAATTCGTAAATGAACGAATCTCATTCCGCGAGATAAATTCGCGCGATTATTCTACACGCGATGCGACGTAAGTGTCGCTTGTAAAAGGCGTGCGATTGCGAAATTAAATGCTGGTTTATGCTGCTTCGGCAGTGCTAATAAGAGTCCACGTATGAAGGGATGTTTCGTTAAGGATAGTAATTTTGTGGAATTTTAGTATGTTTGTGGAATGTCTAATTTTTATAGCCAACCAATCATATGTTTCTTAATAAGCTATATTTTATTCATTATCTTTGAATAATTTTTATAGAGAGAGAAAAATACAGATTAAAAGCGAAAACGTATTATTAGATAGGTTATTTATCGATTTTTTAAAGTAGATGAGATAAAATAGAATAAATTTTGAAATAATATATGATTTTGTAGAATGGAAGAGAAATGCTAGTTATTTTTTAGAATTTATTTTATAATTGTATAACGAAAAATTATGAAGAGGACTAATATAATTATTATAATTATTATAAATATTATCTGTGATTTTGAATATAAAGATTTTTAGATTTTTAATTTTGTTCAGTGGATATTCTCACGAGAATATCTTCGTGAAAAATGTGGGAATTTGCTACGGGAAACCGGAAGAGGTACGTTTTTTATCAAGCATCAACGTGAAGGGGGATTTGCTCTATAAAATATGACTTTTTGTCTGTCGCTTTTTATGTGTTGCTGGTAGACTCGCAAAAATTCCGTAAAAGCGTGCATCCGCTATAAAATCTCATATAAGAACATCGGAGAGAAAATATGAGCACTTAGTCGATGCCAGAGAGAAAGAGAGAGAGAAAGAGGGAGAGAAAGAGAGGGCTATTCTTTTCGTAAAATATTATATCCTGTTCACGATCCTTATCTTCAACTTTAAACCGATGTTTCCGCTATTTCTCCGGGAACTAGAGAAGTGTAGCTTAATTAAGGATAGTATTTTGTATTAATGACTATCAGGGTATTAGCTCGCCGAAATGGAAAGTTCGAAAGTTGGAGATTATTGATGTAAAAGTTAGCCTTTAATAATTCTTATATTTTTATCCTTTTTACATTAATGAAAAATGATAAAATGATCAAGGACGATAATTATCGATTTTATACCTATATACTGCTTCTTAATTAAAATATGTGAGAGATTGCGTGATATATATTTTTTTAAATAATCTAGAATATCTTTGAATATAATTATAATTTGTGTAAATTATATATTATTCGAATACATTACATAATAAATTTTGGTTTTGATTTTACAATGTTATTATTATAACACAATAATAATAATAATAATATTTACATGTTATCATAATTATATTAATTACAATTAATATAATAATGTTAATACAATGATATGATTAAAATAATTATATAATATAATTATAATTATTAATATAAATAATGAAATAACATGATAAATATATATACAACTAATTATATTAATAATAATAATAAATTAATGTTAAAAAAGTATACATTTAAAGAAGATTATCTTTAAAAAATTATCTACGCAAAGAAAATGTCATGAAGTATTCTCTCGATTAATTTTCAGAATATTTATCTGACAATCCATTTGCTCTCAGCTTCCTGGTTATCTAATGTCAAATTCTTATCTGACATTTCTCAACGGAGCGCGAAATCTAACACGAAACAACGCTTAGCGAGCGACACGTTGCGTGGAGTTTGACGTGCGAGTCAATTCTACTGCGATTGACCCGGTTTACGAAATGCTATTTCTGAATGCGCAACCGTTCAGTACGTGACATTCTTAACCCGGTTTAGGTGAAACTCCAAACTGTGAAAGTATAATAAACGAAATTGCTATGGTATTTGTCTTTGTAAGATTATAGTTTGAGGATCATAATTTGCAAATATTTAAAAACTATTATACATAAAAAATAAAAAATTTTAATAAATAAAAATTTGTATTTATCAAACATTCCGTAGATGAAAAGATAAATAATTAAATAGAAGGAGTTAAGAAATTTTGTAGCAGCCGTAAATTTTCGTATATTGATTTTTTCCGTTTTAAAATATTAATGAATCAACAACTTTAAATATTTTTTGCTTTCTCTCTTTCTTTTTTTCTTTTCCCTTCACTTTTATTATTTATTACATATTAAAGGGGGAAAGTTATTATTCTCCCTGTGCTTGGAGAAACTCGAGAGACTATTGAAACCAACTTCGCTCCCGAACTGCTATACTGCAAACTTGCATGCGAAAATTGCAGGCGGCGACGTGCGGCAGTGAATCACGAAGGCTCGCGTTTGTTCCTGTTGGAACGAGGGCCCTGCTTCTTCCCTTGCAGGGGAAACAAAAAATCGCGGTTAGGTACCGCACGTAAAATCGTTCCATGTCTCGATTTTACAGTCCGCTTGCCTTCCTCGCCGCCCGAGACGGCTGATTCTTTCTCCTTTCCGGCGGTTTTATGCGTCTCTAATGGACCCTAAGTTGTACTATCGGAAGATCTACGACTCCTCCAGCTGACAATTTTAAAAAACGAGATACCTTAAAGTGAAAAACCTTTTTGCCCGTTGTAATTTTTCACTCACGAGTATTTTCATTCTTACTAGTATTTTCATTCATTATCTCTCTATAAAATAGTTTGTTTAGAGTATCGAGTAAAATTCAATGGACCAAGGAATAAATTCAGCACTTTTTTTAGCAATTATAAATATGATAATTATAAATTAGCATTTTTTAAATTATTAATAATAATAGTCATAATAATAATTATCTTCTTTCTTAGACATATCTAATCATATTGTCCGGAAATACAAAATTTTTATTGATAAATGCAGATATTTAATCGAAGACTAATCGCACAAACAGCAAGAAATTCGCAAAAAAAGAACATATTCCTTCGAGTATTCTAATCGAGCCGACAAAGTGGTCGATATATTAGTAAAGTCGAATCTAACTTTTTTCTCTCGTTCTTCTTTCCTTCTATTATATTTATCCACCTAAAATCAGTAATTCCGATCCTGGAATTACCGAGAGGAGACTCATTATCGTCCACCACTATCGAGGCTTCTAATTGCCCACATCGTCGGACGGAAATCGACTCGACTTCGTTACACCGGCGAGATAGAGCGCGATCCAGGCTGCCGATAGAGCTCGACGCGCCGAGAAGCGATCCCATTAGAAACGCGTATAAATCGACAGACGATCGGCAATGAGAGAGAAACAAGGAGAGGGCAAAAGAGAGAAGGAGTTGCGAGAAGTAGGTGAGCCCGCTTATTCAATGTAATTCAAACACGAGTAATTCAATGAGCGTGCAATACCTACGTGCTTCGGTATGATGAGTGTTACGCGATAACGTTGCGTTTAAGTTAATTTCAAAGTTCCTTAGATCGCGAAGACTTAATGTAACAGCTGCAAGCGTCATTCAGTTTTTAATAGAAAGATAATTTTTTTCAAATTATAATTTTTAAAAAATATTTTATTGAATAGGGGATGATAAAATATAATTAAATTGAATAAAATTATGAAGTAAATTATCTTAGAGCTTTATTCATTCAATTTATCTATCGCGCTATTTGTTAGTTGCTTTGTTTAAGGCGCAGTCTATAGAAACGCGCTTCAGACATTCCTTGGATTTACTAAGTATGACAAGACCATTACCGAGATAATTGCTAGGGACCTCCCATTATGCATCACGTAACTTGTTATTGATGACGATGAATGGCACTTAGGTAAAGTTTCCTTCGAGAGAACCGGTGATCTAGTTCTCGTGCTTTCGTAACGCGGACGATCTCACTGCCGACCAGTCGCGAAGGCTGAGCGAATTAATTAGCGGCTAATTCGTGCGCGGTGATTAGGAACGCCCCAACTTATTTTCGCGATATGCTGACTCATTTTTTGCAGTTAACGGTACATAATGTAGGGCAGCGTTTCTAAATAAGGGTATGAGAGAAACTGTGCGAGAAGTGGAAACGTGCGATGTGGCAAAGTACTTATATACTACATATTTTAATATGGGTATGATATATTTTTTCGAAACTTTTTTATATTATTTTTATATTATATTTATTTTTTATATTATATTTATATTATATTATATTTTATATTATATTATTATATAACTTTATATTATATTACTTTATATTATATTTATTTTAAACGCAATATTTCCTAATGAAGTGTAATAAAAATCTGATACGACCATCACCAGCATCGTTCCTTTACAATTTGTTAAATAGAATATTAGATATTTATTACAATATAATATTCTTTGCGATAATACGGTGTAATTAGAAACCATACTCGAAGGAAAGAGAGTGCATACCAGAATTGCATAAATTTTATTTATTACGATCAGGAGGTCAATCAACATTCATTTTCCGATTTTTTAAATTTTAGAATAATATGATTACTAGACATTTCGGATTCCTCGAGCGACGATATCGGGTTAATGCGCGCTCTGACGATCCTAACTCTCGGCGTGATTTATAACCGGTTGTTTCACTGCCGTTGCAACGAGCTGGCTGAATTGCCGTCGTTGAGGGATTCCGATATATAACACGGCGCGCATACCGGACGCTACATGTTGGCCAGGTGAGAGCAAAAAATAACACTGCGAGGAAGATTCGCGTCTTCCTCTCTCGAGAAGGAGGCACTCTGTCCGCGAGAGCCACCGGTTTTCTTCTGCCGTTCATGTCGATGTAGCTCGCATTAAAATCATTAATGATGCGATTAAAATTTATATCCGCAGAAAAATTTGTAAGCCAACTGGACATGCGCGTTCGCGATCAGATCGCAATCGGCATCCGGTGATATTTCCTTCGCTTGCGTGAGCGATGATTATTGACATCGTGAAATGGGAGATCATTCGATAAATTAAATAAGCCCATAAATTTGATTAAATAAGTCGGACATTCTTTTAGACATTATTAAATCTTGGTCACAAAAAAACATCAGTGCATATTTTGTCATATATTAATTAGAGAGGCTATACAAAAAATAGAGAAAATTTCTTCAATTTGTAATTACTGGATTTGTAATTACTGGATTTTTAGTAATTAATCAATGTGAATTGTAAAATGGTTAAAGTATTTTATTTTTTTACCAATATTTTTTTAGTCAATTAATTTAAAATATTTGTAATTCTTTTTCATTGATTCGTGTGAGTTTTTGCGACGATTAGAAAATAATTAGAAAACAATAGAAAACAATAGATTTAATTTGCTTCCGCTAAAGCTGTGTTATTGAATTTTTTTAACTTGAAATTTTTTATCGAGGGTGAATTTTTAAGTGTTTTCTCATCGATAAAAGTAAGAGCAACGGAAAAAACTCTCGGTTAAGTTTTTCATACGACGAGCCACTAACAATGTTGAACGGCGATCAGCTGTAAAATCGACCAGACGCGAAGTACTCGTTCTCATCTGACTGACTGCAATCTCTCTAGCTCTCTCAATACTTGATTTATAGCGTGCGCGGCTTTTTGTTCATATCGTCCATTACCCATCTCGCGGACGTCGGAAGAGAGGCCACTGGTTTTCTTCGCGTTTATACAGGGTGTCATCATATCTTCCCTGGCAAATAAATCTTTTATCGAAATAAGATTTACTCGAATAACAAGTTTTGTGAATAACATAACGTCCATCTAATAATTATCTTATACTTTATTTAGTCGTTCTTATTTTCGATATTTCTCGTTAACTAAAGATATTCTAATAATTAGTCGAATAATTAGCATAATATTAATAAGTAATACATTGAGAGTAACTTGCGATTATTGCTTGAATAATTATTGCGGATGATAAATGATTATTACAACCGCGAAACAGATAGTTAGGTCGATCCGGATATATAACAATATTACACGCATGATATTTTCAAATTATGATCGGGAGAACACCCCGTATACGTCGCGCATATGAGCGAAACGGAGCGAATGGACGGACGTTGCGGATCGGACGGTACATTTCGAAAAAAATAGAATGAAAAAAATCCTCACCGCGGTATCCGTTCATCTCCTTAATCACGCCGAGGCCGTGTTCGGCCTCAAGGGGCCCGCGTTTCCTCCCTTCCTCTCCTCCTCTCGCCCTTCCCTCCCCTCCTCGTGTGGCGAAATAAATAAACCGGCCGCGAACGCACTCGTCCGTGCACAATGCGCCGCCATTTGTCTCGGGCGGGTTCGTTTATTTGGCGCTTATTAATTTCAACAACGAGCTCAGCCCGCGCGAGACCCCCGGTGATTAAGCGCGCGCCTCCCGGACCCGCGAACGCAGGGCGCCCAGCGATGCATCGGCATCGCAGAGACTTCGTCGGATCCTTTTCTCCGGGGCCTGCCGCCGGCTCTGGAAAGCCCTCGGATCCGCGTGCTTTCACCCGCCCGCGGAATTTATGGACGTCCTCGGCGGGAGCTCGACGGTAGCATGTTTCGATGTCAATCTCGTTTAAATTATGAATGATAGATTAGAAATGATAGATTATACGGAATGTACACAGAAAAAAATTCAGACATTCTTGTTTTGAAAATATATTTAGTTTAACATGGAAATCTTGAAATGAGATTATATTGCGTTAATTAAAGAAAAATATAATTGCTTGAATAATTGCTTACTTGAATGAAGCCATTTTATATAGTTCAATCAAGAAAAATATATTCTTGTGATTTAAGATTTAATTTTCTTGAATGGAAGAGAAACAATGTTAGAAAATAACACTTTTAAATCAAAGATTATAATTTTCTTAAAGTAGAATTAAATAATTATATATTCTTGAGATGACAATTACAATATTAAAATAAGACTATAATATTGTTAAAAATTATTAAATTCTTCTAAGAAGATTATAATTATAGAAGATTATAAATTAAGAAGATTATAAATTATTGCGTATATACGAAACAATGAACACGTTAGTTTAAGTATATAAGTTTTGACTTGCACTTTTTTTTTTGTGTAGGCTATCTTTCTTTGTTGTTTGCGAAACGTTAAGGTAGCTTTCTTAAATCATTATCGCATGGATGTTACTTTTTATTTATTTTTCAAAAAGAATATCTCGTAACTAATATTGATGTTTAGTTCAAAATTATTATCAATTAACATATTAACATATTATTTTGCGAAAAAAAATCATGTACATTTTTACATGTGTGCATATTTTTCTTTTTTTACATTTGAATATATCTTTCTAAAATTATAAGTATGTGTATTTGTTAAAAAATATAGCGCAAATAATAATAAAAATATACTTGTTTCTTATTAGTACTGTTTTATTTTTAAACAAATTACGTGATATTGTTTGCGATGAATAAATATCGCAGTAAAATTTCTGTTATCTTTTTCATATTCATGTTCATGAGAAAAAAAATAATAGAATAGGTTTTCTTTTTGTGTGAATTTTCTGCATTCCCCAAATAGTTTATAATCTCGCATACTTTCGAATATCTTCGATAACAATACGCCAAACAATATGCCAAATTTGCATCAGCACGAACGCTACCATGAATAGATCAAAGTTATTCATACGCATTTATACTTTTCAAGGTATTATGGATCTGGGATAGACATTTGTCAGTCCTCAACTTTGCAATATACGACTCGCAGATCACAATAGCGATATCCTTATAATATTTATTGCCTTAAGCGAGAGAGATTTTGTTAGCTTTATAAACATATTTGTATTGCTTATGATTATTTTTTCGTTGCGATGAGACTTTTAAAAAGAGATGTATCAAACTATGAGAGAATCCTCTTAAAGTATCGCTCAGATTAAATGAAAAGATCCACAGACTGGTGACATCCATTATTATTGATTAATGGCTTGTGCTTCTTTAGACTCGCGTATGCTTCTCATTAATCATTGATGAGTACGATGAAGTTGAAGTAATGTCGGAGTAATATAAATAATGATTGAGTTTAAAAATTAATATAGATTCATGATTGAATAATTTGTTTAATAAACTTAATGATTGATTGTGCCTTTATTTTGAAATAATAAAAACTAGAGCTTTGCTTTCAAAAATTCACAAATATTGAGATATAAGAACCTTGGGAATATAAAATAGATCTTTTAAAGAAGATATATATGTAGAGAGAAAGAAAATTTTATAATATATATGTCTAATACGTTCTAAATTTTTGAAAATCTAAATCTCCCATTCTATTCAATCGTATTTCAAATCGATAACTTTTTAAACTGAAGATTATATAAGTAATAAAGTGTACAATTATATAGTTAACGAAGGATTCAATTAAATGCAATGAAAGAAGGATGCAAAGGTAAGGAGGAATCAGAGATTCGGGAAGATACATGCGCTTCGTTATCGATCCTCCGAGTTCTTCTTTTTTTGACCTTTCCACACTCACATATCACGAGGGCGGAGGAGTAATCTTACCAATCGTTGCCATTAAGAGCCTAACACGACGCGATTTATGTTCCAATGTGACGTATTTTATTTTAGCCGGATGGTTAACGTTAAGAGGATGTAAGTGCCGAAAATGTAATTTAGGCAGACAAATGACGGTTCAGGTATGATATATTAATGGTAGTTAAGGGCTTTCTACGAGCACGCCACGTAAGATATGTCATTACGCAACCATCCCATTTTTTACCAGTCTAATGATTCACTTATAGTCAAAGAAACAAAACGTAATGTAATGTAATTTTTATTTTTTAAATCAGGTTGCTCTTTATTTGAAAAATTATCGAAACTTCTAATATATATTTTATTTTAATCTTTTCAAAATCTATAGAAATAGATTACAAATATGCATTATAGATGTACTAAAAAATTAAAAGTAAAATAAAATTAAAGATAAAAATATTAAAAAATATTTAAGAAAATATTTTTATTAGAATTTATATACAACAAGATAGAGTATTTAAATCTCTATTTATTGCATTACTCGTTTGGTTATATTATATTCATATTATATTATTAGTTTGCTCATTCACAAATTTAGAAATCTCAAAAGAATTTTGAAGAGCAATTTTATATATTTTATTCAGATAAATTATTTCATATGATAAAATTCTGTATTTTACGAACTAAAAAAGAGAATTTTTGAACTTATGAAGAACAAAGTAACAAAAATAGCTTTAATGATCGTCTTTTAATTTTTTCAATTTTCAGTCTTAAATAAAAGATTATTTTGATAAATAACTAGAATAATTTACAAATTCTTTCTCCTCGATTTTTCTTGATCGCTTAAAGATTTCTTAAAAAGAAATTAATCTTAGTATGTTTTTTTTCTTCATTTTTTCATTGTTTTCTTCATTCAAACATACATCGGATATGTCACCATTTCGAGAATGAGTTTTCAGTTGTGTTGGTAATCCCGGTCGCAAGTGCAGATATATCACTAAATTACTGTATACGATCGCCATTCGAACGAAGTGCTGTGAATTTTTATCGTCGTCGTACATATACGCGTATTTATTGCGTGCAATAGAATGCGTTACGATAATCGCTCGCATTTGGTGCAATATCATGTAGCATCGTTCCACCGTGAAATCAAGGTATGCACATTTATACCAACAGTCTTAAAATAAAAAATTTCGCGGTGAATTTATCTGAAACATGTGTTATTTAGAATATTCCTTATCTCTTGAACAATCCAAATTCTTTTTAACAAGAATGCTAAAGTATAGATTGATATAAATATAGATTGTCATTAATAAGCGCTCGAGAATAAGATATGTTTTTAAAAAGAATTACATTTTTTATATGATTGTGTGAGTAACGAATTCTTATTTTTAGTTCAACTTTAAGTTGGTTTTAAATTAAATTATTTTATGATTTGGAGGTATAAAAATACAATTCTTTAGGTTAAATGAAGATAAAAATTTCAGAGGGCAATTCTTGGTAGTGAATTGTATGACGTCCAAACCAAGCTCGAAGACGATGCTCGCTATAAGCTCCGCGAAATCTGAGGAACATCGTAAGGTCGGTCGGTTAAATGGTGAGGTAGTTCTGTTGCTCTCTTCGTATCCGTCTCACATGTCGTCCATTTTCGCTGCGCTTTACGATTATTGACCGCCAATAAATGGCAGACATATAGGGCCTGTAGAAGCGTTTAGTAAGTGCACATGCGATTTTGAGGAGCATTATGGGATAGTATTTTCGTGAATTATATTAGGTGCGTAATACACTTAACACTGACGAAGAAGGTGATTTCTTAGCAGGATGGATATGTCAGATGCGAAAGAAGTAGAAAAGTTTAGAATTTCAATGTAAACATTCTATTTCCCCTAAAAAGAATTGACTAACTTAAAGAAAATGAGAGAAAAAGAAATGTATGTCAAATTGTCTTTATTGAGAGTGTGTAGATATTATGTGATAATTAATTAATTAAAAATTTATTTTTGATAAGAAAAGTTATGATATTAAGATATTGTATTGAAATTTTCAGGAAAAAATCGTAAATCGGATTGTAACGGATCGTTTGACTCTACATTTTCTCAAGAAATGATCAATCCACGTTCTTGATCGTTGCGCATGATTGCGCATAACAATGCGCGTTCAGGGGCAAATGAAATCGTGTCGTGGCTTTTCGCGGTCGCGGAGAAACTGTACACTTTGCCGTACGAAATGTGATTTGACCGCACAACTTTATTACTAACAAAGGTATCTTGATATTATGGGTATTGCGGTAATGGTTTGAAATTGTTATTTTCAACATTATGTAGAGTAACGAGAAAAATTCTGAATAACGTTAGATATTTCAAGAAATAATGGAACTAATATTTCTGATATTTATTGTTATTGATGTATATGTTTTTATTGAATACTCTCGAAATATTAGATAATTGTTAAATATCATATAAAAATATCTGATATATTTAAATATTAATATATAATGAGGTTACTTTATACATTTAATTGATTATTAAATTGATTGATGCTTTTAGAAAAATTACTTGCTGTTAATTTAGAAAACTGACAATGTTTCGTATCACAAAGTCTGCTTTAAATATTGTATAGAATATGTGCAGTATCAATGATCTAAGGTTTTTATGATAATATCTGGCCTTCGAGGACGCGTACAAGGTGAATGCATTTCTGGAAAAATATGCATTTTGCGTTTCAAGAAAAGTATAAAAATTTCATACAGGAAATTGTAACTGGCGATATAAATAAAGGTCGATAATAATCATGTTGATTTATATTCATGGTTTACAAGAAATTAATTATTACTCGATACTTGCCGCGAGATACAGAGATTTTGCATAAGTTATGGTTACCTATTATTAGCACGGTCTTACTTAGCTAGTATTAGCATAATCTTATTTTACCGTCACGTGTGTTACGTGTATGTCCATGACTGCGTAACCTCGAAAACTTCTGTTAATACATTTCTGAAAAATTATAATTAATTTGCGAACAACAGGAGGTTTCTATTTTCATTATCTACGCTTCCAATTAAAAAATACTTTTTGATTTCTAAATGTAAATTTATAGAGTTTAACGTTTATAAACGTCATTACATACATTTAACTGCAACAAAATTATCGCAAAAAAGAATTTAAATTAAAAGATAAGACAAGATGTTCTCTTTATGTTGTCCCTTAAAATGACGGTAATCTTTCCATTATTACCGGCGTTAATGTCGCATGCGACGTGCCTTACAATATTGCACGAACGCGGATGCACTCGGCGATGCAATTCTGGAAACGTGTACGAACTTACATGCCGCCACTTCTGCTTTGATGGACGTGAAATCTGCGCGCAATCATGTGTAATATTGCCGTAATTGATGCTTTCAATTTACGAAGTACGATCAAGGAGATGGGGAATGTTTCTGACATATCCCCGATTGTTTCTATCTCCCTAAATATACCTATGATAATAGCTATATGTAGTGTCATTTATGGCTTAAATTGAAAATGTAATTGAAAATTATTACATATTTTTTAAGCAAAATAAGAGGACGTAAAAGATATAGGGATTTTAACATTTTTTTATTTAGAGAGAGTTGTTTTAAATAATTTTAAAATAATTTTAAAATAATTAATTATTAATTTATTTTATAAACATATCTATATTATTTATATACACAAAGAAAATTCTTCAGAATAATATATTAAATTATTTATCATTAGCGACACATGATTGAATCGAAGCATTTCTCGTTTTACAAGCTTCGTTCGTGATATAATTCGATCATTTATATTTATTTGATCATCGCTCGATGAAATAATAATTGTAGGGTATTATATATACTGCATATAAAAGTTACGAAACTAATGGCGTAACAATCCCGTTATTAATCGACGTACCTATATTACGCGTGGGTGAAGTGCAGGAAATGTGGAAAGGTGAAGTGCGCAGCTGCGCAACATTATCGCGTGCAACATTGCTGAGCATCGGCTCGCCGCACGAAAGGTGCTCTTGACACTGTGCACCATGCACGTACATACAACATATATATATAAATGAATGCGCATAAACGTACATTTATATCCGCGCGAGACGCTGCGTTGAAGGATCGATCATTTAAATACCAGCGCGAAGACGAGAACGATATCTTCGCGATAAATTTAAATAATCGTGCGGAAAAAATCGCACGATGAACGCGCGGCGTTCATTTCGAGGTCGCGAGACAGAAAAAGTGAATGAAAAGCGAAAGACGCTCTAAGCAAGATAAAGTGATAAGTGACTTTTTCGTTCTGTCCGCGCGCAATAATATTCGGCCGTAACAACATTCTGCCGCATTATGCTAATCGATTGTAGCGGACGCCGCCCGCTGTGTAGCTGCAATTTTGCATCGCCCTTGCGCCATGGGCGCAGTACGATCAACGATCCAGAAATCGTTACGCATGATCGCGCCCCGCGGCAGGAGTGTAAGCCGATATCTAGAAAATGCGTGTCGAAAAAAAGCCACGCCCTAGCTGCGGTTTTTGCACGTGTTTTCCTTCGAAATGCGGTAGAAAAATATTCCTCTACAAAGCGCAAGTCATATCTGAAGTTTGTGCGCAATTTTTTTTTATTTAATAAATTTATGCAATTTTTTTAATTTGATAAATTTATGTAATTTTTTTAATTTAATAAATTTATATAATTTTTTTAATTTAATAAATTTATGTATCAAGTATTTTATATAATATAAATTACACGCATTAAAATTATAGAGAGATATTAAATTATTTATCATATAATTTAAATTACATATATTATATTATATATATAATATAAAATGTGTGTGTGTAAACGTACGTAAAGTAAAATAATCATAAAAGTTAGATTTAAAAAAATTATTACTTTTATGCTACAGCATGTATTATTGCACCATGTTCAGTGAAAAATGTTGACCAATACCGCCGCACAAGTAGCGTGTATCAGTTACGCCCGACATGCATTTCTTATGCATCATAATAGTTGCGCGCAACTTTGTAGACATGATATACATTGTTGCTTATCTGTGCGGTTTATACCTCGTGTCCATCTAGTTCACTTGTTTTGCATGATGAAAAGGAACTTGAAAAAGTGCGCGGTTTTACTGCTTTTACATTCTCTACATCAGCAGAGTATTCGTATATCTATATTATTTTTATCTATGTTACTTTCTTAGCACATCGTGTTAATATGGAATTAAAGCTGTAGTTGTAACTATCTTAGATTTATATACTCTTAAATAGGAAATCCATTGCTAATATACGGAAGAACGTGTTAGATTTTATCAAAGGAGTTTAGATCCGGTCTGATAATCCGCTCAATAAATTCGATTTATGCGGAAAACATGTCGTGTCTATTCATTGTAAGAGCAATATTTACCGCGTAGTCGTAGAACCGGCCAGGATAGAGAATCGCCATTAATTATCGGCATCAAATTATAACTCTAGGTTTTAATTGCGCTCATAAACATCCTGCACACATTATTATTTGCCGCGTGCAATATTCCCATATGTTAAAACGCTCTTCCGCGGCAGAAATTCTTGCGCGATGACTGTCAATGCATAATATATGCATCCACAACATTATGAGCCAAGCTTATAGTCATTGACCGCATTGACATAGGAATAAGGAGAATTCAATTGGCGAAAAATAAAAGTATATAATAAAAAAACTTTACCACTAAATAAATCTTTACTGTATGTATGAGACATAATTTTATATAAAGTACTTTAAAATTCATATATTTAATTGAAAATATTCCGAGAAGATATTGTGAGCAATATAAGAATAACATTTGAAAAATAAATAAATATATAAATACGTAACAATACAATTAATACTTTTTTTTAATAGTCAATTGGTTGATAAAAATGCTGCTTGAATAATTGCTTTACTTTTGATGCACCTTGTATGAAATAAATCGTCGAAAATGCATGTAAAATACATGTTTTCGAAAATTTCATTTCATGATTTTCTAAAAACTTTTTGGACATATTTTTCATGATTATGCCATAATTATATAACGTTAATGCTGCATATTTATGTAAATATGAATATTTGCACGGTCATTTTGATGTTCGAAATAATTGCATTCGTTTCATTTGGACAAGCCTATCAACTCGCGTAGTTAATCCTGCCACAGAATTTACACACGCAACATGCACGCGTCCGATAGGACTTATCTATCTTCGTAACAACATTGTGCATCTCGTGCGTACGCATGAGGTAGAACTCGTATTTAAAGATCGCCTCGCGTGATCGAATAAATCGCTTGTATGTATGCGAGCGAGGTACACAGATCTAATAAATTTACATGTATGAAATTGCTATAATCAACGAGTATTATGATTGGTTTTAAAGCTGATCACAATATTCACAGATCGCGATAATCGAACGAGGTAATTAAGATCTAATAGCATGGCAGCTCTTTATTTATGTTTCATCAAATATATTATTAAACATATTTTTTTATTATAAATTTATTTAACTGGTTAAAAAATATTTAACGTATTATTACATGTATCATTTATAGATATAATATATTATTATTATATATATGTATCATTTATATATATTCAATAAAAAAGAATAGTCGTAATATTATATTCAACGAAAAATATATGCATATTGAGTTATTGTTATTTAATTATATAATGTAATTGTATTTTTTAATCAAGATTACAATTGTATTTTAATGTAATTGTATTTTTTTAATCAAGATATCAAGATTACCGACAGAAATTCTATTAAGTATAATCGCTACGGTAAAGATTGTAGAAAGTTTTGTTATAAATGTATACATATTCCTAGGGTTTTCCACCACGTAAGAAGACGTAATGAAGCTGCGTTGCGCGTCGCGAAAAATGCAGTTTTACGATGCAGCTACCGGCTGCGACTACAAACTCGCGCGATCGTATATACTATATGTGCGTGTGTGTATGTGCAGATGCCCGGTTGACCTGAGCCGTATAACGGTTCCTGGCTGCTTCGACTCTTCCCGGTGGTAGTTTCTTCGCGTTTTTTCGAATCCTGTTCGGCAGGATCTCTCGGGGGGCCGTTTTAAGCCGATTATTCGAGCTGGTTCAGTTATTCGTACACGACATAAAAAGGGACCCTTCGTTCTCGCGCTTCTCATCGATGATTCCGCCAAACGAGCTCGCAAAAAAAGTCACCTTCAAGGAAATAAACATCGGTTACTCAGAATCAGTAATACGGCAGGACTTAATTAATACGTTGTTACGCAATAAGCTCAGGAAATATCATGTCAGGAAAATGTTAGTTTTATAATTTGTATAAAATTATCATATAATTAATTTAAATTATCGTATAAAATTATCAAAGAAAGAATTAGAAGAAAACAGGCAGATTTTCTATTTGAATTATTTATTTTTTCTAATTGATCTTATGGATTTATCTCCAGTTAAAATAATGAAATATAATTTCAAAAGAATTTAAATTAAATATCAAGAAAAATCTGATATGAAAAAAATTAAATGCCGCATGTATGGAGTATTGTTCCTTTTGCAAACATATGAGATTTTAATTAAAGTAATCTAAATTTGTGTGAACAATTTTCTTATTTCATATTATCGAAATCTGGTGAATTATATTTCATATTATTGTAGCATAAAATTGTAGAAAGTAAATCATCCGCTAATGAAATTGAAATGATCAATGAATGATAGAATGTTATAAATTATTTAGATCCGCGTTTATGGTAGCGGCATTAACATATAGTAAGTAAAACATTGCTGAGGGCAAAGTGTGAAATTAATTAAGATTACAAGGAAGAAAGGAAGCAGAGGAGAACCTCGTTGTGATGCAACGATCAGAGAAAGAGAGACAGAGAAAGAAAGAGGCTTGCTCATCGGTTCAGAGAACCCCCTTACCATCTATACAGAAGCAACCGCGAAACAAATTGTATTGATTAAATCGAATCATTACTTATTCGCGGGAGAATGTTAAGGAAAGTCGTTGCTTTGTATTCGGTGGAGAAAATTCGTGATTCAACACTCAATTATCTCCGCTGCTATTTCTAATAGTATATTGAGCGTTTCATGGGTGTATTGTTTTTGTAATAAAATAAAATGGAATAAAATAAAATAAAATGGAGAGCTGCATATTTCGAGGACTAACGGAGATGCATAATAAAAAAATATATATGAAATATTCTTTATAAACATGAAATTAAAATTAAGAGAATGATAGTTAGAAATTGCAAAATTTTTTAAATAAAATTTAAGCGTTTCGAATATGCGGTACAAAATGATGGCAATTCTATTCTCTGCGAAAATAAATCACTGCATTTCAGTTATTAAGGCAGTGTTTCTTAAAATGCGACACGAGTCGTAATTTTTGAATTATCACGAAATCATCACGATTCACTCGGTCACAGGTGCAAATGTATGCATTTAGCACTTCTTCTTGCGCTATCTCTCGTCTCTCGTCGCGCGAGACGAAGTCAGCAACCTCGTGCCACTTTTCTGATGGCTGTCGATTATCATGATAATTGACTCGCGGAAAAATCAGTGTCGACCAGTCTGCTCTCTCCCCTCCTCTATCTCTTCACCTTCGACTAGTCGAGAGAAGGAAAAATTCGTCGGTAATTGAAACGCGGAGCATTAATTATTCGCGGATACCACGCTCAATCGCGTGACGCGTAATTCCCGAGATAAAATACATGACAAACCTCGTATCATTCGTACGTTAATTATGCACTACGATAAGCTACATGTAATTGACTTTCAAGAAATGTACGGATAAGAGCAATTTTCAAAAGAATCCCTTTTACTATCGATGGTGGGAACAAAAATAGCGTCAATATATTCAATTATTTTCTCACGATATGATACAATAATATTTTCTAATTATCTCATACATTACTAGAGAGAAATGTGTCAATCAATTTATGCAAAAGTTGAATGACAATTTATTAATTCACATTTACTAGCACACTTAAAAAAGTAGAGTTATAGGATATTAATTATTTTCAAGATTATATTTGATTGCTCAACAAATATTCAAATATATCAATTTAAATTCCGAATAAAGTATTCCCCCTTCTGGTAAAATATCATCGATTCTCGATCGTTTGACGGAGATCGATGTATCAATAATCTTACACGTAAATCGTTGCACGGCCGCAGGTCATGTCTGCTCGTTCTCAACGCTGTCTGAGATGCTGCCACGCAAGTGGGAGTCCGCGCACTTGAAAATTGTTTCAGATTCCGCTTATTGCGAGCTGCGCCGACCTTTAACCTTTAAATCCCGGCGCATCAAAATGTAATTGGGGGTTTGTCGGATGCTGGATCGTCTGTTGGGGAATAGAGAAGAGTGAGGAAACCAGGCGTCTTTTTGACGGCGCGCGAGATGTATAAATTTTACATCAGGGAGCATTAGACTTGCAGCATGTTTACTTGTCTTTATTGCTAAGCTTTCCGAATGTATAAAGCTTGTAAATTTCACGACATTCACGGATGTTGTTCGTGGCAATTGAATGAGAAAATATTCTCTATTAAGTTTTGATAAGATTTTTCCTTTGTCAAAGTGGGAATCTAATTACGAAGCTATTTTAAAGCTTATTTTAACTTTTAATTAAAAAATTTTATTTTGTGTATTTTAAGAAGTGAATTGTAATTATATTTAATTTTTTATTTCGAAGACACAATTAGTTATAACAGAGTTATTTCGAAGAGTTACAATTAGTTATAGATATAATATTTATCGTAGAAAATAGAAAAAATATGGAAAAGATGAGATAATTAATGGAATTTTTATTAAGAGAAAATAATTTTTGTTTTAAAAATATTAATAAAACATCGTCATTCTCTGTTTAATATCTCTTAATATCAAGTACTCTTAATAGGTACATTTTCATTACACAAGTACAAGACATTACACTGAAAAAAAGTCGGGAGTCAATGATTTTGTTTGTCATGATGTTTAATGCAATCTTCTTTACGAATAATATTTCTTTGTTACTTATTATTTGTTGAATCACGTTCATACATGTGATTTATTAATTTTCGTTCACAATTATATTATATTGTAATTGTTATATTAAGTTTGTTATAATTATAATTATAATTAAATAACAATTATTAAATAATTGAATAAAAAATCGTTGGAATTATCGGACAGAAAACATTTGATGAAAAGAAACAATTTTTGAATTCTGAGATTATTTGAAATTCATTAGGATGCAAAGCCAGGAACTATGAAACATTTATTCATTAATTACTAAATTATGCGATGTAGACTCATTCCTCGATGTTGCAATGTATAATTGTCCTTAGGACTATTATTACGGCACAATCCGTCGAAGGGAAATCTGTCTCCCGTGATACATTATTACAAGTTTGTTTAATTCCGTTATTATAATTAATCGTCTGAAATAAGTATGCTATTATTCGTGCTGGATACAATGATTCAGCATCACGCAATTAAGTTAATTTAACATACATTGTTTTGCTCTTTCCGGAGATCTTTCGTAGCATGTAGCAATCGAACATGTAATATAGAACTCCATTTTAATTACTCGTGAATAATTTTCTTTTTTAATCCATTATAATTTGTCTTAATTATATATATTATATTATATATATTATATATATTATATTTATTTTTAATTAATATATAATATTCCTCTACAGATTTATATTGATTTGAGATGATTTTATAGATTATTTTAATAGATTATTTTATATCGAGATTTAAAATTTCAATTTTTGAAATATTTATGTAAAAATATTAGATGTTATAATTTTTACGATGTTATAATTTTTCGTCGAGAGGAATGTTGTTATCCTTGTTATACGTGAGAAACAGGAATAAATTCTCGTCAGATTTACGTAACAATGTGTAATTGTTATCTTGTGGTTTCGTGCGTTGAATTTTTCGCATTTATACCTGGTTGACCCTGGGTGGTCGAGGACCTCAAAGGACGCATAGACCGGTAACGTTAGGTGAGACCCGTGAAATGAGTTTGCTTGATTGGAGCGACATTTCTTGCTTGGACTTTCGAGTCGCTTGAATAGATACGCGATTAATAGATATCCTTCTAAAATCCTCCCATTAATATTTTTATGCTGCAGAATTTAAATTTGAAAAGAAATATTAAAAATATGTACAACCTGAGTATTCTATTCATTTTTAATATTAATTTTTATTCGGAATAAATTCAAACTTTGTTCATAATTGCATCCCCTTACGCCGCTCTTTAATTTCCACATTTATCGTAACAACCGAGTGTTACCGGACGACTATTACAGAAGTGTTACGCAAATGTTGCGCAAAGGATGCATAGCGGTCATTATCCGGCGACAAAGTGCCGCGCCTTCCTCGGCATTATTCCTCGCGTTGCGAGGAAAACGAGGAGGAATGAGAGGCGCTCGATTATTATTCCGTTCGCGGAAAAGAGAAAATTGCAGACGAGTCGCCTGCGATCTCTCAAGCGACGTGTTTATCGGACTATTAGTCTCAGATACAGGCGAATTCATTCTCGTGCGAACACATCTTTCGACGACGCTGACACCAGCGGGAACAGCGCCATTGTCATTAGCGTGAAAGTCGATTCTTCGTTTAATCGCGAATCTGCTACTCGATTCGCTTTCAAGGAAAGTCTTCTGTATTGAGATATCGGATTGTATTTATCATGTAGACAACTGCGGACAAAGCACTGGATGTTTAGAAAGTTCGAGGACGAGCGCCTTATCGCGGGAACTTCCTTCCTAAGAATCTCTCTCTCATCATTCTAAAAATTCATGCATACTTTTAGTTTTGTCAAGACATAAATGTATAGAATTGATTAAAACCGTGAATGGCCGAAAACAGTGATATTCTCTTTTTTTGTAATTTGAAATTTCTGCAAGTTTTAAGTGGAGATTATTATTAAAAAAATTTAAAAATTTAAATTATTTAAAAAATGAAAAATATAATTATCTTAAATAGAAGAAATTGCTTGTCTCTGTTAAATTGTTCTAAAGTTAGAATAATTTTTGTTAGAAACGATAACACATCGTGTCGTTTTATGTAATTATTCCTCACGGTCGTGAATTTACTTTCACGCTTAGTTGCTGATAAAGAATGTGAAAAATCTTAGCGTAGTACTGCTGAGTTACGTGGCCGGATTTAATTAAATCATGTATGTATTAGAATAAACGTATTATTTTTTTGTATTACATATTAGATCCGACTCTAAATTAATTATAAAAAAAATTCATGGGCATATCATTCAAGTGCACCATGACTTTGTTAATCAATTATAATTAATTTCCATTTTGTAATGTTTATAAAATATGGAATTTTAATTAGATTTGTCTAATTATTCATATCATAAGTAATTATTCATATTATAAATAATTATTCATATTATAAATATATTATAAATCTCTCTCTCTCTCGCATTACTTATATAAAATTGGATGAATATGGAAAGAGATGTTTGTTTTCATTATATTTTTTCTTTGCGAAAAATTTTTTGCGATGTTTTAAATACGTTTTCGCACGTGGATATATTCCTTCGCAATTTTCGTTGCGCGTATATATGTTAGAAATCAGGTTCTTCCAGCGTTCGTCCTGTCTGTCAGTCGACGATCCGTGCAATAAACGAGGAGAATAGTCTGCGATTTTTTTCTCGTCCGAGAATCTCGAACTTGCTCCCGCTGAGACGCGTTCTGTCAGTCTCACAAAAAATACGGTAGCGCGCGAAACATCAGTATGACAACTAGTTCTCAGGATCGCGAGAGAGAAGAAAACGCAATGATGAGTAAAGCGTGAGGAGAGAAAATAAGAGAGAGAATTCCATGGCGCAGTGGCACGCACGTGAATGCACTTGTCGGCCGCATACACGCATATAAGAACGGTGAACCTGTTGCATCCCGGACGTGTGCGTACAGCTACATTGCAGAATGCACTTCGACTTACATGCCATCGCTCGATGCACATATGTTCCTAAATGTCCGGCAATCCTCACGGAATTAATGCAATTATATGATCGAAACATACGAGCAAGTTTGAAAAGGGAAACCGTAAGATAAATTTTACAATGAAAAAAAATGCTTGACTTTAGATTTCTGCGGATCAATGTAAGGCTTAGAGCTTAAAGAGATTTGTGATGAATATTATAATTCATGCCGTTCTGTATTAAAATTTATTTGATTAAATAATATTGTTTTTGTTCGATAATTAACTTGTAACAAAAGTTTGCATTTTTCGATAGACTCTTTTCCAAACTTCTTTTAATATTATTACATGAAAGTTGCAAGAGATTTAAGAAACTAGTCTTGGAGAAAAATCTTTAATTCTCCCTGGGAACGTAATCTGCGGAGGCAAGGTTTCTCTAAGGTACGATCCGACATTGACGGCATCGCTGGAATTTGCATGATTAGTAAGTGATGCGCCAGGCTGCTGACGAAGGATGCACCTGGTATTCGGTGTGTTGCTCACGCGAATGTATCATCAGCGAAGGGTTTCTCGCAACAGCCCTGGGCGCTTTCCCAATAAGAAACGCGATGTTCTCCAGAACCATAAATATGCATTTTGCGCGCATTAAGGTTTCCTTCAAGAATTAAAAATAATTCTCTATTCGAAGTTTGAATAGAGAATATTGCATCGAAAAGGAATAATTGCATCAGCTTTTTATAAAAAATATATCAGATACATAATTTAATAATTAAATGATTTAAATTATTTTATAACACATTAACATTCATGTTACATGTTGCTCAGTTTTTATAAGCGAATATTTTGAAGCACATCGATCTCGATCGAAGATCGCCATAACCATCCTTTCCATATAATCGGTCCAATTACACGACACAATTTCCTGGCCGGACAAAGAATATACCGTGGGCAACGAGGCAACGCATTAGATAATGCATGCATTATGCAGGCGGCGGGCAAAAGCGACCGCGAGAACCGCAATGGCTATTAAAGCCCGATCGAAAAAGAACGCACATCGGCGCGCTTCGCATCAGGCTGGCGAGCGGGAAAAAAAGAATGTGAAATCCAGATCAAGGAGCGCGTTATCACCCTCAGATTGCCCCTTTCCTTTCCCCCTTTCCTCTCCGGTAATAAGAGGAACGTCAGACTGGCGTAATGGCTTGTGAGTGAGCGTGCCACGGCATCATAAATTCACGACGCGCATTTCCCGCGTAATGTTAAGTAGCGACTTCATCCGGTGGTCAGTACTTGCTCGGTCGATCCTGCATAAGGACACGCCGCTCGCGTTCGGCTAGCCGCGAAATCATTGTCCTTAACACACTAACACGATTTCTTTTCGCGGAGATGTATGCTCGACAACGACGATGATACACGTATGATTATGCCTATGAGTCGCCTCGCTCTAATTAAAGCTCTCTTTCTTTTACAGGTACGTTGACCAAGTGTTGCTGCGCGCAGCGTCGTCGGAAGCGTGAGAAGATCGAGGATCGCCGGAAGTATGGTATGATGCGTTCAGCATTTTTCGCGCGCCCCGAGTACGAGACATTCAAGTCTGTCGCTTAGATTCATTGGCGATTTTAATCGTCCTGATTCTTATTGCGACAAATAATTATTGAAGATAAATAATTATTGAAGCATGTTTGGCAAGAAATTATGAATTTATTACGGCAACACGAAATATTGTTTTATGAATTATAAAAAGTTAAATAGCGTAAACTGCATAATAAGATCGTATCGAAAATGATAGTAAAAGAATTGTGTGAGTCCTAGTCTCTATTATTTTTAATATTTTTATTAAATTAAATTTTTTTGGTCAGATTTTGACTTGAATGTCTTCAACACTGATTTTTTTTAAATTTTGATTGAAGTTGCAAATAAAGTCTTTTAAAAAGTGTGACGTAGTATTATAGTTTTTACTATTACAAAAACAAGTTTTCTTTAAAAATTCTATAAATTGGCAGTTTGATTGACTTTTTTGCATCCATTATGCGTAATTGTTCTCATCTTTTCTGAGTCTTATTATCTTCTCTTCACTTCTTTGATCGTCCTTCCGATTAACTGAATCATCGGAATTAATTCTTCGGATTTTAAAAGAAAGAAAAGTGTTTCCATTTATTAATATCATTACATATTTTATTATATATTATTCCACATATTTTTGCATGTTCAAAATTGCATATTACAATATTCTTTTCGTCCGTATTTCGAGGTAAATCGGGATTTCATAAATATATTTATTTGTTTTGTATTTAAATATATATAAAATAAATTATTAAAATTTATTTTCGTAAAATAATAAAATGATAATTTTTTTTTATTGCGAGATGAAAATAGATCGGCAATATTTTGAAAGCGCTTTTGACAATCAATCACGTGACGGTTCGTTGTACAAGTCATTGCGACATATTCTTTTCCAGCGTTCGTTCTCAACATTATAGGAACTTGAATGAAGGCGCTATGAATTTTTAAAGGACCGTCGATGTGTATGTGATAACATCGCGATTAAGCGCTCCCTAATTAAGCATTTATTAACATTGTATTGTTACAAACACCAGTCGCATCTCGACGACCGATTTTTTTGCGCAATGACTCGCAGGTGAAAACGCGACGCGTTGGCCTTGCATCTGGTTGCGACAGAATCTCGCGGTTGTCGACGCCATTCGTAACCGAATTATCTCATTATTTCATTAGGCAACGAGCTGCCTAAGCGTCGTGTTCATAATTAAGCGTCTCGTGACTTGGAGGGTCGCAAAAGGAGGTTCGTTTCCCGTTACCGCGACGGTAGGCATTATCCTCTTCCTTTAATCGTCCAAGTCGATCTCTAATGACGAAGAATTTTCATCGACTACGCCCCTTTGGTCGTCTAGCGAGAAGAGTAACGATCGCTTGGGAAATCGCGCTATCATCATCGATGATGGATTATTTAACAACGATCCTCTCTTACAATCTCGTTAAACACGTATTAGACTCTTAGGTCTTTTATTAAATAAGCAGGACGCAAGGCCACAATTTGTAAACATTATTGGAGAAATTTTATTCGTTGACGAAGTTAAATCAAAATACCGCAGAAAGATTCAAGACTTTATTGAAGCCGAGATATCGCGGTTAGTATAAAGTTCAAGTGTCAATTGCGATCGTTATAATCGCGCAAATTTACGAAGGAAAATTGCGCTCTGGATAGACATGTTAACGATTATTATATCATGTCCTACCAATTTCTCCGGATGTTATTTTGGCGTGACACTCGTAAGATTACGCCAGTAACACGCGATTTCTCTGACCATTAAACTCCTCCGTGGCTTTCACCAGATTGCAGCTATCGCGCATTGCGCTGTCGCATCTGCATTTGATAGCGAGCTACATGCAACCGTTTCGCGCATCGAAAGCGCCGGAAACTTTCTTCTTCCGGGAGGAATGCCGCATGGCGGCATTTATCAAACTGAATTTGCATAAACGATATCGCGTGACAGGCATATGTGAAGCGCGATACAGATATTTGACAGTTATTTTATTTTGCTCCGAAATATCGCAATAAAAAATTTGATTTTTTGACAAAAGAATTTTAAACAAAGAGACTTTATGGTGTTAATATAAAATTAATAAAATTAATTGTAACGATAAAAGAAATTAAAGCAATTTTAAGATTTTTTAGAAAAAATATCAATTTTATATAAAACATTCTTTTTTAAAGCTTAAAATTAAAATATTGGAAGCTATAATATTAAATATCTAATACATAAAAATATAAAAGTTTCCACAGTAACAATTAAATAGAAATATTATTTATTTGATATACGCAATAATTTTTTCTAAATGTTCATATTTTATTACATATATAAGGAATTATTTCTGTCTTGTAAAATTACAATGTGAGCTGAAACATACTTATGTTGTTAAGTTAAAACTGACGTAAGTAATATGTGTGTTTTTCTCTCGCGATGTAAGAACGGCTCATTTAGACTTTCACTGTTTATCGTAACCCGCATTACGTTGCCAATGATGGACGAGCGTGATGCACTTTTAGATGCAACAACCGGTGACAGGACGGTGCAGTCCACTGCGTTTCGTCCCGCAGTGCTTGCCGGTTTAACGAACCGACCGAAGGCCGTGCATCGATTTTCGCGCGATCGGAATCTCGCAACCGCTTTCTTGTGTCTCTCATAATTTACTCATGTACGCATGACCAGCAATACAAAGCACTTTTAATCAAGTGCCGGCAAAATCAGTGAGCGAGATGAGGAGAGGATGGAGAACTCGAGGCGAACAAACAACGATTCGTACGTAAAGTGTTCTTTTCTTCATTCTCTAAAATTTTATAGATTGATGAATAATAAGATGTAGAATATATAATTTATCAAGATATATTATATCATTAAGTTATATACATTAATAGACAGCAGAATATAAATTATATTATCAATATCTGAAATTAATGAGAAAAAAAATGATAAAAGAAAAGTGCAACATTTCTATCACAATGTATATTTAATGTACACTTTCTCAAGTCTTTGTTTAGTTCTTAATATTTCGCAGTGTAAAGAGAAGGCAAACATTTTTATTTGGCGATATTCGACTATATATTAAATATACACAGTAAAAAATAAAATATTAATTTTAATATTTTTCACATGTCCCAGAAAATCCACTCTAAATTTTAAGTTAAAATAACTCATTCGTCGTATGTTACTTATTGACAAACTAAAAATGTTAAATTATTGACACAATACTTTACATTTATTTTTATTATTGTAACTTTAAGTGTAATGTAAAAATAACATACAAATTAATTAAAAATTACATGAAAAAAAGATAGTTACAATAATTCATAAGAATTGTTGTAGGACATTACATATAATAATAATTATTTTAACTTAAATTATTCGTAATAGAAACATTTGATTTTAGTAAATTTGATTATTTTTGTATGTCAAAGTTCAAGATTATTTGAAGATTTACTTTAACTTTTCTTAGAATGTTAAACTGACTTTGAGACATGTTGATTGTTTAAAATGATTATGTTAAAAATACTCAAAATAATATTCCATTTCTAAGAGACATATACAAAGTGTTAAATTATAAAGTTGACATAAATGTAACACATGAAAACGTTATAAAAATAATAACATATAAGTTGTATGTTAATTTTACATTAAAGTACTAATTAAAACGTGTTAACACAAGAAAATTTTAACATATGAATGCACAATTTTTTACTGTATATAATGCGGCACCGAAATGGAACTGTCAAGCTGGAAAAATTTGAGGCTCGAGTTGGCGGTGTCAAAAATATTATCGATGCACATCCGCATGGATGTGAAAGACTGCTGCGTTCGCGATCGTGAGTCATGTATCGACAAATCGAACCCAACTTTCGCACGATCCGCATACACATGGCGCGGGTCTCCATTGAAGAGGGGAATTCTCGTGACTTACCCTCATGGCGCGCCATGGACACGGTGGACGGCGGATTTCTCTGAAAAGTCGCCGATAAATGCAGATGTGCGCGGCCGACGAGAAAGCTAACACGCAAAAGCAATATACCCTCCTCTAGGTATGGCAAGAGCCATATGCCGCATTACCGCCGTAAGTGCAACTACCGGCCTATGCACTTGAAATTATTCGTGAAAACGGAAATAAACGAGAAGTAAATTGTTCAGTTGTCATAATCAAAATATAAATTTATATAATCTTCTTGGAGAAAGATGTCACATTTTTCTGAGTTACGATTAAATGCATACATTCCTGGTAAGCTTACGAGGTAATAACTTTATTAGTTTATGTAATTAACGCAGAGATATTTATCATGAAAAAGTATAATTTATTTACATGTTTATTTTTATTAATTATTTATTAATTTAACTATAAATTTTTCTAATTTTTAAAATACGAATTAATTTTTTTATATAACTTTTTTTTTTAAATTGAAGAGAAATATTAAATGTGCGTGACTTTACTTTAGGTAAAAATAAATAACTGAAATGTTAATAATAAAAATAATGTAGAAATGATATAAGCTTGATAAGTATCGCGTAATAAGACAATTGAATACAAATCAATGGATCTAACTGCTGGTGGTTACTCATCGGTTACGATGGATATCTTCGAATACTTGGATACCCGCCGCTTCTCACGGACGTTGTTCACGCTCGTTTGCAGATAATAACAGTCGTTTAATTTCGCATCGCGGTTACTATCGAGTGTAGGGTGATTCGACAGCATCGTCTATTGTATCGCTGACGACCCATCGATCACGACGAGATTCAATCTCTCAGTATCTGGAATTACTCGCAGATATATTGTCTGTTACTAGGGATTTTTTTACATGAATCTCTGCATTGCCTTGATGTCAAACGTTAAAACACAGTTAAATTTTTTTTATCAGTTTACAACAAGAAAAGAGATGCCTAATCCTTTTGAAGAAACATCGAGGAAACCTTATATGCGGTGAAAACGTCGTGGATTCTGGCTACTATCCAGGCATGTTTAAGGCATGAACATCCCATCGTGCCAGGAACGCGATGAATAAATGTAAATTCAACCCTCATAATAATTGCCACCACGGTAATCACTTTAATAGCCGCTTCTGCCATGACGGGATGCCATTCTAGTCGCGGCGCGATGAGCGCCAGTTGCATTAATGGATGCGTTTTATGAGAGCGCGAGGGAATGCGCCGCCATCAAAAAGGCACGGTGCAAATTCATCGATTTGATCGACTGTTTAGATATCGCTAATAAATTATTCGTGCAAAAATACTCGTTATACTCAGAGAATAAAGAAAAGAGAGATCTTAGAACATACTACAATAAAACATAATAATCGCGCGATTTTTTATTTAATCATAGAATAGGGAAATGAGAAAATATATGCGTAATGCGTAGATGAGTATAATTATTGTTCGCATATCTTTTATTCTAACTTATAAAGAGAATAATTGCTTAACTATAGAAAAGATATATAATGTTATTAATGATTGCAAAGATAAAAGATGAAAGGCTGAAAGAAATCGAGTTGTTGCGCGATGCTATTCAGGTTACTTGGCGCCTTTTTACTCGGGGCTGTCAAGTATTATTCGTCACACACACTGAATCCTTAAAGTTATTCTTTGCCAACGAAGGAACTGCTTGTCCTTGCTGCACTTGGAGCTGACTCCAATTAAAATTAAATGCGCGCGCACGTTTCTCGTTAACGACTCGTGGCACTTTTATTAACAAAATTTCACTCTAACAGTAACATTGTGGTCATTTTCAGCAATAATTTATTTAAATGTCTGTCGAGGAACGTGCGATTCGTTACACATTCCATTGTAGACACGCGTGAAGATTGAAAAGTCGCTCGAAACAGATCGCACTTCTGTTTTGCAATGTCACGCCTCTGATATGTACATGCAAATTCTGCTGCTAAAAAAAATTATGATTTATCGGTGGTGCAGTTGTTACATCTCGAAATAATCTTGCGACGATATTAAGAGCGACAAGCTTCTTCCTTTTTTTTGACATTTATAAACTCCGTTTGAATTAAATTTGGATGTGTATTTAATATACGTGTCTCGATTATATTATGCCAATTTATTTATCAAACTTTAACGATATGATTTTCTATTTTTTAGATGATTGAGGATATCTTGGAAAATTTTTAAATTGCATAGAAATGGCTCTGTAGAATAGTAATAGCTCATACGTACAAAATCAGGTCAGAAAGGTAGAAATCTTCGCTTTTTTAAATATTACAAATATCCGTTGATTTCGAATAACCTGACGAAAGCGGCCATGGCAACCATGAATTTCGAAAAAGAAACTCATCGAATCTTTCCGTAACTTCTAACGCGATGCATTAACTCATGCGTTCAGCAACGACGATGACGAAGGGAAGTCATTCATCTTGACCATCGCACTTGCAGTAAATCTTTAAATTATCCAACCGGAATGAAGGAGAAGAAGAGAAGGAGGAGGAAGAAGAAGAGCATCCTTGCGAATTCTGTCTTTTCCCTTTTCTAACCACGGAGGCTGATCGCAAGGCTCCAATTAAAATAAACGCGTTCGCCGCTTTTCTTGTCACCGTTGGAAGCAGCGGTTAGGTCGACGCTACCTCGTCACCTGACGCTTCTCCGAACGGCGAAAGACGTTTCCAAGCCATGTCGTCAATTCCCCTCGAGGGGGGTCGTTCTCTTGGTTCATTATTCTGCGCCAGTCATCCTCTCTTCTACGTTCGTAGGACGCTCGTCGTCGTTCTTCGCGAGTCATTCTCTTCGGCGCTGTTCTCCTTGGATCATTCTTCTCCTCGTTCTCCTTGACTCGGACTCTTCTTCTTCGTCGCCATCTTCTGCTTCTTCTTCATTATGGAGCACTTTTCTCTCTCCCTGTTCTTCGAAGAATTCTTCTGTTTTCCGTTTTCTGATATCGTTCGTATTCCATATTATTCCAGGTGAAAATTGGACAACAGATTAGAACAACAGACAAGGGATTATCAGAATTGAATGAAACATTGTAAAGTTGGAAAGATCATGATTAATAATTGAATTAATATATAAATTTTATTTTTTTTCCAATTAAAAATTAAAAATTTACATCTTAACATATTTACATAGAATATTATGAAGAATATTATTTTTAATAGAGTAAGTTTTTTCGCTTTAAGGTTAATATCTTTTTTGCTGAAGCAACCCGGAACGTTCAAAGAGATTAGTCCGTTTCTAGTCGCACTTTTTTTTCACACGAAAAAAAAACGTTCATCGCCGGGTTTCTTAGATCAGTCACGGAGGATCAGCCGAGCCGCGCGGCCGTTTGTGTCCGCGAATGGACGCAATTTCCAAGAGGCAGCCACCGCCGAGCAAAAAGCTTGAAAGATCTGGCCGCGCAGCAGCGTCAGAAGTCAATGCCAGGAGTGTCGTTAACCTTCTTTGCGGCAACATATGGCAACATATCCTGACGAGGAGGCATAGAGAAGGAGACGCCGCGGGAATCCGCCGCGACATTTGAAGACGTGTCCGCCGACCACAGTAACGCTTAACTGGCTGAAGAATGCTCGACAGCATCTTCCGCCAGACGTATATCTGCGATTATTGTATGATCGGATAGCGCGGTCTTTGCTCCCATAAATATCAAACTTGTTTGAGAAAAGGTAGAAAATATGGGACAATATTAAAGAGAAAGAGAGGTGGATATATATTTTTGCGGAGAGTTCAAATTTTGATGGAAAGCGATATCAATAATAAATCGAAAATCGATCGCGTCTTTTCTTTGGAAAGAAGACCTCACGCTTGCAATGATGAAATTATAGCCTCCCTTCGCGGAACCGATTTGGCTTCCAGATTTTATGCGCGTGTGAGCGCCGTTGGAATCGTCCACATGCGGAATATTGACGAAGGGTCCGCGGATTCTGGATCCCTCTCGCGACTACTCGGACATAAATATCATATCATTATCTTAGCCGGTTGCAGCATACTATGACAAGACGATGATCGCGCCAGGAATAGCGAATGGCTGGCACGTCGCGCCTGATGATCGAATCATACAGGTGGCCCCACGAAGTGTCATTTAAATATACATGAAGCTGAAAGATGGGGCCCTTTCGACGGTGAGATACGAGTGCCCGGAATACGTTGTGCCGATTACAAATTTGCCAATTTTCCGCGCGCCAACCTCTCTTCGCGACATAAAGTAGCAATTTCACAGTTCAAACAGGAATCCTTCGCCGTAACTGTTGGTCCTCCGAGAATAATCCAAGAGCAGGTTTTTAAATACAGTCATGCTTTCGGAGGTAATAAAATTTATCCGGAATTGTAAAAAAAAAGAAATTTGATTGCAAAATTCTCATTCAATTAATTTGTATTAATTTATTTAATTATTAATTTATTTATATATTAATTAATTAATTTATATATTAATTTATTTTCGTCTGGCGCAGCGAATTATTTATTTTTTTGAATATTAAAATAAAGCAGAAATGGAGAGATAAAAGTAACATATTATATATCTTGAAAGCTTGGCTGTGTACTTGGTCGAAGAGTGCCTCTCGTGTTGCATTTTGTATATGCGCGAGGTGATCTTCGTCATTATTACTCTGCAAAGTTTGCCCATCTTTCGAATTCGAAGAAAAACATACTCTTCGAAGGCAAGTATTCGTTCCTTATGAAGCGTCACAGGATGGGTCGCGCAGCTACACCTGCAACGTGTGTCTCGGAATAACGCGGATATATGTGCAACATCGTAAACGTTTAGTTTTTTACGGAAGCCGACTCATATCGTAGATATTAACGATTGCTAGCTTCTCAACGCGTGATATGCGATCCATGGCGAAACGTGATTTAACCGAGAATTAATTTACGCACTTCTAAAACTTCTCATTCGAAACTTCTTTACGATGCAGAAACGTAATTTTTTTGTAGCTTCAAAATATACAGTTATAAGGAAACATAAATCATCAAGTGAAATAGAATGTTTTTGACTTTGCAATTTTAACTTACCTAATACTATTCCAATTGATATTATTTTTCATGATATAAATCGAGAAATTTTTGAATAATTTATCAGCTGATTTCTCAATGTGAGGATTCAGGTCCTCATTACGAAAATGTCGCTGTTCTTTGAAGAATATTGACACAAATATTATGCGAGGAACTAATTTCAGACAAGAAAAAACATTTCCCGCATCAATCATATTACGCGTGCTCGTGACGCTACGTCTAACTATGCACCCGAGTGCATCGTCTTGTGGCGCAGCCTTGAACGGTCAACGAAGGCCAAGGTATACATAGCGTCGGGGCGCTAAAAAATGCTCGCACCGAGCAGTAGGCTCGGTTCACCAGCCGCGATAATTAGTAGCTCGTTGATTTTTCCAAAGAGACATAACTCATCATCCGTCAACGTAGGCTACCCGCTGAGACTCTCGAAAGAGAGAGAAAGAAAAAAAGGAGAGAGTATCCCGAACCGCGCGCGTGCAGGGAAGCTCGCATCATCTTCTGCGCGATTTCCCAAACAAATTACATAGTGCATGCTAGACTTCGCCGTTCAACTTAGAGCCTGCAATTTATACCGGAGATCTATGCGCCTTCTTTCGAGGATAAGAGATAGAACGACGCCCCATTATTATCTCTCGACATAGCAAAACATTTTCTCGGGAACAGATTCACGAGGATAGAACAGCGCAGACTTTATCTGGAAAAGTGGAAAATTTTTAATTCCAGTTTCCATGGAAATTTATCTTACTTTATAATATTTTTGTCGATAATGAAAAAAATGATGAATATAGGAAGAAGGAAAAATTGAAACAGATTCATGTGAAAAGAACGATTGACGTGGGACGAGATTGGAAATCTCGTGTAGAGAGAAAATTATAAGCTTGTTAGTTGCGGAAGTACAGTGCAAAGTCGCCGGGAAAAATCTAGGAAAAGATCGTGGGTGTGGAACGATTGAATACAAAGTCGATTGGAAAATCTCGGTGAAGTTTTTTTCTCACTTCTTACGTCAGCATTAATTATCGCGAGGTGACACATACACTGAAAAAAAAATCTGGTTGCATTAATTAGAAATCTGGTAGATTCAACCAGTATGTCTGTTGGAAAATGGACGAATCAGAATTCCTTTAAGGAATTACTAGATGATTAATTTTTTCCTGTTAAATTTACCAAATTTTCTGGGTAATAATACTAAATTTAGAAAAAAATGGCATCACTGTCCATGTTTATAAGTTAATATAACAAGAAGTTTTATAGATCCAATTAGAAAATACTAACCAAATCCTTGTAGTAAATTCTATTAAACGTTCTAGTTACAAAAAATCGAGTCTTATCGTGATAACTAGAAATTCTGCTTGGTTTAATCAAAATGCCTTTTATCAGATACGTCTTGTTGGTACAATCAAACGATTTTTCTCAGTGCAGTTAACTAGAGAAGACACTAATGCGTGACTATATTTTTTTATCATAAGGATGATTCTTAAATATTGAACCAGTCAAGTTAGTAAAAGATCAAAGAGGTAATATAAAAACATAATTTTCATATCAATATATCAGTTAAAGAAATCAGTAAAAAAGCGTAATTTTTTACGTTTCTTCTTTTATATTCTTACGTTTCATCTTTTTATAAGCAGATGTAACTCATTACGCATTGATGTCAATACTTAACGCGTGTATTTTCTCGCGCCTACATCTCACGATAGTTTCAAGTAGTTTGCATAATCATGCGTATGTGGGTAGAGGGATGTAAAGGACATAACAATTTTCATCGGTAGCATTCAGAATATAACTTAAAGAAAAAACGAGATAAATGGCAGAAATTTCACTTTGACTTACAATTGGAGGAACAAGATGTCACTAGGAAATCTTTATTGGAATCGCGAGAAGCCTACGAAATGGAAAGCATTGCGCAAGATGTGTAGCTCAAAGCGTATTTTCCAGCGGCGCGTGTGATTGTTATGACCTATGGAAATACGCGTGCACGCACGATTAAATGTCGGTATTAAGGCAATATCAAATTATTAGAAACTTATATCACGAACGGTTCTTATTATTTGTAGGCGCTTATTATTTGCGGTATTCTCTCAATCAGAGGTATCTCACAGCGCGATGCAGCTCGATGCGAGAGCTCGAGTGCATTAATGCGGATACGTCATGCGGCGCGGAGAATCATCAAGTCGTACCGAGCGTCTAGATGAGTGCATTCTCTCCGTAGGTAGCAATGTTGACAGACGGTGAGTTACGTTGCTACAGAAAAATCGAGTTTAATTGTCGAGAGGCGACGTTGGCGATTGCTCGATGATTAAATCCTTCAAAGCATATTTTGTCAGAAATTTGCAATATCAACGCGTTACTTTAAATTCTGTTTTTAAAAAAGTAATAATCATATAATAAGTTTAGAGTAAACAACGAGAGAAAAAAGAGAGAGAAAGAAAACAATATTATATAAAAAATATATCTTTATTATATTATTTTTGAGAGTTAATATTAAATATTAATAATGTTTCTTGATAATATATTCATTAAATATCATTTTTATTTAATTATTTCTATAAAAAGGATCAATACGAGTCTATTATCATTGAAAATTAAAGGTCTTGCAGATCACGAAATTAATTTTAATTACATCAAATTAAATTAAATTTTATCTATTTTTATTTTTAGCTTTTTTGAAAGTGACGATACTATTTCGTTTTATATATATCGAGCAATTATTTTGGATTTTTCGAAGCAAATTACACGAGGCACGCATCGCCGCAACTGCGTCGCGTTAAAGGATGCATCAGTGTGCACTTTGGTCGGACGCAAACGCTTCTCGTTACAACCAGCATATATACTTACCTCTATACCTATACCTACCCTACTCTACACGCGCGTCTCGTCTCGTAACTCGGCCGTTCACTTTTATTATTTGCCGTTTTACGGCAGGAAGTCATTACCGCATGCAGATTCGCGGTGCGCCGAAGGCCGAAGGGCAATCGCGAGGGAAGGGGAAGGGAGCTTTAGTAAAAACGAGCCGCATACGCACGGCTCCCTCGTATCGCCACGACGACGAGGCAGGTACGCGTACGTGCTTTTGATACTTACTTCTTGTACCCGGCGCGAATCCAGTCCCCTCGTTAAACGTAAATATGGACGTTGCATAATATGCAACATTCTGCGAGAGTGTGATCTATCTTCGCTGTAATTACGAAAATGCGTGTGTATCTGTCTTTTTAACGTTCACGTGATATTTGTAATTTGATTGATCTGTTGCATTTGATATATTTCAACTTTGTTGATATACATGTAATATGTGATATAATTTGTATAAGAAATTAATTTTTCTAATATATATAAGAAATTAATTTCTTGATTCGCTATAAACATTTATCATCCAATTAGCTTTTAGGATTATTATCGAAAATATATGCGTCACAAAGTGCAGAAACTCGTTTTAAGTAAAAAGCAGCTATCGATGGAAATAAAGTATCGGGCTTTGACGGTTACTCTTTCGCTTCGCGTAAGTGCATTTGAGAATCACGCCCATTTATCATCTTGGTAACCAAAGTGGTTACCGCGAAGAGAGAAAGAGAGAGAGAGAGAAATAGGAAGATTGACGTACAATGCATTCGCAGGGATGATTCAGAACGGGTAATTCTTGACGAACTTTTTTCTTTTTGTTTGACATTTTCTACGCGTGATTCAGTTCCAGCCAACCAGTATTATGCATCACGCGGTGCAAGGACCTACGCGTTTATCCAAGGCTATTCACGCTGGCGTGAATAACGAATCGTGATTACATGAATATCGATACTTTAAAAAGATTCGACGCTGAACTGTCGCGTTATTTTTTCTATCACAATTAACGAGACGAGAGATAATTCTTATATAAAATATCTAAGTTATATAAATCTGGGAATTAAAAAATAATTAAGATGGAAAAGAAAATGTTTACAGGAATTTTTAAAACATTTTTTTGAATTTTGGACAGAAATTCATGAGTTACATGTAACAAATTTTAGAAAATTCATATCATTTCTTAAACTTTCATTTTTTACAAAATAACAGCAGTTTGGAAACTATTCAGCAATTATGGAATTTTAGACTCTTTATTCTATTGTTTTTCTCCTTTCCTTTTTTTATAATGCGAGCTTCTTCCAGGCTCGAATAGAAGTTTGCCCAAAAGGGAAAAATGGCTGACATTGGTCAGCCCGGATATCGAGGCAATATGGGTAGCCTATGGACCATCTATACGATTACTACGAATGCTTGTATCCTTCACTCTTTCGCAAAAGATTCTCACTTCCTCTTGAAAAAGAGACACATGTTCGCAAATTCTTCTCACAATTTTTTGTTTATCTCGCGAAATATATATCGCAAGTTTCCCTTTTTCGTTTCGGCAATAATGCACGTAAATCCCTCAAGTAGAACTTCATGTTTAGTTGAAGAAGAGTTCGGATGGTTCCTCAGTGAAATTTTTAAATTAATCGCAGCCATCAATATTCTTTTTTTTACGTGGCAAGCTATTTTAAATGAAATAAAACTTTACAGAGTTAAACGTTTAAAATTCTATTGAATTAGCTTTATTATAAAATTAAAAGCATATTATATATTCTTTAAATAATATATTATTATTACATAATTATGTTAACAAGTAGCAACAAGTAGGAGAAGGAGCGACAATCCATTTAGTGGAGAGCGGAAGCATAACTTTCGTCATTATTCGTAACTCGGGACGAGGACAAAGAACCTATGGGCGAAGGGTCGTTGCATTCTAGAAACAGTCCTTATACGATCGAAGCCGCAATGCGGCATTGTCTCAGCATTTTTCTTGCCTCTAGCAGAGGAGGCTCTTTTCTCGCAAGTTATATAATAAAATGACTGTTTGTGCTCTTCCTCTAACGTCTGTCGCTACGCATGTATGTTTGTATTTGTACGTATACCAAGTGCGTGCACGTACACATATCGATGCACATCAACGTGTCGCGGCACGTAAAGTATAGGAAGGGCTCTATAGGACTTTACGTTAGGCTAGGTCAGGTCTTTAACCGAGAGAATGCCGATCGGATAGAAACAGATCGTGCCGTTGCGATGGAAACGATTGGAATTATCATTTTAACATCATGGGAAGAAGAGAGAGAGACAAGAGTGGTGAATGAAGCCAATCACGTGTCACCTCTCTATTTTGCATGCTTATGCACTTTTGCGTCGCATAACGAATACTTGGAGGAAAACACTGGTTTTGTGACAGTAGGTTTTTAAAAATTATGATAATCTATGGCGATTCTTGGATAGGTATTTTTAAGAAAAATTTATTTTTTATTTGTACATTTTGCAAGCGTTGCAATAAAATTTTATTTTAGCTGAGGTACATTTTTAATTAATAAAAATATATTACTGAAATTATAAATTTAAAAAATTTAATTATTGATAAATTTGTGGAAAAGATTAAATGGTAAAAAATAATTAATAAGAAGAAATCGGCTTTTGTTTATCAAGATTTTGATAATTTATTATTACTAAAAGTTATATTTTTCTCTTGTTATGTTACAACTAGTGTTGAAGGATCGCACGTCAGAAGGACACTCGATTCTGTTTCTCGCAATTTATTTCGCAAGAAGTAATTTCAAAAGGATTATTCCGAGGTGATTCGGTACATCGCTAGGAGAGACTTTATTCTTGAATGGCTGAGACTTGTTTCATTGTCTGGAACACAGTATGCTCGCGATAAAACGGTACAATCGATTATCCGTGCGAGGATAATCGCGCGCGCAAGCAAGGTTTCTCCCTTGTAGAAGTCGAAACTCAAGGCGTGTCTCTTTGATGAAGAGAATCTCGTTGCGCACCGCGCTTTCGTTTCTTCTAAGATCACTCGCTTTGATGCAATAAAATAAACGATTTCGACTTCTTTTGTTCTGCTTCGATAAAATCGACGAACAATCTGTGACACCACTGTCCTTGTGTACGCGCGAATACTTTCTTATACAGATACAGATCTCGATGATTATATGATCATGCTTAGGAAAGATATATAATCTTCTAAAGATCTATATAAAAGATCTCCCAGCCATTCAAAAGTAAATCTTATTTTAAATACATACGAAATTTGGCCTTTAAATTAAGATAAAATAATTCTTCTTAATTCAGTTACAATGACATCTCTCTCATTTAGAATTTTTTTATTGGTCGCATGTGTAAAGCAGATATCGTTACAAATTTTGAGGGAGATATGCAATTAATTGGGATATACAAATACGTGTACGAAAATTAGTTGAGATACATTTTTAATCACAGATATCAATTATATTAAAATTCAATTCAATTAAATTCTATTCTATTCTATTAAAATTCTATTCTTACAAGCCGTCTTAGAAGCGATCGTTAAGAAGTGAGAACGACTTGTGTAATCTTCGACGTGCTTTGCCGTCATCTAACGAAGCGAATGCAGTCGTTGTACGTATGTCTATGATTCCTCGAGTGCTATAATCATAGCGGGAGAGGAAGCAGTCTTTTTGTATTATGTGAATACACTATACATATTGAAGAATGTAGAAAGAGTGCGAGAAATCCAAGAGGGATCTACATAAAATTAATAAAATTAATAAATTAATAAATTTAAAGATATTTCTAGCAAATTTCAAGGAAATAGAAAAGAATCTAAAAAAGAAATTTAAGTGAAGATCAATACGAAAACAAAGATTACTTTAATTTTAAAAGATATTTAGTTACAAAAAATCTGTTAAATTACTGAAAAAATTTAACATATATTCGTCTTCCAGCAGGGTTGATATTTTCTTATCAATTTCTAGTAAGCCTTAAAAACGGTTAGATTCATGCTCTGAAAAATGATGATTGGCTTCTAAAGAGGAAAACGGCGTGTGTACTTGGCATCAGTATTTCTTCTTCAGTATTCTCTATGTCTCCTTTTTTTCTCTTTCCCTTTCTTTCTCTTTCTTTTTCCTGCGATTCTCTCTTCTCTTTCGTTCTCTTCCGTTCAGTTTGCACCGTGCGATTCCAGCAGGCGGAACTGCTGGTATATCAAGCGAGCGAGCTGGCTCTTTCCTCGTTCAGGCTTCCTCTACGGGACTGCAATACATTCTGAAGCCGTTGATTTCCCGCTGTCGAAACTTTATTACTGTTTTTCAGCAACACCGGTTTCCGATTGCTACGATGCGAGGAGAATGTACACTGTGTTCGTTTCTCGATTCTCGACTTTAACTTGTGTTAAATTTAACGATGTCATTCTCTCGTATAAAGTTTCACAGAAAATAAATGTTCTAAACATTTAAATTTCTTTATATAGTTAAAAACATTTTTAATTAATTTATTTAACATTTTAAATTAATTTATTTAACATTTGCATTAAAATTGCATTTCTCAACAAAAAAAGAAATATATCTTTGATAAGATTAATAGTAAGGAAACGTGGACATATCAGATTTATCCTTATCTCTAATTTTTATTTTCTGATTTTTTTTTTGGATACTAGAATGATTCTGTTATATATGTGTATAGATCACCGGAGTGTCGAGAATTTGATGTTATTTCTCGCATTTCAAGTTATATGCTGCGCGTGAAGAAGACGGGAATACACGCGAGATCGCGGCGTTATTTATGCAACCATACACAACGCGTTTCTGCATTAAGCAGTGGCATGGCATCGCGGACTGTCTCGAATCGCCCGACTCTGAATCATTCATTCGTCCCGTGCGATGCACCGCCCGCTGCACTCTGGTTCCTTTGTCGCCTCCCGCATATATCGCGGTTAATATCGCGCGACGCTGCGCAATATGTGCGTCGCCGAAGCGTAGGTAGGCAGAACACGATCGGGAGGGATCTCTTTTTCTCGTGGACAATCTATCGCATTTCTCGTTAAAATATCGCGAGGCACTTGATTTATTTCGCCGACAATATTTTCATTTGGATGAAGCTTCGAAAATCCTGAAATTTATCTAACGAATATTTTATTATCGAATATCACCTTTATTTATATTTATTGATTTCGATCGCGATACACCTCTTACTACTTTTCCAGATAGGAATATCTAAAAAAAACCTTACAAAGAAAAAAAAAATACGCCAAGTACATAAAAGTATTCTACCTTGTATGCAACAAAATGTTTAATAAAATAATTTACAGTAATTTTCCCTCAAAAAAATCATTTTTCTAAAAAAATAAAATCTCAAAAAATAAATTTTCCTAAAAAATACTAAAAAATAAAATATCAAAATTAAATCTGAAATTAGTAATATTACTATTAGCCAAGTACTTAAGAGCAATTTGTAAATTTGATATAATACTTTCCATAAAATCAATCTTACATTGTAGAAATATTATACCTACATAAATTCCCCCTAAGAAATTAAAACGCATTTTATTTTTATTCAGAGAAACTTGATTTTTAAAATCGACACTAAATGAGAACTAGAATTCTTTTAATTCCTAAAACATTTTTTTATACAAGGTATATTTAAAGTATAATTAAAAAAAAAAAAACGTTTTACGCAAGTTTTAAATCGCACAGTCTTTAAATCGAAGTAAGTTATGAAAACTTGTAGAAATATAGGTGTACGCAAGGTCGTGGCGAAGCGATCGAAACTCATTCCCATCCCGAATGGCATTCCTATGGACGATGCACCAGAGGTGCGAGCGTGTTCTGCCTCGCGTCTGGAATACCAACAATGTGCTCGGTCCATACGCTAAGCGCGGCAAGGTCTATCGATATACGCCGATCGATTTAATATATCGGCGGTTGCGCAACGGGCGCCGCCGTGCATTCACCCCGAGAGAGCTCTTGCACTTGCACCAGCCGTGCACGGGAGGAAGATGTCGGTCGTGAACGATACACGGGGATATTCGCGTTCGATCCCAGACGCGAGATATCGCGCCGCGCGCGCAATTGTTTATTCAGGACTCGCTCCTTGTATTATTGCTAATGCAACAGACGTTGCTCCCGTCCGGACTGATAGCGATAACTAATATTCGCGAGTATCTCTCCTTGAAACGGCGACATTGGAATGAGAATTCCGCAGATTCGGATCGAGATAGGACGAAGCCTTCGATTTCTTTCGAATTCTTCATTCATAAACAGGTCGTACTCCGGTTTTTTACTCGAAATCAGATCATGTGTGGGCCAAATAAGAGAAATTGCATTCGTCGACGCGATGAATATCAAGAGACGTAATGCGCGTTATACGCGAGTAGTTACAGGGAAATATATGTAATCTTCAGCCGAACGTGTAATTCGAATCTGTATATACATATATGCGTGTAATTATCTCGACGGATAATGACGATAATCGCAGGCGTTTAACTTGGCGCGTCTCTGTCACGGTGACTAATATTCATCCTCACCCCTGGTGCACGCGCGAATTTTTGCAGTCCAGCGTGACAACGATTATTTATCTCCGTTATTTATTGCCTTCAAAATAATCCTCGCCTCTCGCTTCGGCTCATTTGTAAATGTGTCGAACGTTTTATTTGGGTACTTTGCCGTTTGTGCGTACGTACGCATCTGAACGCAGGATCTCTCTCGTGCGGCACAAACGTTCTCACGTGTGCGTGTCTCTGTCAAATGCGAGGCGGCGTGAGTCGAGAACGAAAATGCAATTCGCACGTTTCGCCCGTCGCTGCAATCCATTAAAAATTTAAATTGTTAAAAATATAGAAGTCTTTACTGTAAATTTAAGATATGGTCCACTGGATATGGAATAATGATATCGATTATAATGGAATTGAAGACACTCGATTGGAAATTTTTGATGATATTTACATGAAAAAAAGATGAGCAAGTTGTAATGAAAAATATTGAATATTAAAGTGTCATGAAAGAGGCTTATAAGGTTTTCTCCGAGGAAGAAATTTCAAATTTATTATTACAAAATTAAACTCCAAAGGTGATTCTCACGAGATTTCGCTTTAATATATTAAACATTTTTTATCTCACACGAGAAGAACCGAAATACAGAAACAGGTTTCGCTTATTTATCGGTATCGTGTATCAGTTGAAATATACGCATATCATGCATATATAATTATTAACAACGCATTATCATATATTCATAACATGGTCAACGAACTTTTAGGAACCGTCTCTTATTTTCTCACAGCTCGATTTTAGAATCATCGAATAATACGACCGTCGTTCGGCCCTTGTGAAAGTGCTGTTAGCTTTATGTCTCTAAAAATGGAGATACGTTTCCCTCTCACTTGCTTCTTCTAATGTCAGTATCTTTCTTTGACCGCCTGAGACGTCTTCTAAGACTACTCGAGGAAGACGTGTAGATTCTGTTTGATCACTACGACCGGAGGAGAGCATCGGTGGCCAGAGAGGAGAATGTAAAACGTGGGCGGTAGAGTTTACATAGGAGTTTGAACGGTTTGGAGTTTCTCGTTGGCGATGGCTCTCGCCGGTCGAGGGTAGTAATTCAAATCGACAGTAACATCTATTTGGTTAAGGGGACCCCTCTCCACCGAGATACGGATCAGTGATTTATAACTGGCTGCCGGAATGCGTGCGGACATAGGGACGTCTCCTCCGACATCATCGATATCCATTATCGCATTCGAATCCGGCAGTAGCAGATCGATATCCGCGAGCTTCGTATCTGGATCTGGTTTTGTCGATTAAATTTTTGTTAAATTGATTTTAAATGGATTTAATCCACGGCCGAAAAAAATGACGTTAGCTCTGAGACAGTAGATGTAATCATTTATTTAATTTTATTTCTCATTTATAGATGATAACGTGTCTGAGCGATCATAATATTTAAACTCTCTTAATTCAAGATCATTTAAAATGAAAGATACACGTCATTCTAAAGGCATCGTATTTAATTATGAAATCTAAAGGAATGAAACCTAAACTCACATCGTCGTTATGTAATTCGAATCATCTCAGAAAGATACGTTTCTTCGGAATGATCTAAAAAAAAAAAAGGAAAAAAAGGGAGGAAGATGCGATCCTTTGGAGTTATATAATCGCGCAGGTAACTTAAAAAAGTTACATTCTAGACGATTGGCGCTTCTTTTATTTGGAGACTGTACGTTTGGGCTAGTCGGGTCAGTTTAGAATGCCCTTGGTGAAGAATCAAGGCCAATCTTGGCTCTTCTCCCTGCTCGGCCATATTCAATATATTTACTCATGTCAAATTTCTCTCGAGGCTAGTTTGGTCAAAATTTGCTGTGAACAGGCAATAAATAAACATTATAGAATTATGTAAAAGAGTATAATCTTGGCATTGCATTCATAAATTTCTTATACATATGTCATATGATTCTAGAAATTTATATCGTTTGTAAAAACGAGTCAGGAATTATATTATTTTTTATTCTCTATATATTATATATTATATAACAGAAAAATTGAATTTTTTATTTTATAGAAAGCTCTCTTTCTTTCTTTGTCTCTCTAATTATTTCTTATACAATGCTATTATAATAAATAAAAGTTTTAAATTTCTTTACTATGTTTATTGCCACGTTATTGCATCATATGTTTCCACAGTTTTTGCTGTAATATATTTCTTTAGGGTTAAATCCAATTTGGATCTGATTTGAAAGCAAGCAAAGTGTTTTATGGAAAGCCACCGTGCGAATAGATACTTCCTTGCTGATACCTTTTAACCTTCGCGATTTTCTGTATGACCCCGAGGGGCCAGCTCAGGCACAGGCCCCGTATTGTAACAATGCATCATCTTGTCGCGTTGGGAGGTTTGGTACTTCAAGGCTGCTTGAACCTGTGCGACTCCAACCGCGGAATACAATGGACGGTTCAAGCGTAGCGCGGCCGTCGGTTCAATGCTTACATTATGACCATCCCCGTGGCTTGGCACATGTAACGATACTTATCCTCTCGCAGGGCTTTGTCTCACCCGAGGAGGCTGAAGAGCGGGAGTAAAAATTTGCGTGTATTAAGACTCGCTCGAAATAGTCCGACACGGTGATCCTTGAGTCTTTGAATTCATCAATGGGCTCTTTCAGGCCTCTCAAGGCTTTTTCTCTAAGCTCACTCTTTCTATGGCTCGCGAGTTTCGATAACTCTTGCATAAACACTCCTTTATGCCATTAATACATCTCTATTTTTACTAAATTTTATCCTAAAGATTGCAATTATATATTAATCAAAATAACATGAAATAAAATTATTGAAATTAAATCAGATAATAAATTTATGATACGGAAACTATTTATATATCTAATATAATTAAATTTTTCCCAATCTTTTATTTTCTCTTTCAATATATTTCAAAAAATATTAGTATCAGCAAATTTTATCATCTTTTTTAAAATTATTTCTATTATTAATTTCGCGTAATTTATGCATCGCAAATTAATTCGCCGCGCCGATCGTTATGAAACCAGGCGATTTTTCGTGGATTTATCGAAAACGATAGCGTCGATAAATCTACAGAGTAGCATCGTTACATACGCTCGCAATTTAGCCGACATATTTGAGACTGCGCGACCGGCACGTTGCTCTTTGCGACGCTGCTCTTCGTCTTAAGTCGTGACTTCAAAGATCCAGACCGGTGCATCCCGTATATACATTCGTGTATCGCTCTCCCTCGAAGCGCATCCACGCGCGCCTTTATGTAACACGCGCATCGGGACACATGGGCTCATTAGCCGCGGCATTGCCTGCCGGAAGACGATCGCCGTGTAAATTATCGGCGTGTGCACGATCTGTTTGCGATCGGTCGACCAAAGGGATAGGTCGCGGCACCGCTCCACGGGGGTCAACCGAGGTAGCGGTACCGATGCTGTCCCTTTGCTAATGGTTTGACGATTTAATAAGCGAACAACTATGAATAAATACACGTACGTATGCACATGATTATTCGATAAAGATTTAATCAACATTTTACAATATTTTATATCCCACGTATAAAGTATCATATATAATTTATTTCGCATCAGCATTTAATTATATTAATTAATTAACATACAATTTTGAGAAGAATACATATGTATATGAAAGATATTTTTATTATTAATTTTATAAATTAAATTAAATTAAAATAAATTAAATTAAAATTCGATATATCAATTCTATAATAATATCCTTAAATTCTATAATAATATTCATAATATATTAAATTGAATGTTATAAAAATATATTGTATATTGAAGTTGAATTTTATCTTATAACTATCAATCCCAGAAGAGTTTGTTTTTCTAAGTACATAACGAACTTGCAGGGCAATCTTTGCTGAATCTCTATCCGATCGATTGCGTTAAGATCGATTGCGTTGATCGATCGAGAGTGATTCCGAAAGATTCGCCTGACACGATTTCTGGGCGCTCGTTCGACTAATAAGCAGGAAAACATCGAAATACGATTGGGAGTTCGTTAGCGTGCAACGTCACACGCAAAGTGCCAATCTTTCTTCGCACAATCGAGGTTCAATGTCCAAGCAGTTGCATGTTGCACCGGCATAGATCGCCTTCGGCGCTGATTATCCGCAGTCCCTCGACGTCGCGTCGCGCCGAGATGACATCCTGCGAAAGGATCGCGATGAATTTCCTCCGATAAGCGCCCAAGGAGTCGGGTTACAATTTGCATAGCCGAATTACGCATACAAAAGAACCTGCCTCTGGGCTTAGGCAGGTAATACCTTGCGAAGGATCTCTCGCGAAAGGATCGCGTCTTTCGAGAGTTGTCTCGGATATAAGTCGCCATTATCACTCATCTCTCGTACGATCGATCTAGTCTTTTTGAATTAATTCGTTACACACAGCAGCTTTTCGTAAGTCACTTTATGTTGCCATTGAAGTATTTAAAAGATTTAATTTCAGATAAATTAAATTTAACTTTATTTATTTTGATATTAATTATGCAGAGGTATATACATATAATAGTGTTATTGTGTATTTACATCTATATAAAGAAAAGTGATTTTAATAGCTACTTTTATATTCATATTTAGAAGTATTATTAGGTATCATGCGTGAATGAAAACGTGGATGGTTCATTAATCAATTCGGATGCCCACGAACAGCTGGTCTATTCGTGCACGACGTCGGCAACACGTCGGTCGACAAAAAGTGTCGACAAAAAGTGTCGCGTTTCTAGCTATTAAGAATCTCGAGTACATTCTCCCGTACATTCTTCAGCTTATATAATACTCCTTGAAAGGCGGCTTAGACGTATTTTTCACGCGCTTTCCCTCGCGATTCTTGCCCTAATCGGCATATGCTGGACGTTAAAATGCGATATAAATGGCTCTTATAGCGGCAATGAACTTCACCGCATGCGGAATATTTTTTACACTTTATCTAAAATCTAGATCTTCTCTCTTTGTGCGCCATATCGCGGTATATCGTGCTCGATCAAAGCAAATATATTACATTTCGGACATCGAATTCGTTCGCGCAGGTGAGTCTCGACCGGTTCTGGATGCTGTTTATTGAATTAACATATTTACCGAATACGCTGATTCATTTACAATGAGATAATCTCCGAAAATTCGTACATTGAACACATGATTTTATTATCTCAAAAAGTTGCAATATACATGGGTGCTCTAGATTTTATCGATAATATCCGATAAACGTTCGAAGAACATAATATCGCTATAGCGTTGACATAAAGGGTCCAACGTAAGACATCGGTAAATGAGACACGGCGAATAAGATATAGCCTTCGTTACTTTCGAATCTGCTGTCGAGTGATGTATGTTCGGCGAGGATCGCGAGCGTACAGTATCGCCGTTTTTTTTCGCCATTACTCTTCGTACGTACATACGTGTGCCGGAGAATCGTTCGATGACTGATGGCGATTGTCCGGTACCGGACGACGCGACCGTGATCTTGGTGGATAGCCTTGAACGCGCGCGTTTCAGCATAACCGATGTGTATGTGTGTACGTGCCGGGTACAAAATAATTCTTCCTTTCCCTCGAGACCGATGCCGCATTATATCTCGATATCGTCGGCCTCATCGTGTAATTGTTAAGGATCGCTCGATTATGCAAAATAGCGATATGTAAGTAAAACACTACCGCATGTCGGAACAACATCGTAAAATTAGTGTATATTAGTGATTTAGGTATGCTACATGGTATATAATACTCAGTTCTGCTTTCGAAATTTGTTTACATTAATTTAATTTAATTATATGATTAAATATAATTAAATAAAATTAAATATAAGGAACAAGTGCAATTTTTTCGATAGTTTTTTTTTTTTTTACAGATTTCCGATCTCTAAAGATGATTTAGAGCTATATTTCAAAAGCGTGCGATCGCTTTTTATGCGATTTCGAGATGAGTTGCACCATTGCACAACGTTAATCTGCACATAAATGTTACTTTATGTGATTCGTGTTTCAAGGAGATTAGCTTTCTATCTATTCACGAGCGAAAATGCAATCGAGTCTCTTTTCTATTTCTTAATTCACAACGCATGATGTCGATTTATTCATTATTTTACATATTAATTATATTAATTAATCATTATGTATTAATTTATATATCAATTATTCTTTATTTATATATTTTTTATATATTTATATATTTTATTTATATATTTTTATTTATATATCAATTATTCTTTACTCATTTTCAATTTTACTAACAATTCTTTAATTTACAATTGATTTTATTATTATTTATTATTTTACCATAAAAAAAATATAGTCATATGCTGCTATCTAAGTTAATTATCTAAAGTACAAATAAAAAATCTAAATTGCACATTGACATATTTTATCGCAAAATCGTTTATTATAACTCTTCGCGTAAGCAGTAGAAAAGAACGTCTGTCCCCCGACGAGAAAGGCCGATACAGCGAATCGTGATGTCTCGCTGATGCACGACTATGATAATAGCGTGCGCCTTTCTCCGTGTCCGCGTGATATCCGGACGGAAGATATCTTAGCGGGGCGTCGACGTTTAAGGGTCGTTTTACATTCGCGGGAACGAAGTCAACGATCTTGATCGTGATCGCGTAGGAGAAGGGAAGGAAGACGGTGGGATCGATACGCGAAGATGTTCCCCTCGCTGTTATCCTGCGGAATAAATTGCGAGCGGCGAGGATGAATTTTCACCTCGGCGCTGGATGCGGAAATAACGCTTCAATTACGGGACCGCGAGGAAGAGAGAGAGAGAGAGAGAGAGAGATTAGATAGAGAGGTGTAGCACGAGCTTAAATCACGACCGTGTACATTAATTCCGGATAGTCGCAATTTATATGATTTATATTCAATCATCCGCGCCCTCGGGCGCTCGTACGTTACCGGGCGAATTTTTCACGAGAAGCCGGCGCGGATTATTCGTGGCTACTTACACGCGCGAACGATTCGTTAAGCTTTGTGAGGCAGTATCGAGCCGAGGCAACACACGTATAGCGCAAAGCTGTGTGGTAGACTATATTTTATAGCTATCTCATTTTACAGCTATAACAAGCACACTATTGTATCGGGTTGGATGAAGAACATGTAAAAGTGATAAGTGAATATCAATTATTTGCGAAAGTTATTTATCTCACGCGACGACCAAGAAATAACGAAAATAAAAGCGCAATAATTTTCTAATGAAAATGTCATTTTAATATTTTTAAAATAATATCCATAAATTTTTGAAATAATATCCATAAAAATATTTGCATGTAAATCATCTGGTTCGAATTTTAATTCGAATTTTCCGACTCAATTTGATTATCAGATAAAAGCAGACTTTTAATATTCATGTTCTTCAGCACGATCAGTATCTTCGCGTGTACAAAGCCATGCTAATTCCTCTTTTCCCATTACATTTCGATCCAGGAAGCGTTTCGGGATGCGGCTGGCTACTTTTTAGTGTGTCGATTCGACCGTCCGCGTTCCATTGTTGCCCCGAGATCTGCATACGATTTAATGGAACATGGAGAAGCTCCATTGTGCGTCCCTGGAAGTCTTATGTAACGACTCGATAGCATCACGTAATCGTACGCGCGAGTTTGATCCTCTGATACCGGAAGATTCCTCAAGCAATATACCCGCATAATCGCCGTAATTCTTATTTCATCATCGCGATCGTTCCTGCGAGAATATCGCGCAAAAAATATACCTTCTCGTCGATCGATCTCGCGGAGCTCACGTCGAAAATTGGGCGCAAAATTGCATGAACTTTCGAGCATCATAGGATCTATGCTATTTCATACGAATAATTTAAATGGCACTGACAATTTCGTTTAGGAAACTTGATTTATTGTTTCATATGCAATATTTGATGCACTCTCAGTCGTAATCGTGATTCCGAAAGTGCACTTGTGTCTGGCTTCGCGATTTAATTTAATGGAACATCAGCGGCCATCATTATGTAACCGACTCTCAGATACAATCTTCGATGTACACGTAATCGCGATGCATGTGTGTGAGTGGCTACCTGGATCAATAGCACGTGTATATTCACGCCGCGAATGATTTACGAAACGATACAAAACATCGGAGATGTGACCGTGACCCTCGAACGGGAGATCGTGGTCCAGGAAAGAGCGCGTCTCTTTTCTTCATCTTTAAATTTTGACAATTTCTTGATGTGTAATCATCGCATTATCAAATGTAGTCATTTATTACTTGATTTGGATAGTTTAAATATAATATAATATTTTAAATATATTACTAAATAATATATTAATAATAATTTATTAAATATATATACATGACAGCTTTTATAATTATAATAATTGAAGAATAATTGGAATAATTATCTTTGAATTAAATTAGAAGTAACGAAAACAATACTGATGTTTATTTAAAAAACAAAGGAATAAAGATTTACTTAGTTTTAATGTATGTTATCTAAAAATATAATTCAAAAATTTTTTTTGGCGCAATATTTGTTTCTACTTTAATTTTAAAAAATATAGAGTGCAATAAAAACATTTTTGTTTACAATATGTGTGATATGTGCGATTGTTTGAATATTTATTTTTGAAAGAAAATTGTAAGTTTTCTCTTTGTACAATTTTGCATAAGCGATTTCTGTGGACTTTTAACTACGGGTTAAAATCCATATGACGTAACTCTCGGAAGTATTTATGATCGATCAAATGTGTAATCTACAATGTCATAAGTCATATTTAAATTCTGTTTCATTCTTTCAACACAAGTTGAATGTTTTGTTTGCTCGAGTCTAATGGCTTAGTTGTTAATTGGAATTAATTACATCACTCTGTGTAAACTCGCGTATCTAAAGAAAGGAAAACTTGCAAGAATTATGGCATTCAAATACGCAATTTTTTTCCAACAGAACATACTTAAATTTTAAACGAGTGCGTGTCAAACATTCCGAGAGAGCGGTCGATGATCATCGTCGAGACGGTGATCCGTTACATAATTATCGCGGACTATACGTGCTCAGTGACCGGAGTGTCCTCCGTGCCGTCGCGGATCGTCGACGGAAACGGATGTACGCTTCACGAAAGACGAACACGAGGCAAACGACTCGTATACAGTCGCGATGCAGCACGTGTATCCCTGTATTTTGCAGAAATTCGCTGGAAAAAATGCAATGAATCGTCACATCTGAAATTCACATTGTTACATAAATGGATGCAACAGTTCTTCTCACAATTTTTAAATTTCTTATTAATTGTGTTTGACTTTTTCCATATTTATATAATAAAGTATAAATTAACTTAGAATTAGAATTAAAAATATTCAAAGAAGACAGATTACTTCCATCGTATGTTTATTTTTTACTAATTGAAAAACTTAAATATATGATAGAATATTATATATATTTGAAAATATTTAACATTAAAAATACTAAAAATACTAGACACTAAAAATACTAAAAAAATTATTTTAATCTGGATACTATATGATATCATAAAATATAATTATTTCAATTGATATAATCAACATCGAGAAAAAGTAGAACGAAAGATATTGATCAACGAGAAAAAATTCACTCTATCGCAAATACATCTCTCTTGTTAAGCTTTTTTGTAGAATAGGCAACACGGTCTGCCTTCTTGCGGCAAGACGAGCTCACGAAGGAAATAATTGACAGGCAGCTGGCCAGCACGTGTTTTGCGACGTAGATGGTAATTCTGCGTGATCGCAGTGTTGGCTCGTCGATCAAATTAATCTATGAATCAGCCATTCCGTTGCTGTTTTGAACGGTTCACGACCGATGCGGAGGTTATTGAGCCCTGAAAAAAAGGTAGCAACGTCCGCATAGAAATTAAAACCTGCTGGTTTTCTCTCGCTTGCTAATTGACGCGTTAAAAAGCACTATCGATCGCTTCGAAATCGACACTTTGTTCCAGTCGACGGGAGACGATCGTAAAAAGTAACATTTCAACCCGGATGCGGTTATTCGATGTTCGTTAATTTCATCATTATTACGCAATTTCTTTAGAATCGCGTAATTATCGATTCTTGAAAAATGGCATTATTATTTAATTATCCGTATTCGATGGGCGCAGTAATTACCGTAATGGGCGCGAAGTGTCATTTGCGATAATGGCGACAATAAATCCACAAGAGATAATTATCGTTATAATGATTGAACGGTTTTGCGTCAAACAAACGTCCCAGATTACTCTGATTGTTTTTCTCATACCGATTCCGTCTCATTTAATTCACAGTGAATGAGCGAGCGAATTTCGGTCCGTAAATAGCCGCGACATCCATTACGCGTGTTGTCGGAGATTTAATGAACGCGGTCCATTATGTCGATCAAAACGGACAATTTGTAATTATTATCGTTACAAGCATTGTCGCTAGAAGCAAGACAAATGTCCGAGACAGATGATCGAGACAGGACGGTCGATAAAATTATTTCGGTCTTGCATCGAAGGAGCGTATTGTGCTCGCCGTGACTGTGTACGCCTTCACGGATCGAAAGACGACTCTCCCCAGATGATATCTGACTAGCTTTAAATAATGGGACCTTGCTGCGTTCGAGTGAGTTCGACGTTCCACGTTGTGAACCCGTAATCAGTTATACTACATTCTCGGTTCGTGCGAGTAATACGTACATCCCGAAGAGAAATGAACGACTTCTCCTTATATAAAATAATATATGCACGACTTTGTGTAACCGAAAGATAAGAGAGAAGACGCAAAAATTTGTCGTATATTCAATATTTATTTCTCTTTAATTAGTTAGTCTCTTTAATTTTCTTAATCTTTCAAGATTTTTATATTCATCTATTAGATCGAGATTATGGAGAACTTTGTCATTTAGCTTGAGGCACAAAATTATCAAATGTTTATTTCTTTTTAATTTATCTTTCACATATATTTCTTATTTGCGTGATATAATTAATATATTGTAGGATACACATACGCACACACTTGTAAAGTACTCCAATATGTAATTTTAAATTATTGCTCGCTCTCAAAATTAAGTATAATAAAATTAAGTATAAGTATAATATTTTATATTTTGATGGAGAAATAAAACTGATTAACACTGTCAATTTGCCACCCTCGTCTGCTCGAAGACATATTTGAATTCGCAAGAGTGCCAAGGCGTCGGCGATTCATCGCGTGAACGAGAGAGGCGCATTCTGCCGAGCGGTGACTAATTGTCATCTCGTTCACTATCGTCCTCATAACCCGTTGCGAAGGTGCAACGAGTCGCAATTTGCAGCCGCATGCGAAGCATGCAGGAAGACGTTCTCGGCCCCCGTGTAGATCATTGATCACGCCGGATTAAGGGGATTTGTCGTCGCGTGGTAGCGGAAGCGTAGGCGGAAAACGATCCTTTTTGTCGAGTCGCGCTCTCTCCGATCCGACAAGACACACACGCGCGGGATCGCGATCGGTTAACTTCCCTTCTCTTCCAGGCGCGATTCAACCGGCCGCTTACAGACCGCAGCGCTTTTTCCGGATTATTACCGCGAATTCATTAAACCTGCAGGTCTTGATTGCGTCAAATTGCTGGAACGACAGGCGATGCCATAAAACAGTTGCGTAAGACACGATTGAGGAAAAAATGCTTCGACCATTTGTGATGAATGGTACGGACAATATTGTAACAGTGTTTCACACTATGAGCTCCTTCATGCGTTCAATTCGAGAATTCATTCAGATTTCCTACTGTGAAAATATAACTCTCTTCGCTACACATCTTACAAAATCATGTATATAAAATTGTCAATTATATTTTCTTTCACATATTATAATTTATATATATATATATATATATATATATATATATATATATATATAATAAAATAGTAGTTAAATAATTTAAAAGTAATAAAAAATTTTTCGAACTCTAAATAAAAAATATATGTGTACACGCAATTAAAAAAAAAAAATATATATATATATATAATAATATTGGATTTTACATGTATAATAAGTAGAAAATAGATTTGTATATTTTATAAGAAAAAGAGAGAGAGAGAAATCGAGTATATTAAAGTATCGAAACAAGTGTTGCTTAGGAATATAAGTTTAGAGAAATTTTTTCACACAAATACATACATATATCGTTTACGGATTCTGCGTCTATTAAGATGAATCTTATGAGTTCTTGGACTTTCATTTCCGCTTTCATTCCATTCGGTTGCAGTTTTCCTGCTTTACAGATCAGGTAGCGTGCATACTGTTACGCTCGTTGCAAATTATTCCAGCACAGATGAAGCTAGTATTATGTGAGATACGCTTTTGTAATCGTTTCGCGTAACACTTTTGCAAACATGTCGATGCCTCACATGCCACAGTACGTACCTTATATAATCTTGTTACAATTGGACTTACAGACATATTTTAATTAAATTGTGCAATGTAATATAAAAATAGACTTTTGCATTTGTTCGATTTATTAATACAAATTTTATTGCCAGTTATTAATTAAAATAATAGAGAAATTAGATTATTTAAATTTAAATTTAATTTACATTATTTACATTTTATATTTACATTTTATTTACAATTTAATAGTTGAAAGTTGATTTTAATTATATTATTATTTATTACACAATCGATAGTACATTAAGGTATTAAAATATACCGATATAGTGTGTTGACTTTTTTATATAATCCAGAGGGATTAAATACTCCCTCAGGTGCACACAATGTAATATTGAGCCATTGCGCGAGTCTTCGTGACATCGAGATCATTGCAGGGACCAAGGCTTCGTGAATAAAGCCGCAGATAATATTCTCAGATATGAAGCAAGCCGGAGGGTTATCTTCGACACGAGAGACTAGCGGGACCCTAAAAATCCGATCAACAAAGCGACCCCCTCGAAACGGGTCATATAAATTGTGAGGGCTCAGAAACCATTGGAGAATCGCGCTCCTCGAAGAGGAATAATACAACATTAAGATGAGTTCTTTGTGCGCCGAGAGATAAATATAAGAAAAAAAGTATTAAATATTTTTATTAAGAAGTACTTTTAAGATTGAGAAAATATAATCGATTTAATAAAAATCTAAAACAAAAACATATAAAATTCTCTTTAAAGAGTTTTTGAACACATATAACTGATAAAGTTATCATTTAAGAGTGTATAATTGATGAGCAATATCATCAAATTAAGAGTTTACTGCGAATTTGATACAATTAAAAATATTTTTAATCAGATTATATACATATGATGGTTTTACTAATTATTTGCAGATTAATTTTTATACTAGATAAAAAAAATTTAGAGAAAGATAGTGTCTTAAAATTGAATAAAAAATAACTATTTGGAAAATTATCAAAGATATGTGATTCTCATGTCTGAATAGACGCAATTATTTTGGATCGCATTATGCATATATACGCATACATGTGGGAGAGGAGAGATTAAAAGCGACTATAGACATGAAATATTTCTTCCTGCGATTACGTTTAGCTAACCGGCTTCATATTTTGTAAGCGATGAGTCGCGCTGCAATATTGTGGAATATCTTAGAATGCGCGCAACATTAATATTATGTAATATAGCGCCTATAATAGAGACATATATTTGTCATACAGATTATAAGTTCATTATAAGTTCATTACAAGTCATTACAAGTTCTATATTAAGCCGCAACTGCCATCTTATTCTCTAACGTCTGTTAACAAGACTGAATCCGGAAATTTAGTTTCCGTCGCGGGGTATCCTTATCTTTGAGCGACGCGCTTATTAAGATCTGAATTGTCAGTTTTATTACGTGTTCAGCGCGCGTAACGATAATTTTTTGTCAATCAAGAGATGTAATAACCGAGAAGTAATAACAAACATCTGTAACATATATAGTCTACATGAAAATTCGCGCTCTGCGAAGCGCAATTTTTTAATAAATTTGGACTAAAAAAAAACAATATTTCTCGAACGGAAATTGAAATAATAATCTATAAAATACATTACGACGTGTTAGCCATAAAATATGCTGTTCTAAGAAGTAATATGAATATGGAAACAAGATAAAAAAAACCGTGTTTGTGAGAAATACATTAATCGCAGTTACTATTATTTTATCGCTCTTGCAATCGAAGAACTTCGACATGAATATTAACATTTGATAACTCTACAGAATCGCATTCGCGCAATAATTCTCTTCTCCACGAACAAAGGCCATGGCATCGGCGTGAGATACATTACGTAGGAGCTATTAAAATTGCATCGTGACAATCGTAAAACGGGTAATAAAAGAAGAGACAAAAATAAGCGAATCGTACTCGTATCGAAAGTGGGACAGTGAAACGGCACGCGCGGGACCCGGATCCACGCATCTCACGTCGAATCTGGAGCCGCTCTCGCGGGCCCCTCCGCCTGTGTGACACATCTCGGAGTCATCTCACGCGTCCGCATTGTAGTTCACTCGGGCAGCCAGCCAGCCGTCAAGACACGGGGCCGAGAACCCGCGGAACGAGAGCAGAAACAACACTGACCTTCCTTTCTCGTACACGTGTCCACATAAAATATTACGATGCGGTCACGTTCGCGACGATAATCGCGGACTCGCGACCGCGTCTTGTCCCTCTGTCCGTCTTCCTCTCGCTCTTGCAATGCACGTCGCAATTTTTGCGGTCGTCCAATTTAATTCCGAGACAATACGGCGGTCTCCAGTGTGTCCTTCAATAATTTAAGTCGATGCACTAACATGCAATTATGTTGTTCTATTTGTTGGCTGATTGAAAATTAAGGCCGAGATAAAATTGATTTTTCGAATTATTGTTCGAGATCCTCAGATTACGATAGATGATAGATAATACGAGGTGTGTTAGCCTGCTTTTTGTTTTCTCTTTTACTTTTCGCACATTCTTTATTTTGCGGCTCCTTCAAAAATTCCGCGCAAAGTTAGCCGGCAATTCCCCGCGATTTCGGCTAAGATTAGATTGAGGGAGAATGCATTATTCAGAACTCGAGTTGTCGGGACACTCGGGTATATTTATAAACGGGTTTCCACTTGCAGAGCGGGTTCTACGACGCGATTTACACATCCGGAATATTTGCTTCGTTGAAATGCATCTCTAAGATGTTGAATTGGTTTTGGAGTCTGAGCAGCTTGGATTGTCGTATATATGATGACAAGATACGTGAATGTCTACGCGATAAAAACGTCTGACGTCTTGTTTATTAAAAATGTCCCATTAGTTTTCAACACATAAAGTATCTTCTTTACAATTTTTCTATTATATCATTCGAGACACAATATCTGATTCTATATTATGGATCCATAATCACAAGTATTCGCAAATCTCTATAGAATCTTTATATTTGCAAAGCTCATTCCCATCAGCTTCAAGTTCATAATTTTGAAGCCATAGAAGATTTTTTAACATAGAATAAATTGTCACGCGTTAGGTGAGAATCGTGATTTTTATCCACTATTATCTTTCTCCTGCTAGTCATCCTTTATCACGGTAATCCTTGAATTCACGAGACCTCACGGGGCATTAGAATCATTTGGAAATCTGCGCCGCCGCGCATATCGATTTCTTTAACGAGCTGGATCGACAGATCAGACTTTTACGCCATTTTAAATTCAGCTCGTTACAGCTGTAATCGATCTTGATTTTTTATCGTTTCATCGAGGGTCCGTTTACACAGACAATGAGAGAATAAATTCGTGACGTACAGCGCATATCCTCTTCTCGATTCTTGCGGACGAGCTCTTAATGATTCTTCAGTGGAACATGCTTGTACGTAGAGATTATATAGCACGCGTTCTTCGGCAATTTGCAATACGAACGAATTTCCGAAGCGAAGCGAAACGAGCAGTACCCATTATCTGCACGATAGGCTCGTCGGCGGGCGTTATTGTACCATGGGAAAATAGCAAGGAGGAACGCTCGAGTACAGAGGAACGAGAGAAGTGTTCGTTCAGAGCTGAAAAAAAAGAAGAATGTTACGGATGTAGAATAACTGTATACGTTAAAATTTTTTACTTATTTGAAATTTTTACGAACATTAGATTGTTGGAAAAAACTCCTTTTAAAATTTAATCACTAGAAATTTTGATATTGAAAATATAACGTTCAATCTTCTAATTCTGGAATCTTGTAGCTATGCAATTAGGAATGATATACACAGTAAAAAATTGTGCGTCCATATGTTAAGATTTTCTTGTGTACCACGTTTTGATTAGTACTTTAATGTAAAATTAACATACAACTTATATGTTATTATTTTTATAACGTTTTCATGTGTTACATTTATGTCAACTTTATAACTTAACACTGTATATGTCTCTTAGAAATGGAATATTTTTTTGAGTATTTTTAACATAATCATTTTAAACAATCAACATGTCTCAAAGTCAGTTTAACATTCTAAGAAAAGTTAAAGCGAATCTTCAAATAATCTTGAACTTTGACATACAAAATAATCAAATTTACTAAAATCAAATGTTTCTATTACAAATAATTTAAGTTAAAATAATTACTATTATATGTTAATGTCTTCAATATTTCTTACGAGTTATTGTAATTATTTTTTTCATGTAATTTATAATTAATTTGTATGTTATTTTTACATTACACTTAAAGTTACAATAACAAAAATAAATGTAAAGTATTGTGTCAATTATTTAACATTTTTAGTTTGTCAATAAGTAACATACGACGAATGAGTTATTTTAATTTAAAATTTAGAGTGGACTTTCTGGGACATGTGAAAAATGTTATAATTAACATTTTATTTTTTACTGTCTAATATTAGCGCGATATTTAAATCTTTTTGAATGAATTTGAATAAATTCACGATTCGAATCGTTTTTACGATCGCGATGGTCGATTATTAGTGGGCAGGCACGTGGAGAATCGTAACAGCGATAACGGTACCAAATCTCTCGTACCCCGAAACCCGCTCGGCCATCCGCGACCCTGAGAACTACCGTTACTCAGAGAACTCCTCTCCGCGAGAATTTCTTTCGTTTCGCACGTCGCACACGCGGCGAATATAATTGAGAACTTAATTACATTCGTCGTCTAGCGCGTAGGCGTAGACGGTCGATGCTCTTCCGGTTTTCACCGAGACGCATCGGCGAATCGGTGATTCTCATATTAATCCGCTCGCGGAAAAATCTCCTCTCCGTCGCGCTGGAACCGAACCGGAACGAACAGGAACTATAATCGCCTCTGTTACGCACCGTGTTATTGTTCCACATGCGATCAATTAGCATTTAGAAACCGCGTGTTATTTACACTTCGTTAAGATGTATATTTCTTCAATGTGATAATACATACCGTGGCGTAATAAAGGAGTATAATCATCGTAAGCAACGTACATGAACTTTATTTTCCACCTTAATCAGCATTTTTAATTCTAATTGTAAGCAATAAAAATCATTTTAATTCTTTTATAATATACAGTTATAATTTATTAGAAGTTTCTTTTATAATTTATTAGAAGTTTCTTTTATAATATACAGTTATAATTTATTTATTTTTATCTTTTATATATTCAATTTAACAATATTAGATATCAAACAATTAATTTTATTTTTGTTCACAGATGCATCGGTTGCAGATCATCGTCAAGGACGCGCATCCTCACATGCGGAGCTGTTATCGTCGAAAGCTAAACGCGAGCAGACACTACGTAGTATCCTGACTGCCAGGAGACGACAGATCCTGAGTCAACGCTCGCATGAGCCATCTCGGACTTTTTTGAATCGTACCCCGCGACCCAATACCACCTCGAAAGATCCTCCGGATATTTTCGAGACCCAGGAAACCAAGCATAACATTTACGTTACTAGCGCGCAAACGGAAGCGTCGGTAGACGAGGAGACTCCGCAATCATCGAAGAAAAGTAGCGAGAAAAAAGCCACTTCCGCGATCAATCTCGATTCGATGGAACTAGAAGTCGAACAGCAGACGCCGAAGATGTTAAAGGACGAAACTCCATCCATGTCAACGACCGAAAAGTACGAGAGCGCTTCTTCAACGTCCTCTTCAACCGTCATATCGACTACGCCCACTAATCAAAAATCAGGAGACGCGGATACGCGTAAGAAGAATATCGTGTCAATGCCGGAATCGCTGTACAACCACTTCCGGCCGGTAGAGAGTAACATCCCGATGGAAGATATGTCGCAGTTCTTGTACTTTGGGCAGAAACTTCAACCGGACGCGCAGAACGTAACCAGTAACAATAATAACTCTGGAGAGACGACATCCTCGGTACCGATCTCATCGCGTCGAAGATACTCTTCCAAGAGATTCAGCGCGACAATAGCCGCGCCGATCGAGGAGATCATGAACGATGAGATGAACATTGCATTGGAACGTCGGACAGTCGAGAAGAATCAGGTTTCACGGATCAAGAACACGTTTAGGAGTCCAGGTAGTGGACTATACTACCGGAAGCCGAGGCCCACGTCGGATGTTGCGTCCAATGTTATCTCGGGCAATGAGTCAAATTCAAGTTCGATAATTAGCGGATCGGATACGAGGAGCGAGATGAATACAGTGGACGGTAAGCTTCGTCGCGGTGATCCGTCCGTTCATGCAGGCGCTCGGATCTCGCGAGAGAGAGGAAACGGTGCTACCCACGTGGTCAAAGCGAACACGACGACCCAGATACCGCGGCAACGTCATGACGACGCCGAAGCCGGCGTCGCGGAGAGTGAAATCAATGTGAAATTCTCAAACGACACTATTGCCACCGCGAATGGCATCATCGCCGTGAATCTGGAGAAAATGTCGAACGATTTCGCGAAGGACGACAATGAAAAGAAAGTCGTCGAAACGCAAACGGAAACGAGAAGCGCCGAGAAATCGGAGGATAAACTGACGAATGTCGTCGAGAAAGTAATTTCTACTCCGGCGAAAACGAATTCGAGATCTCGCGACGTCAATAATATCGAGACATCGTCGCCGAGAGCGGAATCGTCGACGCTGCGAATCGTGGTGCCGGATGACAACTTCAGGCTCTCGAGTTTCGCGATCGAGAGCGAGCGGACCCAGCGAAATACCGTTAAACAGCAACCGGTCCCCTCGGATCGACCGGTTCGCGTGTCGGTCAATGATAATATTGCTCCGAAATCAAGCCCATCGTCGACGACGGAATCGTCGGCACCTGTCGTCGTCGTCGATTCGAGTCAGCAGCAGCCGCAGCAGCAACACGTGTACGCTTACACGATAACGAACGTGACGCGATTGTTGCGCAACTACACCGGGCCCAGGTTAAACGGCGAGGAGAGACGAGGAGGAGGGGAAGAAGAAGGTGGTGGTGCCGCTGGTCGACCTGCTGGTAGCGGTGCTGAGATAACGAGCGATGGACCGTCGCAGCAGCAGCAACCGCCGCCACCACTGCCGCTGCCGCCGTCTTCTCCTCTTCTGCTTCCTCGTGTCGGCTCCGCCAGTATAGAACCGGCGCGAACGCCGGCGGGACTCAGTACCGGCGCGACCGTCGAGCCAGCCGCAGTTGCTGGATTGTCGCCCAGTGTTGTTGTCGGTAGCTTGGTGGGGGAACGACCGAGGAAAGTCGTCCCGCAACAGCAGCAACGCGCATCCAACCAACGAGCGATCTGGTCCTTGCCGCATCCAGCCGGGAACGATAGCGTTATCTCGACAACGAGACCCGTAAAGTCGTCTGAGAACAGAGGATTGATCAGGTGGAATCAGATTAAGTCGCGCATCAATGAGCAAGAGGGTGCTAATGACCGGAGATTCTTGAGGAAAAGTGCGAGCGCAGTGCTGAATCAGAGATCGACCATTAACGAAGAGTCTTCATCCCTGGTGACGAGCAAGCGTCGCAGGGTATTAGCTTCTCAGAGTGGCTTGTCTTCCGCAAGTAATGATAGCAAGAAGGCGAATTCCAACAATCGAGAGAAAATCGAGAGTGCCACGGAGGAGTTAACGGTGAACGATCGCTCGCTGAACGAAACGATTACGAGTCGCGGCAACGATTCGGAGGATGAGGTGCTGGATTCTCCTCGAAAAATCGTGCGTGTCAGCGGCGGGGTGAACAAAGTACCAGCTGACGAAAATTCACCGGAGACCACCATCATGGGGAATTTGGGTCGAAATTCGAGCGCAACCGATGAGACGATGAATACGACCGATCCATCCGTTCTCGTCGACGCGATCGCGATGACGGAAGCGAACAAGCCCGATGTTCCTGCGGGAGACGTCGTTAGCGCGTCGAGTGTGAACGACGAAGACAGTATCGGGAGTGAAGATTATCAGAATGTCGTGATGTCGAACAAGAATAGCGACAGTGATGCGAACGTAACGACGGACAATGTTGTCACGACGACCATGATAGTGACCGAGCGAGTAGGTGAAACGGTCGCGAAAACGACGACGACGACGACGACGACAACGACGTCAACGACGCCGGCTGCACCGGTTTTTCCGGTCACGCCTAGGATATTAACAGAAGAAGAGAGGACCACGATGGATCTGAAAACTTTCATAGACGCCGGAACGAAGGCGCCGGAAGCGAGCAACCTGGACCCTTCGGAGATCCAGAAGAGATACCGGGCCAAAGACGCAACGACTTCGACGACCACTACCACGACAATGATTTCGCCGATTCAGAATGACACTCGTCCTGTGAACGATGCTCCAAGCAAAAAATCGGAAGTCCTATCTACGTCGTCGACACCTGCAGACAACGGAAAACGCATATCAGGCGAGAGATCGCCGGAAGTTCGAGCGCGTAATCTATCGGACAAATCGAAGGATAAGGACGACGTGTTGCCGATCATGCATCTATACAACACGTCGGACATTTTTAATGGCAGCAGGTCGGTGGACGGATTCGTTCGCGGTACGGAAAGGACGCGAGTGATGTTTTCGGTGGATCCCAAATCACAGAATGAAAAGAGTCCTGAGAAGACGACAATGACAACAACGACGACGACGACGATGACAACGACCGAGAAGACGAGTCAGTCGACTACAATTGCCACCAGCACGACGGAAATCAGTGGAAGTACATCAACCACTATTCCAGTTCCGAAACCTAAAGAAGCAAGTACTACTGCAAGTACGACGAACTTCCGGAAAGATAAACACGAGCAGAATCGTGGCTCTCAGAACACTACTGTCCCCCCAGTGATGTCTAGAGGATCTTCTTTCACGCCCGCGGTCAATAGGACGAGGTATAGGCCCACCTATCATCCCTCGATCCTGCCGGAATACAACGGCACGATATACCATCCCGCCGAGCTCAACAGGACGTTCTTCGAAGTTGGCGGACCGATCTCGGTGAGCTCGCAAGAACCGATGAACATCAGTGATGTGATATCGAAGCGTCATGATGGCAACGCCACTCAGGAGACGGTTGCCGTAGTCAGCTACATCCTGGCCACCCTCGTCGTCTTTCCTATTGCTGTCGGTGTCGGGCTCATTCTCAGAAGACTGATACTTAGGAATCGTAAGGTGAGTGATTTCGGGGTTTGAGGTCGTTTGAGCGCGCGTTTAGATTGGAAAGCTGGCGTAGATACCTCCGTTTTTCTCTTTGTGGAAATCATAGTAATCGAGAAGTTACGAGCGCAATCTAATTCTGCTGTTAATCGGAAAATTTCGAAAAGACACGACATTGCTAAGAATACGAAATTAGGGGGATACTTGAAGGAAAGAAATTTTATTGAGAAAAAAATTTATCAGATATGGTATTTTGATAGAAAAACATTCTAACAATAGTAATATGTAATTATCAAATGTCGACGAACTGTTATAGAAATCTTATTCTTAATTGTAACTCTGTAAATTGTAAACTGTAATAATTTATAATGAAAAGTTTATCACGAGCAAATTGTATTTATTTTTAAAATGTAGATATTATCTTAATGTTTATTTAAATGTTAATCTCAATACTTCTCATTTTATATTTCTTTGTTTCGTATCTAATGTAACAGTATATCTGATCAAAAAGTAAAGAAGTAAGTTTTTAAAAATCACAATTTTCCTTGAAATAAAAAAAAATAGGAAAAGAAAACAAAACGATCTTATGAAAGATAAAATTAAAACGATGAGATAAATATACAAGTCAGAAAGAAAAATGTCTAATCTCTTTAAAACATAAACAATGCAATTTTTATTCTTATATAATCTAAGACAGATTAGACATCAGATTCATTCTCGAATAATCAAATTGCTAGAAGAAAGGAAGAAAGAGAGAGAGAGAGAACGATGAAAAATATAATGAGTGCAACTTCGTTTTTAATTGTTTTGCTGAGACACAAATCGTAATTTATATAGTAGTTATGTATTATTACACGATATGATCTCGATTATCATCGCATATTAGCGTCTATTATTCGTTATCTTGCAAAATTATGCTAAAGTTTTAATAATTAGCTTCGACATCACCATCATGGCTGAATCAATATATTACATTCATTAGTTGTCATTAACTGATCCGGAATGCGCTCCGATAAATTTGCAATTATTAGAGAGTATCGTCTCAAAGGACCGTGCTATTTTAATTAAAGACGGTCGAAATTATGAATCGCAAGTTTAGATTTCTCTGAATAATAAAAAGATAGAGATATCCTTTCAAGAATTTCTATATAAGATTAATGTAGTTTTTTCTCGCAAATTCTACGACCGTGACTTCGCCCTGAATGAATATCAAACGCGGTCATCGAGTAATTTCTTCGCGAAGGCTAGCTCCGCGATGATTCACAAAATGGTTAGCGACCTCCCCTTCCCCCCAGCGAAGGCAATTACTACAAGTTCATTGTATGCAGAAATCTTGAGGATCTCCCTATGATGTCTTCGAGCGAGGAATCATCGGATGGCGCGTTATAGTAATGAGAAAATGAATGCGCCGTTGGATAATGCAAAAATTGTTCGGCTCCATTGTCTTCGATAATTATTTTTGCGTGGAATTTTCCGCGGGTAGCCAACAAGAAGATTGTATCGAAGGTTGAAAATCTTCTCGCGCAAATCTCACATCGTGTCGGAAAATGAGAATGTTCGTGTAATGCAATTATAATTGATTACATCGATGGAGCACTTCCACGAAGATATTTTATGAATTCATATCTTAAAATTCATATCCTATTTTTTTCTTACTCATACAATTTTCATATTTTAATTATCATATTTCTTACATACATTGTTATATTTTTTAATAGAAATTTTATTTATTTAATTCGACGAATATCATGTATTACAAATTTATTAGTGTCAAAATGACAGCGAGAAGAATATAACGCAAAATACCCGGAAATGACATAAGCGGAATGCTTTCATGCCCAAAATATAATAACGCGAACATAAATTTGAATTTAATCCGACAGTGAAAATAAATCTGAATGACGGTACAAAGGCTTGTACAGACGATAAAAAAAGGGGTAAGCGAAAGAAGAGAGACGAGGAATGAGTACAAGGGCCAAAATGAATAGGACCACTTTGAGAGACTCGTTTGATGTTAAACTTGAATGTACTGTGCTTCGCGAAATTGAAAATTCACCGTAAACAGACAAACCGATTCGCTTTCCTGGTTATTCTCATACATCATGATTGAGTTCTTTGTTATAGATGCCTTTCCTTGTCGAACCTGTACAAGATAATACTCGTGCAGATGTAGTGGTAAAAATAACACGAGGTTTTATTTCATTTCGCATTGAATGCCTTTTTTATGCGCGAAGTAACTTTGTTTCTCGGTAATAAAACAAGCTCATATAATCACACGTTTTATTCCATCTGATTCCGATAAATAAATTTCCGCTCTCGAACAATTTCGACGAATAGTATCACGAACCTGATAATAATAATTTGAAAAAATGCTTGATTTCAATTAATTGCAGTCTTAATTTTTAATTTTCGACAAATCGGTATTTATCCAACTGGTTGAATAGGTCTTTTAATTTAAGTCTTCAAATTAAAGATAGTTATTAAATTACACATAGACTTAAGATTTTATGAATATTATCTAAAAGCTTTATTTTTATCAAATTAAAAAATTATAAATTTTATAAAAATTAAAACAACAAACACTGTAATTTTAGAGATGTTGAACATAACTTTACTATAAAAATATGGCTAATTTCAATAATTTTCATCATAAGCATAAATTATTCTCACGTTTTTATATAAATAAAAAGGAAAATTAATATATATATATATTAATATCAATAATAAATGATATTATATAATACACGTAGAGTACTTCTCTCTCTCTCTCTCTCTCTCTCTCTCTCTCTCTCTCTCTCTCTCTCTCTCTCTCTCTCTCTCTCTTCCTCTTTCCAGTGCTATTTTCAGTTAGCAAATATTTTAACATCACTATTAATTCGAAAGCTTTTTATAATAATTATAATTAAATAGGTGCGATTATTTTTGCATCATTTTTGTGCGTGTCTTATCGCCGTCGTAAGAAAAGTCAACATCATATTTTCGCGTAGAATCTTAATAGGTACATCTAATTTTATCGCAGTAATATTACTTGCGAAAATACACTCAAGACGCCTTGATCTTTCTGGCCGATCTTCATTGCCATGCGGCATTGCGTTTCCTAATTAAACAAGAATGACGACCGACGCGAGCGACTCTCCCCCATCTCGTGCGTAATACACGCGCGTGCTAGCGACGCATTGCATATGGCATGTGTTGTTGTATTGCACTGACGTTGATTTGCTTATGCAGGTGCTCGAAGAGTCGGACACGTCATCGGAGATAAGCTGCAGGAAGGACGCTCTTAATCTCGAAAACGGCGACTTCAAGACCTCCATCGAGAAGGCGATCACGAAGCTACCGAGGATACAACATTTGGTGAGAGAGAAATTAACGAATGCATATTTAATGTGACAGCGATCATTTTATTTAACACCTTGCCTGACGCATTTAATTACCTGCGAAATGATTTGATTCATTTGAGGAATCGCCTCAAAAATTGGTGCAAATAATTTTTTACATGTCAATGTTTAGATGTTAATTTTATTTACATAATTTAATTAGTTGAGACTCTGTCTTTAATCTGAAGATTTAATCTAATTAAAATTTTTTAATTTATCCAAGTGTCATATTTGCATATTATATAATTTGCATATATTTGCATATTACATAATATATTTATTTCATGCATATTATGTGTAGGAAAATCTATGCGTAGAAATACGTCAGTGGAAAATCCCGATAGTTTACTTTTTTAATATAGTAGAAATTTTACGACAACGATACATAATTTCCGATGAAGTGTCGAGTGTTCACTTTTATGCATATCAGTGGCTATTCTTGGACAATTTTAAACTGCAATTTAATGCGCGCGATTCTTTGCACAGTGTCACGAAGCTGAGAAATCGCCGCCTCCATCGTCTCAAGAATCTAGATGGGAGTTTCCTAGAGATAAGCTTAGATTACAGACAGTTCTCGGGCAAGGAAACTTCGGTCAGGTGAGGAGATATTATTTTCTGCGGCACATTCCAGCGCGAAAATAAATAATGAAATGAAAAATAAGTCTGTAATTTGTGACTGTCGGTTACATTGTATGAAATGTCTGAGGTAGATTCACGCGGGATGTAATCTTTGGGATAAGTTCAGCAGCTTCTTCCTTCGGCATTTATTTTATGAAGTGGTTTTATTTGTTCATCTCGAAAAAAATCTGCATGTATTTATAATATTGATATTTAACATATATAATTTTGCATTGTATTTGCAAGATATGATAACAGACAGCGTAATATCAATATAATTATATTGATGTACAATCTCTTATATAAAAATTCGAGAATATATAATTTATCGTGATAGATTTTTTTCTAATAAATTAACGATAAAGGTCGACGATTAGTACGATCCGTTTCGTGATGATCATATGTTTTCCAACGTTGCGCTTATAAATGTCATATCGTTGATAACATTAAATGCACATTAGGAATAATATATTCAATTTAGGAATAATATATTCAATTAAATAATAATTGGCTCACACTATTTCGATCGTTAATATTATTTAGGTTAAATATAGTTGGAGTAAAAATATTTTAAAAAATTAACTTTAAATTAAATTTTAATTTTTTAAGAGAAACATAAACTTTTAATTTAATAGAAACATGGTATATGTAATTAAATATATATATATATATGTATATATGTGTGCATTGATATTAGGTATGGAAAGCCGAAGCCGATGATTTGACAGGTCATCAAGGTACAACTCGACTAGTGGCAGTGAAAACAATTAAAGAAGGTGCTTCCGATCGTGAAAAGGAAGATTTGGATCGAGAACTTGAAATTATGAAACAATTAGGCAGTCATCCGAATGTCGTAACACTTTTGGGCTGCTGCACCGAGGAAGGTGAGTTGACAGTGGCAGTTTAATAACATATATATAGAAAACGCACGCGCCTTTTTATTAAAATAAATCTAACCCAATATATATCCTACACACATTTCATCTCTTTTCAATTAAATTATTTCTACTCCGATCTTGTGCGCTGATTATGCGTGTGATATAGTACAATTAACCGAGAGGGAAGATGTATACGCCGTTATTTGACATTTTTGGATACGTACGATCAACGACGCGATACGAATCGGCCAATTTCTCGCGGTAACGCATTTATTCGCGCGTCTTTATTTCGATTTGCATCGGCACCGCGTAATCGGCGCTGCACCTGCAGCTGTTCGGTGAATCTTCCTCATTACCGTCACTTATCTTCGACCTTGGGTGTCGCGCGCTGCAAGCCTTGGCAGCGTAAACTTTATAAAAACTGATGGCGTTTTAACTGCCGACACTTCTCTCGATGCTGAATACACGGATCGTCGGTGTATGGTAATTAAGTAATCAAGCCCCCGGTCGAGAGAGGTAGAACTGCGTTCGAATGCGTTCTCTTCCAATCGAGATGTTACGATGCGCGTTTCGTGATACTCCTAGGCTTTTGCGCTTTGATTGAAATTCACGTGGATGAGTTATTTAGATTTTCACGAACGACGTATTCGACACAGTAGTTAACATCAATCGAAATGAAACGATAACTCTCGATCACGTTTTCGCCCGATATACACGTGATTCGATTAAATTGTAATATTTTATTACGTGCCTAAACCGTAAACATCTGTTAAAAAATTTTATCGCCTCTTCAATTGCATATTTACATCGAGAATTAATAATTTTTTTATCGACAAAAAATTTTTTATCGCCTTTCGTGAGTCTTATTGCTGAATAATTTGTTTACATATTTTTAATGATTGTGTAAGAACACAATTTCGCGATAACGATTAGATGATCGGCATAAAAATGTTTGTCTTTATTGTGATTGTTCGCTTAGATGAATTAGACAGTTCTTGCGATAATTACGTGGGAATTGTTTTGTTTTGCACAGGAAGATTTATTCGTTTCATTGCAGCTGTTATTTGCGCCATAATAGATAATTGCAGTTAACTTCCACAAGTTTGACAGCTACAAATTAAACAATCACGTAAATAATTTATGTATCTTGCAATCTTTTCTCTGATTCTTCAACATTAAAAATCAGAATTGTCTGTCTCAAAATTCTAGCTTTATGCACACGGATGCAAGAAGTGAATAAATAAATTAACATTTTTCACTCGGAATTAATTTTTCTGTTGATGACATGACGTACTTGCCTTTTGTTGCGTATAAGCTTGTGTAAAAATATCGGTGATTGTATCAATTTGCAAAAGTACGATCGATAGTCCTGTTGTTTCATCGTACCATGATTGATTAAAAACTGCTGCATCCTGCTTCACAACGTAGAATCGAGTAATCGAAGTTTCTTGATGTAGCGCGCCTTCATTATTGAAAGCGAATGCGCAACGAATTGGCAAGTAATTTTCGTGCGCGTAATTGCACCAGTAGAATTACTCTTTTAAGTATCACGAAAAATTGCGAGAGGAAACTTATTACGCCTTTTTAGAACATTCAATAATATCATAAGAAGAGTGTACAAAATTTTACATACAGGAAATAATTTATATTATTTTTAAGCAATGTCAAAAATTTTATCGGCTAAAAATACATTATATTTAATTTTATATTTCTGCTTATTAAAGATAATTATATTTTATTATACTAAAATATTAAGAATTTTAATTACTAATAATATAATTATTTTCTAAAAATTTTTTAATAATTTTATCTTTCTTACATATATATAATCTGTTTTGTTTTCCAAATTTGAGAATCGGTAAATTTAAAAAATACATTATCATAGGAAGGAAATCTCGAGGAAATTGATTTGACATATTTCGCGCGATTTTCTCGTGATAAATAAATTTACAGTAGAGACATCAAAAATTTGTTTGAGCAATCTCGTATGCATCGGGATAGACTACAAACGGGGCATTATACATCCTTCCTTTCACGCTGCTCGATATCGTCGTTTGCATCTTTCGTATAAATTTCCATAGTATCTCAGCAGCGCGCTTCTTCGCGTATAATACATTTATTAAGTCAGTATCCCCGCGAGACAATCGTTCCATTCGTGGATTAAAAAAGATAGGGAAAAATTAAATAAAAAAGCAAAGCGACGATTGTGATCTAGATGCATGATCCTTTTTTTTGTGTGTTCGGCAACTAAATGATATTCTTCACTTTGATTAATAAAATAACATCGCATTATTATATGCTTATTATATGCTTTTCTATTAGATTATCTAGATAGAAACATATTATTAAAAATTTAATCATTTTGTTCTAATAAATATTGATTTTAGCAGAAGAATATATACAAAAACTTTTCTTAATAATTTTCTAATTTATACAAATGAGAATTACATCTTACATTTTAATAAGAATTAAAATTCGATAAACTGAAAATACTGAAAAATGAACTCAACGAAACTAATTGTTATTCACCGAAAAAGATTTTTCGCGAGAAAAAGTAATGAAAGATAAATTCGAGAACAAATTCGTGAATTTGTAATAATTTTTGAGAACGATAAAATGTTCATTGTAGTAAAAGTTGAGATGAGTATGGCGATGAATCGAGATCTTCAGAGGTGTGTCTGCAACTTTCGGGTATCGCTGATGCATCTCAGGGAGTGGGCCTCTTAAAGGGCTTTCTTCACAGCTTTGCTCTCACACAATAGAATGAAAAGTTCCTGGCGGCCCACACGAGACGGGCCACCGCATAAAATTTACGACATTTAAGTTTTAGCTCCACTGCTGTTATCGTTTGCGGTCATGTTCGAATTTCTTCCCGGTGACGTTCGTCAAAACCAGAAAGCCAGTCTTTTGACCGTTTTACGACCGTTGTTTGGTCGATAATAAAACTCATGTTTAACAGTTTCGGCCACTAAGAGAATTATTAGCGGCTGGAGAATCGAATAATCGAAATTACAAATTCGACGAATTTTTATATTTCTGACGTATTAAAAAGCAATCTTGTGTTTCGTATAAAAATACAAATATTTAAATAATAATATTTTTTCAATGTTTATTATGTGTTAAATGATGCACGTCTCAAATATTTGTTTGATAAAAACAATTGCGTTGGGCAATTCTTTTTTCATACAAAAGTTCTCTCTCAGTGTAATAAAAACGATTCGCGTCTAATAAAAATGGCTTTCTGTTATTTGGCCATCTTCCGTTTTTTCCTTTGCTGTTAATCGAGTTTCGGCTTATTTATCGGCTTTCATGGACGCGGCAACGTACGAAATAAAGTAGGAGCGACATTAAGGAGCGGCATTCTTTAAAATCTGCGAGTCTGGGAACGTGATGTTTCTTCTTTTTTTTGGTGTAAATTTTCCATACAGATAACATTTCGCAAGCTTAAACATTTTTTTGCTTTACGATTCGCTTTATGATACTTCACATTTCATTCAAGGCTTTTTAATATCTTGTCTTTTATTTAGCGAACAAAATTTACAACGTTTGATAAAATTAATTGTTTCCATATCACCTATTATATGTATTATATTTAAAACCGTTGATAAATGAAGATTTCTAAATATTACCGCGTTGTAATTTTGTTTACAATCCGCCGTCTTTCTTTCTCAAGACGATTTGCATATGACGTACGTAAGATGGGAAAAAAGATTCTAATCCAAAAGAACATCTCAATTCTCGTTCTTGGCCCTCTCAAAGCATCGGGTGAATATATTCTTACTCTCTTCTCGCTTTTATCGCCGCTTGGGGCATATTATTCTGCGTATTCAACCATTATTGTACTTACGAAATATGATTTACATAAAAGCGAGAACGATAGCAACTCGCGTATCACCGTCGTGTACTCATATTGCTTTGCATTCGTCACGGTTATTGTATCACACGCGTGCCATATCGATCGACATAGGCGTGGATTCGTGATTTTTGCATGCAGAAAAATTACAATATAAAACTGGCGCGAATTCAATGCATGTATGTGCAATAAGCTTTTAATTTATATTACACATTGATGAAAAAAATGAATATTCTAGCACTTTTCTCTAAGAAAGAAATTATTTTATTTTATATAAGATTGTCTTTTAATTTTTTTTCAATTACAATTTTCAAAATTAACATCTAAATTTCATTGATAGTAAATATTAAATAAATATTAAAAATCTCTAACATCTCTAACATCTCTATATTATTAAAAAATAATAATTATATATCGATCATAAATGAACATAAAATAGCAGTGAAAAAAACTCTATACAATTGCTATGCAATTTGCTTTTTTAAGAATAATTTTATACATAAATTTTTTTTTAAACAAATTATTACTTTGTACAGGAATACCAGATAGCAATCTTCTTCATTGAATATACTTATTAGTTATTACGTCAGTATTTTTGAATCAGCGAACTTAACACGACATGATACAGCTATTTCACTATGATATTATGAAATTAAATTGCTATACGGTTAATCACGTACGACTTAATACATGCGAAACAGACGTTATAAACATTATGTCATGTTTAATTCGCTCTGAAAAACATATTAACGTCTGAAATTAATCCGAACACGAGGAGCATGTACTACTTGGCGAACGAGAATTATTAGAGGGTAGCGATGTTGACCTAATACGAGAGTTGCGATGGCGATGCGCCGACAAAAGTGGCTCCATAAGTTACAATCAAGTTGACATTACTCGAGCAAGAACTCTTTCAAGTAAATCTTTCGTTTAAATTACTTCGTTGAATATTTCTTTTCACAATCTCGCCATACAATTTTTTTAATCATTTATGTGCTTCTTGATTTATATTCGATGTGTGAATTTAATTCCTATTAATTAAATAAATTCCATGTGAATGTAATTTAATTTAAGTGATGCTTCTCTTGTACAAATTTCGGAATTTTACTTAAATGAGCAATGATATATATAAGATTCTATGACATTAATGATGAAAAATTGTATACGTTGTTGCAGGAGTTCACATTTATAATTCAAATACGTGATTTATATGTTTATTAACATCTTTGGAAAATGTGGTATTTAATATTTAATATTTTTTGTTTGCTGAAATGCAACAGAGAGTATGCCTCAAATGGAAAATTGTCATTCAAACATCAATCCATGTACTCATTACAGAAATATGTACTTTTAATATTACGCTCGTTGCTTTTTAAAGCTCGCATTACTCATATAAATCTCCAAGTTGTACGGTGAATAAGATTTATTCTTTAAAAACAGGTTGTGTGACGGATAAGACTTATTCTTCTGCTGACTGAGATTTTATTTTATTCGAAACGCAAGAGCGATACGCTCCAATGCGCCGTTACATGAATAAATATAAAGAATACAGCGTGTGATTTTTTTTCTGTTTACAGAGCCTCATTATCTTATATTGGAGTACGTCATGTACGGCAAGCTGCTGGCGTATCTGCGTGATCACCGTACAAGACAGTACTTCTACAACTTTAGCGAGGACTCAGCAGCCTTGACATCTAGAGATCTCACGGTTTTCGGATATTGCGTGGCCAGAGGCATGGAGTATCTCGCATCGAAGAAGGTACGGAATCTATTTTTTCTATATTTTATATTTTATGTTCGGGATAGTTTCATATAAATAAATAATTAATTTCAACGAGATTTAACTGATTTTCCATGTTTCTTTAAAGATAAAATTACAAAGCAAATCTTTTTCATGTTATGAACTACCGATAAGTTTTAACACTCATATGTCATTTATAGACAGAGATAAAAACTTATTTGTTTTGTTAATAAAAGATATCGCATAAGAATAACGCATAAAATTTCCTGTTTTATCGATTATTATACCAATGAACCGGTAACCGACCTTGATGATATTATGTTGTTCCCCTCGATGATCCAACATCGCTAGGACATTAATGTGTAATATCATTAATTATCTCTTTTTCATTATGCATGGTCGACATGTTTACGTATAAGCTAAAAGTTCGCAAGGTCTTGATATAACTAATTGTTGTCCATCGAGGAGAAAAAATATCTCTTTTATCATAGTGTTATACAAAAATAATAAAATCTCGCTTATTACGCCGATACATTGTAATAATTCTTGATGATTTTACGTCGACCCTCAACCTTGTGAGATTGTCAATGTGTAATAGCATATTAATTAATTTTTCTTTATTACACACGGTTTATTTATGAATCGAAGAACCTCTAGGTTTCTCGACTCAACTAATTGTCCTGCTGCAGAAAAAGTCGGTTCAAGACTAACCACTTGATAATCGCTTAGCGATTCGGTCCTCGCAACTTTCTTGCTTTCTTTCTTTTCGGTGACATGCGCTTCGATACCGCCAAAAGGACGGAACAGGATTGGGACTGAGACTGTTGAACACGACAAGAAAGAAGTCGCGATAAATTTCAATCCGACACCTCGAGGATCGATGCGCTGCGGTCATTTAAAGTGTTTTGATGGAGCCCCCCTCGTTAATCTCCACGCGATTAACGGGCCCGCCGTAAAAGCGATATCGTGCGACCGATTAATCCTTCAGACATGCCCTAAACGTTCGTTGAGAAATAAGTTTGGATATATATTTACGAATAAATTTACAACACTTTATATACGAGAAGACGTTGAATATCTGAGCTTCGAGTTTTGCATTCGGAGAAATTTAGACAAAATTAGCTTTGATGCCTTACAATCGAAACAAAAAAAATGTTTTTAATGAATTGCAATATATAACAAAGCGAGTTTGCATTTATTTTTCAAGTTAATGTGTAATACATTTTTAATACATTTAATAATATTGTCGTAATTATATATCTTGTTTAAAATTTTTTTGCGTATCATTAACTTCGTCATTCATATTTATATTTTCATAGCTCGAGGTTTCCTGTAAAGATGCACCGTAATTTAAATCATGGACATTTATTGCTTATGAGATCGGTGCATGTATCATACACTTTGCAATTTTTATGATCAATTAATACTAATCTAATTTGCATATGTGATACATAGTGAATAATTTTGTCTTGCGCAGTTAAAAATACATAGATTAGTAAAGTTGCAGTTGCAGTGACGTAAGAATTGACGCATGTAATAATGGACAGTTATAGCATTCCAGCAACTGGATCATCTGGCGCGTATCTTATTATTTTTGTCCTCACTACCATGAAAGAAATAATTTTGCACGATTTACGATGAACAATAACCGGTGACATTTGCAATTTCGAGAAATTTGATAGAATGTCTTTAGCGAATTTTATTTTTATTGTGAAGCAGATTATTTTGATGTGGAAGAGAAACTGAAATCTCTTTTCATATTTAAAAATTGACTATATATAAAAATTGATAAAAAACGTAGTATAATTTTTTTTTTCATTTACAACATTTGGGAAGTGAAAATCTTTCAAGGGTATCTAATTTTCTGTCGAAGGTCGCGGAGAGCATCGACTGTTCGACAAATAACCCGCTAATGATGTTTAATCTCAAACATTTTCGCACAGTCGTAAAACTTCTACCATAACGTTTGTTGAAGAATCGTTCCCGCTTGAAGATTTGTGTCACTAGGCAAAGATTGAATTTTATCTCTCGTAAAGAACGAGTTTGGAAATATTTGCTCAGTTTTTTTCCGATTCGAGAGCAGTAAACGACTCTCAAGGATATATTTGAACAATAATCTATTTTTTACATGATTTACTTAATTTTGTTGAAAATATAGAATGGAATATTAAATTAGAATTGAAGCAATTAAAGTAGAATATTTTACATTAAATACAAAAATTTTATATTATTTGTATGTCATCGAAAAAACATAATATTTAGCCTATAGAACGTTTTCATTACATTTCCATAATTTAAAAAAAAGTAATCTTATTTTTCCTACATATGTATTTTTTATATTTTTATACATAAAGTATTAACATATTAATAAATTTTAGTTTTTTTTTCTTAATTAATCACTATTAAAAAATAAAGTTAAATTATATGTATTAAATATATTTCTCTGTTTATATATATATGTAGATGATTTACAAATTATATTCCTTCTTGATAATATGATAATTAATTAAATTTTGTGATTCTTAAAAATATATTTAAAATTGAAATAAGCAGCTGCATAATAAATAGAAATTAACATAATGTTTATAATGATAGTGATATTTCCCGATATTCTGTCGTTTCGCATAAACAGTCGAGACGAAAATTGCACGCAGCCGATGTGTCAATTTATTCCGTTCGATCGCGCATCATCGATTAAAATGGGAGATCTAAACGAAGTAAATATTTGTTTGTTTCAATATTCTCGTCAAAAGCTTCTCGATTTATGCATAACAAAGAGGAAGAGAAAAATTTGCGCAGGATCTACGAAAGACGCGTATTTCAAGGATGCCATTCCAAGTAGAACCTGATGATTAACGGCAATTAAAGGAATAAAGAACCAAAACTTCTCTCGTAAGCATTCGATCAAATGTCGAATTACCAGTTTCCGCTGTATAATAGCTTTTAGAAAACAAAAATTAGTCTCTCTTTTAATAGACAATTACACACAGATGCGCGGGCTAAATGATAGTGCGCGCACCAGCTGCGGATGTGCGTGGATGCATTCTGGATGCGCCTCTGCATTCAAATTGAATGCGACAGGCGCAGCTGATGCAGCTCGTTGTTTCATAACATCGCGTTTGCATCATTCAGTCGTTGCGTGTAATAATTATTATGTAGATTCTTCTCTCTTCGTGGCTTTCGGACTTGCTGTTTAGCAAAAATTTCATTTGGCCAAAACAGTGCAGAGAGATATAATGGTTAATTAATAATAATGATAGCTATGCACAATCATGGCACAAAATGTACAAATATTATAACTGACGGTTAAATTACAAGGTACTTGAACGATTTTGCGTTTGAATTGTTTGAATTATTTTTTTGTATTTAACGATTAAGCAAACGCAGATGTCTCTTGCAGCTGTCATTACACGCACGTGACCTGTCAACGAAGTTTATGTTCTCGTTTATTTATTCTTCCCAGAAATCCTTACTTGTTTTCCAGTAATATTTGCGTATATGCATCGACGGATTGCTAGATTTATTAGGTCCAAGGAGTACCTGGCCCGTGTCGCTGAAATAATATTTGCAGGCACGGCGCCGAATCTCGTTTCGTCGCGCATGAAACTCGAATTCAAGGTCAAGTATTTTTGAAATAACTTGTCATATTCAAGTATCGAGTACGCGTAATATAGCGCTGTAATTTCCTGATCAGGTCGTAATCGCAATCTAATAATGGAATACATCTTTTCAACATCGATTGTTTATCGATGATTTCGTTTTTTCTGTACACAGATCATCCATCGCGATCTTGCCGCCCGAAATGTCCTCGTGGATCACAACAAGCTATGCAAGATTGCCGATTTTGGCATGTCGAGGTTCGCCAACGAAGACGGCGAAGTGATCGAAACCAGGCATGGAAGAAATGCCTTACCAATCCGATGGATGGCCCCCGAATCGTTGATCTATTCTCTTTTCACGATGAAGACCGACGTCTGGAGTTTTGGGATTCTGATGTGGGAAATCGTCACTCTAGGTGAGTAGTCTGATTTTCGAGTAGCTTGTTGCCGGAATAAATATTATCGACATCCGAGAGTCCGTTTATTGTGTCGCTGTTATTTGATATGAAAATAAGGTAAAAATATAAGTAAATACATGTTCGCGGACATGTTCACACTAATAGCATGTGTGTATAAATGTTGCAAAACAGATATTAAAAACATATAAGCGATTTTTATTATTTACTGTAGAATTGTATTTTCACCGTTTTATTTATTAAATATACTCATTTATTAACTTTCTTTAATTAATAACATTAGCAAGATTCGATCAAGATATAAAATATTATTATACATTATTATAACGCATTTTTTTTATTGATACGACAATAACAAATTTGATTTCGTACAACAATGTCACGTATTATCTATGGACCAGTTTGTATCTTGTTAGAACAATGTACGCCTGAATCGACATGGTAACTTCCTATCGTGCTGATATCCCATCGTAATAATCGCATCATCTTGCACTATCTCTTCAGGTTCAACACCGTACCCGGATATGACGGCGCGGGAAGTCATGCGGAACGTACACAACGGTTATCGTCTGGAGAGGCCTTCGCACTGCCGAAGCGAACTCTTCAGGGTAATATCCCGATGTTGGCACGCTGATCCTGATCGTAGGCCGGAATTCCAGACCTTACGTAGGGATCTCGCTCAACTGCTGGAGGACAACATGAATGGACACTATGTGGATCTAGAGAGTTTCGCTTCCGAGTGCACTGACTGAAAAAGAAAAAGAAAAAGAGAGAAAAAGAGAGAGTGAAAGAGAAAAAGAAGGTGAAAAAATCAGATCATATCATTGGATTAAATTCTGGTTGATTGGTATATTATACAAAATATATTTATATGATTGATGCGTAAAATAATCGAAATACATTTAGAAATATATTTAGAAGAAATGTTCAATTTGCTAGCTAAGGAATGTGATAAAGAATAAAATATCAGTTAAATTGAATGATTTATCGATATACGCCTAAGAATGGCATTCCGTCCACAAATTTCTAAATTTATTCAATGTGTTTGGATGAGTCTCGATGTTGTTGTACAACTGTAAAGTGTCATGATGCGATATTATGTATTTAAAAATAAATCTTTCTTATTAGATGGTTCTACGATACGTTGAAGCATCCATATAATACATAATTAATTATGTGATTTTTCTCTGGTTGAACAAGTATAAACAGGACGCAGAACGCAAAACATTGTTACACGCGTGATGCTGTGATAAATGACGAAAATAAAAAAAATATATATAACCAAGACACTAAAGCGTAACGAGAGTTTATAAAGATGTGTGTAAGTATTTCATTTAGTATAGTATTACGTAAATAGTCCTTAATTAGTTACATGACGCTCCATTTGTCAATTCTTCGACATATTTCTTCTTCTAATATTATTTATAAATGAAAACTATTTTATTAAACGGAAATAATCGTTACACACATGTATTCGCACGCAATTTGGAGGATATTGTGCTATACATTACATAATATTCATTATAAATTATTTTCCAATCTTATCGTAGGAAAAAGAATTCAAATATTGTTCGGAAAATAATAGCGGATATTATTTTTTATGTAGATCTATCTTGATACTCTTATTTATTATTCCGATTATAGAAAAATTTTATTCGCCTCGTTATATCTTGAAAACACAAGAAGACTCAATTCTGCGTCGTAACATTTGTATATATTGTATTCCTCGCGCTATATGTATTACATAGATATAAATATGAGCATTATATTCACCGGAAATCAAAAAGGATGTCGAGCCGCATCACTTCGCTGTAACACTGTAATAATAATTATCACTATTAATCGTTGTTAAAAGTATATATATACATATGTCTTATGTTTCCAATCGCGCCAGGCGTGTTTATTCTTAATCATTCTAGTCTTTCGCGACGCGTTCTGGGGCGGCGATTGGTTATTGATTATATCGCACGCCATTATTTTTATTCTCCGCTTCGATGAACGGTGCGAATTCGCTCAAAAATTGCGATATCAGCGATATAATATTCATTATAATATTAAAAAATATCGCAGCCGCTTTAGAAAACCGATTAAAGCCCCACCACTGTCAGTTGATTATTTTATTAGATATTTTTACCTTACTGTCTTTTCTACGATATCGTTTCTGTTCTTTGAAACGATTCATCTATCGTTATTACTCGAGACCATCGTTTTCGAATATATTATATTTCAGGCATTACTCTCGCAAAAAAATTATTGCGATCAACAATACTGTATGTAGAGTCGATTGTATCAAGAACTTTTGTCAGTAAACATTGTGAGAAAATTTCAACTGCGTATATATTTCACTGATTAAATCACATTTGTGTGGGAGTTTAACGTATAATAACGTACACTGACGCTTAAAACATGACAAAGATATGATATAAATCATCACGTATGTATATAACATTTTCTGACTGTCTCTTCTTTTATAAAATGTTTAAAATAGATAGTCTTGGAAATTTGCGAAAAATGATATTAATTAAAAACGATATAAATTATGACGAAATCATCGCGCATCTAAATTATCTTAGTGTAAGAGATTCATGATCGTTACAATATATAGAAGAATTAAACCATTAGATATAATTTGTGCAAGACCTAATTTTTCAATAACATAAGAATAAAGACTACAAATATTATAATAATATAAAGAGAAAAATCCGATAATTTCACGTATGACGTTGCACTTTTCTATGTATCAAGGAAATGAGATCAAAATTATCCTTTCTGGATAATATTCTCGAAAAATTCTCGTCGAAATGATGAAAAATCAGAATAAACCTGTTTTTAAAATAAGACAAGCATCACCACACGCGAGAGCAATTTAGATAATTTTTTATCTCTGCTGCATAAGCAATAATTTATGTTTTGAAAAAAGAAGACAGAAATGCAAATAAATTATTTATTTGATAATTACAGTAAGATAAAACTATGCGGATAATTTTTATTAAATTAACATCTATTTTCCTAATATAAGTTATTATCCTAGGATACAAGAAATTTTTTTAGAAATATTTTATTTCGTTTTACTATTAACTTTTTCTATATTCAAATTGGCATTCGAGTTTATATTCTTACGATTTAGAGCGTTTATATTGCTTATCAAGCGAGATAGCGACGTCAAGTACATATAAGAATTGGATCCAATCATTGAGAATCATTGCTTTCGATATGTCGAGTTACTATCAATAGCTTATTCGGAACTTTACGTCAAATAAACTTTCGATTAAAATATCTCATGAACTAAAGCCGTAATCATGAATCTAACCGCACTTTTGTGATATAATGTAGATGCAAGCTTCCGATTGTGACCAGTTTGAACAAAATCAGTAAATATTTAAATTTATTATATAAAATCTATCGTTTAATGTACTATTTAAATATAATTAAATATAAATTTTTACAAAAAGCAGTGATATCTCAATAAAAAGAAACTTTGCAACGGTAAAAAAATATACCAAGCATATAAAAAATGCCTTAAAAGAATCTAAAAAATGATGAAAATGAAAAATTTTTTAAACTGATATGAGATTAATACAATTATCCAAATAAATTATGTGCTATTAAATTGTAATCAATACTAAAGTTAAGATAATCAATACTAGAGTTAATGTAATCAATACTAGAGTTAAGATTCTTTTAATTTCTGAAATACTTTTTATGTAACCTATATAGTTTAAAAAAACTATACGCAAATCCTAAATCTAAACGACTTTCATCGAAGTAAGTATAAAAATTTGGTATGTCCCCTATATTCAAATTGTATAGTCTAAAACCTACGTTTTATAACATATATTGTTTGAGATTTTATATTTTATTTGAGATATATAAACGCGAGTGCGCGACTCGAGCACACCAGGGCATATCATGCCTATATACATATGTATATACAAAGTATCTGTTTCTCTAAATTTTAACGAAAAAATAAATAATCAATTTATATTTTTCTTTCTAAGAATGATTTTTAATTAATGGAAAGATTAATAAAATCTTTTATATTTACAGGATAATACATATTTCTCTTAAACAATTTTTCTCACAATTTTTGCAGTTAACTTCATCGTTTCATTGTCAATTATAAACAATATAATGTTTTAGCGAATATTAATATATGTAAACAATAAACATAAAAATGAAAAAATTAGGGAATTGATATACGATTGTCAGATACTGTTTATGTTTGTGATCGTTAGTATACTCCTTCTCAAGAACAACCAACCATAACAACTTTTAGTTGCCAGTATTATATTCGGCCTTTCATATCGTGTGCCAAAAGTTTTAAAAGTATCTGTAAAGTCAGAAATCTGTAAAGTATAGTGAGGGAATAATTTTAAATAAAATTTATAATGTCAACCAAACGACGAAACGTTCTTACGTTGCAAAAAAGAATGGAAATTGTGGATAAATTAGAAAAATTAGGAAAAGATAGATCAACTTTCATTAAACAAATTATGGATGAGTATAAAATCTCTTATTCAACAATTCAGAGAATAATTCTTAATGCAAATGAGATAAAAAAATTAGCCAATAAAGAAATAAACTTAACGAAAAAAATTATAAGACCCAAAAAGTATGAACAATTTGAATATAAATTGTATAAAGCTGATAGAACTAAACAAGAATTGGACATCGCTGAAAACTTTATTCGAGATTTCAACCACCAATTGGGAGAAGAAAATATTAAAAGAGATAATATTTACGCTATGAACCGAGTATATTTAAAATTTAAAACTTATTTTCAACACGCGGAATTTCAATACCTAGGTTGGAACAAAATTGATATAGAAAAATTGAGAAATGATCGTCTATATATTGTGTTTTGTACAAATGCTACAGGTAGTCATAAATTACTACCTTTATTTATTTATGAATATGAACATGAAATAGTTAAAGAGTATTTGAAAAACGTGAAAAGTATCATTTTTAAGAATAAAAAAGATGGATGGAAAAATGAAATCATGTCAAATTGGTACAATCACTTCATAAATTCAGTGAGTAATAGACATCGTTTTAAAAAGACAAGCGGCAAAGTGATTTTACTCACCAAACTTTACACGGAGTTTACCTTCTTAAAAGATGTCATGCAAAATGACAACTTCAAAATACTGTTTCTTCCACGTAGCGCACGCAGAATTCTTCAACCATTAAATTCATTAGAAATAATTACGAAAATATGTAGGAATTTACATAAAGTGTTTAGAAATTTTTTAATATCCTGCGATATGGAAATTTGCACTCAAGCGGTTTACAATGTATGGGGGCGGAAAATCTTGTCTCCGATGATACAAAACTCATGGAAAAACCTTTTACAATCAGATTCTCACACAGAAGGAAATGCAAACTCAACATCTTTGGTTGAAGCAAAAGTAATTTAAAATGTAAGGTAAAGGAAGACATCACTTTCAAAGAAACATGAGCAGTAAAAAAAACATTGTTTATTTTTCAAACACTTAGTACCAGTTTCTCGCAAAACAGAAAAAACAATATCAACATGTATGGTTAAACAGACGTCGAAATTAATTAAAAATGTAGAGAAAGACATCGCTCTCAAAGAAACACTAGCAGAAATGAGAACGGAAATGGAAGAACAACATCAGAATAATACTGTAAGTGTTGAAAATATTATTTTTCTCGAAAACTTCATATCATTTTCAATAAATCCATTCAATATTGTCTTTTTGTTAAATCTCTGTTCACATAACGTTTAAACGTTATCGAAAAATATAAAGAGATAAACAAAATATAAATATTATAAAATTTGATATTATTGTACTTCTATCATAATATTTATAAAATTACGTACAGTTCAATGTATGTTTTTTTTGTATATGTGTTCGATAAATTATTTGGAAGTTTAACTTAACGCTCTTAAATATATAAATGTAACTGACATATTCCGATTGAATGTCAAATAAAGCTAAAAATTAAATATTTTTTGAGACGCAGAAAAGATACATGTATTATATTTAGGCATCTTAAATTAATATCTTATTTATTTTTCTTACATAATATTCTAAATCGACCATTTTGTGAAACGTTGCTTTAATAATTGTTTCTCTATAAAAATTGATAAAAAATGTACGTCTTACAATAATTTAAATATATACACCGTATCCATAGTATTCTAATTGTAAAAAGAAATTTTAGAAATTAGAACTATTTGTTGTTCGATTCATTTCGTATTTAACCGTCTTAAAATTATTTTTAACCCTTTAAAGAATTTTTATATTATTACCGAGAAAATATTCAAGAACATTAAAGATTTTTTAACTATTATATATATATATATATATATATATATATATATATATATATATACACGTAATTTGTTTATCAAGAGCATGCATTGTTTAGTTTCAATGTATAAATGCAACTGGCGAGACAAAAACAATGCAAATGATTAGACGACCTTTATTAGACGATTTCGCATATGGTTTTACATTATTATTGTGTGATTATAGTTATAAGTAAAACGTTTGTATTTTTGTTTGCTTTCTTTCGTAGGAAATTAGGGCGGATGATTTCACGGAACTTATTCAGCAGCATATCAAAGAATTATGCTTCGGATAGTGGTACATAATGTTATGATGGACAATATATCTATATTAGACATAACAGAAAATTAAATTAATTAAATTTGACATGGAAAATTAAATTAATTAAATTTGACATTGAAATATTACAATTAAAAAGAGATATTGCAAAAAATAGAAGAAAGTATTTTCAAAGAAAAATATGAAGCAGCAGTAAAGGATTTTATGCCTGAAAAAAGTAAATATGAAGCTGCAAGACACTACGGAGGTAGGAAGAAAACTTTAGATAGAGAACATCGTGAACATCTTGGAAGAAAGAGTATATGTATTTCGTTTGTATTTCGACAGATAGAAATTGAAAAAATCGCAGTCCGCAATCATTCACAATTTTCGTAATGTTTGAATACATATTCAAGTTAACGATCGCAATTTTTAATGGCGTGAGAAAAAGAAACTTTACATTAACATGTTTATATATCTAAAAATATATCTTTTGGTTGGTCTTCTTAGATTTTGTTTATCCGTATTGTCATATTGACTGCGTTCTTCAAATGCGAGTGAAGAATCTGTATCTGTTCATGAAAGATTTCTACTTGATTAATTAATACTGATTGATATTGTAAAATTATTATTTTTATATAACTAATGATTATAACGTAATAAAAGTCTTAGAATAATTTCGATGAACTATTAATTAATTTTTCAAGTAATATCTGCTTAAAATTACTAGTATAAATAGAATTATTAATTTTAATAAATAAAATTCTTAATTTTTTATTATTTTAAAAAATTGAATTATTATGATGGATTTTATTTCATAAAATTAGACGCCGATTTAATTAATCAAAGTTTAGTCGTAATAGTTTATGTACTCGAAAAAGAAAAGATCTTAAATTTAATGTCAAATATTTTACACATACACAATGTACACATATCCAATGTAATATGAATAATATTCAGAATTTTCAAAAACTATAATAACATTGACATTTTGTTACTAGAATTTTTATCTACTTTTAAAATGAGGGAAATCTGCTATTAATTATATATAGAATCTGAAATAACATACACACCTTTTTCAATATATGTATGTTATTTCAGATTGTACATACTTGAATATAATTAATAGCGCATTTCTCATATTACATTGTATAGCAGAGAAGATATTTCGTGAATAACAATCTCTATATTTGTTATTGATTAATTTTTGCATACACTGTTATGAAATTACTTGTTCTTATACGCAGTTATTGAATTAGAAATTAAGAACATTGTATTAGTATTATAGAAATTATTATATAGAATATATTATCCTTAAAAATATATTAGATATCATTACTGTCAAAGCAATTATCAAATGTGTCATAGATAAAAAAAATGGTAAAATTATTTGTATTTTTAAAAATTGTTACATATTGTATTGATTTGTTTAAAAATATATATATATACGTATACATTTAATAATGCATAATAATACCAATAATAAATTATGTTAATATTTATATTAATATTAATTTATATTTTATTATATATTATTATACATTGATTTCTAGTAATTTTTAACAATAACAATATAAAGATATTTAATGTGTTATATTAATATATTGTACATGCTTGAATATAACAAAATGTCGATATTGTTATAGTTTCTGGAGATTCTGAATATTATTCATATTACATTGTGTAGCAGAGATGATATTTTGTGAATAACAATTTCATTTATATTAATTTGTATATCTTCTGGACATGTATCATTACTTTGTAATATATATGTTAGACAAGTTTGACAGTTAATTGCTTGCGTTTTACTATTAATTTTCTTTAATTTCCTTCAATAAGACTTATTTTTGTTATTGATATACATATGCAAGTTACAAAAAATATATAATATTTGTATAATAGACAAGAGAATTATATATATTTATAATGCCAAGAAATTAATTTTAATTAATGCTGATTTGTGAAGGAGAAAGTCACTTTGTAAATGATTCTTAAATGACTCGCATTAATTAAATAGATGCGTGTAATATATTTTTAAGTTTTACCTTCGATGCGTATTCGCAAAGCAGTTTCGCAAAAATAAAGGGATTAAGAAATTTATATTATTATTAGCATGACAATATCATAATGAATGGGAAATATAATTAACGTGAGAAAGTGTTCCTATGCGACTTGTGTCTATATCTTTGCGCGTTTTTTTCTTATCGCACTTTTGATGTTTCAAAATGCGCACTTTATATATAGAATAACACTTTCGCCGTTACTTTTGCACAGATATTACATAGGTAACTGGATATTACAGTGCTTAGTGCACCTTCCAAGTAATCTCAGATGAGTTAATCTAAGGTGAGAAAGTTTACAATTGCAGTCTAAATCGCGACTGAATAAATGTAATATTTTATTATAATAAAAACGCGCTTTCGAGTAAATCTCAAGTTAAATCATGCGTGATAATAGCCTTTGAATAAATAAAATCTATCAATCTGTCTATCTATCTATCTATCTCTATCTATTTTTTCTTATGAATTATATATACTAAATAAGATTGTCCCGATTTTATAAATTCGACACTCTTAAATCGATAATGTTGAACTACATTTTTAAGTAATAAGAAGTTAATTCAAATCTAAATTGCTGTCCAATTTTGCAAACGGTACAATTAACGTAACATTAAATTAGTACACTTCTTGAATTAGTACACCTTCTGATAACACACATATACATATATGAACGCACGCTATACATATATTTTCTAAAATTCATTTTTATAAGTTATTATTGTGAATAAGTTATTATTGTAATGTCGAGAGCAATCGAGCACAATGATCAATATGCCATTATATGGAGAATATTGCGAAATTGGGTGACTTTCTCTAAACAATCGTATACTGTTAATCGTGTTATTGAAAGTAAGAGACATAAAGTGGCAATCATAGAGAAAACAACTCATCGGTTAACCCACTGTACCGCTCATGCCGATTAATTTTTTTTCACGGTACTGTTGCGAATATAAACGATGCGAATATTTAAATCGCGACTGAATAAATGTAATATTTTATTATAATAAAAACGCGTTTTCGAGTAAATCTCAAGTTAAATCATGCGTGATAATAGCCTTCGAATAAATAAAATCTATCTATCTATCTATCTATAAATCTGTCTATCTCTCTATCTATCTCTATCTATTAATCTCTATATTTTTAATTATTTTTCATCGATTAAATATTCCAATATATATTAAAAATATTTTCAAGTAGACTTGTATTTATCATTTTACTCAAAATTTCTAACTTTAAAATTAATCAAAATTAAATAAAGAATTTAACTTCTAATTTTTTTTAATTTTTCGTTTGTAATATTTTCATTGAGAAAGAAAAAATTGTTCGATATTTAAGGAAAAAATCTCGGCTTTCTATCATTACATAGAGTTTGTCGAAGACATTTTATAGAGCCACCTGTTTTACGCATGCGAGAAGAAAAGATCGCTATGATCAATGGTGAGGCAAAACTTTCTCGGCACAATAGAGTGTCACATCGAAAGTATTAGATCCGGAATCGTAGAAAGAATAATGCGTGTTGATCACCTGTTAACCCGACATTGATACAATTACAGTGTACAAGATGTACCGTACGTCTTTCTCATTTTTTTTTGCCTATCGGTCTCTCAATTTAGAATCATTTCTTTATCTAAATTTAAATAGAACGCAGTGTTTCTTTTATAGCTTCCAATTTTTCCACATAATTAATACTTAAATAAAAAATTTAACGATCAAAGAATTGAAATTTCGATATTTTTTAGGAAATTTACTATAGGAAACTTAAATCGACTTAAAGAATATAACTGAGGGAATGAAAGAAAGTATGATGAACCTCGAGCACCTTGTATATCGCGGTACAAGAGTGCGATGCTGCGTGTAGACTGTTGACTGAGAGTAAAGACACGACTCTCTCGTGCGAACGAAGAGAAGGAGCCCGATTTGTGGCCGATTTCTTCCTTCTCTCCGTTACGACACGCTTATCCACCAACTCGACGACGGTCCGGTTTTCTCGGTTATGGTTGTATGAGGGGGAGATTCTGCGTTCCTATATTATCCCCACGTGGACGTGGGGAGGCTCTTCTCGTCTCCTACCACCACGGGAGAACTGACGTTCCGCGCCAGTTCGAAGAGCAGATCGGCTGTAGGTGGATTTAGCGAACAAACATTGGCACCGAGAGATTCCTCTGGAATAAAGATCCTTCAAGGCAGCCTCGATCTTGTGCAAACACGTGACGTTTGTGAATCAGAAGATAATTATTGTTTCGTTTTTCAAGTGGAAGTCATCAGTTTAGTGATATCTTCTTAATTAAATAGTGCCGAGAGATAATCAGTGGTAGTGACAGTGGGATTCGTGATAGATGTTGATATTGAACTGTTGATGAGTCTTAGTAATTTGTTAGGATGAGGACGGTCATGCTAGGTGTTGCTGGTAAGAATAATTTTGTTTTCGACGATACATAATTAGTATGACTAGTGTTGTAATCGATTAAAAATAATAGAAATTGCCACTTCGCTAAAGAACCTGTTGAATAGTGAAATCGTTCGTTCAACTCGATGATTACTCAGTTGTTACGTCAATTGAGAAGCTGCGAATAATTTAGGGCTTTAACCCTAAAAGGGAATGAAATAATATATATTGTAGAAAAAAATAAATTTTTATATTTGTATTCTCTCATATATAATCAGCTGAAATGTTGTTTTTGATGAGTGAACGCAAAATATTTCTATATCTTTTTTTTTTGGTAAAATTTAAAGATTATTATTGATCTTATTCTCGATTTCTCTAAGATTATATTTTTTCTCATTATCAATATTTAAAAAAAATATATAATTTTTATATACTTTCTTGTTATGTAAAATTAAAAAATAGTTTTTAATTATTAATATATAGTGCATAATATAATTGAGTCGTCATTTATATTACACTTGAGAATTTATCTCTACTAGGATTAAAGCCGTATATGATGTGTTATGGTCAATGAACTCTTACATGCGTGCGTGGTTGCATTTGCTGTTTTACACTTGATTATATTTTAGCGAAACTGGTTATTTTTATTAAAAGATTTACAAGAGATATTTTCTTGTATCTCTACTGGAATGGTTTATTTCATTAAATATTAAAGCACATAAAGAAATTCATAAGCATTAATCATAAGGATATCGATCTATTAACATTAATGAAATGTAAGTAACGAAAAGTACAATACAATATTGGTCCCATTCGTTAATACGAATTTAAATTCTTTAACGTGAATATAAATGTATATTGGATGCATGCTTTCAACATGATTATACATCACTCATAATAATTATCTCGCTTAGTTAACATAATTAAATCGGAGGATGCTCAAGTTGTCAATTACAGGTTGTCGACTATCAAGAGTAATGAAAACTTACGACCATTTACTAAATCACTAAATCCAAGTCTCTTTCTGCGAGAACATTATATACACACAAATTATATATTTACATTAATGGAATATATATATGTGTATATATATATATATATATATATATATATATATATATATATATCGCGCATACAAGAAGAGATTAAATTCGTATAACGATTTTATGATGAGATTTTAAAGATTTGTTTCTTTTTGACGATTGTATAAATTTGCAACACGAACCCCTGCAGAGGCGCATTACAGTAACTGCGTTACCGGTGAACGTTACAATAAGTACCTGATCCGTATCGCTGAAATAATATTTGCAGGCACGGCGTCAAATCTCGTTTCGTCGCGCATGAACTCGATTTCAAGGTTAAGCTTTTTTTAAATAACTTGTCGTATTCAAGTATCGAGTACTCGTAATATCGCGGTGTAATTTCCTGATCAGGTCGTAATCGCAATCTAGTAATGTAACACACATCTTTCCAACACCGATCGATGACCTCGTTCTTTCTGTACAGATTCATCGCGATCTTGCCGCCCAAACTGTGTGGTCCTCGTGGATCATAACAAGCTATGCAAGATTCTTGACTTTGGCATATCGAGGTTCGCCAACTAATTGTAAGACGGCGAGGTGATCGAGATCAGGCATGGGAAAAATGCCTTGCCAATCCCATGGATGGCCCCCGAATCGTTGATCCATTTTCCTTTCACGATGAAGACCGACGTCTGGAGTTTCGGAATTCTGATGTGGGAAATCGTCACTCTAAGTGAGTAGTCTGATTTTCGAGTAACTTGTTACCGGAATAAATATTATCGACATCCGAGAGTCCGTTTATTGTGTCGCTGTTATTTAATATGAAAATAAGGTAAAAAATAAGTAAATACATGTTCGCGGACATGTTCACACTAATAACATATGTGCATAAATGTTGCAAAACAGATATTAAAAACATATAACCGATTTTTATTATTTACTGTAGAATTGTATTTTTGCCATTCTATTTATTAAATATACCCATTCATTAACTTTCTTTAATTAATAACATTAGGAAGATTCGCTCAAGATATTAAATATTATTATACATTTTTATAACGCGTTTCTTTTATTGGTACGACAATAAAAAATTTGATTACGTACAACAAAGTCACGTATTATCTTTGGATCACTTTGTATCTTGTTAAAACAATGTACGCCTAATCGATGAATTGACATGATAACTTCCTATCATGCTGATATCCCATCGTAATAATTGTTCCATCTTACACTATCTCTTCAGGTTCTACCGTACCGAATATGACGGCGCCGGAAGTCATGCGGAACGTACACAACGGTTATCGTCTGGCTTCGCACTGTCGAAGCGAACTCTTCAGGGTGATATCCCGATGTTGGCACGCCGATCCTGATCGTATGCCGGAATTCCAGACCTTACGTAGGGATCTCGCTCAACTGCTGGAGGATAACATGAATGGACATTATGTGGATCTAGAGAGTTTCGCTTCCAAATGCACTGATTGAGAAAGAAAAGGAAAAAGAGAGAAAAAGAAAAAGAGAGTGAGAGAGAAAAAGAAGGTGAAAAAATCATATCATTGGATTAAATTCTGGTTGATTGGTATTTTATACAAAATGTATTCCTATGATTGACGCGTAAAATAATCGAAATACATTTAAAAATACATTTAGAAATATATTTAGAAGAAATTTTCAATTTGCTAGCTAAGGATGAACGCGATGAAGAATAAAATATCAGTTGAATTGAATGATTTATCGATATGCGCGTAAGAATGGCATTCCGTCCACAAATTTCTAAAATCCAATGTGTTTGGATGAGTCTCGATGTTGTTGTGCAACTGTAAAGTGTTATGATGCGATATTATGTATTTAAAAGTAAATCTTTCTTATTAGATGTTTCTGCGATACGTTGAAGCATCCATATAATACATTAATTATGCGATTTTTCTCTGGTTGAACAAGTATAAGCAGGACGCAGAACGCAAAACATTGTTACACGCGTGATGCTGCGATAAATGACGAAAATAAAAAAAAATATATATAACCAAGACACTAAAGCGTATCGAGAGTTCATAAAGATGTGTGTAAGTATTTCATTTAGTATTACGTAAATAGTCCTTAATTTTAGTTACATGACGCTCCATTTGTCAATTCTTCGACATAGTTCTTCTTCTAATGTTATTTATAAATGAAAACTATTTTATTAAACGAAAATAATCATTACACACATGTATTCGCACGCATTTTGGAGGATATTGTGCTATACATTACATAATATTTATTATAAATTATTTTCCAATCTTATCGTAGGAAAAACAATTCATATATTGTTCGGAAAATAATAACGAATATTCTTTTGTAGATCTATCTTGATACTCTTATTTATTATTCCTTATTTATTATTTCTTATTGATTATAGAAAAATTTTATTCGTTATATCTTGAAAACGCAACAAGACAATTCTGCGTCATAACATTTGTATATATTGTATTCCTCGCGCTATATGTATTACATAGATATAAATACGAGCATTATATTCGCCGGAAATCAAAAAGGATGTCGAATCGCATTTCATTGTAACACTGTAATAATAATTTCATTGTAACACTGTAATAATAATTATCACTATTAATCGTTGTTAAAAGTAAATATATATCTCATGTTTCCAATCGCGCCAGGCGCATTTATTCTTAATCATTCTAGTCTTTCGCGACGCGTTCTGGGGGGGCGATTGGTTATTGATTATATCGCACGCCATTATTTTTATTCTCCGCTTCGACGGTGCGAATTCGCTCAAAAATGCGATACAATATTCATTATAATATTAAAGAATATCACAGTTGCTTTAGGAAACCGATTAAAGCCCCATCATTGTCAGTTGATTATTTTATTAGATATTTTTACCTTACTGTCTTTTCTACGATATCGTTTCTGCTCTTTGAAACGATTTATCTATCGTTATTATTCGAAACCATTGTTTTCGAATATATTGTATTTCGAATATATTGTATTTCAGGCATTACTCTCGCGAAAAAAAGTTGGCGATCAACAATACTGTATGTAGAGTCGATTGTATTAAGAACTTTTGTCAGTAAACGTTGTGAGAAAATTTCAACTGCATATATTTCATTGATTAAATCAAATTTGTGTGGGAGTATAATGTATAATAACGTACGCTGACGCTTAAAACATAACAAAGGCATGGTATAAATCATCACGTGATGGAATAAATATTTTGCTTTATGAAAAAATTTTTACTTAATTTTATTTCAATTACTTATTATTTTTCAAATCGGCGAAACTTGAATATAATAATATGTATGTAATATTTTCTGATTATCTCTTTTTTTATAAAATGTTTAAAATAGATAGTCTTGGAAATTTGCGAAAAATGACGATATAAATTGTAACGAAATCATCGCGCATGTAAATTATCTCAGTGTAAGAGGTTCACGATCGTTTTGATAATATAAGAAAAAAATCTTAAAAAAAAAATATTACAAGAATTTTATATTTAGATGTCGAAACGTTGAGATATAGAAAAAAAATTTTAATTCAGGATTTGCTCTCATTGTCAGAATTATCCTAGATTGCGATTGAATGCGGGAAGAAAGTGTTTCTTTCTCTTTTAATTAGAAGCCAGGCTTTGCTTTTAGTCCTTGTGATTTATAAAATTGCATGTCCGCGACGGACATCGCAGATTTACTGTAATGGAAATATGAATTTATACGTGCACCGGATGAGATAAAGGCGCGATATGCAAATATGTCCGCCGCATTTTGTCAAAGTTCACGAGATAAAAGATGATGGAGATTTCTACAGATGCCACTGTACAACATTCGCAAGGAGTCAAAGGAATTACATTTCCGATCGAGATATTAACTGGAGGTTGGCGATCTCAAGAAGAAGGCAGCTTAATAAAATTAATTGAAATCTTGTTATTGTAGTTTAATTATAGAAACATAACGGAAGCGATATATTAAAAATGCATTTTAGAAAAAGATAATTACATAGTAATGATATTTTTAAAAATAATCAAATTTTTAGGAATTTTATACTTCTATGTATTTTTTTTTTAAATTGAGGTACTGGGTGAACTTGACATTTCAGCCTTTGTCTCGAGATAATTTTTTTAATTTAATGAATGTCTGTTATAATTATACAAAATTATAAAACTAATAAAAGTAAAACGAAAAAACTCTTGATAATTTATAAAATAATACACCATTTTTATAAACTTTTGAAACATTTTTTATTTGTACATCATTAATCACACTATTGATTATATTTATAATTGTGATTACAATACAGATAATAAAAATAAGATTTTAATAATTATAATAGAATTTTATATTTAGTTAACAATAAGTAGCGATCTCTATTCTCAAAATTGTAAATATCAACTCATTTTCAATCCATGATAAAATATGTATAGATACGAACGTACTTATCCATTCTATGCAATTGCAGTTATTGCGGAGCTTATAGTAAATGAGTGTAGCGTATGTCTCAGACTGCAGATTGTTATCGTAAATTGAGTCGCATTCCTGAAATCTCGGAATAACCGTAAAACGTCTCACAATCAGATTCGTGTATGGCTCAGGAAGAATTCCCTTATGCTTGATGACGTTACAATGAAAACGCACATAGTTATGCGATATTAAGCTTCAGACAAATTTGGCACTTTTCCAAAAGTATTATAGTATTTATATGAAACATTCAATAATAGATAGTGTATGTAATATTATAATAATAATGTAGTATATTTACAGAATAAGATGATAACAGTGATATATTTAAAAGAAAAGAAACAAAAGATTAAAAAAATGATAAATAAATGTATCCCTCTCTAAAAAAAGGCATATTTATATCGATATTTGAAAATCTCAAAGTATATTGTTGCATCTTTTCCGCGTTGTTGAGTGATTATTTTATATACGCTTGTTTCATTTGACATATACTTAAAATCATAGTTTTCTAAAAATATTATATTTTTAGAGAATATATACATATATATATTTAACAAAATTTTTATGTTAATGTTATAAATATTTTGCTTTATGAAAAAGTTTTTACTTAATTTTATTTTAGTTACTTATTATTTTTCAAGTCGGCGAAACTCGAATATAATAAGAAGGGAGGAAACAGAAAAAGCAATTAGCAAACAATTTACTTATTTATAAATATTCTGTCATTTTATTACAATACACAGAAGAATTAAACCATTAGATATAATTTGTGCAAGGCCTAATTTTTCAATAGCATAAGAATAAGACTACAAATATTATAATAATATAAAGAGAAAAATCTGATAATTTCAAATACGACGTTGCACTTTCCTATGTATCAAGGAAATGAGATCAAAAACTCACTGACCTTTCTGGATAATATTTCATATATTCTTACGATCGACATCAATCGATAATGATCCCCATTAAATAATAAGACTAATTAATTATTATACACTTTCGAAAGTACAATTAGATGACTTGAATGAACATTGATTGACGTGATTAAAACGATCGCTCTTTTAGAAGCATCTATTCTCATAGCAATAACTATAAATTACAATCATGAACCCTCTTTTTATGTTTTATACAGTATATAATGATGATTTTAAATAAAGATCGAGAAATTCTTTATTGACCACTTAATATAACGGAAGTTTATCAAAAGAAAAGAATCACGTATTAAAACAAAACAATTACAATAATCTAAAATATTTTGTTCGTCACATTTTTTGTATTTCTATTTGTTCTATTATATTTATTTTTCTATTTCTTGTATTATTATTTTTATCTTTACATTATAGTTACCTTTACACACTTGTATTTAACTGATATTTTTCTATTATCGATCTCTTTATTCCTGATTCTTTTCTAATTGTCTCAAGTGATAATAAATCATTTTACAGAGATCACGCTCAATTTCGTAGAAATGCTTGACCGATGTAGGATACGTATACGCAGTAATAACAGAAATGCTAACGTTCTATCGGCTATCTTTAGTGAAAGACTTTCGCCGCAGAATCTTCTCAGAGCTTTATAGTAGTAACAATCTTAGTGTTTGCGCTCCTTTCTAATCTGTAGAAGTTAAGAATCGAAGGGATCAAAGGAAAATCCGAGAGAACAACTCGCGTTCCACTTTCATTTATAACGCCGTCTAACATTCTCCCCACCTTCCCACTTCACTTCTTTTTATTCCTATTTTTATTGAAAGATGTCTACCTTATCTTTTAAATGTCTATCGTAGTCTTTTAGAAATCGAGCGTCACGAAAGCCATATGTAGTTCCTCTATGCGTGTTGATTCATAGTTTCCTTCTATTTCAAGTCCTTAGAATAAGAGTATAAAATTGAATTACGAAGAAGCGCATTCATTTTCTGCTTTGTTTGAAATTTCCAAAAGTGTTATATAAAAAATCTTAAACACTTTTAAAAAATTGAAGAATAGTAAAATTGACATTCTTCTTTATAAAAAATAAAATATATAATTAGATTATGTAATATTTTTAATGTTTCATTACTAACAATTTTCAGTTAATATTTTGCAGACGATTACTTCTCGGAACATAATAGATATTTACTTAACGCCGTTCTAATTTACGTCACAAACTTATAAATGCGAGAATACGCGACCTACATCTTCTGACTTATAATCTTCTAGCTGGTTTCGTCTGTCCGCGATTTGGATGCGAATCCGGAAAGAGAAGGACAAGATTCTCGTCGAAGTACTGAAAAATCAGAATAAACCTGTTTTTAGAATAAGACAAGCGTCACCATACGCGAGAGCAGTATAGATAATTTTTTATCTATGCTGCATAAGCAATAATATTTATGTTTTGAAAAAAAGAGAGAAATGCAAATAAATTATTTTTTCAATAATTACAGTAAGATAAAACTATACGAATAATTTTTTTTTAATTAACATTTATTTTTCTAATATAAGTTTTTATCTTAGCATACAGTAAGTTTTTTTAGAAATGTTCTGTTCCGTTTTACTATTAGCTTTTTCTATATTCAAAATGGCATTCAAGTTTATATTTTTAAGATTTAATGCGATTATTTTGCTTATCAAGCTACGCGGTAGCGACGTCAAGTACATATAAGAATTAGATCCAATCATTGAGAATCACTGCTTTCGATATGTCGAGTTGCTATCAAATAGCTTATTCGAAACTTTACGTCAAATAAAATTTCGATTAAAATATCTCATGAACTAAAGCCGTAATCATGAATCTAACCGCAGTTTTGTAATATAATGTAGATGCAAGCTTTCGATTGTGATTAGTTTGAACAAAATCAGTAAATATTTAAATTTATTATATAAAATCTATCGTTTAATGTACTATTTAAATATAATTAAATATAAATTTTTACAAAAAGCAGTGATATCTCAATAAAAAGAAACTTTGCAACGGTAAAAAGATATACCAAGCATATAAAAAATGCCTCAAAAGAATCTAAAAAATGATGAAAATGAAAAATTTTTTAAACTGATATGAGATTAATACAACTATCCAAATAAATTAGGTGCTATTAAATTGTAATCAATACTAAAGTTAAGATAATCAATACTAGAGTTAATGTAATCAATACTAGAGTTAAGATTCTTTTAATTTCTGAAATACTTTTTATGTAACGTATATAGTTTAAAAAAACTATACGCAAATCCTAAATCTAAACGACTTTCATCGAAGTAAGTATAAAAATTTGGTATGTCCCCTATATTCAAATTGTATAGTCTAAAACCTACGTTTTATAACATGTATATTGTTTGAGATTTTATACTTTATTTGAGATATATAAACGCGAGTGCGCGACTCGAGCACACCAGGGCATATCATGCCTATATTGTATATACATATGTATATACAAAGTATCTGTTTCTCTAAATTTTAACGAAAAAATAAATAATCAATTTATATTTTTCTTTCTAAGAATGATTTTTAATTAATGGAAAGATTAATAAAATCTTTTATAATTACAGGATAATACATATTTCTCTTAAACAATTTTTCTCACAATTTTTTGCGGTTAACTTCATCGTTTTATTGTCAATTATAAGCAATACAATGTTTTAGCGAATATTAATATATGTAAACAATAAACATAAAAATGAAAAAATTAGGGAATTGATATACGATTGTCAGATACTGTTTATGTTTGTGATCGTTAGTATACTCCTTCTCAAGAACAACCAACCATAACAACTTTTAGTTGCCAGTATTATATTCGGCCTTTCATATCGTGTGCCAAAAGTTTTAAAAGTATCTGTAAAGTCAGAAATCTGTAAAGTATAGTGAGGGAATAATTTTAAATAAAATTTATAATGTCAACCAAACGACGAAACTTTCTTACGTTGCAAAAAGAAATAGAAATTGTGGATAAATTAGAAAAATTAGAAAAAGATAGATCAACTTCGATTAAACAAATTATGGATGAATATAAAATCTCTTATAAAACAATTCAGAGAATAATTCTTAAAGCAAATAAGATAAAAAAATTAGTCAATAAAGAAATAAACTTAACGAAAAAAATTATAAGACCCAAAAAGTATGAACAATTTAAATATAAATTGTATAAATCTGATAAAACTAAACAAGAATTGGACATCGCTGAAAACTTTATTCGAGATTTCAATCACCAATTGGGAGAAGAAAATATTAAAAGAGATAATATTTACGCTATGAACCGAATATATATAAAATTTAAAACTTATTTTCAACACGCGAAATTTCAACACCAAGGTTGGAACAAAATTGATATAGAAAAATTGAGAAATGATCGTCTATATATTGTGTTTTGTACAAATGCTACAGGTAGTCATAAATTTCCACCTTTATTTATTTATGAATATGAACATGAAATAGTTAAAGAATATTTGAAAAACAAGGAAGGTATCATTTTTAAGAATAAAAAAGATGGATGGAAAAATGAAATCATGTCAAATTGGTACAATAACTTCATAAATTCAGTGAGTAATAAACATCGTTATACAAAGACAAGCGGCAAAGTGATTTTACTCACCAAACTTGACACGGAGTTTACCTTCTTAAAAGATGTCATGCAAAATGACAACTTCAAAATACTGTTTCTTCCACGTGGCGCATGCACAATTCTTCAACCATTAAGATCATTAAGAATAGATAAGAAAATAAATACGAAATTAAATAAAGTATTTACAAATTTTTTAATATCCTGCGATCTGGAAATTTGCACTCAAGTGGTTTACAATGTATGGGGGCGGCAAATCTTGTCTGGGATTATACAAAACTCATGGAAAAACCTTTTACAATCAGATTCTCGCACAAAAGGAAATGCAAGCTCAACATCTTTGGTTGAAGCAAAAGTAATTTAAAATGTAAGGAAAAGGAAGACATCACTTTCAAAGAAACATGAGCAGTAAAAAAAAACATTGTTTATTTTTCAAACACTTAGTACCAGTTTCTCGCAAAACAGAAAAAACAATATCAACATGTATGGTTAAACAGACGTCGAAATTAATTAAAAATGTAGAGAAAGACATCGCTCTCAAAGAAACACGAGCAGAAATAAAAACGGAAGAAATGGAAGAACATCAGAATAATACTGTAAGTGTTGAAAATATTATTTTTCTCGAAAACTTCATATCATTTTGAATAAATCCATTCAATATTGTCTTTTTGTTAAATCTCTGTTCACATATCGTTTAAACGTTATCGAAAAATATAAAGAGATAAATAAAATATAAATATTATAAAATTTGATATTATTGTACTTCTATCATAATATTTATAAAATTATGAACAGTTCAATGTATGTTTTTTTTGTATATGTGTTCGATAAATTATTTAAAAGTTTAACTTAACGCTCTTAAATATATAAATGTAACTGACATATTCCGATTGAATGTCAAATAAAGCTAAAAATTAAATATTTTTTGAGACGCAGAAAAGATACATGTATTATATTTAGGCATCTTAAATTAATATCTTATTTATTTTTCTTACATAATATTCTAAATCGACCATTTTGTGTAACGTTGCTTTAATAATTGTTTCTCTATAAAAATTGATAAAAAATGTACGTCTTACAATAATTTAAATATATACACTGTATCCATAGTATTCTAATTGTAAAAAGAAATTTTAGAAATTAGAACTATTTGTTGTTCGATTTATTTCGTATTTAACCGCCTTAAAATTATTTTTAACCCTTTAAAGAATTTTTATATTATTACCGAGAAAATATTCAAGAACATTAAAGATTTTTTAACTATTATACATATATATATATATATATATATATATATATATATATATATATATATATACGTAATTTGTTTATCAAGAGCATGCATTGTCTAGTTTCAATGTATAAATGCAACTGGCGAGACAAAAACAATGCAAATGATTAGACGACCTTTATTAGACGATTTCGCATATGGTTTTACATTATTATTGTGTGATTATAGTTATAAGTAAAACGTTTATATTTTTGTTTATATTTTCTTTCGTAGGAAATTAGGGCGGATGATTTCACGGAACTTATTCAGCAGCATATCAAAGAATTATGCTTCGGATAGTGGTACATAATGTTATGATGGACAATATATCTATATTAGACATAACAGAAAATTATAAATTTGACATGGAAATATTACAATTAAAAATAGATATTGTAAAAAATAGAAGAAAGTATTTTCAAAGAAAAATATGAAGTAGCAATAAAGGATTTTATGCCTGAAAAAAGTAAATATGAAGCTGCAAGACACTACGGAAATAGGAAGAAAACTTTAGATAGAGAACATCGTGAATATCTTGGAAGAAAGAGTATATGTATTTCGTTTGTATTTCGACAGATAGAAATTGAAAAAATCGCAGTCCGCAATCAATCACAATTTTCGTAATGTTTGAATACATATTCAAGTTAACGATCGCAATTTTTAATGGAGTGAGAAAAAGAAACTTTACATTAACATGTTTATATATTTAAAAATATATCTTTTGGTTGGTCTTCTTACATTTTGTTTATCCGTATTGTCATATTGACTGCGTTCTTCAAATACGAGTGAAGAATCTGTATCTGTTCATGAAAGATTTCTATTTGATTAATTAATACTGATTGATATTGTAGAATTATAATTTTTATATAACTAATGATTGTAACGTAATAAAAGTCTTAGAATAATTTCGATAAACTATTAATTAATTTTTCAAGTCATATCTGCTTAAAATTACTAGTATGAATAGAATTATTAGTTTTAATAAATAATATTCTTAATTTTTTATTATTTTAGAAAATTGAATTATTATGACGGATTTTATTACATAAAATTAGACCCCGATTTAATTAATCAAAGTTTAGTCGGAATAGTTTTTGTACTCGAAAAAGAAAAGATCTTAAATTTAATGTCAAATGTTTTACACATACACAATGTACACATATACAATGTAATATGAATAATATTCAGAATTTTCAGAAACTATAATAACATTGACATTTTGTTACTAGAATTTTTATCTACTTTTAAAATGAGGGAAATCTGCTATTAATTATATATAGAATCTGAAATAACATACACACCTTTTTCAATATATGTATGTTATTTCAGATTGTACATACATGAATATAATTAATAGCGCATTTCCCATATTACATTGTATAGCAGAGAAGATATTTCGTGAATAACAATCTTTATATTTGTTATTGATTAATTTTTGCATACACTGTTATAAAATTACTTGTTCTTATACGCAATTATTGAATTAGATATTAAGAACATTGTATTAGTATTATAGAAAATATTATATAGAAAATATTATCCTTAAAAATATATTACATATCATTACTGTCAAAGCAATTATCAAATTGGTTTGTTTAAAAAAAATGTATATATATATATGTATATATTTAATAATACATAATAATACTAATAATAAATTATGTTAATATTTATATTAATATTAATTTATATTTTATTATTATACATTGATGTAGTAATTTTTAACAATAACAATATATAAAATATTTAATGGGTTATATTAATATTGTACATGCTTGAATATAATTAATAGCAAATTTCTCTTATTTCAAAAACAGATAAAAATTCTAATAACAAATGTCGATATTATTATAGTTTCTGAAGATTCTGAATATTATTCATATTACATTGTGTAGCAGAGAAGATATTTTGTGAATAACAATTTAATTTATATTAATTTGTACTTCTTCTGGACATGTATCATTACTTTATAATATATATGTTAGAAAAGTTGACAGTTAATTGCTTGCGTTTTACTATTCCTTCAATAAGACTTATTTTTGTTATTGATATGCATTAACTATTAAATCTGTAAATAAATAAAGTACATAACCTTAAAAATTAATTTTTTAATGTATATTAACTTTTTAGTGTATGAGCTCAAAAAAATTTTTGAGAAAATTATGAAAATTATTACTTTCGTTATATGAGAATTATGTTTGAATACTCAAATTATGGATAATTTCCTTAATTTAAATGTCACCAGTTAATACATTAATAATTCATTACATTTAAGTATGTAAACTTTTTGTTATATTATAGGGATGACTGTTTTTAATTTTTTATCTTCGTCAAGTTTTTTAAATAGGATTAATCCACGATTTAATGGATCAGCAGAAAACACGCGGCAAACTTATGTACATCGATCAGCTGTCTATTGATCACCTTATAAAGTGACGAAAGAAGCCGCCAAAGGCATTTAGAAATTCATAAATTTAGGCTTAGGCGGGTGTAAATTTTTAATTAATTATAAATAGCATTGTAATGAACGCCACGAAAATTTTAATTTGCTTATATGAGATTTATCATAAAGCCTTAAGAGATCTTATTGTCAATCTTGTGATTCTTTTTCAGATCGCACTCTATCTTTCAAAAATTATCATTTTTCAACCCTCTCAAGAGAGTGTAGCGATTTAATTATTAATACAACAACGATCTCCAATTTTCATATTATACGATTGACTATAAGACATTCTCTAAGACCTCATTTTCCAAAGAACGAATGTCCTTTACTTCGTGATACTCATCCTCTCATGAAAGTAGGTTAATGGTAATTCTTAATATCAGCGGGAATTAGCAGCACGTTTTACTCGCGACCTCTCCGCGAAACAATTCAGCCGCGTACCAAATCAACATTTTCTTCATGATACATCGTACATCGCGCGGATAACATTAGCATGTCGCTCAAGAGAGCACTGAAACGAAAACGCGCCATTCGCGTGTAACGCGAAAAACGCCGCTTTCGCCCCTTCCGTCATCATCAAGCAGCTGTTAATAGAAACGAAGTATCGTGTTTGATGAGGGAAAGAGAGAGAGGATAAAAGAAGAGAAGATAAGAAATAAATTTTTCAAGTGGAGCGCAAAGTTACGGTATATTTTGAATACAATGTGTTTCGCTTTTGTGAAGAGAAAAAAGAAAGTAATTGACGCAAGAGGTCTTAGGTCACATACGTTAATTACCGTTATTTCAACGCTAAATTACTCGCCGAGAACAAAAGCAGAAATGCGTCGTGATTTTTAGGATCCTTCCCGTTCTCAAGCAAAACCATGTCTACATGCAATATACTTTGTATAATACGCGCGTGAATTATACAAAGTTACAAAAAATATATAATATTTGTAGTAGACAATATATATTTATAATGTCAAGAAATTAATTTTAATTAATACTGATTTGTGAAGGAGAAAGCCACTTTGTAAATGATTCTTAAATGACGCGCATTAATTAAATAGATGCGTGTAATATATTTTTAAGTTCTTCCTTCGAAGCTATTCGCAAAGCAGTTTCGTAAAAATAAGGGGATTAAGAAATTCATATTATTATTAGCATGACGATATCATAATGAATGCGAAATATAATTAACGTGAGAAAGTGTTCCTATCCTTGTATCTATATCTTAGCGCGTTTTTTTATCGCACTTTTGATTCAAAATGCGCACTTTATATATAGCATAACACTTTCGCCGTTATTTTTCCACAGATATTACATAGATAACTGGATATTACAGTGTTTAGTGCACTTTCCAAGCAATCTCAGATGAGTTAATCTAAGATGAGAAAGTTTACAATTGCAGTCTAAAATTGCATGGTATTTCTAGTAGTGTGATATTGTGCAATATCTTTTATAAAATACTTTTCAGAAGAGTTAATTTTTTTCATTTTTTAGTAACCATTTTCCTTTAAATACCATTTGAAATTTTGAATTAAATTTTTTCTTATGAATTATATATACTAAATAAGATTGTCCCGATTTTATAAATTCGACACTCTTAAATCGATACTGTTGAACTACATTTTTAAGTAATAAGAAGTTAATTCAAATCTAAATTGCTGAGCTGTCCAATTTTGCAAACGGTACAGTTAACGTAACATTAAATTAGTACACTTCTTGAATTAGTACACCTTCTGTTAACACACATATACATATATGAACGCACGCCATACATATATTTTCTAAAATTCATTTTTATAAGTTATTATTGTGAATAAGTTATTATTGTAATGTCGAGAGCAATCGAGCACAATGATCAATATGCCATTATATGGAGAATATTGCGAAATTGGGTGACTTTCTCTAAACAATCGTATACTGTTAATCGTGTTATTGAAAGTAAGAGACATAAAGTGGCAATCATAGAGAAAACAACTCATCGGTTAACCCACTATACCGCTCATGCCGATTAATTTTTTTTCACGGTACTGTAAAAACGATGCGAATATTTAAATCGCGACTGAATAAATGTAATATTTTATTATAATAAAAACGCGTTTTCGAGTAAATCTCAAGTTAAATCATGCGTGATAATAGCCTTCGAATAAATAAAATCTATCAATCTGTCTATCTATCTATCTATCTCTATCTATTAATCTCTATATTTTTAATTATTTTTCATCGATTAAATATTCCAATATATATTAAAAATATTTTCAAGTAGACTTGTATTTATCATTTTACTCAAAATTTCCAACTTTAAAATTAATCAAAATTAAATAAAGAATTTAACTTTTAATTTTTTTTAATTTTTCGTTCGTAATATTTTCATTGAGAAAGAAAAAATTGTTCGATATTTAAGGAAAAAATCTCGGCTTTCTATCATTACATAGAGATTGTCGAAGATATTTTATAGAGTCACCTGTTTTACGCATGTGACAAGAAAAGATCGCTATGATCAATGGTGAGGCAAAACTTTCTCGGCACAATAGAGTGTCACATCGAAAGTATTAGATCCGGAATCGTAGAAAGAATAATGCGTGTTGATCATCTGTTAACCCGACATTGATACAATTACAGTGTACAAGATGTACCGTACGTTTTTCTCATTTTTTTTTTGCCTATCGGTCTCTCAATTTAGAATCATTTCTTTATCTAAATTTAAATAGAACGCAGTGTTTCTTTTATAGCTTCCAATTTTTCCACATAATTAATTCTTAAATAAAAAATTTAACGATCAAAGAATTGAAATTTCGATATTTTTTAGGAAATTTATTATAGGAAACTTAAATCGACTTAAAGAATATAACTGAGGGAGTGAAAGAAAGTATGATGAACCTCGAGCACCTTGTATATCGCGGTACAAGAGTGCGATGCTGCGTGTAGTTTGTTGACTGAGAGTAAAGACGTGACTCTCTCGTGCGAATGGAGAGAAGGAGCTCGATTTGTGGCCGACTTCTTCCTTCTCTCCGGTACGACACGCTTATCCACCAACCCGACGACGGTCCGGTTTTCTCGGTCATGGTTGTACGAGGGGGAGATTCTGCGTTTCTATATTATCCCCACGTGGACCACGTGGGGAGGCTCTTCTCGTCTCCTACCACCACGGGAGAACTGACTGACGTTTCGCGCCAGTTCGAAGAGCAGATCGGCTGTAGGTGGATTTAGCGAACAAACATCGGCACCGAGAGATTCCTCTGAAATAAAGAATCCTTCAAGGCAGCCTCGATCCTGTGCAAACACGTGACGTTTGTGAATCGGAAGATAATTGTTTCGTTCAAGTGGAAATCATCATTTCAGTGATATTTTCTTAATTAAATAGTGTCGAGAGATTGATAATCAGTTGCAGTGGTAGTAACAGTGGGATTCGTGATAGATATTGACTGATATTGAAACTGTTGATGAGTCTTAGTGATTTGTTAGGATGAGGATAAGACGGTTATGCTGGGTGTTACTGGTAAGAATAATTTTGGTTTCGGCGATATATAATTAGTATGATTAGTATTGCAATTGTGATTAAAAATAGTAGAAATTTCTAATTGCCACTTTAACTTTTTAATTTTGCAACTACTGCTAAATTATAAAGCTTTTACGTTTTTAATGCTCTTATCTTTCGCACGAAAAGTAGAATGATAGAAGAATATACATCTCATAAGAAAAATATTTTTATCTAATATATATATATATATATATATATATATATATATATTTTTCTCAATCTAATTCCTCTCTTTCTTTCAAAATAGGATGTACGATTTTCGTACCAATCATCGAAGAAGGAATTTTAATCTGTTACTATTATTTATTTATATTTGAGATAATTTTATTCAACTGGTGGTTTTTGTTAAAGAATATTTTCTTACATATACGATTGTTTGGGGCTGAATAGAGGAGTGAAATGGAGTTCATCGTTCTCTCAGTTTTTGTATGATGCTTCCTGCATCAGTTTACGCGGTCCAAAGTGGAACAACCTTTGCCGCGACCTTGATCCACTGGAATGAGGAAAAGTAATAAATGCCCCTCGCACGTGCTGAAATACCGAGTTCGCTCTCGCGCAAGAATTCGCGAAAGGCTTCTTTTTTTATCAACGTAAATTATCCGACCCGGAATACGCATCTCGGAATGCTCAAACGGAGTCACGCGATTTCGTTCACTTCGCTGAAGAACCTGTTGAATACCAGTGAAATCGTCCGTTCAGCTCAATGATTACTGGGTCGTTACGTCAAATGGAAAACTGCGAATAATTTAAGGCTTTAACCCTAAAAGGGAATGAAATAATGTATATTGTAAAAAAAATGAATTTTTATATTTGTATTCTTTCATATATAATCAGCTAAAGTTTTATTTTTGATGAATGAACGCACAAAATATTATATTTCTATCTTTTTTTGGTAAAAATTTAAAGATTATTATCAATCTTATTCTCGATTACTCTAAGATTATATTTTTCCTCACTATTAATATTTAATTATAATTTATATTTTTTCTCACTTAATTAATATTTATATATAATTATAATTTTTATATACTTAAGAATATAATGTTTGAATAATTTTCATTATGTAAAATTAAAAAATACGTTTTTAATTATTAATATATAGTGCATAATACAATCGAGTCGTCATTTATATTACACTTGAGAAGTTATCTCTACTAGGACTAAAACCGTATATGATGTGTTATGGTCAATGAACTCTTACATGCGTGCGTGGTTGCATTTGCTCTTTTAAACTTAATTATATTTTAGCGAAACTAGTTGCTTTTATTAAAAGATTTACGAGAGATATTTTCTCGTATCTCTGTTGGAACGGTTTATTTCATTAAATGTTAAAGCACATAAAGAAATTCATAAGCATTAATTATAAGAATATCGATCTATTAACATTAATGAAATGTAAGTAACGATAAGTACAATATTGGCTCCATTAATATGAATTTAAATTCTTTAATATGAATTTAATGCTCCATGCATGCTTTCAACATGATTATACATCACTCATAATAATTATCTCGCTTAGTTAAGATAATTAAATCGCAGGATGCTTATCAAGTTGTCAATTACAGGTTGTCGACTATCAAGAGTAATGAAAACTTACGACCATTTACTTTCACTAAATCCAAGTCTCTCTCTGGGAGGACATTATATACACAAATTATATCTTTAAGTTAATGGAATATATATATCGCGGATACAAGAAGGGATTAAATTCGTATAACGATTTTGTGATGAGATTTTAAAGATCTGTTTCTTTTTGACGATTGCATAAACTTGCAACACGAATCCCTGCAGAGACGCATTACAGTCACTGCGTTTCCGGTGCAACGAACGTAAATGCCAACGGATGAGCTTCCTTCTCGTAAGAAAAGATCTCCTTTACGATAATCGGAATCACGCTCTTGGCAAACAAGAGGAGATACGTGTAACGTAATTTACGCTTGCTTGCGATTTATTCTCAACTATGTGCAGTGGCGTTGCACGCTCGTTACGATTGTTACTCCGAGGAAATTGCATTTTATTGTCCCTTCGCTCAACCGCACGCGCCGTTTTCACTCGTATTGCATTAAATCTCACGTACGACGTCCACTAATTAGCGGTATCGGAAGTTGATTAACATATTATTAATTCGCATTATGAAAATTTGTCCATTTATCTCCCGCATATCTTGCATCAAGCACATCTTTGTCTGATAGTTAATAATTACAGCTCGCTGGTAATATTTAAAAGTATATTTATTAATTAGTTAATTAACTCTACTTAATCGATTAATTTGAAAGTATTAAATGTTTAATTTTTAAAAAATTTTGAGTAATTGATTAGAGCTGATGATGCAAGCATCATTTAATTTTATTGTGCTATGCTAATGCTCAACGATTCGATTTGCTTATCCATATGATATTTACAACAATTGTAAAAATTATGTATCACAATATACTCGACGATTATTTATTTCATTCTCTAGACAGTCGTGCTACTGTCCCCGATCCATGCCAAGAAGAATGCTGACAATATTGATGTTAACGATGGCGAGAAAGCTCAAGAGAAGATACCGACATTGCTGAAGGTGGTTGACGAGGACAAAAACAAAACAAGCAAAGTACAAGAAGTAGTGGCATCCGTGAGTAAACAGATTTGTACTTGAACCGGTAAATTTTCAAATTAACTGTATATTTGTAGTCAATTGGCATATACACTTATAATATTATTTGTTAATTCTCTTTTTTTCTTGTAAAATATGATTTATTTAAAAGAGAGATGTGTAGATGCACAAATAAATATGTTATTAATTTATAGATAAATATAAGGTTGTAACAATATTTTTGCATTGAATTATCCATGTCAATTAATAAAAAAAATATGTTACTTCTAGAATATGTGTTTTCATTAATTTTATAAAAATAATACTTGGCTCTTTTTTTATAGGCGATGAAGATACCGGAAAAGCGCGAACAAATTGGCGAAGTAATACCAATAATGCGTAGCATGTCTCCGCCACAAAAATTGGCAATGGCGACGATAATTTCTACGAGAATATCCAATAACGACACGACTTTTCCGCCACTCGAGGAAGCACAATCTCTCTTAGGCGACGGGAATCAACGAGAAAATGCGAGCAGAGAATTGATGCTACCAATTAGCATGGATATAGCAAAGATCATATCATCCGATGATTCCGACTCGGAAGAGAGTAACGAGGAGGAAGAGGATGAGATGCCCGAAGCGCTACCGGAGGTGAGTTGAAATGTGCAAATAAAAAATAACGCAAATTTATGCGACGCACGTTCACGCATAAATGATCTATCGTGCCTCGACTTTTTATCTACCACCGGCGAGCGAACGGTAGAAAGTCGAGTTTGACGTGTCCACTCATCGTAAATTTCAACGAGATTTATCTCATCGGTTAATTATAATATATATGTGTGTTTTCCCGCGGCAGAGACGCGAGTTTCTCATGCGGCGCGATGCTTGTAATATTGAATTTTATATATGAAACCTGTAATAAATATTCCAGATCTACGAACGCGATTTCTAAACCAAAAAGTTAATGTCCACATTCGCGTCGGTCGCATAAATTTAATAGATAGATCGTTGATTATATTTATTACACAGATTCGATGCATCTGTCATTTTTATTTGCAATTAAACATTATTTCCTTCTCTCGATATTCCCGGATCAAGGACCGCAATTAAGATTGTAGCGTTCTTGGATTTAGGAGGAATAACATCGTACGGTTTCACTTGTGCCAGTTCAATAACGTCGGTCTTTTAAACGGTACCTTTTATGCGAATAATACTTTCACACGCGTTCGACATATTTTATTGCGACGCTTGATTGGAAGGACCATCTCGTGAATTTCGTGAGTAGTGTCGCGGCTTCTATACAAGTATGAGATACATCGATTGAGAAAGAACGACTTTCCATTCCGGACATTAATTAGCGATTTGGACGGATATAGACGGATATATATACGGCTAGATTTATTTGACATGCATAGACGCGCACATATAGATAAACAGTAATATTATGACAAGTCTAATTATACTTTTGGATTCGACGATAAACTATATAAAATAAAACTCGCATTTAAATTGGGCTATTTTGTGATTTTTTTCTAGCAATCACATTTATTTATTTCAATAGTTTACAACTTTATATGTTAAGATAAACACATAATTTGTTTGTTTTTTAATCGATATGTTAAATATTTAAATAAATATCTAAGAAAATGTATGAATTTTGAATTGATAATACATATATTGTTAATGCAGTATAAAATACACTTGATATGTTTAAACAATGTTCCTCTTAAGTATATATAAACGATCATTAAGGTCAGTGCGCACAGACAATACTGTGGACTCTGATAATTATGAAGAATATAATAAAAATTCGCATACATTAGTGTAATTATAAATTTCGCATAAAATCGCGTACATATGATTACAATCAATAAATATAATTAATTAGACGATATTTGTTAATTGTAAAAAAAGGAAATTTTAATTTTATTAATTATGATTATGAAGTATCTTTTGTATGTGAATCGGAGATGAAATAAAAATACTAAGTTTTTGTGAAAATTTTCGTAAAAACAATATTCTTCTGAATTCTGCAGAATTTTTCTGAATTCTTCCAAATTACAGGCTCAAGAACTGCGATTAATAAGACCGCAAGAGCGACGACGACCCGTGTATATTACACCGTTGCGGCCAGCGAGACCATCCCATCCGAATCGAAGGAACGTTTATACAGGTCAGTTTTCTGCGATTTAACAATCGCGACGAATAAAAGTATACATCAACTAAGATCATTGTAATTCGTTCGATTTCCAGGTCAATCAAGGCTGCCCGTCATACGGCCGTCTAAACGTCCGAATGATCCGAAGAGAAGGCCCACGGAAAACGAATGCACTTTCTTTACGAAGACAGTGTGTCTCGAGGCCAACGATTATCCACAGTGAGTCTGCCCGGAACTTTCGTTTCGGCATTGAATTAATGACGAACATTGTTATGCGGCAATTTGCATACGGGCGAGATTAAAATCTCTCGGACCGTCTTAATTGGGGAGCCCGCAGAGTTTTCACTTTTCGCGTATCTCTTTTTTGAGATGATTAAAATAAAGATGATCGAATGTTAGAGATAAATAAACGACTGAGCAAAAGTTAAATTAATAGAATTTAGCTAATAAAATTATTATAAAAATTTTTTCTTAATAATTACTATTTTATTTAAAATTTTTTAAAATTATATATATATTCTTGTTGTAAATAATTTACAATAATTAATTTTTTTATAGAGGATACATTCTCTCTCTGCTAAATTTCCCTAAACTTCATAACTTTCTAGAGTCTATATCATCCTCAGCTTTTCAAACAAAAAATGCATATGAAAAGGTTTTTCTATATTGGAGAAAATATCGCTACTGTTTGTTTCCGTTATAGCGAAAAACCGTTAATAGCGGCCTTAACTTTCTAGCGAAGCGATTATGAGGAGTTTGAGATCCAATAAGGAAATGGTAGCGGCATTGTTGACTGATTACAAAGCACAAGATTATGGAAGCGCGGAAGAAAAATTACCGAGTCCCTTGCCTTTGGAGAATAAATACGAGAACAGATACGAGAGCAATGAGATTAAAAGGTAATAAAAATATTCTTGTTTACTTTTTTCTTTTAAAATTAATATTAAAATTATATTTCAGCGTATTCTATATCTTAGTAAATTTGCGTTTAAATAAAATATTTAAAAAATATTTAAATACACTTTGTACATCATTTTTTAATCATTTGCGTAATGACATTTATTTTTACCATTCATTTTTGGCCTCGGAAGATCTGACAATCCCTTTGACAATGTGGAGGAGGGTTTCACTTGTCCATCGACTGTCAAGTATGCTCGCCCGCAATTGGCGAGAGCTGCTTCCGGAGTCTGGAAGTATATAATAAATACAGGCGAACACACCCAGACGATACGATTGGAAAAGTGCTCGTAAGTATGGCAACGTTACGTATTAAAGAAAGAAAGGTAATTTATTTGGACATTAATTATCAATTTACGTAATGATTTCATTTTAAGCAGTTAAATGAAGTATATCTGATCAGAATCACGAAATATCTGCCAATTATAAGACGCTGCCTTGTGCAGAATATGACTGCGATAAAAAAAGAGCTCAGAAATAATAAAAGTTAATATTCCTTTTTATATAACTATAAATATATATTATTAAAGAAAAAAATATAATCCTTTTTAATAATACCTTATTTTTCAAATTATGAACTCTCCTATTTTCTAAATATTATTAAATAATTGAATTTTAATAACATTTAACATATCTTATTATAGTAATCCACATTCGACCTGCTCGTTCATCTCCGAAAACTACCGATCTTCCTGCGTACAAATTTACAATTATCACAGACTATTGACTTGGGATCAGAAATTGGGATTGCACATGGATATATTCAAAGTTCCGACTTGTTGTAGCTGTCACGTACACGGCTACTCCGAGATTTTTCCGCCGCATCAAAAGGATCCCCCGATGAAGACTAAGGAGACATTCCCAGGTGCGGACTTTGTGACGATCAATGATTCCAAGGACGATTTCCAAGGCAGTCTCAATCACATCAGCAAATACACTCCCACCTCGAACTATGATTCCAATCACGGTACTTTATTTCGAAATTAATTATCATTGTCTACGCGTCGAATGATCTCGTCGACGAATGCATCTAATTTTCTTTTCAGTCTCCAGCAACAAGAATCCAGTGCTGGACGTGCAGATGACGAGCAGGCCCACCTTCACTCTTCCGAGCAGAAACAGACCGAAAAAACCCGCGCCGATTCCGAGACCATACGATAAATTACCGCAGCAGCACGCGCCGAACACGCGAGCACCAGGCTACAAGGGCCCGCTGACTAAAATCGGCAGACCTAATCGACCCAATAGGCCACCCTTTAGACGAGAATCCACTTCTCACGACGATTACACAGAGACTTCCCATAGTAACTCGACCATCAACCGGTAAATAACGCAATGATTCTATAATTTATCAATTTATTATTAATAAAAAATTATATAAATGTATCTCTTTGTTTTTTATTAATTTGTTAGATTATGATATCTAAATTGATAAAAAGAATCAATTTTTTGAGGTTTAAAATTAATTATAAAAATTTAAATTAAATAAATTAAGTTAATTTATTAACTTTACATATAAGAGAGAGATATATTAATTGAAATTTTAATACTTGATTTTAAAAGTTCTGAAAGTATTCCTACATATATAATATAAATATCAGGATCTAATTAAGTAGCTACTTAATCAAATACTTATTTGGTCAAACTTTCAAAATACGCTATTCAATATTATATTAATTTTTTCTAACATTAAACAAAATATGGTGATTTTTTATTATATTAAAATTATATATAAATAAATAATTTTGCTCGAGATTGTTAAAATGCTTCACGAAATAAATCTTCCTTTATACAGATATAGTCAACCATACGACCAAGACGTGGATGCCACGTCGAGGTTGCAGAACGGAGGCTTCGACGATGAATACCACGAGCCGCATAGAAGAATTAATTATAACTATCACCCTATCATAGACTTTTTTAAGCCGGAAGCTTCCATGCTGCAATCCGCGGAGCCGCAACTCACCGCCCAGCCAGCGACGATTCAAAGCGACAATAGCGCGTGGAAGCCGATGATATCTTAGATAATAATGTTCTTCTTTCGGAGTACCTGACATCTTATCTTAATGAAGATTCCAAATCACACTTCTCACTTCGCGAGTTTCGTATTTCTTACGCTAATCTCTACGATCGTGAGAGAGTATTATTTGTTAGAAAACTATATAATACATGCTCTGCAATATATGGGATATTTATAGCTCAACTATGTACCAATGAGATTATTCTAAACTTAAAAAAAATTTAAATTAATAAGAGAGAAAAAGCAACTTCGAAATTTAATTGATATTTAAAATCTAAGATATAAAAAATTTTGGCTGTAAATAAACTTTATTTTGCAGGGCATTTCGTATAAAAATTTAAATAGATATTATATCTTTAATTAGTTTCTTTTTATTGTTAAATCGATTATTAGTCAATAGTTAATTTTTACGTATCTTTTGTTGAAAGATTTCCTACATAGTAAGACAAAAAAGAGTAGATGTGTACTTCTACTTATGTTCGTAAATATGATCTTCCGGTAAAATATTATGGCCACAATGGGCAGATGCAATTATAAAATTTTTTCTCCTTTGATACATATCTTGATATTTATTAGTCGTTTTATCTGTATGAATTATTTATAAATTATATTTAAGGTTTATGATATTCGTTTTTTGTATCACCAATAAAGTATTCTTAGATTGTTTTCTTGTCTCGATATCCATTTCATTGTTTGAGATATAGGCTGATTCAATTATATTATACATATAAACTTTACTATAGCCGGTAAGAGAAAGCGTTCGAAATTTTATTCATAATATAAGCAATGCCATCGCGTTACTATAAAATATGCATGATCACAATTTATTTGCGGCAACTTATTACGATCAGCGATCTGTGAACACAGTTTCACATTTTGGAAGTCAAAAACTTCTTCCTTCTTGTATAGTTCACTTTCGTGCTGAGTGAGTGACCAACGACAGCGAATTGCAGATATTAGGATTTTTATTTTATGCCAAACTACAAAGAGAATGTTTAACCGTCTTTGCATGAAAGAGAATAGAGAAAGCTAAAGCTTTTCTCACAATTGTATGTTTTGTAAACACGTTGATAAATATATATATATATATATATATATATATATATATATATATATATATATATATATATATATACAGGGTGTTTCATTTTAATCGCCCCAGGCAAATATCTCGAAAAATATGGAAATTATGAAAAAATGTTTCGGACAAAAGTTATATGGTTTCGAGGGGGCCATAAGATGGTACCATTGGTTTGACCTTGAAGAGTCATTTGAAGGTCACGTGAAGGTCACTTCAATTTTTTTTTAAATTTTAATATTTTAAACGCAAAGATACATTTATGATATATAATGTGTCATGATGACATTTTTTTTATCTTTGCTGCATAAGCAACTATTTATTTTTTGAAAAAAAAATGCAAATAAAATATTTTTTCAATAATTACAGTAAGATAAAACTATATGGATAATTTTCTTTTTAAATTTAACATCTATTTTTCTAATATAAATTATTATCCTAGGATACAGGAAATTTTTTTTAGAAATATTCTGTTTCCATTTACTATTAACTTTTTCTATGTTCAAATTGACATTCGAGTTTATATTCTTACGGTTTAAAGCGTTTATTTTGCTTATCAAGCGACGCGATAGCGATGTTAAGTACATATAAGAAATTGGATCTTTGAGTCATTGAGAATCACTGCTTTCGATATGTCGAGTTGCTATCAAATAGCTTATTCGAAACTTTACGTCAAATAAAATTTCGATTAAAATATCTCATGAACTAAAGCCGTAATCATGAATCTAACCGCAGTTTTGTAATATAATGTAGATGCAAGCTTTCGATTGTGATTAGTTTGAACAAAATCAGTAACTATTTAAATTTATTATATAAAATCTATCGTTTAATGTACTATTTAAATATAATTAAATATAAATTTTTACAAAAAGCAGTGATATCTCAATAAAAAGAAACTTTACAACGGTAAAAAAATATGCCAAGCATATAAAAAATGCCTTAAAAGAATCTAAAAAATGATGAAAATGAAAAATTTTTTAAACTGATATGAGATTAATACAATTATCCAAATAAATTAGGTGCTATTATATTTTAATCAATACTAAAGTTAAGAAAATCAATACTAGAGTTAATGTAATCAATGCTAGAGTTAAGATTCTTTTAATTCCTGAAATACTTTTTATGTAACGTATATAGTTTTAAAAAGTTTTACGCAAATCCTAAATCTAAGCGACTTTCATCGAAGTAAGTATAAAAATTTGGTATGTCCCCTATATTCAAATTGTATAGTCTAAAACCTACGTTTTATAACATATATTGTTTGAGATTTTATATTTTATTTGAGAATATAAACGCGAGTGTGCGACTCGAGCATACCAGGGCATATCATGCCTATATACATATGTATATACATATATATACAAAGTATCTGTTTCTTTACATTTTAACGAAAAAATAAATAATCAATTTATATTTTTCTTTCTAGGAATGATTTTTAATTAATGGAAAGACTAATAAAATCTTTTATATTTACAGGATAATATATATTTCTCTTAAACAATTTTTCTCACAATTTTTGCGGTTAACTTCATCGTCTTATTGTCAATTATAAACAATATAATGTTTTAGCGAATATTAATATATGTAAACGATAAACATAAAAATGAAAAAATTAGGGAATTGATATACGATTGTTAGATACTGTTTATGTTTGTGATCGTTAGTATACTTCTTCTCAAAAACAACCAACCATAACAACTTTTAGTTGCCAGTATTATATTCGGCCTTTCATATCGTGTGCCAAAAGTTTTAAAAGTATCTGTAAAGTCAGTAAAGTAAAGTGAGGGAATAATTTTAAATAAAATTTATAATGTCAACCAAACAACGAAATGTTACTGATAAAACCAAACAAGAATTGGACATCGATGAAAACTTTATTCGAGATTTCAACCACCATCTGGAAGAAGAAAAAATTAAAAGAGATAATATTTACACTATGCACCGAGTGTATTTAAATTTTCAAACTCTTTTTCAACGCGCGAATTTTCAACACCAAGATGAGAACGAAATTGATATAGAAAAATTGAGAAATGATCGTCTATATACTGTATTTTGTACAAATGCTACAGGTAGTCATAAATTACCACCATTTTATATTTATGAATATGAACATGAAATAGTTAAATTGTATTTGAAAAACAAGGAAGGTGTTATTTTTAAGAAAAAAGAAGATGAATGGAAATGTGAAACCATGGCAAATTGGTACAATAACTTCATAAAATTAGTGAGTGACCATCATCGGGAAACAGAGACAAGCGGCAAAGTGATTTTACTCACCAAACATTACACGGAGTTTTTAGAAGATGTCATGACGATGCAAAATGACAACTTCAAAAAACTGTTTTTCCCAGATAGCGCATACAGAATTCTTCAACCATTAACACCATTAAAAATATCTACGAAAATAAATAAGAATTTACGTAAAGAATTAAAAAATTTTTTACCATCCTGCGGTCTGAAAATTTGCACTCAAGTGATTTACGAAACATGGGAGCGAATCTTGTCTACAGATATACAAAGCTCATGGAAAAACCTTTTACAATCAGATTCTCGCACAGAAGGAAATGCAAACTCAACATCTTTGGTTGAAGCAAAAGTAATTAAAAATGTAAGGAAAAGGAAGACATCACTTTCAAAGAAACATCAGCAGTAAAAAAAAACAATGTTTATTTTTCAAACTTAGTACCAGTTTCTCGCAAAACAGAAAACACAATATCAACATGTATGGTTAAACAGACGTCGAAATTAATTAAAAATGTAGAGGAAGACATCGCTCTCAAAGAAACACTAGCAGAAATAAAAACGGAAATGGAAGAATAACATCAGAATAATATTGTAAGTATTAAAAATATTATTTTTCCCGAAAACTTCATATCATTTTGAATAAATCCATTCAATATTGTCTTTTTGTTAGATCTCTGTTCACATATCGTTTAAACGTTATCGAAAAATATAAAGAGATAAATAAAATATAAATATTACAAAATTTGATATTATTGTACTATCATAATATTTATAATATTATGTATAGTTCAATGTATGTTTTTTTTTTTTATATGTGTTTAACAAATTATTTGGAAGTTTAACTTAACGCTCTTAAATATATAAATATAATTGACATATTCTGATTGAATGTCAAATAAAGCTAAAAATTAAATATTTTTTGAGACGCAGGAAAGATACATGTATTATATTTAGGCATCTTAAATTAATATCTTATTTATTTTTCTTACATAATATTCTGAATCGGCCATTTTGTGTAACATTGCTTTAATAATTTCTCTACAAAAATAGATAAAAAATTTATGCCTTATAACAATTTAAATATATACACCGTATATATAGTATTCTAATTGTAAAAAGAAATTTTAGAAACCAGAACTATTTATTGTTCGATTCATTTCGTATTTAACCGCCTTAACTATTATTTTTAACCCTTTAAAGAATTTTTATATTATTAATGAAAAAATATTCAAGAAGATTAAAAATTTTTTAACTATTATACATACATATATATATATATATATATATATATATACGTAATTTGTTTATCAAGAGCATGCATTGTTTAGTTTCAATGTATAAGGCGAGACAAAAACAATGCAAATGATTAGACGACCTTTATTAGACGATTTCGCATATGGTTTTACATTATTATTGTGTGATTATAGTTATAAGTAAAACGTTTGTATTTTTGTTTGCTTTCTTTCGTAGGAAATTAGGGCGGATGATTTCACGGAACTTATTCAGCAGCATATCAAAGAATTATGCTTCGGATAGTGGTACATAATGTTATGATGGACAATATATCTATATTAGACATAACAGAAAATTATAAATTTGACATGGAAATATTACAATTAAAAATAGATATTGTAAAAAATAGAAGAAAGTATTTTCAAAGAAAAATATGAAGTAGCAATAAAGGATTTTATGCCTGAAAAAAGTAAATATGAAGCTGCAAGACACTACGGAGATAGGAAGAAAACTTTAGATAGAGAACATCGTGAATATCTTGGAAGAAAGAGTATATGTATTTCGTTTGTATTTCGACAGATAGAAATTGAAAAAATCGCAGTCCGCAATCAATCACAATTTTCGTAATGTTTGAATACATATTCAAGTTAACGATCGCAATTTTTAATGGAGTGAGAAAAAGAAACTTTACATTAACATGTTTATATATTTAAAAATATATCTTTCGGTTGGTCTTCTTACATTTTGTTTATCCGTATTGTCATATTGACTGCGTTCTTCAAATGCGAGTGAAGAATCTGTATCTGTTCATGAAAGATTTCTATTTGATTAATTAATACTGATTGATATTGTAGAATTATAATTTTTATATAACTAATGATTGTAACGTAATAAAAGTCTTAGAATAATTTCGATAAACTATTAATTAATTTTTCAAGTCATATCTGCTTAAAATTACTAGTATGAATAGAATTATTAGTTTTAATAAATAATATTCTTAATTTTTTATTATTTTAAAAAATTGAATTATTATGACGGATTTTATTACATAAAATTAGACCCCGATTTAATTAATCAAAGTTTAGTCGGAATAGTTTTTGTACTCGAAAAAGAAAAGATCTTAAATTTAATGTCAAATGTTTTACACATACACAATGTACACATATACAATGTAATATGAATAATATTCAGAATTTTCAGAAACTATAATAACATTGACATTTTGTTACTAGAATTTTTATCTACTTTTAAAATGAGGGAAATCTGCTATTAATTATATATAGAATCTGAAATAACATACACACCTTTTTCAATATATGTATGTTATTTCAGATTGTACATACATGAATATAATTAATAGCGCATTTCCCATATTACATTGTATAGCAGAGAAGATATTTCGTGAATAACAATCTTTATATTTGTTATTGATTAATTTTTGCATACACTGTTATAAAATTACTTGTTCTTATACGCAGTTATTGAATTAGATATTAAGAACATTGTATTAGTATTATAGAAAATATTATATAGAAAATATTATCCTTAAAAATATATTACATATCATTACTGTCAAAGCAATTATCAAATGTGTCATAGATGAAAAAAATGGTAAAAATATATAAAATTATTTGTATTTTTAAAAATAGTTACATATTGTATTGATTTGTTTAAAAAAATATATATATATGTATATATTTAATATTGCATAATAATACCAATAATAAATTATGTTAATATTTGTATTAATATTAATTTATATTTTATTATACATTATTATACATTGATTTCTAGTAATTTTTAACAATAACAATATATAAAATATTTAAGGTGTTATATTAATATGTACATGCTTGAATATAATTAATAGCAGATTTCTCTTATTTCAAAAGCAGATAAAAATTCTAATAACAAAATGTCGATATTATTATAGTTTCTGCAGATTCTGAATATTATTCATATTACATTGTGTAGCAGAGAAGATATTTTGTGAATAACAATTTAATTTATATTAATTTGTACATCTTCTGGACATGTATCATTACTTTATAATATATATGTTAGACAAGTTGACAGTTAATTGCTTGCGTTTTACTATTAATTTCCTTCAATAAGACTTATACTTATTTTTGTCATGCATTTTGATATGCGTTAATTGCTATTAAATCTGTAGGTAAATAAAGTAAATTTAATAAATAATTTTTTAATGTATATTAACTTTTTAATGTATAAGCCCAAAATTTTTGAAATAATATATTCTTTTTGGCATAAAAAGCACTTGTATTGCAAATTATTTTACCAAATCGATCCGAAGATTAAAAATAGAAAATTTGAAACATAGTTAAAATGATACTATATAAATTTATAAATATATAAATATATATATATATATATATATATATATGTATAAAATTAAAAGAAAAACAATATATTTTCTTTTTTTTTATTGAAGGATTATTTAGAATATAAAACATAATAAAAGAAAATATATTAATTGTGCCAAAAGAATAATGAGAAAGAGAGAATTCACTTCCTAATGTCAAATTTATTTATTTCAACTTTGTTAATAGAGTATCCGGATCTTTAAATACTTAAGAAAATTTACATATCTATTTAAATTACTCTGGAGATGGAAATTCTATTTTATAGTCCTTTCGACGAATTCGTCGGACCGAAGAAAGTCTCGGAGCTCGAGCGATACGCTTCGCGGCCCAATGCGGAAAGACGCCGGAGACGATCGTCAAGACGAGCGAAGCGCAGCCGGCGAAACGAACGATTCAGCTGAGTGAACGAAATAAACCGCGGTACGCTTTGCGCTCGTCTTGCTTGGATATTTTCATGTTGGATCCCTCGTATCCTTCTCATACATCTCTCCCGTTAGGCATTCTCTTTTCTTCGACGATATATCTCGTTTGATTAATAACACACTTCTCCTTTCGCGTGTCTTCTATAAGGCTATCATTCGCATTGTAATTAAGAGTAGGAGTTCGAGAAGTAATTAAGATACTGAGGCCATATATCGAAGTTTTTCTAGTATGCGAGACAGTATGAAAAGAAGCGTCTTGGGTGAAACGGCCCGATGTATAAATCCAATCGAGAGTGACAGAATCGTTGAACGATCGAATCTGCACGCTTCGCGGAGCAGGGGTCTCTAGTCGTTTCAGCGTTTTTCCACCTTACCTCGCCTTTCAGATGGTTGGAAAATATAAATTAGACCACACGGCTCGTACCACCAGTTTGATGAAAGATCTCGATCGAAGATGATTAGAAATCACGTATGCGAATTTCTCTCTTTTGTCGAGTGACTAACATAAATTTATAAACGTTACCTATCATTAAGAAGAAACACGCGATTCCGGAAATGGAGTAACGTAATAGTGTCTGCTTCCAATGTGTGAAAAATTTATATAGCGTTATTAGAAGCATCCAATAAATTCAATATTTAATCAGTGCTGTTTTGATTGATTGTAAAATAATAATTAATTATTATTCATCTATAAAATATACGAAATTTGCGATAAATTTGTGATATATATGTATATTGAAATATTAATATTTAATATTAATATTCAATATTAATATTCTATTCAATAATTAATAAAAAAAATAATTAATAAAAAAAAAAGATAATCGGTTTCACAATCAACAAGTGTATACGAGTGAATTTTTCACGATTTAATAGCTATTAGTAGCCACATATCAAACAATATTTCTTCATAATGCTATGAAGCAAAGAACAATCGAGAAGAATGGAACAACGACGAAAAATTTATAATGTAATCATCACTATTCTTCTAACAATCATCAGCACTCATCTAGTGTCATCGAGTCAGAATTTTTACACAGTTACCACAATCAATTCTACTAGCAGCGACGATGTATGGTTGCAGCCTTTGAACACCACGACATCGATCTATCAAGATTTCACTACTCATTTACCGATTTCAACAAGTATTCAAGCAGAAGAAATACTCGATTCCGAAGAAACGAATACTCTCAGTCGATATGCGAAACCATCTCGCTACCAAGAAGAGTACAATGAAAAGGATGATGATCCTGAAGAATCTCCGGATTATGTGATACCGTATTCGGAACATGAAGAGGCGAGAAACGTGTCCACTCGACCCAAGTATGTCGCTCCAGGAATTTGGGCTAAGCCGCCACCGGACAAAAATATCCCCTTGAACTTTGTGCCGACGAAGTTGCACGCTCAGGTTCGTGGAACTCATACTGTGAAGAGATTGCCGCAACGAGAGGCGATTAAAAGCGCGCAAACCGAAGAAGAGAAGCACAACGCGCCCCGATTAAGAGAGGTTGTCACCAATTCCAAGGTCAACACGATCTACACCGAGGAGGGATATGAGGATTCGGCGTATGATCACGCAGGACATGTCCGGGATGCCGATTTCCACGAAGGATTCGCGCGTAAGCTTCACGATCGAAAAAATAATAAACTTAATTCCTTGAGCAATAAAAAAAAGAAAGAGAAGAATTTGATGCCCGATGAATTCAAGGAATACGAGGAGGATTACCGGGATCATTTGGACGAGAACGAAAAGGCTTCGGATGACGAAGTTAATCTGACAGGATATGGCAGAAACACTTGGAAGGGATCCGAAATAGATTCTAAACTTGTTGCTGAGAACAGTATTCGAAAGCTGGAGAAAGATATCGAAGAGGAAGCCGAAGAAGCCGAGAAAAGCTCGAAGGATTATCAAAACGCGCAGGAATCAAAACTTCGCAATGACGTCGAGGTTGCTAATACAGAATCAGAATCAGAAGGTTCTCGTAGTAAAAACGATTTAAAGGATGAAGAGAACAAAGCCGACAAGATAAAGAAGAAAAAATCTAAATTGCGAATCGAACAAGACAATATTATAAATAGGAAAACGAAGCAATCGCCCAGGTCGGAACGGAAAAAGAAAAAGAATCTCTACCGTGAGAATCAAGAGACAACCGCGATTTCATCTAACAGTTCGATCGCTACTAAAGTACTCGCAAATTCCTACGGTTTTTTAACGAATCCTTTAAATCCTTCGCGAGGATATTCCATCGATCAAACGACCTTGCGTTACGTCGTCCCGACCGCGACGACTTCGTTCCATCAAGTTGATGATCAACCGACAACGATCAGTTACAGTCAACTCTTCTGGAACTACTTTAAAGCGAGGCAAGGTCCATCGACTACCGAGTCGTCCATGCTCGTCCCGGACTCGACGACCATGAATCCGCAACCGGAAGAGCGGGCGCCGATTGCACTGGCAACCATCGACGGTCACGGTCCGTATCTTTTAGTAAAGAACGACGATGTCAACAACGTGGTATCCACAGTCGCGACTTACACCAGTGTGCAACCCCTTCTGCCTCAATCCTTGCCTTCGTTGAATCCTAACGACACGGAATATTCATCTCCAACGAATCTTCTTGACAATAGAACGATCAGCAGTACTCCGGCTGTCATGACGCTCAACATCACTCAAGAAGCTTACTCTCGAATAGCTGATTATTATGAGAATCCTTTCCTCGGATCTGTTCTTGACAACAGTAAGATTGCCGTTGCCAAAAACAAGCTCAAATATAAAATCGCCATGAGACCAAAATTGGAAAAAAAACCTGTCAAACCTACAGCTCATGAATCACCTAATCAACAAGATCCACCGTCGTCTATTTCTAAAAAAGAAGACGAGAATAAGAAGATCCGTGACGAACTGAGTGCGAAATACAACAAGATGCTGAATTATGTTAAGAGCAAGCAAAAGACTCCATCTCTTCCGGAAAAGAAAATTATTTTTTCAGAAGATCTTACTCTAATGAGACCGCCGATTCTTCACCAGGCTGCTTTCTCGATCTTTCCGACTGATCGTTCTCCAGTTATAGATCATCATTTGAGTGTATTCGTCAAAAGTGAAACACCTCGGGAAAACTGGAAAAACTTATTGCAAGACCAATTTCATTCTCAACCGTTGAACGGGATTGAATTACCGTTACGTTCCGATATTCAGCCTTTTGCATATGTTCAACCAGTGCGTCTGATCTATCACAACAATCCAGCCACGAAACTGCTGCCACCACCGTTATCGTTGGCGAGCACTTATGCCAATTACCATAACAATTTGCAGAGCGACAATTATCCTTTTTACACCGCCGGTAAACCGCAGCAAAAGCGTGATAATGCGTTCAAATATTTTCCACTAGTCTCCAAAGCGAACTGGAGAGCACGATCCAGGAGAAAGAGATCCGAGTTTCGCAACGGCATGATCGTCGATGTGAAAGTATCGGCAAACAATAGTATGACCAATGACGATGAATCGGAGCAACGAGATAAAGATACATTTGAGAGGATAACTGACAGATCGAAAGGAAAAACGTCGAATCGAAAAAACATCGATGCATCGATAATTGATGTTCCAGATACAACGAGACTAGTATCCCCCGTGAGATCGAGACACGGCAAGAATGAAACATTCACGACTTTAATAGACAAAAAGTCTAACAGCGGAAACGAAAACATTAAAGATGCAAAAATAATCTACAATTTAAAGCCAGAAAAAGATTCAATATTCTCTCAATCAACAAAAAGAGATGAATATGAAAATGACATGAATGTTCAAAAATTGACAATTAATAAGAAAAATTTTCTGCAGGACGAAACGCGATTAAAGGAGAACTTGAAGAGCACGAGAAACCATGAAGAACTGTTGAATGAATCTCCCAAAATTAGTAGCGACGTTATCGATAAAGAAATCGCCGCGCGTTTTAATGATAACAATGAAACTTCGGCAAAGATCGAAGAGCAAGAAAAAATCGAAGTTGAAGTTCCCAGCTTTGATTACATCGAAGAGATCGCTGAAGACAGCCTTGTGGAACCTTCCACAACAACAGAAGCCGTTATAGATTCGAAAAAGTATCCATTTTATAATAACAGAGACATATCGAGCACGTCCGCCTTGAAATATGTTGTAAATCCTAGTACGATACCGCGGAAGACCTCGCGCGGAATGGAATTTTATGATTCTCGGAACGCTTACAAGAAGTGCGACGAAGTGGAGTCTGATGTGGATGAAGTGTTGCCCGAAAAAGAGGAGCCAGATCCCGAACAAGGTCCGCGGGAGGATCTACCGCGTCTTCGTGGTCTGGGAGACAAGCTGAACTGCTTCAAGGCTAAGTACTTCGACGAGAATCCTCTCGATAATCCGCTGTTCGCCGAAAAGTTGATACAGGAGCCGACTCCGCCTTCGGAATTGGATCCAGCAAAGTTCGCCTCCAGGATTATGGTGTTACCTAAAGAGGACGACGAGTATGTTGTGCCTCGAGTGTCGAAGAAGCCGGAACGTAGCGGTCGTCAGTGGTGGAACCGAAATCGACCGTACGAGACGCACGAGTCGATTCAGGTCAATTACAAGCACGATCCACGAACCGGAAGAGGCAGAAATGCGTACTTGCACACCGTGCGAGGCTCGAGGCCACCTAACACGATGCACAGACCAAAGAATCGAAAATTGAAGCCAAAAGTCAGCACCACTACGCAGCCGCCGAAAATGTATCAAACTGTATCTTATCAAAACCAGGTATACGAGGATGTGATGGGCAACATCAGAAAGATGGCGAACGCTTATCAGGTCTACGAGATAACCACTTTGCCATCTATGCAGGTCTTGGATACCGCCGATAGCGAGAAAACGTTAAAGATTGCGAACATTACATCGAATTCTTCTTCAAAGGAAGACAATACGTCGGCAGATGTTATTGACGTTGATGACGCTACGGATGTCACAAGCAACATGAAATCGTCGGAGATCGAAGGATTAGTGCCACCTCCGAAATATTCAGCTCCGAGGAAAACAAGTTACAGAAAATATAGACCACTGGGTAAGAGAAAAATAACTTTGCTGAGATCTCCAAATCCTCCTCGTATTATCGCTCATCATCATACCATTAAGATAAACAAGCGCAGCACAGATGATATCGCAAAGAATTTCTCTGAAAGTACGATTAATAAAAATGAAAAGACTACAACTGAAGAATCTGTCAAAATTAATATCGGAAATGATACAATGGTAAAATCAATAGAAGTGTTGCAAAAAATAAACTCGACGCCTAAAATGCTGGACTTGAATATCGAGGAGAGCAAACAAATTAACACGCAAGAAAGTTTATCGACGACTTTGAGGATCAACAATAAGAAGAGACGAAGAAACTCTACGAATAGCGATGAGACGAACGAACCTTCTCACAAAGTCATCTACACAATCAGAGATCGAATCAGATACTCGAAGCCCAAATGGGATACGAGAAGATTCGGTAAGTTTAGCACGACTTCGAAAACGGTAGATGAAGACAGCAGGCGGAAAGAGCCTCGGTATAATTATTTCCAAAGAAAGAAGAAGCTAGATGATGATTGGCGAAACAATTCTACGATAATGAATTCGACGGAAAACACATTTGAAGTCGAAAATACAACATTATCGACAAAAGGTGAAGAAAGTAACACAACTGAAGTATATCGCGCAGAAGAATCTGTCGTGCATCAAACAATTTATAGAAACAATAAATATCCAGAGCGAGAAGAGAGCGTCGATGAAATAGAATCTGCGGAAAATACCGATGATGAAATAGAAAGTGCTACAAACACGTATCAAGTTCGCGAGGATATCGATGAGGAACACGATTCCACGACCACGACGAAATCGACGAGTCCTTCGAACTCGAAGAAAGTCCTGGATCTACGAGAATATTTGGAATCTGAGCCACCAGGATACGCAGAAACATTCCCTGAGGAAACGACGACATTATCGAGTAAATATCGCACAGACGTAAATCACGAGTTAGAAGACGACGAAGAGAAGCAGGACGAAGAGACTGATTATCCAAAAAATGTGGCGAATCAATGGGACGATGATTTCTCCGAGAAAACTGAGGAACAAGTCGAAACGCCGATGAAGACGGAATCGTATGCGCAAGACGACGATTCTGAAGAACTTTCTTCAAAGGAAGAGGAAGCTTCTGACAAAGACCAGACATTTTTCACGTATACGAAACGACCATCATCGCTTGAAAAAGAAAAGGACGACGAACACATCGAGAAAAAAGCCTTTTATCGTCCATTTCCATTCTCAAGATACAAGTCAAAGTTCAAGAAGGAAAGTGAGGAGGATGATTCCGAAGAGGAGAGCGAAGAAAAGAATGAAGATTATGTATTTCCTTGGCACGCCGACCAAGAAAATAAAAAAGACAAGCGCAAATGGCTACAGAACTTTGATAGATACGAATATCCTTGGGAGAGAAGAGAGAGACAGGCAAAAGAACGACGAAGGAAACAGAAACGAGCCAATAGACTTAGAAAACTGATTTTCGACGATGAGGACGAAGAAGAATCTATGAGATACGAAAGACCCGTTTATCCTTGGGAGAAATACGATGTTCCCTCCAAGCCTCGCATGAATACGCGTAGACGCGATACTTTACGCAAATATATCGATGATGGCGAAGAATCTACCACCGAGACATTGCCATTCACGAAGTTCAGCAGCAGATATAGTTCCACTGACAAAGCAAAACCGTCAAAGCCTCTTAATGCAGGAGAGATCAGTCGATCCATTAAAAAACTTTTGGAGGAAGATATAGATGACGAATCTAAAGAAAAAACCTTGGAAGAAGTTGAAGATCGCTCTGCTTTATTCGTACAAAAATCATCACCTTCTCCGGACAGAGAAATTTCCAGAGCAACAATCGTACCGGAAGATATCACGCAACCGCCAAGAAGAAAAAATAGACGAAAGAAAACCTCTCAAGTTGATAAGAATGTAACTAATGTAAATAACTCGCACTTTGATTCAAAAAAATTAACAGACGCAGGAATCATTAATGAAGAAAAGGAAGAGAAGCCAGTGATTGAATATCAGAAGCTGAACAAAAGTAACGACGAGTCAGAATCGTGGATAAAGACAGCAAGCCAGTTGTCCAACAGTACGAAGGAAGTTTCTTTTGGAACTGAACAACCATTTGGAACTAAAAAACATCGACAAAAAATTTCGAAAAAAAATTCTACAATTTCCCTTAATAATGCATCTGTCAAGCCTATTGAACCCGTAAAAAAAAAACGCAGAAAACTTCAAGCGTCAGTTTCGCCTTCGCCGAGAGTCGACCTTGACACAGGTAAATCGGTTTTAACACCTGTTCAAAGGAGATATCCCAAGGCAGACGAGGCTACAAAGACAAATACGTCGGAGTCTTCTAAAAAGGGTACTATAACTAAAACGAGGCAGACTGATAATTTTGAAATTGAAACTTCAACTCCGAAAACGCGAACGATCGAACATCGATCGAAAGTCTCAAAAGAAAAGATCTTCACGAAAACCACTTATCCGAACAAAGCAGAGAATTTTTATCCCGCGAATGTGACATTCGCTCGAAAAGAATCAGGGGAAAAGGTAAAAACCAAAAGACGCAAAAAGAATAAACGAAAAGATAATAATAGGAATTCAAATGATAAAGAAAAGTTGATAGAACGAGAGACTGAGAAAAAAGATTATGATATTGAGCTCGTCAATACAGATGAAATAAAAAGATCAGTAATCTCAGAAAAATCTCCTTCGGTCGAAAATAAAAGTCCTTTCGAAAATTTTGATATCAGGAAAGATGAAGTTAAAAATATAAGTGATTATAATGCTTACGACGGAATCAGTAATGACGAAAACAAGAATGACAAAGATGGCTTTCAAATGTTGTCAGAAGTAAGTTTGTTACCATATTATAAGACAGTTGAGCTGACCGAATTGGTTCCAGATAAATAGCATCTTTTATGTCTTGGATTTCAAAGAATTATAACTAACAATGAAGCATGAGAGATTTTTGTTCTTTTCAAATAAAATATTTTCGTAAATACTAATTCTAATATTTTCTAACATTAAGCCGACATAAAACATTACAATTTCATAATTTGAAAACTTCTCAAATCATTTATTCACAGTTTGTAAAAATGCAAATATTGTTAATGTAAGATTTATTCATCGAGCTAGAAATTATATTATGAATATAATGCTCCTATCAATTATGTATAACATCAATTAAAATAATTATATGAATATACATGTACATATAATCATATACTTATCATAACTCATTTATAACTAAATTTTTTTAGGCCTACACAGTAACTACCTTACTGCAAAATATTCCACCTAATCAAATAAGAAGTAATCAAGCCGATGAGAGTAGAATAAATAGAGGATGGAAAGAGCAATACAGCGAGGAGATGGAGAATAGAGAAAAAGATACAGAAGGAAAAGAGAGATCGTTATTACAGGCCAAGTTTATAAAGGATCCGGAGCGCAGGCTATATTATTATGTGGAACATAAATGATAATCAGCTAAGGAATTTACCGTTCAATTACAAGAAGACATTTTTTATTTTTCTCTATTAACAATAAATAGAGATGTGTGAAATTAATTTTAAAATCTTAAATAATTATATAAAATTTATTTATTAGCTTTCAAATTCATAATCAAGTTTAACTTTTTTTTATTTCGTCATTTAATAATATAAGTAAACTTGATCATGTTTTTCAAAAAATTAAAATTTGTCTAAAATTTATCTCAAAGATTTGATTATTTATACTAAAAATGAACATTGTATTATAAATTTTTGAAATTTTTACAAAAAGGCAAAGAAAATGTCAAACAATTGCATTTTATTTTAATATGTACAATATGTTTAACGCTTGCAATAGTCACATATGTAGAATATGTTACATTCACTGCGCAATTTTAATAATGATGATTGTGGCATGAATTCTGTTTAATTCTATTTTAGAGATTTCTGTATTATAGAGTTAATTAATCTTTACTCTCTAGAGAAAGCGCATTTTAGACATGGATGGTTAAATCTGGTCCAGCTAGAACTGTTGTAATAGTTTTTTTTTGATCGATAATTACGTTATATATAATAAGATTTTTTAGTTATAAACAAACGTTACAATAGGATTGCATAATGAAACGTCGTATTCGTTCTTATGTTGTCTACGTGAAGAAATCGTGAGAAATATTGGAGAAATTATATTTTTTGTTATTTAAAGTAACAAAAAAATCTGATTAGAATTAAAAAATTTTCTGTTCGCTCATGGATTCATAATACGCCGACAATTGCCATTTTTTTAGTCTGATCGATAATACAATTCATCCGCTTTTGAATTCAAACCTTGGATCTTAACGTTGAAATCTTTCCCACGGAATTAATCGTTCGATGATACAAGCGTGGATATCGCAATTATTACAATACTTTGTTTTGTTAAGCTGTGAGTAATTATAATACGTAATATTCTATGCATAAGACAGAAGAGAAAGCAAAATATTTCACGGAGTTTTTCTCTTAATGGCTTGTAATCATTCTATAAAACAATCTATATATAAAATGTAATTTTTTAATTAAAAAATATGCAATAAAAATTACTCTTTATATTCAAATATTATAAAATTTATCTTAATATAAATCTTTTATAATATTTTTATCTTATATTTCTATCTTTTTCTTTTTTATTTTACTATTTTCTTCTTTAAAAACTAATTTAACAAAATGCTTTCTCTCATTACAAAAATTGTTTTAAATCGAATTGTGCTTATTATTTTTAATTATAATGATTATTTAATAATTATATATAATCACGGTTTTCATTAAATTAATATATTCTTTAACGCTCTCTCTTCTGTAACCGCAATATTTTGGGGTCAGCAGACATTATCATAACAATCATTGTGATTCGCGAGATTATTGACCTTGTTGCATAATCGTTGCCCGTTTTTGAGAAGTGGATAGCCTTGATCTAATTTTCGTCAAAATGCGATCATCTCTTTGCGCTGCTTAATGAACAACTTGTTAATAATTGCTCTATCCGTTTGCATCGATCAATTAACGAGAGAAACGCAGAGCAATTACGCGTAATGCAACAAAGTCTCGGTGCACGTGAATAGTTATTGCACTATGATTTACCTCATTACGTGATCATGCATATATAGAATGCCGAACAAAATAACATACATTATTCTTCATTATTGCATTTTTGTTTGATTGTATACCGTATCTTATATTGAATTTTCATATAAATTTTTTTCTAACTTTCGTTTTCAATTTGTAAAAGATCACTCTTAACATATTCAAAGATTATTTTCAAAGGAACAATTTTTCTCAAGACAAAAAGAAATACGTTTTGTTCATAGATTTCTATTATTATATCTTATAAAATATATAACGTATATATCTTATAATACTTATAACGTTTTTTCTCTTAAGCCATCTTGCAGATGTACTCTGAAAGTTACATAGACCGTGTAAAATTACCCGAGGCGCGTAATTGATCCATTTTTAGCTTGATCACGTGATACCAGTGACTAGCATAATCAAGCGTATAAAGAGAAAGAGAACTTCGTCTCGCGTTACAATAATAGAATATTGTACCGGAAAGGAAAGGTGTACGCACATCGCGCGTCTCACTCATGATCACGGTTAGAAAAGAGGTATCAGCCGCTCGAGAAGGCATGACGAATATATATCCATCATGAGTAACCTGTCGTTGTCAAATAAATTACATATATGCGGATGTAGTTCAAGATTTCTAGCTTGTATTTCTTCTTCTTGCTCGTTTCATGGTTGAATTGTAACAATAATGGAGACAATAATAATAATCCGATACATAATCAATAAAAATTTAAAAGAAAATTGTCTAATTATTTCGATTAGTATGTAAATGCAAATCTAACAACAAATAAAGAAATAATGTTCCTTGACATTTAAATGACTCTCTAAGCAACATGCGTAAAGAAACGCGTTTAAGAGACACTGCTCAATTATTTTATATAACGCACATTTCTCAAGATGCTATTCTGAAAGATCATAGATAATTATAATTGCTAAATTAACTTAAATTACACTGTCATAAGTAATGTAAAAGAAATCTCTCGTCTATAAAATATTTTCTAACAATTTTCTTTTATTAAGCGTAGATGTGCTTATTTTATAAAAATACATTGTATGTCAAAAATAATTATATTACATTAGATAACCGTGAGATGACAAGCGTCGTCGCGTGAAAAAAATAAAATTAGCTTGTGATACATACATAACTAATTAAACATGATTTATTTCACGCTAATGAGAAATGTGCCTTTGGAAACCATATATCACACGTATTGTTGCTCCTTTTCCACATATGTTATTGGTGATCGACGATGTAAATGTTAGTGAGTTCGATGACAGTTCGATGACAGCTTGGTGATAATTCATAGAACGTGAGCGGGATTAATAATAATCATAATACATTGATATTTATTTGCGAAATTTATTAATTTAATATATTTAAAATATATTAAAAATGTGTATCTGATTGATAATGTGAATCTTTATTATATTTTATTTTAGAAGGTGGAAATATAAATAATATGTAATTGATAATTAATAATATATAATTGATAATTGATAATTAATAATATATAATTGATATATTAACATGTAAATTTTCTCTTTTTCTCATGTTTTTTATTTATATTGATGTTGATTAAATGGCTCGTTATTATTATTTTATTGAATATAAAAACAATAACATACATATAAAATTATAAAACAAATTTCTTTTGTACTATCTTTTATCATTCTTTATTATTCTTATTCTTTATTCGATGAAATTGGACATAAAAAATTGTAATTGATTCCAAACAAATATTTGTTTACAGGATATTTTAATCTCAAATCGAAAAAAATAATTTAAAAAAAATTGATCTATACTTTTCTTGATATCGTAATGAAACATGTATTATTTGCTCGAACAATTGGTTATATTGAAAAATGTACAACTAGTTTGACAATTGAAGAATTAGATCAAATTATAGTCTGAAATGTTTGGAATTGCATAAAACTTGTTTAAAATTTTTTGCTAAGGAATTGAGTCAATTTTAAGTGTTGTCACGTACGTGTTATCTCTTGTATTAATATAAGCTATAATTACTATTTACATTTTTATTCATTAGCTCAGTTACATCTTAATCTGAAAAGACATTTGATATGCATATCGCATCAGTTCCATTTAAAACCAAACAGAATGCAAAGAGAAACGTTATCCCGTTGAGGAAATCAGTCTTTAGAGCGCAAGGTAAAAGTTATCGCTCCTCGATGTGAGAGGTAACTTCCAAGGTTAAGGTGCCCAAGATGATATAATATTCTCGTGCGCGCGCTCTGATAAAATCCTAGACGGGCGAATAAAACGCGCGTGATCGAAAGGGAACACCGAGTTTGCGCTTAGCCAACGTTAATACGCACGTCACTCCAGACCACGCAACATAATTCGATCTTTGCTTTTGTATCTTTTGTGTTCAATACGTGTCGTGTCCTGCTAGAAACGGCGATATGCTCCATACTAAGGTACTTGAAACATGTTTCGTAATTGAAAATAAATAATTAATTTCAGGAGAGTAATTTCAGAAGAGCGAGAGGATTCTCATAATTATGATATATTTTATATTTAGCGATATTTTCGATAACAAATTGAACGCATCTAGTATTATTTCATATCCATTATATTGGAATATTATCTTTTATATGAAATCGTTATAATTATTAGATGAGTAATTATTGATAGAATATCGAAATTAATGTATAAAGTAATACGTCTATGATTAGTATCGTATAATTTTATCTAAAATATAAAACACATGTATGAAAAAAAAATGTTTATTTCTAAAATAATTTTTCAAAAAAATATCTAATAAAAATCTAATAAAAATATCTAATAAAAAAATCTAAAAGAAAAATCTTGAGATTAGAAATGTGTAAATGAAGACAAATTATATTTAATAAGAGACTGTATTTATTTCATAATTACAATTTTTTGTTAGGAGAATAATTAAGTGAGAAAATTATATTTCTGGGATATTATATCACCTTGATAATTATATTAGAAATAATGTGAATAGATTTATTATAATTGTGGATTGTTTTGTTTAATTTTATTTGACATAAAAGACAAGAAGAGAAAGCATGAGATATGCTTTCTATATATTACATTTTTTTCCTTGATTGCTTAAATTATTGAATGTAACTGGATTCGAGGCCAAATGCCTACGCAATACCTCTCGTTTATTAATCAATATTAAAATATTCAATAACGATGACACAATCATGACAAATCTGTATATTTAATTTACGAAAAATCGGGCAAACAATATTTTCACTGATGCAAAAATTGTATTATTGTATAAAAAAGTGAATACATACAAGAAAATAAACACAGATTATTAAATAGTTTTTTTTATACTTATTTTATGCTAGCAATCACAGTTGCAGAACAATGGAATATATGTAATTAATTTAATTATATATATTTAATTTTATCTACTATAAATTTATTTTATAAATTCTTCCGTAAAAATTAGTATATTATTTTCCTGATTTTCCTGAATATATCGCGCACACAAGATATTGAATATGCATTAAAATTATCAAATAGAGAGAAGACTGAGAGGTATCATGTCCACTTTTAGATGATTTCTGAAAGCGATATGCGATGTTCTCAATGGACACGCGATATAATTACTAACACCCACAACTACAAATTAATTTGCGATTAATACATAATTTTATATAAATGTCATGATTGAGAAAATACATATTGAAAATGCATATTGTATTTCGCGCATGATTAGTTAAATGAAATAAAATACATCTTTAAAAACTTTACAATTTTAAATATAATTAAAATATAATTAATATATAATTAAAAAATTGCTTTATCGCCACGTTTAATAGAGAATAACGAATGATTTTATCAAATTCTCTTTTATCAATCCCTCTAATAATCGATATAATAATTAGAATTTAATAAGATTTATATAATGTAAACAATTGCAATTAAAACAGTCATTAATAAAATTATCGATCGTCTTTTAAATAGTAAAAAAATATTTGCATTACTAGCGCAGTCTATTAAAGACAATATATTCGATTTATTCAAATATTTAATTACCATAATTAACATAAATAATTTGATATTGACAGCATTAACACATTTGGATTTTATATTATTAAACGCATATATTTTTAATTTTTGAAAAATATAACATGTTAAGATATAAACATTAATAATTATGCAATTTCTTTAATATTCCTGAAAATAATTTTCATAATTCAAATTGCATTTTTAAAACATTTTAAACATCTTACAATTATATTGTATTTTAATGATAATATCAATATTAGATTATAATTAAAATACAATTATAACTATTTATAATTTACAAGTTTATGATGCTATCAATATCAAATAAATATATTCAATTTATTCAAATGTTTAATAACATAAATAATTTGATATTGACAGCATTAACATCTGGATTTAATATTATTTAACTTCATACACATATATTTTTAATATATTTTTGAAATAAAATATAACATGTTAAGATATTTCTTAAACATTAATAATTATGCAATTTCTTTAATATTCCTGACAATTTTGAAAATTTAAATTTCATTTTTAAAACATTTTTATTTTTATTTTTAACATGTTATATTTATTTTTACAACATTTTTAAAAATAAATTCAATTTAATTTTTTAAAATAATTATAATTTATCCCTAGGATTATTGAAATACTAAAAGAATTGAAAAAAATAATGACCTTAACAACCCTATGAATCCTAACAATCCTATGATCTTAACAATTCTATGAGCCCTAGCAACTCTACTTCCTGATTAAAATTATTCGAGATTTGGGGAGCCTATCTCTAATCATGTATATTTTAATCAATGCCCTAATCACATTCCCTAACCGCGTGCGAGATTTTCTTCAGGCCAGTTGACCCTACCTTTCGTTGAGCCTGGCCACTTTCTCGCTCGATCTCTAATCAGAGATCGAAAAAGGAGATAAAAACTCCTTCTTTTGCCGGCAAATGAGCGTAAATATTTCACACTCATCGTAACGATCGTTCGATTTTACGATCGTTCGTTAAATATTTGAATATAACTTTATTTTAACTAAAATAAAGCCAAATTACTACAAATTTCTGTATATTATATTAGACTGCTAACACGGTCATATAGTAAGTCATTTATTATCATGTTACAAGTTATTTAATGAATTAATCATTTGGCTTTATATTAAGTTAAAGTAAAGTTTAAAACTAATAAATATCTACAAATAAATTCTACGATGGATGAGCTAAGAAATTAGAATAAGATAAATTTTATAAAAATAAAGTAGTATCAGAAATTGATAAAATTGATAAAATTATTAATGCGTGTTCTTTATTTAATAAATTAGAGAAAATCTTTACAAAAAAATCTTTACTTAATCTTCTTTTTTTTAATTAATACTTCAATATATTTTCGCAATAGATGCAAAGAATTTCGAAAAAGGACTTATTAAAATTTATTTGACTTAATCTATCCTAGCTCATCCATTTTAAGGCAACGGATTTATCTACAATCTACAATCTACATCTACATCTACATCTACAATCTCTACGAAACCATTACCTTAAAATTAAATAAAAGTTTTTTTCACTCACCGGCACTGATGCGCAATAGCGGAGTTATCGAAGCTACGTTGTCTGTAACATACAAATATAAAATTCATTTACAACAATACTCAAAATAAAATCAATATTTCAAAAAATTTTTATCGTGCGGAATTTTATATCCGATGTGTAAAATAATAAGCAGAGATAAACACGTGTGCAAAAATTGTATACATTTTTGAAACTGTTTTTTAAATAGAAAGTTTTATATGATTTTTTAATAGAATTTTTAAATAGAAAGTTTTATAAAAATCTTTCTCTCTAATTTTCTTTTTAATTCATTTAAATAATAAGATCGAATTATTGTTCGTTTATAACGATTTATAACAATTGATATACAAATAATAGATACTCACCATCAGGTTGCTCCGCCGATGCAAGATGCCTCTCCCAGGCCTCCTCCTCCTCTCATGTTGTTGACGCGCGATACTTTTAACGATACTACCGCACTCACGAGTGATATATTTATATCGCTATTTTCGTTATTTTACGCGCGATACTGAACGGCACTCCCGCACTATTTCGGTACGATTAAAAATTTGGTCGCGCGATGTATATATTTAATATATATATACTTTCAACGACACTCCCGGTTTCGGTACGAGCGAAAATCCCATTTCATTTACGAGAATCAACTTCAAGCCAACAGGTCGGGAATGCAACGATACAACGAGCAAAGATTAGGCCCGAACCGGAAAGAAGACGAAACGATTGACGGAATAGAGGAAAATGAAGTTCACCAGCTCTTTTTCGCGCATAATTATCCTATCTCGTATCGAACTTGGACCCGCTAAGCACGATTTCAGGTGCTTCGCCCGGAACACGAAGTTTCCCGCGATTGCAGGACATGGCTACACCAGGCTGGTAGACGGCAAAAGAAGAGGATACCCACATTTTTTAAATGCTAACATTCAGCAATTTAGAAAATGGGGAGGCAACCCCTTTTACCGAGCGAAAATCGTGCCTAGGGGAATCCACTCGACTCCTCGACAGGGTTAACACACGCAGTGCGTGTGGCTGTAGACGAGCAAAGAGAAGGAACCCATTGACGACCATTTCGAGCAATCGATCGAGTTCTAACTAATTCGGGCCGAATCACTTGACGAAGCACGAAGCACGAAGCGCGAGTGTACGTTGCATAGCAACGTGTGCAAACTCGAAACATCCCAGTTAGTTGGCATCGGAAGTAGAGACTCGTGACAATAAATGAAATTGGGATTTTATATGAAAAAGTCCAAAAGTTCCGCGAAAACGCGACGACGCGAGAATACTACAACGCGAAAACGCGGTAACGAAGCGCTTGCCGTCCGCGGCACGTTGACAGCACCGACGACGCGAAAGGGTACTTAGCTTCCCATTCAGGCACCATAAGATTTACCATAAATAGAAAAATTTAAGATAAATCTCAAGGCACCATCCAAGTACTAAGCCCTCCCACCGCGACAAGGTGTACCCCATGGGAGGGTTATATTATATATAATTTTATATATAATATAATATATATAATATGGAATTTATTTTGCAATGTAGTATATAAATTTAAATTTGCATAACAAGACCGTAAAACAAAATCATTAGCGCGGTACTGTTTATGTCGGATACTATGTTGTTGTTAATTCATTGTTGAAATATTTTAACATATTAATGTATCTCATATATCTAATGTATTAATGTATCGTAAGATTAAAAGATTAAAACAATTACACGTCGTGATACATAGCTATTATTTAATTAACAAGGATTTAATTAACAAGGAGAATATTTTAAGCATTGGTAGAAATATATTTAATTTTAATATTGTTAAAGAAATACTATAATAAGCATCAATGTGATCGAAAGATCATAACATAATTAAATCTATGCCCTTTTACGTATTCCCTGTTTTAATTTTTATTCGCAGTAATGAATGATTGCGATTCGATAAAGATTTGTCGTTAAGATACAGTTTCATGTCGTTAATTAATTTTTAATTAATTAATTTTTATTAATATTTATAGCAAATTATGTTTCGATACTAATCGTAATCGTGTTTAGTAAAAAAATTACAATATACGAAGCGTTTATCACCACTACTTTATTACTCGAGAGTCACCGTGCGAATGATGACAAAGCGGTAACGTATAGCGCGCTACTGTTTATATTTTATATTGTCAAAGTCGAACGCCGTGTTATCGATAATTCGCTGCCGAAATATTTTATATATTATAAAATATACATTAACGTCGAATATTAAATTATGGAAGTATTTTAATTTATTGATTAAAATTGATTATTTATTAAACAATTTATCACAGAGCCTTTCGTTATGCTAATTAGTTGCATATATAAATTCGATTGTTTTAGTTCGTGTTCTCTCATAATCCAAATTATATTTAGATTGTCAAGAACGATAAAGTAACACGGATGAAATATATTTGTGACTCTAAGTATTAAAATAATAATTATTATCCGTAAAGATCGCAATCATCGAAGTGATTATTTAATATCTTGGATTCCTTTCATTTAATCGATTCTCGATTAAATTGTATATTGTTTAATTAACAAGGATTGAGAAAATTTAAGGCATTGATTGAAATATATTTAATTCTAATATTGTTAAAGAAATATAATAAGCATCGATGATCGAAAGATTATATTTAATTCTCTTATCCCCTTTCATGTATTCCATGTTTCAATTTTTATTCGCGGTAATGAATGATTAAGATTCGATGAAGATTTATCGTTGCGATTCAGTTTCATGTCGTTAATTAATTTTTATTAATATTTATAGCAAATTATGTTTCGATACTAATCGTAATCGTGTTTAGTAAAAATATTACAATATACGAAGCGTTTCTCACCAGTACTTTATTACTGGAAAGTCACCGTGCGAATGATCACAAAGCGGTAACGTATAGCGCGCTACTGTTTATATTTTATATTGTCAAAGTCAAACGCCGCGTTATCGATAATTCGTTGCCGAAATATCTTATATATTATAAAATATACACTAAAACGGAATATTAATTATAAAAGTATTTTAATTTATCGATTCTTGATTAAATTGTATACTGTTTAATTAACAAGGATTGAGAAAATTTAAAGCATTGGTCGAAATATATTTATTTCTAATATTTTTAAAGAAATATTATAATAAGCATCGATGATCGAAAGATCATAACATATTTAATTATCTTTATGTCTCCTTTTATGTATCCCCTGTTTCAATTTTTATTCGCAGTAATGAATAATTGCGGTTCGATAAAAATTTATCGTTGCAGTACTGTTTCATGTCATTAATTAATTTTTAATAATTATTAATTAATTTTTAATTAAATAATTATTAATTAATTTTTATTAATATTTATAGTAAAGTATGTTTCAATACTAATCGTAATCGTGTTTAGTAAAAAAATTACAATATACGAAGCGTTTCTCACCACTATTTTATTACTCGAGAGTCACCGTGCGAATGATGACAAAGCGGTAACGTATAGCGCGCTACTGTTTATGTTTTATATTGCCAAAGTCGAACACCGTGTTATCGATAATATGTTGCCGAAATATTCTATATATTATAAAATATACATTAACGCGGAATATAATTAAATTATAAAAGTATTTTAATTTATTGATTAAAATTGATTATTTATTAAACAATTCATCACGGAGCCTTTCGTTATACTAATTATTTGCATATATAATTCAATTGTTTTATTGTGCGTTCTCTCATAATCCAAATTATATTTAGAGTGTCAAGTAGAACGATAAAGTGACACGGATGAAATACATTTGTGTGTGTGTGTGTGTGTGAGTCTAAGTATCATTAAAATAATAATTATTACCCGTAAAGCTCGCAACAAAACGATTATTTATTATCTTAGATTCCTGTCACTTTAATTCTTGATTAAGTTGTACACATCGCTAAATATGCTTTTTCAGATCTATCGTCGCGACGTAATTTTACGTAGTATTTATCATATGTGAAATTAAGTATTAATCATATCAAATTATTTTTTAATGTACTTATAAAATCAATCACGTTTAAAAAAGGAATTTGACGAAGTTTCTCGCATCACTATTTTGTTTCGAATTCATTGCGCGAATGGTAATAGAATCAAAACATGTAAATATTAATGTGCCATATGTTGCAAAGATTGGACGCGCTATTATTATTAATTTGTTGCAAAATTTTATATATTATAGTATACATATACGCGAAATATTAAATTAATTTAGAGAAATATTTTAAATTATTGCTTTATTATACGCTTAAAAGCGGACTATGACACCTCTCAGTCTTCTTTTTCTTTTATTAAATTGTTATATATTTTCCATACACAGATTACTCTGCTGTTTGGATTCGCAGCGCTGTTAAAATCATCGATTGCAGCACCGGATAGTGCAGGAATAGTAGAAATGGAGAATGGATTGGCATACGGTAAGTCAGGCTTCTACTTCTCGATTTTATAACAAATTCAAAAGAAATATATATAAATGTTAAATAAATATTAAATTTATTTCGGTATAAAAAATTTTATATTTGTAACAATATTCTATATGCGTGCATTAGAAATATTTTAAAATTGATAATATCCCTAAAGAGAACAGAAACAAATTATTAGAGACATTTACAATCTATATTTTAATAATTACACACACACATTTTTAAATATTGTTAAATATATTTCTCAAGTAAAAAAAATGAAATATATTTCTGCTGTTGTCTAATTTAGATCAGACTCCAACAGAAAGCAGCACCAGATTATTTGTAACTGAACTGCTTTACCTTTCATCTAATACAAACAGTGGTATACTAGATATATGCAGCCACACACACACATCAAACAATTCTGTAAATTTATTTACTTGTTTTAAAATTAAAACTATGAGCTGTTTCAGAATGACGTAATAATTGGCACTATTTTATGCATTATTCTTCGAATTGTATAACAAATGTACATGCAATTATTTATTCGTCTTGCAAAATTAATTCAACAAGCTAAATGATTTTCCAGGCTGATATTGAAAAAACTACTTTGCATTGCTTGTTTTTGAAAATCTTTCGAATTACAATGATTTTATATCTTTTTCTCACAAAATATCTGTTAAAGAAATTTATTATTTAAAATTTTGATCCGCAATCAATAAAGATTTATAATTTACAATTAAAAGTGAATTTAATAAATGTCAAATTAATTTATAATATCGTCAATTTCTAAAATTATTAATTTGTGAAAATAATATGCATTTATTGGTAACACATACATTAAATCGGAGCTTTAAAATCTTAATTTCAAACAAAATTAACTGTTTTATTATATTTAATCATAGTAATATTTAATTATATTAAAATATTATATTTAAGCATATTTAACATAATATCTGAAATAATAAAATAATATCTGAAAAATAAATATTTTTATCAAGTGAATATAAAAGAAGAAAAAAACAAGATATGAAAAAAAATGTAAATAAAATACACAATTGTGCAATTTTTTTATTTACATTATAAATGCAACAGTGATGAATCATTTAATATAATGAGTACCGATTGTATCATCCAATAGGTGGGATTCCGTACGGAAGTGTAAGTGGCATGCTCGCGAAATATCCGGGATACGGGCAGATTAACGCACAGTTTCAAGCCAGACAATTAGACATTTTGACTAGTACTCAACGACCGATAGTTATCACGCCGAATCTCCGAGCTACACGACTGGTGGGAATTTCACATCGCCCCATACAAATCTACAATCTTCGTGGAGTCATCGCACCCGGAATTGTCGGTACAATTAGTCAAATTGGTTATTAATCCGTTTGACTGTCCCGTTGACCTCACTATAATCATCAGACATTCAGATAAATTAGTCGATCTGGCTTCCGTCTTCTTGCTATGATTTTTTTCAAGAACGCATGTCAAACTGTTCAAGATTGCCATCGTAAACTTGTATTCTTACAACACATTATCTATTAGCAATTATAACTATAAAATAAAAATTTCTACTGACTGCGATGAATCACTATTAATATACTAGTTGAACAGTTTACACGTAATTATCGTACATTGTGAATATAATAATATTCATCATTTAAGAATATGTTTTTTAATTGGAGATTGAAACGTTGAAATGACATATTTTATACATATATATACCATTTTGCATCTATGTGTGCCATCATTTTCATTATCGTATTATTTATATTTATAACATTATTTATATTTATAACATTCATAGTACAAAAATATAAAAATATATGCTTGTCTTTGAAATGTTGTATTATTATTAATTTAATCATAAATTTTAAATAATAATTAAATTATATGATAAATATCAAAATTGCGAACACATTATTTACTTATAAAATCAATAATATTTAGAATTTTCTCAATCTAGATAATTGAGAAATAAAGAATAAAATTTTGTAAATTTTGTAAATTATCCTGATGTTTGAATTGAGGGTAAAGACACCCTGATGATTGAGGATAAAGACATTTAAGGAGAGAAAGTATAAATGACATCGAGCACGACGTCTGTTTCTTAGTAGTCACGAGCCGCACGCACGATGCATCACGCGTCGCACGTGAGTATACAAAAAATCGTTTCATATAAAAAAAATCGTTTCATTGCACAGGGAACAAGTAACGAAATCCTATAACGAAATATCATAATGATTCATTGTAACGCGATAAATCATAGATGTCAGAGATTTTCCGAACAGATATGTGTGAAGTGTTACAAATTACGGAATATTTATCTTATGATTTACATTATCTGAATACGCGAGTCATTATCCCAGTGTTGCGAAAATTCACAACAGATGCAGATCGGTCTTTTGATTGTAAATTGTGGAAGTTAATCTCAGCGTAATTTAATAAACGAATAAATGGTTAAATTTATAGCATCGCGAGTATATTATTATGAGTATTTTATTATGAGTATATTATTACTTTATTTTCTCAATATTGCAGGATATATGTGTAATTGATATATTTTGTAACCGTTGCAAAATAATGAAGTTATAAATTCAACTTTATTGTTCATATATTAAACTGTCAAAAAATATTATTAATTTATTTATTTGCATATAAGCAAAGTCAAAAATAATTTATTTGCATATAAGTATGTAGATTTATTTCATGTAAAAAGAGCTAATATGCAAATTACTTCTTTAAGATGCGAAAAGAACTGCAGTTTCATCATTTACATTAAGCCCGGTAGGTAACGTACGTTTCGTAATCTGCTTATTCTCGTCTTGGTTAAATTTAAGAAACTTAAATAAATTACACCGAGTTTAGAAATAAATTACACAAAAGAACTTAATAATGTGTCAAACGTATCATCGCAATATATAATTTCATAAAAATATAAAACGTAGAGACGTCACAATTTAATATCAAATCACGATAATGTGTGATTAATATTGTATCAAAAAGTGGAAATAAATGTGCGAAAATTTTGTGAATAAATGCATATCCATAAATGAGGATTTAATTTCCTTTCGCGCTGGAGAGGCAAATTATTTTTCCATTACAAACTCATCAATTACATTTTGTAAAATTTCTAATATTTTATTTTATATGATTATGTGCGATATTATTTTATTGCAAAATTATATTACTAATATATACTAATATATACTGTTTTTTTTCCTATATCTTTTTTTAAGTATATTTTTTATTTAATTAGATTCTTTTGATTTATTGAAAATTTCATTTTTCTGATTAAATTCTATAGGAATATATAAAGAAAGAGTAGTATAAAAAAGAATATAACTTAGAAAGTATAAATGAGTACTTTATGATGTAAATTTTTATATTAATGTTATAGTATGTCGGAAGTCGTGTCATTCACTTTTGCGCGGATACTTACATTAAAACGTCTTCAAATTATACCCTGATAACTAAGTATTTTATAAAGTATAGGATAATATAGGTAGTGAACACATTTATACATAATATAAATGCATAGCGATGTACCTTCTCTTATAGAGTCTTACATAAATCAGAAGAAAATCTCCAATTACAAGTTCCGTTGTTGAATTTCTCTTCTTGGGGGAATTTTATAGTATTAAAAAATTAAAATACATTGAAATTAAGATTCATGAATCACTTTCTCGGAATTTCAACTGGAGAAGCTTCTCTTCATTCATGTCGCAAAAGTTACTTCTGCAAACTAACTTCACCGGAAGGCCCATATATCCATGAACAACGTTTCCTCAATAGACATATCTCGCAAAAATACGATTGGTGTAACCGGCATATGTACTGGTTCGATTCTATTATTATAAGAATCGAGTTCCGCACGATGTGTCGCGATAATAAGCGTGTCCAGGACTGATATTTTGCACGATCGTGTATGTACGATGCTTTTCGTTGAGATTTTACACAACCGCTGTACCTGCTTCTGGAACGATTCGTTGATCATCGAATTTATACGCATACGTATCTCCTTTTACGCAATAACGAATAAAACATAATGCTATCGCACCGGTCACGCTACTCGTATCACTATGCGTTATGCAGCTCGTTATTTCTTTTGCAAAGTCTCTGACATCGAATTTCGTTTCTGTGGATAGTTGAAAATTACCTCATGCTTAAATATAATACATCAAGGAAAATAATCTTTTATTTATTTTGATATTTTATGTTTAATATTATATATATTATTTAAAAATAATCTTTATATAACACTCTAATTTTACATTTAAGATATGTAATCATTATTTTTGTTTTTATCTGAGATATTTTGCAAAGCAATTGAACGATAAGAATTTACTTGTGGATTTTCGCTAAATATAAATCGATCATTGAAAAAGTTATCGCAAATATTTTCTATTATCTAAATATTCTGGAAGAAAAAAAATACATCAATTTAATTATGCGATTATAGAAATTATTTATAAGTAGATTATTGATATTGAAAAAAAGATAAATATTCGAAAATGCATATAAATTAAAACTTTTATTAAAGTATTTATTAATTTATTCATCTAACAATTTTATACAATCACAGCATTGTATTGTATGCTATATCTTCTTCCGTTACAGATACTGATACATTGCATCGCATTTTGGTGCGCGATAAACAGTGGTAGAACAGCAAGAAGTGCAGTCAGTAAGCATAATACTTTTTCGAGATTTATCACAAAATTATGTTTTCGTAAACATTATTTACTATGCACATATATCAAAATTCGGAAAAACAAACGAATGTGATGAGCCCCGATCATTAAACTATATAGATTATAAAAAGTACTTCCTGTTAAATTCTTTTGCAAAGAATATATAAAATTTAAGAAAGACGGAGAATCAAAATTTATTCTAACATATTTTCTTCAAATTCTGTTATAATTTTTATTCACTAATTAACTCTCTCTTCAACGCAGGCCCAGATATACTAGCGAATTTCGCTAAGAATGTAGCCTCAGTGTTGTCGCCGGCGATATTGGGCGATATACAATTTCGCACCAATAGATCATCCTTTAAATCCAGTCTGACGGTACCTGCTAGTTTAAATGACGATGATCTGGACTCACCTTCAATCGTGGACAACATAGTTGACAAAACGTCAAATGCACCCACGTATTACGGCCCGCAGTCTTATCCCTACAACGATCTCTACGAGAATTCTGCCGCAGAACCTGAAGGAGACTCCGAAGCAAACGAACCACTCGAAGGATCTGTACGAGATGAGCCCTATCTGCGTCAAGAGCAACCAAATTTTTACAGATCTTACGATTTCTCAGCGAACGACGATCTCGAAGTGACTCAAAAACCTGCTAATATCGAAAATATTGAGCCATCATTTGGCAACATCGAGGAATCATCCACCAATCTATATTCATCTTATCACGATGCTGGGTTTGACAAAGCAGCTTTCGGCCACGGACCCTTCCTGACTAAATCCTACGCAGGCTTCCACGGATTCGGACCTTATGGACACTTTCACGGATATCATAATCACCATCATCATCATCATCCATATGGTGAACCGCCATCGGATACAAGCTCGGAGGAGAACAACGGAACTGATCATCGAGGTTACGGTCAGCCTTATGGCTACGGCAACCATGGCTATCATCCTTATTCTCCGTTTCCTTATGGGGGATACGGTAATCATGGTCCGTTTTACGGGCCCTATGGTAGAAATGGAAATAATTCTTCTGAAAACGGGCGGAACAGACATTACGGACCTTACTACGACGGTCCCGACTTCTACGGACCTCCGCGTTACGGCTACAATGGCCACAACAATGGCCACAACAATGGTAATAATAATAATAATAATAATAATAATAATAATAATAATAATAACAGACAAACTGAAGAGCCAGCCGAGAATGGCGATCAGAATAACTCGACAAGAAATGGTTACCCGCATCCTTATGGACCTCCTTTGTTCAAGCCGCTCCTGGGAGCTTTTCATCTTCACGGCCTTCCGTCCCCTTTCAACCTGCTGCCCTACGACCACTTCCACGGAGTGCTCAAGGGCGGCCCTGTCGGGGTTGGCCACGTTGGCTATCCCATTTATGCCGGTCCTTATCCGATTGGCTTTCCATTCCATCCTTACGGGCCTTTCTTTCACGGTAAGAAATATCTACCGCCGAAAAGCAAGCCCTCCGACTCGGGCGAATCCGGCGAGTCAACGGAAGCACCAGCTGGAGAGCTTGCGGAAAATGAAAATCCCGAACGGATAATTGCACTTAATCAGGAAGAAATAGCGCTGGCTCCCACTTCGAATCGATACAACACATCGAAACAGAATGGGCTGAAACGAATCAGTTTGGTTAATTTTGAGAACCGGAAGATCTGATCTCTGGAATTCTTTGAATTTGATAAAAAAAAAATAAAATAAAATTACATTGTACTGGAAAATATATAAAGAAATTAAAAGAAATAAATAATATATAAGGAATTTAAAATTATTGTTCTTTTTTCTTAGGATAAGTTGTTCACGAAAAATATACAGTTAGTAAAAAAAAATAAAAAATTAGGAGAGATATAAAATATATAATTTTAATTTTAAACAGAAACTATAAAATATATACTTTAAACAGAAACTTCCTTCTTTTTAATTAAAATGTAGAAGAAAGAAAAGAGAGAGGTATTATAAATTTAAAAATATATTACAAGTAGTATTTTTCATATATTTTATTCTTCTTCTGTCAGGTAAGTGATGCTTTAATGCTATTGTTGTAATATCCGTCTCGTTAAAAAAATAAATTATAAAATTAATAACAAAATTGACACAGACAGAAAAGTATTATGATTTTTATTTGCTACCGCATTGCATGATTTGTTTGAAAGAGAGAGAAGTTGATAATTAACGGGCGCACTAATTATGGACGCTGCGCGACACGCACATTTATATTTATCATCGGTTTTTATTACAGTGTTTTCCCACGATTATGATATAGAAAATATTCTCATGATTATTGCTGGCCTTTATCTGTGCAATTATTTCTTTGTCTCGACAATAATGTATGGGGCATGCATGGTCCAGTAATTTTCGTGGCCTCCATAACGATTTTGCATATGCGTAGCGTTTACTGCGTATCATCAACGATACAAAACGTAATTATGTAAGATACGCAAAATTAGAAATATTTAATTTGCAGACAATTATTTCTATGAAAAAAGCTATTAACAAATTCTAAACGTTTATTTATTTAATTCTTTAAGTATAAAGATATAAATATAACAGAAGGTAAATACAATCATATAATTTTAAGACGTATTTTGTTTTAATATATTATTTTTATAATTACACAATTATTTTGATATTTGAAATTTATTTATAATTGATATTTAATTATTAAATAGAAAATTTTAAAAATGTTTTTAAAGTCTCCAAGAAGATTAAAACGTCATAAAATAAATTATTGTGACGCACAATTCAAGGTAAATACATAACAATTTATATAACATGCAAAAAATTCTTCGCTTAGAATATCGATCGACACATTCGATCTCGTTTACTAGGAACGGAAATAAGTTAACTCGATGTGGATAATCGACTGTGAAGGTAAAGATAACAAAAAAATATACAGATAAAAATAAAAGCAGTCATGAAATATTTTTATTAATGATGTTTCAATCAATTGAGATGTATATATCTATTATCTTTATTATTCTTGCAAAATCTGTATAACAATAAAATATGAAGAAATAGAAATATCATATCATAAGTTATTAAATAAATCAGCGGAACAAATAATAGTTTTAAAAATTATTTAAAATTTTTAGTATATATTAAACGAATTCTTTCTTGTTACTGTATGTATAAAATCTCAACGATACATTGAGAATATGCATTAAAAATATTTATCACATATTTATTAGGTAATTTCTCCCAAAATATGATTTTTTAATACATATGTATTACAATATATATTTTCTGTTTATTTTATACGAGAATTATGCAAGCTTTATATGATTTTCATATATGATAAAGTGATGCATGTATTCCACTGAAACATGATTGATAGAATAGAATATATCCTCTAAATCTGATAAAAATAAACCAGTATATTTGCTGCAGTAGGATCCATGAGAAAAAATATGAAGGCTCTGTCGAATTAATTATTTTTATCGATTTAGCAAATTCGGCTCATATATCTTGACTGTATGTCCCATTGCAATTAATAAATCATTATAATTTGGGGTCACTTCATATTTTAAATACGCCTTAGTTTTAAAGGATTACAAATAATACGATTTTTGTCTCGAAATCAACATTAAATGATTAAGCAATCCAGAGCAAAGATTTCATATCTTAATTTTTCTCATTTTTCAATTCATTCTTTTGTAGATTGCAAGAACCTACCTAAGAATATCATTACGAAATTGGCAAATCGGACGCGCATATGTCATTGCGCGGGCCCAATGTATCAACATAATTTCATCAACTATACATTTTGTAACAGAATACCAATTTGCGCCATCGCAGATCTCCCAATGTCTGTCACCTTTCTTTTTATTTCGGTTACGATACTCGAGAGCTTCTATTTTTCCATAGCACTCCGACCTACTGCTGGGATTTACCCTCGACGGATCCGGACATTACTGTCGGCGATAAGCAATTAACGATTACATTATAGCGGCATTAAGTATTGTAATTGACGATTGCGATGTATGATTTTCTGCCGTTAATGATAGGGTTACGGCGCCGCGGACACACGCGAGCAACCGCGTCGGGGAAGAAATTTGGATGTCAAGGCATCTTGTCGGGCGGGCACTCACGTGACTTCGTCACACGTTATTGTACATTGTTGTTTCATAATGCAAAGTCGCAACTCACATAATCTCAGGGTAACAATGTTTTCTATTAGCACAACAGGCGGAGGCCAATACGGGGCTCGGAAAAGTGTACCGCTCGTGGGGGGTCCACTGCCTCGCAAAGGGACTTCGTCTTTGTTATAAAAGAACCTGTATCGCAGAAACGATAGATAGTGGTGTTCGGCGACGACAGATGAGAAAAAAATAGGTGCGGTCGTTAACAAAACGTCAGCTGGACTATATTTGCAATCACGAGAAAGAATGGCGTCTCTAAAGATTGTAAGTGCAAGAGAACTTGATTCGTGATTGATCTAGAAGTTAAGTATTACGGTTTTATTTAACACACTGTGACACAAATCTTTTTTTTGCTGATTGAGAAATATTTTGAACTAAAGTTTATACATAATACATATGTGAATATTTTAATTATAATATAATTAATATAAGTAAACTTATGAATTCTTAATATTATTATATGTATATTAGAGTAAATTTTACATTGCATAAATATATTATCTATTATTGAAAAAGACGAAATTTACTTTATATTTCAATAGGATATAAATAGAATCTAAAAAAATACATTCTGAAATAATAAATTTGATTGCATGATTATCGTGCCGTAAAGACATGTGCGATAAGCAATTCAACAATTAATTGTTACGTATAAGACTTGTTATTATCTTTATCATAAAAAATATTTAATTAATGAAATGCGATATTACATGCATTTAAAAATGTATCATATTTTAAAACTTTGTTTTCTATTTTTAAATTATTTTATCTACATATTTAAAAATCCTATGAAAAATTGTTTTAAACCTTGATTTTATATCGATCGGTTTTATATCGATTATATATCGATATAATCGATATTTTTATATCGATTTATTGCAAGCATAAAAAAATAAGCATATTACATGAATTTTTTTTTATTCATGGTATTAAAAAATATTTTTTAGATTTATCTTAACAATTTTATACATATTTGAAATTTGCTTAATAAACTGATTTTTTTATTTGTTTTGATTTTTCAGTATATTGTTTTATTTTTGGCCATTGCAATCAGTGTGGCAGTTGCAAAACCAGGATATTTAGGCTACGGATATGGCTTCTATCCGTACTCGTACGGTTATAGGTATCCATTCTACGGCTATGGCCACGGTGGTTATGGTCACGGGTATGGACATGGATATGGTCATGGTTATGGATATGGTATGATTTATGGTAAAATCTACACAATTTACAATATTATCGCAATCGCATGGCAGGAAAATACCATTTTCTTCATCACTCTTGCGTATATTGTAATAATTTAATGTAACATTTTAATATCTAATATGTAAATAATAATTTATTATTTACATATTATACAACACACACACACACACACATAGTAATTTTTCTTTATTTAATTCTGAATAATTTAAATGTAAAAAATATACAAAAATATATTTGCAATAGTATATATTATATGTATATGTACGTCAATGTATTCAGTTTATTAATTGCTAGTAGGATAAATAAATGACTTGTAATGATGCAATATTATTCAGGTTCTGTATGATCCAACAATTTTTTATTACACAAGTTTACATTACGCAAATTGTACAAAATAGCTTATATATGCACACTATGCATTCATGACAAAGAAATCATTTATGTTCAGAACGTGTACACACACATGCGCATTTAACAAAGAAATCGTTCACACAAAAATGTTAAAGTATTTCTTCATTGCTATTTAGGATATCCGTACGGCTATGGGCATTACGGTCATTATGGCTTTTATTAAGGACATAAAACGATGTCTTTCTTCTGGATTCTCTGGAACATCATCCGAAGAATGAGCTGAATTCAGAAACAATATTCTATCATATTCAATTTATCGCTTTTTCTCTATTATATATTTTTATCGTCAAGTCTGATTGAGCGCCAAGATTAATATAAGATTAATATGTCTGTGGAAAAAATTAAAAACAAAGCTTCTTTTAACGAATTATAAAATCGCATAACATGTTATATAAAACACTCATATGTCACATATATAAATATAATCCTATTATAAAATGTGAATATATTTTAAAGAAAATAAATTGTGCATTATTGAAAATTAAATTTGATCGTCAATAATGATAATTAATAATAGTTAATTAAATTAACTATTATTATTATTACATTTTAGTGCTGTTAATACAATAAATTAATAACTATTCAATTAATATAATCGGTGAAAATTCAATGATCAGTCGCTTTACTTAGTGCTGTTAATACAATAAATTAATAACTATTTAATTAATATAATCGGTGAAAATTCAATGATCAGTCGCTTTACTTTTAAAAATACGAAAGATAGTAATTTCTTCGTCAACCACAAAAGTAGATGTATATTTATGCGAATGATTATGCAAAGCATGACAGGTGCGATTGATCATGAATTGTTTTTAGTGTACTCAAAGAGAAACACGCATTCACTTATGCAATTTTTATTGACATCGTGTCTTCCTAGAGTTTATTCTAGTTTCTACTTGCTAGTTTTTATTTTAGAATACGTACACTATAAGGATCTCTTTGTCTTTTTTATTATAGGTCAACTGTCACTTTCTACAAGTAACTTGTCTTGTTTTCTCTTTTCCCTCTTCCCTCTCTTCTTCTTCTAGTGATGTATCATGGTTACAACCATTTGTGTCGAAGACTAACTGTGTAACATCAAATGCTTCATGAGGCCCATGCGGCTACATTTTTCAGATATTTCATTGAAAATACAAATTAAATTTCATGTTTGATGATTTTTTTTACGTGAATTATACCGCAATATTAGAAAATATTTATAATGCGAATTAAAAAAATTCACATTGTGATACTGTTAACTATTTATAGCTCTGAATATTTAACCCTTAACGGTCGTAAGTCACCTCTGACGTGACAACAGTACTCTGTCGCTGCGGTAGCTAGCGTCCGATAAGGGTTAATATTTTATAATGTATTAATTAAATTATAAGTCTAAATATCAAGAGAATAAATATGACAAGGAGAAACTCGAGAGAGAGAGGATTAGAATTAAATTAAAGAAAATTTGCTCTTATTTGCCAATTTTGACCTAATTTCTACTTATTTATTTCTTAACAATTAATTTTATTTATTTATTAACTATAATTAATTTTTAAAATTCAAGAAACAGAACATTTTGCATTTATTTCATCATAGTGTGTTAAATATTTTATATAGATATATTGATTATAAATAACAGATTAATTATTACACTTTCGTGACGTAGGTATAGCACTACTAGTATTTAGCTGCCATCACCTTGTTATTCGTAATGACGTTGGAACAAGAGAATAATAACATGAAACGCTCTATTGAATTCATTTTTTAAATGCGATCGCGACCAAAAATTAATTTTTATAAATAATATGTAACTACATATATCATGACGATAGTTCTCAAAGCGTATATTTCGCATAATTTATTCATTTAATCAAAGAAGAATTGTAGTGACAAAATTATAAATTATTATTTTGTTGAGATTATGGATTTAAAAAATTTTTTTAAGAATATATATATATATATATACTTAAAAAATAAAAAAAAATAAATATTATCCATAAAAGAAACATGTAATATATCTATTTTGAAATTATTTTTTGAAAATATAAATGATAAATAACTTATAAATTACTTACCGCATAGCTTTCTCGTTATTCCGTATGTCGATGTTTTTCTAAATCTCTTCTTCCTCTCTTGTTCATCCTTTGCTGTTTCTTCGTGGCATTCATTCACTCACGAAAACATAATTAATTATGATTAATCATATACGCAACGATCGCAAGACATTGCACTCCCGATCGCGGAACAAACGTACTAAATATGCACTATTATATCATAGGAGAGCATATTACGTTTCGATATTAATCGCGCTTGCGGTTTAGAAAGAGAATTCGATGGTATACGACGTATTCCATATAGCTACTTTGCTGCTCGAGTGTCGCTATGAGAATGATAACAAGGTCGTGAATAACAAGGTCGTATGTTAACAGTAGCGCGCTATACGTTATCAAGATCGAACACCGTGTTATTGTCCATTTATTATCGAAATATTATACGTATTTTAACATATTGTATATGTATATACACGGAATGTTATAGAAAAATATTTTAGATTATAGATTAATTATTTATATTAAACGATTGAGACGTATTGCAGAATTTTTCGTTATGTTAATTATTCGGACCTGTGATTTGATTGTTTTATATATTACACGTTTTTAATCCGAATTATATTTAATCGTCGAAAAGTACAAAAATAAAATTTCATTTTATTTTATGTGTAAAATATTTCGACACTTTTTAGTAGACACTCCGTCAAATTCCTTTTCTAGACGCGACCGCGATCAGTATCGAAAAACTATTTATTATAATAATATAATTAATTCTCTTTTATAAATAATGTATAACTAATACTTTTATAAATAATGTATAACTAATACTTGTATATATTCGAGATAAACGTTTTCGAAGTGCGTATTTTGCATAATTTATTCATTTAATTAAGTAGTAAGAATCGTAGTAACAGAAATCTAAAATAATAAATTCGTTTCGATATAAAATTGATTTTTATGAGCAAAAATTATTTCTTTAATGATGTTTAGAGTCAAATATAATTCGTCCGCGATGTTTTATCGTTTTATTTTCCGATCATTTAAATATAATTCGTATCGAAAACGCGCAGTAAAACAATCGAATCGTAGATCGAAATAATTAATATAATGAAAGGCTTCGTGATACATTAATTCTTTAACAAATAATTACATAATTAATCTATGTATAATCTAAAATACTCTTCTATATTTTAATATTCTGCGTATACGTGTTAAAATACGTAAAATTTTTCGATAACAAACGGACAATAACACAGCGTTCGGCCTTGGCGGCGTATGACGTACTGTGTTTACATGTCACGGCCTTGGTATTATTCGTACGGCGACGTTCGGGCAATAAGGTAGTGATGCGAAATAGTTCGTATATTGTCGAGAGAGAATTATTAATTTAAAAAATATAAAATATAAATTATTAATTAAATAATTGATTACTGTATCATGACTTTCAATTGCATCAATCTTTCGATCTTATAATTTGTGTTAATATTCATACGTTATACATATATTAATATGAAGAATTAGCATTTGTAATAAGTAGCGCATAAATTTATGTAGAAGTTGAACGAATCATTCTTCTCTCATGTTTCCTTAATTCGATAAAATGCATTTCTCGTGTAATTATTCCGATCATATATAGTGATCGGGAGTGTCGTGCAAAGGATCTCGCGATCGTTGCGTATATGACTAATTTTATTATTAATCGTGTTTTCGGAAGTGAATGTGAATGCTACGAAAAAATAACAAAGGACAAACAAGAAGGAAAAGAAGATTGAGAGTGGAAAAGTATCGGACAACGTACGGAGCATCACTATGCGGTAAGTAATTTATAAATTATTTGTCATTTATATTATTTTCAGACATATTGTTTGCATTTATAATACGAGTATTTTTTCAAACTCGATTTATCAAAGGCGCATTTTATATATTATTGATATATCGTGATGAAAGCAAGCAACATCATTTGCATAAGAAGTAAATATTTGCACATTACATACATGTATATATTCTTAATTCTCAGTAAAGTTATAAAAAGTGATATTATAATTAATATATATTAATATTATTTCACCACAATAATTTCTGTTCACATTTAAATTATATTGAAAATACGTTTTAGCTTTATCTTCTAAAAAATATTATTTGCAAATTTTAAAAATATATTCATAATTCTGTATAAATAATTAGTAAAGAATGTTATAAAATTTGAAATGCAATACTTTTTTAAATAAAATCTTATCAAAATTACTGTTATTGGGAGCAATCAGGAAAATCGGGGATTCATTCCTTCCTGTAGCAGGATTTCTGACATTTAATGAATCATTTAACTTTTCTTTGTGGATTGATTCCGCGGGGCCCAGAATAAAAATAAGACAAGTTGAAGTCGCTTTCCATTTTTAGGATTGGTCTTCTCTCTCTGTCAGATATTAACCAGCGTGTCACTCGGCAGAGGGATTTTGATCTGGCTTAATCGTTGGGTCAGTTATCCTTCATTGATTGTAGCAATAATACGATTATTTTATTTTTTTCTAATCTAATTATAAAGCTTATTTTATCCTGTTTGCAATTGTCCACAAAATAAATTGTATACCTTATTTTTGATCGCGAAATTTTTGCATAAAATGCATATTTAAAAATAAATTTAGGATTAAATTCTGCATTTGATTCCTTATGCACATTATAACTGTAAATTATAAAATACGCCTCTAAATGTCGGAATATTTTTATTATCCTATAAAATGATAATAATTACATCGTGCGTATAATATTATATAAGTTATTTTGTATCTTCTTTTTAATTACATATTTCGTATTAAATTTTGCATAATATTTTAAATAAAATTTCCTAATATAATTTGCAATATATTTTCTATATTATAATTATATCAAAATATACATTTTTGTATTATGTTAAAATATATTATATTAAAAATCATATTTATTACTATTTTGCATTTTATTTGTAAATTTGTATTGAAATAAAGTTCACAATTATAATAAAAATTTTGTTTTTTTATATGGTATTTCCATTTTAACAAAAGCATAAAAATAAAATTTTAGAGATATTTTAGAAGAGAAGAAGATACAAATATTTTAATGTCATCTTATTAAAAGTTTAATTAATTTATCATACGGCTATAAATAGTTGAAGGTCTTCTCTCATATCTTTGGTCGTACCAAAAATGCATGATAATGATTTGACTGTGTCCTTCGGAATTTTTGAACTCCAATGATTGAATGTGTTGTTGATGAAGAATGTGGAAAATAATATTCTAAACGATGCAAATACATGATTATTCTTAAATGCATATAATACATTATCAATGCATTTTAAGTGATTTAGACATTTTAAGATGTATAATATATACATATACACACATATATTTTTTTAATTAGCTCGAACATGAAGCATGTTTTTCAAGTCCGCAAGAATTATTTTCGATCAAGATGCGAGACTTTAACATTTATATAGCTTATAGCTGATGGGATAATGAGAATCAAATCTGTATTTAAATTCTTAGAAACTCGTGAAATCAATGTTTATAGACTCGCTACAAAATTAGTCGATAAAATCTATAGTTCATGGACGAAACGAAAACGAATTAGTCTAATCCAAAAACCGAGGTTATCGCAATTAATTTTAATATAAAGATATAAATTATGGGAATACATAACGTATGCTTGTCAATAAAATTTTATTAGAAGATAGAAAAATTTTTATTCTTTAGATTCTATACTTATAATAAATTTATAAAGACATACACACACACATACACACACACACACACATAAAAGCAATCAAAAAGAAGATCTCAATCAAACTTAACAATTATAATTTCATCGACAATAGTGATTTTTAAAATTATTTATGTTAACATGGATTTATTAGATATTAAAACGATTAAAAATGAGAATAAATAAACTACATTTCTGTGAATATCAAAATAGTTTTTCGTGCATTTATTTAATTATTATTAATAAGCCTCATTTTCTTATTCAGAAAAATTTATAGATAAATATCGCGAATTTTATGTGTGATCGAATCCCACGTTTCTGAAATTATAGCTCATATAAATAATCAATTTTGCGATCAAAGACGCGTACAATCCTATTTATTAGTCTATCTTTAAAAGTTTTATAGTTACATATATATATATTTGTCTGATTCATGTTTTAAATAAAATAATATTTAAGTAGTTTGCTTTATTAACTCTGTTTAATATGATTGCGCACATTTTTAATTTAACAAAAATGTTGTAAAACTTGATAGAGGTACAACGCAATCGCGAGTAGTTTGGCGTTACGTCAGCTATCGTATGATAATCATCGACTTCTAAATTCACTCGTTGCTTAATTGTACAACAGGAATAAAATGAGGCTTGGTGTTGTTGGCATTTTAATATCCATATATCAATTTTTTGGCGAATTGCAATATAAATTTCAATACTTTTGTTTTTTTGTATAGAATATAAATAAGATGTAATAGATTATGACTATCATGACATTTGAGCAAGTTTGATTTATTCATTGATTATTTATTGATTATTAATTATTTGTATTTTTAAATAGCGAGAAAAAGAGAAAGATATAAAAAAAGTGAGAACGATGGTTACATTATATTAAATTTTAAATAATATACATATTTTGAATAACATAAAGTTGCAACATTTTACAACCATATCTTATTTATATTTTATACAAAAAGATAAAAGTATTAAAACTTATAGTGCAATCCAAAAAATTTGATATATGCATACCATACATATATATTTTTTTTGCAAATTCAATAGTGTAAGTTTTAAATATTTTTTTAAACTTTTAATTATGAAATAATCTACTCAAATAACATTATCGTAATATTTCAACGAGATACTATTCATAACGCCATTATCAAACCCACGTTTTTTTTTAATGGGAGAAATTCATATGCACCATTTAGCGATGCAATCAAAATTCCTCTTTTTTAGTCGCATGCAGATCCTTGAAACTCATAAAATCATAATTTTCGAATATTTGTCAATGGCTCATTTCCATGATCAAGAATAAATACGGAGTCCTTCAACTGTCGTCATTCAGCATCTATCTTCGGTTGGTTCGAAGTATTGGAATATCGTAGATAACTTTCTTACGAAATGTTTATTCTCATTCCCTCATTTTTTTCTCTATATTTCTCTTTCTCGCAATCTTATGTATATATGTGAAAGAAGAAGAATTATAGCATCTTCTCGCAGATGTCTCGCCCTTGGATAATCATCACATTCGAATGTTCACCCCACTAACTAGTCAAATAAATCCTATAAATGCTTTCGGTAGTCTATAGATGAAGAAGTTATTTCTCGGGATACGTTCCTGAGTGAAAAGCATGTATTCTCGTTTTAAAGTGTCCGATTGTTTCGATCTTTTTCTTTAATGATTGTTGCGACAAAAAAAATGGTAAGTAGCAGTGTATCACAAATCATGGACTTAAAGTGACATGAGAGAAAATAGATACGGACAATCGCGGAGGTGGATAAACTTGAAAGAATTGCGAGTTCTTTTACTGTCGGAGAAAACACTTGAAAAGTGAAATAAGTGATCTTGTAGAGAATCATCTACTCTCGAAAGTCGAAGTCAAGAGATGAAAGAACAATATTGAAAAAGGGCCAAAATTTGCCTGTAAGGGGATTGTATGAAATCGGTATATCTTTATGTTTTTGAACCTGCTGAACTCGAAAATGAAGCTTAAAATTGTCCAAACACCGGGGAAAATTGTGAAAATGCAATTTTTTTACAGAAAAGCCGCGTTTTGCAGCAAATGTTTTTTAACGAACAAATGGCAATTGTAAACAAAAATAGTCTTTTTTTTTTAAATAGTATGCAGAATGTGTTATTTGAACGTAATCAATCTTCTAATGCAATAGCTCTTTTTTTATTTTTAATCTCTAATCTGGTATATTGTTATTTTTTATTTTTTTTATTTTTTATTTATTTATTTATTTATTTATAATATACACAATTTTCCCCGGTGTTTGGACAATTTTAAGCTTCATTTTCGAGTTCAGCAGGTTCAAAAACATAAAGATATACCAATTTCATATAATCCCCTTAGAGGCAAATTTTGGCCCTTTTTCAGCATTGTTCTTTGTACAATTGTTCTTCATCGTTCGTCGATCTTTTATATCCTGAGATTTTTAGAAATATTTACGTCCTTGTATGCGGAACATATCACAATTGGTAAAAATACAAAAACTAAAAGGAAAAGTGATGACATATTTGAAAAAATAGTAAAAATCAGACAATATTACATGAAAAAGAAAACATTCATAAATATCGTATTGCCTGTCAATTTAATTTAATTTTATATATTTCAATTATAATTTCTCGAGTCTGTCATCTTTATTGTTTTATTCAAATATATTATTTTATTTAAATATATAAATTTGCTAAATAATATTATGGAAAATGATAATAATATCCTTGAGTTTTATTTAATCTAATATAAAATCTAATATAAAATCTTATGTAGCACAATTTTTTTTAATTTATAGCACAAATTTATAGCACAAGTTTTTTAGATATTTTTATATTAAATTATAATTTAAAATTTTTTTCTTAAAATAAAATAAAATTTTATTATTTTTCTGCTTCTTGGTATTTAATTGGATATTTCATCTTAAAGATATTCTATTAATTTTTAATAATGAATTTTTTTAATTTTTTCAAAAAAAAAATTTATGCTGTTTTTATTGCTACGTATATATTTTTTTAGGACATTTAAATATTTTAAGATTAAAATCTTATTATATGTGTCATGATAACGCATAAAATTTGCGATACAAATATCAAATGTACAAATCCAATGGTACATATAGTTTTCTCGCGGCAGTTGATAGAAAGACAACTTTTATAGAAATACAATTTTTGTAGAAGTTATAAATATTAAAGATTACTATAATTCTATACTTAACTCGAAATTCTTCTCATTCAATATACTTTTTTTCAAAATTGTCTTCTTACAGTAAAAAAAAGATTTCTTATAAAAAATATTTGATTAATCAAATCGTTTTCGTATGTGAATAGAAAAAAGTAATAAGGACTAAAAATTAAAAATTTGGAATAAATGTGTCAAACTACTCTCAAAGATATAATTATAATTTAAAGATACTTATTTTTATTCGCTAACGATATTACACATTTTTTTGTAATTATGAAATATAATTATTGATTAAAAGTACTTCAACATTATGTTAGCTAGTAGATTAAATAACAACTTTGCTTTATAATTAAGAAATAGAAGGAAGATCCTTTTTTTGTTTTGTAAATATATTTTACAAGTAAAATTTTGATTGTGTAACACTATTTTAAAATATAAAAAAACAAGATGTTTTTAATTATTAAATTCATTGAAATAATAAATTATACTAGAAAGTTTATTAAAAAAATATATGACTATCTATATATATACATGTATTCTTTTTGTGTAACAAAATTTTTAAGAAAAATAGCTTCTCCATACCTGATTTACCAATTTGTTTACACTTTATTTTATAAAAATAATTTAACTTATATCTCTTCTTTCACAAATACTAAATACATTTTACGTAAATGAAACATTATCATCAATTTCCATTCGTATAAAATTCATTTTACGATGTTGACTGATTCATAAATTAATTCCAAAACAAGCTTGCATTGATGACGCAAATACTGTCGTAGTTGGGAAAGATCATTTGTTAGGGATTTATATTTCTGCAATTTCCAGTGATTAAATTAATAAAATATCTATTTCTGCTTAATATATAAATTAAAATAGAAATACTTTCCTGATCAAATAATGCAATTACATTTCTATTAAACAAAAGCCAGTCGTGTAATTTTGTTCAATAAAAAATTATTCATCCATCAAATTGCTTGGTTCGCATATTAATAAAGATGTCAAAAATCTCGTAGCGTAATATAATTGCGTCTTTTCATTAATCTTAGATAAAGCGAATTACAATAAGTGTCTCATTGATTTGCGATCTTATGCAAATTAAATTAATAAAAACTATATCAAAAATAAAAAGAAATATATCATCAAAGATTGAAATTATATGATGGTAATATTTTGGCAATTTTATTATTATTAACTATTTTCACGCTCCTTTGCATAATAATTAATCAAACGTAACTCAGATATTTAACAAATAATTAAACCAATTAGTATCAAGACATAGGATTAATGAAATTCTTACGCAATTGTTTTGCATCGACAATATGTTCAATTAAAATTCTTATTTAAGTTTTTTGTACTAGGACTAAAAATAGACACAAGATTAGAATTCAGGTAATGTCTCATCCTTACAATTATTTAATATTGTTCAGTATGTATAAAAAATTTTTTTATTATCTTATTAATACTTATAAATACAAGAAATTAGGTATTGTTGCATTATCAAACGTTAATCAATAAATAAATAATACACTATATCACATTCGCGAATTTTTTATGCTCAACGTATTACGTAATATTTCGTGGCTGAGATGCGTTATGTAAAATTATCATGGATAAAAAGAACATCGTCGATGAGATTATCCCATAGAGATGATCTTCGATCTATTATGAAAGTATATATGAATGACTCGATTAATTATTTTGAAAAAAGAATAAAAATGTATTTTTATCATTTCAATCGATACATATTTCAAGTAGTAATTATCCAGAAAATTTTAATAGAAAAAGAGTTTAATATAATGTAATTAATATAATGTTTAATAAATATTATTAATAAATATTTAATAATAGTATTTATATGATATTGAATGCTGGTTATATAAATATAGTTATGTAAATATAGTACATATAAAATATAATAAAAAATATGTAACGTGAAAAAAATACAACAAATTAATTATTTGATCGATTATTATAATGTAAGTTATGTTACAGTGGAAATTGCTATGGGTGGCCATTTTAGTGGCCATACTCTCTACGTATTATGCAAATGCAAATGAGAGAAGTAAACGAGTAATAAAGAATAATTATCAAGTTCAAGATTTACAGCCACCAGTTGGTTTTTTTTCGTAAGTATATTCAAACATCTAAAATTTAAACTTTTTGTATAATATTAGTCTAATTAAATTTATTTTTAAAATCTCTGCATCATCTTCATAATCGTGATTAATTTATATAATAATAAATAATAATTTTTTATTAAGTATTATATGTTTGTAAGCTATATAATTATGTTAACAGAAAAAGACAAGATGCCATAGTAGTTGAACCAGCCTTTTCGGGATATGAGTATATAACCCCAGAACCGGATGAATCGGAGGGCTATGTTTATACTCCAGGTGGATATGTTTACGAAACTCCAAATGTTACACTATCTGTTATAACATCAACTACAACAACTACAACGAGAAAGTACGAATATGTTTTATAACTTTAAATATTAACATTATTAATTACAACATAAACATCAGTATCATATGTCATGTCTCTTTTCCGCGAATATTTTATACATATCTCTTAACTCTAACTGTAAAATTTTATGTATTCTTCAGTCAAATGAAAATCATTTTATTGCATCCCGATCATTATTTATCGTTCCAATCAAATCGATTATTCGATCATTTATAATGACAATACATCGACTATTTTAGCATAACGTGATTCATCTCTTTGATATACATTTTGCAGCTTATCTATCTTTTCATCAACGCTATCAATTCACTAATCTTAAGTATCATCATTTAAGGAGATTACCACTTGAATTGTAAGTATAATAACTTTCATTGTCAGATCTACGCCAGGAACTACTTATTTACCGCCGACTAAACCACCTACAACTACACCATCCACGACTACAACCACCACTACGACTACACCATCCACGACAACAACCACTACGACAACTACTACCACACCCAAGCCGATCTATCTGCCCCCGTATGAGCGAACATATCTTCCACCACCGGAACCTCCGAGAGAGTACCTACCAGTACGGCCGACGCCGATACCATATCCAACAGTTAGTTATGGACCGATTCGAATAAAAAAACCAATTACAACAAGTCCGACTGGCAGACCGGCTTCATCACCGACTACACCGCGGCCCACAACGAAGGAGATTTTGATACGAGGTTACGAGTATCTACCTCCCAAGGAATATCTGCCCGCCTTCACATACCGCAAATGAGAGTTGAAAATTTGAGGAGCATTATCGATCAGAGAAATGCATGAATCTTAAATATTAATAATGTTAATATTAATAACAAGAATATTTCATTTAATGGCCAATGGCTGAGTCCAAACATAGAAAAAAATAACAATTTTTATAAGAAAACTATTTGCATGCATAGTTTTCTGTTTTAACATAAAATCTATCTTTCGATAATAATATGAATAGAAACAAAATTATATATTTAATCCTTAATATATAAATAATATATAATCGAAAGAAAATTCACTTAAAATAAAAAAAACTTAAAAAATTAATAGACATAATAAAAAAAATAAGTAGATATAAAATTAATAATAAGTAAATATAAATTTCTAATACATCTATTACAATCTCTAAACACAATTTTTCAATGACAAGTTAATTATATCTAAAATATATCTTTAACAATGAAATGATATTCTTGTGTGCATTTCAAATAAATTGGAAAATAGTTACATTAAACAAAGGATACATTGTAATGATATAGAGTATATACAGGGTGTTCTAAAAAGGTATGTCAAAAATTTAAAGAGATATTCCTCACACCTGAAGGATGAAAAAATGTTATATGGACATAGGTGCGGAAATGCTTATTTTAGGAGTTATGTTGAAAATACTGTTAGCTGTATTACTTACACAAGGAAAAATTTAGGATTAATTATTGTAGACGACAATCGTTTAATTAGGCTTATTTACATTTGGTTTTAATGTGACCTTGAGTATGTTACAATAAATGTTGAAAATGTTCACCATTTTCCTGAATACAAACAGTGACACGTCGACGCATGGACACGTTCAAAAATGCCACCAGTGCGTGATATTCAAGATCTTCGTGACCGTATCACTGCAGGTTGCGAGACAATCCGCGCTGTACGCCAGGCATTTTTGAACATGTCCATGAATCGACGTGTCACTGCTTGTATTCAGGAAAATGGTGAACATTTTCAACATTTATTGTAACTCAAGGTCACATTAAAAATAATGTAAATAAGCCTAATTAAACGATTGTCGTCTACAATAATTAATCCTAAATTTTTCCTTGTGTAATACAGCTAACAGTATTTTCAACATAACTCCTGAAATAAGCATTTTCGCACTTATGTCCATATAATATTTTTTCAACCTCCTCCAGGTGTGAGGAATATCTCCTTAAATTTTTGACATACCTTTTTAGAACACCCTGTATATTAGAGTATATATACCCTGCAATGTACAGTGTAAATAATATATTAGCTATCGAAACGCCGAATAATATAATACTTCAATGAAATTATGAAAATAAACTTATATTCTTTTATAATATTTATTAATTTATAACTAATAAGTAATAACAAATAAATGATGGAAGTAACGCCATTAATGTTTAAGATACTAATTTTTGTTCCTTTTATCAATAGATTATAATATTTAGATAATATTTAGAACACTATTATCTTCTACAATATTATATAATATAATACGAGAATTATATATAGGGATGCAACAATATATATAAGTATATTATTCATGTATCATATATGTAGTTTCTATACACATAATACATTATATATACATATGTATACACACACACACACACACACACACACACACACACACAGAGTTTGACTATAAAGTTTTAGGACTAATTTTATAAAACGTGCCTAAACAGCATCATCTGTCTTTCGCCACTTGAAATCTCCTGCATTAATCTTTAACTACGTCTCTATTAAGTTATCAATATTGGTTCAGTGCAATTTAGTTTTATTCGAATACATCTATACAATCTCTAAACACAATTTTTCAATGACAAGTTAATTATATCTAAAATATATCTTTGTACGACGTGTTTGTTTTGTCTCGTCATGGAAGCGTTAGTTAAACAACGGTATGCGATCAAGTTTTGTGTAAAATTGAGCAAAATTACTATAAAAACAAATAAAAAAGTGCGGAATGAATTGGAAAAAATTCACTAAGAGCGAAGATATTCCGATTCTAAAAGTCAAGAATGAAAACAATACTCATTACTTTCTTTGATGTGAAAGGTATGATTAACAAGGAATTTATTCCACAAGGGACAACAATTAATTTTGAATTTTATAAGACTGGAAAAAATTCTCGCGAGAATCAGTCGCATGTAACCTGAGATGAAAAAGAATGGTGATTGGTTTCTGTTTAATTACAACACTCCGGCGCATAACGTTGTAATCATTTTTTAATATATAAAAACGTGACTGAACTTTATCAATCCTATTCTCCCAATTTGGCTCCTGTTGATTATTTTCTTTCCCCCAAACTTAAAATCAAAAAGAAGCCTAATTGATGATGTGAAGCAGATTCAAAGCAATGTTACAAGACAATTAAACAGCGTCCCAGTTCCAGATTTTTAAAACACCTTATATAAACTGGAAGAGCGCGCCAAGTTCTGTGTGGAATTAGAAGGAATATATATTGAAAAATAAATGATAATATTGAAGATATAATGACTTCTTTATTTTTGGTAAAGATAGTCCTAAAACTTTATAGCCAGACAATGTATGTGTGTGTGTGTGTGTGTGTGTATATATATATATATATATATATATATATATATATATATATATATATATATATATATATTTAGTGATGAATTTTTCTTACCATAATAATAAAAACTAAGAAAAAGTGAAATAATAGAAATATTTTAGACACAATAGAGATAAAAATAAAGATTTGACATCATACATTTTGTTAAAATTTAATTCATCGTATAGCTATAAATAGTTGAAGGCCTCATATTTTCGTTGCGCCAAAAAAATATATTAGTAATGAATTGGTTGTATCCTCTGGAATTTCCGAATTTTTATGAATTCAGGAATGTGTGTGATATTTAAGACAATTTAAATATGCATGATAATTCTTACATATACATGATAATTCTTAAAAATGCATATGCATTATTATTAGTATATCTTAATTATGGAGTTTTAGTTTTAGTTTTTATCTTTTTTGATTTTATTTTAATAATGCAAAAATTTGTGAAATTTTTATACATATAAATATTTATATACATATGTACATAAATATATACATATATATTTATATACATATATATAAATATATTTGGCTGCTTCGAATTTTAAATGTTTTTAAATACACGAAAATTACAATTTTTTAATTAAGATGCGAAATATTAACATTAGGAATGTCTTAATAAAAATTAAATTTGTATTTAAATTTTATAAACTTATAAAATCTCTTAATTTCTGAACTGATCATGAAATCACCTATCAAAATCTATAGTTTATGAATGAGATGAAAAGTAATTAGTTACTTTAATCCAAAGATCAAAGTTGTCGCAGTTAATTTTAACACGAAAGTGTAGAGTTGTAGGAAAAATGAATAATAAATGACATAATAAAAAAACGAAAAAAACATAATAAAAAATGAATAAAAAATGAAAAAACAAATAAAAACGAGTAAAAAACGAAAAACATAATAAAAAAAAACAATCTTGAGGTTAAAGATGAACGCTTGCTAATAAAATATTTTTTAATTGAAATTTATGTTAGGGAGATTTCTTTTTATGAAAATATAAAATGCAAACAATTTGTGTTAATTTTAACATTGAAAGTCGTTTTTAGGAAATTGTTTAAGAATTCAAATAAAATGTGAATAAAATATATATCAATTTATACAAACATATTTATGCATTAAAATTTAAATAATGAATTCATACGTAATATTTCATATTAAAGTAAGGAAATTTTATTTGCGTGTTGGTCGATAAAATAATCGCAGTTTTGTCATAGTCAGCCTTAATAGAGTCGGTAGTTTAGAACCGCAGCTAAGTTAACCGATGATAATAAAATATTTGCGGAGAATCGGACTTTATCGTTACAATACGAGACATATCGTATAATCCTCCTTGCATTTAATTGCTGTACCAGGCAGTCATAAGAAGGTTTACTTCGTTTGCATAAGAGAACTCCGTATCGACTAAGATTAATTAAAAAATATAATAAATTTTCGTAAAAAGAGATCTTTATTTATGGAATACACACACACACTCAAAAATATTTTCTTTTTAAATAAATAAATAATATAGAAGTAGTTTATTATATTTATTATTTTTTTGTCGATAGTATCCCTTTAACAATTTATCCGATAAAACCGATCAAACCTGCGGGCAGCAATCTTGACCTTTTCTACAAGCTCTTTCATTCAGCGGAAAATCAAATACTAAGTGAAAGATTAATATCACTTAGGAGCAAACTTCATTCATGGGTAATTACAATGCCACGGGAGTGGGGTTATCTACTGTTTACGGTCAGATCGATAAGAATATAAAAACGTCGATATACAAGTATTAATCAGAAAGATCATTTCAATTAGGCCTGATGATAGCTGGCAGCAATGATTTAAGGTCACGTGAAACATGATTTTGACCTTTGTACGATTATATACTAAAACAACTAAGTATTCGATGAGAATGAAAAGAAGAATTGCATTTCTACGCGATGAATCGCTATCAAAATACAAATATTGAGACATTTTTTGACAAGTAAATTTAATTATTAAATTTAATAATTTAATAATTAAATTTACTTATTAATTTAATTTTATTATAATTTAATTTAATTTTACTTATTAATTTAATTATTATTAACAAGCATAGCACTTTTTTAATTTGGGAAAATTCACAGTGGAATCTTTTTCCAATCAATATCCATAATTCTGAATCATCACGCGTAATGAATTATAATAATTCGCGAGCGAAGAAGTGTCGAATAGAGAATGTACGATCCTTTTTGATCGCGATCATATTTATAGATCGCTTATATTAAAAATTAATTAGACTTTCATTCCTCGTATATTTGTCTGACGTGCCTGATACTTTAGATGTGATAAAATTAATATTTTGACATTTTGCTTCATTCTTAATATATTTGTATTTAACAAAAATCTTCGAAAACTTGTTATCGAAAATGTTTTATGGCATTCACTGCACATTGTTTTTTTGCAAGAAATATCATGGTAATAAATCTGACGATACGGAAAGTTTATCTTTTTACTAACGTTGCGAGGAATACATTGGTATTGCAAGTGTTATAAATTATATTGACGTAGAAAAGAAAGAAGATTCAACCAAATTTAAACTCTAAAGATATATAAAATACGTCAAAATAATTACCTACTAATTGAGAATATAACACGCATGAATACATAATTACCTAATAATTGAGAATATAACACGTATGAATTCCACATAAACTGCACCTTTAAAATACCGAAAAGTTCGACGTTGATTTTTAATTATCGTCATGTATGTTTATAAATCAGAAAATAGTAAAAAGGAATAATTAATATACGTACGTACTTTTAATACGATATAAAATTATGTGCATTCAAAACACTAAAGAATTTACATCATTTAGTTTTAGTTGTTGCTGTGTATATTATATGTATACTGAAGAAAAATTGTCAATAATAATTATCAAATACATTAGGTTATGAATTTCAATTGGATATTTGATACCTATACTACTATATTTGATAATAGATATTTTATTGATTTGTTAAATATTTTATTGGATCAATTAATGTATAAACAAATTTTTTTATAGTTAAAATATTTTAATAATTTAGTAACAAATATTAAATATTTAGTATTTGTCACCAAATATTCGATAAATCAATATTTAATAAATATTACTAAATCATTCAATTCAACTTGATCAGATATTCCATTTCGCTCTTACTGTCTCTTTTTCCTGTCTCCTCTTGTCCATTCATGCTTTAAAGTGTCTGAAGTCGATTTCACAAACACTTATGAAGCATACCAAGTATATTTCTAAGAAGTTTATTTAATACGTTTTACATATTTTGAGAATTAATTCTTTTTCACAAAAATTACATATTACCAGAGTTGGGAAGTAACGCGTTACTTGTAACGTCGTTACTGTTACCGTTACTTTTTTTTCAGTAACGATTGTTACTTTTTTCTGTCTGTAACGGTAACGAATTTAACCGTTACTTTTATCGTTACTTTAATTCTGTAATCCTGGATAGTATCCCCTCAGTAATTGAAAAATCTATTCCTATTACAAAACAGTTTGCAAATATTTTGGAAAATTATATACATGCATGATGTTTTTCTCTGTATTCATAAATCTAAACTTTCTAAATTACAATAAATGAAAAATTGAATATGAAGAACATCAATGATGGAATAATTTATAATTATTGAATATATAAAAGTAATAATTATATTTTAAAATCAATTATAATAAATACTATAAAATAATTATATTTTAAAATAAATTAATTTAATTTTTGTATTATAAAAAGTAACGAAAAAATAACGAATCGTTATTTTCTTAGTAACGGTAACGGTAACGAGTTACTTTTCAAAATTAGTAACGAGTTACTTTTCACGAAAAGTAACGGAAACGGTAACGCGTTACTTTTTTGAAGTAACGTTCCCAACTCTGCATATTACACACATTATCATACTTAACAACTCAGCAATCTCTAATTTTCGGAACTATTGCGATCGATTGCTAGTTATTTTAAAGATGTGCGAAAACTGAAGATTTCTTTACATAATTATTATTCGCTCAATAGTTAGCAAATAGCAGTTATTTACGCTAAGTACTTGCGCCACTGACACTAAACTTTTATTGAACTCCGCACTCTCCGCAGTAGTCGTGCAGAGCCACGCGCAATGCAAGCCGGCGAAACTCGCGTAATGTTTGCGATGACCCGTCGAGCATCATTGTGTCTAAGCATCCCGGGCCTGACGAGTTTATAAGACCGAAGAAGAGACATTAGTGTCTCTCTTTCTTGCGCAATAAAAGTCTGTTGGTTTTTTTCTCGCATAAGTGAAAAGTCGCTGTCATGTAAAACGCATCGTCTAGGTACAATCCAGGTACAATCGTAAGATCGAATAAAGCAAAAAATATATCAGGGAAAATATGTTAATGAATAAAAATCAAATATAATAGAATCTTTTGCATTAATGAAATTTTATTACATTGCACGTATCGAGTATCGAGATAATAGATAAATCAAAATGCACACGAATTAATCTCATATATCATATTTTTTGCCACTTTATTTTACATAATTTTATTTCATTAAAAAATATAAAGAAATGGAGAAAAATATATATATATATATATACATATATGTATAAAAATATATATATTATATATTATATAAATGTATAAATATATATGTATATATATATATATATATATATATATATATATATATGTATAAAATATATATAATTGTGTTCGAACTGAACGTAAATGATATTTAGCCCACGACTATGGAAGTGATTATGATCTTTACATTTTTGCGACGATACGAGAAATTATTAGAAGATCATCAAAATTTTACTAACAACTTTCATCGATCTACGAACAGTCGTAAATCGATTACTCTTACATCATACGTAGTCTATAAAACTTTTGCATAATCTTCAAATGTCAATAATATTAGAAGTCACAAGTACAGTAGGCGCCAATAATGCCTTAACATATGAAATTGGTCGCATTCGGGATTAATAATGACTAGATATTATTAAGTTATTATTAGTCTCGAATGCGACCAATTTCATATGTTAAGGCATTATTGGCGCCTATTGTACATATACACATTCCGCGATTATCTTCACTTTTTGAACTATTAAATTGCAGAGATATTTTTATCATCAATTTGGATTAGTCATACTTTGGATTAGTTTTAGAACTTAAAAACATGTGAAAAGCTACTGCATAATACAATCACAAAGTTTATCGTTGCGTTAAATATCAAATGATAATTATCGATTTATAAATATACATACATATACTCTTTCATTTCTTGATTATACAGCAAAACCTGAATATAAAATAAGATTTAATGTCGTTGATATTTTGGTGCATGTTCGTTCATCAAATTTATTTGATTGAATCGCGGAACAAGTTTCAGCATTTTTTTATACAGAAAGAATGCGGTTGCAAAATGTTGTATCAGAAATACTACTATCATATAATCAAATTGATTCATTTACATTGAGCCTCATTTTATTTTAATTGTACATATTTAATATAGTGAACTGATGGATCAAATATCAATTTTTAAATTTTAAATAGAAAAAAATTTAGCATAATAATTTTTTCAAAGTTATATATTAAAAACAATTACTATATACAATAATATTAAAATATTACTATATAATATTATATTACATACTCCTGTGACCACAGATCTTAGACTCTTTGATCTTTGACTCTTATATATATAATATACAGTATAAATCTTACATAAAAGATACATAAATTCTTAAGACGTTCGCAACCACATTTTACATATTCTACTAGAATAACGACACTGTAAAGTTCGTTTCAACGAGACGCTATTTATCACGCCGTTACCGAACCTGCATTTCTTTAATACTCGCAAGAAACTCGTATGCATTATCCGGATTACATTAACTCGGACATTAACTCGGATCGATATCGACATTTCTCTATTTCAATTGCGCGTATATCCTTGAATCTCACGAACTAATTATCTTTAGGTCACTTTGTCAGCCGCGCACCGTGATCAGGGACGGAATCCTTCGGCTATCGCCATTCAGTATCTATCGTCTGGTCGGGTCATTAAAATATCGCGAATAACTTCGTCCTTCTTACGAGATGTTTAATCTCACTTTCTCTCTCTTTTTTTTCTCTTTCTTTCTCTTTATGTTCTTTTCCATCTTCTTCTGGCTTTTTGTCTCCCTCTACCTTTCCTTTCCAACGCCCCTTTCCAAACCCCACCTGTGCATATGCGTGAAAGAAACAGAATTACAGCATCTTCCCGCGAACATCTCGCGCTGGCAATAATCTTGTACCGCACGTTCCGTCCTCCCCACCAGTCGATCAGGTAAATCCTATAAATGCTCTTGGTTACCTGCAGACGAAGAAGTCACCTTTCGTGGCGCTCTCTTGAGCGAAGCATGTATTCGTTTTGAAGTGTCCCTTTTTTTAATCTTCCTCGGTGATTAGCACGGCGATAAAATCATGGTAAGTAGCAGTGCATCATGAATCGTGAATATAAAGTGACATGAGAGAAAATAGACGTGAACTATTAATTAACTGAGATAAGCGGTGAATTCGAAAGGGTTGTGAATCCTTTTTCCGTCGAAAAGTGAGATAAAGTGAACTTATGCAGAATCAATTATTCGTGATTTGAAATCGAGAAATTAAACAATGCACAAATCTTAATCGATCTTATATGTCGATGTTCTGAGATTCTTATAAATTTTTATACGTGTGGTTTTTTCTCATGCAGAAGGTATATATATATATATATATATATATATATATATCGTTGCAACTGATTCTATAAATGAAAATTAAAAATAAAGTAATAGAAGCGATGACAATTTTATGTGTTGCTATATTTAGAAAAATAATAAAAATTATGAATGATAAAAATTATCAATTTTCACAACAAAAAGAATGTTACAAATATATAAATTTGTAGATAAATTACATAACAATAATAAAATAGTATTATTGATTTGTATTTGTCATATATTATTTGCACCATTCATTTATTTACAAAATTTGTAGATTTTCATTGATTAAATAATATATATGATTATATATATATATATATATATATATATATATATATATATATATATATATATATATATATATAGTAAAGATTATAAAATATAAACTTGCGCTTTAATATATATTAACTAAATTATAAATTTAAAAATTTCTTAATATAAAGTAAAATTCTATTACAAATCTTTATTTGCTGAAACTTAATCCAAAATTTTTTCTCAGAAATACTAATTTTTAATATTAAATTTGATTATAATCTTTATAAAAAGAATTTTAGAAATATTATCGCTTTATACAGTCTCATTGTGTAAATTTCTTATGAGAATGTAGATAGTATTATGTATTTTAGGGTCGCGATTCCGTTGTACCACGATAACGCAAAGAATTCGCGGTAGAAAGTATCGAACGCAACGGATGCAACGATGGTAATGCATCTTGGCGATAATTTATTTCGTATACACTCTTGCGACAATGGCGAACGCCCGGCTGTTATCATGTCTTTTATTTTCGTTTCTTAAAGTTTGCACTTTCTTTTTTGTAAAATACTGTTTTTTTTTTAGTAAACCGTTTGGTATTTACATAAACCTGCACACTCTTCTCGCGTGAGAATTAATGGTAAAGAATCTAGCTTTTCTAGTAGTTGCAAATGTCAAGGGTTATGATCATCTTAACTTGAATTATCTTGAAATTAACTTGAAATTCTTTTCATTTAACACATTTTTTCAAAAATAATTGTCTTATTATACTAAAAAATCATCCTTATAAAAAAAAATTGTTTAATGAAATTATTATCATATATAAGTGGAAGAGGAACGTAATAATCAGACTTCCAATTAGATTTTTAAATTTAAGACAAGTATTAAAATTAAATCACAAAATATTATTTCTTCGTATATTAAAATTTGATTAAATTAGAAATTTTTCTAGAATTTAAATATTTATTAAAATTGCTATCTTTTATATTAAAAAAAATTTTTCTCTTATACTAAATTTTGTAAAATACAGATTTATAAATTAGATTAAAAAATTGCTTTAAAAAATTTAATTAATAGATAGAAATTTTGGAAGGATTTTTTCCTAATTCTATAAATATATTTTATAAGTGCGATTTTGTACGATACTGTATGTTTTAAAATGCAATAGCTCATTTGATTAATTACTTACATATCAAATTTACTAGATATACGAGCGATATATTTATACGATATATTTTTTATGGAATAAATTTTTTAAAAATACTCCGAGATTAATTCGTCAAATTCATCTTCATATTTATTTCTTATAGAAATGATTTTTGTCTATTGTTTCTTCTCTTTGCTTCGCAAATGCTAGAGGCATCTTACGAAAATGTTTTTGAAATCAAAATTCATTTTTCCTTTTTTGTAAAATATTTCATAATATTAGCTGATTTGTAAATAAATTTCAAAACGATCTTGCATCAATGATACAGACACAATATTATTGGATTATTTATTAGCAATTTATGTAATCGTTTTTATGTAATATTTTTACAAATTCTCCTTATATATATATTGAATTAATAAAATGTCTATTCTTGCTTAATACTTGAATTAAAATAGGAACGTTCCCCACATCATGTAATAAAGTTACGTTTTCGACTAGCAAAGGTCAATCGCATAAATTTTTCTCATTAAAAATAACGCATCAAACTGTTTAGCTCATATGCCATTAGAAGTCTCTAGAATCACATGGCGTAATATAACACCGCATCTTCTCTGTTCGACTTTAGATATAAAGTGAGTTATGGTATATAAGTCTCTAACTGATTCATGATTTAATATGCCTTATGCAAATTAATCAGATTCGAAATACACGATAATCTTTATCTTATAAACGATAATCTTTTGACAATATTAATATTTAGATTTAATGTAATAACACTCATTTCTCTTACTATATATACCATATTTTCCATATATTTTATTAAAAAGTGTATAATAGTAATATCATAATACTTATATTGTAACTCTTATTTTATACATTTACAAAAAGATAATTAATAATTCAATAAAAAAATCCGTTATTGAAGTTAAAGTTTCAAATTCTGCGATATTTTTGTATATATATATATATATATATATATATATATATATATATATATATATATATTTCTAGGATATTATTGTTAATCAATTTCAATTCTCCTTTAGTTAACTTGTACAGCATAACTTTCTACTAGAAATAGAATTATTTGCTAATAAACACCTTTGCGTGATAATCTCTCTTAATTAAATATAACTTCGAATTATAATATTTAACGAGTAATTATCGAACGGTAGCAAAATTATTATGCAATAGTTTTACATGAACAGAATACATAATCCAGATTTTTATCTAAATCGATTGTGTAGAGATTAAAAATCAGCGCGTAATTAGAATTTAAATAATATCTTATTTGTGTAATTAATTATTGTTATTTAGTATGTATATAAAGTATAATTTTTTTACAGTATTATAATAGAAACGCATTTCGTTAATGCATATTATTGGTAATATATCTTTTTTATAATGATATAATTCCGAAAGTTATCTAGCTTAGTTTTACTTTCCGAAATAATGGTATAAAAATGTGATCTGACAGATTTGATGACAAAGTAATATTACGATCATATGATATTTACATATAGATTATAATATTACAATACATAACGCTATAATATTACAAATGCGATGTAAATACGTAATAATGATTCTTTACGTCAATGGCACAATTCTATATGCCATGCAAGAACTTACACTCTTATTCTCGCGACACTCATCAGCATTTAATGCATAGGATAATGAAAACGCATTTTCTCTTAAGCGTTAACTGCATAAATAAAAAAATCTTACATAGAAAACTTTCACTTTACGAAAAATAATAGAATTGATATTTTTTTGTCCTCGCCAGTTCTATAAATATGTATTCGTATATTACAATTTCGTATTATAAATGTAATATAATTAAGAATAAATACATCTTTTGCTTTCCAGAATATTAAATAAATTTTGAGATATTAATATATTAAAAATATATACTAAAAATATAATTAATTAAAATTACATTATTAAATTATGAAGAGATATCTATCAAAATACTGTAATAATTATAGTAATACTACTAATTGCTAATAATGTAGTTTTAAGAAATTGATTTTGATACACAAGTAATTAAAATTATAGCGTATATTATGACACTATATCTATTAAATAGTTAATCAAAATATAACTTATGATTAATTAATTATTACTTAATGCTATTTGATTAGTATTTAATTGCCCGACTTGCGATATAATCGTAGAACTTTCGCTGATCTATCCGCCGCCCAGCATTTGTTCGGGTTGAATGTCAATGACTATGCATCGTTAACGACTGGCGAAAATGTCGTAATTACTACCGAAGCATGTATGCACGATGTGTTACGCAAACAAATCACATGGGCCACGATCCTCTGTAAATTTTTTCTTTAAATTTTTAAATTAGTGTTTCTCGACAGGATGATGAATCGTTCGGTTAATGATTCGTCTTGTCCTAGAAGCTTTGTATCAAAAGAATTGAATTCTCGGTATCTATTCGTTCTTTTCTGTCCAATCGTTATATTTGTTGCTGCAAAACGATTTGTATTCATTTATGACTAATATATTATGAATAATATAAAATCATGAAATTGATATAATTTTGCATATCTATTTCTTTTGTTATCTTTCATGTAAAATAAAAATTATTTTTAATATTTTCTTAATTATATTATATAATAATTCTGACTATATTATATAATGACTATAATTAATTATTTTACTTATTGTCGATAAAGGCATCTAAATATCGTGATAAGACTTATAATTAATACCTATTATTTCGCACTATTTATATTGCATATAAAATATAGCATTTATTATTATTATTATTATTATTATTATTATTATTATTATTATTATTATTACATAATTATATATCAATATAATTATTTATTTTTATTATGCTAGTAATATATTTATCATAACATGACTGATATTTTAAAATAATAATATCGATAATCTTATGTAATTATTCTAGTCAATATAAAGGACCTCGTACATTTTATATGAAAAATTTAATTTCAAACTCTTTTTGTCAGGCGTGTGGTGTGCTACGCAGAGATCAGCCACAACGCGCGCGTGCACACATATACGCATGCACATATATATATATAACAGAAAGGGTTTGGAATCATTAAATATTGTAAAAGTGGCAGATTATATATAAATATTTTTTCCAAACATTTATATATTAATTTAATCTATGTATTCAAAAACAGGCGTTTTTTAAACTTCAACACCACCTATTTCAAATCAGCGTACCTTTTACAGTTTTAATTTTTGAATTTTTTGTCCGAGGAAACTTTTGATCAGTGCTATTTAAACTACAACATATTTTAATTTCAGCCAATTTGACCAAAGCCACTTTTTTGATGTAAAATGTGCGGGGTCTTTTAAACTGTATATCCGTAAACAAATTAGCAATTCACATTTATAAAAGCTAATTAAATTTCTGGACCTTAACTATGATAATTTTAAAATTTATTATTCTGATGCACAGCCAAATTAATAGTTTTATTATATTGTCAGATTATATCTTGATAACGCTGAGTAACATTTTAACATAGAAATGCCGACATTATATTGGTAGTTCATCAAATATAGTCGCGAGAATTTCGATGTCACTAGGACATTTCTCGTTTTGGCGATCATCTCATGACAAAAAACGTGATTATATAATGTTTCACCGAATAAATTCGCCTAAAATGAATGCGCATATTTAATTAAACAGATATTTTGCAAATATCTTTGATAATTCTTCGGTCGTGTATCAAAAGAAAGCTTCGTCAGTTTACGGTTGTCAAAAAAATAAATTAGCTGATAAACTTCATGACATTATCTTTAAAATAATCTGTTGAATCAACTATTAGTATATTATTGAAAATCTTAGATTAAAATGAGCAGATCTTAAAAATTCCTAAAATTAATTGTTTTAATATTCAAGGATTGATTTTTTATTTATCTTATAATATAAAAATGCTGCATCTCTCTCTCTCTCTCTCTCTCTCTTTCTCTGCAAGAAAAACATAAATGATGACTTTGCATCTTTTAAAATCTTCTTAAAATGTTTAAGAAGCATCGTGTTTGAAAAAAATGCTTATCAAGATTGCAAACTTTTATCGCTCGTTTCATTGTGATTCTTTTAGCTCTAATTTTTTAAAAACAGTTCTTTTATGGCTAATAAAATGCGCGTTCAAATAAAAAGATTACAGACATTGTGCAACCATTTGGCAGGAAGACAGTCGGAAAAGCCAAGCAAAGGTCAATAGCGACTGTTATAGCAGACGTGCACATTGCATTAAGCAACTTTCAATTTCTCGCTACTGTTGGTTGTTCACTCAACTTAATGTTCAGTTTAGTGTCTTTAACTGTATAATCCCACCTACAAAAGTGATATTATTATCTTGCAAACGTACAGTTTAGTCTTTGAAATATTTTCCTTACAATGAGGATTTTTCTTATAATGGAATACTTTCCTTACAATGAAATTTAAAATCTTTTACAAATATAATGCAATATCGAAAATATAATTTTAATTATATAATCTTAAATTAAAGACGATCCAAGTCCGCTATAAAAATTCATGTGCTAGATATAGTATTCTTAATTAAAATCTATCCTTTCTCTTGCGAAAGAAATGCAAAGTAGTGTTGCGCGATATAGAAAGCAATCAAGATATCTTAGAACTCATCAATAAAAAGCGCAATTTGATCGCTATCTATCAATATCATAACATTCGTTCGATTGCAAGACTCAAATATAAGATTAAGATTCTCACGATACGACTCATATGATTCACACTCGCAAGTATAGATATAACACCGACATAGTAAACGCGGAAAGCCGGTCATTTACATTTGTCAGAGACCGTCTTCATCTCCCGCATTCGTGTCGATCAATCGAATCGCATCAGTCAGCTAACCAGCCAGAGATGCCGTCCGTCGTGGTATTTCGATTATGCAATAGCATGTCGCTTCGGGGCCAAATTGGTCAGTAAATTTCAAGATGAGCCTCCCGTCCTTTCGTAATAATGATAAATACCCGGCTGTCCTTTTTCTTCTCCCACCTGCATCCGTGTTTTTCTCCCCGCGACAGGACGGGATCGATCTCACCGAGGTCAACCGCATCGGCTCTCGTTTACGTAATACAATTATAACGTAGCGGAGACATGAACTTCTACCTTTTGGCAACAGTATTCGTCGTGACGAATTCTCTTTAATTATACACGCCACACTCTCTACATCCTATTCTACATCCTATTCTACATCCTAGTTCATCAAAAATAAACTTGCCACCGTATCCTTATTTACTGTCGTCTAGATCATTAATTAAGAGGAATTTTGAACAACTTGAAATATAAGAATAGCACCAGCATTCCTTCAGCATGAAAGAGCAAGCAATAAATTCAGATGGTTGAAAAATAATAATACCTCTTTTTTAAGTAATGCAGATCTTATCATTTCGATATGATAGATGATATTTCAAGTAATTTTTGTATTTAATTTCGATTAAATTCTAATGTAATTTAAATTTTTATAGAGATTTATATTAGCTTTTAAATTAACTTAAACCTTATTTAGCTTTTATATTCACTTAAATCTTCTTTATCTCATACCAAATTCGGAATTTTTGCTGCAATGCTATTGAAGGATCCGACAATAATAATTGCTTATATACCATCTAATATAAAGGGGAAAGTGATACTTTTTACACGTATGCGGCGAATGAACATGTTACTGCAGCTTCTTACTATGTAACACGTGATCGGTTGAACATATCGTGAAATGTCGTGGGGCTGAAAAGCAAAGGCATGAGTTTTCAGCTTGCATGTACGACTTGGTTCGAAAAGAACCTCTGTCATGTTAAACAGCGAAAACGCCAAATACAATATAGTCTAGACTTTTGTCGGCTGTTGATAATTACTCTTTATTCTTCCTCATGTCAAAGACATTATTCTTCGGCGATAGAGACGTGACTTCGTAGATAGAAAGTAACGCTAGTCGCAGACAAAATAGCGCTAACGATTTTTGCTAGAGGTTTATTTTCTAAAAATAACTGTATTGTAATGCATTGATAACAGCTAATCCAAGATATTATTTTACTTCTTGCTGCATTAATTGATAATTGAATGACAAAAACTTAAAACTCGAATTAAAACTTGAGGACTCTAAATAAAAACTGCTATTATTATTAACAAATTATAAGATATGTTGATAATTAAAAAACAAGCATTGCAGTTTGACAAAATATTATAATTAATAAAATTCCTTGCAAACTTTGTGGAGCTAAATTAAATTGAATAAATATGAACCATGTTATATAGATCCTACTTTGAATTTTTCTAAATTCAAAAAGTATAATAATTTCAAAAAATGTAATAGTTTATACATATACTACATGTATACTGCATGTATATATATAAATTATACTACATATAAACTATATATTTTATTAATAGTACATAAAATTTATTTTAAAAAAATTTTGTTATAACATATCATTTATATAGTAGAATAACTTTTACTTTCTGAAATATCATCTTTCTGATATGTCATCGAGGTTACGTTAATCGATTAAAGCATTTATTATTGTTGGCCGAAATAATTGGAAAGTGCAAAGATCTTAGCCGCGTACTTTATTATTAGAAGATGTAATCTAGGCTCTCGTGCGCGTGTTATGCAAGAAACTATATTTACACCTTATATGGTTGACCCGGTCGCACGCTTACCCATTGAAACCCGCGCGCGCCCCACGTCAATTAAGACTGTTTCGCTAAGAACGTCCGTCGCGTTAAGCCGAACCAGACAAATTGCTTTCTCCAGCTAACGTTTACAGCGTGACTTGGACGCGTCCGATGTGAATGTCGCGAATTATGGTATCTGTTTTTTTTTCCTGTCAAGGATGCGTTGCGTGGAGGATTGCGTATTACGAAATGCCTCCCGAATCGCACATTGCTCCGTATAAAAATATCATGTAATAATAAATAAATTCTTGTTTGAAAATGAAAGAACAAAGTAAAATTCAAATCATATTTATATTTATGTTTTAACTTAAATTTCTTATCTTGGATTTTTGTAAAATATTGTAACAATTATGAAAAATAATATATTAATTTTCTCAAAATCTTTTATTATGCACTACACATATACACATACACATTGGTTACATTGCCTACTTTCATAATTTATGTCATAGACGAACACTAATGATACAACTTCGTAAACCGTCTGTTATAAATGGTCATATAATTATGGGAGATGGATAATTTTGTTTAATCCTTCTTAACATTTTGCATTTTTTACAATTAATATTCACTCAATAAGTAATGGGGTTATCAATAAGAAATGTTAATATGATAATCTGTTACTAAACATATAATGTAATTATTAGCTAGATATTGAAACTATCAAAATCACTTTAGAGCTATCATTTCTCGTATATGAACATTATAGTCGATATTAAATCTCGATAATATCTCAATATTATTACTCTTTAGCTATTGACAACTTTTCGTGAAATCTTAACATTTATTTTTAATATGAGAAAGATTATATACATATATAAATTTTTAAATAAATCCGACATAAATATTTAAGAATTCTAGGATCTATTTTATGCCCAAAAATTATAAGTACAATTAAGTCTTCTCTGATAAGATTTAAATGCATCATAAAAATATTATAAATTTTACGTCATGTTTAAATTTAATTGAAATTAATTTATATTTTAATTTATATTAATTATTTTTTATGATATAATTTAGTTTATATTATATAATATATACTATTTAATAAGCTTTTATTCAACAAAATATTTTATTACGTATTTTATGTAATATTATATTAACTGACATTTTAATATAAACTCTAGAATCATATAGAAAGTTTCTAGTTATATCTTGATATCTTTAATTATAATAATAAAATTTGCTTTCACTAAAACGGCGTTTGCGACATTTTCCTCTTTATTTATATGAGCATGTAATTTCCTCGAGAAGATGTATACAGAAAAAATTTTGCTTCTCGACAATTACTTCGCGATTGATCGAATCTTTGTCAGCTGTCTTCCGTGTGTCCATTAACGACAATCGCATGATTAGAAATTTCAACGCTTGATTGCATTACGCAAGAGGCATTTTGCACCTTGCACGATCCATCCGTCAATTCAATGAAAAAAAGGCCATTGAGATCCATCTCGCTTATCGGTCAGCATCTTTCGCGGCTTCACACTTTCTCCAAATGTAAATGAAACGCCTAAGGATATTTTGTGACAATCGATTGTTTATTTAATTTGCACGAATCTCTAATATTTTTTGTGTAATATTTTTTGTGTAATACTGAGCAAACAGGATATCATATCTGTTATTAGATGTTTGTAGTTATTATGCTCTGATAATTGTCCTACTTATCAGTGCAGCGAGATAATCGTTAACAATAAACTAACATGCGAGATACTCGTATAACAAGGTTTTGAAATTAACTTTTTTACATTCTACTGTATACGTATGTATGTATGTGTATTGTAGTTTAAATTTTAATGATTCTTTGACAAGTATCTTGAGAAAGAGCAATTTTCTCCTTCTTGGAGTTTTTTGAACACAATTCTACAGTTGCAAGCATATAACGATTATTCATATGTTGTCGCCGGTAAATGATTTGCAAATAAATCTCGTCATAAATTCCGTCAAAGGCAACTTCTAGCATTCGACAAGGGAGGCTATGCAAATCATGCTGCCATTTTTCTCACAAAATAGTGTGTTATTTCACAGTTGTAAGAAGCCTTGCAAGAAAGTTGTTCATATGAATCCTTTTACATTTACATAACTAAGACTCGCATAATCTTTCGAAAGATGTGAATAAATTTACGTTGACGTTGATAAATAATTATTATTATATCTAATCATTTTGAAGCTAGTAATCAAGTCGTGAATTCATTAGAAACAAAAATAAAATTTATTAATCTATTTACTTTACTATTAACATTGTTATTTACTATTAACTTTACTATTAACATTATATTTTAGTTTTAATGAGTAAATAGATTATTTAGTAAATAGCATTATTTGCATGATATCAAATATTAATTAATAACGAAAATATGATATCTTAAATTTCACGTAAATCTTTCATAATCACTGCCAAATAATACGAAATATAATGTAAATTGTACAGATAGTACATACATTGTATAGATTGCATATCTCACGGCAGAGATGCGTTATGTAAGACTATCGTGGGTGAGGCGTGAGATTATCCCACGGAGATGATCTTTAATGTATTACGATTGTACTCAAATGCCTCAAGTGATTATTACGAAAAAGAAAAAAAAACTTTTATTATTTTAATCACTGATATCAACACATTTCTTTTTGACATAATAAATTCGAAAAATTTCAATTCAAGGAATATTTTTAATAATATCTACTATTATATACATATATAATATTATATATACATATATATATATATATATATATGTATATATATATATATATATAAAATATTGAACACTGATTATAAACGTGTAATATTTATAAAATATAATTTAAAAAATTAACATGACAGCATAGGATTTAATATCCTAATATTATTTGAATTATGGAATTATGAATATAGAATTGATGGATTATAATGAAAATTATGTTACAGTGGAAGCTACTTTGGGTGGCCGTTTTCGTGGCCGTGCTCACCACGCATGATGCAGATGCAAATCATGAGAGAAGGAAACGTGCGATAGAGTATAACCCAAATAAATACCAGAATTTTCTGCCACCTTCGTAAGTGCAATCAAGCATATTAAAATTAAAATACTTATATAATATCATTATGATTAGGTTTATTTATAAAAATATTATGATTCTTAATCGATCGAATTTTGTAATAATAAGTAATAATTTTTAATCGCATGTATATTCGTAAACTATAATTACATTAACAGAACATCAAGGAGCATAGGGAATCAACCATACACGTTCACGGGATATACTTCGGATTCAGAATTTGAAGGATATTTTTATAGAAAGCCAAATGTTACAATATCGACTACAACATCAACGAAAAGGCCGAACATATATACTTCTACATCCCCGGGTATTAAAATATCAACTACAACAAAAAGGCCGGATGGATACACTTACATAACTCCGGACATTAAAATATCGACCACAACATCAACGAAAAGGCCGGACATATATATTTCTACAACCTCGGGTATTAAAACATCGACTACAACAGAAGAACCATACATATATAGTTCTGCAGCCACGGATGCTACGACTACAACAAAAAAACCAGATGGATATATTTATATAACTCCGGATATTAAAATATCGACCACAACTAAAAAGCCATACAGTTATACAACTCCGGAATTTAAAATATCGACTACAACTAAAAAGCCATACATTTATACAACCTCGAGTATTAAAACATCGACTACAACAGAAGAACCATACATATATAGTTCTGCAGCCCCGGATGCTACGACTACAACAAAAAAACCAGATGGATATATTTATACAACTCCGGATATTAAAATATCGACCACAACTAAAAAGCCATACATTTATACAACTCCGGAATTTAAAATATCGACTACAACTAAAAAGCCATACATTTATACAACCTCGGGTATTAAAACATCGACTACAACAGAAGAACCAGATGGATATGTTTATAGAAAACCGAATGTTACAATATCAACTACAACAAAAAAACCGGATGGATATACTTATGTAACTCCGGATATTAGAATATCGACTACGACCTCAACAAGAAGGCCACCCTACGTACCACCAGCACCCCCTCCAACTAGACCACCCTACGTACCACCAGCACCCCCTCCAACTAGACCACCCTACGTACCACCAGCACCCCCTCCAACTAGACCACCCTACGTACCACCAGCACCCCCTCCAACTAGACCACCCTACGTACCACCAGCACCCCCTCCAACTAGACCACCCTACGTACCACCAGCACCTCCTCCAACTAGACCACCCTACGTACCACCAGCAACCCCTCCAACTAGACCTCCCTACGTACCACCAGCACCCCCTCCAACTAGACCACCCTACGTACCACCAGCATCCCCTCCAACTAGACCACCCTACGTACCACCAGCACCCCCTCCAACTAGACCACCCTACGTACCACCAGCACCCCCTCCAACTAGACCACCCTACGTACCACCAGCACCCCCTCCAACTAGACCACCCTACGTACCACCAGCACCCCCTCCAACTAGACCACCCTACGTACCACCAGCACCCCCTCCAACTAGACCACCCTACGTACCACCAGCACCCCCTCCAACTAGACCACCCTACGTACCACCAGCACCTCCTCCAACTAGACCACCCTACGTACCACCAGCACCTCCTCCAACTAGACCACCCTACGTACCACCAACACCCCCTCCAACTAGACCACCTTACGTACCACCAGCACCTCCTCCAACTAGACCACCCTACGTACCACCAGCACCCCCTCCAACTAGACCACCCTACGTACCACCAGCACCTCCTCCAACTAGACCACCTTATGTACCACCAGCACCCCCTTCAACTAGAAGACCACCCTACGTACCACCAGCAACCCCTCCAACTAGACCACCCTACGTACCACCGGCACCCCCTCCAACTAGACCACCTTATTATCTGCCACCAGAAGAAGAATATAATCAATCATCTTCAGTTGTAACATTGCGACCTTATGTACCACCAGCATCTCCTCCAACTAGACCACCCTACGTACCACCAGCACCCCCTCCAACTAGACCACCCTACGTACCACCAGCACCTCCTCCAACTAGACCACCCTACGTACCACCAGCACCTCCTCCAACTAGACCACCCTACGTACCACCAACACCCCCTCCAACTAGACCACCCTACGTACCACCAGCACCTCCTCCAACTAGACCACCCTACGTACCACCAACACCCCCTCCAACTAGACCACCCTACGTACCACCAGCACCCCCTCCAACTAGACCACCCTACGTACCACCAGCACCCCCTCCAACTAGACCACCCTACGTACCACCAGCACCCCCTCCAACTAGACCACCCTACGTACCACCAGCACCCCCTCCAACTAGACCACCCTACGTACCACCAGCATCCCCTCCAACTAGACCACCCTACGTACCACCGGCACCCCCTCCAACTAGACCACCCTACGTACCACCAGCAACCCCTCCAACTAGACCACCCTACGTACCACCAGCAACCCCTCCAACTAGACCACCCTACGTACCACCGGCACCCCCTCCAACTAGACCACCCTACGTACCACCAGCACCTCCTCCAACTAGACCACCCTACGTACCACCAACACCCCCTCCAACTAAATCACCTTATTATCTGCCACCAGAAGAAGGAAGTACTCAATCATCTTCATTTATAACATTACCACCACATTTAGTAACCCGACCATCTGTAATTACAACCCAATCGACTACTCGAATACCTATAGTCACAACACGATCGACTACCCAGCGACCCATCACTTCAACTCAAATTATCACCTCAAAATATACTCCGGTTACACAACCACCTTCCACCTACCTTCCACCAAGCACTACCACAAAGCCTACTACACGAATCATAAGTACAACAACGACTTCGACTACTAGATATAGTCCATCTACATCAACAGATATTTACACGAAAATTTCCACACCGAGTACTACTTCTCTATCACCTACATCCACTATCAAGACTACATCTTCTATCATTACTACACCAGCCATTAGAACTACCTCCGCGTTCAAGACGACAACTCTGCCTCCGCATGAACGAACGTATCTTCCACCACCGCAACCGACAACAATCATTCCGACCGTTACACCGCCGCCGTATCCTCCAGTCAATTATGAAACTACACTCAGAACGCCATCCCCAAAGCCAATTAATGGAACGATTGCTCCACCACCTACTCTGCCGCCACCCACGCCGCCCAGACCTTTTATAGGTTATGAATATCTACCGCCTGAAGGACCCGCTTTTGAAACCCGTAAACGATGAGGGCTGATAACGTGAATGATTTTATGTCTGTTGTTGATCAGTGAAATCTATGCATTTAAAAGAAAAATATTAGATGGTAATAGTAAAATTAGCTAATAACAGAATTATAAATTTAATAGCTTATTACTATTTAATAGTGGCAATCTCAGCCGCCGGACATTTAGAATATTGTTTTTTTATATATCAATCGTTTTTGCCTCATTGATTTTTTTGGATAAAGATTTAACCGATCAGCGTGCGTCTTTTTATATATGTGTGATAGATATGGAAAAAGAATAAAAGATTTTATAAAAATGCCACTAACATATTTTTTGCCTTAATATAAATTATTTATTTATAATTTAACACTATGTTATACACAAGAATATAAAGATTTATTATACTAATAACCCAAGTATATTAGAGTATTTTTTTTAATAAGTAAAGAAAGATATAACTAAAATTTTATTGCAAAGTAATAAGTTATGTACATATATAATTTTATAATTTTACCTTTCTATACAAATATAATGATATTTCTTTAGTATATATATCCAGTAATATATATCTAATGAAATATTTGTTATATACACATATACATATATACATACACACACACACACACACACACACACACACACACACACACACACACACATATATATATATATATATATATACAAATTTATTAAATTCATTTATTATAATAATTATATGCTAATGTGCATCAAATTATTTTAAAATATATTTTAAAATAAAAAATAATTTCTAGAAATTATGCACATCATATTTATTATAATTAATTAATTTTAGCGATGCATCTAATATATTAAAACGCGTTTATATATAAGATTGATTTAATTGCACTAATTGTAAGCTAAGTGTAAACTACCCGCACTTTATAATTAGAAATAGTCATAACAATGAACATATATTTTGAAAAATATTGCAATCATATTTTCTTTCTTAAATAGATTTAAAAAATTAAATAACATATTCTTTATGAGTAAAATAGATTTTACTTAATTAAAATATTTTTATCAATATACACACACACACACACGCGCGCGCGCGCGCGCGTGTGTGTGTGTGTGTGTGTGTGTGTGTGTGTGTGTGTGTGTGTATGTACGTATGTATGTATATACGTATGTATATACGTATGTATATACGTATGTATGTAATAAAATAACAAGTTCTTTACAAGATATATTCTTTACAAGATATAATATTTTTAATAAGTCATAAAAAGAATAATAATAGTTATAAAGAACAATATTAATCTTTATTTGTATAGCTTACAATATTTGACAGTAGATTTCTCCATAACTGGCTCTGTATAATTCCACATGTTATCTCACATTCCTTTCTTCAAACCGCTTTCTATTAATCTTGATACGTATGTAGACACTTGATATGACAAAGTGCACATCACGAACAAGAAATCGCAGTGTTGCTTTGACGTATGAGCGAACGAAACTAGAGTTTTAGAAGCGTATTTAGCGGGTCAAGCATTGGAACGGTGAGAGATTTTCCCCGCGTGTCGTGCGATGTCTCAGCACTTGAGTCTGGCTTCGAAGTAAGTAGCCCATAACCACCTGCCTTTTACTTACTGTAACGAGCCTCCCCCACGAACAAAGGAAATCTCCACGCTGCTGATGGAATCTAATGAAAACTGCGAGCCAAGAAATGTACGATCGCTAGTTGCGTGGGAAACACCGAGACAGCAACTCTACCTACGTGCTCCATATAGAAACTACCATTAAGCTATAGAATAAACTTCTTTTTGTTTGTTAAAATAATCATTGCCAAAGAACGCCCATCGATTCGCGATTATATCCGATGATAATAACGAGGTGAAACGAATCGACGAATCTCAGCGAGGCTCGTCGAGCATGTCAACGGTAAGCTGACTTAGTTAAGGATATTCAATATCATCAATGTGTAATCGTAAAGGACACCAGTCGCCAGACCTCTCAGAAGGCGATGCTTGAAACAAGCAGGAGATCCGCCATAAGTACGTCCGAGCTAGGGCTCTATTCTGATCGCAGTGATCGATACAACAGGAATCGTTACAGTTTGATCGTAAGGAAATTTGCAATCGGAGTTATGGTTGTGGTAACAGTGATACTGGTGAGTGATTAAGAGAGAACCGAATTACAAATATCATTAATTAATTACGTTATCATTTATCTTGTCGCTAGGAAATATTTTAGAAAGAACAAGAAAGCGGAAAAAGCATATAAATTAAAAATAAAATCATTAATATCACTTATTATATATGTTAATATTATTTATTCATATTTTAAAATATGTCATTAATTAATTTTATCAAGAATTAAGTTATTTAATTTACTTTATATAATAAATCTAGTCACAAATCTTCGAGAAAGTATCAAAGAGAATAGAGAACATATAATTTAGTTTATTTTCTTTTAGTTCATTTTCATAATTTTACTGTGATTATTTTTTTCTATTTATAATAAAAATAAATATAATATATAAAAATAAAATAAGCGCTATTCCTGATTTATATATATATATATAAAATTATATGTATACTTGTACTAATTTTAATAAGTAATTATATGTTATCTAAGTTTAGATTTTTAGTAGTAAATTCTATATAACAATTATAAACGTCATATAATAATCTTACAACGAATAGTTTGAAAGTGATGAGCACTTAGCTATAGATATTTTCTTATATATTTGAATAATAGATATCTTATTCTTCATAACGTGAACATGAGCGTGTACTTAGCAATTATGATTGTCATAGCAAATCAATCACAATGATTCTATGAAGAATTCGTTGTCGATGGCGATGAAGAGTCATTGATACCGTACTACAAGTAACTTATTAAAATCTCATTAGATTTCCAAGGTTAAGAATATAAAATAACGCATTTCATTTGTATAAATAACACGATTCTTAACATTATCTTTATGCACGTTTCATTATCAAACATTTTGTTACACATTTCGTCGTACACGAACACAATGGCCTTGCACGATAAAATGTCCTCAAAATGATGCATCCTGTTTCGCACGATTTTGTTGCACGCGTCAGGGAGACATGATAATTAAACGGAGTGGAGTTCTCCGCTAGTTTCTTCCACACATCAGAAACAATAGACATAATTATATTTCGCACGTTTTCTCCGGTGATTAATGTCGGAAGCGTGTGTGGAATTGTAATTTCACCGCGAATCTTAGAGTATCCCTTACATGCATGGCGAGCCAAGCGAGCAAGAATTTCTGCGTGCTTCGCATATAGAGCGTTAACTATGTTTCGCGTACGAATTAACAGCAGCGTCCGCTACTTTGGAAGAGAGTTAATTACTTCAAAAGCTCGACAAACATCGCTCGGGAATCTATTAATTATTACTCGCAATCTCGCGATTCATCGCGCTTCCTCATTTTTCTCGATTAAATCGAGTTGGACATCGTGGTTTCATTAATAAGAGTGGGCTTTGTGTGACACTCTCATTAGAAAGTAGCCCAATGTCAATTCCTGGTTAACTAAAGTATCACAGAGAATTTATTAAATGTTTACTCGGATCTCTGTACAATATTGTTTCAATATTATAAACAAGTCATAATTTTTATTAACATTATCTAACTATTATCATTATCTATTAAATTATATTAAAGATTTTTTATTAAATCTTATAATTTGCTATTACTGTGTCAAGTGTTGTAAATATTATATACATGTAATTCGATTTAAATTAATTTTTAATTCCACCATAGGTGGCGATATTTATGTACGATTTTACTTCCGCCACATCGGGAAACAGTAAAATGAATCAGGAAACGAAGCATATATATATACTACAGAATGCTCTCAAAAAGCCACCTAATTTTGCGAAAAAGTCTGCGAATTCCACAATCCTATCCGAAGCTACAATGCTTCATCAAGCGGACGCCTTTTACATGGAAGATCGTTCGGACGATGAAAAGTATGATGATTTCGTGCAAGGAAATACAACGAGTGACGTAATGATGGATGAGGCTAACATGATGGGTGGGCCGGAGATGAGAGCGCAGAATCTGCATAACTTCAAGCACCGGAAGAGAGTGTTGAAGTCTGTTGAAGATACCAGGGAAAACGAGGAAGTCGAGACCAAGCAATTGTTCGACAATCATGCGATCGTTTATCGAGTGAGACAAAGGTAAGCGAGACATCACGTGTCGCGATCGACACCTGCGATTATTTTAAATAGCACGTCCGCTTTCTCCGATCATCACTTATCAAAAGAAACAAATATTAATAACTGAAGATGTTTCTAACTTAAACGATCGGCAGATTATGAATGTCAATTTGGCGCGATGTTATGACCTTTGAAGAATTAACATGCTTCGCGCAGATTAACGTATCGCTTTCATCAATATTATCGACAACGATGATCTTCAATATATTGTCGACATCCTTTCTGATTGCGAAGAGTACTTTCTACGTTAGGTAACATTAAGTAATTGCGCGCGATAAATCATTTCTTCCAAACTGCATAAGAATTAATAATGTCGTTTATCACATTTGTACTTGATCGCGGTGTAAAAGGAGCTTAATAACATCATGAGAATTTACATACATAATATCTCAAGTAATTCTTTTTGATTAGAATGAGATGATAGCTTTCTTTCTCTTATCATTTCACAAGATATAAACACCCGGATATGGACGAGGACATGAACATGGAAACTCGACCGATGCCGTTTCACTGGGAATTGAAGACGCCGCATCCGACATCATTCAAGCGTCCTAGATATCCGCAGCTGTCGCAATACCGATACCCACAATCGTCCAGGAACATACAGGACATCATCAAGTACCTAACTAACAACGCTGAAGTGCCGAATCGCGGCATCAAGTTCACCGGCGTCTATATGAATCCGAAGAAATACGATCTCACCCCTACCGTAGGGGAAATGATATCCAATAACGATAAATTCGAAAGTGATGAAACGTCACACTATTCGATCAAATCGCAACACAATAACGATCCGTTTTACCAGTACAAACCGAAACACCCGGCGGACGTTAACCTTTTAGCCACATCTAACGTGAGGTTTGTAATTGTGTTTAAAATTTATATATTAAAATTTATATATAATGTGCGAAGAGAAATGGGATGAAAATATTAGAGATTAATCGTCAAAAATCTATCTTTTGATTTATAATATAATTAATATATATATATATATATATATATATATATATATATATAATTATTATATAAAAATATATATTATATAAATTAAATATTATAATAATATTAAAATAATATTAAAATATTATAATATTATAATATTATATAAATTAAATTTAATATATTATATATTTATTATGTGAATATAATTATAATAGCAAAATATATTGTTGTATATTAAATTAAATGTTTAAATTATTATACATTACATATGACATTATTATATATAAGATTAATTATTAATAATAATTATTAATTATAAGATTAATTATAAATTAATATGAAAAATCTATCTAATTTATATTAATCAAACAATTCTTTTTTAGATTCTCACCGACTGGAGTACACCGTTACAGCCCTTACTATGATCCTTTATACCCTCGACCGATGTACAGTTACAACAAGCCGATCATAACGGAACCGCAGTACGAAAGTATTAACTCCTATTCGACGAATACGTACACGAAAAACCGCAAACCAAAGCCGTTCAGCGTGATGCTCGATATTTATCCCATCACAGATATCATGGAGCAGAATAAGAAGACATCGTGGGCGAGACCGCAAGGATCTACGGATAATTACGATTCTAGAAGACCCCTTCAATATAATCGTATGCCGAAATTTCACGCATCATCCCCGCAACCGATCCCTCTTATAGCTATACCAAGTCCTACAACTTTATCAGAAGAAGAGGAAAAGCAGCAAATGATATTTCATTTGAATCTGTATCCTCGAAAGAAGAGTAAGCTCAACAGGTACAGGTCTTTAACGATTTAATTCTTTTTCAATTTTCATCTCACTTATCAATTGAGTTTGCTTTGAAAAATTGATACTTTAAATTTGTTTCATCACTGTTAATCATAAAATAATAATCGTTTTGTGTGTATTTTCTATTCTTATAGGCAGAAAAATTAAAAAGAAAAGTTATATTGTACAATTTATTGCGAATTTAATTTTTAGACACGACATCATCCATCGATCGAAATTGATGGGAACTCAGGAGCGACAGCAATTCACGAAGAAGATGATGTCCCCCTTGGAATCGATTGCTAAACATTTGACCGATCATTCCGCGATCGAAGAATCGAAGTTCGAAAATCAAAACTCAGAAACGACTAGTATACCGATAACGCGATATCACGAGATGAATCTGAACGATAAGCAGAAGAATGGAGATCTTATGTTAAATAACGATTCAGAAATTTATTCAGATCCGAATAACGATGATAGTGGTATCGTTGGGGATACTACAATACTTTCGAATCATAAATTAATCCTAGATGAGGATTATACTAGCACAGAGAAATATGAAATGAACGCACAGAAAATGATAATGAGTACAGAGAAGAATTTCGTGAATTGCGATGACACAACGATAATCGACAACTCAAAAGCCGAGAAAAAAAGCATCGATTTTTCGAAAGGTATCGATGCCACCGAAGGATTTTAATGCTTCATGATTTTTTCAGCTAGGATTGAATTGAAAGTATAAAGTATAAGTGAGAATTGAGAAAATTGAGAGTTGAAGTGTATTGTCGAGTATCCTTTGATACTTTGATGTTCTATTCTAATGTCACAGGAAAAAAAAACGAAAGATATTTGACGTCACATTCTGTTTCATTTGAACCATCAAAAGTATTTTTAGACACAATGCAATTGTTTTCGTATTTTTGTTTGATATATATTTTTATTGTGATTGAATCTTAATCTCTCCCCCTTTTTTATCGGTATTTATTTTAAAACTTTGTAAACGTTATACGTATTATATGTGCTACATTATTAATTTAAAGAATATTTCAGACATCGGTATCTATTTTAAAACTTTGTAAACGTTATACGTATTATATGTGCTACATTATTAATTTAAAGAATATTTCAGACACCAGAAAGAACAAAAAGTCATTAACTTGTAAAACTATTTATACCTATAAGCAAATGTACTTATAAGACAAAAAGAAAATTTTGACTAAGTTCAATAATCATGCGACTTTCATTAATCAGAAACAAGAATTTGTCTGTATTATATTGAACATTTCTGGAGAAAAGAATGACGTCAATATATTTGCCACGTAATCATCTAAAAATTTTAATACCGTGTTTATAATCCACTTGAATACAAATTGCTTCTTTGCCTTGACATTTTCATTGAAGACATGTGGATCAAATCTCTAATAACTTTTAGCGAAAACGATTGGGAGATATTCGTTGCTTACAGAAGATTGCTTTATAGATTTTGCAATACTAAGCATATGAATTACGTTTATAGATACGAAATTGTCAAATTAATTGAAAAATGTAATTGCAATGTAATAATAATATGAAATAATTTCGAAAAGGATATTTTGCATACAAATTATATTATAGCAAATCCCCAAGAAATTTCAATCGATTTGAGATGATATAATTATATCTGATATATGTTTATTTTAAAAAATACATATATTAAATATGCGATTAAAAGAAAGTTTGATTTATTTATATAATTTATTTATCATAATTGTAGGTATCATTAGATATGTGTATTCTTTTATCAAATACTTAAACATAGAATCTTAAAAAAAAATCAAAATTAAATTATACAAACTTAAAAATATATATATTATCAACTATAAAAATATGATAAAATGTACAATTTTATTTTATCTTAAATATATGGTATTATATTACAACAGGGAGAACACTTGCGATTTTTTAACAACATAAGTGTAACTTGAATATGAAATATACAATCTTACGGGGTTAGTAGTTTTACTTAAAATTACTTACAAATAATATCGTCACATTTTACAAATCATATACTTTATTACATGCATCTTAAATCGTATTTACTTTTTACAATACAAATATAGCACCATCAATTCATTTGCTTGCTTAATTGTTTGTCTAACTAGTGATTTTTAATTGTAAATTTATAAGTTATATATTATTTTGATAGTTTTGTATCTTCCAATACAGTTTTCATCCAACACTATCATCTTCAAAAAATCTAGAACCACATACACGGTACACCATAAAAAAGTTTAGGAACCACCACTTTTAAACAAATTTTTTAATCGATTTTTTCTTAACAACAATTTCACACATGTATAGTCTTTTTTTATTTTATATATTTTAATAAGAGTATCTTAATTAACATTTTCCATTAGAGGAAAATTTTAATTGTTGAATTAATTGTGAATATTTAATGAACAATTCACTAAAAGACAATTGAAAAACTTTGCTTGGAAAAGAAAAAGTCGATGTAATTTAAATCTTTCTGAGTCTCTCTCATGTTCTCGAACCCAGCGTGCTCGGATGATAAAGCGTCGTGTCGGCACCCCATTCATACGGACCCTCGTGGGGACCTAAAGTGACTATAGTACCCTGGCCTAAAGTCGTATGAGACCCAGCACTGACCATGGCAGGCCCGGAAGACACGTAACTGAGAGGCGGTCGTGGTTGATCGCGCAAACGCGCATGTTTCACTTGCCGCTTATATCTGAAAGAGAAACACGAATTGCGACATTTTCGTTACGCGACCTCCTTTCTAAACGGCGTTAAAGTGTGTAACAAGAAACAGTGTGTAGGCGACCTTAACGCCTTTACTGCCAAGTAAATTTCAAGCCATGATAAATTATCCCGAGATGTCAAAAAATATGAATTAATAGAGAAATAAAGATAAATTATTACTTGATGTAAAATTATATAAAAAATATTATATACCTTCTCTATATTATAATACACACACGCACATATATATATTGTTAAAATGTTATTGCAATATTACAGAGAATTTCAAAAAATTAATTGTTTGTCTAACTTGTGATGAAAAATTGATGACTTAAATATTACAGAAGATTTCAAAAATTAATTAGATTTATCTCAAAAATAGCGATAAAGCAAAATGCATATCGAAAAATAAATTTTACGGCTTTAATTTAGACACTCTTAATATTAATATGTACAAACTTTGTCATTAATAACTTGAAATTTTTTTTATCGATATACTTACTTCGAATGCATGCAGCACAACGTACAGCTGGATATTATGGTCGCAATTCCGACGAGGACCGCTATTGCCAAGACCCATATCTGCGTCATGGAGGCATCGGCTCTCGCCACTATAGCGGCGCAATGCTGTACCTTCTCCACGTGATAAGCCTTGTATACCTTTTTTAATTCTTGATTCTTTGGATCAGTCAGCAACGCTCGCATCTCATTCAGATCGTAAGACTCCTTGCCGACCATCTGAAAGCACGAGCTGGTCGACGAAAAGTCCAGAGAGTTGTCGTCTTTCGAATAAAATTGCGTATCATAGACGTTGACACTGATAGGTAGTGAAAGAGCCTGTTGGACCGCTTTCTCAAAGTCCTCGAGTGTTTTCCTGACCTCGACCGGCGGCTTCGAGAATACGAATTTCAACATGTCGCGATCGCGCAGCAAAAAGATTCGCACAGTGATATTAGTCTCACGTCCTGGCGTCACCGAGTTGTTGGCTGACACGATCATTTCCATGAAACCATCTGCGTATCCAGCCATAGATCCTGTCGTCCTGAGTTCGCCGGTGCGCGCGTTCAAGGATAACTGTGACGGAATCTCTGTCTGCGACATGGCAGGATCGACCAAGGATGTGAAGGAGACCTTGCTCATGTTATAGTTGACGGGCAACGCACTGGAATCATCGTCGTAGGCTTCCAGGGTGATCAGACTCGTGTCGATGGGTACATTCAAGCGCACCCCTAAAGTCACGTTGTCTTTCTTGAAACGCGGCTTATTATCATCGATGTCCAGTACTTTGACAAGAACCTGTCTCTCCGAAGGATCCTGTCTGTTGTACGGTTTCGGCACCACGTCCGACTTCTTGGAAGAGTATTTGAAACACTTGATGGTCAGTAAATGAAACTCAGTGGTTTCTCGATCAAGACGACCATTTGATTTGATAACGGCGGAATTATTCTCCAACCGCTCCACCAGGAAGAGACTCGCCTCGTTCCCGTATACTATTTCATAATCGATCATTCCATTCTCATCAATGTCTTCATCGATCGCCTCGATCACACCGACCTTGGTGCCCACCGGCATCTCTTCCGGAACGTTCAACTCGATAGGCGGACTGTCAAGATTGCGCTTGAAGTGCGGCTTATGATCATCAATATCGTTCACGATGACTTGAAGCACCCTGGTCGCCTGTTGCGGCGGCTCGCCAAGATCTTGAGCGACCAGGATCAGCGTATAGCTGTCCTTGGTCTCTCGATCGAGTAATTTTCGCGTGCTGATTAACCCGGTGTCACTGTTGATTTTAAAGGCGCTCGCGTCTTTGCCAAAATTGCCGTCTTCTAAGAAGCGGAAGGTGATCCTGCCATTCGGCAGATTTGGATCGTCGGGATCGGACGCCACTACTTGGAAAACTGGACTGCCGATCGTAGAATTTTCCGCGATGTAGGCTACTTCTTCTAACGTCGGCCGGATAAACAGCGGCACGCCATCGTTGCTCACCACATCGCCAATGTACAGAATAAGATTCGCGTCCGAATATAAGGCCGGATCTCCGCCATCCTGCGCTCTTATTCGCATATTGTACGGTTCGGTCCTTCCTTTGCCTGTCAACGCTCGAGCCGAGTAAATCTCGCCGGTCGTATGATTTATTTTGAATAGTCCTGAAAATGATCAGAGCAATTTGCAATGAATACTTTAAATTATTCCGAAGCTATCTTATCTCTTTCCAAATTATAAAAATCTTGCTTGTAATTTTCTTATATAAAAAATATTAATATATATTTTTTATATTTTATATTTCTTATGCAAGGAAAGAGACAGAGAGAGAGAAAATTACAATTTACAATTAATTTTCTTTTTTACAATATATGACAAAAATTTCTCGTAAACAATGATTCAGATAGCTTTATTTCCTAATCATATATATTTATAGTTTATACTTATTTTAGAAAATATTTTTTAAATTGACATCGAGCGCATGTATTTATTTAATCTTACCATTGGCCTCACCCTCGTCGATAATTTCGAAATAAATCATCCCGCCTTCACCTTCATCCGGATCGGTAGCAGTGATGTTCACCACGCTGATTCTCACCGGCGCGTTTTCCGGTATCACCGCGGTGTACGATTCCTGTTCGAAGCTAGGAGCATTATCATTCACATCGAGGACATCGATCGTCACCAAGGCTCGGCTGCTTCGTTGCTCGGCTCCACCTTGCGGCATGTCCGATGCCACGACGTAAAAACGCAGCACCGATTGTCTCTCTCTATCGAGGGTCGTGTTCACAGCGATCTATAAATTATTCCTTTTGCTTTTTTATTTTGGTAACGAAATATAAAATTCATCTAAGAGATATCTAACAAATTAAGGCTTCTTTTAAAAATAGTTTAGATTTTTTAATTTTAGATGCTAATTTTAGATTAGAATATCTTTTGAAGAATATCTTTCAGATATTATAATTCCGACGTTACCATCTTTGATATTTTATGTTGTAGAATTTAAATTAGTTAATTAATAATAATTTAAATTAGTTAATTAATAATTAATTATTGAAGATTTTTACCTGGATATTACCCGTTATGAGATCCACCTCGAAAAGATTGGCATTTTCACCCGTCAAGGAATACCTGACTTCACCATATCCTCTTTGAATTTCCTGCTCGGTATTTGAACTATCCATATCCATCGCTTTCACATTAAGCACGATTTTCGAAGGCTTTGCCGATTCCAATACGGAAATCTTATAGTCCTTTTGACTGAAAACTGGACTGTTATCATTAGTATCATGAATCTCGACAATTACATTGGCCTCTGACATCTTTCGTGTAATATCGTAATCTTTAGCGAGTGCTCGCACTTTGAAACGAATAAACTGAAAAAAAAAAACAAGATTAAAATTTTAATCTTAATTATGGTAATTTATTGTTTTTCGATTTTCAGAACTTTTTATCGCAAAAAGTTTCTCATTTTTACAGTTTCTCTATTTAGTAAAATATTATCATATTTCTTACTTTCTGATTCAGCGTTTCGTAATCCAGTCTCTTGTTTAGTACGACATTGCCACTCTGAACGCCCACATTGACGTAACTTTCGTCATCGTTCTCTCTCACCAATTCGAACCTCTGAACCGGATATCCGGTCGTCGGCTCTTTCGCCGATAACATCAACAGCGTCGTGCCCAGGGGTTGTTCCTCCGGAACCGTGATCTTTATCGTTGGATTGTTCGGCGACCATCCAGGATTGGTGAACGTCGGATTGTCGTCGCTGTAAGCTTGAATGTAGATAGTCACCTCCACTTTTGCCTCTTGCTCATCTTTATTGACGAGAGCGTTTAAATCCCGCGCTTGCACCGTTAAAATCACAACAGCGGCCACTTGATAATCCAACATCCGGTTAACGGTTATTAAACCAGTAGTGGAATTTATACGAAATGCCGTTTTGTAATCGTAAGAAATCGTGCTCTTCAAGGCCACGCCAGTTTTATCGACAGCTCTTATCGGTTCCACTAGAGAATACTCCAAATATGCGTCTGTGTCGGGATCAGTCGCGACTACCTTTAACACAGGCTCACCTGCATGTAAACATTTTTTATGAAATAACAAAACAACCACAAACAATTGATATATAAAATGTTAGAATTTCAAATTAAATTAATCTGTGCAATTTATTCTTTAATGTAAATTTAAAACTCAATTTTTAAAAAATTTTATCCACTGTAATAATTAAATACAAAATGTTTCAGGATCTCCAGGATCTTTCAATTTTAATGATTTACAATTAGATATAAAATGGCTATTATTTAATAAAAATAGATATATAATTGCGAATTTAATAAATGTTAATTGTTAATAACATACCGATGCTCGCACGTTCCGAAACATAAACCAGATATGTTGATTCGTTGAATGTCGGTGGCTTATTATTTACATCTATAATGTTCACTGTCACAGTAGTAGTGGCAGTTTCCTTGACAGGTGTACCGGAATCAACGGCGTATACGATGACCTCGTATTTTTCACCACCGGTCTCCAAATCCAACCGGGCATCAGGTGATACAGTTATAATGCCAGAACTGTAACCAATAAAAATTTTATTAGCTATTGATATATTTAGATCTTTCTCATGTATTTTATATAAATCTTGCGAATTAAAAGAGCGCAAGAAAGGAAACTAGACATGCTTTCTGTAATATTTGGATTATCCAAGCAAATTTATGTCGCACCTAGAATCGATGACAAAATTATCTTTAGAACCGGACGCGATGTAATATTGCAGCAGATTGTCTCTTCCATCGGGATCATTCGCGACCACCCGAATGACTTCCGTTCCGGGTGACGCGTTTTCCAAGAGCCTCGCTCGATAAGTATTGGGACCTGGTAGATTCGACTTGTAGTTTCCTCGAAAGATGGGTTTCTGGTTACCGGGAACACCAACGCGAACGAATAGCTTCGCCTCGGAGTACAATGGCGGTGCTCCAACATCCGTCGCGTGGATTATTAATTCATAAATGCCTCTTTCGGTGTCTCCGGAACGAACCGGTTTCGATATAGTTACTTCACCTGAGTCTGGATTAATCTGCAAATTTTATGTTAAAAAATATGAACGTTCAAAAAAATTTTGAAATAATATTTAATTATATTATAAAGCTTAATAATCACATTTTTTAAATGTGTCTTTTATGAGATTAAATAGGATAAGATATATTTCGTATATTCATAAAAACATAAATGCTATTTTAAAAAAGTAACACATCAATTATAATATATAATATATTATATAAATATATTAATTAATATATACTTATTATATATTAATATTAATTAATACATGTTATATAATTATTAATTTATATGTGTAATGTATTATAATTGATGTTATCTAAAATAAAGATAATACTTTTAATAAAAGAATTAATAATATTTTGAATATTATTAATTTAAATATTAATTTAAATATTAAATATTAATTTATAAAATTACTAGATTTTTAATGTTAATTAATATTAAATATTATCTTGAACAAAGAATTTTATTATTAAATATTTCAAATATAAAATAAATGTATAAATTATCGATTTCTAGTAAGAGACGTTTCGATAACGAACCTTGAAGACATCGTCTGTGATACTATTATGCCGGCTGATTGAATACAAGATTCTTCCGTTACCCTGCATCGGTCCATCGACGTCGGTCGCCCGGACGAACATTTGTGGATCGAAGCTGGTAGCACCTTCGCGAACTGTCCTGGAATACTCCGCCTGCTCGAACACCGGCTTATTGTCGTTAACATCGTCGAGCTCGATGAGGATATTGACAGCGGATACTCGACCACCGCCGTCTTTCGCCTCCATCGTCAAAGAATAGGACTTTTGCACCTCGTAATCCAGTTTCTTCGCCACAAATATTCCTCCCTCTTGTGAATCGGTCCTGAACTTATCCGCGCCGAAACCTCGCAATGTGTATGTTAATTCGCCGAAGGAACCGCTGTCATAATCCTTCGCGTAAACGTCACCGAAACGGGTGCCGGGTTCCGCGTCTTCCGAGACTACCAGTTTGTAGACTGACTGAGAGAACTCAGGACTGTGATCATTGGCGTCTAAGATCTGGATGTGCACTCTGGAGGTTGCCACCTGTAGCATAAAATGTACTGTAAATATATGTAATAAGAACTATCCACATTCAACAAAATAATCAGCGAGATGTCTTGCACGGAATTATATTGTCTGAATTATTTTCAATTAAAATGCAAAAAAAGTAAGCAATAAAAAATCATAATCAGAATTGTGCTGACCACTTCACTGGCTACGGTCGCGACGACGTCAAATTCGAGTTCCCTTTTTGTGAGGTCGTCAACGTCGTAGTCGAGAACATTAACGTCCTTAGCCTTGATCACTACTGGTACTCGACCCTGAGCCTCCTCGGGACTGACGGTGAATGCTTTACTGATTCCAGAATATCTCGGTACATCTCGCAACGCCAGGAAATACTTTGCATTGTCGCCCACGTCGCCGTCGCTCACAATCATGTTCAGACCTGCTTAATCACCATGTTGTCAAACAAAAGATCCTCTTGAATTATAAGGAAGAAAGATAGAAAGACGATAAAGATTTCAAGTCTTATTTTCGTTAAATTTTTCTGTCTTATAAGTGTCAATGGAAAGAATAACAAGTTGAAAAAATGCAAAAATATTTTTTTCAATTTAATTTTATAACTAATTGGATTGTCACGATTTTTAGATGGCTTAATGACCTGGCAGAGGAGTGTCCTTTCCAATATCTTCGGAGATCTTGATGCTAAAGTAATCCTCATTGAAAACGGGCACGAGGTCGTCCACGTCCGTGACAACGATCGTGACGATCGACGTCGCGGTGTCAGCTGGTATCTCGTTATTGATCAGCTCGGTGGCCTTGACTTGGAAAGTGTAGATACCGCCATTCTGCAAAATCCTGGGATCTTCGCGATCGAGTGATACGTTGGTCGTCACCAGTTTGCCGATGGTCACATCACCGTCGCGAGACATCTCGAGATCAAAATGGCCCGCGTCTTCGTCCTCCAATGTTAACAGTAAATTCCTAGATTGACCCGTATCGCCGTCGCGAGCTCGCACTATCAGAACCGTGTGACTAGCTGCGGTGTTCTCCGGAAGCGCCGCGCTATAAGGCGCATTCAGGAAAATGGGTGGCTGATCCTGCGCGACAAATTTTGCTGAATAAAAAAGAATAATAATAACGCTCCAAGTAGAAAATTGTTTCTCTATTTTTAAATATCTATCAGCTTAGCATCATCGTTATATCATAGGAAATTGACATGAATTCATAATCACTGAAATAATTAGACTCGCAGTTTTATTTTGTATTATTATTAGTCAATTAAACTTCATTTATTTTTCTTATATATCTATAGATTGAATTTAGCATATTTTCTTTTTTTAATTTAGGAATAAAGAACAAGTCAATAAAATTGAAAAATTAAGCATATTCAATAGAGCGAAGACTATGGCACAGAAATAAAACTGAAAGACTCATTACTTTAGCGCGAGTAAGCGTAAACGTTATTCGCAAGTTGTGACCTAAATCTCCACTTGACAATATTCGTACTGACAGGCAGAGATTGAATAACTAGTTTGATGATTCCCTACTAATTTTATCGCAAACGATGTTATTATCCAATGTAAGATCATCGCCAATTATGTACCGGTTATTTCAGTTATGATCGAGACCTACTTACCTGAACGTCGAGAACGTCAACGGCAACGGTCGCTCTAGCCTGCAATCTTTTTGACGGATCACTAGCTCCATCAACAGCCAGTAGATTAATCAAATACGAGTTCCTCCTCTCATAATCTAACGGTTTTGCTAGCGTGATCTGAACATCATATTTGCCCTCGGCGAGCTAAAAGAAATCATTGAGATAGGTATTAAATGTGTACCGGTACATTCAATTAATTTTTTTCTTTGAGACAAAAAATTATCTTAGAAATGAACTAAAAAAATTAATATATAGATATAAATTTAAATATATAGTAAATATATCTTTCTAGTGAAATAATTCTAGTAAAATAATTTAATTTTTTTACTTAGTAATTTGTTTATTAAATTTTTTTAGTTTTTTATATATTTCATACAAATTAATTACCTTTTCTGTAGTAATGTCGAAGACCTCGCAAACGTCATCGTCGCGCGATGCCGCGACGCATTGCACGTGAACATCGGCATTGACACCACCATCTTGATCCGTGATGATGATCGTATTCGAAGGAAGCAATAGATCACCCACGTGCGCGCTTTCCGGCACCCTGGCCGCGTATGGACGATCATGGTACACCGGTGGATTATCGTTTTCGTCGAGCACCGCTATTTCGCGACGGAGAGACACCGTGTTAGGTTCCGATCCAGCGATACCTTCGTCTGAAATGGGCAAGTTTATTCTAATTAAATCTAAATTGATTGAAATTTAAATTAAATTAATTTTCTCTTCAGAACAATATAATAAATAATTCCAATAATTTAAGTATTTATTATTATATCTAATCAATATTAGAGGTATTTAATTGTATATATATTCAAGGAGACATAAGATCCTAAAATTTATTAATTTTTTTAATTATATAGATTTATGCAAATCTTGCTGATTTTTTTACTTTATAATATTATTTATATTGATATAAAAAATATAAAAAAGAACAGATGCATATATATAGAATGACGATTAGTATAATAGATTATTATTTAATATTACATATAGATATATCGATCTACCTGTTATACTAATGATGACTTCGATGAGATCTTGCGCCTCCCTATCTAAGGCTTTCCTCAGGATCACGACACCGGTCTCTCTGTTGACGGTAAAGTATTCGCCGCTGATCGAGTAATGCAATTTAGATTCTTCAGGATCTTCTCCCTGAAGGGTGTAAACAGGAGCACCAGGCGGTGTGCCCTCCGACACAGCCAACCTGGCCATATCTCCACCTTGAACGAAATGGGGCGCCCTGTTTATCACCTGACTCCATGACGAAGACCACGTGGAGATTAGTAACAGCAAAATCGTCCACATCGTCACCTGCAATCGACTCGTGCTTTATCGAAGAGTTAACAGTTCTGATATGATAAAAATAATCCGTAAGTAAAGTAAATCAATTTATGAATTAATCAAAGATGATTAAAATTACTTTAAAATAAACATTAAAATAGGAAAATAGGATAAAATAGAAATTAAATTTATAAATTAACTATTCGAATATAAATCGAAATATTAAGAATCATATCTTTTTATTTTATTTAAATAATAAAAATTAAAATTAGAGGCACTATATCTATCTTAATTAAAATGGAAAGATGCGTATTATGCTTATTAAGTAGACGTTATTGGATACACTGTCAAATTCTTACATCAGGGTTCATCGATCTATTACTCGAAAAGCTACAACATGCGCATACAAACGAGTGTATACGGATCGGAAATGGCAATCGCGTGAGTAGGATACAAGTTCCGAAGATGTTTCAATCTTCGTTTAAACGTGACTCTACTTTTAGCCGCTCTGCGAGAGAAAAAAGTTCAGCGTGCAGGCGAACCGCGACCGGTATATACTTCCGACAATCTTTGCAATCTTTCGCAATCAACCGATGCAACACGGCAGCATCAGAATGCATTTTTCATGTTTGAGCGAAAGGCCGTTAGAAATCAGAATCCATTTTAGGAGTTCACTTCGTGTTCCCGGTCTATATAGGAAAACTCGACGACGACGTGACTAAATCGAATTGTACAGATTTATACCGGACGGAAAAGCGTGGTGTTTTCACTTTACAACTCTCAAAGAAATCTGACGAGCGAGAAACGTGAAGAAAATTATTTTTGCGTGCTGTTTTATGAAGAAGAATTGCCTGAGTCATAACTGACTTTCTGAGAAAATTTATATATGTCAAAAGAAATTATTTTTTTTATTTAGAAATTTTATCTTACTTAGGGAAAAGAAATAACTTCAAGAAATATAAAAATATAATACACAAAATATAACAAAATGCGCAATAATACAAAAATTACATACTTATAATAATTTTTTTTACATAAATATCTAAAAACAATGTTCTAAATAGCTTTAGAATAATACATGTGTCAACTAAATTTGCAAATTTAGGATCAATATTAATAAAGCGAGCACAGTCTTCCTGATTATGATAATAGCGTGCGTCTTTAATTAATATTCCCACGCAGTATCCGCGAGGAGACAGGAGACGACATCGGAGCGAGATACGTTTTATTATTAATATCGCGTAGGCAGATAAGACGCATCACGATGTTATTAGGTACCAGGAAGAAATGACGCTGGCAAGAGCAACAATGACATACAGCGTGGGGTAATGGCTCTGCATTTCCTCGACGCCTTCGTGCGTGCAGAGTAACCTCGACTTCCGCGTTCAGCCGGCCGCGGCCGCCGTCAGGGATCGTCTCCAGGAGAAGTAATTATCAATCGAGCCGGAGGAAGGAAATTTACGGTTGCCAGCACTTGCCTCTCATATATCCTATAAGTTCTCGAACGCAAATCCCTATTTATGCGCCGGTCGAGAAGATGCGCGTGTTGCAAAATGCAACCTTCCGCAATGAAAATACGTTACGAAGCATCATGCAGAAGCAAGTTCATAGGACGAAACAGTGCTTTAAATTACATGATAGCGTCGATGATTGCATGTACTTATGTGGCTTCTGGAACCTGCGAATGTTAATGTGAATTTTAAATCTAACAATTATTTTAAATGACAGGATACTTTTTTAGGTTGAGAAATTTTTTCTAATATATATATTTTCTTTTTATAATTTTAGCTTTATTCGCGATGACGTCACAATGTTGGTGAAGACATATTGCATCTGGCTTTCATCATTGTTGCTTCCTATCGTGCCTAGATAGATTGCAATCTTTGAATTAAATGAATAAAATGAAAATCAGATAATATAGTAGTTAACTTTGAACTTAGCGTAACGAAAGAAATCAGAAATTACCATTTTAAAACTGCGATTTCTATGTATAATATAATTAATTTTAATTGTTGTATGCAAAAAGTAATCCATTTAAATTTATATTTTATATGCACTTAAAATAAAAATACGCTTATGATACAATAAAAAGAAATAAATTTAACAAAAAAAAATAAATAAAATAAAAATAATATTTGATGAGTAAAGTGGATAATATCGAGAATTTACGATATTCATTTATTTGAGGAGCAAATAAAACTTCTCATGCGACTAATTAAGAATCAAATTTCGTAATCACGACTTTTATTTTTATAGCGGTGAGTTTAAATGATGTGCAGCGTTAATGAGATTTAATGCCTTATTTTAAAGCAAACTCGATTTCTCCGACATATTTGGAGTAATTCGTAAAGTTGAAAGGTGTGAAAACTCCGTGACGGCGATAAGCGCGTGCACATCACGGAATACGACACGTAACAGAACCTTAAACAGAAACGACCGTTAGTGTCAGTCAAGTATAAAATGATACCGAGAGATTGAATGATGGTTCTACGACCGCAGTGATGCAGTGAAGTAGAAACCAATATGCGACTCGCGTTCTACGAAGTACTTAAAAATGAATACTTGCGAAAGATTGCCGTGATATCATGATTACTCTACATTTAATTATGTCTTCTTACAGCTTTATAATTATAATTTCATGACAAACAAATTTGTCATAATTATCTATACGAAGAGTCTGTTATTTATGTATTTTCGTGTCTGCGTAATTTAAATTTATACATATTGATAGGCATGTAAAAAATGCGTTGCAAATAATATAATCGATATTTAATTTGAAATTTTCGGTAATTCTCGTTATAATATATTAATGGTATTTTTTTATTACAAGAAAAAGCAATATAAATCAGTTTTAATATAATTACCGATTTGTACTACTTTTTCAGAGGAATTTATTTATCGCAAATATTAGTAATCATTTCATTAATATTTTCCATCTTATAAGTTATTCAGCACAGAGAAATTTCTTCGGTATTTTAATAAGCGTTTTACAAGAAACAAACTTCCACGAATAGATACAAGCATGATGTATTAATCATTTCTCTGAAATAATTCTTATAGATCTATCTGATGTATTAAAATGTATATTCTCTTTTTTGTGGAATAAATATCTTTTCATCTGTAAAATTATTTTTTTCTCCGGTGACCTAAATAATTTTTTAAATAAAATTTTTAAAAGATTATGCGTTACACAAATAGCACACACAATTATATGTACATTGCAATTATTAAATACTTCAATTTAATAATTTAATAATTTTTAATTACATGAGCAGGAAAAAATAGATTTGATTTATCCCACGTTTCTTGTTTGAAAATGTAAACAATAGTACAGGAACTGTAATCAAAATTATATAAGTAACAAAATTCAAATAGATCCATTCTAGAGAAACAGGGAATAAAGAAACAAAGAAAAAAAAATAGGACAGATAACAGAAAAGACAGAGAGAAACAGAGGCAAAGAGTGAGAGAGAAAGAAAAAAAACCGTTACACCCCTTTTTCTCTGGTCTCCGTTACGTTACGCACTTGGAATCTTGACACCGCGTGACCAGGTGATGTCAGGATGAATGACGAAGAAAAGGAATATCCTGCTGCGCACGCGTGCGCATGTATCTTCTTATAGGTCTTCACTTTCATTAGTATACACTTCTCATCGAAAGATATTATCAGAAAATTTTGGAGTTCTTCAAACATTCAAAACTTATAGCTTCTGATTCTTTTTAAAATAAATACTCGAAAAATAACGAAAAATATTAATCCACATAAAAAAAATAACAAGTTTCTCGCTAATATAGTATATGATTACTTTTGAAATAAATTTTGTTTATTCTTTTTTTTTTGAGGGATTAATTTTTTTGAGTGACAATCTCCAGAAATTATTCATAATTGCCAAAAGTCATACAGTTCATCAGAAAAATTTTCAAATCCGTGACTATGCAACTTTTCATGATATTGTCCTTTGAATTCAAGTCCCTTGAATTCTTATTGTTAGACAAGCCGCAAACTTGCTGGTCAGAACTGGTTTCCTTGCGGAATGGCGAGAAAGATAACGAGATTTTGAGCAGACTTACGCGGCTTCGTTAAACTTTCATCCAAAATTGTTTTTTTTTTTAGTGTATTAAAAATTTTAGCAATACTCCAAGTTTTGAAAATTCAAACATTCAAATGCAAACTAATTTGCTAGAACGATAAATTAAAATATATAATAATCGATAAATTAATGCATTATTTCAATGATTGGAGTTATCATTTTATTAAACGCGATACTGTGAAAACTTAATAATTTCTGACAGGTTTCTAATCCGGTTGCGGTATCACCATTCCACGGATGTCGAACAAAAACAGCGATACCGTTGCGCCAAGAAAACGTCGTTGGAAACAAGACGATATCCTCAATCGATGACCTCGATTTCTCGATTTACAGAAGCATCGTATTCAGACCCAATCCGATTGTAATTTCCTCCCTTTCTTTTATGTCATCGTTTTTATTGTGCAATAAGTTTGTAAAATAATCTCCGATATTCAAATAAAAATAGTAATAATTATGCAGAGTATGGCTAACAAACTTAAGAGAACCGGAAAATCGTAGAGAAATCATTTTGATAAGATGAAAGAATTCTGGCACAAGAGGCAATAAACATTCTCCTTTCTTTTGGCATGAAATAAATAAAGCTAATGAGAATTTCTTCAGCAATTAAAGCGAAGTAGCATCACAATCCAGCTCAACAATTTTTATATTATTTCGGGGGATAAACGTACAAACTAATCTTCAACATTGTTTAATATTCTCCGTCACCCACGCTGCAAAAACGAGAGCTGATCCATCATTATCAACACAGACCCTTCATTATTTGAACAGTTTCTTCCAACCAAAAGTAAATCTCGGGGTCAACGTTTTCGGCAATTAGCATCTGCTCGCTGAGGACAATGAATCCAAGGATTCCATCTCCATTAGCTCAGAAAACTTACCTTCCAAAGTCGCTCCAAGATCCCGCGCGCTGGCACAACACAGTTTATCACCTCATCGTGTCACGACACCGCACGTGCTATGTTCCTGCGCACTGCTCTGTATGTTCACTTAAACGTATCGGCGGAACCGCGTCGAATCCGCATGACGCACCTGCGGACAGGTAACTAAAAGGACGAGCGGATGCGAGCGTGTCTCTTTACCCTCTCGGTCTCATCGGACGTCGGCGTCGTCTCAGACCGAAAAGAGAACCGACCGGTGTCTACCAGCCAATGAACAGGTCTACACTGCATCCTAAGAAGGTATGTGGCCTCCACCACGGGAGTAGAAGGTATGGAGAGAGAGGAGTCGCGCGCCACAGAGTAAGGAGAGTCTATAGTCCGCGCTCGGTAAAATCCGCTCGAGGACGACGACGATCCGAGGGACGAGATTTTTTCTCTTTCGTTACCAGGGTGTCGAATGACCCTCCGGATTCGTTCGATTTAATCTTCAACCGCCGGTGAAAGGGTTGCGCAAAAGATCTTGAAGGATTTGATTACGTGGCTTATGAAGCAATTTTCCTACGATTATACAACTAGAATTAAGGAAATTCTAATTTTTTTCTAAAATTAATTTTATTTGTTTAAATATATTTCTAAATTTTTTAAATAAATAAATATATATATAAGGCTTTAGAAAAATAGAAATTTTCTATATTCTATTCTATTTAATATCTTGATATTAAATTTTTCTTATAAAAATTTTTAATGCAAAATGAATCATGTCTTCCACGAATAAACGTGTTGCCGATTGTGATATGTGATTTGATAATAATGAGGTATGACAAAAGTTGTAATGAGGCTGTGATGAGAAGTGAATCGATGATGGAATTGCATCATCAGTTTTCTTGACATTTGAAACAATCTTAAAGCGCTGTGACCTTTCGATATAGCTTTTTAATTAAGATACCATCAAATATACCAACGGGAAAGAATGATTTTCTCGAATTAAATTTGTCTATATCGAAAAGTAAAATTAATTCTATCTTCAGCATACAAGCGTTGCAATGAAGAAATAATTGAGTCAATAATTATAGTTTAAAGAGAAAACTTTGTAAGAGAGAAAGTAACAATTTTCATTCAATGAAGCGTTTATTTTCATAAAAATGTAATTATCTCCTTTAAAAACCTCTGTTTATCGTCTCTCCTAAGCTTCGAGAGCTACTTTAATTATAACAAAACATTGCCATTTAAAATTAAATCTATTTAAAAAATAATATTATTGCAGCATTTAATTGCATTAATATATTAATTGTGTATCAATTATTATAAGTTATATATTATTATTATATCAATTATTATAAATTATATTGTTTTATATCGATTTATGTAACATTAATATTGTCGATTAAGTCGAGCATTTCGAAAATCAAGTCTCGATATAGCATCGCAATCTTAAACCTCAGTCGAACCGATCTCTCTCACGAGTTCCTCGTTCTCGTCCATCTCATCAGAGAAATGGTTGAAAAGGTCTCTCCAGAGCGTTTAAGATGTACAGGCTATAAAAGAGCAACGTTAAAATGCCGAAGGCTCGGCGTGCCTTCATCTCGCTCCATTCCTTAGCCCGTTTCTCCTTTCTCTCTCGCTTCTTCATAACCGGTGGGGATAAAAAGGACGCGGAAAAGAGGTATTCGTGAATCGTGGCACGATTGCGGGAAATAAGAATGACGAGAGAGGAACCGAGAGAAAGGCAGAAAATCAACCGGGTAAGAGGAGGACCTCGCTTACGAGAGCGAGAGGGGGATTTGTACAGTTAGCAAAGGCCGCGGCGAACGCGCGGCTCCACCTTCGATGATAGAGTATCAACGATCCCGGCATCTAAAGTCGGACAGAGATTGTTTTCCTCTCGATATATACAGCCGGAGCAACTCGCTGATCAACATCTATCCAAGCTGTCGGAGATCAAGCCGAACCGGATTCTGGATCTCTCCAATCGCGCGCGCTCATTTTAATTTATTATTAGCAATATTGGCGAGCAATCGTTTGAATTTTTGATCCAGATGCAAGCTTTCTAGAATTCAATTAATTGACGATTAATAACGAATAATGATTAACTTATAAAAATAAAAAATAAAAATATTAGTATTGCAATTAATTTCTATAGCATTATTATCCTTAATTAATATTGCATTACTACTAATATTATATTTATACATTGCATGATTCTAATTATTTATACTTTATAATTAAATGTCATTAGAGAGATACAGAGCAAGAAATTACGAAAGAAAAATATGAGAAAATAACGCGTGTATGATTCTAATCTTTTAAATTCTCGACCGTGATGATGAATCTCGTGTCTTGCAGCGAGGCTGCAGGAATTCAGAAGACACGTAACTCGTCGCATCCTCGAGCGCGAGAGACGCGTTTGTACAATAATAAACTACACGCGATAGTAAAGCCGAGAGCTGCATGGGAAAGATTACGTCTGCAAGCATCATCTCTCGATGCGATTGTCTCTTTCTCTCTCTCGTTCCCTCTCTTTGTTTCAGCGGTTCGTAGCGTCTCGTTACGAGAGCATCCTGTTACGACTATGGGAAAACTCCCGTGATCTACATGAGGCATGCGGGGTGTTGTCAGTTAGATAACCCACTTCTCACGCGCACCCGCGCCTCTCACACGACAGGACCTTTTGAGGCATGACTGTTAGACGATTATGCTCGCGCAATTATTGCGATTACGAGCCGATTGCGTAGAGGATCGCTATTTCATGCGATTCAACCTCTCCCGCCGAATTACTGCAACGCTTTCGAGGAAAAACGGAAAGTGGCCTAATGAACATTCGTTTTCACTCGGACTAGGCGTGAATAATTGAATAATTCAGCGCAAGAGTGAAATAATTCCGTAATATGTAAGGTATATTTCGGATACGAGTTTTCGCCTACATAAGAATTAGATTCTTTAGATTATTGTGACACTAATATTTTCCAATAATATTTTTTTTAATACGATGCATGTCTAATTTTGAGGAAAAATGTTCTAATGATACAGCTAAGTATATGAATATGTTTTTAGAAGAAATTATCTGAATTATTAGTCAATCAATGTCGACATTATGAGTGAAATAAGTTTGATGTAACTCGACAATAATTGATCAATTTTACAAAGTAACATAATTCTACTTTCCGGAACTACTTTCCAATAAAGCATTCATGTGATTTGCACGTAACAGCTTTCTGTTTATTTATCATAATGTACTATAATAAATTCACTCGTTAACTTTCCTCGCATCATAGTTCATTATATGTGCTAATTGTTTTATACGCTAGAATAATTGATCCGATATTATAAATATCATTACTAATTGTACTATCATGTTATAATATTTATGTAAAATAAATTAGAAATATTAATCGTAAATAAATCTTTCCATTAAATGGACAAATTTATTTACTTATTTTAAATTGTCATTTAAAAAATTTAAAGATAAAAAATACTTTTTGAATTTTAATAAAATTCTAAACATAAAAAGGAATAAAAGTAATTTTTGTAAAGTTTCTTCCCTAGTTTCTAGAAATATTTCACGGATATCTTGTGGAAACCAGTTGGCGCAATTTCATTGATTGCCCTTTGCCAATAAATTATCCAATCAGAGCGAATCGCCTTTATCGCAGTCGAACCCTTTTACGGGTTTGATGGTTTCGTTGTACAAACGAACGCGATCGGCGTACCTACACGCCCTTTTTTTATTTGATTTTCGATTCTGCACGCCTCTGGGACAAATCTTTCGTGTAATTTCCAATATTTCCGCCGGCCGATCGAACATGTGTCTGCGACGGTATCGATTTCACGGCAACCTTTTATCGCGCTACGAATTTTCAAAGTGTGAAAAGGGTTAGGGTTCTTTCTTTCTTTTTCTTTCTCTCTTTCATTTCTTTAAAAGATACGCGAGTAGTATTATAAAAAAAATATATACTGAAAAATATCAGGTAAATCATATTTTTCTTTGTGACATATAATTATTTTTTTTATTTTTAATTCCACATAAAAACTATATTTAATGTACACTAAATATTTTTTATAAAATTTTAAATATTAAAATATTATTCTAAAATATTAATATTCTAAAATATTAACTAATATTTATATAAAATTCATAGGTTTTTTTACTGAATTTTCTCTTAATTAAATTTTTTTTGTATTAAAGAGTTTGTAAAAAAGAGTAAAACAGTTTACTTGAACGTATAAAACATGATTTTTTTGAAGTTTTTAATTATTATTCTGTTATGATTGTTATATTTTCAGAAAATAATAATAGCGTGATAAACAATGTGAAAGACATACGAAATATTAATGACCACTGCAAGAAAGCGTGACAGAGAATCGCAATGCGTTCACGCCTAAAAATTTAGCGTGTAATTAAAGAATCATTTCTTACGGGTAATAAATCCGAATGTCATCAACAATGGAGGAAATAATTTATAATGACTAACTCGAGCTATCAGCAAATATTGTTCTATAAATGTCCAACAATTAGTTGCTTTCTGTTCTCGCCTCATTATAAATTCTACGGGAGCATTCGAAGGCATATAATGCCAAATATAGTGGCATGGTTTCGCTAAGAGAAAGTGGTTTTATTCAAACTCTCATGGTAAGACCAACTTTGTCGTAGTTAAATTCCATTTGGCTTTCAATACACAAAAAAGTTACGAAAAATTACATTCTTCTACGATGCTACTATTTATCTTGTCGTAATAATCTCAGACTTTTACATTTTACACGTATATGCCGAAAATAAAGACAGCCAGAAATAAATATTTCTGACAAGTAAATTTTATAAAATCTCTATCTTTTCTTTTTATATAGATTTCTACTAAATATTCTAATAATTATCATTATATATACTTTAAAAGTAGTTTTATTTTATTATTATGTAATTATTTTTTTGCACATATTAATGCAATATAAATTTTTTAAATTATTTTCTCAAGTTTACAGGAAGAGAAGTAGTAGAATGGGAATAGCACATCCCTCTCTTAGATAAATAGTAGAACGTTCAACCGTTGCAATGTCTTTGGAAGATTAACATTCCAACATAATGTTGTGAGATACATCGAGGATAGATTTGTGCCAGGTCAGTGATATCTATACAAGATGCAACGCTCGTAAATACACGCACGACGCCTCAGGAAAATTACTGCTTAGGAGCGTTACAATTATGCAAATTGATCAAACGGTGCTGTAATCCTCTCACATTAAACATTCCATCTTACATTTACGGTATAAGAGAAATTTAGCGCAAAAACCAGCGGTGCACGACGAAAGCAATCATATGATTTACATATTGCTCGTTATCAGACTACAACAAAGTATCTGAGAAAATGATCGATTTCAAAAAAATATTTTGCAATTATGATCGAGTCGCGTCGCACAGATAATCATAAAATCCTTTTTAGCATAAAAAAGATTTATTCTAAGAGAATCTAAATTTAATATTGCAAATTAATTTAGCAATAAATCTAATTACTTATTGTTAATTTTAAGAACAGAAAAGATAAGTTCTATAGTTAATAATAAACCAATTCTACACTTTTAATATACATTTATTGCATTATTATATTTGTTTTAAGAAAAAAATAATTGTAGAGATTTTTAGACATTTTAATTACATATTTCAAAACTTTATTAACTATAATTCTAATAAAAGAAGTATTTATCTCTTACGTTCTTGCTATCTCGAATTTTTCTTGTCCAATTTTCTATTTTTCATAAATTGTGTAAATAGACAAGAAATATTTACAATAGTCCCCTAGTGACATGTGTGACGATTGCTTCTATTCGCACGCGATTTCTGCCAAATGTCAAAAGTCGAAGATTCAAGTAATCGTCACCAGAAGGCGAATGGACAGATCTGTTTGTTTCGATTGTAGAAATTATTGACAGTACACTCGGAATATATGAATATCCTTCTCGATAACAAATCCCCGTGCGAACATCTACCATGCGTTCTTGATATTATTCGTTACCGATATAGATCGATCTTATTCATAATAGAAAACCAAGACCTGCAGAGCGTTTACAGCAAACGTAATTTAAAACGTGAGTCATTCTGCAGTCATTCCGAAATCCAGCGTGTCAAAAATTGATGAGTTCGTGACCGATGGACACTAATATGTCGTAGAAATCGTTGATTAATGTTCCTATCTTCATATCACTAATCCTTTTACAAACTAATATTTCGTCTCGCACTGTTAAGTATACAAGATACACTCTGATAACTTTATTTGTTAGACATTTTCTTTTACACACACACATTATATTATAGCATAGTAATATTCAATTGATTAACAAATTTGCCTAATATGCACAGTCAAAATTTTTGTTATATTATATTTTTAGCTCCTATTATTTCTATTTTATAATTTTGACAAAATAGCAATATTGAAAATATAATATTTTTTATTAGGATTCTTATATATATACAATTAAAATGAAATTAAAATGAAGAAAAATCATGATAATTCATGAAACAATGAATTAATTATTGCAATAAAAAATCAATTCCTACGATATTTTTACATTAAAATTCTGTTCTAATTTATCTTGTTTTAACCCGATTAGGTTTTTGTAGTGATATGCATTATCAACTGATTAGCAAGTGCGACATATGGTCATCGTTGATTTTATTAGATTATCTACAACTTATTTTCAGCCATACATTGCGCACGATCGTTAGGTGACTACGGGACTATGAACATTCACGAAGGAATATTATAAATTGTAAGTGAAACAAATAATTGCATATTACTTTATAATCTTTTTCATGTTATATTTCCTGTACAAATAGTATCATATAAAAACTATTAAATATTTAAATGTTTATGTATGTGTGTGTATGATTTATTAATAGTCAAAAATATTATAATTTATTTATAAAAAGAAATTGTTTTTTTATTAAAAATATACATTTTCTTTTAATGTTCTTTTGTAATGTGATAAACGCCTGCATGTGATTTACCCGTTGTACTTTACAGCTAAACGGTATGCAAGAAAGCTTTATAGAAAGTATAACATATATTGTTAGTAATATTGATTTACTGATACTCGATTTTTTCTTTGTAATACTAGTAATAAAAGGACACATGTTATAAGCAGTTTTAATTTTTGTACAAAAAATTTTGCTCATGAATAGTACTTAAAAATAAAAAAAAAACGATTTAAATCTTAAAGATTAAATGATAAGAAGAAGTTTCAAACTCAAAACTTTTTATTAGCAAAATTCTTATTATAAAATATTATTTTATTTAATAACTTTGATTTTTCTTAGATATATATACATATATTGCACATATAATTTTTCAATGCAATTGCAGTGAAAATATTCAGGAATTGATTGTAAATTTGGGGGCTGATTGTACACGATAATCCCGAAGCAGTGTAATCGTCCTAAAAACCTCTAATCTTCTAACAAGGCGGCTACATCGCCATGGCACGCGTCTAATGTATACACGAAGAGGAGCGGGGAGAAACGCTAGAGGTATCCCTCTATGATGATTATGGGGTGAACCTACTCGGTGCCCCATAGAGCCTTACGGTGGCCCTGAGCTCATGTGGAGGGGGCGAAATACCCCCGGGATGGTATATATGTTCTAAGAGCCCCTTGCCACATGCACAGTACCAAATTGTACCCCGCCTAGTTCGTTTGTCGATGAATTCTTATTTTTTCATTTCCCATTTTGATCCGTCGCTTTCGTGATACAAAGTTTTTTTAATCGCGTAAAGTTTCTTCTTATCATTTAAGAAAGTGCAGTTTCTATCTTGTGTTGTGTACTATTTCAGGAAATATATTTTGTCCCTGAATTATTTAAAGGTACGTTGAGCATATTTGGCAAAGTTTTAAGTCTAAAGTCACTGAATTAAAATATAGTACATATGTGTGTATAAATTTATTCTATAACATTTTTTAAATAAAATTCGACAAAAGAATATTAAAAATTTTTATATTGTAAAAAAGTAAAGTAATCTTGTTCAGTAATATTAAAACAAAAGAAGGTATTAATTATAATATAAAATTAAGGTAAAAAATATAAAATTAAAATATAAGATTAAGGTGAAAAAGTAAAAAAGTTTTGAAAGAAATATCTTTTTAAAATATACAATCGTATAATAATAGAACTTTGATTCTTATATAAAAGAATTAGGACAAAAATGCTTGATCGTTTCGCGTTGCAGTAAAATAAATTCGGAGCGATGTCGTCGGAGTACTCCTTCTGTAGCGAGGGAGGTTTCGACGAACTCTCGAGCTCCTCCGATTCCGGTTTTGACGTGAGTTTTGAATCACCGAAACACGAAGTACCAACCGACACTCTCTTTCCTCCGGCTAAAGAAGAGAAACGCAAAAAAACGCGAAACACTCGTTGCAAAAGTCCCACGCAGGTACATATTCATGAATTTATTATAAATTATAATTTATTTTCTAAATCTAAACACAATTTTCCAAAAATCTTAAGCTTTTATAGAAATTTAAACGTCTAAAGATTCTTTAGAAATTGAAAAGATCAATTCCTTTTTTCAATTTTATTTCTACACAATTACAATCTTTATCTTAATTATCACTTTTTGTCTATTTCCTTAAAATAGATCTTTCTTCTAACTAAACTTTACAACTTTTTTATCTTGCGAACAGGTGCTGAGACTGAAGAGAAACCGACGGATAAAGGCGAACGATCGCGAACGTCACAGAATGCACACTCTAAATGACGCTTTGGAACGCTTGCGAATGGCCCTGCCAACCTTTCCCGAGGACACGAAATTGACAAAAATAGAAACGCTCCGTTTCGCGCATAATTACATCTGGGCGCTATCACAAACCCTGGGCAACTCCGAGGGTGGCGAGATTACGGTGAACGTCGGCAACGTCACGGTCAGCATCAGCGAGAACGGCAACATGATTACCTCGTCGACCGGAAGCTGCGCAGTGGCTGCCCAGAAGAGGCTCGGGCCCCAGCATACAGTGGGCTTTCCGTATCCTCCTCAGGAGCGATTCGTCGCACCGGAATGGCAGGAGTACGACTGCTACAGCGATCAGAGCGTGAGTCCGCCGATGCAATATCAACCCTGCTACGATCAGAGGATGTACCAGGTTCATCATCCTCAGCATCAGTTGCCACCGCCGCCACCTCATCATCACATGCCTCATCACAATAATATGTATCAGTGTCTTTAGATACGTCGACGGCGTGTACGCTTAATTTAATAACTCGGACAGCCGTTTCTTCAACGTCGATTATTTCTATCCACGAATCAATTTAGTTTCTTGAACTTTGTCATAATCAGTGTTACAATATTAGAAGAGATAGGAAGACAGATATTTTCTGGATATAACTTCATCGAAGGATTAGATAAAAAAGAAGTTGAATATAATTACATCTCTGAAGAATGGCTGAAGAGTGTTTTTTTTCCAAAGAACTGACGTGAATGTAAAAAGAAAAGACAGTGCTATGATTATATCGTTATCTACTTTGTAAGAGAGTATTTTATTCGAGAAATATCTCGCATCGAGTTTATGATGCTTATGATGTTTGAGGTGATTCTTTAATTCCGCTTTTAATTCTCAATGAGTGTATTTTTCTGTACATCGATCACAAAGAAAAATGGAAATAATCGAGGTGTACAACGTTATTTTTGCAAAAACGACGATTGTATAAAGTACATTTTTTTCCTAATTTGCCAATATTTTAGAAATAATTTAATCTAATATTCAGTGCGGAAATGTCTGATTTACCATTGAAAATTAATTATATATAATTAATAATTGATGGATTTCTTAAATCAGAAATCGTACTATCTACGTTCCTTTTATTCTAGTCATCAATTATATTTTTAGCTGATCTCGAACGCTCGATCTCATTTTTGTTCAATACATCTTAAGCTAAACTTAAGTTATAGAACTAGCAATATATATAGAACGTCCGCCAGTGCTCTTATCGTAATACGGAATTGTCTATATTCAAAAAGAATATATTGTACATAATTTATACTTTATCAATAAAAGCATATTTTGCCTATCTAGCTTTCTTTGTCAACTTTTATTATATTTGTGTATATGTTATTTATTATAATACATTTCCAATGATTCGTATTTTAACATTATGAATTTTATAAAAAACATGGAGGAATATTAGAAGCTACAATCTATTGGCTATATTCTTGCAACGAAATGCTTTGATCCACTTTACAGGAATGGAATAGTAGTTCTCGAGAATGAACGAGCACGTGCCAGGACACGCGTCCTGCACTAAAGCCACCGCAGAGCAGATGTATCACAAATCGTGCCTGAAGTTATATCTACCCATATAATCCGAAGGATTACATGTAAAACATGACTGCAAAACGACCAATCGACGTAAGTGTTGAATAATCAATTTTCATAATTAGCCAGTCATCCTCAAATCAATTCTTTATTCTCGTTTGAAAAAAAATTCCTACGCAAGATTTATTTATTGTATAACGTCAATTATCATGTGTACTAAGAAGATTACAAATGCATAATCATTGATTAATTATATACGCGAATGTTACGTAAAAAAAAATAAAAATCAATAAAAGCACATTTTGCCTCTCCATTTTGCTTTCTTTAGCAACTTTTTTTCGCGGAGGATGCATAAACTGTATCATACTCGAGAAACAATTGCTTGTTATTATGCAAAAGCATCTTTATAAAGAAAGCAATTTGCATAACGAGAGCAAGTGGATGTCCCCTCGTTGTAACGTGATGGCCAAGTGTTAGCAAAATAAATAGGAGAGTTCGATCGTTCGATCAAACGGAGAGCGAGCGAGAGAGGATCTGTCAAAACAGCCGTTCGGAGCGTCCAAAATGGAAGGATAATATTTTTCTTGTCCTCGAGGAAATTTTACTTAACTTCCGAGATCCTCTTCACCCGTTCGCCGCGATAATATTGATCTACGATTACATAACTATTGTGGAAATATTATTCAATTAGAAATACGTCACATATTGTATTTATCTTTATTATTTTGCTTTTCTATTATTTATATTTTATTTTTATATATTTTATTTTTTATATATTTAAATTTAAACTCCAAAAATTTCTTTAGATAAACAAAAAATTAATCTTCTTTTTTCTTTAAATTTTCCATAAAAATATTTAAATATGTTTAGATAGAAATGTCTAATTCGAGATTTTTACTCCCGTTTTAATTTAATAATCTTTTTATGACTTAGATTTAATTGCCAATATAAATCCGATCATTATAATGAGATAATTTTAAGCATTCTAGTTAAAAGATCAAATATTTTTTGTTGTGTCAACTTTACTTTACAAATTAATATTTCTAGGAATAAATGTGTAAATTTAGGCGATTTAACAAATCATTAATTCAATCGATCCATCAAGACTACTGTGTGAACAATATCTTCCTATACAAGATCTATTTGCAAACAGCGTGCAAGCTGCGTCGAATCCGTTAGTACGCTTGATCGTTTCCCCAAATCTCGCCAATAATAGTAATGCCTCAATGGCGCCATTATGCGGACGATATATCAATGTGTGCAGAGCGCGCGACAGACGGCCAGCATCTATAAAGGTGTTGGATTTTGGGGGATTCAATCAGTTTTTGCTAAGGGCTTACACTCCGTAACTACGTTCATGTAGTAAAAAAAAGATAATAACGCGTAAATGGACGCAACAATCAGTTCCATCGCCGGTTTTTATTTTTACAGTATTTTTAATAGCGTTCAGAAATTTTCTCTTTTCTTCTTCTGCATTTCTTTGAAATTAATTTTTTCTTAAGACACAAATTGAACACATTTCTCTCTTTCCGTATTTGTTTTTCTTTTCTTTCTAATATTATCATATAATCATTTTATTAATAATGATCATGTTTGTAGTAAGTACTTAATTCTTTGATTATTGAAAAGAATATTTGATTATTAATTGCAAAGCAATATAATATTAATATTGATTATTTATTCCGCATTTTTGAAGCAGAGAAAAGATGTTTTTTCTTTTTAAAATATATGACAGTTCATATAAATACGGGAGCAAACGGGATTCACAAATAAAGTGCTTAATGACTTCTCATAATTTCTTGGACGTACGATATTTTTTTGCGTATCGCAGACGCAGTGATTTCGCTTCGATCGACCTCTCGGGTCGTTTCCGTCGAGTGCGCATATCGATCGCCATAGTCGGCCCTCATTGTACCGGCGCGCTGGTCTGTACGGTGACATACTGGTGGCTGACAGAGAGACGGTAACTCCCCCCGTAGAGAGAGGGAGCGACACGGCCACGAGGGGAAGCACGGGGCACGGCCATCAGGAGGGTGAGACGGTCTTTCCTAATTCAGGAAAACTCGTAAAATTACCTTGACCGATCGTTGAGCACTTAATCGAAGATTAATGGCCGTGGCCTTTGAAGGCCGGAACTCTTCGAGCGCGACTTGTCCTCTCGCTGGAAATCTAATTCGTTTTACGAGTCAATCGTGTCATTCTTGATTAACAAATTCCATGTAGGCCTCCTACATGATTGCGAAGCACAATTATTTATCAAAAATATAGAGACAATCTTAATTGTCTCTTAATTCTGCAGAGATTAAAGCGATTCAATTATTTTTTCTTTTTAATAAATTAATGAATTATTTAATTACTAATACTAAAGTTTTCATTATAAATTAATTGGAAGTTTATTCGCAAGCACGTCTATATGCTAACGGAAAATTTGCTAAGCATCATGTTTCTCTCTATCTCCGCATCTGTTTAGATGCAGGGTAGCCGGCTTTTCATTGCAAGTCGGCATTTGCAGGCCTTTGTGGTAAACCACGAACAATACCGGTTACGCTACCGCGTCTAACCAACCCCGATACATCATGGAACTCGCCACGATTTCTCCATTTACGATGACTCGTCCACGCTAAAATATGGAAAGCCTTATTTGAGTTGCAGCCGTCCCTTCCCCGCTCCTTCTGCCTTCTTCTCGGTGTCGGGATTCGTGAAATTAATTAGAATGAACCGCGGATTAATGCGCGCACCCTCGCATAATGTATCGCCGGATAAATCTACAGAAGAATGAGACATGCACAAATTATACTATGCATTTATGCATTGATGTTATTAAGATTAGTAGTACTACTGTGAGTAGAAGAATTAACAGCGATTGACACACTTATGAATTATTTATTAATTACATTTATAGAAAACCTTATATACTTCTACCTATTAAAAAAACCTATTATACTTCTAAAGAGAATATATATATTTGTTCGAATAAAATTAAAATAAAAATTGTTATTTGTACTAAATCAATTATATTTATTTGTACTAATACTAACTACAGTTATTTGTCTACTAATAATAATTTTAAAATTAATAAACTAATAATTTTAAACTTAAAATTAGGTATATTATTTATTATTTTATTAAGAGAAACTTGGTGGAATAAATAAAGTAATTTGTTTAGATGTATATACAGACAATATTTAGGTATTATATATAATGCAAAACTATTTTTTCGGAATTAATTTCATAATAAAATATAATAAAATTCAAAATTTTTTGGAATAAAAAAGTTACAATTCAAAATATAATCTTTTATTTTGCATAATAAATGAAGAGAATAATTCAGTATGAAAAAACGTCATCCGACAACCGTTATATTTTGCGATTCTGTAATTATCGGTGTCGCGAAAATTGACGGTTTCGTAAAACCGTCTAGTTGATGACAGAGACTTGACGAGAATTGCCACGTACATACACGTAGAAAAACGTATTCATGTACATATACGCATACGTACCCCATAGTTTGACTCCAGCGCTGGACGCACAGGGGGACAGATGTCTACGGGGGGCAGGTGTACCCCAGCGGTGCGCGTGCCAACCAACCCCCCGCCGCGCCACCCATTCAAGACTATAATTTACTTGAAGAATGCCCGACCCAGCCAGGCATTCATCCCGGAGTGACGTGGGTTTACTGCTTTAGATTTAATAGTGAGACTCTCGATCGCGAGGAATCGATCGCAGATCGCAAGTCCGATTGCCACCCATAAGTTTCGACATTATATATCGGCAATGAATCGTATCTGTCATAACGATGACATTGATATTCGTGGGCGTTCAACGAATTAGCATGAATAGTTTTCAAAATTTTAAACTACTATATAATAAAGATTAATTCAAGTTTATTTAAATCAGCACAATATCTACTTTTAATAAATACATAAATTTTTTCATTATTAGAAATTTATTTTTTTTATAATAATTTATTTTTTTATAATAATTAATTTATTTTTTTATAATAATTAAAATAACCGGAAAGGAATAGACGATTGATAATACAATTATTGCAGAAAATACCATAATACAATTAAATCTCGAATTATTCGGCTGTTTACAGTATTGCTCGGATTTAAACGCGAGCGGTGCATTTTCATAATGGCATCAACCGCCTTGACACTTTCGTCCCGCGCTTTAATCACATGTAAAACCGGGATTAAGTCCGCGTGCCAAAACCCCGGCGTACAAATCATTGATTTATCTTCGTTGTGAGATATGTTCGAAGTACCGTATTTTATTAGGCTGGTAGGGCCGAGATTATGCAGGATTACACACGCGCTGAAAGTATGTTTGATCTCTCGTCTCGTATCTGCCTCAGTTTTATTCGAATCGAAGGGGTTCGAAAAAAGACAGTCCATTTAAACCCTACTAAAATAGGGCTTAGCAGATTCATTGAAGCAAACGTATATTCGCTCTGTTTGCGCTTGACTTAATCATTATATGTGCCATTATTAATTTGAAATGTCAATATTAATCAAATAATTGTGCATAATTAAAGATAGCGATAAATAATAATTATGCTTATATTTTTATTTTAACATTAAAACTTTTGAAATCAATATATAATATATGATAAAGAAATATATTATATAATTTTATATTTTTATAACACAAAATAAATATTATATATATTATATTATAAATATATTATATGTATATATCCTATAGAAATATTTTATATAAGTCATTCTCATCATTTTTGTAGCAGTTATCTAGACATTATGTCTGATCTAGAATTCGTCTTCAAAAGTTTTACCTATACAAATAATAGATATAGAGTTTCCTTTTCACGGCCGCAATTATTGAATCATTGAACAAGATCGATTTTCTCTAACTGTTTAAATCATCTGCAAAAAGTAATTTAATATAGTAATAGCCCTTCGTTTTGAAATCGCAAACTACCGTTGGAAAATTAGTAATTTAATATCGTACGCTTTTTTATGAAAGAGATTCAATGGAAAGAAGTTATTAGTCTTATTTCATGGAAACGTTGCTTCTTTGAATGAAGCAACCATTAAATATCGATCAGTTGAGCATAAAATCTGACCGACACGTAGTGAAATGTATTGTCCTAAAAAAATAGTCTTAATATTCTAATAAATATATATAAAGTTATATAAGTGCTTTAAGAAAATTGTCAGGAGAGAAAATTTTAATAATAAATTCGACATTTTATTCTTCATTTTTAGACAGAAAGTTAATGATATTGACTACTTTACATATATATCGAAGTACGTATTAACTCTTGTCAAACTTGATCAGGTGATTTATAACATGCCACTGCCTTTCCAAAACTGGAGGCTAAAGTTGAAGTCGGCGGTAGCGTATTGCGTGCGCGGATCCTTTTATAAATATATTCAATGTTATTCCTACACTTTACACGGCTGCCGGTCCCGTAAGCAGTCAAGTGGTGCCCCGCGCGGATCTCCCCCCGTCGCGCCGGGTACTCCGAAGTCCCGAATTCAGTGACTACCCCTGCGGACCCCTCTCGTCATCCCCCTTCAGTCACTCGCTGGCAGCTCATTAAACACCCACAGCGTCCCTGGTCGCCCTACGTTCTGATTTAACTATTGTTTAGCGCGCGTGTGTGCGTCGTCGTCGCCCACACGAAGCCGACTGGACGCGGCGTGTACGGGGTGCTCGAGAAATTAATAGCACGAAAAAAAAACATTTCTCGTCGGCAAAAAGATCTTTGCGGCACGTGTTTCGCGGGTTTACGTGATAGAAAGAACGAGAAGAGATTTAAAACTCATAGATGCGGGGAAATCGAGTAAAAAACGTTATTAACAGAAGATTTATGAGAGCATGAGATCGTTTGTTAAAAGTAAGAATACGCACATCTGGAGGGGAAAGTTTGTGAATCTAGAGTCTTTATAGATCCAAGGAGCTGTCAGTTGAAGATTTGGTTTGACTAAGCAAAATTTTTCAGTTTTTCTCTCGTCGATCGCGCTTCCGGGTTACGCTGGTGAATCTTCGAGCACCCTGTATACGGCAATGCTAATGTGTGAGCGATCAGCAACACCGTCACAACCAGCGCGCGTTCACCATCACCAGTAAAGGGATCGAGCGAGCCATCTGTCCTTATTTTGGTGTCGTACATACGAATGGCAGTGGTTCTTACTTTGATGCACTTCGCGCACTTCATGCGATGAGTTATGCAGACGGGGTGAGAAAGCGAAATTTCGCGCGCGTCCTTTGCACGGACGATCCTCGAGGGAACTCCTAACGAGGTCGACAGCGATCAGCTAAATTTGTTGGTGCGAACACTTTTAATTTAATTGCACGATTTTGTTTGAGATCATAATTGATAATAATTCTGACTCTACGTCAGAAAAAAAAATAAATTAATATTGTAGTAAACTTGAAAATGTTTATGTAATTTTTTTTATTCAGTATTAAAGAAATTAATTTAAAACATGGTTCATTTTTCCTTAATGTAACATATATCTTCCAGATTTCCGGCGCCAGGCTCTTAATCATCGCTCATTATCTGCCTTAAATTTTATTACGAATATTGAGCACCGCCGGAAATGTGAAAGTGACGTGTCCTTCTCCCGGTATACACCGGCTCGAGCTTTGATTGCGATCGTTCAACCCTAGCAACGTACCTCACCCCTTCGCGTCGTCTCGCTCTCGTCAACGCGCGTCACCCGGTACATTATTATTTCATAACAATCACACCGTGCACCGGAACTGTCTGTTACGAGCAAACGGCGAGTTAAAAGCGATCGTAATGTGGCCGATAACGAAAATCTCGTTATACACTATTAATTTTTGCGTGATGACAAGCCCTAGTTTCGCTATTAATATTTTATCATATCTTTATTATCATTATTATATCTCTTTAGCTATTTTCTGAATTTTAAAACTTATAAATGGCAATGCAAAAATGTTGCTAATTTTTGTTTCAAAATTTATCGATAATAAAGCTTAAGTTATATTCAAAACGTGCGTGTTCCAAAAAAAATCTTAAGAGCATTTTAACTTTCTAATTATTTCCGCTGAAGTATATGTAATAGGAGAAGATGGACAATTGTCCGTCGGTTTGTCCGGTTGTCCATCTATTGAATCATCTGCCAAAGAGTTTAAATTTCATCCGCGTTCGTTCAATAGCAAGCAAGAAGTTAATTACATCGTCCATCTCGTCCAGAGGATCCACAAAAAAGCTTTTACTCGCTTGGATGATTCTACTCACTCCCATCACTTCTACCTCTATAGATTCTCTAATGCAGGATATAAATCTTACATATTAGTACATTAAAAGAATTAATTATATTACAATATTAATTAAATTACAAATAGGATAATCAATAAATTAAATAACTAACAATTGTTTCTTTGAGATATAAATATGCTTTTCAAAGATATGTATATTAATATATTTATAACTTGTCAAAAAACAGGCTTGTGTGTGTAAATTTTTAACAAGCAAAAATTCGCAGGAATAAATGCATTTATTGTCGAGAACTTTAAGCAAAACGAGAGAAAATAGATGTCGTTTTTCGATCTTTTGCGCTTTAACATAGTTTTTTCTGGATAAAAGTTATGAAGATATCTTCTTTTACGCGAACCCTCGGACTTTCTCACGCGTACCAACATCTTCATAAAGCGAGTGCTCCTGACCGTCTTTCTGGGCCACCCCGAAACCCTGGTGAAGCGTGCGCTCTATTTCACGGTTGTTTCGTAAGAAGCCGGCGCGGTCCTTTGAAATCCACCACTTCGCGGCAAAGATCTGAGGCGAACCGCCGAGAAAGGATTTTCGCGCTCTTGAGTCCTCAATTTCTCCCCTTTTCGACGAAAGAGATCCTTGGACGGGCGCGATGTACTCTCGATTTACCCAACTTTCAGAAATATCGATCCGGTCGGATCCTTTTGATCCTTGGAATCTAGCCGATCCGCCAGATCGAGCATAAAAAGAAGAGGACTTCGAGAGTGGATTTTTCCTTCCGATCATGCGCCCATCGTGGGAATGTATTAGATATCGATGTCCGGAAATCATCAAGGAAAGATATGAAAAAAGCAAGATGTAGATATAGGAAGTTCCCGTTATGTCATCTTGGGATCTAAAAGGATTGAAGGGGAAAAGTTGAATTGGATACCTCTCATTTTGCTTAACAAATCCGTTTATTTAGGACGATTTCTAAGTTGACTTGAAAAGAGCTTATTATAAAATATCTTTGTCATCTATCACTAAATTTAAATTCATTAAATAAAAAAAAGAAATCGATACGTTTTAAGAAGAATAAAAAAACAAAATACAATATTAAATATAATATTAAAATACGTATCTTAAATTACAAGAAAAGACATTTGACGTAATTTTATCGAATTAAAGTCGTCAAACTTTATACATATAAGTAAGACATATAAAAGATATCTATTAAAAAACAATCTTTTATAGAAATTTCTGTAGCAAAGAAATATATGTTTCCCGATTATGTCGTCTTCCGGCATATGTCTTCATTCCGGAAGCGATTGACGAGAACAACATCGGTATTACGGTCGACTTTTTAATTTTTTATCGAGTGTCGCTTCCGGAAGATGAAAAAAGCGTGGGACAACTGCGCTTGCAGTCGGCAGACGGATTTGCCACACCAAAGACTAAGTTATGCATTTTCCACGGCGGTTCGAAATGAGGGGGAAGCGTAGTGCAGGAAAATCGAAGTCGCGACGACCATGGCGAATCGATTAGAATGCGGTGTACGGGGGTGCTCGCCACCTTTGTGAACCACCGAACATGTAATTTCAAGGTAGTTAGATCATTTAACGAGATTTTCATCCCACTTGCCTACTCAGCTCTGGAAGAACGAGATCATTTTTATTATTAGACATCTTTATGACCATTTTAAAGAAAAATTAAGACTTGAAGTTATTTTGATTTTAAAAAGTGATAGTAGGAAATAAGAAAATATGTGTGTGATGTATTAATATATATTTTATAAATTATCTCTTTTATTATATCTTATTAATTTATATTCTTTAACATACATTTTTTTATCTAATTTGAAGATACTATTACCTTAAAAGAAAATATGCATAATATCTTTCATATTTTTATTTTTATAAAATCAAAGAAACACATAAAGAAAAATATGACTGAATTATTTTTAACTTAATGTATGTGATATAATATCAAAAATTGCCCACAATTTTTATTAGCTATCAATACTTGCACATATATCTTTTATACAGAATGTTCTCTTGACAAAAATGCGATGCAATAATTTGACAAACCACACGCACAGTGTCATATGATAATCCTTTCCGGCCAATTGGCTGGAATCATGTCACACCCACACACTGCGAACTATCGCACGCGACACGTGTCAGCCACGTGCCGTGGAACCGGAGTCGTTACGGCGCATCCTTGTGCATATATTTGTCTACAAAGTGCGTGTCAATCCTATCAAGAATTGCTCGCAGACAACGGATATCTCGATAAAAAAAATGGGACAGCGATAAAATAATAATCCGCTCATCTGTTATAAAGTATCACGTGGCGACATGAGAGGCTTAAAAAAAGAATGATCAAAAAAAAATGAAGAATAGCATTTAAATGAAATTGTATTATTATATAGAGAACAAAGTGTTATTTCAGCACTTAGATTGTCAAACAACGTCCCATATGTCCATGAAAAAAAGAGCAAAAGTATTTTTTATTTAAAAAAGATATTTATACACACATATAATTATATATCAATTTATAATAATAAGTAATTATAAGAATAAAATATTATTATAATTACAAGTAAGAATAAAGTTTTTTAAATAAAATAAATATATAGATAACAAATTATTAATTGCTAAAATGCAATGTTAAATTAAAACAGCAAACATAATTAAAGTGATTTGTTTTAACGTTATTAAATATACGTTATTAGATCTGAGGTGATGAGAATATTCAAATAAACGGGACACGATTAATCGTCGCTTCTTCACGCCTTCCTCATTTTTTCCCACCGTTATCAACCGTGTCGGGTCGTCGCATCCGTCATCGATCTTCTCTCTTTAAACGGATATCTTGAGTTTAACCCGGCGATCGACGGCCGGCGGTCACGTGCGACTCACTCTGCACGTGAATGAAGACTACGAGTAAACGAACGAACGCCTTCGCCACGTGTCCGTATCACCGATCCCGAATCTGACAGCGATCAGACGCGACACGTGCCAAACGAGCAGCGTGTAAAAGTGACCGTAATTGAGATATCATAATCAAACGAGAGATTCCCGGCTAATCTCGGCGGTTTCGCACCGCGGTTGACGCACGTGCGGTTGCCACGTGCCGCCTGTTCGCCTGGCAAATTCGTTATTTGTGGCACTTTGCGAATCGATTAGAAGAATTAGCATTAGAATGATCGAAATAAGACGTAACGCGTAAATAGAGTATCTTTAACCAAATATAATTACTTACATTCGCAGATTTAATTGTATTACTTTACTTTCCATTAAAAAATATATCTTCTTCTAGAAAAGATTTTAAAGATTTAAAATAATAAAAAGGGGCACAAAAATATTAATTAAAATCTACAAAATTAATACCATATAGTTTCTTATATGTTACATCGTCATAATTTATTATACGAGTTTTTTAAGTGATTTTGTAAAATGTCTTTAAAATTACATATATAAGACTTTCTTGTCTAAAAAATATGAAATTATTGTAATAATTAGAATTTGAATATTTTTTTTCTAGGACGTAAATGTAAAATTTAAAATCATCTTTTTTTTAATTATTGATATTATATTTTCTTATTTTTTTTCAAAATGTGGGTAGAGACTATTTAATACAAGCAAGTTCAACCATGTCATAATTAGAAAAAATAAGATGGTACGATAGAATGGATTGAACGAATTGTATAGAATCGCAGCAATCGCCGGAGGATATTGGAGCAGCCTGTCACGTCGTAAATATTTACAGCACGTGATGTGCCTGTAGCAGTTTGCAGAAGAGTTTAATTAAAGCATGCGATCTATTGAAACAAGTTTACACAATTATTTAGGCAATACAACAATGAAAACAAATTCGAGCGAAAACTTTTATTATAAATTTCGATAGTGAAAAATTCAAATAGAGTAATACAATTAAATGCAATTTAAAAATGAAGAATTTGCAATTAATAAAAAATACAAAAATTAAATTAAATGAAAATGTACATGCTCGATAAGAGAAATAAATATATAATAAAAATTATTTACAATTATTTTCAATTATTTCAATTAATTCAAATAAAAACAATTGAAGACATATGGGCTATTCAAAATTAAAATAAAAAAGTAAAATTGGGAAAAAATAACACAGAGAATTTGAACTAATAATTGAATTATTCAGTATATAAAATCGACTTATGTAGATCTCAATGATTTCACGTAAGCAGAAGCTAAATGAAACGAGGAACAAAAAGCGTTACAATGTATAAGGGATACAAAAAAAACGATTCTAGGCGATACGCGGACGTAACGTCATTGTCGTTAGCCGTAACTATTCATGTTGGGGCTTCAATCGTTTCGTGCTTAGACTCCTCACAAAAGCTCCCCTTGGCCCCCATGCGGATGATCATAGGCACCCGCACTTAAATCTGATTCAGATAACGGCTCTCCTCTCTCTAACTTTCTTTCTCTTTTCGTGCGAGTACAAATGAACTCATGGTATTCAATCGATGACGAAATACATAAAACGTCCGACTCTTCAAAGGGAAAACCTGATCGAATATGCATCACTCGATCATGAGATATATAAAGAAAATAAAAGCAAAAATTACATTCTAATAAAATGAAGCCCGAAAAACCTTCTACAATTGCAATAAATCACACATATCTTATAAATATGGAAAATAATTAATATGACAATATTGTAAAATTAATCCAACATCATCCTCCATTTATTCACCAAGATAAAAAAAAGTCCGGAGGGGGATCCGGTTGCGACCAAAAAAATGTGGGTTAAGAGTTAGAGGTCGGCAAATTCGATTTCCGTTAGCGGATGTGAAAGGCGCCCACCGGCGATGCATGGACCAGAGGGGATGAAACAAAGTGATCACATTAGAATCCACTGCGGATCTCGTCGAGGTCGAGATATACCTTCGATCAGATACCTTCCGCGGCCGCCAGGTGAGCCAATTCGAGCGAGTAACGCCTTTTGACGTTAACGCCAGCCACCTCTCGTGCGCGCCACGCACCGTAAACGCACAATGGCCAGCAGATTGTAATCTCCCGTCTTGGTTCCCGTTTTATCAGCGCCCCATTACCATCATGTTTGTATTCGTGTACTATCGCCCCATTGTCTCATTTATTTGCCGGAGCGTCGCGTAGTTAGAAAAGATACGCGGCCATCTTTAATATTAATGGATTCGCGTTGCCGGCTCTGATTTCTGCATTGATAATTGAACGACAAACATCAAGAAAAAATCATTTGCATATTTTATTAGTATTTTATGTAATTATTTATATATAATCATATTTATATAATTATATTTTATACATGTAATTATATTTATATAATTACATTTTATTACATCTGATATTATAATCAAATACATAATTTTTTATTATAATTATATTTATTATATTTATTTTAACTGTTTATTAATATTTTAAATTTTTTATAGAAACAAAAGAAAGATCCTAGTTTTCAGCCTTTTAATGTCATATAATTTTTTCAATATTTTCTTTGCTATAATGAGTTATACGAGGAGACTATCGTTAAATTCTCGACGCGTGAATCATTGATTACAATAAAAATAGGATTTACCGACTCATCGCATCGCAAAATCCGAGACGCTCGAACCGGATTCGAGAGACAGGAGCTCGTTCCTGGGGAATACTCAACGAAGGGAGAGTCTTTGTCCGCGTAGTTCGCGAGAATCCATCTCCTCTTCTATATCCCGAGGGATTCTTCGTGTATTATATTACCGGTTGCCCTCCTAGGAGCGATCATTATCTCTTTAGGAACTCGGAGCCAGAAATATGGGCCAAATAACGTAGGAATTATTCGCTTTATTAATAATAGCTACAATATTACCGCAAAGTAAAATATTGTCGAGTAAATTATAAACATTATATTCAAAGATGAGACTTCTAAAAATTTTATAAATTTCAAAAATAAAATATATCTCTTGTCTCATATCTTGTATCTTCTTCAAATTATTTTTTCTTTGACATATTTTTTTTAATTAAAAACTATATTTAATTTTTCTATTAAAATATTTTGCTTTATTCTTGCAAAACAGAATATTATCAAAACTGTTAAAATTATTATATCTATAAATCTATTATATTTAAGATATGGATTAATTATTGAGAAAAATGGAAAACCTAATGATTAAAGAAAAAATCGATGAAAAATTATCATGTTACATATTGTAACATACGAACCAATCTTTTCACGAATGAGTCTATAAAAAAACGGACACATGTATTGCATAGTGAACATCACGCAGATGTCTGTCGACCACTTGAAAACGAAGTGGCTCGGTCCGCGAACAAGTAAAACAGTTACTATGAAATAATATCATCGAGAAAAAAGGCCGCACGCGCCATTGCTTCTCTATCGTCATGCCATACTATAAGATAAACTATGGCAGCTTAAATAGGGTCCTAAGTATGTCGAAATAGATCGAAATACAGATCGAGCAAATGAACTGTGAGAAAACTTTTATTATAAATAATTTTAACTTTCTCTCTCTTATGTCACATTTTTGTTCATATTAATTACAATAATTTCAATAGTTGCAATACCCACAATTTATAGTTAAATATTTATTTTATTCTTAATATTAATAAATATTTCACAATACACACGAAAAATACACCAAGTTTTAATAAAAATCTATTTACCGCGAACACAGGCGGTATGAGTTCGTTTTTTTATCTCCCTTCTACATCCCCTTCGTTATAAGTCGTCGAGGTCAAAGGAAAACACAGATTCCCAAAGGATCCGATCCCCGCGGAGAAACGAAGTACCGATAAAAATCGCTACATTTTTCCTGAAAACAAGGTCCAGCGAGGCAGCGAAAAAACCCCACTTTCCGTGTCAACCCCTATGTGACAATCGGTCCGTGAAGCGAGCAGTGTCTCCTAACTGGGGTACCTGTAACCCCCGCAGTTTCGGCGCCCTAAAAACGTCCTTCCGGACGAACGCGCGCCTAGAATGGAAATCCCTCGCGTACGCGATAATGCGAGCACGTCAATCCTCCCGCTCCGACGATTATGAACTGCCTGTTCGAAGACGAATGCTAATCAGATTCTAATTCGTCCGCATGTCGCACACGTTGTCCGAGGGAATTAATGAGCGCGTGTAAACATTGCGTAGATCATCCGAGATCTGCGTCGAATCAAAATAAATTTCATTCCCTCATAAAATTTTTTGGTACTTTTTTAACATGTTTTATTCAATTAAAAAAATATATATAACTAATTATAAAAATTTGTATGAGAAATTATATATTTCCACATCATATATCCACTCTTTTATAAGTATCAGACGTACTTGATGGATTACGAAAGCATGACAGACGTGCTGTATTTTGAAAAAAAGGGATAACTCGGGTGCGAAAACACCCTTCGGTGACAAAACACGTCGTCCTGTACGCTGTTACGATTTTTAGTAGAAAAAAGTAAACGAGTATTCTGTGCAAAGCTCCGACTACGTGGCAGCTGCGACGAACGAAGCATGAAGGAAGCATGATCGAGATCACATTTCTGGAAGACTGCTCTAAGTCATGCTAATCGAACGGAATATTGATCAACTATTTATCTGCCTACGCGCAAATGGTGCTTAGATATAAACAAGATAATATATTCAAGACAATATATTAAAAAAGAAAGAACGCTTAGTAAGGGCAATGCGGTGTGAAATAAGGTTTTATATTATTTAATTAAATATATTTAAAATTTTCTGAGACTTTATAATACAAAAATTACAATTAAATACTGACAGTTAGTTAGTTCAATTGAAAATGAGAAAATCAAAGTATCATTTTGCTTAGTGACAGAGTTTATATTAGTTTCTCTACAGAAATCAATAAAAATTTTCTTTTATAATATCTTTTTTTATATCGATTATATATATTTTGTGACAGTGGAAGAGTTAAAAGGATAGAATGCGATCATTCAGCTCGTTACTTATCATCTACCAGAGAAAACAAACTGGTCATCTCTCGTTGTGCGCATTATGTTCGGACTGTCACGGTTGTAGAGGATTACACGTCGATTACGAGACGCAATTTTAAAACCCTCTCCCTTCTGGAAGCTGCCCTCTCACTCTTTTTCTCTCTCTCTCTCTTGATCGCTCAGCGTTGCAACCCTTTGTGGGTTACTCTATGGTTTTACAATCAGTCACCCGTGCTGTGACACGACCGATGGGTCGTCGTCTACGAAGGGGTTGCCTCGTTTCGAAAAGCGGATTACGTTCGTATCTTGTTCCTCCTTTTAGTTCTCACTTCATGCCAAGGCGATGCCGATGAGCTCGACGATTCGCCCATTTCTCGTGTGATCGATTAGATCGGGTCAAACTGATCGTGCATCTTTCTTCAACGATCGAGGTTACCCTTTTCTCTCGAATCGCGGATTCGTTTTTCAAATAACTGGCGATTTTTGCTTGTCATTATTTACGAGAGCAACCCTTTTTTAAAAGGCGTGTCTTCGAAGGGGTAAAGTTTGGCTTCTGAAAACGCAATGGCCACGAAAATGACACACTGTGAGTTTTTTTTGGAGAAAACATATCCTTTTGGAGACGACACATCCTTTCTGCGTGTCATTGAAACTTTATATTTGCCATAATTTAATAGAAAAAATTAATATAATGAAATCAGAAATTTGCGAGAAAATACTTGCAATAAGTGATTAATTTAAGGTCTAATTAAAAATTTTATCTAAGAATAGCTTTTATATATTTAAATATCCATAATACTTAAAATTTTAATTTTAAGTAATCATACATAATATTAAATTGAAAAATAATTAAAAAGTTATGATATATTTAAGTATATAAAATTAATATCGCAATTCCTTTCGAGCCATGATTTTAATTTCTGCTGTTCCTAAAATTGTTTCTTGAATTAAAAACCACTTTCTGGCAAGACGCGATATAATCTCTCAATACGTTCGAGAAATACTTGATGCGAAATTTTCGGTACCTCGAAAGTTTCGCGGTCCCCCAATCTTTGCGCTTTGCAAAGGTGCCCCCAGCTTTTTTTCCAGTATGAATGATGATGTATGGATGCTGGATCTGGGCACCGGGGGCTCGGTAAAGGGTTCCATTGTTGCACCCTCCCCCTGGAGAACGAACCCACTCTGCCCCGCAGGGGAGACCTTCGTGAAATATTACTGCCAAGCAACAAACTGCATTCTGCAGGCTGTATACTGTTAATTTTATGCCCGATTTTTTGCCCACTCCATCTAACTCCCTTCCCCGCCTCCATCACCCCGCATCCTTTGCAACCTTGATGTTGTTACACGACGAGAGTCCGTCTGATTCAAAGTGCCGATAATAATAAATAATCGTCAAATATCCTTTTTCGGGAATAAAAATTAGAGAATAATTTCTTACATATAATATTATTTGATTTTTAAACACACACAAAAACCTATATTATATTATAAAAATTTCTATTACCAATGATAAATAGCGTTATTAAATTTTGCATATTAGATCTAGATTTTATTTTAATTTCATAAGTATTTAAAAAAACTTACAAAGATTTTATAAATTTAAATACTAATTTGTAAAAATGTTTTCACATATGAAAAATTCAATCAATGATAGCAGAAAGAGGTACACACATACACATACACACACGTATTTTGCATTATTAAAACGAGTACCTACTTTGCTTGATCAAACCCTCCTGAAAAAGAATACAGTCAGTAATCCGAGAAACAGGCAAATCGGGTCCGATGAGTCGCGAGAACAATGAGAGACCGCAATTAATAGGGCCTGTAATCGGATGCACCGCGTACGTGCGCTTCGCATTTTCTATGCAAATTCGATCGGTCACGGTTTTAGAGATTCGCCTTGGCCCTTCTCTCGTGCGTCAACAATGCGCCGACTCTCGCCGACAATAGGAAATAATAAACCGTGATAAATAGCTGAGCAAATATGCGCCTTCGATCGCGGCGCTCTCTCTCTGTCTCTTACTTTTCTCTCTTTCTCTCTCTCTCTCTCTCTCTCTCTTTCTTTTATTTGATTCCAGGTGCGACCACTCAAATTTCAAACTAAATACGCTCTGCAAATATTCGGGGTGGCCCATGCCGAAATAAACAAATATCATATTATTAATTTCCTCGCTTATACCGAAAACACCAGATCCGATTTGTCACCCGAAATAAAAGCGAGAGTGAAATGTTTGCGAAGATGCACTTCTCTCTTTTGAGTCAAAATTTGCAAGTAAGCAAAAATTTAAATTTATTAATTTAATAAACATGAACGAAATCTCAAAAAAGATTATACATCACAAAATTAAAATTTATTTTATAAATTCTATTACATGTTCTATCTGATTATAGAATATAATTGTAATAAAATATATGTAATATGTAATATAATTATGATAAAATTCTAATATTTTTTATTTTTTTAAGAATAACTTTATTTTTTTTATTATAATAATTTTTATATGCAGAATATAAATTTGTTATATTATTTATTATATATATAATTATATATATATTATTTTAATAATTGTTTGTTTATATTATTAAAAATATTGTTTAATAAAAATGATGGAAGAAATTATATGACCCTGAAGTGCAGTCACACAAGATGATTCAGGAAGAACGAAATTCGTCGAAACTGCGGTGGCGGTTTCGAAAGGTCGAAACTTGAAGAGGCAGCACTAATCAAAAGTGGTCCACGGAGACAGATTGAGGGGCGTGCTGAAATAAATCAGTCTTTTGTTTTACAGCCCTAAAACGGCCGTTGGGGATATATACATATATATGCAGCACGCGAAACGCGACGTCCATTCATTAAAACGCCCCAGCTGCGAGATCGAAAAGACTCCCGGTGTCGATTCAACGACTATGACTAGCGCGATTAAATAATCTCGAGCATTGTGTGACAGCGCCATTATTTACGACATACATCTATTTATTGTTATCGCATACAATATGCAAATTTTATTATAGCATATCGCGTTTAATGCTGCGTTTAGACTTTCACAAATAGAAGGTGACGCAGTTAAATATTTTAAAACAAAAAATGACGTGAAAAATTATAATAGAAAACTCTAAATTTTGTCAAATATATAATCTGTAATTATAAAGTCAAATAGAAAAAATCTGGGAAGAAAGTTTGAATCTCAATTTTAAAGTAAAATTTTCAATTATCATAAATATAAAATTTGCAAATATCATAAATATGATAATTAAAAAAGACACAGGCATTATTAAGAGGCAGACAAACATTAAATCCGAGTTGTGTGCATCATTTATTGCCTCGTTAAGAATCCAGGTTCTGTTATATAGAGCAAATTGACGGACAGAGATAATGTTCATCATATCTGAACATAATATGAGTAAGAGATGTCTTTTTAACGGAGACTATGTGCACTCTGACACAGCATCTTGTAGATATAATATCTCCGAGAGGAGATAGTTGTTTTCGCTGCCTTTCTCCAGCTCCAAAATCACACTATTGATATTGAATTTATGAAAGTTACAAATATTCCAGTTGTCGAATTGCAATTCTGCTTGTGCATAACATAAAAGGCAGCCTAAGATCACTGATAACGATAGTAGATAATCATGTATTATATGCATAGAAATCTCGCGAGATTATTTGTATGATAAAGCTCTTAATCATCTGAAATCGTGATCCAAATATTTTTATCGCAAAGGAAAAAGGTATTAATTTTAATTTATTTTAATTTTATTTATTTTTTCGGATTTATATAAAATAATATATCTAATTTTATATTAATAAAAATAATTTTCTATTTTTTATGAGTTTTCTCGAAATATTTATTTTTTAAAAATATTTATTTGTTAATTAATAAAAATTATTTTTAATTTTAATTAGAAAAAGTGATTCAAAAGCGTAATTTCATTTAGCCAAACAATAATACTCGTTTAAGAGTTAAGAGTAGATAACACATAAAATAATATAACCAAATATAGATCATACGAGTGTAATCTAGACGCCGCAAACGAGTTCTCATGAATCATATACGTTATATATAGAAGACAACATGATTAGCACGTACTGTAAATCAATGGAAAGATTATTTTAAAAAATTCCACATTAATTAAAAAATATTTTAAGGAATCGTATTTTTTTCAAACACTACATAAATATTTTGTATTTAAAACAATATCCTATTCCTCTTTACTAGCTTTTACTTATATTTTTTATTTATATTAATTCTCTTTTTCTATTACTTTTTTTAATTCTATTAATAAAATTATTAAAATTAAATATTTTTTTAATTAACGTGGAGTTTTTTACATAATTTTTCAATTGATTTACATTTATAGACGCAGAGATAAAAATTTAAATTATAGTTGGAAATAATTCATTGTGTCTGTGATCCATTTAATATATAAGACGTTTCGTTTCTTTCTGTCGCGCCAAATTTTATTATTACATATAGTAATTATGTGACATATCCCGTTTCTCGATCAGAGATTTCGCTATTAAGAGAGATCGATGATGTCTATCGAGCCTAATGCACGCAAGATGAAGAAGTGTTGTGAAGTATAATTATTGCGCGGGCGCGGGTCAATAATCCGTGCCACGTTGCTTAGCGACGGTATTCCTACTCTGAACCTTTGGAACAGCCGGCGCGAAGTGCTCCTCTTCCTTCTCCAACTGCTCCAGACTCCAGACAGAAGCCGTCCGGTTCTCCACACGGCGCTATCAGAGACGAAAACGAAGGTCTTGTCTTCCAACTTCGTTGATTGTAACTCCTCCTACACTATCATCTCCGTTCACGAAGAGAACTAGTCAGGTACGCGATTCGCACTCGATCTTTTCTATCCATTAAAAGATCTTTACGCATTTAAACTTGCGCTGACTTTTTTTGCGGGAGAAAGACGTGATGAGATGTGCAATATATATTCTGCATGCGAAGATATGTACTTTTATTGTATGACAATTAGACCGTGACTTATTTTAATCATCTCCGTAATTCGCAAAGTTACCCAAAAGCATTTGCATCGCAGCTTTTTAAATATGATGTGTATATAAATTAAAATTTACATAAATTTATAAATTTTTCTAATATTAATTTATTATATATATTCCGATATAGCAATTAATATTTTTAAATAAATTGTAATTATAAATTGCATTATCAGTTACATTTTTGAGTTCTCAATTAATACGTAATTTTATGAAATTTCTCTCGCGCTTATATTTATATTTCCTCTTTTGTTAATCTCCTCATTAAAATATTTATAAATTATATATATCGTATGCAGATGATTTTTTTCTGATAGATTCTTTTTTTTTATCTTAGACAATGAATAAACTTCATATTCCGTAAAGTTGCTTCGAAAATATGATTTACTCATTGGCAACATTAACAATTCGTTCAATTACCATACATTACGGTTGATTTCCCGCTGTAGGTTGACCAGAATAAGTACAAGAGAATCTTATAACCGAAAGTCGTTTAACCGAACGTTCGATTATCTAATTGACGAAAAATAAAAATAAACATCTTACATAAAAGATAGGATATATGTAATTTTCTTACAGAATTAGAAGTGGTATGTGGAAAGACGAGTCAAAGAGAAATATTTCTACATCACCAAACAATGTAGAAAATCTTGTAAAATACTTGTCTGGATGTTGGTCATCATTGAAACAATCGTTCAATAATAATTTTGAGAGACTATTCAATTTCAAAACGAGCAATGTATCGAATTTTGAAAAATTCATTAAATTTCTCTATCGTCCAACTGATCCAGCCAGTTTGGGAGTGGCAAGAGCTTTGTTTGGTAATTTTACATATAATATTAAAGATAATAAAATTATCTTTCACTGTAATTTCTTCTAATTTTATAGATTAAAAAATAATCATAAATTAAAAGGCAGAAAGTCTGTGAAATATTTTACTCTGGACAATTAGATACTTATAGAAATTAAATGAAAAACGTTAAAAGAGAATTATTCTTTGAATTATTACAACGGATTAGAGTTGTATTTAAACACTAATATTACTACATTTTCATTTTTTTATTACGTTTACCTATTGCAAAATTTAATGTAATTGTAAAATATTTTTCATATCTTAATTCTTAAAGCTTAATTATAATAATTAAAAAATGATTAGTGGGTTATTCGTTTTAATTGTAATCATGATTATAATTTATATTTTAATATATTAATGATATATCATTAATCTTACTTTAGCACTTTAAGCAAAGAAATTGAATCATAGGAATTAAGCATAATTTAAGACCTATTAAAGCAGTGAGGATTAATGAGTTTGATCCAATAGAAACATAATCGTGATTGTATGTCACCTGTATAAAATACATTTTTTATTGACACATTTTTATTTTAATAATTTTCGAGATCGTCTAACGTTATATAAAAAAACGTTATATAAAAAAATAATTTATTAAATTATCTTATTAAAAGATCTCAACTTTTTCAGCTTATTTTATCATCTTTATTTTATATTCTGAAAATCCAATGACAAGTCACATAATTTTAGGATTGTGCATGATAATAGACATTGTTGAGGAGAGAGGATTGGCAGACATCGATATAAAATGGGGCGATCCGTGGGACTGTCACTTCCCATTGATCCATGGGATGAAAGCACCGTCGCTTCCATGGATGATAATGATATACACGGTGATGTGGACAGGTGCCTTTGGAATCGCTCTCGGTCTGCACTTTAAGATCGCATGTGCCTGTTTCGTGTTGCCCTACTGGTACATCTTTGTGCTGGACAAGGGTTATTGGAACAATCATACTTATCTTTACGGCATTGTAGCGACCTTGTTCTGGGGAACGGAAGCAAACAAGTATTTGTAAGTCAAATATTATTATTTCTTGTAATTTTCATTAACCACTAACTAATCGAAAATTAATATATCAATATCTCGTAGCGCATTGGATGCAAGTAACGCCAAACGAAATGGCAATTCCGTGCCATACTGGAATTACTTCATCCTAAAATTTCAATTTTTCGCTCTTTACTTCTTGGCCGGTTTGAAAAAATCCGGCAGAGAATGGCTCGAAGGTTACGCTATGATGAATCTGTCCAGACACTGGGTATTTCATCCATTCAAGTGAGTATTATTCGAAACGAGATAAAGAAGTACATCAAATATTGTAACAAACGAAAAGCACAACGCGTATAAGAAATAAGAATTATTTTTTGACAAACAGATATATCTAGATGAAAAGAAACAATTTCTTTCAGAATAGTTTTAACAACCGAACAGATTGACTTTCTAATCGTCCACTGGTTCACCTTTATCTTTGATCTGTCCGTCGGATTTTGGATGCTATTTGAAAAAACACGAATACCAGCCATGATATTCTGCGCTGCTTTTCACTTAATGAACTCAAGGCTATTTAGTATAGGTAACTATCATTATTTTTATATAATAATATTTTTTTGATAAAATATTAATAAAGCGTAACAAGCATAATCAGAATCTTTTTGATATTATATGGAATAAAAAAGAATCTTTCCAGGTATGTTCCCGTATGTGTGTCTAGCGACAATGTCGCTATTTTGTAGCGCGGACTGGCCACGTAGATTAGCACATTATTTTAGCTGGAAACGACAGATTTTACAGACTGATGTGAATTTAATCGACGCAAATAGCATAAAAAAGACTGATAATCAAATAAAAGAATCTCTAAGTTCCGATTGTTCTGCGTTGCCTTCAAATGAAATTTCACATTATGAAACGATGCATAAAGGTAAATTGTGATAACAATCATCTTTATAATTATATTTTAATATAAATTCTAAGATATTTACACTTCCAGAGGAAAGAATGAGGAAAAAAGTAGACGAAAATTATTTTACTAAATCAGAATTTAATAAAAAAGTAGACAAAAAAGATAATGATATGCAATCATCTAAAAATTCGATTGAGTCCGACGAAAAAGAAGCAGCAAATATTTGTAAAAAACTTCGGAGATGTCAACAATCACCAAAAGCTACAAGAAAACAAAAATTTGTAGTGTCCGTACTGTTGTGCCATATTGTACTACAATTTTTCTTACCATATTCGCATTTTATATCAAAGGTATCAAAATTAATATTAAATTATTACATTGACATTATTTAAAAATAATAATTATTTTAATATTATATTTTATACATACATTTGGATCAGTTTCACTAAGTTTTAAAACAAAATAATTTTTTTTAAATTTAAATAAATTTTTATATGATATATATTTTAACGCCTATGTAAAATATTTTATATTTTAGGGTTACAACAATTGGGTACCTGGTTTATATGGTTATTCTTGGGATATGATGATCCATGCCTGGGATACTATATTGATAGTAATTAAAGTGCACGATAACGTGAACAACGAAGTTCGATATTTAAATCCTGAAGCATGGGTCCAAGGAGATCGATGGGTGAGACACGGGGATATGGCGATCCAATATTCGCAGTGTTTAAAGGTATTAAAAATATCACAATAAACACTTATAACATTGTCTAATATTTTTAACTAATATCTTTGACTTTCTTAAATCCCATTTTTTATATAAAACGTTGCCTGTCTTATTAATAAAATATTGTTATGTGTATTTCTGTTTCATATATAACTTCAGGATAATCTGATGCGTCGAAAAGAGGAAACATTGAGTACTCATTATCGAGTTGAGGATAAGGAAAAATGGATGAGACTATCTTCAAATTTAAGTATTTACATGGACGCGTGGTGTTCGCTAAATGGTAGATTCCAACAAAGAATATTTGATCCAAATGTCGATATGTTGACGGTTGATTGGCATCCTCTTAAACCTGTTTCATTCCTGATGCCATTAATCACGCGGTATAATTCGTACCGGTACGTCTATTTTTATATGAGAGAGAGAGAGAGAGAGAGAGAGAGATCATTAAAATTCTATTAATTATAATGTATTTTCGCGCAATCAAAAACATACCGTGGAAGAGAATTAATTTTAAAGAATAGAATAATATAATTGTAAGATTATTAATAATTAATTAATTATGAAATTAATAATAATTGGTTACTAGAAAAGTCAATAAAGATTAACATTACTTTCTTTATGTCAGATATAAACTGGAGGAAATTCAGCAGCACGTATACACCTGGTCAAATTACACGGATGTATTATTTGTAGCTGATTTTCCAGGAATGTACTTGGAAAATTATATATCTACTGATTTTGCGAACGTCTCCCTGACTGTGTTAGAGGGCGAAGTAACTTATGCCGAGGAAGAATCAGCGAATGCAATTATTGTGCCGAAAGAAAAATCGATTCCCGTGAAAACAGGAATGTTTCATCGAATAAAGACTACGAGTTCCTATCCGGCGTGCTACATGTATACTTACACCAATCAAACAAAGGAGCAATTGGATAGTGACAGGTGAATACCTACATAACATAAATCATTTTACAATTGTATATTATCATTTATGCAAAAAGGATACGTTTTGATGCAAATTAGTTTAATATGGTTATTTATATTAATACAAAACGATTTTTATTATATTCAACTAATTTTAAAAAATAGATAAAAATTCTCCTTGTTATAAATAAATTGAAGAAATCAAATTAGTTTGCAATTTTTTAAATCGCGCTCTTGTTTTCAACATATATTTATTTTTCAGAAAAGAAGCTCCTTCAGTAGAAAACACGCAGCCGTTGTTATTAAATATATTAAAAGAAATTAATTATAAAATCACTGCGTGGGCCAGAGCGTTCGCTCATATAGCAAATGCTTTCTTCAACTTAGTATATGATGTTCCTATGGTGCGACGAGTGCGCGTTAACAAATAATGAGTATACGAGAAACATTAAAGATTGCATCTCTATATCTTATCGACAAGTTTCTGATCCTTTTTAGTATTTTTAAAAACTTTCTTTTGTGTTAAATTAAATTATATAAAATTTAATAATGTAAAGATTTGATGGAATAAAAAAAGCCTTGGAAATATTTTTTAAAATTAAAAAAAATTTTTAAACTTTAAACTCAATTTAAATTTTAAAAAATTTTGAAAACTTCAAATTTATGATAAAGTACGTGCACGTCTCAGTTTATAAATATTTGACTTAAATATATTAATAGTATATTATAGAATATTTTGAAATTAATTATGATAATCTAATTATCTTTAATAATAATAAAAGAAAATAGGAGAGAAAACTATTTATATACATTCTTAAAAATATATATATATATAAAACATATGCATAATATATCGTTATTATAGAAGATGCATAGCACAGAAATTATTTTTATTATTTTTTCATGTTACAAAATATTGTAAGATAATATCTCGTCGCAAACAAGTGTAGTAAATTACCATAACAAATTATTTCCAATATAGATGTAGAATTATCCAATTGATTCCAGTATGTGAATTATACTATAGTATATATCTCCGTTTTTCTTTTTTAAATATTTATATACTTAATTTTTTTATAAATGTACGAAATGTATGTACAAAATATATTTATATTCTTGATATGTCTCTCATTAAATTTATTGTTATTTTAAACGCTTGCGTTTGTAAATTGTATAGCGATTTCTAAAGATTGAGATACCAATTGTAACAATAATTTAAACTCTCTTTTTCTAGACTAAAATATTACAAAATGCATTCTACCCTTGTGTTATTTATTTCCTTTTACGCCATATATTATTTATTAAAAAATCATAAATTTAGGAAAGAAATAAATTCTTGCAATATGGAAATTTAGCTGAAAATAATATCAAATTAATTTACATAAAAAAAAAAAATTTTTCGATCAAACTAAGATAAATTATATGTTTTAAATGAATGTTAAATTTTTTATAGATGTTGCTCAATTATCGAAATTAATTTCAAATTTCAAAAACAGAAAAACAGAAGAAATATTTAATCTAAATTTATATTAGAATACATTGAATATTTTGGAACTATAATTAAATTAATTTTCATATAGTATTTTGCTTTTTCGCGGTAAATTATTGTTAAAATGAGTAGTCTTGTCACTCGAGCGACACGAGGAAAAAGATAATGATGCTAAATATTCTATACAATGTCAAACTTCCTTTCAAAATATCTGAAAATATTTTGCTATAATCATTATAATTAATGATTAAACAACTCTCAGTAAGCGTATAACTGTATGATAATTGATGATAGGCTTTTATCGAAGCACGTATTTCTCGCGAGTTACTTATTCATTATTTCAAGAATCGAAGTGGGCAAGAATAAAAATTATAAATTATGAGTGCATATTAATACATTGGGTTTTACACTAAAGTATCGAGATTGTTGTGCATAATTTTTCTCTCCGACTTTACAACTTTAATTTATTTGCAAAAATCTATCATCGTACACGCGAGATTTCCTTCCAATTCGAATTCGCGCAAGGTACGTCGCGCTAAAAGTCAAGCTAGCGTCCAAATCGGAATCATAATTCCTGCGGAATCATAATTCTTCCGTAAATCTGTCCAACCCGTTGCAACTCCAATATATAATTAAATTATAATTAAATATATAATTAAATCATATAATTAAATAATTTGTCGAAATAAACGCAGTTTTCTGCGTTCTCTTGCGATGGCCGGAAGTGAATCTCCCGGAGACATACAATTGTCAACGTGACTAGCGCGGTGCCAACAGGTTAGAGAAGCGAGCGCCACATCGCTCAGCGTTGGCCGCCGCGCGCGTGACGTTTCCACGGTGAGCGGCGTGGCCCGGTTTCCGCGGCGAGGCTCCCGAGGTCCGTTCTGTCGTGCCGCGTTCGCCGTGCAGTGAGCATACGCTCGTCTGGGCCAAGATGGTCGCGGTGAAGGGACGCAAGAGCTCGAATAAGAATCCGCCGATATTCAGCCATGAGTTTGTCATACAAAACCATGCGGACATCGTCTCCTGCGTGGCTATGGTCTTCGTGATCGGCTTGATGGTGCAGGTCGGTTTCTGTCAGTTTTCTCTGTGGATGTTGCGTGGCTGCTCCGACCCACTCAAGTGAAACGATTTGGAAAATAAATTGTATTTGTACGAATTATTCGCAAGTTCTGTCTTTCTGTATCTTGTATTAGAAAAATTACGTTAGAAAAATTTGAGGAAATTTGACAGGTAGAATGACCATATGTTAGAGATTGTCAATGTTAATTAGGACTGCTGGATACTCTAACATACATCTGTTTATAAGATTTGTCAATTTTATGCTTCTATAAAAGTATTCTAATTTATCATTTTCTAGATACTATTTCAAAAATATATTAATGACATATATATGAAGATTATTTTAATGTTATATTTATAACTGTATTATTGTGCCAAAAGTTATTTTAGAAGTTTTATATTAATCTTGAAGAAAGATTATTATTAAAATATGTTTTACCAGAATGACTTACCAAATTATTCTTATAACTGTATATTTTTCTGTAACTCTATTATTTTTGTTACATAAATGAATTTATCTAACTTAATTATTTTCCCTCAGGTTACTTCACCATGGGCATATATGTTTATTGCTATTCATCATAATGTGACTAATACTACTGAAGATCCAACAGCAGTGATAAAGTATGCTACAGGATGGAAAGATGCCTGCGCAGTATTCTTTTACTTCTTGATAACTATTATAATGCATGCTGTGCTGCAGGAATATATATTTGATGTAAGTATATCTGTCGAATATGAAATATACTAACTATGAAAATATATTTAAGTTTCTTACTAAGCTAACTTATTTTTCTTTGCAGAAAATTTCTAAACGTCTCCATCTTAGCAAAGTTAAACTTTCTAAGTTCAACGAGTCCAGCCAATTGATAGTATTTTATACATTATCTGCATTATGGGCTATTGATATTATCATTAGGTAGTATAAATTTTAATTATAAAAAGAATCTTTATATCTTATAAATTATAATTTTTAATAATAATTCCTTTGGACATAAATATTAAAAGCATAATGTTTTTTGTTTAGGGAAAATATGCTTTTAAACATATGGGCATTATGGGAAGAATATCCAGCACCAATGTCCTTCTCCTTGAAATTATTCTTTATCGGACAACTTGCTTATTGGTTACATTGTTATCCCGAGCTATACTTCCAACGAATCAAGAAAGAGGACATCCCGCAACGCATTCTCCATGCAACCATTGGATTATTCTTCACATCTGCAGCTTATTTCTTTAAGTAATTATTACAGTAATTGCATATTTTTTGTTTTCTAATTTTTTCGTCAGTTTGTAATAAATTTATTTTTCTGCAGCTTCCAACAATTAGCAGTAATCTTGTTAACTCTCCATTATGTGGGAGATGCATTGTTACATGGAGCCAGATTAGTTCATTTTATTAGTCAAAAAGAAAAAAGAACGAAATGTAAGTTACCTTTACTAATAATTGAGCTATTGTCTTTGTATAATGTGAATATATAACTAAATATATTTATATGATGTTTACAGTATCATTCCTCGTCGCTAATTCGACATATATGTTCGCAAGGCTCGCAACCATCGTGCTTACGCTTGTGGTGTTTTTGTACGGTTTGAGAAAACTAGAATTCAATTTCGACTATGATACCGGCAACTTCAATGTTCCAGCCGTGCAATTTTCGGCAGTATCTGTTATTTCGCTCTTCCAAGCTTATCTCTTGTACTACTTCATCGCGAAGCAAATTAAGCGTGCGCGTGAGAACGCCGCGCCCGTTGTCGTTAAAACCAAGCCGAAACAAAAGCTGAGAAAGCGAGAAGGTGAGAGCTTCATTTTACTTAAATCTTTATTATCATTTTACACTTTATCTATATAAACTGTCAAGATTTTTTTATTTTATGAAACTAAAACATATGTGTATGATTGCAGGTAAGAAATCCGCCTTATCGGAAGATGACGATCTCCCAGAAGTAGATCAGGCGACGAAGAAAAATCTAAGAAATCGTCCCTCGGCTAAAAAATAGACGAATTAATAAATAAGAATCACCGCGATAAGGCTGATCGAATAAATATTCAATTTTACGATTTATATGTCCTAAGTCAGAATGTTCAACTAGGATGTGACACCAAAATGCACAAAAATGCATTGTTTCTCGTAATACAAAAGTGTGAAACTTCCATAGTGCTACTGACTCAAAGTTATGGCGCGCAGAATGCAAATTTATCCGATATTATTAGGCTTATGTAGTCGATAAATCGCATAAACATGAATTTTAAATATTTTATAAAAGAAATTAAATGTGCGTGATATACTATGATAGACGGATATTTTTATTCGCAAATAATCGTTTTCGGTTTTATATGAATTGCAGATAAAAATTACATTCAGATAGAATCATAGAATATTAATGTGCATTTTAATATGTTGTCTTTTTATTCGCGCATTTTTACATATTTTCTAAGTACATCAACGCGAACTATTTATAAATTAAGACAAATTTTTGCAATTTCTTCATCTGTATTATTTAAAATTCTTGACAGATTCTCTTTGTTGTGCATTGTTTTTCTTAGTATATTCAGAATTAATCAGTTAGAATAGACTTATCCAAGTTTTTACTTTCAAATTTTTTCTTCACCATCTTGCTAAATGAGATGAAGAAGAAATAAAAGAAATAAAACAGACTCTGAAAGCTTCATCTAGATGATAAGCAACTTGGACTGGTCTTGCTCTGTCCTGGATTATAACTAAACTATAATGCAAGTGATATATATATATATATATATATATATATATATATATATATATATATATAATAGAAATAAATTTATTATACTAGTAATAAGTTATAAGAAAAAAATATTGCATGAAATAATATTATGAACCATAAGTCTTATAAGAATCATGTCATAAAAATATACATATCTTATTATGAAATTATATTGTTACATTTAAATACAAGTTTACTATTTTTTTAATATATATACCAATAAAAAGAGATCATCTTATCTTTTTTTAATATTGCATGTGCGCTTTTAACAAAAGATAATATTTCTTCGAAATTACTATTACAAAAAAAAAAAGAAAAATGCAAAAAAATAAACAAATAGCTCTTGGAAAGATTTTCGTTCATATATATTAGTGACGAATATTTTGAAATTAATGTTAATTATCTTGTGTTAAATAATGATTGTATTAATTGATTACAAATTGAATATAATTAAATATAACTTTTCCACATATATCTTTAAAAAAATTATTAATATAAATACATTTATAAACTACATCAATAATGACGTACAAATGAGATATCAATAATTTTATTACATGTGAATCTATTATTATTAATTTATTATTATAAATTTATTATTATAAATCTATTTATTATTAATTAAATAATAGAATGGAATTAAATTTAAATAGAGCAGAAAAAGTTGAAAAAACTCCAAAAGCACATCAATATTAATTTATAATTTTTTATAATAAGAACCTATATATTGAAAGCTTTACGAATATTATACGAATATTAAATTTTAAATTCTATTTAACCCAAAATCCAAAAGATTAATCGAATTTTTCGCATTTTGAATTCTGTATATGTACGCGACGATACAAAAATATTCTCTTTATAAGAGAGAAGGAATGTGGTCGAGGACATCTCGCTCCCTGCTTTACCAGTCCGGATCCACGCGTTCCACGGCGCGCGGAACGACGGAATCGCGCCCCGCGAATCACACACGAAGCACGAAGCGAAGACGTCGTCGCGACGGTGACACCAACAGTGTAGCTGTTCCCAGTTCCCAGTGCAGTAGCCGTAGTCGCGGAGAAGATATGGAAAGATGTATCTGAAGCGTACGTCCAAATTGTTGGATCTGTCGTCGCGGACCACCGCGGATGTGCATCTGCGTGATCTCATGTGCCCGGTGTGCCGTGGGATATTAATCGAGCCAGTGACGCTGCCGTGCACACATAACCTCTGCCTGCGCTGTCTTAAGGGTACGTTCGAGCACAACAGTCTGAGCTGTCCCCTGTGCCGGGTCCGGGTGGGCTCCTGGCTGCGAAACGCGACCAAGTCAGAGACCCTGGTGAACCACGGCCTCTGGGAGCTCATCAGGACCAAGTTCCCGAAGGAGGTCGAGAACAAGCATAATGGCGAGGAGGGGGATCTCAGCTTGGACGCTGGTGAGTGACGCACACGCTCGTACATACACATATATATCACATACAACGTACACACACTTGCGTCGCAGCAATAAACAAATGTAACATAACCTATTGTCGAAATGGCGCTGAATATTTCACTTTTATCTCCTACCGACACTTTGTATATTTTTCTTCGGGATAATTTGTACGGATTATATAATCCTCCCGATGCCTTTGACGTTATTGTGTATCTTTATGTGTATGCAATGTCATTTTTCTCAACTTTCTAAATCTTACTTGGTTTAATAATTATTAATAAACATTAACGACTATAATTCTTCAAAACTATTCATTGTTTGAATGTAAAGTCATTATAAAATACATGACACTTTGTACGTCAAATGATTTTGTTACAAGTATAAAGAAGAGTTATTTTCCTTTGACGTAGATTATGCGACAAAAAGAATACTCAGCGCAGCTGGAGAGATACACAGAGAATACGAGGCGCAACTTCAAATGGCCGAGGAAGAGATGCGTCGCCAGAGACAAGCTGAACAGATAGCCAGCGAAGCATTGATACAGAAGCTTCAGGCAGAGGAGCAACAGCTGTTGCTAGCTCAATTCGCGCAGGATCAATTGCTGGCCAAGACTTTGGCAAAGCAGCAGGTTGTGAAGAAGCACAAGGAAGCTACAAAATGTTACAATCAGTGTTTAAATACATCAGTATCGAATTACGTTCTCGATGCGTCGAGATTTAACACTAAGACTACGCTTGTAAATAATGTCGAAACGCCACAAACCGAAGCCATATACTTGGAAGGCAGGCAGATGAGTCTTCCCGAGTCTGTCAATGATAGCTCAAAAACGAGACAAATGAATACGACATTGTTATCTAAAATCGAGACAATATGTTCCAATATATATGGCTCTAATGAGGCAAATGCATCTAACATGCATAAAGTTTCAGTTAAATATTGTTGTCAGAAACAAATACCTGTGTACAACATTGTCACAAAGACATTAAAACATCAAACAGTATCCAAATTCACTCAACCTTGTACTTCGAATTATCCCACGGATCCCGGATGTTCCACGTCTAAAGCTTACATAACAGAAACTAAAGAAGAGTTGCGTGTACCGAGCGATGTGGTGAACAGCAAAAAGAAGAATTTAGGAATAGAAGTATGTATGACACTGGTCGAGGACGATGAAAGAATAGGGAGTGCCGAAAGTTCGGGCAGTCATGACAGCATAAATCAAGAGATTCATCATTTCAAGCCGATCAAAACGGTGCCAAGGACAAAATTAAAAGTTTCTTCAGGTATGTATAAGAGAAAAAGAAAGAGAGAGAGAGATTGTAGTATCTATTTTTTTCGTGATAAATTTTTATATAGAATATTTCTTTAATAATAGATAATTTTTATATTCTGTATTTTTGCTCTCAGATGGGAAACAGATAGATCCGAAATTGATTAGAGTGATCCCTGTTTTAAAGAAAGTATCTAATGCAGTGCCAAAACCTCCATCGCCTACGCACATGAAACGTATAATTGGATGTTCTTGGAGCGCCTTCAAAGGTAAATTATGCGCACGTAAAAAACGTTATTTATGTGCTTAAATCATTATTTAATTAAAACTACGCAGATATAGTTTTCTTAATTTAACCATTTAATAATTCTATTCTACAGGTAGAATAAGGCAGGACGCAAAAGAAAAGCAAGCTGCGCACAATCTAGAAGATACAAAGATGCTGATCGATGAGCAGCCGTCGACGTCACTCGACTATTCTCAAACGATTTCGAATAAATCAATGACGAAGCCTCATACAAACGACGTTATTCGCCGACTCGATTTTGTGCCCGAACCATCATTCGACAGCAACAAAAATTATACGAAGAACCCAAACAAAATAGTTAATGGCCTTAAAACAAGCAAGAAGTTGTCATTGGACGAGGCATCAGATACGAGAGAAACTCGTAAATCTTGGAGGACGCGCGTAAGAAATGGTATGATAGTGAAATCTAAGCAAAATAGAAATCTTCGAAGTAGTAAGAGGGTAGCTGGACTTACTTCGAACGTGATAGACGAAGAAGAAGACGATCCGATAAATTCAGTCGATAAAATAAATCCGCAAAATGATGAACAAAACGGTGATCGCAATGACATGGCGATCGAAAATATAGCGGAACGTATTAAAAGAAGAAAAGAAAAGATGGAAAAAGAAACATCAAATCCAAAAACTGAACCCAATACATCTACAAGAAGCAGAACAGTAAGGAAGAAAACGTTATCTGAAAGGAGAGACGAGAGTCCTGTGACAGATCACGTCTCGTTCTTGACGTTCGAAAAGAAGAATGCGGAAGCGGATATTGAATACTCTGAGCCGAGGAGAACGAAACGGAGGAAAATCAACAGGACTTCTCAAAACAATACAGAGGATCGGGAGCAAAACGAGTTTCCTTCAGACGCGAGTGGTAAAGCGAGTCTGAGGAAGTCTACACGAAACTTGACGAAAATCTCTAAATCGAGCGATCACGTATCGGATGGAGCACGCAACAAGAATAACAGCAGATTTAATTACGATTCACCACCAGAATCTTCCGACGAGACGGAGGAGTGCGTTCCGGAGAACAACCACGTCGTCAGAACCTGCGTCAACGAGCTGCTCTCGGACAAAGAAGCGATCGAGGAGCAGCAACGGATAGAACGATTGCTGTTACAGGAGCAAGAGGATTTTGAACTGGCTCGTCGCTTGCAGGCGCAATTCGACGAAATGGAACGAATAGCCGGGCGTCCTAGACGTACGAGGAAGGCTACTGAGAATGAGAGAAGTATTGAGACCGACGTGACGGGAACAGTCTGTAAAACGAACGGCAAACGCAAATCGACCGTCGGTCGAACCGTGAGTACCACAGCTAAGAGGAAACGAGGCAGGCCACCGAAATGCGTGAAAATCGCAGCAAACGCGCGCGAAGACGAGACGCGTGCGCGATAATCGCATTTCATATGCGCACGAAAATCCTCCGCACACGGCTGGATGTTCCTATAAGCCATACATATAAAGGAAATTGGAGTTCGATTGTAACTTTTTGCGACTTTGTATAGTGTCTTATGTATTTTACGAGAGATCGTTTGCGTCATGTCGAATGTGTACCTGGATAACAATGCGAGAGTATAAATGCGCAGCGTATAAATGCAAATCTTTAGATTGTTACAATGTCGTTTTTTGGTGTCCACTCTATGGAACGTTAATGCGCGCCTACGTGCCGTTTTTGTTCCTAACGTATCAATCGTGCACGTTTTTAAAATAGCGATAGGAAATGCGACTTATGCTCATATGCAATACGTTCCCGAAACAATTGACCGAAATTTTAACAAGTTTTGTTCGATAGAATTCTTCCGTGAAAAAGAATTCTTTTAAGATGAAAGTCACAGAAGTTTTCGGAACGCATCTCATATCTCTATTTTTATTAGTCCTCTTGATAAAATGAAATACAATCAAAACGAAGAATGACAATATGCGAACGAGAAAATTTGTTAAATTTGGTGATGAGTGAGAAGAATGAGGAAGAATACATCCGTAATTTCGATGATGAGATATGCGCACGAGATTGAAAAAGTGTAATTTTATACAATGATTACAATTATTTTTTAAGAGAGCTTCTCCATTTAGGCTTAAGTCGCTACTTATTGCAACAGTCCATAACAATTATTAGAGATACGCAAGTTAATTAGCTTTTTTCTTAAAAGTTCGATTATACGTCGACAGCTAGTATCCTTGATCATTTTCTTCGCTTTCAGCAGAAAATAACCAAGATACGGAATAACAATTGCCGCGACGTGTATCGCTGGATCGAGGACTAACAGAGCGCTAGCTTTTATTATTACGCGGTTTATAATAAGAATTATAATAAGAATTTCTATCGGGAGTTGCTATATCACGAGATAACATATATTTATATTTCTATATCTATTGTTTCCGTGGACATAAATTACTAGTTAAAGTTAAGTGAAATTTGACTGAATCCACATTTCTTTCCAAGTACAGAACTAAGAGACCGGAACTCTAAAACTCACTTTAGTTATCTTTAGCCAATATTCACGCAAGCTACTATAATGTATAGCATTTGTTATATGACATTTGTATATCGATATCATCATCGAGAAAGGCAGATTCTTTAACGAATATAATTGTGTATAGCGTTAAAAGAGGAATTATATGTTTCATAAGATGCGCTTGATATGCGCAATTCTGTCTACTGTCAGCTTCGACGGCCTTGATTATCATACCGCAATTATCGAATAAATTGTTATATATTAAGCGTTATATTAAGAGATTTATATATACATCTCGCGCGCGCGGACGGATTTCGCGTCGGGACTCGACGGATGCAGAGTTATCGAGAAATATAGTTCCTTCAATGGAGTTCCGTTTCCGATAAATTAAAATTCTTTCTCGCCCTGATTATTATATATGTTTATACATATATATATATATATATATATATATATATATATATATATATACACACACTTTTTTAATAATTGGCTGATTATCAAATGATAAATTCGGGTCCTCGTTTTTTCGCGCTCCTGTTATTTGTGATACGCAGTATTCTACATCCGGAAATTATATATTCTTAGCCTTTATCTTAATATTGTTTATTCTAGGCAGAGCCCGCACTTGTAAGAGCGACTATTTTCGACAACCCTAATTTAAGCCATATATTCTACAGCGTGCGATGAGCCTCGTTTTTTTCATCGACATGCGCTACATATGTTGGTTTTATTTCTAAAATTATTTCTGTGAGATTTTCTGAATGGAAATAATTGGAATTGCTCGTTATTCACATCGTAACCCGATTCAGAGAAGAATCTTTTACAATTTAATAATATCGTTGTTATATTGTTCCGATCATAAATCGCAAGAATGTTTTCCGTTGAGTCAGCAAAACAACGAGAAACGATTGCATTGTAATCATAATTCCTTCATTTTAATTGTCACGATAGAAGAGAGATTTTTAAATCATAGCAGATATCTTTATATACAAAATAATACAATACAAGCGCAGATGATGACGAGGAAACTATTCGGATACCTCTCTAACTATCTAAGACTTCGAAGGCGAAACGGCTTTAATTAACTCGGATATTTTGTCCCTGAAAAGGACAGTTAAAAAATAAAAGAGATGATGGTCTTTCATTTCTTCCTGGTCTACGACAAATCCGCGCGGAGCTTGCAAAACTCGAAGAGGCTTCCGAAAGTTTCCTCGTTAGTTCGGAATAAGCGGGGAGCAACAAAGGGAACGCATAAAACGATTGCGGTGAGAGAATGTGTTTTTATCGCTCTCGCCTTCCATATTTTTTTCTATTCGTCAGTTTATTTAATTGGAATATTCGTATATTGGAATATTGTATTCGTTGTTAAAAGGAAAATGTGCACGAAACGTTCGTTATTCTCTGCTTGTCGCAGAGATAGTCTTTCTCAATTATTTTTTTTCCTCTATATAAATTTTAAGTATAAATATACAGCGTATTTTGCATGAATACGTTTAATGTGTATAATGCATATATGAATGGTTGCGAAAGGGAGATATAGTAATGCCGATGAATATCGTTACAGAATCACAGGACTATGTTATAAACTAATCTAACGGGAATATATAATGTAAAAAAGCGCATGAAATTTATATATGAAATTAAAGCATAGAAAATGTATAGAGAAGATATTTAGTTATAGAGAGCGACTTCTACAGGATAGTGTCGAATATTATTACGTATTGATAATAAATAAGTAGAGAGCATCGAGAGATTAAAGCAAGCGTATTCTATAACTCCGGACGAAACGGAGATACTCATTATGGATTTTTAGGAAGAGTCATTTTTATATTATGTCACACACAAACACACATATATCACACACACATGCACATACATATATATATATATATATATATATATATATATATATATATATATATATATATATATATATATATATATATAGTGTGTGTGTGTGATTTCGCGATAAAAGATGTAGCAAGATCAACGGGAAGCCTTCGCAAAATCGCAGTCGTACCATCCGTTCTTCTTGATACGTTTTATATGTGAAAACAAATAAATAGGACTGTAATTATTCCAAGAGTTATCTCTCTTTCTCTCTCTTGTGTCTATTTGCAATATGCAAATGAGACATCTTCCATGTGCTTCTATGTGAAAAAATGGAAAGTATTATCGATTACGATTTGTCATTAATCTTTTTTGAAATAATTAAACAACTTTTTATATAAGTGCAATAAGGATATAAATAGAATATATTTTAATAACATTTTTTTAACTAAAATTTCTTATGAGATGACAAGAGATTTAATGATCTTTTGTTACGGAAAAGTTATTTACATTAATATTATCTTTGCAAAAATTAAAGCCATATATATGATTCTGCGAAAATTATAATATACGTGTGCATATGTGTGTATATCATAATTTTCGCTTATCTTGTATGCTATAAAAACTTCAATTAAAATATGCATAATTTCGGTCAAGGATATCGCTGAGGTAAATTCTTTCTTATGCAATGAATCGTAGCAAGTTACAACAATACCTTTGCAACAATGAAAAAAATCTATCTATGATACATGAAATAAGCATAAGGAGTGTAAGTTACGCAATATTCGAAGCAACTGTGCGAAATTGTATTTTTAAAAATTCAATATTTATTTTTGTTATTAATACTTTCTATTAGAATTTTAATTTGTGTGAGAGTAAAGTATTATCTCGCTCTCTTTAAACAACTTATGATTTTTAAAAATAAATAGATAACTTACCAAATATTTTTATTTAATACTAAATATTTTTGATAATAGAGGCAATCATTTTGAGAATCTAAATATGTGATATTTTTTCTTGTGTATAGTATTTCTTATAAAAATATTTTTTTTTTCTTTTAGAGATTATGTCACGCGACTTTTGATAATATGTGAGACTTTGTAATCTAGTATTATAAAGTAAGAAAAAAAATATGTATGAAGAAGAAGAAGATAATTCTAGTGTTACTGTGTAACTGTTCCGTATCTGATAGCAAATGATAATTTCATTATCACTTTCATCGATAAAGAACAAAATAAACTTGAAACAGAATTGCCTGAAAGAAACAGAAAGATATGTAATTTTCTCGTAATAACTGGCAAGAGCAACAATTGCGATAGCTTGCGCTAACTCTCATTGCGTCATCGTCGCGAAATAGCAAACTAATGTTCGCGCATTATGTTCCGTCCCATATTATTTCTCCATGAACTTCATTACGTCTGATATCTTCGCGCGAATTATATAGACTCTGTTTGTAAATAATTGCGCGAATCCAACATTGTTCTCGTAATTTGATTATATTTCTCCCAGATACGCCCAATAATTATCGAATGATTATATCGCGAGATTCATCATCATTCTGTCTGTACAATGTAATCATCTTGAGACTATTGCTTTACAAACTTGTCCACTTTTAGATGAGATGTAATTATTTCTAAAAGTACATATACGGCAACAGATATATAGAAAATAATAGTTCGCGAATTGATATGCGATTGAATTTTATTTCATATTTAATCTACATAATCAATCTATTACTGATCATGAACATAGTCTGAAAAATTTATGCAAAGATAAAAAGTTTATCCGAATCAATTTTTTGTGGATATACAATTTTTTTGTTCTACTAAGAAGAGATATTTATAGATAATATTGTGTTTTACATATATATAAAATTATACATATTTAGATATATATTTTAAATATTTTCCATAAAATTAATGTGTAATTTCCAATATACATGTATGTTATAATGTTTTTTATCTTTATTTTTCAATATGAAGTACAATTTTTTAACTTTGAAATAATTAAAAAATCATGTGTATATATTTGAAATCGTAGAAGAATTTTTTACCTTTATACACTTTTTTAATTAAACATACAGTTGATGATATGCATTTCTTAAATTTTAAATCGCAAATATTAAATGTATGAAATGTAGAAGTAATGCTTAACTAATTCAAGATATGTAATGATAACGGAATACAATACATGTATGTTTGAATATTTTTAGATAATTATTTGTATAAAAAAACTTTAAAATTTCAGATAAATTTATTCTTATTTATTTTTATCATTATAATTAAATTATAATTAATTTAGAGAACATTATTGTTGTCTCTGCAATTAAGAAAGAAGAGAACGGCAAATTTTCAATGAATCGCGCAATAAATTGCCGGATCGATGAGTCGCGCTATAAATAGTTAAATTCATATCTTATTTAATATACGAAGCCTATTTTAATCAGATAAACACAAATTTGTTACGCAAACGAAATTAATAACAACTTCGTTCTACAATCCGGTGCTTTACATCGATAACGAGTAATTACGCAAAATATATGAATCACTCGTCGAGCATAACAAAAAAATGCATAACATTGAGAAGAAACTTGAAAGGTCTACTAAAATAGATTTATTAAAAAATATATGTAATATTAAGATCACATTTAAAAAATAGATCATCTAATGCGAATTTGGATTCGCTTTAGCGAAAATACGAGAGATCATGCGTCGCAACTTTTCAATGTAAGCACAAAAAAAAAACAAAATACAAATTTCTAAAGCCGATATGTAATATTATCCGAAAATCAAAAAAGTTGCTTATATCTATACATTCCTAAATATAAATTCACTGGTAAACCATTTCATGAAAGAAAAAAAAAATATTTATATATAATCGATGGATTGTCTGAAATTTTTCAAAAATGCATCTGCAGTTTCAGATATCTTCTCGTTCGGAAATGCGGAAATAAAAGAAGCGGGGGCGGGGAGGGACATACTTTAGAGAGACTCCAAATATGTATCTCGCGTCTTCGAGGATTTTAGATAAGAGAACACGATGTGAGAAATAGAAAACGAACGACGACCTCGGGCAGACTCGAGGGGGGAAAGCGAGAGGTTGCACTCACGACAGCCACGGCGGCTGCAACGTGACCGCGGTACCACGTGACTCGCGCGGATCCGACGGTCACGTTGCACTCGGCGTGGCTCGCTCGCCTCTGCGTGCCTCTGCACGCTGCCCCCTCGTCCATCTATCTCCTTCGACTAATGCGTTCGCATATGCGATCGATTGTTAGCACGGTGCGGTGCGGTTTTTCGTCGCGTCCATTCTCGTAGTTGCGTGAAATTTAATAAAAAAAGGAAAAAAGATAGATGCGAAATCGGTGGAATCGTGCACGCCACTAAAACGATCGTCTGTGAATCTTACTTGTTATTACGCTTCGGGAAATCGCGAAATTCGCGATCATTGCCAGTGACATTCTTATGCGACATGTTAACGTTCGATTGTGTTTTCTATCATTTTTATAATTAAGAGAATTAGTGCTGTAACTAAAGTGACACAAGGGAAATGCATTTGGCGATACGTCAAGATCGACGATGTGATTTGTGGACGTAATGATTAGCGAGTATCGTGAATAAATTGTCGTCGTTGATTTACAATAATTTGATTTAATTTAATTGAAACTCTGGACATCGAGTGAGAAGCGTCCACGAATCGAAAACTGTTTGCAAAATTTCGCAAAACTGCGCAGTGAATTTTCAATTCGGTGATATGAAATTTTGACGATGTCATCGATATGATGTGTGTGAATCATCGTTAATTTATAATTCTTCGATTAATTTCTCAAACGTATTCTTAATTCGGGAACTGATCGAAAGAACTGCGCGATAATCATACCGAAAAAAAATCGCAATGATGCACGCTTCGCGAATTCGCTGTTCACACTTTGCTGGCTGAGAAAAAAAGCTTTTTCCGCAGCGACTTGTCGCTGCCACGAGTCGCTCCGCGGATTATTGCATCGGATTGCAGTGAATTGCAGCGTCAGCTGGTCTCTTTCTAATCCAGTGCGCTTTCACCAATTTCAATCAAAGTAAGAGAGAAAGTAATGTATGCGATGCCTTATAACGCGCTCGAAACTCGTATTTGAACGACTAAAAATTGTGTAAGGAGTCCTCCCTTTCGCACATAATTTAAAGATCTCTTTATATATTATATATGCGTGAACACTATTTAAATATCTGAATGAGAAATGATGCAAATTTTATTTCTTCATAAATTTAATTTCCATGAATATTAATTATTTGAAATTCAAAAACTTTTTAACCTGTGAAAAATTAACAGTTAAAAATTAACATTAAAAATCTCTAAAGAATTCTATATATTTTTGCTCTTTTTGACCAAATTAATCTACAACGAGATGTATGTATGTTTAAAAATAGTTTATTTTCAGTTCAAAGATATAATCAAATAAGATGAGTACGCAAATCGACAGAATGATTGGTGAATAATTAATATACACGGTGTATAATACATTAATCATCTTTCGCGAAATTAATATCCACGTGGATGTCACGCAAAATCGTCATTAAAAGTTTACCGGAGATTCTCGATTAATTTAGGAATAATTAATTTTGACAATGTTATGGAAACCTTGTCCCTTATCCTTCCTTTTTTCCTTCCCTTTTATTTATCGCATACGAATTGATTTGAAATCAGAAACAGGTGTTCAGCTGTCTCCCTAAGGGTTAACTTATTAACTCATCTATCCAACAAGTTTCCAATTTGGCCCCGGCACCCTCTCGACCCTTATCAATTAACGCTTACAAGGATTTGCCGAAATTCGTCGTGATACGTCGGCGACGTTTTGTCACGGAAAATGAAATGCGGAACACATATTTAGTCAATGTCATGTCGTTGCGGCTAAACACGCTGATCCATCAGCCTGCAATGCGATAGTTTAGCTCTAGAAACGATGGTCGTGTCGAGTTTCCTCTCTCAGCATCGTTCTCGATAACTCGACAAACGTCTTCTGAGCGATGTCTGAACGACGTTAACGATGTTCTTGCGAACGTGCGGATCCAACGTTCTATATCTCTGAATAGATAAGCGAATTTACGAGCGCAAAACGCACACGTGACAATCTGATTTCGTTCGGTGGAATAAAACGTGAATATAATCATCAATAATATGGAAAATGAATGGGCAATCGAGAATTAATGAAAAAGTGAAAAATAAAAACAACAAGCGGCGCGTGCAAATAAATAGAGGGTTAAATAATTGTAAAATTTCGCGTTCATTTGTGAAAAATTATTTATTACGCGACAGCACGCGAGCGATGCCACAGGTGGTTGATAAAATTTACGTAATAAATACTACAGAAAATCCTGACTGTATTAAATCCTTTGCGCTTACTTCGGGATAAAATTACTTCTTTTTTTTTCGTTGAAATGCTGTTTCATCGATATTATCATGTATACTCCGCTTACATCATACTTTAAGTCGAAGAAAGGACAATTATATCAGCACGTTTGCTTCACGACAAACATGATATCGTGCATTTTCATTTTTATTTATGCATACGAGCTTCTTGTATATCTTTTTTATATCTTTTTCTCGTGTCCATGATCGTTGACTGACGATGTTAAACGCATCAACTTTTTCGATCCTAAGAAGTTGCATGCTTCAAAATATGTTCAGCCATCGAGAATATTATCGGGATACTTTGTACTGTTTATGCCGAGCATGGTCTACGTGAATAATTAACGCGATGCAGTGGCACAAGTGCAATGATAAAATTCATCCTCGCAGGAATATATTCCAAGACTATACTCTTGGAATATATTTCAAGACTAAAATTTCATGTACCTTTATTTTAATATAACATACACAAATATTTAAAGCGAGGTGCTCTTTCGATCAGAATCTTTGCCTCTCGAAGCTAAAATTCTGCAACGCAGTCGTAAAACGAGTTTTCTGCATTCTAATTATATATGTGCGTCAGGATCAAAGTTTTTCTTTTGCGTAATTTTTTGTTTAAAATGAATTTCATCGGGAAACTATTACGACTCTGCGTGAACTGACGGTCGTATCATCTGCAAACAGGATCGAAGCGACGAACGATGATCGTGTTGGCATGTTGGTTTTATTACTAGAAGTTTCTCAGGAGAAGTTGTCCGAAGAACAAGAGGATAATTCCATTAAGGAACGATAAATTTCGATTATATTGCTCCGTGGTGAAACGTGTAGCTATAATACAATATCGGACTTTAAGAAGAGTTAAGATAAACGAGTCGGGATGTCGAGATATTTCATTCGGTGATAATATAACAAAAGGATAAAAGTCGAATTATTTATACGCATCGATTCGTAAAATAATCCTTAATCCGTAGTAAAATTGTCAGTCTTCACAACGATGCAGGTCAATCGCTGAGCGAGCTTGCATTTCGATCACCCAGTAGATAAAGACGAAACAAGACAGACGTCTCGAGCCTCATTTTATTATCAAGCTTTCAAACAATAATCACTATTTTCTGGCAAGCTTACATTACAAGAGCAATGAAAAGTTCGCATAAATTCAATTCAGTGATTCTACCTTTCTTTAATTTGTTAAAGACGCCCCAAAAACACTATCGATGCACGTCGATATACGTGCACCCCATGTATGTGTCCTCTTGCGGTCCACGTATAAGTATGTGTGTGTATCACAGGCGGAATGAATTCCGCAATAAATTACTGCAAAATGCGCGTTGATCCCCTCGGCTCATGAATAACGCGCCAAAAGATAGCCCTCGTATGTCTAAGGGCTAATCTCTCGAGCGGTTTCGCTGCCGTTGCAGGAAAACGACAGACATACAACGGAGTTCGCAACGGGGATGCAGCGCAGTAGCGTAACCAACATTCGGGTCACCCCTTCTCCCCAACCCCCGTCAACAGGGAAATTTCAAAGGATCGATCTTGATTATCTTGCTCCGCTAACGACGTTTGCTCCGGAATAATAAATTGTTTTATCTTCATCTCTTTATTTCTTTCTCTCTCTCTCTCTCTCTCTCTCTCTCTCTCTCTCTCTCTCTCCTCTCACATACTAATTAAATTAATAATAATTTAATTAGTATGTGGAGAAAGAGAGAGAGAGATTAATAATAATTTAATTAGTATGTGGAGAAAGAGAACGATTAATAATAAAAGAAGAAAATTATGTGAAAAATGTTTGCTAAAGAAAATATAATTTTTTTTTTAATGAAGAGAAAGACATGATCACTGGAGATAAAATCAATGTTTCGAGAATATATTTCTGTTCTTGTTGGCCTGTTAGTACGCCACTGGCACAGCAGATATAAACGTGCCCGCGGGATAAAATTAATGCACCCGTGTCGCTCTATCTCTTCGGTTGCCAGGGAAATCAACCGCGACCACGTGTGTCACGGGGGGGCGGTCCCGTTTGAAATTTCGTTCGATCTCGCGAGATATGGCGATCGCGTAGCCAGAGATTTTTCTCGGCACCGGAAGCAACGACTGACTACGTTTGTCTTGCGAAAGAATAATCTCCCCTTTATCTGTGTAATAATAAATCGACATTATCGAGAGAGAAAGAGAGAGAAAGAGAGAAGGAACTTGCGCAAATGCAATTGCAAAATGTAACATTTTATGTTTTCACGAAGGCCAAATAGATCGAAAGGAGAATTTATTTCCATGAAATTGAATGTGTCTGATTCCTCAAATCGGTGACTATCTTAAATTTCTTTGTCTCCCGTTGCTTCTTGCGCTTAACGCTTATCGAAAAAGAGTCAGATTTTTCAAAAAATTAAATTTTACATGTCTTAAGTAAACTTTGATCTCGCGCTCGCGTATAATGGATATGTTAATTTCGCTAACACTAAAGTTCGCGATGTCGTATAATTCATCATGACAAAACTACATTGTTGCGATAGTTTCCCGACAGTGCGAAGAGTGCAAAACTGTATGTCGCGAGTATAAAAGTAGAATGTGCCAAGGATTTGTTGGAAAATTGGGTTATCAAAATTTTCTCCAATAAATGATAAAAGCTGCCAATCGATTTCTATCATTACGAAAATAAGTTTGTTCGTTTCAAGGAGAAATTTAGTTATCATCAATTATTGGGAAAGACAATATCTCTTAATCTGAGAAAAAGCAAAATTATTATGCTATTACAAATAAAAGAAAAATATTATCAAAATTCCAGATATAATAAATAATCTTAAATAATTCTAGATATAATTAATAATATTTTAAAAGATATAAAAAATAAATAATATCAAAACGCTAATAATTGTTTTCATCCCCGTGGATGACAAGACGTCAAATCAGAATAGGCCAATCAAAGCATTGCCTCTTCGAGCATGTGCTACAGGAATAAATCTGGCGATATCTGAGAAAATCGAATTTTCCGCATGACGCGTAGTCAGGATCGAGCAGGAAGCTTCCGGCCGCAAGGTCGAACCGACTTTTATTTTTCCAGCTTAACAGCGAAAGGGAAGACAGACCCTTTAACACGTGTTACGGACGGAGAACGTCTGAAGGTACAATTGAAAGGACTCCCACGGGGATTGATTCGCGCCGCGCCGTACTTTTCTTTGAGCTTCGAACACCCTCGCGTCAGACTCCTTTCGAGATGTTGCGTGGAAATTCAAGACATGCGTTTTTCGCACTGATCTACGTCAATCGAGAGGAAATCTTATAGCGAAAGAGTCAAACCAATTCACTTTTTAAATTTCAAGTTCCCTAGAGACACATCTTCGAGAATTTTTTTTTTATATATGTTAGATGTTAATTGAGGAAGATTATATCATGCAATGGCAAATCATACCTCAGGAATGTAATTGATTCTAATAAAAATGTATAGCATTGCGATTAATGGTCAGACAGGACTATTTTTTAAAAAATTTTAAGTAATCGCGGGATTAAGATTAAAAAAAAATAACCACATCAATTCGACAGCAAATACCTTAAAAAAATTCGCATGCGATTCCTAAAACACTCTGTGCAAACATCCCTTCATTTTATTGCGAATGGAACAGTAATGGAATTTTTCCATTGCATCGAATAAACTAATTAAGACTGTGCGCTTCTCGAAGGGTGCGCTGAGGAAAGATGACAGGAAGTAGTAACAACGAAATGGTCCAGGGGGTGGCATCGGGTGTCCGAGGCGACGGCAGGAAGCATACGGTTCATTGGTTTCGTAAGGGACTCCGGCTGCACGACAACCCTTCGTTGAGGGAGGGTCTTGCGGGGGCGTCCACTTTCCGGTGTGTCTTCGTGCTGGACCCCTGGTTCGCCGGAAGCACCAACGTCGGCATCAATAAATGGAGGTGAGCGACCGCCGATATATTTCGTGGAGTCGCACGAAAGAGAGATTGAGACAATCTACAAAAAGTAGAGCTAATGCGATCAGACATGAAGCATACATCATCTTGTTGGAACACACGCAATTGATAAAATCTTTCTAGATTTGCATTATTCTTGGTTTCAATCTTGTTGCGAATGAATGTTGATGGTAAAGAAAAATTTAGATATTTGGATATTAAATAATTGACGTCAATAATACACATTCAGAGTTCTTTTTCCTCCCTATCCGACTTTTTTGAATTTAAATGAATATAACGTTCGACGATCGAGAGTGACGACTGTTTAATTTGTCGATGATGGCGATAGCCAAGGTTGTATTCAATACAAAGCAGTACATCTTCGTTGCATCGTACAATCTCGTTGCATTAGTGACGTTCAAGCGCGACTCTCATCATCTATCATTTGTCATGTTGATTAAGCGTTATGTAACCGGCTTCTAAACGATCCTATGGTTAGGCGCTGTCGATAATCCTACTGAATCACAGTCGACAGAGAGGACATTAGCGGTGACATTGGTCAAAAATAAGTCAACAACAGCTTGGCACATTTATGTTACGCTTTTATGACATCTCGATTACTATGTCAAATTTTAATCGTCGCGAAAACGTTTTATATATCATTCTTTTTCTTCAATGACACTTTTTCGATATTCTTTTTTTACGAAATTTATAAAAAAATAATGTGTCAACATTTGTTATTTGATATAAATTGTAAAACATTATTTCTGTTTTTATAAAATTACGGCTAACAATTGCATTTAAACACGTCAATTTTTTATGCGATATCCGTCCGATTCAGGTTCCTGCTGCAGTGCTTGGAGGATCTCGACTGTTCCCTAAGGAAGCTGAATTCCCGTCTGTTCGTGATCCGCGGTCAGCCGGCCGATGCACTTCCTAAGCTCTTCAAGGAGTGGGGCACGACAAATCTGACCTTCGAGGAGGATTCGGAACCGTTTGGTCGCGTGCGAGACCACAACATCTCGGCCCTCTGTAAGGAACTTGGTATCTCGGTGGTCCAAAAGGTCTCGCACACTCTCTACAAGCTAGATGAGTGAGTTCAAAAAAACCTGTCCACACCAATTAATTTATAAGAATTATTAATGAATTATTTAATTCATATTAGATAACGAAAATTTATTTAATTAGAGTTAAAACATATGCAATCAGTCTAAACAATTGTAATTAAAATCTAATTTAAAAATTGCATTTATTAATCCTCTTCTCCTATTGATGTTATTTAACAAGATATTTATACGAGAAAAGAGAAGAAACATCAATTTTTTGAAATCTAAATGTTAATCAACTATATGATTGTATTTAAATACTAAGAAATCTTATAGGATATATATCCATTAGGATTATCCATGTTTTGTTCTCAAATTATTTCATGATTAATATCTTCTATCTTCATCGTGCGTTTCAGGATCATAGAAAGAAACAATGGGAAACCGCCATTGACCTATCATCAATTTCAAAATATCGTCGCCAGCATGAACCCACCGGAACCACCAGTACCAACAGTGACCGCTGCTTGCATCGGTAATGCCTATACTCCTCTCAAGGATGACCACGATGATCATTACGGCGTACCCACCCTCGAGGAACTCGGTGAGAAAAGATCTTATTCTGAAGAGTAATAATAGAATCTTAATTCTAGAATTAATTTTTTATTTCGTTTAATAATATATATCATAAATCGAAATAATAATTCACCATTAATTTTGGATCAAATAATAAGAATCTCGAAATGTCACAATTTTAACTGTGGCTCTTCTTTGATCCTTAAGAATAAAAAAAATTATTTTAAAAAACGTCGGTTTCAAATTAATCCAAGATCGGTTATTATTACTAATTCGAGTATCTCGGATATTGTTAGTTCTAATTAAAATTTTAGAAGCTCGAATCATCCGTAATCAAAATATTCGATCGCTGTTTCGGCTGTAATTAGGTATAATATGCAATGTGCATTTCGAATAGGGTATTCCGGACTAGGCAGTTGTACGGATTAACATGAGTTTATCGTACTTGTCATGAAAAATTTACTCGCAGCAGATTAGTGCAACATTTATGTTGCACGGCTGCAACGCGTCATGTGTAAGGGAGCAATCAGGTGTTCTCTCGTGTAACGCGAATTAATTCCGTGTCGATAGTACCTGTTACAATCCGATGTTTCGTATTATTTTTCTCGGTTCAATCCGCGCAAATAAATTTCATCAATTATTAATTATTTCAAGTGATTGTTTTTATCAAACGTCACGAACATCTTGAAATTTTTCTCCGACATTGTGTAACAGCTTACTGGTATTGTCCCTACGTTATTTACTTTTAAATATAGCTCGTTATTCTGTCACTTCGCTTCTGTTATCAAATGTCACGCATATTCCGAAGGTTTCCAGTTCTTTTCTTCATAATTCTTCACAGTTGAAGGACGGAGAAAAAAATAAGATTTTTGCCTTAACGTTGCGCTGTATACAAGATGTCTTAGATATCCATGACTTTAATCTTAGTGATAGGATTCTTTGGCCATTTTGAAACGACTTTTACTTAATAAAAATATCTCTATTTGCCTTGAGTGCTACACGATCAATGATGAAATGCAGAATTTCTTACGTAATAAGCTTCTAGCAATATAAAATAACAGAATTTTATTTTTACTTCAAGTAATTAAGTTATTAAGATATTACGCGCTTAAAGTAGATATTTTAAGTTCTTAATATTTTAGCTCTCTAAGCTAGATTATCAAGACATTTAATATTAAAAAATAATTAACATCCGAAATTTTATTTAATTAAAGAAAAAAAATGGGCAAAATATCCGCTTTTTTTATATTGAAATTACGAGTCAATGATTGTATTTAATTAGAAATATTAAAAACATTACTTTTGCTATATACATTTTTTTTATCTAATAACCTCATATCCGTAACGCGACATCTTGCCTTTATATCCCTTAATTGTCCCTTCGTGATTATAGGCTTCGACACGGAGGGTCTGTTACCCCCCGTGTGGGTCGGCGGCGAGAGCGAGGCCCTGGCGCGGCTCGAGCGTCACCTCGAGAGGAAGGCGTGGGTGGCGAGTTTCGGCAGACCGAAAATGACGCCGCAGTCCTTGCTGCCGAGTCAAACCGGGCTCTCGCCTTATCTGCGATTCGGGTGTCTCAGCACACGGCTCTTTTACTATCAGCTCACCGATCTGTACAAAAAGGTACAAGATGACTGCAACCCGATCGTTGTAAGTCGCTGATAACACGTTTGCGATGCGTCGATATAATACGATGAATATATATCGCGAAATATCGCGGTTTTCCTGCGACACGAGAGTCTTCGCTTCTCTTTGCTCGATAATAATTGGAACTTTGAGAATTAATTACAAGAGATTTTTATTTCTTAGCTGGTTTCGTACGTCAGCGAAAATTTTCAATCTTCTATCGCTCTTTTATCAATGATATTGCGTATTTCATGTTGAGACAAGTGAGTAAGTTCTATCCGGTATGAACAATATTGTTTCAGATAAAAAAGGCAGTGCCACCGCTGTCATTACACGGACAGCTACTCTGGCGCGAATTCTTTTACTGCGCCGCAACAAAGAACCCCAATTTCGACCGTATGCAGGGTAACCCGATTTGCGTGCAAATACCGTGGGACAAGAATGTCGAGGCGCTCGCAAAATGGGCGAACGTGAGTGAATTTTAAGCGCAATCACAGACAAAAACTACATCGTCTGCGCGAGCACTCTACCTCGTCGCGATTTTTTTTGCAACGTGAATAATGAATATTTTCCCTCAACACAATCAAGCAAAAGATCTTCGAAATCATTCGTAAAAAAAAAGTTATTTTATATTAACGTCTTTGTAAACTTTCATATTGAAGAAAAGAAAAATTGCCACGCACGATTTCGGAAACTTAATGGCCGAAGTAAATTTTTTTTTGCATCAGGGTCAGACGGGATTTCCGTGGATCGACGCGATTATGACTCAACTGCGCGAGGAGGGTTGGATACATCATCTGGCCAGACATGCGGTTGCTTGCTTCCTGACCAGAGGCGACCTTTGGATCTCATGGGAGGAAGGAATGAAGGTAAAATGTCGCAACGTGCCTGGCATTTTGATTGCCTCGCGCGGCGTCCGTTTTATCCGTTTGTTCTTGTTATTAACATGAATGTTTTTGTAATGTTGTGAGATTCTTTTTTCAAAAATACGTGAAGTGCATTCTATAAAATAATCCTGAGTTTAATGCAAAAAAATAAATAATTAAATAAATTGCTTAAACGTGATTGATTCAAATAAATCATGGTTTATTTTATTCATTACTTGACAAATTGATAAAATAGCTATTAAATCATGATTATTAATATTAAATAATAGTAAAATATTTATATGTTTAACAGTTTGGGATAATTTTTAATTATTCCATGAATTTGTTTTATAATTTAAGGTGTTCGATGAACTGCTCTTGGACGCCGACTGGTCCGTCAATGCCGGCATGTGGATGTGGCTGTCGTGCAGCTCGTTCTTTCAACAGTTTTTCCATTGCTATTGTCCCGTACGATTCGGTAGAAAAGCGGATCCAAACGGCGATTATATCAGGTGATAAATCGCGCGATTAGGATTATAAAATATTTTTTAATATTCTTATTAAAATAAGAAGCGCGAATAATTTCGAAAAAATCTCGATGAGCGCGTTTATATATCTCTTATGTTCCTCGTTGAAAACGTTTACATTAACGAAAACTTGTATACATAATGATATCGGAGCAGAAATTAACGTTCATGCGATGACCAGACTAATGGAAATTTTAATCTTGATTGATCTTAATTTCCAACGCATTGGGCGTGAATCCGCGAGAAGCAGAATTTAGCCGCGAAATAGATGGAAATAGATGGAACGTTAAATAGCTTAGTTTCATTAAAGTTTAATCGTGGCAAATCGTCGGCGACGACAACATCCGATTATCAGATTATTAATGCTTTTACGAAATAACATTATTATTCAACATTTTACGAGAGTGCGACGAGCACACACAAACAAAATAAATTATTTGCACTTTCTTCTGCCATTAATTTTCCCCGTAAATAACTTTGCACGCCCGTGGAAAGGGTGGTTACCATCTTCCTCGATAAAATCGATCCTATTTGTACTGTTACACGATCAGACGCTACCTGCCGGTGCTGAAGAACTTTCCGACCCGGTATATCCACGAACCGTGGAACGCACCCCTCAGCATACAACACGCCGCCAAATGCGTCATCGGCAAGGAGTACTCGCTACCGATGGTGAATCACAACAAGACTTCGCGTATCAATATCGAGAGGATGAAGCAGGTGTACCAGCAGCTGAATAAGTACCGCGGTGAGTAAAAATCTACTGCTCTCTGCGCACGAAACTGAAATTCTTTTCCCGATGAAATGATAAGGGAAGAGTATTCCAGGCCATTTTACATCAATTGGATTCTTTTTTTCGTGCAAAGAGAATAGCGTTGAATTTTATAAGTTACTTTTCAAAATCGAAAATCTCGAGTTAAATTTCTGTGACGGTGTTTTAATCGAGATTTCTTTTTGTTAGGAGCTTCGTTCAAAGGAGAGAACATCGGTGAGTAAACTGATTTCGATAATTAAATAATAATTAATCGGCCTGTGACATGCTTCGCGTAATAAAGTAAAATCGTGTGAAATTACGTTAATAATACTGATAATGTAAGGCTTGCTGAATGCATTGTTGGCGCCGCCGACGAAGGAGACCGATGAGGAGAAGAGGAAGCAGGACTCGCCGAATCGGGAGAACGAACAGAAAATAGAAACCATTAGTTCGGCGCAACAGCAACAGCAACAGCAGCAATAGCGATAGCCGATAATAATGATTTAATAGTGAATTCGTTGACGTGTTGTTTGTGATAGCGTTGACGTTCTCTCTTGTGGATTTACTAAAAGTGTGGAACTAAAATCTTCCAATTATACTTGTATTTGTTCGATTAACTTTTAATTTGCCTCGAAGAGATGAGGCGCCAATTACATTTGCTTTTAAGTTAATGACTTTTCTATTTTAATTTATTCTCATTCCAATATTATCTATAATTTAATAAATTCAACGAATTCAGTAAATATTATGCATGTTCAATATATGAATAAAATATATCGATTTTTATAATTACATTTTTTGATTATATTCCGGTGATAATTTTTAAGAGTTAACTATAAGACTAAGACATTTAAAGCGTAGATAATTGAAAAAGAATACTGCGTTATTTTTTTAACAGCCACAGAAAAAAGAAATGAATGTTTTAGCAGCTGGCAGATTTAGCACACGTTACATAATGACCGTTCGCATGTGTTGATAGTTTACTATGAACATCTTACATTTTACTATACAACGATATCCCTCTCGCGCAATATATTATTGATCAACCGTGCCATTTCGAGTTTTTATGGCTGTGAGTAATGATTGTAAATAGCGAGTACATATGTTGTATAAAAGATACTTTCCATGTAAATATCTCATCGAAATGTCACTTACCTTCCTCTCCGCGGATCTTGAAGAGCCGTTTCCCTAAGTGTCGCGTATTCCCGATGCAACTCGATAACTGAGTAACTCTCTCTCTCTCTCTCTTTCCTTTTCTCTTTCTCTCTCTTTCTTGAGTAAACGACGAAAAATAGAAAAGTAGATTGCCATGTTAGTCATGAGCGCTGGAATAAACTTGGATCAACTTGACAAGACAAACATTTAATGGGCTTCTATCATATTTACGATTTAATGGTACTTCATCATCATCAGAGATTTCTGACGCATAAAGAGATTCATCTCTTTCTCTCTTGCTTTTGCTACAAAAATCGATAATATGTTCATGGCCTATATTATATAGATTTATATGTATTACTATGCCCGTGTGGCTTAATGCTAAAGTGAAGCTCGTCGTTCATTCGCCTAATTGAGATGCGCGATCTCACGCGATGGTATGCACACTTCCATTTACAACAGGCGCAGCAACACGACTATCTGATTATTTTAATTCGCGGCTTCGTTATCATATATATATATATATATATATATATATATATATATATATATATATATATATATGTATATATGTATACAGAAAGCGAAAGAGAGAGAGAGAGAAAGAAAAAGGAAGAAAAAACAGAATTTGTACTCGCACGCAATATACGTTGCAATTGCAATTATGCGCATATAAAATGCAAATACGCAATACGCCACGCGCGTGGATAGAACTCACACAGTCGGTTTTTTTTTATTTTTTCATGTCAACAAATGATATATTTTTAGTGCCTATAGTACTTATAGTTTTACAGTACATTTCTCATTAAATTTAAACAATTACAAATGAACATTCTCAACATTCAAAAACGGAACTAATGTCTCTCTCTCACGCACGCTCTTTTATTTCTCTCTTTTTTTTTCACGCACTTACGCTCGCGTTTTCTCTTTCTCTCATTCACTCTCGTGCTCTTTCTCTCTTTCTCTCTCTCTCTCTCTCTCTCTCTCTCTTTCTCTCTCTCTCGCTCTTTCTCACTTTCTTTCGCGCAATCTTTCTCTCACTAACTTATTTTTGTTTGTGTTTTTTTTTCATGTGTGCCTTACAAACGCTTATATATTTGGTTGTGTGTCCTCTTTGCGATAAAAGATCAAAGTTTTTTTTTTCTTCTTTGCGAACTTCGTGGTCGCAGTAATAAATCTCCATACTTCTCTAATAATAATCGGGACAATATTTAATTGTAATCGTTAATAATAATTAATCGTGTGTTATTATTCGTCTCATACAGTAGTAGTAACATCATCGTCACTCGACATTCGCGTCGCGCTCTCAAAATTATTTTATCTATACATTTTATTTTATATGACGCCGCTTTTTCTCCTTGCTTACGTAAATATCTCTATGCATACCGGCAAAAACCGGCTGCGCCGCGGCTCTCTTCATCTTTTTTTTCTTTTTTATTATTCGTCTCTCTAGTTTTACACAATCTATCACCGTGGAACACCGAAAAAATATCAGCGCGTACAATACACCACGAACTTTTGGACGCTTGCCCCTCTCGCGAGGGCAAGAATCGTGCTCGTCTCGCCTCTCGCAAAATTCGATCCGTAATCGTCGCGATTGCGACGTAAGACCATGCCTTGCGAAATCAAATTCGTACAAACCGAACCGTCGATACTCTCTAGCGGATAAAAACTACGATCGCGAGATCTAGATCTAGAATTCGAGGATAAGAAATATCGAAAGTTAAGCATCCAGTAATGTAGATCCTTGGATTCTAAAATCGCGACGATACAAAGATCCAAGAAGGATAGGAATTGTTCCAGATCTAGGTTTCCAAGGATCTCGCTTCTTCGGGGGAAACCGAAGATCCTAGAGCTTGAGCGATACAATAAGTGATAGACATAATTTTCAAGAGACTTTAGGCTTCAAAGATTTAAAAGATCCAATCTTAGTATTCGTATACTCGAGAAATTTAGACTTCGAGCGTCCAAACATTCGAGAACACAAGAATCTCAGGATTCAGAAAGATTCTGAAGATTCGAGAATTCAATGAGAGTTCCAGAATCCACAAATTTGATAGCTCAAGGATCAATGGCGGTTGTGGACATCGAGACTCAATTCAGAGATAGTACTCTCTCTCACTCTTTCTCTTTCTTTCCCTCTCTCTCTCTCTCTCTCTCTTTCTTTTTCTCTTCTTCAACATAGTACTGGACAAACGTACGTATAACTTTGCACACATTCGCTAATTAAATTTTTTCTTCGTTATTACAACAAACTAATACGTCGGAGCGTCGACGATCGCACGTCGGGGAAACCGACGTTGTTCGCCGCGATATGAATAATCGCGAGATTGAGGGCAAAAGTGCAGGCCGACTGCAAAACGCGATCTCTCATTTAGAATGCATCGATTTCGGACGAAACCCTTGCCCGGATCGGCGCGGCTGTTATTTCACGATTGTACGTCCTTTTTATATATTCATTTTCTCTCTCTCTCTCTCTCTCTCTCTCTCTCTCTCTCGCTCTCTCACTTTCTCTTTCTTTCTCTTTTGTATTAGAGATTAATAATTAATGATAACTACCGGCTAATCGACTACTAATTTCCACAATTTTATCGTCAACTACCGCACTACTTTTTTTTTGCGGATCGTACGCGCTGATTGTCGTTGCGTAAATGAATCCTCTTCAATTACGCGAACGATTTTTGAGAAGCGTCACGCGAATCCGGACGAGGGCCGAAGAGAAGTATCTTTCTCCCTTTTCTTTCGATCGTCGACGATCGCCGGCTCGGCTAACAATATCTTACGCGATCAGGACGCATGTTAAAAAGGACGACGACGACTCACTACAAATTCTTCGTCCTCAATTCACGATTACATGTGCTATCGCGCACTCTCGCATTTCTACATTTGAAACTACCTGTAGTATTTCGCAATTTCTCTCTCTCTCTCTCTCTTTCTCTCCCTCCTTCCTATCATGTCGTCTCTATTTCCTTCGCACGTGTCATCGGCACGTGTCGCATGGATTCGTCACGATAGGCAATTCATAAGAGACTTCGAATATGATCGATTCAGTGATCCGTAAATCGGAGATCAGAAAGGAGAAGAAGAGCATAGAATGCAAGAGGTCTAACTTATTTTTCTCTCGTTTTCCTGCCGAATTTCCCACGATAAATATGTTTACATCAAGATCTAGAGAGCACGAAGCGTTCTCTAAATCTAACGTAAATCCAGAGTTGGGAAGTAACGCGTTACTTGTAACGTCGTTACCGTTACCGTTACTTTTTTTCGGTAACGATCGTTACTTTTTTCTGTCTGTAACGGTAACGGTAATGTCGTTACATTTTTACAGTAACGGTAACGAATTTAACCGTTACTTTTATCGTTACTTTAATTCTGTAATCCTGGATAGTATCCCCTTAGTAATTGAAAAATCTATTCCTATTACAAAACAGTTTACAAATATTTTGGAAAATTATATACATGCATGATGTTTTTCTCTGTATTCATAAATCTAAAATTTCTAAATTACAATAAATGAAAAATTGAATATGAAGAACATCAATGATGGAATAATTTATAATTGTCGAATATATAAAAGTAATAATTATATTTTAAAATCAATTATAATAAATACTATAAAATAATAATTATATTTTAAAATAAATTAATTTAATTTTTGTATTACAAAAAGTAACGAAAAAGTAACGAATCGTTACTTTCTTAGTAACGATAACGGTAACGAGTTACTTTTCAAAATTAGTAACGAGTAACGGTAACGGTAACGCGTTACTTTTTTGAAGTAACGTTCCCAACTCTGCGTAAATCTCTATATTTATTACGGAGAAAAAATAGCAAAAGTTATAATTAAAATTATACTGTAATTTCTGTATTAAATGCGATCAAAGCGATAGAAAAAGAGAAAGGAACAAAAGAAATATTTCCACAATAGCTTCTTTTTTAAATAATATGACGCGATATAATCGCCATTTAATACAGAAATAATCAATAATTAATTATTTCGTTGGCTATGCGTTTTACTAATTTTAATTATCAATCGCGTTATTATTTCAGTGCGTTACAAAATTGTGCATTTAATATTCAATACCTCGATCGAGAGATATTTGTGAAATTGGAATATTTTGCAACGTCGAGATGCAGGATAAGCGTTCATCGATTTTCCACGTCAACATTTGCAGCTGTCAGATGCTTAAAACGACAATTAATTATTCAATCCGCGAAAACGTATTTGATTGTTAACAAATCAGCAGAGTATTTACCTGATGAAAAGAATTTTGGCTATAACGTACGCGATTCGCGAAAAATGATACGGATGAATCAATCGTTTATGACTGACAGAAATCTAGAAAGTCTTTTCGACTTTCCCGTCTTTTTCAAAATAAATCGTTCGCATCTTTTATCGCGACGTTATCATTTCGCGATAACCATTAATTATATCAAAGCGATCTCTGTAACAATTAACCTGCGAACAAAGCTTCATCAGCTTGACATCCGATTCCAACAAATCGGATTATACAGAGATTCGAGTTTAAAAATGGCTGATACGGTGATTCAATCGTTTCAACGGAATTCTTTTCCAGAGAAAGCCCGTTGTTGAAATCGCGGCGATAATATCGCTTAATGTCCGAAAGGAGCCACGAGCGAATTTGGCTCGTTATAGACCAGAGACCGATCGTCCGTGTGTTCCACGTATATGCCTCATTTACCCATCGTCGACGTGACTTCCGGCGAAATTCAACAGTCGTGGCGAAGTGCCACGGCGACCCGTTTCCGCAATAGCCTTATCGCTCCTTCCGTGGAAAATCGCCGTGTTCCTCGTCGAGCACGTGGAATGGCTCTTATGTATATGTATGTGTATGACAAGAAGTTAAGTATTTCATTTCACACGTAATCGAAAATGTTAATATTCGCTACACATGAAAAAAAATGCGATATTTTCCTTATATCTAGTTAGAATTTTTTTTTTAATTTTATCTCATTTTAATCATCACAACGGTGTGTGTTGGAACTTCCATTATGGAAGTACGTTGTTTAAAAAATCGAGCGTCACTTGAACTTCTCACTTTGGAATCGCTGAAGGCGAAGTATCGGTTATATCTGCGTCAACGACGTCAAGAGAGCGTGTCACCGGTGTTTTAACTTTTCAAAGAGAGCCGTGGGCTCTCTTGATCTTGCGCCAAACGGAGTGCAAAGTGCCTTTTATCTCCGTCAATATTATCTCAATGCAGACCGGGGATCAAAAGATATCTTTTTTTTTTCAAAGTCCGATTTTCCAGGAGTCATACTACATGAGATACGCGCAATTCATTGCACTCTTTACTTCGCTCTTTAACGTAATCTTCTTAAAATGCACTTTCGTGATTTAACGAATTAATAAAAGAAAAATAAACAAAAAAAGTTTTTATTCTCGCAAAAAATGACAAATGAAAGACAACTAAAACTTATTATAAAGCTTGGGAGTTTTCACTTTCCTGAATCCTATCCAATCTGAGACTCCCAGTTGCCCTTATCTCAACCTCTTTTACGTAATCGAGATTGCGTTTAAAAGCGAAGATGCAGGGAAGGACAGTAAAGCATCATTGTGAAGAAATAAAAGAAAAAAGGAACGCGCAATTCCCTCATTTTCGATATTGTTCGAAGATCTCTGTGACACCATTAATCTGCGATCGTATAAATTCCAAGTCGCGGCTTCGATTTTGATCTGTTGCGAATTGGAGATGGTGGATTAATTTAATATTAATGAATAAACGAGAGAAATAACTCTCCTGTTTTCTCTTTCCTTAGGCCAACACTTTTCGATGGATCAGAGTCGTAGCCAAGTTTCTTCTCAATAAATAAACCAATCGAGAGGAGTGACGTCTAGAAGGATGGCCGATCGAACCTCGGAATTTTCCCACCCTTCCCACGCTATTTCCACAACCACAAATCTTGCCCCGTTTGATGGATTCAAAATTCTCCGAACTCTGTCTCGAAAACACGAAATTATCCTCTCAGCAATTTTACTGTAATTCTGCCAATTTCCAGAGAAATTTCCCCTTTTTTTGATTTATTAAAGGAATAATTAATTTTATTTTTCAAAAAATAAGATAAAATATTTGTACTAACTATGAACACGTACGTGTACATTTCTGCCATAAATTTATTTTTACAAATAATTTCAAGAGATAGTTTTTTTATATAAAAATGTAAGAATAATTATTTATATCAATAACATACACTTTCTTAATATATATTGTAAAACTGAAATTACTGAGATTAACATTTATATGAATATGTAAAAAATTATACGATAAGAGAGATCATCGTTAAGATATAAATGAAACAGTATTCTAAACTTTACAAAATATATCAAGATCATTGAAAGTGTATTCACTAATATAAATAATTATTAATAAAATAATTCAGAAAAAAATTAATAAAACACAATAATTAATTAAAATATAGTCAACAAATATATAATGTATAATAAAATTATTATCATATTAAATTGAAATTTAAACATATGATTCATTTCTTAAGTGATAACAAAAAAGAGTAATCGATAAACATTTTAAAAAATTTTAAAAATCCCCTCTTTTTTAATATTCCAGTCGTTTGGCAAGTCAATTTATAGTACGATCATTTTTTAGCACAATTCAATCTTTGATAGAATATAAAGTTTAAGAGCAACAAAGATCAAAGAAGATTATGGTTTGAAGCTACTAGAATGAAGAAGCGATGAAATGAAAAAAAATAGTAAACTAATCATGACAAGGACCAAAAAATGAAGATATTTCCGATTGAAGGATTTTTCAGTCCTCTTCTTTCTGCCACTCACGCGATAATCGCGTAAGACCTTTTAAATGACATCTTTTCAAACCCATGTCTTTTCAAGTGACCACAAATTCTAAATGGGAAAAGCACGAAGATCTTGATCTTTCACTTGAGATTCTCAGAAAAAATAACTGAATAACGGCGCGCTTTTCTGAAAAAGATACGAGTATCACAAATATAAAAAATAAGATGCAAAAATGGTTGCGAGATAAAAGTAGGCTATCAAATTGATAAGCAATGTACGATACACATTTAACAAAAGAATTGCTCTTTCTACATAGAAAAAAATTCAAATATTACATGATTCGCAAATTTGAATTATTATAAAAATTTTAAGTAAACTGTTATTTTCTCGATATAAATTTCGCGATTACTTTTAACATGGATAGATCCGATCGTCTTATCGCTCATATCAATTATGTAAGCATTTAAGCATTTAAGCATACGAGACGCGGAGAAACGAACCGCGAAAACGTATCGTGGCTGATATTATCGATTTTGCAAACCGTAGCAAGTTGTGAAACCTCGAGGTTCCGAAGCAACGGGATTAATTCGGGGAGATACAGGAAGGGAACCGAGGGAGAGGGAGAAACGCGCGGCAAGTACTTTAATAACAACTATGAGAACATAACTTCCTTGCCGACGTCGTCGATATTCATTCAGACGAGCTCTGAATATCCAACGTCTTCGCTTCCGAACGAGCGCTTTTACCGCGAGTCACGGTGATCGCTTATTGTGTTATTACCCAGGCTTTAATACGGTTCATCGGATAAATTAAACAGATACGATCCGCGTGCGCGCCGTTCTCTATTAGAAACGAACAATGTCGGCGATCAATTGTCAATTGTGCTTGTTGAGAAATCGTCTTCCGATGTCTGAAAACGAGTCCTGGTTCTCCTATCCTGACGATTTTAACGCGAATTTCAGTATCATTGATTTACTTGGTGATTTGGAATAACATAAATTTCTAATCCCCACTTTCTGAAATGAAATCAATGCATTGAATTAATAAAAAAACAGTGAATAGCAGCTTAATATTTTGAAAATTTGAGCTTGAAAAAAGATGAAATTTTTTTCTCTCGAGGAAATTATACTGTAATAAAAATTCTTAGATTTTTTTTACCGTAACGTCTCACCTGCGACACGCAATCTCTCGGTGAATTTTATCGGAAGCGCTTCTGTCACGCGCGCACGTGTCGTTGCACGTGCGTATACGCATCCGCGGCACGCGCATCTGTCGCGAGCAGACCACGCGCGCGAGATTGGTGGATAATTCGATCGGATCCACAGCGCGATTAATTAACGATCACCTGTAAATGTAATGACATAAACAATCCCGAGTTTTTTATTCTGTAACAATCAAATGATTATTGCATCTTGCGATTAATTGTCATTATATAAAATTATATAAAGTTTGAGCAGCTGCAAATATATTTTTCAAAATGGCGGAATTATTCCACTTCGACCGCGCGTTATCCTGCATTTGCGACAAGCCGTTTCATTCAAACGAAATGCCTGAAGAATTTTTTTAACGCACTGTATAATTCACCCTGATTCACAAGATGATATCATCAAAACATGAAACAAATATGAAGGAATCGCAACAAACTTTCTAATTAACTTTGAGATAAAGCGCACGAGGCATGAGGATAAAAAAAATTGCAATCACGTTTTTGCATTGTTTGTCAAAAGTCAATCTCCTTACACGAGGAGTGCGAGTTGGATTCAATTCCTGTTTTAAGAATCGACCATCCCTCGGTCGGAAAGCGGCGAAGTGAATTTTCAGCGCTGGAGTTTCGTGCGCGTTTGTGTTATTAAATGAGACCTCAACCTTGTTTTGTAATCGAATATACTTCGTTTTCGTTACAGTAGTACAATCAACTATACTACGCCACCGACTATGCTCATACAATATAATTGTTTGCAAATTCGCAGCCGTATAAGCCCGTACAAAATCGCGCACTCGTCGCGAATATTCAGTCCGAGAATAAACGCGCGACTTCCACATTTACATCAGAATGGAGATAGAAATCTGATTTTTTTTTACAAATTTATATAATCATTTTACTCGGGATCGTATTAGCCGCCTGACAGCCATAATCATACCAATTAATGGAGACTATGATTAACGTAAAAATAAAATATGATTTCGAGCTGAAAATTGAACACAATAACAATAATAATGATAATAAAGATAAATAAGGATCGAAAGAAGAAAGTGTACCTCTACTTGTGGAAGACCATAAGCGCGTTGTCGTTTCTCCGAACGCTTCGATGCTCCTTTAATTTATATTTTCGACTTTCTTCCCGAAAATTTGTTGTCCTTTCTTCTCTTCGCACACTCTGCCTTTCTCTCTCTTTCTCCATCCTTTCTCTCTTTCTCTCGCATATTCTCTTTCTCTCTCTCCCTCTCGCATATTATTCATTATTATCATACCTAGTTTTGCGACAAGCATGTAATATACTACGTTAAACTACATTTTAAGAGGCCTACTTAATAATGGGCACACACGAGGGGTTAAGGTATAATACATATTATATATCATATATACATATACATATATATATATATATATATATATATATATATATATATAATACATATTTTATATATACATATATATTTATATATTATATGTTTACGTGTTTTACGCGCTTAAATACAACGACTAATTAGTTTTACAATACGTCAACATTTTTGTCCGCCTGGTTCTTCACTAAATATCGTTTCTTTTTCTCCCTGCTCCTCTTTCATCTTCTCCTTCTTCTTTTTTTCGTCTTCTTCTTTCTATCTTTTTTTTTCTTTTTGTTAACAACAACAGACTTATTTAATTCTAATTATGTTTCTGGTTTGTTACTTTCTAAGGCCTTGTTGCTAGTACGGATCCTGCTGTCGCTAAGGCAGTGGCTCTTTTTTTCCTTCTCTCTCTCTCTCTCTCTCTCTCTCTCTCTCTCTTTCTATCTCATTCGCTCCTTTTTTAACATCTTTCATTCATCTCTTGATATTCACAGACATTCGCATACATTCGACAACGAGCTTGTAGTCCGAATGACAGATCGACAGCTCTCTTTATATAGATATTTGAAAATTTAATTCACACACAAACGTAACTCCTTTTCGAATTTGTCGGTGAACAAATATACATATGCTCTGCTATTCGGAGAATCGACGTATTCGTAAAGAAGATATCGAAGTTCTCTCTACCTTAATGTTTATCCCAAAATTTCAATTAACTCTTTTTTTTTCAATCCGCGATATTCACGTTGGTCGTATTATTAATGATTGCGAGTCGATTTTACGAGTTTAGAAAGACAGACGGTAAATGAGGTAATCGTCAAAACGAAAGATTTCAGTGTACGATCATTATCCCGGTTAAACGTAATCTCTGTCTGATTGATAAAAGCAAGATGAATGAAGATCCGATGATTAATGAAGTAGATCGCTAGCAAGAAGTTGAGCGTGAAAACTGCGTATGAGATTAAAAAGTCTCGACGATGATGTAATAAAAATTCGATAGGAGAGATTTACTGAAAGTAATAATTAACGGGAATTATTCTTCATCAATTAATCTTCCAAAAATGTGGCTCCCAAGGAAGAACTCGGACAATTATATTCTTTTCTTTTTTTTTAATCTAACGATGAATATAATTATTTGCTCCTTTTAATCGTCGTGACAAATAACGCGAATCAGACGATCACTTCCAAATGCGGCTGTTTTTTCTCACATTTAATGAAAATTTTGTACGTCTCATCTTTATACATACTTTGATTCACACATGTATAAAATAATTATAGGTTGTTTTGTGTCGAGAATATATCTCGCGCTGCCTATTGCATCGCGAGAACGATGTTAGGATTATTATGATATCTAATAGTGAGATAATAAAGCCGGGGCGCCGCCTTTTGCAATAACGAGGAGTATTACGAAATCCGTAGAGACAGCGCTGTTATTACTTCGCAACGAGTATTTACCGAGTGTGCCGTCTCTCTGGTTTCCACCCTCGCCGAAATGAGAGATTCGCTCGTTATCGAAGCCCGTCCGACAAAACGAAAACGCTACTTCTGTATCTCAATACCACGCTATTAGCATGCTAAGCCAATTCGGTCGAGAAACGCAAATCTTCTCGTTGAGTTTTATAAAGAGCGAATATTTGAAGTAGAGTTAATTTTCTTAAATAAATAATTGTAAAAAATAATAATCGTGAAAAGTGTTATAATAAAATGACAAAAAAGTTTAAAATTCCTTCGATTTACCATAATTTCGCAATTGAAGATGCAGGATTAGAACTTTGACAAAATAACTAATAACGTGGCTAATTTTCTTCGGCTTGATCAGATGAGGAGCTATTATTAATCGGACTATGAACCATTTCAAGATGACAGTGAAGCTCCTGTGAATTTGCATTACTGCCGATACATGGAAACTTGTACCACAAAATTTTGCCCCGACATGAAATTGCTCTTAGAATCGGAGAATTGAAGCTTCTTAACATAAATATTTCATCCCAACGAATTATATCATCATTTTTATACGAAGAAGCGCTTTAAAATAAAATTTAAAATATTCCTTTCCGGCTGGAATTTTTAAATAAAATGGAAATCACGCAAAATTTATTAAAATCTCGCATTTTATAACCGCGTCCAATTAGTCAAAAGAAAAAGAGCTGTAAAATTCAAATTTTTAAAATTTTCTCTCTTCTAGATATGCGTGTATGTGTGTATGTAAAAATTCAAAAGAGTTAAGATAATTATTTCAATGATATAATAATTATCCTTATTTACCTCGGAACAAACTAGAAATGGAACAAGAAGTTTCTTATTAGAAAAATCACAATATTTATATCTCGAAAAGTCAATAGCATCATTGACGCGATTTTTCGCTTAATCGTCGTTTGACAACGACATTGTCGTATCTTTCACGGCAATTTTGGGGATCTTGTCGACTTGGACGTCCGGAACATCCGGGAATGCTCATCCGAGAAGATTTTTCGAAAGAAGCCCGCAGACGGCGGCGCATCGCTGACGACGGTAGTCACGAAAGCCGCGGTGCGTGAAATTGAATTTCAGGTCGCTCGACTCACCCCCGCGTACTCATATTCGCGGCATCCTAGTATTAACCTTCCCCCTTTTCTCCTCCCCTCTCCTTTTCATCCACGCCTCCGCACATCCTCATCGCAGACGAAAAGCGGGGAGAGATACGGGCATTTAATCTGAAATTACCGGAGCCTTTGAAATTACGAAACGTTTCGTTTGTCTTCTTCTTCTTCTTCTTCTTCGCGCATCAAAGCAATTTTGCGGTTTCCGTCGAAATTCAACGAGATGACCGCTCTGCCGCCCTTCTCGCTCTTTCACCTCTCGCGGCCCTTTTTCTCGCCGACCTTCCATTTTGCGATCCCTCACAACTGGGTCGGCCGCGGTAATATCGCGAATAACGAAGTTACGAAAGCAAAGACGGTAGTTAAAATGAAGGAAACGGGCGACGGTGAGTGAAATTAAATTTACAAAAAATTAACTAAATTGATGCTGAGAAAGGTCTGATTAGTATCATTTTTAGCAGCTTAAAATGCGAGCCAATGGAAATCGAATAAAACTATTAGTCTGTCAATCAATTTAACGAAACACAAAAGAGAGAGATTGTGATACATTGATTAAAATTCTCTTTTAACACGAATAATAATTATTAATTTGTAATCGCTCGATATTCTCTGATTATTTCAGATTTCAAATTTAACCCTTTTAACTGAGAGACAACACGAGTTTATTACAATTTATAATTGTAACGTCATCAAAAAATCGCCCTGAATAACGCAGGGATTTTTACGAACTTCTAGAGTACTTATAGAAAAATATTCTCTCTTGCAATACACCGATGAAAAAATTTATTAGACGAAGAATGAAGGAAAGGAAGGCGAAGATGCTTGCAAGATCGCGGAATCATCCGCGTATAAGCAGTTAAATCAAATTTATCGACTCAATAGGTCCGATACTGACCAATTGGGAGGTGAAAACTTGGCCTCCTCTTCCCGCATCTCCGCCTTTCTCAATCTCTCCCATAGCTCTCTGTTCGCTATGTCACTCTCGTTCGAAATTGGTTTCGCAAGAACCGTCAAAAGTGTGAGACACAAAGACGTGGACATCGGCGTCGTCGAGAACGACGTCGGCGTCGGTGGCCTGTTTTATGCGGACGCTATGTATCGGATGACTTGTGTATGTATGTGTGTGTGTGTGTGAGTGAGTGTGTGTGTGTGTGAGATCAATACGTACTCTCTAACCCTCTCTCGTTCTCGCTCCCCCCGAGAGAGGGAGCCCGTCACGACCGAAACCCGACCGGTTCCCCGACCCTGGTTCCTCCGACCCACCTTCCACCACTCTTTCACCCTCGCCGAGGCCGCTTCTCCTCTCCGCAGTCGCCGCCGCCACCGCTTCTCCGTATCCTCTCGCCACCCTTAAGCCGCCACCGCCTTCTCCTTCGCCGTCTCTACCTTTTCGCCCTCCCGTCGCATTGCTCGTGATACGTCCCTCCCTTCCGCACAATCTTCCCTTCCAGCCGGAATTTATTGCCGTTATTATTTTAACGCCCGGCGAATGATTCGCGCCGAGAGGGTTCGCTCGCTCGCTTGTTTCGCACGTGACGCGTCGTAAAACGCACCCCCGCGAGCCCGAAGCAGACTGCTACGCGAAAGAAGGAGAGTAATCTGAGACTCAGCGACTCGACTGGTGCCAAGGGGGTGTTTTCGAGGTTCGCGCGGAGGTGATGTCGGGAGATGATGGCGAAAAAATCGACGGTAGAATCGACGGGCGCAGGGATCGAGGAGTTTTCGAGATCGGTCTCCGGGAGATGTCGAGGGCGTTTAACCCCCGGGCGTCGAAAGACGTATCTTCCCTTCGTTCCCTCGCGCCTCCGACTCCAATTTCCTCGCGGCTCTGGTCCTCTAAAGTGAGGATCGTCTCGCATTTTCTTCCATTATTCTTCATTATCGCGCTCATATGTCGTAGTTTCCGCCGAAGATGCGTTATTGGTTTCTATTCCCCGTATTTTGACGAACGTAAACCGAATATTGCCGAGACGTTATCCAATAACACGCGATCTTATCTTTCCCTCACGTCATTATTAGTCTCTTATCTATCGTCACAGTTTCTTTATTAAAACCGTCCACCTTTATTTGCACGCTTCCTCTTACGCGTCTTCGGCACTCAATTATTTTGGTCTCTATCGATCCGGCAATTCATTAAAGTTCCACGCCATCGGTCGATAAAATCTGCGGTTTTAGCGTCGCGCTGTTTGAATTCACTCGGAACAAATAGCGCGATCGTCCCGACAAATTTTATGTCCAAGCATGGAGCTGAAATCGATCGTGTTTACGATACATTCGACCGCAGTCGATGATAAGGAAGCGAAAATGCGATTTTTTACAAAAATCTGTAGCTTTTAATAGCTAATTACCGGGAGCGAATATAATCGAGGTGCGATAATTTTAATAATAAAATACTATTAATAATACTAAATAATACTAATAATAAAACAAATGTTTTTGACGATCGCGAAGATTTCAAAGTGAAATGCAAATGACTTTCACGCGCAGGAAATCTTATGTTCTTATACCCGGAATGTCCTTATGCGCGAAAAATGAGAAATAAATTCCGAGCGCGAGAATAATGCAACAGTTCTCCGCACGATATCGGAATAATTCAAAGCGCAGTCGGGACACGGGTCTCGATTCTTGATATCTTGACATTTTAATCAAAAAGAAATTGAGTTGGAAATATTAATGAAAAGAATAAGAAATATTGCCCGGTTCGCGCGAGACACGCCTATTAGCAAATATGTATAGTGTATATATAAAGATCCGAGTATTTCCTCTCACGCCCATCTGATCTCATATTACCGTGCTCTACTTTACGCACAGAACAATAAAATATCTTGGCAATCTTTTATCGGGAAATTTCCGTAATAACGACACGCCTTAATGAGAGCAACGCTTTTTAAAATCGCGAACACGCAACACGCATAAAATTACGATCATTTTTACCGTTTGTCGACGCACATGCGAGATGAATTTTTCGCGATAAACGGGGACTGGTGATTTATAAAAAATTAAAAGCATTAAAAAAAAGCGAGTGATTCATTTGCTGTCCTCAGACTGAGATTTTTATCATTTGAAGTGCAAAAAGACGAATATAAAAATCTAAGCAATAAACAACAATGAAAGAAAGACAAGAAGAATTCTTTTTACATTCTGCAAAAAATCCGCTAAAGCAAATAGAAGCGAAATATAAAATTGTACACAAATATTGTGAAGAGTAGCATGTTATAAATATGGAAAAAATCAATTGCATGTATCGAATTAAGAGGGCAAGAGAAACAATTTAAAAAATTGGCAAGGTTAAACAGAAAAGCAGAGAAGAAGAGAGAAAAAACAAAAGATTAAAACGCGTATCTCGAGATTTCATGATTTTCATTCTCTTTTATGTACGTCATGCGCGAATATCGAGCGCGGCTCTCTACGACTGTGTCGCCGTCCCTGCTATCACTAGTATCGGATAATTAAAAAGATTGAGAGAGAGACAGAGAGATAAAAAAGTTAATTTTTAAAGAGAATCGCAAACACGCAGGAAAAATCGCCAAGAAACATCGTTCATGGCGAATTCTTCTCAAACCCGAATCAAGTTTGCGAATAATGGATATTTTTTTTATTTCAGCGCAATGTTACATTTTTATTATGCAGGTCAGTTGGAGAAAAAAAATACATAAATAAAAAAAATATATATATATATATTTTATATTTATATATTTTATATATATATACATATATAATAAATAATTTCGGCGGATTTTATATAACCAAGTGTTTTTCCGATAAAATCGAAAAATAAGCTTCTAAAGCTCTCTCTCTTTCTCTCTATCTAAAAAAAAGAATGTGACAATATTTCGCATCAATATTTACGATGCAATGCGACAATATTTATATTTATATTAATTTCGCTGCCTGGTTGTTACGAATATATAGCATGTTCGCTTTTCGTTATATTCATATTTCATTTCCCTCGAATCGTCTTCAACTCGAGATGATTCAAACCGGCGCTTGATCCCTCTTACATAAAAACCATATATTTGTAAGTTAGTGCTATTCATGGACGGTACCATAAGATAAAGACTCGTCATAAAGACTCGCACTCGTATCGTCGTCGTAAGCCGTCGTCGTAAAGAGTCAGACCGACGTTCGGGCAAGGCAATGTAAACGAGAAGATGGTTTATACGCGATATTCCGACGTTTTTATCGTGGCGGCGGACTGCCGAGATAATAGCTGGACGTAATTAAAATTTCAAGAGTCGAGTTTGTACGAATCGCGCGCATTAGGATGTATCCGATGAATAGAGGCCCGAGAGAGAACAATGGGGGGATATTAATTGTTAGCGCAGTGCGAAAATCGGCGTGCAAATAGATTCAAGCCCGGAGTTTGTTGAGTGGTTACCTCGCATTATGATATTTTCCATTTTCACGTGGTGTATCTCGTAAACAAAAAATTGTTAATAATTGAATAAAAATTTATGTCGGCTTTTTAATTGCGAAATACGTTGGAAAATCGCAATGCGAGAATAGAGTCCTTGACGGACTCTCTGTCTAAAATTTCTGCATTGTCGCTTAAAGAAACGGCTTGTTGCTTCTCTATTCTCTTGATTCTTTTTTTTTCACGTACATATTTCATTAATTTATATAATCATATTACAGATAATCAGAATTTCGTTATTCGCGATACGAATAGACATTTCTCAAGAAAATATCGACGAATTCCGACGTATTTAGCGAATGGTTGTACCTATCTCTCCTTTAGTCGAAGTGTACAAAGTACGAGAGCGCGAACGTCCGGTTGTATGTCGCGAAACGAGACTTTAATCTGCATTCTGTAAATATAATCGGCGCGTTCCTTGTCGCATAACCAACGACGCAGAAGTCTGCGAAACGAGTTTCTCACACCTCCATCGTCTGCATTCGTTCTTTTGCCTCTCGATCTTTTTACTTCTTTGCTCCTTCTTCTCCTCTATCTCGATTTTCCTTCGTCGCGAATTTTTCACCGCGCGGAAAACCGTAGCTATACACTTGCATATATCTCTCCGCCACTTCCGCTCCCACAGATATATTTTTATCTAGCTTTTTTTCTTTTTTTTCTTTTTCTTTAATCGACTGGTCCAAAAACATTGCTTATCATTTCTTAGAGGTGAACTTCGCAAGAGAAGTGAACGATCCGCGGATCGTTCCTTCTAGATGCGTCGACGTAGAGAGGAAATCGACCGGAAGTCGACCGAGTAATCGTAATCGATAACGAGAAGAAGCGGTAATAAATAGAGCATATTCTTATGTTTGTAGCAAACGAGGATGAAAATTAAAAGCTCGTTAATCGCTCGTGATGGCACCAAATCATCTTAGGACATATCTATGAAACACGAGTGACATATTAAAGCTCGTCATTTAAGTTAATGCGAGATAAAAAATTCCGTGCTAGAAGAATTTATTCGTTTTTAAATAAAATTGCATTCCATGCGATATTTCGCTCGATTACGTCTCTCGCGATGTGTAGAGAATTATTTTTTCCACGATTATTTTTCCGCGAATATGTTTGATGTCATGCTTTGAAGCGAAATGAATTTCATACACTCTGTAATAGCTCTCGCTTAAGAATATTTCGAGAAGAACCATTACGGTAGATTGCCTTTTTACTTTAATAAGTTTGCAATTGTCATAGAAGTCATGTTATTATTTTTATAACGTTTTCATGTGTTACATTTATGTCAACTTCATAACTTAACACCTTCTATATGTCTCTTAGAAATGGAATATTATTTTGAGTATTTTTAACATAATCATTTTAAGCAATCAATATGTCTCAAAGTCAGTTTAACATTCTAAGAAAAGTTAAAGTAAATCTTCAAAAATAATCTTGAACTTCAACATACAAAATAATCAAATTTACTAAAATCAAATGTTTCTATTACAAATAATTTAAGTTAAAATAATTACTATTATATGTTAATATTCTACAATTCTTGCGAGTTATTGTAACTATTTTTTCATGTAATTTTTAATTAATTTGTATGTTCTTTTTACATTACACTTAAAATCACAATAACAAAAATAAATGTAAAGTATTGTGTCAATTATTTAACATTTTGAGTTTGTCAATAAATAACATACGACGAATGAGTTATTTTAACTTAAAATTTAGAGTGGACTTTCTGGGACATTTGAAAAATGTTATAATTAACATTTTATTTTTTACTGTGTATCAATGTATTCCGCGTTTCTCTTGTGCCTCTCAATCCTGCGATTGAATGTCTGGTAAATTCTTGAGACGAATCGCGCGATCAATAATGTTTAGCGTATCAATAGTGTGACGATGTCAATAATTGCGTTACACGTGCGGATGGACCGACAAGAGGGAATCCCAGCAAATTTTCGCGATGGCAAGACTGATGATTAATCTGGCGCCATCGGCAAACTTCGCACGCGCGAACGCAAGTAAATAATTAATAAACTAATTAGCATCGATCCATTTATGCACAATCTTCTCCCACTCATGCGTCGTCGAATCGATCGGAGGTTCTTCCCTCTTACTCGATCTTCAAGAGTCCCACCATCTTTTCCTCACATAATATACTCTTTCATATCCACTTCTCCTCTTCCTCTCGCTCTACTTAAATTGCATGTGCTTACGAGAGCTTTTAAGCTCATGTATTTCTACACGACGTCATTCTATATATATATTGTGTATGGGTGGTGTATGTATATACATAGTGCCGTGCCTCAAGTTCCGAAATTGTACGTATCAGAAATGGAGAAACTGGTAAGAGAGAGAATGTGACTTTGACTTCGAAAAACACCGTCGGTTATTTTTTTTTAAATGGAGACCACCCTCTTCGCGATACATCCTTTCTCCTTGAACATCAGACATGTGTAAACTTTAAATTATATTCACTCAGACGCCTCTGGCGTTCAAGGCGTGTTAAGATTTTTTTTAAAGATATACGCGATGTCGGAACCCTCGAGATAAGGCACCTGTATACACGCGCGAGATACATTATACACATGGTTTAGATGCTCGACTTGGTTCAAAGAGATCTCTCTTTAAATTCAACACACATGTCGTATTTTTTCGCAATGTTCTGCCTCTTTGCAGCAACGACAAATGATATTTCTCATCTCTTCCGTTTCTCGATTATTCCCTCGTATTATTAGCAGTTAATTGCCATTAATTAAGGCCCATCGGGGCGACCTGTCATTTACGCTCGTATCGTTAACGTGGTCCGAGACGTGGTTAATAATATCGAAACAAAGAGAGAACCATTCAATTACTTGATTTAGAAGGCAAGTCAATTTCTCTTTTCAAGGAATAAAGCGTACACATGAACCGAATGATGAGAAAGAGCTCGTTTAGAAGGCAGCTCCGACTTCAGAGATCTCAAATGTAGAGACATCCAAGTCTGAATTATATTAAGTGGCTGATGAAAATGCGGACGATGTAAAAGGAGCTGCTGGAAATTGCGGGTTGTTCTGCGCAAGAATGTCGAGGAGACAGAGGATAAAGAAGGAAACCTAACGTACTCGGTCACGGCAGTCTTCTCGAATTATCTATAATACTATTATCCATTGTAATGTCGTTAACTCTCAACTGTGAACGATGCAACGCGGTTTTGCAGCGCAACGAGAATTGTCAGTGCGAAATTCCCGGCTGCAAAAGCTGACCGCAGGCCGCGCGTCCTTCTCTCTTACACTTCTCGATGTCCTTAAATGGATCTGTCGATCGAGGAAGCGAGGAATAAGGACAGGGGATGGAAATGGTAGAAGAGAGGAACCTGTGTATGTATAAAGTGACGTGCGATCGACGTTCTCTTTGCTGGTGGAATTTAGAAAAACATAAGCGAGACGGAAGAGTAGAATAAAAAAAAAAGAAATGTGGAAAAAAGATAGAGAAGAGGATATATTTCACATATCGCGTAAATTGACGCGCGAGCGACGTGTTTCTCTAGTCCGCGAAGAGGATCGGACACACAGATAGATAGGAAAGGCAGAGGCTGTGTAAATTTCTACGAGCTGCCGGGTGTTCGATCTTCTTGACCACTCTCGAAACTTGTCCACTTAACCCTCAACTATCGTGGTACCGCCACTTGCCAAGAATTCTGGAACAAATGGCCATCGTAAAAATTACAAAACGCAATTTCTCAATTTCCCTCAATATCACGAGAGATTTTCCACACGCCGCGGAACGAAACAGAACGAGTTAATCGCAAAATAAATCGGCGACTTCCTGGTCGATTTCTGCCTCATTTGCCGCATCGTTTTTCTCGCACAGTGTTCTGATTTTCATTTCTTTTACATGCATTTAACACACATACGCACGCATACGCGCCTTTCGCCATTCGGCAACACGCTTCTCTTGTATAATTTACACAACACGCATACGTACATACACTACCACGTATATCAATCACACGCGTGTCTACGCGCGTTGGCGCGATATTACATATATTTACATGCGCGAAAGAAAATCAAACGTAGGGAAAACTTCCGAGGATAAGGAAAACTCTCGATTACCCGTGATACAATTTTCCCTCTGTCTTTCCTTATCTTTCTATCTCTCTATTTATTTTATTCTTCGAAAACTGCTTGTCCTTACATTTTTTTGCTATTTCTTATATATACATGTATATATACAGGGTGTTTCTTAATAAGTGCGAAAAATTTTAGATGATTCTTTTCGAAAATTAAAGGAGGTTTTTCATATAAACATTAAAAAGTTCTAATAAAAAATTGAATAGGGGCTGCTAGTTTCATCCCCTTATAACAATACGGGAGGCTGAAAAAAGTATTAATAAATAACCTTTTTACTAGTAGAAAATATCCACCTAATTTCATTTCTTTAACGTGTTCCAAATTTGAGAAAAAAATAAAAACCTAATTTTTACCCCCATTTTTGGAGGAGTGTAACTCCACAGAAAGGGATATAGGAGTATATGAAAAACTGTTTATATGAAAAACTCCCCTTAATGTTCGGCAAAGAATCATCTCCTAAAATTTTTCGCATTTATTAAGAAACACCCTGTATATATATATATATATATATATATATATATATATATATATTATATATATGTATATGTATACAGTATACCTAATTTTTCTCATGTATATTTATATTATTTATATATTCTCTTTTTCTTTTTTTCTCAATGGCGGTGCTCTATGATTAAATCTCTCTGTAACGTCCATATCCCTATCTGATAAGTGTAAATTGGTAACAATCACATATTAGACAATGTTTAACAATACGGTTAACACACGCGCGAAGCCAAACGTCTTTCTTTTTTTTTCATTTTCGTTCATATCTCTCTCTCTCTCTCTCTCTCTCTCTCTCTCTCTCTCTCTCTGCTCCGCAATGTGCAATGAACACACCCTATTCTTTTGCACGATTTCCTGCAATCACAATGATGACGACGACCGTTCTCTCTTTTCTCTTTCTCTTTCTGCTCCTCTGTCTTTTCCTCTCTTTTTCTTCTTTCTACATTTTTGCAATGATGACTATGCCCTTCAACTGTTTGCTATTTACTCTCTCGTGTATTGTCACTTTTTCCCCTCATTTTCTTTCCCGGTTCTTATCAAGCAGACATTGTAATCGATTAGACGAAATACGCTTCTTAACTCGAAATTTCTATCACGATTAATCTCAGAAGATGGAGAAAGAGTGTTCTTCTACTTTTCAATTCATTTCTACTATAATGTATGCCTCTTTGAAACAAGGGCTTTATCGAAAAAGATTCTAACACATACAACTGAATTATGTTCATCAATTAATGTCACAATTTTCTGCACTTTATTTGCACGAGGTACCTATTTATAACCCAATTATATTCATGCTACGTATTTTCTGCTGTATAACGTGCGTTATCTACTCACAATTTCTTGGCGATAGTTTCCAGCGAGAACACTTTAGAGAACATTTTAACGTTCCCGCTAGACCGAGTAAATAGCAAATAGTCGATCGGGATGAACGATCATAATTCACCCTCAACAATTTCTCTTCCCCCGCGTTGCACTTACGTCTATATGAATATAGACGCGCGTATAAAACACATACTAACGCAACTGCATTTTCGAGTGCACCAATTTACCATTCCATTTTTTTGAGATTACAAAAGTTAAATATTTCTTTATATCCAAAAGGTCTGAATAACCACTTAAATTTATCCTAAATTTGACAGAAAGAAATAAACAAATAAATTTGGACAAGTATTGGTTGTAAGATATAAATTATAGATATAATATATTAAAATTATATAAATTATATTATAAAATTATATATAATATATGAAAATTATATACATATAATATTAATGTAATATTATAATATTAATATCAATATGATATTATATTACACGTACAAGTATAGAGAAATATAAAGAAATTATAATAGGCGGGCCAAGAAGATTTCGAAATTTCCAAGAAAATCATTCCAAAAGTTGGAAACTACTCGAGTAAAGTAGTAAACAACGGAGATGCATCTCACAATTACAAAGTTTAGGGCTAAGGATTCGATTTTCTCATCTTGTTAGTTGGACTCGTCCAATGTCTCCCGTCGAATTATTCGCCGAATTAAGATTCGCCGCGCGAGCGGGTTGTTTTGGATCAAGAATGGACGTTTCTCCGCGACGCGGTGTAACAGATTATAAACGGATTCGGCGACGATTAATCAAAGCGCGACGCGCGCGCTTCTGACTCAGCGCGGAGGCGCCCGTTTTTCTTTCCCCCCCATCCCCCGCGTTCCTTTCGCATCGATCGAACTTGATTGCAAAATTATGCTCTCCGAAGCTTCGCCTCTTTCGGCGTAATTAGGCCGCGTTTACATCCGCGTCGATATACAATTTCCCCGATATTAATTATTAATGAGAGATTACGAAACGTCCGTTCGTTCATCTCAAAGTTAAACTTTTCGTTCAACTTTTCAACCTGAGAGGTATTAAACAACAATTGCAACGAGAAGCTTTTCAATTCTGACTTCGGAATAAAATTCTTGAGAAAATAACAAGTCTGATGAAATATGCTACACAGTTGGTAGATAAATATATTAAATATTAAACGTATGTATATATATGTCTATGTATTAACTGTAATAATAATTTTATGTTACATCTAATATAATTTAATTATAATTATACAAATATAGTATATTTACGTATTTTTTTAGTATATATTAGATCACACATTTTTCCGTGTGACATTAAAAGAAACTCGATCAATTTTCACTGACCTCCGCAGAAATTACGGTCAGAGAAAAGAGAAAGAGAAAGGGGGAGAGAGAGAGAGAGAAAGAGAGAGAGGAAATACGGCGAAAAATTAGAGAAAAAAAGAGAGAAAAAGAAGCGAGCCAAGGTAGTTACCTCCCTCTTCTCGTCGTACCAGAAAGAGGCGTCGGCGTCGCGACGTTATTTCTCGAGTCGAATCACCTGGTCGCACCGATTGGAACAGGTGTACGATTTCGCGCAAAATACGATTTTCTTTACCTTCGTCCTTCGCGCAATGCAATCGCACTAACGATTTGAACACTCTATTCGTGTTCGTGTGTTGAGTGTGCATATGTCTTCCTAAGAGATCGGGGCTACGACGATCCGCTAAACCGAACCGCCGCACCCCGGGTTTTCTTCCGCGATGGCAGATAGATATTATATATAGATACATTTCTCTCTCATAAGAGGCTGTCTTTTTTTCTTTTCTGTCAGTGTTCCACCCTCGCGTGGCTTCACTCGGTTCAACAACGAGAAATAACACAAACAAGTAACAGCACGATTTCTTTAGGCGATGGGCGAATTTGTGCGTATCGTGTGATCTTCTCTTCCTCCCTGTCTTCATCTCTCTTCGTCCTCTTCTACTTCTACTCCTTAACTTGACGTGATCGAAGACTTTATTCCGCTTCTTATTTCACGTGACCAGAAAACACCTTCTTCTTACTTCGCGCTTTATTCTACGTGATCGAGGACATTCTCTCCTGCCCTGCGTTCTATTTTTCATCGACGATAGTCGCGCGCGCGAATGTGTATGCGTGTGTGTATGTGTGTGCGCGCGCTATTTTTTTCCTGTTTTCGGAAAATTCGGTTACACCAAGTCTTTTATTACACAAGCGGAACGAGATCCACTTCCCTTGGGATTTAAATTTCCTTTGGTTAATACACCCTGCCATTATTCGTGTGTCGTTCGCGTTCTTTTGTCGATTCATCTATCATATCCTTACCTCTTTCCTCTGTTTACATAGCTTTAACATCACATATTTTTATTTCCCCTTCTTTGTTTGCATCTTTCGTTCGATGGAGATTCGTAAGATCTCATTCTTTGGTATATTGCTCGATAAAAAGTAGCTAAACCTTCACACTCCTATCTTTCATTTCGCATTTATTTAAAATTTCCATTAGTGTAATTAAAATTCTTATTGTCTCTACCCCAAAATCGACTCGCAATCGACTTCGATCTTGTCTGCACAGATAGATATTCCATTCCAAAAGATCCCTAAAGCTACGAACAAAAGCGCGCGCAATCTTCCACAAAAAGATTTCTCCAATAAAAAAAAAAGGAAACGAAAATCAAAGGAAACCAATAACGGGAAAACGAAAAGAATGAAATGGAGAACGGAGCGTAACAGGTAAAGGAAAAAAGTGCGGATCGATACGAATTCAAAACTTAATGAACTTGTCGCGTAAAATTCCAAGGGAAGAATCCGAGCCAAGATGACGCTTAAGAATCATAGCAAGCCTAGAAAGAATCGAAGTCCTGACATTTTCATCGCGCGAGGCGAAATCACCAGCGTGATTTCAACGCGACCGGCCACGACATTTACCTTCCGCATGGTCGATCCCGATAATCGAACGCACCGCATCGAAATGCGGAACGGGAGCCGAGGGATTCTTGGAATCTCGCGTTTTCGCGCTCACCCGACGCGACGAGGGGAAAAAACTCGACTCTAAAATTCTTCCTCCCTCCCGGATCTCGGTTTCCATCTTGGTAAATCATCCACGTGACTCGTGGAGCGCGTCGTCCAACACGTTTTCATCCTCGCGTCTCTTCATCATTCTCTCCCCCTTTCTCTTTTTCTTCTCCTCATTCGCACACATGCACATACACGCACCCTCTCCATTTCGACTCTCAGGTCTCTCATTACACAACACAGTTTTCTATGTTTTATATTTATGGTTATTATTTATACGGTAATGTCTAAACGAACACATATTATATCTCGATAACGCCGTGCTTATTTATCATCCCGTGCCACGCGTTTTTACTCCCCCCACCCTCCTAGCAGAGCCTACACACCGACTATATAAGAATACGTCAGCATCTTACTTAGTGCGTTCAAGAGACCTCCCTCGATCGTTCTTTCGCCGCGAAGAAACTATCTACCTACGGTTTTTTTTTTAATGCTACCTCGTTAAAATTTAACGACTTATGCTCCACTGTGTATGTACGTGTGTTATTTTGTGTGCCTGTATGTCTACCTTTGTCGGCTTTTACATCTATCCTCTTTTCGTTCTTCTCTTTTACATCCTCTTTCACTCTCTCTCGCTCTCTCTCTCTCGCTCGCTCGCTCGCTCTCTCTCTCTCTCTCTCATTCTCTCTCGCTCGCTCTCTCTTATTCTCTCGCTCTCTCACTCTGTGTGTAACGTAATTTAATGTGTAATAATAATCGTATCATTATTATTCTATCGTTTACTTTAACGTTACTCTTTTTTCAATCGTTTTTCTCTTTATATAATATATTTATATATTTATATCGTTTACTCCATTATTTAATCTTCATTATATTATTTCATCATTATCATTATTATTAACTATTATTATTGATTATTTATTAATTTATTTTGTTTTATTCATTATTATTGTATTATTATCATTATTATTAGCGCTAGACGTTACGTTTCCTTCGTTCTGTTCTTGTTTTTTTGTAGTTGATGTTGTTGTTGTTCTTTGTTATTCTCCCTTTTCTCGCCATTTTGCTCCAATCTGCGGAACCGAATTGTCGACGTGACTGCCCCGCGCTCCTCCGCTTGATCCTTTTCGCCTTTGCCATCTTCTCTTCAGCTCCTCGCGGCGTTGGTGTTCTTTTTACCCGTGCAACATCCTCCAATCCTTCCTGTCTTCTTGCGTTGTGCTCGACGCGACGTTCCGTTATCGGTCTGTCCTCGATCGAGTCTGGCTTCGATCAACCCTGGTGTACTTCTCGAGTACCGGCACTCCGCGAGGGAAGATTCTCGCGGAGATGCCAAAGATAGAAAAAAACCCGTACGATCCTGGGTATCCAGGAAAGCGAACTTTGCCGCTCTATGGCGGGTCCTTCCTGGACGTCGCTTTGGCCGAACTCGCGACGTCCGTCTTGAAAATTCCACTGGGACCCCTTCCTCGCCGGCGTCCTCGACGACGCTTCCCGCGAATCATCGTAGAACGTTTTCTCCGGACGAGTCTCGCGTCTTGTCCATCCATCGACCCGCACTTCCGCCATCGGCGCCATAACCACCACCAATCGCGACACCGACACTTCGCCGTGAACTTCAGGAACAGCACGAAGACCGCGGTCGATGCGTCGCGCAGGACGGATCGCCAGGGCGCGACGTCACCAGGAACGACGTGACGAGGAAGTTTCCAGCGAAAGTGCCGGCTGCTGGACCTCCTCCAGGACCTCCACCACCACCATCCGCGACGACGACATTTTGTCACTGCCCGTCTGGGCATCCAGAGGATGAACAAGAGACACCGCACTACGGCATGCCGGTAAATTCCGGCCGAGCGTGGACCGAAAGTGGAAGCGCGAAGATCGTTGAAGGTCCTTCTCAGAACGAATACGCCTGGCAGACCGGAACCGATCAGTCGCAAAAAGCCAAAGGGGCTCCAGGAGGGCGCGAGGTTGTATTGCAGCGCGTTCGCGGGGAGGGAAATTAAGATCGAGCAGAGCCAGAAAAGCTGGAGGACGATCGACGGGCTTGATTGACCGGGCGAGGATGCGCTTGGTATCGAGCCGATGCGGCCGCTGCCGCAAAATAACGTGTTCTGTTTGTCGGTGGTGGTGGTTGACGAAGATACCGGGGTGTTGGACGAGGAAGATGCGGTGCTTGTTTCCTGGCTGTCATCGGCGGGCCCGCGGTCCGTGTCCGCTTCCGGTTGGCCCGCCTGCGAACCCGGATACTGATCTGCGCCCAGAAAGATGTCGATGATCATTGAAGACGATTTTATTCGTGAGTTTAAAGAAAAACGTTGTAAACAATCTAAAATTTTATTTCTCCGAAGACAAATATTTTGCTCTTTAAAAATCATTTATTCTAATAGTTTTTATCAATCGTTAATTTTAATCGCCAAGACGAGACTCGTCGAACTTACCTGTAGGATCAGATTGAAAGGCAGTGTCGCACTGGGGAGCCGACCAGGGGTCGTAGAGCCTACCATGTTTCCACGGCTCTTCACAGTTGGTGCAGATACCCATCATTGGCTCGTCCTCGGCGCACACCTCGAAGCAGCACTCGCTGTCATCGCTGTTGTGCAACGCCCTCGCGGCCTGCTCGCCGGTCTCGGGGATATTTGGATCTGAAATCATCGCGTTTTCCAACGACCTCGTGCACGGACGGTCGAACATGAACGGTCGTCGACCATCGACCGGGAGAAATTCGTCGGGAAAAGAAAAAGAAGAAGCAGAGAACTTGTCTAGCATGCACTCTAGCAACGTGTATCATTTTTCGGAGAAAACTCAAAAGCTTCGCGAGTCGTATTCATTTTTCGATACTTTCCTCAAGGGAAGAGGGCTTGCGAAATATACGCGGAATGTATCGTAAAATCAAAAGCATCGTAAAGTGTATCGTTCACATAGAGAGTTGCACTTCTGTAAAGGTCTTTCTCTGTATGTCGGTGCATTAGATTATTTCGAACGCGCAATCTTATCGTATAAGAATTTAAGTCTAGTTGATTAAAAACGAATTAATTGACACGTAACTGCTAATCTGATTCATTAGATTTTCTAGATAAATTTAACATAGATTAATTCGAGAGCAATTTTTTTAAGAATAATTCTCTCATTAGCAATCAACTGACAAATTTTACAAAAATAAACTATAAAAATAAACTATTAATTACCAAAAATGTCATCAAATTTCTAATCTATTATATATTTGTAAATTAAATTCGCTGCACGATTAACATTGCAAATAACTAAAATTTATGCAACGAGCTAAACTTTATTTATTCTTTATTCTATTTCGTTTTATATTTTCACATTTCCCTTTTTCTTTTAAAGTGTATACTTTTTCATATTTATAATTTTTTCTCTCGCAGCTAGACATTTATATCATCTTAAATTCCGCATTTTAAATCGAGTTGCGAGGAGATGGCATGAAATGACGAAAGAAAGAAAGATTTCCAAGATTTCATTACGTAAATGCGACAGCAAATAGTGAAGAGTTGAATTGCATTCGAGTCAGGATTACATCAGCCAGGACGATCTTGGGGTGACGGTGGACGCGCCATGTAAAGGGACAAAAGGAATGCTCGATAAAGCGTCCGGTCTTTCAATAACCACGCGACACGCGTCCCATTTAACGCGGTTTATACCCAAAAGTACGCGGCATTCCTCCGCCATTTACGATCGCCGCGCGAGGAGGAAAAAAAACGAGAAAATACGTCGAGATATTCGATGGTTCGGACATTCGCTCATGCGCTCGGTAATATCAACCCTTTACGCTCCACACGACGATATAAACAGAGGGGAAATTCCTCCGACATCGTATAAAATTACACGGTCAATTTCTCCCGTAGAAAGGAAGACGTAAATTATTACATTTATTTTCTTTCTTCAGCGATAATTAATAATTATCACACTATTATATATATCATTAATATCATTAATTAATAAATGTATTTTATATATAAATATCTTTCTTTATTTACTATATTTTTAATACTTATTTATATCAGATTATCCGTAAAGAATCAAGATTACCGAATCAACCGAGTTAACAGTAAAACGGGATATGTTGGACGAAAAAACAAAAATGTCAGATAGAGATGCGCGCGCGAGTGAAAAAAATTTATGTATTATCCGTTTTGTTATTTATGGGAAATTACGCAAGTCTAAAACATCATTGGTCTCTTTATGGTGTACGCAATAACAATTTAAATGAGGATGCAGCGCAAACGCGTAAATTCATCGAGACCCGCATTGTTTCGCGAAGCTTATATGAAGGGCGTTTCACCACACCCCGGTTGTTTATGCGCTCCTACGTCCTCATGCAAATTTATATCTCTTAATTAAAATCAACGTAGTTGTGCGAAAGAACGAAACTGATTCGGTGTACGTCGCTTCGCAAATTTGTGCGAAGCAAGTAGGGTGCCAGCGAACATTTTTACCCTTTCTTCAAGATTCATCAAGAAGACGGTTCGTCGAAAGAGAGAAAACAACTCAACTGAATGAAGCACGGTAACTTTGCTATGCTTTCGATTAGCTTCGTTTTTTATCTTTTTTTTTTGTTTTTTTTTACCTCTGCAAAGAAAGGTGGGTTCGCCGGCGTATTGCGTGGGGTACGCGGGGGCACGATCGCCCGGAAGTAAGTAGGGGCAACGTTGCTCCACGAACTGGCAGAAGGATCGGCAGGGCCTTAGTCTGGGGCCGTCCCTGCCCCCCGGGGTTTCCGCGTCCGTCAGTTTCACGTGAGCAAAGTAAGGCACCAGGGAGCTGCACACCCATTTCCTATACGCCTCCTGCAATCAAAATCGTCATGTCCTGATTAGTCGAATTTTCTATAATTGTTCGCGATGTATATTTTTTTGAATCAGTTATTAATGGAATCTCGAGAAGGAAAAAAGAAGCTGAAAATTGAGTCAAAGAGTTCGTTCCTGTTAATTTGATCAATATAATTTAATATTTCTGCAATTAAATATAATTAATTAATTAATTTTTTATCGAATTAACAATGGCATAACTCGAATATCAATTATTTAATACTAATATAAACATATTATTATTATATAAACAATTAATAATAATTAATTTCTCGTATATTCCTGACTTGTTGTATAATCATACAATATTGTGTAATTAATAAATATCGTGTATAAGTTAATTTTTAATTTGTAGCCATTCATACATAAAACATGCGAAGTAAAATTTCATATATTATTTGTTAGTTGAAAAAAAAGAAACTATACGCGAAATAATTGTATATTATAATTGTGGAACTAAACTTTTAGAAGATTTTTCAATGGAACATTTTGTATTATGGATATTTTGTGCATTGGATATTTTTTTATACACATGTGTTTTTACATTTAAGCATTTCTTTGCTATTCTGGATGCTGTTAATGCAAGTAAAAGCAATGAGACTATATTACAAAGCGTAGAATAAGGAAGCTGGAAATGGTTAAATAAACGAGTTTATACGCGTTAAGCTATTATTCCTCTCCCAGCCTCCCAATTAGTATATTTTCCTATTAACGCGAAGCTCTCTTCTAAAAGCGTATCTTGTTGAAACGCGTGTAAATAAATAAATCATTATTAGTATACCAATTTCGAGTAATATGTTTATTTTCAGATAGTTCTATTTAATTCTTCTCATAAATTATTCTTTATGAGATTAACAGATTAATACTCTCTTTTTCTCTTTCTATAAAGATATACATATATATAGCACATACACATAAATAAATAAATAAATAAATATAACATTTTTATAATTTTATGAAATATATATAAAATATATATATTACATTTCATAAGATTATAAAAATATTTAACATTTCAAAACTGTGTAACTATGCAAAAAATATCATTATTAAAATATCATCCATTAATGATTTATGCAAATACATAAGTATCTAAATAACAATTGCAAGCTTTATCGAAAATGTAATGTCGCGGCAAGATTCGATATTTCAATCACGCTGCTTAAAATTGTAATAAAAATTAATGCAAAGATGACTCTCGCGTCATTCTTAATCAAATGACACGGGTATAGGTCAGATCCATTTTTAAAACAAAAGCTGATGGCAAAAGACAAGACGTCAATGCCGATCCATCCGTTCGCCCGTCTAAATTAGCCGTCTCCCGTGGGACAGACTACCGATTTACGAGCGTCTCAGGCTTTTCGAGGATTACTTGTCAAATATCAAGAAATCTCCGGGGCCAAACCGATGAGGTCGAAATAGGCAATAAGGTGGGTCAGTTATCTGACCTACATGGAACCATCTTTAAAATATGACGATCGCTCTAGCGCATCCTTTCGAAAATGTGCTATAATTACATATTGACATGCAATCTTTTATCCGCGCATCAAATCAATCCCAGTGTCTATCGAATGTCATACAATTCCCAGTATTGTTAAAGCAATTTAACCATCCCTTGGGAAAGATATAAACAAGCATTTGGAAGTGGATGTACATGATCGAAAATTAAATCCATGTACCGTTAATATACTGTTAATTCGATCGAATATAGAATAGGTACTTTAATTAATAGCCTTCTAATCTCAAAAATGGCGAAAAAATAGCCTTAAAGAAAAAGAAATACATATATGTATATATCTATATAAATGAGAGAGGGAGATATATATATATATATATATATATATATATATATATATATATATATATATATATATATCCTGTGTCTAATCATTCTGCGTAGGCAGAGAAAACTTGATCCACGATGAAATATGTCGTCGACGCAAATTTAATCCTCCGTTCATCGAGATCTTTTGATTTTCAACGAACCGTAAACGATTAATCATCGAATGAACCCTTTACCTAGCAAAAACGAGCCTAATAACGCTCTTCAATTAGCAGAATTAATTTTTCGCTACTACATGAAGCGCGAATGAGTGAAGAGATTGCGCAGAGATAAAGAGATATCGTTCTCGAAACACCCGGTAGATTCGGTTCTTTTGCGTCGCTTCTCGAGAGAAGTTTATTAAATTCGCAATGTATGTACTACTCGCGTGCACGCTCGGAAAAAAGAGAGTAGACGTCAAAAGCATCGCGAGAGGCTGTTGGAACGTCGCTTCTCTCCGCTGGGAAAATGTTCCGTATTAAACTCTACCGAGACAGAAGCACAACTGTATTATAGTAAGAGTAAGCAACGTTCCGGGTCACACATACAGATTCGAATTTATAAATAGACTAATCTTATTGTTAGTGTATGATATAAAGGCTCGAAATTCTGTGTTTCCTACTCTCTTTCTTTTCTCAAATGTCCTTATATATCATTTAGAGAGAGAGAGAGAGAAACCTAGTTATAAATAATATGTCCAGAGATATGTCCAACTATTTTAAAAATATTAAAAATATTATATTTTAAAATATTAAATATTTCACATTTTAAATTTTTTATTTCACTGTTGGAGATTATACATATATAGATACAGAATTTCAATTCTCTTCGTCGCAAATATCTTTTAAAACACATTTAAAAATGATGACATTCAGGATAGTCAAAGCTTAAAGTTTTATATATTGAAAAGGGAGGGGGATGCCCGGTGCACCATCTTAAAAGCTAGTAATAACTAATTCAAATATTTAACTTTTTAAATATTTCACTTTCCGGATTATACGGAATTTGTCTCGTTGGAAATATCACCTAAAACGCATTTAAGAATGTTCAAGGATTTGCGTCTCTAAAAGCAACGAGGAATACTTAAAAAATTTACGTTAAAATCATGCACTAATCGAGAGTTATGTATCTATCATCCGTAAACGGATATTCTCGTGAAATTTCGCGAAAGAAAATGCGAATCCAATTATGCAACTTTGTCATTCGCACGCATTGTTGAAGATTCGATCGAGAAAAATCAATTCAAAACTCGCGCAAAGCGTCGCCCGAACAGTCGACGTAACAATGGACATCGATGACTGTTCTTGAGAGATATTCCACGAGACGATGCATATATTGAACCTATCGAGTATCATATATATGCTTCGTTGCAATTGCATTCAAGATGCAATTTTTGGCTGTAGCGAATAATAAGCGTGAATCCTCGAATACTCGCTATAACGTAAATATATTCTGTTGCGAAAAATATAAATTAATATGAACATTTTGTCACAATTAAATTAGAATGAATTAATCAGATTGAAATTTTCACGGTATATCTTTGAAATGCTTTAGCATTTAAATTTTTAATATGCATTGTAATTTAAAGTGCTTCATATCTTTTAATCTTCGAGGAATCGCTAATTTGCAAAGAGGTCCTTTGATCAGATTTGTATATCAGAAAGGGTCTATCCGGTTTTTTTTCACAAAGAAAATATTGAGATGTATCTCTAGATTGATCGAAATAGTTGAATAGGTGATAGCACCTTCAAAATAGTCAAATAAGAAATGTTTTTCGCGATATATAGCGAAAATTCATTTCTGACTCTTCTGTCGTTGTTAGAATATTCTGCTAGGATATTCGTCGGTAATGACACGATGTGGCGGCTGGGAGGATGGCCAGGAGGATTTTAATAGGACAGCGTGAGGAATAACCGGGACGGTAGATGCGCAAATATACAAACGGCGCAATAAAGGATACGCGGAAAGATACGAAGGCGAGAAGATGAGGGGGGAAAGATAGGTTACGGTATTACTCCATGATTACCTAAATAATAATAAAAGTTGTAATATTCTGATATGTATTAACATCTACATTTTTAATATTCAAGGCCCACGTGTCAAAAAATAGCATAAAAATAATATCATATGTTCTATAGTAATCATCATTTCGTGATAGTATTCTTTTTACAGAAAATTCGTACATATAATCATAACGATTTCTCTCATCTATCGAGCGTTAGATAATTCTTCCCTTCTCCTATTTTTTCCTCCTTTCCAAATAGCAAACATAAGAGATATCTGGAGATCTTCTACGTGATTGGTTCTCGCGCGGATTGAGGATGCGATTGCCGCATCGAACATATATCTCCTTCATTCTGTCCTCTTCTTTAATGCGACCGATGGTTTGTCATAGGTTTTACCTTCGACGCTATAGTCTCTCTCGAAGAAGAAAGCGAAGAGAGAGAAAGAGAAAAAAGAAAGAGAGAGACAATATGGCAAGGTGGCCCCGCTGGCAGAAAGATAGGTACCTACACCTGAAGTGCCCTCCAAGCTGGCTGACCCAATTCTCTCTTTTACTCTTCGACAACTATCCCACGTTGGTACAAACCAGGCACAGATGCGAATACTTCTGCCTTCTCTCTTTTTAACCCATCCATTCCCCGCATCTTTTAATCCTGGCCCTCTTTCTTTGTGTGAGGCGCGTTTCTCGTTATTTAATTCCATCTCTTTCTCCATTCTTCTCGAATATTGTTCGATAATAATTATCAAAATATTGGACTATTATCGCTTAATTCTCTGTAAATCTATTATCGTTAAATTTCTTTTATCTATTTATTTTTTAATTGAGATTTGAGAGGAGATGCAGAATGTTTATCGTATACTTTACACAATGCTTTCGATTTGTTTGAGAATTCCAATAGCGCAATGAAACTTTGCATATGCACAGATTTTTTTTAAATAATAAAATTTTTTAAATGTTGAAGACAAAAGTAAACAGTTGAGGCGGATTCGAAAAGAAGGAAAAGCAACAGGCGAACAAAACAATGATACATTGCATAACATATGTCAAACATATTTTAAGTTACATTAAAATATATCCAAACTATTAAATTAATTTGAACTATTAAATCGTGTTACATTACACAACTAAATAACTTTGAAATAACTTTGAAATGGCAAGAATATTTACAAGTTTTATTTTTTAATTAATTAATTTAATACATGCATAAAGATCTTTAATTTCATCGATTTGAATTTGTAACCACACATTTCATGCAACATTTTTTTATAAATAAATCTATATAAAATCTATATAAATCTATATAAAAATTATAATAAATATATATAAAAATTATATTAAATAAATCCATAAAAATTTTCTTATTTCTGTATGTGCTTTGTGTACATTTCTAAAAATTCGAGAGATGAATTGCGGAAGTATTAGATGCCGAAATTCGTGTGTCGCAGACTAAGGGAGGATGAGTTTTCGAATAAAAAAGGAATTCCCTCGAAAGGCCTCCGAGACAACGAAATGACAACGCAATCGACGCGGGAAAATCCTAGCGCCCCAGTAAAAGGAAGGTCGAGTATTCTCTCCTGTCCCGGCTACCCCCGCAGTCAGGACCAATCGTTATTGCGTAACCTGCCGGCGGACCGTGTGGTCTTATCTAATCGATAACGACCCGTTGCTTTCAGGTGGTTAAAAATTAAAACAGCTGTTTAAACAGTCTTAATCGCGTTAAAAAAAAATGAAATAAAGGATGGAAAATCGTAGAAAGAGACTGCAATCAAGAAAAGTGACTGCTGCAGTTTCGTTGACTGCTCGGAAAAATGGCGCAACGTGCGTCGATTAATTATTAGAGGGGGAGGGGGAGGGTAATTTTGAAGAATAATGCTGCATTAACATATTTCGCAAAATAAATGCACCTTTTTCGTCCGAGTTTTATCCCCGCTTTTATGCGCATACAAATGAAGTCTGTTGTAAAGTTTTAAATTCGGTCTTACATTTTTCTTAAGAGATCCCAAAATGGACACGTTTCTTTGCTTGTCTTGTATTTTCCTCTGCACCGCTTGCCTTCTTTCTCGCTTCGTGAAGCTCTGAGAAGCGGGTCATAAGTCATACTCGAAACTAACTCACAAGAAAAGTCTCGAAGTTAAAAATACATTCCATTCTAGAATTATACAAATTCTTCGAAACACGATGTACGTTTAGAAAATGGAATTTTCTAATTGATTTTCACAGTTTTTTCCACTACAAGAAATGCCATCGAATCGTTATTTATAAAATAGATCATCTATTTTTATCTATTTTATCATCTATTTTTTAAGAATCATCGCCACTGATAGATACATTCCGGAGTGCGACGAGAGTTTGTAAAGGGGTTAAACGAGACCTCGGGGAGAGACCGACAGACGTGAGAAAGGAAAAGTCAGAGCGCGAGCATCGAAGAGAGGAGAAACTTTTAACTATGCACGGAAGAAAGGAACCCATCTACGAGAGGCAAGACAGGGTGATGTACAATGTGACATAATGTAAATAAGAGAACGGTGGTCGCCTGTCGAGGCTGCGACAGCAGAGGGACACGTCGGCGTCGTCGAACATCGTCGACGTATCGAATCGGGATATCAAGGGGGGTTTTAACGCGAGGGGGTGACCGGATGGAAAAGGGGGTGATCGCGCGGCAAAAGCAATGCCCTCAGTCAGGGTGACCCAGTTACCTGGCCTATATTTATCCCCCTTCCCTCTTTCTTTCCCGCCAACCCAAAATCCACGCGCTTGCTCGCCACCATTTCCTCTCGACTCACCCTCGCGCTTCGTAGTCGCCGTCGTCGTCAATGTCGTCCTCCCAGATCCGTTCTCTCCTTTTCTCTCTCTCTTCCTCCTTTCCTCTCTTTGTCTTTTGCTACGATTCTCCCTTCGAGTCCCCCAGTGCAGAACGCAACTGGGGAAGACTATTATTATATGCGCTCGCGTGTCTTCCAAAATCCAACTATCGTCGCAACCCTTGTTTTCCTCGCTCCTCTTTTCTGTATCCCTCCCCCTTTTCCGACTCCAGAAGCAACTTTGCCGCTCGCGGAAAGTTGGACTCATTACGTAGTGATTTACGAACGAGATAATGGAGCTTGGCAACCATCGACTCGAGGAGGAAATCCGCTTGTATCGCACAAACCCTCTGGTCGAACACGAGCCATTGATCACCGGAGCGGAAGTAGAAAATCCGTTTGTTTTATTCCGTGCTCGAATATTTTGTAAAATTTTATTTTATTTTTAGAAAGTTCACTCGTTTTCCATGTGAATTACGAAAAATTCGAGATATCTGGTTTTACCTGAATCTTAACACGAGATAAAACGTTTGTAATTAACTGCTATTTTGTTTCAGAGATAAAAATACATGTTTAAGTTGAAACTTTATATATTTTAATGAGAGTTTTATCATAAATATATATACAGGGAGTAGATAAAATAATATGAACACTTGAAAAATACACTATACTATACTAAATACTATACTAAATACTATAAAAATACACTTTGTTTATTTGTATATTTTATTAATAACGTGTTGGGCTATTATTTGCCTTTAATACAGCTTCAATTCTCCTTGGAAAAGAACAAGTTTTGAAATACAAGTTTTGAATAGTCCAGTGGAATATTGTCCTATTCTTGTATCAAAATATCTGCCAATTGCTTTAAAGATGTTGAAGGAGGGAATCTGCTTCTTATTCTTTTTTCCAAAACTGCCCATAGTGGTTCGATAATATTTAAATCGAATAATTGTGCTGGTCAGAGAAGATATTAAAGTTCATTTTGCTGTTCAAATCAAGATTGACTTTTCTAGCTGTGTATATAAGTGCGTTACACATCTTGAAAAATGGTATTATCTAATAGAAGAATGGGGCAATATTCCATTGGAGATTATTCAAAAATTGTATGATTCTATTCCAAGGAGAATTGAAGCTATATTAAAGACAAATGATGGCCCAATATCTTATTAATAAACAAATACAGTATTTATTTTTCAAGTGTTCACATTATTTTGTCTACCCCCTATAACTTATATATGACTTATATATGACTTATATATATAACTTATATATGAGAGAAATTTATGCCATTACTAGATTATTTGGTTAAATTTATGTATATTTGACTTTTCTAATGTTAGTGCAAACAATTGATAATATCATTTGATATTGATAAACAGTAATCTAATAACGCTCTCGTAACCCGGTTAATAAACAATTGCACCAACTAACTTCTCATAAAAAGCGCATTCCATAATAACGATTTAACGAAATGGACGAGAATGAAAAAAAGAAGAAAGAAGAAAAGAGAAAGGAGAATCGCACAATTAATCTGGGAAGTCGATCCGCGACGGGGGGGTGGAAAAGATCGTCCAAATACTGGCGGTATAATTGGATTAAATTCCGCTTCGCCCCGAGCCACTCATTTGCCGACCATCGACGTCGTTGTTTCCCGCTCGGTTCTTCTCCCTCTTTCTTTTTCTTTGCTTTTTAATTTTCGCATCGAATCCTCCCTGAAGAGAGGGCACGGTCTCTTCCTGGGATGTTAAATTTATGCGCGGCGCGCCCAGAAACCTCCCAGGAACGTATATAATTACTAACAAGCATATTGGCACGCCTCGACCGGCATATCACGCTAATTGCGTATGTGTACACGGCACGCTAATATCTATCCAATATACCCTTATCATGAATTGAGAGTCGATATCTATCGCGTGCACGATACCGATTCGACAGCCTGTAAATTACGCTCGGTGGATCAATGCGATCGTGTTACTCTATCGAAAATAACAAACGCAACTAGTCAACGAATGAACATTCGTTATTCATCCGATTACTTATCGCCGAGCGATGCGTGCCTACTTATCTCATACGCATGAGTAAATAGAAAAGGGCGCGTTTAATTAAATTTGTGTAACTGTAAATTTTCGCAAAATTGTTTAGAATTCGCGAAGAGTCGGAAGTTTCGGAATATTTTAAATTGTATACTCACGAGACTTTGATATCTCGCGCAAGAAGCAATCAATCTAAATATGCTCGTATCTCTCTGCTTTCGTTCCGACTTTGGAATTCAAATCTACAACTTTAGAATTGGTAATAATATTAATAACGATAGAGGCTGCTAACGCAAATTTGTTAAGGAATTTATTATTAAAATTAAGGTCAAGAGTTTATACCGGGGAATTGGATTGTACGTCCGAGTACTCTCTCATCAATGTCCGATTTTCCGACGATGTATAATAAATCCACAACATAGCAGGGCGAATTTGCAAGTATCGAATTCTAATATTGCTGCCCCCGCTCGCCAATTGGTTGCGCTCCAAATGGTGAGCTCGAATTTTCGGTCGACGAATATTTTCCGCAACGGTATATTAATAGAAAAACATTTCATTTCGCAGATCCGCTATTACTTCCGGTATTCTATATGTGTCCGCTCACACGAGTGTCGTGGATCTGGAATGCGAATGCAATGTGACCACGCATGCAATAATTCGCTCGAGAAAAGAGGTCCAAGGGGAAGAGAGAGCCGGAAAAATGCGAAAAGCAAAAAGGTTTAGGGATTCAATACCGAGCGATTTTCGTATTCGCGCCGTTCACAATCCGTTACTGAAAATCGAAGTCATTGCCCGGAAATTTGACGCTACGGCCCGGCCAGCTGAAATTGAAATCAATAAATAATAAAAAAAAAATTCAAATTAATTCGACGCGCTCATCCCCTCGTATCATTTCATCCTGCAAAGTATTAATTCCATAAAGCATTAAACATCGCGTCAAATTCTAAATTAAATAAAAATAAAAAGACGAGTATAATCGAAATAATTCCATCCAGAGTTTCTTTCTTATCTTACTAATTAAAATTGAAATATAATTGGAGTAAGACGTAAGTTAAAATAACGCCGATTAGCTTCTTACTCTCACCTAATTCTAAGGAATTTCTTCAGATAAAGAAAGAGAACATAATGAATTCTTCCTCTCTTTTTATCTCTTTAAATACAGTCTGCGCGAGCAAAAGATCGTGAGATCATCGGGCGATTTAAAGGAGAGAATCCTTCGCGCTTTATGGAATGACGCGAATCGCACGTCAACGTGTGCAGCTCACTTACAGCTCGATAGAGCCACCGCAGTTGTTGGCAAGACAATTGCCTGGAAGACGGCAAGTGTCACTTTTATATACACAAAGCGGAGTGCACGCGAGACAAAGAGGAGCCTTTTACGCTTCGACGCCTTTTAACGCGCCTTGAATCAAGAATTCACATCGTTTCCACTGAATGAACGACTCGCACTTCGATAATTCGGAGTTTCTTGTTCGCTAATTGCCCTCTAAATTGTTAATTCATGTGTGGGTATAAATTTATTCTTTAAAAATAGCGTAGATGAGACTTATCCTGATTAAAAAAATTATAATTAAAATGACGTAAGAAAAAATTAAGAAATTCAGATTTAGTTTTTATGGTGTATAATATAAACATTCTTGATACAGCATAAGTTGTTACTTTAATATTAGCTATTCAATTATGCAAATATGAAAATTCGAAAATTCGAGCTACTTGTTATGCAATGAAACTTCTCCCTCATCTCTGAATAATATAATAAGAAATATATATGTATATATTATTATATTTCCCTGATCAATCAGTCTAAACTTTATATTTTCACGTTTTCTCACTCTAATTTAACTGAACAATTTGTGTTAATTTATTACAAAGGGAGAGAATAGCTTTCTAGCACTGCCTTTAATAATGCTTGATCATCATTAAATTATGAATACATGCCTGCACGCAGATGAAAAATTGTCATTTAAAAGGATTATCGATTTCTTTGACCGAGTATTTTCACAGCACAATTCTCGGAACAACGCTAATGAAATTTCATAACAAGTCAAGTTTGTGGAACAATGACCGTAAAACTTTTTTCTTTACTTTCTGGTCGCGCTGCAGTTTTCTTCCTTTTTTCGCAACGTTGAAAATGACGAAAAATCATATGCCGGAAATGAAACGCGCAAGAGAATAATATGCATACTTTCAGTTTATCGCGAGAATAAGGCAGAGTAATTTTTTACGTACATGTGGACGGCAGCACGAGAGTAAAATTAATAATGTTATCTCTCACAGAAATTTTACGTCGCTCCCGCGATGTAAAATTATTTGACAATAATAATAACAGTTATAATATAATAATAATAACAGTAACATAGACAATAATAATAATAATATAATAACAGCATACAAATCAAATATTTAAAAAAATATATAAAATGCGTAAAATATCCTCTTCGTGCACATTAAATTAAATTAATTTTACATTAGAAGATTTAATCAATTAATATTCGGCTTAAAATATATAATCCTCGCACATTCAAAAATCTAATTTATAAATCATTAATTATTTCACATATTTCATGATACTTTAATAAAAGTGGAAACAGCGAGAGATATAAATTATAGTTGGTCGTTATAAAATGATAACGATCAACGATAATTTCTCTCGATAATATCTCTCATCGTTTCCAAGATAAAGATAGAAGCAATGCCGACTGCCTCGAAGAGCCCCTAAATGGCCACTAATTTTTGTTTTTATTTTCTGTTAACGTATTATATAGAGGCGAGCTCTCTGTGTACGATGCGGCCTTTCTCGGCCTACGGCGTCGAAATCCCCGGCGTCGTTTTCGACAAAGCCGTATAATTACATTATCTGTATTTTCGACCGTATAATAGGCTTCAGCGGGAAATTCCGGTTTTCGCGTCCCGACAAGGTATTACATCGATTATTGGATATTGCGAGCCAACTCGGCGACCGAATACCGAGCTCATTTTCATTGCGCCACGTCAAACTTGGGACTTAAATCTTTACAGCTCGCTGCTTTTTACATCTGCGACTAATAACGCACTCGCGAACGATTCTGCCAAAGCTAGCTTAATTTTTATAATTCTATTTGATGTATCATGTTCCATACAAGATAAGCGGGAATATGAATTATCTCAATATCATTATCATTTGATCTGAATATATATATATATATATCATTTTATAAAAAAGAGAATAAAGATTACCCCATCTATCCATGTGTGCGAAAAATAAGTTTCATTTTACCAAAAAGAAGAAGAAGAAAGTGCAAATGAAAAATCGGGGTATATTTACTGGGATAGGGGAAGCGGAATGTAGACAAGCTCTATCGCCAAAAGGGATGATAAACGGTCGTGTCGCAAACATCGCGAAGTGAATAATTCTCGATCAGGGCGGGCAGGTTCAAAGCGCGCAGACCGCGATGTCGACGAGACGATGGACGAATTGAAAATGCAAATATGTAGGCAAAGGGAAAGAGGATGTCGCTATCAGCGGCCAACGCCGATGTAACCGCCGTCGACACCCCCGAATATCTACACGAGAATCGGGATACGATGTATGGGTGGATAAATGGCGTGCGATGAATGATGGGCCCGATCTTTTCGGGAAACGCTTGTCGAAGCTGTCGGATTTAAGATGAACGCCAACTTTTATGCGATTTAAATGTCGCGCGTTGTGTCAAATCTAAATGTCAAAGAATTTCCCTCCCCAGCGCGATTTTTCGTAAAATAAAAATTATTTTTTCCATATATCGTGTCATAAAAATTCTTTATGTATTGTGTTTATAAAAATATACGATCTATATAAGTAAGTACAAATTGATATTACGATATTTTTTGTCAAAAAAAAAATAAGCACTTTGAAAAAATTGACAAAGGTGCATCTTTTTCGAGACATTTTATTTTTGATATGTTTGACACAATGCATCTGCTGTTTCTTAATTCCTCGTGTAAAAATTTTTATTATAATTAGATCTATAATATTTATATTTTTGCATAATAAAACGCTTGAAAAAATTTTATTTACTTTTTTTCAAAAACGTCAAATGATTTTTTATATAGAAACAAATATATTTAGAGAATATAAGAAATCGTCTCCGATATGAAATATCTTCAAAGAGGAACCGCCGACGTATTCGGCAACCGCAGGGGAGATTCCTCGCGTTTTCCGAATCGGAATCACGCGCACATGCGGAACGCAACAGTTTGCGTGAAACCTCGGGGAAACGCGTGGGCGAATCGGGTTTCGCTCCAGCTAGATCGCTAGATCCTCTTCACTATCCCTCTTCCTATCTAAAATCGAAACCATCGGCGTGCACGACGTACGATCTCGCGCAATTAATTACCGCAAAACGCATTCATCTCTCCTATGCATTCTTTCCCCCTCTCCCCTCTTTCTCTCTCTCTCCCTCTCTTTCTCGTTCGAGGCTGTAACTGATACACTATCTGCAACTGTAAGCGACTGTTAGATGCAACGCCTGGTCATACCAAATGAATTGATACACCGCGACTATAAAAGCCGTGACCGCCGCGTATATCGAGTTCGTGTATCGAGCTCGTAATAAACGCGGACCGCGAACGAATTTCCAGCGGAACGAAGCGCATCGAATAGCACCGAGTGCTGCTAAGTAACGAGCTCGCCGTTTAAAACACACCGCTGCGCTAAAGTTACGATGGGTGGAAATTGAAGTTGATAAATTTAAATTGTGACCTAGGAGTTAATGAATTAGTAAAAGTGCGTCAACTGCGTGTGTTAATGCTAAGCTAACATTGCGGTGAACTCAAACGTTAAAATTCTGAGAAAAATTCTACGAATCAATCTTTCGATGCATTTCGAATCTTCGTCTCCCTCTCTTTTTTTCTACATAAAATCTCAATGTCTGCATCGAAGATTAAAGATGTATCGATATTGATATGATAACGTTATATATTACACGCAGCAAAAAAAAAATAAATTATATACACAAAATACTCCTTTTTCTCGCTTCTCACTAAAAACTTTTACAATATATAACATGACTTTTTAAAATGCAACATACACGAGTACGTGAAATCGTATCTGATAATACGTAATTGTGTGTTGCAGGGACCACATCGACAATAAACTGCGCTGAATGCAGATGTTCGGGACACGTACGACAAAAAAAAGAGTTATCGAATTTAGCTCATCGACACCGCGGGCGCGGTAAAGCGAAACTCGAGTAATTAATTTAAATCGAATGAAACATTTATACACGTGTATGTACACCGCGGGAGTACATCTACAATGCATTCTCTCGACCGAGTTAAATTAAATTAAAATGATATTGTATCGGTATTATCAAAAGATCCATAATTATCGAAATAACGCATTGAGGTGATGGTAATTATTGTTCTGCTGTATGTCCACGGGATGCTCCACGTTAATTGGCGCGTTTAGTGTAACTGCCATACATATGCGAATCTGTCGCGGTTATCGTTCTATTAAACGCGATAAATACTGACAAATATGTTACATTCTTTATATTTCGTATATCCCTGTATATGCAAAAGAATGTGAAATAATATAAGATAATGACAAATAAATAATTATAATTCCCCATTATAATTGTTTACGTGCTTAATAACAATATTGCTATATAAAACAATATTTTTTTTTATAAAGTCTTAAATATATTGCGAATAAATACCGAGAACATTTAAATATTTTAAGGATATCTTAGACATCTTCGAGATATCTTTTAGACATGCGTACGTTGTCTGAAATTTTGTTATGTCTCACATAAATTTTTTCAAATTTTTTAAATAATGAGAAGAAGAGGATATGTGTATGTGTTACATTTAACTATATTGATTTAAATATATTAGGAAAATAAGAAGAAATAGAAGAGAAGAAGTTACTTTATATTTCTATCCGGCGTTTGCAAATTTTTGTTTAAGTGATAAACTAAATAGATCGTGATTACAACACGGACCATAAACTAAAAACTGTCTCGCAAGAATCGACGATCGGCTGTAAAACACTATTTATACTCGGTGATTCGAGACGAAATCGATGCTTTGTGACGTTCGCGGCGTTCGAACGTCGAAAGTTCAAAAGCCGATACCTCAAAGGCTTACAAATATAAACGGTCTTTGTCGTCGTCCGAAAAAAACGACAACAGGAACGATTTCTTGAAGAAAAAAGCGAAGTAACGCGAAGGAATAAGAACGGAGAGAGTGTAAATCGGTTATGTACATATATATCTATCGCGGCAAAACTTGGGGAGATTTCTGGTAACACGGTTTGACCTCATTTGCGCAGTGATCGCGCTGCATTACAAGCGAGCGCGCGTATCTGCTTGTAAACGCTCACGCTCGCTCGCTATTGAACCGAAATTGAACCGTAACGAATTTCATCATCGTGAACGAACGGGGGATTGACGTTTGAACTTGATATACCTCCTATGTATCCATCTATTCGACGAAGCTACACATCCTTCATAAAGTGCAGGAATATTCCGAGCGGATTCTTTACCTACAAAACTGTTCTTTATGTATAAATCAAAACCGCGCTCCCGTCCACGAAGATAAAAAAATATATATAATATTATATTATAAAGATATATTATATATTATATTATAAAGATATATTATAAAGATAGATTATATATTATATTATAATATTATATTATAATATTTCGCGAAAAAATAAACTACCTTCCGAAGTGGTAAATTTGCACTTTGCATCGGCATACTTATGCTTGTCACAATTTCAGTCATTTCAACGCTTATGGGCTCATACTTCAACGCTGAACAGAGGATACAAAGACTATGAAAACAATTTACACATACATCCTATTTAATCTTGTTTTCGTGTTACAGTTAATTTTACAGTCCAATAATGTACAGCTGTTTACCTTTATAGAAAATGTTTGAAATGGTCTGACTGCAAACCAGTAGAGTTTCTCCAACTTTCAAAGTTTCTATTTGCGAAAATTCCTATTCCTATATGTTGAGAAAGTATTTCAATGTTGGCAATGAATGAATTTTTGAAAGATTGAGAAACTCTGATACGATTGCAGGTTTGCATTCAGACAGAAGGTAGCAATTTCGAATATTCCTTATAAAAATAAACAGCTGTATATTATTAGAATGCAAAACTCGGCTATAACTAGAAAACAAGAGAGATCAAATAGGATATTTATATAAAATTTTTTATGTTTCTCATACGTTTCTCATAAATAATGGTGACTAAAAATTTTTTCTTTTCTGTTTTATACACACTTTATGAACTAACGTAAATTTTTAAACATGCGAATTAAGAAATTGAATGAAAAACACAGATGATAAATATTAAAAAGACCGAGAATATATGTGTACGTATATGATACAGTATACGTATATATACAGAATATATACATATATGTATAACGGCTGTTTATATATGTCAATATGCTTGAAAGACGTATGAAAATTGGAAGGGTGACGTTAAACGATCCGTGAATTGGCGGCAATGTCAAATTATTCATGATAGCTGCGTTTATAGCCACTACCACGTTCTACTGTATACATACGTGTATATATGTGCGGATACTGATAATAAATTACTCTTATGGGACATATACATATCTTATATACGTTGCATTTTTATTCATCTAAATCTTTATATTTTGGACACCTAACAAATCGCAATTAGATATCGTAGAATTGCACCGTCAGCGTGAATCCCAGATAATTGGAGAAATTCGCGAAGAACATGCAAAAAAATGAGAAGCAAAATCGCGCGGCGAGAAAACGCGACGGAATAAAGTGTCTGTCAACGTTGATTGCTAGAGCATAATAAACGAAAGCGCAGAGACATTTTTCGTCCTTGTGAGACATTATCTCGGCGTCTATTTTCCTGTATTAAATTCGTGTCTTTCGCACTATCGTCGTTCACCCCAATTAAATGAAATTTCACAGCTGTTAACGCGCTAATATCGATGGATTCCAATTAGTGCGGTTCGATAATTCGAGCAAAAGAGTACAATCGAGACGCACTCGTACTAATTACGCTATTTCGGCGAACAAAAAGCTTAGCGACGTTACTTTTACAAATGAAGTCGGATGGTCAAATGAAGTTGGGTGGTCTCTTTAATCTTTGGTCGAGAAATGCGCTTGATCGAAGAACGACAAAAAAAATAAAACACCGAGGTGAATCACTGAAATATCGTAAAGTAAAAATTGCGTAGAAATAAACGAAAAATATTCGTTTGAATGATTGAAACCGAACAAACGAGAAAACGTCACTGGAATTCGCGAGAGGGTTAAAGGATCGTTGATGAGCATTTCTCGTATCTCAAGTGCCTAATCGAGTTGCTTGCAGCTTTTCCACGAAGGACACTGGAGTTTATGTTCGCGAAAATGCGAGGAGAAACGCGCGATGCATCATCTAATTTATCGGATCCTAAGAAAAAATAAGATTAGCATCGAACGGAAATAGAGAACGATCAGGGAAACACTACAAGTCAGAAAGAAATCTGTTTCCAGCTCGTTCCAGAGAATGATTTCTGGAGCACGACACTCATTCGGCGATTTAAAGGATCCAAAAATGGAAACATATGTTCGCCGCCGTTCGTGAAGCAGATTACGTAATTCAAATATTTGACTCAATACTAAAATATGGAATATTTGATCTCTGTGAAATGTATATTTATCTTTTCTCTTTATCCAAAATAAAATTATAGAATTTTTTAATATTTTTATTCAATATTTTTGAAATTAATATGTAAGTATTACATGCATTCGTAATATTCCCCTATACGTGAAAATTTATACACATCATATATATATATAATATAAAGAGAATTTATCTTACATTACAAAATACAATAAAATCTCGACATTGTTAAGAAAAATTCGCGCGAGAGGATTTTAAACATCTCAAGACTCTTATTTTTAATAATACAACAGCGGATAAAATATGTACTTTTTTACAATTGCATGTACATAAATACGGCGCAGAGAGAAGCAAAGGACTCTTCGAAATAACCGGCGGTTGCCCTGTCGTCGCCGGCGCGACAAGCAGGGTAGTTTATAACGGGGGTAGCTTATTCGCTCGCCGTCATGTCGGCGGCGGTGATGGTAAGGAGGGATGAGTACAACTCACCTCTCTCTCGCATAGAATCGATAATCGAAAAAAGAAGCGTGTATATATACACGTACGTTAACGCGATGACGTCACATGAGTCACTAGACGAAATTAAGGGAGCCTCCGGTCTCCATCGTAAAAGCGCGGACACGAATCGATTTGAGATGCAACGCGATACGCCTATAATATACCCACACTGAGAAAAAATCTGGTTGCATTAATTCGAAATCTGGTAGATTCAACCAGTGTCTGTTGAAAAATGGACGAATCAGAATTCCTTTAGGAATTACTAGATGAGTATGATTAATTTCTGTTAAATTTACCAAATTTTCTTGATAATAATACTAAATTTACAAAAAAAAATGGCATCACTCTGTCCATGTTTAGTTAATATAACAAGAAGTTTTATAGATTCAACTAGAAAATACTAATCAAATTCTTGTAGTAAAATCTATTAAACTAGTTCTAGTTATAAGAAATCGAGTCTTATTGTGATAACTAAAAATTCTGTTTGGTTTAATCAAAATGCCTTCTATCAAATATGTCTTGTTGGTACAATCAAACGATTTTTCTCAGAGCAGCGGCGATGTTCGCGTAACGAACGCGAATCCTTTGTACCCCGTCAGCGACGCGTTTCGTTTCGCACGTAATTAATCCTTTACAACCGGAAAATTGCGAAGCGATCAAGTCGCAGGCAGAGCGACGTGCAACGTGACCGGCGCGGCGTTTCAAAGATTTCATTGTCTTGTTTCTATTAATGTCGGGGCGAAATTAACTGTTCGATACTCCAGAACGAATCGCGCTTATTAACCGTTCGCATAAAACAATACCCACGATTTACCCAACGTGTCTTTGAATAATCTAAAAAAATGTCTCGTTCGAATTAAATATTACAGTATTTGTGAATTAAAAAATTTTATTTTTACATTATCTTTTCTGCAAAATCAATATGTACAAATTTCCTTGGAATGTAATAAAAATTTTTGGAGGGTTGTTTCTCAATCTACGATGTAGCCACGTCAATTCAATGAAGCACCAGTATTTATATTCGTAAAAATAAGACTGCATAGATAAAAAGGTATCGTGTTATTAATTCACATTTAAACTTATAAATGAAAACTTTTAGCTACGTAAATACAACACATCTCCTTTCTAAAAGACATATTCATTTTCTCTTCGTTAAAAATTTTATAGTCTCACACGCTATCCCCAACTGTCGTTAAAACAGTAAAATAGTTTACATAAACTACCCCTCCCATTTTCTCTCTCTCTTTCTTTTTTTATTCGCGGTTTATCCACTTAATCTCTCCGAGAGAAAAAATAAATGCGCGAAAATCGAGTCAAATCGATTTCGAGCCGCGGAACGTTTTGACACCTCCGCCATTCGGGCGAGGCTCAAGGGGTCCTTTCTCCCATCGGGCATCGTTTAAAACCTAACTCGTGACGTGTAAATCGTTCAACGCACCGTGTAACAGGGGTGGAATGGTGCGTGCGCTGGCCCTGGTCGCCCATTGTGAGTCCGTGTGTAAATATATAGGCAGAGGAGGGAGAATCGATCGGCGGGAATTTGTGGGCGGAAGCGTCAGCGGACAGAAAATGCCATGTGCGTGTGCCTGCGTGTATGTGCGCCGAAACGTTTAACTTGGCCGACATGTCGACGCGAATGAGTGTACAGCGCCTTTCAAACACGGTGATCAACGGGACACCGTCGATCCTTGGCCCGCCGCCAAAATCGGGATATTAAGTTAGTATCAGCGATTCACTCGCGAATTCCCCGCATTATCACCGTCTGGAATGTGATCGCTCTTTCGCGAACGTGAGCTGCAAATTGAACCTACATGCATTTTACATTCCTAGCTAGAGTTAGTGCCATGAGAATTTAATGCCTAGGTATTTTAGTGCTTAACAGATATCGAACCTTATCTGATTTCATTATTTTATCGCGTTAAAATCACTGCAAATAATGAAATTATAAAATAATCGTTCCGCACATTATAAATATTTATGATCATATATTGATAATATTAATGATATTCATAATATTAATAATATTTATAATATATTTATGCTAAACTACATAAATAAATATGTATTTCTTTAAACATTAACAACCAAAGTACTTTCTGTATGTCAATAAATTTATAAATATTTTAAAATAGAAATAAAGAAAATAAAAATTTTTGATATAATATAAAGATTATTAAATATCATTAAATATTATTGCCTTCTTATTCACGTCCATTAAACGCAAACGTGTAACGGACTAGACGATAACGTGATAAATTTATTGATAGATATGAACGGAAAAATGTCGTAAAATTGCAGCGGCATGTTGTAAGAAATTAAAATCTGCCAGAGCAAGCTATCGGACATGTAAGACGCTATCAATAAGAATACGCCGACCGGCATATATAGAAGAAGTGATAGACGGAACAAGCGACCCTAGTCGACCTCAACATGTCTCCTTCCATCCCCTGGAAAACGTATCAGTGTCAGCTTCAAGAAAGGCCATCCTTTCGTGTCGGATAGTGTATCGATAGACCGTCGTTCGATGTATCGCAATTTTACACCGTAATTTTGTCCCACAGACACGGTGTATATATCTGCACGTTCTCTTTTTCTCTCTTATATAAATTACTTTCTATTATATTCCACAAAATATATTCCCCGTATTCTCTCCTCCCTCTTCTTCATCAAGTCCTACATTTTTTGACAAATTTTAAATGAATTTTTCTGAGCCGACATTTTTTTAGACGTCATCTTTTCTGACAATCTTCTTTAACGCTCGATTTTCAATTCATCTTTGTAAGTGAAATTTACAGTACAATTCTACTGAAATCTGTAGAATAAAAAATAAATCTGTTCAATAAAAAATAAATAGAAATTTTGCGTGTTATCTTTTTTATTTTATACAATGACGTATACACGACAATTAATTTGTATACTCAATGATGACGATGCGTTCGATACGGTTGCGGACAGATTGCGACAGCTAGTCGCCGCAATCTTCGAAGTCGGTGCGAATCGATTTTCGAAGATTGCGGCGACTAGCTGTTCGAGAGTTGTTCGTACTATTCCCGCGGGACAGCAGCTGCCGCCGAAGATACCCTCGCGAAGTACCAAGTCGAGAAATAGACGTTATTTCTCGGCCGAGAGAAAATTTTTAGCGGGGTGACCTGCGCGACTCGGGGACCAAAGTTCCTAATTTTTATCGCAACAGGGAACGCCGCCGGATGAAAAGCCGCATAAGGTTCGTCCACTGCTCCCAAGACACGTTTCCCCTACACTTTCGTAACTGTCGTACGAGCCGGCAAACAAGTCCGCCGTGTCACGAATGGCGCCTGTCTCGCAAGACGCCGAGCTATACTACTAGTCTGACCGCGTGCAGTTGAAGAGCGGTAAAAAGTGTCGGAGCGTCAGTCGAGCGACAAGTACGAGTTCCGACATTGTTTTGCTCCCCAACTCAAAACTCACACCGTGTCCTATGAAGCTTATGATTAATATTCTGAAGAAGTGATATTGGTAATTGATAAGAAACGCTGTAAAATATAGAGGGAATTTCAATAGACTCTGTAATCATAATGATAGGTCGATCATATTTCCAATAAATAATTCTAGTATAACTTTTCGTGACGAGAAAAACCGAAAAAAATGAATTTAGCGTTTAGCATAAATTAAAAATTGTACGCACACAGATTAATTCAAAATTTTTAATATTTCTCGATGTTAATTTTGTCTCCATTTTAGAGAGAGATTGATATCTTTTATTCGTTTGTTTTTTTTTCTTTCGACGCTGATGTTTCGAATTTCTCGCAGCTTTTTCCGGCGCATAAATAATGTACACTTATACGAGGCATTGCAACGACAATGCAACCACATTCACATGCAAGTGCGTCCTTAATTTCCGCAACGATTCGCTGCAACGTTTCTCGCCGCAGTCATTCCCACAAACGGCCTCTTTTGTTCTCTCATCGCGAGGTGCCGCGATAACGCTTATCGAACAACACAGATGTTCCTGAACAGGCGAAGAGGCGCGAGCTTCTCTGATTCACATCGACCTTTGAGCACGTTTCCTGACTTAACATGTGTCAAATGCAATTTCACTATTGCAAATGACTATTGCAAATCTGCTCCATCAAACTTTGAAGAATTCAAAGTTTTATTATGTCGATCACGCGAGCGCTCTTCAAATTATTTAAATATTAATTCCTTGAAAAATTACCTAATTCTTTGTGGATGGCATGTATTTTGAAGTAAAATTAAATCAATAAATAATATAGTTATTTTATAATAGCCATTGCACGTTAATATCAAACTGATTTTAAGAGACAACTGTTACGAAAAAAAGTAGGAAAATCACTATACCGTGTCCCGATGAGATTTCTATAGAGATGCAAATCTTTTGGCAAGTTTTCCGCGATGGCTCTGATGACTTTCCAATGGCTTCCAACCACCGTCGTTTTCTTGCGACTGCCGCACTTAGGCGAACCGTGATTTCCCTTCATGACAAACTTGTTCAACTCGCGGAAACTTACGGAGCTTCTCAGATGATATTCAATTATTTCGGAACTCGCACATATCCGTGCGTTTCCACCCATGACATTTCACACTATTTAACCAAAGACAATTTACATGCTAGTATGAGCGACATATACAAGATGTCAAAACGTTTTATAATAATTTTAATCAATTTCAGAATTAATAGATCTATCAATTGTAGCATTTTAGTTTTTATTTGTTTTTATCTTGTTTTTTTCTTTCTTTTATATTTAGACTGTTAGAATAATTAATTTAGCACATATAATAATTATTACTTTGTTTGATTTTAAACATATCGAACAAATCATTTTGCGCGTTTCTTCAAAATATATTTTTTCTTTTAATTTCTTATTCATTGAGAATTTATTCTAGATATATCATCTCTCTCTCTCTTTATCTATCTCTCTAACACTATTTCATGTCATTATACGTGTCGGAAAATTGAATGTAACGGACGACACTGGACAATGGACGTTTGATTGATATTGCGGTCGTGACTTCGCGCCAAGTTCGAGTATCGAAACGAGACACGATGTCAGATTCGTTATTCGTTGCTGTAAATTTCGAATTCCAACCACGTCCTATCGTTGATCAGGACTTGCGCCGCCTTTCCTCTTGCTATTCGTCTTCTCAACAGCGCTGTTCTCCTTTTCATCGCTCGACGATCATTTTCTCTCAACCCTCTGCAAAAGTATCCCTCCCCACCAAAAAGCAACTCGACGATGTCGCTCTATCGTAATTGCATCTTGTCTCTCCATAAATAACAAAAACGAATTGTTATTTGCAAACAAAATCGATTAAATTACCCGCAAAGCAGAAGCTTTCTTGATTACATCTTATCTTTACATTAATATTACTTTCATTTGACGAGATATGTGTTCAAATATATAATGTAATTAAAGATTAATATCTCCATACAAATGTAGTAACTAAATATAGCGTGATTTCCCTCTCTATTCGAAAAAAAGAAGCGCAACGAATCGTTTTATCGGAGGGCAAGTCGATGATCAGGATTGCAAAGAAGAAGTTTCAAAGGCACCAAAAAGGGTACGCCATATATAGATATATATCTCATTAAAAGTTTTCCTCTATCTATATTTTATTTCATCTTATACTGTATTGATCGACAAAATTCTCCGGGCGCACACTCACAATACCTAGAATGTGATATTATTTTTACGCTTATCGCGGAACAGCGAGCTGGATCTATGTCGGAATTGCGGCCACAGACGTGGCTTTCTTCTCTCCTTCGATAGATTTTCCCCCCATAGACGGGTGAATTAATTTAAGTAGCGACAACACGTACAGCCTCCCGGTCGAGAGACGAGGCGAAGTGCCCCGTTACCGTCGTCGGAATGATTGAATTAGCGTATTCGCGTTGACGCGCTCGCAGCGACGACATTTTGAATCGTCGGATTCCTATCGGAGTAATTTCGAGGCTTGTTCATTGCGAGGAGAATCTTTCCGCGCGCGGATTACAGATGGAATTTTAAGCATATCACATTTTCATGCAGTATCTCAATAAATCTTGATGGTAATGCCAAATTTTTTTCCTCCAATTATGACCTCAGAAATCTTTAAGTTTGAGTTATAAGCGATTTATATATTATTTGCGATTTATATTTTATTATAAAAATGCAATTTATATTTATAAAAATTATTATTTATTATTATTATTATTTATAAAATGATATTTTATAATATCTTTGCAGCACACATATACATATTTCAATTTATAATTATTTGTAATATAACGTTAGAAAAATTAAATATTGTTTTTTGTGGAAATAGTCGAATTTGACGTTTAAATTTAAAATATATCATGTGTTCTACACTATTTTATTTTCATTTATATATCATTTATAACATACATATTATTTACAATATATGTGTGTGCTTGTATGTGTTTAATGAAAGGTATCAAAGATGGAGACGGTACGTCTTAATGTTGGAAAATCCACTTTCAGAATCCTGATTTTACTTGATATTTGACTAGCGTGACTCGTCTCGTTGTACTATAACAAAAATTTACTTTCTCCCATGTGATCGTAAAAATTTCTTAGCGAGGATTACTCGTCGGAGATAAAGAAAAAAAGAACATTGCGCGATGCACCCTCTGGCACCGCGCCAGACGAGGGGATCATCGCGATTGTCACCGAGAAAAAAACAAAGAGAGAAAGAGCCAAAGAAGAATGCTAGAACAATTCTCCCCTCTGTACACGAGACGTTTAAAAAAACCGCAGCTTTCACAGCGCGCGCGAGCGCTTTTTTTACCTTGGAGTTAATAGTGGGGAAAGGTGACAAACGGCCAATATGCCGTTGACTGCGATTGCTTTCCGTAAAGCCGACAGCAATCGCGCTCTCGATAAATGACAGAACTCTTAGGGAGCTGAGGGTATTCTTACGAAGAGATCTCTTAGTGAAACAATTATTTTTACGTTTTTATTTTTTTCATACGACATTTTCGCAATAAGACAATGTTAAACTTTATTAATAGAAGACTTATAAAAAACGAATGTAGACGAAAAAGTTAAGGCAAGATAAAAAGTTAATTGAAAAGATTATTTTTTCAAACGGGAGTAAGATGCTGACGCTACACACAAAAAATCTAGCATGGCAACTTTTTTCGCTTGTTTTACACAAGCTCGCATCTCTTTCTCTCTCTTTTCTTTTCGATCTTTTCTCTCTCGCGTCACCCTCGCCTCGTTTTTGTACGAGCGTTTTTAGTCACCAGGGGCCAACTTTCTACGCTCTCTTACTTTTCTTCGGGACGCAAGAGGGTAACAGCAAGACGGGAACATCGCGTTAGTTTTCTCCTTTTTTAGGCTCGAGGAAAGATTGCTGCTACTTGAGAGAAGAAAGAGAGAGAGAGAGAGAGAAACCTGGGATAAAGATCGGGATAAGTGAGAAGAAAGAGCCTATGGAGAGACAGAACGAGAAACAGAGAGAGTAGGAGAAAAGCTGCTTCGGAGAGAGAACTAGTTCCGCGCGAATGGAATACTGGATCAATATCAGTAACCGAGAAGCTCGTTCTGCCTCTTTGGACCAAACTCTTTTGGCCTCTCGCGTCCTATCTGGCGTCTTTGACAAGCGTACGAAAAGAGATTCTTCCTATTCATTCCTCCTCTCATTCATTCCCTCTCCTTCCGAGCGACCAATGATTTAGCGAAGACGACACAACGAGATAAAACAGAAACGGAAGCGTACAGCACGCTATTGACTTTCTGTAACTGAAACGCGAAATTGTTGAAGAATTTGACAGTCGCTTTTTAAATTTCAAAGAATATTACAATTTTATTTACAAATTCTAGTCTATTATATATATCTTTTTGGCTCTTATAATTTTCTTATTTTCAATCTATCTTTTTTTATTGACTTTAAATTACTAAAATTTTTATTTAAATATTGGAGTCTCAAAGATACTTAATGTTAAAAATTATCTATTTTTGTTCAATGTAAATATCGCAAATATTATCTGAAAAAGTCTTAAATTTCGACAGAGAAAGCTTTATTACACATATTTATCTAGGATATATTGTGCAATATATATTAATGATAATAATGATTAAACAATTTGCGAGCCTGATACCTGCACGCAACGCACGCAAACGCTCGTACATATAAAGAGACGCTCATTAAGAAATCCCTACGTCCAAAGTGAAGACAAAGTGCTGACGGGAAAAAAAGATTATTGCTAGTTTTTCGCACGAAACTTGTTTTCTTCGTTTTCTCGCCGCGTACAGGGCGCAACTTTTTCCACTTGTCTCAAGTTTCGAATAGCCTGCCCGACACGTTCGAGGTTGCAACTGCGTGCAACGCCTTACGGTGTTGCAGCTGCAATCAGTCGAGCTCGACGTCGAGCACGTCTCTAGTTTTAGAGCTCTCGGTTTCTTTTTTTTTTTTTTTTGTTTGCTGCACTAGCTTTTCCCTAACTACCATTATAAACGGTACCGCCTCAGACTTTCTCAGATCTTTCGCTAAAACGTTGCATAATTGTGCGAATTACGGTCACGCTTATGAATAATTGAATGGAATGTTTCTGATTCTCAAGAAAGAAAGATAAGTCCTTTTTATTATACATGAATATTCAATCGTTCGCAAATGAATCGCCATTAATTTCTATCCGTCATCTAACGAGCCCTTTGTCCGCGCTTTAATTTGTTCGCAAGATTTGCAAACATATATCGAATTAACATATTGTATATGTATGCGTTGAATTCTTTTCCAAGTTAATAACAATCGGACTTTGAATGCGATAAATGATACAGAAACAGTTCTACCTTCTCAGTCCGTTTATAATTATCGTCTTTTAATTTTCTTTTAAATAAGTAAATAATAAATAAGTAAATAATTTTAAATTAAAATGTCAATCACACATATTATGTCACGCATGATATAAGTCATTAATAATAATAATTTCTTGATTAAAAGAATTATTTATTTTTCGATATATATATAAAAAATAGATTATAATTCTAGATCAATTTATATGGATTAAACAAAAGGCGAACAATTATTGAAAAACCTAGCAAGAATCATGCAATTGCAATTGCCGATACAAAAACGGCGCAGAGACAGTTATAACGAGGAAGAGATTTCATGCAGCATATGCGGAATTAAGTCAATTTAATTACGTACTACTTTAAATAGAGCCACTTACGAAACACGGTCGGCTATATTCGCAAGGTTTATGAATCGATGTTGCATGAGATACGCAGCGTGTTTAGATACACATAATCGACCAAAGGGAGGATCTAAATGCGCCGACAGTTAATTATCGTTTTAATTATTACTCCTCTTTATACCTATTTAAGCGTTCGATCAATTTAGAAATCACAATCTCCCGCAAGTGTACGGCTCTTAACGTTAATGGCATTATTCAATACATTATCCAACTCGATTTCTCGACGTAATCTGAAAAATTCTATTTAAACGAATGCAAAAATAATAAATCGCTCCGATTTGGCAGAAGCTCGATAGTAAATTCTCAAGTTATCCCAATTCTCTCGCAGCCTTGGATTCTTTGCCAAAATAAAAATTATCGAATCATGAATGATCGTTATTATTTTTGATATGCGGAGCAAGTGAATAGCAATGATGAGGTGCCAACTTCACAGACGTGAATAGCAATGTTATTATACGACAGATATTTCCCAAAATATTTTTTCCAATCAGTAATTTGCGTATTATCAAAAGAATTAATAGCAATCCAAAAATTGCAAGTCTGACAGTTCTTAAGAAAAGATGCGTTATTTATTTTAATTACTTAAAGCTATTTTAAAATGTCTTTTTATGATTTTTTATAAATTTATAGTTTATAAATCTCTCGACGAAGAAAACCAGTCTTCTTTCGATGTAAACTTTGTGTAAAACAAAGAAAATGCATGTACTTTGACCGCCATTGGATAAACGATTCTGATAACATACTCGGCAGCTCAAAGCAGGGAAAGCGATGGCGTATCGACGCTAATATGAGGATGAAGTATTCATGGTATCTCGACACCTCATGCGTTTCCCCAGATAAGCAGATATTCGCATTAACCGCGCGCGTATACAAGCGTGCGTAAACGCATGTGTAAACATGCGTAAGCATATTCGATGGCAATTAGCGTACATCGGACCGATTATATGGATAACGATACATCTTTACAAAAGAGGGAGAATGATTCGAATCAAGAATCAAGAATTATGCAATCTCGCAAAATGCAAAATATGCAAAATATTTAATCAAAATGCGCAGCAGACAAATGCAAAATATTATTTATGCAAGTATTATTTTCGCCATTATGGCTAAGCGAATGTAAATAATGTAACACGAAGAAATGGTATGCGAATTGGCAGTTTCACAAATCTAATCTCAAGTTGTTAGCTCTTAATTCGTAGTATATAATTTTCAATATATGATTTTTACAAATTTATATCATCATAAATTTTTATTATCAGTGTCTTATTCACCAGCAATACAATCTCTACTCCCGTTAATTTTTCAATTACAAAATATATTCTATTTCTTTTTTATGAAAAATAAAATTATGTGATAATCAAATAGTACCTATATTAAACAAAAAGAAAAAAAAAAGGAAAATTCTCTCAAAATTTTCTTAAATCTTATTTTATAACAGAAATTTTCCATTTGAATACTTTCCTCAAAGTAAGATATTGTTTTAGTAACGTTGCAAAATACAGATGTTTCACAATTAATAATTACGATCATTTGATACAACATACAATACTAATGCAACTGAAATCAATTAATTTTTCAATCAATTAACGACAAATATCTAGTCTACAAGGTATTCCATTTAGATAAATTACAAATCAATATTATTGTATTTCTTGTCAATAAATAAGAATTTTTTTGGCAAAACTTCCTGATCATTTTCGAGATGTCACTTTTTAATATGCCAATATAATGCATTTGCTGTTTTTTAATTCTTTGTATAAAAATTTTGTATAATAATTTTAATGTAATTAAATCTATATATAATATTTATATTTTTATAATAAAACATTTGAAGAAAAAAATTTTATGTAAATTAACATAAAATAAATTTCCTAATGGTAGCACTTTCTGGTTGTGATGTAAATAAAGTGACATTAATGTAATATAAATTTATATATATAATATAAATATTTGACTTAATTAAAATGAAATCACCAAATTTTTACACGAAGAATTAAAATAGCAAATACATATACATGATAGTGATATATTAACAAATAAAATATCACAAACACGCGATGCATTTTTTGAAATTTTGGCAAAGCCAGATGCTTATTTTTTTGACGAGCAATACGATAGGATCTATATGAGATACCTTGTATGTAGATACCTTTATATTTATCTCTCTCTCTAACAGATGAGATTCAAAGACTGTATATTCCGCAGAACATATAGCTATAATACCGATACCGAACTGAGTAAGTGAAATACGTGAGGATCTCAAGTAGTGCGATATTGAGATCGGAAGAAACGGCGCATAAAAATCTACCATTTCTCCATCTGCGATGGAGAGCTGCGATGGAGGGTTCACAGATAGGACCCGCGCTCCAGTTATTATCCCGCTGGTCCACGTCGCGGAAGCTGGAAACTTTTCAGAACGCCTTATGCACGCGATAGTATAGTTTAAGCCGTGATCGTAACCCGTCTCGTCATCCTACCAACTGCGTCCTCTTTTCTCCCTTCCTCCCCCTGCCCCCTTCCTCTGTGAGAGGAAGAGGCTGTGTTTCACACTCGCGTGTGTAGCACTCGCGTAGATTTGCAATCGTAACGGCTCTACATGTGTATATGTGTCTATAACGCTCCTATATTGGCGTCGAGTAGCGACCGAGCGAGGGCAATCTCGCTATTGATTGCACCTTGCATCCTACCCGACCGACCCCCACGTCGCCTCCCCACCCGTCCACCCACCGTCCCAACCTATTTCACCCTGCCGCCACTCTACCCCGGCCACCCCAATTCCATCGTCCTGGTCCCTTTCAATCCGCCACCAGCATCCAGCCGCCACCGCCCCCTCCCTTTCTCTCGTCCTCCACCCCCTCCTTTCGCGCGACCCCTCTCGAAATAACGATGCCTATTTTTGGTAGGATATCGCGACAGCCCGGTACCTGGGCTAGCTCCAGTTCTCATTGCGGTCCTCTCTTTCTCTCGCTCTCTCTCTCTCCCTCCTTCCCTCTCTCTCTCTCTCTCGCGCGCTCTCTCTCTTTCTCTCTCTTTTGGACATCAATCTCGTTAATTAATTCGTCTCTATTAGAGTATCTCCGGTGACATAGTATTGGGATTGCGGCTGCGTCGCGACATTCAAGCGTATTCTCGCGGAGTCTCGGGCGTCGATACATGCGAGCACTTTGGTCCATAAGATAGACATGTCTGAATCATTTTCAAAATAGAGGAGCTAAAATATTGACGAAAAATTTTATAATAATATGTTTAAAATTATACAATTTACACGACGATACTAGTAACAGTATCTTTTTTTATAATAATACATTTTATTTTTATATGTTCATAAAAATAAACGCATGCGTAATATTTCTTAATTAAATTTCTTTTCCTTTAAGAAAATTTTATTTAAAAAATTAGCAGTTTATGAAACTATAATTCATTATCGTATAATGAAGAGCAGCTATAGTTTCAAAGCGTATATTTGACCGACGCTAGTTTGTTTTCCGTGAGAAACTCGCGGATGTATGTACATCATGTTTAAACTCAGTGTTCAAAATTCGTCATTAGATACACTTATCGGATTATGACACAAACTCAGTATCGTTAGGGTCAATCTTGAAAGCCTTTGAAACTTGTTGAAGAAAAATAATCGTTCTTATGTATATATACTCTTTTCTGTGATAAAAACTTTTCCCTTTCACGTATGATGAATATATTCGTTGAACGAAAAAGTGCACAATGTCTTACAGGTGAATAAAATCCGCCCATGATAATAGAATTATTGTTGCCAGCGCGAAATAGACATCAGAAAAAATATATCTCTTTAACGAAAAATCATCGATTAATTCATTTACGCGAGATATCGCGAAAAGATACACGCTGTTGACAGCACGGTATTCTTCGTGTAATAATCTCCTTTCCCCTCGATTTTACATGGAGATTCTATTTAAGCCGGAAAACGATAATATAAGGTTTCCGAAACTAATTTCCAATTCGTCGAACAAACGCAAATTGTTACGACGCGTTTTATGTAATTAGAGCGTTTTATGTGGAACTATGCGTGGATGATAATCGTGTAGATGATTGCCTCGATTTGCTCGTCCGCCGAATTAAATCGAAATCATATAATTTCATTAAGAGCACGGCGTGGTAACAGGTTCGATCCCAGGCTCTTCCATCCCGTGCTTTCCTCTCCCGGGCTCTAGAAACGACGTTGTCCTCTCCTTGTCTTCCACAAGGATCGATACTCTCTCGTCCTCCCCCTCGTCGGATAGACAGAGACCGAAGGGAAACGCCTTAATGTCTTGCTTACCTTAGGACCGATAAGGACACCACCTTCTCTTCCTCCTCCTCCTCCTCTCTCTCTCTCTTTCTCTCTCTCTTTCTCTGTCGCTCTCTCTCTCTCTCTCTTTCTCTCTTTATCTATAACATTGGCGCCAAGTAAATAGATCCACCCAAAATCGTGCGCCTGACATCGTATCCCGGAATTTCGTTCAATTCCATTAACCGATCCGTGATCGCAAGCTCGCTCTCTATCTCGTCGCCGGGCGCTTAATTCGATCTGCATTATGAGATCCTAAGGGAAACGCGGTAATTTACAAAATCGATCCATTAATGGGATCCCGTACAAATTACCTTGCGCATGCCCCGCCGGAAATCTTTCTTCCATCCCTTTCAAGACTCTAACGATATTTCAATTGCACGCGATGTGCCTTCCCAATTATTTTTTATATCCGATATTGAATAACTCGATGATGTGAAATTTCTAAATTAAAATTCTGCTCAAATATCCCTTGAGATAAATTGATAATATGGATATTTCATTTATTCGGCCAGAAACCAACGTTTATTAAATAAAATTCATAAAAAAAATAGATCGAAAGATCTTATTGTGCAAAGCATATATTACTAATCATCCTATAGATGTGCGTACCGATGATGTAAGGGATAATGCAATTTATCGATCATAACCGTAATGATGATCATTTTCCGTTTCGTTCAAATGACAAAAGCCAATATCCATCAATTTCAGAAGAGTATAAAGGTAGAAAATGTCCTCTGTGCCGATTCTCTCGAAGAGATATTTGGCGAGAGACCGTAGGGGAGGAACTCCGGAAGAAAGCTCGGAAATTACGAAAGCCGGTGTAATCGATGGCCGTTTTTCGATTGATCTCCCCGAGGTTCGGCTCGCTTCACTTCGAAACGTACGTGCCACTGATGTATCGGAGTGGGACAATTTGTTTTCCGTATAGACTTTTTTTTTATACCGTTGCACGACCGTATTTTGCCGACGACACGTTTTATGACGCGCACTTTATCGCACTCGATATCGGAGTTTCAGTTGCGCGCGGAAGAAATGCCATCGTCTAAATTCCCATCGATTCGATCGTCGACTAATTTTGATCGGGAGTCCATTTCTGAACGGGAAAAAAATTGACAAAAATTGAAGCTCGCTTTGTTGCGGAATTTTTTCGAGAAGAGAAATTCGAAAAAAGATTTAAACATACACCATATTTATAAAGTAAAACAATGATCGGAATAAAAGTGTCTCTTCTCTCTTTATATCATCTTTTTGTTCTTATTTTTATATCTTTATTTATTTAATATAAATAATTATATTAAATAAATAATTTTTCTCAATAATCTTAACTTTTCTCTAATTGTATTTTATTTTATTCTTTTATTTTCTATAAGAGAATTTCATTATTTGTCGACGTCGTATTTTCCTATTTTCTCGACAGATAACGCATAAATCTTGGCGCGTGCCGTGGTAAGTTGATCATCAATTCGTCAAATCGCGCGGTATTCTATGATTTTCAAGTAAATTCATCGACAAAAGTGTATCAATGCGTTCGCGATATGTACGCGTGATACACTTTCATGAGAGCCCTTGTTTTCGTTGCAACTTTCGCCCCGGCTACCGTCGAGTTGGATTCATGTCAAACTTCGTTCCTATTAACTTTACCCTCGACTCATCCTTGATTTACGAGCGTTGAAGTGCGGAGATGTGCCAAGGGTGGCGGCGGAACAGGGCACGATGGGACCGCGAAAGAGAGATTTACGACAGATTCGTATTCGAAAGAAAAGAAAAGAACTGGTAGCATCGCTAACAAGACTTACAATTTCTCGCAGCTGGCATAACTTATCTATTTGATTGATGTAATATTTACGAAAAAAATAGTATTATAAAAATGATAATGTACATATACATAATTTATAATATAGGAAAATCGTTGTGTGAATAAGAAGTGAGGAATTAATTACTACTTGTTGATAATTGATAAACTGAAAAATTAAATCTCAGAATTATTTTTAAAATATTCTCTCTCTCTCTCTCTTTCTCTTTCTTTCTTTTAATAGTATCATAATAGTATCATAATAGTTTTTCTTTGCACAATCGTGATAATGCTGAGATATCAAAAAACCGGATTTATGTATCAAAATTTAATTTGTATCAGCAATTTTTCAACATATTAAATTGCTAGAACAATCTTGATCTTCTTCGATAACGTTAATTATATATTCACGTTTCTCTTCTGATCATGAATCTATGCGAAAATACTTATACAAGGGAACGATTAAATCTACTCTGTCAAAATTCGAATGAGATTATCCGACTTTTAACAGTACACGAAACTTACGGATACCGGCTCGTTTCAACGGGATCACAAAGTAAATCGCGCAAAGAACATCATCGACTTTTAATACCATGCTTACCGCGTACGTTCGCGTTTCGCACAATTGGCACCGACAGGATAACGCCAGATCGGCGAACAACTTGCAGCCGGACGACTTGTCGCGCTTCCGCGACGACGAGACGGTTGACAAATGGCGCGCTAATTATGCATTAATATCGCCAACGAGCGGCTGTCGTTCCGATCCACTGAAAGACCGTTTCCTAAATGCGCGATATAAATTGTGGCTTTTTGTAAAAGCCGCGCAGGACACGCTCCTCTTTGGCTCTATGGGACCTAGATAAATCCGTGAATGAAATTACGAGACAGGACACATCCGTGGAATTTAATAATTGAATCTAGGTAAGAAGAGTCGAAAATAAATGACACGTAAAAATCAACGGGAAGATAAGAGCGTGAAACAAAGTACAGCAATAATTTCAAGGAGGTTTTTGAGTGAAAAATTCTATTCTTCTTTCTCCCAAAAAGATATATTATTTGCGAATCGTTAACTAAATTATATCGACCATAAATTATCTACATTTTTCTCGGTGATAAGAGTGTTTTTATTCGCGATTGCATTTTTCAAGGGCAAGAGCCGCGCGTGTTTTCATCGGAACGCATTTCCCCATCGCGATAAACGTAACAGTATCACTTCTCGGCCCATAAATCTAAAGACGGCGACATAAAAAGGAGGATATTAAAGGACGTTACTTCTGTCGCATGTTCGATAATGCGCAATCCTTCCGTTTTTATTATCGTTCCGGATGTGTACGACCAAGAGATCCGCGCGAGATATTTCACGGAACTTGAAAAGAAAAGGGGAAGTGCAAATGAAAAAAAAAGATAAGAGATGTGAGATGCATTTTATGAAGAACTACTTTACTCTAAGCGGAACCGTGTTAAAGATGGATAATTGATTGCATGCATGATACCCTCCGGGGAAACTTGGAGCAACAAGGGAGAACGGAAAGAGGATCACATCGGCGGGATACAACGAGACCGCAACGAGGGTAAGCCGCGTCAAACGCGTTTCGTGAATGAACTTTATATGAAACAATCTCGGGGGACATTAATAAACGATAACCGCGCTGAGAAGAGATTAAGTGTTTTAATAAATAATTCGGAGCTTTTATCGACTCCCCTAATCCTTTCAATAAAAAGATAGACATCGGTGTATCAGTCTAATTAGCTATTTAGCGATTTTTTGATGCATTTTTCAAAGACTTTGTGCGCAATTTTCACAAGAAAATAATTAATATTCATACTTCTCATCTAGGCTTATTTATATATTATTTAATTTCTTTTAAAAATATACATTCACGATTCTCGACTTTCGCGCGGATCTTTCCTAGAAAATAGTTTTCGCGCTCATATGTCCTTCCGCTCTTCTCGGATACAGATTTGTATTTACGACGTGACAACACGTGTTACGATGCCATGCTCACGAGTCGGCCCTGGGAGAACATCGGGTTTATCGAGGTAATAACGACGACACATCCGTGGCCGCGGCTCGTTGCCAAATATCTGAAGTGTCCTCTCCCTCCTGTGCTCGAGGGGGACCAGCCCGGATGAGGAATGGGCGCCGTCGACACTCGACGAGCGCGCGCGCACATAAATACGTATGCACCTACACGGCTGTACATACATGAGAATGAGGAGTGGCTCATCGTCTGCGGACGACAGGCCGCAACTGCATATACATATGCATCGACAATATTCTACATCTACATATACATCAACTCGTGAAGCTAACGGCATCAGACGACGATGACGATCATATCCCCCGAGCGGCTTTTTCTGTGCGGATTTTCTCTTACACGTTACGACACGTGTAATCTCGTACGAAAGGTGAAATTTGCCGGGATTTGCGGCGACGAGAATTTACGGTACGACTCGTACATGTGTGTGCGTGTGCGTGACTCTGACCCGAGGTCTTTTGCGATACTGTCATCAGACCGAAAATAAATATTTCTAATAATAAATATGATGCGGAAGTAACATATTTTCGAATATAATTCGCTTTGTAAGGAGAGAATATAATGACAGAGATTCGTTTTGAAAAGGGTTTAAAAAAGATTTCAATTAATTACGTCTATATGTCGGTACAGCCGTGATGATTGATATTTGCTGAAATCTCTCTTCGCGGGATGATTCCAGGATTATCGTATTGTCGTTCGCACAAAGCTTTGCACCGAACTCTCGCTCGCTGCTAATTTATTATCCGTAAAGAGAGACATTTGTCGCGAGTTGAATAGTGACGATATCCGCGATTAAAACCGGCTACATCTGACATTGAATCGTTATACAAGATTATACGAGGGAGAGAAAGAGGGAGGGGGAGAGAGAGAGAGAGATCGCACGGATGTATGCATGTACATACATAAACGTGTGAAACTATCATTACCCATAACGCGCACATATACGCGAAAGAGAAGTGGTCGGTATCTGCATACGACAGGCTGCAACTCTCCACACGCATCGTTCTCGATGGTAATTCGACGGTATGCAAAATGATGACAATATCAATTCCCGTGACACATTTGAATGAATAATACGCTCCGCTCGCTCCGAGATACGTAACGCGCATTTTTCGCATTTTTCAACGAGAGCACCCTCGTCATCATCGCTGAAAGCGTGGCAGTTTCCGCCACGAGAAAGTGGAGTGGAGGATCGTCGAATGAGTTCAAAGCGTGATGAACGAGATCCGAGAATCCGAAAATCCGCCAACCATAGATCTTCGGATATATTTGAAGATCTATGAAATCGTAGATCTGTGGAGTTATGTACGAATGAATAATGTGACGATCCATAGTTCTTTCGATCCATAGATCTGGCTTATAAATTTCAAAGAATCAATACATCTTAGGGGACCTAAATACTATAAGATATAAATTAAATATCTATATTAAAAAATTTATCCGTAATTTCAGTTTACAAATTTATTGACAGATTAAAGATTTATGAATTTGGAAATTTCTCTAACGATAGAATAATTTACATATATATTTTTTTTTTAATGCGAACACTAAAATATGACGGACAACAGTAAATGCTCGGCGAGCAGATTTAATTATACTAAATGAATGAAAAGTTAAACTCTCTGGAATCAATGAAACGATTAACGACAATTAGCTCTGCAAGTAATGAAGGCGCGTTCACTTGCGTATCGCAATGAAACTCTGATAAACGGATGATCTGAATTTATAAATCATAGAGAAGGAAAGAACACGAGATGGAGGAGGAACTCTATAGCTACTACGTCGAACAATAAATCATTAAACAACGCACACACATGCATATGAGGCTGTGCGCGCGCGCGCAAGAGAGAGAGAGAAAGAGAGAGAGAGAGTGGTGACCGCCTGCATGCGACAGGCCGAAGCTGCAACTGCACGGTGACGGTCGTCTGGTACACGTGCATTAGACTATTTCAACGTAAAGGGATGTACGCGGTGATAATCATCGCGATAAAATATAATGATAATAATAATCAGCGCACGTCGCGATTCGCGATCGATCGCGTCGTCGAGACGAGGAGCTGTCTCACCTTTTTCTCTCCTCTTTTCCCCTATGACACGTAAATGCACCATGAATGGTTAACGGACGGAAACGAACGTGAAGCAAAAAAGAAAAGTGCAGCGTAAATTGAGCGTTATCCGCGATAATCGAAGCGATGTTCGGAAAAAACATTGCGATTATCAAACTTGTCAGAGAGTCGAGCAAAAAGATGTTGCCGGTTAAAAATAACAGCATGTGTAGCTAGGAATGTGTCGCTTTAATACTTAAAAGGTTATTTTATTTTTCTTTTTATAAAAGAAAAAGTTCTAAATATTGCTAAATTCAAAATATACATAGCTTAATCCGCCAAAAATTGCAATATTATTCAGCAAAACTGTGAACACACTACCTTGTGGATATAATATAAAGTTTTTATCACGCAAAATTGTTAAACGTCAATATCCGATGACGCTTACAATCGTCAGCTGTTCAAGATAAATGATATCATTCGCCAAGTTACAATACGAATCATGTACCTCGTACATTTTTTACATTCTCATATCGATGTCATTTTTTGATCTGAAAATACATCAGTTATATATATCACTTTAAACTCGCGAGAAACAGTTTTCCTGTCAATTACATTAGACCATTCATATAAATTGATGGTATCTGTATCCCAACGTGTCTTTTTCTCAATTATCGAGTTGGCGACGACAAAAGAGATTTATGTATTTTATTCAAAGTCAAAAGTTTATCGCACTACGGATTAAGTTATTCTAAAACAACTGAATTGGAGAGAATGTATCCGTGAAATTAAAAATATATTTTTTCCGCGACAGGATTAAAAAAAAGAAAGCAAAGATAGGGATTTATCTTGCGGTTTATCCTGCCATGAATCGATTTCCGTACGCAAATGGCACGGCAGCAATTTCCGCGCGAGAGAACTTCCGCCGGCGCGCGGAAAACTTTCGCTCGCGGATTTATTCCGCTGAAATGGCGATTTGCACTGCAGAAAACGATCTCGCGATCAAAGAGACCACGAAATTGCCGCTGAAAATCGTCATCGCGATCGGATTCGTTGTTCGAACGCGAAATCTACCTTGTCTGTTTTGTTAAAAATTAGTTTCAGAAAAAGAGTCGATATTCCTCCCAAAATACAAGACCAAAAATGTAGAAATATTCTAGCGAATTCTTTTAAGTTTATCCGCTATAACAATTTTATCATAATTGAGGAAAAAAATTCAGCCAATTTATTTCTCTCTCACTAAGAGTAAGATTAATAACGAAAGCATATTCGTTCCAAGTTGGAATGGAACTCACAGGATACTAGACGTCGAGGAAGACCACGATTATCCTGGAGAAGATCTGTATATGACGAAACTGGGAAATGGTTTAATAAACTAAGATCAATAGCGAGGAATAGACAGACGTGGAAATCTTTTGCTGAAACCTTATGCTCCTGATGGAGTCTGGATAATAATAATAATAATTCGTTCCAAGATGCTTGATATCAGCGATTATAAGCCGTTATTGACTGACTTTACCGAGACTTTAAAGAATGGACGGGGCGAGACATCGTGAATATCTCATAAAAATCGTATATTACCATCAGAGGACCGTAACATCCGTCTGCTTGATGTCTTTTCGACATGAAAATTCGATCGGGTGGCGCATGTTCAATCATATCGGGGAAAAATCAGCAGTAACGACAACGCCATAAGTGATAACGCGTTATCTCACAACAAAATCCCGCTCCTCGGAGTCTCGCGCGCGTATGCGATGTTAAAATCCCGAACCGTAAACCTCCATTTGACTGCATGTCGGATGCGCCATGGGAATGTGAGAAAAGTCTCGTCGATAAAACGCCGGATAACTGTGACCTGATAACGACATCCAACACGTAACATACGTCGCCGATACGCGTTGTCCGATTTCGTCAAAAGACTCGTGTGTGCACAATCGAGATCGAAAATAATTGCAAGATACAATTGGCATATAAAATATTTGAGAGATTTTTAATCACGCATTTGCAATTTTTTTTAAATTAATTTTATATAAAATTTATTCCTCTTTCCTATACACGCGCACACAAATATACAATTTAAAAAAAAACTCCCAAAAATCGTGTGTTAAATGAATATCTAATAGAATTATAAATGGGGTCTGGTATGCGAGTGACGTAAATAATTTTTCATAATATACACCCGGCGGTGAAAAGAGTTATAACTGTGGTTAAGTTAATGCGATAATTTGGAATGACGCGTTAACGTTTCGCGCGCCCAGCTTCTGGATTCAATTATTTTACGTTCGAGTCCATTACCGTTTCTCCTCCCCCCCCTCTCTTTCATCCCTCTTCATCCTCGCCGCCCCCTTCGATATTAGGGAAAACAGGATGCGATTTTCGGGATGAACGAAATCGCTCGTAAATTCGCGCTTCCCGCTCGACCACGGCATCGTCGTAGCTGTCATCGTTGTTGTCGTCGGGCCTACGATCTGGATCTTAATCCATCGCGTGGTTAACCAGAATTTAGCTCGCCGTATTACATTGACTTAGCGTGACTTAAGGGCGACTCGCGAGATTAACGTTGCCTTTATGATTCTCGAACGACCTGTTTATATCATTAATCTCAGATTATCGCCAAACAGAATTGACAGGACGTGGAGCTATTAAACGAAACATTCCCCGCGCGTTTCCCAAGAGTCTATTTATGTAATACAGAATCATGATGGAAAAATGTTTTTACAAACTTTACGTGTAATATAGACAATCTTCGTTATTTTCAAAAATATATCAAGACATTATAAAAAATATTATAATTAATATCTCGTTTTAATTAATTGCAACCTATAAAATATATATATTTGTATACAATATCTGTTATAAATTTTATATTGCAAGTAAGATTTTCTCTTCAGACTGAGAAATTTCCCATTTCATATATATACACACACCCATTATATACAGGGTGATTCATTTTAATCTTAACAGGCAAATATTTTAAAAAATATGCGAGATACGAAAAAATGTTTCAGACAAGAGTTATATGGTTTTAAAGGAGATATAAGATGGTGTCATTAATTTGACCTTAAATAGTTACTTGAAGGTCACGTGAAGGTCACCCTCAATTTTTTAAATGGAACCGCCTATTTTTTATTACATATTCTCCTAGCTTATCTCGAGAGCTTTCCAAAACACTATAATTAAGTTAGTTTTCATTAAGTACTTTCCGAGTTATGAGGCATGAAATTGTTTCTTAATTTTACATAAACCGTAAAATATCTTGTAAAATATTCATTTTTCGATTATCTTACCTTAATACTTTTATGTACAAAATAATGAGAGAAATTAATTGGTGTAAAGAAAACACATAGTTGTTTCGAAAAAAAAAAAATATATGTAATTTGCAATTAACAATTACATATTTTTTCTTAAAAATAACTATGTGTTTTCTTTACATCAATTGATTCCTCTCATTATTTTGTACATAAAAGTATTAAAGTAAGGTAATCGAAAAATGAATATTTTACAAGATATTTTACGGTTTATGTAAAATTAAAAAACGATTTCAAGCCTCATAACTGGGAAAGTACTTAATGAAAACTAACTTAATTATAGTGTTTTGGAAAACTCTCGAGATAAGCTACAAGAATATGTAATAAAGTAGGCGGTTCTATTTAAAAAATTGATAGTGATCTTCACGTGACCTTCAAGTAACTATTTAAGGTCAAATTAATGACACCATCTTTTGTCTTCTTTAAAACCATATAACTTTTATCTGAAACATTTTTTTGTATCTCGCATATTTTTCAAAATATTTGCCTGTTAAGATTAAAATAAATCACCCTGTATTTTATACTGCTTAAAATTAACGTCAAGTCTTAATCTCCTTTATAGACTATCGCTCGCTCGCCGGCCTTATTAAATATCACAAGGGGATTTACATTGTAGCTTAAGAGAAAAGGTGAAAAAAGAATTTTTTTTAAGCTCCCGGACTAACGAAACGAATTATCTCGCTCGCTTTGGATCGTCACGGGAGAAACGAGAGAATTCGAGGGAAGAGTGGATGCTCATAAACAGCCGGGTTAAAGCGGCGTTAGTCGTGACGAGAATCTCGCGTAATTCTCCCGAGATTGAACAGATTCCGGATCTTCTCCTGACGCATCGGTCGTTCGTAACAACGTTGCATCGTCTGCGAATGAAGGGGCGCATCCCATGATTTAACCAAGGAGTCCCCTTGTCCGCTCTGTATCCGTCTCTAACTAGATCGGGCAATCAGGCGAGAGTCCCGTCTGACAAACAATCGCTCCCGCACCCGTCGTTGATTAGACGAAAGGTTGACGAACCTCTCTATACGCTTTGATCTCTCACCGACTACGTCGCAATTACCTCGTTATAGCCTATAAACGATATATTTATGTTCCCTTTTCGCTCATTCAACTGACAATCAACACGCGATATATTGTTCCTCTTTAAAATAAGAATCGTATACAAAAATATATAATTATTCCTACTTTAATAACAATATATTTTATCGGTTTCTGAAATATTTTAATTGCAATAAAAAAAATTTGAAGCTTAAATATAATTCATTGTTATGATTAGGACGTTTAAACAAATATAAAAATGAATTAATTAAATGAATCGAATATGCACTATCTGTTACATTCTATGTAACATGATAGATTAAAACCAGATAAATGTAAAAAGAATCTAAATAAATCTAAAAAAAAACGTAATCAGATAAATGTAAAAAAAATCTAAAATAAATTTAAAAAAAAGAACGTAACAGTCCAAATAAATTGGCATCGTTATCGATATGAAATTAAGTTGTTTAATGCGGCGAATTATTTTGATGGAATTCGAAGGGAGAAATCATATTTCGTACATGACTTGTCTCGTATTATACTTATGCTCCGATCGTGATAAAACTCGTTTCTGCTCATACGACATCTGAATTATACCCGCCCCTTTCTCGTTATAGCTGAATTGACTTAATCGATACACCTCCATAAAAATTACGACGCCGCATGAGCCTAATAAAATTAATTTAGCGGATGCGACCATCATGCACCATGAGAGAAAAGGTCGACGAATTACTGCATTAACCAGAGAACGAGATAAATTGCGCGATAAACTCGATTGAATTAATTGTCTACTGATCGATCTAATAACCACTATATGATTATCGAAAACATCGCGAGATTAAGAATTTTTGTTCCGAATCACGGAAGAAACATGAACAATGGAATTGTGTCTTAAATATATTGTATATTTGTGTTGTACCACATTCATTATATTATGATATCGTACATGTACATTTTCATAACAACTTTGTGTTAATTATATTTTGTTTCTAATTTTCATATTAATTTGTACATTATCAGATTCTAGTAATGTTGTTAATGATGAAAAATAATATTATTTATTATTAGTACTAAAGTTATTAGTACTAAAGTAATCATAATGTTGATTATATCAAAATCAAATTTAATTAACGATAATTAAATTTAATATAAATTAATATAAATTATCTTAATAATATGATAACAATTTCACTGTATTTGTATATACCAATTTTATCTTTTGTTAGTCTAAAAGATTATAAGATTTATGCCTGATTTTATAATTTAATCGAAAATTATCAAACATTTATCTATTCGTAGTTACGCAAGACCGTTTGAGAGAACATTTTGCGTGCTACTTGGTTAAAGCTTATCAAACTGCAGGCAGGTGCAACAATCGATTACCGATGAGATGATTGCAACGCATCTGTTCTACTATTTGCATGACAGTTACAAGAGAGAAGGCTCGACGTTAACGGTATCTACGAAAGATACATCTGTCCTTTCAACGGATATCAGACTACATCGTTGTCGGATCGATATTGAAGATAGATGCAATTATTTCCGATAAGATGATCTCAATTAAGGACACCGCGACCTAACTTGTCTGTCGATCCACTTATACAGTCTACCGGATGCATCACGATATCAATTATATTGTGTAGTATAATTATTGAGCATCTTTACAAATATTGTAGAAAAAGTAATAGTTCTTTTTAAAATAATTTAAAACTTTTACATAAGAAAATAAAAATTTTATTAAAAAAGTAAAGCAAAAAATTTTTTACTTAGAGGAAATAACTGTATTTTTTAATTTTATTATATAATATATTAATTATATACTATATAAAAAACTAGGGTAAATTAAATTGATTATAGGTTAAACTTTCGTTTAAAAAAGTTTTAAAATTCTCTTTTAAAATTATCTAAAGATTTTATTATCTATTTAAATCTCTAGAGATTAATTTATTGAATTTTTAAGTTTTTATCATTCCTATCACAAGGACTATAGTTAACTTGAAAATAATTATTTTTGCTTTGATTTGACGTTATATAATATGTAGCTGAAAGAATAACACGAAATATTTAGAAAATTTTATGTATTTCAACCCTGTTTCGCATGTCGAAATAGCTGTTGGCTATCGAGCGCAGAGATTACAATGCATCGAGTCGTTGTAACACGATCGGATAGTTCTGTAATCTCTCGCATATATTTCAACGGCAAATAAATAGTTGGAAATTGTGATTTAAAGACAACACAGAAAGCGGTTGAATAATGTAATAAAAAAAACTATCAAAAAAATGTAGCAAACTCTAGACAAATATATGTGCGCAAATTAACAACTTGAATAAAAAAATTTTATTTAAAAAAATTAAAAAAATTATGTAATTTATATATAAATCACATTTATAACATATTATATAAATCACATAATTTAATATGAATTTAATATTAATTAATCATATAATTTATATATATATATATATATATATATATATATATAATAATTTGTATTAATATATTATATAAATTACATTATATGTTATTAATATATATTAATGTATTATATTTATATTTATATATATTATGTAGAGATTATTATTATTATTTAAGTTGTTAAAGTTTTTATTGTATAAAAAAAGGCTATAAAATTAGAAATAAAATTAAAAAACTTTTTAATAATGAAAAAGAAAAGAATTAAAAATCTATCTAAGGTGATGTCTTTTTTAAATTATACAATATTTCTTTTATTATTTTTTTTTTCAATTAAAGTATTGTATATAATAAATTTTGCGCTTGCAGTGATACCGCAATCGTTTTATACTACAAAAATAATCCGCGACGAGTGGTAAATTCTCTACAAAATTAAAGTGAGCTTTCGGAAAAAAGATGTAACTCTGTGAAAAAGAGAGAAAGAGATGTGTATCTACAAGATTTCATTCCGAGACTTTCCAGTCTCTTCTAACTAAAAGTCCTGTCGCGCTTTTTCCTATCTTTTTTTCGCTCTTCTTTCCTTCGGTGAACAGCCGAAAGTTGTATATGGGTGGCAACGAGCTTCATTAAATAAGCTGGCAACTTTTGTCTAGCTTTTGAATAAGATAGTAAATTGGGCAAACTTATCCGAACAATCAACAAGCGTATCAATGTCGCAGAAATTGCAAGAGCATTTTTTATTTACATCAATAGAGAAAGAGAGAAAGAGAGAGAGAGAGAGAGAATGAAAGAGATAGTTTTAGAGAAAAAATGTTAAAATTCTGAATTTTCACGATAATTATAATGATACGCGATGAAACGAGAGCGATAAGCCACGAAGAGAGGTATTTCGAGAAAATTATATGAATACGACGAGCTATAATCTCGAGGTTATAACGAAGTAGTTCGCAACTATAGTAAAACTTCAAAAGCGAGCCTTTGATATGGAACAAATTATCGCGCATCGCATCCTCATTTAAGAAGTTAAAAATGTATTCTACTGAAAATTGCAGTTTTCTCTTTTCGAGTGTGCTGAATTATTGTTGAAATACGAATTTGGCAGTCTAAATGCACAGAAATATTAATGATGACACACGTGTGTGTGTGTGTGTGTGTGTGTTAAAAATTTATATAATAATAAATTATATCATATAAATGTTAATTAACTTCATAAACGTTACTACTCGAAAATATAATTTAAGATATGTAATTGTATATTTAATAATCAATTTTTTTATATTTTAATATATCTAAAATAAAAAGAAAACGATATATTCGGAGAAGTAATGTAATAATTATTATGCATCATTTCTAATATAAAAAAATTAATTTTAATACTATTCTAAGTTGCATGATATGTACAATATTATTTAACTACATACGTAACGTTTAACTTCTCCTAACACTATCGATTTCATTGTTTGCCTTTCTATATTGTTTTAATCAATTCTACATGGAAATCAATTGCTATCATAGTAAAAAAAAAAGAAAAAAAAGTTTCCCTGCGATCAATAACTGATAAGAAAAAAATGTTCGATAAAATGTATTAGCAATTTCATTAATACATGCAAATTGCCGTGAATTATATAGTAAATTAAACCGAGTAAAAATAAATCATGTGAAAATAGCTGCACGGGATGCACAAAATCGTGAAAAAAACATGAGGATTCTTTCATACGAGATTTTTGATAGGAACCATTGTCGCGGAAACGTGAAGTGCGATCTTAATGCGCGAAAATCGCGTAAACAACTCCGTCAAAGTTGGCCAATTTATGCGTTTCGTTGTATTTGCAGTATACAATGTGCCATCCATAAATAAATGATATTCAAACGATCAATTTTCACGCGTTAGGAAATTCGCAATTAATCGGCATCAAAATCTGTAAGCAAGAAAAAACTTGCTTGTTTTTTATTCTGAATTGAGGACAAAGTATAATAGTGTACGCGCAGATCATAGATTATTAATTTAGCTCAAATTAAAATAGTAAAGCGCTTATCGCGCACGTGATAAATATTAATCTCTTCCGTTAAATCTCGTTAAACTCCCTATTAATTCGATGATACGTTATCTACAATAAAATTAGCGATATTCTAATTTGGAATTTTGCTAACTGTACGATTTATTTTAAGGCTCTTCTCGAGGTCAGGATTTAACGGCTAATGCGGGAAGACAAGAGAAGCTAAAATAGACTTAGAAATAACTCGGCAAAAATCGATTCGTGACCATTATTTTCCCACTTGAGATTTGACTGCAGAATCATCTGATCCCCGCGTATTTTTACCCTCCGCCGATGGCAGGAAAGAGAGTTGCGGAGATTTAGCCGTCATTCTCCTACTCCTCAAGAGAGTCTAAGAATGCTCCGGTCCATATATCACTCGGAGATACGACGAGTTACTTTAAAAATGCACGTACGTAATGCATGATCAGGGCTGGGCGGATTCGCTGCTTGACCTTTGCCACTCGCAATTATGTAATCGCAGTTTAATTTAGTCGATAAGTCTCTCGCAGAATTATTTAAATTACAAATTTTATATGCATCCTACACTCGTTCCGGAAATTTTTGGAGATACAACAATTAACCAAAATATATACGACTATCTTTTTCGCGAATTAATATTTTTACCGATTTCGAGATTTACTTTTTACGAGATAAAAATCATTTAAAATGTAGCTCAAGTTTTGCTGATGTTTGAGACAAGGGAATTAAAAATATCGCAAGAGTTGACGTGTATTAAAAAAGATGTCTTTTCCGCACGATTAGATTTGCCTCATAATTGAACTTTTCGTCAATAAACTCTTTCACTTCGACCATCATACATCTTGATTCTCTCGTGCGCGAAACAATAAAAATATTTAAATCAGTTGGTCGAAACTTTACGACGGGGTGTAAAAATTGAACGTTTATATACATTTAGAGTATGCGCTCCCGAAAGAAACTTCGGTTACTTAATACGCGCATAAACTTATCTCGAATGGACTTCGTCTGTACGTCAGAAAAGTGCGGTGCTTATTTATCTACGTGAAAGCTCTAAAAAAAATCGCATTTCATGTCTCGTAAAAATGCTCATATTTTTGCAAAATAATTTTTCACGTTGCGAGAGTGATAAGAATTTGTTTGCTAAATTTAATTTATTATAAAAATCTACTAAATAAATAGAAAATAATTTAGTTTAAAAAGTACATATATGTGCTTTAGAAAGAGAGAGAAAATAGCGGTTAAAATGTATATCTTTTTAGGAATTGATATTAAAATAGCAACTGAAATCGTCCGGTCGGCAACCTTTTACGAATTGACAGTAGCCTATATGTACATACAGGACGACAGGATTATAGGGGTACTGTTGGTCACCCCATCGATTCAATAAGTGATAAATATGACCACCGTACTCGATACGTAAGCCACACGTAATATCCTCTCTCCGCGATGCCAATACCGGTTTATATCATAATTTTTTCATCTTTTAAGATGGCGGCGCGAGTAGAATCAGGTCATAATAGGATTTCTGCTCGAGGGAAGGATACTACTACGGAACTTTACTATATACCGCCAATGGTTCCTACAAAACGAGAATGAGGATGAAAGAGGGTAGAGGAGACACGGGGAGAGGGGAACGAGAGCGGATGAGAGATGAGCTTTATTAATGTTACCGTGCGAGCATTTTTCCGAGTGTAATATACGAAAATATAGTCGTCTGTAAACAATTTTGCCATTTTTTGTCATCATTTTTCCACTTGCATAGAATTAAACGCGATGCAATTAATGAACGCGTGAACGCGTTAATGATATTAATTTTAAAACAAGATCATTATTATATCAAAAAACAAAAACTAATTTTTTGTAGCAAAATCAAGATAAAAATAGTCGGCAAAATAATTTATTTACACATGTTACATACATATCATACAAGGAAATTTTTTCTCTTCCTATTCTTCTTTTTTTCGAAACAGATTCAACATATAATAATACAATCATTTTTATTATTTTCTCAATTATTTAATTATGACAACGAACTATCTTCTCAATATTGTTTTCTTAAAAGCGCGATAAATTCACAGCAATTTAATTAATGAATAAATTATCATCTTATAATTAATTCTTCATGATATTAATTATTAATAAAGTTTAGACATATATTTTCTATTATTTTAATATCAAGTATTAATACATGATATTGATATAACGAATATATAAAAATATAAACGATAATTAATAATTGATTGATTTGAAATAATTTATATAAAAAAATCTCTTTTTTGCGATAAAATATTTATCGGAGGGATTTTATATTAGATTATTATTATTTTTTTCAAATAGTATAACATCACAATATGATTATATAAAATTAATATGGAATCAATAGAAATATGGATAGAAAGGCCATCAAAAATTAAAATAAAATTGACATTTATAAAAATAAATACAATTACTAATCATATTATATACAGGATGTTTTACTAATTCCATAATACGTCACTTTCTAAGAAACTATTATAAATATCGCCATAATGTTTTTTTTTTATTTTATTGAATAAAAGACTCTTTTATATTATATAGTAGAACAAGTTTTATTATATAATAAAATAAATTTTTATTATTTTTAGAGAAACAAGAGAAGGATAATTAAAATTTTTATACATTAATAATTATACCAGAACATAATTTTAATTCTTCGTTTATATTTTTATATTCTCATTATCTAATGTATTTCATATATATATATATGTGTATGAATGTGAATCTATATATATATATATATATATATATATATATATATATGGAAATATAATCTTCATAAATTCTTCAAATTAAAATAAAAAATAAAAACTCACCAGCACGATGCACAGCAGCGAAGTCGTAGCAAACAATGCATAGCTGATTCCTAAAATATAAATATCCAAATTAAAGGAAAATGTTTGATATAATTAATGTTTAATATAATTAACACTGTAGAAAATAATTATTATAGTTAGAGTTTAATTAAATATTTAATTTAATAAAAAACAAGCACGTATAGACAAGAAATAAATCAGTAATTAGTTTCATAAATAACGATTAAGAAATTAAATAAATTATAAATTCTGCTTACCTTACGTTGCTTCGCCGTTGTCTCTTCGGGCCTCTTCCTCTACCCTTGTTTGTCTGTCATAACATTCATATGATTCTCACTCGCGAAAACATGATTAATTATAATTGCACATACGCTAATCACAAGAATACGGCATTCTCGATCACTTTATTATATTACGAAAACAACAAAGCCGAAGCTATGAATTTGAAAATTGCTCGATCAAATGCACATCGTTCATATATAGTCCGCATTTTGAAACGATATTATGACGTATACAAATAATTATACGAATTAAAATTAGAGCTAATATAACATTCGAAACATCGTCATTCTGCCGATAGATAAAGTAAATTTATGCGAAACACATGTTTCAATAAATATACACCGAAATTTTTGCCGGATTTATGTTACGCAATTAACAAGATACAAAGTTAATTATCACTATATTTTCTAATAAATGTGTCGCGACGCCCGCCCGATTCGAAGCCGAATTCGTCCCACGTCTGCCAGGTTTTATCACTGATCGAATAAATCGAGAATATTGGCAAGTTTACTCCGATACCATGCTACGCGAATCGAATTAATGGCCAATTAAGACGCGATGGATCGTCGGAAAATATGTAATTGAAATACAGTATTTTACGCACAATTGATTTTCAACATACATCCCGTGAAATTTGCGCATTATTAATAAAACGGTCGATATCACATTACTACTCATTATTTAAATCACTCGGCGATCTGCGTATTACTCCGCACTCTTACAATGACGAGCAAATTCGATTTCGATGAAAAATTTCAAGAATGCGATATATATCCGAGCTTCGTTAAAGAGACAATTAGCGTCAATAAACGCTGTAGAAATGAAAATTTGTAATTCTCATTCTTTGTCATTCGATTTCTACATGAACTTGAATTAGTCGAGCGAAATAATCGTGCTTCGATAAGTAACTGTCGCCTCGATACGCTTACGAGTCGTGTCAATCGCGAGAGTTGATTAAAATCGCGCACATTCACTGATAATCTGTACTTGTTCACACGTAAAATAATTGCGTATTCTTAAAGAATAACGCAAAGACGCGTACAACCGCTCAGCTGTCGATCTACTGACTACTGACTCGACCGTGCCAATGTCAACAGGACGAAGCCGCGTATCCTACCAATACACACACACACACACACACTCTCTCTCTCTACGCCGCCAAAACAAAAACAATACTGCGCATACCTCAGTGTTGATACCTCGCCACCGTGTAAAATATTTAACGAAATATATAACAATAGACACAGTAATGTTTCGCCTTATTATTAACATTATGAAACAGACGTCGGCAGATCGGCGGATCGGCAGGTATGTCAAATACTTATATTATTCTGTTTCTCGCAGCTTCAAATTAATGTCGATAAGTAGATTATCGGATATAACATAATTATAAGTCGTAATTTATTGACAATCAAATCATTGTTAATTTAACAACGCATTTCTCAGAACACAATAAAAATTTTCTCTATTATTTTTGCTTGTTTATGAGTCACGATTTATAAAAAAAAGATGATAGAAATAATTGCAGTTGTAATTTATTCAATCAAATCATTGAAGTTAACGACGCATTTCTCAGAACGTTAAAAACCTTTTTCCTTATTTTTGCTTGTTTATGAGTCGCTATGTATCAAAAAAATGATAGAAATAATTACATGTAAAACACTTGTATGTATGTGTGTTGAATTTATTGTAAATATAAAAAATGCAAAATGAAAAATTTTCTCGATATTACAAATTTTCTCGATATACATACATATATGTGTGATATTATATATAAAATATATAGAATACATCTCGTGTATAACGTTATATAACATTTATATAATATTTTAACGTACTTTTAGAAATTAATAAGAGCCGAAAATTTTATAAAAATTTCAAAGACAATAAAAGTTTTCCAAAAAATATAACATTTAAATTTTTATTCAAGAAAAATGAGTAAATAATTTACGACTAACACAGATAAAAACTATTATTAATTAATATCAGTTAATTATTTAGCTAATATTTACAATAAGAAATTAAAAAAATGATGTAATATAAGCTGAGCAGGGAAATCAATATCACTTATGAAAATCAATATATAGCAAATTACAGATTAATAATATAAATATTATTTAAATTATATAAACATTATAAATATGTTATTTGAGTTTTATTGGTTTTTTAATTCTATTGAATATTAATTCGTGGATCAATTTTAATCACAATTATACTTCGAAAATTATTATGATTTCAATATTATCATATTATAATTTTCGACTTTCATTTTATCACTAGAATATATATGAAATTAAAATACTGTGACAATTTTTTATGCGAAACATCTTGTATATACGAATAACAAAAGATAATGTATTTAAGACGTATATCCAATAAAAATATAATACATAGCGTTATCCGAAAGAATAGGCCATGTATTTTGTAAAATAATAATCGTATCCATTTTCTGCCAATTTTATGACACTCTGTATGGTAAAATACAATATAATTCCCACGCGATTGTAGCAGATGTTTTCTCTCTATTCACGTTAAAAATAAAACAATAAACAATCAACGAGATGGAATTCTCTCGTTAGCCGTGCTATGTTTTGTAGAAATGTCAGCAGGTAAATTTGGACAAATTTACTCGGAACGTCGCTCGCAGGAAATAAGATCATTTTGCTCTCGGGAAATAGAAAACGAGACAAGGCAAGAAGGGGAGAAGCGCTGACGATAAATTAAATCTGCTTTTAAGAGTATTTACTTTACCGCTGGAAACGCTCATTAATGTCGATTGTGGGGGGATTCATTCTCATACGTTGCATTCTACACACGTCGCGATGTAGTTTGCCAATAGCGATGCGGTAAACTCTTGAAACCGACTGAGGAAATCAATCCGCATCTCGATCTCACGTAACAAACGAACTGAATTAAACGAACGTGGATCGTATTTACTACAACCGAAAGCGCTTTTGATATATTTTTGTGGATATAACGAAATGATATCGGAAAAAATGTAAAAGGATAAATTGATAAAGAGAATAAATCGTACAAAATAAATAGCAAATAATCGGTCTCTAAAATTAAGATCGTGCGCGGAATAAAAATACAAATTCAACAAAACAAGAACGACAACGGCAACAAGAGTTGCCGATGATGCATCATCTATCGGAAGCGTAATTTTCACGTGAACCGCGTCGCGTAGGCATAATGTCGGCCATTGTGAATTGTCGCGCGCGAACTTTACCGTACTCTTGTACACGACCATCGACGACGACGACGATAATGCGAAACAAAGCGAGGACAGACATATTGCTGGTCGTAGCATTAGTTTTAGCTCATTGAGAGCCGGAGAGCAATCACTAGGTGACAATTTACGCATCGGCGTTATCTGTCGAGCAGAAGGCAGAGAGAAACATCTGTGTTAATTCATTCGACGACGACGACAAAGTGCTCGCTTTCCAAGGTATACACCCACGATTTGCCATTGTATTCGTCAATTAGTCCCATTTGTCGTGAGACACCGGGACGTCTATCGATAATAGTCTACGCGGGTCGAATATAATTCGTCTTGCTGCAATTGACCGCCCCCGGAGATTACGATCGTTATCTACATATACAGAAGAACTTACAAGGGGAGAAGATATATCTCTTGAATATTCCCTCTCCTGTTCCTCTCGGATTTGTGTGTATGAAGACACGAGGATGCCTCCTCCAAATATACTCGACTACTGGTGATTAGTTACAGTTATAAGCTCCAAGAGTTAAAGTTGCGCGACTTGGCGTATTTCAAGATTTATGCGTCTAAAGATGTAGGAAGAAGGAGAGAGAAAAAGATGTATATATACGCGTTTAGAAACGTTCGCGTGAGAGCTCCCGGTACCCAAAAGGTCTAAGGAATCTATCCCGGTTATTCGAACCTCGAAAACTCGCAGAACGCACATTATATATATAATATTATATTATATAATCTGCATCTTACACATTATAATATAATAGCGTTTGCATAATTTACGCATTCGCTAAACGGTGAAAAGTTCAGCTCTCTTTCCCCCTGTTTTTCTCTTTCTTTCGAAGCCAACAAGAGATCCGACAGCTTGTGAAGAGATGCAGCGAGTAAATTTACTATATCCTATATTAGATGCGAGCGTGATGTAAACTCTCGGTAACGAGAGAGAGAATTCGCGAGAATTTCCAACAGCTTCTCCCGCGCCGAAGGCTGCGTCGCGATGCGCGAAACTCTTTCGTTCCAATCAACGAGCGATTTTACGCGCACTTTAATCGCTTAATTGTTCGCAAATAATTGCGTACGAGCCGTTTCTTCAACTAAACGCAGGCACAATTTCGAAACATTATAAATTTCAGCGGAGCGCGACTACAAATTGGCGCGGTGTATTCAAGCAAGATTTTCGAAACAGTACACATTTAAATACATTTAAAATATATAGGATGTTTCTTAATAAATCCGAAAAATTTTAGATGATTCTTTGTCGAAAATTAAGGGGGATTTTTCATATAAACATATACTCCTACATCCCTCCCTGAAGTTACACTCCTCCAAAAATGGGAGTAAAAATTAGGTTTTTATTTTTCTCTCAAATTTGGAACAAGTTAAAGAAATGAAATTAGGTGGATATTTTCTACTGGTAAAAAGGTTATTTATTAATATTTTTTCAGGCTCCCGTATTGTTCGAAGAGAATGAAACTAGCAATCCTTATTCAATTTTTTATTAGAACTTTTTAACGTTTATATGAAAAAACCCCCTTAATTTTCGACAAAGAATCATCTCCTAAAATTTTTCGCACTTATTAAGAAACACCCTGTATATCTACAGTAGTAACTTGAAATCTCCACAGAGATTCAGTGTATTAATTATAATGATGTATTAGATATTTTGTAATTATGATGAAAATAATATGGAGACTTTTATAGATTTATCGAATTGCCAAAGTGCAAACGACGGAAGAGATTAATATCTTAATTCTTACTCTATCTAAAATGTGTTTTTCTGTTTGCTTTTTAAATTAAAAAGTACATTTTTATAAATAGCATAAAACACATTGCAAACCATGTAAAATAAATTTATAATTTGTTATAATTATAAAGCTTTTTTTAGAGAATTATTATATACGACAAGATTTATTTAAATATGTTACAAATAAATTCAATATAATTCTCAGATTATTTACGAAGTTAATACGTTTTCTTTCAAATGTCAAGATATACGAAGAATTAGTTTATTAAGATCATCAAGTTTATTAAGATCATAATATTCGATTTCATGCCATATATATATCGTTTTATTTTCAAATTGAAAGCAACGAGTGCGAGTGAATCACGCTCGAGAAACTGTAAACAGAGAGCTTGCGTCGCGAAACACAAGAAATCGAGCCCCTCTTACCTTGCAATGGGTGCAGTTGTGGATGACGGAGTATGGCTGGGCGCAATCGTAGCGCGCCAGTACCTCCTCGAACTCGCAATGCAGCCTCGCGGCCAGGGCATCGACAATCAACAGCTTGTCCAGGGTATCGGCGCATTTCCGGCTGCCGTTTAGCACCTCGAGCAGGCCGTCCTTGCCCGGCGCCAGGGCGTTGACCACCGCTTGCTCGCAGCAATGCCGCAGACGCAGCTTGCTCACGAACTGATATCGATCGTTTAAGGAAAGATTTGACGTACTCCGACCAGAATCGTCCCCACAGATCTTCTCCTTGTGCGACTCCTCGAGATATAAAAGGCACTGTTCCCGGGCAGTCCGTACACCCTCCTCCTTCTTTTTCTCTTTGCCAACCCCATCCTCGACCCCTGTTCTCGTCGTTGTCGTCGTCGTCTTCGTCCTCGCGCCGCTGATGCCCGCTCTCTTGATCATATCTTTCTCATCCTTACATTGCATCGGACAGTACTTAGGCACCTCCGGTGGACCGCAACTACCCTGAAGGTCGGCCGGCGCTGGTCCCGCCAGATCGCAGGCCGACAGCCAAGGATTCAACTGGTTCACCTCCCAGGTGTATATTGTTTTGTCGGGAAGCGCTGACTGAGGCTCCTCTTCTCGATTCGATTGCTCTCGCTTTTTTTTCCTCCCCGGCTGCTGCTGTTGCTGTTGCTGCTGCGGCTGGTGATGACGATAACGCTCGTTATCGGTATTATAATCGCTACCCTGAACGTATTGTTGCGATTGCTGGTGCTGGTGTTGCATGGTGACCGTCGACGACGAATACGATGCGTCTGGCGGCGAGGCGTTCCCTCGCTGCGCGGGATTCTTGGTGTGCGCGAGGGTCGGATTCTGCGTGAAGGTCGAGGTAAAGTGAGCCGAGGGACTGGTCGAGCACAGCAGGGGCCACGCCAGAAGATATAGCATAAATAGCAGCAACTTGTAATAACTCCTGCGCGTACGCGGCTTCTCCCCTGTTCCTCCTCCTCTCCTCCTAGTAATTGGCTTTTGGAACCAGGCAGTGTTATCGCTACGTCTCCATCTATTTTCCTCTCTTCGTCCATGCCTGTCAAACTCCTCGTCCACTGTCGGGTGCTCGCAACCGTAATTATCGATGCGTTCCAACGACGAGGATGGCGATGCCCACTGATGATCACTCTTAGGCACACCATGATTAATCGCATCCACTTCCGCGCAGATGTAGTCCTCGCGAGATGCGTTTTCTTTCGCGTCTCTGCGTTTTTGTTCGTTACTCGAAACACTAACACGCGCGTCGTCGTCGTCGTCGTCGTCGTCGTCATTGTCATTTCTATTTTCGGTATGCTCGTCGCGATCCCCTTCGGGTCCACCGTGAATCCTCTTTCGCTCGAAACGCACTCTTTCTTCGTCGTCACCGTTGTCGTCGTCTCTGTCATCGCTATAGGCAGTGTAAGCAAGCACGTTGACAAAAGAAACGGCCGAGGCAGCCACGTCGGGCCTTTCCTCGGGGATCGGTCCTCCCTCCCGTCTTCTCCGTGCCGTTCCTCTTGCTCTTCGAGCGGAACGCGGGACTCGTCGTTGCAGCGACGAACGGTCGACGCGGAGAATGCGCGTTCGCGCGAGCGGCGCGCCGGCAAGGACGACGCCGACGTCGGTGTCGCCGTCGTAATCATTCTCGTCCTCGTGATCCTCGTGGCAATCGCGCGTGCGCGCGTGCACCACGCCGCGCGAAGCGGAATCGCGAGGGACGCGAAAGGCAGTGGCAATTCCGGCTTCCTCGTTATCGGGGCCGTCGCGATGTCGGGCCTCGTCGCAGTATCGCGCAGCGAATACGCTATCGTTGCCGAGGACGCGATCGCGAGTCGATCCGGAGAACGATCTGGAGGACGCGGCGCGAACGAACCGTACGCGCTCGACGAACGAGGCCGACAATGACGACGATGATGACCGCAATAGCTGCCGCTTCTTCTTTTCCCTTTTCCATTTTTTCGACGTGGGTGGTCCCGTGAGTCCGAACGGATCGAGCCGCATGGGCGCCAGGAGATGATCGGGGACGCTAACGTCCCCGACGTCCCGTTGTCGCGCTCCTCCCCGTCGACGCTCCTCGGCGCGCACGTTCGGAGCCGTACGATGCAACGTGCTTTGCCTTCCTCCACCAACGACCGATCTTGTCGCTGCCGCCTCCTGCTTGTCGGTATCGCGCACGCCGGCCGACGACGACGATGATGACGATGGTGACGCGGACTCGCGGTGGACTCGCGGCGTGGATGATCCGTATTGCGGCCGGGCTGCTGCAGGAGGCCCCGCATCGCTGCCACCAAGGCTGAGACCCGCCTCTCGACACGCTCTTCGTTCCCCGATTCTCGACTCCTCGTGCTTCCGGGACGCCGCTCGCGACGCGGCCTGCAACGTTGCTACCGTTACTTCCGCTATATCCGCTGAGACGCGATACTCTGACGCACCGTGACCGATTCCGAGACGACTTCGCTTTCGAATGTTTCCTCGGAGGTATCCCGGAAGAAATACTCGAGAGCCACTCGATAATTCGCGCCAAATCCTTGTCGTTTTCCTTCTCCACCGCGCAGCGACACGCGTCGACGCCTTCCTGGACGGGTAATCGGGTCTCGACGTCTCTCCGCTCTCGATCGGAAAAACACTCCGTTTCCTCTCTCGCCGTTCGCGTCTCTCGTCTTTGCGGTGGACGAATTCGCGCCACGGTAACCCTCGTCGTCCACTCTGTCCCTTTGTCGGCAAGCGTCCGTTCACCGGAGTATTCCCGCTGTTCGATGATGTCAGCCCCGCTCGTACGTATCCCGGACCAGTTGCCCAGGTACCTGCCTGAGCGATCCGGGTTGGCGGGGCCCTTAGAAGTTCCCCTGGACCAGCGTACCACGGCCAACCGAGACAGCGATAGTCGCGGCTGCTGCGGTGGTTGCGGCGGCAACGACGACGACACCGGCCGCCGCCGCGAGGAGTTCCCTCGACGGCGACAGCAGCAACAGCAACGCAACGCGCTCGTAGTAATAGTCCACCACCTCCGCTTTCGCTTCTTCTTCCTGCCGCGCCACCTGCACCTTCTCCCGCACCACCACCTCGTGTCGCTCGCCGGTCTCGCGATTTCTCCTCCCCCTGTTGCTGCTGCTGCTGTTGCTGCTGCTGTCCCCGCTGTGCCAGGTGTTGTGTGCCACTTCCGGGTGAGCGCGACGACGCCGGCGGCAGCGGCAGCTCTCGACGCGCGCGACGACGTTGCGTGTATCGAGGTCGACCTGATGCGAAAGCACCTGAACAACAGCCGCTTCGTCGTCGTCGTAGTCCCCCTGCCGAGGCTCGCGAGCTCCCAGTACGGGGTACCGAGGTTCATGCTGCATCCTGAACTCCCGGCTACGTACCCTCCTCCTCCTCCTCTTCCTTCTCCTAGCACCCCCTGCTGCTGCTTGTCGTCGCCGATGATCACGGCCGGTGGCGGCACGACAGCACGCACCACCACGACGACGACGACGACGACGACGACGACGACGACAACGACGACGACGACGACGACGACGACGACAACGACGACGACGACGACGACGACGACGACGACGATGACGCGGACAAGGGCGGTAGTCTGTCGAATCGCCGCACCCGAGACCTCATTGACATATCCCGGGGCACTACGCGTCGGTAACAACCGATCAAACAACCCGACGCGAACGTCACCCACGGAGAAGCGAAGCGAAACCTGCGCTCACTCGAACCGAGTCGGGAACACGACAACGGTAAATGAACACAAGGCGAGCTTCGGTCACGGCGATGATGTCTCGGTGGTTCTTCGGTGGTGCTGAACGAGGGAGGGAGAAAGAGTGAGGTTATGGCGTTTTACCATTCGTATCACCACCGCCACCGCCACCCTCTCTCGCGCTTGCCTACACACCCGAGAGAACGGGACGACCGATTAACTAACTGCTACGAATGATAAATTCCGCCCGCGAACCGAAGATCGCACGCGGAAAGAAGACGACGATATCACGGCGACGACGACAATCGGCAGACACTAGCGGGTATCTCACGGCCGCGATGAAGATGAGGTATACCAAGGGGGCATTATTAAGAGGACGTCGTCATCGTCATCGTAGCGAGGGCCGACGCGACACTCGCGACGTTGGACGTACGCGCTGGAGGCCACTCCGTGATACTCGGAACTCTGCTGCTGGTACTGCTGATGCTGATGCTGATGCTGGCACCACCGTCGTCGCATCGGCGCATTGTCACCCCCGTGTGTGCCTTGTTGCGGCGCGCCCGACGATTCCACTCTCGTCTCTCGGCGATCAACGGCAGCACGAGCCACCGGAAAATAATGTTCCGGACGGATGATCGTGGTAGATGATGCTTGCGATGTAGCGATGACAATAACGGGTCGGAGGATTAATGGCACCTCCTTGTCGAATCGCGTAAATCCAATGTCCTCGATGAATACAACGGAAATTTATCCTTCGCCCTCGTTGATGCCTTCTACCTTTGTTCCGTTCCCCTTGATAGTTTGCGCAAAGATATCTCTTTTATCTTTATTCTCTTTTCTCTCTCGATTTCTCTTTATTTCTTCTCAACGCACCTATAATACCATTACGCACACGTGCGGTAGTCTGACACGCGCGAGCTGTTTCTCCTCGTCCCCGCGATCGGCGACGGGATTACCGATCTGTATCTGTGTACGATAATTGGTATATTCGTTATCCCTCTTGTTGCGCGCGAACCTCTCGCAGTATCAATATCTCGCGCTACCCTTTGACGTCAATGATTTATTATCGTACTTGGTATGTAAAAGGCGCTCGACGATCGTCGGGGACGATCGCGGGAATATCGAATGCGTCGATCGCGGGCGGGTAAGCGGGAAGGGGGAATGAGGGTGAAAGGAGGGGATATTGTTCGCGCGACACGAACGAAAGCTTCGAGAGGGTTACGGCGAATCCACTCTGTTCGCGCCCCCCCGAACGGGGGAGAATAGACCCGCGTCGGGTTGCACGGCGACACGGAGATCCGACGTATCCGGATGTTACCCGAGGTAATAACAAGCGCTCCTTCTCTCTTTCGCTCTCTATCTACCCCCTATATTCCTATATCTCGGCTCTAAAGGACGGTGACGGCGACGGCGACGGCGACAACGGTGGCGGCGGCGGCGGCGACAACGACGACAATTACGATGCCAACGGTCGTACGTCGAGACGGGCCCGGCGATGGAAGAAGGGACCACAGGGAGCACAGCGAGTGAGCGCACCAAGCTATAAGTAGATCACACATACACAACATGTACAACACACCACTCTTGCTTGCTTTGCGATCGAGCGCGCGCGCGCACGTATCGATACGACGACGTTACGAAGAAGAAGAGGAAAGAAGAAACACCGCGAGAAGCGCGACCCGCGCCGACATCAGGCACTGCGCGCCAGCTCGTTATCGGCTAGCTCCCGTACTACACGGACGTACCCGAGGATCCCTCTTGGAGAGACTCGTCGCAAAACTTCGGGGGAGAGCGCCCTCGTCCCGTCTCTCTCTTTCTCGCGTCTCCCCGTGTCGCGCTGCTGAGCGCGCGCGCGCACCACGCATCGTCCGCCTCCCTTCTCTCGTCACCCTCCCCTGATCATCCTCTTGGTACCTACTCTTTCCGTCCTCTCTCCTGCATTCCGTTTTCTACCCTCGTCTCTTTCTCTCTCTCTCTCTCTCTGGCTTGTTTATCTATTCCTGATATCTCTTTGTCTCTCGTGCACACGTTCATCATCTTCTCTCTTTTCATCCTTGACTCCAACCCCTTTCATCCATCTCCCTTTCTCTTGCCCTATCGCTCTCGCCCCCGCGGGAAGAGATTTGTAGGGCGGGCTCTTTCTCCTCGCGAAAATTGCGCCACCTGCGTTCTCGTCCTTGCGCCCCTTGAGGAGGCGCGATTCCAAAAGAGGGGTACCAACAGGGTACGTTTGACAACGAAGTCTCTCGTCGTAATCATCGTCGCGACATCATCTGGCATTCAAGATTTTACATTTCTCCTTTGCGTATTTTGACAACAACGACAATGAGAACAACGATGAGGACGACGATGACGACGACGACGACGATGGACGTCATTGAGCATGGTCGCCATCTTCGTTCTCGCGCCGCTCCCCATCCAGGGACGGCGGCTTCGAGCGCTTTCACCCCCCTTCTCCATGCGGCTCTTCCCCTTCGCATCCTGCACCCTTCATCATCCCTCCCGTCCACTCGGCGTTACCCTCCTCGCTCACCCCCTTTCGCTCGTCTCTTTCCCGTCTTCCTTCATTCCCTCGCTCTTTCTCTCTTTCTCCGACCTCTATCTCCTTTATACCCCAAGAATCGTACTAACCCCTTTCGCTCCTTTTCCTCTGTTTCCCCCTCCAGCCTACTCTCGGCGCATACGGCGCTACACACACGATCGCCTTCCAAGTTTTCTACTCTCTCCTTCCCCTGACATTCGAATCTAGCCCCCGTGGAGGGTTCTTCGCCAGCCTCTGTCTTCTTCTTTGTAATTACCCCCCTTTCCTTTCATCGTCTTGCTTTTCCTCATCTCTTTCGTTGCCTCCCCCTGTTCGCTGCCAACTCGCCGACCCGCCCTCCCGGCCCCAGTGCCGACGAACGCGGTGCTCGCCGAAAAAAAAGAGAGAAGAGAAACCGGCCCAAGTACGATCCTCGACTCTCTCGTGCGCGCGGCGCAGTATGGATTTGTGCTCGTTCCGAGATTCGTGCGACCGTCCGAACGACCCGAATATATCGGCGGCGGCGGCCACGGCCGCGCGCCGCGCCGCGCCGCGCGTTATATACGCTTCGACTTCGATCGGCGTCGACGAGGTCGAGAGGCCGAGCCGAACCCGAGAGGGTGAGAGGGAGAGAGAAAGAGAAAGAGGGAGAACAAGAGATCGGACCGCGCACAAGCTGGGCTGACTTTGCATTCGTCTCGGCTCGACTTCCGATTATGAGGACCGGTAGGATGCACCACCTTTCTTCGCGGCGCCCTCGAAGGATAGAGACTACCTCTTTGCTCCAGAATGGTGCTTCTTAGATTATAGAATTCTTGCGGAAGTATACGCGATAACGCTTATCAGCGAATATTATCGAAATGGCGAGATGCTTAGCATAATTTTATCGAGTATCGCGACTCGCAGAAAAATTGCGATACTTGTGAGATTGTTCTGAAATTATAGAAAACGATAAAGATCGTTATATAAATATTAAAGATAATTGGTTTTCTTATACATATTTACGCATATATCTCTATTTGAAATCATGCAGTTTTATCGTAATATAAAGTAATCAATTTTGGAAAAAATATTATCGTAATAATATATCAAGATACAAAACATTTTAAAAACAACGAAAATTTCTTGTATTATTATTAATATAGTCAGTGTTTCATTTAGAACTGCAATTTTCGACAATTTAACGACTTTGTTACTCTCTTCAAGCATAAAATGATAATAAGCATCCTACTCATTATATATTTGAGAGAACTTTCTGCAAATATTGATTATTAGTTAGCTCGATCTTTCCTACAATGGAAAAAACTTGCATTTTTTCCATTATAATTTATTTACACAAATAAATTATTTCAGTTTACAGGTGCGTATAGTGAAATAAATGAGAATAAAATATTGAAACTTGAGCTGACTTTCGACTTACATTTACAATGTTTCTTGTATTATTAAAAGAAAATGAAACTAAAACGCATGTATGAAGAATAGTCTTTACGTGCACATCCTTTTGTGAAAACAGCTGCTCCATCCGACTATTTAAGTTTCGCAGACCAGCTGAGAGAAAGAGAGAGACAGAAAAAAGACAGACTAGAGAGAGAGAGAGAGGGAGAGAAAGAGAGAGAGAGAAATAGAGACAGAAACAACGGGAGAAAAAGTGATGTGCTGAAATGTTGCACGAGTCAAGATTTAAATGAAATTTTGTACCCGCTCGTAATATCATATCTTATTGTTTCTAACCCTTATTAATCCTATATTATAATATTAATATTTTATCACATTTCTGATATATCTCCGATTTCTGAGCTAATTAAATTTGATTAGCGATTAATTGATTAGCAGAGAAACTTTCACATCGTCAACTGAGTTTAAAAAATCTTATGTGAATATCTATAATGATTTTTATCTTTTACATTTTTCTATAAAATTTTTTTATAAAATCGTACATTTTGTAACTCAGAAAGAATAATCTTAAACAATTGTTACAACTGTTAATTATTAGATTAAAAAATTTTAGTCATAAGTGTACAAACATATTACAAAATCACCATTTAATAAATAGAATGAGAATTATATAAGGCAATTTTTTCATTCTTGAAGTTCTTTAGGAAAAAAGAGATGGCTCTTTAGCAGATAAAAATAAATAATAAATCAATATCAAACATGCATTTAAGAAAAATTCTTTCTACACGAAAAGCAACTTTCGGAACAGCATTAAATTCTTTCTTTCTGCATTAAATTTATTGAAATATCCGCATCATGTATTTAAATAACATTTTCCCCATTATCCTGTTGTGTTTTTAAAAAATTATCTTATCTCATTATTATCATATTTATTATTTATTATACAAAGTGTTATTATCATATTTATTATTTATTATACAAGTTTTCCCTCGAGCATAAGAAAGTACAAAAGACAACAATATATCAACAAAAGCATAAATTATTCATAACAAGATCACATACACGCGCGAAGAAACCCTTAAATCCCAGTTGGAATTGGTGAACATGTTGCTCATCTCCACGAGTGTATTCTGGTGTTAATATGCTTAAAACTTTGGACTCTCTCGAACCATTTGGCGGAAGGTGCCGCCACCCCTGGGGATTATACCTCTAACAGAGAGAGGAGAGAAGCAACGCGTTTTCCGCCTCGGGACAGCCTGCGCACGCACTGATGTCGGGCCTCCCTTTTTTTCGTGCAATACTTACTGACACGTACGTGTCACATGTACGCACACACATACACGTGCGTGCTGGCGCGCCGCCGCATCTCCCTCGATGGCCACATTGCGTGCGCGACCCGTATTCTCAAGGTGGAAATGGAAGTTGCGCATGACCATAAGTGAAGAGAAATTTTCAGGAATCGATAATACGACCAGCTGTAGCGACGGGTTAGTCACGCAGATAGCCCGTCTCGTCTCGTCTTGTTGCTTGGTCCATCCACGGACGACCCCCGAAACCACCCTCTATCACTCTTCCCTTTCGGAGCGCCTCTTCCTGACATACTCCTCGCGACAGCAATTACGATGCACATATACGTTTCAAGCACGCGTCTTCATCGCCATAGAATAAAGAGATATATCAAATTCATATTTCTTTCAGATGGAAAAACAAAATCTCTCTCTGGAGAGATTCTCAACGTTTTCCGAGATATTGTTTTCCTCATCAATTATTACAATCCACAGGTAACAATAAGAGTATCTGAATTCTGTTTCATGAATTAATAAATCCATATGCGATTTCAATCGCGTGACGCTGTCTGCTTGCGAAAGTCATCAGTAATATCACGAAAAAAAGAAAAAGGACGTGTCGAGAGGACGATGTGATGGAGGAAGAAAGCCGTTGGAGAGTCGCATCAGGGTTGCTGTGATAGCGAAGGTGGAGGACCAGCTTCTCTTTCGGTCGTCGAAGAGACGATGAGGGGACGATAGGGGGACGATATGGGATGAGTAGCTTGGAACGACGTAAAACAGCACAGCCATCTCTTACCGCTCGTGTGTACACGTCTTGAGGCGAGGCACAAGAGGCAAGGACGCGAACAGTATTGTACCGTCACGTGCGACCACTTGCCGTCTGCAAAGTGTTAGCCTCGCTCTCGACGCTCCTCCCTTGACTGCGGTCCTGCCATCCTCCTGTTCTGTTATATCCGACTCGTTTTAAAAACGTCGATTGACTCGCTGTCACTTGCGATCATTTTGATTTTCAAGTTACAAGTCAATCGTGGAATCCGGGAAGTCTTTACAATTTTTAGCATTTCTCTACTTAAAAATTTTCGAACTTGTAAGATTCTATCTTGAAAGATTCTAATTTCCGCTACTCTATCTTTGATTTCCAAAGTGATGGATATTTTTTTTACATAAAATGTAATGATTTATAGATATATCTATAGATAAATCTATAATTTTAAAGAGATTATCTTTATATTATAATTCGTAATTTTTTGGCGTTTTTACAGAGATCGCGCTCGATAAATTTGACATTTTTAATATTCTTTTTACAAATTCTTGCTGTAATATTTATAGGTTGAATATCTTTATTTATTTTTTTAGCTTTGTTCTGCTGTTATCGAGTATATCGTATATCGCTTATCAATAAGGGCAGTAAGTCTTAGGCTGAGGTCGAGGAAGCATAGACTGTTTTTATTATATTTTTATCGTAAATATAAAATATCCGTTTGAGTGAAAAGGATAAAGCTCCTTAAGGGAACTCGCTATTCTTTTCTAATGAAGATAGATTTGCTTCTTTCGATAAAAGGAAAAAAAAAGACATAATTTACTAGATATCGCTATCGTTAGGTTTTTTGCAATGTCTGTGCTTCCTATGTCTCCCAACGAAGACAAATTATATGTAATATAATAAAAAATATAAATACATTTCATTTTTATTAATATATCTGTATCGTTAAACAATAAGATAATAGCAAATTCTTGTGTCCCGATTTGGTAATTATAAAAACAAATAAAAATATTTTTCACGTACTGCTTATTTATATAGTGAAATCTCTCCGATCTATTTACACATCTTTTTACAAATTTTCAACCGCGTTACACCCTATTCACAGATAATTTTAGTTTAAACAATATTGTTTTTACTTTTTCTGAAACTAAATCACGCGCGCGCACGTGTATATGTATGTGTGTGTATGTATTTTTATTGTATAAATAATCAACAGAATTGTTCGACATGAGTCTTCATAACGTTCATGAATAAACTCTCGAGTGAATCTCTATCAAAACATTCTAATAAAGTCATAAATGTTGACAGTGTTGATGTTTTTCTACATTTGATTTAAATGACATACAACTGTTTCACATTATCATAGCAATTTTTGTTTCTATGTTTACGTTGATGACAAATCGGATAGACAGACGGTATTTGATGGTAACGAAATTTACATATAATTATCGACATATTGTATTGTATACAGCCCATTTTATATAAGTACTATATTCTACCTTTTTTATATAAAACAGTGTATAGTTAGTTCACATACAGTTAATTAATTAGCATATATGTTAAATAACAATAAATTTTTCATAAAACTTAATATTAAAGATTCAACTTGATTAACTTGAAGTTAATATCTAAACTCGAAATTTATTTTGTTGTTCACAGTATTCTATGTCCATTGAAAAAAATTCATATATTTTTAATCTTCGATTATTATATATATATATATTAACAGATAATATTTACAGAAAACGTCAAAAACGAAGCTACGTTCATCACTTTATAGTATCACCAGTATGTTCATCTCTTATCATTAACATAATCATTTATTTATAAGTATATAACAAGTCATACTTATGTTTTGGTAATCAAATAAGAAGGAAAATACACAATTTGGAATAAATTTAGAATATAAAAATCAAGTAGGCCATATATATGTATATAGTCACTAAATTATATATAGAATAAACAAAATAATATTATTAAATTGTGAATTAGAGTTCGCACATGCACACAGATACACACATACATACACATGCACACACGCATACAATTCAGCACAGTCTTACCATATTTATTGAAAATGACTTTAAGGATCAAAAGAAATAAAGCAAAATAAGACAACATATATAATATCTTTTCAATATAAATAACAAATTTTTCACTAAGTTTCGCATAAATTCAATCTAAAATATAAAATATTTTCCTCGAAAAAGATTCGCAATTATATATAAAATATCGAGAGTTATTGATCCATGATACGTCATTGCGTATGGTATTCATCGCAAAAGAAATATGATGTAATTCAGATAAATACTAGACACATTAGTGCAAAAAGATATTTGGCATAAAGCAAAGTGGTAATATCATAATTTGAGAGAAGTATAACGGAATATGCCTATATTAAAAAATACTATCTATTTACCTACCTACTTTTGGATTATCCGTCCTCATTATCCTACATTGTTTCTATTATAACTCCGTGCACCATATTGAATCAATTTTTCTCCCAAGAAAAGAAAAAATCCTTTTCACGAATTTCGATTCGTAACATATAATGATAATCATATAGTCAGGCCATTATGTAATGACATCGTTTCTATTTTGTGAATTACTGGCCAACGTCGTCACATTATCCGAAATTTCAACATGACAATCGGAATTTGACGTCGGGAGATCTGCCACGACCCCGCGTCGCGATTGTGCGATTTCAATAGATGCGGGAAATTCTTCAGCGCCCGTGTACAAACTTATTGTATGTGGATTAGTACTGCTATCCGAACGTTCTAACTCTTGTCGTTCACCTATAAATTGAAAAAAAATAATAGATTGTAAACATATTTCATATAGCTGCATACGCGGGATATGTGTACAATCAGCGAGTGATCTCACCATTTATACTATGGCTATCGGATACCAGAAAATCACAAGCTACATTCATTGGTTCACTAGTCGTACTATTACCATTATCGGTAGTAACGAGCGATTGATCGGAATCAGAGTTACTATCGCTAGAATTATTAATATCCTGCCTAGCTTGTGATCTCCTGGCTCTATCAAAAGGATTCTCTCTCTGTTGCACGAACGTTCCTCCTTGTGTACCTAGAATATTTCTCTTCGAGTTATTCGTGATGTAGATGAATTACAAATCTGAATTATTTGATTCTAAAAGAAAAATATCTCTGTGCATACCTTGTTGGACGCGAATGAGAGGCGTTGTGTCATCAGCATCCGAATCACTTTCGTCGGTTACAACCTGTTCGTCAGCGGCAAAAACCTTTCTTTTGCAGACAGGACAAACCCTTCGATTTTTTGTCAACCACGGGTCGATACATTTTGAATGATAAGCTAAAAATTGCAAACAAGGAAATAATATAATAATTTATTATTTTAATATATTTCAGATTATATTAAGAAATATTTTGATTGAAGAAATAAAATACTTTTGTTTCAATGTTATATAATTAAGTTATGTAATTAAATTACTTTGTTAATGAGAAATATTTACCATGTGCACATGGTAAAACTCGTAACTTCTCTCCTTCCACATAATCGTCCAAACAAATAGCACATGTCTCATATGGATCACCCTTTGTATATTTATGTATAGGAATCTTTTTTAAACTAGAATTAGGTAATCTATGCCTCCGTTGTCGCCTTCTATCTTTTATACATCTAACGATCTGTGCAATATAAATAATCATACATGGTATAGGTAATCGGTATTGAAGCAAAATAACATATGCAAAATTTGAATGTATCACATCTGCAACTTACCATAAAAATAACAATGATTAGGAAACATATTCCAACAACGATAGCAAAGGGCAAGAGTAAATGTGTATTGATATTGAATGGCAGATCATCGTTAATCAATAGAAAATATGATTGGTCATATAAATAATTTTCTTTTATAACTAATCCTGTAACATCACCAACAAATACAGCTGGTATAGAAATTCCTGTATTATCCTTTGCTGACATTGGTTCTGTGTGTGGAATCAATTTTAATAGATAACATTTTATATAAATAGATAACATTTTTATAATTATATAATATCCATCTAATTTACCTAATTCATTGCTGTTTACATTATGTACAATAACAGCATTGTATTTAGCTTTTTGCGCATTTCGAACTTTCACTTCAAAACTACAGTTATAACGTCGTATTAAAACTATCCAATTACCATGGTAATCAGTGTTATTAGGCGGACCTTGTATCTCTTGACATGCATTGGCAGGATTGGCATAAACTGCCATACCCTAATAAAATTATAAAAATATATATATATATATATATATATATATATGTGTGTGTAATAAAATTTATATTATAAAAAAATTAAAGAAATATACCTTAATTCCTTCTGATGGTATTATACCTCCAAATTTGGCAGGCATATCGCGAAACTCTTCTTCAATTTGATGTCTTGCCATTGCAGAAAATACTAAAATGTCTGCACTGCTGTATGTAGCATACAGAATCAGAAACATAAGCCATAATAGGACTTGATGATTTAAACAACACTGTCGCATCTTGAACCAGTTTAAGCATCCAGCTTTTCATCAATTTTAGTATTTTATTAAAACTTTTCTTGAACAATTCATTATATAATTGTCAAATCTACTATGGGAAATGCATCCAAAGTAGATAAAAGCATATTGCAAAAAGTATAGTTGGGATCTATTCTAGAAAGACAAATATGTTCCATCTTATTTCTCAAATATTTTGTTGCGCAATTTCGGATTAGATTCTTAATTTGCAATTATCACATGAAAATAAATCCTTATGTACTAAATTCAAGCTTCGAGTTACTCATACACAATAGATAGTGACACATATTACTCATGATTTGTGATATGTACATATAGTCAAAACAAACAAACAAGTTTTGAACAATTTAGCTTCATGTACATAACTTCACGTATTTTCCAACAACCTTAAGATCTCGAGATAAAGCATTATTAGCGCGATTCTCGAATGACAGTTGTAAAAATTGATCTTCACCCAGCGAAGAAAAACACTTCAATTATCCGAGTTAACGAAACGACGTAGTAATACGTAGTAACACCTGTTGTTGCTATTTCCTTTGTGAAACGGCCCCCATGAATGATCTCGGGATATTGACACGAGCCCCCTCGGATAAGAGAACGTCGCGATAACATTCGCTATGTAGTTTATTACATCAATTAACGCGATGAGCAACGTGACGCGACGCGTGTGTATGTGTTTGTGCAGCGGGTCAACACACAACCGATTAACCGTGCGTTATATCACGACCACGCACTGCTGTTATCAAACGACGCATTACGTGGAGTCGCGTACAATTTTGGGAGCGACTCATTAATCCGTCATTAATAAGGATACGGGCGATACGTACTTGAAAATTATCCACGGCTCTCATTCAGACGCGACTATTAGTCATGGTCGTGTCGCGTATGTTCCTCGATTGGCCATTAACAGTAAGATGATACCTCCGACAATTATCTTTTCGTCTCTCTTTGTTTCTTTCTCGACTCGGAAATATCCCTCTTTCCTGAGAGAGTGTTTTTACACTCGATAAATGCGACCACTTGACAAGGGAGATGAGACGCGCACATTCACGACGAAAATGTCACGACCGGACGTTCGGTTTTTAGGTTAGGTATATTCTCTTCCCAACTAATGTTGTCGAACACGAACGGCGGCGATACAACGACTAGCGGACGTTAATCGGAATAGTTTGTTTTTTGTTTGCCAGGAATGTCAGCTGAAGATCGTAATCACCTGGCGGATAAAACAAACTGTCAATCGCCTGACTGTCACGATTAATGATACGTGCGTAAAAATGCCTAGAACTGCGTAGGATGCGACCAATCGCATGCGTGCGTAGGCGAGGCGTGTTTGAACTGTTTTGCAGCGCTTTGAATTATGACTAAGATTCCGGATATCATCGACGGAATTTATTAGACAATCCAACAAAGTTACGTGACTATCAAATGGATAGTCACGGTAGCTTTGGGAATAATTGTTGACTAACAGTCGCAATACACATCACTTGTATTGTAATAAATATAGATGATAAATATAGATAATATAGATAAATTAAATAAATATATAAATATAGATATAAATAAATATACGACTCAATTTTTTTGTAGTCATAAGAGAAAAATGTGTGTGGATTTATAATGTACAATATATACTTATAATAATTATAATAATAATGTGTCAAATATTATTTGTCAAAGGAACAATGTAGACTAAAAAGTATCATGTGATATTTCCAGATATTATGATAAAAAAATATATAATAGTTTCTGACATGTGAAATGACCTATTTTTTATATTGCTTTTATTAAATCAGACAAAATTACTCTAACGACAATTCAAAAAGAGAATATATGTTCAATAACGAGAATATGCGAAGAATAATTGTAAAATGATGACATGCACATACCTGGCAATGTACATACCTGACTGTGCATTACTTTCGTTGTATTTCTACAAGAAAATGAAGGCCAGAAGAAGTATCCGGACATAGGATTCTGGATCACTCACAAAAGCGGATCGGCGACACTGAAAAATCGATATACAATAATTGTACACGATACGTATTTAATACACGTTACAACAAAATCGCGCCGACTTTACAAAACACAGTCGCGATAATTTCTACGAGAGAACCCGAGAAACGCGGAGCAATTCGGACGCGGCGCAATTGACTGCGATTTGAAATTGTCGGCCATTTTGATATTGCGACTTTCAAAATATCGAAGTAGCGTAATTCTTTGACGTACTTCGCTGAAACCATTTTTTCACCTACGTATTATTTCATTATTTCTCTTATCCTTTGTTGAAAATTTACGTAATCGAAGAGTAAAATAGAAAAATAATTATTCTCAATCTCTTATCTTAATTGTAGAAAGATAACATATATATAATATGTATGATCACTAATATATATATGAATAATATAAATAATATTGATAATGTTATAAATAATATGATTTATAATTAATATGAATATGAGTTTAAGCTTTGAAATATTCATAAATTTACCTCAATTATCTCAAGCCATCGATGTATTATTTTATCTTTATGTGTGCATATCTAAAAATACACACCTGAACACTACACTTTTGTTGCATCTGAATGAGAAAATGACGGCGCAGGTTACGAGGAAATTCACTTTTAACTAGCACTAATTTTATTTTTAACTAATAACAATCGCGAAAAATACAAAATAACTCGGACGCGATGTTACGATTTGCTGAAATGCGTTCGCGAACTGAAGATGCTTGAAACTGTCGACCATTTCGATATTTCGAGAATCGCAATATCGAAAGTGGTTTGACATATAATTATATATATTATATATATAACATTATGTATTATTTTTATATAAACGCGAATAATAAAAAAATATAAATACTATTTTTATAACTATAAATAATTTACTCTTATATATTTATGTTATATTAATGTAAAAATATTGACTAATATTAAAGTAAGGCTAGAGACAATTTTTTAATCAACATATTTATTTGTATGCATAGAAATTCATAAATTCACGGAATTTCAGCAGAAGATAATAAACAATTACTAAAGTCTAGTTAAACCCGATAATATATCGCACGATATAATTTCCTTTGTGATATGATAGAAAAGTGCAATGATAAAATTCACAGATTAGTACATTAGCAAAGTTTCAAAGTTTCACTTCTGGATGCCGAGTGTTTCAGTTTTTTTTTCAATTTTAAAATGTATATTAATTATTTTATCAACTAATAATATTAATGCAGACGAAAAGAAATACACATACACATTAGTTTCAGGCTTCCGAAAATGTAAAACTGCCATTAAGAAAGTGTACTTAAATCAATAATAATGTGTTTCATTTGCACGCAACTACATTCCAAAATATAATGTGCAAATTAAACACACACATAAAACATAGTTCTTCATACTCACTAGAATATGTACGAGATTACATATCAGCAGTGCTAAGTATCACACTATTTTGTACTGTCTCACTTATAAAAAATACATGTGACAAACAGATACAGCAAGAGCGAAGTATCTACTTAACACATGCGCAAAAATTCACCATACAATCGTTGTTATTACTACTATAAGTTACTCTCGTATATGATTCGTCGATCTTAGGAACGATATTATATACAAAATATAGATACATAGTGAATGCTATTGAATAAAAGATATCGTCCAACCCTAATTTACACATTTCGTCGTATTGCACCACGAAATATAATTCGCAAAAAAGAACGAGTCTCCAAAACTTGAACTAAAATAATTAGTTCGATTAATAACCTAATATATATTTAAAATGTATTTTCTGACATATTTGTTTCGAAAAGATTGTAAACGCAAAATAAGCGTATTTCTTTAAAATTAAAATAAAATTTACTTTAATATTTATTCTAAATTGTAAAAGATCACGATATGAAAATACGAATAACTAGACTAAAGTGCGTTCTGCTAAAATTTAACTTCATTTCAGATTTACTTCCGTAAAATTGATCAATAAAGATGATAAGAATTCTACTAATTCAAGGCACCGATCTGTAACAACACTCAATATCTGTCAATTTGAAAGTGTACCTAATAGAAAGAATCTAATTTCATTAGTAGCAATTATTTACAATTATCATGATTTTATCTCTAGTGACCATAATAATCCAAATATTAGATTTGTCCACGTGAAAATCTATCATCGAGTAACTGTGCTTTCATCAGAATAGTTTTCTTTTGTGTTTGGTCAAGTCGATTAACTTGCAAATCAATATCTCTATCAAATGGCCTTCTCATTGATATCCCACTTTGTTTTGCCTCTTTTTCTTCTTTCTGAAAAATAATATGCATATCTCTAATAGTATTATTGTAATAAATTTAGGAAAATAGGTGTATAAAAAATATTGATTTAATAATTAAGTATATAATATAATAATATTATTTCTTAATATAAAAGCATAATTTTTGAAAAATATGACAAAACAAATTACCTTCTTTTTCTTCGCAATTTTGCTTTGATGCACTTCTAATAGCGATTTCTCAGACTTCCTTTTTTCGTTTATGTCTTTTCTATGAAATTCTTTCACATGTTCCGTATCTGGTTCTCCAAGTCTTTTTATCTTCTAAAAGAATACAATGAATATCAGTATACACATAAGATGTATAAAGAAAATAGAATTCCTAATATAAATAAAATGCAAACATTTTTCAGTTTAGAAAATAAATAAATAACAGCATATTATTTTATATTTACCGAGTCTTTCTGTTTCTGCGCTTTTTGTGCAGGAGTATCAGTCCAACATGATCTATCTGACATATCTGGCCCATCTCGAAGTCTGAATTTACGCGGGCCCAATCCAAGATTAGCAGCTTGTGCCGGTGGTAACTCGGTCATCCATTCCTCGCGTTTATTTCCAAGATCAGTCTGAAATATGAATATATGCTTTTTTTCTCCGATAAAACTATTAATCGTTAATATTTAATTTGTTTTACCTCTGCCAAATATCCTTCATGCTTAATCCTTTGTGCTCTCAAATCTAACTGTTCATGCACGCGGCTATTTCTTAGAGCTGGATGATCAATAGGCAAAGGACCTATCGCATAATCATCATCGGATAACTCGATCGAAGTTTCTTTATGCGATTTCACAGTGTCGGGTAGTACAGGTCCAATAATTTTATCTCGCGAGTCATTTTCACTTTCTTGTCGTTGTAACAAATGTGGTGGCAGTGCTGGTCCAAAAACAGTATCCGCTTCCATTGCAATCATAACAGTATCTTCTGCGTCTTCTTGCTTTCCGTTTTGATAATCATTATTTAATTGAGGTGGCAAACAGGGTCCAATAAAACTCGCAGTCTTGCCGTTGTTGTCGATTTTATTTTCATTAAGACTATTCGATGATGTCTTTTCAAGTTTGTCACCGACAGTAATGCCGATGTTAGATGAGGATTTTGGTGGCAAAAGTGGACCATATACAGATTCGGTTTCTTCCCTATTTCTTCCCAACAATTGCGTTTCATCTAAAGAATCGAGACATTGCGAATACTTTTCTTCTAAATTCGAGCATTCGCTGTCAGGATTAATCATCATTTTCGTTTCTTTATAATGTTCAGAAGTCTTTTTTCTCACGGAATCTATAAGAGTTTCTCTCGTTACCAAGAACGTCGCGGATGATGTGGAATCTGAAACGGCACTAGGATTATTATTAGTGGAACTAGATGCCAGATCGTAATTCCTTCTTTTTACCTTTAATTGTTCCCGCCGTTTCTCTTCACTCGCTTCATCACTGTTGTTTTCTCGTTTCGTATTCGCGAAATTTTCGGATTGATCTTCGAAATCGTGTCTTTTCAATTTAGTTTTACGTGAACACGGAGATGACATTCGACTTGCTGAATCTCGACTATCGGATATATTCTCACCAGTCTCTGATAGAATGTCGAACTGAGACAGATCCAAATCCTTGCAGTCTTGAATCTCTATTGACGAATCCTCTTTAGTGTTTTCGCTTGAACGAGCCTCGTTGTAACTACATTCCCCTTCGATATTTTTAGAATAGTCTCTCGAATCTTGCGATCTGTTTTCTCTTACCGATGTCTTCTTACAAGTATCGTGTCTTCCTTGATCCTCTCGGGACCGATAGTCGCCGTTCGAGGACCTGATTAATCTACTCGAATGATGAGATTTATCTCGACTCCTATCGCGAGAATGATGCTTGTGCCTTTCGTGATATCGACTTTTGTACTTTTCACTAAACGCTCGTTCGTTATGATGGTTTCGCTCATACGAATGTTCTCGCGTTCGTTGCATTTGATGGATACTTCGATCTCTATCCGATTGGCGTTTCGAGTCCCGCGAAATTTTCTCTCTCACGTCACCTTCGTTGGAATTCCTGTAGCCTCTGCCGTTTGTGGCGGATGCGTCTCTACCCTCTCTATAGTCTTTGTGCGAATTTCTGCCATCTTCCTGCCTTGAACTCTTCGACTCATACTTCGAATGCTTTTCAGAGTATCTGAGATCCTTGTCGTCTGTATTCCTATTGCTTTCGTGTTTCAATCGTTCTTTCAATCTATCTGTTCGATAGTGTCTGCTTTCACAATGGGACGATTTATGCTTGGACTTCTTCTTAGGAGTCTTTGTTCTATCTGCCGTCTCTATGGGTGCGACTGAATCTTTGCGCGTAGCCTCGAAACGAAACCGCCGTCCATCATCGCTGTCCTGACTCTCGGAATCAGAATTCATCGTTGTCATAATCTAGTTATATGCTGAAAGCATGACAAACTATTATAAATTGAACTTTTAACACTATATATATATGATCAATAGGCATAGAATAGTAAAACATATTTATATATATGATCAATAGGCATAGAATAGTAAAACATTTTTTTTCAAGAAATTTTTGTTATAGAAAAATGAAACATTATTTACTTAAATATTATCTTAAATATATCTTAAATATTATCTAATATCTAAAAATATCAAGATAAGAATATTTTATATATGTATATATATTTTATAATATTTTATATGTGTGTGTGTGTGTGTGTGTGTGTGTATACATATACACACACACACACGCGTTATAATATTTTATATATGTGTATATGTGTACACACACACACACACACAATATTATAAAATATATATACATATATAAAATATTCTTATCTTGATATTTTTAGATATTAGATAATATTTAAGATATATTTAAGATAATATTTAAGTAAATAATGTTTCATTTTTCTATAACAAAAATTTCTTGAAAAAAAATGTTTTACTATTCTATGAGCATATACCACAAATTAAAGGCATTTAATATCATTCTCATTATATAGAAAAAAATATTACACTGTTGATATGTAACTATCCACTTTATTTGTGATACAAGCTTCGTTAAGAATTTACAAATATATATCATAAATATATTATAAATAAATATTATATATATATTTATAATATTATAATATTATAATATTATATATTTATATATTTATAATATATATTATATTTATAAATATATGTATAGTATAAATGAATTATCTCTTTCTGAGAAAATATTACTCTGAGAAAATACAGTAATTATTTGACGCGTTTTTCAACATCCTTTTTTGCTTCTGTTTTCTTTACAACAGTTTGAACAACTTTGTTAATTTTGCTTGAATCAGAGAGAGAAGGCTTGGGCAAAATATTCTTGGAGGAATTCGATTGTAACATCTTAATTATTTTGGCGCCACTATATTTAACAGATTTTACAAATCCCGCTGTTATAATTCCTTTTAGGCTTTGCGTCACACTAGATCTCCAAACAATTTCTTTCAAACATTGCTCCAATATGTCGCAGCATTCTGGATCATGGGCTATAGCGCGCAAACAATCTTCTGTGTCTTTTGATCTTGGACCCTGAGTCCATGCTCTGACTAATTTAACTTGTGGTATTCTGGGCAAATGATTCAAATGATGGATTCTAGTCGCTGGACTGGTATCTTGATGACACGCAACAATCATGCGATCTGAATTCTTTGGAATATATATATAATTGTCAAAGTGTTTCAAAATTGGTTCATACAATTGTTTAAAATTATGCAATTGTGGTAGCACAATATTACTGATCTTATTTTTATTTTCGCCAAAGATCATTCGAAAATCGCCATGATAAGATAGACTAGTAATCTTTTTGAAAAAATCAATCTCTGTAAAATGTTCAGGTAATAACAGCAAAGCTGCATGTATAGCCGAATGCAAATTCTCCACCAGAGCAGTGCGCAATTGAGAATTTTCGTCTGGTTCTACAATTACTTTAACCGGTTTATGTAATCTCCCAGCTAAATACAAATCATTCCAATCTAATAAATCTTCCATCAATGAAACCTCGGAAATTACTCCATATTTAATGAGCTGACCTTGATTTGTTTTGACCAATGTGTTATAAAATATTTTAGCACCCAATTCTTGCACATTTGTGATTGTTTTGGGACCAAAGAATCTCAATGGTTGAGCATAATGGTTAGGATTATTTGCCAAATTCTCTGCATGCCATTTGTTGGCGTTACGTACAACAAATATGAGATCCAGCATGTTATTGCCATCATTATTAACCTGTTTGAACGCACCTGATCCATAAGCGAAGCAAAATTTCATATTTCTAGGAAACTCTCTAATTATGTGTTTCAATTGCAACATCTCAGTGACTTTTTCTAACATTTTGAGAGAATTATTCAAACCTTTGGCTTTTGAATAAATGTTCCAGCTTATATATAGCAGAATTTGCTTTGCTAAAAGAAGAAGAATACAGTTGAAGTTACAATTCGCACCATGGAGCTCGACGTTTCACGTCGTGGTAGTCGGTGAAGTCCGAGGAATGCGAGACGAATGTTGATCGACAACTTTCGAGCTTTCACATGCGTCTCTCGTAAGCGGAGTCCACGTGTTCGAGAGATCACGGATCTTTACGGATTAACCATGTCATCTCCCGAGGCAATCGCCCATTTAACCTAAAAACGCAGTTTCATAAAATTCGTGTTACTTACTCGGAAAAATATAGGATAGTCTTTTTGCGTATCGAATAAAATATCGAGGCCAACTACGGAGCCTTTGACTTTTAATTCTGAACCAGAGCGAACAAACATGTACACGCGCACAAATACACAGCGGGATCAGCTCGCACTCGCTTACGATAGTTGTATACGTGCCTCGATTTACATGGCATACATATAGAAATATGTATGAGAGAATGAGAGCGCGATTGGACTTTTGCGCGATGATTTTCCTGCTGACTCGGCTTCCTGTATAATCGTTATCACTTCCACGATCGAACGCGACAGGGGTTTATTTACTGCCATGCGTAATCACACGCGTGAATCGATGAGAGACGCGTCAAAATTATCCGACATATCAAAATTACCTCTTATAATCGCGATACGTTGATAGAGTTCCGTTTATAAATCTTCTCTCAAAGTCGACTCGAGATAGTCGAGATAACTCCCTGGGAAACAAAACGTGGGACGCTACGCATGTGACGTTGTGTAGCGTCATGCGTGTCCTAGTTCGTCTCTCGGTCCATCTAAAGTTAGGAACTTTTTGGCGTGTGTACTCTCAATTTCCGTCTTGGAAGCATTTCAATTACGATCAGGGATCGGACTGCATTTTCGAGAAAAGTCGTCCAAGTTATCAGGACAATGTATTATTTCGGCGAGAAATAACGCGACACGAAAATCCCGATTCAAATTTCGCGCTCACCAGGAGAACAGAAATCGGAAGAGATAAATCGAACTGAAGTAAGTTCCGGATTCAAAGGCTGAATTCTAGATGTTGGGAGAACATGACTTGGCAAGAGGCAACGCTATTCCATTAGAGAAATTGTGCTGAAAAGTTTCCAGTACCAAGTTTTTCCGTACGTTTATAAATATTAATTTCTTATCGACAAATTTACATTTTCTTGAGGTTCCTTTCGAAGCTGATATTCGGTATTTTAATTCTTGATAAAAACAGAAAATTTGAGAAAATAGAGATACATACATTACACTGTGTTGCACTTCTTGCACTCAAAATGAAATATATATGTAGATTAGATTAAATGTGAGTCTTAGATATAAATCTAGAGCAATAGAGAAAAAAGAAGGGAAAGTAAAGAGCGCAGGAAATGGAAAGAATAAATTTGTAATTTAAAAAGATTTGGGACTTTGTATCGCGCGAGAGACAATTGTTGCATTTCGAGACATCGACTCGATATGATTAATTCCCCCTCCACAGGTGCAGCTGAGAATAAAAAGAATCGACGCGATGGCCGCCCGTATTGGATCACGCTAAAAATTTAGACTGGCGTTTCAACGATTTAAGGAGAAGGAAATTCGTGTGTTTGGTCTCAGCGACGTTCATTCAATCCGGATCTGTTTACTCCGCAGAAGTTGCTGGAGTCTGTAAAAATACAACAGCAGGAGCGGTGATAGAAAAGTGACATGGAGGTCGATGTGCCTACGGACAATACAAACGAGCAGACGCCGATGGAGATCGACGAAGACACCTCCGAGAGGAATCCGAAGGTGTCCGGAAGCGTCAAGGTTATGGCGTCTTCGGGCACCGTCGGTTCCGTGTCCATCAGTTTGCATCCACTGGTAATCATGAACGTTAGTGAGCACTGGACCAGACTCAGAGCTCAAGAGGGCAGTGATCAATTGGGTACGAGATTCTTATTTAATAAATAAGAGAAAATTTTAATATAGACATCAAAATTTATATTTTAGTTAATTTATATATTGGAAAGTCTATGTATATAAATTCTAAATTGGATTTGATACATTAATGTACAATCAAAATATATAACTTAAAATATTATATTTATATGTTTGATAAATTTTATTGGTAATATTTCATGGGCTAACAATGTATCATTTCTGATATTAAAATTTTCAGTGTATGGTGCTCTGATTGGTAAACAGAAGGGTCGTAATATAGAGATTATGAATTCTTTTGAATTATTGTTTACATGCATCGGCGATGATGTTATAATCGATAGAGATTATTATAATACAAAGGAAGAACAATTTAAGCTAGTTTTTAGTGAAATGGACTTTTTGGGCTGGTATACCACTGGTGATATGCCTAATGAGAGAGATATTAGAGTTCACAAACAGCTTTGTGAAATAAATGAAAGTCCTGTATTGTTAAAACTAGATCCAAGACCGAAAAACACAGAGGCAAGTTTATTGAAACATGTTTCTATGAAAGAATTTTTTTCTTATTAAATATATAAAAGAACATTATATCTAAGAAAGTATGATGATTGTTGTAGCATTTATCTGTCTCCATGTACGAATCAGTAATTGATTTAGTTAACGGCGAAGCTACCATGTTATTTGTTCCATTAACTTATACACTAGCCACAGAAGAAGCTGAAAGGATTGGTGTTGATCATGTACAAAGGATGTGTAATAACGAACAAGGAGAATGTTCAGTAGGTGAGTAGTATGCAGGCACTTTATATTTTGACAAATATATTTTATATTGGAATCAATGATACATAAATATTTTATTTCAGTGGCAGAACACTTAACGGCTCAACACAGTGCCATTAAAATGTTGCATGCAAGAGTAAAACTTGTTCTGAGATATGTGCAAGCAGTAGAGAGTGGGGAATTGAAAGGAAATCATGAAGTTCTTCGAGCAGCTTGTTCTCTGAGTCATCGATTGCCTGTCTTAAATAATCCGAAATTTAAGGCTGACTTTTATAACGTTAGTATAAATATATATATGTGCTTTGAATATAAGTTTACTAATCAGACACTTTATAATAGTGTTTTTTTTAATAATGTCTTTGTATTTTTTTAGCAATGTAATGATTTTGGCTTGATGACGTATCTTGGCATTATAACTAAAGGTTGTAATAATATAAATCAATTTGTAAACAAATTCAACATTCTGTACGACAGACAAGGCGTGGGACGACGTCTACGAAGTCTCTTTTTCTGATATGTAAATAGAATCTGTTGTTTTTATATATGGTCTTTTTTACTCCTTAGATAAGTAAGTAATACCAAACTCAGGATTAAAGTTTAAACAGCCAATCGAGAGATAGTTTGAATACTACTCTAGATATATATTGTGTATCAAGCACATAAAAATAAAAGTAGAGAAATTATGATTTTTTTTTCTTTTTTTTAGTTAAAATGTAATAATAAGTGATAAAGTAATGAGATTATCCAAAAAACATGAATTATTTCGGTAATATTATTCAAAAATAATATTTATGTTAAATATTGTACATATAAATGGTATGTTTAATACATTTTGATTAACAATAACGTGTGATATTAATAAAAACTGTGATGCGTTCCAAGAGAGATTTTATTTTATATTAACATCAATTTAATATTTAGTAAAAATAAAATAAAGATAAAATTTATGTTGCAAATTATGTACATTAAAATATAATCAGATAGGAAATCTCAAATAGATACAAGATCCTATATATATTGTGATATAAATTTATTAATATATACTCCATGTATATATATTCTGCATATTCGATATATATATATATATTTTTTTTTTTTTAACTTCTATCATCGTTCAGAATGAGAAGTATGTAGAGAGTATATATTAGTTTAGGACAGATACTTTCACATGTTCCGCTTTAATAATGGAAGACCTCATTTTAATTGATTTACATACTACAAAGCCATATCGTTTTTTTATAGGCCAAATTATCTACTTTTTATCGAGTTTATGATTTCAGCGACATATGTGTACATGTAAGTTTCATCTTTATAAAAAAACGATCTATATTAATATTTTATTATAAAATACTAAAAGTTTCCCTCTAAAAATCTATTCACATGTTACATATATATATATATATATATATATATACTCCGACTTAAATAGAATGCGACTTAAAAATATTATTGTACAAAATATATAGTTTAGTATATTGTGCCTCATTAATTATTGCATGTAACTCCAAGCAGTTACTCGTTCCGTACAAAATAAAACCAGAATTGACTTCCAGACATGACACGACTAGACTGTAAAATTGTAAAGAATTTCTCACGCTGTCTTATAATAATATGTCATTAATGACACAATTAAACTTTTAAATCACGCTATTTTTTCTCTCCTACATTGCTTCTTGGAAATGCAGTAATTCTTATAATGCAATCTGATCAGACAGCATGTGATACTCTACTCTACAGACTAGAAAATATCGCAACGACTATATATTTTTCGCTATTTGATATATTGCCTTGTACAACGAATTGTGCGAGTTTGCCTGATATTTTGATATGCTAGACGAGAGTAATTTTGAACGAAAAGTGATAACGAGGATCGACCTCTCTTTTGCTAAAATAAACCTCGTATAATATGTTTCATCTACTAAGACTACGCTTACACGAATTACAATTAGTTCTCGATCTTGCGCGTTTAATTCTACAATTAAGTACCCGTTTATTCTTTTTTTTCTTTTGTATGTATGCATTCCTCTCGCGGGAGAATAATATGTTTATATATTAGGCTCTCAAGCTGTCCTCGATCATAGTAGCCAGCACGTCCACTAGAACGGACAGCATTGAATCGGGCTAAGGACTCGGTTTGTCCATACCAATAATTTCCTCGAAGAGGCTATTTCTTCCTTCCGTCTGTTCTTCGATCGTTTCTCCAGCATACTTCAACGTCGCGGCGGCCAAATCACCCACCGACCAACGTCTGTCCATCAGAACTCTACTTACGGTATCTAACTGAAAATTTTTTTGGTAATGAAAATTTACGCAATAAAAAATTGATATTATTATAATATCTTTTCTTTTACCTTAGATAAACTTGGATTGCCAGAAGTATAATAGATTAGTCTTGGTACTCCTGCCAGGGAAGAGGCGAGCCATTGAATTACGAGTTTTAATTGCGGATCGCCCTTCAATCTAGTCCCGCATCCCCAGTTACCTGTAGCTATGGGTAATAAATCCCCTCCTTGAGGACTATTTTCCCGCGGTAACTATATACACATTAAAATAATCTATTAAATTATATCATCTTGCTATGTTTCAATCATTCCTGATATAATTAGTAAAGATTTTAAATGCTTGCTGCTCGAAATGTAATTGTTGAATGATATTAAAATTGATATTAAAACTGCTAAAAATGCGTAACTAAATAAGATACAAAAGGTTGTTATCATTTTAATTTAACATAAGGAATTATATTATTTTTTTTATGATGATGATAGAGAAAAAAGTGAATGTATAGATGATACTTTCATTTAATAGTTAATATATTGAATAAAGGATAAGAAGCAAGAAATGTGAGTAAAGAAGTGTAAAAGTCGGATAGACTGAGAGACAGATAAATGAATTAATTGTTAAAGGTTTCAAATGTGTCAGATGAGAAAAGCTGATCTCAATCGTCCGTCATGCACCAAGTCGAGAAGACGTAAACGCGAAATCTCGGACAGTCTTATCTTGACGAGTTATATTTTATCGAAGAGAGTTCTCAAACTGCAGAAAGTGTTTTTTTCACAAGCGATTTTAAATATAGATAACGCAGTTGTACTGCCTCATGCATTGCGATTATACACGTGATACAGTCAAGTCTCTGAATCACCTCCAAAATACCAAGCACGTTCGCTTCGCGCATCTCATGCTTGTTTACTATTTGGCTTGACATAGGCGGTGTAGATAAGCATACGATCGTTTGATCATCAACCAACGTTTGGAACACTTCCGATGTAAACGTGACGGCCCACAGTTTCCTACGTTGAGCATCCTTCGCCTCTCTTACCATCTCACTCGAGGCGTCCTCGTAACAATCTATATCTTCAGATTCAATTACCTGTATAATATTTCAAGTTGCCTATAGTCTAAACTCGAAACTTTTATTTTCCGATATTATATTGCTTTATATAAAGCTTTATATGTATATATAAAGTAATTAATTTATGTCGCTCAAACCGATTCGAAACTGTCTCTCATTCCATCTTATTATATTTATTACAAGTTTTTGAAAATATTTGTATGTTTGTTTTTTAAAGATATTTGTATGTTTCTATATTACAAGTGTGTTTTTTTAAATCCATGATTAAAGAACAACCAAATACATATTAAAATTATTAGTTTTCTGTCTTCAAAAGAAAGCATTTAGAAAAGCATAAAAGAAAGAAAATTTCGATTTATTGTCTATTATAACAAAATACAAAGCAATAAACAAATTATTTTAAATAATAAATGCTTTTGTTCTAGAGGTAAAAAAAAATGGTAAATATTTGTAATTATTTCTACAAAATGAATCTTGTCATTCATGCCTTTTTAATTCAGCGATTTTTTTGCAGAGAAACTTAATATATTTGCTATTCCTTACTGATTGTTGTCGTCGGTTTTTTTGTCGAGCGAGCTCTAAGCTGAGACTCCTCACGGCTAAGGCTAGCTTGTGTTGTTGGCTCACGTCGTTCGCATCAATGAATGGTTGCGGTTCGCCTTCTTGAAGCGGCACACCAGCGAACGATTCACTCAAAGCACGTTTCAGAAGCGAACCGGCGAATCGTACGACCGCCCGATCCCTCGCGTCCAGTTCCCTGCTCTCATCCGCCACTATCGGATCTTCCAGCCACTTTGACAATTGCTCATAAACTTCCTCCAATTCGGAACAGAAATCTACGTAAGTAAAAATTTTAGTTTCTTTACTATTGCCAAAAATAAATATCGTTTATCTACAAGCGAGGTCTTCTAAGTACTTGCCGGAATTGTATTCCGTGCTGAAACTATATTTGCTACTTGCACTCGTGTCTTTTCTTTGAAACATGGGTCCCTGACTTTGTCGGAATCGACCTAGCCATTTTTGCTCGGCTTCTAGAGATTCCTTTAGAAACTCTTCATCTACTGTCTCATCTCGTAAGACGAATCCTCTCGAACCTCCTCTTCTCACCCTGCAATATTGTATTATCCAGTGATAATATAACTATGAATATTTTATAACTAAAAGATGCAAGATAAAACATAATGAAACATAAGATATTTATCATCACGTTTTTTACGTGTGATAAAAGAATAATTAAATGTATTCAGTTTATTAATTCTCTGACCTCACAAGAAGTACTTAAAAAAGTAAAGAAAGTTTTGATTTGTTATCTATTATGACAATTAATTATATGTCATTATCTGTCGTGCATATATACAATCTTATATGCAATTTATATTGCATAAAATGGAAACGTAATTAAATGATGTCTGAAAATCATTAGCTATCCCGATACATTTTTTGATTATATAAACATTTTATGATAAATTACTTACTACATTTTTTGTTATCTATTACAAATAAAAAAATATGACCTTTTGTTTTCCAGGCGACCGCTCTTACCTTTAAGCTATCCAGGGCCCATGGAATTAATATTCTTAATCTATATTAATATTCTTAGGCTCACCCAATAATAATATGTAAAGTTAGAAAGTTACTATTTGTTATGTCGTGTCTTCTGACTCAAATACCATTCTAAAATCTGAGTAAGAAGCAAGAATAATAATAACTTTTACACTTTGACAACTACGACATAGATTATAACGTAGATAGATTATATTATACATATTATACGTAGATAATGCTATAACAATATAATTTATCATTTTCTATAATATAAATTATCATTTTCTATAATATATATACATATATAAATTTAAAATTTAAATTTATGCTAATGATATGTATATTAATATCTATACTGATAGCTCCCACATAGTTACATCACATGAATCACATAGTTACATCATAATCTAATTACAACCTAATCACAGCCTAATCACAACTTAATTTCAGCCTAATCACAGCCTAATCACAGCCTAATTTCATGCAAAGAATATAATTTAGATGATTATAGATTAAACTTAAAATGTATATATATAATAAGATGAAATGTATATTAAGAAAGAATATTAAATCATGGGTGACTGGACCCGGGAATTGAACCCAGGATCTTTCACTTACCGGGCGAGTATTCTTAACATTAAGCTACTCAGGTCATATATGTTGTTTAATATTTTTCCGTTCACATATATGTATAAATAGATATCTAGTGATGCCGCGTATTTGTTTACGTAAATTTTAACTCACTTGATGTCTTGATCGCCGACATGGCTACCACTAACACTTATGCCAACGGCGTAACTGCTCTCGCCGGAGGAGGTATTTGAAGAAGTTATCCCGCCGGTCGCCGTACTCTCTCGCTTCAAAGCGTCTTTCAGTCGCTGCGCAAAAGTTCCCCTTCTCTCGGGCGTGTCTAATTGCGCGTTATAACGTTTATTCAGCTTTTGTTCTTCTTCCTCTAAAAGTTTATTCAATATAAAAACTGTTCTTCATTTCAGATTTACTTGAAGTGTAATGTTGATACACATACCAGGTTCTTCATCGATAGTTTCCTTAGCGCTGTGAAAACTATCCGTGCTTTGACTGTTACAGCTGCTGTAAACCGACATTTGACCAAGCTGTCGCGTCACCGGCAGAACTTCTCCGCTGGATCCTAACACGATAAATCTGTTTCTTCGGGTCGTGCAGCTCGCGTCCTTGCACACTTTGTGAGGACTCGGCGGTCTCATCGATTTACCGTTAGGCTTGCTACGTATTTCCGCCGTGCTCTCTAATTTGTGATGTTCGTCGCATGGAGGCTGCTTATCTGCCCGAAGAAGAAGAAGAAAATGAAAATTATTAAACGCCAAAGGAATATATGTACAATTTGAGTAAGTTATATGAATTACATGGATCCCTCTTGTCCCCCGTGTCTCCTACCTATCTTGGAATTACTGCTTGCCGCGAAGACTTTATCCTCACTTTCCGCTTCCGGCGGGGTGCTGCTGAAGCTCTCGCCGATCGGCGACAACCTACGCGAGCCCAAGCCGACTTCCGCATCCAGATAATCCGTCTTGATAGGATCCGTGGGACTACTGGGCACGTGTCTTTGACGAAATCCTAACAATGACTTGTTCATCTCTCTCAGAATGTTATCCTCCTCGAATTGCGTCAATGGCAATCGCGAATAGTCCTCGGGATCTATGCAGCAGACCGTTACCTGCGCTCGGAAAACTGTACGATTGTTCATCTTCCCATCTCCGCGAATAACGTAAATCAAATTGTACACAGATCAAGAGAGTTTCGCATTTCACTCACCACGTTCGGTTTCGAGATACCCTCGAATATCGCCTTGTGCCGCGGATCATTTATCCTCGCCATATGCCTAACACCCTCAATTATCAATACTTCGTTATCTTCTAAGGCCTCGACAGATAGTATCGCGGCGAGCATTTCTGGATGCGTCGCTACCTGAAAAAGGATATTCGAATAAATAAAGATGACAATCCTATCATTCATGTAATTGCATTTCTCAATTTCTTTAAAATAATTATAATAAAAGAGTTGTTTTTTAGATGAAAAACAATCATTTCTAAAAATTAAATTATTGAAGCAATTCTGCAAACCGCGCAATTTTTTACTATTAATCTATGTCGATACAAGCATAATGTATGAATTTTAATAATAATTTGTCTTAATTTACATGTACAGTCTCCTGCGTGATATCGCCATCGAGCACACCACCGCCAATCTTAGCATTCACGAAGCAAACTTGTAGTACTTTGGATTCCATTTCGATTCTCTCCAATCGACCCTCGTGACGTATCGTCAATGGACATAAAGGTACATTACTTTCCAGCCAATCTTCGATAGTTAACCACTGCTTAGATGCCATTACCTACAAATTGTATTAAACATCTTGTATATTGCAAACTATTCTTAACAAAAAAATGAACAAAGAATACAAAATCTGAAAAAATGACTGCTAGGTAAAAAGTCAAGGAAATTTCACTTTAATTATTGTACCTGTCTTGAAATTATCAGACGACCATCGAGTGCATGTTCCGTATCGAGATAATTGTAATAATGAAAGATACTTTTGAGTTTGGCTTTCTGTGCGTTTCTGAAAAATAATAAAATATTTGAGAAATTATAATTCTTTTTTTTTCAGATTGAAAGCAAACAGCAAATTTCTTCAAGAATTTAATTCACTCGAAAATCACTCACTTGTAAAGATGTCTGAAGAAGTTTGTAAAATTAAAATCGCGCAATGTGGGATGCGTCTTCGTAGTTCTCTTCGGATACGTTGAGAAAAATGCGTTTGCGATTAAAGAGGAGACGAAGGCGTAACTGTATTCGACGCTATCACCTATGTGAGAGATAAGTAATTCTTATTTGAAATTTAATTTTTCTCTTGCGTGGACGCGATATCTTTATTTTAAATAGTTTGAAGGACATGTATTTTGAAAAGATATATATTTAAGATGATTGCGATTTTTTCGGGATATCTGGGACAATATCGAATTTCACGATAACAATACCTTGCTGCTGCAGACTAAAGTGTAAACCTTGCGAAGGTTTAGTGCATTTTAAATCCTTCGCCCTTTCCACCATTCGCGGTATTGTCTTTGTGAACACCTGCTCCCTTTCCATAGGCTCAAGGTCTTTATTTAGGAAAGTCTCTAACATGGAGAACAAATCGGCATTCTGCATGTCCTCTTCGGGATCGAGGCTTATACTGAAAATAATACAAAATATAATAATGTCAAACATCAAAAATATTTATGAATGTATATATATTTTAAATGTAAAGAGATAAGTGCACATGTATTAATATTTTAGAAGAGAATTTACTTTAATACAAAAAAAAACGATTTTTTTTAAATAATGCGAGTCATACTTGCACATGTCATGCAATCGTTGCATCGCGTCTATTAGGTCGTCGGAATTTTTCGCTAAGGCGGCTTTGTCCAGTTGTTTTACCACAGCTGGCCACCAAGGCAAATCACACGGTAACATTACTAGAGCCATTATGTATCTGCGAAATGCAAAAAAGTATTCAAAATGTGCAACTTAAATAGTGATATTAATAAACTTGTTAGCAATTTCTCTTATTAACGTTTCTCTCGAACAGACTTTTCATAAGCTAATATTGCAATTTTTTGATGCGTCAACTCGAGTAAATCTGTACTTTGAAAGCGTGCTAATCGATTTGAATTTATAGTTGGCGTGATATGTCAAAGCTATGCGTGATGGACTTACAAAAGTAGCGCGATCGTAAAATAAAGTCGGGTCGGGAAGCTAATTATTCTTTCCCTAGCTATAAATCTCTCATCCCAATCTTATTTCGATGCATTTACATATATAATACGCAATCAAAATTTAGTTATTCGATTATTGTATCAATCATCTATGATTATATGGTTCACATTATAATTTTTATGATCGCAGAAATGGAAATTTTAAATTCGAGTTAATATGTTTTATTATTAATCTTAATATTCAAAATCTCTAACTTTGAATATTTAGATTTTTAAAGCCTGATTTTAATGCTTAATATTTTTTTATTTTAGATCTTAAGTTTTACAAACATTTTATATGTGCTAATTTTAATACTGAGATTGCATAATCTATTACTCTATACATCTATTACTGGATGTTTAGAATTTTAAATAACAGATTTTGAAATATTAAACCTTGAATATGTGTAAATCTTTTTTAATTGATTCTCGACGGTTTTAAACGTTCAACAGATTAAATTCAAAAACATTCTGGATTTTCTTATTTTGTAAAGATCTTTATAATTATATCCCCCACACCACTCGTATTCCCACTTGAAGAAACACACGCAAGCGCAGGTCGGAGAGTTGGCTGGTTAGTAACCTCGTCGCACGAGGCACGAATATAATTAGTCTCTCTCTTTCATCCGGATGGAGATTCACCGTCCATCAATGGGAACCACGGGACGATCGCTTCGCGTATTTCCAGCGCGGTCCGTTTACATAATCACCTCTCTTGTTCTCCGCGGCCGAATCAACTGATAGACCAGCTGTACAAATGAAGTCACGTCTTGCGCTCCGCCGTCACGACGACGCCGTGCTCGATCACTGACGACGGCGACGACGATCCTAGTGTTCTGATGCCCGCGAGACACCGGCACATAGTCGAGATACGAATAAATTCTCTCTTCCCGACCGTCCCTCTAAAATACCGATTGTCAAATTGAAGAATACTTCAAGTATCAAGATCCCTCGTTATAAAACAATCGTATCCATCTGTGACATCGCGACCTTTCGAATGAACTTCCAAACGCAATTATAGAACTCTTGTTTGATCTTTGAAAGCTGATTCCTGAGCGGCTCGCTCGTCGTTGACTTCACTCCTTCGCGTCACTCACATTAGGCCAGTTCACGCGAGTCCGAGTTTCTTTTCGAAAAAATTCGGAGAGCCCTCCGAGTGTCTCTCGCGTCACCCCTTTGCCGGCTCGATTGATCGTCGTCGCGGCCGGATTGGAGCCGACGAGTAACCTACCCGTTACTACTGTCCGCCGCCGCGACTACTATCCGTTACTACTACCGCCGTGTCGCTCGCTGTCCGTAACCACTGCCGCGCGCCGCTCACCCCCTCGCAATCACCCCTCATGCTTGCACCGTCTTTGTCACTATTTTGTCCGTCGCGAGCGGCGGTCGGCGTCGCACCCGCTATTTATAGAGACCGGCGCCGGCGCCCTGCCAAACTCTACATAGCTACTCTACACGGTAGTAAGTCAAAAATTGACCAAGTCACCCCGGCCAGATCGTTGGACAAAACGCTACGTCATGCATTTGCGATTAAAGTTCCGATAAAGCGTAAGAGGGCTTTATAAAATTTTAATTACATCTTTAATAGTCTGTTAAATGTATAAAGTTCCTAATTTATTTTTCAAAGATGTAAAACTTGGGAAAGAAATTTTTTTATATTGAATATAAAATTGTTGCATGATTGATCTGAATATATCCTGATCGAATAGTTAATCTAATGTTCTAGCATTTTAGAATTAGACTTTTAATTAATTTTTTAAGAGATGATAATTATAAATTATATAGCACGTCTTCGATGATCTTTTGAAGAGGCTGCGATGCATCAACTTTTGTATATAAATGTTTTTATAGAACACATATTTTTGAGTATTTAAATGCTACGCACGCGCGCATGAAAGATTTGTCATCCAAATACAAGGTTATATTGATGGCACAGTGTGTATAACTTTATCTATGATTAATATTATCAAGATTAAAATCAAATCTTATCAAAGAATAACATGTGTCATCCGATATCTCTTTAAGAGCTTTTCCGTGCTGACAAAATATCGATGTAGAATACTACTCTGCCGATAGTAGGTCGCAGAACTCGATAGTCACAGAGTGATAAAAATAAAGATAATACGACAGATTGTTATTTTTAAATTTATAAATATATTATGCTTGCAAAATTTAGGATATAAACAATTTCTTTCAATACTATAATCAATCTTCAATAAAGACGCATCTGACTTGGCGAGAAAAGCTGGTAATTTGATACTAAGCTACCAGTGGCAAATTATTGGCAGCTCGCCATTAGCAACCTTGTACCAGATTTATTCAACGTTTACTCATAACTATTTATATATGTACATTATACACTTGTATGCGCTTTATCTTCAATATGCTCTACCGAAAGATTGACAGCAGTCAAATATGATAACTTTATGATAATTATGACATCAAATAAAAAAAAATTATAATGAAGTATTTATATTGTAAAGTTAACGTTATAATACTTGTCATATTGCAATGTAATATCGCCTCTTTATGCTGTAAATCGTTAGCCTTGTAATAGTGAATGTCAAGCATTGAGTTCCGTCGTTGTTGTTGCTACAATAACGGATAAATTAGAGCGTTTCGAGATATGTCAAGAGTAGGCTAAGCTTTTGGATCGGTGCGCTCGCTCGCGCGGAGATATAAACGCCCGATCGAGAGAGATCTCGCTTAATTCGCATAATTGGAATTGAAATCTCCGTCGCTATACCGTCGTGCGAATATGCAAAAATGCTGCAATCAATTGCATCGTGTTATTATCCAATATACTATATTCGTAATTTGTCGTAACATCTAATGACTATAATTAAATTTATTATATTAACAGTATCTGCAATGATAGATTTTGGAATCGTTATATATTTCGTTCCTGCCATATTTATTTATCTTTTAAAGTAAAAAAGAGTGCGAGAAAAAGCGCATTTAATCAATTATTGCGATCAATATGATTAATATTACTCGTTTGATTGCAGCATTATTTTTACCTATTAACGTTACATGTTAATCTTTTCGATTAAGAAGAAATAGGTATTATAACTTGATAGGTTGTTATACATTACGACTCTATTATAGCCGAGCTAAAGAAGCTTTTGTCCGATTAGAGTCACGCTGACGTCACAAATAACGCGTCAGATAGGGCATGAAATGCGCAAGATAAACGTTCATTAATATCGTCGTTCGCCAGGTGTGGAGAAGCTCGCCTGTTTGTATGCAGCACGACGCTTATGATTCCGACAGGTGCCACCACCTCGCGGAATGATTTGTGCGCTTCCGCTGCCTAGAATTCAGGAAAGTATTATGCGAAACTTGCTGAATCCGGATTATATAAATGCAACAAAAAAAATATGTATTTTTTCCGCAGCAAATGCATTGAGAAGTTTAATTTGATTTGATTTAATTATTTAATTACATATAAATTGAGAGAGAGAAAGAGATGTGTGTCATATACATCTATCCTCACATCTCTTTTCACAAATATGATTAAAGATTAATTCGAGATGCTTTTCTGTCATTTTTTTTAAATATTAAAATGTTCCCTCTTCCTATTGATTGTATAACTGCTAATCAATATTATGTATTATATATTAACCTCGGTAAATTTCAATAAAGTTTTTTTTTTTTAGTCAAAATTGATGAAATGAGAAAGAGTCAAATTGGTGCAGAAATTGTCAGCTTTTATTTCTCATTTTTCAGCATTTGATAGTCAACAGGTCATGCTGCTTACCACTACGGCCCTGCTGCCATCACAACCGTGCGTACCCCACGGTTCCGCAACGGGCGATTGTATCGGAGAATTGCTGGAGAACGAGAGAAGAAAGAGGAAGGGGTCTCCATGTCGATTCAGTGAGCTTACGCACGTCGAACACTCGTCAACGAACGGCGCCGCGACGTTATATCCAAAAATGGCGTTTCTCGCATAGCGATAACCCATCGTCGTCGGCGTTCGTCAACGTCGTCACGATCCGCTCGCTAGAACTCGCTGACCGACCTGGTGGAACCGCAAGGCGTCAGTCCGAGGAAGAGCTAACGTAAATATACCAGTTCGCATACCGTACGTTCCTGCGTCCTGCATGTGCACGGTTACGTGGGTGGATGAATGTGTGTGTTTGTATGTATATATATTTCCGAAGTATTCGCCCATGAATATCCTCCGGATAAGTGCGCTGCGATGGAATTCTATTCGTCGCTTTAGATGGAACTAGTGAAGAGTGGAATTCCGTTTATCAGAAGGCTCTTGAAAAAGTGTTTGAATGATAAGGTTGTGCAGGTGTTTTTCGGAGTAATTGTTGAATGAAGATACCTGTTGCATGTTCGATAATCTTTAAGAGCTATCATAGATTAAAGATAAAGGTTCGTGAAATAAAAAACTTTGTCTCGAGAATCTACGAGTTTAACGGTCTACCGATTCAAGTGTTTGATCAAACTTAAAGCATTTAAAATACAAGAGTCCATAAATCCACGAAGATTATGTTGAAAATTTTCTTTAATAAGTATCATAAAATTAATTACTTTAATAAGCAATTCGGCGTCATATAATTTTCCAATAAAACGAGATTCTGATAAATGGAGTTCTACTTCTAAGCGTGCCGTCCCTTCGATTTCAATCCATCGATCGTGCAATCAACATGCGAAATGCCTTATCAAGCTAATGTATGGAACAGTTGCATAAATCAGAGCGAATTTTTCCAGCAACGTTTTCTCGAGCGACATGAATGACACGAATAAGATTCGTGCGTGCGTGAGTACATGCATGGTGAACAAAATTTGAGAGCGCAGTGAAAGTCATGCATGAGGTATATTTCTCTTAAATAAATTTGATTCGCGATGTCATTTACATGCATGAGAGCAATCCTTATTTGAGTCCATCTATGACACATGTTAATAAATGTTGAGATATTTTTTGCTCTTACATCGCGATGCGTTTTTCTATCTTGCGTAATATCTAATCGATATCTATAAAAGATATAGTTTTTTCATTGAACTAAATTTTTCCATGATGTTTTTTTTAATTATATTTTAATAAGGCTTTTTTCCTTTACAATTTATTTTACAGATTATCATGTAACATATAAAAATGTCAAAAGATGAGACAATATTTAGATTTTTAGTATTCGCGTCCTTAATTGCTATGCGAAGTCGGGAAGATCCATCGTCTGCGCGGTCCACCGTAAATTTTTACGCACTTACGCAAGAGTCACCGGTCGGACGAGCTTTTGAGACAACAATGATGTCATACTGCGGTATATCACGCTGAAATAGCTCGTCGCTCTCGTGCATGTATAAATAGAAAATCACAGTGCATCTGCGATGAAAATGTTCGCGATTGTGCATCGCGGACATTTATTGTTACAGATTGAAACTTTCGGTAGCAAATTTTTCACGACTCTTTAAATACAATTAAGCATCCTGCTTCATAATGGAACCGCGAATTGGCCTTAAAAATAAAATTTAGCTCCACGATGATATCTCGGCACGATGTAATTTTTTTCACCGGTCGCAAGTAGACCGCTGCGATCTAAAAATTTAACATTAATATAAAAACTTTTTATTATTATTTGGCACACGAGAACTCTCAAGTGCTTCGCGAACCGTATAATTAACGGATTTCGATCATATTTTCGCGTTGTGTAAAGTTTTAATGTCAGAAATGGACCGCCACGCTCACAATTGAAAATTAAATATTAGCAAAAGAATTTTCTATCGTTTTAGATGCAGTGCATATCGTGTCATTTTGATCATAATTAGCGAATTCCATTTGAATCGCTTTCTTATCGCCGTTTCTCCGTTTAATTAAAAGTTCAAACTCGAAGGCTTCGCCGAATTAGCGCTAAGTGGCAATGACCAAAAAATATATACGCGATGTTGCACGCGAAGATAAACGAGGAAATAGATTCACAGCAATGGACCAGAGATATATTCGCCGCAGATATATGCATCAACACTTTCACCTCGCGCGGAATTCCCTCATCTCCTCGCTTCGCCGTGGATGCACAATGCACGCTCGTCAATTTTTTATCGCGGTAAATTGAGTTTCTTGTGGACGACCTTAAAGGTCGAGACAGCTTATGCGCTTAAGCGTTCGTTTCGCACACGAGCAATCAAATGTTTCTCATAATTTATTCCTTATTCGGTGTGTGTTCCATGGTTGCTTGTGTAATAATCCCTACGTTTGCTCAATCGAAATATGTTTAATTACGATTGTAAAAATAAACATTCGCAGCCGTAAACTTGCTATCAATTTTATTTCAAGATTTAATATCGCTAAAATTCTTAAACAAAATATTGAAGGAATTTCATATCCATCTAAGGATTTGTTGAGATTAGCGAGATGGATGCAGTCTTTTTTAATGTATATATAAATGACTGTATAAATATCTTTACTTTCTTTTTCGACTTGATTTAGCCTTTGATACAAGGGGAAGCACGATACAAAATTATCAATATGAAATCGATATGCGATAATACAAATTTATCAAGTATGCAAGTGTTGATCATCTGATCTCATCGACAGGAACGCGAAAATGCAATCGACCGAACAGCTACGACCGGAACAGCTGGTGGGTCTGGTGGCCCGTTCGGCAGAAGGTACGGCCGCAAAAGGGATGCCGATCAAGGGCCACGAGGATCTCTGGGTGGAGATCCAGGCCAATACCTTTCGGAACTGGGTGAACGAGCACCTGAAGCACGCCGGTGACGTGAGTGGCGGCCCCGTGTTGGACCTCGTCGAGGATTTTCGAGACGGTACGCGTCTCTGCGCCCTGGTCGAGGTGCTCACGAAACGTCGTTTACCGCGATGGAATCCGCGACCGGCGAATCAGCATCATCACCTGGAGAACGTGTCCACGGCGCTGCAAGCTATCGAGGCCGATGGCGTCAAGCTCGTCAATATAGGTAAGCAAACTGTATTCAATTATATTTTTTACCAAAAATGGAATTACTGTAAGTAATTCAGCGAGCACAATTTAATACAAATAGAATAATTTTATCATTAGAAGTGGATTATTTTAGCATTAATTTTTAATAGAGTGTTTTTAATAAGTCGTGATTCACATAAAATTGTGAATAGCAAATGATTAAAAATTGAAGACAAATTATTAAAATATAATTATAATAAATATTTAATGACTACATTTGAATATTTATTATAATCAGATAGAGAAAAGGCTCTATTATATTCCGTAGTATGTTAAATTGATTGATTTGATTTATTCAAATTTATTAAAATACACCGATACATTATTACATTTTATCGCGATGAAATTCGCAATCGTTCTTGACGTAATATGACAGGCGAAATTGACTCCTTTACATACCATCCACAACATAGGAAAAATGCCATGTTTTATAGAGATTGATGAGAATTACAAGGTATAATAACGCGAGACGAAGGCCGACCATCCGTCCACGGTCGCGCGAGATCGTCAAGGCGTTGCACGCGCTCAACGTTCAATTACGAAGCGTAATTGGAACGACGGGCGATCGTTACAACTTGCGTCTACAATGTGTGTGTGTGTATCCAGTTCGTAATTCAAAGTATTCAGTCATATAATTCTCATTGGAATAAGTAGAAATTAAGTTGGATTCCCATCATTTCTCTGGTCTCATGAAATAATCCTCGACTGATCGACACTGAGCGATAATGATCGATTAGATCATTCTCTTTGCTCTTTAACTTCCTAATACGTAAATTACATATTAATTTAGAAAAGAAATGGAAAGTTTTATAATTATTAGTATTTTAATTATTAATTATTAATATTTTAATCGTCTAAATTTTTCGTAGCAACATATTCAAAGAAAGAACGACGGATCATGATTTGTTTAAAGATTTTATTTGACGAAAAAAATAGATAAAAATTAAAATTGTTTTTTTATTAAAGATTTATTTTCTTGCCAGATTTGAATGTAAACATTATACTACGCAGAATATTTTCAGCGTTTTTTTTTGTGTTTTTAGTTAAGAATAACATACACACATATCTATGTGTATTGATATTTTAAATTCTATAATCACATGATACTAGTATGAATATTGGGCGTTTTTCAGCAAACGACACAGAGGACACAGTGTATCATTTCATCCTTGTTAGTTGCCGAATGTAAACAAGAATAAAATTCACTGTGTTACACTGTGTCCTTTGTGTCATTTACTGAAAAACACCCAATGTTTACATTGCCCGAATGTCCTTTTTCTCTCTTTTGTATTCATTCGTTTCTTTCTTTGAATAACGTTGTTATTGTCGACTCGTTGTCACATTTCCCAACAATAGCACCATAGTTCGCTCTTAGTTTGTCGTCGATCGCTAACTGCTGAACCACGTGGGAGAGGCTCCTCGTGTTCATTAACTCTCTTTTGCGGTGGCGTGTCGAGATGCAAGAAAAATATGCAAGCATGAGAACCGCGTTATTAATAATGATACGCGATCACAAACACACACACATACGAAGTATGAGAGAGCCACGATGCATTCCTCGAATAATGAGCAATCGTTAGAAACACGCGTCTTCCTCGCCGCCGATAAAAGGATCGCGTCACGAATACGTTTATACCTCGCCAATCTACACGCGTTGATCGCTTTTAATTTTTTCCTGTGCGTAATATTTTTATTGTGTAAATTATCGAATACACTGTCTGCAGCATATCGTCTACTCTTTCTAGCCCAATGGTGAGAGATGTTCTTCCACGGTTTAATTCGAATTCCTTAAATTCTCCTCTCCCTCTCTCCGCGATTTTCTCGAATCAACGTTCCTAGTCAGACTAGATTGCTTTGCAATGTACTTTCTTCGAGTATAAATAACCGATAATCAAAGTCGCTACGAATAATTTCGCTTTCTGATGGTAAGATTATACTATTTTTCGAGAGATCGTAGACTGCGAAAGCGCGTGCTGAAAAGGATGATTTTCTTGCTCGGAAGTATCGGCGGCGATCCGGATCATTACCTGCCGCACTTTGCTGCAGATAATACGTTTTCCTCGAACGTTAGTATAATATAATAACGCGCCATAACATCTATGAGTCAGCACGCGACCACACGAGGACGTAATCGTTTCGAACATGCGGGTCATCGTCGAGCAAGTCCATCCTTTAGCGACATCGAAGGATTGCGTATCTCTGTCATATTTTCCATCTCGCGCATGACGTCGCGAAACGTGACACATTGTCAGAGATTTGCCTTGACCGTGTCTGCGGACGGACACCTGTCAGATTTATAAAATTCCAGCGTGCGATTAGGATGATAATTTTCGCTTAAATATGGAATTAAAAAGACTCAAGAATAAAAAAGAAATTAAGTTCCGGAACGTTGCGCGTTCACGCGTCGCGATTTATCGCGCACCACCTAGATTTTAATGATCACGCTGATCTTTCCTTTTTGCGTTTCATGTACCTTGCAAATCGGAACTTCGAGGTCGTTGCCTTTCCTGTGTCGCACCGTTGGCGCCTACGAGACCACTGAAAACCATCACTGCGTCGTCGTCCTCATCGTCGTTGTCGTCTTTGTCGTGCAAACGCACGGTTGTTGCAGCGCGATGCAATTTGCGATGGTGTACAAATGATACCGTCTCATGAGACCAACATGAGAGCGACGCTTATCTCGCGCTTAAAAGAGAAGGAGAAAGAGAGACGCTAATCTAAATTATCTTAATTCGCACTCGCCTTGTCCTTTATCGAGTCAAACATCGAGAAAATCGTGAATTAAAAATTCCTAGGAATTAGAAAAATTCATTTATGGAAATCTGTGGAATATAAAATAACTTCAACTGTCAAGAAAAAGTAGAATTAACGAGAGTCATAATTTTACCGAATAAAATATTTCCATTTCTGATTGAAAATCTAATGATAAAGTTTTAAAAATCTGTAGAATTATCCAAGATCTCTGTTGAAAGACGTATAAGTTCTCATGAGTAGCGCATAGATATTCAACGCGATATCAGTCATGATGCGAGAATCGTAGTAATAAAAGATTAAATCCTCAAACTTGTTCTCCAAAGTCATCGTAAATCTTTCCCGTACAATTACGACCGCGGAATGATGCCGTGCGTAAACACGTGCCTTCTCTCTTTCTTTCTCGAATTAAATCGTTTCCCCGTGCGTGCCAGACCGTTATTTCCAGACGTGAAGAGCAAAAGAATTTAGACCGAGACGATAAATCAAATCGATTTTCTTCCTCTTACGACGTTTTACCGTTCTCTGGTTATTACACTTGTTTATTACACTCCCGTAAATTTGAATATTTTCCCCGACTTTCAGGTAACGTGGACATCGTGAACGGCAATCTGAAGCTGATCCTGGGCCTCATATGGTCGCTCATCGTGCGATATCAAATCGGCAAGTCCAAGTTCCCGCCGAGGAAACTCATGCTCGCATGGCTCAAGGTCAGTAAGTGCGCGCGATATAATTGCTACCGTCGAGGTCGCGGCATCGTGGCCGTAAACCAAATACAGAGATACTATTACTTTACTCGTGCTCAATCTGGCACACGCGCGAGTCCACGTACATGCATGCGTATATTAATATTACGCGAGTAAACGCGAGGGCTTTCCATTACGAAACAGTTCAGAGACGCCGATCGCATACGTTATGCGCTTGGATAGTCACGCGCGAGATAATACGTATGCGCGCGTAAAAATTCATGCCTTCGTCCGACCTTTTTTGAATATCTCGGACTCGTTTGAATTTTTTAGTAATTGTAGATAATTTATAAGGTGGCGCCGCCATAATTCGCTTAAAAAGATTCTGTATTTCAGGCTGCTTTACCGGAATGTAGAGTCAACAATTTCACGACCGACTGGAACTCGGGCGTGTATCTGAGCGCACTTTTGGATTACTGTAAGCCCGGTCTATTCCCTCATTGGCGACAACTCGATTCGAATGATAGGTAAAACAAATTATAATAATGATAACTTTATTGAATATGTATTGACAACATAAACAGAAGAAGACTGCCACATCAAAAAGCGAAGCATAAGTAAAAACGCTGCTTTTCAGTCTAGATATGTATTATATATTAATCCATAATCAAATCAATATAAGATAATGAGAAATACTCTGCATATTAATATATATGAAAGAATATTTAAAGTATAGTAGTATAACTGATTGTGAGAGTAAAAAGCTGTGATAAATGCGGTAAAACTAGAGAATAAAATAGTTATTCTAAGTTGTTATAAGTTGTGCAATTGATACTATTTTAAATAAAAAGTGATATAGAGACAAAAAAGTGATATAGAGACAAGCAGCTAATTCGAGGAGAGATATAAGAGAAATAGAATATTATATATTCCAAGAATTATGTCCCAATGATAGTCAAACATTAATCGTTAGGAGAAAATCATTGAAAATTAAAAAATCTTGGAAAATTGAATAAATTCTCGAAACGCATGTAATATCAAATTTAAAAACTCGGCTTTAAATTATCGTTATATTGTGCGAAGAAAGAAGATATGCAAATTCTCTCTAAAATACACATCTTGTAAAATTGTACGACATACATCGTATTGTTTCTATAATCTCAAGAAATTAGCCTCGATAAGTAACGAAAATTACTTTAATAATATAATGTAATATAGTGTATTTTATAATCCTATTGTCTTAAAACATCATTATATTAATTCACGTAAATTACAGTGTTTACAACTGTCGCAAGGCCATGGAGATATCGAAACGGGAGTTCGACATTCCCATGGTGCTAGAACCAGAGTATCTGGCATCGCCGTACTTGGACGAGCTCTCGGGGATGACCTACTTGTCGTACTTTATGAAGGAAGGCTCGCCGGGCTTCCACGCAACGCTACGATGGGTCAATTCGCAATTATCACATACCTCGATACGGAACTTTACGGTGGGTGGAGTTGAGGCGTCTTGACTTAACAGTACTTTGGTATAATAGAGCCTACAATGATATTCAATTATTCCGCTTTTAGACGGACTGGAACGACGGTAGAGCTCTTTGCGGAATCGTCAGAAATCTGGGTGGACCGGCGCCACCCTACGAGAAACTCGACACCGATCCATTTGCCTGGGAACATAATTTGCAGATGGGTAAGATATGTATTTTTTAATACATTTTGATGTAATATTAAATAAAAATAACATGTCAATTCTAATAAATTTATAATGCGACGTAATATAAAATAATAAGAAATTATATAAATAATATATAAAAAATTGAATATATAAATTTTACTACAATTAAATTCCCCTAAGGAAAAAAACATTTAATTTATTTTTGTTAGCAAATTGTCTTTGAATCAAATTATATAAATATATATTCTTTGTAAGGTATCGACGGCGGTAAAAAACTCGGTGTGGAACCGATCTTAAAGGCAAAAGACATGGCAGACCAGAACGTGGAGCATTTAGGCGTGATGGCGTACGCGGCGTACTTTCAATGGGTGAAGCCTCGCCCTCAAGCGAGTCAACAGATTGCTGTGCACATTGATAGTACATCCGCCCGAGTGCAACAGCCGGTTGGTCAAGTCATTGTTTGTTAATTATATCTTCGCGCCACGGTTAATTGTAAGCAGCGTTCACGAATTTTCACCTCCGCATTGTAGTTTCTTTGATCCCGCCTTATTCGTAAAATCGTGCCTCGTTTGGTGAAAAACAGTTGTAAAAAAGTTTTTACCTCTCGATCTTTCTAATCATATTATTTTGGTAGTAAAGACATTATATTGATCGCAGGCACACTTCAAATTAGAAATGCTCACCAAAGATGTAAATGCAAGGGAAGTGCGCGGTGAAATCATTAGTCCCAACGGACGCGTGGAATGCAGACTTACGTGGAATGGAGCTCACGGCAAAGGCACCTTCGTACCTACTGAAGTTGGCATGCATAAGGTTCGTTCAAAGGATAACATAATTAGAAAATATTTGAATCTGTCTTGAATTTAAATTTTAAGACAATTCTCTGTTGAATTTTCTTAGGAATTCTATTATTTAATCTGATCTTTTCACCTTCAAATTTAAGACTTTTTGAAAAATTATAAATACAAATATTTAGCACGCGATATTAAATATTATCTTTTATGTTATTGCAATTCATTTTTCGCTTTCTAGCTAATGGTATACAACGATGGCGAACTGGTGAACGGATGTCCCTATTATTTCAGAGTTCTACCACCTCTAACGAAAATCAAATCCCCGGGTATGGATCCTTGCGCCATAGGATCTATCGTCGAAGTTCTAGTCAATAGTTATGGTATGTGCCCTCAAAGATAAGTGAAAGGATTTCCTTTCGACGAAAAACAAACTTATAAATTTTTTGTTTAGGAACTAGTCATGATGGTATTGATGTGACCGCATGGTCTCCGACCGGCAGATCTTTGCCGTGTCCCGTCAAGGAAAAGGACGGAGTTCATACAGCGACCTTTCAGCCCGATGAAACGGGAGAATGGAGCATTGCAATAACGCATAAAGGAAATCACATACAAGGCGGTCCCTTCACTTGCTTCGTGTTTGATCCTAATGGAATTAAGGTACGATCGGCGATATAATTCCTTTGTCCTTAATAATTTATAGGTAGAAATGCGTTTTTATCATCTAAATTTATAATCACTTTGTTAAATGAAGCATATGATGAATTAATATAATCAATTCGTGATTAATAATTTATGAACAGATCCAGATAAACAGAACAGACATATTACATATGTTACAATCGCTTATGATAATTATATTTACTTAACATTAAAAAGAATAATAAGAACGCGTAAAGTAGAACTAATTATGTGTAACGAGCTATTCTCTAAAAATTTTTCTCAATATACATCTTGAGTATATAAATTTAAATTTGTTTAATGAATATATCATAAATATATTTTATATATTTATACGCATATTTACAGCTCTTTATAATTTCTATTTTATATAATTGATATACGTTATTAATTATTCTTATTTCTCATATATATTAGATTAATGTAATATCGTTATTTTATGTTGTAAACATAATTTAACAATAATCGCATTCAGCTCTTAGATACCGACGGTGCCATGCCCGGACAACCATTCTCCTTCATCGTCGACGCGCGAGGAACCGGCGGACTCGGTGATGTAATCATCGATATCGTTCACGATAAGCAGTCGGTATCTTACAGGATAGAGGATTTTGGACATATGCAGTACCGAGTGTCCTTTGTGCCTGGCGATGCTGGCAAGTACCGGGTGTACATGTACTTTAACGGCTCAGATGTGCGCGGTTCGCCGTTCTCTATACGAGTAGGTACGCAGAAGGGTTCGCGAAGGTCGAAGGACTCTACGTCCAGCCTAGAGCGATCAAAAGTATCCTCCCTGGAACAACGAATGAACGGGCTAAATATTTCCGCAACGGAACGAACCAGTCCGACTCAGAAATTATATACGTCCACTGTATATAAATCCATCAGTCCAACGCAACGTGGTTATTCGCCGATCCATCAAGCCAGTCCGACTTACAAGATGTCGAGCAATTATATCACCGAGAATTCTACCACCTCGACTTACCACAACACCAACTCCCTAAATCACAGTCCTGTACAAAGGAGTGTGCACAGCCCGTCAGTGCTGAAGGAGACGAAAGATATTTATGGCAACAGCACGTATAACCATAGATCGCCGAATCTGCAGAGTCCTACTTTCATCAAAGAGTCTAAGGATATTTATTCGTCTAGTACACTGAATAGATCACGATCGCCAGATGCAAGTCCAATCGGGCATGTTATCAAAGAGTCGAAAGATATTTACAGTTCGGGATCCCTGAAGAGATCGCACTCGCCGCCGCGGTCGAGTCCGTATCACAGCGTTACGAGTCCCGTTCAAAGTCCTATAAACCGCAGTTTCAGTCCAAGGATCAATGACAAGGATGCATCATTCAATAAGCGTGAATCCACAGATAATGGTGTCGTGGATACCAGCAGCAATGTGCGGGTATCTTCGATGGTAGGTAGCACTTCCAGACGCGATTCCTGGGACGCGATTGCTAAGACGAAATCGCTACTATCATACGGCAGTTTGGAATCCCTGGCGAATCTGACCAACAACTCGCCGACCGCGGAAAATCGGGATAACAGCCCAACCAACAACTTTCTAAACAACAATTACAAGAACGCGCAAAGTTACACCACAAAGAATATATCGTCGCACTCCGCAATGACTAGTTATTCGTCCGTGCAGAAATCTTCAAGTCCCGATTATGGCGCTGGACAAAAATACGATGCTAATCAGACAGCCACTCGTCATCACGGCATCCTAAAGAACAAGAACAACAACTACTATGGCAAGAGCGTGGATGTGACGGACGGTACCCCGACGCACGATAGATACCTGAATAACGGCGGTTCCGTTTACGTATCCGCGTCATCTGGCAAAACGACGAGTTCCATCATCGCCACCGGAAGCGCGCTGGAAACGCTACCGGTACATCGGCCAACCACTTTCAGCGTCAACTCCGATGTGGATCCCAATAAGGTGTCCGTCACCGTTACCGGTAAATCCCGATGCGACTTTCGACGTTAATGATGCGTGTCGCGAATACACAATGATGTCCGGCTTCATACTTTCCGTAGGTCCCACCGGCAAGACCGTACCGGTACAGAGATCAAAATTGCGTGGCTTAATATACACTATCACCGCCGAGGAGGTCGGCGAACATATCATCCAAGTCCTGGTAAACGGCCAGCACATCAATGGATCGCCCTTTAGGTTCGTAGAATGACAAAAACAATGTTTTTATATTACTTCTCGTCTTTGCTATAGGATAGAAATGTTTTCTAGAAACTTTGATATAATTTCAAAATATATATATGTATATATGAGTTCGAAATTGAATATTGAGTTTGAAATATCTAAAATTAAAAATTGAGCTTTCTTCTTTTTCTAACATTTTTTCTAAATATTTATTGAGAGATTGAAATGAGAAAATTTAAATAATATGAGATATTTACGTAAATTTTAGATCGCAAGCGTATAACGCTCGAGCTATACAAGTTGGAAGCATCCCGAATGGAGTGGTGAACCAACCGGTAGAATTTGAAAGTACGTATCTGACTGTATGCATCGTGAAACTCTAAGTGCACTCGATAATGAAGGACGTTTTATCAGTTGACGGATCAAGAGCCGGCTCGGGAAACTTGGAGATCCTCGTGAACGGAGGACACGTTACGAGTTTCGTGAGAGCGCTAGGTAGTCAACGTTTCCTGGCATCGTTTGTGCCACATGAAGCGGTTACGCATTTGGTCGAGATGACGTTCAACGGGGAAGTCATCCCTGGTAAGTAACTTTTTGCGATACTAATATAGTCTAAAATCTTCATAAATATAAGTAAAACTCTTAAACATGCTTTTATCTCCGAAAAATCCAAATTTATTCACGAGTCGTCAAATGATTTTATTTTTTTACCGACAAAATGAATATTTGGTAATCATTTCCTTGCATTAGTCATTTAGGAAAATAATAAATAAAAAATAATAAAAATCATAAACTAATAGATAATAAATAATAAAAAAATCAAAATGCGCGATTATATTCTGGATTTCGAGCGTTAACCCAACAAAGTTTCTACCTCATTCTACAGTTGGAGCACCGTTAGAACTCGGACATTTATCCCGTTTCATTCGCGTAATGCTCCGCGCTAGCATTTGCGTTTGCTACCTTTGCTCGCCGCGAATATCTTAATTTTCACGGTGTGGTTTTTAGCGCTCCTTTCTTTCGTCAAATTCCTATGTGTGGCGGCCTTCGGCGCTTCTCTCTTCGCTAGAATATATATACATATATATATTCCTATCACGTACGCGCACGCACGCGTGCATGCACGTGCACGAGCACACATAACTCCTGGAATGCGTGATAGTCTTTGCCGTCACCATTAAAGAAGCTGGAATGCGCATTCAACGTTGAAATGTTGTTTAAAGGTACGTCGTGCGAATGATGATCTAAGCCTCGAAACGATTCAAAGATATACGCACAAATCAGAATTAATGCATCGATATACATAATTGCCATTTGATCGAAGTAAACTGATTTTAAAATAACTCGATTTATGAATATTTTTATACAAAGGCAAGAAATGCACATATCAAGCTTACAGTTTAATAAGTAAATTTTAGATTATAAATAAAAGTTTAAAAATAAAATTATCCGTTAATACTTTTAATAAATTTGCGAGTAAAATTTTATTGAAAGATACAATTCGTATTTGTTTTCAAAAATTTTTTAATATTTTTTCAATAAACTTTTTCACTTGTTAGGTGCACTTGTAAGTGTTTTTTAATATAAGTAATTCGGTTTTTTCCACAATCTTATGTACATGATATTAAGATTTTTCGACACTTAATTGTTCCCTTGACTTTGCATATACAAGAATAGCGTTATCAATTAATCTACATTAAATCGTTCGATTTATTCTCTCTTAATTATAACGTATCCAATCATAATTTTTCTTAATTCAAATTTATAAAAAGACATACATGGTTTATTAAATTTTTAAGTATTAGCTTATATTCAGAAAAAAGTATTACACATATAAATAGTTAAATAGTCCACATTGGCATTGGATTCGCCTTGCGTTCTGTCATGCTTCGCCACATCAATCATAAATAAAATATACATACTTTTTTCTCACGCGCGCGCGAGCACAATTCACAATGTAGGTACGAGCGTGATCTTATCATGGAAATCATTCACTACGTTACGCTACAAAGCATTATTTTTCTGATGACCTTTAATACTGTTAGGCTACACCGCGGCTCGATTTCCATTGATTATCGCGCGCGATCGGGGAAATGTGTCGTAAGCAACTTCCGGTATTCTCCTTTGCGTCTGCTTCATGGTTCGTGGTAACTTTTAAAAACAGCCTCTGCAATATCTGCAAACGACAGCTTGCAAAATCTCCGCCTTTTATCTTGCTCAATACACGTATGCTGAAGTAATCCTATTATAGGTGTATATAACGTGATCCTTTGAGAAGGAAACACTCTTTTTCGCGGACTATCTTATTTTAATCGAATTTCGAAAAAAAAGACGTCACGAAAGATCATTTCCGTTCGAGTCGATTTTAGAATTTTAATGTTATTATGAAGAAGCGTGCTTTCTTTCCTCTCGCCATGAAATTCTTCGTTCGTGAGGATGCATATAATTACCGTACTCTGTAATAAGTGCCTCTGAGCGTTCTATGCTACTTCGTGCTTTGCGTACTTTTCCTTCGGACGAGAAGGAAGCCATCCAGGAATGTACACAGGGTGATCGAGTTCATCCGCGTCCCAGGCGTGCGAAGCAAGCGTGTCTCTAAGTCAGCGGGTCATCGAGCAGGTCGTTGACTTGCGATTTCACGCATTCACGTGACGTCCCACTGACCCATATGCGACGTCATCGTTTTCTTCGGCTTCCTGAATTTTTCCGCTGCCACCCCACCATCGCGAGGTCGTGATCCACAATACCGAATGACAAGACATTCGTCTCTCTCATGGCCATTTAAGTCACATTATTATATGACTTGATCATAAAATAGTAGACATATCCAAGTTCGTAAAATGACTCGCTAAAAACATAAAATGAGTAATCAATATTTCATATATAATTTTTTTTAATTTAATATTCCGCGATCACAAAATTTGAAATTAAAATTCGAGTAATTTAAATCCGCGACTACTTATATTTGATAATTATATTTATTCATCTATCCTATTATTAAAGGATAAAGCTTCGAAAAAAGAAAGAACGCTTTGAGAAAGTGAAATTGTTGTCCATAGAAAGACTAGAGGATACCTATAACTCTCTGCTACGCTACTACGTCCACGAATAATATTATTTGGATACCATGTACAGTGTACTCTCTATAATCGTGACTGCGTGTTATTCACGCAGGGAAGTAGCATTATACTCGGTAACCACATTATTATCTCTACCCTCTCACATTACAGACGAGAGAAGAAAAACACCAAATAAAACTTTTCTCTCTACCACGTTTTTCGATACTTCTCGACTCATGTATGTTTTATAATATAATGTTAACAGACATTATTTTTTGCATAATGTTGCTTATTTGATAATCTCTGAATCTTATCTGATAATCTCTTATATATACATACAAGAAAACACGTATACATTTGTACAAGTATCGAAAAAAGTTAAAATAATTAAAGTGGATTTTTATAGAGAGAGATTAAAATAGGATACAAAATTAAAAATAGAATTAACAATAATTTTAATTAATTTTCATCGCATTGCTTTAAAAATAACGCATGGTTGCAATTTACGGGAGAATATATCGGATATTATTGCGTAATTGAACTTATTGTCAATACGCTTCAATGCATTCCTTGGATCGATATTTTACTTGCATCCGCTATGAAAATTGCGCATGAAATATAAGTATATATGATATAATGAATATCGTGTAGATCGTAGGTGTGGCTACAAACTCATGTCGGCGTACAGACGTATTTGGTTACGAATGAGGATACGTAAGCCGCTCTACCTACCTATCTACCTATATGAATATAAACACAATTCAGCACGGTCGTAGCACCTTGTGCAACACCTAGTCTCGGCATAATTTCTATATTAGCCCTTCGTGAGTCATGATTCGTTTCTTGAAAATTATCTCGAACATTATTTTAAAAAAAATAACATAATGGCGAGAAACACGAATATATAAATCAAATTTAGCACGAAAAATTCGCGATAATACGAAGATAAATTTACAGCAACGAAATATTTATCCCCTCTTTGCCATCGTCGTTACACATCGATTGCATTCCGCGGGATTTTATACTCGGTTCTGCTTCCTTTCGCGTAATCATATAGCGAAGCGAACACGCGGACCGTTATCATCGATCGGAAGAGGAAAGAAACGAACGTGGTTGTTTCCCCGCGCGACACCCCATAAAGGTGCAGCCGATCGAACCATGTGGAATGCGTTCTTATGCGCTTGTACCGTGCCAAGAAAGTTATCGCCGATCTCCCCCGGTCTCGTATAACTTTATCTCACAAGTTACTTTTTCCGAAAGTCTTCCCCGCGTCTCGCTTGCCGGCCGATTACCTTTGTTGTAAAGTCATGCAACGCGCTTATTTGAATACAGGTAAAACACGCTAGGTCTCGATCAATTAAAAATTTCGGATGTAATCTCGCGAGGAAACATTATCTTCAATCTCTAAAGTCGGATGACAGAGGAATAAAAATTTACGCGAATATAAATGACACATGCTCTTTATGCGATTTCAATATTAATTAGGTCTTGCAACGTATGTGGAGCGAATTCCTTCAAGTTGCGATACGCACTTAAATTCCCAAACCGACTTGCCTTACATAACTGCTGTGATTATTAAAAGCAAGATCGTTAATTTTTCGCTTTACGTAATATCGCGATAAGTGCAGGTACGATGGAATCGATGGCACAGAGTGAGACGAATTTAATAAAAGCAATGTGTGTTGAAGCGAGGCTTCTATTTGACCGTGACAACCGATGAGAGAAAATCGCACACACGGTTGCAATTATAGAAACCCAAGAGATCGCGTGTCGATACGCGATGCGCACTTGACACCGTTAATTTTACGACTCTTCATTAAGAAGTCAATTAGTTCGAGAGAGATAATTAAGCGGCACATTAGCTTTTGCCCGCTTTAATATAGCTTAAAAAATAACTGTGATTCTTTCTCAATGTAATGTAAAAAAGATAATAAGTTCGCTCAAATATCTCTAAAAAGAAAACAAAGCGTAATAAATTAATAAACCTCGAAAACACAACAGTCGACTCGGTGAAACATGAATTTATTTCAAAGTGAATTAAAGAGATAAACTAAAATTGGACAAGTGCAATTTCTCACCCGACGACACGCTCCATAGATTTTCATCTTAGCTCAAGCACTTTGATAATGAGCCGCGATTTTAAAACATAATCTCGCTTGTAATTAACGTCGTCCGCGCAAACGAGTGCAGTTGACTCGCTCGAATGATCGCGATGTGGATTTATTCCAAGACGAATTTTTCTGCGTCATTCTCGCTCAAGGATCTCGTCACTCAAGGATCCAGAATTTAAGAATTCAATATTAAAAAAAAATACATCGATACAAGGTTAATCTAAATAAATATACAAATGTTGGCTTTGTTTTTTTCGAAATGCTTTTGATTTTATTCACGTGGAATATAATCCTCATCGCGAAATTCGTCGCATAAAATGTTTTCGGATTAACGTGAAGAATCGAGGAAAAGGCGGAGCGATATCTGAGATTTCTACGACCGCGATTGTCGGTGATTTCAACGATCGAATCAGCTGACATAAATGCGTAATCGTTTGCAATGTCATCGATTCTTCAGTTGCGATCGTTTTAATAACAATAACGGCAATCGATCGATTATGCGGCATAGAATGAAACTCGAGATTGATTAGATTTTATTGCTCGCTCCAAATATACAGGATGTCTCGAAGAAACAGTATTGTGAAGTAGTATTATGAAATATTCAATTCGCATCTTCTTTTGTAATGTAACTTTAATTTAGATTTTTATACGCGTTCAAAATTTTTTAAACTCTCGAATCGACATATCAGAATCTCCGATTTCATGTTTAAAAATTATTGTACATTTAATAGTTTCCAATCGGCCAATAAAATCTTTATGTATTAAATTTTTTAGATTTTTAAAGTTATGGATCTTTCTCGAAATTAAATTTGCATTGCCGGTTTAGACATTCTGTATATCTATTATAAAAGACGAAGCTATAATATGATTAGAATCAATGACCAAGCCTACAGCTGCAATTGCCCGTCTGTGACTCGACCGCGCATCGAGAAATATCAGCCATATCTGTTCATATATATGAAGAATTTAATCTTTTCAAAGTATTATATCTTGTCATTCCACGAGTGATTAACATATTAAATTACCTCGTAAACGTCTTTCGCATTTTTATCTCACTTAATGCGCAACTACTTCGAGGTGTTATCTAAAACTGTTCTTCGACAAATCCGTATTTTCTTAATCAGTTCACTCGGATTACCGTTAACTTGACTTCATTTCGACGGCAAGAATTAGTTAATTAATATTCGCGAGTAATCGTATTTATCCATCTATGTGACCTTGGGACTTTCGGTGTAACATGTGAGGCCGGGGAGTTTCCGACAATTTTGGATCTACTGGTTGCGTGCTGGACGACCCGTTATGTCTGGGAATGCAGCAGCGATTCACCGTGCACGGTCGCTTCGACGTAACTTCTCCGTCGTCAAGAATGTAGCATACGCCTCGGCGATTCAGCAAAAAAAAAATATTGTCTCATCAATACATTGTCAATGTCATAATCGAAGTCTCGATTGAAACGATGCTTTGGACGGAAAGCAGGTCACCTTAAATTAAAAATCAACGTGAAATTCGCATGATAAACTTTTCTCATGTAATGATAAAATTAAGCAAGCATTTATTAATAAGACTCTACGACTAGATTATTGTTGCAACTCCTGTCCTTTGTGACCGCCAGCTGTTCTCTGCAAGTGAAACCGCAGCTGGCAGAAACATTCAGGGGACTCTCGTACTCTCAAACTGAGATGAATTATTACATCAATCGAGAGCCACCGACGACTAATTTGTTAACAACCGATCTCTATTATTGCAACGTATTTAATGATCGCCAGCTGCGATTTGCGTCTGAAAGGACGGCGCTTTTCTTGTACAAATGCAACTGCATGACACTCCTAAGGAGCAGAAATTGTGACAAACACGCAGGCTGCATGTTATTAACATGTCGCGTTACATAAGAGCTGCCTATGAACGGTAGCCCGTAGATGTCAAGGAATTTATATATGTAATCACATCTCGCGAATGGGTCACGCATGTCCTAGACTCTTCCTGCAAAATTGTATTATGCTAGTGTCAGATGTACTTATACAAGTAGCGCAAATACAAGCAGTAGCCGTTATTTTCCGTTACATACCGGTTCTCTGCGAAACAGCTATCATAGATAAGGTCGACTCATTAATCAAAATTCGGAAAGATCGAAAACATTGCCACATATATGATTGACCGATCGTCGCGGAGGATTGGAAATTAATGACAGGCTTTTGAAAGAAAGAGACGCTTATCTCTTTTCACTCGTGAGACCCGCGCGTGAGAAACGCTTAATTTTCTATTTGTGATCCCAAGCTGAAGGTATCGAAATAACGCGGATCAGGTATCCGCGAGAGAGATCGTACAGACTGCAGCCGATCGGGTGAATAAGAAACGGATGGGAACAGTCGGATGTATCCTGTTCTCCCGAGGCCCTGCGGTTAAGGCCCCCCTCTGCCTCCTCATTCATCTTGCGATCGCAAACACTGTAATGATGAATATGGAGATCGTGTCGCGCGTGTCCATAGACTTTCGAACGTACACGCGAATTTCATGTTTTATAAAAAGTATGCTAATAACGTGGAAAAACGTGATTGAGCAACGCAGGCGGATCGCAGGCGGAGAAAGTAAAGATATTCGAGATCGATCGATCATTGACCCTTGCAGGTAAAAAAATCTGGAGCATATAATCGGTCTAGGAATCTCGTTCAATGTCGGCACGAGAGTAGAATCGTATACAATGAATATAAATAAAATGGGACTTATTTGCGCTACGTATACTTGAGAACTTACATTGTGTACCTTTACAAGTCGCTTCAAAGTGACACGCTCGTGGCAGTAGTTAATATATCCCGGATGTAGTCGAAAGAATTAGACTCGGAAGATTTCTATATCTCGAATTAGGAGAAATCCAGAACAGTGTCTCTCTTCTCATTTCCATTGTGTAGATCCTTTGAGAAATCTTATCTCTAAAATTGCAAAAAAACAATGGATTCAGATATGTTCTAAAGTTGACGTTTTTGACAGAAATAAATTAAAAATTAAAAATATAATTTTTTTTTAAATACATAAAGAAATAAATTAACTTGAGATATAATATTGCGTCACATATCTTTATCGCCGAACATGTGCGAGGAATACAGGTCAAGCGTAATCGCAGAACCGTCTTCAGTGACGGGAGCGCCGGTCTGTTGGCGCGCCAGGAGGGTATACGGCCCTGGTTCCGGGCCCGAGTGGCGGTGGGCCGTGGCACGGGCTGGGGCACACACGCTCGTCGTCCCGTCCGTCGTTCAACTCGGTCGAGTCCGCCGCGTTGCGTCGCGTCGCGTCGTGGATCGCGCGAGATCCTGCGTTCGGCTCGTTTTTCCCGCTCGGTTCCGCGGGTGCCGCGTGTTTCTTCGAGTGCGCTTCAGCTGGATTCGTCTAGCCGACCTCCCGTGGAGAATTCTCTTCTGTCCACGTCCGTTCCGGCGTGATGCAGCTGCGGGAAGCTGGCGACGTCGCGATCATCGTGCGAGCCGATCTCGCGCAATCTCGAGAGTGAGGTCGTCCCCTCACCTCGCACTCCTCGTGGCGGATCCTGGCGACGCAGGATCGATGCGCGTCATCCGTCATCTGTCGTTCTTATCGCGTGCGTCTTCGTTGGATCGCGAGATTAATCTGGATCCACAAGCCGCGCTCTGCCCCCTTCCTCTCTCTCTCCCCCTTTCTTTATAATCTAGGTTCTTCCAGCGTCTTTCCAGGTTTCCACCCGCATCGCGACTCGCCGAGGTAATTGACGACTCACTTAAGTTATCTCTCTCGCTGTTACTTGTCGGAATTCAAACATTCCGACAAGTTCGTCGTTCCCATGATGTCATGTGCGACAGTGGAAACGTCACGAAAGGCTCGTGTTTTTTTTGCGTCTTCGCCATGTAATTTCGAAGATCGGACTCTCCGGGGATTATACCGGTTTCGATGCAGTTTCATACTTGTTTCGACGATACTCTTACCCTGGAACAAAGTTAATTAGACGTACGTGGAAAAAAACAGAAAGGAGCTGGTTTGACAGCGCGTACGTCATGCGCGTGGCAGGAGGTTAGAGGACGAATTGCGAGTTACGTTGCACTTCCGGAGATTTGGAATTCGATTTGAAACGATTACCTGTATCAGTCATCCGCAAAAGTGTACTATTATTACAATCGGAGAAGCTTGAGTAACGGTGTTGACGAAAGGGCGTTGTTTACGCACGAAAATAGTGTGTGGGAAGCGCGAAACCACTCATATACAAAGGCCCATATTCTGAATCCTCTTTTATCGATAAAAGTGCTCCTAAAAGCGGCCTGTAACCAATCAGAAGGCTTATATGCCACTTTTAGAGGCACTTTTATCGATAAAAGAGGATTCAGAATATGGGCCAAAGTGTCGCTCTTTAAATCGAATGACAGGTCGATGTTTTCATAGAGAAAAAAAATTGTTGCAAGTCCCTATATTTCAAAACAATTATTTGGCGGGATAATATAAAAGTGGAATAATAATTGTGATTAATTATCTAAAATAAAATTAATGGAGATAGCATTTTGAGATGGTTACTTATGAGTGTGAAGTGTTCTTTACATCGGACTCTATTGGAAATTTATTTATTTATTTTATTTTAATTGAAAATTATCAGGGTCACCTTGGCGAGTTGGCATCATGCCTGCACCGAAGATGTCAGTGATCGGTGATTCAATCAGGCTGGTTCCTGCTGGTAGTCCCGCTATCTTTGAGCTGTCCGCGTTAGGCTTCAGCAGCAGCGAGATTGACGTCAAAATCATAAGTGAGTGTTAATTTGTTAATTGACTCTGAGGTAATCTACAATTATACTCGATGTACTTATTCGATGAATTGCAGCACCCTCGAAGAGGCACATTTCCGCGAGAATTGACGAGGAGCCAGGACGTTCCGGCGAATTTCGCGTCGAGTTTACGCCAACTGAAGTAGGCAGCCACCTCGTGGAAGTGAGCATCGCGGGACAGAAGCTACCGGCAGGACCGCTCGTCGCCAAGGTGTACAATAGTAGTCTGATCCAAGTTACTGACGTACCTAGCGCTGTAGTTGGCCATGCCTGTCAATTCAGAGGTAAATTGTTGATCTTATTGTACATCTTGTGCATCCATGAATGTGTCTGAAATTTCTAATTTTTATAGTGGATGCCAGCGCTGCAGGAGAAGGCCAACTAGAAATCTCCATAAACGAAGGAGAAGTGCCTAATCATGTTCAAGTAGTGGGTGGTGGTCGTTGTCTCGTATCTTTTACTCCTGAAATTGCTAAGCCTCATTATATCGATATAAAGTTTAACGGAGAAGCAGTACGTGGATGTCCCTTCATCTGCAACGTATCTGACACAAGCAGAGTCACACTGAGTATGAATCATTTAGAACTAATTCCAGTCAATCATCCTGCCAGTTTCCACATGGGAGTCGATGGAAGTGGCAGTGCAGAATTAGCGGTTTCCGTAAGGGGTTAGTGATGCATTAAATATTTATTATTATAAACAAAACTGACAGATACTGAAATCTACATAAGTTCTTAAATGTGCAATATATTTTAAATTTCATGGATATATTAAAAAAGCATACATTTATCAATTTATATTAATGAAGTTCTCTTTCTCTGTCTCTCTATATATATATTGAATAATTGTCTAATAGTTTCAAATTCCATGGATTTTTCAAAAGAAAAAACTTCTTTCAGGGCCAAATAGCGAATTGCCAGTTAAAGTTACTGGTGACATAAGTAATGGTTTCACCGCTGAATTTATACCAAGGGACGTGGGTGTACATTCAATTAGCGTAGAATACAACGGTTATCCCGTTAATGGCACGCCGTTTTTAGCCAAGGCATTCAACGCGGATAATGTACTAATTGGACCTGTAGCTAGAGGCAGCGTTGGCCAACCAACCCACTTTACTGGTACATACTAGCATTAAGTTAGCAGTTAAATAAATATTAGAATGTATCCTCTTAACATACTTTGCATTTTGATGTTGAGAATCTACTTGATGCGTAATCTTTTTGTCGACAGTCGATGCGAGTCAAGCTGGTGAAGGAAATCTGGAGATTACAATATCAGCTCGTGGTCAAAATATACCAACACAAGTAACGCCACAAGGAAACGCGCGGTTCTCCGTTAGTTTTGTACCATTTGAGGCGTCCGAACATGTTATCAATATAGCATTCAATAAGAAAACTGTGCCTGGTTGCCCTATAATAACGCGTGTGGGTGGCGACAGCCACGTAACCGTGAGTGGGCAGGCACTGAGCAGCGCTGGATTGGGACGGCAAAGCTATCTAACTGTCAGTAATGTTGCCGGTAGCTTGGAAGACTTAGAAGTTAATGTTGAAGGTAAATATCGTTGTGCACGATTCGCACGAGTTCATCGCTCGCAAAGTGATTTAATTGTTAGCACGTATATTGTGACAAAAATGCACAGAAGCATCCATGTGTTGATTCACCATGTTTTTAATACCGGAGGGATCTCTCCTTTTGTTCTTAACGTCATGGAATGTCGACGTAATTGTATAGAATTGTGTTCATCTGTGTCTCATTAATCTATTAGCTTGAGAGCAATTTTCTCTCTCTCTGTTGCAGGTCGGCCAGCTTTCAGACTACGACATTACTAGACTTCTCAAAAACTAATCTCGCTCTTATCTTAATTTATGGATATATAATGTGAAACACACACACACACACATGGTGGTGGGTTCTTAACTTAATCTTTTGACAATCTTGTATAAGAATAGACTAAATCACTCTCCTCTACTCGTATAACTTTTTATATCTGTTGTTACCACTTGGAAGTATTACAAATGCTTAATTTGTGGGTTCCAGTAGTGGGGAGGCTACGGAAGTCATCTAACATTTCGTAATCACATTCCTACTTATATTTTGTGTATTCGCGAAATGTATTTGACTTACGTTAAGCCATCTTTATGGTGCTATATGTTTATTTTAAGTTGTGCATAATTGTTAAATCTTTCAATGCAATGATATATGAGTCTCTAATCTGAGATTTTTAAACGCACAATGTCTCTTAACAAGTGTGCCAATATATTTTAACTCTAATATACACATTTATATCATAACGTTTTATATGAAAAAAGTTACTATAAGGTTTTTTTGTTTTTGACGTGATAACATTGAGTATTTATAATAATTATTTTTTAATATATCTTCGCTCTGCTGGTTGCTTTGCTCAGCCAAGCATGCTAAATGAATTAGAGGATAATCTTGCATTAGTTCTGCGTGCGTTCAAGCTGAAGCGAATTAGAAATAACGTATGTACAGACGAGATACACGGCTTTCTCCTATTAGTCGCAGTTAACAATTATTTATCATAGTTATAAATTTCTGATGCGTAGTCTGCTTTCTTTAATGTTGCTTAATACAAGTTTATAACAATGCCAATTGAACATATATGCGAACCTCTTCGTGAGTTGGCCGTTCTGGTGTCCACCCCGAGTAGATGGCTATCTCTAATGATATTAAACGACTAACCCGCCGGACTTGATAGGGCCCAATGGACAGGCCGTACCTGCTCAGGTCACCGATAACAAAGACACGACATGCAGCGTGGCGTTTACACCGAGAGTCGTCGGCGAGCACCGAATATCGGTGAACTATCGGAATATCCCGGTGGCCGGCAGTCCGTTCAGCTGTAAGGTGTACGATGTTGCTGCAATAAAGGTGAAAGACGCTAAGCGTGGTGTTATCGGATTGCCCGTAACTTTTCTGGGTACGTTTTTTTATTATTATAATTTTAAACGCAAGTTTATACTTGAGATAAACCTCGTTTTCTCATCCACAGTCGAGACCAGTCAAGCGGGACCGGGTAATCTGGAGGTCACTGTCAACGGCGGACGAGTACCGACGTCAGCTCAGGCGCAAGGTCCTCATACGTATGCGATCTCATTTACACCTCGAGAACCGATCGTGCACACAGTGGATTTGCGATTTAACGGGGAGGATGTACCTGGTAGTCCGTTTAGTTGTCAGGTACCTTATTTTTCGAATTGTATGAATTCACACGATAATTTAAGTATATAAAAAAGTTCCGTTATTTAAAATTAAAATTACTCTGATAACTATTATGCGTTAAATAACGCAAAACAAAATGCTAGTATAAGAGATTTATCAAAACTATTTAGGTCAGCGATACGGCAAAAGTATTAATAACCGAGGGACTTGAGAAAGTATCTGTGAACCGTGTCGCGACCTTTACAATAGAAGCTGATGCATCTCTCGGTACGCCCATCGTCGAAGTGCTCTCACCTACTAGAGAAAGTTTACCTGTACACATCAAACAGAACAGTCACGGCGTTTACACCGCTGGATTTACTCCAAAGGATGTTGGTGTGTATACTTAATTTAAATGGGAAAAAAATAATTATAAAATCATATAATTATAAAATCATTATTGTTTTAAATCATATCCATAATACAGGCGATCATAGCGTCGAAGTGAAGCTCAGTGGATCGCACGTAGAAGGCAGCCCGTTTCTTGTCAAGGCTTATAACGCTGATAAAGTTAAAGTGACAGATATAAATAGCGGAGTCGTCGGCAAACCAGTGTTCTTCAGCAGTAAGATTATTTCTTTCATAGCAGCGTATGAAGAATTATTATTATACAAAATATATAACATTTTTTTTATTTGTTCTAGTCAACGCCAGTCAAGCTGGAGCTGGAAATTTGGAAATTATAGTAGCAGTAAATGGCAAGAATGTTCCGAATTACGTGCAAAGCGAAGGTAATGCAAAGTTTAGGGTCAATTTCAAACCACAAGAAGCTGCTGTACATAGTCTCAGTGTCCGTTTCAATGGAGAGCCAGTTCCAGGTATGAAAAGAGTCTATCTACTCGCATGATTTCACTTTCAATTCTTTATATAATGTTTCGTCTAAATTCTTAGGTTCGCCCTTTAGCTGTAAAGTAGTAGGTGCCGGTCAAGCAGCAATTTCTGGTCATAATCTAAAGATGGGTGCGGTGAAACGACTAATGTCCTTCACTGTAGATCCGCAGACTCCATCCACGAATTGCGACGTTATCGCAACGCCACCGTCAGGCATCGCTTTACCTATTACTATTGAACCTATCGATGGCAAGTATAACGTGAGCTTCGTACCCACGGAAGTCGGCAGACACAACATCAGCATCCTGATAGACGGCGAATCGATTAAAGGCTCTCCATTCGCTTGCAATATTTATGATGTGACTAAAGTAAGTTGCCAATCACGTGAAATTAAAACATTAGATGCTCTCAATATTGGATGTAACGTTGGATGTCGTAATGTTTGTAGGTACACGTGTCTGGTCTCACGGAAGCTTTACTGGGCCAGGCAACTACATTTACCGTCGATGCCGCGGAAGCCGGTGAGGGAACGCTAGAGCTGGTTGTAAGCACGGAGAATAACACCGTTAAAGCCGAAGTAGTGGCCTGCGCACGCGGACTGTATGATGTTACATTCGTGCCACAGACAACAAGTGCACACTATGTTAATATCAGTTTCAATGATGACAACGTGCCAGGTTTGTACGCAAACAATTTCATTGATCGCTTTTCGAACTTGAAAAATAATAGGTATTTACAATTACGATATATTTACATCAGGGAGTCCATTTAAATGTCCCGTGGTTAGCAGCATGTTACACGGTCCATCGATGATCCGAGTCGGTAATACGGCTTATATAGATCTGGATATGTCCGACTTGAATGGTCCTGTAGCAGCGGAAGTTACCGGTAAATTATCTAAATATTAGTAAAATTATCAGATACAATTTATCTTTCTCTACAATGCTTCTCTATTCTTTCGATTCAGGTCCGGACGGAATAATCATTCCTTGCACTTTAACAAAATTATCATCCAGTTTATATCGCGTAGAAGTTAGAACCCGACAGGTGGGAACATATAGTATAATATTCAATGACGGACACAAGATGGTCAGTTCGCAAACGCTTCAAGCTTTCGATCCCAGCAAAGTTTCTATCAAAGAAATAGCAGACGTGGTTTGTCATCGACCCGGAACTATTTTAGGTAATTATTCGAATGTATATAAGTTTTAATTATAATGTTTAGGGTACTAAATTAAATATATTGATTTATGTAAAAGATAAGAAATAGGAAATGTCATAAATATATTTAATATATTTTGTTTCTTTTTTGTTAGTTATCGCGTCGAAAGAAGCTGGTCCTGGAAAATTATCTGTCAATGTACGCGCGGGTGGTGCGGATGTTGACAGTTTAATAAGAGAAGGAGAGAGCGGTGTTTACGAGATCATATTCCATCCGACACGCACCGCGCCTCACAAAGTTCATATAAAATACAACGAAGTCCATATTCCTGGTACTTATCGATTTTCATTATTCATTGTATTAAAGTGTTGTTAATGTTTCCGAAAATTTTATTTATATATGTATATTTTCAAAGATTTTATTATACTTATAATTAATATATATATTAGAAAATATTTTGATATATCTGAATTTATTTTTATAACATTCACAGGTAGTCCATTGGATGTCACGGTACGTGGTCCTACTGGAGGACGAGAAGTGACGGCGACAGGTTTGGGTCTGTATCAATCATGCGTCGGGAAAGTAACATCCTTCACTATCGAAACTCTCGGACGTCCCGGCAAGGAGTTTGACGTCGTTATCAGTGGTCCGCAGGGTAACGCCGTGCCTGTACGTTGTTATCAGCATCGCGACGGCAATCTACTCGCCGAATTTACAACGAATAGCGTCGGTAGGATTAAAAAAGATTTTATTGTTAGGCGATAAAATATTTTTCGAAACTATTAAATTTTCTTTTCGTCCAGGCACATACAAAATCGACGTGCTTCACGGTGCAAAACCAGTTTTGGGCTCACCATTCTTTTGCCAGGCTTTCGATGCTGCTAAGGTGAAACTTCAGGAATTAGGACCTATGACGATTTCAGTTCACGATCACATCGCATTTAAACGTAAGTATAAATAATAATTATATCATGTAACATGAATAATATTTTTGCACAAAATAATACAATGTTGAAGAAAAATATATTAAATATACATAGAACTAATGTCAAAGAAATTTTAAGCAACTATAATAATTTCGAGTTAAAATTTTTTTTATATAAATATGATTCCATGCGCAATTTATTTGCAACAATTTTCCTCATTTGTTGTGCGAACGAAATCGTTTTCATGCGCAAAGAAAGTATGGACGAAACCTAGATACAAACGATACGATTGAAATCAAGTTATTAGAGCTAATTAAAAAATCGTGTTAAATGCTAAGTAATCGTTTGGCGAAACGTGTCGGAACGTGTAGTGCTGTGTTTATTCGAGTAAGCGTAAATGCTTCCCGTGTTTATATAAATATGCTGACATACTAAGCATAAGCGGGAGAAAGTAACGAGTCTTTTCTAGTGCACCATAACTGTGCGACGAGCTTCAAGGCCGCACTTAGAATGTAATTGCAACTCAAATACTTAGACTACTTTCAAATAGTCTCACTTCACGCGTCGCTCGAGTGAATAGTTGCGATATACTTTTGAGAACTGCGTTATCGAAGAAGAAAAGTCACGGAAATTATCGGAGTGTATTGTTATTACAGTGATGAAAGTCGACGCCGGCATGGCTGATTTGGACGTGACGGCGACGAGTCCATCAGGTCAAGAGATTCCGCTGCAAGTCACTCCGCTCAACGATGGTGCCGAGATGATCGAGTTTTCGCCTAGTGTGCCTGGCACTTATATGATCAACGTCACTTATGGTAACAATCTTTAGACACAAGGAGAAAAGACAAGTTCTTTTATTCTTTATATCGAAAAAGAATTTCACATCTGTCATTTTTAATTCTCTTATGTGGCAATAGGTGGATGCTCCGTACCTGGAAGTCCAGTGATATGCACTGTCGATGCGGCTGGACAAGCTCGCGCGAAAGGAGAAGGATTGCTGAGCGGTCACGTGGGTAAAGCGGCGCATTTTATCGTCACCGGCACGAGAAGTCCGCCAGCAGTTCAGGTATTTGCATACGTGATAAGAAAGTTGCTTTCATCGCTTCATCGACATGCATGTAGGATTTTTTTTTACTTAACGTAGCAACGTATGCATCGCAGGTGGATGGACCGGACAGTGTTTCTAAGACTACCATCGAAGCGGGAGCTAATCCGGGTACGTGGAATGTATCTTACATACCGACTGAGGTCGGAGTGTTCGACGTGAGAGTTGTCTGCGCTGGACAGCAGCTACCGGGATCCCCGTGGCATCCGAAAATCATAGACACGCGAAATCTTCGTGTTATCGGTGAATAATTAAAAATAATATAGTATACATTGCGAAATATTTCTATTCACTTCTATTCACTTTACAATATGTGTATAATCTTGTGTACAGGTGGCTGGTCGGCTGTATGCGATGATATTGGACGATTGAAACTGCATCCGTCGAATAAGATTAGTTTCGATACCGCGGAGGCTGGACCCGGTGAAATCAACGGAACTATCGGCGATCATCCTCTCGCTTTCGAAATGACGTCTAGCAACAGATTAAAGCTGGTTCCGCCACAGATAAGTAGTGGCGAACACCGTCTGGAGATACTGTTCAACGGCACACCGTTTCCTGGTGCACCGAAGCTTGCAATTGTGCAGGATTTAGAGGTTTTTCATCGATTATATTAAATTCCGAAATCGCGCATTTGATAACATATCATCGTATAATTATTTCCTGTCTAGCCACCGGTGCAGGATTCAAGTCGAGTATTGCTCAAAGGACGAGGATTGACATCGGCTAAATGTGGCGAAGAAGTCAGTTTCACCATAGATGGTTCTCAAGCTGGTAACGGGACTCCGAAAGTACAACTTTTCTCGCCTACCAACGAACTGAATGTCATGTTACAACATCTAGGTAAATAAAAAACAGCGTAGAAAGCTTAAAAATACGAATTAGAAAGCAAGCGCTAAATACCTTTCGTATAAAATGCACACAGGTGACAGTGTTTATCGTGCAAGTTATATACCATTAACACCGGATCCGCTTTTGATGACGGTGTCGTGGAACGGAAGGCAACTAAAGGGCTGCCCATTACAAATAAATGTCACGAGCGCGGCTGATGCATCTAGAGTTATCTGTTCTGGTGATGGATTGAAACATGGTATCGTCGGGCAAGAGATACGAAGTTTCATCGATACCAGAAGAGCTGGACCAGGTAAAAATCTATTTCATGCTTGGATAAGTATTTATTGCTTCCGGTTATTTTTCATCGGAGACTTGTCTCACAGGCGAGTTAACGGCACATTGCGTCGGACCACATAAAGTAGCGTACTGCGAGCTGTACGATCACGGCGATGCCACTTTCACGTTAAACGTGAAACCACAAGAAGCGGGTCGGCATGCATTAACGATTAAATATGCTGGAGAACACGTTCCCGGTTCTCCGTTTACGTTGCGTGTCTCTGGAGCCCCGGATGCTTCAAAGGTACTGTTAACATTTAAATGTAAAAATTTTTTAAAAAGAAATATCTAATCATTAAAGATATAATACATAAATTCTAAATTTAAAATGAGAATAATCTCTTTTAATTAATAAAAATATTAACATTAATTTTTTTTCATGAAAAAAATTAAATCATTTTAATACATTTTAATTAAGTTAATTTAATCAAATATCAGGTTCGTGTTTACGGACCGGGAATCGAACACGGTGTATTGGCGACATTCCAGTCGCGATTTATTTGCGATACGCGAGGCGCCGGCGCTGGTCAGCTCACGGTGAGAGTACGAGGACCTAAGGGAGCGTTCAGGGTGGAAATGCAACGAGAAACTCAGAAAGACCGGATCATTCTTTGCCGATATGATCCGACGGAACCTGGGGATTACAGAGTAGAAGTTCGTTGGGCTGGTGTCCTGGTGCCAGGCTCTCCGTTCCCTGTTAAAATTGTCGACACACAGGACGAATTGCTAATGCTTACTCAGGTAAGAATATATAACTATAAGAATATATATAACTATATTTTTAAATTTTTATATAAAAAAATTAATGATAAAATATTGTCACTTTTAATATTATAAAAAAGAAGCGTATATATAAACATTTTTAATTACACTTGAAGCGTCTTCAAATGTAATTAAAAATTTTTATATATATATTGTATAGTAATAGGATGACGTGTAATTTAAATGATAATATTTGATAGATATTATACAACAGTGCATTGAAATAGATGCCATCGATTCATGTATTTCAGGGCGGAGATAGTTATTCAACGGGCCATCATACTATCACATCGTGGCGTGGATCGCAAGCTATATTATAGAAACGCCGCGGCTAACAAATATTGTTATTATTTTGTATGAACTAATATATTTAATAATATATATGGTAATTATTGTAACTTATGCAATAAACTCTCAACATTCCATTTAAATATTCACATTTATTCTTTTCAGCTAAATTCTTTACATCGAGTTACATTTCTATACAAAAAATTATATATATTTATTTGAAAATATCTTTTTAAAATATTCATATCTTTCTTCGCAAGTTTCACCGATTCTTTTTCTTTTCCAGTTTACCGAGAATCCTGAACATCTCCTTCACATCTACTTTTGCTTCTCTCTCCTTCATCCATCGCCTGATACACCGTTATTCATCCTGTTTGTCTCTTTTGCATCATTCTACATAATTCGTTTTTACCATCATCAAGCAATCTTCTCGTCGAGTACCATGGCAATTCGATCCCGCTTGAAGAGCAATTCCTTCTGCAATTTAAACACCTTGACATTCCCTTTGATATACGGTATGGAATTCTTGTTGCAGTGAGTAATTATAATTTTCTATCATGCATCTATTATTTTTGGAAATATAATGAGTATTTTTTTACACAGAATTAACGTTAAATATTGATTTTTTATTTCTATTTTTCTCGAAAATAATTTTTGCTATAAAGGATGTTTTTATACAAATTATATTAATGAGAAAAAATCAATATTTATATTTACAAGTAGTTTTGCTTTGAAGCGCGAAATTTATCGGTATTAATTCGCATTACTCCTTGTCGGAATATATTTTCCTACTACGCGTTTGTTTACCGGCAGGATTCTCGTTCAAATTCGGACATCGTTTTCTACGGGATATTATCTTCGGAGAGAAAGAAGAACAGAGAATAATAAATTATATATATTTTTCATTTATCTTATATATGTATAAATAATATTAATTTCAATAATTCAACTTCATTTAATTGTCGATTTTTTCTGATCAATATATCAATAATTTATATTAAGAAAATAATCTCTCTTTTCTTTTTTCTACCTTCAGTCCAGCAATCTGCAAGTATATACACACGTTTAAAAATCGATTGTTGTTATTTGTCGTTCGACCTACGTAATAGCACGCTTCGCGTATTCAAACTTCCATATAAAACCGTAACCGCAGACTTCTACTACAATGTAATGTGGCATAGCATGTGTGTCATTTTAATCAGTTAGGAAATTGCACCGATGTAACGAGCTAGCATGAGCCCTTTAGAGTCGAACAATGTGGCGCGGCGATTGGAAAGTCATCGATCATGTATCTTAATTCGCGCGTTGCGGCGTGATATTGTAAAATTTGAGACGGTGATCGATCGTTCTTTCGAATTCCCGAGAGATGACACGATGGCTGGTTGATTATCGACAGCTTTGCCTTATATCTTTAATCTTATAATATTATATATTTACATAAGATAAATTTATAGTATTTTATTTAAAAAATATTAGACATATTTTTGGAATTTTTAACTAATTGGAAGTATTTATTTAGTTGTTCATTTTTATCTTTAGAGTAAAAAAATAATTATATAATATACATGAATTTGAATATTACATGTTTCATTATATATATCATTATGCAAATATGTACAGTTATTTCTGACTTTTCAATGAAATTTTTCTATTATAATCAATGAGATATAAGACAAAACAGCAAAGTATTTTACCAAAGTTCAGTAAAATATTGACTGACCTTCGGTGAAATCTTGTGTCACTGTAGTAATCAGTGACATTTTCATAGAGTCAGTTTAATAAAGACATACATTACCATAATAAAAAGGAAAAGAATAAAAATCCTACAAGTATTATAAAATATAGTTTTCCGATAATATATCACGTACGTACACAAAATAGAGGATAAATTTTGTTATAATTATAATAAACAAATTCTTTTTAATATTATATAACAATAAATATATTTTGTACTCAGGTTACATAAATAATATCAAATTAATTAAACAAATTACGTTTTAATAATAATAAGATATTGGACAACAGACAGAGAAAGAATCTCTCTCTCTCTCTCTCTTCTACTTATTTATATTTAACTTGACTCGGGGGATTAGAATACTCTTGTGAATCTTTCATATGTTATACGTCCGATTGCCGAGGTTTTATTGTATATGTAATGCGTTTGAAAAGAAATCCGGGGAAGTTCACCGCTTAATGAATCGCTCGTGTCCGGTTCGCGCATTGCGGTTTCGGTCTGTCAAGTTTTTCAGTCTGACAGCTGTCATCTTTTAAAATCGTGGTTGAAAAAATTGTTTAATATACGAGCGTACACATAACGTGCGACGCACTTGTCCGCAATTGAACCGCCCTGGAGCGCGGCGAATCGCCATGACGATTGGGGGCGACTTTTAAATGGGGATGTAATTTTAGGGTGCGCGAATTCCCGACGCGCGTATTTAAATTCAATCCGCTTGAAAGAGAGTTGCGTTATTTTTCCCCAAACACGGTTTTTTCTCTTTTTTTCGACTAAAATCGTTCTTACGATGGGAACTCGAAAAGTGCAGCAAATGGACCGTGAATCGCTCGATATTCTTTTTGCTGCCTCGTTCTAAAACAAAAATTCGTAATACTCTAAACATACGAAACGCTATTTGACACGCAATAAATACTCTCGTGTATTTCTAAATAGTAACAGAAAATATGCAATCTAAAAATATGGGATTTATTAGAAACTTTTTAATTTATATTTTTTTACTTTAATTATTCTAGAACATTAAATATACCCACAAACGTTTAAGGGGAATATCTTGATTTGGAAATTTCATCCCAGAATCAAATGTGGTAATCGAATCCAATTAATTCAATGTAATGTTGTTAAGTACGAATGTAACTTACTAGTGGCGGATCAATCTTTCAAAGGACGCAAGGGACACAGATGGTGTTAGAAAGCATGATTCGGTGAAATCAGGAAAATCCCACCACCCTACGTGTAATCTTAATTGAGAAACAAAGATGTCTTTCACTCATATTGTACAATCTTATTTTATAAGCGTGCCGATTTAACAGAATGAAATTAATCGAGATAAAGACTTGAACAATTTAAAAGAAATGATTGTTACAATCACGAGAAATATCTGCGTAAAATTTAATATATAATAAAAAGATACAATTATATAAAACAAGCAAGAGAATAGCCTAAAAAACTGCGTAAACAATAATGTATAAAATTCGTAAAATATTATAAACATGAAATGTTTTCTACGATAATCCAATTTCGGATTCTATCGACTTTATGACGACATTGCGTACATGATGCACACGCAGCATCCATCCAGTCATCGTAGCAGATTTACGAGGGCAAACACGGGAGCTGGAGGACAACGCGGTTAATGTACAACACGTCATAATCGATACATTATTCGGACCGTCATCGTCGTAACATGATCGGCGATAAATTCATATTTCCGATCGGCCGTGTCACGATCGCGATGCCGGTCAACAAATCGTAAAACGAAAAGTCGGTCCACTCTGGTCGGCTGCGTGTGCGTGCCAAACGTGTCTAACAATGTCCGCCAATTATCGGACGATTGTCGTCGCCAACTGTCGATGGTGCTGGTCAAGTTGTCGGTTGATCGGGGGGAGTGAGTGACCACTATCGTTAACTTTTGTCGGCCAGGAAACCGGTCGTTCATCCGACGTGCTTCGTTTACGCGAAATGCAAGTTGCGACACGCAGTAGTTACAAGCCACATTAAAGCGGATATCATGTCTATGCTTAATACAAGGAGGAATGTTTGTGTATCTAATCATTTGCGATATATTTCTTCATGATATTTTGAGAGAGAAAATATGTTTTGATAGAACTTTTTCCATACAAGAAATTTCTTCCTCGGAAAATGTCGCAAAAGCTATATTTGAAGAATGTTTATATCAATAATATTATATCAAATCAAATTTTACATCAAGAAATGTCACTTCTAAAAAAATCTGATATCCGTTAAATCTTAAATAATAATCATTGTAAATCTCTTTTATTTTTCTCTTCATTATTATATAAAAAAATGCCCGAATTTAATTACAAACAAAATTTTAGAGAAATTAATAGAGTAAAAAATAAAACATAATTTCCTTCTATTATTCTAGATAATAAAAAAAAGAACGGAAAGAAAAAAGACTTCGGGCGATGTGCTACGAGGATTCTGATATTGTTGCAATCATGATCGACCATGGTCCGGCAAATGTATCGCGATAGACCATCCTCCTCCCCCTCGCTCTATCAATCGTGTTTCGTGTTTTTCTAAGAATACATTCGGTCGCGGACTGATACGCGAACCACGAATACGTAATTTTATGCGTGTTTGCTTTACGCATGGGGATACGCTCGTATGTGCCTATATGACGCCGGTATCCTTATCCCTCCCGTTCGCGTTGTTTGTCCAGAAGATGGACTGACCAGCGGCTAAATCCACTCGACATCAGCGCGTATATATATGCATGATTGAAACGAAATTATGAATAAATATTTGCCGATAGAAGGTACCAGGCTTTCCGCGTCGGAAACGACAGATACGGGCGATTCTCCGGAATTGCGAAATGCAAAAATTAAGAAGAGAAGGGAGAGAGAGTTTTATTATATTTTTTTATTTACTTAATGTATAAAAATACACATGGCATCTCTGAATTTATTCAACGTAACGAATAGCACATTCTTTCTGTCTGCAAAGATTTAGATAAAGAAAAAACTGATATTTTGTCAAACTTCTAAATTTTTAATAATGTCAGATATATCATATTTTTTTAACAGAATGCAAGTAAGATGATTTGGACGGTAGAAAAAAGTGCACGCACACATGTGGATATTAACGAACATCGATATTGGAACACCGTGTCGCCAGTTTCGAAGTGATGCAGATATGCACTTATTGACACATATGTGTGTATGTACGTATATGCAAACGCCTCGATTTGCGCCACGTGTCTTCACGTGCAGAAGTCGCGTGCGGACCGGAAGCCGGATACTTTGGCCTTACTCACGGCCCGTAATACGGAATGATGTAAGTCATTGATATCGTAACCTGCACAATGCTTAATGGCCCGGTGACTCAGACATCGTCCCTTCTTTTCTTTCGGGCCTTTTTTTAAATATTGACGAATGTTGCGTAACGCTTGGCATATCGGTTTATTACGCGTCTGGCTAACAATAAGCGCAATCGATTTACCCGCAATGCAGAAAATACGCTCGGAATAATTTATATAAAACAACGAAATAATTAAATATAAATCATAGATATAAAACCGCATACGAGTTATATCGATTAATCAAATATGAATGTTTTAGTCGAAAGATATATTTTAATTTATAAAGAGTGATTCAAAGGAGCATGATTTCTCTCAGACAGAATCCCGATTGTTTGGATTTACATCATCCCTTTACATAAAATTCCAGCCCGAAGAGCGCACATTCACGCGATACCTATGGGAACCGGGCACCCTCCTGTGCGTCTATCCGGGAGGCATCAAAAGGCACGCAAGGTCCGCGGGAAGATATTACATAATGCGGAGTAAGGACTATCCGTGGGGTGGGCTCTCGTGAATTCGAGCGACGAAGAATAGCCGATCGGCGGCGCGAGGTGCAAAAAACGGGCACGCGATCCACTCTGCCTTTCCCTCTCTCTCTCTCTCTCTCTCTTTCTTTCTCTCTGCTCGCGCCCTTGATCGCGTGATGACGTGTGCTGGACGTGTGTGCACGCGACGCGATACACGTTTCGCGATACCCGCTGCGATCGTCGTCGTGCCGTTTTCATCGCCTGCCGCGCATGCAATCGCCTCTTAATATGCCAGGAAAATAAGCCAATCTCTTCATCGAGCCTCATACAAAACATAGCGTTCGAGCTCTCATATACGTTCACTTCTGTTTACGATATCCAAGTTTCTCTTAGGAAACAGGCTTTAGCTCGCGTGTATGATCTAGCGAAATACCTTTGCAAGATCCTCGAAATTGTTTTCGAAACTTGTGTTCCATCAGATGTGTTACACAAATGAGAATGTTATTTATAGCATACATTATTCTGTTCTACAAAACTGCAAAGACTTTGTGCATCTTTGCAAGACTGAAGAGCTTCTTGAGCCACTTTTATGAAAGAAAAAATGAACTAATTTTTAATAAAATAAAAATATAAATGAGGCATCTGCTATTGATTCCCTTTAAAGGGAGAAAAAATTTGCGTAAATTTTTTTCTCGCTTACTATTAATCTATAATTTTGTACAATGTTGTATTTTAGACTTTACGTATTTTGGACAATTTAATTTTCACAGAATAGCTTTTTCAATTTACTTGCCGCCGACTTTATGTCGCATAATCGCGGCCTATCTCCGCTGAAAAGTTAACGATACGATTAGTCAGCTCCGTTCCCAGGCATCGATAATCATGCGAGCGCGTGCCGCGTACGATTCCTGTGTGAACTTTATCGTGATCGCACCCCCTCTCCCTACGAATGTACCCCAAACGGCCCTTTCCGACACGCGTGAACGTCTCCGCGAAGTACGAGTGTGCGAAGGCGGAGGGGGTGGTTCTCACAAGGGTGGCACTAGAGTGATTTCATGGTGGCGCGCGTATCACTTTGAGAGATTGGAGAATAGGGAGAGAAACTAATTGTCTTACCGGTTTTCTCAATTTTATTAGTCATTCTCGAGTAAATGAATAAAGATGAACTCTCCCTTCATTCACTTGTGTATTTGAAATTGTGGAGTTTGAAAATAATTAAATATCTCGACGTTGAGAGATAAAATCTCAGTTTTATAAATTCGAAATTTTATAAATTTGGAAATAATTTTATTAAATATAATTATTAATTATAATATTAAATTTGCATTAATAAGTATAAATAAATAACAAAATTATAAATATAAGTATTAAATATAATTATTAATTATAATATTAAATTTGCATTAATAAGTATAAATAAATAACAAAATTATAAATATAAGTTGTAAATATAAAAGTATTAGTAAAATTATAAGTATAAGCTGTAAATATAAATTTACAAGAAAATGAAATGAAGCTGTGAAATTAGAGGCATACGCTTTATATATAATTTTTTAAACATATGGTAAAAATTTATATTAATATATAATATTCTATTATGATAGGAACGATAACATCGCACAAACAGCAAGAATTCACACGGGAGTGGAAAAGAGCAGTTTCCGGCTTCTTTCTTCTCTTATATCCGCTTAGCCTGAGCGACGAGAAGATCGCTTCCTCCATCTCTCGGTCTCCTTGACCGAGTGCAACGCAGAATCCGGCCGGCGGTCGCACAATCAAGGGCCCACGCTCGCACACACGCTCTCGCACACGAGTCGCCGCGGACGTTCCCACGAAAGTCGCCCCTCCCGATTTTCGTTCCCCCTTCGACGACGACGCGCGTACCCTCTCGCTCCCTCCCGTGCGCCGGGGTTTCGCTCTTTACCTCGACGAGCCGCTCGGGGCCCCTCCGGTGCCCCACTCCATCCCGAGGGCGCACACCTCCGATCATCCCCACCAGGATCGCGGGATACACCACGCGGTCGTGTGTCGTCCCTGCGTCCTCCCGCACACGACATACGTCCGCCGCCACGCGACCAGTGCACACGCACATCCTGCAGCAACTGCAGCAGCCGAGAGTGCGTCCAGCGCGCGACTTCTTCTTCCACGCACGCGACCGCGAGCGACGTCGCGGGTAGCCGCGGCACGTGAGCGCCGATAAACTCTACCGCCGTCGCGAAACAAGTGCTAGGACCGATTGCTCCTTTCGCGATCACCGCTTCAGCCCTGACCCTCCTCAAGATCTCGCGAAACATTCGTCGACACTCGAACGCAACACTCGAATTTTCAAGATTCGTCAAGAAATTATCTGGAGAATTTGACGACAACGATACAGCAACATAATCTTCCCCAGGATTCACGAGTTTAATGAAAATTAGATCCTTAAAGAAATTACCTCTTCAACAGTGAAGATCCTTCAATTCTCTTCAGGTTTTCCAGAGGAGATTTTGCAAATATGCTCATCCATTTCTCAAATATAGATGTTGAAAGCTATGCGATTTTTTAATGAGTGAAGAGATTGTGTTTGATTTCATCTCGATTAATACTGCGGATTTGTTCAAATATAAACAGTGTCTGAATGAACTATTTTGTTGTGATCAAAGAGTTCAACCGGATAAAATTCGAGTAGATCATCAAGCCATACTTTTCTCTTTTGAGAAATTATAAATCAGATATAATTTCCATCTAGTGATAATATCTATCGTCACCTGGATCATCTGATTGGCTCCCTGCCTTCATCAAGTTGTCGATGCTTATCAGAGACCATTAATTCATTCTCCGTCGTGTCGACCGCAATAACATCTCGCATCGTCATGGAATCGATCGCTCCCAGCATCAGACGGTAACGCGATCGATTTGAGTATTTCTTTGACTCGCAAGAAGTTTACGTCGTCTGATCAATCCCCCTCCGTCCGATCCTCTCACGGAGCAACATGTGGCGAGTGGTAGTCGCGCGTTCCGATGACAACAGCACCCTGCTGTCCTCCGAGATCACTTCCGGCGCAGTCGCACCCGGTCACCTGTCAACGCTACCGGCGCCGCCATCGGGTCATCATTGGGGTTACCCACCGCCGCCCCATCATCCACCGTATCAGCCGCCGCAGCATCCGGATATGCGTCACCATCACGATATGCGGCCGCCTGGACCTCACGAGCTACGACACGCTACCGCGGTACCAGGTGACCTTAGAAACCAGGAGTTGCGGCACGAGATGCAGCGGCCGGATCTTCGACATCCGGAGATACAGAGGCATCAGGAGTTATCCAGGCACGACATCGCCAGGCATCAGGACGTTCGACATCAAGATATGCCTGGCATGCGATCTGATATGTCAGAGATGCGGTCTAATCATGAATTTTTGGAATTGAAGATCGATACGGAATTAAGGAGTCAGGACAGTAGCCAGCAACAGCAACAACAACAACAGCAGCAGCAACCGCAACAAAATCAAGGACACCAACAGAGAAATCTGAAGAGGACCATGAGCGATTCTGACTGCGACGATGTGTTTTCGGAGGAGAGCGGCAAAGAACCGTATGTATATATTTTTTTTTATTCTTTCAATATCTCGTGTATCAATATTCTTGCGATATCTCGTGTTGTCTAATACAGAAAAAATTCCATGCGATTATTACATTAAAGTTAGGCTCAATAATTATTAAATAATAATTTAAATCGTCTTACAATTTACAAAAATTTAGTTTCTAAAAGAAAAAATTCCTAATTTACAGAACATCGAGCAAGAATTCTTGTATTGTTCCATAAAAATCTGGGAAATGAGATAATTAAGATCTCTTCGCTTTAAAATGAAACGTAAAAGTTTTTGTTGAAATAATCTTTTGCTCTTTAGAAATTTCGTCGGTCGGGCTTCTCGATGTGGCATATGTCTCTTTGTTCTGACGACAAAATCGTAATTAAAACAGCATTGTTTCAGTCCAGTCGAAATTAATTAAGCGAGTTGTCGCAAGGCGAATTGACAATATGTAATTAAAACAGTTCTCTCTCTCTCTCTCTCTCTCTCTTCTGCTCATAATATTCTGATTATAACGGTTTATCATAAAGGACAAAGAAACTATCGAGTGTCTTAACCCGTCCTCAAATCCCATGTTGTACTTATGTGTCTCAACCCTTGCTCGAAATTTCCATCGCAGATGCAACTCGCCCGGAGGAGACTCCTGCCAGCACGCATCGCGGAAACGCAGAAGGGGGATGATCGAGAAGAAGCGTCGCGACAGGATCAATGCGTCCCTCGGCGAGCTGAGAAGATTGGTACCAGCGGCCGCTAGAGATCCTCATAGCGGAAAGCTAGAAAAAGCGGAAATCTTGCAACTTACTGTTGAGCATTTGCGCACGCTACGCAATAAGGGTGAGTTTCATATTCTTCTTTATCTTTTTTAAAAAACCCTCTGCTCCTAAAGAAATAAAGTTATTTCTTTAAATTAAATCGTTTTGTGAATATATAATTCAATTACGGTACATTATTTTTATTTCTTTAGGATGCCAACAAATTACTTATATTAAGAACGATTTAATTTACTTAATTTAACTTAATTGATTCAATTTATTATAAGAAAACTTTTAACTATGGAAAGAAAGTAATTTTAATTAATTAGTGTACGTTGTGTTATCATAAAACGATGTTGAGCGATCGCTTGGAAACCACTTAACATTTACCGCTTCGCACGCGAGAACGGAAATGACGTAACGGAAATGCAGATCGAAAGATGTAACGGTGTCGAGTAATAAGATCCCCGAATCCGGAAGAAACGCCTTTTCCTGTTGTGAATGCGTAGCGGAACTCGAAGACGATTCTCCGAGGTCAACGAGACACCCTTTCTAACTCGAGATTTCTCGGGCCCGGCATTAATAATCTCTCGACTGCCAATTTGATTTTTACGCCATTATTACGTTTCTATGTTAGCCGACCTTTTTTTTCTACCGGAAGACACCTGTTGACCGTAAGGGCGAACAGAGAGAACACTAACTGTAACTGCGTAACCGAATGCCCATCTGTCGTTGCTGCGTTTCCTTATTACGTAGATCCCAGAAAGATTAACGTAGATTCGTAAACGAGATCTTTGTATCAATATAATAATATCTGAAATACGTGCGGATATCCTCTAATTAAAAAAAAATATTCTCTTATTATTTCAGCATTCTTTATACAAATGATAAATATATCATTTCGTCATCAGTAACTATTTTCGTTATAAGAATAACAGAAAAACCAATCAATTTGATCAATTCGCAAATATTGATTGAAGTAGGATATTAAAGATTCCAAATGTCAGATACAATTCTCTCAACAATATTGATAACGTTATTGCGAATGATTTACAAGAAATATTTCCGAGAAAGAGGCATCGTAGAGAAAAACACGAGACAAGGTGTAGCATATGGTTTCCCGTGAAGGCCGCCGTACAAACGGGATCCGCACACGCGAGCAGGTGCTGGACCGGGCGCGGAGATCCTGTGGGAAGCACAGGAAGTCAACGACTCTCTGGAAGTGGTGTTCCCACGATTGGTGGCGGCGGGGTGGTGGCCCGGGGGTGAGGTGTCCCGCGTGTCGCACCCCTCGCGAGGGAGGCGCTCGACGGATCGGCCTGGGGCAGATGTCGAACCCTGTGGGAAACCAGCTAGAGAGCCGTGCGTATATAAGCTTGCACGGACACGCACCACCACACGCGCGTCCACGATTGTGTGCGCGAGCTCTCTATTTGTAAATGCGTGCACGTCGCGAAGGGCGCGACTGGCCTGTGCCTCTCTCTCTCTTTCTTTTTCTTCCTTTTTTTCCTCTCGTCTCTCTTCTAAAAGCGAGCGATTAAATTTAATATCGCGATATTTCAAGACTGGCCAGAGATATACTCTAATATTTAAAAATTCGATAATGACATTTATTGTTTTAATATTGATGTTTGTCGATCAAAGATTAATATTTATCGGATAATATTTCGTTGTCGTTTTATTAATAGATTGCAAAGAAAATATACACATACGCTTTAAATGGTTTGACATTTTGTTTATATCTTTCGCTTGTGTTAATTTTTAAATGTAAGTAAAGAGAAGTTTCAGTAGATTCCTTTTTTATAAATTCCTTTTTCTCCCCAAGGTTTCGAAACCACTTATCGAAGGCTTCAACAATAATCGATCGCACGTGATTTAACGCATACGTAGTAGTCTACATACGCGATAGACTTTTCCAAGTGATGTTTGTATAGAGCGGGGGGTCTGAGAACTTGCATAATAACGTGGGATACTCTACTCGTTCATTTGGTGCGTATGTATCTCGCGTACGAGACGCCTGGTTGGTCTATGGGGGTCTAAATGGTTCCCACGCTACCTGTCCCATTCCACGTGCACACAATGAACCGCCTGCTACTAAAGCCAAGGCGCCCATCTCGCCTCGATGCACGTATGTCAGGCATTGTTACGCCGCAAAAACCAAAAGTGCACAAAAGATCTCGGCCCGCAGATGCATTTCTTAATCTGCGAGTCGTCCGGAGACATTCGCGGGAAAAATCCCGGGAAAACCTGCGATATCATCTTTCGATACCTGCTTCTTTTCAAAGCGCGAAATCTTTGTCGCGAGAAGTAATATTTTCGCATCGAAACATTGCGTCTTAAATGATTACATTATAGAAGAGGAATGTTTAATAATCATATCAAAAAAATTTTGATATAGTCATTATAGAAATTCAAAGTTAAATTGAAATTTCAACGATTGAAAAACATTGTCTTTTCTTGTCTATCCAAGACATTTAACTTTGAAGAGAGAAATTCTAATTTATTTATAGTTTGAAATTAGATAAAAACTTTCACCTCGATTAAAATTTCTTTCAATTGTTTAGATGTCAAAATTTTACTAAATATCTATATTCATCAAAATTCCTTTCTTAAATGTATTTTAAAAACTTGATATGATATTTATCATTTATTATTATATAACATTAAATATTAAATTATATTACATTATTATTATATATCATACATTAATAACAATAGATCGCTATGTAAATTATGATTACAGGACCGGAAGGCTATGACAGCACAAAACTAGCCATGGATTATCACGCGGTAGGTTGGGGTGAGTGCGCTGCTGAAGTGGGTCGGTACCTGGTGACCATGGAGGGCCTGGACGAGAGAGATCCGCTTCGGTTACGACTGCTGTCGCATCTGCAGAGCTTCCACCGGGAACATCCGCCGTCGGCCGTGCCCTCGGCGGTACCCGCGGCGTCTACGACGTTGACCTCCACCTCCACTGCCAGTAGCTACGAGCCGCCGCCAAGCACGGTCTCCGCCGGGATGCCGCCCGGTCCAGGGACTATGCCGCCGCTTCTGGGCGGCTGGGGCCAGTACCCGGGTCAGTATCCCCAGCAGCAGCACGGGAAACCCTATCGACCCTGGGGCGCGGAACTGGCCTACTGACCTTGAGCCCTCGATGCACAATCGATGGCCATGATCGCGGTCGTTTGATGCAAAAGCCGACAATAAGAACACTAATGAGATTGTAGAATTTACTTTCTTCTTGCAGTACTAGGAGAACGATGACGTAATTCATAATTGGATTTTATGTTACAAGTATTTTTGTAAATATTTTTTCTGTCCAACGAGGAGAATATAAGATCGCTCTTTTACCAATCGAATCGGCCGATTTATTCGTAAAATAATTTAAGCAATAGCATATATTTCGCGCTCATTCGTTTTGAAGTATTTTTTGTTGATACTAAAGTAAACAATTTATGATTAGCGCATATCGTGTTTAATATAAGTATTCGCGAAATGAATCAATATGAGCAGCGAGAATTTCGTGTATATACATATTATATATTTTTTGTACAATATTTTATACTTTATTAACATATCTCAGGAATATTCAACGACCAAAACTATATCGATGCATTTCCAATGAGTGAGACAATGATAGTCATGTATGAATACCTAACTAAAAAAGATATTTATTGATAGTGAAAATTTGTACATAGATTGTATATACACACGCTTAAATGTAAATACTAAGACATATTTGTAATTTTGTCTCGTAATCGATTACCGGTTTGCGTATCGGCTTTGTATAATTGCCTCATTCGTTTTCAAATGATAAACGATTGCGCAAGTGTGTAAAGTCCAGCGTGAATAAAAAGAAAGAAGACAGATGAGAAGAAGAGAGGGTGAGAGGAACGTTATCGTACGCATGTCGGAACGTGCCATTTACACATTTTGATGTTTACGTGTGAGAGAGGTCCAAGTATTTTTGCAATACGATTTTGTAATAAAGCGATAACACACGAGGATACAAATAGAATCTCGTCGCATGTGATTCCTCCCCTTTGCACTTTCCTTCAAGAGAATCCAATCGATAATGCATTTCCGAGATACATGGCCATTAATCGACATTCACGCGAATCATACGAAACTGAAGCATCAGATACGAATGTCCTACATTTTCTTGTGAGATAATTTCTAGGAATGTATATGGTATAAATTGAGATTCGTAAGTACTAATCGATCATTTACGAATTTAGATACTTTTGACATATCAAACATTATCAATGTTTGCACGACCCTGTAGCGTACAACTATCTATTATGAAATTATTTACGCTCGAAATATTCTTCTGATGAAATCGGTCCATTGTCGCTTATTATGTAACGAAACAAATACGGATTATTTCTCTTCGATCCGAAAAAAATTCAAGTTTAGTGGAGCATTGATTTTTGATATTCAAATATACTATCATTGAAAATTGTACGTGCTTCCGAAACATTTAGCAATCTTCAAAGGAAACTCATCACTTTCTAATTACATAAAAAAAATCTTTGGTGTCTATCACTTTTTTCACTATAATAGCTACCAGGAAATAATCCTACGTTGCAGATATTTGTCGATAGTGAAACGTTGACGGTCAAACACCTCGTTGTACATTACTTCTTTTGTGCGGATTTCACGCACCCGGAGGCTTTCAAGAGAGAACCGACACAAATTTGCGGACGAGAGAGAGTTTACAGCAATCGGGGAGGAGGACGCGCATCGTTTTTCTTCCTTTCTCATGCAAAATCCCTTTCGCAGACGCGGAATATTCCCGACGAAGAACAATGAGACTTACGACCCTCCCGCTCGCGTTACGTCCACAACCAGTTTTGCGAATCATTACTTTTACAGCACACACGTTTACTTATTCTTTCCTTTTTTTTTTAACGAACTACGGTCAACGATTAGTCGCGACTATTTATGCCCGCGCAACGTTCGACAAAACCTAATTTTCGGGGAATTACTGATATTGCGTGGGCACGTGCGGCTATTGTTCGCGTGTGCTCGTTACGCACGATTTTTTCTATGGGTCGCACGCGCGCATAATTGCAAAACGCATCCACGTAACGCGTTCATCCGCGAGCTGTCAAAATTTGACATTTCCCGTCAAATTAACGGTAGAAGACTTTTTTCTGTGTTAGCAGTAATAGAGTTTGTTTAATCGTCAGAACCACATAAATTAATATTTTAGGATAAAACTTAATTAAAATATAAATGCAACAGAAGAATCAATTAAAATAAATATTTTATTTAGAGAGAATTAAATTTTATGTCATAGATTTTTTGAATCAATCGCTTGATTATATTCTTTCTTAAAGATTAATTTATAATGAAAATTTAGAATTGCTTTAAACGGAAAATGTGTAACGATATTTTTGAAAATTAAAATATTATTTTATAATTGTTACTTTTGAATCCCTTAAAAATATATTCAATGTGAAGTTTCATATTTTAAAACACGCATAACGTTCAATAATTTCTTTGATTGGAGATTAACTGACTGTGAGACTATTCTGTTGAAATGATTGCTCGTATGATTCAATCAATTGAAGTTTATTATAATTAATTTTTTTAAATTAATATTGAAATGTCAGGAATAAAAAAATTTCTATTATCCCTTATTTTTAATACGCTAGACATCTATTTCGAAATTAATACTGGCTTAAGAGATGTACAAAAAATGTTAAAGTTCCAAATTGCAATTGCACATATTAGAATCTAATTATAAATGAATATTAAAAAGTAAAGCAACGCGAGAGAATAAAATTGAAGGTTTTCTCTTGAAAATCACTATTAAGTTTTCTATTCTCTCTATAGATCGTTATTACAGATATTCGCGAAAGTAGGACGCCGAATAAAATAAAACGACTCGAAATTACAGCGATGACTATAGCCTTATTCACTTGTCGCAAAAGAAGCACTATAGCCAACCCTTATACACGTAAAGACACGTAACTCCAGAATGATCGTTACACGGCACACAACGAGAAAATCGCGCGCGGATCGATATCCATTACCAATTCAAACGAAGGTCCCGCGTATGGTGTTGTCTTGGTATGTGACACCGGTACATATTATACTGCATATTATGCTGCATACGGCGCATATATGTATGCGGCACACACGTCGCACGATCAATGAAACCGCGATGACAGGGGTCACGGGAACACAACGTCGGGGATCGTCAATAAAACCATTTTATTCATGACACTCACATATCCATTACAAAGTCACAGCCTTATCGGAAATGCTCTTACGATAAAGTATATCAACACGCATCGCGTACACTTACGTACACATCCATATACATACATATATATAGATTCTTTTATTTTATATATTATAGTTTCTTTTATTTTATATATACATATAAATTCTGCATCTATACATATATAAGATATAAGTCGTTAAAGCTCTTCTCTCTTCTTGTATTCTCCTCTCTTACAAATCGACCCGTAGGAAGAAAAATTGCGACTACACTTCAGTGAGGATTGACTTTGCGTTTTGAGCGAAGGTGCCGGAAATAAATCGGAAATAAAAAACCTCGGTTCGGGTGACCAGGCCGGTGCGATTTATTGCATTATAAAGGTCCTCGATACCCAATAACTCGAATTTGTCGAAAAGGATTGAAACGAAATTATAGAAAATTCGTTCATTTAAATACAATGTTTTTTTTAAGTGCCATTTGTCTCGAAATATACGATATTTTTGTTCCTCGGAATAAAAATATGAGTTTACTTGTATCGAGGATCGATTGTATCGGCTAACTAATCTAACAGGCACACCATAAACGCGAGAAATATTGGACACTTAGGACGATCAACGTGACGACGACATTGAGTTACAAAGTCCCTTTCATTGATAAATAGCGGAGGAAATTAGAGTGTCCTACGTGAGATTGATTAATTAAATTTTTTACGCTTTGATTTGTCAATATTCGAAAGCTGCCCCAAAAAGACGTATGCGAGTGTATAATTCAAGTGGAAAAGTAAATAATTTAATCTTCTTCATTATTATAATTTATAATTATTACTTTAATTATATTAAAAAATTTAATTTTCTATAAAATCTCTTATTATAATCTTCAATGAATTATTTGGAGAAGCTCCGTCACGTGAACGTGCAGCTTTGGCGTAGCTTTTGAGCGTCTCGCGCGAAAATAAATTATTGATTACTTGAAATAGTGCACGATATCGAAAAAAATTGTATCTCGCAAAAGAATGATTATGCGAGTTAAACTCGATGTGATAGAATTACACGATAGGTGGAAAAAAGTTTTATTATATTTCGAATGTCATTCTTCCGTGAATGATAACACGCTAGGCGATATATATTTTTTTGTACTACGTCACATATTGCTATTATCTATATTGAAAGAGATGATGACGCGCGAAGAGAAGAAATATCGCGCTTTTTTCTTTCCTTGTACGACAAAATGTGGGGAAAAAATTATCGTTGAACTGAATAGATTAAGTCAACAATCAATTTAATTTTGAACGTATAATCGCGTTTGCGTACACTGAAAAAAAAGTAATGTTGAATTAACAACATCAGTGTAATTGAAATTTATTTTATTAATTCAATAACATTACTAATCAAATCAATACATGGTGTATTGATTTGATTAAAAATGTTATTATTGAATTAATAAAATAAATTCCAATTACACTGATGTTGCTGGTTCAACATAATTTTTTTGCTTAGTGTAATCATAATTAAATTATTGTAATTATAACGAAACGAATATATATGATAATAAATATGTAATGTATATCTATCATTATCATTGTTGAAATTACGTGACTAAATGAGATCAAAATAAGTGCAAACGTCAGAACGCAAACTATAAAATAAATCGATAAATCTAGATTGGAAGACTAATTGTGTGGAAATAAAGCATCGCTTCTTTCCACATTCTTATCTCACGATAATGCACTGAAAAATCGTCTGATACGATAATTATAATAATTCAAAGTCTATAAAACTTCTCTCTCTCTCTCTCTCTCTCTCTCTCTCTTTCATTCTCTCTCACTCGATGATACGATATATTTCAAAAAATAAAAGAGAGCGAAAGCGCTCCCTGTGCGTGGAACGGATTACGGAGGGGATCGTGATTAACCCTTAACCGATTATACATTTTCGACGAGCATTCTCTTTGGTGTCGCTATTGCATTGCGATTGCATTAACAGAAATACTGTCAAGAAATGAAAAATGACATACTCGTATACTTACCGGTTAAGGGTTAAATATCATTAAGAATCGTACGCCCGCGATTCTTTGCCACCCTTTTGGACGGCACGACTGCCGGCGAATTTGAATAGCGATAAATGAACGAGCGATACGTGTCGCTTATGAAGACGGATGTTAGATTATCATCTCGTTCTCTCTGTTCTCGTTCTTCTGGTTCTCTTCGTACTCGTCGCAGCAGCAACAATTCGACGTGCAGTCATCCTGGTTCTCGGCAACGTACGTCATGTACGTGTCGATGCTCTTAGCATCTAAGGATGGCAGAGACCACGAGAGCGAGGTCGTTTCGAGGTCCGGAATGGCCGTATGCCAGGAGCTGGGATTGCGCGACCTTTTGGCCTTACGACTCTTAGTGGACAGCTTTTTGATTGCCTGTAAAGAAAAAAAACATCGCTCTTAAATAACAAGGGAAGAAAAAACAGAACGAACCTTTTCGCGGAGAGAGATCGACGCGAGTTCTTATTGTAATTACACGACAAAGTGGATTATCTCATAATCGGACACAACGACAGGCACCTATAAACATCAATCCGCAATAATTGAATGCCGCGTGAAAGTTTTACGTCTAACAATAAATGGAACCATGTAAAGGAAACCGTGCGAGTTAATCATACGTTGTCGAAATTCATCTTAATAAACATTGCGCGAGCCCTTTAATTATCGAGCAATATGCGAAACCGGTCAGTGTCCAGGTGGAATTAGGTCGCAACATGCGCCCGAAACGTGCGTGCGTGCATGCAACAGTCCAAGGGAGACCCGATCGAGGAGGAGAGGCGATTAACATCCGTTGATGGACAACGGCTTACCCGCAGGATCCTGCGGCCGGACTTGCCGAAAAATTTCTTCAGCATCGCGACCGGTTCAAATGTCACCGCCTTTCTCGCGTCTCCCAGCAGGAGAACAGCCTCACCGATTATTTTCCTCGTCGTCGTACGCGCGAGTGCGATACACGCGTTCGGGATTGATTTTCGGCCGTGGTTGCGTCTACCCGCCCTTGCACCCTCGTCGTCGGCCCGCGGATCGATGCGCGCGTCACGGCGTCACGCGACGAAATACCGCTCCGGATCGCCGCGTCGCTCTATTTATTACCTCGGCCCCAGCCCCGGACTCCGCGCCCGACCCCGCACGATCATCTCCGAGCGCGGAGCTCGCGGGTATCCACCGCATCCCACTCATGACGATCTCTCGCGGAAATGCTTTCCTCTTGTGGTTCGCTCGAGGCAATTAACCCTTACGGAGATAGAAAGGTTAATGGGCGACCGGTAATTACGATCGACTTGACGCAATAGTAATTTCCACGGCGCCGGCACCTCCGACCGGAATCATTTTAATTGATGGAATTAAATACCGCGGACCGAGGAAGATGTCTATGCATATCATTCCACAAATTGCGTACTGCTACAAACTACTTATAATTGAAGATTTTGAAAAGAAAATCATTTTGGCCGTTATTTGAATCGAAAAGTTGTGAAATTTTTCGATCATTCAAATTCCAATATTTTATTATTTTTAATGAGAAAATTTGGCTACATTTTTTTCAAAACTCTCTTCTGACTTTTAAGCTTTTTGATATAAAACAATTAATAGAATTTCGATTTTTTAAATTTTGTTTTTAATTTTTTCAAACTGAAAATTAAATTGGGAATTTTTTTAAATATTCTAATTTTCTTAAAGATAGAATTGTGTAAATCGTGAAAGATGAATGTATATATCAAATTATAGAGAGAGTATAGACATTGTAACACAAATTTTCCTGAGTAACTTTCAAAAGATTTTAACTGTTATTTATTACTAAAAAATTATTAACGTGTATTAAAAAATTATTAATAAATAAAAATTTGTCTGTTCGTTGTCGAAAGTTTTTTTGAATCTAATTAAATAAATATTTATCAAGCTTTATTATTAATATATATATTCGACAATTTTTATCTACTCGTAAAAATTATAAAATATTGACAGAGAAAAGAAAAAATTAATATAATTTATTATCTCTAACTTTATTTATCTGTAAGAGACTGCAAGATACACCGATTAATCAATGCTCAATTCAATAAGCAAGGTACGCGTGCGTGCAAATCCATACTACTGCAATATACTATATGGTGGAATATAGAACGAGTGTGTTCAATGGCCCGTGGGGAATAAATGAGGATAAGAACGAATTGGATTATAATCTACAAATGATTGACGAGAATTCATCGAAAGGCACAATCGCCTTGGTTGACAAGACGCTGATATGTGATAACTTTATCTTGATTCCGATCGATTTAATTACATTTAAGTTGCATCCATTATATATATCTGTACGCATATTATATTTCGATATATATATATATATATATGTTATTATTTCTTTTCTGTATCTCAAAAAGCATTTATAAACTTTATGGGATTAAATGATACAGCTCTGTTATTAACTTTCGGATATATTATATTATATTTGATATATTTACCGAATGCAATATATGAAAAAATATTAATGACATGAAATCTGATAAACATACTCTGTCAATATATGTATTATATTGTAAACTAATTGCATGTGTATTTTATACAATATTTATTACATTACTTGAAAAATAATATAACGTAAGAAACATGAATAACGATTGATTATATGAAACGTAAAAAAAATCTTTTCAACATATAGACACGCATTTATCTAAACAATAGATTATATATCTCGAGAACGAGAAGCGAGTGCATGAACGAAATTTAATCGGCGCTTCGGGGATGCATTAAACTAAGGCAACGAGCGAGAAGTCGAGAGCGAGCGCAAGAGTAAATCCCGGTAGCGCTCACGCACTCGCTTCTTTCTCTTTCTCTTTCTTTTTATCTCGCCGCTGCGTGCACACACGTGCGTGTCGTGTGCGTGTGACGCGTGTGAGCGCGGCCGTTCTCACGCGGCGGCACGCGTCGCGTCGTGCGTGTCCCCCCTTCCCCTCCTCCCCCCTGACGTGTGCGTACGTCGGGGGGCACGTGCCGCCCCCGGGTGTCCCACGGAAAACTCATAATTGTCATAACATTCGAGCGCACCGTCGACGCCACGAAAAGATCGTACCCCGGAATCGAAATCATAAGTACACTTCGATTCGTTAATCAGACTCGATCCCGTTAATCCCCCCAGGCTGGCGTTAATCGTTTATCTTTAACTATCGCTAACGTGCGTTCTCGCGAAAATCAATAATGATACAGTTACCGACGAAAAAAAGACATTAGAGGCGATAAAAGTTTTTTTTTTTTTTTCGCGAAAGTATGACGTACGAATCTCCCCTTTTGGACTCGATACGTCAAATGGACTGTGATCGCGATGCAAAGTCCGACAAGACAGCAAACGAGATTTGTCATCGAGACAAATCTGCTGTTTGCATGATTCATTGAAACCGTTTTACGATTATTGCAACGCGAACCGGGCAATCATTTTTTCGCGGACGGGGGGAAACAATCGCCATCGACGACCATCGGGGTATAACGAGCGACGCGTGGCGCGGTCGCGTGGCTACACAAATGCTCGCTCAAACATCGCGGCCCGGCGAAAATAAGTCCCTCCTAATTGAGGCGGCTGTTCCATTATAGAGATTAGAAACTTCAAACCATGCCTGGCGGCCTTCGAGAGCCTCGCGCGATTAATTAATGCAAGATCGTGTTACTGTTTCCCGTTTCTTTCTGCCCTCTCTCGAACAAACGAACCCTGTACTCCCCGTAAGGATTTGGAAATCCCTCGAGAGAAAAAGTAAAATGGTCGTTTTTAAGACCCGAAAAAAATCTGAAAGAATCTGAAAAAAGACAAGTTGTTTATTAGAAAAAATGAATATGATTAATCTTTTCGCAGAAATGATCTCTCTTTTAATAGGATATAGTAATAAAAAAATATAATTTTTTAAGTAAATAATCCCAGCAAACACAGAATATTGCAGCAATGTTGCTGCAATTTTTATGTTGGGTGGGATGGAACTGCTACTCCTTCCAATCTTAAATTTATTATCGGGAGCGAAATTTCTTTTTGAAAAAAGAAAAGTTGTATATTAGATGAAAAAAATGAATAAGATTAATCTTTTCGCTTTTCAAATATGTATCTCTTTTAATAGGATTCAGTAATAGAAAAATATAATTTTAAACAAATAATGGAACTCCTCCCTTCCAAAAAACATTTATTTCATTAGTGGAGATCCTCAGTTTATTGTCGAGAACGAGATTTGTTTGATTTTTAGAGAGATAAGTTGTATATTAGATAAAAAAATCAATAGAGAGGATTAATCTCTTCGTAGATATTATCTCTTTTAGCAGGATTCATTAATAGAAAAATATAATTTTATACAAACAATATATGTGTGCAATATATGTGTGCTATCTAAAATGTATATAAATGTATATAAAATGCTATCTCTTCGAGAAAAAGACATTGATTTGATTAATGAAGATTTTAAATTTACTATCGGGGACGAGACGTTATTTTATCGATACTGTCGAAATCATCCACGTTGCATCATCGCGTAATGCAGGAAATCCTGCGTATTCCCGAGGTCAGGAGGTCACGGTAATCCCGGGCGTTAACTGACAGTCACACATTGCACAAATTTGGATCTCTAGTCGCACGATTCTTGCGCGTCACAAATTGCGTGAGCCCTGTTACGTCAACGCGAATTTCCACTTGTCGCAAATATTTGCAAAGTCGGCGAAGCGCCACGATATCATTTTATTGACGCGACTTTATCACACACATAATTGGAATACTTGTAACACAAGCGAAACGCAGCTGTTATATATTCGCACAGATTGTACTCGATACAATACAAATTTTAAATTCTAAGTTTAATTTTGTATGATAAACTTGCTTTTTCCTGTAAATTTAAAATATAATTTCTAAATAAAGAGAAAGCTCTTTTAATCAAATTTATTTAGAACAGAAATCGATTATCTGTACTTTTAAATATATCAAAGGAAATATGTTACTGAAATCAGATAAAGTTGGCAAATCTTAAACGTATTGGATGCCAAAACTGTTTATTTTCATAACACGTTGATTCATATCTATATCACAATCGCTATTTCATGTAATAATTTGAACAATTTCAAATGCTTTTAAATATCCTAATAAATTATTCCAAACTAAAAAAAAATTTTTTCTTAATAACATTTTGATGTTTCAACGTCTAACGCTATCCCGTTTATACGCACGTTAAAATGACGTATGAATAATTTTTGTTGTGAACGCCGAAGAAAAACAAGAATTGTTTGCTCACGCGCGAATAGATTATCGTAGCCAACGATTAGGATGATATTTATATCCCCGCAAAGATCACAATAGATGATCTATATATAACGCAGCCGTGACATACGCGCGTTAACCGGAATAAGTAAATAAACACGCGATATATACATATCGGATCGCTTAAAGTGGCTAAAATGGAAATACGAGTATCTCTCGAAGGCGTGGGAATAGTGCGTTCTGTACGTCACACGTGTCCGAAGGACGTATGCCAAATGGGGCGCCGACAGAGACAGAGAGCGAGAGCGCAAATATTGGCTACTCGCGCGATGTACAAATAATTTCCGGCCGTTCATTGGCACATATGATACTTATTAATACTTAACGCATAAAACATATACACACAATCAAAATGAAACGTGAGATACAAATTCAAATAAAAGAGGATTATGTATTTATATAATATTCTGCAATATTATATAAACATTGTAATCAATAATTATAATTTGAATGAATTATAATTGTAATTTAAACGCGCCACCTTTTATTGTTGCTTGTATATTTTTTGATTGAAAAATATAAAAATAACAATATTATATTTCACGTTTATTTAATGATATAGTTTATATGCAAAAAACTTTTACTATTTTTTAATATCTTTTATACAAATTTTTCTAATCTTAGAATATACAAAAACATAAAATCGTAAAACGAAAATCGATTATCCGTTCTTTCGAATAACAAATTTGAAAAGGAATATTTCTTTTTATATATTCTAGATCTTATCTTAAATTTATCAAAAATATTATTATTTATCAAATATATTATTAATCTATTATTATCTAATATATTATTATTTAGCTATATATATGTTAACTTATATGGACTGATTATATACAACTTATTTGGACTGATTATGTATAACAATCTTGATGCAAATTTATATATAACATATAGAACAATAAGAGCTTAAACAAAAAATATTTTACATAACATTCTATCTTATCATATTTTCGTATTTATCATATTGCGATTCAAATCGTTAGGTTTCTTTAAGCAAGGGAGTGTGCAATTTTTCTGGCTCAAAAGGAATATTTTGTTTATTGCCAGGCATTAACATAGGAATAACTTTAATGCGAAACGCGTATGGCATAAAATCCTGACAGAAATGATAAAAATCATTACGAGTATCGATGATATTTAAACGAGCCATTTCTTTCATCAGGGCTTCTAATTCCAGTTTGTAATTCTCATACTTTTTACGACGTTCGATGATGGATACTATCTTAGCCAGCAGCAACACGAATTTCTCGGATCGCACTCTAGTCGACAATTGATATTTCGGCTCCATACGTTTCCACAAGAACTTATAAAAATGATCTGTAGCCCAGTGTTTGGGTCGAGGAAGTCTTGGCGGTTTGTACACCTTTCCATTTACCAGGTATGCCTTATCAACAAACTTTGGAGGATTGTTTTTCTTTGTAGGTTGCTTACGTATATCACTAAGGAGTTTTGTCACATTTGTCGCTTTTGATGCAGATTCTTTCTTCTCATCAGCTATCCTCATCGTGGCCATCTCGCGAGTTTTTAATTTGTCTACCTCCGCTTTAATCTTCTCAAAAGCCTCAGCATTGACAACTTGCGACGTTAGCAAGTTCCGAACGTGTGATGTAGATGCACCTTGTGCTGTAAAAAATTTATCTTGCTCTAGCAATTTATCACTTCTAGCTTTACGTGTTTCCATCTCATTAATATTCCTTCTATCAGTAGACATCACATTTGCATGTTCTTTTGAAATTTCAGATTTGTTTCTTATAGAGCTGCGGCTAAACGAAATTTGTTTCTTGTTTGGTGATACTTTAGATTTGTCTTCACTTATTATGCTCCTCTGTGAAGTAGATTTTGATACATTCACATTACTTTCTGAGAGTTTATTTTTCTTTTTTGGTTGTACATTAAGTTTTTCAGATACATTTCGCACATTATTTGATGATGATATTTTAAGAGATGTTTCAGAATCTTCATTTATATGTCTCGTTGATTGTGAATATCTTTCCATTACTACCTGTTCATGTCCTTGGCTATTTTCTGTTGTAATTTTATCTTGCTCAACAGAAACGTGATTATCTTCAGCTGACATAGCAATATCACTTTTTCTTGCATTAATACTGCCATCCTCCATAAGTATCTCCTTAAATGGATTAGTCACACTCTTTTTACGTAAAGGTGAAATTTTTGATTTTAACTTCAAATATGCAGGTCTTTTAGTGAGAAATTCATCATTGTCCAAAGATGAATTACTTGTATTTTGTTCATTGTTATCTTGGAATTGTGCCGAGATATTTAACGAATGTTTGTTAGCCGTTTTTCTTGGACTTCTACGAATAGGTGAACTTGTGAGCACATTTTCATGTGTAACATCAGTTTTTTTCTTAAGTCTATTAGCACTCTTTTTTGAAGGACTTAATGATTTTGTTCTTAGAGATTTTGCATCATGAACATCAATCTCCTTGTTCTGATTATGTTCCAGCAAAGATGTATCTCTATTTTCCGCTAGAGCACTTTTAAAAGGATTTGTATCCGTACTATTTTGTTCCATAAGATGAGATTTAAATTTGAAACGTTTACGATTACTAACTTTAATATTACTATCATTACTAGTTTCAAAAGTCTTATTAATATCAGGTATAACATTATTTTCAAGCATTGCTGTTGAAATTGATGAATTTGAAGGACCAGCTTCATTATTCTCCAATGGTAATGTTTCTGACATTTGTATTGTTTTTATTTGATCAATATGATCTTTACTTGTATTAATATTTTGATCAATATGATCCTTATTTGTATTAATATTTTGATATATTGACTGATTGGATTTTTTTTCAAATGTAATTGATTTTCTCCTGGCATCTGAACAATCATTTTCTGTTACTATATCCTGGAAGGGATTTTGATTTTTTGTTTCTTCTCCACTTTTTCTCTTAAAAATACTTGACTTTAATTTCAAAATACTTGGACTTAGACTTGAGCTTGAATCATATTCGTTAACTTCCTCTAACTTCCTTTCCGAGACTTCTCTATCTGAATTGTTACGCAAATTGGAATATTTTCTTTGTTTCATACGTAATTTTAATGGAACAGATACTTTAGTATTATTGAAAACATCCAAAAAAGCATTGCTATTGCTCTTTCTTCTTGGTACTTTCAGTTGAATTTTTTTCTTTTTTAAACTATGTTCCTTTTCTGATTCAGATGTTGATGTTTCCAAAACATTAGCTCTAGCCATTACTGTAAAATATATGTGCTATTAATATATTATAATATTCATATTGTAAAATTATTTTGTAAATTCACACCTGCACTTATGTTTTTTGGTCTTGATCTTGTTGAAGTATTGCTTCCACTATTAGGGGATTCCAAATATTTCCACCATTGTGATGGTGTGTGGTCAGATACTAATTCCGAATTTGGATTCAGTTGAGGTGGCGAAGACATTCTCGTTCAAATTCTGCCAATGTGTTTGCTCTGCATAAAAGGATATACTATACAGTTAAAATTTTATTAAAACCTCGTTTGCGAATTCAGTTCACGAAAAATAAAGTACTTAGTAAGTCGTATAAAGTAGAAAAATAAAGGGAAAATATATTCATATCTTTGTTTATATACTTGTGGACTGCTAATGGACAGCCATTTTGGAATCCAAGATCTCAGCGCCCTCAGGTACCAAATGACCAAAACAAGATTCTCTCTGCCATAGATATACAAGATTATAGAAAGTAGATACCCTTTCTGAAAATAAAATCAATATCCCCCCACCCCTCCTAAAGTTTTTTGCACATGCGTAGCACAATAAGTGCAGTGATACATATGTCAAAAAATTCTAATATAAAATATAAATAAAGAACACGTGCAATTTATAAAAAAATTACTAAATATGTTAAAGGATATCTAAGATATAATATAATAGATTAAATAAAATAGATGCGCAAAACACATAACTTTTATAACAAAATTAATATTCATTTAATTAATCCATTCATAGGTATTGCTGTACATAATTAAATTGTTGCATATTTATAATTACAAGTTGTACAATGTACATGATAAATACAAATTTATGTTTTTTGTTTTTTGTTACTCGGTCCACTATCTTGATCATCAGACTGGAAAATCGTTTTTGGTTGCGTTTTCTTATATGCGGGTGCGATCCAATAAGGTTCCTCCTCAGCTATTTTTGCGTACTTCAGAATGGCCTCTCTGGGATCTTGATCATCCTCTATTCGTTTACTCAACCCGAGATTACGTATAACATAAGAGCTGAGCGTTCCTCCGGAAGATGCTACTCTGCCACCTTGTCCGGATGTAATTGGTAGATCAGGACGCCTCGATTTGACTGGATCCAGCCTATCTTTCTCCATCTGCTTGCGAACTGACTTTGGTCTATCCTGACGGAACAGAGGAAGCGCATGAGGTGTTATGATCTGCTGAGTGGACATTATCTCAATGTGTTTCTGCTTCATGTGCGTCTTGACAACACACAGTTTGGCACCCCTCATGCTTTTCTTGGAATCATAATACACCTTGACAATACCATTACCACAACCAACAAACACCTGATTCAATTTTGGATGCCACAAAGTCTTGATTACATGTGAGTTTGTTACAGGGATTTCTCTGACCAGATCAAACGTTTTACTGTCATAGAACAGCAGCCTGCCAGTTGTTTTTCCCTTATTCAGAGATTCTCCAGTAACAATCATCGAATCATCTGGACTAAACATGCAATCTGTTGTGTCATAACGTGAAAATAGTCCCTTTACTTCAAAGACTGGTGATTTAAATGCTCGTAAATCCCACAATTTCAAAGTATCGTCGCAACTTCTACTTGCTAGCATCTGTCCAAGATACGAAAAACTCAAGCTCGATATCTCATTACCTTGTGCATGGGCGCCTCTCAACATGAGAGATGGATTCACAAAATTCTTTCTGCGATCCCACATCTGAATCGAACCGTCTACGCATCCGCACGCGATAGCTGCACCCTCTCGACTGTAAGCACAGGTGGTGGGTATTGTTTTTACACCATTCTGTGCTCTGCATTTTATCAGACTTTTATGCCCACGTGGCCTATATAGAATCCATATTCTACAAGTACTGTCTTGCGAACAGGTCAGATACTCCTCTTTAGTAAACGGATGCCAACAGCCACTGTTCAGACTAGCAGTGTGACCCTTTGTACGTGCCATGTCTGTAATATACTGATCCCCCTTCACAGTCTCACACTTTTCAAAGCCATCCCGGTCCAAAACTTTCGCCTGTGCTGATCCTGATATCACTAATATTACATCTCCAGTTGTGGAATATTGTAAACATTTGATGGGGTGATTCTCACAAGGCTGCAAGGTCCTGAAACTCTTCATGGATGTATCCATACCAGCGAAATCCCAGAAGCAGACATCGTAATCAACAGATCCAGATGCTAATCGAGCTCCGGATGGATCTGCAGCGATAGCGATGACCGCTTTGGTGCCATGATTCATTGAAACCTCGTGAGTACAAGGAATCTTGTCTCTTAGTGTTACTTCTTCCTCGGCATCGGACGATTCGTCATCATCGTCGCTCTCGTCCTTCCTCTTTTCTTTTTCCTTCTTTTCCTTCGTCGCATCTGAACCAACGGACAACGAAAACGGTAACGGTGGGCCGATGAAATCATCATCATCATCATCATCATCGTCATCGTCATCGTCGCTCTCTTCGTTGTCATTCTTCTTGGATTCTTCGGTACTTTTGTCGGGAGACTTATCCGCCGCGAGTGTCGCTGGTTTATTGCTGCTGATGGTCTTGGTGATGTTCTCCAGCATTTCCTGGACGTCGAACGACTTGGCTTTCTTACCGAAGCCCGTGATGCCCATCAACTTCTGCATATTTTGAGTCTCCTCCTCATCCTCTGGCTTGATCTCTTCTATCTTTTTCACATTGTTCTCCTCACGTTTCTTGCCAAACGTGCCGAATCCGGAGCTGGAGACTTCGACAGATGCCTCGGTTGCCGGTTTTTTTAAGTTTCCGCTTATCTTGCCGAAGGTTATGGTCTTCTTCGAATTCATATTGCCGATTTAATTGTGACTTGATATTAAATCAACACAGCATCTACTTACTTGTGTGACATGACGTATAACAATCGGCATAAAATAAAAAATTCAACAACTTATATGCAATTTTACTTATTGTTTGTTTCGTGCTTGTTGTGAAAAATATTTTTCAAAGATGAAATAATCGAATATGAGAAATGTCAAACTCTCGAGAGAAAATCATTGTAGAAAACTTTATATTGTAAAAATCCCACAAAACTAGTGATATCCATGGCTGAGGTCAGGAAGATGCTGGATGTTTTGAAGCGATTGGCCGCATTCAGCGGACTCAACCGCTAAGCAATCGAACATGATTGGTTTCTACTTGCAGGTCCGACCAATCAGCGTCGAATTACATCGGAAAATCTAGTAATGTTGCCCAACTATTGAGTCTGCTGAATGCGGCCATTGATTGACCAATCAGGTAAAAGAAATCTTTATTGCTTTTGTTCTGATTGGTCGATTAAACACTTCAAAGCATCCCCAGCGTCCATGAGATTTCCATAGACATAAAATATATAGATAGACTACAATGTTAAAGCATAATAAAGGCTGATATATATGAAATATCTAAATACATTAGTATATAAAAATTTCGATAATGAAATAAATAGTATACATATGTTCTGCTAAATAATGTAACGATATATCTTTATTGGATTTTAAATCTTCCAAATGTTTACATTATTTTTTAGATTTAGATAATTTCATGTAAAGCAGCCTTAATATGTACTAATACGGCGTAGTTGGTTATGTGTACGATTGTAGGTTACCGAGTTCGTTATCAATTCTATCCATGCAATTATAACTTAATTTTTACGCTATATCGTGCAATGTTAGGATTTTGAAATAAAATGGATCGCACAAATAAAAAGATAACATGGACCCTCCTGGAGCTCAGCGGGCTCTTGGAAGAAGAAGATGCTCACGTGCACTTTGAGAGAACCACCAAGCATCTTGCATTATATCCCTATCATTTGATTAACATTCAGCGAGGTCTGAATCAAATATTAAAATCGTCATTGAACAATTACGACAAAGAGTATGTAACACACATTACACACATGTTTATATTTTATATGTTTCATAAAAGAGAACAATATATATTTCCTATCTTTTATATGTGAAATATATTTTATCATTCATTCATAAACATTAATTAAATCCCATTCAATGTTTAAAAGATATGTTTGAAAAATAAAAAGAAGATTTGAGATTATATTATTACAATTATTCTTGTTGTAACTTTGTTATTATTTTATTAATTTAGTTCTTGTATGCTTGAATAGCATCACAGACGATCACATATTTAAATCTGTTATAAAATTATATAAAATGTTCTCTTTTTTTTTTTAAGAATATATTCTAAAATCAGTCTGACAAATAATATTGAAAAATTGACAATAAAATTTAATTAAGCAATTCTGTATTTTTTAGGTTGAATGGATTTGTACTAGCTTTTAAAAATCCTAAAGTGCTTAGTAATTTTGGGGAGCTACTTTATGATTCTCCCTTTATCCATATTGATATAGAAGCAGACTTTTATTTGTTTCGTCCAAAAGTTGGATCTTTCGTAAAAGGTAAATTATACTTTTGTTAATTATCACATACTTAAAAGTCAATTATAAAGAAATTTAGAATTATTTTTGATCTACAGGTATAGTGAACAAGAAAGGCTTGGATCATATTGTAGTGTTAGTGCATAAAATATACACTATATCTATTCCAAAGCCGGATAATGAGGAAGAATGGATAGGAGATTCAGTAGAGGTTGATCAAGAAATAAGATGCTGCATAAATCAAGTAGACAACAAGTGTAAGCCTCCTTTTATTCGTGCCACTTTAAATTCTGATTATTTGCAAGGCTGCAGATTATCAGATAGTATAATTATCCATAATATGGAAAATATTATTGATATGGTAAATGATACTGAAAGCCACAATCTAAATAGTATTATTAAGATTGAGAAGACAAATAATGAAATATCGAAAAACGATACTATTTCCGAGAAAGAGAAAAAGAAACATCGAAAGAATCATAAAAAGTCCTGTGACATTGATACTTATAAAAATATAAAATATGAAGATAATACAGACAGTACTATTGAAGGGCTTAATGAGAATAGCACTGTCATAATTGAGAATTCAATTAATAAAGAAGATGACACTGTTTCTGACAAAGAAAAGAAGAAACACAGAAAGAAACGTAAAAAGTCCCACGAGATTGCTTCGGAATTTTTCTTTACAGATCAAACAAAAGCTGAATCGAGTAATAATACAGAAAACGATACTTACAGACATATCAAATATGAAATTAACAGCAATACAGATAGTATTATCGAAAGTCAAAATCTAAATAGTACTGTCAAGATTGATACCTCAATCAATCAAACTTTAGAAAACGATACTATTTCTGAAAAAGAGAAAAGGAAATACAAAAAAAAGCATAAAAAATCTCACGCAAGTGATCTAGAATCTACCTCTGAAGATAAAAATGAAACCACATTGAACAGTAATATTCACATAAATATTAAATGTGAAGATAATGTCCATAATACAAACGGTGCTATTGAAAGCCACAATCTGGAGTATCTTAATAATAACGCTATTAAGATTGATAGTTGGAATGGAATATCAGATGATGCTTTTTCTGATAAAGAAAAAAAGAAATTTCGAAAGAAACATAAGAATTCTCGCGAAATTGATCCAGAATCTATTTCTGAGAATAAGAACGAAATCAAATCAAATTATAATAATACAGATAGCAGTATTCATAAAAATATTAAATGTGAAGATAATATCCATAATACAAACAGTGCTATTGAAAATCACAATCTAGATAGAGTTATTAAGATTGAAAATTTAACTAGTGGAATATCAGAAGATGCTACTTTCGATAGAGAAAAGACTAAACATCGAAAGAAACGTAAAAAATCTCGTGAGACTGATACAGAGAATGAAACTGCATCTGATTATTTAGAAAGGTGCAAGAAGAAGAAAAAAACATCTACATCTCCAGATTCAGAAATAAAAACTCCTATCAAAATAAAAACTGAGAAATTTGATTCAGATTTAGAATTAAAGTCTCCCATTAAAATAAAAGTTGAAAAAGTCTGAGTTGACTATATACTAATTGATACTATAGAAAAACCAATATTCGTATGCAGGCTGATCCTATGCATAACATACATGGAATTGGTTTCCTCTTCATGGATTATGTCCAAATTGCGAGAAAAATAAAAATTTATAGCAATATAATTTTTTTTTAAATAATTGACATTTTGCATTTCTTGATAGATTAATAATAAGTTTAAAAATAAGACGAAATAATTATGTATAGAGTGATACATACTGTATAATATGAAACATAAAAACATTTTTATTAATAGATACAAATTACTTTAACATACACAATATAATGATGTATTCTGCAAATCCGAGATTTGGACATTTGAAGCTTTGAAACTAAATGCACCATCATCATTAGAGATTAAGTTGTGTACTTCGACTGTTTATTTCAGCTTCATCTGATTAGTGATTCCAAGGAATACAAATATTTATAAACAGTTATTAATATCTTGACATTTGCAATTACAGAAATTATTTTCTATTAAATATTTAACAAAGTGATTTTATATTTCGCAGATGTTAATGTCGTTAACATTTGAACTTGAGAATTATAAAAGATAAATTCGCATATTGAAGTATACAATATATTGTTCGATAATTTTTCTTATTAATGTATATTACTGTAAATAATCACAAATAATTTTTTCTTTATTGTGCTGTATATAAGAAATATACTTTTGTAACCATTCACCTGATATATATAGAAGTTAGATAAAATATATATAGATATGTGTATATAACTATATTCTTAAATAGTTGAAACTTTTTTATACAAGAAAGAAACTTTTACAATTCAAATTAGTGAAACAAAAAGAGAGAGAGAATTTACACACAAGATTTATTCATACTGAATAGTCAACGTATCAAGATGTAAATATTTATCACTTTTTTTTAATGTTGGACAATAAATTACAGCAGAATATCATATTATTTACATTAGAATTCTTATATTACTTTAGCACGTTCCATTTGCGTTTTCTATAAACATATTATAATATTATTGTTGATTCGAAAATCGTGCGTCATGGCAAAATAAAATTGCGGTATTAGATATGTATAGTTCTAGTACTTCTCATAAGACAAATGTTATAAATCAAAATTTATGACAGATAGTGTATTGCGTTTCTAGCTCGATAATCCGAAAAGCGGTTTGCATAATGAATAAAAAAAATCTCTTATCCTATACGTCCACCGAGTTTAAAAGTTTTATTTTCGAGATCGTTTGTACTTTGTGATTGTTTGTCATCCATTCATTAATGACTAACAATATTACTTAAGAAGAAACTATTATATAGTTTTAAAAAAATCACAAACTTTAAGAAGCTAATTAATTGCTGTTTTTATCTTCTTTTTTCAATTATAAAGTACTGGAAAAATTAAACTTATTTACGATTTATTTGATGGTATGATCTTTGTTCAATTCATATATCGATATTTTCGGCATCATTTGGCATTTTAAAATAACGTACAAAATGAAGAGTACCAAAAATAACATGCGATTGCTTGCGCGATGAGTTCATTATTCCGCGTTACAAAAAATGTCTTTTATAATTTTCCAATTTATTATTTGCGCATGCAAATGCATATAGTAAAGTATAAATGTTCATACTTTTTTATTTTTACAATAACACGTTCACACAAATTAAACGCGAGCACTTGCAACATATTTCAGCAAATATCGATTTTTTTCGAAATTTTTAGGAAGAACTGCTTTGAAAATTGCGCACAGACATTTCATTCGGTTAGATAAAAGCCTCCTCAGAACAGATATTCTTCCGAACAGATATTCTTACAATTTAATTAGGTACACTTAAACGTTATATTACACGCATACGTACACACGTGCTATGTATTTACACATATAACGTCAATTTGTCACTAAAACGTAATTATTATTCGCACTATATTGTCCGCATCATTACCACAGTATACTTTTTGATATAGGATTTCATCAGCATTTGTCCATTTCTCGTTGTTGATTATCGCGAATTACCTCGCTGAACACCCCTTTTTCAAAAAGATTGACGAGGGATAACTATATATATAGTTGTATGAGTTCACGATTATTTTTACTTCATTGAAAAAACGATCGTCAATTAAATCGATCGCGATAATTCCGTTTAGAAACTACAGTTTGCTTAATTTAATTTGCAGTCCTTATTACTTACAAGCACCATTTTTCAGCACCAAGTCTTATTTCGAGCATTTTAATCAAAATGTCTCGTTATCCGCATTCTAAAATATGTGTACAACACTATGGCAACGGCCAAGGCAATCCGGAAAAATCCACGGGACCACCTAGGCCCGCGTCCGCTTCTAGCAGGCTCATAATGACAGCCATTGCTGCCTCGTCGTTGCCATCAGACGGGATTGGATTTGGCGACTCATTAATCACAGTGCCACCAATCATGTCCATCATGTCCTCGTCTGGTGACGCTCCTGAAAGGAAGTGAATGTTACGTTGTGCGTGATATCACTAATATTGTATACGCGAATTGATATACATGATTGTTCTGTGTACCGACAGAAATCGACGCTATATTGCCATGCACAATAAACAAAACAACTAAAAACATTCCTCTTTTCTATTTGTATATATATATATAGCCGCGAAAACTTTGTTCTCTTTATAATCTCTTCTCTTCTTTGAATAATTTTGGCAATCGCACTACACACCAAGAACCGACTCCTTAGAGACAGTAATAGCTATGACCTTGGTCGTTCGCGATGCTGTTGAGCTGCACATTGTTCCCTACGTGGTTGAACGTTGACGTGGGATTGCTGCTACAATTGTCGTTGCTGATGCCACCTGTCCGGGACACGTCGGGTACCCTCTCCGGCGATGTCGTCGTCGTGATTTGCGACTTTAATGAAAAGCAGATAATAAAAAACTTGAGTCAGGATTGACGGTCTAAGACATATTTACCTCGGTGTTTAATAAAGCGGGCTCTGTCACAGCTGGACCAGGACTACTACCCGAGGAAGAATCTTCCCCGCGTTTTTGTAGATCCAGTACTTCTTCCGCTATCTGCCGACCGATCTTACTTACCTCTACGTGGCTCGAGATTAGTCTCTCTAATCCACCATTACCTGCAAGTGTTATAAAAAAATACGCGATCTCAATCACTTTGACAATATGTTTATAATCTTGTGAAAGAATATAGTTTCAAATCGTACTTACTCTGCGTAAAGTAATCATAGTTGTCCTGCACGCTCGAATCCTCGGATCCGTTATTTCCACTCAGCGCATCGCAACTGAAAAGAGTAATAGAGAGCTCTTTATACGGTATCATCGCGTGGGATGAGCAAGGGATGATAATCGTTACTCACAAGATAGCAGAATTCTTGGCGATTAAATACTCGATGTCTTTGGTCCATGGATTTCTGAAGGACTTCCACTCGGATTGCAGTCTGACAAAATTCGCATCCTTACTTCTGAACCTATAGATCTGCAAGAAGAATAACACAAGTTTTGTCAAGTAGCGTGAAATCATCTATATGAAAACGCATAGTACTCGATCAACTCGCAAAAAAGGTAGTTAACAACGGATATAATTATAATCTTAATACGAGTATCATTGAAAAAAGTGACTGCAAATGATTTCATATTAATTACCTGCGTGGTAATGCGCTCGGGGGTCTGCAACGCGGCTTTGTGAGACTCTGCTAGATGGGGAATATCATCGTGGTGATAGTATTCGTACATACTGGTGCCCAGCAGTTCTTGAGGTAGAAAGCCCAATACTGGAGTAGCTCTAAATGACGAGAAAGATTATTCTCTCATATCGATACATATATGCGAAATGTGCGATAACACTTCGGAGATTGTTCCAAGTAATAACTTCTAAATAATTTATCTAAACGTTATACCTTTGGTCCACAAACAGAAATTTGCCATCCATCGCATGTCGCGAGACGAATTGTATGGGTCTCAAATGGGGCTTCCTCGACGGCAATGCTGCCGTCGATATTGCCATTTGAACCCGACCGACTGCGACCAGGCAAGACAAATTGCAAGCTTCACCGTCGGCCTCGCCCTCCTGCTCTTCGAGACCGATCTTTGCAGGTGCCCAGGATTTTAGATAACCCGTGCATTGAATTACGCAATACTTCCGATCTGAAACGTGTATTTGTGTCGATTGAGATTGCGAAAAGTGTATAAATAATATATTTGTATATATTCATTATATTATATAATTATATAATTAATTACAAACACATAAACAACAATTTTATACATATATTTCACTACATATCTTTCGCACATATTTATATAAAGAAGATGGAATTGTAAAAGACGAGTATGGGAAGAGGACTTTATGATTGCCGACGGGCTATGTGATGAGTATATATCGATGACCCTTTCACCGATGACTATGATACTGTACGGTCTCCACTTTTCACCTTTGACGAGCCACGCGGCAAGGACCGTTCATACCATATCTCCGATCGTGCGTGCGAGTTTCAGTGTCCGAAAGACACATTTGCATCCCCGTTTCAAATCCTATTCCTGTGAATCGTCACATACTTTTCCGCACTGCAAGATATCTCATTTTTCGAGAAGGAAAATTGAACGGTAGAAAAAATCGAACTTCTTTGGTAGAAGGATACGGGCGTGGGTTCTTTCTTCTAAAAGGGTTTTGAATCATCTTGCAAGAATACATAATGATGAAAAAATTACATTACGCTTTAATCGTAATCATCTGTATAAAATAAGAGATTTCTTAATCCGCGATGATCGAATGAGGATTCCTAATTTTGCTCCCTTTCCTCGCATGTACGCGTGCAAACTCAATTACAAAAGATAATGAGAATTAATCTTACTCACCTACGTTTTGCTGCTTCTTCCGCCTGTGGCAGCCAGTGGTAGTGTCGACTTCCTCTTTCACCTGCATCTCATCGCAACGAACCCCATCGACTTTACGCTTCATCCGACAAAAGAAGGATCTTCGCGCACCAGGACAAAGTCGTGATACGCCCTGGGGCACGTCGGTTTTTACCGGTAACATCGCTGAAACAATCGGAATAACAGAATAACATTTCGTCCATCGATCGTTTGCTTTTATTTATCGCCATTTCTTGTGCAAATTTTTTTTCTTCCCTTCTATATTTTTATCATATTTCTTTTTATCATCGCAAAAACATTTATTACAAGACTTTTCATCTTGTAATTACTAGCTTTAAATACTACAGGGAATTAAAATCTCATTATATATGCAGATGTAATGTCCGAGGAATCCTGACATTAGACCCGTTCGGCGACTCTTCGTCTCTTTTGGCCTCGTTTGGCGTAGAACTTTCGCAATGCTCTTATCTAGTAGGCAAGCTAATTCAAAGATATTTATCGACAGGGCTTATACGTGAGCAAATGCTGCTGAACGACTGACATTTATCAGGTGAAGGTGGAAAAGATTCGCGCGCGCGAAAATAATAATTTGCGCTCGCTATGATTGACGCGCTAAACGTGAGGCAATGCCTCGAAAAAGATGCTATAATTAATGGCTTCAGAGGTGAAAAGTTTCCACAACCGGAGAAATTATCGTTCGCGCGCGCAGCTAGAATCAGCCGAATCGAAGATTCGGAGAGAGTCGCTGCAGCAACTTATTACAGTGGTTACTTACTTTTCGCATCGATCAGTCGCTCCCTCGGACTGAGATCGGAGGACGAGAGTTGCTCCTTTACTTTAGCGACATCCTTCGGATGCAGAATGTCGAACCAGCTTTGACCCAACAAGTCACCCTGCAGTGACATAAATATTTTTCGTATGCATTTTTCGTAAACAGTTCTATAAAAATTAAATAGAATATAATCGACTCGAGAGATCATGCACTACTGTATTAATTGTATTAATTTTTGAAGAAAGAATTCACCTTTTTTATCGATCAAATTCATAATCTAGATATTTATTTAATCAATGTAATACGATTTAGAGATAACTTTATCTTCAATTATCCAGAATTTAATTCATTCACGAACATTCGAAAATGCAAAAATGACAAGTAGCTGATAATCGCGAATTAGAATTATGATACGATAACAATGACAATTGCCGTCAATCAATTCTGCGGTAAAGATGCATTTCATATACAATACAGCATTTACTTAAATTAGATGCAATCAATGGAATTCCAATGAAACTTACGTAACTTAATTCCAACATTTATGTATGTACGTAAAATATCGAATTGCGTACGTGAAATGAGTTTATAAGCATGCGTATACAAATAGTGACAGACTCGTGATACGAAGAAAAAATTGAAGAATTAAATATAGGTAAATTCTTTTACCTGAGAATAATTGAGAGTTTGCGAGACGGATTCGGAAACGTAGAGAATTCTTCCGCGATCGCAGCCCACTACAAAGACAAAGCCCTCCGCGGCCTGAAATAAGACAAGCTGCTTTCCGTTCTGCCGTTAAAATTAAGCTATTTATAATTGAAGAGTTTACATTTTGTATCTTGTGAATTTATTATTTTTAAAAAATACAGAATGTGCAAGTTTATGAGCTTTTTAACAAGTTTATGACACATAAATTCCATTTTTGAAGATACCGATACCATTTTTCAAGACGGCTCTCGTTCATTAATGGACAAATGCTATGTTAATGAAAGACTTAATACATTTGGAGAATAAATAGCATCACTACTTTTTACAGAGTATATAGTATTTTAGTAATTTAATAGTACTTTTTTGCATTAAATACGGGATTTCGACAGGATATACGTAATATGGAATCAGCATAAAAGCCGGATTGACTTTTCACCTTTTTACGTTTACGCGTTTACTCAACTGAAAAATATCGCCTGCTATTTCGCATCCTGCTCGCGATTCCACGGGCGCAACACAATCGCCTCAATGCCGTATCATTTATCGTTGCACCAGCTAGATCCTTAATAGCGCTCGCGTTGCGTAATCGCGACCGGCGTTTTCGATACATCGTCGATCGTATGTAACATTCATTAATGTCAATGAAACGGCTTGAAGAGCCGCGTTCGCGTTTTGTTGCGATGTATGTACATGCTTGCTTCTCTTTACAGTTTCATTATTCGCACACCCACGTTTCTCTCTGTCTCATAAGTTTCGCCAGATATCATCATCAGAAATCCCGATCCGTATCGGCTTCGCGTTGGGGCGCGAAGATATCGAGCTCTGCGTTTAATCATCGAATTAATAATCACAATAATTATCCGATTTTTGCTCCAGGCGAATAACGTAACTCGACGTAACTTATTCCTTAAGTCTAAGCCGGATCTCGATGGTAATAAACGTATCGATTCACAATGGAGAGATTTATGCTGTAGTTATGCACGTTTAAAGCACCGATCTGACTCGGTATGTCGGGCGTGGTCATTCACTTCTCTCGGATATTTTCCTACGGTGAACGAGCGAGAAAAATCCTGATAAAAGATAAACGCATGCACACGTACATGCATGACAATGAGCAATGTCTGGATCCGACAGCGCGAGCTCTATATATGCTGAATCTGGGGTGGATAGAAATTATCTCTCGATTGTCGTAATATTTTTTCGTATCGTGCAATTTTCCAAGAGAAAGAGAGAGAGAGAGAGTAGAAAGGAGAGAAAAAAGAGATATTAATACCGGCGAAATTTTTATGAAAAGGAGACAACTTCGATTATCCACAGCAAAGTATATGTTTTACATCGTTTTTTATGACACATCATTTTTTTACGTCTACTAAATCGAGATTTGACCTCGTCGAAGCTGTAGTAATATGCAATTAATTTTAATTTCCATGTATATATTATTATATATAGAGAGTAAATATATATTATTCTTCTCTCCAAAAGAGAGGATTTTTACATTTGCAAAGAGAAACTTGAATGAATAAGATGGTAAGGCTATTGGATTATAATTCAATACATTTACTATTCTTTACTTCGCTCAAAAATCAAAGGAAGGCATACATGTGTACAGCCTCGTTTGCAATTTTTCTGCTTCTTGACGCGCATTCTCTTTCGCGCTAATTGGTTCGGAATAAAGGCGTAGGTGATTTGAGAGCGCCTCGGAGAGACTAAAGTACTATTATCGCGATCCCATAAATCTACATGCTTCGAGCCTTTCCTTTCGCCGGCACGAGACCAAGTCTGAGAAAAATCTGTAGCACGCGGGAGAAAGGGAGTTATCCGCCGCCGGTTTTATCTCCGTTCAATCTCGTGTAAAAGGATTACAAAAGACACCAATGATCTCTTATAAACCGCATAAAAATGCACGTCATAAATGAATTCCATGTTAATGATACTAGGAACTACAGTGCGTTGAATTATATCGATCCCACGATCGTTTGACTTAATTATTGCACATAACTGTCAAATAATTTAGAAATATCACTCTTAAATTAAACGAAAAATTAAATGAAGGATAATCCGACGAAATAAGCGCACATATTTCATTGATTTACCATGACTGTGATTTATAAAAAAAGAATACATACGAAATTTGGAATTTTACGTTTACAACCAAAGATGGAATATTAAAGAAAATAAAAATATCTTTTAGTTTTCCACATTATTTAATTTATATTTAATATTTTCTATTATATATATATTTTTTATATTTTCTTGTTCGATAATGTTTCTATTGATAGTTGCAAAAATTATATTTGCAATACTGTTTTTGTGCAAATAAATATTAAAAACTGGACTCACTTGAAGTATGAGCGTCTTGAGTTCCTGATCACTGAGAAACGCAGGTTTATAGTGACCTTCCGTATATGAAGTAACCGCACCAAGGATGGTTTTGAGATGCTGCACCGCCATTCGCAGCACGGTCAACTTGTCCAGCTTTCGCGACATCGCGTGACACATTGGCACCATCGCCGAAAGCTCGGTGATGTACGTGTTCATTTTGTCTCTCCTGCGTTTTTCAATTTCACTGTGGTTCTGTCTAAAGCATACATCGAATTTTCAATCATATTTTGATAGAGACAAAAATTAGAAAATAAAATTTATTATTTCTTTGCCTCAAGCTCTCAAAATAAAAAATAAACTAAAATATTAAATTTATATATATAAAATAAAAACAGATATAGACTTATTTTTTTATAGAGGCTTAGCTTTCCATAGATGCTTTATAAAATTGCAATTTATATTACAAAATTGCAAATAGCGAAATATAGTTGATACATTATGAATCTTTTTGTTTATCTATTGCTATTTATAAGTCTATTTATGGCAAAACTGAATTTTTACAAAGTTTAATTCATTGCTTAGTCATCGTCAACACAGTAATGTAAAAACTTTCATAGTTGCATAAAACAGGCTGAAAGTAAGAAATTTTACGTGTATATACATTAAAAGATAAAATACAAGTATTTATTATATAAGTCATTATATAATATATATGTGAGTTCGATGCTCTTTTATATTCTTATTAAGAAGGGTCACGATCACGAGTAATTCTAGTATTTCACACAGGCCGCTATTATTTCCTCTCATATTTTAATCTTCTTATTTTTCAAGTAAGTTCCAGGAATTAAATGTATGTACACGTACACCTTCGTTGCGTTAATCGCGCGGAATCCTATTGCCATCGTCGTTCCATGCAAACAAGAAACGGAAACAAGATCGGAATCGTGCCAAGCTACCGGTAAGAATGATATGGTATAATAACACACATCTCGTCGACTTCAGCGGATTTTTTGGGAAGATTTGATCTACGTGAATTCGGGATCTATGCAAATTTAAATCTACAGTTATGTCGGCATTAACTTTTTCTCTCTTCAAAAAAAAAAACCAAATTCGAGTAATTACATGAATGATGATCGGCAATAATGATTCAATTAAAACGCATTTTCAGAGCGCACTTTGCTAATTTTTTTCTCTCAAGAATTCGTATTCATAGCGCACGCAAGAATAAATTGCACGACAAAAATCGTGCGGCAGCGAAAACTGGTTTCGTTCAACTATGTTCGACTTTCTGTCATATGATAATTATATCCGGTCATATCGTAATATCCGTTGTATTTTTACAGTGGATTTCAATGGGTCTGTAAAATGTACGGTAGCAATATGGTTACCGATTCATTGTTGAATATATGTAAGATGAGAAAGAAAGAAAGAAAAAGATTATTTTTATATTTAATATTACGAAAAAAAAACTACAAAGATATCCAAGAAACATTCGATAAAATGTCCAAAGGATTAGAATATCTTTCAGATCTCTTTCAGGTCTCTTTTACGAGATATTTTAAAAATTTTCTTTCAGATATTTGTGTGATGTCTCCCAATAAATTCATTTTAGTTTCTAACAGATCCTTCAACTGTCAATGTGCAATGGAGAATATGTATTAAAGTGCATGATACAAACAAACCGTTCGAACACTTCAAAATCGAATGATTGCTGTCAAAACGACAGCACATCGCACACAATATAACAGATATAATACAGTGGATTAGTGACGTCATTGATGAAGCCAAAGCAAAGAATCACGGTAGGTCAAGGTGGAACTCACCTTGACAATATCTGACATAATACCACGTAATCGCGCTGACCGACGTTGTGTTTGAAAGCAATCGATTCAATCGTGAAGCACGTGTCGCTCGGAAACTCGGATTGCTGCATATTATTATATTTTTCTTTTTCAGCATCACTTACTTTTTACTGTCGTCATTTGTACGAACAGATTTGGCATCGTCCCTCAGATCGTCCAGGAGATCGCTTCCAGCACTAAGACAAATGTAGATAATGCTTCGTCAACAAGATATAATTATAAGCAAAGTGCAAAAAATTAAATAACCGATGCAACGAAATAAATCATGAATGAACAAACATTAGACATGACACTCTGATGATCCTAATAATTTCTGTGAGATGTAAGTTCAGAGCAATTCACACGCGTAGTAATCTAAGTACGTAATTGGCGAAGTCCCACCGGGACGATCAAAATTCGGTCGAAACACATCACAGAGAAACAATTTCTTTGGCAATTTATACGATCTTCGTGGAGGGTGTTACCCCTTTGACGGGGAATTTTGCGAAGTTTCGCCCGTGTAGAGCTTCCTCTCTCCCTTCTTTTGTATCTCGAAGCTCGGAAAGTTGCACATGGGTTTCCCGTTTCTCGCGAGACGAAACGTTCGTCGACACAATTTCTTCGTCGAGAAAGATTCGCCTCGGAAATGAGAGAGACGCGTGTAAATATTTATGAGAATAAAAAACGCATACGCATATGCAACTCAATATCGTTTAGCGTCATTAACGATAAGATCATATTCTTGGACACGCATATCTTTCTAATGATTACAAGCTTACAAATTTTATTATTGCAAAAAAATGTTAATGTCATAAATTATATACTGTATCTCCGGATTGATTCTACATGCGGAGGAGGTAAAAAATTCAACAAAATATGAATATATTATGCGGATGATGCAAGACAGAATGCACAAGAAAATATCGCTCAATAATAATCGCACTTGACGTTGAATCGAATAAAAAATTGCAGTTTTTCAATGACGTTATTTATCATAGGTATAAGGCTACGTATCCCGAACAAACTGATAGATGTAATTGCCATAGGTAATTTCGACCGGCCGAGGTCTTGGGAGAGAGAGAAGACAAATCTTCCGTTCTATGAACGATTAAGTTAACCCTTTGAGTGCGTACGCGATACTTTGATTAAGTTAATTACTCGAAGCTATCGGCGTTTCGCGCGAAACATTTCGAAACATGCTATCGATGAGTCTCGAGAGAGATGGAATGCGAGAACAGGAGAGAGGGGGAGAGGGTAGTTGCTAGTTGTGTTGCGTGCTGTTTGCTGTGAGATTTCAGACTTGGCTTGGAGACATTTGGCGGGCTTCGTTTTGCGAGACGCGCGCCATGCTAATGTGTAATATTTCGATATGACTTCCATCTACGTGTTCCACATGGAGCGAGTCGCTGACTTTATGCGTCGAGAAACGGAGCGATTGTTACCGCCGAGACCAAATTCTTAGACGCCTTCCTCCGCGGACAAAGAAGCATTGTATGTGGCACAAGATCTCGTGTTAAGATCCTAATTTAAGATCCTAAATTCCTAGCACTCTATTTTCTTACTTAAAAACAGACAAAGATAAAATGAGCTAAAGCGATTGATTTCATTTAACTTTTTTATCTAAAAAATTTAATAAATTTTAAATTGGTGATCTCTTCTTAAACTGAATAAGCAGCTTATATTTTACGTAATTATAAAAAGAGATTATAATTAATTTCCTCAATTTAAAAACGGTTTAATTTATTATTAAATTATTAATAATTTATTATTAAATTATTAAATTATTAATAATGTAACGTATTGTCCATAGATTAACGATCCGCTCTAAATTTAGCTAGTACTGCTTTGACAAAGATCAGTGAAATCAACCCTAATTCCTTAGAAACGGAGGGCTCTCGAGGTCCTTCGACATAAGTTATGATTAAACTTACTGGCAAGACAGCTTTCGCTTCCGTACGAACTCGTCCGGGGTGTTTGTTGCCGGTTCATGGCTAGCCGTAGACGTGCTACGATGATGTCGATGATGATGATGATGATGGTGATGGTGATAGTGATGGCCGGAGGCGGGTGCCTGCTGGTCGGGGACCATCGTCGGGGGTGTCTCCATGTGCCGGGGCGGTTCAGCCCCCGTTGCAACCTGCAGGATGGTAGCGATGCTGGTAGTGGAGGTGGTAGTCGTAGTTGTAGCGGTGCTCAGGCTGCTGGGGGTGGTGGTACTAACGCTGCTGCCACTGCTGTTGCTGCTGTTGGCGGGGGTTGGAGTCGGGGCGAGACCTTCGCCACCACCCCCCGCCGAGGCGGTGGTTAGCTCTCCCACCCCGGAACCCGTGTTTATCTCGCCGAAATAAACCGTGGAGCACGAACTTCTGAAAGTATATTTCAAGTCATGTTAAACATTATAACATCATGATTTTGTAGAAAATAAATACAGAATTTTCGTGAAATACATAGGAAAATTTCTGCGATGTTTTGACCGTATCAAAAAGAAAGAAGTTGCCATAAACACATATTTGAAAACGTTTAAATCGTGCAAAATATATGTGATTATCGTAACGAAAGAATTGTAAACGAGAGAGAAATTCCACATTCCTCCTCCTATCCTATAAATTGTCATTAAAACTTCTAATCATTATCTCCTGAATAACGAATAATTAATTCAGTTGTCTGCGACGTGATCGCAATGTATATTTTCAATACGAGAGAACGGGGAAAGTCGCAATCGTGTAGGAGTGCGTAACATTTTGTGTACAGGTACGCTAATCATATACGAAGCGTGTAATATATAATTGCACTAGCGCCGTGTCCGGGAGTGTTGAACTATCGTCATCAACCTTACGATTTACTCTTCTACGGCCGATATCGATTCAATCTCTCGAGTTGTCTTATTCCTTTGATTGCGTATAAAACTTTCAGTTGATCGATTAAATAAATCTTGATCGCGTTATCGCCTTGTCAATCGCGTTCAAATGTATAAGAATATATACGTATGACAAGTTCGATAGATAATTGTATAGCTAACTATGCGATTGGTTGGTATTTTAAACTCACAAATATAGCAATGAAAAATATAGTTTGAGAAATTCCAAAAATTTATCTTTCAAAAAGTCGAAAATTATTTTGTACTTTTACAAAATAAAAAGACCTAAAAAATAAAGAAACAAGAGATATTGATTCTAGCAATGAAAAAGTTTGAAAAATTTCAAAAATTTATCTTTCAAGAAGTCGAAAATTATTTTTTACTTTTACAAAATAAAAAGATCTAAAAAATAAAAAAACAAGGAGATATTGATTCTGGAATGCCAGATATACACCTTGAATTTTGAATTTCATTCTTTCGATCGTCTTTCAACTACATACTTTATCATTGTATTAAAATACACATATTTGTTATTTTTATTTCACTTAAAAAAATTTTTCCGAAAACTAATTTGATTTTATATTTATGTTTTTCCAAGGCGAGGTTTTCGCATTATTATGACTTTCTGTGTCTTTCCACAAAAAACAAGAGAGAGATCAAGGTCTGCCAGCTATCTCGTCATCGGCAACAGCAGATAGTTCCGTGTATTATGATGTAATGCAAGCGATTAGCGTAATTCTATTTATTCATAGATACGACAGTGACAATGATGTCTTGTCGCATGCGGCGCGAAAAGTGGGAGTCTCGTATGCAGACGACGACGATGCCATATCTTGTTGATATTCGAAAGACTGCGATCCACGAATCCATCGTGTACTTAATCCTTCATCCTTCCATTCGTTTTCTAAAATGCCACATTGCAAATGAAATAACGAATAGATAACCACGATTATGCGATTTATCTATTCAACGATGATGATTCACTTATCTAGTCTCATTTTGTTCTACACGTCTATGAAAATTTTCCGTCGCGAAATAACAATTACGCAAGAACGATGGACATGCGGCTTCAGCCGAGAGCATTTAATAAATGAAGCTCCAACAAGATGTCGATGACGATCGCAATAAAGTTATGCGAAATTAATCGTTATTACTTTCTGCTTGGATGATTAATCTAATCGACGAGTTCCGCATTAACTTCTTATAAGTTCTTTCTAATAAGTTTTCACTGAAAGAATGTTTAAGCAAAACCTAAATACAATCTACGGTACAATTGCATTAGCTAGAGTTATCAGCATAAATAGTTAATAGCGACAACTTATATATATATATTATTACTTCCTGCTTGGATCGATAAAATAAATTCGCTTCAAAGGTATCAGCACACAAGTGAGTGTCTGATCAAACGGCCAGTATAATGCATAAAAATTGCATAAAAATTAGTCTCAATAAAGAGATATGTTACGCCTGCGGCTTTTATAATATCAGGGAAAAAGGCAAAAAGAGGAGAAAAAACATTGGAAAATGCGAAGCCTCATAAGCCTCACATTTCGCGTTTCGATTGCTGATGATCGACACGTTGGTTGAAGCGAAAATCAAACGTGGCTCTTAATGCATTCATCGTACGCTATTTACTACTGTTAGGATGTCGAATGAGAACATGAATGATGATTTAAATGTGAAAAAAGATATCGTTACAAATTTCACCATTGTTTCCACAATTTAATATATGAAAATAATTGTGCGAATTTTTTTAATTTGCTCGAGTAACGGTATCCAAATATTATTCCGATGCATAAATAACTAGTTTCCATTCACCGATTTCAAGTTTTATTAATAGCGCGAGTATTGACAACACTAGTCATAATTTGAAAGCCAATTTCGCGTAGCATAGATCCCGTCATTAGGCTTATCAATTGTCATCGTTATGCGTGCAATAAGTATGTCGTAACATTACATAAGAAGTTGTAGTATTATTTCATTCTTACGATTAAACGCGGCGCATAAGCGATATTCGATCTAAAACTGCGCGATATTTGCAGACAAATAATACATTGATATGATATTTACATATATTCATTTAATTTATTGGATCCTCTCCTTCCAATAATCTTTTCATGCGAACCAACGAACACAACCAAACTTACTCCTGCACAGATGAGAGATTATAATAATTCCGTTGCTCGTCGCCGTTTCGTTGCTGATGATGATAAAGCTGAGAGGCGGACGAGACGATTTGCGCGCAGATATCCTGACGATGAATGCGCGGCTGTAGCTCTTGGAGCGAGATGAACTCCTGCGGTTCCTGGACCGCCGCTGAGTGCAGGAGTTGCGTATAGCCCTCTGCCATATCCTGGGCCACCATCTCTTGCCGTCCCGACCCGGTCGTCGTCCCGGTCCCGCGAAATTGCAAGAGATCGTGCAGCTCCGACTCCGTCGGCGAATGTTGCTGCTGATGGGGATGCTGCTGAGGATGCTGATGATAGTGAAGGATGCGATCGTTCACGCAGGTGCCATCGCCTGCGGCGACCACCGTATCGTCGTTCTCGACGATGCCACCGCTATCCGGTAGTAAATCCCCCTCGTCTGGAGAACAAAGGGGTTTCTCTAGAAGATCTTCGGGGAAAAGACACGCGACATACGGAAGATTCTCTTACTCTCGCGCGATAAAGATTAAGTTCCTTGTCGGCGGTTTCGTTCAAATTGAAATCAACTATGCGAATTAAACCTTCAACGAGATCTTTGACGACTTTACCGTCGTTAAGAAAATCCGACGCGCAATATTTCTCAGTACAATCTTGTTTGTGCTCTGTAAAATTACAGATAATGAATCGATGATTGCCGTTTATGATAATAGAAGGGAATGGCGCGGAAAGTGCACCGTTTCCTTTTTCAGGTGCGTTATTAGATCTCTTTATATGACACGTAAAGCCGACGCGCGCGGTGCGCGGTCGATTTACAACGCGTTTAATCGCAGTCGTGGTGCAGAGATTTGCGTAATGTAAAACACGGCGAGCCGTGTTATAGGCGCGGGCAATCATCTGGGCGTTAATTATCCACTTGGTAGAAAACACGAGTCTCCAAACCGGCAATTCCTTATTTAGACGGCCGATTTTCCAACGCGTCTCGAGATTCAACGAGCCTTGGCAATCCTTCTGCGAAAATACAGAGAATTCTTGTCGATTAAAAAATGATTCAGAAATAAAATTCGCATTGTAGTCTCTAATAATACGAGTCGATGATAAATTTCATAGTCCAATTCCACGAGAGTGACATAATTTCGCACACAATACGGAAGTAGACGAATAATCTGTCGCGTACATATGATCTCCAACCTTGAGTGACAGCATGCCAATGTCACGATTGCAAATGCAATCGGTCGGGCACGTATCGTCAGACCTCGCGCGACTTTGGAATGCGCTTTGGAATCACCGTCAACAGCACGTAGAGTATTAATAATGATGCAACAATCGTATACGCGAGGAAGAGAGAGAAAGAGAAAGGCTCGTACGCTCTCTTAGAATATCGCGGGAAAAGGAATCCTGGTAAAAGATGCTCGTCGAGATGAGGAGCCAAACGCGCGTAAATCACAATCAAACGAAATGCGAAAGGTTACTGGCCTCCATCGGCATTAATATACTTCCCTGTTCGAAAATTTTCGCGTCGGCTGGCACTCATCACTCTCTCATACACACATTAGGCGCATTACCGAGGAAAAGGCTCGCACAAAGGACGTTGTGCAAGATCGGTCCTGGATCGGCAAGAACGGCGGACGACGAAATCGGCAATTAATCAACGCTTCGCGCGCGAAATCCATGGCAAATCGTCCGCCTTCGGACGCGCATTAATTGCTACCTATCTCGTGGCTCGGCTGTCAGGCAATTCCGCATTTTTATGACATTTCGCTTTGCAGCGCGCAGCTTCATACACGCGCTATATTAACAAAATGACAGCTCTTGCGAGAGAGCGAGCGCAAAAGAGGGAATGTTTCTTCGTTTGAGAGACGAAGATACAAATTCGTATCGATTCAAAAACCAGTTCCGGGGTTGAAGCCGCGATAAAGACGGCAGAAGAAAAAGATGTTTCCCCTTGGCGTAATATTTCAGAAGACGCGTATTCCAGACGAAGCGGTATTGCTAAATATGAATCCTTTCACGTGTAACTTTTAATACCTTTCTATTTCTAAAAAAAATCGATGAAACGGTGGTAATAAAATCGTTAAAACTGTGCAAATATTATATCTTAAATACTTGTCGTAAATAACTTTATTAAGGCTCGATATATACATAACAAAATATTGCCTTTCGCGATTTCTACTGCATTAAAAGGAAGGTTGATATGAGTTTTTTAAACGCAAAGTTTGCAGATATCTTTTTCCAATTAAAATATTTTTTTACAAAGATATCGCTATGAGATATAGTTTTTTTCCAATCGACTGCGATTAAAAGATGAGACTCGTACACAATGTCAATGACACTCGCATATGCATATGCTGATTGACAGAATATCGTGGTAAAGCTTTACAATAAAACTGCGATAAAAATCTTTATCACACAATGTCAATAATATTTTGGCTTGGAATGTCTGATGTCGCGTTGCAAATTTCCCAAAATGTAATCGCGTGCAAACGATTGAGATAATAGCAACAATGATTTTAACTAGGAGCCGCGATCTTTGATAATGCGATCTTTTCCATCGTTAACGGGTCTTTATCAATAGAGAACGATAGTATTAATTTGCGAAATGACAGAGTAAGTGTCTTAGCATTGAATGGCATTGTTGAATCTCGAAGAGCTGTCATTCGAATGGAAAACGAATTCATTACGTCCATTATCGAGTGATGATCGAGAACACAAAGACCAAGTTTCAAAGGGTAAGAGATATTCTTCGTGATCCGAATAAAAAAAATCGACTCAAAAACTAATATTATTATATTTTCCGTGATAAAAAAAGGAAATAATATCTAAGATGATGAAAAATATTCCAGCAATTATTATTAAAATGATGATACATTAATGAAAATTTTGCATCTGATGGATAACGACGGCGAATTATACATTACTATATTACTGACACAAGTTTTTCAATTGTAGGAAACTAGTCCGATAAAAAGACTTAACACTTTATCCGATTCTGTTTAATTAAATATCATTATCGAAATCGTTTATAATTTTTGCAAAAATAATTGATACATGATGACGATTTAATTTGACAGATCTATGATGAGAGTAAAAATATAGATGATTGCCATCAATTACACTATCATTAGCGTTCATTGACGGAATATAAACATGCAAAACACTTAAAAAGTTGTTACTAAATAAATCTTAACATTATTAAACGTGTAATTAATAAATATTGCGCGTCAGATATCGAATCAATTTTTCGAAGGACTGCGAAAAATGAATCTCACGAGATAATCCTGAGATAGACGTAGAGATCAAGATAATTCTTTCAAGTCATTTTTATCACCTTCGGCATTTCGGCAGGAAGAATCTTCGCGGAAGAAAAATCATGCTCCGCACATCGCGAACGTTTAATTGGGGGAAACCTCTTACCGAGAAGCGTATACATCCACGTCGTCGCCGACGACGAGGAGACGGCGGCATCCTCGAGGAGGCCAGGTCTGTCGCCTTCCCTCTTGGCGGGCGATACCTTCGTATTTCGAAGATCGGGCCTCCTCGACGACGACGACGACGCCGACGACGGGGTCGTGTCGATTTCGAGTCGTATCGCGAGTTTCCGCTGCCGGCACGTGACGCCGAGCAAATGACAGCCGGTTAATCTGCGAAAGGAGAAGACGGAGACTGGTACCGATGCGTCGAAATTTCTTCTCTGAAAAGACTACAAGGTATCTTGAGGGATGCGTCCGATGAAAACTTAGCTGATCGCGGAAGGAGATCTCTTCCTTCGAACTCGTCGCGCGATAGGCAATGCACTTGTCATGAACAGGCGCCGTCGTCCGGCGTTTGACACTGAGAACGCGGGTAGATGATGATGATGACGGTGTTGGTGATGGTGGTAGCAGTAGTAGCGACGGTGGTGGTGGCGGCGATGGAAGTGCGTCCGCCAACGATGATGACGATGGTAGAGAGGTGCCGTTAACAGACTGAGGTACACCGGGGCGCAGATACCACGTGGTCGTATAATACCGACACAGGTGGGAGTGACTAAAACCGCCCTGCGCCGCGAAATCATCCCCGCAACGACGAGTCATACCCCCGTCACCACCCCCGCACGCGAGAGGGAAGGAGATCGCGACAGGGAGGATACGTCACGAGAATTCTTTTAAATGCGGAAATTCTATTTCGCATTCTTCGCTCAACGGGATCGATCGGTCATTTGACACGATATAGCCAATCCGCTAATATTTGTGATGTTAAAAAATTTATTAGATAGAAATATGTGATGATATAATCAGTATCATTCCCTCTACGTTCAAATAAACTTGACGTTTTATCAACCTATTTTTTATTTTTGATTTCTGAAAACACACACAAATACGAGAAAAATTATATATAGTTTTGCTAAAGAAATTAAAAGTGTGTAACAATACGTCGTATTACTTATCAGCGTAAAATATAATTAGATTGTCAGAATCTATTAAAAATTATATTGTCAAAATAATTAAACGATAATAATTCACCATGGAAGAAATGTATCATTAACGTGAACCTGCACGTGCAATTATAGAAAAATGCGTATCTCGTGATTTCTTTACTACCTGTTTATAAGTTGAGAAATCAGATATAACGGTAGCAATCAGCCGGCTACGTAATGTAAGTTATAACATATAATTTACAAATATATAGGGTCTTTCACAAATGCTTATTAACATTTTTCGAGCATTATAGAATTTAATCTGCATATTCTTGATTTTATATCGAGATTCAAAAATTATTAGTTTTTTTAAATGACTGCAAGTAAAATTAATGCAAATAAAATCAACGTGTATGTAAATTTTCCTGCACAGGAAAAGGAAATTTTATAAAAATGTGTAAATTCTTTCTTTCCTGCACCTTTAAATGGATTGAACATTTTGCGCCATCGCAACATTAATCAATACATGACGTTTCATCATATAATATGGAATAATAGGTATGCATTTAAAGCCGATTAACTAACGCTAATTATCCTTAACGTCTTGCATAATTTGACTAACATAATTAGAGATAGCTAGTATTTTAATATCATACGTGGTGGAAAAGACACGAAGCAAACGGTTGGCGTCTCTTTCTCAGCTCAGGATTATTTTTATATAAAATGCATTCGTCGCTTCTTAAATATCATGCTAAAGTTTATCTTTTACTTTTACAGAAACGTTCGAAATGGTCAACCTTCGACTAACCGGTTTACTGTTGCGCGCAATTCGCTTAATATCGGCAATAATAATAACCGTCGCTATACAAGGTACGCCATTTGCGAGAAATTTTTAATATCGCTTTAATTTTTTGCACGACTGCATTCTTCTTCCCCCATACAAGAGACGTAAGACTTTCTATTAATTATCGATATATTATGTTGACGTTGATGATTGGAGATATAGTAATCTTGATTGTCAGCGCTTCTTAAATACCGTGCTAACTTAATTCTACATCGATATTAGCTTGCCAATTGAATGTCGACGTAAATTGCCGGTTTAATTCCAACGTCTTGCTACTTGGCTTGCAAACAACTAGTAACCGGCTCTTATTTGGTGATATTTCACATGCTATTATGCATGACAAGCCGCTAAAGAACATATTCAAAGCACGTCAGACACACGCAAATTTTAATAACAAAAAAGCAGAGACTTTTGACATTTATCAACGATCTCGATACGCGAGCGATATATTGTCCGTTTTTCTGACAAAAAAAAAAAAAGAAATAAATCCTACTCGACTGTATCATAATCGTCAGAAAATGCGTAGGATGTAGTACGTGCAAAATTATGGTTACAAAAAAAACGGATTAAATTCCGCACAAAGAGGGATGCTCGTGTCCTTTCTCGATCGCACCCTCGATCCTTTGAACGGGCGTCGCCGAGATTCCGACTCGCGATCGCGTTGTATTAATTAGCGTTAATTACAACGGGCTAAGCCTGCCTCAGCCGCGCACATCTGCACTGACCGGAACCGTTTGTAACAGAGCGGTAATTGTTATCATCAATACGCTTGTGCGCGATACGACCCGGTTTACGATTGGCATTGACGTTTGAAGTGACCGCAGCCGTGCTGGCGATCCTCTCTTCCCCTTCTTCGGACTAAATCTGTCTCGTCCATTCATTAGCGTGATTTTTCGGCAACCGGAGATCAACTCCCCCTCCTCCTCTTTCCCCCGTCGATTAATTTTCAGTGATTTCATAGCGCTCTCCGCGCGCGCGTGCGCTTATCCAATTATTCGGCGGAAAGCATCGGGTTTTCAATAACGATCTTTGACCTTTGTTAATGCTTATCGCCGACGAAATTGGAAAATAAAACGCGCAACATTTCTTTGTTACCTGGAGTGTGATAACGCATTCTCGAAAAATACGCCGCTCAACAATCTATCGATATAAGTCGTGAATAAAAATTATTAAGAGTAATTTTATTCTTTCTGTTATCTAGAATTATTTTTATCTATATATTAGTTGTCTGCTATGAAAAAAAAGAAAAATATGAAAAAAATTAGATATCTCTTAAATATATTTTCAAAGTTTCTTTTTTGTTAAGTCGTAAATAAAAAATATTAAGAGTAATTTTATTCTTTCTGTTATCTAGAATTATTTTTATCTATTTATTAGTTGCCTGCTTTGAAAAAAATGAAAAAAATTAGAATATATCTCTTAAATATATTTTCGAAGTTTCTTTTCTGTTAAAACAAGATAAACTGATACTATAATTTCTGACCGTACATTCTTACACGTATATAATTAACACACACACATACGTGTAATTATACTTCTTTACATATTTATTAAATATTCAAGGATGTATATCGATATCTTTTCAATAAAGTTAATGCATTTATAAAAACACCTACATATCGAGGTTAACTATCTTATTATCAGTCCAACTATAAGAAATTGCGAAACGGCATAATTGACGTAACATCATTAACATCATTATTTGATGCGTCAGGTATAATCGAGAACGCATTGAAACGCTTGAACACTCCTCTCGTATTCGAGAGTGTCAGCTTACTTTGATTACCGTCGAGAATGTCGATTATATCCTTAAATTCCGAACTGACCGGCAATTCCGGAATTCGTTTCTCAACATTGATTGGTAAACTGACACTGACCATCTTCTCTACGTAACACAATACTTTCTCAGAAACAAGTACAATCATTGTGTTATTCTATCGCCACGTAACATCTAGCGACAACGCTCATATCACTTTTATTATCTCTCCCTCAGTGATGTCAATTCTCTGATGTATTATCGTGATCAAGGAAATAATGTTAATTTACTTGATAATTAAAACATGAAAATAATTAACGAAATATAATAATAACAATCTCACCTTTAGATTCGTATCGAGCCCTTCCATACGTCCATTCATTTGACTGGACCGTACCAGTGCCTGCAAGCAAAAGAATTATTAAATCGCATCGCGAAAAGAATTATTAAATCTTAATTGATTCACACCGGTCGCGCGAATTTTTATAATTGGACGCCCATCGTCTCTGACGATTTATCGTTTGTGCATCGAGACGCGAAAGGAACAAGATGAGTAAACTTTATGCTCAAATGAACAAGACGGTGAATTATGAAGTAAATTAAGATCCAGCAAAATAACGCACGTGAAAGGAAACTAATAATATTTCATAAATAGAAAAAAAATAGGATAAGAAAAAAATAAATACTGATAAGACATCTATTTGCTTGAAATACATGTAATTTGCAATAAGGATTGACGTTGATGCTTATAAAAATTAACATGATTAAATCTATTTATGGCGATATAATCGAATGAATGACAGAATCAGAGTTGGGAAGTAACGAGTTACTTGTAACGTCGTTACCGTTATCGTTACTTTTTTTCGGTAACGATCGTTACTTTTTTCTGTCTGTAACGGTAACGGTAACGTCGTTACATTTTTACAATAACGATAACGAATTTAACAGTTACTTTTATCGTTACTTTAATTCTGTAATCCTGGATAGTATCCCCTTAGTAATTGAAAAATCTATTCCTATTACAAAACAGTTTGCAAATATTTTGGAAAATTATATACATGCATGATGTTTTTCTCTGTATTCATAAATCTAAAATTTCTAAATTATAATAAATGAAAAATTGAATATGAAGAACATCAATGATGGAATAATTTATAATTATCGAATATATAAAAGTAATAATTATATTTTAAAATCAATTATAGTAAATACTATAAAATAATAATTATATTTTAAAATAAATTAATTTAATTGTATTATAAAAAGTAACGAAAAAGTAACGAATCGTTACTTTCTTAGTAACGGTAACGGTAACGAGTTACTTTTCAAAATTAGTAATGAGTAACGGTAACGAGTTACTTTTCACGAAAAGTAACGGTAACGGTAACGAGTTACTTTTTTGAAGTAACGTTCCCAACTCTGGACAGAATTTATTCGCAAATCTAATACAATTTGCCTGTCATAAAATAATATTGTAAACGTAAATATTGCGCTTCCGGGAATTATAATGATCCGATGCACAATACGAGCGTTGTAACGAGGTATAAATGTTGTGTCAGGTGCAACGAGCGCTTGTTAGAACTTTATCCTTCATTGTCACATCGCAACGAGCATCTGCGCCTTTGAGGAGAAAAATTGATTCCCCATTTGTGACCGCGTAAAAAGATTTCTATTTTTTTTGCCAGCGAATGTATGTAAGACGCGAACACTTTAAACGACTAATTTTTAACCCGCACATATTTATTGTTTATAAATTAAAAAAAAAAAAAAAAATATATATATATATATATATATATATATATATATATATATATTTAAATAACTTTTTAATAATTTTTATAAATATATTTTTATAAATATATTAATTTTTAAATATATTTATAAATATATTATTTATAAATATATTGATTTATAAATATATTAATTTTTCTTGGGATGCGAAATAAAGATTGAAAGCATCAATCATACGTAAGCAACAATCATACCTTCGAATCTGTTTCGGGATGTGCTACGCATCCATTCGTGAGGCCTCATAGTATCGGTATCTATAAAAGAGAAAATTCATAATTAAAATAATTTTCTACGAGTTGATTGAAAATTTCCATCGCGCTTAAAGAAAGATTAAAATGTATTGTACTTGATGTATTGTACTTCGGTGAAGCTCTCCGAAAGGATGCACCCTTTAAGCACGCATAGCGTTAACACACTGGCTCGTTTCTCGCGAATTCCAGTTATATAAGCGGGCGGGCAACACAATGTGGAGTAATTTAACCACGTAATATAAACATTATCAGCGTCTGCGTTTAACAGATCATGCCTTGCCGGCGACATCCCCTATCGTCGTCACATTAACGAGTCACAAAAACAACCCTTTCCGTTTACCTGTGCTCGCCCTGTGCTCGTCCCGGTTTAGGATATTATTAACGCAACAAGGGATTCAATATCGTTTTGTAACGTCGAAAACATTTACCTGGAGAAATTAGGCGAGAGAGATATGATTTTGAATAATACGACAAAATTATTCCACAAGCATAAACCGCAATAGTGATAATTATTATTTTACGTAATCTATAACTATGAATATAAATTGTATAGGATCATTTAATTAAAAAAAAATAACGCATACGTAACATTAATCTTCATTGACGATTGTCACGTTATATCATCGTGTAAGATGCCACGAAAGACAGTCCAAGGAAAAAGTTTATAACAAATGCATAGAGAACAAAAGTGTCACAGATGCTGACGGCAATTTGTCAGCACCCTTCTTGTAGAAACGTGCAAATCGCACACCTGTGTTCAGAAATCGATCGACTCGAATCCTTTTTATCCTGTCGCGGATTTAATAAACGAGAGAAAAAGAGGGACCGTGAAAGAAGAGAAATCCCGATTATGTCGCAAGGCAAAAGAAAAGAAAAGACTTGACGTTAAAAATATTAACCCTAAGCAACTTTAGAAGTAAAGATAACGCGAGATAAAAATGATATTATGTAATATTCTCTCGGAATAAGTAACATCGGGGAGAAAAAATGTCAATATTTATTAGCCTGTTCACAAAAGCGTGTCACATAAACGTTGATTTTCGCGTGAGTGTAAGAACACGTCGGTGACAAGACACTGCAAATGCCGATCTTCCGACAAAACAGCCGGATCGCGCTCACGTGTCGCCAATGTCAAGGCGAACCGACTCGCTTATTTCCTTATCAATGCACAGTTACGTAATCCTCGGCCACCGAAGTACGGTGCACCGATATCCGACTCGCCGCCTTCCATGCTCACTTCATGTGCTTGACCTGTGACGTAAAAACACGCACGCACACGCAATCAAGGCCGTAACGTAACATTCGCAATGATTCCGTTATGTAAATTCTAAATACGCGCTTTTTTCTTAGATTAATATCATATTAATATACTATATATTACTAATCGATCCGACATCATAAATCATATTAATATCATATACTATGTTACTAATCGATTGATATCATATATTAGACTAATCGACCCGCTACGATTCGTTGCATTCGCGCAAAAAATAATGATCCACGAAAAGAGAAGAAAAAAAATCACTGAACCCGTATAATCATCGCGCAGCCTCGCAAGGACACCTGTCGACAATTGAACGCTTGCGACGTTACGGATATATCGTTACCGATAGGAGACGTATGATTGAAGAAGTAATTTCGGATCATTGTCCCGCGGTGATTACGGGAGAGCGATCCCGATCAAGTGGAGTCCGTCCTTACATCACGACGTTATCGCCGCGGAAAACGCGAAATACGAGCAAGCGCATTTGACGTTTCGCGCGCAAAAATAATTATCGCACGCGCGGATCCGCATGGACTTCAACGGAAAGCCGGCCGGTATTACGTACCCTTACCGGCGTAATGCGATTTTGCATTTGAAATACTTTGACCTTTTCAGACTCGTGTGTGTATGCAGTTCGCGGCTAGCCGGAATTTATATCTCCCCCTACGGGCATCTAGCTCGCTGCATACGAATGATAGAGAAAACTGACCACACTTTGACAACTCGAAAATTAGCCAACTTGAATCATAAAATAAATTATTGATAGAGAGATAATATAAAAGCAAGATATTTTTTATACATAGAGTATAATAATATTTTAACAAAAGCACTGAGGAGATGTTAACATGTATTAATATATTAATATTAATATAATATATTAATTTTATATATAATTAATTATAATTATATACATGATTTATATATAATACAATAAACATGCGTGCCGCATATACTATTTTATAGAATTTGTGCAAAAATTCGATTTTCCGAAATACATTCTTTCTTAAAATGCGGGTTATCGAGAGATTATAAAGTCAAACGCTTTTCGAATAAAGTGCGTTTCAGAGACGGAATTTAAACCGCGGCGTTTACGGCTAATTGCCCGTCATAAATTATTCGCCACCGATCGGAATCCGTCACCGCGATCGTTTGGAAATCGAGCCGGTCTTTTTCTTTACGGCGGAAACTGCGGCCACGAGATCTCTCTCTCTCTCTCTTTCTTCGCGCTCTTTAATAATAAATATACTAAAGTACAACACACGCCGATCGCGGTCGCCGCCGTCGCACATACACACTTTAAACGTTACGTAATGCTTCTTGCGTGTTTTGCGGTGCGCATTACCTCATATCAAAGCAATTCTCGAGCACGGCGCGGCGGTCATTTTCCCACCGGGAGGCAGCCCCTTCCGCGACTCGCGTGCAACCTAAAACCCTACGTTCGGATTTAAGACCGATCTGCATTCCGGTCTGCGCGATCGATTAGTCCCGCCGAAATATCTTCCGCATATATTCATTCGAGGCGTGAAAGGTGACGCATCTCGCCGATGCATCTCTCGCGGAGTCGCGGCTTCGACCATCCAAGATACTCCCAAGGATCGTACAAAACGATCCTTAAGCGAGCGAGAATCATGTCACGTGTGTCGCGCAAATTGACGTAATCGCGCTTTCGATATATAATACTTTTCTTTGTCGGTCGGTCACGATTGAAACGATCCGTCCACGCTCGGATCGCGAAATGTTACGTAACGATATCGGCCTGAGAGACCGCGCGGAATCGCGAGAGCCGAGAGACGGCCGGGAAAACTGAATCATCGATTACACTTGCGAGGCTGCCAGCGTGGACGATGGCTTCCCCGATCAACCTTGAATAAGTAATCTGCTTCTTGGGGTAATACGCGTCGCTGGGAAAAATCGTCCAGGTTCGCGGATGCGAGCGATATCGGTCGCGCGCGGTGAAAGTATACGTATCGCGATTACATCGATATGGATATAGATATATGCGTGGAGCAGAAGCGTGTGTCTCATAATTTCAAATCTCAACACGATATAAATCCGTAACGCAACGCGTTCAAATTAAAATTGATTTTATCTTTGTGAAAACATGAAGAAATTTATACACAATGTATTTTCGATATATAAATTATTGAACAATTAATGTCTTTTTTTTATTAAATTTCAAGAGAAGTGTTATTCGTCGCTTAATTATACGCAAGTTTTGACAATCTCGGGAATTGGAACGCTCGCTGAAGAATCAAAGCAGATGAATGCATAAAAAATACCGGAAATTTACCGGTCAAATACCCATATTGTTATTATAATGGAAGGAATCGTTCATCTTCAAGCTATTCTTTGAATTATGTAACAGATCGATGTAATAGACGATACGTGAAGTTCATAACGTTATTTGGCTTTTTAAAAGATTAAGTCGAATTAGTAAACAAATTTTAAGGAACAAAGATACTGTACGATATTATATTGAAGAAAGAATATTGCTGAGCCTAAAAAAAATAAAAAGCGTTGAATATATATATTTAATAATTTTCCGATGACACCTTATATAATGGAAGGATTTTTGGGTTAAAATAAAATTTCCTTTAGAAATAAAATCAACGTTCGCCTCTGCGAGAGCTATAAAATTTCTCGCACGTGTAAAATATATTTTCCCGAGCTTTTCACAACTAGTTTGCCACTTATATAATCATATCGCCGCTAGTTCTGTGTATCTCATCGTTTTTAACCATTATGCAACAAGCCAACTGATATGCATAGCATAATTTTTCACTTATATATTCCGCGATGTCGGCCGAATGCATCTAGAGCGACATGACGTGTCGATTTGCGTTGTTCTTGCGACAATATTCCTGAATGAACATGGGTCAAGTGTTAATGATAAATTTCAGCGAATTATCGAGGCGTTTACTTATACAAACTGCTTTTAATTACCTTAAAAAAACGTGATATGGATTATTATTTTATCTCCAATCGCTTCGTTTATCTTTGCATAATCCACTACAAATTAATATTCTATTTATTTCCTCTTTAAATCGGTCTCTATTTTTCTTATTCATTAACTTTCGCTCGAGTTTAATCGATCTAATTAAAGAGCCGAATTTCTTTCTTACATACTATCGGAAAAGCAGCTTTCAATCGAGAGCAAGGACGAACTTGAAATCTCAGCACGGGCAGAGAATCTTTCTTTTAAAATTCATCCTCCGTACAAGGAGCTTCCGCACACGTTTGTTTGGAAAAGCCTAGAGTCCAGGTCGGTTCTGGATGCAAAGTGCATGCGTAACTCGGACGCATGCGTCCGCGCGCGCGCGCGCGGAGGTATCACGGGTCGAGTATACTACGCGCGTATGCGTGCGCGTGTATGCAATAAGAGACGCGACGTTATGTCATCGTCTACGAACTACTGTATATGCGACGTGATATGTGTCGCCTTCAGTTCCTTGAGCCATTGAACCGCTCGCTCGCTTCAATTGCGCGGGTTACAAATTGAAACGGATGATAAGCACGCTAAGCGATGTCATGTATAAAAAAACCCTCGGTAAGATTGATGGAAAGAATATTATGGAAGTTCATTTCGAATCGTCTCGCTCGATTTTGTCCGATTATATGCACACGCGTCATGTCAGATGACACTCATCGCATTGTCATGCGGCGAAGACCTCGCGCCTTCCCGCGCTTTTTTATTCAAGTAAATTTGCAGTCGTAGATCAAAGGAGGGACCGATTGATGTAATTCGCTAGAAACGTCGACTCTCATAAAATTGTATAAGGGATGTGAACAAAAGAACGTTTTAAACACAAAAATTTAAAAAATGTTTGAAAAGAGAGGTGAAAAAAACGCCATCTGAAGGAAAAACACTCCCTTTAAATCGTGCATTTACACTACCTTTCGCAGGCTTCCATCACGTATATAAGACAACTGGCGGATAATTAAATTATGCAGAGTTGCTCGCGAGATTCTTCCACCCCGGCTACTTTTCACCCCGCACAATCGATGCATTTACATATCCTACTTACGTATTTATATCGTCGGCCGCGAGTGTCATAATTGTTCGTCGCGCTACGAAAACCCGAGAGAAAATCGTCGCCGCGCTCCGGGATTGACTCGAATAAAACTGCTCGCGTAACTTTATTATTATCGCGAACAACAGACACAGGACACACGCCGGCGACGCTCTCGCGTCGCGCGATAACTCGCGGGTCGCCGGTCGTTCCGGGAATCGCGAAAGTTGAATCGGGGAAACTTGCACTCGCACTCACCTCTCCCCCGTCGTCGATGTCGCCGTCGTTCGGCGTCTCCAAGTCGCTCCGTCCGTCCTCGGCGCCGCGACGTAAATCCACATGACACACCGGCGCGCCCGTGACGTTTGAGCGCGAAATCGCGCGGCAGAGAAATACGCGCGCACGCACCTAACGCACCGTCGTCTTTCGAACGCGCGCGGGACTCGAATCGTCGACCCGCAGATTGCCGCTTACCCGGCAGAGCGCGCGTGTTTCTCACCAGCTCCCTCCGGAGAATTGTATCCGACAGAGATGTCGCCACTGCCCTCTCGTCCAAGCCGACATCATGGAATTAGGCGAAGGGTGGGGGAAGAGGGTTTTTTCAAAAGTTTTCTTCTCTTTCGTTTTTTCTTATGAATTTTTCCACACGCATGAATTTTTCGTGATAAGACTCTAAAAATATGAGAATATTGAAACGATCAGCGTTAAAATAAAATTAATTTTTTGCAATTCAAAGCAATGCTATTACGTATTTATATTGTTTTTGTCGCAGATACGTGTGCTGATTTCTGCTTTTGATATCTCTATATTTTATTTAATTTCTTCTTTTTTATATATGAAAGAAAATCAATTCGGAATCTCTTCTTTGTCTGTGAATATATATTTATTTAATTTTAATAAAATGCATAAAATTCCGGAATTGTGTGTTAATACAAAGTCGAATTTGAAGACAATGTATTAAATGCTCTTAGTAGAATCGCGCATATACAAGCATTATATATTTTATATGCATTTATGTATTTTATAATTGTAATTTCTGTTAATTGAATTAAATGATTGTAATGTATATATCATATTCCTCATACTTGAAAAGCATTAATGTTTGAACATATTTTATTAAAAAAAATTTATTAATAAAATACATAAATACTAGTTAATACTTAATTAATTTGCAGATCTTAATCTAATTTGTACATTCTTAATTACATTAAAATCTAAGTACCATAAAGCTGTGTAAATTGTTCCTTACGCCTGCAATACTGGCCTTTCATGCTTACCCTCTAATGAATCATTAACAGATGCATAGCCAGTACCACCCTAAAAAATGATAGACATACTTGGATATATTTTTTAGTTAAATACATATATATATATATATATATATATATATATATATGAGATATATATATATAAGAGTAAGTAGTACAGATATAATATCGAAAAGATTTTGGTATATATATATATATATACCAAAATCTTTTCGATATTATATCTGTACTACTTACTCTTTGTAAAGGAATAATATCAGATGATGTCAGTTTAGAATTATCCAAAGGATTAATCCAGTCCTTCTTTATCAATTTTTCCACACATTCCATAGTAACTACATCACCGCTACAAACACAAAATATTTAAACAGCCATATAATATAAAATTAATATTTGCAATTTGCAAAAGAAATTAGAAATTCATTTATCTTACGTTGTCCTTATCGCAGCACAAGGTACATTATTGCCCAGGATATCATGTGTAATGGGACACATGTATCGTGCTTGTTTAACAATAAGTGATCTCTTGTCATCTGGATCTTGAACTTGTGTGAATTTTACAGGAATCAGATCTTTTACTTTCAATGGATTTCCACTGACAGGACAGTAGATAGTTTTGTCAGGTTTTTGTAAAGAGATTTCTTTCGCTTCCGGTGTCTTAGAAGGTATCCAGAAGCTTGGTAATACTTTGTCTTTGCCATTTTTCATATTGGACACTGATGCTCCATCTGTTGCATTAGAACCATTTGACACAATAGTCTTTTCACCCTTTAAAAAATTCTGCAGCTTTTTTAATTCTTCATTAACAGTTTGTTCTTGGGACTGTTCCTATAACAAATATATCAATAGTAATATAAATACTATATTGATTAGTTAAACTTTTCAATGAATTTTCAAAACAACTCGCTTACCTCTTTCTTTTGCTTCTGTTTTTCATACTCTTTCAATTTTCTTGCATATTCTCTCTTTTTAGTCAAAATGTATTCTAGTATCGATTCTTTATCAAACAAATAACCATGCTTTCTGTAACAATATAGATTATGACAAAAATATTCATGTAAGCAGAAATAAACAAATAGATATATTCCATAAGATACGTACGTTATCACCGGATTCCTACAAGGCTGTAGAGTCAAACAACAGCAATCGAAATCTTTGACGGAATCCTTGCCCACTCGTTGAGTATTGGTACCATACCCTGACGCCGCAGCATCCTTTTTTTTCTCGTGATACGTGTATACAGCACCCGCGGTACAATTCCTCGCATGTCGTGTCATTGTTGTTAATAATTCGTAATATTTTCTTTTTCTTATTCTAAATGACTGCCTAGGCTCCTAAAGAAGGAATATTTTGCCTGTATTTCCCGGAGCAGTATACAATAAATATTGTGGAGCAATACAAAATGACGTAGATGACCTAAATGCACCGGATTGGTTGACACAAGCAGTAATTTTAGCTCATAATGACCGCATTCAGTGGATTCAACTGCAAAGTAACAATCGAATACGATTGGTTTCTACTTTCAGGTCCGACCAATCAGCGTCCAATTGCATCGGAAAATCTAGTGATGTTACCCAACTGTTGAGTCCGCTGAATGCGGCCAATTTAGACCAATCCTGTGCTTGGATTCTTTTTCTAGAAACTTACTAATGTAATGTTGTCTTCATGTTCTAGGTAATTCAAGTAAATTCGTTTGCTTGTACTCTCTACACTCAGTTTCCGTTTTCTCTCTCTCTTTTTAATGCCCAAAGATATATCAATCTTACTTTAATGCAGGAAATTTTAGAAACTACGAGCAAAACGCACATCTATCAACATGTAATTTTTATTGTAAACTGCGAAATACGATGAAAAATAGGTCAAGGATATTAGATCAATTAAATATACAATCAAGAAAATAAACGAAATAAACCGTCGATAAACGCTGTAAAAAAAACACATACTTGCAGGATAATTGACATTTTGTAGAATAAACGCAGTTTCTGACGCAATTACTGAAAAGGTTTACACAAAAATATACAATGTTAAATTTTATATTACAAAACTACAAATGTTTTCTCTTTTGTAGATAAAAAGTAAATACGTTACACATTTTTGTGTGTCGAGTCAGCACATATAATAGAGAGGAATGCATATACAATGATAAAAAATATAGTCATTCATTGATTACTTAAATATTCAATGGCAGAACGTTAATTGGATTCAATCAAAAGAATTGTCTCTGATCATTTACGACCACGATTTATTTTTTATCGCTATCCTCATTACTCTCGGACGAACTATTCTTTTTGTGCTTTTTATGTTTCTTGTGTTTAGAGCTCTTCTTTCTCTTCTTACGCTTGTGCCTCTTCTCCTCCTCGCTGGACGCTTCCGACTCGGATTCACTGTCATTGCTGTCCGATCTCTCGCGTTTCTTATGTTTCTTCTTCGACTTCTTCTCTTTGCGCTTTTTCTTGGCCTCCTTCAGCTTCTTCTTCAACTCGCGTTCGCGTAATTCTGTCAACGGGGTTACATAATTCTCGTCGCTGTCCGAGCTCGTGCTACTGACATCCAGCACGATTTCTTTGTTGGGATCGATCTTGATAAAATTGCGACATTGATAGGTTAAGTGTCCAGCGTATCCGCATTTTTTACAGGCGGGCCGTACGTGCTCCTTGTTCTGAGGAATCAATCTGGAAAGTATTCCGGGATCCATCAATCTGCAAAAACGTTCACACGGATGCTACGTAACAATGGAACGCAAAATATGTGCACAAAAGATGAAGCGGTTCGTGCACGTTTATTCTAGCGCTTTCGTCACCAAAGTAAACGATTCGATGCGTCGCGACAAAATCAACAAATTTCGACTCGATTTATACATGTCAAGAATAAATATATTATATATAAACATATAATTTTATGGCAATTTTTTTAGTTATATTTTCGAGACAAGGAAATGTCAATGTCGATCGTGTCGATAAGACTGTTTTCCAGAAATATCAAAATAATTAAAAAAATTAAATAATCAATAATCGAGGATGCGCATCATTAATCATAGACATCTAGCTTGGAAATTGCATGACTGATAATTTACGCAAAGATAAATTATAATTCCACCTACGTTTACGTATGAAAAAATTCTTTAAAAATTCTCTAACCAAAAAATATCAAAATAAAAAATACACAGAGCAAAATTGCGTCGTTTTGAGATCTTTGCAAGATATGGTTATGAAACGCCTAGACGATGATTCGCGTCCTGATTCATCCTTGATACGTTAATCGCAAAACCCTGGAATTCCTCGACGCCAAAACGCGGTCGATTATACGTTACACGTGCGTAAGTATGTACACGCACACAAACGATGTAGACGCCACACCGCGCACGCGTCTCGTTTATTCGAACAGCACGTTTCGAGCTATCGCGATGGTTCTAGATCCCGGCGGGACGTCGTCACTTCCTGTCACCGCGCTAGTCGCGAGGGCGAAGCTACGAGTCGACGCGAGCGAGCGCGCGTCTCGCGGAGAATCGCGCGCGACACGTCGTATTAATTGAGCCGCGAAATTTCGCAGCAACGCGATTCGCGCCACCGGCCGTAATATTCCACTCCAAGTCGGCCCCGAGGAGCGATTTTGATAGAAGCTTCTAGAAGTCGGGCGGGCTTCCGTTCTCAAACCTTCTAGAATCTGCTAGAATTTTCAGCACTCGATAAAAGCGCTCGCTGCGCGCCAGTATTCAATACTCTCTAAAGTGACCGCGTGCGAGACGTATCGTTGCTTCGAGGAAACCTTCGCTCATCCAGCTCGTCTGCTTGCCGAATACGACGCGAGTGCATCTGTACGCATTTAATTTACCTGTGATTTAACGTCTCTCTAACGTTCAGTCGAAGAATATTCTGAAAAAATGCCCGAAGACGTCAGCATGGCTGATGCCGGCGAGGTGGAGACCTTCGCCTTCCAGGCCGAGATCGCTCAGTTGATGAGCTTGATCATTAATACCTTCTACTCGAACAAGGAGATATTTATCCGAGAATTGATCTCCAATTCGTCTGATGTAAGTGGCTCGAGTATTATCGATAAAAAAAAAATCAATGATGCCCTATTGATTTGTTCGAAATTGTTTCAATGCACGTGGGATAATTTGATATTTTATTAAATTCTGATAAATACGTCATACTTATATTTAACAAAAATTGATTACATTTTTTTTACATATCTAGAAATTTACAAAAAGCATTATAATGTAAATGTAAATCAGTAAATAAATATAAATCTTGCATAATAAAAAATTGAGCCTTGTTAATGATGCATATATTATCTATGCATGTATTAATTTTTTTATAAATTTATTTAGGCATTGGACAAGATACGATATGAATCTCTAACAGACCCGTCCAAGCTGGATACATGCAAGGAACTATTTATTAAAATTATTCCAAATAAGAATGACCGTACCCTGACTATTCTTGATTCGTAAGTATTAATTTTCTGTAGAGATATACATTTATACAATGTATGTTAATATTGTTATTAATTAATAATTTTCTTTTTTTATAGTGGCATTGGTATGACCAAAGCTGATCTTGTAAACAATCTGGGTACTATTGCCAAGTCCGGCACAAAGGCATTTATGGAAGCTTTGCAGGCAGGTGCTGATATTTCCATGATTGGACAGTTTGGTGTAGGTTTCTACTCGGCGTATCTTGTAGCTGACAAAGTCACTGTAATCTCGAAGCACAATGACGATGAGCAATATTTGTGGGAATCTTCTGCTGGAGGTTCGTTTACGGTTCGTCCTGACAATGGCGAACCTATTGGACGAGGTACAAAAATCGTCTTGCATATCAAGGAGGATCAAACCGAGTATTTGGAAGAATCAAAAATTAAAGAGATTGTAAAGAAACATTCCCAATTCATCGGCTATCCCATTAAGCTCCTCGTAGAGAAAGAGCGTGATAAGGAATTGAGCGAGGACGAGGAGGAAGAACCTGCAAAGGAAGGCGAGACTGAAGATGAAAAGCCAAAGATCGAGGATGTTGGTGAAGACGAAGAAGAGGACAAGCCCAAAGAAGAAAAAAAGAAGAAGAAGAAAACTATCAAGGAGAAATACACCGAAGACGAGGAATTGAACAAGACGAAGCCGATCTGGACGAGAAATCCTGATGACATTACACAGGAAGAATATGGTGAATTCTACAAGAGCTTGACCAACGATTGGGAAGATCACTTGGCTGTGAAACATTTCTCTGTAGAGGGGCAATTGGAATTCAGAGCACTGCTATTTATTCCGCGTCGTGCGCCGTTCGATCTGTTCGAGAACAAGAAGAGGAAGAATAACATCAAGTTATATGTGCGACGTGTCTTCATCATGGATAACTGCGAGGACCTAATCCCTGAGTATCTGAACTTCATCAAGGGTGTTGTAGACAGCGAAGATCTGCCTCTGAATATCTCTCGTGAGATGTTACAACAAAATAAGATTCTGAAAGTCATCAGGAAAAATCTCGTTAAGAAATGCTTAGAACTTTTCGAAGAATTATCAGAGGATAAGGAGAACTATAAGAAGTGCTACGAGCAATTCAGCAAGAATCTGAAATTGGGTATCCACGAGGACAGCCAGAACAGGAAGAAGCTCTCAGAGTTGCTGCGCTATCACACCTCTGCATCTGGTGATGAAATGTGCTCGCTTAAAGATTATGTTGGCAGGATGAAGGAAAACCAGAAGCACATTTATTACATCACTGGTGAGAGCAGGGAACAGGTCGCCAACAGTTCATTCGTAGAGCGAGTAAAGAAGCGCGGTTTCGAAGTCGTCTACATGACTGAACCCATTGATGAATACGTCGTTCAACAGCTGAAGGAATTCGACGGAAAGCAGTTGGTATCAGTCACAAAGGAGGGCTTGGAATTGCCAGAGGATGAAGAGGAGAAGAAGAAGCGCGAGGAGGACAAGGCCAAATACGAAAATCTTTGCAAAGTCATGAAAGATATCCTGGACAAGAAGGTGGAAAAAGTAGTAGTTTCCAACAGATTGGTCGATTCGCCTTGCTGTATCGTCACATCACAGTATGGCTGGACAGCGAATATGGAAAGGATCATGAAGGCACAAGCTCTCCGAGATACATCCACTATGGGATATATGGCCGCGAAAAAACATTTGGAGATCAATCCCGATCATCCCATCATGGAGAATTTGAGGCAAAAGGCTGAAGCTGACAAACACGATAAGTCTGTTAAAGATCTAGTCATGCTGCTATTCGAGACTGCTCTCTTATCGTCTGGTTTTGCGCTTGAAGATCCTCAAGTACACGCATCTAGAATATACAGGATGATCAAACTCGGCTTGGGCTTCGATGATGAGGATACGCCGAATACTGAGGATGAGAAGATGGAAACGGAAGTGCCGGCGTTGGAGGGTGACGCGGAAGAAGCGTCGAGAATGGAAGAAGTAGATTAAAACTTATAAATTAAGTTTTTACTTTAATCCATTCATCGATAAAAAATAAAAAAATATTTAGCGTTTTTTTTTACACGAAAATTCCTTTTTTTATTATCCTCTATATAAAATTCTATAAATAGATATAAATTCTAAAAACAGATATAAACTTCTAATGCGGAAGAGTCATTGAGAATGGAAGAAGTAGATTAAAATTTATGAATTAAGTTTTTACTTAGATCCATTCATCGATAAAAAATTAAAAGTATTATATTTCGCTTAAAGCAAAACATTTAATTGATGAATACTAATTCTATTTAACATTTAAAATTACAAAATATTTTTCTTGTCGAAAACGAAGAAAAACGTTATATACTTAAAGTACAATTAAGCACAAATCTAATTTTAAAGTAAAATTTAATCTTTAAAAACTTAATTTTAAGTTGAATTTAAGTTAGTTTTTACTTTAGAATTAAAAGTCTCATTTTGTATAAATTTAAAAATTTTTTAGAGAAAAAGATTGTTCTATTTAATTACTTTAAGTGTATTGAGTTTCTTTCTTTTTTTTCGATGAGAAGCCTATTTTGTAAGAATATTTTAAACTTTAAATGTAGGATGAGAAATATATATATATATATGCAGCAACATCTATCATATATTTTAAGTAGGATTAGTATACATCCATCAATAAGATAATTAAATATCATATTAGTCCAACTGTTTTTTGGAATTTACATATATACATTATAAGTTTATATCTGTTTTTAGAATTTGCATCTATTTTTATAATTTTATGCGAAGGATAATGAAAAGATACAAATATTAAACTATTATTTATTTTGCTTCACCTTATTGGTGAACGGCATCTTTCTCAAATCTGCAATCATTTTTTTGTATATTTCTAATTTCCTTATTTAAGAACTTATTAGATGCGTAGTAATAGTAGAATAATATATAGAAAAATGTAATGAGACAAATTCATGCTGTTCATAATTACGATGAAATATTGAATGATTGTTAGTGTGCGTGTTTCACTTTTCAATGCTAGATAGATTATCATAGATTTAAAAATTTTATAAAATTTTAATTTAAGGCTTATTAAGAATAATTTTAATATGTATGGTTAATAAATCTCACTAAGAAAATATCGATTCCAAATTTACCGTGCACAGAGAATGCTACTTAAAATCTAACTTTAGAAATACATGAATGAATGAAGGTATACATATTGTATATGAGAATTTTGTGATTTTGAGGTATTAAAGACTGATGTGTGATGATAAATTATTTCCTTCACTTGAATTATTAATAATGAAGACTCAACCTTATGGTAATAAACATGACCTCATGGTAATAAACTTAAAAATTGCGCTCTATTGTGGATATAAATAGCGTTGTTGGTATAATATTAGAGATATAATATTATATACAGGGTAAGTTTTATTTTCTGTGTCAAACTTTTTATCATTCGAGAGATTAGCGACTGCAATTATAATAAATTGATCGGTACACAGTTGTCAATTATTTGGATCGACCGTATTGATCCATATATAATATGTACAAGTTAAAAGGTGAATCAAATTATGTGATTTAGATTTAATATTATTATTATTATTAGAGCTACGTATTATTATTATTATTATTATTATTATTATTATTATTATATATATATATATATATATATATATATATATATATATATATATTTAATAATAATAATACGTAGCTCTAATAATAATAATAATAATAATAAATCCATACCACATAATTTGATTCACCTTTTAAGGGGATCCTAAAGTGACTCTTTTACCGATATAACATTATATTTCTTTTTGTATCGAAATCTTTTTATTAATTGCACAGAATAGTAAATGCTTCTCCACGATTAAAGTACACAGAAACAAACCGGGAACCCCCGATTTTATGTTAAAAACCAAAAAAAATTGAAAAATCGTAAAAAAGTCGTAACAATATTTGCTTAATATATAAGTTTTGCAGTTTGTATGTACAAAATAAGATACCGAAATCTTTTTCATTATGCTTCTAAACTCATTTCTAAAAGTTTATTTATATTCCTTCGTGCAATATCTAGCGGGGACCTATCTTATTTTGTACATACAAAGCAAATATTGTTACAGAAGCCGATAAAAAAATTGTAATTTTTCAATTTTTTTTGTTTTTTAACATAAAATCAGGAGGTTCCCGGTTTGTTTCTGTGTGTACTTTAATCGTGGAGAAGCATTTACTATTCTGTGCAATTAATAAAAAGATTTCGGTACAAAAGAAATATAATGTTATATCGGTAAAAAAGTCACTTTAGGATCCCCTTAACTTGTACATATTATATATGGATCGATACGGTCGATCCAAATAACTGACATCTGTGTACCGATCAATTTATTAAAATTGCAGTCGATAATCTCTCGTATGATAAAAAGTTTGACACAGGAAATAAAACTCACCCTGTATAATATTAGAGATAATATTATTTGATACGGAATGTTTTGATAAAAGAATTGTTACTTTAAATTGCTACATATACCATTCAATAATGGAATAATGTCTGAATAAACTAAAATTTTCGTATGATAAAAGTAATTCTTGCAATAATTGTCGATATTGCAAAAAAAAATGTCAAGGCTCTTTGTTAATTATTTCTAAGCTTATTTACAGATTTTCCTACAAGAAAAACATAAACACACAAAGTCACATGATTGGCCACTAAGTAAAAAATTTTCAAAAATTCTCTATTTGATAGCCAATTGTGTGACATAAAGTTTGTTCGTTTTACTCTCCCTAGAATTGCACTTGAAACACGAGATAAATACATTCGGATGTCAAAGAAAGACTTGAGGGATCTGATAAGTGTAGGAAGTGCAAAATGAACAAACCCATCATGTTTATCCGTGTGGTTGGTCATCAATAATGATGTCGTCGATGATGTAATTGAAAGAAACGAACCTCCGATTTGTCCGATTGGTCTACGCGCGATTTCGAGTCCACCTCTCTTCTGCATGTCGGCTCAAAGTCGGAGCATAGAGCGCGACACCGTGCCTCGTGCTGTGTGTCGCGTGTTGCCACATCAGCACCAAATCGAACGAATTTCCAAGCGTGTTTTCGATGTAGATCGCGCTCGTGCCGGGCAACTACTTCGCACGATACGTGGAAAGCGTGAGTGACCGCCTGCTTTTGCCTCTCAGACCGATTACAGTCCAACATGTTAACTTACTCCTGAGTCGTAGCCTCGCGTATTTTTAATACACACCAAGAGGAGCGATAAATTCGCAGAATTTGCAGAACCCGAGTGCAGCTATACATAATTAGATTCGAGAGCGCACGAGCGGAGCACTAATAGAACCGACGAATTAATCGTGAATTTCCCGTTCTTCGGAGAACGTCGTGGAACGGAGTGCATCATGAGCGCACCCCAGGCACCAGTGAAATTGAGAAATGGAGTGGTGAAACAGGTGAGGATCCGCCGCGAATCATGCCGGCCTATTTGCGATGAATTCACGTGTGTTTCGTCAGCGATTCTTGTGACTCTCATTATTGCCGCCGTGCGATGTTGACTTCTTGTCTGCTCGCCCAGCTGGCAGGAAACAGGCTGTAGAACATATGGTTACAAAATCTGAAGTATCATCTTAACGGCATTTTCAGGGTTGTCAGGTCGGTATAAAGGCTCGCCCAGAAATTAATTAAAAAAAAGGAAGCACGATTGCATAATCAAACGTGCGCGTGAATGACAAAACAAATAGTGTGACTAGGAATATGTAAAAACGTGCGCATGCAAAAAAAAGAAAAAAATCTTACATAGAGCAATTGGGAAATTTTCTGTTTTTCATTCAAAAATTCCAGACAAAAACCAAAGATCTGACAACCCTAACAACATTCCACATGCTTTAGCAAGCATTGTATCAAATATTTGTATAATAATAAGAATATTTAATAGGATTTTATTTCACTTTTCCTTTACTTTACCTCTTTTGTCAAATATTTTTGCCAAGAGTATGTTATAACTTAGAAAATGTTCTATGAAAACTATTAACAATATATACATAATAAATATTCTCATTCAAGAAATACAGTGTTAGATATTTTTGGAGATGTACCTAAATTTTCTTAAGATGCAAAACTTTTTTTCCAAAGGTGACATCTGGAGATACTGTTGTTATCCGTGGACAGCCTATGGGAGGTCCTCCACCTGAAGTAACAATTGCTTTGTGTAACATTACTGCTCCAAAATTAGAACGTTGGAAAGGAAATGATAGGTATGTATATAATCATAACATTTAGATATAAATACAAAATTTTTACCTGTAGAGATTCTTTAAAATTATTTCTAAATCCTCTATGTATAATATAAACTATGATTTTAATAATTTTGCAAATAATAATTTAACTCTGAAAATAATAAAATACTAACTTGTACGTGTATATGTCTCTGCAGTATGGATGAGACAAAAGATGAACCGTATGCTTGGGAAGCAAGAGAATTTTTACGTCGGAAGTTGATTGGTCAAGATGTCACTTTTGCTACTGAAAAGTCGGTTAATTCATCTAGAACATATGGAACAGTCTGGTTAGGAAAAGGTACTGTTGCAATAATTACAATAACGAAATTAAGACAAGTTTGTTATATTTAACTGCAATCATCGCTTTGCATTTTAGATAGGAATGGTGAAAATGTGATTGAAACTTTGGTGTCTGAGGGTCTGGTGACTGTTAAAAAGGATAATCGCAATCCTACAGCCGATCAGCAGCGATTGGTTGAATTAGAGAACATTGCGAAAGTTGCAAAGAAAGGAAAATGGTCAGATTCGCCGACCTCCGAACACATACGCGATATCAAATGGACCGTCGATGATCCCCGAAAATTGGTTGAGAAATTCGGCAAGAAACCTGTCAAAGCAGTGATTGAATTTGTATTTGATGGCTCCACTGTTAAAGCATTCCTCTTGCCCGATTTCTACAATATAACACTGATGATTTCGGGTGTTCGTTGTCCTGGCTGGCCCAATGGGCGTCGTGAAAATTCCGTCGGCGATCCTTATGCGGACGAAGCCAGATTCTTTGTGGAATCGCGACTCTTACACAGGGATGTTGAAATAGTGCTGGAATCGGTCAACAATAACAATTTTATCGGCAGCATTATTCATCCTAAAGGCAAGTAATTTATAGTATGTTCAGAATAATTGTCAACAATCAATATACTAAAAATTAGATACTCGTAAAACTATTGAGTTTATGTATCTTGTATTTTTTTATAGGAAATATTGCCGAAATCCTGTTGAGTGAGGGTTTTGCCAAATGTCAGGATTGGTCAATTAGCAATAGTAGAGCTGGCGCGGAGAAATTGTATCTCGCCGAAAAGGCTGCAAAGGAGGCGCGTTTGCGTCTTTGGAAAGACTATAAACCATCCGGTCCACAGATTGAGTTTACCGGCACCATTGTGGAAATCATTAACGCGGACGCGCTTATTATTCGAACGCAGAATGGAGAGAACAAGAAAGTATTTCTGAGCAGTATTCGACCGCCTACTCGTGAGAAGAAGAACATTGAAGATGGCAATAATACTGCTCGATCAAAAGATTTCAGACCTCTTTACGACATACCATGGATGTTGGAAGCGCGAGAATTTTTGCGTGAGAAATTCATCAGGAAGAATGTAAAAGTGGTTGTAGATTATACGCAGCCGGCTAGAGACAACTTTCCGGAAAAGTTGTGCTGCACCGTAACCTTTGGCAAAACGTAAGTAAATTAGAGATTCGCTATTGCTTTCAATGATTTACATAAAAAATTGCTAAGAATTATTAATCGTTTCTGTTTTTTTATCATGTCGACAGAAATATCGCAGAAGCATTGGTCGCTCGAGGTCTTGCAAGAGTTATCAAGTACAGACAGAATGACGATCAGCGTTCCTCTCATTATAATCTCCTGCAGGTCGCTGAAAGCAAAGCGGAAAAATCACAGCACGGACTGCATGCAAAAAAAGACATTCCAGTTCACAGAATAGTGGATCTCTCAAATGATCCTTCAAAAGCGAAAGCATTCTTGACTTCGCTCAAGCGAGCGCAAGGAATTAGAGGAGTTGTTGAATTCGTAACCAGCGGCTCACGTTTGAAACTCTATCTTCCCAAGGAGGATTACGTTATTACATTTGTATTGGCTGGAATAAGAACTCCGCGTTGTCAAAGAACATTGCCTGGTGGCGGAGTAGTAAAAGCTGACGAATATGGCGAGAAAGCACTGGCTTTCACCAAGGAACATTGTTTCCAACGAGATGTAGAGATCAAGATTGAGAATACGGAAACAAAGTTAAGTGGTTTCATTGGCTGGTTAACAGTGAATGACGTCAATATGTCCGTCGCTCTGGTTGAAGAAGGTTTGGCTGAAGTTGTGAATTTCCCAGACTCTGGAGAACTCACGAGGACTCTTAAAGCCGCGGAGGAACGTGCTAAAACAAAAAAACTCAATGTAAGTATATGCAAGTATATACGTTCGATTAATTGGAGATAATAACATAATTGAAATGTAATATTTTACCTTATAGATTTGGAAGAATCGCGTGGAAGCACCAGTGGAAAACGACAAAATCGTGGATGAAAAGGAAGGGCAAGAGCGCAAGATCGATTATCAGAAGGTTGTGATTTCCGAGGTTACTGATGATCTTCACTTTTATGCTCAGTTTGTTGATCAGGGTACCTTGTTGGAGAACATGCTTCTGCAATTGCGTCAAGAGTTAGCTGCTAATCCGCCACTTCCTGGCGCTTACAAACCGACTAGGGGAGATTTAGCGGTCGCGAAATTCAGTGGTGATGATCAGTGGTATCGCGTGAAAACAGAAAAGGTCTCTGGCACTAATGTTAGCGTATTCTATATTGATTACGGTAACAGAGAGACTCTTAATGTTACACGGGTTGCCGATCTACCTGCACGCTTCGCGACTGATAAACCGTATGCCCACGAATATGCCCTCGCGTGCGTAACTCTTCCGAGTGATGTAAGTAACATTTTTGTGTATCATTTTTTTTTTGGAAACATGCACAATTATGCTCAAATAATGTACTTAATTTGCAGACTGATGACAAGAGAGCGGCTATTGATGCATTTAAGGAAGATGTATTGGATAAAATTTTGTTATTAAATGTTGAATATAAGTTAAGCAGCAATGTAATTGCCGTGACATTGATGCACTCGAGCACAAATGAAGACATTGGAAAAGGACTTATCTCTGATGGATTTTTGCACGTTCAAAAGCACCGAGATAGGAGGCTCGTTAAATTGGTTAGTCGACTTTATCTTTGTGGTTTAATTTAATCTATATTGATAAGAATTATTATAAGAATACTATAGTTACAAATTATTTATATATTTACAAATATATTACAATTATTATATTTACATAATTGTGTATACTAATTTACAGATTGAGGAATACAAGAAGGCTGAGGAAGATGCGAAGCACAACCATCGCAATATTTGGATGTACGGAGATGTAAGGCCGGAGGATGACGACAAAGAGTTTGGGTTGTAATTGATATAAATGCTCAAATATGGAGAAAGCATTATTGATGGGGAAGAAAAGGACAGATCATGTTATAAAAACAAAAAAAACAAAAAAAAAGAAAAAAATAGGTATATAATAGGTATATGATACTATGTATGCTGCATAGGTAAAAATAAGAATAATGAATGTCGATACGGGAATTACAACGCGTTAGTCGCAAATTGCAATTATATATCTCAATATATAAAAAAGGATTGTACATAACAATTTTATTAATTTCTGTAATACAATAAACAAAGTGCGCATGCAGATAATCTTTGAAGGAATCGTTATGCAATCGTTGACGTCACATTGTATTCTCATCGACATAAAGATTCGTTATTAACTGATGCTGCAAATATAAATTGTTTGAGGATCCAATATTTTCCATCCATATAAAATTTTCAATGTGCAATTCAATACATTAGATACGTTCAATCATGTTAGATATATTAATTACTTGCTTTTCCTATATAAAACTATAAATAATCATGTTTAACTAATGTGCGCGTGCTACTCTTTTGAAATTTTTATATGCAAAGATGATGATTTTATATAGCTGTAGAATGTTTGTAATCGCAAATATAATTGAGCACTGATAGGTTGACAAAAATAGGAAAAATTCATATCAGCAGAATATCAGAATATCAGCAAAATATTTTCAATTAAAACGACATTTGATATAGTCATCTGAGAAATAACGGTTTTCAACTTTCAAATGACATGTTGTGTATGCGAGTGTTGTGTGCGTGCACGCGCGCGCGCTCGCAGATTCAATATAACACAAATACATAAAAAATGGAGATATAATAATCCGAAGGAAAGATACTGTACAATTATACCACCTTTCTCTAGTGTCTCTTTCAAGTAAATTTCACGTATATGTATCGCATTATATACATAAACGAGTTTGATATTAATGTACTTACAAGAAATTATTTATGCAGATGTCCTACAAATCAATCTTACACAAATTGCAGTACAAGAATATGAAAATTAAGTGTTTAAAATACTTAAAATACAAATGTTATCTATTGTATATTCCGGTAAAATAATTTGCTGTGGCACAAAGAATATATATAAAGAATATATTACTAGAATATATTCTTTACAATTTATTTACAATATATATTACAATATATATTGCAAGAATATATATTATTTTCTGTGCACAATATTTTTATTTTACCGGAATTATATATATTACATTATGTATTACCTCTTTAATCTGCCATCTGCAATATACTATTGGTTAACATAATCTTTTTAAACATTTTATAGACTTATGATTATAGATTTTTATTTGCGATATTTTGTTCACTTTATCATTGCTTTCTCTTTGATTTTATTTTGTAAATAAAATCCTGTTGGATACACTATATACATTGTATACATTGTAGGACCAAAACAAAACAAAAACTTGTTTGAATTATTTTAGGGATATTGCGATATTTAAGATCCGAGATACAGGAATTTTAGTTCTCTCACTCAATTATCTGACTCTTTTAGATTACCGTTATGTAATAACGATAATAGCATACATTTCAAATACACGATTTTTGTGTGTTTCTGCAATAATAGTATATTGAATAATCACAGAGAGCATAATAACTATGTTATAGAAATGTCCGAAACGATGATCAAGAGATTTGAATAAATATGAAAGAAGAATGTTTTCCATTATCTTAAATGCAGTAAATTTCGTCACATCCCATAATATTACTTGCACAATGAAAATATAATATCAAAATTGAATTTACATTCTTTGCAAATTTATTTTAAATTAATGCCATGTATGTAGCTCAAGTTCAAATTCAAAAATATTTCATCATTTATTTGTATATGATTATATATGATATTTTCCTTATATAAAGTATTTTACTTAATACATGGATTATTTCAATTATTAAAGAATAAATTGAATAAAATTTTATTATAAAATATTTTAATAATTAGTGTCAAAAAATGTTGATGTATTATTATTAACTTGAATTATTGTCACTAGAACATACTACATGTTTAATCACACTTCCGTCCCAAGAACATGAAAATAAGTCATCTTTGTACCATGCGAGTCCTTGTACGAAATCACTATGGCTGTTATTCTCGAATATAGGTAGCATCTCTCTATAGGTATCAAATACTTTCACAAATGTGTCATCGGAGCAACATGCTAATTGTTCTTTTCTACAAAAATGGAAGAATATCGTTATTAAATTCGTTACTATTGAGAGATGTTAAATTTTCCTAAGTCTTAATAAAAATTGTTTTTTATAAACTGTTATAGAATTGTGTAAATCGATATTTATAGTAAATTCTTACCTCTCCGGATTTGGATTAAATAATAACTTATGTATGCCTCTGTTAGATTCAACTGATTCATATAATGGATTCTCTGTTTGTCTCACATCAATTAATGCAATGCTACCATCAGCTGCACCCACTGCTATAAGATGATCCGAAACAGTATTCCAAGTTACTGCTAATAAGTGGCAATCGTGTCTCTTGAAGATACCTAAAAAAACAAAAAAAAATGATGTAAATATGAAGCAAATTGTGGAATAAAGTAAATATAAACAACGAATTTATCGTTGTTTTGTTTAAAAATCTAGTGATAAATACAATGTGCTGGTTTGGCCCGTCTAATATCCCATAGTAATGATTCACCATCTAAAGAAGTGGATATAAATTCGGAGCTACACATAGGCTTTACATCCGTACTGGTAATAATATCTGTATGTGCAAAATTATATGAATATGTTGCTACTAAATCTTCAATGTCCCAGACTTTCAAACTGCAATAAATATAAGATTAATATTCCTTCTTTATTTCACTGGCAGGATTCACTATAACATGTACTTTAAAATATCTTACCAACAATCCATTCCTCCAGTGACAATATTTCTTTTATTAGAAAATCCAGATACTGTCAAAATACTATTGTCATGCTGGCAAGCGCGTTCAAGAAATTGAAATTCAGACTGTTCGTTTGTTAGTTGAACTATTTCAGTGATTTGCACTGCACCGCTATCTTCTACAACAACAAATTTGTTATGTCCTAGGTAAACAGCATCGCAAATGCCATTGTTCATTTGCTGCGTTATAACAGCCTTGTCCCTAGCAAAATCTGAGATGTCATTATAATGCCAGATAGTACCAGTCCAATACAGGTCATCCATGTTAGTGCCTCCAAGAAGAGCATTATGTTCTGCAACAAAAATCGAGATATATGTAAATAGGCTGAGAGATGTCTAGATATTAATCTGCATGTAATTCTTTACCATCATAAATTAAGAGAAATTGCAGATTCTTATTAACGACAGATGACCGATCTGAGAATAACATGTTTCTAAAAGTATCCCCGTTTATATTAGGAATATTCCAATTCTCCATCGTATTGTTCGCGATATCGTTTTTTTCAAATCACAAGAGCAGCAAAAACAGAAGAATTTTAATTTACAGCAATTTTTAGTGCAATACAGTGCAATTCAGTGCAATATCTATCAATTATCTTTTCTTTTCTGTATTCTAACATTAAATCTCGAAAGACTAGTGTTAGGTTAGATTAGGTTATGGCTACACATGGCATAATTACGCGCACCATATGTTTTTATTCTGCGCATGCGTCGCTAGAATATGAATGAAGAAAACTGAGAATTGGAGTATATTTTTTTTTATATCCAGATGCTGCGATGATTTTTTAAATTAAAAGAGGTCAAAATGTATGAGAAAAATTTTAAAAATTCGCGCCGAAAGAAAATCTTATCGCATCACCTCTTATCAAATCACGTCGCTTAATATCGAATCGATCTATCAGTGTTCGGGGAATTTAAATGTCAATTAGTAAGTCATTAGTTTTAATTCGATTTGCTTCTCATTGAAATATTTCCTCGATATCAGTCTATCAGAGCTCAAATCTTCGATTGTTAAGCTATCAATTAGTGATTTATTTATTAATTCACCTCTCATCGAAATATCTTTTCACTCAGAATGATAATAATTTTTTAATCTAATCATTATAGTTACGTTACACATTTTTTGTCGAAATATGAGTCTCTTGATGACTAACTCGTGATAAATTTCCTGAAGATATATCGAAACCTAAAGCATATATGAATAAGTAATAGAATAGTGATAGAAATATAAATCAGTAGAGATTGTAAATATAAGTATGGAAAATGCAATTAAACGAACAGATTTATAATCTGATTGCTTCGAATAAAATTGAAATTAAAATTAAAGTATCGCTCTTTTTTTAATTACAAAATGTTACATATATAGAATAAATGAAGCTATAAATAATAATCCTAAAAAGAATTTAAAAAACCAGTTCTTATTTTAGTTTATAATTAGAGAGATATGCAATGCGTTGTCACTATTATATCGTATTTACATTTGAATTTTTTTTTGTTTTTTTTTTTATTAAATTTCCTATAAATACTTCAATTTATATTTATCTTTCCGACCGCCTGATCGGGCAGGCCTGGTGCATAGGCCAAAGGTACAATTAAAATGCGAATCGGCCGCGTTACCGACTGCGACGTGACGTAACGCGGCCTCTGCGCCTCGGACAATATCCGTCGTGACGCATGCGTATTGAGCGTCAGCCGCGAATCAGAATCAGTCCAACGGAATCTCAGAAAAGATACGACACGAAACGATACGACGCGAGACGACACGACATATACGGCCGACGCAGCCGAGCGGAGAATCGCGACGAGAGGAGCGACAAAGTAAAGCCTGTCAATACGCGAGGCCGAAACGCGTCGACCACCGTTGGCGCTTCGACAGACAGGAGGAGGAGGTGGTGGTGGTGGAAGAAGAGAAGACACCAACAACGCCGTGACTCGTCGTTCGTCGTAAAGTTCGTCTTGGTCCGCCAGTCAGGATGTCATCCAAGCCCGTGGAAAAGCCCGAGCAAGTTTTAATTATCGAGCCGCAGAGCGAGCTCCGATTCAGAGGTACGCTGCGAAAAAAAAAAAAAAAAGAAACGCGGCGGGGAATCATCCTCGACTGCGTCGTATATACTTTTTTTTTTTACTCCTTTCTTCCCTCCTTTCCTTTTCCCCGTCTTTACGGGCCGAACTCGCATCGCAGCTACGAGTCGCGCGTCAAGCCGCGCGAGGAGCTCGCATTTCCAGCGCGACGAGAACTTGCACACGGAGCGGGTGCTCGGCTTGACGTCGTCAAGATGACGTAAGGCCGATTTGTCTCGCACGCGCGGTCGCTCGCTCTCGCTGGCTCGATCGCTTTCCTCGACACAGCGCGACGGAATGCGCGTTATAGCGCGTACTCGTGCGTGCATCCGGGGTCGCGCATCGTGCTCCTCGACGAGAAACGTGCAATGTCGCTAACTCATACCTAACCCTATCTGTCCGTACGTCAATTTGCTGTCAGAGCCGCGCGAGAGAAAGAAAGAGAGATAAAGAGAGCGAGACCCGCTCGTTTCTCGGCGCCGATGTTCCGATTCCTTCGTCCCCGTTCCTCCTTTCGAGAAAGGATTTCGACGGATCTGGCTGTACGTGTTCGACGAAACGGGCGAATAAATAGCAGAATGGTGGCTCTCGCGCCCTCTCTCTCTCTCTCTCTCTCTCACGGTTTCCGCGAGCAGATGCGAAAATTTTCTCTTTTCCTTTTTCACGACGAGGGGAAGATCGGGAAACGGATCGGTTTGAAAAACCGATGGGATCACGCGAGTGCCATCGATCGCTGCTATGGTCTACATTGTCCCGATACCTTTCACCGACGATTATTAATCGTCGATACGAGGAAAACCTATTTATTGAATTTATACCACTGCTCCACTTAGCTCCGCTATACGCGCCACTAATCCATAAGGGCTTCGTTTATTTATGCCTTGTAACGGGAAGCGCCTGTAATAGACCGCGACTTCTCTTATAGTGCCCAGTCTCTTTCACAATTTTCCGCGCGATCTCCAAGTCGCTTTACTACGAAATTCCAACAATGTCGCGTCCACCTATGCACGTAAAATTCGTCCGCGCGTCACGTGCTCTTTTCAGAAACAATAATTCCGCGTAAAGCGAGATATTTGCATACGCAAATTTCCTCGAGATTCGCAAAATGCACGTACATGTAGTTTCGCATGTAGTTTCATCTGGAAAAATGTTTACAGGAATGTATGTTTCATGCTTCTCTACTATAATTTGTCGCTAAAAAGATAAGAGTATCATTAATTATGCTTAAATCGAACGATGTTATGTCCTTCGACTATGACCGGTGCGCGCTATATGTACGTTTATAAGAGACAAATACACTTTAGTGTCGATTGCACACGGCATACCTAGAAGAATCGACGAACGAACGTTATCGAGATTAAAAAAATGCATTAGAATTGAAAATAAGATATAATCGTATGTAAAATTCGTTTAATATATGTCGAGTGTGCTTTTTCTCTTTGTATTTTCCTCTGTACTTTTTCCTTCTATATATCGAATTTACATGCAGCTTTTCTACATGTGACACTTGTGACAAAGGATAATCAGTAACGCTAAAGTTTATAATAATGTAAGCTAGTAACTGATTTTCATAGTCATTGAGCTATTCTATTATTTTCTGATTGACACTTGTCACGTCGTAAATAATATATTTATATTGTTCTTAGATTTCTGATTTTTATTTCTCACTGTTTTGTTATGCACATATATATATATATATATATATCTTATAAAAAAACGTTGTTCAATAACTATAAAATGATTAATAATATTGATTAATGAATAACTATGAAATGACTTGAATTATTACAGAACTTTGATTATTACAATAATTGATTAATATAATAGTGCATAATCTTCTTTAGCAGTACATTTATTAAATCTACATAAACATAATATGAGTGTGTGTTGTGAATGTACACACACACACACACACACACACATATATTTATTTATTTATTAAATGCATTAAATATATGATGTTCTTGAAAAAAAAGACACTTCAAAGAAATAAACTATTAATTTTAATAATATATCAAAATGATGAATATTATATAAATTGTGAGAAAATATGATATTCATCAAATATATACTGATTATCCATTTATATTATTTTATACTTGCTGCTGATGTTCCAGAATAGTCTCCCCTTTTTAGCATTTGTTATTGATTTATTGTGGTATTTTTGTACTCTATTAATATATATAATTTTTATTAATATATATAAATATAAAAAGAAATAAAAAATTTCTCTTTTTGTCTCTGAATTTAGTTAATATAATATGGCTCTATATCTGCTTTAATTAAATTTGTTTATCATTTATTTTGTTACAGGCCCTTTTACAGGAGGTCCAGTCACATCGTACATAAAATTAATTAATCCAACGAATAAAAAAGTATATTTTAAGATAAAGACAACTGTTCCAAAGAGATACTGTGTACGTCCAAATTCTGGAGTCCTCAAGCCAAAGGATGTCATTGAAATAGCAGGTCAGTCTAGTCACAAAAAAAATTTGAATATATTTTTATATCAAAGAATCTATTTTTATCTGTCAAAGACTCTCCTAATGCCTTAGCTAATTATATAAAGTCTATTATTTACACTTACACTAAAATTTAAAAAATTTATTTTATAATCCAATATCAAATCGTTTTATTACAGTATGCTTACAACCGTATGATTTTGATCCGTCGGAGAAAAACAAACACAAATTTATGGTGCAAACCGTAATAGCACCAGATGATGATGATGATGAATATCCAGTTGATGTAGTAAGTGGATATTACTAACGTGATATTATAATATTATTAGTTAACAAAGTAAAGTATGTACCATGATTGAAACTGTTTTTAAAATGTTTCTCTACAATTTTAATTGTAAAATTTATTTATTTATTATAATATATTCATTGTAATAAATCATGTACATTGATCTTTAAAGTGGAAGGATATAAATCCGGATCAGTTAATGGATTCTAAACTGAAATGCGTCTTTGAAAATCCCGTGACTAGTACTACTTCTACGGCTAAAACGACTGCAACTACTACGACAACTAAGCCAGATTCTAATGCGACTAACGGAAAGAATAAGACAGTTGGCGATTCAGTCAAATCGTCACCAAAGGTGAGATGTAATTATATGTATTATGTTATATACAAAATTGTGCAACAACGATTTATTAGATCTTGAATTAATCTGTGAATAATAATTCTTTTCAGGTACTTGGTGAGGCAGAGGAGAAGTTGTTAAAGGCTGCACAAGAGGTTAATCAGCTTAGGGTAGAAGAAAGCACGCTTAGGCAGGAGAATCTTCAACTTAGGGTAAATATCAACGATTAAATCAATAACTACGTTTAATAAAAATAATAATTATGTTTAATTATGTATAATTATGTTTAATTAAGTAATAATTATGTTTAAATATAGATTTTTACATTCTAGTTTTGTTGATCTGTATAAAACAAATTTATCAAATTTTAGATATAATAGCTAAATTCGGCCGATTTACTTAAATTTTACCAATATTAAAAATAGAAATGTTAAAGTTGGCGATGTTCTGCTTTTTCAAAGATAGAATTGCTTTAATAAATAATTTCTCTTCCTTCCTCGATATAAAATTTAATGAAAACATTCTCCATTTATCTGATATTATCTGCTTTAAGAAAAAAAATTTACGAAATTAACCATAAGTTTCTATGTTATTATTTTAAAAATCGTTTACTTCGAGAAATCTGTCAATAATGTGATTGTATTTGTTTGCTCGCAGGAAGATTTAATGAAGTGGCGAAATGTAGCGTTGGGCAACGACGGCAACCTTGCAGCAGCTAGAGTTCTAACCTCGCAGAGCAATAGCCAGTTATCTCCGACATCAACTAGTGTCCTCATCGCCATTGCCATGGTTATAGTCGGTTATTTGCTGGGAAAACTAATCTGAACAACTTTTATCTTATTGTATACCTCAGTGTATCCCCACCGCCCCCAAGTTTTTTTAGCCTGTCTTCTGCCGTCACATGTCATCGTTCGATCGCAGACACAGACTTCAAACATCGCGTTACTCGAATGTTCATAATAAATGCTATAAACATGAACGGTAGTGGTGTACATTAATAGAGCTGCTCGTTACGGGTGTGTGCTTAACCTGATAATATTAGATTAAAATTTTTTCATTTGTCTTTCTGTTTTTTTTTTTAAGAAATAAATTTGATTAAAGAACGGCTAAATAACGCTCGGTTTTGTATTTATTACAGTTACGTTTTCGTTCGTGTGTTTTTTGTAAGGGGATTTTCTCTTTGTAACTTACGCCTGCCTTTGAAACAGGAATAAAATGCACTCTTGCAAGTAACGAATAACAATTTTATAGTTACAAAATATTTAAAATCGTTATTTGTTATTTGTATCGTTTTAAAACCGCTGGGATTATAAGTTCTTTTTCGCTAATTGATTCTTTTTCGAATTTGTAAACCACTCATTCGGAATAAGCCGGGCTATACTAGTGCAAAAGATCACACACGAACGAGTGAAGGTGCTATTACTGTCACATAAAATAGCATCTTTCTTTATATATATATATGACTCTTTCACTACATGTATCTTGTACAACTTGGGAACCAGAAAGTGTCGAACCGTTGCTGCTTCTTCGCTCAGTTCGGTATCAAGCACTATTCTTATTCCTCCGTTGCGCATGTACTGTGTCCATTTGAAAATACATAGTCGGGGTCGGAGGGGAAGAAGGGGTTATCAGAGGCGGGCCTGGCTGATGAAGAGTAGTGGTTCATGATTCAACAATTGGTTGTGTTGGTCGCTGTGTAATCGCCAGCATTGGCTATATTAAATGAAAACAAAAAAAAAAGAAAAACACAACCGTTAAAATGCATTGAATGAATTTACTTGACGCTTCAGAGAAAGTGTACTTTTTATTTCTTTATGTTTGTCTTACGAAAATAACGAATAAAGATATGTCTCGGATATCACAAATGGAGAAGGGTTTTGAATTATGCACCTCTCTGCTTTAGCTATCGTTTGAGTTAAGTTACGGTGTATGATGATTTTAAGGCTAATATTACATTTGTCGTACGATAAATTTTCTAAGCACATTGATTGGCTGCGAGATAGAAAATTTCTAAAGATTCAAAAAATTATTATTCCGCAGCCAATCAATATGCTTAAAAAATTTGTCGTACGACAAATGTAATATTAGCCTAAGAGTGTATTCGGGAAGCACGCTTTTAGCGCGTAGAGTGACTTCCCCAGTGCGATTTATAAACATGGTATTATTTGTCAAGAAGTCCACGGAAGAAGACGAGTCGATCGGATCAGTCGAGTTTCAGAATTCGCGAGTGATGGATTGATCGCAGGTTGTTACGTTTAAAGGTACTATTGTTGAGCATAATACTTATCACACACAGCTATAGAAATATTTATATAACTGTGCCTTAGAACTAGAGGCAATATAGCGTATAACACGATTTCAAATTTACCGGCTTCCTCTATCGCTCCGAGAATTTTTTTTTACATCTCCAACTTAGTCTTTGATAATCTTTTTAGCAAACTACGGACTACGGATCCCGTGTTTTGCACGGTTGTAATATACAATACACATACATAAGAAAACATATATGTATAAGAAAACGTTTTATTAAACGCGTGTTGTAAGCGCGTTCATCGCGTGCAATTTTCATTAGTTGGGAGCGCGCGTTAATAGTTCAAGAGCGTTGTCGACCAATATGTATATTTATATCGGTGTGAACTTCCATCGCTGTACGAGTTTCTGATTCAAGAAAAGGCGAATATATATATTTTTCTTTCTCTCTCTCTCTCTCAATAGTATTGTTTTCAATTTCGATATTCTTGTTATGTTTCGTGACAAGGACTCAGCGACTCTTACAGCGGAAGAATGATCTTAGATTTTGAATCGTATAAAATTCGAGCTGTATCTCTCCTTATACATATATACAGGGTGTTCCTAAATTCGTGATAAATATTTTAATGACAAATTATTTGTAACATTTTAAGACGAAAATTCTAATACGAAAATGTCGAGGTTTTTAATAGTTTTCAAATGGAAAAAGTTTAAAGATCACAATTTTTAATGAAATTCTTAAATATTTTTACAATAATTTCACCAATATCAAAAGTATTCGATTCATGGAAGCATCTTTATTATTAGCCATTTTGCCACCCCTGAGCGCGAAATTTTAGCCCTGTCATTCGTGATCTTGAAACCTTTCGTATTTTAAAACTATTATAGCCTCAACATTTTCGTATTAGAATTTTCGTCTTAAAATGTACAAAGAATTTGTCATTAAAATATTTATCGCGAATTTAGGAACACTCTGTATATATATATATTTTACATGTACATCCCGTGTATTAATGATCGAGTTAATTAACTCGAGTCTGATATATGTCGTGTTTTTGTAAAACAGAATATTGTAACATGTATGAATTTGAAACATATGATATATATATATGTATATTCGCCTAAGAGAGGCGAATGCACGTTTCTCACCTCGTGCACCAAAGACACTCTCCATATTCCGTAGAAAATAATTAGTATGCAATACATATAATATAAATATTTCTTATATATATACATATACTACGTTAGAGATTTTATTACAGATATCAAAAGAGAATTTGTCGAATATGATCTACACATACGATTGTTATACGTATAATTATATATGATTACACCGAAAGTTTTGCTTTATGCGTGACTAAATCGTCACGTGCGACTAATCTATTAACAGCGATTTCGTTAACACTCGTGTTTGAATAAAAATATTCCATTAAAGAATATATTGTATATAGATCTTCTGATATATGTTTCGAAACCAACATGTAGATATACAATTATTCCTTCAATTACATTTTCAAATGATTATATTAAAATTGTTGATCTAAGACCTAAAATCTAAAATTGATATCGAAATTCTTAAGCGGTCGTCATTGAAAAACATTTTATCCGATACACGAAGAATTCAAAGGCTTAAACATAAAAAAGACAATCTAATGTTCGCGCGATATTTCGCGATAAATTCTTTTAAAAGCAAGAATATGATATATTTATGTCAGGTGGCTGTTTGGATGACCTTTTTTCACAGAGATAGATACGTTATATTTCCTGACTCATCTTTATATTATTGATGTATTTTTCCGACCTATCGACCATTTGAATGTAATGCGTGTATAAGAATCCTAAATATTAGATTAACGTTTAATTAAATATTAATAGATATAACTATATCTTTCAATGTAAAAAGTTAGTATATTAAAAGATAAAATATAAATTGCACGGACAAAATTGAACGAAGGAGAGAATGAAGAGACATTCATTGACAAGATAAAAAATACCGAGAAACAATTCGAGCAAGCACCTTCATGACGCGAAACAGTTTCCGAAGGGGGTAGTATCTACTAAAAGAGAGAGAGAGAGAGAGAGAGAAGGAGGGAGGGAGAGAAGGAGGGAGGGAGGGAGAAAAAGCGCGTAGGTAGATCCAAACTAGAGTAGGTCAACTCATAACCAGACCGCAATCTACGATGTCTCTCTACGCGTCTGTATTTTCGGTCATATCGAGGGAGGTGGGTACCCACCCCCGTTGCGGTAAAAACGTCAAAATATAAAGTTTTCAAATGTAGGACGTTATCGTGAATCGGCCAGCGGAGGTGAGTCCTTTTCTTACGTTCTCCGTTCGATACTTACGTCATCGGTATAACTGAATCTTTACTTAACGTTTACGTCAAATATTTTCTCCGCTAATTGTGTTGTATTTGCGCTTGATTGAAATTTTTAATAGTAATGTTTCGCTAAAAGTCATGTTAAATACCACAGACATTGCGAGTGATATAACGTAACTTTAAATAAAAATTTTCGTAATAGCTCATTTAATGTCGGAAAATAATACTAAATTAGATCTATTGCACAGAAAATTGCTACAATATTTTGTGATAATATGTTTCAAACATTTGCTTTACATTTCGAAAAAAGGGAATTGCAGACTTTTTCCACAATAGCATTCTTCAGATATGGTAAATCGTCTCAATGAAGGGGTGACAATGTAAATTCAGATAGAAATTTTTATAAGAGATCACTTGAGCGCTAAACGTATCGTTCATTCTTGATACTCATCATATTCGTATTATGATGTCGTGCAAACTATACTTATTACAGATTTTTACGTCTACTGTTTAATTCTGTATAAAAGTGATCATGGCCGAAGGTGTCGTATTCACCATACGATTCGAGGTCGCAAAGAGCCTACTGTAATGCAAAGCAAAGGTAGACGACTGGTGGGTCTCACTGATTTTCATATAGAAAAGTTTCTGCGAGACGCGTTCCCACGACACACATGCTCTCTCTCCCTCCTCGATGACCGATGACTGATGACGCTGGATACCGAGAGACGTTCGGCTGCGAACTAAACTCAGACACGAGACGACTTCTTCGGCTACACCGTGCGGGTAAATCGGGTATATATGGGAGAAGGGGGGAAGAATGGAGGCGGTGGCGGCGATGGTGGCGGTGATGGTGGTGGCGGAACGACGGATGCAGCGCAGAGCAGCCTGATCAGGGTGGCGGCGGCAGTAGCGGCTGGCTATTGATTTCAAGGGCTTCCTTAGCCCCCCGCCTTGCCGCTGAGTGCCCGACGGTTCCAGGCCGCCCGGAAGGGCTCGCGGTGCCCGCGACTAAAATTGTTCGTCCCTTTCCCCGCGCGAAATAATTGAGGGAGAATCTCTGGACGTAGAGAGAAATTACCCCGCGAGCTACGGCGACTCGCGAAAATGCCCGAGTTAATCGATTCGATGGGTGAAATCGACAATTTTCAATCGTAGACCCTCTACGTGGGGTTTCGATAAAGAGAGAGAAAACGAGAGGGAAAGAGAGATATCGAAAGACTATGGAATTTAGAACGTCACGAGAATGTTACTCGAAGGTTTACGAATAAATGGGCATACTGCGCGAAAATGTAGCACGCTCGAGGAAGGGTTGAGGTAAGGTCGCGCGAGAGGGGGTGCGTCCACCCGCCCCCGGCAGCGGCGGGCACGCGCCTCCGCGCGTTCTACGGCACTGCGCGAGTCGGGCCGAGCACAGACGCGGATCGCGGGGTGAGCCGTCGCTCGCCATACGTCGAACTGGGTGCCCCGCGTTGGGGCGTCTCCTGGCATCAGCGGGCATCGGTGTCGTGCAGTCGATCAGGGGACGAGCACCGTCTTCTGCGAGTGCCCGTGCGTGTAATCGTCGCGAGAAAGAGCGTGAGAGAGCGACGAGGAGGCGAGAAAGAGAGAGGGAGAGAGAGAGCGCGAGCGAGAGAGAGAGAGAGAGAGAGAGAGAGAGAGAGAGAGAGAGAAAGAGAGAGTGCGTGCGTTCTGTGCGTTCGTTCGTTTTTTTCCTTTTTTTTTCGTTTCGTGTTTCCCGTGTCGCGCAAACACGGTGCGATCGGGCGCCAGCAGCAGCACCAGCAGCAACCAGCACGCCGAAAAAACGGAGCGCACGCCGAGGGGCGCGACGACGATGACACTGCGACGATGTCACTCGGTGTGGTAGCGCGATCACGGTGGTGCCATAGCGTGGTCGTCGTTACGCGGGTCAGCAGCAGCAGCAGCAGCAGCAGCAACAGCAGCAGCAGCAGTAGCAATAGCAGCAGCAGCAGTGCGGGCGTCGGCGTCGTCGTCGTCGGGTGTGCACGCGATAGGACGGGCAAAGAGGAGATGGTGTCCTCTCCGGATCGTATAGAGGTGAAAAGTGACTACTGCCCGTCGTTGTCGTCAGTTTACGCTAACGCTAACGTCGCTCGTGGTGCTGCCGCCGCCGTCGTCGTCGTCGTCGCCGCCGCCGCCGCCGCCGCCGTCACCGCCGCCGTTGTCGTCGCGTTCTCCGCGTACAGCATCGTCGACGTCATCATAACTGCCACCGTCGTGGGTACCGCCAGTCCTGCCACTGCCACTACTGCCGTTTTCGACGCGAGTACGATGGTCGTCCGCGCTGCCAACGAGGCTTCCATCGCGACGGTCTAACCCCGTAAGGGTGAGTCTCATCATCCCCGACCTGTCTCTTTCTTCCCTCCTGGACGATTACGAACCTCGTTCTCGATGATGATCGAGAGCGAGATAAAGATGAGGGTGCGAGAAACTGGAAAAAAGTCGAGTAACATAGAGAATGGCGTGTAGAACGAGAAAGAAGGGAGAAAATAATGAGGGGAGGGAGATGGAGAGAGAGAAAGAGAGAGAGGAAGGGAGAAAGGGAGACAGAGAGAGAGAAAGCAAGGGTGGAATTTCCTCGCGTTTGTTCGCTCGCTCGCTTCTCTAAGCTTTGTTTCTTCCTTCTTTTCCCTTGCTTCTCTCGCCCCAGGTCGTTCTCTTGCTCGCGTCATGATTGCTGTGCCCCGGCGGCCAGTCGCCTCCACATAACTTTCGTCAATCGATAATACAAGACGTCCGCAACGTCGTGCGGCGCTCGCAAGATCGGGTTAGGAACAGCGAGATTTCTACCCTCGTGTTCTCGCGCGAGGCAACGAAAACGACGATGTCGAAGGGAAATGCGCGAGAGGCTGTCCAGGCTATTATCATCGTTCGAGCGCGTTCGAGTCGACTCGAGCGGGCGAGCCATCGAGGGTTGCGTTCGACTCGCGGACAGACGGACGGCCAAACGGACGGACGGACGGACGGACGGTGAGCACGAACGCACCTTCGCTTACCCTCTTGGTACTCGATATCGTACGTCTTGCATTTTCCTTTTTCCTTTTGCCGTCCCCTAAGCTCGACAGGAATATCCTCTCGAGATACGATATTCGTAAGATAAGGCTTTTCATTTATAATTTTAATCTCTTCGTTTTCAATAATCGTTGTAATTTAGTTTGCAAAAATAGAAATAAATTAATGTTTCTCGTTTCAACACATAAAAATCTATTATCTGCTTATGTAAAATATATGTTTCCTCAATGAAAGTGTCTTGGGCACCAATGGCTTTCCAAATAAAAAGCGAATACATAAAGAGGTATTTCTTTCGTCGTTCAATTTCGAAGCGAATTTTATTTTAACAGGATTTCAATTTGAGCTGCACAGGTATACCTGTACCGAGCAAAAATCGACTCTATGAATTTATTAAAGAATCTGGTCGTGAAATATTCGTTTCAGAGCGCACATCCCGCGAAGAGAAAATAGCTGAAAATTTCTGCGTGTGTGGATCGCATTTTCTACGGAATGAATGTTGGCGATCGTGTTACCCGGATACGATGCGTCCCAGTAAAACGGTGCAGCACCGAGTGAGAGAGAGAAAGAAAGAGAGAGAAAGAGAGAGAGAGAGAGGAGGAACTCCACCCGGCGCGACGCGTCGCGACGCCGAGGTTCTACATCGCTACATTCGCGAATCACGTTCTCGTCGCTCGCGTGACTCCCTTCGATGTTGCTTAATGAGATTCGGGATACGAAGAAATCTCGAAATTCCGCGAACGAACACCGTGTGGTTGCCCCAGGTGCGAGGATCCATTTTTAACCCGCAGCTTAGACTCGGTAACTTGTTAGATTTCAGGCTAATGATCGTATCATGGCGTTCTTATTATAGGACGAATCTATAGAATGTCCTAGAATCGGCCGACAATCGATATATCTTGTCGGAGTCAATCTTTCCTTCGAGCGAAAATGTTGGAAGACGTCATAACTTTCCACGATCTTTCGATTTTTAGCGTTCGATATCTCAGCAGTTAAGTCGAGAAATCTAATCAAAATTTTGTCGAAATAAAAACATCGCTTCATTTAAAATTGAACGACGATTGAATAAACCTGACAGCTATAATGCTAGACGCTTTCGATCAGTTTTGACACAGTTTTGATCTGTGCGGTAAGTAACGTTTAAAATTTAATCCTTATGCCGTATCGCGCGCCAGGAAAAAATCTCGTAGAATATTTTATTTCAAAGAAATGTTCGTCAATTTTTAAAAATATATCCGCGACTCTTTGAAAAGGGAGATGCGTTCGTTCCCACACAAGTATCCCCAAAAATATATATTCATTCATACACCTTAAAAAATGTATAACGACTCCTTACTCGGCCATCCTCCCGCGCATGTCGAGAGTCCCGCGAAAAATTATTAATTTAACACGCCCCAGCGAGGAATTCCCGTCCTTTATTTTATTTGCGGTACGTGTCACCGCGTTTTGTCGCGTTTCACCTTTGAAAAACTTTCCGGCCGATGCACCAGCAAAGGACTGTTCTTTGCGCATTAGCGACGCGTTTTTCCGAATAACGTGTATATCTTCGCGATGACGAAACGAAATAATAACAGGGGAGGAAGGGAGGGAGGAAGAGGGAGGCGTGATGGATAAACTAATGACGCGCGGAGACGTTAATCCCGTTAGTCATGTCGGCGGCTTGGCTCTCGCTACTTGAGATGGGCTACTGAAATACCGATGCACTCGGCTTTCGTTCATCAATACGGGATTACGCGGCGCATGTATGCGCCGTACATACGTGCAAATGCACACATCTTCGCTTGATGCATCATACGCGTAACGAGGGTGTATACCGAACGTATATACGTAGCCCTTATGTGGGGAGTGTAACTTTGCTACATCGAATGAGAGAAGATCGCGATTACTTTCCTTATGATTAGATGATCGGTAATTTATTTTTTATAAAATATATCTTATAAAATACAATATAAATCAATAACAAGTCCGTGTTTCGCGGCATAATTATTGCCCAATGCAGCAAGGCTAATTAATAATTATCGCGCGTAGCCTCGTTTCATGTGTGGTTTGTGCATTATGAAGGAATCGCGGTTGAAACGCGGAAGCGAGGGCACTATTTTGTAAAGCTTGCTTGTCTAGAGATTATATTCATATTACTTGCATTATATTTATATTATTGATATAATAATATAAATTATACATTTAAAACAAAGAGACAAACAAAGAGACTATTTCATTCCCCAAAAAAAATTTTTTTTTTCATAACAAAACTGTTTATATTCTATTCTTGCCTAACTTATGACTGGACATATCTACTTCCTACTCTCTAAAAATGAATCAGTGTATTATCACTGTAATCAGTGCTGTACTTATAACTGCTTGTAATCAGTATTTACTGTTTTTCAGTGATAATACACTGATTCACTCTAGTGAAAGTAGTATATATACTACTTTCACTAGAGTGAGTCAGTGTATTATCACTGAAAAACAGTAAATACTCACTGATTACAAGCACTGATTATAAGTATAGCACTGATTACAGTGATAATACACTGATTCACTTTTAGAGAGTACGTGCAGACGTATTTCTCGGAGATCCTAATTACAACCAGTGAAATATAACACGTGATAAATATCGATAAAGTTTTCATCTGGAGCAAAGTATCTTCGAAGCGGGATGCGCGTTAAAAATCGTGCGGCGAGAAGAAAGCACGTAAATAGGACGAAGACGCGAGATCTGCATCGTGGCAGTGCACGCGGGAATAAAAAGTTTGGCTTAAGGGGATGCATGCGGATGATCGAGGGGGTAAACAGAGACGCAAGTAGGGCGTACGTTCTCTCGTCAAGAGCGCAAGACGTCTTCCGCGTCTCTGAACTTTGTAACTTGGCTAAACTCGTCCACCGGATGTCACGCAGCCGAAGATGTATCGCGAGAATCTCCGTAATACAAGGCGAGATGTTTCGCGAGAGCGTATCTTTTCCCATTACGTTCGCGGTCGCGTGTAAATATTTCTATGTCATTTATAACGTTGCGTTCTCTCCTTAAGACGACTGCGTAGACGCTTCTTGTCGCCTTCCCGCGGCCGGTCCTTATTAAACTTGCTGAAGAAGCTTTCGTTTACCCAAGCGATGTATACAGCGGGTTTTTTTACGAGGCGTCTTGCATCCAATGCGGATAAATTAATACTCGTGACATTTACGAGGTACGCTGGGAATGAGGTTCCTTAAGGTCATTACTGCATAGGTGTCGATCTAGGTCGCATTAGTCGGACCGTGAGCACAAGAAACTTTATTTTAAACCATTATTTGAAAGCTTTTGTTCCGTGCAATGTGTCCAGAAACCAGGAGGTGATACTTGAATAAAGGACGTAATGTTCTTGAGTTTAGAATAATAGATTATTCCTCAGGAAAAATAAAAATTATTGGAATATAATGAATCTCGTTTTGAATTACAAATATTTAAATAAAATATGACTTATTTTTTCGAAAATTTAACTCCCAATTCATCAGAACATTGCTTCCCAAAGTGTTGGTATTTTTAACTGCTTGTATGTATCGATTCGATATTTCCAGTGGCATAAAAAATATCTTGATTTATTTGAAGTATTGATCTTTCTATTTTTTATGTAACAACGAGAAAAGATAAAATTTTTCTTTATATTTTAAGCCGAAGTATTATTATAGTCACTGGCATCAATATATATTTCCATATGAAATTTGTAAAATTAAAGCTAATATAGATAATCATAGAACTGATAATTAAATCAATAAAAAATTAGTTAAAAGGCTACAAGGACCAACGCAATGGTGGAAATATGCAAAAAATAAAACGGTTATTACAATAAAATAACCATATGAAAATGTTTATTTAATTTGAACATGACAAACGCCGCGTTTCAATCCAATTCGGATCCTTTTCAATGTCGACTAACAAAGTGAATAATAAACATTAAGATAAAAGCAAAATTAACAGTCATAGGAGAAATGTAAATAAGTTTCGGAACAACGCAAAGTCAAAAAAAGTCAAAAAATCGGAAGCAAATATATGTACAATAACGGAAAATTTAAACCGTCAATCACAAAAAAGGAAAGAACGCATCGCATCGGCGATACGTTAATGCGATGCGTTCTTTCCTTTTTTGTGATTGACGGTTTAAATTTTCCGTTATTGTACATATATTTGCTTCCGATTTTTTGACTTTTTTTGACTTTGCGTTGTTCCGAAACTTATTTACATTTCTCCTATGACTGTTAATTTTGCTTTTATCTTAATGTTTATTATTCACTTTGTTAGTCGACATTGAAAAGGATCCGAATTGGATTGAAACGCGGCGTTTGTCATGTTCAAATTAAATAAACATTTTCATATGGTTATTTTATTGTAATAACCGTTTTATTTTTTGCATATTTCCGCCATTGCGTTGGTCCTTGTAGCCTTTTAACTAATTTTTTATTGATTTTATCTAACGGACCTTTATTTTATTATAATAATTCTGATAATTAAAGATAATCCACAAGAATAAACAATACGAAATTACGACTGTAATATCTGTATAATGACACACATTATTATGTCGTTTAAAATATATAAATAAATGTTTATACAATAATAATATTTAGATAATTCAAAAAAAACGAAACAAGTTTCTATTAATTGATTAAATGAACACCTGAATCATATTTAGAAGATTACTTGCAAAATACGACAGAAATGTTTTAAACGGAAATCGATTCGTAATTCAAACAGAATATTTTTAATAAAATATAAAAAAAAACTTACTTCACGATCACGGTTTCCCCTTAACACTATGCGATCCGATGAATCACTCTTATTTCAGCTTTACATATATGCGATAACTTTTATGTTATGTAATATAATAATTAACTTGTCTCTTGTTGGAAAAATTTAAAGATATAAAACATTAAAGGATATAATATAATATATCGTAGAGAAATTTGGCCGCACAAGATTTGTCATAAACACCCAGTATTGACTTAATTGAACGCGTTGCAATTCTGTACACTCTCTTAATCTTGGAGCGTAACTGCGAAACACCGCGAAAGAGAGCGACTTGGTAGGCTTAGTGCGCGTAAACCTTGACGGCAAAACAACGATTGACAGTGGGAAGGAGCGAGAAAGAGGGACGAGTCTCGCGATTACTAGTTGAATGAAGAGCGACGCGTGCATGGTAGGAGAAAAGAGGACGGAGAGAAACTCGAATGGATCTCTCGGTTCAGTCACTGAGTCGCGACGGGCCGAGCGACAACCCGAGGCTTTTCACTCGTGAACGTGTCCGCGAACGCGTTTGACGACCTCACCTCGGATGCGGTTGGTCCCGCGTGTGCAGCTTACCGTTTCGAGAGCGTGTTTTTCCTGTCGTCGGTACCGCGGACGTTCTATGCTCCGGTTAGGGATCAGGATCTACAAACAAACGGCGCGACAGGTGAGAGTGCTCGTAGATCATCGCAAGCTCGTGCGCATATGTCAGTGTTGGTGAACTGGTTTTTCCAGTATTCGAAGTTCTCTGAATTCCTCCTAAAACAGAATTTTAATTATGGTTAGAAAATATTTTTCGATATATAAAATATGTAAAATAATTGTTTATATTGGACTGACAATATTGTGATAAAAAAGTATCTATTACAGATACATCATATATGTGTATTTTATCTCACACAAATAATTAAAACACTACTTTATATATTGATAAATAATGTAAATGTATATAAGAGTTGTGTCGTCTCTTTCATATTTTCTAAATGTCGATAATAATTGACAAGAGTCTCAAATATACAGGGTGTTTCATTTTAATCCGACCAGTCGAATATCTCGAAAACTAAGCCCGGGAGAGAAAAATATTTCAGACAAAAGTTGTTTGGTTTCGAGGGGGCCATAAGATGGTGACAATGATTTGACCTTGAACAGTCATTTGAAGGTCACATAAAGATCACCTTAAATTTCTTAAATGGAATATCCTATATATTTTTGCACATTCTTGTAGCTGACATCGAGAGCTTTCCAAAACACTATAATTAAGTACCTTTTCGTTAAGTACTTTTTGAGTTATGAGGCTTGAAATAATTTCTTAATTCTACATAAACCGTAAAATATCTAGTAAAATATTCATTTTTCGATTATCTTACCTTAATACTTTTACGTACAAAATAATGAGAGGAATCAATTGGTGTAAAGAAAACACATATATGTAATTTGCAATTAACAATTCCATATTTTTTCTTAAAAACAACTATGTGTTTTTTTTACACCAATTGATTCCTCTCATTATTTTGTACATAAAAGTATTAAGGTAAGATAATCGAAAAGTGAATATTTTACAAGATATTTTACGGTTTATGTAAAATTAAGAAATTATTTCAACCCTCATAACTCAAAAAGTACTTAACGAAAAGGTACTTAATTATAGTGTTTTGGAAAGCTCTCGAGATAAGCTACAAGAGTTTGCAAAAATATATAGGGTGTTCCATTTAAAAAAATTGAAGTGACCTTCACGTGATCTTCAAATGACTCTTCAAGGTCAAACCGATGATACCATCTTATGGCCCCCTCGAAACCAAACAACTTTTGTCTGAAATATTTTTCTCTCCCGGGCTTGGTTTTCGAGATATTCGACTGGTCGGATTAAAATGAAACACCCTGTATAATACGAATCGATGCTTTATTTTTATCTAAAAATTACATTTGATGATTCATGCATATGTTGACATATACATTTCTCTGGTGGTCATGTGATAAAGATGTATCATTAAACACATTATCCTCTGTGAGGAGCGATTATTTTTGCAATTTTGCTCCTCGTTATCAGGGTGATTATATCGCGCAGCTAATGCAGTGCCTTAATGGTGGAATTCAGTATTTTATTATGTAAGCGATAAACATACACGAGATGCTTCGCATCATTTCGTGTTAAAAATAGAATCGCGTTTATTTTCTTCTCGTAAATTTGTAAAATTGTGCAAAGCAAATTGTAGCCCAAGATCTTTATAAGGCTATATAAACTTTAATCGGTGACTCAAGTGTGAGTCTTAATCATGATAAAATCATCAAGTACAAAGAACTGTCTTTGCAACATTTTAACGCGCTCGTTCATTATTTACATATTGTTATTTACATATTGTTATTTACTCACATTGTCGGATGTGTTGCCAAGCGGAATTTAAAAACACAATTATCTTCAAGAGAGAATGCTAATTTCGTAATTCTTAGAAGAAAGTTCGTCACAGACTTGATATATCAAGGAGAACGACAACAAGGAAAAATATCAAAAATTATACATGTTCAGTCTACTAGTCAACACTTCCTCTTACTAGTATTTTCCGCAGGATTTGAAATCTCAAAATCGAAACCGGTAAAGTTCGCGCAATAACGAGCTTCGATGCGGATCGGATGACATATCTTTGAGGTCCACAACTTGCGATATGCAATTTCGAAATATTGACAAACATTTACAAGCGAAATTATTCTGCGGAAACTCTGAGAAACTTAGTTTACGGACAAACTATTGTCCGACTTTATCTATATGTTACGGTTAAGCCATTATCAGAAACGAAGGAGAATTACGGACAAAATACGCGAAACGATTAAATATAACTATTTAGTGGCACGTGTAATTTATAATATAATTGTCATCCCTGCTCTCTCCTCTCCTATGCATACGGTGAAAAAGTTTCAGTCACGTTTCACGGAAGATGCGGATAGAAAGTTTCGCAACGACCGGGAGCGCGTTGCGGCTGTAATCTTCCTGTCACAATAATTTCTATCAGTTTTTAAATTTACAAAACATGAAAGTTTTCGAGTCCTATTTTTTCCTGTCCCGACATTCATACTTGCTCCGTCTGCCATTGCGAAATTGTGACTTAATTATTAAATATCTCTCGAAATATCTTCGTTCTCGACGAACGATAATTTTTCTAAGAATAATTTTTCCTAATTTTCGGTAAAAAAAAAAAAGGAAATTAAAAGAAGAATCGCAAAAAAGTATTTTTCTTCTAATTTGACATTTGATCTTTTTATAAAATTTCCTTGAAACAGTTGTAAATGTGAAGATGACATTTCCACAAATGTTACTTAAATTTGATTTTTAATGTAATTTTTAAAAGTTTTATTAGTAAAATTCTGATAAAATTTCAGCTGACATTTATGGAAATAGCTCGACCTTAAATACGATTGGTATTCTGACATCATAACTTTGTAAAAGCGACGATATCATTACAGAAGTTGCAGCAAAAACAAATAGGCATTTTCCTTTTTTATATCAGTTTTGAGTTTATAGATAAAATTAGATCACATATGTCTGAGTGCTGTTTTTCTCGTGAACGAAATAACTATTAAAGGAGCCAAAAAAACTAAATATAAATATAAATAGATAAGCGCTAATTAGAATCTGAGATTGCTATCGCTTTGGGTTACTATGAATTATCGCATTTTATCAACGATTATATATGTTGTTTCGTATATCTCGATATTAATCAATTTCTTTGTCTGTTACAGGTTCTTATCACTCGCCGTCTTGTTCCGAATCCGATACAAGTCCGATCGATCGGAGGGAAGAGGCCCCTCTGAAAACGCGATACGTTAGTGCTCCGTACACAACCGTGGTGGAAATTCCACTGCATTCTCCATTTTCGCATCCGTATATCGTGTGTTTACTTCACCTTCCTACTCCTTTCCCCGTCTTGTTTCGCTGCCCTCTTTCGCGTCGCGAAGCGATTTTTCGATAGCTAATAGATCGAAGGGTCCACACCGGAGTTCCTTCTTCGTCGAGCGAGGCGAGCAGGTGCGAGACGAAACGTCGTGGCGTGATATATCATCGCCGGGCACAATGGCTTGCAAATTTATTAAGGTGAGTCTGTATTTCTTGATTTATGATAGATGGCCCGTGTTATATCCGATGTCGGTTCTTGTGAGTAAAACAAACACTTCTGTTCCAAAATACAAAGTTGTGAAGATGCGAGAAATTCTCAAAAATTTTTATGTATTTTAAGAATGGTGCTATTTTTACATCGCCATTAAAAATGCTGACGTTGAATTTATTAGGGGAGGGGTTCAAAGTACACGAATGGAGACTAAGTTTGTAATTTATCCTCTTTAAATATGAAGCCCCGTCTGCTTGTAAAATGGATCTTACAAATTACAAAGTTCCATCACTGTGGCAACTCTGTATACGTTATACAATAATTCGCTTCTCTTCTCTGATTATTATTCGCGAAATTTATGTATCTTTAACACTTTGCACTCGATAGTTTTTTTTGCTATAAAACTAGCAACTCGAAGAAGCTATTTTGATAAAAAAATTGAAATTTTGTATAGCTAACATAATAATAAATTATACATAGATTAACGGATAGAACTATTGTATTTCAATATATTTCGTATATTAAAAAATGTTGAAACAGCTATTCTTTTGTCACGATGATCGTTTTCGAACTGTTGACACAAGTGCATTCCAAGCAGCGATAAGGGCATAATTCTTAGACAAAAATTTTATCGCCTTTTTAAGACGAAGCATACTGTGCTTCCTAAAAGGAAACACAATCTGTCCTGATATCCACATGTCGATATCGCAGCTCGAGGCTTGGGAGAGACGTGTCTCCACGCAACAAAAAAGACCAAGTTTAAAATAATACTTTAAGATAATAATAAAAATTTAAAGTAATAATTTACAATACTAATTTAAATAAAATAATAAACACAATGCTTTACTATGAAGCGCATCTAAATCAAACTTAAACAATTATTGTCGCCATTCGAATTGCTGCATAAAACCAAGTGGCAACTGAAGGTCACTTCTCGAGTGCAAAGGGTTAAAATCCAAGCCTACAGAAACTACGTAGAATTGGAGACTTTTTTACTCACAATGACTAAATATTATTCGCAAAAATACTTCATTTTTTCCCCGAAACAACCATCGTTCATCGAGACTATCACGATTTACATACACACGCAGCGTATAATCAAACATTCTTTAAAAAAAGACTATATTGGAATTGATTGGCGCAATACATACTTGAAACGGTGATTCAACACATTGTCTCGGAAATTTCCGTGTTTTGTAATTCGCCTGCAGGCGATGTCACTCACAGACTCTCATTCTCGCTGCAAGCCGAGGTTAGCGGCAAATGTGACGAGTCTATAGTTTGTTTGCGACCGTGTAATTCTCTACGAAGGGAGCAACTTTTGCTCCGCCGGGATCGCGCACCTTGGAGGGCAAACGCTATTATTTTAGTTATCCTTACTCCAACCCGACATCTCATATTATTAGCTGCAACGCGAGCGAAAGCTGCCCGGCAAAGTTGGAGCATTTTGTATGCATGCGCATCGCGGGCAAACTCTCCGTGAATTATTTCTTCCCGCTGTCTGCCAGACGGCTCTTACGATAGGACGCATATTTTCTAAAATTGGTTTCGTATTCATTAAAAAAGCACGTGGCATCAGCGTGATGGATTTTTTCGAGGCTTAATTCGACTTTCGAGGCGAGAAAACGTCGATCGCGATAGACGTTCCGTCAATTGACAAAATATCGCGGATCGTATGCGGATGATATGATTCACAATTTGCCGCGACAATTTTGCCACCGCGATACACGATATTATTTTTCGTCGTATCGTGCGCTTCGTCGTCGATTTCGTCTCATTACTATAGAAAAATCAGTTCCATAATCGCGGAGACAAGCGTCACGAAAGGATCGTCACTGGCACTTTATCGAAATGTCGTTAGTTATCGCAATGGATACGCAAACGATAAAAAGAGGAGAGCATGATCGGAGAGGACCACTGTATGTACGGCTTCCGTCTGTCTTTGGGCGCAGCTTGAACGATGGCCGATTCACGCGGCTTCAAGCCAATAAACCAGTTGTGGCAGAGCGCAACAGTGCCGACGGATCAGGATTCGGAGTGTCTCTACGAGGAGATCCCGGGGCTCTCGGGGTCTCAGGATACGGACCAGCCGGCTGGTGCCGCCGTTGGGCACGCGGTGCAGGGGGAGGAGGAAGAGGAGGAGGAAGAGGACGAGAACGTCGGCGGCAGCAGGGGAAGTCTCGATTTCGGGGTCCAGGTTGGAGGTAGCGGCGACTGGTGGGGCGATCAGTCGGGGGGCCGGGAGGACATCGTCGCCGGCGGCGGTACCGTCCCCCGTAGCAGGATCGTCGGCAGGAACGGCCAGTCGAGGTCGGGGTCGGGATCGGGCGCGAGCAGCGGCGCGAGATCGCGCAGCGGATCGGCCGATCGGCGTCGGCCATCGGATCGGGCGCGCCAGCAGGACATCGTCATCGTCGGCAGGGTGGAGGAGGAGCGGTATGCCGCGCGCAGGATCCACGTGGAGCCCGGTACAGGCGCCGTATTGCCGCCTCCTGCGGCTACCGGCCTCAAGCTGACCAGGGGGCGACCAACGAGCCAGAGCACCGTCGCCCGTTACTTGCACTCGGCCAGCACCAACGCCTCGGCGACGCACCACCATCATCATCATCACGGGTTGCACGGCCAGTACCCACCGGCATCCGGCGCCAGGACGACCGGCAGGCAGCACCGCCATCATCACTCTAGCCGCGGCGCCTTCAGTAATGAGACGCAGGAAGAGGTACAGGAGGACGATGAAGCCACTCTACGGGAGTTGCTCGTAAGGTACGTTCGTACGATCCGCGCGAACGACCAGTCTCTCTCACGCTCTCTTGGTTTCCCCTCCTCCCCTCGAGTCGGTGTACACCACTTCACTTCGCGCAAATTGTCGCGATTGTCGCGATTGTCGAGACAACTTCCGCGATACACACTCTATGCCAAGAGGAAGAGTTGTTGTCCAAGTTTTGTTGATGTCTCGGTAGGATTATCGTAGCGATACGAGCCGTTGGACGATTATCATTCATTATCGTCGCGTTCCCGTCGTTTTTCAGAAACGAAACGATATATAACGCACAATATACTTATTTTATTACACCGCTTTTCTAGGATTGCAAAGAGAAAGATTTGAGATTTTTGTGCTATGCGAAAAAAATAATTATGCAGAAAATGTTTGGCTTATTATTACTGCTCATTTATATCGCAATTCCGGGCTCATATGGCGATTAGTCCTCGGCTGCTGGGCTTTTTAGATCTTTAGCATCCTTGGACTCGATATAATCGTTATCGAAAAACCAACAAGGCTTTTATAACAACCCAAGTTACATTAATTACGTTATCCAAGGATGATTGGCGTCGCCACCGAATGTCTCTAAGAATTATCTGGATTGTTGGACGTTGGGTAGCGCCGATAAAAGTTTGCGAAGAATTCGCGCTATCGTCAACTCCGAAAATTCTTATCGGCGCTCGTAACGTTGCAAACTATTCGCGATTTTTGCAAGAAAACATCCCGCTTATTAAGGCTATTCGGATCAGATTCGAGCGACCAAAAGCTTATACCGTTCCTTATTATTCGCATTGTTCACGTCAGACGATACGTTAAGCTTCTACGACCAGATGTAATTCTGAAATAACACGAGATTAAATAAATTAAGAGAAATGATATTTGCGCTGTTGTACACATAATCTGTTTTCTTCTCCAAGAGCCGTAGAAGATTAACTCGGCGAACGTTGCGAAAACGAGCGATCATGAATTTCAATTTGAAATATTATTCTAACATAGTCTAGCCTTAGAGTTCTGTATTGACTTTCACATTAGTAGTGAGTTCTTTTTAGGATCTTGTATAGAGAAATCATACTTTACTCTTTCCATGACGAGTGAAGCGTAGAATTTTCTTTTGGTTTCTATACTTATGTATAAATAATCTCATGTGGCATGATAGCGTCGCCATTATTTCGACATTTAATTCTCGAATGTTATTCTCGGCTTGCTTCAATTTTGATACAAATTCCGATTCTGATTTAAATTGTCACTGGAAAAAGTACATTTATTGTCAATTAAACTTATCACGAAGAGCTGTATATATATATTATAATAGTCGGAAAAAAATCATCGCGAATCTAAGTCCCGAGGAGAAAAATAATTTAAAAATAATTCTCGTTCTTCCGACGTTACAGAGCCTCTTTTATTTCGACATCCTCGCTTTCATTATGGCAAAATTCAATTATTCCAATATGTTTGTCTACGGACATTCTCATTGGATAGAGTCGCGCTAATGTCAACTGTCACGAGAGACTTGACACTTTAAATCTCTCGCGAGTAACTTGGCTTAATACTTCCGATAAAACAGCGTATATGAGCTCTCGAGACTTGCATACCAATCAAGGAGACACTTCTCGCTTTCTTTTATCCGCCGTGTTAAAGTGCTCTCTCCTCTACCGAATCGATAACGCTTACTTATCGATCAAATAAAGCTTCGCCACCGACGAAAACGACTTTACGACCGTACCATTTTCCATAAACATCGTTCTCTCGAGAACCTAACTGTGTTGCAAATGCATCCAGGTAATTCCAGCCTAAGTGTGGCGGTGCCTTTTACTTTACGATAATTACGTGACGGCAAAAGAGAAAAGAAAGAAAAAAAAAGAAGGAAAAAGGAAAACGGACGCGTCTTCCCCGCTTATTATTTTATATAGACTCTTTATGTATCCGAGAATGCAATGCAAGGCTTTGTGCCATGCCATTCATCATTTATACATAAATCACACTCGCTCTTAAGCTCTATTCTTGTACATACTACACACTCTCGGTCTCATAACAGTCGATAATCAGACACTACCGATGCCGTTGTTATGGTTACTTGAATTTTTTGGCTGCGGCGCTCGCAGGCTTACCACTGATTGCTCATTTCATCCGAAATCATATCTCCCTCTCGAAGTCAGGTGCACAAATAAGCTCGCAATAGCACCATTAGAGCTCGAAATGAAAAATAAAGACCGGAGAGCCTACCGGTAATGATATCCGGTTTGTATACACGGGGATACAGGCAATTGGTTCTCAACGAAGCGATTCGCGATGAAATTCTATTGTCAGTTGCAGCACCGCCATTGATAAAAGAATCGCGATTGTGCAAGGAAATCACGTACATAGTCGAATAATATCCTAAACGAGAATGAAAAAACGTATTCTCTTGGGATATTTTTCGTCGAACATAATAGATGGATTGTGACTTCACTGTAAGAATCTCAAAATGTTACTCACTTTTGTGCGACACAAATAGTTGATCACGAGCACGATTCTGCTCCGAGGACTTGCGCGTAGATCCTCGCAAAATGACAGCACTACTACATACTTGTTGCTCGATGTGCCATCGCTGTGACTTATTTGTGTGCGTGTCTGAATATTCTTTATCACTCTCATGAGATCATGCTGATTTTTTGTAAATTATTTTGCCGACTGTTCGTTCCGCATAAAGTGATGGGCCATTCAAATTGTGCAAGCTCGCTTGTGGACGCGGGCGGCTAGGCAGGGGTGAGTAAGCTGGCGGTGCGTCGCATGGTGATGTGTGAAAACGTCTCTTTCACACGTGACGGCTCCGTCTCTTTCTTTTTTTTTTTCTCTCTCTCTCAATAGAAGCGAATTGGACGTCACGATTACTAAATGCGAGCGAATATATCATTATGACATGATTTTTTTACTGAACCACGACTGTGTTTCCAAACTAGGTAAAGTTTTACAGAGTGAGTGAGATAAGAGAGGAGGCAGGGGCGGGCGTCGTCGGGCCTTATACCCCCTCTCGCCGTGTACACGTTACCTCTCCACCTTTGGTTGTGGACCACTTGACAACAAGCAGTTCAGAGTCAATTGATTGGATTTGGTGGATAATCCAACGTACGTACATATGTCTCGTGTGAACAAAGCAAAGAACAAATAGATCTCTGTGAGAATAAGACGAAATACTGAATCAAGAGGAGTGAGTGGGGAGGCATAGAGGCTACTGTAGTTTCGGAACACAGCCATGGTCTCCCTACCTCCCAGGTACATGACAACATCATCACTGCTCTCTCTCTTTTTTTTTCTTTTTTTTTCTCCCATCTCTTTCCCCCTCGTCTCTATCTATCTACGTATGTACACGTATCAAAACTAGTCTTGTACCACTTTTAATTATAATTTTTCTTAAATATGATAAGCTACGATCAAACGTATCATTTAAATATATATATATATATGTAAAAATGATCTCTCTTTGAATGCATAGATTTTTAAATATTCCTGAATGCATCTCAATAAACTTTTGGATGCTTAGATTGTCAATTCCCCAATTTTTTGTCTCTCAATTTTTTAATCTCACGCTATTTTTTATCGTTTGAATAGTGGTGCAATCCTTCGTTTGATAAGTATACATATTTTTGTCTCTCTATGTCTGTTCGTCACCCTTCTATCTTTTCCTCCTACATCTCTTACCTTCTATCTCATCTCTCCTCACGTCTCTTCGAATCATGTGCTCATTCATTTCTGCTACTCACCTGCTGCTATTCATTACACATTTTAGAAAAAAAGAAATTTCTTTCTTTCTCTCTCTCTCTCTCTTTCCTCTCGCTCTATTCTATTGCATTCTCATCTTAAGTCACTCTTTATGCTTGGCTGTGCACATCGATCGATGAGTTTGCCAATTCACCGAGTTCGTTCGAAAGTCTCATGATTCTCCATGATCATATGTGTGTACGTATTATGTACATTGAGCGCGTGCGAGATATCAGTCATTTTCACTCACTTGCACATTCCTGCATCGTGGCCATAGAAATAATTGTACATGTCGAGAAAAGAGATCCGAAGGCGGTATAGTTATAGGTGTGCGAGATTCTAGAATTCACGAACAAAGAGTATCATTTCGACATTCTCACTCTCTTCAATAAATATTGAAGCACTTATATCTACACACGCGAATTCACAAACTTCCATCTAATATGTGCACAGCTTGTGAGAGAAAAACATATATATATATATATATATATATATATATATATATATATATACATATATTTTCACTGTAGTGTCTGTTACCCCTCACACTTATTACACACACCTTAAACGTGCTTTTAGTGGCATTTATATTTTTGTCTGCTATTGTTTTTTGCAACTTGACATTATTTACTACATAAATATATATTATATATAGAGAGAGAGCCGATTGTACACACTTATATATATATGTATGTATGTATGTATATATATATATATACATATATACATCTGTCACGTGCTATTCGTGTTACATCTATCCAACATTCCCATGAGCTGCCGAGCTGACGCTGGCTCGTCGCGTTTTTGAGTTCTCACAAAGCGAACATGCTGCGGGCTTTTGCATCTATATTGAATCATTTTCTTTCTTTTTATTCTTCATAACATTGTGTAAATTACGCATCTTCGTATATCTCATTGTACGCGATATAAATACCATTATGCGCGGGAAAACGAGATGAAACGCGACTCGCTAAACCATCTCGCAGGCGAAGATGCTCGGCAGTTAAGCGCGGAGATAGTTGGATTTTATCTTAGGGGTCTAGGTAAATAGCTTTAGCCTTGAACGTCTAGTGTCAGTGTGCTCGACAATGTTGTCGATCTGTTTGCCCGTACGAATCAGCGAGATTCACGCGGGAATTATGTGTGTGGGAACAGTCTGCAGAAACAGGTCAGCGTTATGAGTATGAACTTGAGTGCCAAGCTGGACGAGCTGCAGCGGGGTGACCGCCAGCTGGAGACCACCGTCGCTCTCTGCGAGATCCGCACGCAGCTGCAGGAGCTCACGAAGAGCGTAGAGTCTTGTCAGAGCGAGGTCAGCGAAGTGAAGCGGGACATGGTCGCGATTAAGGTACGCTCTCCGATGCGTCTATTCGTTTGGATCCGAACGTTGCCGATCCAATTATTTTTTATTAAGATTAAGCTTTAATTTGCAAATAATAATACCAAGATAAAAAGAGATAAGTTAAAAATATTATCGCGAAAAAATAATTTAATAAATTATTTTTAATAATACTGCTGAAACTTTTCGTTTAAATTAATGTCTAAATTAATAATAGTGCGAAAAATTCTGCTGTATAGACAGATTTCATATTTTTTTTTATAACATAAGTAAAAGAATTAAAAGATGCATCGATATTGTCTCTTTTGTATAAAAATATAAAACTATAAAATATCAGTATATTCCAATATATAAATGGCGTGTGCAAGTTATCGCAGGAAAATATCATATACGTGAACTAACTGAAAAAGAAAATTAAAATTATTACAGAGATTGCCGTAAAAATGTCATATTTAAGAATATAAAACTCCTGCATTAGTTGGCGCACTTTCCTTTTAATGAAAAAGTCGTATTTGGTATGTATGGAAGTCTCAGGTATTTTTTTCCTAACACGCAGCACGAACTAGATACGGTACAGCAAGTTAAGGAAGAGATAGAGGAATTACGGGAGTACGTGGATCGACTGGAAGAGCACTCCCATCGGCGGAAACTTAGGCTCCTGGAGCAGGTGATTTCCGGATTTGAAAAATAATGTTATTTTTTTTTACACAACTTTCGTTATGTTTTAGAGAAATATTTTAACTCGAAGTTTGAGTTGCTGCATTGCGAATATTGCTTCTTACGTTATAATATTTATGCTTTAATTTGTTTAGCGATGTGTATGATTTTTATTGATAACATGTGTACGAGAAATTGTTAATAAAACTCGCAGAATTAAATCCTATGTTCTTGTATTTTTATTTGATTTTGCAGTACTCCATTGTTTCATTTATATTTGATGCACTTCATTAATTTCCTTTCCTTTTATTATATTTTGCTTTTATTTTATTTATTATGTTAAAAGTATATGTGTTAAAAGGAAAAAAATGTATATATTTCCCACGTATATAAACGCGTAAACAATAAATCCGATTATTTTCAGGGACTGACACTTTTCTTATCGTATGCGATATTGGCAGCCGTATTGGGAATGTTGCAGTTTGGATACAACACTGGAGTGATTAACGCACCTGAAGTGGTACGTTTTTTCCTTCTTTAACTTAAACGTTTCTTTAACATAAACACTCGATAGATATATGTACAATAAATGTACATAAATAATTTTCATAAACGAACATTTCTGTAAATTAATCGCGCTCAAACTTTTTGCAGAATATAGAGAATTTTATGAAAGATGTATACAAGGATAGATACGGAGAAGATATTTCGGATGATTCTGTCAAGACATTATACTCCGTAGCCGTGAGCATATTTGCGATCGGTGGTATGGTGGGTGGTTTCAGTGGAGGGACAATCGCCAACAGATTTGGCAGGTTAGCGTCAATATTATATCATTGATTTTATATATAATCAAAATGCTTTGAAAATTATTATATATATATATATATATATATATATATATATATATATTTCTATCTCTTTTTCTTTTTTCATAATCTATCTTTTCGCTTCGAATTTGCAGTCAGTAAATAAATAAATAAATATATCTAGAAAAGATAGATTATGAAAAAAGAAAGCGTATAGAAATATACAATATTAATATGTATGTATGCATGTTTAAATGTATACATTTCAATATTAAAATTTAATAACTCCGATATTTCACAACGTCCTGACATATTTGAAAATCTAGACAATAATTGTTGCATAATAATCACTAATAAATGGAAAAACATAGATTCACTTTAACCTTCTGCTTTCTGAATCGTAGAAAGGGAGGCTTACTGCTAAACAACGTGCTGGGCATCGTGGGGGCGTGCCTGATGGGTTTCACAAAGCTAGCTGAGTCGTACGAAATGTTGTTCTTCGGACGGTTCATCATCGGTGTCAATTGTGGCTTGAATACCTCGTTGGTTCCCATGTACATATCGGAAATAGCGCCATTGAACCTGAGAGGCGGCCTAGGCACGGTGAACCAGCTCGCTGTTACGGTGGGCCTCCTGGTCTCCCAGGTGCTGGGCATCGAGCAAATCCTTGGAACAAATGAAGGTTGGCCCGTTCTCTTAGGACTAGCTATCTGTCCTGCCATTCTACAGCTATTGCTGCTTCCAGTTTGCCCGGAATCTCCAAGGTGAGATTACAAAGTTCATACAATTGTAATTTCAAAACATATCTTCTGTTTCCGATTAAATAGGCCTTTTGAAGAGTTTAATCGAAAAATTCAAAGTTCAAGAGTAAAAATAAGGCAATTTTAACTCGTTATATTCTAGATAATTAGCTCACTATTGATATACAAACTCACTATTGATATTACAATTAATGAAGAAAAAAATACTTTTAGATATTTGCTCATTACTAAACAGTGGGAGGAAGAGGCTCGAAAAGCTTTGAGAAGGTTGAGAGCCAGTAACCAAGTAGAAGAAGACATTGAAGAGATGAGAGCGGAGGAACGAGCTCAACAAACTGAGTCTACAATCTCGATGACCGAGCTTATATGCAGCCCAACTTTAAGAAAACCTCTCGTTATTGGTGTGGTTATGCAACTTTCGCAGCAGCTTTCGGGTATCAATGCCGTGAGTAACGACTTTTATGGAATAAGTCGTTTATATTCTCTTTTCCATTATCCATTATCATGTTATAATTTTATTAAATCTGACATAAAATTATTGCGCGTTTCCAGGTATTTTATTATTCCACGAATCTGTTCACTAGTTCTGGTTTAACGGATGAGAGTGCCAAGTTTGCAACCATTGGCATTGGTGCCATTATGGTTGCTATGACGCTAGTGTCCATCCCTCTCATGGATAGGGCAGGAAGACGTACATTGCACTTGTATGGTCTCGGTGGCATGTTTATCTTTTCAATATTCATCACAATTTCGTTTCTCATAAAGGTGAGTTAAAGTTTTAATGCGTTATTGTGAAATGTATTCGTTATTATCTTAATGATAAGCTACAGTTGGTAATATATTAGGTTTGAAATTTTCCTGTTTCTGCTTTCAATCGTAATATTATTTTAAGAACAGTTTTGAAAAAGATTTAGTAGTGTAGAAAATATTTCAGGAATTTTCTATTTACTGTGTGTTAGCTATTAATTTAAATTGATAACTATAGGAAAATAATTAAAGTGCGCTATTCTCTTTACGTAATTTTATACATTGATACAACAATTTATTCAATATTAATGAAGAGACGTGTAACGTGACGAAGATTCTATTAATTACGACAAACTTATCTGTTCTGTGTTTTTATACTATTAAAAACTTTGCGCTTTACTAAGGAAAATCGCATCACAAACGACAAATGAACTGTACATAGCTACGTATTTGCGCTTTGACACTTCATGCACCTTGGCAAAAGGTGTATTTAACACTTTGTTCACAGCTGGAGTGCAGCACTGCACCGACAGTGAGAATCACTATTATATCTATATGATATTTCTGCATCACTATGTCAATTCATTTTAATTTCTCCCCGCCATTCATGTAATTAATAAGTCACATCCTTTGCCCGCATGCCATTTCTTTCATTTGCGTTGTAGATATTTTATATTTTGATATATGTGGACACGCACACATTGTTTTGCACGATATAAATTTTTAAACGAGACAAATATATATTTAAGAATCATTTTTATATAAATACTTCTACTATAACTCTTAGCTAAAGTCGAGAGTAATCGATATTATAAAAAAGGTGCAAGATAAAATATAGAAATACAATAATGTGTCATATGTATCATACGCTTGCATGCCGTTTTATTATTTTAGCTTACTAGTGGTTTTGCTTCTTGATAACCCGTTTCCCTTCCCTCCCCTTCACCACTGACGACCTCTTTCGTGACTGTCTGGAGGAGATATTTACTTCCCGTTTATTAATCAGCCTATGTTCTACTTGGCTCAAACCTGTCACTCTGTATGTCGCATCAACAATTACATCAGCAATTAACATACTTTTTACAAATAATCTCTCTTACAATACATATATATTCATTATTTTTTACGAATAAAGTTCAATGATTCTTCAGCTATTGAATGTCTGGCACGACGCTTTCACACTTTACAGAATTCGATAAAGAATAATTTATTCTTCGATAGCGATCAACTACAAAAAACGTCCTGTACAATTAGCACCTCATATTTTTTTACCGACATTGAGGATGGTTGATTTCTTTCATACAAATTGTTCGAGAAAAGATGTACGCACCAGACTTGTATCTCCGAGATTGCTTGCATATGTGAATGTTTCGTATAACAACGATAACATTAATATACTATAATCGAGGTCAAAGCAAATCCTGGCACTCATCATAAAGAGCAATTTCACCGCTTAACGAGAGATTGTATTATACATAACAAGGCACTGTCATGATATACGAGGAGATACTTTTGCCGCCAAAAATCACTTCTATCGCCTTCATTACACAGGGTTGAGCTACACGCACTGCATGCATTACACTACAAATGATTACGTTCGTTTACATGTGTTTCCGAGTTTTTAGTTGAGTTTTTGAGCCTGCCGTATGATTTATTTTATTTTTTCCTGAGGCTCCTCCAGCTGCTCAGGAAAGAAGAACACAATTCTACTGCCTGATAGGAGTTTTTTGGCTATGTGCAGGAAATGATCGACTGGATGTCTTACATCTCAGTGGTGTCTACTCTATGTTTCGTTATGTTCTTTGCCGTGGGGCCCGGATCTATCCCTTGGATGATCACGGCGGAATTATTCTCGCAAGGTCCCAGACCCGCCGCCATGTCCATCGCGGTCCTCGTCAATTGGATGGCTAATTTCTTGGTCGGCATCGGTTTTCCAAGCATGAAGGTAAGACGATGACGATGGCTAATCGTCAATTTATTTTCTCTATTCGCGAAATGCGAATAAATTCTAAATTATCAAATGTAACAGCCGAAAAAACTTAATATCATATGTAATTATTGTACGCTAGCGTGTTAATGACACGATAATGTAACAATTAAATGTGATGTGAGTATCGTTTCAATTTTATACAAACTTGCTACGCCGATTTTTGTGTGTTACAGACTAGCCTTGAAAACTACACGTTCCTACCGTTCAGTGCATTTCTAGCCATCTTCTGGATCTTCACGTACAGGAGGGTTCCTGAGACCAAGAATAAAACATTCGAAGAGATTCTAGCTTTATTCAGGCATGGTAATGACAGGTATGCAGCACATAAGCAACTTACTACCATCCCCAGTACGTATCACAATAGCAAAATGTTGTATACATAATTGAATACTCTGCATCCGCCTCTCTCTTTAGTTTCTTTCAAAGGGAATTCTCTGGTACTTTACCACGTACATATACATGTATATACTATACGTATGTATAGCTTAAATCCTTAAATTGATAGTCCCTTCAATGTGTATCTCGTTCATTTCTAACTTGATACGTTTTGAAGTTAATTAAGAGAATTTCGAAATTCACATTTTTCGAACTAATAACCGCACAAGTTCTTAACCATTAATTGCACAAGGAGGAGGAGGAGAGTTAGAAGGCTTAGATAAAAAAAGTAATCTTAAAATATATATCGTACTTTTGATGTATAATGTACTGTTATCATATATCCGTCCGCATTCATCCGTCCGTCTACGTTCGATAACGAAGATGTTCGTTATTTATAATAGAGATTTTCTGGAATCTTCAAAAATGAGGAACAGTTTTTATAATTTATCGAGACAATCGAGTGTGTATTTTTTCTCTATATATAAATATATATTATATTATATATTATTGGAATAGTACATTATTACGCTACGCATTTTTGCATGCATTGCTGTTCTCGTTCGAAGCAATAACAGAAGTTGAACTGTGATAAAGTTTCGTTTTTTAAGAAGAGAAAATTGATTTCTTACTTACGATTATACGGATTTGTACATACGATTATAAGTACGAGCTAAAGTAGAGTTGTAAATTTTCACCTTAAAATTTTGTCACGCGCTTAATTTCCCTTCGTTGCATATATCTCAAACTTGTTTCGTTAAGCTGTTGCAAGGAGAATACATTTTTGCATACAATTTGCAAATAAGACGCAACGCGCTAATCGATAGCAAATAGAAGAGGCAACATGCACGATATTGCGAATCATGTAACGAGATTATTATACGAGAAAAGCGTTAAAAAAAAAAAGAAAACAATCAGTATCTCGTAGATTATTAGTTTCTGGAAACTAATGTAAAATATCAAGACCGTAATTTTAGCGTCTCATTTATGAAATATTGCGAATGAAGTACAAATCGCTCTTGATTCTCTCAGATCGGTCTGATACTCTGTTAGATTTCTGAGAGAGAATTATGTAAGAATTTATCTGCTCTATGTTACGTAAGAGAGCAATCGAACATGTAAGCACTATTATTTGACTTATTCACAAAATTGCGATTTCTTTCGTATAATGTAATTTGTAAGAGACCCGTTATTTATTCGAGTCGCGAGTTCGAGTTGGAGATTTTATAGTCTTATCGTTATATTTTCAAGGCCAAATGTGGATATATATTTTGTTTGTTTAACGTACTGTACATGTATCGTTTCAATAAATCGATTATTTCATAGTTCTCTGGGTAACCGATTTTCGTTAATTTCCGTGTTTCGTTACTTACGATGACGACGATTGTGTTCGATATATCGTAATTGTGCTTTCTGTGTTATTCGGAGCAGGAGCAGCTTGCGGGACAGCAGACTTTATGGGTGAGTCCTGCTACACACGTTTCCCGTTACTGTGGTGGCTTTGTTACAGTATATTATACGAACATACTGATTATACTATATTTAACTGCATGAAGATAAATGATCAAAGACACCACTAATTACATGTTCAAAAAAGGAGATTATTTTTTATGCATTTCCATAACTATGCAGCGAATAATTTAAATACTTTTCTCCTGCAAGAGACTAATTTAAAAACCTACTTTATAATTCTCTTAGAAAATATTTCCGTCGAGAAGAGATATGAAGTGAAAGATGAAGTAAATATTTTTACGAAGTAAATATTTTTATCCTATAAACTTTTCTCTTTATTAGCATTTCTTAAGATGCGATTAATAGAGATTGATAAAGTGCTTAAAAAATAATCTCGATTCGATCCCAGCGATTATATAACTTATATAACTTTGGTCTAAAGGCCTGGCATGTCGAAACATCTTTATTTACTATCCAGCTCATGCGAGTCTCCATCTCATTGCATAATCAGTTAGGCTGATTAAGAGAAAGAAAGAGAGAGAGAGAGATAGAGAGAGAGACAGTTATACATACATAGCTGCATGGACATAAGTTGTTACCGTATAAATTGTTCGTTTTTCTCTTTTGTGGAGATACATTTCACAGTTTCTAAAAGTTCGTCAGGGCTATTATGTAACCGGTATATATATGTATCCGTCGCGATTGCGGTAAGTTCGACGGTGCCGTGTAATTCCGCGGTCTATCTATGCCGTTTGTCGCGCTCTTCTTACCTCGAATAAATCGTCGTGTTTACAGTCACATGACGATCGTACTCCGGCGTTTCCGGAAACTTTACGCTCGAATTCGAAAACACCGAGAAGACCTTTTTCGCTTCCGCGAACACTCACATACACACACCGTGGCTAAAATCACATACATAACAGCCCCGATCACTTGACTTCCTCTCCTGGAGCCTCGTATTTTATAGCATGCTCCTTTTAGTATATACATACAATGCCCAGTAAGTGTTTCAGCGACAGGCAGAGTCTTGAAACAAGTTTTTATGTCGATAGTTGGCACGAGTTTATGGCGCTGTATTGTGCGACTTGCATGTTAGTGCTTACGTTACTGTTTGGCGTACCAAAGCGTTTTCTAAATTGCGTTAAGGGATACTTGACGTACGACCACGACGAATGTTTGCGATCGAATCGGATGCGATAGAAGACCGTCGCTTTGCATCGTCGCTCATCGTCGTGTAAAAGTCGCGTGCGAAGATTCTGTGTTTTCATTAATTTCTGCGACGAGAGTTTTTTTTGGGACGTATTCTTCCTTTTCTTCCCTCTTCTCTCATGATTACTTTCGACCAAGGTTTTGCCGAAACATTCGAAAAATTGCACCTCGTCAGGGGAATAAATCGGTTACATTGCTTATGATTCAGCAAAAGTTTCTTAAAGTCATTTGTTTCTTGAGACAAGCCAATTAAGAAGCACCAGCGTAATATCAACGCGTTTATAATTGGATGGTAATTAATAAGGGTCAAAGATACTGTATCTGAACTTTCTCATTTCAACTCGTTTTGTATTTGTAGGGGATGCTTTTTCGAAAGCATTTTCGCAGAAATATGGTGATGGAGAAAATCCAAGACGTAAATATTAAATGTTTTATAAACTTACTAATTTGCCTGTAAAGTTGCTTAATGAATAACAAACTAACAATAATCTATTCTATTCTTGTAACAATTTAAAGCTAATATTGATGAGTTCTGGTTTAACTGGTCTTATGTTAGCAATTCGACGTTTCGTTCTACTTTACAATTCTATACTTTACAATTCTTACAATATAGGAAAGGTAATGTAGTCGTTGCAATCCAATGTCGATACAACCGGTTTGTGTTTTCATCCAGTAACGAAGAAGAAATTTCGAGGCAGTGCTTCGAAAATTATTTAGTCAACAAAAATAATTATAAGATTTCGCTATTAGTTCTCCTTTTAATTAGAATATTTAAAATCAATCTAAATTTAAGACGAATAGCTTATTTATAATGCTACATTATTGATTAGGAGCTGTCTTGGATATAGATCAGACATTCATTTATCTTATATGTCGTAGTAATGCTAAAAATTTATAATTACCAATTATCGTTTTACAAGAAAGTGCAGTACATTATGAAGACATCAATTATAGTTATGATACTCGGCTGACATATAATAGTTCGAAATACGTCGTCAAATAAACTAGAAAGGAAAATGTTTCGAATGTCTTCTTTTTATCCGTTTGCTAGAACGTGTACGCATAATGCATCCTACGTGCACAGATAAAAAGAAAATGATTCTCCTCTTTCGACTTTCCTCTTTAGCGTATTCGACGACTCGCATTTTAAATTACATCAGCCGAGTATCATAACTGTACTAATTTGTCTACAATGTATTGTACTTGCTGACAAAATAATTAGTATTATACTTTCTGGTAAAATAATTTAAATTAATGATCTTAACTTGGAATAATCTGGCACTTACGACACGTGTGCAAATATCCGCGCAAAGATAAAAATAGAATCTCTCCGAAACCAAAAGCTAAAAATAATTCGAGTATCATTTGGACATGTAACATTATTATCTTGCAGGGAAGAGGAGCTCACCACTAATTCTAGCAGGGAGACCGGTCTATCTGATGCCACCACTGCCAGCCATACCCACGCTATACCATACATGAGCTGTAATACATAAATTATAATGGACAAACTATAGATCTAAACAATGAGAACTTGTCTATAATTTGCAATCGATTCATTCGGAGAAAGATATCGTGGACACTCTGGCGTGGTTAGCCAGAAACTATTATTGATCTACATATTGTTATATACATGTATATTGGATGACGAGAGAGTCGTAGCGCTCATTGTATAGCGTGAGAAACTGTGTTAATCGATACGCACTGTAATTTTACATTATAAGCTACGATCCGATCTCGAAACTAGCACCTCTATTAAGCTAGCAGGACCAAATCAAATCGAATCTATTAGATTATTTAGTACTAATATTTGTATACCTATTTTGTACTAATTTGTATGACTAATAATAATTTTGTATCCTGTGCAATTTAAAAAAAAAAAACTGTGATAAACTGTGAAAAAAACTGGGTTTTTTCAATCCGTTGTATTTCTGCATTTGACTTTCTTTTTTTCTTTTTTTTTATTGTAATCCTTTTTTTATTGTAGTCGCTAGCCGTTTTGGTATCTAGTTGGTTGATACCATGCTATACCAAGCAGGGTATATGATGTTATGTATCAGAATAAGTTCCGCCTCTACTAAAAACAACCTTGGTACATGTACCAAACTATCGCCAAAAATCGCCTATTAAGGTAGTAGTGTCACAGTTTTTTTCAAAATTGCACAGAATACAAAACTATTATTTAATGATACAAATTAATAAAAAAAGGTACTAATAATCTGATAAGTTGGTTTGATAGATGAAGCTCCTGCTAGCATTATACACACGTTTTTACGAATATTTCGGCATCACCGAATCAGACTATCACATTCTTCATATTGTGAAATAAATCTGTTTATTTAAATATCCGGATTGAGTTTTTTTTTCTTCCATGTTATATATAGGCTTCAAAATGTATTCACCATCAGGATCAATTCTGATTTCTCGTTCGAGTCGGCGAAGCCAAGTTGAAAATCACGCAGTGACTCCACGAGAAATCGTATTATCCTTTGCACTAAGATATTTATATATATATATATATGTGTGTATCATAATTTGTTGTTTGTCAAAATTATTGTGATTTTATTTATTTCCGAATATTTCCCTTCATCTTTTTTGGTAGGAAATTGTCTCTCGATGAATTCTTTCTAGATGTATAATTTGCCACAGGTTGCCGAATATAATGTTTAATTCTTTCTCTCTCTTTTTATCTCTCTCTTATAGTATAAGTATACATATACATAAATTTTACTACACAGGCCAGTGAAACGCTATACTATTACAAGATTAGAAACTGTGAAATGAATCATTATATACATATATGTATTTATTACATAATATTTATATATTGTCAAGTGTATAAACACGAGTGCAGCTGTGCATCCGTGAAATTCGCGCACGGATTCTTGGCGTTACTCGTGATTTCAAGATCCGTGAATCCGTCCAGTTATGGATTCACCGATCTCTGAATCCGAGAATGATTGGTTACCATAGATAGTAAAAAAAAAAGTCAAATGTAACTTATTCTATAACATTTGTTGTAACTCTCTCTAAAACGTCTAACAATATTTAGGTTCGAATAACCAGCTGAACAGTTTAGGATAGTCTGAATCATCTAAGATATGTATCAGTGGGTTAAAAAGATATCAATTCTCATTCATTTATCATCTCGTAGATCGCGCAATCAGCATAAAGACAAACCTACATTTTCCCTCTATAAATTTCGCATCTTGAGTTTTCTTTGCATTTGTAGCTGTATTTTCCCTACATTTATTCATCATTCATTGTTTAAAATATCATGTATCATTCAGTTTAATAAATTCAGCTGATCATATCACAGTATACGGTAACATCCGTCATGATAAAATTGTAACAACGGTATAGCTGGCTCCCATAGATTTCCGATTCGTCGGATTCAAGTAAAAGTGATTCAATTGGAAACAGATTGATGGCAAATGAAAAGATTAAATTGTAAATTGTCGTAATGTATTTCATAAGATGCAGTGCAATGCACGTCGAGTCGATGCTCCGGAAGAAAATTCATGTGATGAAAAAAGCGAGACAAAAAAAAAGACAAAAGAAAACAAAAAATAGAAATGTGGTTTAAAGAAATGGAAACTTGGACAAGTCGCGTGATGTTTTACAGGAGCATGCTAAACTGTGTGAATGCATTAGAGGGACACATACCGCCAGCAGAGAGTGCAGCCCTGATGGTGGCAGAGGAGAAGCCACATCCTGATTCATGTAAGGCTTTAAAAAAAAAACCCTGACCAACATCGTTAACACGATAATCTGTAAAACCCTGTCATCTTCGTCCGCAAGACAAACAATTCTTTAAACTGCGAAATTATTATGGCTGCGAATTTATTGAGAATTTCTTGGAATTTTATTCTCTCTCGATATACTTTGTGCGGTGACTACGGATGATCAGGCATCTTTCGTAAGCTTTATCTTCCCATTTGTAAATGGACCGTTGGCAATATTTTGGCAATTTAATGAGTGAATTGAATGAAAAAACTGACACATGCACTGGCTGACTATATTAAATATAATCCGATTTTTCTGAATAATCCTTTTTTTTACTATATCAGATTTTTGCATTTTTATCATTGCTTATTTATTTTACATATATCATAACTTGCATATTATGTTTAAAATATTTATTAATTTTTTTATACACCTGATCATCTTATCATGACTTAAGCTTTTGTATTAAATTTTTCTGCAAATATTAAAGCATTAAGATTGATTATTAAATCATTAATAATCGAACGCATAGCAAATCATCGGTATACAAGAATTGTTTGCCGTGCGTCGCTTTGCGCGCATATCCATCATTTTGCATGCCATATGTATGTTTGTAAGTTTTCCTGATTTGTAGTTTCATTGTGGAACATCTGTTTTGAATTTATTTGCGAACGTTACTTTTCTGCTTTCAGTATAATTCGAAAGTGCAGAGGCGTCAAAGTGCTGGTTACACGACAGTCAAAGTATACATTGTGCCGCTTCGACAAGACACACACGAGTGATTATAGCGAGAAAACATTATCAAAACTTTATTTATATCTTATCGCGATAACAAGTAAATGATGGCAAAGACAGATCGCAATGTTGCAACGTGTACTCTATATCGAGAGATCTCAGAGAAAATTTGATCTATTTATGACATCGTTCATTTATTAGAATAATTGCACAAACTAATCATTTTCTTTTAAACTCTCTGCGAGGAAAATTGAATTTCTAACTAAACCTGTCGTTTTCGACAAATGTTGCTTTTCAGTGCTTGCTTATGATCACATTTTGTTCTCATTCTACGTAACAATTTACGTTGAACATCGATCTAGTGGTTTTCTATCTTGGCTTTTTTTGTTTCATACACCGCTTGAGTTGAGTACTCTCGCGACATACACCGAAAACTCGCTGGACTTTCAGAGTTTCAGTAGAGCTTATTTTTCTGACAATGCATAATCGTATATAAAAAATCTACAGAAGCAAGTTGATATAATTACGTTACACATTAACCAAACAATCGAAAATACATTGCCTTCGCGGAGCAACGATTCTCGGCGATATCTTCGCATCTGTAATAAACTGTAAACAATATCTGTATCACACACACACACACACACACACATACACATACAGAATAATAAGCTCTATATGTATTACATACGTACTATATTTATCGTCATATCTGTACAACGTGAATTTCCCATCCTGTATTAAATCTACACACGTTGAAATTAATTAATGCTACGTAATCTCACGCAAAACGAAAAGTTGGGTATAGATATATACTCATATCCTGCTTATTTATACGAACGTTATATCGTATATATATATATATATATATATAAATATATCTTATGCGCTATCGACACTGGCCTTTGTAGTAGTTTAAATGGAAGGCAGGCCAATCTCTCATTGACACATACTATATACTGACATAGCATCTCTGTGAAATTGATGTGGCAATCCAGGGCGAAGATTTATTTCGTTATGTAATGAATTCTCTCTCAAGCCAATGTACATATACATACGTATACTTGGCGTTGTTGCTGTTAATTTTAGTACGATGCTGTACAATAAACTCTCGCAGCATGAATGGTATCGGGCATGCGCGCATGAATGTAATCTCTAGTGCGTAGGAGCGAAGAGCAATTTCATCTCCTGTGAGAATTTTCAGCTTCGGACGTTTGGCTTTGAAAACTAAGTCAGTTAGCTCGGATCTCATTATTAATTTAATTAGTGATTGTAATTAAGATATTTCGTGTGTGGCGATAAGAGGGAGACACGAATATATATTCTTACTAATTGTATATACGAGCAAGTATATCACGTTTTCTCAAATTGAACAAATTTTTTCAAATATCACAATATCCGGATACCGCGAACGTGCATTTACACGCGTGTACACAGACAACGTTAATACTATTTTCGAGAATTTTGATTTAAAAAGATTCATAATTAAACGAATATTCATTTTACAGCAAAGGCGCCACTTATCTCTCGTTCTTAACCCTTTCACTGTCAGTGACTCCTATAGGGGCCAAAAAAATTCGTGCCACTTTTGCTTCATGACCCCTATAGGGGCATATTGAAAAAAACATGTTATTACTATTACGATTTGGTTGTCCTTGGGTATTTTAAGGTTTCTGAGGTCGCTGAATTCGAATCTGAAATCAGAATTTCGAACTTCAAAATAGCGGATCAAAATTCAAAATAATTTTGGGTTTGAATAAAAATGGGTTTCTTATCGTTTTTTGGGGTCGCCGAATTCGAATCTAATATCAGATTTTCCAAATTAAAAATTGCAAATTTAATGTGGCGGACCAGAACAAATAGTTGCTATACATAAAAGATGTACACTTTTTTCTTCAATTACTTGTAAATCCCGCTATCTGCCGAATCCAGAGTCACGAATTATCAAATCAAGCTGTTTGCACAGAAGTGGAAACGTATACCAGTTTTCAAGAAATAAAAAAAATAAAAAAACGGAGTCAATAACCGCCACGTCCTCGATTCGTGACTCTGGGTTCGGCAGAGAGCGGGATTTAAAAATAATTGAAGAGAGAAATATACAACCTTTATGTATGTCAACTATTTGTTCGAACTCTGGTCCGCTATATTGGATTTACCATTTTCAATTTGGAAAATCTGATATTAGGTTTGGATTTTGCAATCCCAAAAATGATACACATTTTTATTGAAATCCAAAATTATTTTGAATTTTGATCCGCCATATTGGATTCACCATTTTGAATTTTGTAATTCTGGCTTCAGATTCGGATTCGGCGATCTCAATAATATTTATACTGACGTATTCATGCAATTTTGAAAACTTTTTTTCTTCAACACACTTTTGGCACGGAAAGTTTCTTTTCACTTGACTGTGAAGGGGTTAATATCGATTACATACATCCGAGAAAAACTTTTAACATCAGACAGAATAATTCCCAACGTGATTAACCTTCTTTTTGGCCAGTTTACATCAATGCGCTTAAATTGCATGGGATTAGCTCTGAGACTGTTAAGAGTAGCAGTGGCTATAAAGAAGGAGCTTATCATACGTCGCCCTCTTGAATTTTGAAAATACTTGCTAAACACATACACGAACACATATACGAAGACGAAGCATCATATACTTATCCTGTAACGCGGATTAATTCCGATCTAGGAAAGATCGAGGCACAACGATCGAGAGTGCGGTAGAAGCTTGCTTGTTGTCCTTACACGAGAGACATATACATATCTAAACATATACTTTAGCCATGTGTCCGGAAAGTAGTTGACAAGTAATTGACACACGTGTCGAGGGAATCGCGTACACACGTGAGATTAACGTGCACCCCACAGTTGTGTTTGCAGCTGGATCCGAGCGCTCTTCCGTCGCTCCCGCTCAGCCGGAGAGACCACCGCCCCCGCTTCCCCCGCCACGCTTTCCGAACAGCGGTGTCTGACAATGGGAAACAGCTCCTCTTAATATCGGTAACCTAGTGATCATGAACGCGCCGATACCGCTGCCGCTGCTGCTCACCACCAGCAGCCTTAGCCTAGAGACGCAGCTGTACGAGATCATCACCGAGAGCAGCAAAGCGTGCGCGGCCTTCCTGCGTCACAGCCTGCGTCGCGCGGCCAGCCTCGGCTGGAGCGCGACCGACAGCTTCGAGACGACGGCGATGACGATGACGATGACGACGACGACGAGCGGCGCGATATGCAGCGAACAGTGAGAGGAGACGAACCGGAAACGAAAAAACGCGAAGCGGAGTATTGCGAAATCTCATGATCGGTACGGGCGATACATTGAGTGACGAGTGTTCCTCGTTTCATCGATCGCGATCTCTCTCTGTGTATGTCTGTCTGTCTGTCTGTCTCCGCGAGAGAGTTGAATCGATTCAACGAAAAGAGCTTGAGGTCGATCGGGATGATTTTTCCAAGAGTATCGTTCAACGAATGTGCTCCGATTTAAGGATAAATGAGGCACCGCGATATTTTTCTCGACGACGTAACCGCGCGCGACCGAGCGTCACTTCTTAATCGTTTCGTGATATTTATTATGAGATAAGTACAAGTGCGACTTGCGAATCGTGACTTCGTAACGATTATCGTTGGGAAAAATTCCAGTGTCGCATTCATCCGCTCTTGTTGTCGAAATTATCCCGATCGAGCTTACATCTCAAAGGTACTTGGCGACGATAAATTAACTCGGAATGTCATGAAATGTTCGAATATAAAATGAATACGCTAGAGGGATGCTTTGAAACCGATATTCGATCGCTTGGCGAGCTAATATCGAAAAATGCCGAAGATGTCGATGAAGACGAGACACGAGGTTCTCGTCCCCGGAAGGTTCCTTCCGATCTTCCCTCGGGCATTCGAGTCGGGGAAAGACGTGTAACCGCGCGCGTAGATGATGAGCGATCGAGAAAGATTAATCGAAATGTTGCGAAAGTGATTTGTGCCTAGAGTATGCTTGGGAAAATGGAAAATACGTAAAAGAAGATCGCTGAATCGGCGATCACGCGCTAATACGAGTACTCGGAACTTTGTGCGACATCGAAGGATATCGAAATGTGAATTGGCAGACACACACGCACACGAGGAGGCAGGGAAGGGGGAAGGCATAGGCTTGGTCGAGGACGCGCTTTTCGTCCGCACCCCCTTCCCTAGTCCGCGTAGCAACCCCTTCGTCCTCGGAAGAGAGAGAACGAAGGCGACGAACGTGTATCTATAATAATACCCCTTCACTTTTATATCATTAATTTTCTAGGACTCATGTGTCGGGACTACGTGTCGTTTTTTGTATCACACTCTGTCCTCTGTACGATTCATCGCAACGTGTTGTGTATTTATTAAGCCGCGCGCTGTTACTTCCGCGACGACAACGATGGGATGGGATAGATGTACCGTGCGCGCGACTGCCATAAACCCGCAACAAATTCAAAAGATTACGCGAGCTGCCCTCGAGACACTGTGATATTTTCTTTTCGTCGTTTCCGGCGTTCGATTCCGGAATTATCGAGAGCGAATGTACGCTACGTGCCGGAGAGACGAAAACGCATCGAATTCGTTCGCTTCGTGAAAGGACTGATTAATTTCCGAATGAACGAAAAGATGATGACGATCGGAATATTCAAAAGCGATGTTTAAAACGATAAAAAAAATTCGCCGGTTAAAGGTGCTTCGACCTCTGTGAAAACAAAATGGGGAATTAAAAGGAATTCAGGTAAATTCCTGCCGATTCCTTTTAATCCGCCTATTTTTCGTTGCGAGGGAAGGCTAGCAATTTTTCGAAATCAAAGGAGATCGGAAAAGGAATTACTTGCCTTTATAAGTCGCGGTGCGTAACAGTGCGTTAACGAACAAGTATAGCGAATCTCGTATCAAAGATCTCAAATTGGGCATCGACCAACTGCATTAAATTAATGTCAAAAGAAACTACATGGAATTATTAGCTTATCTTTCGATTAGCCGCGACCTCGACGACGTTCGCGATCACGTCGAATTCATACGGTGCCTCTCGACCGCAGTATATTCAACAAACTAATCAACCATACTTTATCTTACAAGACGCAGGGTACACTACAATACAATTTCAGCTTCGGCCGAGTGGATGTGCCGATTCCTCAATTATTCGCATCTCAAATATTTCTGCAATATATCTTGAAATTATTTTAAATCGTTAGTAAACGATAACATCTAAAAGGAACGCAACAAAAATATTTTATAAGAAAAATACGCGTACAAAAATTTATCTAAAAAGAAATGAATTGAAGTAAAATTTTTGTAATCCTCCTAAATTTGTAATCCTCCTAAATTTTTCCTTGATTTAAAATTGTAACTTCGCGAATGTAAATTAATGAATGATCGATATTTCGGGATCGTAGATGCGTTTTTTTACCGCGATAGGAATCGACACCTTCCCATCCGAATCACGAAATCAATAACAGCAGCCTGTCTGCGCAGAGGCATGCCTTTTCTTACTCCGTCATTAATCTTTCTTCCCCTCTCTCCCCCCGCTGCTATCGATTTTTTTAAACAAAGTGCACGCGATTCGATATTTCGGGACTCTGGGAGACGTCGATCTCTCCCTACGTGCTGTACATATACGTGTATATACTTGTATACTTCTACTCTGTACTTGAAAAACGTCGCTGAGTCACAGCAAGTGTATAATAATCCAAAACTGGAGAACTAGCATACTCCGTTTCCCGCTAAAGTAGCCTTACCAACGAGTGACGCAAACAAGGACAAGCAATGATACTGACTCAGAGTCGTTTTAAATTTCAAACAAGTCGATCGAGGAATTCATGTCGATCGAGCAACCGTGATTTCTTCGAGAGAAGTCCTTCCTCTCTTTCACGATAGTATGAATCGACGAAATCGGTGGTGATTACGCATTCGCCGCTTTTATCATTTTACGTTGCGTTCACGCCTATACCTGCATGCAAGAGTTCAACGCGATCTGACGAATTCGTAGCTCCATAAATCGTTCGACTATAGATTATGCAAAAGTGAGTATTATGACTTACCGATCTGTCGACTGTCGCGGTTTGCATCTTCCGGTACATCCGCATATTGATGAATAAATCTCGATATCAGTGAAGACTCAACGTATATTAGCCTGCATTCCGACAGGATCGATCTAAAAAAGAAAGAAAAAATCGATGGATATTAATCTTGTAGTAATCTACAGTTCTAATTTTTCGAATCAAAAATTAATTTAAAAATCTTTTCATTCTTTTATCCATCTCTTTACTAATATTTACATATATATTTCTCTTAATAGAATTAAATAATTAATATTTTCCTTAATCATTGAAATACATTACAGATTATTTCTCAATACACACAAGAACATATTTCGTTTATTAATTATTTTATTTTAAAGGAGGAATAAAAAGATTAAGTAATGATGTACCATACAAGAAGTTAGACAAAAGTGTTACAAAAAAATGTGCTATAAAACGTTTAGAATATGCTTCTCGTACATTTACATTACTTTCCGTAGTGGAATCAGTTTCGATTTTACTTAGATCCTTCTCGGCTGAAGGTTAATAACTGAATGAAACTTCGAGTATTTTACGTACGTGATGTCACGCCTTTCATTCACGTCTCGAGTAAAGCCCGTTGTAAACAAGTAATGTTTATGTGTCAGTTCTCCGTTAATATTATTATGGACGTTTTTCAGCAAGCGACACAGAGGACACAGTGTAACACAGTGAATCATTTCATCCTTGTTTACATTCGGCAAGAATGAAGTGATACACTGTGTCCTCTATGTCGCTTGCTGAAAGATGCCCTATGTTATGCTTTGAGTAACGGTAATAAAAACATCTTTATTCGCTGTGTGAACTTTTCGATAATTGGAAGATATATGACGTGTTATATTGAAAGATATATATGTGTGACGTATTATATTGAAAGATATTTATGTGGCACATATATGTATGAATCTCTAAAACTCGGATCGTTCTTTTGATATTTCTTAAAGTGTTCTCGAGATTTTATACTTGGCTTTTTTGTAACATCATTACTTAAACTTTTCTAAGAAATTAAGTCGAGATTATTCTCTCACCTTTATTAATAAAAAAATTATTTATCCAAACGCGCTTATAAGAATAAAAATTGATACTAACATATTAAAAATAAAAAGGATATGATAGAAAGCTTTAAAGAAAATTTAAAATTTTAAAGATTAAAATTTTAATTTTACGTAATAAATTCCTGACGATTTTTTCTAAAGCAACTCTACTTGTGCGGGGCAAACGTGACTCGAATAGATACGCTGTTTCGAAGATGGCGACGTAAATGCAATATAATATTTAGAATAGAGAGGATAAATGAATGTGAGGAAAGAAAATCCAGATGGAATCACGCGCGAAACGCGCCGTACGATATCATTCGAACGAGAGCAACTAAAGGAAGTTTTTAATTATAAGCTGTCCAAAACATACAGAATCAGTGAGAAAGGCAATAAAGCTATATTGAACTGAAAAAGGAAAAAATATACTAAAGTAGATCTCCTTGCATTATATGAGTATTATCAGAAAATTCAGAATATTATATTAATTATCAATAACTCTAGGCTAGGCGTATATACATATAGAAACTATATATAGCTACTAGATAATAGTAGCACGACATATAACAAGCTAATTAATATAATTGGAAACTTCACCGAGACGGGCGAATAAACTCTCTCTCTCTCTCTCTCTCTCTCTTTCTCACACCTGTGCAATGACTGTATAATAATTATATCGACTATATCGCCATTATATCACCATTTCGGAATCATTACAAGCTTATTAATAAATGCGGTAATTATTGAGGCACGATGTACGTGCGATTATTTTGGTTCAGGTTAGGCGCGTCGATCCCGAGGAATTCTCGTAGATTCTCAAAGCCGACGTATATGCAAATTGCATCGCTATAGTAAAAAGAGATTGCGAACGCGCGTGCGCGCATCGGTTATTATTGTAGCGGTAAAACTATATCCGGCTCCCAACATCGTACTGCGGCAACACACACCTGTTGAAGATACCTTCTTTCGATTACCACCTCACCGAGAAAAGGCATGCTGCGATATGTGTTCACAAAAGAGATCATTGGCACCAAAACGTTATCATCATCACATGCGCGGCAATTTCTATATCTTCGAGAAAATGCAGTATGCCATAACGTAATTAAAAAAAAAGATCAACACGAAATCCGTAAGTGAATTACGAAAGGCGTTTCCATCTGCGTGCGATTATGCGTCTCGAGAGAGAGAGCGTCGGTGCGAAAGGCCTTTTTTAGTCCTTACGTGCGAAAAGAATTACACTTATCTGTAATTGAGACCCACGTATATATATAATATTATAACAAGAATAATTCGTTTCTAAAAAAATTGTAATAACGCGCGCGCGTATACATATATATATATATATTATAAAAAAAATAGCTAACTTTAAAAACGCGAAGACCTAATAATGTATTTCGCACTCATCACGACTTTGATAAAAAGATAAGCAATGATCGCATCAATGGTTTCGAGTCAATGACACAATATTAAACTCATTGAGTAATTACAACGTTCATAGAGCCTTAAAGGGGGAAATAAAAAGAAAAGAAAAAAAGCAAGAGAAATTTTCGAACAGTCCAGCAAAGTATAAGTGATTACAATAACGATTTGTAAAATAAGTTCACTGCCACTCAAACGACTTGCGCCCCTTAGGAGAGCGCCAATATTCCAAGATGTGAATGTGTACAGTTATGTGAAAAGTATATTATAACGTAATTATATTTACATATATTAATTAGCATTATGTAAAACTAAATATAGCATGTAACGATACTAAGAGTGGTATACATACGTAGAACATAGGTAACGAGAAAGAAAAAAAATACATACACACATGCATACATACTGATCATAAATTTCTTTCAAGGAAAATGTTTATGCGCTCGTTCATTTATACGATATCAAAGATTAGCACTAATATACATAACTTTTCTTTGCTGAACGAATAATCATCCGATTGATATACTTTTTCCCTTCGCCGTCGCTTCCACATATGAAAAAGGGCATCTATATTTTTATCTGTAATTATAAGTTCGAAATCGAGATTCCAAATATCGTAACTCAATAAATCTGACAAAAAATTTAATCGTATATTTAATCAGCTTTCCATTATCAGCGCGATCGATAGTGCCCGCGTAATATGACGTATGTTGTTTCGGATTAATGTTATCTAATGCTTTGCAATTTTTCTCTCGCGAAATGTGATATGTTCTGTGCGATTTGCATTTGTTAAGTGTTATGTAATTGAATTCTTTTTATAAAAGCCCTTACATTCTCTCTGTGAAAACATTTTACTTTCACCTTATCACTATCCCAACAACGAAGAACGCGAAAAAGCGCGCGCATTATTTTATTATCGCAAGATCAATCAGCAAAAATATGTATTGAAATAGATGTGTTTTATTATCATTTATTAGAAATTCATATCATATTGGCATGTATAATAATCCGGTGAATGTTTTCGGACAAAAAATATAGCCATTAAATATTATTATACCTCATTATTGTACATTAATAAAGTACTTGTAAAGATCCATATTTATTGACTAAAATGCACTGAAAAGACACTGGGCTTGTATTTTACGGCTTGCATTCCTGATGATAAGGCTCCAAAGTTCGAAAGTCTCTCCAAGTTGGAGGCAGTGCACTGTGCAAATGCAAGCCGCAGCGTTTGCAAGGTTCGCTAAATAAATTGTTTAGACCATGTAACCATGTCTGGAAATGAGAGAAAATGTGATAACAATCGCGTATCTATGACGAGCGATTAGCGTAATCACAGGCGATTAAAATAGTAATTAGATTCAGTAATGTAATATTCATGATATAAATACATAATCATTACCATAAATGATCGCACTGCTAATTCAGGTAATGCAAGCGAATGAAAGTGCAACATCGCCGCATGCGCATTTTCCGTCACTTTGCGGAAGACTTTATGCCTAGATTCCGTCCACAAATCCATCGTTTCACCATAACCTTTGATTACAACCCGCTCTATCATCAATCCCTTAAACGCTATCAACGCCTTCAGAACATGTCCCAGTGTAACATGTAACACTGCATTCGATGCGAATGGACGGGATACAGACACTGTCATGTCACTAAACTGTCGTTCGACTGTTGATAACATAGAATCGACTTGCCTAGAAACATACATATTAAAATCAATTCAACCTCCAAAATTAAAGTATCAAGTTCATTGACGTATTATTGAAATTAAGAGCAGCTTACGCTTGAGATACATTATGACTACTGGTGTAGAACGGTCTTGCCTTCTTTGTCCTACTTGCAACCATATAAGATCTCTTTAGTGAATTTTGATTGAGCAATGTATAAGCAACATTACTATATTCGTGAACCTTATCTGTCCACTTATAGCAATTGACAAGTGTACTATAAAGCGCTTGTCTTTCTTGCGTTGTTTCCTGACTAAGATATGTTGTGCTAGCTAAATTAAATGGACCTGGTGGTGGATTTAAACTACTTATCACCTGTTCTACATCCCTGTTTTAAATGGCAAACATTAATCGCGTAATTTAATTGCTTCATAATAGTATAATCCAATAATAAAACTATTATGTTATCTCATTAGAGATATGTCTCATTATGTCTGATTTCTAGTGATTATTTTCTTCCTTTATTTTACTTAATTACCTCAAGTTAAGATTCACAGTAGTCAATAGTTCCTGTAACTCTAATAAATATTTGGATTCTTTATTCTCATCTCCGTGTTCCGCCCGCAAACCATTTCCAAGGGAATCAAACACTTGTCCAACATTTGAACGAAGTACTTTGATAGCTGTCAGTGCTGCCTGTAGCTGTTCCATTTTTACACCTATTAAAACATTATATTCTCTTCACAATGTATATATTTTTCAATATATTACAAATCTATATTTAATGCAATATGTATAGAAGGTCTCTACTTAACGGATTTAATGATTCATTTCTGTTTTGCAAGATATATATGGATAATATATAAAAGTATTTTTAAAAATATTATACCAAATATTGCATCTATTACTTTAGTAGATAATAATCTTTAATTTTTTGATCTTAGTATCTTATTTTATATCAAACATACGCCATAGAAAATAATCTGTCTATTCAGATATGACATGATCACATAACCTTCAAAAGCTATAATACAGAAATAGATTATGTTTAATATATCCTGTTTTATGTCAATTATAAAAGTATAAAATGTCACTGAACGTTTTTGTCAATTTTTGAGTTTTTCTTACACGATTAAAAATGATAACCGCTTGATTTTTGACAAATGAAACTTCACGCTTATGGTCGTGTGTGGACTATAGTCGACAGTTTTGAATTCAAAGTAAATCCGGATAATAACAAGTATTCGGACAGTTAATATATCAAGATTTTCCTCTAATGTAAAACTGACGACGTACATTCACCTTGCACATCCTTTTTTCCATTCTAACAGGACGCAATGTCATAATAATACTTCATACTTCATACATACTGCCATCGCCATATGATTTTCATTCACCTCCGAGTATGTAAGTCAAAGAACGTAGTCATTCTGATTCTAACCTCTCATTGACCTACCTAACTAGCACGTCGTCAGATGGCATTCATTGACCAATCGTCATCCATGACGCTCGTTGCTCCTGCTCGTCGTCATATCTAACGTTAAAGTTACCTAACTGCGTATTTTCTTTGTGCAATGTAGTCATATGGGATTTATGTGTTGAATGAGGGAAATTCAAACGAAAATCAAGGCGCTGACAAGTGTTTCCCACGTGACACGTGACATGACACGTGACATGTGATACGAGAAGTTGCATTTCGCGCGATTTGTTGATTGTTATTGCCGGTTAAAGAGGTTATAACCGTATTTAATATAGATTTATGTCTTATTTTACCGTGTTTTTCACATGTATTCGAAATGACGTCATTGGAATAATGCAGTGGTGCGCAAAAATTACAATCTCTGTTTATACGAGATACGAGCAGATGGAAATTTGAAGCAAATCAATAAATAAGTGCCAATAATACAAAGTTTGGAGAAGTGACGATTATAACACAATCATGGATATATCGACAATTGACAACACTGAAGACGAATCCGATGAATTATTCTCAGGTAACGATAATATTTGCACGAATTATTTGTGTGTGTAGCACAGTTGTTACGATATATTTTTTTCATAAGCAAATTTTTAGATGATGAACAAAAAAAAGAGATCAAACGTGATGTCCTGATTTTAAATCGACTTGAAACACCTAGTTCCAGCATAATGTAAGACACATTTTTATTTTGTTATTTTAGAGTTTCATTATGAAATATGTAACAGAGATCTCTTAACATCTACTTTACATCTTAAAATAATGATAATACAAATGTAGAGTAATATTTGTTGCAAACAAAAAAATTTTGTTTACATTATCAATCAAAAATTTTCTCTAGTTTCAATAAATAATATGTTTCAATCGTTGATTGATCATTTTATATTGTTGTGACAACAGGACATCAAGTGATGATATTCCACATGCTCCATTAAGTTTGTTACCCCTTCTAAGCAAGATAAATGAACAGTGGACTAGTGATTTTGAGACACCACAAGCTCAACCATATATAAAACTATTAACAAGCACAACAAAAAAAGTAATACATTTTTTTAAATAAGATATATTACATTTCTACATTGTACTTTATTATTTAAATTACAATGTTTTGTTCATCATTAATATTTCAGACAGAAGAAACACCTAAACTTGAACAGCATACACCTGATATTTCAACTGTTAAAAGCGTAGACAAAATTATATCTGATTCTCCTGTTATTGCAGAAGAATCTAGAGCATCACGAAGACGCTCCAAACGCTCCAAACGTCGTATATTTCAAGCTTCTATATCTATAGATCCGGTAATCGTAAAAAACAACGAAAATATTACTATAAATGTATCGATAGACACACCTTCTACTTCTGAAAATATTAATTCTGCAGTACAAAATAGTGTTACAAATGTTGCGGAACCTATTTCAGCTAATATTCTTGAAGATTGTCAATCAAAAGTTTTCAACAAAATTGAAAACTCATGTAATAATGAAGAATTAGACAATCATACAAATACTGCATCTGACAGCTTGGATACATCGACACAAGAATTTTTTAAAAATGCCTCGTTTAGTAATATAGATCAAGTATGCTTTAATACTTTTGATAATCAAACAATAGCCCAGTCTATGATGCATTGTAATCAAAGGATCGAAGATATTGATAAGGAAAGAAATATAGAAGAGAATAAAACTATAGGTTTCTTTACTGCTCGTGGTGCTTCAATTAATGTCTCAAAGCAGGCAGTACTCAAAGCAAAGAGATTGTTTGCAGATGCTTTTGATATAGATGAAAGCCATGCACAGAGTTATGAATCATTCGCTAAAAAAAATTCCAATGAGCAGAAAAATAAGTATTTATCATCTTTTTCATTTACTAATACTGCTTCTATAGATACTACAAAAGAAATACTATCTAAATCAGAGCGACAATTTACAGAACAATTGAAAAATTGTGATAAAATGCATATTACAGATTATGAAAAAACGTTTATAAATAAAAGTTCCACCAAAGAAGTCAATATAGCTCCTGTTTTATTCTCAACTGCTAGCGGTGCACCCATTAACATTTCAAAAGAAGCATTGACTAAAGCAAATATATTATTAGCAGATGAATTAGAAAAGAATAATGATAAATTAATAAAATATTCTAAAAAATCATCTATAGATAGAGATTCTACAAAGAATGTAACTTTACCATTATTTTCCACAGCCAGTGGCAATACTATCAGTATCTCAGAAAAATCGCTGGCCAAAGCAAAAATGTTTTTAGAAGATGAATCAGAAAAAGAAAATGATGTAATAAAAAATTCTGAAAAATCATTCACAGATGGAAATTCTACAAAACCAAATAACGTGACTTCATCATTATTTTCCACAGCTGGTGGTAAACCTATCAATATTTCAAAAAAATCACTGGCCAAAGCAAAAATACTATTAGCGGATGAATCAGAAAAAGAAAATGATGTAATAAAAAATTCTGAAAAATCATTGACAGATGAAAATTCTATAAAACCAAATAATATGACATCATCATTATTTTCCACAGCTGGTGGTAAATCTATCAATATTTCAGAAAAATCACTGGCCAAAGCAAAAATACTATTAGCGGATGAATCAGAAAAAGAAAATGATGTAATAAAAAATTCTGAAAAATCATTGACAGATGAAAATTCTATAAAACCAAATAATATGACATCATCATTATTTTCCACAGCTGGTGGTAAACCTATTAATATTTCAGAAAAATCACTGGCCAAAGCAAAAATACTATTAGCGGATGAATCAGAAAAAGAAAATGATATAATAAAAAATTCTGAAAGATTATTCACAGATGGAAATTCTATAAAACCAAATAACATGACTTCATCATTATTTTCCACAGCTGGTGGTAAACCTATCAATATTTCAAAAACATCACTGACCAAAGCAAAAATATTATTAGCGGATACATCAGAAAAAGAAAATGATATATTAATAAAATACTCTGAGAAATCATTCACAGATGGAAATTCTATGAAAAATAACATGACTTTACCATTATTTTCTACCGCTGATAGTAAATCTATCAATATTTCAGAAAAATCGCCGGCTAAAGCAAAAATATTATTAGCGGGAGAATCAAGAAATGAGAATGACATATTGGAAAAATATTCTAAGAGATCAACCACAGATGAAAATTTTATGAAACCAAACAATATGACTTTGCCATTATTTTCTACAGCTGGAGGTAAATCTATCAATATTTCAGAAAAATCACTGGCCAAAGCAAAAATATTGTTTGCAGAACAACTGGATACTACTGTTGAACAGATTAAACAGTATAACATACATAATTCAAGTATTAGTTCCCATATTGCTCCTAATGAAAAGATTAAAAGATGCGATTTAAAAATTCCATGTAGTGAATTTTATCTTGAAAGTGATCAAGAAATAATAGTTTCGAATAACACTCTATTAAAATCACAAATATTCTTCTCTAACAACCATCCGGATAATAATAGCTCTGATTTGAAATTTACATCACTGCAAAAGCGCAACAGCGATTCAGATGAGAATACACCCTTGAGCAGAAACAGCTCATTTGAATCAAAAAAAGCTCGTCTCAGTAATGAATATCAAGCCAGAAAATTATTTTCTGACAATCCGAGCATCGATATAGATAATGATGAGAATCGAAATCTAGATGAGAAAAAACAAGCAAATTCAACTATAAACTCTGCCCTAAGATCGCCCGAAAGAGATGCTGTAGAATTAGCTGAAATGGATGTCGGTAGTCCTGTTCTAGGAACACACTCGAGAAAGCGGAAGGATTTAGGATATCGAAGGGACAAGTATAGTGCATTACGAGCGAGTAAAATAACTCTAGATGGTGTAGAGAATGTAGCATCACGAGAGAATATTGCATCTTGCAACAATATCATTGTGAACGAATCAGATATAGAGGTGCAGAAATCGACGCAGACGGAGAAACAAAAGGCAGAAAGCAATACGGAATGGAACGAATACGGCGATACTCAGTTGATGATGCATTTCGTCGACGAATCAGCGAGGATACTGCAGGATCGCTTGACGGCCGCGCTGGATCAAGAGAAAATAATCACCGCGAAAAGGAGACATGGATCGAAACAATCCATCGGCCACCTGTATCGTTACAAACAAGTCAATTCTAACGCTCGTTTGTCGTTGAAAGAAATCGGTAACGGCGCACCGCCCATGCCACTCTCGTATCAGGAACTCGTCGATCGACAGATATCGCCGAATATCTTGGCGATTACCGCCGCGACAGCCGCGTCCTACACATTCCGATGCTCTGATTTCTACGGGGACGAAGTGGCGCGGACTAACGTTCGCGGGATACAGATGGAGGACGACGCGCGTTTGATTTTGGATGAGAACGGTTACGTGGGAATCTGGGAGTTCCTCCGCGCTTTCCTCGCAAGTCCGGGCGTAGATCCGAATCTGGTTCCCGCGCGTTGGGTCGAGAATCATTATCGGTGGATCGTATGGAAATTGGCGTCGATGGACAGGATGAAGTTCGGCTCGGCCGAGTTACCTAGGTATAATCTTTTATGAAATGGAAGCAAAAATTGTTCCTAATATCTAGAAATTAAAGAGATTGAATAGAGAGTTGAATAAGATCTATTTACATATTAAAAAAAATTAACGATTATTGAACACTTTTTCTACACTTTAGGGCATTAACACCTTCGCGCGTAATGGCACAGTTAAAGTACCGGTACGATCGAGAGATTGATCAATTTCAGCGATCAGCCATAAGACGTATCTTGGAGAAGGACGATGTCGCGTCTAAGAGAATGATTTTATGCGTGTCATCTATAGTGGAAGTAATATATATTAATCATAGGAAATATTCAATATATATTATCGGCATATATTATACGTATTTTAATTTGCAGAATAATAATGTAAGTACGGAGGTAGGGAAGAGTCCGCGCATAGGAGTGCCAAAATGGAGAATAGAATTAACGGATGGTTGGTACAGTATACCTATTTGTATCGATATAGGATTGGTGAAGAGCATATCGACTGGCAAAGTAAAAGAGGGCACGAAATTAGTGGTATCAGGCGCAGAATTACTAAATTGCGATCAAGGTTTTTATCCATTGGAGGTAGGCGTCGAGGTCTTTTTTTTATCGGAATCGAACGTTTAAACGTAAGCGATTAAAATTTTTTTTAATTTCTTACCGCAGGCACCAGCTACCGTGTGCTTAAAATTACATACAAATTCAACCAGGCGCGCACGATGGTACGCGAAATTAGGATACGCGCCACGTTCGGGACCGATACCCATCAAGTTATGTAACGTATGTCCGAGCGGTGGTTTAATCGGTAAAATGACAATTATTGTCGCTAGAGTGTATCCGACGTTATATCATGAGAAAACCGCGTCCGGAGATTCGAGTAAGACATATTTTCTTTTTTTATAATTAATTGCAACCGAGTTAGCGAGACAATTTTTATTCTATATTAATTCTGTTTATTTTTCGCGACAGTTGTTCGAAACGCTAAATGCGAGGAGAAAGCGCAAAGTACATACGAACAGCAATGTTTGTCCAAGATAGAGACATTTTACGCTAACGCGGAGAAAGATTTTCAAGAGGGACTTACTGGTGAAACTGAGTTGGACGAAGATTACGAAAGCTCGTCGCAGGTACAATTCGATTTACTTATTTAAATTATTTTTAGCTTATATAAATTTTCTTCCATATATTAATTATTATAAGTAGGAATCCGCCTCGAAGAAACGACGCAGCGAAGAATTATTGCAAGAGTTACACCAGAAAAAAGAGAGGTTCATGCAAGACGTACAATCAAAATTGCGCGATAATTTGCCGGGGCCACGGCAAGTTTCTCAACTGCTTAAAGTTCGCATATGCGACGAGAATGTAAACGCAATTCTGTCGGTTTGGTCGCCTAGCGAGGAAGTTGTCAGTGCCCTCAAAGAAGGCGCGCGTGTCTCACTCTATAACGTTGTTGCTTCTGGAAAGAGGTACTATTTTCTCACAAAAGAAGAATAACTGTATCGCGGGCGGTACATACGTAAATATACTGGATTTCTATGATTATATTAAATACGTATAATATTGCTCAACAGAGGAACCGAATTGCAACTCACCGCGCGCCGGTCCTCAATTTTTAAACCGGTAAAGATGCATGATACGTCATATCCTGCTAGAGTACACACATCTTTTAGCGAATTGGCCAATTTTGAATTTGCTCCACCTTACGGAGAATTCGACACGGTCGGTTTTGTCTGTTGCGTCGGCCCTGCCCCTTATGTAAGCATTTCTATCATATTTTTCTAAATTTTCTTAGATAATTTAAATATAAATACTGTTTAAAAAAATGTAAAAAATATTTAAAAAGATACAAAAAAAGATAATGCACGATTTATTTTTGAAGAATTGAGTTGTTAAGCAATAAAGTAATTTTGTAGGAATTATATGTATGTCTAAATGACTCCATTGAATTGTTTTATATCTACGATTCTAAATGTAACATTTTATACATTTTATACGTATGTTTTTTGTAGGGCATGAAAGATTTCGAGGTCGTACATTTAGCGTACCCGAAAACGGACTCAAATGACTCCTTGTATCTTTCGATATTATTTTGGCAAGGTATAGCCAGTTATGGTTATACAGATATTCTTACTGTTGGATCTATCGTAGCGTGCAGTAATTTAGAATGGCGAAGGGCAACTTCATGGAATGTCCCAGCGGCATATTGCACGGACAGAACTATTTTTACATGTAATCCTCGCCGAAATCATTTGTACGAATCTTTTGAAAATTTGCAAAACCTGATCACGGTACGTTCTCTTTCCCTTCCTTCAGGTCTTTTATAATTTATATAATTTCTTTCTCATACATCTTCTTTCTCTCAATTTTTAAATGCACTCTTATAGCTATTAAAGCAGTTAATGCTTTTTAAAAAAAAATTATTAAAAGATTCTTTTATAGATTTATTCAATTATAATTATTTTTCCCAAATTAAGATACGCTTATATTAAACTTGATTTTTAAGGATCCGATTAAATACACTGAAAGATGCACTTTAGCTCTTAATGTGGAATTGCAAAAGAAGTCAACACCGACGCATTATGTGGCGGGTAAAAGCACTCCGATTAAAATGTACAATTCGATCGTATCAAGCGTGGATAAAAGATTGATCGACTACACGTCACCGTTGGCGGCACCGAAATTGGGAGTCGGCAGCAGCCCGAGTTTTATCGCATCTAATCCTTCGATCCAGAGACGACTCGAGAAACTTCAATATTATGGCGAACCGCCCGAACTATCTCCTCTTATACTCAGAAAATCCAAGAGGATTTCTTTGAATTTCCAATCGCCCGTTCGCACGATGAAGGACACGTCGAGTACTAAGCAGTCTGGGGATCCAGGTTCATCCGATACGTCGGAAAAGCAGTGATATAACTAGTTTCCTCATTCGTTTCCATTCTAGTTATAAGCAGTTGTAAAAATTTGTTAATTATTATTATATAAACTATTTCGTTTTCACATACATTCCACTCTTGCATTCCCATCGAATTTTGCTTCTTCCATTCGAATCTATCCCATAGTTAATCTTTCTTAAATCTATAATCTTGAAAATTTCTATATTTGCCTTAATTGCCGAATTCATCATAAACAGAATTAAAAATAATTTCATAATATAGTGTTTATTGAAAATATCGAATCGATGTAAAACAAGTTTCGAGAGATATCTCGTTCACACATTATGAGACATGTTAATTTTTCGAATTATTGAATTGTTTCTTTTTTTTCTAAAAGACAGTAAAATTTACATGATGATTTATAAATTTTAAAAGAATGTTCTTTTCAAAGGAAAATTCGTCAATAAATCCCATTTATGGGATCCATAGGTCCAGGTGTTAGCCAGCTGTTAACCCCCGACAGCTGATCACCTACATTTTTCCTAAACCTATAGTTGGAAAATATAAAACATTCGTGTATAGTGATCTTCGAAAAATAAGTTTGCTTGGCATAATACTCAGAATTATGCGAGAAACGAAAGAAAATTATAATTCTAAAGAAATAGAAAGTTCTTTTTATAGAGAGCAACATACTCGGAGAAGAACTGTCTTTTTCGTTGTTCAAAAGAAGTCTCCAAATCTTATCATTTTTTCAGTCCAAATAAATTTTCTCATGCTAACAAGAGTGAAAACAGGAGCTTTTCTGTTTTCTTTGGAATAATATCTAACAGTTGCGGATTCTCTCGGGCCGTCACGCGATTGGGCCGCATGCGCGCCGGAGAAGCAGGAGAAACTAGAAAAGGACTGCGCGCGGACTTTGGCGCTCAGTTTGACACGCACCGGTGTATCGCGCGTCTCGTCTGGGGTTTTTTCCCGCTGTTCGCCTAGTTGGTCGAATCGGGCGATTTAAACAACCGTCTGAACTGGAGAGAAAATTTGTCGTGTTGTGTTTTGTTTCCTCTCCTCGAGACGGGAATCTGTGCGGCGATGATTCGTGACGCGATTGTTCACATGTAGAGGCGGCGTTTCGCGATACGCGCATTTGTTAGTGCTTCTCTGTGCGTTCGATCGTACCCAGATATTCATCATAATCATCATCAGCTCGACGCGATGACGACCGAGACTCCGAAGGTGGAATTCGCCCTCGGCAGCGAGGTGTCACCCGGTCGTTTCTTCAAAAGCGCATTCGCGCGCAATTTCATCAGCAGTGGCCGCGACTGCAAGTCCTTGGATTACGAGCTGCTCGATAACGCCGTCGTGGACGAGCGGGAGGATCGCAACAACAACGCCCGGAACAATTTCTTCTCGCTCGTGAATTTCGCGGACGACAAGCCGGTAAACGTCAACGACGACGCTGCCGCTCTCTGGGAGCAGCCGAAGCCGAAAAATGAGGTGAATGTCTGTTGCACTGTTTTGCAGTGTTTTCTTTCACACAACGTGCTCCTCTTTTAATCATCGTAACGGTAACCTTGTACGCGAAATATCATGCACCTCAGAGATATTGCAGTAACCCTACATGTATCAGAGATTTGATATTGATATCAAGGATTCGAGAGTGTAAAATTATAATTTTGTAAAAAATAATGTATAGATTATATGTATATGAATTATCGTAACTGCCTTTATCCGCTTGAAGATTTCTTATCAAATTTTCTGCAAGTCTCAATCCAATTTATTCCCGATCAAGAATCTATAAAAGGAAGCTGCAATCTCTCTGTACATTCGTCTAGGAATTAAATCTCTCATGCATAGGAGATTATTCTTATTTGATTCGGAATCGCTTAGGCAAAGTTTAATATCGCGCTTGAATTACGACGATACAAGATATAAGATTGTAAGAATAATGATAGCAACAGCGGTGTACTTGGTTACAGTGCGTGCCTTTCTGTTTTACGACTAATTACGAAATTGGTAGCAAAGCGCAATGAAATCCTTCGAGCGTTAGAACGTGCGCACATGTTTTGTAAGTCGATTTAAATACAATAAACGGTGTTTCTCCTAGATATACTATCGGCGTATCCGCCATTGTGTCGGGTCTATTAAATGTCGAAAGATGCAACGGATAAATCAGTCAAGAAAAAGGGATGCTCGCACTCTCGTTGAAAATGCTCGTTTACGATGCGATACATACGACGGCTGTCAAATAATTTGTTACTTTCTATTCTTGACAGGCGGCACAGTCAGCTGCAGATGCAAACGAATTGGAGAAACTTCGAAAGGTGAGTTTATTTTATGCCTCGTCGGCTTTGTTATCGCATATTCATCCTCCATGTATGTTTCCGCCAAACAGAAACTCGGAAGTATGCATCTGTCCTAATATGTTTCTTTATATTTTATATCATTCAATGTGTTGTCATTATTATCATTTTTATTTCATTATTCATCAATCTGAAATCTACAATTTATAGAAACAGAATGCTTTGGAGACAATCCTAAGACAACATAATGTGCACTTTCTGTTTTATAATTGTGAATCACTTGGGGAATTATTTAACTAAAATGAAAATATTGAAAAGACTTAACTAAAAAAATTAAATTTGAAAAATCAGAGAATGAATTTTTTAATATTAATTTTTAATTTGAAGAGTTAGGATTAGTTAGGAATTCCTGACTCTTGGAGAATAAATTCCTATTGAATTCTGCGGGATTTTCATCTCAGTCTTCTGATTCTCCTTTCTTTCAACCATGAGATAGAAAAGGGCTAAGTATTTTGTAACCATGGCATTTTATAAATCGAAATGAGAGAGAATTCTTTCATGTATATGACTGTTTATGCTGAAAGTAACCAGACCATATTTCCGCCTGCCTTTATTTCGTTGTTAAGCATTCTCCGATCGGGCAGACGGTAACTAATCGTTCGAAACCACGTGAAATTATCTGAAATTCTATATAGTATACTTTTTCATGCTTATTTCCTACTATTACCATTATTATCCATTAATATATCGAAGCGAGCGGATCTCGTCAGGGATGTTGGAGTAATTGCGATCCGAGTTGCGAATATTTACGTAATGAGCCATCTATTTCGAACCTCGTAGATTCTACTTGTTTAGTAACTATATATCTATCGTTATTTGAAATCTCATGTAATAAATTACAAATAATTGTAATAGTGTATTAATAATAATTAATTAATAATTAATCCCGTCAATAACATTTTTCTTTATTAGTAGTACCTCCAGTAGTCGCTTCAGATTTTCAGTATTAAAGAGATCAAGTTCATCTATAAAATACTTATAATTATTGGCGCAAATAAATAATAGCGCAAAAACTCGCAGAAAATAATAGATATTTCACGGATTAATTAAGTGTCATGAAAAACTCGTACTATTCTACTGTTTCATTTAAAGTGAGAAAAACATTAGTTTGATTCCGAATCAATCGGGATATCGGAAATCACGAGTAAGACACGCGTGACGCCAATTCTCCGGTAAAAATCCGCACGATAAAGAATCGTGGGAAGTATCGAACTTGAAATATCCGTACTAAGGAGATCAGTTCATTTATAAAACTACTCAGTACTAAGGAGATCAGTTTATCTATAAAACATTTATAATTATTGGCGCAAATAAATAATAGCGCAAAAACTCGCAGAAAATAATAGATATTTCACGGATTAATTAAGTGTCATGAAAAACTCGTACTATTCTACTGTTTCATTTGAAGTGAGAAAAACATTAGTTTGATTCCGAATCAATCGGGATATCGGAAATCACGAGTAAGACACGCGTGACGCCAATTCTCCGGTAAAAATCCGCACGATAAAGAATCGTGGGAAGTATCGAACTTGAAATATCCGTACTAAGGAGATCAGTTCATTTATAAAACTACTCAGTACTAAGGAGATCAGTTTATCTATAAAACATTTATAATTATTGGCGCAAATAAATAATAGCGCAAAAACTCCCAGAAAATAATAGATATTTCACGGATTAATTAAGTGTCATGAAAAACTCGTATTATTCTACTGTTTCATTTGAAGTGAGAAAAACGTTAATTTGATTCCGAATCAATCGAGATATCATGAGTAAGATACGCGTGACGCCAATTCTCCGGTAAAAATCCGCACGATAAAGAACCGCGGGAAGTATCGAGCTTGAAATATCCGTATTAAGGAGATCAATTCATCTATAAAACATTTATAATTATTGGCGCAAATAAATAATAGCGCAAAAACTCGCAGAAAATAATAGATATCTCACGGATTAATTAAGTGTCATGAAAAACTCGTACTATTCTACTGTTTTATTTAAAGCGAGAAAAACGTTAGTTTGATTCCGAATCAATCGGGATATCGGAAATCACGAGTAAGACACGCGTGACGCCAATTCTCCGGTAAAAATCCGCACGATAAAGAATCGCGGGAAATGTCGAGCTTGAAATATCCGTAGGTGATTTTGTTCGCACTCGCGACACGACTGCTTCGCCACAGATCGAGTATATGTACGTATGTTTGAGCGGAAGTCCGCTTCAGCCCATCCCGTAATTATTATCAGTCGGAGGGACCGTGTAAGCCTTTGTGGAACCTATCCGAATGCACGCGCGTGTGTTTGTGCACCGTAGCACGTTTGTCCGACCGCGCCAGTGACCGGAGCGAGTTTACGTGTGACGTCATCATCCTGCTTTTTTGATCTCACACGCACGCACACAGGGACATGGCCGGTACAAGAAAATGATCACCCCTCCCTTGTTCCTTCTGGTCAAACGTGATGACCTGTTGCATGTGAAACGTAAAAGGGTTGAATGCCAATGTCTTGGTTTGCAACACGTTTGCGTTTCTTTTGTGCGTTCGCGTAAAATAATCACGATCCTGTCGTATGATATGCAACGTGTTGGACAAAAAGACAAAATGGATTCGTCAGAGATCGATTCAACTGTAAAATTAAAATCACGAGCTGCTTAAAGTGATGCGCGTTATCGTCGCAAAGGGACGATTAAGTCTCTTTTACCCTCTTTGTGCGCGCGCTATAGAAAACTTTTATTACGGTAGGCAATGCAATTAAGTAGTCGCACGTCTAAAGAACGACGCTATTATTTGCCTACCCTCGAGAAGCGCTTGTCTAAGGATACTTTATTGCCGCTTCCATTTACACACCTGTGTAATGCATACATCATGGTGCGACACGCATCGTAATTCCCTTCCTGATCCCCGCCAACAGTTTCGCACGTTTTACGAGTCACGCGGATAAGATAGGATCGGCCAAGAAAGCTTCGTAAGGGCCGGAAGGGTCCTTCCTGCCGATTACGAAATCGCGTCGCGGCAACCGGTTTGTAACAAAGGATAACATACAATGCAACCCTTTTACGGGGGAATTTCCCCTCGATACATTTTTTTCTCTAATTCACTCTTCTCTGGAGAAATTCAGATTTCATCGTGTTAGCTTAAATCCTCTCCAAGTTATTTTATCCTTTCGGATTTTTTATTCATTGCTTTGAATCGATTCGCGAAAGAATCGTAATCCTTGTGCACCGTTCGCACAAAAGGAGACTCGAAATTCTTGCGATAATTATATTTTCATCGGTAATTAGCGAACGCGAAGCCGAGTCTAATTAGTTGAATAAATCGGAGTAAAGAAACGAGTCCCGTTGCTCGCGCGAGGATTAATCGCGCGACCTCTCGTATCTTTTATCCCAAAACGTTGTTGTTTGTCGCAACATACTTGCTGCTAATGAAAGCAAAGTGCACGCGTCCACTGCTTTGTTGGCGGTATCAAGGCAATATCACGCGATTCCTTTGATCAGTTTTTTTTCCAATATCCGTCTCTATGGTTCAACTACATCGCGTCGCGATATTATAAAAGAGAACACATTTTTTATATTTTCCTGGCCTTCCGCGTTCGCGTATTATGTCACCCACGTCTACATGTTGTGTAATATTGTTAAATCGAACGTAATGTGTGTTTGAGGTCTTTTATTCTCTTCAAAAATATATAAAAAAATGTTATTACGAAACATTGTCAAATGCGAATTACTATAATTATAATATCGATACTTGAACTATAAAGATTAGATTAAATTTGATTCAGTTTGTAGAAAGTTTTTATGCAAAATAATAAATTTTTCATATTTGTATCAAGTTATTTCTAATAATAAAAAAACAGATAATATAGAATGATAAAAAGAAGAAAAATAAAATCCGTTTATTCACTAGAATTCTTGGAAGCCATATTGATTGTCGGAGAATATAAATATTTCACCGTTGTCTTTTAAAAGCCTAATAAAATCCATTAAGTAAACTAAATACCTCATGACAATCCTGACAGTAAAATAGCGCAATTAGTTTCCTTTTGCTCGACTTTTAATGGCGTCACTATTTTTACGTTGCTTCGTTCCGAGAAGAAACGAAGCTACGCATTTCTCAATATTGGTTTAAGCTTTTCCAGAGATATACGATGTTTACGACGCGAAGTGGATTCATGCGAACGGGCCGCAAAGTTCATAAGAAAGGAAGAGATTAATCTGTCGGACAGACCGAGGTGTTATTTCATTTATAGCGCCGACGAAGTTCTCGCCTCGCGATGCTAACGTTCTAGAAACGACGGCGAGATATCGTAATCACGTGCCGAAATATTGATTTTGCTTAATAGACGATCAAACACGATTGTAAAAGTACGAAACGAATAAATATAACGGAGTAAATTTAGCAAACGCAAATTTGCGAAACGCGGTATGCGAGAAGCCTGCTTTAAATATATACAAGCGAGTTTTTTATGATATCAGATGTGTATCAGTTTCGACACACACCGTTTTATTTTAGTTCTCTGCAAGAAAATTTATCTTCAAATAAAAAATTCGTCTTAAAAATCATTAAATATGCGATTTAATTCATTTTACGATTATTTCTCGATTTATTCGATCGCAGATTCTATGCAACGAGTCGCATCGACCTCCCTCGAATGTTATTTCGTACGCGATGAGACGCTCCGACAAATTTAATCATCGTTACCTCGCGGCACTAGAATTTCCTCGACATCGCGATGGCAAAATTACACGTTCCATTCAGTTGCATTGTGGAATTTACCACTATTGTTAGGCCTTTACGCGGGAGGAGAGGTGGTATCAGCGCGGAGGAGTTACACTTTCCGCGATGCGTACCGTTATTCGATATTACGGAGATGGCGGCGAGAGCGGGCGCGTTTAACCCGGCGCGTTTGTTCGCCGGATCGCCGGCTATTTACATAACCGAGTCCATGCATTAGTGCACTCTCGGGAATGCAGCATCCAGCGGCGGAGTCGAGCGCGGGCGCGAGCTAGTCTCTGCCTTCCCCTCATCCTCTCTCTTTCTCCGTCTGAGCCCCGTACGTGCTCTTCCGCTCGCCGTAGCCGCATAATCGTTGCATGTAATAATGATAAAGCCGAGCCACGTAAAATCCGATTCGTGGCCTTTGCCATGCGTCTGATACAACCGATAAGCGCGACTCGTCGTTATCGCCGATGCAATTTTGCTCGAGCGAGTAGTCGTCGTCGGATCGAATCGAAAACGCGGAGCACATCCGGAAGATGCGCGTAAAAATAACGACTCGTGGGTCATCCGTCGTTCTCTCCGGCAAAAGGTTAATTTTAATTCCATCGCTCCTCTCTTGTCGCGTGTTTCAGAATTAGGTGAGATTGGCCACGCTGCCTTCGAACTTATTGTTAGTCACTCCCACGACTCGCTAAACTCGTCCGAGTGATGTTTTCACATGGTTAAAATATGTGGGGAAAGAAATAGGTCGAATGTAGATCACTTTGACTCTTGTAGACCCGTGAGATGGTTAAACGATACCTGGAAAGAGCTAGGGACGAATTAGGCCAGCGATATTATTAGCCAGGTAATCGATACCATATTCTTTCCGGTAGACTTTCCTTCGTGATAAACAGCTACATGGGAATTAGTTTTTTCGATAAAAGTAAAATGTGAGAAATTTATAGCTTCCTATAGAGGATTCTCGCTCTCGCGCAATCTCAGCGTGAGAGGAAAAACTTACTCGGTGTAAATTGGAGCTGTTACTCTTCCCCGATATTAGTCTGTTTAATGTACACAACATGTGCATTACGATGCGTACGATAAGCAACGAGCTGGTGAGAAAATCAAACGGATTTATCAGCGTGTAAAGTGTATTTATAAGCGAGCACATTTTCTCGAGATCGTTTCAATCTTTATTGTCTTTATTGGCGCATTTGTTGATTGAGATAATGGTCGAAAAGATTGAGATTTGACGTAACGAAGATATTTAATGAATATTCATTTCATACATGTCTGAAACAAATTGCATCGCCCGTGTATTTTTCTATAACGTAATAAAGCAAATGAATGAGGAAGAATTTACTCTTTCTCAGAATATACATGATCTTTCCTGAAGATAGAAACGGTAGAAACGGGAAGTCACTCGCGCTTTTCGCCAAGATTTCTATGAGAGCATTTATCTCATCTAAATATGTAAATTAAATTCCTGGAATAGTCAGGTCACACATGCCGGATAAATATATACTAATCCTTCCTGTGTTTCAGCGCGCGATACGCGATACAATTTTGGCTCCATGACGTAAGACATTATGCGAATGTAAAATGGAAAATTTGTGTGCGTACGCGAACTCATTCTCAATATTCGCGAGAAATTACGGCGGACAAACTGATTTAACGTTACATCACTTCGTATATTATTGCGGTCATAAAACGCAGTTCAATGATCCGCGCGATCTAGTCCGCCAAGATTATAGCGAGCATTTCGCTAGTTCTCTCTTCGTCTGCTTGATGAAAAATGATCTACCGTCAACGTCAAAGTCTAGCTAATCCGTCACGTCCAGTCAAGTTGAGCACGTAACGTAAAGCACGTTTTTCTTTTCTTAATCGAAGGGTTCCGGATAAACGAGCGGAGTCTATAATTCTGTTTCAAATTTGACGTTTCGGAATTCCAAAAAACACCTTATAAAATTATATACGCCTTATTAACTGCGTTCCTGCTTAGGAAGGCCCTTATTTGACGATTACTTACACCGCAGTGTCATTACTCCTCTCTGCACCGTCGAGCCTCGTTCCACTCGGGTGCCCTCAGCCTCTTCCGGTTGCCTCTATCCACGAAATACGCACCTTCGCGAGCACGTACAACATGCATTAACCGTGTACATTCCTGCGTGCACACATTCCGGCAGCCCTGTCTCTCTGTTTCTTTTGTTGACAACATTTTCGAGCATCAGCGTACACATGCAGATCGTACCAATTTGTCGCAATATTAATTTACCGTGTGTTTATTAGAAAAAAAAGTAAGAATATAACACATTTTTTTGAACGTGACTTTGACTCTTAAAAAAATTAATAAAATAAAAATTTTTATCTATTATTAAACTAAATTATATTGCTACACCTTTTTTTAATATTAATTTGTCATAATATATAATAATTTCATAAATTAGTATACCTAGAGAGTATTAACAGGTATCTTAAAATAACTGTTTCGAAACAATAATTCTGGTTATATTTTATATTCGGATTAAGCCAGCCGTTTCTCGATTACGAACTGAGATATCGCATTAGCCTAAGGGCTGCCTCATTCGTTTCACTTTTATATCTCGAGAATCAAAGCGCGGCTCTCCTTCGTGTTCCTTTGTTTTCACGTTGACGAGCGGCCGACGCGCGATAATGAGGGAGAGAATCTTTAAATGCCAACCACCATGACTGTCAAGGAAGTTGTGATATATAGCATCACGTTGACATCCAATTTGCATCTCCATAATTATGATCCGTGACGCGTCTGTAATATCTTTGCCGCTCTCGCGATTTTCATTGCGCCCTTTGACCCTCGGGGGAATAATTAGAAAATTGAGGGATTCAAAAAGCAGCATTTTAATTATAATCATCGTAAGAGTTTACAAATGTGATGTTAATTTAATCAACAACCTGTACTCTTGCGAATTTTTCACACTGAAATTATTTCATATTTTACATACAATTAAATAGTAAAATGTAAAATGCGATGCAAATCTACTTCTTTCCTTCGCGAAGAATTCATACGACTCTTTGCTTGAGAGTTGCCGGGTTATCGAATGATCTATCGCAATATAGAGAACGAGAGAGATTAAAATTACGGCCGCTTTACGACCAATAAAGAGGCGATTGCCAGAGTAGTCACGAATCGGTCGATCAAGATTGAATCGAATCGCGCTGTTCGCCAAATAAGTCGGTTACTTTCGCGCGAGACGGCGATCGAAGGCACCTCGATGATAAGAACGAAGGTAAAAACGGCGTGAGTCATCGGATTCCTTAATTTTTATGAGCGCGCGCAAATTCTCCATGGCCATCAAGATCAATTGCCATAACCGATCGCCGGTGTGCCTAATTGCCGGGTGACCTCGCGCAATCGAACCACGTACGTACATAAGTAACTCCTCGATGCAACAGAGACATTCGCGGCCGCGCGCCGTTTACGAAAGCTGGCGATTGCGAATTCATCATAAGTAATATTCTGAGACTAATGAGTACCACTGACTGAGAGAGGCGAGGAAGTTTTTCGCGCGGACGAGAACGCGAGAGAAGATCCTCATCGTGTGTTATTGACCCCTACAGTCGTCAAAATAGACGCGAGGCGTAAAATTACCTGCAGGCAGTTAAACCAGGCATCCTGAGGGACATAAATCATCAGGGGAACTTGAAATTCTTTCGAATCCTTCGCGAGTAAATCAAAATTATATCTCTCCTATACACTAGCGAATCCTGACATCGATAATGGGAAGGGGTTTCTGCAAAATTATTTGATTTAATATTTTTGGTTTCATGCTTACAATTAGCTTTTACTTCAGGATCAACGACGAAAACGTGATGAAACTTCTAATCCCATTTTTACTTAAAAAAAAAATTTTTTTTAATTTTTAAAATTTTTTATTTTTTACATATTTTTTTATTTTTTATATATTTTTTCTTTATTATTTAAATAAATCCCCTCAAGTTCTGTTTAGCTAATTCATTATATTTTCATTATATTATATTTTTTTAAACGGATTCATCAAAATTAATTTCTTTTAATTTGCAAGGGGGGGGGCTTAATCCCAAACCCCCCCCCCCAGGATCCACTAGTGCTCCTATATATATCCCTCGCTTCTTCATTTCTTCAAACCATTTGTAATATCGGTGCTAAAATTTTAACGATAAAAAAAAGTCATCTTCATCATTCAAAAACAAATGGTAAAGATGACCAAAAGGAGCGATCGGCGTAAGAGAGTCGCGAAGGATTTTTTCAGCAGCCGCTTCAAACGTGTACGAGTGAAAGCCGAATGCAGCGAACAGCGTCCAATCTCACCTATAATTCTGCGTACACGCACGTAACGGTGCGTTTTGTAATAAGCCGACTCGGATAGCCGTGTGTCTCATCGTCGTCGTGCATATAATAATTCGTCTGCCGGCGCGCGTCCTCTCGCAGGACAATCATTATTCCAGAGCGCTGGTCAAGTAGGTAACCTCACCTCTTGCCTGCCGCTTATCTCATATTCGATAATGAGTAAACTGTTAATCAAACGTTTCCGGCATCATTGTGAAGTCCGCTAGAAACATAAGCCGTCTCTTGCGGATTTTGCAGATAAACTTTAAGGCATCCTCGAATAATAATAATAAATAAGTGGAAATTTATTCAGTCAATTATCATATTTTTGAATCATACGTACTTGAAAGAAAATTTTTAAATATTTTCTAAAAGAAATTAATGAAACTTGATATTTATGTACGCCATATGTTCATACGTGATATGCCGCATAAATGTGTACAGCTATTGCATCGAACGAATATATACATATATATTGTACAATCTGTGCGATTCAACCGCACGTCATTAATCAAAAATTGCATATTGAAATATTTATCAAAAGCGGGAACTTTGCAATAGAGGAGGCACTTTCCCATTCAGTTACTGGGCTATTAATGTTGACGCGCCCACAAAGACGTCTCGAAACTAGCAATTCATTGCAATCTCCCAACGTAACAATAACAATAATAATAATCGCTTTCATACGCGAGCAGTAATTAAAGTCGAAGTAAGCGGTCGCGGTAAAAATAGCGCCGATTCTTAATCTATGAATCGACGATCATATTATATATGTCGGATCGTGCATCGGTTTTCCCGATCTCATTTATCGCGTGCGATACGCACAAAGAGGATATATATACGACAAAGAGGATATAAAAGAGCGATCTATTTCCGGCTCTAGTACGGCCTTGAGCGTCTCCTTCCACGTCCCCTTGGTTCTCCTACGTTCCTCATCGTCCAAAGTCTCGAGATTCAAACCCCTTTTTGCTCCCTTTTCGATCCCCCTAGCCAGCTAGCGCGTCCGATATATCGCCGGAATAACTCGCTGTGTCTCTCTCTCTCTCTCTCTCTCTCTCTCTCCATCACGCTCCGTCTGATCCATCGATCCTGCGAATTCCCGGGCGTTTTATGAGTCTGCTAAAACCGCGCGGATATGGTTTCACGCCGGGATTTATCCATTGGAGAATTTCGCCACGCTCGCTTGCGTCTGGAAACAGCTTAGCAGGGTGATAGCAGGATGCTCCACGTCATTTCCTCTCGTACACGAATTCCGCGCGATCGTGGAGTAAATTTGTCCTCGAAAATATCAGGATATCGATCGACTTTTTTATATGCATATCGATTGTGAGACTATCGGGGAATTTTTCAAAGAAAAAATTACTAAAAATAATTTTTAATCCAACTTTAGACGAGGAGATTATAATAATCTAACTTGAGAGTGAATTTCATCATATTTTGTTTCGACGTACATTTGGCAAACTGTATCGCGTATAATTCTTTTCAACACTTTTCTTCGCCATGCTTCGCGAAATGATCAATTTCAGTTTACGAGAAGCCATCGTGCACATCTGTCGAGTGCAGCTCGGATCAACTAGTTAGCGTGCGATGTGTCGACAACTCACGGCGCGAGAATAAAGGTCGCGTTCGGTTGATCATCCTAATTACACATCGTAGCCAAGGCCGGGCAGGACGTCGTTAATCTAATAATTGTCATCATTAATTTATCGGACGCACGCCACCCCTGAACCACGAGACGGCGACTGGCTATTGACACAGTTCGTCGCAATTAACATCGCGCGCCGTATCCCTTAATTAAGCGCACGCCGTGCATCAATTAAGGTCCGTTTAACGTGCGCCCCGGCGTTCTCGGCGGCTCAAACGCGATTCAATATGCGAACTTGCATACACGTTCTCTCTCCGGCTTTCTGCATGCTGTCTGATTTTCTGCCGAGGCTGAGTCATCGCGCGCGCGCGAGGGACTATCGTAAAGTATAATCTGACGTGCCTGGCAACGCGGAGACAACTATATTGTGCAATCGATAATTAAGAGTTACAAGGGTAGTCAAGTGAATTGTATGGATTTTTTAAAGAATTGCCTGACACAGCGTTTTAACGTACAAAAAATTGTTAAAATTATGTGTGCAAAGAAAAAGAACTTAATCCCCATAAAAAACGATATTTAATATGACTCAAGTACTTCCTTTTGATTGTAACGAAATAAATGATTGTAATAAAATATCGATTTGTATCGGGAAAGTTTAACATCTTTTTTTTCAAAAAGTCATTTGCGGTCGTGTAGATCGCTTTTTTCCTCGACCAAAGATTTTATTTCCTTTAAATGTTCGCGAATTAATGACCGTGCATGGTTACGAGCGAAGCCAAGCCGCGATGTGAAAGCAAGAGCGCATGCAAATGTAAACGCAGGAGGTCTTTTATGGGATGTTGCTGGGAATCGGATCAAGGAGAATGCCCCTACGATTATTTGGTCACCGGCACAAGCGATTTCTCGGTGCAATCTTGTCCTCCTGTAAGCGGCTTGACGCTTTCATGGACACCGAATTTCGCGATTATGGATATATATATACACACACATACATACGAGCAATTGCCTTCTTACGACCTTTACGCGCTTTCTGCTCTCACGAACTGAACGATGCGTAGAGAAAAACGGCAGCCGGACACTTGCGTATCGCTCAATTTTTTTCACATATAACTTGATAAACCTTTATAAGACATATGATTAAAAGTTTGTTCTTTTTTTCTCCAAAAAAGCCCCGTATGTAAAGTAAATCTTTGGTACATACGCGGGAGATGCGGAAGAAAAATTGTAAAAGTCCAATAAAATTAAAGGATTCTGCCGATCTCGCGAATAGGTCCTTGTCCCGTGGATCGAAAGACCGGATATTGCGAATGCCATACCCGCTCGGCCAGTATGTAATATCACACGCAGGTGTGCAGGTTCACGGTCCAACAGTCGTAATATGTAATATCCGAGCTGGGAGAATCCGATCTCTTGCGACGCAGCGAGAATCTCGACGATACGAAACGCCGAGACGTTATGCGATCACGACCGCTCCGTCTTCTTGCAGGGCGTTTTCGATACTCGTACTCTGTGGATGCGAATAGAAATGTTTGTGTATATATATGTACGATCGGAATCTGTATGTATTGTGTAATAAATGAGATTAAGGCGCGCCGTTCTGTCTTTCGTTCTTTCTCTCTACTTGGGTCGATTTCGTAAGCTTCTCTCCCGTTCTTAATACGTAATAAATTTTCCATTTCCCAAGAATATATCTCATTCACGTTAGTTTACATGCTTGGCATCACGCGGTCATAAAGTTCAAGCTGGAGTTTTAATTTGATCCTTTTTTTTCCTTTGGAAGAGAGGCTTTGAATCAGTTGCATTCACATAGATTCATGGCAATGTTGGTCAACAAAATTCTTTTTTTTTTTCTTTGCCAATGTTATAGATAGAACTATATTTTAAAAAGAATGCAGCGTGTGTCGTTAACTTAGGATTAATTAAACTGAACAAAATTAGCCGTGAGACTGATGTTTACAGAAACGACATGTAAACATTCGTTTGTTGATGAAAATCTCGACGGTAAATCTCTCGATTTTATACATTCAAGGGAGATTATGTCATAGCGAGTTATACGAGAGATTTTATCCTATCCGTAGTTCTAACGACAGTTCCGGTAGCGACAAAGGAAGCCGTTGAACGCATCTAGATGGATGACACAAGCGTGAGGAGTTCTTCGACTGCTGACCCAGATGAATACGGACTAAGTTCTAAATGTAGTCTGAGAAATTCTTTTTAATGGCCCGGAGAATTTAATGCGGGTGCCACCGTCATTCGGATAGCCGGAAATTTACTCAATCAGCTTCATCGTCGGATCCGAATAGATAGAATCAACTGGCTAATCTATTTAATATATCCGAATTTTTTATTATTATTATTATTTAATATGTTATTTCACATCACTAATGTTTTCTTATAATTCGAAAATGAGAATATTTAAAATAAACTATCAAATAGTAAAAAAATTATTAGAGTTTAAGCGACAAAGCAAGTCTTGTCTTTGCGGAAGCATTATTTATGCCGGTTGGAGAAATTGATTTTTCGACCAATTTTTTTATTTTTCGCGTAAACTTTTAAAAAATAATGTTGCAACGTTGTAAGAATAATTCCACTGATGTGCGTCTAGAGGAGTTCCGGCAGCGAAGCGCTCACTTTGAGATCCGGCCAAAAGAAGAGCGTGCCGAGCAACACAACGCCACAATTGTGCGGAGCGCAGTCTCTAATCGCACGCTCTGATTAGCGTATGTGTATGTCCGCGCAATGATCTCTCGCGATGATGATCGAAATGAGTCATCTGAACGCTATTCAAATGGCAGATCGATCGTTTCTTTAATGAACGTCGAGGATCTCGCCGGCGCTCTCTCGTCGCTCAATCGGTATCACGGCAAATTTTCCGAAATGATCAAAGAAGGACAAAATAGTTCAAATCGTTTCGTTGTTTAACGGTGCCGGCCATTCGCTCGTTACGCAATATTTCGAAAATCGTGCACAGATTGATCCAAACTAGCGAATAAATTGTTACCTCCATAGATAGCATAACGACGGCGATTTGTCCACCTCGTTTCGCGCTCCAGATATCACACCGCTATTTGCATTTGCTTTTTAATTCGCCGAAGAACTTGGAAGAACGCGAGGTCCGCATCTTTTATTTCATTCTCCGTCGCGCGTACTTCCCTCGTCCCGAGAGTCGCCGTCGCGTTTTTATTTCCCCGTCTCTTTCCTGCCTTTGCGGCAGATGCCATCCACGAGGCGTGACCGACCTAACCGTCGCCGTCCCTCGTTTCCCTTCCTACCCTTGAAACTTCGCTTAATGCCACCGACACTTTTCGGTGCGACGCTCCATCGTGCGTACAAATCCGCCGGCCAACTCATGAATGGCGATGGTATGAACTATTCGTGAAAGCCGACGACTTATTTTCGGATCCGCGTTATGACACGCGTGTATGCGCCTCGAATGCACGCGAGGTGCATCATAACGCTCGGCGTCATATCGCTACCGCCATTGTTACGCGTCGCGCGGACTCGCGTCGGAAATTGCATTGTCGCATTCTACTTTTCGTACAAAAAAATACCCTCTTTTGCTTTTTAAACGCGACGAAACATCAAAAAAAAAAAAAATTCCGAATTTTAAAATGTTACTTCGAAATTTATGCATATCTGTACAAATTAATTTCTTAAATTTCTTTCTCTACAAAAGAATTGAAATCTCCCGCACGGAAGAGACAATTTATTTATTTCACATTAGAAAATAGAACCAGGATTCTCTTTCTCTTTTTTTCTCTCTCTCTCTAACTCCGCGCGAGATAAATTCCTAATTGATTCACCCATTTTTTAATAAACTCGCTACACTGTGGAGAAGTGAAAATTGCATTTAGAAAATGCGCGGCACTAATCGCATCGTCGCGCTTCATATGCAGCTGCTACTCTGTCGGAACAGAGGGAGGGATAATAATCCCGACGCATACAGACGCCGTTAGTCGTTTCGGAGGAGATTCACGGAGACTCGCGCCATGAGTCACCGAGCGACGATTTGTATGCAACGCGTGGCGCCGGCGCTACAAACTTTGTAGCTATTGTGCGAGAGGATCGCATTGTTACGCGGGTGTGATTCTCAGGTCGCGTAGACGGGCGGGTTTCGGGGATTCGACGCGTTTCGTGCGTCTACATCGTCGAGTAGCCCTTGTACGAAATCCCACACAATCGCGACACGTAACGCGCGATATAACTGTACAAGTAGCGGTGTTTAATATGCGCGTCGCTCTCGCGAGCGCGGTCTCACAAGTTGATAAACTTGTGAGAGGATTCTCATAGCTCTTGTACAAGAGAAGAGGGGGTGAGGGCAAAAACTCGCGCGCCGGCAAACTCTGACGGCTGCAAAATGGCGCCCAGACTCAACCTATTTTCGGCGCATTCCAGCTGAATGGATGGAGAAGGCTAACTCGCAGACGGTGTTTCGTTGGGAGAAATCGTTTCTCATTTTATTGGAATGCCAAGAGCCTCCCTCTAGTCTTCCCTCCTCCCTTCTTTTTCTCGCTCTCCTTCTGTCATTTCCTCTCTCGTTCCGTTTTCGCGTTGCTTTGTCATCGTTTCTTCGCAATGATTGTAAGAATGCTTGTCGGTCGAGCAATGATTAGATAAATTCAAAATATAATTCTCTTCAATTTATTATTTAAAAAATATAAATGATCGAAAAAGCTTTCGATTTTATGCGTCTCTTGTGTGTCTTTCTCGCATTCCAAAAATTCCAGTAGAAAACACCTACGAAGGGGCAGACACATTGCTAGACATTGCAATTACCTATCGGAAAGTATTTTCGAAAGCTTTTTAAACTCCTTTCGTCAATTTCATGAAAGAAATGGGCGATGAAAGTATTGATCACTGATTCTCACAATCTATATATCGTACAAAGGAACAAGGATAACAATTGTTGAAGATCTGTTCGTTTGGTTATTTGAACGGAGACTATTATAAAGTAAAATAGTGGATTAATTATATCCCGTTTCACTACTTGACAATAACCCTTTCTAGGGAATAATGAAAGATCTAGGTGGATCATAATTATCCATGGATTTCGATCTCCAGGTGAAAATAATCATTAATATAGACAATAGAAAAGCAATTTGTGTCGCAGCCAGGAGCTCTCACATACGGCGAAAGCCAAACGCGCGAGAAAAAAACGGAGAATGTATATAAGAAGCATTTGCAACACATAGAATTTAGTTAATGTGGAGGCAATTTGATTTAACTTTATATAATTTATACTTTCTCATAGTATTTGTAAAATTTACTTGCAATGTTGAAATCAGAAAATATGACATGTGTTCCTCGATGCTTTAAAAATGTCATTTTAATTTTTATAAAATTACAAAAATTTATCTAAATATTTTGCGTGTCATAATAATGTGATTTAAATTGACACACATCAAATATTTGTTGGATCAAACGTTTTAAACTTTATGCGTTATTTTACACGTTTCATGCGTTTCTTATCGGATTTAAAGTCGATTTAGCTTCGTTCTCTATATGTATGACGTATTATGTTGCATTTTATTAACATTATTTCAACATTATTTACGTCACAAGTATTTCTATCATTGTTCGTACAAAACGTTCTAGTCACGCTCGAGCGCGTGCATTCCGGCTTTTAATCGCGCGATTGTCTTTGTACAATCTTTATCTCGCAATCTGTTATTATTTGTAAATTCCCATTCATACCCTCCTACGTCAAGCTCTTTGCGGGTTAACGACTGCCGCTCGTCGCTGTGAACTCGTTCTCTCAATGTTGTTTAGAAACCGTTTCGTACGGTACCGAAGTTTTTTCTCATTAGTCTCGTCTCATTCTCTTTCGCTCTTTTCTCGTTCGGAAAGAAAAGTGCACGCCAATATCCGCGCAAATACTGTTGTAATTTTAACGTTATTTCCGAAATTATTGCCCATGCATAAGACATGTTTTTATAAAAATGATAAATTAAACAGCATCTATTTATAGTAAAATATTTTGTCGATCGTAACAGAACGCGACTTTTTTCTGATTCTATCGCGATACCTTTCAAGCATATAATTGACACAACGTAATTGCTACGTTTAATTAAGTTAGCAATAAATTCTCTCGGTTAATCTATAAATAATGGCGTGTTTAATATTAATCCCGCCTTCAATAAGAATCAACAACGTTATTAAATGTAAGAGTAATGCTTTCGCGATCCTCTCTCTCTTTCTCTATCTCTTCGACGGTGGTGTATATAAATGCGAGGCGGTGTTTATAAGCTCTCGGAGCGCAAAATGAATGAATTAATTGGATAATGGATAGAGATAGATCGTAAGGCAAATCATCGAGTCCCAATGCGAGGAGCTGCAGTCTTACACGCATCGCCCAGAACAGGCGTAGCCGGAATATTTATGATGGCGCAAACGAGTCCACGCACGCACAAATTAATCTCGAAGGATTCTTCGTGCGAGATTTACCCTTCTCTATTTCTCTCTCCTTCTCTTTCCTGCTTCTCTCAAGACTCGTCCTTCGTAAAGCTTTCTCATTTTTTTTTTAAGTTGATGCTTAAAGAATCAAGCTCCTTTCGGAGCACGGTGCTTAATGAAAACCGAATGCATTCAACATCTTCTGGCTGCTACAGAGGATGGAAGGAGAATATGTATTTTACGAGGCAATTTCACTTCAATTACAATAATAGCCGTACGAAATTAGGAATTAATCCGCGAAACCACTACCGTTATACTCGCGGTGGACCTTCCGTGATTTGATATCTGCAACGACTATGTCCAGTAGTTGAAAAATTTCATCAATTTCTTTTTCAGACATTCCGGCAAAGATGCCAAGCCTCCGAGAATATAAACGGAAGTTGAGAAAAGCGAAATATGGCTCGAAGCGTTCACTTATACCATGAGCAGCTGGAATAGTTTCACAGCATATGTTTTTTTTCTAAATAATGAACTTCCGAGAAATATAAGTAGTATACTTTCCGTGTGTTTGTGCGTGTATGTGTAATATTTGTATAAATTACAAATTAATCTTCACGCAACCGGGAACGAATATCTACGCCAACGCACGTGATAAATATTCCGCGCTACTTTCAGTGCGTATATCCTTCCGCGTGTGAAAATCTCCCACGTAAGGTGAAACTTGACGTTAAATCTTAATGACGAGTGCCCAATGGATTAGTAAGCGCGGTTCTCACGCATTGGACAAGTTGGATAAACTTTTCGAACGAGCGGAGAAAAATCGACGATCCCCCGATTTGCATGACGCGAATGCGTTCTTGTTTCGCGCGTGGGTCGCGAAGGCATCCGCTGCTCGCGGTAATAAGTGAAAGGAGCGATGCAATTTGAACGATCGTTTCATCCGAACGCGAAAAAAGGATAGATTCGAGGAACGCGAACTTACAACTATGTACATCTTAATTAAGACTTAATTAAATCTAATGAACCTCAAGAATGTAAAAGAGAGATGGATATTAATTAATTAAACTGTCTTTGAGAGGCAAAAAATTCAATGGAAACTTCTTTCAAAAAGTAATTATGTTGGGAATGATAGATTTGAAAATGTGTTTTCATCAAATCCTGTCTTTTGCAGTAAAACATTTTTTTCTTTATAATTTTTAATTGTAAATATTGTTATCCTATATATGAAAAATGAGACAGATTTTTTGAGTATTTTTTAATTAACTATTTCCTATAAATCTTCATCGAACGATTGAATAATGACAAAAGAGCGGAAGTGCGGGAAAGATAAAATCTTGAATGCCAAAGCTTTTAATCGAACCCGACAAACGGTTGACATTGACGTTGAACTATTTAAAGAACGATACGAATATCGGAACAATGGCGGTTCGATGTCGACGCTAATGACTGTCGTATTTCGACTTGTATTCGGCCGTTCTTTGTAATTGCAGACAGGTAGACTACGCACGAGGAACACATGGCGAGAGAGACCTAGCATTTCCATACAATAGCGGGGAAAAGACGGTGTTTATTGCGAGATATCCGGTGATGGCCTCCGACTGATAACGAGGCCAGGATGAAAGATGTTGAAAGACCCGTACGTCCACGAGAGAGAATCGCGTCTAGATCAGATTTTCGCGACAAGGATACGTCCCCTTTGTAAATACAAAAGACTAAATGTTGAAACTAAACGCTATTACGGCACAAGTGTAACAAAGATAGACAAAGATAAACTTTAAAATCTGTTCTCCGAGGAATAACTCAAACATCAGATGCAATCGAGAAACGACCAAGGTTGGAAAAAGTCTAGAGATCTCGTAATAAAAGCGAAAGTTTGTCCAAATTTTTTTCCCTTAATCGGTGATTCCTCCGCCGTTTCTTGCTGATGCGAGTGCGTGAGGGTATATTTACGGAAAGCTGAAATTTTCATCGGCGGCGGCCGAGCGGATGGGGTCACGCATGGTCGCTCAGCCTGAACAGTCCACCGGCTGAATACTCTATCGTGACGTCACTCGCTACGGTCACTGCCTGAATTATTCACTATTCCTTCGTTTCTAGTCGTTTCAGCGATGCCGCGTGCAATCTTGTACGAAAGTTTGTTTTTACGCACGCGGCGCGCATTCTGGCGGAGCGCGTTTTATCGGCTCGTACTCCGATAGAGATCTAAGGCGGTTCGCGACGAATTAAAATTACGCTACGATTCTTTCATTCATCCCTCTCTTCACTGTGAGATTTTCGAAATCCGAGATGACAGACTTTTCATTGGATTAATCGGAAATATCGCGAGACAGTACTGTGTCAAGGCACCATTGCGAGCTTCCAAAGCGAACATTCCAGGATGTAATCAACGACGATCCTTGTAACGAGCTATCCTCCAAGGACGCTACGGCCGTCCGTTAATAATTACAACGATCCTCCCCGATGCTCGGCCGCGGTGCCCCGCGATAGCTATCGAAATTAGATAGAAAATTGCCTTCGTCCTATTCGACTTTAGCCGGCGGTTTCATTAAATTCTTTGAGAGATGCGGAATCGATAGATTCCGCTGGATGCTATCGCACGGTATCTCATTGCGTGCGGCCAACAACTACGCACGGTATATCGATTAGGCGTGGAAAAAGAAGACAGGAATGCGAAGGATAAAATGATAGGATCCGGGGATTAAGAGCGGAATTTTTTCGCAGCGTCACGAGAGACGAGATATAATTTTGTTGGTCGCTTGCTCATGGAAAACGTGGAAAATGAAGCGCGCCTCTTTTAAAATCGTAACGATCCGCTCCGGCTTCCCCTTCGTGACCTTTTCTCAATGCCTCGCTTCTGATTTATGGATCGTTCACCATCGTTCTCTTGAAAACTCGACAACATTATTCGCCGGCCAATATCCCACGCCAAGATGGAGAATATCCAGTCTCTCTCGGTTAAGGTTGCATAATAATCTATGCGGCGAGGATAATGAATCGCCGCTTCGTCGGATATTAATAGCCATCGCTGCTCCTTTCGCGGATTTTTTCATTTTGCCGCTAGTTTGGCGATCCTTGATCAAGAGTCATATACTATAGAAGAGTAATTAATCGTTTATAAAAGATAATTAATCGGCGCAGTGATATTTTAGCGACAAAAATTGGTTTATTAATTATCGCTCTTGACATGAAATATTATTTAAATCGAAACTATCAATACTCGAAACTGTCGAGTTAATTCACGAATCAACACGCAAAATTATGATAAATTTTATCATGGAAAGATAATATTATTTCTACTAATTAAATTACGATATAATAATTGCAAAATAATGTATGAATAATAAGTAACAAGACTTATATGGAAAAATTACTAACACTAAGTAAAAAAATTAATCGCGCGCGAAAATTTATTTGACGTATGGATAGAAAAAATTTACTTTGAAATCATATAAAAAAAGATGACATACTCTTTTTAAATCTCAGTTAAAAATTCACACAGTGCGAATATATTGAAAAAAAAAAAAACAGGAAAGTCAGTAGAAGGAGGTTTGTAGGCCTATGTCGATTACGATTGAATTTAATTAATTAACCAACGCGCGATGGATTAGCTCAAAGATCTCATTATATAGCTCGTTTAACGTAGAGTATCTTTTAAAAACGCCACCATTATAACATCGGACATGTTATTAATCGACATAAGTACTCTTCGCAATGAGCGGAATAGCGTAAAATTTGTAATAACACGCTCACATGCCAGCAACACGTCCCGTGATTAATCGCGGGAAGCTATCGACGCTCGCATTTTCTGTATTTTGTACCTCGTTCGCGTTCATCCGGTATATTTCGTTTATCGCGCGTGGACCGCTATCTTGTATATACGTGAGCTCTCGCATTTCCTCTTTAAAATTATGATTTCAGAAAAGTAGCTCTACGACTTATCCGTGTCTCTTATCTCCATACCTGTTGCTTTCTCAAAAATCAATTTCATCTTTCTAAATTTATTATTTAAGCAGCAGATTATTATTAATATAGAAACGAGTGAGTTCTTACTAACAAAGTAAAATGAAACTAGACAACTAAATGAATCCATAAAATCCGCTCCGCGAAATTTATTGCTAAATATATTTTCTTTCTAAAGATGGAATATTAAAAGATCCCCGGAAAAATATTTTCGCTAAGAAAATTGGGAAATTTTTTATAATTTTTTATAAATTATTTTCATTTATTTTTATTATTTATTCTTTTTTTTAATTAATATTATATAAGACTCGGATATTTTTAAAATTATTCATAGTTGATACGGTCATCATGATGCAAATTTCAAAATATCTGAGAATCCGATTCGAGGATGTGTGTGTATAAATAACACGAGTTCTTTTCTTTCTTGTTGCAGCAATGCCAATTGCTGAAAAAGGAAAACCGGAGATTGCAGAGCGCCTTCCTGCAAAACGTCTTTCTTCAAGCGCGAGTCGACACGCTTCAATGGCAGGTCAAACAGGTTCGTAATTGCGCGAAAAGTTGAAAATCTTTAGAAGAAAAAGAAGAAGAAGAAAAAGCGACCGATAAGATGATCACAACCGGTTTACCTCGCTCCGGTTATTCGATATCGCGTCACGTAACAACCGGTCGGCTAGTTTTCCCCCTCGATAATTCGCGTGTGATTTTTGTCGAGTTGAACTTTTCTTATTATTTCATTATCATTTTATGAATGAACTCACGCGCACGCATTTTACGATTTAATTTTCCAATCGTCATGAATGTAAAAACCGTCATATGGTCTTTACCGCTTTTTTTCTCTTTCAATTTTTCTTATTTTCAGAGACTATTTTTATCAGCACTTATCTCTCTCTTTCTCTCTTAAATTTCAAATTAAATTTGTTCCTCGATTAATATCAATGAATCAACGTAATAAAATGGCAGGAGTGAAAAGTTGTCATCATTTTCGTTTGTTCGCAGGTTGAATCAAACAGGCAAATGTATCGTTCTACGATGGAGCAGGTCGCCCATTTCTTGGGCCGGATGCACAGGAGCCTGGAGATCCTCTACACCAAGGAAAATCCCAAGGACAAGAGACGCGTGCCTCGTAGTCGCAGCGTGCACACGGTAGTGCACGCGGATCCGTCGCCGAACCGCGGTACCACGACGCCGTCGTCCTCCTCGTCGACGTCCTCGCCGTTCACGCGCGCCAAGTCGGTCACGCAGATCAGCTCACCGAACGCTATTTGCTTCCGCGAGTTTACCTGGTCGGTTCTTCGGAGGAACGACCCGGTGCACTGCACATCGTCACGTGCCAAGCCATCGCAGGATCTCAACAAGACCAACGACGTTCCCGATAACGTCGTTTATCGCGAACCCAAGCAGACGGAGTTGAATCCGGACGATGTGCCGCCGGAGAAGCTGTCCCAGGAGGCGTTTAGGTGTGAAAGATTTTGAAAGAATTCCACATTAAATCCGCAGATTAATTTATCCCCTGTCATTTTCATTATTAAATATTTTAATAATTACTAGTACGTCGATATCGTTATCTTTTTATTAAAACAATATCAAGATTAATGCATTAAATTGAATATTATAATTATAATATATATTTTCGCACAGGTTACTGAGAACCGTCGAATCCTTGCTGGCGATGCGAGAGCCCGATCTCGCGAGAGTGACGCCGATCGAGGACAACGGATCCTCCCCGTCCCCGACAGTAGACCATCGTCATCACGATGCATCTTTATCCTTACCGAACGGCAACTTTGCCAATTCGACGATGCTGCAGGAAGCCACCTATGCTCCCGGCAGTGGTCATGGAAACGAATCGATCAACAATGATCAACAAGACGACAGATCGGGAAACCTTATCAAACCGCCCGTTGCCGAGTTTACTCGAAATCTGCACGCCTTCGTACCAGGCGTAAGAAGATCGCCCGACACCGCCTCCTGGAACTCGAGTAGCAGTTCGAAAACGACCGAGGAGGATGATACCGTCGCACTTGCCACACCATCGAACGGAACTACGTCAAATGGCACGCCAACCTCGACTCTCAGTCGAACCGCGAAGCGGTTGGAGAAGAAGGAATCTAATCCGGGCAATTTGGCTGGCAAGACCAAGGTAAAGCCGGCCAGCAGCCCGGTAAGCAGCGCCGAGGGTGAGAGCGGATTCTTCTCGATCAGCTCCTTCCAGGAGGTCGGTCTGCCGCCTTCGACGGCCGCGCCGATTACGCCTGTCAAGGGGTGTCACACGGAAGTAGGCTTGCCGGAAGTGCCTCTCGACAAGGCCAGACATAGACGGTGGTCCTCCACACCGGCTGAAATCCAGGCGCTCTTCAAGCAGCATCGGGCGAGCTTCGGCGGGACGCCGCAAACCGTCACCGAGTCCGTCAGCGTCTGTTGGGTTTGAACCCTGCGAGATATGATCGCGCCGAATACGATCCCACCGCATATGTCCGCGGAATTCCGCAGACTAGATTCGCTCGAAATCACGAGCCAGACTTACATGATCGATTTTCAGGAATAACATTTAGATAGATCGATAGAAAATATTCAAGTAAGCCGTAAGATTGTAAATAATTTTCTATAAGCAATCTCTCGTGCGGTCTCTTTTCTTACGTTGATAAAATATGTAGAATCGTAGCATTGATTATAGCGATAGCAGCTGCGATTCGTTTGGTAGAGAAAAAGAATCAAACGTATATGAAGCGTACGTTTCGTCGCTATGCGAAACGATATCGATGCATGTATGTAATTTGTTGTTTAATGTTTTCGAGAGGATCTCGGAGTACATTAACGGATAGAAAATCAGGAATTTATATGCCTGCGTAATCGAGTTTCGTTGATCATGCGGGGGCCATTCTATAAGTATAGAAAAGAAGAACTGTACTTTCGACATATTGTAATCAGCCATATCTCTCGTAGTTTCGCGAATATCGTACATATCAGTATCAATGAAACTTTTCCCGTCTGTCGATAATAACTTTATCTACACTGCAGTTTCGATCACTAAAAATTTATAGACGTTATTTACGTTTTGCGATCGTTCCCATTTGATCGTTTAATTTAGTCATTATTTAGTAAATTAAATTGTTATTTGACTTGCATGTGTTGACTTTATCTAATTTTCGAAAATAACGAGAAAGTAATTTTAATAATTTATACTACTGTATCGCAAAATATAGTTAAGTTAATATAATTTGATTTATTAAATGTGCATATAATACAATTTAGATTTGGAAGAGAGAATGCTAGAAGAGTATACGCGCAAAAAAGAAATTTTTTTACTTTAAACGATAAATTAAAATCTGCCGCAAATGTTTCTTCTTTTGCAAAAACTTATATTTTTTAAGGGTTGCATAGGTTTCCGTAATTCTATGTTTCTTGTGCATGTTAATATCAATGTAAAATATTTTTAATTTATTCACAGCTGTTACTTAACTATCAAAATCAATTTATTCGCATATGACTATTAAAAATAATGATTGTTGAATTGATTTCACATTGAGAGATATTCAATTTTTGATATTCTCTTCAAAGTTAATAGATAAAACTATAAACCTCACAATTTCTCCCTCTATGTTTATTATGTAAGGCTGCGTACTGTAATTCACTAGAGGGCAACATATCTTTTTATATAATAATAAAATAATATCGCGTGATCTGAGATTTTATCATAATTTTAGAATTTGTAATGCTGTTCTCTGTATATTTCTCATTGTTCGTAATTTGTCACATTATCATTCGTAATTATATAAAACAATTGAATATTATGCCATGCGTTTTGATTTTTTGCATTTTCCATATCTTACTTTTGCTTTTCTACACAAATCTCTTTCATATTTATTATTGTTATATTTTAATATAATTATATTAAATGGTTTTTATTAAATTTGCATAATTCATTAAGAAATAAATAACGTAAAAAATATAAATAATTATTAATTATAGAATATTATTTTATATTTTCCAGCCTTATGTGTTTGAAATTATTATCTTGTGATTATGCAAAAAACATTTTTTTATATTCCATATTATATATATATATATATATATATATATATATATATATATATATATATATATATATATATATATATATATACACACACACGCGCACACACATATCTTTATTTTTTTATTTATTGGCAAAAAAGAAAAGAAGTTTAGCCATCAGGTACATGCCTATTATTAGGCTAATATGTTCACAAAACAAGTAATACACTTTTCTCTTAAGTTTACTTTACAACGCAGGAGTATGTACGGTACTCCCTAACACATATCTTTATAAGAGAAACTGAGCGCTACAGACATCTAGCAGAGAAAAGAAAAGCTGCAGGCAGCAACCAGACATACAGGCATGTATCCAAACGCATTTTTTATCCGAGATAGGAGTTCTAATTATCTTATCTACGAAGATTTAACGCGCGTCAAATGACTTTAATTTACATGAAATGATAGCGCTTATCGAGATAGGACATTATGACATACAGAGGGTATTTTTTTCAAATAACCGAGATAGATTGATATCTAAACTCATATATAGCTAAATATATCAACATACGTAGATACATAGATACAAAAAATAGATTTGATTCATCCAAGAATTTCGAGTTTTCATCAAGAAGATCGCTATAATATTTAAGAGATTTTTTAATCACATTATTGAACCAACAAGATAATCTAAATTTAAAAAATTTTATCGTTAAATGGATGACAGTCTTGATATGAAAAGAGGAGAACTTTTGTCAAAATCCAACTGTTCAATCTTTCATGCTATAACAATATTCAAAGTGCAGTATAAATAAAATCGCAAAAAATAAGGAAAAAATATAACGAGAGAGAGAGAGAGATTCATTCATAATGTCACACGCGTTTTGCGATAATTGTCGAATTTACGGACAAATCGGGTCATTTCTTTAATCTTGGTTGTCGTTTGGAACGGAAATCTGAAAGAGATGACCACAAATGACCCCGATATCCGTAAACACGCACTCGTAAAGATCCACTTTATCGGAGGCGGACACAAAAATCGTATCGACACGTATCTCGAATACGTCTACACGACACATTCAAGCCTCCTAGTGTTCGACGTCGCACAACGCAATCATCGCTTTAATAAACCTTTCCTTCATACATATGCGTAAATATCTACTCCCGTCCCCCGACGTCGATCGTTCGACGACCATCGCGCAAAAGACGGACGACGGAGAAAAAAAGGGGAGCAACCCGAAGAGTCGATCCCTCGCGGAATCCGAAATTTCGCGGAGACGAAGCAATTGCGATCGAAGAGTCGGAGGCACAATCCAATTCGGCACCGATCGGCGTCGGGTTTCTGGCGCGATGCGGCGTCGCGTTGCGGCCCCGTTAATGCGGGATCGCGGCGAGAGAGCGGGGTCGCGGCTGCGCGCGCAGTCTGATAACGCTGAGACAGGCGAGGCGAGCACACTCGGCCCTCGGCTCTCGGCTCTCGACTCTCGACAAGGCAAGGCAAGGCAAGGCAAGGGTCGGGTGCTCGTTATCAGTGCGGCAGGCGTCGGCAGGCTCGAAACGGCACTCGGTCCGCTAGTCGGCCAGGAGATCGCGCCACGAGGCGAGCCACTTTTAGATTGATTTTCAAGAGCACCGCCAAGCACGGGGCCAGCGCTCCGCGTTTATTTTAACGCGCCCAGAGGAGCGGGTACAGGGAATCCACCGATAGAGATAGTGCGGGAGAGCAACGCGACGGCGAGGCGAGAGGTTCGGCGACGGGCGATAGGCCTCTCCTCCGCGGGCGCAAGACCGGTCCGAGTCCGCTGCTGGTACCGCCGTATATTTTTCGATCGTGCCTGTCTCGGCGAGGAGACGACCAAGCGCGCGCGTACAACGCTCGTCGCGTGTGTACCATCGCGAGGAAAATACCCGTACATATCCCTGCCCGTACCTATCCGTCTGTCTTTTTCTCCCCGTCGTTCTCTCCGTCGTCGCCAGTTTGTCGATTCCGCTCTTTCGACTCGCGTCCGTCTGTCTCTCGCGCCGATCCGCTCCGCTCCGCTCCGTTCCGTTCCGTGCCTTCTTCTCTCTATCTATCTATCTATCTATCTATCTACAGTCGTGCGCGGTGTGTGCCATCGAGTGTATCCTCGCGTGTGTGCCGCGGCGATATAGGCCCCGAGGTGTGCGCTAAGTAGGCTTCGTGGCGCAGTGCGTGAAATGAGTGACAAGGACCGCTCCTCTCCCACTCTCGTCGAAAACAGTCTCAAGTCGCTGCTCGACCAGCCCAGCATATTTCCGCTGATCGGTAAGTGCTCGGCCAATTGCAACGATCCGCGAATCATCGAATCGCGCGCGTGTAACGCGCGCGTGTCGAGCGATTTCGCGCGGAACGCGACCTTTCCGCGGCGATGGTCGCGACGGATTCGCAAACGTTCTCCGTTCTCCGGCTCGCCTCTCCCTTTCCTTTCCGTGGGCTCGAGCTTTCTCAAAGCTCGAGTTTGAGCCGAAACGATTCCCGAGAAAAGGAGTTGCGCGCGCGCGCGCGCGCGGGTAACGTCAGCTCATTTTGCATTCGCGGCGCGTGTCACGCTCGTCGTTCGCCGGTCGCTCGCGAGCACGTGATTTTCGCGCTAACCGCCGCCTCGCGCCGGTTGCGCTTTCGAGAAATACCCGTCCACTTCGAAATACGCGCAAACACGCAGCTATCACAGCGCGGACTAGCGGCGATCACGCGAGCGCATTGTGCGTGGCACGCACGTCGAGTTTGAATATTCGACGCGACTGCATTTGAATTTCTCGAGTGCGCGACTCCGCGTATCGGGAGCTACGGGAACTCGCGCTTCTTCCCATTATCGGATCACGCGACTGCCAAGGAGAACCAAAGTGCAAAGGGCGAGAGGCGAGAATACGAGAGAGGAACGGATAAAGACAGAGAGGGAGAGAGAGAGGAAATAAAGAGAGAGAGTGAGGAACGGGGAAAAAGAGAGGAGTCACGGGAGACGACGAAGCGTGTGCTCGTCGTCGATGCGCCGACGCTGCTAGTCTGCCGATTAACCTCGTTTAGACCCCGTGGCGCACCACGTGACGCGCTGCCAGCCTTACCTCGCCACGAACATATCCAACCTACACGCTCGATTCCGCTTCGCTTCGGCGGAGCGCGAGCGTGAGGCGACTAATCTCGTACGACATAGCTGAGAAGCCCGAAGGGAAGCCACGCGATGGTGTTTCAACGTCTTTCAGTAAGGGAGATGAAATAGTTGACTCGAGAGTAATCGATGACAATTTATTCCGAATTTATAAATTTTCTAATCCTCGATATCAGGGATTGATTCAAAATATTTTGCATTTTCGGTCTTTCATTTCTCCCTCTTTTCGTTTTGTTTTTTCTAATAAATGCAACAATGATTTTCTTTCATCAAAGTGGAGTAGAGATGTTTTAGAGTAATTTATTTTGCATTTCACATTGAAAATACTGACTGCATCGTGATATTTATGTTCTATATTGTAAAAGTAATTAAAAAGATTGTTCAATCGCTTGTGATCAATATGAAATTATCAATTCAGGAAGCTTCTATAAAAAGGAGTGGAAAGAGGTTTAACAATTTTTTATTTATAATTCAGAGATGAAGAATTCAATCGATTGTGCAAAATCTATTTCTATTCAACTTGTTTTGAACTACATTTTTACAGAATTTAATTCAATCAAATCGCTTTATTTTTCTCGATTCAAAGTTAGTGAAATTAATTGAATTCGTTTTTTCAATCACAATTATCAACTTTTTTATTTTCTTTTATTTTTTTTTATTTGTTATTTCCGCAATAAAAATTTCACTGTAATATTTTCTCTCTCTCTCCCCTCCTCCCTCTCCCTCTCTCTCTCTTTGCATTATACATAGAAAAACAGGAAAGAAACGTTTGCATAAATCAATGCAGAAATACATTTTGCAGTTACATTACAAAAAGTAATACCGTAAAGTTAATTCCTCGCAATTCATCTATTTTTTTCCGGCTAATTACGGATACGCGTTTTCCAGGAAACACCGTTACCGTTTGATGTAAGTTGCAATCGGATGATGTAATTTTTGCGATGCAATTCGTTTCATTACGAGTGATACACGAAACTAGTTGCATATCCGAATGGGAAGTAACTCGTTACTCGTCGACTCAGGAAACCGTCCCCAATTCGCTACCTCTCACCAAATCGTATTATTAATGCAATGCAAATTAAATAATTAGTATCAAACATGGATGCGTATGCGCGAGGGAGATGGTTTGAAATTTTTACTCCGAGTTTGGCCAGCGATATGGAAACGTATTAAGCTCTTTCATCGGATAGATTACGAAGTCCGCTCGAATTGCTTTCCCGATTGCGCAAAATGCGATTATCTAAAGTGGGTTTCGATCTCGTTTTGAAGATAAAAATGAACGAAAATTTAACGCTACTTTCGCTTTCTTTTATAATCAACTCATTGTACAGAATTTGACCGATATAATTCGTTGATTTAATTTTTTACCTCAGTCATTACTTTTTATATTACTTGAAAATATGTGCTAAACTTTCGTCGCTAGAGTAATTCGGCCTCGAATTCAATTGGCATTCTGTTCGTTTGTTCGCAAATCAAGTTTGGGGGAAAAATGCGTCCTTGTCGCGATATCTTTTTGATAAAAGATACTATGTAGCAAACATACGCATGATATATCACGACAGCAACGCTTCGCATTACTCTCTGATACTGCAGCGTCGTAAGAACTAAATCCTCTACGTTTATCCATATGCAGATGGTTTATGAGTGAGAAAGAATCTATTTATTTTCAGTATTATGATACAATGCTGCGTTAGGTTTTCATAACGACTTATATTGCGATAGTGAATATCACAGCGCGTAACATAACATGCAGTGATTTTTTCAAGTATCTGACCATATTATTACTTCTTCTTTTTTTACATCACACGAGTATCTCACATCTTGATCTCTTCGCGCCAATTATCCGCTCTCATTATATACATAGTCTATGAATATAATAATAAAAAATCGATCCTATATATGTAATGCAAAAATATCATACTTAATAAAATCGACATTACATGCACATGCATGTACAAAGAGAGAGATTGCCTATTTTATTAGTATAGTATTTTTAAATTACATATATGGATCACATATAAATCATGTAAATTACACACATATATACGATCAATTATATAGAGACCAGATCCATTCCTCGACTTTAAGAGGCTCACACGCAGGCAGTGGAGCTTCTAATCGTGGCCTACATTTAGAGAACTCATTTGATTTATAATGACAGAAATATGTAAGTTCAACTGGGGTTTAATAGCTCCCGATGCTCATGTTTAAATTATTACTGATTGATGTAACATTATGCGGAAACGTGAAACAAGACGCACCGGGGGCTCCCGAAGGGACGAGGCAAACTGCACCTCGTATATTTATGCCGATCAATAGGAGGGATATAAACGAGAGTAATGGTAGAAGGGCAGAGAGCCAGGGAGGCCCCAGACTTTCCAATTCGGCCAATAACGCCGTATAATGGCATACATCTTTATTTATCCATAATTTGTTTGTTTCCAACGGTTCCATCCTTTCTTCGTTCTTGCCATTTGCTTTCTCTATTTCTAATTTGGCTTGTCTTTTCTCTTCCTGCAAGTTCACTACATAAAATGCACGCTTCACAAACACGTTTATCAATTAAGAACCGTAGACATTAATTAAAATTAATTGGAGTCTAATTGAGGATTCTCTCTCTTTATATTTATTTCAAGATCCTATTATCATGTTCCGTGTGTTAAAAATACTGATTTTTTATTTTTCTTATCGCGATCTATTAAAATGGAAAGTGTTTTTATTTTAAAATGTATACGTAATTATTTTTATAGAGGGTACAGGGCGTGGTTGAATGAGAGAGAAAAATAATCCTCTTTTATTTGTTTCTTAGCTCGAATAAAAGATTGGCGTGCTGTTTGCTTCAAACTCTATGCGTCAGTAAGTGATCGATGTCACTTATGGTCACTGTCGCGGACGTCATCGTTAGTGACCCTACGATTGTCGACGACGAGAAATGCAAGTCGGCAAGTAGACGCCGATAAGTCGCGCGTGCTAAGCGCCGTTTCATTTTTCATTCACTCTCTTACGATCGATATAGTTATCGCTGTTACTTTCTTATTGTCTGGAATCGCGAAATAAATCACAGATTTACGCATTGTCAATAAGACAAATCCAAGGCAAATGAATAGCTTTATATTATCATTATTGTATATCGTGATCAAAACTTAATCTCGAGCTATTATTACTTTGATAAGTTTATAATAATGTATGATAGTGTATAATTATAATCGTTTTTTTTAAATCTTTCAAAAGATAAATCTACGAAACTTTACAATATGTGTCTATAAAATTAGATAACCTTCGATACGATTTTTGTCTTAGCTATTTATTTTCGAAACCAACTATATTTAACGTATAAATCATGAAACGACTAGAAAAATTATTCAGCAATATATATGTGTCATTATATATATAAAATCTGTCTCTCTAACTCATTAAGAATCTCATACATTTTAGAAACCGTCAATCATTTCTGGTTGAAAACAGTTTCTTTTATTTTTTTCCCTTGAAATGTTTTTTTTTCTTTATTTTAGATGCCCTTGCCACATGTAAAATAAAAAAAAAAGAAATGCAGTAAATGTTTAGTCGTTTTTATTCTTATGGTCTTAATTAAGATAAATTGTTCTGCATTCCATCAGAACTTTAATAATTTGACAAATGTAATATGTCGCGGTCATAAATCATCATCTCAAGGATAAGTTTTTTAAGGACGAAATACGGGCTTGTGTTAATCCCAACCATTGGAAAAAACCACGGGTCGAAAGGACTTTATATTCGATAAGTCGTATTTCTCGCTTTCGGGTAATTATCAGCTGAGATGAATCGCATCGAAAGCTCAGCAACGGCATTACGTCCTGATCTCTACTGTAGCTCGTGCTCTTTCACAATACATATGTTGAACGATTATTTTTGGCGTGCCAGGACCGTACACACGTCAATCCGTTTGATGGATAGGCTGGAAGATCAGAAAAGAGCACCGGCAACTCGAATATGGCGCGGTATAGTGGAGCTGCTTCGCGATGCAGCTGAAGAAATATATATATAATCGCATCGACTTTATTTGTATTTTACACCAACTATACATCAATCAATTTCCGCGATTTAATGCAATGTTTTTTTCACGATCCATGATACTTTATACACACATATATATTTATATATATTAAATTATATATATATATATATATATATATATATATATGTGTATGTATGTATGTATGTATGTATGTATGTATGTATAATTGCTGTTTAACATATCTTCTACCAAATAGTGTTTTTGATAATTTATGAACAAGGCTCTTATCTGATAACGATTTTGCCATACAAGAGATTATCTCATGTTTGATTATAAATTTCACATTTTGTCAAGACTGATTAATATATCGACGCAATGCGAGATCATTTCCATTTGATTAGAGTCAAAAAAATATGATAAAGACGAGAAACAATTGATTACCTCGGCATTATTCTCCGAATGAAATAATAGCCACAATAGTGCCAACTTTATGGTGCATTAGATAGCCGCTTGATCGTTTTAAGTTGGCTCCAACATCTGCCATTCACCAACAACTGCTGGTTTTCGATGCCGTTCTAAGTCGTTGGTAGATCGTACAAAGACCAAGGTAAAGGTTAATTACCTTGTTTCTCCCGTTTACGATGACGATCTCTTCGATTACGATAGCGTTTTGTAAACACGTGTTGAATTAAAGGAAATCGATATAGGAATCTATATTTATTAAATTAAAAATCCATAATTTATTTGAAATAAAAAATTGATTGTAAAAATTTTTGTATATTGCTCTCTCTATTTTATTTATTTTAATTCTCTATCAAAAATACAATTTAATCCTTTAATAAAAAAATAAAGCATGTAGAGAAAATGTTCTCGACGTCACGTTTGTTATATATATTGAGATATCTCTGCAGAATTTATTTTCGCAAATTCACTGCCTCTGTTTATTCTTTTTAATCTATTAATTTTTTTTTGCGAAGACACGTTGGAAGCACTAACGACACTTTAATGTTCGATGATAATGATCCTCAAAATTATATCTTATATTTTGCTATTATTAGCCGCAGGCCAATCGGAGAGATTATTCGTCTCGTACACCTCTAACTGTTTCAAGGTCTGTCGCGATATCCGCGAGTCTCTCTCAAGAAACGTTTAGCACCGCGCGATTTTGCTCGTTAGCACGTGTTGCTCGATTCTCGTCGAGGTACTCATCTACTTTGCGAATGTCGACAGAATAGAGAAAATTTGCAAAGAGATTATATTGCATATCGGCTATATATTTCATAGGAATTTAATAAATAAAAAATAAGAAACGATAAATTTTTCCTCATTTTATTATCTCTTCTTTCGCGGAGACTTATGAGTAAGCTAAGATTTATCTCTCTAGGAAATTGTTCGCGGAACAATAAACTTATCAGTTGGAACGTAGTGTTCCAGTTTCAGCGAGTATTAATTTAGACACGACTATCGCTTTATATAGTCAACAGGTAAACGTGTGCGTTGGAGATACGACTGAAGTATCCGATAAGAAATTATTGCGAGCGTATTCATCGAATTGCTCGTTTTAGTTGCAAAAATACAACGTTAACAAATATCGATTGATATCTCGAAGTTAACGTCGCGATCGATCGATGCGCGTTTTTGTAGAAGCGATTCTTCTTTATCTTTAACTAAAGATTTGGGCTGTCGAGGCGATCGCTCGTGGCCTGGCGTGGCCTCCAAGCGAGTACCGCTTCCCTGGCAACCCGCCAAAACTTATGCCAGGTTTCAACATACCGGCCGACATGAGTATTTTCGGTTTCGCGGCGAAACGACGACGAGTCTCTCTCTTTTCCGCGTCTCTTTCTCTCTCTTTCTCTCTCTATTCGTCTTCCTCTCGATACGCTTCTTTGAAGGAAAACGAAGGTAACGATCTGCACCATTAGATCGGCAAACAAGCAGACGCTGTTGTCGACGCACGAATTTTCTAACGACGTAACTCGATTATTTTAATTTTCGACGTTACGATATATACAGAGGTCTTGTTTACTATTCTTATCATTCTACGGAAGGTCGAAAATTGAAACAACCGAAATTAACTGGTTTTCGGATCCCTCCTCTTGCCTGTTCAGCCACTTGTCGAAGCACAAGTGTAAAATGCTTAATTAACGTTCGGCAGGAGGAGTGTGACGACAATACATGATTAATCTCGTGATAAAACGTTCTCTCGTTACACTGGTACAGGCTATCATTATACCGGAGGAAAATAAATAATCATTTTTTTTCGCTTTATTTTCCAAGAAATCTTTTCGAGCAAGCTATTTTGCGTTAAAGAACGATCGGTTCAAATTGCAATGACTTAATATCAATTGTCATTTAATGCTAATAATAATATTTCTTGTGGAAAATATTCAGCATTAACGACAGACGATCATTAATTGCATCAATTCAAACGTAATTCATCAATGCAACTAATCATTCATCATCGCAAGAACTATTCTCTGCATTAGTCATCGTCTGTTAGTCAGTTGGTTAACCAGTCGATAATATACGAAGGAAAGATTAATATAATGATATAAATTACACAGTTATGCATTGGAGTGCGTAGCTTCAGTAACGAGATATAGCTTTTATGTTGTCGAAGCCAACATAAATACACGACAGGCTATAAATAAACTTTAGATTGTCTTATTAATTGTTCAATATTGCATATAAACGTAATGTTTATATAGATAATCATCTTTCGGTCTTTCCGTTTGAATGCAGGTTCACTGAACCTAAGTTCCCTTGAACGAAGTACGCATAATGAATCGATATGATAATAACGTTCGATAGTCCTGTCCCTATTCAATACGTGTGTGTGATATCCGATAGATGAAAGGATTCGAATTCAAATATATATGCAATTTAAGATTTAAACTCAAATATATAGATTGAATATTCAATTTTGCTAATATCAGATATAAAAACGAATATTTGAAATTATTGATGAAAAAATTCAAATTCGCGTGGAATCGAATTTAAAAAGCCGACATGAGAAAATTATTATCTTTGGAAAAAATTAATGAATTTTTTTCTTGAGAGTCGAAAAAATGTGCCCCTAAAATACTATCGTTCGCCCGCGTTTCGAGATGTGCGTATGTGTTGGCTAGTAACACGCACTTATCATTCACAGCTGGCAATGCGAAACACCGTCACGATGCATCTTGCGTCTAGTCCTAGAGTTGCTAGGCGAAATAGTCACGCGGTGCGAGCGTACATGTGTGTGCAGACTCGTCATTAGCGCGACTATCATTAGCCGACAAGGCCGTGTTCAGGTCTGTCGACAGGCGCCGCGGGCCCCGTGCGTCATTTCTCAGGGGGCTCGAGTTTCAATGCCACGTGATGGACAGCGTAATTTCGATTAATCTCTCTTTGTCTCTTTCTCTCATCTCAAAATCGCGCCCTTTTCTTTCTCGTAACGCGAAGAATTAACAACAAGTTACATGTTATACAAAGTCAATTATAATAATTAATATAAAAGATATTAAAGTAAAAGGACATATATAAATACATGAGATCTCAAAACTTGCGTAGGGTTTACAACAGTATAAGAGGCTGTCTTAGATATTGTAATTTAAATATATCTGTGTAAGATTCACACAATTAAATGTGTAAAATGCTTTGTGCATCAAAATACGAATGAATAATTCGCTCATTGATTTACATATATTTCCTGAAAGAAACTTTGCCCTCCCCTGATCCCTAGACGTCACCGGACGTATTTGAAGACTGAGGATCTTGAGGATTATCTTGCAAACGCGTTTCGCCCGAATATTCGGATATGGATGTTTCGCTTTTGCGCGGGGCATCGTCTTTGGAAGCTTCGTTTTCCCTCGATTCCGGAACCATCGCCTCGGTTTCTATCTCGCCGGGATCAGTGCGCGTTCTAGTTCTTCTTCTGGTTGTCGTTCTTCTCCTTCTTCCTCCCCTTCTTCTTCTTCTTCTACTGCGTCTCCTTCGAGGTCTGCCTCTCCTCCGTCTGACGCGCGATGGTCTTCTACGTCTTTGTCTTCTTCTTCGTCTGCTTGCGCTTCTCCTCCTCATTCTCCTTCTCCTTTCCTTCTCCCTCCTTTCTCTCTCTCTCCTTTCCCTCGCTCTTTTTCTTGCTCTTGCTTTTTCTCTTTTCCTCTTACGTACGCCGAATCGCCAAGGTTGAGCTGGACAAGGTTCCATCACTCCGTCACCCGTTCCATCCCCCAACGATAACTGTCCGAGGCAATCGCGATTGCACGAATAGTATCCGCTATGAATGCCAGTGAAATATTTCGATATATATAATAATAACAGTCATTTTCTTGGCATAAATTATGAATTATTACAATCGTCTTCGCATTCAAAATTTCCTACAATTCTTATCGTCAAAGACTGTGTATACATATTGAGAAATAATTTATAAATGGCAAAAAAAATCCTCCTTTTCTGTTTAATTACTCGACATTTGAAAGTTAAATTCAATTCTCTCAATGACTACATTAAAAGTCATATCGATGCTACATTATGTTATACCATCGTATGACAAAGCAGTTATTTGATCAAGTGAGAGTATTGTGTGTGCAAAGCGATCAAAATATTTTTTCACAAAGTGGGTCACGTATCTTCCATGCAATCGTGACTTAATCTATTGCGCTTTATTTTTGACCCAGCGGCTTTATCATTGGCACATTGATAAGCGAGTTTTTCGTGGTGCAGAAAAAAAATGATATCTTAAATACATTCAATATATTATGCGAATTTAATGTCTCTCTTTTAATCGACACACACACAATTTTCGAGGGAAATCAAAATATATTAAATTATTTATAACGTTTCAAATAAATTTCGATCAGGTGATAATTTCAACGCGAATAATCTCACTCAACACTATAAATGCTTTACGATATAAATATTTTTAAATAATACACGTTGTGTATTATCGAGCAAAAATTGCTCGTCAAATTAAACTTTTAATTAAGTGTAATCGCCATCAGCGATTAATAGGAATAAATCGATTCGGATTTGTACCTCCTGGACCGCTGCAGGATTCCATAGGACAAGCCGCGTTCTAAAGCGACTCGAACCTGCCGTCTGATATCTTCTTTAGGAACATCGTACTCCTGGGAAATATAGTTACTAATTTCCCGCGACGTCGAGCCTTGGACATCTTGCAGTCTACGTATAGCGTTTACAACCAGTGCCTCGACCTTTGGAGTCCGCCTGGCGGGCATTTCTACTAACGATTTTAGCAAATATTCTATATGCTCTGTGTACGTATACAGTCGTCATTTCCTTTAATAATTTTTTTCATTATCAATGTTGCAATCAATCATTAAAAACATATAAGACCTATGAGCTCTAACATTAGCTCTAACGCTAGAATTAATTTTTACTGAAGAATTTGAAAGTCTGAAATTCCAAGGATTTATAGAGATCTAAGAATATCGCTACGTAAAGACTTAATGACGTCTAAGGGTCTACTTGGATTGAATGTAGGGATATCTACCTGCATTGAGTAAAATATGACAGGAATGTATTTGATTATACTTCCTTTCCAAGAACACGTGTCGCAACCCATCAGATATTGACGCCGCGATAAAATACTAATAAAATACTAGAATGTTAACGAACTAAATCATTTTATATCTCTTGTATTTTTTTTATTGATACTTTTAATTCAGCACGCGAAATTTTCATTGATTTCAACAAGATAGTATCCAAGGGAAATGATCGTCATTCTTGTGACCATGCGATCATAATATCATTGTTTTCTCGATTTTTTGTATCGAAAATATCGAAATCACTATAGCTATGGAAATTTAAGATGCGATAAATGAAGTGAGTCATAACCATATTACACATATTGTAATGGACACTAAAATTTATGTGCTTTAAAAATATTCTGAAATGTTATATATATAGATCTTTTATAGCAGAAATATTTTTTTTTAGAAAAAATTACGCGAGTTTTCAGTTTCGCATTCAATAATAGTCGTATAGCTTTTACCAGTTTTCCTTGAACTTCGTTCTGAGCTATCTAGCGCAACTCGAGTAATCAGACAATTAAAGTACGACGACGGAATTCCTCGCCAAACCGAATAAGTTACGATTAAATCAAACATGCTTAATATCTAACAATTTCTCACAAATTGATCAGCAACTGCCACACTTAAATCAATATTTATATTCGGTCTGAAAATAGTGAGAACAAAATTTCTAATTATATACATGTATAATTATAAATTTTTATCCAAATTATATGTAAATTTCTATAAATTATTATATTACTATTTTTATTAGCTATTTTATATAATTTTATTTATTATTTTCAAATTATACTCTTTAAATTACTGATTCTTTGAAAATTATCAAGTTCATAAATTTCTAGACGAAACAAGTTTTTAGCATAAAAAAAGAAAAGAAAGATTTCATATCAAATTACTATGTTATTTGATTCAGAATAATCATATTTAGCAGCATAAAGCCATTATTATTTTCAGGAAAAACAATATTTTATAGATAAAAATGTCTATTTGTAGCGAGTCTGCTCGTCCTCCTCTTTCCTCGCTCTTTTTCTGCCGCTATCTCGAACAGAAATAAAACGGCACAAAATGGCACCAGGGAAGCATGTCAGACCTTTGTGCCGTGACAGTTCGGAATTCTTTTCTTATACCTTCGTAAATATAGTTCTCTTCCGGCTGTTTGAATTATCAAAACGAAATGCCGAGACACTATAATTACATTTTCTCGATGTAAAAAATATTATATTCAACTTGATACACTATGCTATTGTGTTCTGCTACAAGTATAATCGACGCAACAGGGATGTGTATTTTTTTATATTTTAGGAATACATTATTCGCTAAATTAAGCCGCATCAAGTTATTTATGCGTACAAAGATCTCGTAGGTGTCCCGTACAATCGGAGAGAGCGCATATATTTGAATTAAATTAATCAATTTTTTTATAAATGCGTATGGCGTGATAACGAGAGGTATGTTTGTCTTATCACAAAACGACGCGACTTATCGTTTTATCGATGGTATTGCAACTATGAGTATTGGAGATTGATACGTTTTATTAGATTTACTTATTGTTGTAAATGTGATTAGATCTGTTAAAAATGATCGACTGGTTTTTGAAGTACTTTCGATAAAATTATCAAAGATTGATTCGTTATATGTTATTGGTGACCGAAAAGAAGTAAATATATCGCTTCAAGTATGCGTTTATTGATGTTTGCATTATTTATATAGAATGTCTCATACTTGTATCGCGCTTCCTTTCATTTATTGATTTTTTTACGAAGAGAACTCTTAATTTATCTCTTGATAAACGATACTTTTTTTAATCACTTTTTTTCAATGTTAAAAGTAGCTTGATGATTAAAATCTTCTGAAATAAAAATTTTTTATTTTACTTGGAAAAATGATTAAAATTGCTATATTTAAATTATTATTATTTACATATATTTATATAAAATTGCTTATAATTATTAATTATTACTATTTTTATTTTGTGATTTATATTAAAGACAAATTTAATATTACTCCAAGAGAATTCATATGTCAAGCAAATGTGGGAAAGCTGAGCATTTTATACATGTATATACATACCTATATATGTATATATAATTTTTTCCGAATAGTTTTATAATTTTACGGGCTATAATATGAAAAATCAAATTCGATGATGGAAAAATTTTTTATCGAATAATGTTAGCGCAAGTTCCTGCAGAGTGCAGCACAAATCACTCGTAGACTCTACTGGCATCTGGTACAGCTTCGAGGAAATTGGCTCGTCGAAAGCCCGTCACTGATACCACGCTCGCAATGATAACACAGAAACCGCCAATATCCGAGTCCGATAGCTTCATCGCGCAATTTTTTCCTATACCGATAGTAATAATTAAATGTCTCTATCTAAATCCGGCAAGTATGAGAAACAGCTGATGAAATATCGCGGTAATTTTATTTCCCTCGACACACGTGTCTCGTTGCGTACAAGAGAAGATGAGAAAAAATGTCTGAAAGTTATTAATAAATTTCCACGAGAAGATATACGTCTTCAAAGCATTCACCTGCGCGTGTGCAAGGGCACCGGATACGCAAATCGCACACATAAACGTGTTGCAGACCTCTAATGTTGCTGTGCGTTTGTCACACACGGCACACATACACGTTCCCGACAAATGATGATTACTGCCGGTACACGAACAATGTGCTCAATAGCAATAAAAACTATCTATACTTTATAATAGAATTGTCGCGTTTTTGCATTATTTATATTTGCATCCTTATAATTAATTTCAATTTATTTGTAGCTTCGAATAAAATAAAATTGCTATGTATATGTAACTAATGACAATAATTGAAAAACAAATTCTACGATTGTATTATCATTCAAGAGAAATCCTCTAATTATCGAGTAAACGTTGAACGTAAAAGATAAAATCCTTCAAAAAAACGACAGTCTTAATATGAAATGAAGAATATTTTTTACCATAGCGCACACATTCACATACATATGTGCGCGCGCTATTAATGTGCGTCCATTGTTAGCATTTTCGACCTTGCAGCACGCGAGAACATGCACGGGGAACAATCGGGATGGTCAAGGAGAAGTTATTGAATAATCAGCTTTGCGAGGAAAAAAATGATTGCGCCGCCTATGAATGAAAAGAAGGAAGCCATGAATTTCTGATTACCGTACATTTTGTAAACACCATTTCGGAGCGGAGATCACGAATAACGCTGTATCGTCTGTGGACAGGTAAAAACCTTTACCATAATCGTACCGTCACTTCCTCCGTCCGTAAAGATTTTTGCGACACGACACTAATAACCGTGGAACAAAGTCTTCAGAAGGAAAAAAAAATACATTCTCAAAGCAATCATATCCTAAGCGAGATGCCTTTTTTACTCGCTAAATCTACGATGTCTTAAAAATGTTACGTCAACTTTGCGAGCACTAATGGGTGGATATAGAAAGAGTCTCGGGAGCGATATTAATATACGCGAATAAATATCGATAGAAGCGAATTATCCGCACATATCGCAAACGAATGCATGATCGGATATGATGTATATGTACTTTCTCTCTTTTTGGAGATTCCGAAAATTTTCAATCGTCCCCTCCGTGAGATTACTAATATCAACGAGGCGAATGCATGCGATTTAGAGCGTAATCATCGCGCGCCTCTCTTACGAGATACTTATTATCGCTATAAGGATGAATCTGTAATATCGAGACGAGCCAGGCTGAGCGAAAGTGCCTCGACCGCATAAATGTCGGCCGGGAACACCGAGAACGTGGCTTAACGAATGTGGAGAGATCGGTGAACCGGAAGCGAAAGGCGCGCGCGCGCAGCTTCACGATTCGTTTGATACGACGTATACATAAGATCGTCAGTCTCCTGGTCTTTAACGCTTCGCGGAACTAGAAATCTCCTTTTCACGCTCAAATCGCGCAAATTTTATTCACGCATTTCTATAACTCTAATTCGCGCGTGAGAGCGGCAATTTTTCTTTTTAAACCGCATAGATTAACCACAAGGTGGACATAGGACACCCAAGTAAACGAGCTGAAGACAAACAGATTTCATTTGAAGGATCTAAAAAACGAGAGGCGCATATTGACGAAAGGAGAAGAATGAAAAAGGAGAGAATCTTTAATTAATCATAATTGACTCCAATCTCTTTACCGTAATTATTTGTCACACATAGTCTCTTTCTATAAAGGTATCTCGATTATATATATATAATCCTTCTCCTTCGTGTAAGAATTCTCTAACGGATCAGATCGGATTGATCTTGTCGGTGTATCACTTTTATTACGTTTACATTCATCGCGAGAAATAATTGTTTCCACGTGTCGATTAAAAGCTAATTATCACGTTACGCTTGCGATGCAACGCGACCTTCGGCGCTGTCGAGCCGGACACGGATATTTCTATAGGCGCGTCCGTTCAGATTACCGTGAGTGCGCTTTCGCGTAATCAACGCGCCTCGTAATTTTGCGACGGTATCCTCTCTCGAGTTTTTCCGTCGCGCTAAAAAAAAACTGATAATTTTTAACGAGAGAACCAAGCATCCCGATTGAAAATTGGAAACCCGACATAAATGGAACGTGACCTCCAAGTCTCGTATATCTCGAGAGAAAGAGAGAGAGAGAGAGAGAGAGAGAGAGAGAGAAAGAGGTCGGGGATGTAGCGCGGAGACTCGATGTATCGGAAACGGGCGCCCACGTGCGCTATTTGATGCAGTGCGATTCACGTGGCGCAACACGTGAGTCGGCGGCAGCTATCGCGCCGGGATTTCTGCCGAGGGTAGATTCGCGGGTGGCGCGACAAGGCGGAGGGATCGTTAAATGTGAAGCGAAAAAAGAAAGGAGCGCGGGGAAAGGGGACGAGAGGGACGGAGAGGGAACATTGCTCTCTCTCCTTTAGTTACCGGTCGCTATTTTAGATACCGTTGTGCAATTATTACCGGAGCGAAACAAAGAACGGAAATCTCTTCGATATCATGCTGCAATAGTCGTCCCGATTCTTCGCATCAATTTTACACGACATTATTTCGCAGTGTCGAGTGTCTTATCAGTAGCCAAATGCGAGAAACAATTTCTACAAGTCATATTCTTCTAAGAACTTAATCTTAGGCCGATATTACATTTGTCGTACGACAAATTTTTTAAGCACATTGATTGGCTGCGGGATAATAATTTTTTGAATCTTTAGAAACTTTCTATCCCGCAGCCAATCAATATGCTTAAAAAATTTGTCGTACGACAAATGTAATATTAGCCTTAGTTAATAAAGTTTTAATCTAACCGATCGCGGCCACGTTAACTCTTTTAAAGTCTGAGAATCAAGCGGTTTCCAATTCCTTTTATTCGATACGTGGCGTTCATTCGCGGTATAGAACGATACAAGAGACAAGGGGATTACTTTATATGTAGCGTTGATTCAGATGGACTATAGGGAATCGTCGGAACAATTTATATTTTAATCGTCTCATCTCAGTGTGTATCGCGAGAGAGAAAGAAAGAGAGAGAGAAAGAGAAACAGACGAGGCAAGTTTTTATCTGTCGCGTAGCAGGCGATAGTCTATAGTCTATAGTCTATACGATTCATCTGCTTCAATTATTAAACGAGAAGGAGGAAAAATAAATGCGGCATCACGCACGACAGAGTCAGAATCGCATGGCCCACGCCGATCTCAGCGTCTAAGCATCGACGTCTACCGGAATACAATCGTCGTTCGACCGGAAAATATAAAGGGATGTGCGGGCGACGTCCATAAATCGTCGGGCGATGCTGCGGTTGACAGATCGAGTCGGGAGAAAAAAAGAATGCTGATAAAACCTAATGGATCAGACAGCTCATAATATCGCGTATTCGTGAGTCATATTAAGATCCATATTAATTATTAGTAAATTTTATCTTTCGATTCATATAGCATTGTACACAATCTTCGTGAAAGATTAATGAAAAATTTCAACAGCCGTAAGATAAACGTGAACGCACGAAATGCAAATAGTCTGATCTAATCAATTTTTTCGTGAAAAATATGATACATCTTTCTTAGATTTTTAGAGTAATTATAAGTATTGAAAAACATTTCGGTGATTAACCTTTAAATTAATAATCTAATTATAGGTGAAAGGCCTGAATCTTCCTGAATCTAAAAGATAAAACTTTGCTTAACTCACGAAAAATATCAAATTAATTAAAAACGTCAAATTATTTCTAGCTCAAGAGCTATTTATTATTAATAAAGGATTGCTTTCGAATTGATTAAGGAATCTCGTCATTCTTTCAAACTCGTGCGAAACTATTTTCGATTATCCTGTATTTATATCACTGTCTATTGAATAATGCTTATTTATAAATGATTGTTAGTGAGTGATGCAATGTCTTATGAAAAGAATAAAAAGAGAGGTTGCCAGGCGAGAGAAATTCCGGAGATCGGAAATATGTGTACATGCGAGTACGTTGACCTGAAATGACCTGACCTGCGACAACTTAACATGTCCAGCGATAAACTGCCGTATATCAAAGTAATTTCATGCGCGGATCATCGGTTCCGATATATATATATATAGATGCGTTACGTAGTGGCCGGTGCGCTACTTTTACGTAAATGTAAATATGCGTACAGTCTTCTGCATATCTGCATGTGTGTGTATACGCGTAAGTAACTCGATGACGTTGCACTCGCTTCAAACTGACAACATCGGCTATTAATGACCGCGCTTTTCTTACGATTCTCTTCTCAAGATCATTCATGTGAAAGTGTTTTTTACAAATTTTACTCGCGAAATTTCAGACGTCTCAAAAATTTAACACTATATTACATAATAAGAAAAAAATTGCGAATCTGAAAAAAATCTTTTTTTAGCAATTTCAAAGATATATATATCATCGACTCGTGTATAAATACAGGCCGACAACTGTCACTGATTATCGCGTTTATTGATTACGATTTCGAATGAATGTTATTCACATCTAAATGAGAGAAGCGAGTGAATTACATTTTGGTACGCTCGACGCTCACCTGTATAATATTCATCCGACACGGAATTAACGCCGGAGCGCGCAGATATACTCGAGTTCGCAGATATACCCAAGTGGGGTTGTGGGCGAACACGTGACCGAGGAACGTGCCTCTCCCGGTGCACGTGGACCCGGGCGCATCCCCCGACATCGGCCGCTGACGCGCCTCGTGCCTTCAACCCTCTTTCGTTCGAAGGCGGAGGAAAAGCTTCCGTTCGTCTCAGTCATCGCCGAGTCTCCTCAGGCTGTGTGTGTGCGAAATTGCATCGCCGATTTTCGCGAGTCGACGCGCTACGAGAGGAGAGTCTCATCGCTTCGAGAACACGAAGCCGCGAATCGAAATCATATACGTGTTATTCGCGCGCGTAAAAATTCGCTCGACATTTTATAAATTCGAGAGACACATTAACCATCATGGTGCTTATAATTTTTCGTGGTTGCGATTACGTTCTCGATTCAGGCCATGAGGCAAGAATGACAATCGATAGATTTAAACGACATCTCGATAAAATCTAGATCTCGATCATTTCGAAGAAGCTAACTTTCGGATTCGCGCCGCGGTAACGCGACGAGTTTAATTCGCAGATCATCGAATCGAGATCGACCGTAAGGCAACGAAGGCTTCCTTTCGCGGCAATAATCGACAGTTACGGCGGAACGTAACACTTGTTCCTTCATGTGATAGTGATTTTCTGCATTACTTACTTAAACTTATCCGTAATACATCCAACTTGCATTTTTTAACATAAAGATGTAAAAAAATTTGCGATTAGCTAATGCTATTATATTTTTGCTCTATATATTTCGAGTGATTGAATAATCTCAATTTTCTAAATTTTGTATGTTATATTATTTCAAATATAAACATAAATGGACAAATATTCATATAATATTTAAAACTAATAAAGATTTATTAAATTATTTTTTATATTAATTACTTTGCATTAAGTTTTTTAATTTTTGCTTTGCTTTGCTTTTGAACTTTCCATTCCTATTTTCTTCTAAATAAAAAAGTATCGTGTCGAATATATTCTATGTATTATAAGTGAAGTAAAGCTATCAAATATATTTAAAAAATTCCGTTTTTTATTTTTTTCATGTATCTTATCCAACGGACAAAGTCAGAAATAAACAATATTATTCTTTTATGTTTGAATAGTCGGATAGAATATTACGAAGGATATTTGAAAAAAATATATAACTATTTACATGAATGAGAAGTTTTTTTAATCTGTTTCTATACACTTGTTTATAGAATTCATGGATAGTTTGATGACAATTTGCCGAATGCAAAAAACTGGATAAAGCAAATATAATATATCTGTTAATGTGACTGGTAAAAGTATAAGAGAATATAAATACATCGTGAATAAAACTGCAACTACGATTGAAACGATAAAAAGTAATCACATACGTCATCGTATATAATCAATAAATTATTTCGCGACGCAAGAGAACGTATTGAAAGTTAACATTTTCGCAATAATTAATATAAAATAAATCAATAATCATAACGAGGAAAATATTCCATTATCTAATAACGTGGCATCAAAATTAATCATATTAGGACTTGAAATGATAACGTGAAATAATAACGGACAATTTTTGACTAAAAATCGAAGACAGACATGGTGTCGAATCTTGAGTGATTGTATGAAAACTGTTCACATTCAACACATCTTACATCCAATAAGAAAAAGAGAAAAAATACTGTCGAATCCAGAATGGATTCCTGCGGCTGGACGCGAATGGGAAACGAAGAGAGAGAGGAGATGGCCGGTGCGGACGCGGCCGCCTCCTGGCAGCAGTGTTACACCTGGTGCACGCCGTACTCGCATCCGCACCCCCACCATCACCACACGCTTCATCCCCGTCAATATCAGGGTAGCCAGTATCAGCAGCTCCCGGGGAGCGCCTCCGCCGCCGTAAACGCTTCCACTACCCACTACCCATCCTCCCAGCAGCATCATCTGCAGCTGCAAACCGCCCAGCCGCCGCCTCTGGACCAACAGCAGCATCTTCACCCTATTAGAGGACAAACCGGGCTCAGGAGAGCACTTTCTTATGACGGACCAGGTATCCAAACCACGCCAAAATATCTTGATGTCGGCGATATTGAACAGCTTTGTAAATGAAAATTAGGTGAAACTCAATTTATCATATTATGATTACGCTACATGCGTCCTCTATAAATATGCTAACGATTAATAATAATCTTTTTTACGAGAGACCGATTTAATCCCGCGACGCGGAAGCTGATTACATTTCCGACAATCCTGGCCTTGGCTGCTGGATATTCCAAATTATCTTTCTCGCCGCGCTCCGAGGAAAATTCTCCCTGGACGCGAAATTATATAAGTGCCCCGATCGATAGTCACGCAACGTCAATCACCAAATGGATCGATCCTATCGAAAGGGTTAATATACCCCCATCGGTCTCGAGCTAGCCTCTCCTCTGCACACATATCTTAAAAATATCATGATTATAATTCCATTCTCTCATACACTCTAGCTATGCCCAGGAGGCTCGTGTTTCTTCGTCGCGAGTTTTTTATGATATCATCTCTTCTATCGATAATACAAAGATTATTAAAAAAGATGTAGAATTCTAAAATTTATATTCTCAGATGGCTGATTTAATACGGCTCCAATAAAAATAATATTTATTCATACACATATTACTACTGACAATTTCGTCCGGCGTCGATTATCTATCGATAAAGTTACTCAAGAAGATCCATTTTTATTCTAAGAACTCGATATGGTGGGCGATTAAAATAATGAAAACTATATAGCTTCGAGCGGAAAAACGGCAAAGTGAAAATGTGTTTCAAATTTTACATTCTACCAATTAACTTTTACAATAAACGCGGAAGAATAAGCAACATTTATGCAGCGACACGAATCATATCTTGCGATGGCAATAAAATTACAGATTTTATTGCCTCCAGACAGCAAAACATAATGCAAAATATAACAATGGAAAAAAGGTCGATTTTGGTGTCAGGCACTTTCATATCATTAACGTAGGTCGTAAATGATAAGCGGATAGATTCGCGGATTAGGAATTTTCATCTTCGCATGACGCCGGCGTCGGAATGGCGAAGATGCCGAACGCAATTTTTCCGGAAGCGTATTGCGTAACGCGTTTCGCGACGAAAGGGATTGCCCTGTCGCGGAAGCCCTCGCGAAGGGGCAAGAGGGGAGGATAATCGCCCACGCAACCATCGGTAAATAGTCCGCTGAATTATTCATGGGAATCTGTTGCTTCCATCTAAACGGCTGTATCGCCGGTCTCGCATTGCGGATTTGTTTACGATTTTGTTTAACCAAAAAATACGTTGAGAAATAGATTGACTCACTAAAACACAGAGGAATAAATCAAATTATTTTTAAAATTCACAATTCTTTTTTGCGCAATAGAACGGAGATAATTTATTTAAAGTTTATTATTAGACTGGTTATTTTTATGTCGAATCATCTAAATCTCTTAGATCATCTTGTAAAATCGTGAAATTGGCTATGTATGTATATATTGTGAACATTTAATAACTTCCATTAAAACTTTACTTTTGATAACTTAAACGCTTGTAACAATGCATAAAAAAATTGTCGAAAATAAGAAATTGTGACTTATGATGTAAAGTTTGTGAATAACGTATATGTATAGATAGCAAAACGTAATCTAAGAATAGTAGCGTTACAATGTGATTCTGCGTAGAGATGACGCATTTCAATGACATCATTAAAATTGCATGTACTATAATTATACTTCTTTGTTAGTATTTCCCGCCATGCGTCGATTGTACTTTTCGTGAGCGCGTTATTTATTCATGACGCTCTCATATAAATATTTATTAATACGTTTGCCATCTACCTAATGAAACAAACTTTTCGCATCTCTTATGATCTCTTATGACTGATCTCTTCGACTCAGGAACGGATAACTACTTATCGTGGCCTGGAGAGCTATTATGTAACCATTTATGATTCCGATTGGAAACGTAAGTTTTCGACTGGCGAATTCTGTCCCAAATCTGATCGCGATCCATTTTTTATGTTATTAAAATCTTGTCGAAATTCGAGTGAATCCGAATCAATCACACTTCGGTTGTCAACAATAATTTTTGTAATTTTATTCCAATTGGAATTGAATTTCCATTCACTTGCGAAGTGTCAGAAATATTTCGATTGTTTCAAATATTATTCGTGATTTGTATTTATATGTTATGTGATGAGAAGCGGCGTTATTCCGATCAAAAACGATTTCAATAGCTAGATAATAGCTCTTTTAAAATTAATAATTTCTATACATTTCTTCTGCCACTCTCTACAAATGTAATAAAAAAATGAAAAGTTCACATATTAATAGAATTATTTCCTACATCATGAATTTACTTGCTTTGAAATTCAATTATGTAATGTAAATTCGCTTAGTTTAAAAGACTTTTTGTTGAAAAGAGTTGTCCAGAAAATGCAGAGGGATGCATCGAGACGGTAATCGTGTTTACTCGAGAAAAGCGATTGCAAATGGAAATCACTGTTACGTTCTGTCTCATGGAAATTTGAGAGGTAATCTCGATATCGAAATAAACAACAACGTCCATCATGTGGAGCGACATAACACGGAAATTGTATTTAATCGCGTGATTTCCATGAACGGCATTCCTTTTACCATGTCGTTCTTTTCGCGCGCAATACTCGCCTTTATATTACTCCATTATTCAAATCGCATCTCGTCCGGTCAGTTTTGAGATGTATGAGAGAATATAACTTTGCAAACAGACCGCAATCCGCATTATCTGTAAAATTCCTTTCGATTACAGATAGATCGTGTTTTTATTTCGTATTCTATCAAATTTTGATTAAATAAGATAAATAAAGTAGTAGACTATCTCAATTATATATATATATATATTATATACAATCTTCATAAATTCATCAAAATCTAATAGAGAGAGCATTAAAAAAACATATTATCTTTATGAATAAATTTTACAAACAATACAGATAAATGAATGAGATTCGCATATGATTGTAAAATCATATATTTTCGTTTTTTTTCGATAAGTTTAACCTTAATTTCACACCTTGAGAGGTGCTAAAAATCATACGCCCGTTAAAGCCTGAGAGTAAATGATTAATTAGACAGTACGCTAACGACGTTTAACGACAGGAATAGTAAACCGAGTGAAAATTCCTTGCTACCGCAAGGAATCCGCGATGAATTACATGGTGATCGCTTGATTAGCAAAGCGACATCGCGAGAAGAGATTCGCGCGTATCCTCGAGCGGGAACATAAATCCATCCGCCGTCAGGACGCAATTACGGCAGTGCTTCTAACCAGCCGCGCATGACTTATTATTGTTTCTTCGCTGCCATATATATGCGTTTCATTCGTACGTACGTATGAACATAGGTAACGAATGTATGCTACAGGGATTGGGCGGACACACGCGCGAAAAGCATCGAAAAGGACCTGTTTGTAAGTCTGCTTTTTTTATTTTTACGCAATTAATTAATTAATTAATTATTTCACGACGTGTTGTGCGTTCCGCGCTATCATAATCTACGGATTTCTTAGAATTCGTCGTTGAATCAATGAGATTCCGATGATAAAGAATTGCTACAAAATATTAATCTATGAAAAAGTTTTGATTGAAAAATACATCTTGGTAATTTTAATCGTTATAATAAGCCGAATACTTAAAGAAGAATACGCGAAAATTAAAAAAAAAGTTTTATAAAAGATTATAAGATATTATAAAAAATTGGGACATAAAGAGAGAGATAGAATTAGAAAAATATCAATCTATAAAAAAGATGTAGAGTTTAAAATGTATGTAAACGGATTTATCTAGAAACTAGTAAAATTTAAGGATTCTGTAGAATAATTTAATTAAAAAAATATTTGTTAATAATATTTAATATTATATATTATATACAATGAAAAAAATATATTTTCTTTAATTTCTTTGTATTTAATTGTGTTTTTAATTATGTTTTAATTATGTTTTGATAGTTTTAATGATAGATTTTTCAAAAGATGTACCACGAAATATTATCCACTACTTTTGATTACATGTTTTCTCGCAATTCCGTATCTTGAAATAGATCAGTCAAAAGCCATTTATAATTTCGTTCGAATTATTTGAATTGATCGGTGAAAAATAATTAACGAGGTCATTATCGCCGTAATTAATTTCTTTCTCGCGTGAATAATCTGAATGAAATTATCGTACAGATTGCTCATTAAACTTCCTCGGGAAGCACGCGATATTTTTTTAAAATCCGTATACATCGTTAAATCACGAAATTTTCTGTCGTTTTTCATCTCATCATGTATAGAAAAAGATTGGATCTACGATTCATGGAAAAGAGACATATTGAGGGAGGCAAATCCGCGCGAGAGGGGCGTAACGACATCGCGAGAGAGAAATGATGCGGCGGGGGCAGAGGCATCAGGGGACTAAGACGGAAGAGGAGAAGGAAAGCGATTACTCCGCGACGGTTTGCATCCTACGTCGACCGTCTTGGTTAGAAATAAACAGCGCGTCCGTCGCGTTATCCTGAAACGTTGCATTATCCTCGGCAGCGAGATGGAACGCCTTGGACAACGTCCTTGAGCGCGGAAACGCACTTGCGATACGTAGACGAGCGGAAAAATCTAAACGCGAAGATCGTGTCCAGTCCTCAGCGCGGTTTTTCTTCGATAATAAACTTTTGCAGGAATCCGCATTTCGCGACATCGCGTTTTTCGAAATTTAGTTTGTAATGCTTAATTTAGTTTCGCAATGGAACGCGGAACTTTATATATATATATATATATATGTGTGTGTGTGTGTGTGTGTGTGTGTGTGTGTATGTGCGAATACAATCATTCGCGTTTATACTCTATCTATAATTATACTACAATCATATAATTAATACGTATGAAAAACAAATACATATGATTAGATGATTATACTCAACGAGACAAGTCTGTTTTACACAACGAAGGTCTCAGCTTGGTTGTTTTACCATTGAATCTATTAATATATTTAGCTAATGGTTATTAGCGATTTTTTCATCAGTCTTTTGACATTTTAAGCGAAAAACTCTGACTATTTCAATTTATTCCAAATTAATAATTACATATAACTGCTCTCTCTCTCTCATATGCAAAAAATATATTCGCGCTTGATATTTTAATTATTTGCATTCAACATTATTAGAACAAAATATATGCAAGTATTAATTCAATATCAAAGAATTTCGATCAGTAAAATTTATTTGAATAAATAAACTAAATGAGTAAAAATATAATAAGTATATATAGTATCTAATGATTATCATAATTCAAATTACTATTGATTACCAAAACTTTATAACAATTCTTGAAGATTGAGAGCGCATCTGAAGTCGTAGATGCGATCTAATAAACGATATATAGTATTTATTTATATCTTTATTTTTAATATTATAGCTCTGATAAAAAGAATACAAGAGGATACTTTAGATAAATATAAACGATTATTCATCGTGCGATTGCGCGAATCATTTTTACCTTTCGCGCCTTAACAGTCTCCGATGCTCATGTTTTAAGGCTGCTGACACGAAAAAAGCCAACGGTGTATTAATGAATAATTAATAATGACGAATAGGTAATATCGCGGCACGTGCGATTTTCTATCGTTGTCTCGCACATTCTCCGTTTGAAATAACGAACCCAAAGAAAAATAACGCGATAGCACGGAGTATCGCAGGTATATTCCAACGACCTTAAGGTCGACGGAATTCGCTGTGCGGAGAAATCCGAGAGCAGGACCGTGCCCGCGGGCGCGTGGGCCCGGGTGGGCAGGGCCCCGGGGTCAGGGATCATCCGCGCGGCAGAAAAGTACCGGGAAAATGTTTCTGCCGCGAGAGATACTCTATCTCTCGTCTCATAATGCGCAAGTGGGAGGCTGCACGCATACGCGCCGAGAAAGAGAGAGTACGGACCAAGCCGTACGCGCGCGCTCGTCCTCGTATGCAGGGTCCGCATCTCGCGGACCCGCAATCTCCGTGAAAGAAAAGGACCCTTTTGTCCGCTCTTCTTCTCTCCTCGCTTTATTGGGCTTTGTTTTACTTCGCCTCCACCTCCGGAGAATGCGATTCGTTGCGCTACGGACGGCATGCGATCTTCGACACAAGCGTGCGCGCGCGCGCGCGCGAATATAATGTGTCGTATAATGGAACGAGAGAGGGAGAGAGAGAGAGAGAGAAGGAGATCGAAAGGGACAAGTTCGCTTAGCAATTTCTCTCTTTTTATCTCTTTCATTTTCAATCATGACGTTCAATAGCAATACTATAATTGTGTCGTTTTCAGGTGACCCCATGATAACATCCTCTCTGAAGGGTAAGTGATCATCGACGATTATTTTTTTTTCTTATTTGCGTACCTTCCCTATCGAAGGATCCAAAAAAGGATCCCATCGAAAAGTATATGACCCCAAAACTGAGAACGACAATATACGACGAGTCGCTCCTTGTTGCATGCGTTTTATCAGTTGCATATATGTCCACGCTTCTTACACTCTACTTATGTAGATCGTAGAGAAATTTTAATTAAACAGGAAAAACGATACACATATAGTCGATTATTTTTAAACAATTTCAGAATCATGACAACGATGACACGATGAAAATAAATTTAATATTTCTATCCGATAAAATAATCATATGAAATATTCAGTTATCATTTCCAGTCTTTCGCGCAAACGGTATTTGTCAAAATTCATAAGATCATCTTTGCTTTTATAAAAGATGAAAAACAACATAAAAAGAGTTTAACCAGCTTAGTAAAAAAATAAGACACAATTGGTGAAAACAAAAAATTCGCGGCAAAGATCTCGGACTACAGAGCGGATGCATCGATGAATTATCAACATGCAGGTAGGCAATAGAGTTGCATTGAATAGACGCGAACGTACGCGATATTTCGCGGGAAACACGAATAGGATGGAAGGGAAGCGGCAAATAGATACGAAGCATGGCCCGGCCTTGTGACGCGTCACATCCTGTCATGTCTTCATATTCACACTCACGTTACGATAGTCATAGAGAGAAGAATTTCGCGCGTATATCCGAGTATCTTTAAAATCTTATTCATCCTTCATGCAATTTACGAATTGCGTTTCAAGAAACAAAATGCAAGCGCAATAAACGTCTGTTATTAAGAAAAATATATTAGAGTCATTATTTACGTTTGACACCAAAAAACTAGATGAACGAGAAACAGGTTCCTCTTCTATCGCTTCTACTCATCGCATTAAATAAATATAAATGATCGATAATATGTACAGGTTTATATAAGTAATTTATATAAAATTTTAGTACTATTCAATTATAGAATTTTCGTGTAATGTTTTTGACACATTGAACGTAATTGATATATATGTATAGACGTAATAGTATCTTTCCTAAAAATGCGTTTTTAACCAAACATCGATAATTATAGCTTATTCTATAATTATAGTTCTCGTTGCCATTTATGATTTAAACAACTTTTAATCGCGTCCTGCCAACACGTGTTCGCGTCATGGTAACGCAAGTCGAGATGTAATCAATCGTAATTATGATACGAACACGTCTTCGTTTCCCGTTTATTCTATCATCATAGAAATACCTCGTCAATTTCGATGCTAATTTCTCTATTGTTGTCCGGTTGATTGGTTGGTTATCGAGTGTGTTGTGTTTATGTTTTAAGGTATCAATTAAAGGAATGTTTTGCGTTTATTATAAAATCTTCCGATTTTTTAATTTTCTAATGCATTTTGTACATATTATTGTTTGAAAGTACCTCCTAGTTTATTAATTATAATCGAAGCTCGAGACGTATATTAATCAACGTCCCGACCTCGTATTTTGTCGTCGGATATGTTGCTGGCCGTGCGTGTCACCCGAAGAATAATCCCATGCGGTCGACGCTTGGACTCAAGTTTCGCGTGTCAAGGATCGACCAAAGACAAGCAATGATCTTGCTTTTTTATTTCTTCACTATGATTCATGTGGAAGAGAAATGCAAAAGTTGCGACAGAAGTCTTATGCCGATCCAAGCGTGATATAATATTCATATTACGAAAGTATTTAACGTTGAAATTCAAATATTTTAGAGAATAAAACATTCAAAAATTCAATGTTAAACTAATGTTGAAGTCAGTACAAATAAAAACGAAAAATCATTAAAAAAATCGTCAAATTAAAACTATTTCTCATATTTTCGATATCTCTTAAGCAGTCAGAAAAATTTACGCGAGTAAGATACATTTATATAAATTTTGAAAAGAATTTATTTTATGTATCTGCAAAAGATTAATATCGCGTGTCGATACATCGCATGGTAGTAATGCTTCTCCTCCCGACTTTCCTCTTGTAATAATTACAGTCAAATTCTGGACCTGGATTTGCATTTAATAATGGGTTTTAATGAAACGCGTGTGTCAGTGACAGGTAAATCCGTGTAAACAACGCGCTTGTTCCGGTTCGGCTCGGCTCAGTTCGACGGAAGAAAATAATGTACAATACACCGTTGTATAAATACCAATTTCTATGCGTGAATGATCACATTACTCTCCTACAATTACCAGAATACTTTCCCCTCGATTATTTTATCTCATGGTTCGCGATTGTCGATCATCGATTACTCCCGGATTACTCTATCAGATAATTGCATTGTATATAACAAGCTGAATTTTTCAATAAGAATTAATTAAATGTAGGTTATATGATTTTTTCAAATAAAACAAGTCCTATCCTTATGTAATTTGAAAGTATACTCTTATATCTTATATATAATTTTTTCCGAGATATAAAAATCTCATATACACACACACATGCGTATATTGACAGAGCAATTAATTCGTTCTGCATTTTTTATTTTGATCGATAAGTTCTGAGAGACTACACAAACTCGAGTCTATTTTCTCTATCCTTATACTGCAAGATATAATCAATTTCAAAATATTACATGATTGTATTTAAATACATAATTAATCGACACAGCTTGTACTCAAATGATCTAAATGCTTTTGCATTTCTACTCTGATTGTTTAATACACATATTATGAACTCCTTTCGTTATACCTGTAATCAAAGTACTTTTCTCATGACAATTCATACAGAAGAAACACAATCAATATAATATTTATTACTTAACGCTAATTATTATATTATGTACGCGTTGAATAGTTGTCAAAAGTACACCGTCCGCGTGTCAATGGATTATTTGCGCATATCACGCGTTGCTAATCGCAATTGTTTCTAGCAAATTATTATGTATATCGAATATGCGTGTACATCGCGCGGCTACGAAAATCGAGCGGATCTATTTCGGCGTCGTCTAGGATCTTACGCGCGTCCTTTTGATCTAACGGCTTCTAGTTCGGCGCAATTAACAGCTGACAAGCAGATGTTAGCGGCATTGCGAAACGTTTATGTCAAAAAGATTATAAAAGTTATACGTGTATTTCAACGCGGCCGCTATGCTTTCCGAAGCGATGACGACGTGCTGAAAGCACGTGCCGAGAGATTAGCAAATAAAATAAAAAATGATAAATCGTTTATATAATAAATAATCAAGCGTTGCTTAAATGCACCACGTGCGTCTCGACAAAATTGATAGAGATAATTTAGTCAATGTTTATTTGGAATAAATATACCGCGCGAAAATTCATCAGTTATATGTTAATCGTACACGTGTGAAAAAGATATCTCTATTTTGTAGATACAGAAAATCCGAGAATACTTAAATGTTTTCGACCGTAATACGCTTTAAAACTACACAATTAATTATAGATAAAAAATTCTGCATATATTTCAAGTACACGATGATGAATCTTGATATTTTTCTGGAAAAAGAAATTATGCATCTCTTTTGGAATTTCTAATCTTTTTGTTTTAATCTCGGCAAGAAATACGCAAGAAATGGTTCAAGCGAAATGGGAAACGATCGCGGAAGTTTTCGGGATGCACAAATATGTACATGTGTGTACGTTCATATCGGCCGGGCCCGTCGTATCGACTACACTCGCGGTACCGGCAATCAATCCGAACGCTAATGAATACGTGCTGGCCCTCACGTACACGTGCGACTGAGACGGCGGCTGAGAGTGTGCGTGGTAAGTGTCGAACGGATGCGAAATTATTGCCAGAATCCCATTCGAGTCCCTGTCACGTACGTGTTGCATTCGCGTGTGCGAAAGGTCGCGAACGAAAGTACCGCAAACGGTATTTACCGAAAGGTAATAATTAATAAACGCGCTGCCGCTTCCAGGTTCATGATTCGTACCGCGGGCTTCTCGCTTCTTGTTCTTTGCGAATCAACCGGTGAAAATCTCGATCCTCTTGAAACACCACTCCTTAGACGCGATGATCTTACCTCGATAATCGATATTCTGTTTTACATATGCATGATATTCTGCAATCGTAGATTAAACGATACACATTGAGACAAAAAAATTATTTAAAAAAAAATTTTTTTTCGAGATTATCAATGCAAAATATCAGCGCGATATAAATATTAATATCTACATGATCGAGGTGATTATAGTGCGACAATCGTTGGAAAAAATCTTTTCAAGATACGCGTTCTCATTTTGCTTTATTTTACAAACAGATAAGCACACTTATTTTAGATGCATTTGCAAATTGAGAATAGGAAAAAAAGTAAGCTATCGCACGCCTGATTAGCAAAATATATGTAACTTTAGATTGCAGCATTAGTAATGCAACATTAGTCTATAATTATTCGCCGTTAAGAAAAGGAAACAAGTTGTTAATTATTGCTAGATTGTTGCTGGGTAAATATTATGGAATTTTTTCATCTTTTGTATGAAAAATATTTATATTTCAATTAGAAATAATATGGCCAAATTAATTAATTAATAGGTTCGAACAGAAATCACGTTTTTTTTTTCACCGATTCCATTTTTCGCGATTAAGGTATTGACCGATTTTCGAAAAACGAAAAAAAGCATCCTCTCGAAAAAAATGCAGCAATCGAGAGGGCGAGCCCGTTTAATTCTGAAACGACGAGACGGAGGAGGAAGTGCCTAGGAGAAAGTAAGCCGCCGAAAGTTTCGTTTTCACGTCTGGCCCGGTCCTAAAGTGACCGGTTCTGATTCGATCCCGAGACGCTATTTCAACCAGATTGCGAAACGCGCGATTATCTCGAGATTGGAAATCGAAACCGAAAATCGTTGATTAACATTCACGATCTCAACATTTCGAATATCGGATAATTTGTTTTGATATGAGCAAAATCCCAAAGATAACTTTTAACCGAGACAAAGCGCGCCAATTGTGAAATATCGGATATCGTGTTGCGATAAATCAATGCCCTCCATCTTTTTCCTAATACGAATCGGAGATGCAAGTGAAAGGGTCCAGGATCAACAGGTTGCTCGTTTCAGTTCCCGAACGACCTTTAGCCAGAAAGCTGCGGCATCTTTGCTCGCATTAAGATCTCTCAAACCGATAGAACGTACAAATATGGATGTTGAGACTGACTATCCCCTGCGCACAAAGCAATGAAAAAGACTTTTAAAATTGAAACAAGCGGAGAAAATAATTACACGCAATCAATTATTCGATGAAAAATAATTGCAATTCGACAAAAGTAAAAACTTGATTAACAATTGATTAACTTGATCAATCAATTCTAAAACGGCAAAACTGCAAAAACTGCTTAAATTATCATTTTTAATTTTTAATAATCTTCACGGCATAGTTATCTTTAAATCTACAGTATTAAAAAACATATGAATTCAATGATAATAAATTATAATTTAATAATAAAGAAAAATTATGTGTGATAAAAAAATGCCAAATACCAAAGACGGATGTTTCCAAATGAAAGAAAGAGAAGCGAAACGCGGAAGAGAGGGAATGAGAGAGAACTAAAAACGAGGTAAGAGACACAAAAAGAAGTTACGGCGAGCGAAGAGGAGAAAGGAATCCTTCCGTGACTCGCGAGAGTCCGCAGGTCTCTCGTGGTTTCCGCGTTCGCACAACAGGCATCGCGTCTACCAGACCGGTTTTGGTGATTCAGAGTCTCGTGCCTTCACTACGTAACTTATGTGGAGCCCTCCCGCACTCTCTTTTTTTCTCTCCTCGTAGCGTACGACGAAAAAGGAATAACTGCGATCAGCATGATCGGTCGATAAACATAATTTCAAACGAGCATAAAAAAATATTGGAAAATCATTTAGATGTTTAAAAATTTCCCTAGCGAAAAAGAGCCTTATTAAGCGATGTTAAAATATAATATCGTGTGCAAAAATTTGCGAATATTTTTGAATAATTATTTTGCAGCCTCTCCTGATGGAACCTTTGTACAAAGACACAATTTCTTAGATTCTTGCACGTATAATGTAGATGAATATTTCGTAATTAAAAATGTTTAGACGTATTAAAAAACCCGTGAGAACACACCTTTCATTTCATCGTTTTCTTTTTTCGGCTCGCTTCTCCCATCTTTTTTTCTCGCTTCATATTTATCTCTCTTTATCATCATCTTTCACCGAAGCAGCTCCACTACTTCTAACTTCCGCATTCGTCGGAGGTAGAACAGAGATGGTGAGATCCTTTTTGGATCCTGCTCACGGATGCCGGGTCCTGATGGCCCTGACCTAAAGCGAAACACGCTTTCGCGGGTTATGATGGCCGTCACGAAATATCTTTGTCTTCGCTCGCAACATTAAAGAATATTAACGGCTGCTTTTCACTAGAATTAAAAGGATTCCTTCTCGATTTCATCACTAAATAAATCTTGAAGATGAATGATAAATGCCAATATAAAACTCTGTTGCATCAAACCAGACATTCAAAGTATCTTATAAATTAGCTCCAGTATCTATTTTGTAATGCGTGTTCATAATTTAGTTAAATTAATCTTGTTATCGAAATAACGTTGGAATATTGTAACAATATAAAATGATAGGTTTAGATTATGTAATTTGAAAAAAAGTAAATTATCTATCATTAATCAATATGTACCGGCAATAAAATGTCTGAAAACGAGCAGTTGGCGGAAAGTAAATCTACCGTCCCCATTCCATATAAAATGACATACTTTCTGCAACATATTTCAATTGGTCGACTTGTGAAATTAACGATAACCGTGCGAACCATGCTTCGCCAAGTAAAATCGAAAGTGGCGAAATGCCGAGACAAGAAGATAGCGTTTCAATTTCATAGAGAGAAGTGCATTTACTTGAAGGGGAAAATAAATACACAGTTTTCTTTCCCCTCCTCCTTGTCTCTTCAGTAGTTGTACACGATGAGCATGACGTCAAAGCTTTAAAGACAATATCGATATATAAATATTTGCTAACCGTTGAATAATCTCATGTTCCTCGAGACACAAACGTTCTCGGCTTCCCAAGCATAGCTCGTCTCATAGAAACGAACGCTTAGAAACGAACGTTCGGAACGAAGATTGAAGAAATAACAGCGGAAAAAGCGGTACGCCGACCTACATATTTAAAAACGATCGGAGCGTGATAATTAAATTCGTCAAAGATCCGACGAGTCGGAGCGTAGCAACAGAATCGAGAGTAAAAGCTCCCGCGTTGTTGTTCGGCGTCCGCGCAAACCCGGAGCTAGGCGCATTGAGATAGATAGAGAGAAAGAGAGAGAAAGAAACGATAAAATAAGTAGAGACGGAAGGAAAGCCACAGACGCGGAGTGAAAAAGTGCGGCGCGATCAGCCGGAGCGCAGCAGGCAAGCGGATAGATAGACGAGAGGACGGTGGCGTTCTCCGAGCGAGAAGAGAAGGACTAGGCTCGGATCCTAGAGGCTGGACGGAACAGGGACGTCGATAGAGCTGGCTCTCGCGGGGAAAGAGAGACGCCGTCGTTGGCAAAGCCGGAGAAGAGGAAGAGGCCGCGGCAACGCGCACGGCGGTGCGCGCGCTCGCGCTTTTGCGCGGCGAGTGGGGTCAGGTTTCAGATGCGTGGTGGGAGGTGGGGGCGGGAAAAAGCGGATGTCGGGGCGGTGGAAAGCGAGACGGAGCATCGGCGGGTACGACAAAGAGGAAAGGAGCCTCTCCAGCGGCGAAACGGCGTGGCGCTTGCGAGTCGCGACTCCAGTGTCTTTCCGGACGCCACACGTTCGAGACACGCACGCGAGTTTCCCTCTCCCTTTCTCTCTCTTTCTCTTTTTCTCTAGCCTTTTCCTCCCTCTCTCTCTCTCTCTCCCCCTCCCTCTCTCTCCCTTCTCGTACGCGATCCTCTCGCTCTCTCTTTGCGACTTCTCGTCCGGACCTCCGTTCCTCTCTATCTTCCTCGTTACGTCTTTCCTCGTGCTGTCTCTCCGCGCTCACCTCCAGGACGACGTCGAAGCACGTCGTGCCCTGCCTCCTCTCGCCGGGCACGGAGCGGGACCAATAGGAGCGCCGCTTCCGGCAACGACGACGCTCCAATCGGCACACGGCGCCGACGGATAGACGCTGACGAGCGGCGATTTTGACAGTCGACACTGTGCTACTCTCGGCGCTCGCGGTTTAATCGGCGCACTGGGACTTACTAGTATACTAGTGATTCGATTCGATTCGACTCGAGTCTGGGATTCGGGAATCGGAGCAGTGCCCTCCGGAGCGTGAATCCTTTCGTCCGGGTCGTCATCTCGCGAGCTCGCCAAAGTGTTTTTCTCCATTCATTGGAAATATTGCATTTTTTTCGGTGAATTACGATCTCGTTTTTTCTTTCCTATTCCGATCTACTGGTGAGTGCAATAAGGAAGATTTTCTTCGCGCGTCGATTTTCTTGGCGATAACAGCAAGAAGATCGATAACGATCACCCGATCGAAGAGAAACGAAACGTTTGTATCCAAAATTCGCGAGGATAATTTGATTAAACAGACACGAGCGTGCAGAATCGAGATTCGTAAAATTGACTTTTTACAAGTCTTCTCGCTTTCAATATTCGGAAATAAATGGTAGATTTGCCGCGATTCAACGCGCCTCGTTCCTAAAGAACGAATCTATTCGGAAACGGGCCTCGGTGAACAATCGATCGCCAATTAAATTCTCTTACCGAAAGACACGGATATCGTCTCGCTTCTCGCATTGCGAATATCCCCCGGCAGCGGAGCGTCGTTCGCTCCGATACAAGTGAAAGGAATCTCACGGAGGACTCGTCGTTATCCGCGCTGGACATTGCGCGCGCGGGGGAAAGGGGGAAAGGGGGGGAAAGGGGGTGCCGCGAGAAGTAATTAGATGCGCGCGTGAGGTAATCGGATGAGCTGCGCGATGGAGTATCAGCAATTGGCGCCGCCGCCGGTACCAGCTGGGGTGCTGCACGCCCAGGCGCATCATCCTCCCCAATCTCAGCATCAGCAGCAGCCGGTGCAACCGCCGCAGCATCCGCACATCGTGGTCGCGCCGGCTCATCAACAGCAATCCCAGCAACCACCACCGCCACCCCTGCCGCCGACCTCGCACGGTCACCAAGTGCATCCGCCGTTACCGCCCATCCACGACGACAGCACCAGTTCCAGGTGGACCCAGTACCAGCACTTGTGGAGGCAGCATCATGTTTACATGAACGGTAGGGACATGCCGCTAACGCGATTCGAAATTAGACAGATACGGCGCTGCCTTCGAAATAAGAGCTTTTCAGCTAGATCGATAGATATAAAAATCTCTGTCGATATATTACTTTCGTATGTTCGTCATCTATCGAGATAGACTTCATCTTATTAATCGTACGGATGAAAGTTAAATGTAGGTTTTATAGCTAACGACTATAAGTCAACTCGTATATTACGCGTAAAACGCTTGGAAAATTGGCTATACAACTAGTGGCCGTAAAGAGGGAGAAGTCGTCGTTCGGTAGAGAAACGCCCACCTGTTGCTTACATTAGCCAGCCTACATTCGACTGGCAACTACTGCAGCACGTTAACCAACCGACTATATATTTATTAAACATTACATGCATACACCGCGCGTTCATTTATTCGCGATGAAGAATTCACCTTATAAAAGAATACATATGAATAATAATAGCACTGCGACAAAAGTAGATTTTTGTAAAACTTTCAAGGTTTACGGTTCTTTAAAAAAAGACACATTATATTGTGCATATATAACGGAAAGACAAATGTGCGTCCACGTTTGCGCGCGCATGCGTGTATGATTGATTGGTCGAAAGAATAAAATTGCATATAAAAAATAATTAATATACATAATTAATTTCATTTTTTTTTTAAATAGTACTTGTTCAAGGTATGATGCAACAGTTTACATGTGTCGACGCACGATTGTCGTTGAAAAATCTCTTACCTGTCATTTATCACGAAACATATCTGTTAACTAGGCGGGTCGACTTAATCGAACATGGAGCGTGAATGAATCATCCGTCTCCATGTATGTAGACGTGTGAATTCACCTATGCACCTATCCTAGTTACGGCGGATTCGACTCAAGGCTCTTTGCATTTGCATCCTCCCACGTCCTCAGCTCGTTTCGCTTCTGCTCGCATTCGCGCTTTTTTTCTCTCTCTCTTTCTCTCTCTCTCTCTCTCTCTCATCCATTCATCATCTCCTTTTGTTGCGGGTAGAGAATTTCCGTGAAAAAAAAACTATTATTGTATCATTTATTTGCGTACGTTCTTAAGCCATATTGAATTAAAACGAAACGTGTTTCTATTCTCTATTCTTAGTCTCTTTCTTTACATATATGTATATACTTTAGTCTCTATTTATTTCTATATACCTATTATATTACAAACAGCAGGCGTAACAAATTCACTTGTTTAAACAGATTAAATATTTATTCACGGTGCGAAAAGATAAAAATAGCAAACTGCTTGTCGTTTATATATTCTTTAGTATCACAAATATTTTAAAAAAACACTCGTTACGAATTTACGAACGCGTTCCTATCAATATTAAATATCTTCTCGGCAATTTATAGCTTTTTTTTATGGCTAATAAAATTTTGTCAGAAATGTTGATAATATTAAAAAGTATATCTTTCCGTGAAATGGAAAGCAAGGTTAAATGAAAGTAACATTTCACTTGGTTAAATTGTGTGTCCGCGCTTTGATTAAGAATTTCCTGGATAAATTCCCATCGTAATTTTTCATTATTAAACACAGGCACATATCGAGCATGATGTTTCGCAAGACATACATCGAATATTAATGACACGAGGAAATTCTATGATACTGCGACAGATGCGACAAGCCTCTTCATACTTTCTTCTTTATTGATTTAATTCACGTTCTCTTTCCTGACAGTCTAATTTATTAGCCATAGAGAATAATTGCTATGCAGCGACTATCTATTATTAATGACATTTGTGAAAAGATTAAATTTTTGTGACAAGACAAAAAACAAATGATAAATTTATATGATGAGAAGTTTCATATGAATAAATAAATTTTTCTCACGTGAATTAATAATTTAAAATATAAAAAAATACAAATATAAAATTAAATTCAATATGTAAAAGAGAGAGAACCGGTTTATGTAGATTATTTTATCTAAAACTTTTGTCAATTTATATTCATGAATTAATGAACGAGGTAGCTCTCGATTGACTATCGAAATAGCAATACTATCGGTGTCCGCGAGTTGTATTGTTATCGAGCACAATAGATTAGAATCACGTTTTAAGATGCACAATACAAGGGATGGGTCAGCCTAGCCTCTCCTAGTCCTAAAGCATCACGTTAGTATTATCGTAACCCCAACAAAATCACTATATACCAATTTAAAATTACATTATTTGCAAAATCTGTGGTAACTTTATATCGAATCATGCTGTTGTTTAAATATATAAAGTGTACCATGAGATATAGGAAAAAGATATTTTAAAGATCTATTCAAAAACTCGGAGCAAGTGAAAGAAAATAATTGAAAATGTGTGATTTCGCATTTTATGTAAATTAATAAAAAAAAAAGATTGTAAAAACTACTATAAATGAGTAAAAAAAGATAAATCTATATTTGGACGTAAAATCATTATTTAAAAAAAATCAATTTTTATCTAAATTAAGCGATAATTTTTGCAAGCGTTGGTTAATATCATATTAATGTTCCATGATTAAGATCAATTATGAGTTCATTATTATTATCGATCGATCATTCGTGTTTACACAAATTTTAGATTGTGTTATGATTAATTAAATTGATATTAAAAATTATCGAGAATAAAAGTTGGCTAAATCGTAATGTGAAATCGACAATTTTGTCGATATTAAAGTGTATCTCCAGTTAACGAGATGGAGATTCCGGCTTAACTCGCTCATCGACCTACGACCTCGGGATATCATTGTCGACCTTGATGATGTTACATTCCTCATTGAAATTAAGAATCGTGATAGACGTAATTTTTTGAATATGAGAAAAAGATATGTTCGTCATGTCGTTGAACGAGAAAAGTAGAGGTATATTCTTATGATTATATGTATACATATATGTACACACGATTTTTCTACAATATAATTATAAACGATCTAACTAAGATGCATATATAAAAGTGCATACTCGCGTTTTCTTTAAGCATAAAGTTGCGACCTTATGCACAAAGTCCGTTACACTGATGCTTGTACAAGCATATGCATATTATTAAACGCTGTTTCTTCAATAAGACGAGCAAAATTATAAAGTATGTCATGCGTGCGTGTAATGTAAATATGCATACATATATAAGATGTTTTTTCCAATATAAATATAAATATATATATATATATATATATATATATATATATATATATAAATTGAAAAAAGACATTGAAAAAAGATATGGAAAAAAGACATCTTACATATGCATACATATTTACATTACACGCACGCATATATATATATATATATATATATATCATCAAACGATAGCACATATTGCAAAGTGCATCTGGAGCACAAATACATTCACGTGTTCTTTTAAAGAAGATAATTCGCAAATCCAATTTCGCCGGTATCGCGATCGTTGGAGATAATTATTCAAATTATTTCAACACTCACCGATCCTTGAGAAGCTTCGATGAATCTTTGAAGATGATTCAGGAAATCCTGCAACAAACAAATATTAATTAAAATCTCCAATAATTGAAAGATGATTATATAATTAGATAATTATATATGTAAAAGTGTGTGTGTGTGTGTGTGTGTGTGTGTGTGTGTGCGCGCGTGTGTGTGTGTGTGTGTGATATTCATTAAGTTATTTATATTATTTGCACATATACATAAACATGAAAGCTTTTTTCTTCGGTTCTTTTATTATGTAATCGCGAATCGGCGACATAGCGAAAGTCAAGTGCACACTCGTTCTAACAATAACTGACTAATAGCTAACAGCTGACGAATCGCTCTTATCTTCTTCCAGGTAAGTTTCATTTGCAAAGCGGTAAGTTAAGTCAGGCTATCGATGGAATTGCGTCAGAATATATATTGGATATATTTATAAAAAAAAGATTTGACGCGGATATTTAATCTACGTGACGATTTTTTTTAGTTCGACAAGTGATTCTTATTAATTATTATTAATTATTAATTCTTATTTGTTAATCCTATCGCGAATAGATAGAAAACGACCTTCGAGATAAACTCGTGATCAACCAAGCATTAATTATAGCTAGGCCAATAATTATACTGGCGCCTTATGCCAGTGCCAAGATAACGAATAAATTTTTAGCGGGACAGAGAAAGTGCGTTGCGCAAACTTCCAATTGCTCATGCAACAATGTTGTGGTTACTTGCGAGAAATTCACGTCGAAAAACTCCAAAGTTGGTTAATGTATTGCGATATTTATGAATAAAATCGAAATCGTGCAGGAACTCGATTACTAAGATTTCCGGTAATCGACGCGTGTAGTTATTTCAAAGTTTGTCTCTATCGGCTAATAATTGCCTGATAATTCATTATGACATGTACGTATTTTTATTTTACAAATAATAAAAATAAATCTGAACGGAAAAAAATAATATAAACGTGAAAAGCAATATTATTTATGCGATTATTGATAAATCCCCGATTTAATTTAATTTATGCAAGATAGAAATTTTATTCTTATTCTTTTTTTTCTTGAAAAATGCGAATCCATCGATCGAATGAAACTTGAAGCGGAGAGCGCGTTTGAAATTTCGAAATCTTTCATATCACGGTTGCACGTGTGCACATCGACTGAAGTTTAGCATTAGATGATAAAAGCAATATGTAAATCGGCTCTTTTGCTATCAGACGACCCCACGACATGATACCGCGAGTCTCCTCCGAGACCCTGACGATAAACTTTTCTCTTTGTACAGTCAGATTCAACAGATATAATGCCGATATATCGTTTACATCCATTAGCATTCTGTACCATACGAACTCGAAGAAGGCGGTAGAATCGTAATTACAATGATCATAATTCGAATGCTCGTGCTTGTCTATCGATGTAAAATACGCTAAATCCCGTTATTATTCAAGCATCCAAGGTTATTTCGCTGACTAGGTCAGCAAGGCCATGGTTAAAGACTGTCTTTCGATAGTTATCACTCGTATCAGCTTGAAACATAACGTTCAATCAAACTATTGAAACGTATAAATCTTTTTGTGCGCGGGAAACATTTTTACTCTCAATAATATTACGATAAAATTGTACTGTATTAAAAAAATATTGGCCCGAATAATTTATCTCTGATTTATCTTTTTTCAACATTACTTAATCATTTACCAAATGTAATAATTCTGTTTGAAGTCTCATCAGATCTATCGTTTAAAAATCTTGACGGGAAATTATAATCTCGCGATAGCAATTTTCGCCGTATGTTGTTTCGCGTAAGGAAAAGTCTCTCGATCTCACTCGTCAACTCGCGCGAACCTACACGTCGTGGAAACCCGGCTGTTCAGCCTCAAACCCGGAAGACAGCTGGCGTTGCGCGCACGCACACACGGTTCTCGACTACGTCGTCATCGTTGCGTCGTCGTCACCAACGTCGAGTTGTACAGGTTGTCGGAGAAAGTAATCACGTGCCATTCTTATAAACACCTTCGTGCTTTCAGCTAGCGGTTCTCATTGTTGCTCGCGAAGCTCTATCGCGGATATGTAATTGTTCACATTCGATATTTCTCATTACATAAGATAGCTTACATCAATTTTAAGATGATGTGGCGCAATCAAATTTAAACCTGAAAAGCTATAAATAACTTGGCGCTTTAAATAATTAGGCGTACAATGACAATAAAATACGGTTTTTTCGTAATTTGTAAATTTCGCGTTAATTTATAAGCGACAGTTACTATATGTAATTGATAAATGAAATTAATAGTTTTATATTAAAATAAAAAACGAGTATATATGTCACTAAAATTGTTTTTTTCTATGCATAATAAAATGAATCGCGAAAGCGAAATCGTCAAAAAAACTTTTGAAACTTCCTAGATACGTAAGAGCACGCAAGACAACCGGTTTTACTGCTGTGGTCGACGTAAAGATATACTAGCTCTGTAGCAAGACGAAAAAAATAGCGGCTTGATGGCGGTCGGCTCTTGGAATTGGCGAACATTTTATGATAGCGGTCAAAAAATCCTTCCGACAATTCCAAAAAAAATGATTAATGTTTGATATAAAAAAATATCGCGATAAATTTATTATTATCTATGTAGAAAATAAAATTTATAATATTTTCGCGAATAATGTCATATTATACAATATTGTCAATACTGTATAATTAGATCATTTGTGTCTATGAATAATATAAATAAGAATGTCTTTAAAAGAATATCTTTTCTTAATATATATCGTGACGAATATACTATAAAAATTATTGTATACCACACATTGTACATTGTACTTGCGCATACAAATTGTTGGTAAAATTATGCAAAGTAATGCAACAAAATTATACCGCGATATATCGATTAACTTTTTTTTTCTTTTCCTGTTTCTTCTTGTGACATAAAAATGCGAAACTTGATTTTAGCCGGTCAGCATCATCGCGATCGCAATTGTCGGCATAAAAACGGCATTCAACCTGCTCGAGTTAGAACTCTAGTTGCCGGCGCACTTCATAAATCAATGATAAATTCTCGACCGAGTTCCAAGGTTTTCTGGCATATTGCATGTTCCGCATGTCAGTCTCGACAAATGTTAATGCCACTAATAATGTTATATGCTATAACAACAATGTTGTGGCGTAATATATAGAAATTTAACGGAAATAATTAATCTCGGAGATAATATCGGTGAAAAGAAAATTAATCAAATTAAAAATGCTCGCAAAATTATAAGTTGATGTAAAAAGATTTTGAATCGTGAAATCTTCTTTGAAATTTGAAAAGATTTGAATTTCAAACTCCGTGCGGTTATTTGTGAAAGTTGTGAGAGCTTCGTTCGACTGTACAACGTATAATTCTCTGATTCTGACAATAAAAACGAATATAATGTGTGGCGGCAAATATACATACATACGCGAAAGATTGCGTATATAGCTTCGTCGCTATTAATGTGATATTTTTCTTTTGCGCGGCGTTAATCAACAGGAGAGAAAATCTATCCCTAATCCTGGGCTATTATCGTTATTATAGGCTGTCTTACTGTATTGTGCGCATTCTTTCTAAAACCGCGAGAGAACCGGAAGATAGTATGTTCCGATACGTCAAACGAGATAGCGAAAAACAAATTCAATAAATTCACTGCACGCGTACAGGTGCACATATAATGTATACTTGTGCACGCGTCATTAGTTGCTATTATCTAAACATTCCTTAGAAAGATCTTCAACAAAGCGAAATAGAAACGCAAAAGATCGTCCAAAATGATAGCGTATCTCATGCTAAACAGAGCATTTTAGTTGCTTAATCTTTCCAAATTCGTGTTATATCGTCGCGTATGAGAGAGAGTAGGATATATATTGAATTAATTTGAAAAAATATTTGGGAAAAATAACGAATTTTAATATCTAAAAATTCTCGACGACGACACACTTTATATACTTAAGAAATGTAAACTTGTCGAGCGACGAAAGTTAAATTTACAATTAAGAGAGAAGGGTTTGCTCGCACGCAACCCTTCCTTCTTTCGATAACGCATATTCGAAAAGTAATTTAAAGACGAGTTTCTCTTTTCGCACCGGAAAAAGGAACAAATAAAGAACAGGAGAAAGAAAGAGTCGCGCTGTTTACGAGAGAAAGGCGAACCGTCAGAGGAACATACGTACGTGCGTGTTCGTATGAGACATATGCCCGCGGATATACGCAATCGTTCCTGCGTCTCCGTTATTTCGGTGAAAGTGAAAGTCACGCGGCACGCGACTTCCTACTCCGATCAAGCTTGCTAGACGGATAATTCATAATGCGACAAGATCTTTCAAAGGCTATAGAACATTTTAGTACAAAATTGTCGCTGGCAATCGTCAAAATTTTTTGTGAATCAAGTTTCTGACGTCTAGATAAGAAGAGCTTTACTTTTCAATTTATTTCAAATGAATTTTTTATCTCTTTTGAAAAGGTTTTAATATTTTGGCGCATTATATATTTTTATATTTAATGCATTTGGTCTAAAATCCAATCTTTTACGTATTTTAATTCACATAATATTTATTTAATAATTTATTTAGTTTTTTATTTAATAAATTAAATAAAAATTATTTAATAATTTACTTGTCATCATTATTATTCTAAATAAAATATATAATATAACAGTATTAAATTATAATTTTCAAACTTTAAAGATAGAAATAATGTATATCAAGCATGGCATCAAACTAATGACAACCGAGAGCTATTTAAGTTAATGAAGAAAAAAGCTCTCTCTTTTTCAAAGAATCCAGACAGAAATGTAAATGATGGTTAAGAACTTCATACTGATGTATAAGAATATCGAAATCGAGGATACAGTGCGTTCTTTAAAAGCATGGTCATGCCAAGACTTTCCACTTTCCGAATGTCACAATCATTGCTTAAATCGAAAAGGTACAATGCGAAGCATCTAGAAGAAGGACGATTAATATTATTCTCTACCTACATTATTGCTACATAATCGTTATAAGATTGGAACAATCATTTTGTTTTGTGTTCATTTTTGGTTTCACTACGAAAGAAAGAATTGCTATTATCGTATCCCGCTATTACATCTATATATTTACAAAATGAAACACGGAAGTCTACAACGAGATGATTTTCCGCGTTCCAGATCTTACACTATTCAGTTTCTCCTTCTAATCGGTTTTTTTTTGTATTTACTTGACTCTGGTTATTAATGAAGGAAATGTGCACGAGTGCATGGCTGTTTGCACAGCTTTCCAAAGATACGAAGTAACAGAAGGAAGGAACTGGATAAGCTAATCTTTCATTGCCGGGAAATTTCGCAGACATGTTTGATTGTTTTTCTTTCTTTTTTTATGATTTTATAAACCGACAATTTTACTCTCGATAGATAAGCTGGGTCATACGGATCTCTATTTCATTCTTATGCATTTGCCACACTTTGAGCGTATCGATTTTCGCTTATTTCGCGAATCGAGTCTTCTCTATCGATACAAAATTTATCAAATTTGATCAAGGTACGATTCTTAGCGAGTCATCGTTGAAACTTTTACCCCGTACGCGAGATGTGTATTCGAGACGTTATGCAGGGCTGACATTTGGATGGCCTCCTTTCTCCAAGTGGCACGTGGGCTCGTACTTTTCGGCACAGCAATGAGAAAGTTGTTGTCCGTTAGATATGCTGACCCGTTGCCAACGATATATATGGGTCCACTCTTGTGAAATCCCTTTTTTTCTGATTCAATCCCGGAACTACGCAAGAATATTCAGCGAGGAAACTTTTCCAAAAAAAAACTTCATTACGAAACTACATTTCTAACGTGAATTTTAATAATTTTATTTCGACGATTCCACTCGCGATAAAAGGATTCGTTTTTTTTATAGCGACTTGTGAAATAAATCCAGATGCATCAAATATCATTAATAAAACTGTTAAATAAACAAATATAATTTAAAATATTGTCGAATAATTCGTCGCGGCTGTTTATACATTGAAGGATCGTCCAATTATTCTAAAGTGTCCACTAATTCCCTCATTTTATGAATAAATACGAATTTCGTCGCAGGGTGGTCTAGTCGAAGCGAAAGGGGAAAGATTCCCAGGGGCTATCGAGAGAAATAATTGGCATATCTTAATTATCCGCCTTGTACGGCATCTCAATTAAAGGTGTCTCATGACGAACGAGTCGAATCAATTAAAATCGACCTTATATAGCGCCCATACCGTCTCGATCTCGCCGTATACTCTATCAAATAAAAGAAGCGGTAATTGTCAATTATTGTCGCAATAAATTGCATATCCTGGTGGAGCGCCAGGTGAGATAAGAGGTCGATTATTGAGCGAAAGGTAATTATTGCGAGCGACACGATGCGCCTTGAAAACGATCGGGACGCAACAATAAGAAAATACCCTCAACGTCACAACGACAGTTTAATTTGTATAAAGATGAGAAATTTCGATTTTGAGACGAGTCAATAAATATTTTGCATAATAAAAATCGATATTTGTCGATTCGATCCCTCGGATGTATGATTTAAATGTTAGATAAGTGGCATAATTACTTTAAAGTAGAAACGGAAATTTTACGCAGACTCAAACTAGAAACGAAGACTCTACATCGGGCAGCAGGTGAGAAATATATTACGTTTTTCTTCGTAAACGAAATCAATTACTACTTATTGCGCTCGCGGCAATAAGGTGCGCGTAATTAACACGCGCGCGTATTTTCAACACTTCCTCCTTTCCCTTCTTCCGGTTGATGCATTTTTTTTTCTCACTGCTTCGCCACCGCAAAAGCCGAGGAGAGAAGCGGAATGCGGCCTTGACATGGCATGAAAATAATAAAAGTTGGCAGAATAAGCGTGGATGTGCGATACACGCACATTAGTCGGCAGCAGCTGTTAGGAATTAATTTTAGATTAGACGGTCGGCGGGTGCCTGACTAGGTCAACTTCGTTCGAGTCAACGAGCGTCGTAAATGCATCGGGTCTTTCTAGCAGCGGGTTAAAGTAAAACCACTCGTAGATTCTTCTTGCGATCGCTTCAAAAACGATAGACTAAATTACATTCGAGTTCGACGTATAATATTACACTTGAGTTTGTACCACTCATGATCAATCCAATTAATGCAATGCATAAATTTTCAATTTATTAAACTTAAATCTAAATTATCGTGGCAATATTTGTGATATCAATTAACTTCATTAAGCACAAATTAATTTAAAATCTTTAAAGAATTCAAAATAAAATTTGTATTGTTCGCTCTGAAATGTGCTTTATTAGACGTCAGCTCCATGTTTCCTAGATCCATACAGATAGTACGTCATATTTACGGGTTACACACGGCATATGCGTGCCACAAACACGCATCAAGTGGCAAACTCGACTCGTTTCCGTGAGTTTTACACGCGTGAGAAAGGGAAAAAAAGAAACGCTCTACCGCGAGTAGGAGCAGAAGCACAGAAGAAGGAAAGACTTGGTAAAACTCTTCCTGGCTTGTGCCCCCTCCCGCTTATTCCTTTCGACTTCTCTTTCTCTTTTCCTCGTTCTTTAATAAACTTGCGCCCTCCTCCTGTTCCGCTACGAGCGTGGATTTCTCTTTCATCCTTGTACAATCTGATTTCTCTGGGCACACGCACGCATACGATTGTATTGCGAACAAACAGATCGATAAATTTGCCATATAAAGCATCCTACTGAGCTGAATATCTTTAAATATTTTCAAAAAAACGCGGCTTAATTGATTCTATAATTACGCCAGGTATATTTTACTCGCGTAAAAAGTTTCTCTACTTAAAATACACTCGCAAAAACTACTTGTCTGTTAGTTTGATAAACTGCAAGAGGTATAAACTGTTTTACAATGAAAGAAAATTTTACGAGATCGCGATAACTCACACGGCATAAATGTAGTGTGTAATAATGTTCCGCACGAATTGGTCTTTAGCATTTGTCCACATTCATTACGGTTTCTTTGGTTTCTTAGTGAATTAAAGCGAACATGCTAGTTTTCTCACTTTAGTCGATTGTCAATGAGACGCGAACTTGAGGATGACAAAATTGAAACATGACAGATTTATTTGAATGAATGCTTAAAAAGTCATCTCATGAATATGTAACTTTTTAAAATTCGCTAGTAAAAATTGTGTATATATGTAATAAAAATAAAAATATTTTTACAATTAAAATATTGTTCCGTTTAAGGTAATAAGACATATAAGTTCCTTACTATGCATTTAATTGCGCAAAATTATTGCGTTGCGACACGCAAATGGGCTTTTTTCTGTCCGCATACACGATACAATGCTCAGGGCCCTTGTCATAGCACTATTCGCGAAGCGGTGGTCTGGCTTGCCAGCAAGTGAAAGTTGCTCGAGCCACTTTCCCCTCTGGGGAACCGAGCGATCGCTCAGCTGGCTTCCGGGCTGCGAGAGAAGTCGCGATAAATGCCAGAGATCCATCGCCCTGAATCGGCGACACAACATTGCGTTTACAAATTCTTGCAAAATAAATTATATGGTAAGAAAATATGATTAACCTATTCAATGAAACGATGATCCTCAAACTACTGAAGAAATAAATATATAAATTAATTTTTTTATATTGGTAAGAGAAACTTTGTTTGAGATCAGTTTTATTTTTTGCGAATTAAATCATTATCGCACCGAATAGTTTATAATTGTTTAATAATTTAAATATAATAAAAAATGTAACTAATAATTTTTAAATATCATAATTAAAACTTTTTTATTAAAAGTATTTTTTTGCAATTTACTGTTAAAAGTACAATCTTTTAATAGACCAATAATTCTCTTGAAATCAGAGTTTATACTTTATCTACGTGTTTAAATTCCGCAAGTGCGAATATAGTGTACGGTTGCTTGCCAAATAAACAATACAATTTTGCGATTAAACGCTTGATCGAGTGCGCGCAAATTCCATGACTTTCCTTCGAGGGAAAAACACCATTGTCGAATGCGACACTTATGTCACGACTTCCACGTGTCTGTCGATTAATAACAGTAATCGCGCGAAGCAACCCTCACCAACCACGGCTTCCGCGTGCATCTTTCATAGGAGTCGTGTGTACCGGAAGCCGCGCGTGGGGACGCGTGTGCGCGCACGTGCGCGAGAAAGAAGGCTGGCGTGTATTGTATATGCGACGAGTTGCTGTCCTCTTCGTCGTAGCCTTGTAATTTTCAGAAGAATTGCGTGTACTCGCGGGGAAATGATCTGTAAAATTATAGCCGCGGCTTCCTGAACGCGCGCCGACACTAGCGCGCATAAGACTATAACGCGCGTTCTGTGTATCTAGGCGAATGAACACGCGAATAAAGTGGCGTCGCTTCGTTGACTTTGTACTCCACATCGTGGATTCCTTTCGTTAAAAAAGCGCGTCGTCTCTCGTGGACTTTCTCCCGGGATCGATCCGTATAATTTAATTGGCGAGCGTGCAACGCGCGCTAATCTGCATCGTTAACGTGTAGTCAAGTGTGTCCTCTTCTTCAATTTTGTCGTAGCAGAAGACGAAATTTTTCACGAGCGACACTTTTTGAACGAGAGACGCCGAAAAACAGAACTTGTTTAATATCGTACTTATATACGCTTTATCGCTTTTAATTAATCGTGTTTCGCTCGATATTTTTTTATTTTAGTATTTTTTGTTTTTTCTTCATTACTTAATTTATGTTTTATTTATTTCCAAGTAAGAGAAAATTGTCGACAGAAACAATCTTTGCAGTTTGCATCGCATTAATCTTGTATCATGTCGCGTACGTATCAATCTATCATATCAATCTATTTCCGCCCTATTTATCTATTTCTATTTCCGTCCTCTCGAGAGATACCGGGTGAAAATATCGGAAGATAATCGGAAGAGCCTATATTTAGCGAAATGCGGTCAAGCGCATTGCCCCGGGTCAGTTTCCGCGTAACTTTCGCCCGCGCGCGCGCTTCTCGTTACCCAACAATTACCTAATCGTGTTGTGTACACAACGACCGATCGAGGGACACATCGATAATCGAGATGCACAACCTGCTTGTTATATACGCGGAGAAAAAGAGAAGCGAATCACGCGGCGCGCTACACTGTCAAGGTTACATACGTGTTTGCCTCCTCCAATCAGTCACCGGGAAACGAAATAATCACGTTGCGCTTACCTGTATCAAGGAGAGGAAACATGGTATAATATATTTAATCGAACGCTCTCACACATCGATTCCTTCGATTATAAGAAAAGACGGTTATGCTACAATATATGCATTTGAATCCCGCACATTAATTCGCAAAGCTTGGAAGGTGTATTCGTAGTTAACTTCTCGATCATGCTGCTACATCATTATCAACGTTAATTATACTTGCGCGTTTCCTCACGCTCTATCATTAACGTCTGAGGAAGATGCAAATTTATATCAGCGGTGATCATAAATATTATTTGTGCGCAGAAATCAATTCACATATATATATTTGTACATACACAATCTTTCTGCTTTTGTATAACAAATACGTGGATAATAATAAAATTGGTAAGAGACGGAGAGAGGCGAAGGAAATCTGTACGTCGCGTATGCATACGTCGGGTTAAAGGCTAAAGTAAGAAACGCCGGGGGTTCAGTGTTATTAAAAAACAACGCTCGCAGAGCACGTGTTCGAAAGCTGTAAAACTACGTATTGACACAAAAAAAATATGGCCTTTCACTTTCGTTCATGCACAGACGAGATATCCATGCCAGCGATGTTAGCACCGATTGCTACCATCGATGGCCGTGTTCTCGATACACTTGATCGACTGATTGAGAGGCACCTTTTCCCAGAAAGCAAAATTCCTCAGATTCCGACGATTAACGCATGCGAGAGTGTCTCATTTACAAATTTGAAAATTATTGATACTTTAGAATTGTCATTAATTTTTTCGCCAGTAGCGTTCAGCGATTTTAAACAACTCGACTTTCCGATGCAAGATATTATACAACAATCGCAAGTTTGCAGTCGATGCGAATTATGAACAAACAGAATGAGAGACGCGCGATGGAACGTATTACGTCGATTACGTGGAACGTAACGGTTAAGAATTACCTAAAAGGATCAGCATACACACACGCACACGTGTTACAAGCAGACTTACGACGGCCATGTTCCATGGCCAAGGACGAGGCGCGATTCCGCGTCCCTGAAGGACACGCGCACCTTTCGAAAACCAGTTACTGAACATGGGAGAGATCGTAAAAGAGATACAATCGAATACAGATTCAAATGTGTTCTCGCGATGCATGTATCGGTTTCCTATAAATATGAATATTTTTTTTAAATTTACAGATTCTCGTATTTTCGCGTCGCGAGAAAGATTCCCCTTTAATTTCTCGCTTTAATTATTTATTACTTTCAGCCGGGTCGTGCGACTGCGATTTGCTCATTTCTCAGAGGGGAATGTCTGAAGAAATATATTCTCCGTTAAAGTATAGAGTATAAAGATATACAAATATATCAGGGCGTATACTTAATGCGGAAGACATTCCGGCGAACGTTTATTGCACGCATAATGTATATCTACAAGCGTATAGTTATAAATCTTGTCCAGATCCTTTTTAAATTAAATGCTAACGTTCAGCACGTTCGGCGCGGCGGAAAATACAGTCAGGAAACTTTCTATGGCAAGATTATCGAACCGGCAATCATCGTAAATACGCCCACGTACTTTCTAATCAAGGTACCATTTAAAACACCTGTACGGGGAAAATAAAAAGGCGAACGAAAACGAGAAAAAGAATTATTCGACTACAGTGATAAGTAAAAGCATAAATAAAAAAAAAGAAATAAAAAATTTGACCACGAAAAATCGATCGTTTTGCAGATAAAAATAGTCATTTCGTGGGAAAAAAGCATTGTAAAATATTTAATAAATATCTAAACAAACCATGCTTTAATTTAAGCTATTAATGTGCTATAATGTTATTATTTTTTACATTTAATCGCATGATATTTTACTAATATATTCGTCTTACGCAAAATCGTTTCAATACTAATTCGATGTGTTTTTATTCCTTTTTCAAAGATTACGAAGGTATAGATCGTCGCTATCGCGATATAGCAACAGCATAACGCAGACAGGAAGTATCGCCGTGAGCGTGAAGGAAAGGGTGAAAGCTAGATTGGGAGGGGAGAAAACGCAAACAGTTTGCGCGGCTGTGCTTCCGCGATCTTAACCGATTCTAGGCGTTTCCTCCCGCGTGACCGATCTTTCCATCGATCTGATTGGACGAGCAGAACCATCTCTTTTCCCTAAGATTCGTCTAGAGCACCGATATTTTCGTTATTGTCTGGCTACTGCCCCGGAAATTCGATCATTTTTCTCGAGAAAGTTTTCGTCCCACAAGGAAGCCCCTCGATTTTTTTACATATCTTATAGATACGTAAAAAAAACCCTCGCGATAATGATAGGATATAGAGCGTCATGTATTAGGAAATGGTTAATCAAGAACTCGCGCAGCTACAAAAGAGCGAATCGCATTCGTAATCCGGACGGCTCACCGTTTCCGGTACAGGTCGTTACGAACGTCTGCTCTCACGGTGCGTGGATGACGTATTGTGATCTAGATTAGTATGTGATATCATTCACTGTTTCACACTGTTTCACTCGACAGAGTCGCACAGGTAAAACTCGGTTATAACTGTCAGTCGCGATGCGAACATTCATGAGATCGCGATCTTTATTCTTTCAATAAATAAGTTTCTATTTCATATTTGCAATTCTAATTCGCAAGAAGCCTTTCAGTTTCTAATCGCTTAAAAAGCGATTAGAATGTGTGTCGACGAAAAATTTCCTTCAATTTCATTTTAACGAATATATGTCTTTAGTATACATTTCGATTTAATTTGGAACACGCGCGAGCTATATAGTATATGTAATTAATAAATATTAATATATTTCACCTGGCGAGACATACAGCAGTCGAGTCACGTTGTCATCTATCGCAGAGTGGGTCACCAGGTAAAGAGGAAACGCACGAAAGAGACTATCGCTGCGTTCTACGTCGTGCTCGAGGAAGCGGGAACAGGAGGCCGCTTCAACGAAAGCGAAAACCTCTTTCACTCTCTTTCGTGTTATGCGGATAACTAGCGAGCCTAGTTTCACTCTTTACGAGGCGAGCTTGTCTCTCGAGGCACGGTTAACCAGGTTAAGAAACGGCCGATTCTTACACGATCCTTCATCAACGAACGATGATTCACGAATGTTACCAAATATTACGACGCTCATTCGTATTTGACCCCTACTCTCGGGGGTATTTTCATTTTGACTTTAATCATTGTAGCGGCAAATGTTTACATTGGTAACCGAACAAAAACACTTGCGTATATTTTTCGATATTTCTTTTTCTCGATTTTTTAGAAGCGTGATAATTTACAAAGATGAATGGGTGTCGTTTTATAGATACGTTAATGAAATGTTTTATTTTCAGCACAAGATTTTCTAAAAGCGGACCAAAGAGAATTTATTTTTTGCACATGAATTATTTCGCGATTGTAGTAATATCGATACAATAAACCGACGCGCGAGGCGTATTTTACGATCGTCTCAACGCCGTTTAATTCCACGACGCGAATCCTTTAAATTATACACGCACGTGCGTATGCACCTTCGTCCGTTTACGTTCGTACGTTCGAGAGAATTTACATGGATGCGGCTTTAAATCCTCGCACAGTTGTATTCGTTAAATGCAAACGCGGTATTTTCACGCCCGTAAAACTCTTCCTCTCTTACTGATGTTTATTTACAACGTTACTTCGCGCAAACGTTGCCCTCTGACATTCCTCGAAGAAATCGAGATTTTCAACTTGTTAATTACGCTTATTATATACGTACGTTAAGTCATTGCGGAGGGCCTCGTGTTGCATCGAAACGACCAGGATTATTACAGATGGCACGTGAATCCCACAAACGGAGCCCTGCAAAATAATTATGATAATAATAAAATTAGAGAAAGATACATAGACATTTAAATATATTATAATTTTCTCGCAAGTTTTCGCGAACAGCTCGAATATGCGAAAGTGTCGAGAATATTTCAATTAAAGTTGGATTAATGTAAAAAGTTGTAAAAACTAGGTGTGATTTTAGAACTTGAAGAATCTCGTGTGTGCTTCTGCCTCGTTCTTGTTGCGCGAGCTTTATTTGACGAGCGATAGGAAACGAGCATTTCTAAGAGGTCTAGCCGCATTCGAAGGAGCGGCCAAGGACGACTTCGTGGCTCACTGCGTGCTAGTTCGTTACATGCAATCGTAATACTTGTTGTATGTATGTACATCCACGGTCCGCGATTCTTGTTTCCTCTCTCGCGTTCGATCATGTATGTATAACAAGGTAATTGTAGGACGCAAGGTTTCGAAATATCAATGATGAATCGAAAGAAGGAGAAAGTAGGAATACGAAATATTTTTTATAGTTTTCACTCTAATAGATCTCGAAATAGAATCACGAAGCTTGTGAAAATTAATATTTATACTTAGGAAATTTATACAAATTATTTATACACTCTCTACCGCGCATACATATATGTGAGAACAGTTTTACATTCTCTTAAAAATATTCAAAAAAATTTATGTTTTATTTCAAATTTCTATAATATTATTTGCCTATAAATTGCAAAAGAAATCGAAAAAAAGAGAAATGAGAAGATTGATGATTCCTTGACAATTATTCGATCATTAATTCGATAATTTCGCGTGTATCACTTTTATCGGGAAACGCAATGATTATTTTATTGCTTGCGTTTTATTAATGAAATACATCGTTTCTCTTAACGCTAAAGGCGACGATGATCTGACACATTATTGATCGCTATAATCGGTTTAGCCATTTGACCGCTACACGCACGTTCACACCGCTGCATGCACGTGTGCGACCTTTCAGATTTTTGCACGTGAGAATTCAAAGGATTCTTTAATGTCTTTAATGGTTTCGCAGATAATCGCCTGTTGCACTTTTCATGAGGTTATGAATACATGTGTATCATATTATGTGACACTCTCTCTTTATATCTATAACATTTATTATTTCATATTATTACTATATTTAATATTATAACATGTACACATACACAAAATATTCTCACATTCATTTTTTCGTTTATTTATTTTTTATTCTCTTTCGTCTTCGCGCATTTATGTGCGAGTCAGATCGAAGAAATAATTTCTTGTAATCCAAATCGTTCGCGCGCAGAGAATCAAATTCAATGGATAAAATTACTCAAGATCGTGCTTTCTGGTATCCGGTGAAAATTGTGAGAGAAAATTATGAGTCATTTTGGTCGCGCCTAAAAAATAACGATAATAACGAGGTCGCGTCCAAACTAGAGATAACGTCGCGTATGGTGGAAATCTAAGAAAATATACGAGACTCCCAGACTGTAAGTCTCGCTTGCATTTTCACGAGGCGCTTCTCCATGCAACGGCTTAGAGATAAGGCCGATAAACGTATGCGCCATTGTGCAAAGCCGACGCAGCAAGGCGGTAGGTTAACTTTCTAGGAAACACGTCTTTTGGTCGCCTAGAACGTAGGTGTGTTTTATTTATACGAGTGAAGAGTCACGCCGAACGAGGAAATGTCCTTTGTTGAGAAAATGTCGCTATATGGGAAATTCGTGATGGGAAAGGCCTGTATAAACAGCATAATAACAATACAATATGATTATAGGCGCTATATGTAGCGCACGCATAAACATATAATTTCGGGATGAAAATAATAATTATGTTACGCGCGCGGCAGATACAATTATTCATCGTGTTACAAAGACGTAGTGTGTGACGTCTTTCGCCGTAATTTCTTTCTCTTTCCGTGTGTAATCATCATATGCGCCAGCGCGCGCCTATAATTAGAGAAGACCGAAGCTAATTAGAGCGTGCTCGAAAGGAGAAAGTGTTTCTAGAAGGAAGGAAGAAAAAGAAACGATTGCCTCGCTTCCGGCATTCCGATGATACTCATTGCGCGAATACTTTAATGCTACGGATTAATTGCCTCGAGAGAGAGAGAGAGAGAGAGAGAGAGAGAGAGAAAGAGAGAAGTTATCTAAATTTGATAAAACTATTCATATTCTTTCTTTTATGATGTATGAAAGAAGGAAGACATGGACGGAAGAGCAAAGCAGTCGGTTGTGATAACGAGCTACTCCGAATTTTCATCCGTGCAATTTCACCGCACGATATATCGGGTGTACCTCACAATTGCGGGCAGGGTGTACCAAGCCTGCATCTAATAGAATCTAAGTTAATGCCGGTTATATAAGCCGTACGTCAAAAGGGATGATAGCGGCTTACCGCACGCACAAATCATCCGAGTACTGACAACGCGCGGCGCGAGATTTACAGATCGTAAGTCAAGTTCCTCTCGTTTATCGCGTATTCCGCGTCGCGTTGCCTTTTGATTTTCCTTTCCGAGTATAGTTGACCGCAAGAAAGTGCTGTCTCAGAACTCGACATTCTGCTCGTCGACCATCCACCGAGTTTATTTTCCTTCACAGAGGATCGATAAAGACTATAATTAAATTATATGGAATAAATTATGTAACTTTAAAAATCTATTTTAAATTTCTCTCGAGTCCTTTGATTTTTTTTTATTTCTTTGATGTATCTGCAAATAGTATTTTCTTTCAAAATTTAAAATTAATCTCTCAAAAATGTAGAAAATAATCATATTATAAAAAATTAACATGTATGTTTTTTGAAAAAATTATTTCACGATTCCAGTTGATAGAATTCCATCTTTTGAAATCTGAATCTGATTAGCTTGGCTGTGGTGAAATGTTTATAATGTTATAAACGACTATCTCGCGATTTCAATCGCGGAAATAGATCGCAATGATGGAGTCGCGACGGCAGCGAAGTCGACGATGGCTAAACAATCGCATTTGTTTAGAGAAGGTTTCCTGCGGCCTTGGTTAATGGTTATTTTGGACCGGGCAGCCTATCCCACGAGCTATTGTGTCGTAGACTCGATTGATTGAGAAAGGTTTATCGACGGCGTGTCCATTGTAGCAGGGAACCATTGCTCTTTGTGGTACAATCGACGTTTCCAGCTTCATCTCAAACTAACGAGCTCGGAATGAAAGTTTATAACATCGCATCTAAATCGATAGCGTATCAAAGCGTATCTTCACGCAAGCGAATCGATCTCCACCTCGATTTTCTAAAACGTTCGAGCCCAGCCATCGTTTATGGCACTGCTAAAATGAATTGGTACTCTGAGAGAAGTACATTTAGGCGTTGACGAGTTACAGTCATTATATCGAGAGTTTCTCGAGAAAGAAGACAGGAGTGTGGCCAGAAAAAACATTCGCGAGACACCCTTGCGTGTTCACCTGCCCAGACATTCGCGTGTCGTCGATTACATAAACGAGGAACGATATTGGACGGCGACTTTGGGAAAAAAAGAATAAGAGCAAGAACGATTTCCGAACTCGACTATACATCCTTCAGCGAATCCATGAATATTGCTGCGCGACGAAAGGCAAATTGTTTAAAAAGATAGCAAGATCGAGAAAGTCGAGGAGTGAAACTGAAATTTTGAGTCGCGAGCAATGATGTAACGTGCGTTCGCGAAAATCGATAAACTCGCGACGACAGATATAGATGTGCGGTAGACCATAGCGATGCGGTTTTGTCACCTTCACCGTAAGCGTAATCTTAAGAGCGAATTGCCAAGGCGACTATCTAAATAACGAAGCAATTTTCCGCTCGTATTGCAACGGGTTTATTGTTTTCAACATTTCAGCAGCGTTTAAGTCTCGACGATTTATTAGCCGATCTATCATTCCCGCGGATTGCCGAGAGATCGTCGCGAGGAGAGACGTGGTAAATTTCTTTTTCAATGTCACGTTTGTGTAATAGCTACACACCTCGGAGAATCTAACGTTCTTACGCATCTCATCAAGACTCTGATTTTCTATTTGATGATTTTTATTTCGCACGAAATATTGGCAAGTGAACGTTATATATCCGTTAACTTAAATGAAAAATTATTTTACTGTCATGTACTATAGTTCAGTATATAAATATTTCCAAGTCAAGAAGTGGAACATGTGCGATATAAGCGTGTTTATGTCCGCTGTAATTAACTTCGTTATCTTCGCGACTTTTATCTATTGGTGCAATTAACAAAATGCAACTGTCTTGACCGCGTTAGAGACTAATTCGCGTTGCACGTTTGCGCAAATAAACGTTAGTAATGTCAATGAAACTTTCAAGTCTCTTACATATCTTGATGTTTAATAGTCGTATAATTATTATTTACATCTACAATTATTTCTTATATGATTACTTAACATATATGTAGATAAATTTATTAAATGTGCAAATAGGAATTATTATTAAATATGAAGGTGGAAATATACGGTAAAATTACTTGTAATTTATAAAATAATAATTAATTTCTCTTACGAATAAAATCACCAAGAATTAAATAACGCATTTATTTAACATTCTTTTTTTAATTTATAATTACATACACACACATATTCTGGTAAGATATAATAACGCGCAATAATTAATACGTAAATTGTTATTAACTCTTGTATAAATAAATGCGATTTATTTTCATCTCTATCTCTTCGAAAGCGCTATAATTAATATAATATTAATATTAATTAGAAAAATTAATAAATCAAACAGAATTTAAGTAAAACGAAGGAAAGTGAACGAAAAAATAAATCAGACTTTTTGACGATGTAGAACGATTAAATAAGCAAAATAAACAATTTCATTGAATATGTATTAATTTAAATGTAATCTGCCTTGGGTTCGCGTTACAAAAATAAATCGTTTACATAAATACTAAGCATATAAAGTTTGCGAAAAAGAATGATTCTAGGATACGCATACTCGCGCCGAGTCTGCATAGAAATTGCATGTTTCCGCTACCGCGTGCATAGTGATAGTAGTTGCCTCCTATTGCCAAGGGTCGACCATTGTAAACAAACGAGGGACAAATGGGGACGCGAGCACAAGAGAGAGAGTGAGAAAGAGAGAGAAAGAGACGGACAGAGAGTACGGAAATGCAGTTCTCGGTGAATGAATGGATAAAATCAGGAAGATACCCCCCCGATCCCCCGCCACGATTACATCGTACCCGACGCGCCATCGAACGAGACACGCTGTCCCTCCCCCTTCCCTCTTCCTGCCCGTTCTCTCGACGGTGCTGTCCCGCAACACGAGATTAATTTCGCGGAGCTAGTCGGTCGGCCGACGAGTCAGCCTTGAACCAAATTACGGACTGCCGTTGTTTAGTTGTTTAGCCAGCGTACACGCTGCATAGAAATCTCGGTCGGAAGCACCTAAGGTGACGCTACGAGAGCAGCAATAGGCGCGGCTCGATCGCGATCTCGCTCCCCTTGTTCCTCTCGGATCGATGCTTGTCATCGATTATTTTCGATCAAAGGGTCTTCAGTTTACCATACTCTCGTTAAAATCGAAAAGATATCTCGATAAGCGACAACTCGTCAATCTAGTCAAGAATCTTGTTAGCTTTTTGAAAAAGAAAAGTTTCATGTCGCGTATCCTAATCCATCGCGATGTTGCACAAATGTATATTTGCACACTTGTCGCGACAGGACGCGGTATTGTGAGTGTAGCCTTGAATTTACAGGCACGACTGCAACAATAGTTGAATAGAGCGCATTGGCACGCCAGAAACCGCAAACCTCGGCGAAGCGTATGCGCGAGAGCGAAGCTGATATTCCGTGAACTGAAGCGAAAAGGTAGCGAGGTGGCGAGAATTAGCATACCGTCGAATGAAGTTACTTCACACTCTACGAGGATATTTTTACTCGACGTATAGCTCGAAAAAAAATGTATAGTTTGACAGATTTTTTCGAACCGAACGGAATCGCTTGACAACTTGTACTCGAAATCTATGAATTTTATTCATTTCTCGTAGCATATTTTTATCACTGTCGTTCACAGTTGTGTTTGCTACCAAATATAGTTAGCGATTGCCATTATTAATGCCATTATTAAATATTATAGATTATTGATATCGTTATAATTATCATCATCATCATCATCATCATCATCATCACTATAATTATTATCGTCATCATAACGTCATCTTTGTTATTTCCATTCGATGTCTCAGCAATTAACACACATCATAACGTGACAAAGCATGTTCTCATAGCCTTGACAGCCGACCCGAACACTCCCCAGACTCTCGAAGTAGAAACACGAATCTAAGTGATCAAACAATTTTGTCAAATCTTATTCACGCAAAGTTGAAAAATACACACGACGTATTTCATGATTATTTTTTCGATGCAACTATTAATAACTAAATGCAGTTATCAAGAATAATTTATATAATAATATCCTGAAAGAACAAAAGGATAAAGAGAAAAACAAGAAAAGAAGATGAAAGATGATGGTTCTGGTTAGCTAACTATTTTTGGATGAGCATCTTCAAGGCTGCCGACTATCTTTATACTCTTCTTCCTCGTTTTTTCCGCGAAGAATTTCAGAATCAGATGTAAGAAATGTGATAAAAAATTGATACAACGGCAACATTGTCGATTAAATAATATAAAACTCAGATATATTTTTAAGAAATATTCATAATCATATTTTTTACAAAATGCTTATTAGATTTCAAAAATTCTTCTATAAATATAATTCGTATAATTCTCGGTAATATTTAGCATGGATTTATAAACTCGTTCTTCTTTGTAAAGGAATACTAAAGATATAGAAGGAATGCTAAAAACAAATCTGCAAGATGTGTAAAATTAAAAATCGTCATTACATTGCAGAACAAATCTCCAATTTTAGGAAAAAAGTATATCATATACCGGAAGAGTTTTGGGAAAGAATTACAAAAGCAAAAGAATAATGCAGAGTCTACAGACTGCTATCAATAGCTTAGTATACTATGTGTCAGCATTTATCGTTAAAAGTTTTTAACGGTATATCGTGAATTCTTCTGCGTGATTTAAATACTCATGTTAACGTAATTTCTTGCAAAAGTAGAACAACAGATTTTTACATAAAATGCCGATCTTATTCGTAAAAATAAAAAGTTAGTGGCTTAAAAATTGTGACATCCTTTCATTCTTTTCAAAAAGATACCATCAAATTTATGCAGTAAAAAAATAATATCTCACTAATTATGTATATAACCAATCTATTTGACAAGTTTTGATATTTTTACATTATTTATGAGTGTGTGTGTATGTGCGCCTCATTTATGTTGTCCGAATTTATTTTCTACATTTTATGAGATACTGTATTATATATAATTAAAATTAAATATCGTTAGAATTAATAGCATTGAAATTGAATTTTCAGGGAAACAGGGCAAAGATGGACCAGAGGAAAAGAAGGATGCCGATGGCGAACTTTGGGGCAACGTGGAAGCGCAGGCCGCCTTCCTCGGGCCAACTCTCTGGGACAAAAGTCTGCCCTATGATGCCGACCTGAAGGTATTAAATCATGTATGTATAAAGGTGCGACACGGTAAGCCTTCAATTTGGCTGAATTTAACCCCAAAATTCCGAAAATTGAAAACGAAACTGATTGTTTGTTATAATCTTGACTTGATCTATTAACTATTTATTGATGACTATCTAATGATGTCCATGTTCTTTTCAAACTTATGTTCACCATTTACACGGATATTTTTGATGCGTTCAGATTACTTGCGTGGATCTATAAGATTTTCTCTAAATATCGTCAGTTTCGAAGATGTAGTTTGTGAACTTCATGTATATCCCGGAAATTGTTGTATGTGTATACGCTACGTAATAGAATGTAGAAACCAATGTAGCGGACCACTGCATCGCCCCGTTGTAACACTTACTCCGTTATAATTCGCTTTCCTGGATCGAGAAACCGGGAAGCCGAATATTAAGCCGCTATGCAATCGTGACGATAGCGGCCGCTTTCTCCGTTATGCTTCGGCGGAATCGAGAAGAGAAGTTTCGGCTATTCTTTGCTATTTTTCCCATTATTATCTTTAGCAAAATTATCTAAATAATTGAAAAAATTAAAGTTAAAAAATTATGATTTTTTAAATTCTCGAATAACAAAAAATTTATCTATCTCATAAACAATAATGTTTTTTACAATTTCAATTAGATGTAACATTATGTAAATGTTTTAATTTATGTTGCCTTAATTTATCAAAATATTTCAATGATTAAATCATTTGTTTGCAAAATATGAATAACGCAAATTTCGGAAAAGCATGAAATTCTTTATAAACCTTTCGCCAACTTTCACCATTTGCATTCCTTTCGTTGCGACACGCCGCTTAAATTTCGATAAAGAAATACAGCAAAATCGCAAACGTGCAAAATAACGGAGAATGCGAAAATATTTTTCACAAAAAAGTATTGCAATTTTTGTTCATTGCTGTCACAAAAGTTTCTAATGATACCATGTATTTTTTTCGAAAAATGATAACACATATTACACAGAATGTAGGCAATTTTCCCATTCGTATTAATTTTTTATAAATCTTATCTTTAAAGTATTTAGGCAAAATTATCCAAGTGTGCATTTTAATAGACAATTCTCAATTCTTAAAGTTAATGTAAAAAACATCGTTGAATTCTCGTTAATCATAGTACCGATTTAAAATCTATCCAAACTTATCTAGGAATGTAAGATATAGGCCCTGCTTAAAATTGATAAAATTCCGAGAAGCCATCTCGGAAATAACATCTCGAATTATTGTTAATAGTACGTCGATCTCGACGAGTTTCTTTCCGAAAACGGTATTCCCGTCGACGGCGTGGCTGGTGGTGGACAAGGTGCCATGCAGGGTAGCCAGCTCCATAAAATCAACAATACCGAGGCCGCCGGACATCAGGGACCAGCGGGTCTCCACTTGGAACCAGTCACTAAACGCGAGAGGTCACCATCGCCGAGCGAATGCTGTTCGCCAGACACCCTGAACCCACCCTCTCCCGCGGATTCCAGTAAGTAAAAAATTTGCTCTCTTATTGTTCTCTCGTCGTAGCCGTCGCTCGCGATATCGAGATCCTGAGAAGTGTTCATGCGACTTCATACGAGTATATATAATTCAAAAAAATATATTTATATATTTTTTGCATAATTTTTAATATTTTTTGTTACGTATTATTAATTTATTTATTGTATATATCTAGAAGACTTCTGAGAAGAATGAATATGCTTGATAATATATATAAAATTAAGAAAAATAAAATTAATTGCACGAGCATAAAATAAGTGAGGGATGACAGAAAGTCGTAACGTTTGTATCGAAAGTAAACAAAGTTACCATATAAATAGAGTGATGGAAGAAAAGTATAGCGAAACGAGATACTGATGTAATCATAATTCTTAAAAAGGGAGAAAGAAAAAAGAAAAGAAATACACGCTATCTCAGAATCTGTATCGCGATAACGTGCTTGTCGAGTACACGAAAGCAAATGTAGACTAACGTCGACATTGTCGATTGTTCCTCTTCCGCGCGATAGATTCCGAGGACTCGTCACGAATACAATATGGCTTGTCTCTTGTAGCGCTCTCGATGGCCTCATCGGGGCGAGACTTCGATCCACGTACCCGGGCCTTCTCCGACGAGGAGCTCAAACCTCAACCTATGATCAAGAAATCGCGGAAACAGGTGAGCTTCCATTGGCGCTATTATTTCGTTGTTCATATCAATGTTTTCCCGATAAATTAGAATTCGCATCTCGAACGATACGTTTCTCGCGACATAATTGGATACGAACATTCTTATATTCTCTTTCTCTCTCGCTTCCGTTTGCGGCCGCAGTTCGTTCCGGATGACTTGAAGGATGACAAATACTGGGCGCGTCGTAGGAAGAACAACATGGCAGCGAAACGATCGCGAGACGCGCGCCGCATGAAGGAGAACCAGATAGCACTCAGGGCCGGCTTCCTCGAGAAAGAGGTGAGTTTTCTCACGGAAATTCGAAACTACGGTGTCTCTCTTCGCTGGCTCTTTCATTGAAGTGGAAAAAAATAAGATTACTTCAACTGTTTCCGAATAATAAACTACTCTTATCAATTTGTCTACAGTTCCTTTTTTTCCGCAAATACCCAATGAAGAATCAAAATGCAACATTCATCGTTCTCATGCACATACAAGAGAAAGATTTAATCGAATCTTCACTTCTCGCTTCATTTGCAGAACATGGGTCTGCGACAGGAGCTGGACCGGTTAAAAAACGAGAACATGTTGCTGCGCGACAAACTGAGCAAGTACACGGACGTCTAACATCCCGTCCTCGGTCATGCATCAGCTCGAGCGATACACGAAGAAAGAGAGAGACATAAAGAGAAAAAGACAGAGACAGAAAGAGAGAGAGAGAAACAGAGAAAGAGAGAAGAAAAACACGAGGGTGTATAACACCAGCTGCAACCCCCTCGCTTATAGTCGCAGCACATAGCAGTCTTCGCGTCTTTACGGAGAAGCCAAGAGAATGCAGAGCACATTGACGAATATACCAACTACCCGACTGCCGCCGTCCTAGAGAGCCGACAAATGAAAAATCTTTGAAGACACCTTTATTTTCTATCTTTCTCTCCTCTCCTCTTTCTCGCTCTCTCTCTCTTTCTTACTTTCGCGAATAAAAATCTTGTCGAGTCCTCGCTCCTTGTCCCGCTCTAGAGGAACCTCCTTCTCTTGTAAATAGTTATATGTATAGTTAGATTATATACACACACACATATACAAATACACGTACATACATTTGCGTGCGCGCGTTATATATGGATATATATATATATATATATATATAAATAAAATATATATATACACATACATATACATACATACATACACGAATATCTGCATCTGAGGAAGGAGATCATAATGTCACATAAATTCGCGGATGCAGCGTTCGACGAGATACGCCGATTTCGCGACCAGCCGAGTTCTCTAAATTCTTATTGTATCATATTCCAAAGAAATTGAATTGCGACGAGAATCAGCTGTCTAATAACGCATAAAATTCGAGATCGTACCCCTTATTCGGCGACGAAAAAGCGAATCTCGTCGGCGTTAAGCACTGCCACACGTAAAAGAGCTATATCGTTTAAATCGACATGGAGCGGAGGCGAGCGAAGGCTGGGTGAATACGACGCTTTTCCGCGCACGGATTAATTATCCTGGTTCTCCGAGAATGCGTTAATTACTGTAGCGTATCCCACGTGGTGATGGTACACAAGTGATTCTAGTTGTTTTAATCGTAAGATAGATGATATATACGTGTTTTGTTTCTTTCAACGCTTCTTTTCTTTCTCTCTTTCTCTCTCTTTCTTTCCCTCTCTTTCTTTCATTTATTCGCTCACTATCGATCTACCTATCTATCTCTATTTTAGCGTGTAGGGAACCAATCCGGCCACGCGAGGAGTGCGCGAAAGGCGTCGCGACGCGACTCCATTCTTTTCTTCTTTCGTAAAATCGCCCAACGTCGGCGGCTCGGGATGCGAACAATGAACGGGCCCATCCCAAGATATCCTTCTGCCGCGTAGCGAACAAATTTTGTACAGGATGCCCTCTTGTAAAATATATTTTAAGATGCATCGAGTCATCCTGACAAGCGACGGTTACGCGCTGTATCTTTGATAGACTTCAACGCGGGGCTGGAAAGAGAGAGTGAATGGAATGAAACGTATTGTGTCCGACGATCGAATCGCGTAGTCTCTAAAACAGATAACTGCGTGCATCGTCGACGTTAATCGTAGGCGTCGTCGTAAGTAAAAAGAAAAAAATTTTACATGTTACACGACACGAGAATACGAACCATCGTGTGCTTAAACGCAAGCTAGTTGCACAGGTTCGCGTGTGCACTGGCTCCTTCCCGCCCCTCTTCTCTTTTTAAGTTTTTAGATGTTTATTTTTCTATCACCGTAAGAGAGCTCGGTGACGGTGATCGAGAGAGCAAAAAACCGACTAGGAGACATGCGCTTTTTTTGCGAAACAATTATATAATGAGAATCTATATTGTACAGAATCTATATTGATCAATGCGAGATCGAGAACAATATCTGGAACGGGAACTAATTCTTCTCGTTGCAAAATTTAATGATAAAAATCGAAAATATACCGTACGTTTCAAACATTTACAGCAGCGTGAATTCGGCAATTGAAATAACGAGCGGAATTTGTAATCTAATCGCTATTAATTTTGAGAGTAATTATACAAATGACGGGATGACACTTTCAGTTTCGTTTGACGTTTGGATGTACCGGTGATACGTAATGGCCTTGTTTTCCTCTCATACGATGCACAAGCGCGAAACGCGAACGTTTTGTACATATATCCTTTTATTGGCCAGGAGGATAAAACAGATCGTATGAGATTTCAATTCGACTTCGCGTTTGATCGACGGCGAACTCGCTTTAGATATCGCAGGATATGATGATTTCGCGCGCAAAAATATACCGTTTTATTCTCGTTATCCTCGTTCTTTGGAGCGTATTATAGATATTCATTTACTATTCATTTACTATATTATTTATCATATATATTTTTACTATACATGTTCGTTATATACGTATAAAATTGTATACGTAATTTTATCGGAGTGTAGAATTTATTTTATAGATATATATATGTAATATAGATCATTGTACGTTCATGCGCGAACACATTGATCTCATTGTTGATTGATGATTTATCGTCATTAAAATGATTTGCCGAAAGTCGCGCGCGAAATCATTTCATCACAATTCTCCACGATTGCCTTGCACATTTTGACAGAGAATATACTGCGCATATATGACGATGAATTCAACAAGCGATAAATTATTGAATCGATAACTTGCGTCGACAGATTTAGCGAATGTCTTCACCGATCTTCAGGATCGTATATAATTTCGGTAGCGGCACAAAATTTTACTTTTCAGAAATCGTTATATCGTAAATTAGCATTATCTGATAAGATAATCATTGCATGGCTTTTAATTCCGACGCAATGAGTTAAAGAGAAGAAATTAGTATGATATTGCGGCGTGTGAAAGCGTAATAGCGAGAATGAAATTTCGCGTTTGATTGTATACGAAATTTCTCACGTCATTCTTATAAAGGATATATCGTAGATTGCAAAGAAATTATTTTAATTATTTGCAATATCTACTTGAAGATTAACGCGAGCCAATATCAAGTTCGTGCGATATGTGTTCTGCTTTTTACGCATGCTCGTCATCATTAAGGGCAATAAGAAATTTTGAAAGAGAGAAAAACGATTTTTTTTTGATACGTACATTTATACATAAAATACGATTTTTAAGTATCTAAAATAATTTTTTGTCATGAGCAGGAAACAAGATATTAGTATAAATTGAATTTATTTTCCTATCACACACCGGCCCGGCGCCATTAATGATGCTGAATGTGCGATATGATGTGGATCTCGGCACAAGTTACTGGCCTATAAAAAGCGCATTAGCATGATTGACACTGCAATCCGATGATAGTAATAAATAAAATAGTAGAAAGTTATATATAGCAAGCGCGACAGACGCGGCCGCCGGCTTTGCTCCAAATAGAATGGTAAGAAAATGAGATAGAGGACACCGCCGCGTCTTCGATATAAATAATCGTCCGATCCATTTAAACAAAATATGGAAAACATGAAAAGAATTAGATATGACCACCAACATAAGAAACCTATTGTATCACATTTCGAGAAATATATGTATTTGTTATTGTTTTAATTGAATCCTACGGTTGTACACCATATCCTATTTTTCCATATATATATGTATGTATGTATGTATGTGTATATATATATATATATATATATATATATCTTTATTTTCTTAATGATTTTACTAAACAATTTTAATATACCTTAATATATACTTTAATATACCTTATGACACATGGTGTCATATGATATAGTTTCTTTAATTACAAAATATTTTATATATATATATGTATATATGTATTGAAGCGTAATTATTAGATTTTTGATCGATATTTAATGACAAAAGTGTAATATTTCTAATATCGAGCAGATTTAATTTATATTTTTCAAGACTTAGTATTTAATTTCGTTACATAAGTATTGTTTATATTGCTGCTTCAAAATTTTCAACATCTGTTAAAAACATATTTGAATGATACGATACCTAAACACAAAAAGATCAAAATGACATCTTAAAGACGTCTAAAAACACTAAGATGTTTTAAGTCGTTTTTAGACGCCTTTTAGAGATGTGTTGTTTGGACATATACTGGGCAATATTTATTATTTATTATTATTTATATAGCATGTTTCATTCACTGAGTCCCTCTAATCTAATTTTGTTTATCATTACATAGCAAGAAATCATATAGTGTATTCAATAGCTCAAAACGTTTTCAGTACGTATCAGAGAAGTGTTAAAGATATACTATGTATATAAAGTATTATTACTAACATTAAATTAATTGCGATCGTCGCTTATTAAATTTGACAAGTGAAAAAAATCATTAACAATATGAGCAATTTTCTATCTATTACTTATACTTTAATTCCCTTTTCGATGCGTTTAACAAGATATTTTTCATCTAAAATTAAATCTCCGACAATATCGTCCAATATTATAATTGGCAATATTATATTTTATTAGTCTTATAAATAACTTAAAATAAAGACCACATCGTTTTTAACATTCGTCAAAGTCGAAAAAACTTTTCTTGTCAATAATAATCATTGTTCTTGTCATATCTTAAGAAGTCAAATATTTTATAAATTTGATAATGTAAAATGTTAATACACAATTTTTGAGAATAAAAAGTTTCCAAAATGAAATTCTGAAATATAATATAGCAAAAAGGAACAGAAATAAAAAAAAACGTAATATTATTATGGCTTCAAAAAAGAAAATCGATTTTTGTTCATGAAGAAAAAATTGAGAAAAAAATTATGAAAAATTATTATTTTTAATAATGCATTAAATTGTTATATATTTTGTATTTTAGGATTAAACATTCATTTTGTTCATGTAAAACCAAATTCTTAAAAAAAAAAAAAAACATGTACCAGCATTGTGCTTACACAAGTGGTTCAGTTCAATTATAGAATTTTATGATTTTATACCAACATGGACTACACTAGTCTTAAACAAGGATATCTTATATGAAATGATAATACCATCCTTGCCTGGATTTGGTTTCTCTACATCTACCGTTTCACACATGTATATGAGCACGATTTTACAAGATCTTATGTTCAAACTCAGTTATAAGAAGTTTGACATTCAAGATGGAAATTCGTTTACCTATTGTGTTATGCCTCGAGTTCCACATGCGTAAGTTTATTTTTCAAAGATTATTAATATTAAATTTTGATGTCTTTCAATTTAAAAAATTATATTAAGTGTATATAAAAGAAAATTGTAAATATAATGTTTAAATTGTAGCAAGAATTTTTCAATAATCGATATATGTAAGAAAATAGAACCGGAATCACATTTCTCCAGATCCATCGAGCGAATTCCTCAACTGTCATCTCAAATGCCATTTAAAAAATTAAGAGAATTTTTAATAATGACTGAGCGTCGTGTTGGTGCTGTGAGTGAAGATGTATTAGGTATGTGAGATATTCTTTGTGTATAACTCTGTCAAAACACTCACATATTGTTATAAATGTAGTGGAGATTACATACATATAATAAACGAGAAATAAAAAAATCTAATATTTTTAAATCGTTGTATTTCTTGTATTTCAGCAATCGGTTTAAGAGATTTTCACCTGTTGCCTTGGCGGCGTATATTCTTGAGGGATATTTAAAAAATATAAATTGCGCAGAGAAGCATAATATTAAAAATCTGAACGCATATAATTGTAATAAATTAATTGATAATTTAATGATCTATTGGGTATCGCAGAATTATAGCTATAAGAATGCATGCCAAATTAGTCAATAATTTTGTCGAATTTTAATCTGTAAATTGAAATTCTTTTTTAATAGCTCAAGAATTTAGAACCGTAAGTTAATATTACTATAATAAACTTGTTTTTAACTAATTGCGAAAAATAAATGTACTTTTACCGATGCTCTATAAAGAAGAAGCCACTTAATATACACAATATTTACATATTATATATATATATATATATATATATATATATATATATATATATATATTTACAATTTTTATAATATCGAAAAGACGGTTGAAAAGTGAAAATTTCTTATTATTTATATACATCAAAATAATCATTTTTAAATATTTGAAGAACTTGAATATTTCACGGATAATTAAGTAAATTAATATTTGATAAATATATATATGAAAATATAGAAACAATATAATAACGATAAATAATATATATAATGAGAATTTTTTCGGTAAATATATCAATTAGGAGGACCAATGAACTTGAGTTTAACATATGTCATATCTTATCAAAATCATGTATTTAAATAATATTTGAAACATTTTATAGCTGTCGTTTGTTTATTAAAAACTTATTAATAAATTAAAATTAATATAAAATAAGATTCAAATACAAATTGTCAAAAAAAAATTAATATATAGACAATTTATATCATGCGTTTATCTAATATACGCAATAATATATGGACAATTTATATGTGCATTTATCTACTCGTAATATGTACATTAATATTGCAAACTGTCTTATATTAAACTTTTATAACTTTTATTATTTAATAACTTTTCTTCATTTGAATCTCATTTTATATAATTTATATTATATCATGTATATATATATATATATATATATATATATATATATATATATATATATATATATATCATATAAGTATATTTTAAATAAAATTATATAATTTTGTATAGTATATATTGTATATTGTATAGTATATATTTTATAATTTGAAAATATTAGAAGTAAAGGGTCGTCTAATATCAATCAAAATTACAAAAAAGGTTTCGAACCCGATGTGATTAACGTAAACTGATATAATTTAATCAATATAAATTCAAACATTAAAAAAATATACATAAGAATAAAGAAAATTATTACAAAAAGACAAACGCAGTGTTTTTGTCTCGGTATGGCTCAATCCTATAGTTTATACATTCAACAACAGTCATTTTCGTTTTCTTTTCGTATTCAAAGTGCGTAAATTGAATGGCATGAAACCTTGCTTGTGAGAGAGTTTCGAATAGAACAGCTTTCAATTTAAGCTGATATATCTCCTCTGTCTTTTTGTATATTATGACCCGAGTGTTCCCTTCCTATCCCTTCACCTGTGCCCTAACTAGTACATCCATTGCATATACCTCATGAGTTGTATATTTTTCATGTTCTTCCTTTTGTAAATCATTCGGATTTTGAGTTATCGTTTTCTTTCCATCAATCTTAAATTGTTTTAATTGGTGACTTAACATGCCTTCGATCGTTTATACTTATAGGAATCATATATTTTTTCTAATCTGTCTGTATTGTGTTTATCTCTGTACGTGATTTTAATAGCCTTAATGCAGCTTGAGAAGCAAAATGTGCAGCTAAAACTACATCTGTTTTTCTGTCTGTCACTTTCTTCTTTGGTGAAGAATTTATAACAATAGTGTGTGCCACTACAGCTATGAAACCATCGACATGTGTCCCCAGATCGACTTTAATCATATCCTTGAGAATGACATCAGGTTCACTAGCAATGAGGGAAAAGTGACAAATTATTATTGACTGATATGCATGTTGGAAAAGTAAATCCTTTTTAAATATGAATTATCCAAGATTACAAATATAGAAAATTATAATCGAATGAGCAAAAAAAAGGAGAATAAAAGCCAGAAAAAATTCATTAAAGTTGTATGTTTTTTTTTTCTTTTTAAATTGTTGAAAAACATTTATAATAATTTTTTTAATTAAAAAGATACTAGAAATCTTAGAGAGATAAATAGAGATAATAAACATAATAAAGGTGTGTGCGAGCTCTTAGGAATTGTAAATTGAACAGTGATACAAAATATCTCAAGAGATTATGGATATATATGCGCATACATACATACATACACACACACGCACAAAGAGGCTGTGAATTTCCCCTACCATGAAATTCTGACTACGATGACTGTTGATTATCGTCAATCGCTCGCAGTTCAACGCAGTTATACTTTCTATGTAAGACGAGACAGACGTACGTCATGTGGAAGACTACGACGGTAATTTTGGCTCTTACCATTGGTATAACTTTTTTCTTCCGGTGAGTGCCCAAATAAATTCATCCAAAATATTTTATCAGAGATTTTTCTCAGAACGCAAGTGTTTTTATCTTTGATTTACAACTCTGCATTTTTTTGTTAATAAGCAATTAATATAATTCAAGAAGTCGATAAAGAAGATTTAAAATATTAATTCTGTTGCAGCAACAATCCTATAAATGTACCAGATTTACCTGAAACATTCTGGGGACCGGAAAAAAATAAAGGAGCCTCAAAAGAAATACGATCTTTCGCTATTACTATACCAAAGTCGGTAAGTCACGGAAAATAATGATATATCTCATTAAGTCGGTAAGTCACATAAGTATCGCCACATAATTGTATCATATAAATAATATGTTTTCAAAGTCGTATTCTATATCTTTAATTAATCTGTTATGTAAGAAATATCATTACATGTAAAAAACGCGTTTTACTTTTAGTAAATATTAATTTTCTAGTCGAAACTATTTTCAACGCATATTGGCATCAAATATGTTTTTCAGTTATTATCGTGTATTAATATGCTGTTTCAATATCAGATATCACATTATCACATATATCTAATAATTATCGATGACCAGTTTTTCTGAATAAAGATGGCCTTGAATCGCATCAACTTGTTACATAATAAAATATCATAAATAAACTCGTAACTAATCATAAACGTTTTTCATTGATCAGGCAGTAAAACAGAAATATAGTTTAGTTAAAATGTTAAATTTCATATAAAAATATCACAAGTTTTTTAAGGATTATTGTTCGTATCGTTGAATAATTTAGAAAATTATAAAAGTATATATAAACGAAAATATAAAAGTATATATAAAAATTAAACCTATTTTTAGTAAATTTGGAAATCTTTTATTTATTTATATTTTATTATCTTTTATTAATTTATATTTTTCAAATGTAAGTGAAAAAGCAATTTTTAGCTTGTACATTAGACATTTTACGATGAAATATTTGTGTATCTCTCTAATATCTCTAAATGTAAGAATTTCCTGTAGAGTCATTCTTTTTATAGAAAACGAGATAAATTTTTTCAATTTTTAATTAAAAGTAATCGTATCAATTGTAACCTAAAGAAAAAAAAAACAAATATCGCAGTTTAAAAGAACGCAAATGAATTATTTTTAACAACAAAAAGAAAATACATGTAGCAATTTTTGTATAATATACAATTTTATGAAAGGAAATCGACGATCTGAACGAACGGCTAGCAAAAAAAAGAAAACTGGTGGAACCATTGGAAGATGTTGCGTGGACTTACGGTATCAGTACAACATATCTGAATAATATTATTGAACACTGGCATACAAAATACAATTGGACTGAACGGCAAGCACTTCTCAACAAATATCCTCAATATATAACCAATATACAAGGTAATACATTTTTTCTGTCGTCGTTAATATTATTTCTTTAAAAAAAGCGGATATTTTGCAATGAAAGGTTGTTCCAGATACCAAATAGAGATATCGCGTTCTTGTTAAATGTTTTCTTGGCAATTATTATTTTTTCCGTTTACTATTAGCGGAAGATAATAAATGTTGACCTAAATAACTCATTCATGACTAAACCGTACTAAACTTAACCGTTATTAAACGTACAAGTTCTGTTAAGATACTTTTTCTCGATTGAGACGAACCGGTATTATAACAAACTAAAAATACTTTGATAAAAACAAGCAATGTATGTGTGTTTGCTATTGATATGCTAAAATTCTTTCCATCTTTATTACAGAAATACAAAAGTGCAAACGAGTTAGATGATTAATTAATCCATGTAAAAGAATAATCATGTACATTAAATATATCTTTATTTACATCAACAGTTTAACATTATTTTAATTAGTTTGTCTGTTGATTATTAATTGTCTGTTATATTATTTGTTAATTAATTGTATAATGTTATTTGTTTCTTTTTTCTCGTCAAATAAATATATTCAATTAATATATATATATTAATAAATCTATATATGTGTATATATATATATATATATATATATATATATATATATATAATTATTATTATTATTATATGTAGAACTAATCAAAAACTTGACTCAAAACGTGAAATAAAGATAATTTAACATTTTTTATTGATATTTATTTCAGGTCTAGATATACATTTTTATCACGTAGCACCGCATATTCCACTAGATCGAAAAAATATAAAGGTTCTTCCGTTATTGATTACTCACGGTTGGCCAGGATCTGTGGTGGAGTTTCAAAAAATTATTCCCATATTAACGACACCACGTGCTGACAGAGATTTTGTGTTTGAAGTGATCGCACCTTCGCTTCCGGGATATGGATTTTCGCAACCAGCTGTACGACCAGGATTGGGCCCACCACAGGTAAATTCCATTTAAAGAATGGGCTTAGTTTTGTTAAATGGCATAATGTATACTCACTACGAAATTCAAGACATTGTCACGAACGAACTAAATTAGCAAATATTTAATATTTAGCCATGTACGGTATAAACATGTATATACAAATATTAATAATTTATTATTTTTAGATATCTGTTATATTAAAAAATCTCATGTTGCGTCTCGGCTTTAAAAAGTTTTACGCGCAAGGAGGAGACTGGGGCTCCATTATTAGTACGCATTTAGGAAGTTTGTTCCCGAACAAGTGTGTATTATATATAATGACATATACTATATAAGTCAGTATTAAACGAACAGGATTTAAAGGTACATAATATAAAAATAATAATCATTTTCTTTCAGCACTCTTGGCGTTCATTTGAACATGTGTTCAAGTTTAGGCAAGTCTACCATGCTCTGGTGGTTAATCGGTGCTTTTATTCCACAACTTGTGGTAGATAATCAATATTATTCTAGAATGTATCCCTTGAGTGGTCATCTGAGCTATTTAATTGAAGAAACGGGATATATGCATATACAGGCTAGCAAACCGGATACTATAGGTATTTGTTTATAACAAAATTTTTTTTCTAACGAAAATTTAACATAGAAATGTGTGTCTACAAAGTTTTAATTCTTAAATATTAAATTAAATTCACAATTGAATTTTCATTAAAATAAAATTGCAACAACTATCACTTTTCTTTTTTTTATCTAGACTTAATCAATATAATGTACCAATATCACACATATTATTAAATGTTTAAAAAAAACGCACACAAATGCAATTTATCAAAAAGTTAAAGTAATTTAATAAAAAGTCGGAAATTATTTTTAAAGGTACTACCGTAGCAGCCTCGCCAGTAGGACTGGCAGCATATATTTTGGAAAAGTTTAGTACATGGACGAATAAAGAATATAGATCTCGTCCGGACGGCGGCCTACTCGAGAAATACACTTTAGACGAGCTTTTAGACAATATTATGATTTATTGGCTTACTAATTCTTTGACCACGAGCGTTCGACTTTACTCTGAGCAATTTAATAAGAAACATATGTCAAGCAGAATAGACGAGTGAGTATTTTTTTCTCTCTCTTTCTCTTTGTTTTTTTACAAATTTGCTTATTTATAAAATTGGTTTTTTGTTTATTTAAAAAAATAATTTTATATTTTTAATAATTTACATCGATTTAATTTTTAGACTGCCAGTTAATGTACCAACAGCATGTGCGGTATTTCCTCATGAGCTAGCGTACCAATCGGAGAGTCTCCTTCGTGACAAATTCACTAATCTAATACAATTTAACCACTTACCACGCGGAGGTCATTTTGCCGCATTCGAAGAGCCAGGTCTTCTAGCAGATGATATCTTTGAATTCGTGTCCAAAACTGAAAATATCAGGAAAAAAGCTGATAACAAGGATGTGCCGAATACAGGGAAAAAAATAAAAGAACCTACGAAAATTTGAAAGCAAATTATACTATGTTAACTAAGGATATAACAAAATCTATCATGTTGAAAGCTACATTTTTTCGTTGCTAGCAGAACCAGTGTGTGGTAATGTTTTTTTATCTATTTTTGAACGTGTAAAAATATTTGAAATAAATTTATTATTATTTTCCATATAATGTTGTATTCTCTATTTAAATAACACTTTCTAACACACATTGCGATTATTTATTTTTCCATAAACTTTTATATTTGTTAGAATTGTTAATTACTTTTACAAATTTTTTTCTATTTTTTTATTTCAATAGTTTTTTCAAATTATTTTGAAATTAATATCTCTCTCTAATAAATATATTTTAATATAAATCTATAATGCAACAATTATGTTGATTCGTATGTTGATTATTATGATTTGATAAAATAAATTGCGTTGACAAACTCGATGAATCATACTAATAATACAATGGCAATATATCTGAGAGATAGAGATTCTTTATCAATATTCATTTTATACAATAATACTTTTTCCTTGTGTCCTGCTATAAAATGATAAGAGAATGATCTTATATGATGTATGTGTAGATTTTTTAATTCTCGATTTAATCTTATATCGGTTATATAAGTTTTTGTTGGTTATATATAATTGTAAAAATTAAAGAGGAAAAAAAAACTTGTGAAGAAAAATTATAGAGAAAACTTCTTTTTTTGATCATTTGCTTGTGAAGAAAATCAGTTTTTATATAAATATGTATTTTTCTACCGTGACTCTCGGAAATTGAGGCTTTCCGATCCATTCACAGGATGCGACCGGCTCTTGCCAGGCGGCAAATAACAAAGGACCCCCTAAGAACGCGAAGAAGAGGGACAGCAATAGACTCTCCGAACCCCAAACGTGACGCATAATGCACGCAAGTGCGACGAAAACAAGCCGTATGTGTTAAATAGATGTGCAACGTTCACAAAGATTCAAATCGCTCAATCTCATTGTCAGTTTAATTTTCGATGCTACAAACAAGTACATCCTTTATCCAGATGAAAAGTTATTGCACTCATAAATTTTATGCTAAATTGCGAGAATTGTCAGATATAAATATGTAAAATATTTTCGTGTAACATTAAAGTTAAGTTTAAATATGATTTCTTTCTTTAGAATATCTTTTTTTAGGAAAAGATAAAAAACAAAAGTTAACTAATATTTATAGATTTTTTTCCGATATCAACCGACTTTACGAAAATTTCGATATAAACTAAAATATATACTTGATACATGTGTCATTGATGAAACCAATGACGTAGCGAGGGAAATATCCATTATCAGAAAAATCTTGCTACCTTAAAGAGTAGCAAATGCATGGAACAAAAAGAGAGGGATGAAAAAAAGGAGGGGATGTTATTTGTGGCAAGTTTTAGGAGGGTTCCCGGACGATCAGGCACACGGACCTGACATAACAGAGGCCGAAAGTCGTCAGTTGTTCACGGATTGTCGATGTGTGGACTACGAGAACCGCTGCGTGCGTTATAAGCTCATTTCTCCGTTCATATTGTACGATCCGCGGCTGATTTTATTACGCAACGTCTTACTCCAAGAGTATAACGTAGTAAGAAAATTGAAGATATCGATATTACCGACATTGTACGAGGTAAATAGAGATTTTCAATCAGAATTATACTCTCAATAATTAACGTTAATAATTAATGCAATGCATCGATATCGTTGATATCGCGCGAAAGATAAACAGAAATCTCATCGTTCCTTTCAATCAAAATGATATTTTTATAGTAACTGCTTCAATGATATAACATTGCGTATTATTTTCGATATATATGACACGTTTCTTTATTTAGAAAATATCAAGTCATCGCACGTGTGGCCTGCGAAAGATTTAGCCAGCGTGAAACGATCGGCTTAAAACAAGAGTGAGAATTACATCGACCACGTGACGACACAAAGTGCAAGACGCCGGCGCGCTATAATCATTTCGTTCCGGAGATATGACAGGCAAGAGGATCGGAGCAGAAGGGGACCCGACGACGATAATCGTCCACGCGGATGTTTACACGCAAGAAGCTCCGAGCACGTCCGAGCACGAGTTCAGGTGAGTAACATGTGTAGCATGTGCCGATGGATAGATGTGTACATATACATACATTTATAGATGTGTATGCGAGTCAGTAAGCGCGCGTGACGTTACGTTACGTCGAGATTACGAAGCCCCCCGTCAAGTATACACACATACACACAGCGGTCGAATCATCATTACATCCACGTTGTCGTTTGTCAAGGAAAAGGGGTAAATGAACTGTTCGGCGAGAGACACGACTGCCAATAATAAGCCTCGTAATCGAATTGGATAAAAAAGGATACGCATCTTTGACATTTCTTTTTTTCATTTCACGTCACGAAGCAACCACAGGATAAAGTGACAACAATTTGAAATATATAAGCGGCTAGATTTTACTTCTCTTTTTTTATTTCTTCTATAAATAAGGCAGAAATGCTTGACATGAAGTATAAAGACGATTCGTCGAAGAAAATATAATCTTTCGTCGACCAAGCTGTCCTGCTTACGAATACAGACCTCGCGGCTCTTTTAGCGAGCGTCTGCGAAACATCACGTTGGCTCTAAAGTCTAGCTAACACGGAGACAATGCGCATGCAAAAGTTTTCTGTTACGGTCTGTTTGACGTTTGTGGTCGACGATTCGGGCCGTGCTGCATAATATGTAGGTACATACACACATCTTTACATCGTACATACATTCCGTCCCTTTTCTTTCGAGAGAACGCGATACTCGGTCAGCTTCAAGTGCCCCCAAGTGGGAGTGGTGTTATGTATTCCCGAGCTTTGCGTAATACGACACGTGCTAACTCGACAGCCGAACGTGCGCAAATTTTCCGAGAAACTACGCTTACGCAGCGCGAACTATCTCACACGTGCTAAAATGCTATGCGCGAAGAGTTTTAGAGATTTAGCGCGCGATTCACAAGAAACGGATGAACGATGTCAGTTTCGCGCATCTCCGATCTGAACGGTGGTGAATAGCGGCGATTCCGAGAGGCAAACCGTGTTTTTTTGCACGCGAACGCGTCTAACAAATAGCTATTAAAATTTGTACGGGATATATTCTCGTCGAAAGACGCGTCGGCATAGGAGTTCCAATTTTTTTATCCTCGCACGCTTCTCTCGCTTGCTTGAGAACCGGTTTCATATCGACCACGTTTACATGCGCGTCTCAAAAAGGAGGCGCGACGTGAACTGAGAAAGGAGCGCGGAAGGTAAGGTACGTTTCGGCGAAGCGCAAACAGACTTTATTTGATATTCGGCAGAAAGGAAAGAAGAGAAAGAAGACGGAGAGAAAACAGCGAAATTCCATGCAAAATGTAATTGCAAAATCAAAGGAACGAAATTCTGGCTGTAAAATTGCAAGAATTTGTCGTTAAATTAAATATCGAGTATTATACTTCATCGTATGTCTTATCATAATCTCCGTCTTTGATTTTCGTTTATAATTTGCTGGATTTTTAAGTGATTTTTCCCAGTTAATCATAGGCTTAAGATCGTGAAAAAAACTTTGCATTATCACGAAATTAAATATTTGATGAGATTAAATGCTTTTTGTATGTCAATAAAAGGAGAAACAAATCTTTGTTGCAAACAACTGCCATATATGTACAAATGACTTCATTAATCGTTAGAGAAGTATGTGTATTCTTGGACAGGTACGGTAGATTACGCGATTATCGAGATACCGAAATAGGAAGCGAGAAACGTCATATTTGGAGAGAAAGTTGAGGAAAAAGAAAATAACTTTTTTAAGTAAGCTTGTTGCTCCTAGCATGTATCATATTTTATATTTATTCGATTCCCAAGACTTTTGATCGCGGTTTATCTCTTGTTTAATGCAACGAATGCCGATTGTGATATTCACGACTCGCATAAATCAAGAAAGATGTTTACGCGAAGAAAAGAATTAATATTAGCGAGAGCAAAATCAACTTTATCCAACGATCATCTTGATGATAATTATGTTACAATATAATCTTATTGCTAATCTATGAAAGCGTAAGCGATAGAAAAATCGCGACTATAGTATGTACATATTTTTATAAATATCATTCTCGTTTAAAAAAACGTGCATTAATTGTGAATGAAGGCTATAGTAAAATTTATTCGAACGCTGTCGTGTTATTATTGAGTGACAGAAATTCTGATTGGCTCACGAAAGTATGTCCGCTAATTTATATGTTAAAATATGCTCTGTTGAAACCGCTAATCTACATCGGTACATCGATACGCTGTATCGGAGGATATTACGTCGTTCTCAATGTGCCTTCGGAACGTTTCACAGAGTATCTCGCGATCCACGTTCAGAAACATCGATAAAATTGCTTCGATCTCGAAACGATTGTTTTTCTAGTCGAGTAATACCCTAACGAGAGTTAAGAAAATTTTTGTTTACAATTGAGATCAAGGACATCTCTCGATTGGTAAGTGCAAATACGAGAAATTAAGCGTACGCCATTCATTAACTATTTAAATGCTATCATCGTTGATACTATTGTATGTTATATAATAATTACGCGTGTTATATAATTGCTTTCCAGAGTCGCACGCGTCATTGATAAATAGCGAATTACAAGAATATAAACACGTTTGGACGAATGCGTTTTGCAAAAATTGCATTTATTTATCGTAATATTAAACATTCTAGATGCAATCTCTCTTGCTGGACTCTTATAGAATAAAAAAATTAAAATTTATTCAATGTATTAAATCTCCACGTAAATATAATCGGTCCCCGATTCTGTCGCTTGTATCCTTCATCGCTACGTCATGTGATGTTACGCTACGCACATTCACATATATGTAACATACACATTGCACGCATGTACAGTTACTCGATCGTGGCTGAATCTTTCTCTGTTTTCAGTCAGTGACGCGATTCCACGTTGTCGATATCGCATACTATTTTTATATAATTTTCAAGCTCGCGGTAATAAAATTGCAAAAAATCACGCGATGACGGAATCAAATACTTGGCGTGCATTAATAAAGCGTGAAGAAACGAACATTCGTTAGACGTGACACGATACAAACATATGTGCGTGCGACAATTTCTTGATTTCGTAAAGGAAAAACATGTTCTCGAAAAAACACGGTAAATGGCGCGGTCATCATAAATCGAAGAAAGATTCTAACAGCAAGAAACATCACATTCGCAATTGGATGCATTCGAAGAAGCACAAAAAGCGCGAAGTTAACCTCTTTGGGTGAGTCTTATCCGACATATTCTTGATCTAGAGTTCCATTTATTAAAATGATACGCCTCGTCCCACAAATTCTCGCGCGTTTCAACGTGGCAGTTTCGTCAACTCGAGAGATTAAAAAACTCGTTGTGCAAATTTAGTGTCCTCTACAACATAAAAAAAACGGCAAAATTCATCTGACGTCATTCGTCGATCGTTTCCATTAACATAAATCACACAAAGATAAACGATAAACGATGAAGACTGCCATTTGACGTTTTCCGCGCGGAAACCCGATTCTAGGATATCGCACTTTAACGCGAGCTTCAATTCACGCGGCTGTTTCCCTTGTCCTGCGTCTTTCGCATGCGTGCCATGCGTGCGCGTACGTGCGCATCACGCACACATGTACGTATTCTCGCGTGACTCGAGCACGGATGCCTCTACATCGAGCAGTTCGATCGTATCCGTCATCGATCGCGTCGATCGCGACCGTACCAACGGCAGCTTTGGTGCAACAGCGCCCGCGTGATCGTTGACAGTGTCATCGGTGCAACGATGCGCTTTAAAAATCCGTTGCTGCAACATGGGAGTTATGAGTAAGTCGAGAAGGAAAGGAAACGACGAGCGGTGCGAGCCCGTTGTAGGTTAAGTCCCTTCGCTCATCCTGTAATCCTATCACGTGTCCGCTCGAGCATGGTCGAGCATGGTCGCGCCGAGGAATTTTTATTCCGATGACCCGTAGACGCTCTCACGATGTTTCACGCCGGCGAAAAAATATGCCGGTACAACCTGCATGTTTTATCGCTTATATTTTGCTCCTTTATTTTGCGTTTATTATTTATTTTTTTATGGTAATTTAGCAGTTTTTTCGCTTTCTCTCTACTTTCAAAGAGTTTGGTATCTTGATCATTTGAGCGAATAGGTCTTGGATAGCGAAAAAGGGCCCGCTCTTAAAAATTTTTGAAATTTATGTTAAAGATCTCGTTTGCAATCCTTGATTGAAAGTTTGTAAATACGTTTAATGCTTGTCATTGCACGACCGATTAATGAATTATCGCGAAAGTGTAAAGATTAAAAATGCTACTTGTATGATATGTAAAACATTAAAATAACTTAACAAATAGATATACAAGTATTAAATGGCTTTCAGCAAGGAAATAAATTGATAGAATATTATAACAATCTTCTTTGAATTCTATGCTTCGATCAATACTATATACAGGTTAGTATTTATAAATACTCTACGAAAGAGAAAGAGAGAGAGAAAGAGAGAAGAATCATAAATACGATTTGAATTCAAGACTGTTTGTGGGAACCGGTCGTCTACTTTCTCTCCAATTAGAATTTTTTCAGTGAATATCACTTTACAAAATATAATTTAATGATTCTATAAAAATACATGAAGAGATAAGTTACGAGAAATGTATATTTTATAAATTGGCTAATTAAAATAACAACTGCAAATTTATTAAAATAACAGAATATTTTAATCTCCGAACATATTATTAGTGATTAATTTACAACTTCGTATTTTAATTATTTTTTTCTATTCAATCATCTAATTATATTATTGTCTTTCTGAGAAAAACAATTTAAAAATATTATTACCCGAATAATTTGCACAAGAAATACAAAGTTAAATTAATGAATCGAAAAATATTTTTATCTCATCGATTTCGGAAATTAATAATTCAAAATTTTATAGAATAAATCTCTGTTAATTTTTTTCCCTTTCATGCATATTTCCAACTGTGTCGAGTTTCCGTGCCCACAGTATACGGCACTGCTGTATAACACGTGTAAAACTCATCCAGGGTGGAATAGCATTCTCAGAGTTCAGATCGGACAGTTTCACGGCGACCGTTGACGGCGTGCGACTGTGATACCGGTATACCTTTCGCAAAGTCAGCGTTTTAATTCGAATTCGTAGTTATATCAGATGCGGTCTCGGTCATATTTTAATATAAAAAAGGTGCAAATGTGTGCATAATAATTATCAAAAATATTTTACATAAATAAATGACTTAATGATGATGACTTGTAACATCACACACATTTGGAACCGTATGGAATCGTGTCGTTTTTAATTAAAAATATTTTTTACTCTATATTCATTTAACTAATTTCCTTACAAGCTGATTAATTTTTAACATTTACTAATTTTTGACATTTTTAGTTGATAGATGATAAATTGCAAAGCAGGAAAAAAAGTACAAGTCTTTCCGGCGCAGACATATAGGCGAAACTAATTATCCTGGCAAACTTAAAGTTACTATAAAAAATAATAGAATATTATACACTCTTGCATAACATTGTATTGCGGAAGTGTGAGTACCGTGACAGTTATCATTACATGTGTCGTCTGTGTGCTCGCACGCATAGTTGAATGTATCGATTCGGTGCATATAATGCATGTGTGATACTAGGAAAGCATTTTAATTATATCATGATATTTATTTATGAAGAAATTCCAATTTATTATTAGAAACTTAATTTCTACAATATATCGTCATTTAATCACCAGCTTCTGAATTTAATTTACATCTTTTATGTCAGCGAAGCTATAATTGTATGCACGTCACATTAATGATTATTTATCATTATTGGATTTTGCCCGCATGTTTCTTTCCAAAGAGTACAAATTTAGATATTAACAATTTGTAAAGTAACAAAAACTAAAATTTTGATATTAACTTTATAAAATCGTATAAAGCGCATTAAAAGTTGCTTATGAAATCATATTATCACTGTTTACTACGGGTTATCATACAATATTTTACTACTTCAAATCGTTATTGAAAAATAATGAGATAATTAAAACTACATTATCATCATAAACATTTTATGAATTTTATCAAATTTTTGATATATTTCTTAATATATTAAAGTATTAAAACGATCATCGCTTTTTATTTGAATACTTTTGAAGAATATTGGCAATATATCATAAATCTCGTTATTATAATAATTTTGCAATTTGTTATATAGCTAAAATTAATATAATTTTGTTTGTTTATATGGAAAAATATATATTTAAATTATATTATATATATATATATATATATATATATATATATATATATAATATAATTTAAATATATATTTTTTCACTTTCTGATGCAATCGCAGTGCTAAACAGTTTTACGCAAAAAAAACGCGTTGTTTTTATTGTTCTGGCAATCACAAACACTAGATAAATCAGCGCGTAATCGTAATTCTATCATCGTCTCCACGCTTGGAAAAACGAACGTTACGTATCGACCTTGCGAAATAGCTTTTGTACAAATACGAAATATTTCTCTCTCAGCTGCTTCACAGCTGTAGTTTTCACTCTAGATTTGACCTGGAGCGAATACAATTGACGAAGGGTACAGGATCCCCTAATATTAAACTAGCTAAAGCTTGTAGTTTTACGATGTCACAAGGTTTTTCTCGTCTCTTTATATCTCCTTGCTCCTCTTTTTTTCTAAATTCTTACAAAAGTCGAATAGCGATTGTGAGATCGTTCGTTTGATTTTTCGATAATAATATTCAGAATTTCTAAATTAGAATCATCATATATTTATCGTTTTTTATTTTTTATCAATAATACATTCTTTCAAGGAAATTATAAATTCTTTCATTAAATTTATTTTTAGAAATAACTAAAAACTATATTTCATCATTTATTTGATTAAAAAATCTAATTTGAATGATTTGAAAAGAAAATTCAACATATGTATATCTTACATCTTTTATATAAAATCAATGATAAGAAAAATCATAATTGTATTACTTTCATGCATTATTTTTCATAAAATTATTAATATTCATCACACAAAAATCAAATATTCTTAAAGTGATTCTAGGTTCTAATAATTTCTATTTTACATAAATAAAGAGGAGGAACGATAGACGAAGACACGCTCTTCGAAAGGAATTTATTATTATTCCTATAGCCTATTAATGTTATTAATTAAATTTTAATGGATAGTGGTAACGGTATGCAATGTAGGTCCAGTTAACGTTCGTTAGTCTCTATTAGTCAACAAAATGACGGTAGTATTCTGCTAATGTTCTCCACATGCTCGAGACTGATCAATTGAGACGTAATCGGCGCGAGTGATGCACCAGATACGACGCAAGTTACGTACGCGATCGTAAACGTAATAAGCCTTTTATGATGGAAGATTTTTCATACGATGTTTACACAAACGCGTGCACATCAAAAAACGTACATTTTAGAATCGTAAAGACACACTTGTGGATAGGTTCTACAGAGAGAATTCCTTTTGCAGTGTTGCTCTGTATATTTAAAAGACGGGAATGCGAAAGGTGATTAGATTAGACGGACTAGATGAAAGTTATATCATCTGGGCGCGTAGGAGTGCGACAGAAGTATAGTGTTTCAAAGACAAGAATAAGTTGGAATAAAATTACAAACATTTCTCACGTGACGAAGGTTGAACTTGCGAAACATGCAACAAGTGTCGTTTTATTCTACCCTAACCGCGGAGGAAAGGACTCGAACGCACCCTTTCAAGAAGACTAGATGGTAGGTTCGCTTCTCCCGAGGGGATTCCGGAAGACTTTATCTCGAGAGACGCATTCTCTCTTCGTCTAACATTCCGTTTAACGAATTTACATATTCAAATGCGACAGAAACATTTTTGTAAAAAATGTTTCTATTAAATTATAAAAAATTCTTAAATCAAATCAATAAAATTAAATTCTTATTAATTTAAAATATTCCTAATAATCATCTGATTAAAAGCGATTTAACTCGCTTTCTCCAAGAACTTGAAAAAATGAAAAATTATAATCTAGATTTAATTTTTCCCCCTTTCAACTTTAAGATTAGACATATTTTTTTCTAATTCTTAGTGAAACTAAATCCAAGTGTTTCGCTTGTTTCAGCGTGATAATGTCCTCCGGAGAACCATCGCCTCCGGCGCAGACATCGATATCCACGACGAGTTTCGACGTGCTGGACAACGCGAGACTGGTCAACACCGCTCCTATAACGTCACAACCAGCGAAACCCAGCGGGGACAACACCGAGGATACCGAGGCGATAGAGGAAGCGGTGCCGATCGTGCAGACAACTTTACCCGCGCCGCAGTCGAAGCCAGAAATCGAGAAGAACGGTTTCGACGTAGACACGAAGACGTCCCCCGACGAGCCGGACGTTTCCTGTCTGATCAATTGCATTTACTACACGCAACAGTGCTGCGATTGCACCATAGTCTGAGATCATTCGAGGTCCTTAGTTAAATAATGCCGAGAAAGGAGCGTCTCGCGAATACTCGGATTCGACTTTTAGGATCTCGAGGCGCTCTTCTCTTCGGCGCAAAATTTAAAATCTGATTATACAATAAGTATCGCGCGTTGTGAGGATACTTTGTGATATACGAGAAATATATATAGGCGGAAATCCTCGCGGCGTGACATGTAGCAAATTTTATAAATAAATATATGAATGAGCGTGCGCGTGATGCTCGCAGTTACACCCAAGTTTTGAATGTGTCGTGTAATATTCCGAGCACCCATTATTCGATTACAAGCGACCTAAGAAACGCAAACGCGCAAAATAATTATTAATTTATATTTTTAGAGCGCACGCTTCAGCGGAAGTGTTTATCGTAGTTGCAATATGGTTGCAAATACACACTGCCATTATACCGCGTATTCGTGGTAAACCGTAATGGCAAGTCGTAAAGAATGTGTCGAGAGACATTACAAAAGTCAGTTATTAATTCGTAAGCGCTCTTTCGGAAATGTTATAGAACAAATTACTCGCTATACTCGTAAATGTCTTCCTTACAACCTCAAGTCAACGTTAATGACACGAATTTAACAGTATTAATCGCAACAATCGTTTATAACACCGCAGGCACTTGTGTCTGTCTGTAATTTTGTAAATTTGCGGGCAAAGAGAATAGATCTGTAGTAGCATGTAAAGAATATAAATGACGTATATAAATTCTCTTTCGTTTTTTCTTTTCGGAAAATGAATTAATATTAAAATAATATCAAATAGCATTCCTGTATATTGGTATAAGGATGCATTTATTACAAACGAAGGATAATTTGAAAATGATTCTTTTTTAATGCGCCAGTAACTAGAAGTAGAATAGTATTTCTATAATGCAGCTGATGATTAAATCGAATTTTGTTTTATGTAACTGTTAGCATATTCATTTAATCTACTTGTTTTTACTATCTGATAGTATGTCCTAGTATTTTTCGATATAATGTTGCTATTTGTAGATAACATTAAAAATATAGACAAATAATTTAAATATTTTGTATTTAAAATTTAAATATTTGTTTTCTATATTTTCTAATGTAAATTTCCATCAAGAATGTGATTTAATCATCACCGCGTTGTATTAATAGTCTATAATAATCGCAAACAGACATTTCCTATTTTATATAAATATTCATATAAATATATGTAAAAGTATAATTATATAAATATTTATAAAATAATCGGAGATTGCAAGTATATAATGTAATTTATTCATAGATGAGGACTAGATTATTTTTGTAATATTATAATATAGGAATTTAATGTGAAGACTGTACTAAATAATAATTTTTTTTTATGTATCATCAGCATTAAAAATGATGTGCACTAAAGTTAGAAGTTTTATGAAAAAATATATGGGTAAGTACAATATGTGCTAAAAAAAAGTTCTGTCTAATTTTATTATCTACATAATAAGTAGAAATTAATAATCTATATATTTTCGAAACTTGCAATTTGAAAATCTAAAACATCAATAGTATCTATTGATTAGATATTTAGATGTGATATGGGCGTAAGTATGGTTGCAGATTTATGTTAAATCATATTTCAATGATATAATTGAAAAAGTTGTGCAACGCAATCTCTGGTGTATGTTCATAGTTAATTATTAGAAAAATTGATTTAAAAATAATGATTTACTACATGATTTTACATCATCTGTAATCTTTTATATGTATTTTTGTCACAATATTGAAGCGTTAAGTAAAAATTTCTGACTATTTATATATATATAATCTTGTATCATAAATGGACTTCTTTTTAGAAGAGAATCCTATTGAAGATTTTTACAACAAATTGAGAAAGCTTATTATGTTGCAAAAGCTCGAGAAGTCTAAGAAACTTTTTATTATAGAAGCAATGATTGATGTTTCAATAGAAACGATATTCACAAATTCAGCAATTGAATCTTTAAAAAATTATTTAACAGATATTAGGAATTAAGGGATTTTAGAAGTTATAAGAAATTTAAGTTTCACATAGTTTTGCGTGTTATGATTCGTAAATAGGTAACGGATGACCTTCCGAATTGAATACCCACCTATTCAAATCTATCAATTGTCTAGTGTCATCAAATAACAAGTACAAATATTTTAAAGTTTCGGCGAACCAAAAACTTTCCGTCATATCTTGTTGACGAGTTTGTAGAACATTCCGGACATTGCCAATACTTGTGTAGCCATTTTCAACTTTGGTATAATTTTCGAAAGCCTATTAAGATGTATTTTATATTAGAGACATGTAAAACGAAAATTTCAGAAGAACAAGTCAAGTAACGCGCTCACCTGAAATATCTGCCAACCCCAATCTTGATAAGTTTTATTTCCCGTCAAGTACCACATATAAAATAGACTCTCAATAAATTCGGGTCTCAATAAATTATGAGCATCATTCGTTTTTACGTACATATCCATTTGATTATCACCCTCCACTTTCTACAGAATCAAATGTGGGATATGAATCTTTTTTTTTTATGACATGATATAAAGAATCGACTATGACATATGATATAAGGATGTTTTTTTATCCGAATTGATCTGAATATTTTTTTGTAAACTTACTTGTATATTAAAATAAGTGATCTCAGGCGCGAGAAACGTTGGTTGGATTGCATATGTTTGATAACAAGTCTTAACTATTTCTTCTGCAAGAGTATTATGCGACGGCAACAGTCCATGATGCGCGCCTAACGCTAAAGTACCTCCTAAATAGCATGTGAGGTGATCCTACAATATAAATATAAATTTTGCGCAATACATTTTCCTGACCTTTTCTATTCTATTTATTTACCATTTTTGGTCTTATTTCCTTGTTGGCGCCAACCAACTCAGCGATGAATAAATATTTATTAACTGCTGTATGTTTAACGAGATGTTTTTGGGTTCCAGCAATGCCAAACAAGTAATCATCTCGCAAACTAAAAAAGAAAAATATTAAAGAACAAAGAAAAACTAATTGAAAATTATTCTACATATTTTAATTAACTTTTAATAAGGCATACTAACTAATCTATAGTTTTTCCAGTTTGTAACCATTGTTTTAATAAGTATTCGTAATAACTATCGCCGCGAGCTCCTAAAGTAATTGTTGCATATTCTCGAAACTGGCCAGTATTAGCGTTAATAAAGATGGGAACTAAGCCATCATATTTTTCTAATTTATGTACATGTTCAGAAACTTTTTTAACCGCAGCCTAAAAAGATAACGAATTAGAAGAATTGCTTATAAAAGATCACCGCAATCACTAAATTACCTCAAACTTAGGTTGTCCTGTGCTACGACTAAGATCGCGAAATTCCAATTGAATCGAAGTAACTTCGCTCGTGCTACTATCAGGCCCCCATTTAGGACTATGCGCGCTTCTAGTGCCGAGATTCACATCAGAATATGGAACACCCGATCTGGTAGAAAATGCTGGCATCATGCGATCACCTAAATCCATCTTGGATTGCCATTAAGTTGAATTGTTAATATTTATTTATTAGGATTCTGACAGAATAAACTAACTAAAATTTTTTAAATCTGTTACTTACAGCCTTATTTAAAAAGAGTATATCACCAGAAAGATGATATGCCGCCAATAATCCACCTAATACTCTAATTGTAACTTCAAATAAATTAACATCCCTATTTAATGTAAATACTAAACTATCTTCTACCCATTTCCTGGCCCTTGAAAATTCTAAAAGAATGAAAGAAAATTGTTTCTTTTTTCATACACTTATGAAAGAAATATTTTAAAATTTAATTTAATACTCATACACACCCTCATTTAATCCCATTATATATATAGTATCCAACGAGTCTACTATAGTAAGACCTAGACCAAACCATTCATGATATCTCCTTGATATTGGTTTAACATTATCGTGACCCCAAGCATATTTCTTATAACCATCCCAAGAATGCTTAAATGCAGCTACAACAGCTTCTTGCCTACTATTTTGTGGACCTAAGATTATAAATTATATATGATATATTATAATTAAATTATATTATATCTGTATGTATGATTATTTTTCATCAATTATAATCTACCACTAAATTTCAGTATGTTTGGCTTTGGCTGCGGTGGTTCACCGATTTGATCATCATCAACTTGATTAATCTCTGGTTGAAATTCAGGTTCCTCAATCACTTCACCAGGTCCAGCACCCTGTTCATCGTTATCTACAACTTCATTGACTGCCTGCAGAATAAAAAAACGATTCGATATCTTTTTCAACACGGAAAACTTCTCTTTCGTCATTGTGTACCTTTTCATACTTGGCAGTTTCTCTTATAACTACTATATTAATATAATCTACCTCGTCAGAGGTACCAGCTTTGGTTTCGCTAGGTAGGAGATAAAATATTACAAGTATAACTGTGATAACTGCAAAGTATAGAATATTTCTCTGAAACCTGGATAATTGGTTCCATTGCTGAAAGAGAAACATATAGCCGAGTGAGGAATAAGTATGATAGAGAGATGCGGTATTTAAACGCATAAATTAAAAGTGACAAACACAGTATCGCGGTATATATCTACTTCTCGTTCAGATATACGTACCCTCCATAAACTGCGCGAAGTGCCCCGTGCAAACGACGAGCTGTCGTGAATATTCAAACTAATATACTCCGATTTACTCGAGTCTCTCGGCGAGAACATATTCTTATGCAGGTTAACTTGTTCCGGCACGTGCGGAAACTCGTCGTGTTGCCAGAGTATTCGATATACAACACTGCGACGAATCAATCCAACATGCGAAGTTCCTCATTTATACGTCTTTTTGCGCGAATATAAGGTTTAACGTATTTTTACATTTTCATTAAATTTATTTTATTATTGGTTTGTAACGCGTATACCCTGCGCATGAAACAGATGGCGTTCATGTGCTCCATGTGTCATGCTTGTCATATTTATGTAAGTGTGTGAGTAGGTAGTTTTATTAAGCTTGTCTTGTGTAAAGTCGTGTTCGAAAATAATTATTTTCTTTTTACAAAAAATTTTATTAAAGAAAGGATAGATGCGATAATTTTCGCTGTATAATTGGATTATTTATTTACTTATGTGAACTAAAAAAAGGACGTAAAATGACCACAATGTGCCTCTCAAATATATCTGGCGTGCCGGATAAACATTGGCAACCACCCTTCGTTGCTTTTGAGACTACGTAAGTGAATCACGTATTTTCTAACTTAACATTTGTTAGTTATATGTAATAATCGATTTGATCTCAATTCTTAGAATGGGTGAAGTAACCTTCGAGTTATATTGGAAACACGCCCCCATCACGTGCAGAAACTTTGCCGAGCTCACGCGACGTGGATATTATAACGGCACCAAGTTTCATAGGATTATTCGTGACTTTATGATTCAAGGTAATGCATTGAAAATGTACAAGGATAGCGTGAGATGTTTACGCAGATGTTTAGTTTATTTCCTATGTCTCATATTTAGGTGGAGATCCTACCGGAACAGGAAAAGGTGGGATGTCCATATATGGTGAATGTTTTGATGACGAGATACACGATGATTTGAAACACACAGGTAATTTAACTTATTTTGTATTAATGAATAATTAAAAATTGTTGTTGGTGGTATAATAAAAGTATATATATTACTGTTAAACGTCAATATTGAAATAGGTGCTGGAATATTATCAATGGCAAATTCTGGACCAGATACAAATGGATCACAGTTTTTCATAACGCTTGCGCCTACACAATGGCTTGATGGGAAACATACTATATTTGGTAAGTTGCAGTAAATATTAGCTATCTCTTTATATCGTAATGCAACTATTACGCATCTATAATACATATTTTATTTTCATATTTAATAGGTAGGGTTCATTCTGGCATGAATATAGTTAAAAGAATTGGACTGGTTGAAACGGATAAGAATGATCGACCCGTAGATGATGTTAAAATTGTTAAAGGCTCTGTGAAGAATGCTTGAATTTTTATAGGAAATTCTATATAGTACAAGTCATTTTTAAGACACATTTTTAAATATAAAATTGTTTTCTTACTTAAAAATGAACATTTCATTTTCTGTACATATGTCATTTTATCATATATAAAATATAAAGAAATATGGAAGTAAAATTGTTACTATTTATAACTTGCAATCTCCGATGTTATCGCTGCGGTTTCAGAAAATGCAAAGCTTGTATATGAACTGTTCATATTTTGTCTAACCTAACCTAACCTAACCTAACAATACTTTGTCGGTAAGAAAGCAAGCATAAGAAACGAGTTTACCACAAACGGTAAAGTGGAAACACGATTTTATCGACAGTGCGATATGAAGAGTACTCACCGTTTTTGTCTGGAAATCCGGTGATTCTCGGAATCAGCTTGCTTCCCCCATCTTGCTCCCTCTTCGAGGAATCTGCAACGATGGTTCCGCGTATCCTGCCGGTATCGAAGCAACAATTCCAGCAGTTTTGACTCACACTATTTAACACATCACAATGAGCGATAGACACTTTAATTCACTGCGACTACACATATATTAATTGACACTCGCGACGACGACAAAATACGAGCGAAATCCACCCTTGGCGTGTGAGAAAATCGCGATGAACCGCGATTTCGAATCGCAAAGCTATACCCGTTCGCGGCTCGTAAACGATTACGATGTCGATTGACCGCACATTCGACGCACCGACGAACGCGTGACATTTCACTCGACACTCCCGATGACAGTTCGCGTGCGACACTTCATTTTCGGCGAATCGAAATTGCGAAAAACACTCGGAGCGATTTTTCGAATCCGACCTGCCGCGACGCGAACCGCTCCGTTACTCCGCCATATCGAACTGCTTGCGATTCTCGAAACGACGATGACCTCGACGCGACGGGCCAATCACAGCGCTCGACTCGTTGCAGCGAGTCAGCCATTGGTGAATAGTTCGATACTAGTATGGTATTCTCGAAACGTCAAGTAGCCAATCAATCATGGCGATTCGCTCCTTTTCGAAGATTATGCTACACAAAGTACGCGTATAAGGACATTCGAACATACGGAGAGTCGGAGTATTCGATGTATTGATATAATTGCGTAAAAAAGCGACTGTCATACCTTGAAAAAATGCTCCCGCAATCAGAATATATACATTCTCAGGACTAATTTTCTTCCTCTCCTCCTCTGGAAAAACTACTCGCCATATACGTAACTGATATAAACTAATCGTGCGAAAACGAAATGATTTATTTGCGATTGATACATGACGCTTAATTCACTATATAAGGATGCACGATATTTTATTCGAGCCAAACTCGCGCGCGAAGCTCGTCACTAGGATATTAAACTCGCGGAAAAATATGGATTCGAAGAATCGGCGTCGAGACCAGAGAGAAGACTGAGAGATGTCATGGCTTGCTTTTAAGTGATCCCTGAAAGCGATACTCCCTCTATAGACATTGAAAACGTGGACATGAACTACAAAGCCAATGTCCATGAATGTTCTCAAAGGGTAATATATAATGTGCACAATTTCTGGTTTTGTTCCGTGCTATGTGCACAAAATGCCGGTAGCACCAGTGCTGTATAACAAGATACTTATGTATGTAAATTAATGATAGTAAATAAATTATTCAATCGCGAAAGATACTGTAATATTCAAGATGAAATAAATATTTTTCTATATTCATTGTCATATTTATATCTTTTTATTTACAAAACACAAAATGCCTGTTGTGGGATAAAAACACTTTTAACCGTATTTCTATAAATCTTTTTAATTAGCATTAAACTGGTCTTTGATATTTATCAATCATTTTTTAATTATTTAAAAATTTAATTATTAATACATGTATAGAATTTGTCAAATTAATCATTAATTCTTCTGAAGTTTTTATAATTAAGACTCGAAAAATATAGATGTTGCAAAATATTTTAAATCTCTTCCTTTATATAAAATATAAAGAATTCATATGTTCTATTTTAATATAGCTAACATTATTTTTATACATTTTTATTATAATTTTCATAGCAACATAATATTTTTATGCTTAATATAATATTTTTATGCATAATATTTTTATGCTAAATACATATTACAAAATATAATACAAATTTAATATAACATATAATTCGAAATTTAATACAAAATAATTTATTACATGGAATAATTTATTACACGAAAATGCCCAAAATATACGTATAATATAAAATTTACTAAAAATTTTTACATAGTCCAGACGAGACTGATCAGCGAAGATTAATTACGCGACATTTATTATTAATAATAGATATGCAATAATAGAATTTGAAAAGTTTTATATAACGTAAATAATCGTGATCAAAAGAGTCATTAATAAAATTATTGATCGTTTCTTTGATTGTAAAAAAAAGTATTTGCATTACTGGCGCATTTTGTATAGATTATCAAAGGAAATATTCAAAATGAAAAGATAGAATAAACTTCGAAATCAACAATTAAATTACTAAATAAATCGCGATTTAAAATTCGCGAGAAAACGTGACGAATAAATAAATCGACAATAATCGGAATATTTGTGATTGCGAGATACGCATAATTTTTATAATATGATAATCGAAACCATCAATAGACACGCGTGCAATATAATTATTATCACACAAATGATGACAGACGAAGATATTTTGGCAAACATTTGTGATCCGTATTGTTTATGAACATAAAATTCACTGTCCGATTTATTTGCGATTAATACGCGACTTTATACGAATTTCACGATTGAGAATAAAATACATATCCTATTTCGCGCATGATTAGCTGAATAAGATGAAATGAGCTCTATAAGCTTTAAAATAGAATTAAAAATTGCGTTGTGGCCACGTTTAATAGAAAATAACGGAACGAATGATTTCCAAAGTCCCTCTAATAATCGATGTAGAGTTTAATAATATTTAAATAATGTAAAGAATCACATTTAAAACAGTCATTAATAAAATTATCGATCGTCTTTTAAATTATAAAAGAAAATATTTGCACTACCAGCATTTTGCACGAACTATTAAAAACAATGTTCAAAGACGTGGAAAGATAAACAAAGCTTCAATGTATAAGTCAACGATTAAATTATAAGATAAATCGCGATTTAAAATTCCCGAGAAAACGCGACGAATAAATAAATCGATAATATTCGGAATATCCGATTGTGATATGTATACCTTTTATAATATAATAATCGAAGCTCTCAATAGACACGTGCGCGATATAATTATTATCACGTAAATATAGAAAATCGAAAATATTTCGACAAACATTTGAGGTCTGTAATGTTTGTGAATATGCAATTCATCGACCGATTTACTTGCGAATTTTTATAAGATAAATCGCGATTTAAAATTCGCGATAAAACGCGACGAATAAATAAATCGATAATATTCAGAATATTCAATTGCAGATACGCGAGTGACATACCGGTAATATCCGATAAAAAGAGGAGCGATCTTAAAAATGGAGAACGATTAACATCTTGTTTCTACATCAGATTTCGCAAGATCAATCTGCGAAGAAAAGTTAAGTGATCCATTGAACGTCGGGAACTTCACTGTAGGAGGGAACGAATCCTGGATCTTCCGGACTATTCCCGATAGCAATGATTTCAGTAATAAATCAACGACAATTATCCCTCGTCATTATCTCCAATTCACGAAATTGATATGCACATCAGAAAACATGTTCTTCCATTATTAAGAAATATATTTCTTTATTGAAAATTAAATGGATATAACGACCTTTTTTATTGAAATGTGATTACGAACGATTATATTTATAAATAATAAAATACATGCATTATTGGAGTTTGTGTTAAACGTGCGAACACATATAATTTGAGGTACCATTCGCGCGCGCGAGACGAATCGAACCCGATATCAGCAAGATTTAAAAAATTTTAATTCGAACAGTGTGCAAAATAAAATAAATCAAATAATTTTAAACAATTAATTCTGGATTAATTCTCTAGATTCTTATTCTTTACAACGTTTAAATTAATAATTTCTTTTCTTTTAATCAAAATCTTACTGATATAGGGGTACCCATTCGATTTGTCTCGAAATTTTTAAGTATTCGCACATTTTATGTAACATTCATGTATAATTTCGCTTATATATAATATATAACATTATTAAAAATTATAAAAATATTTTGGATACGTGAATTTGTGCATGTATTTTATTATACATATATATAAAATGGTATATACCTAAAAACTAATATTTCAAAATGGCGATGGATGTCCAATACCTGCAAATAGTTTCTTAAAAGAAACTAAAAATTAATGTTAATATCCCCACCACCTAGAAATAATTTTTCAAAAGAGACAAATTATATTAATTAAAAATATATTCGTTCGTAATCATTTTTATCAAAAAATTTATACAAATTAATTACAATATGGAATTACTTAAAAAATTAAAATTTATACACAATGCTATATCCATATTTAATCTAATATTAAATCTTTCTGGCATTATATATATAGGGACAATAATAATACCAATCCTAATAATGATAGAACATTTTTAACGAAGAAAAGAAAAGATACATTCCTCTCATCTAAATATATATTATTTAAATTAATTCGACTTAAAGAAGCGTATCGTCGTTGAATTACTACCGAAATTATTGCTTTCGGAAATTGCCAGGAAAACCTGGGATTAGTTCCCAATCTTACAATAAAAATTCCCAATTTTTAACAGGGCAGCCAACTAGACGTCGCGAATGGATCTCACAAGAACCGGTGAGAAATAATTCTCCATGATGAAAATCATTTCGACTCCTCGGCGGTACGAGCCACGCAACTTTCATTAACGTTTATTTAACGGAAGGAATAATGATAACTCTTTTATTAAAACGACAATCTCGTCTAAGAACGCGAAAAAGAACGCGAGAAAAACACGGTGTTTTCGCATCGGTAATTTATTAATTTATTTATGAATATTTTCCGATACGAAAAAAAAAATCGTAAATACAAATATAATTGAAAAAACAAATTATTTAATTCATAATAATTACCTCGCGATTCTATAATATCGAAGGTGATCATTAAATTTTGTGAAGCTAATATTTAATCGTTGACTTATCACATCGAATCTTCACTCTCTTATTCGGCATTTAAGGATGCGAAGAGAACGCGGTATTTTCGCAATTATAATTTAATAATTTATTTTAAGAATATTCAGTTCCGCGCGATATGGAATTCATAAATAAATAAAGCAAACGGAAAGCATATTATTAAATTTATAATAATTGACTCGCGATTCTGTAACGAAGGTGTCCGTCAAATTTTATAATGCTTATATTTAATCATTAATTTAGCATCGAATTTTTACATTTTATATAAAAATTTTCCGAATTTATTAATGACTCTTTGACATGAAAATACAAACAGTTACCCTTTTATGAATATTCCAAAAATATATACTACAGAAACAAATACTTTAATTTAATGAATTACTATTATGTTAATTACTATTATGTAATCATTATACGTATACTTTCGATAATTTTTCGTAATTTACATAAGAATTTACAATCGTAAATACAATTTCATATAATATAATTATAGTCATAATTGTATTGTATTTTACAATTAAAATATCAATGTTAGATTATAATTAAAATACAATTATAACTATTTATAATTTACAATTTACAATTTACAAATTTATGATGCTATCAATATCAAATAATAATATTCCATTTATTCAAATATTTAATAACATCGATATAATAATTTGATATTGGTAGTATTAACATTTGGATTTAATATTATATTTGATTTAATACACATATATTTTTAAGTTTTAAAATAAAATATAACATGTTAAGATTTCTTAAACGTTAATAATTATGCAATTTCTTTAATATTTCTGAAGATAATTTTGATAATTTAAATTTCACTTTTAAAACATTTTTATTTTTAAAACATGTTATATTTATTTTTACAACGTTTTTAAAAATAAATTCAACTTCATTAAAATAATTTTAATTTACCCCTAGGATTATTGGAATATTAAAAGAAAGAATGAATCTTACTTAATATAGCCCTAACAACCCTACTATTAAAGGATTCTAATAATTTTAATAGCTCTAACAATCCTACTATTACAGAATTCTAATGATCTTAAGAGCCCTAACAACCCTAATATTAATAGAAGAATTCTAATGATTTTACTTAATAGCCTTAACAACCCTACTTCCTGATTAACTAAAATTATTCGAGATTTGAGGAACCTATCTCTAATCATCACCTCACCTAACCATATATGTATTTTAGTCGCGTGCCCTAACCGCGTACCCTAACCGTACTCTTCAGGCCAGTTGAACCTACCTTTCGTTGATCCTGGCCACTTTCTTTCTCGATCTCTAATCAGAGATCGAAGAAAGAGATAATTACTCCTTCTTTTGCCGGATAATTACCGGCAAGAGAGCGTGAAATATTTACGCTCATTTAGTAATGATCGTTCGATTCACGATCGTTCATTAAATATTGAATATAACTTTATTTTAACTGAAATAAAGCCAAATTACTACAAATTTCTATAAATTATATTTTATAATAAAATATAAAATTAATGTGTGTATTTATCATATTACAAATTATTTAATTAATTAATCATTTGGCTTTATATTAAGTTAAAGTAAAGTTTAAAAACAATTTCTACAAACAAATTCTACGATGGATGAGCTATGAGCAATTAGAAGATAGCAATTAAAAGATAAGTGCGTATTATAAGAATAAATTAGCATCAAAAATTGATAAAATTGATAATTGTTAATGCGGGTCCTTTATTTAATAAATTAGATAAAATCTTTACAAAGAAATTTTTTCTTGATCTCTTCTTTTTTAAATTAATATTTCAATATATTTTCGCAATAGATGTAAAGCATAAGTTCAAAAGAACTTATTAAAATTATTTAATTAAATTAAATTAATTTAATTGAATTATTTAATTTAATTTATTTAATTTAATCCATCCTAGCTCATCCATTTTAAGGCAACGGATTTACTACAATCTACAATCTACAATGTACAATCTATAATCTACATCTACATCTACATCTACAATCTCTACGAATTCGTTACCTTAAAGTTAAATAAAAGTTTTTCTCACTCACCGGCACTGATGCGCAACAGCGGAGTTATCGAAGCTACGTTGTCTGTAACATACAAATATAAAATTCATTTATAATAATGTTCACAAAATGCAATCAATATTTCAAAAAATTTTTATCGTTCGGAATTTTATATCCGATGTGTAAAATAAGCAGAGATAAACACGTGTGGAAAAATTTTATTTTTTGAAACTGTTTTTTAAATAGAAAGTTTTACTATATGACTGTTATATAAATCTTTTTCTCTAATTTTCTCTTTAATTCATTTAAATAATAAGACCGAATTATTATGCGTACAATTTATACCAATTGATATACAAATAATAAATATTCACCATCAGGTTGCTCCGCCGATGCAAGATGCCTCTCCCAGGCCTCCTCCTCCTCTCATGTTGTTGACGCGCGATACTTTTAACGGCACTCCCGCACTCACGAGCGATATTTTTATATCGCTATTTCCATTATTTTACGCGCGATACTAAACGGCACTCCCGCACTAATTCGGTACGATTAAAAATTTGGTCGCGCGATGTATATATTTAATATATATATACTTTCTACGACACTCCCGGTTTCGGTACGAGCGAAAATCCCATTTCATTTCATGAGAATCAACTTCAAGCCAACAGGTCGGGAATGCAACGATACAACGAGCAAAGACTAGGCCCGAACCGGAATGAAGACGAAACGATTGACGGAAATAGAGGAAAATGAAGTTCACCAACTCTTTTTCGCGCATAATTATCCTATCTCGTATCGAACCTGGACCCGCTAAGCACGATTTCAGGTGCTTCGCCCGGAACACGAAGTTTCCCGCGATTGCAGGATATGGCTACACCAGGCTGGTAGACGGCAAAAGAAGAGGATACCCACATTTTTTAAACGCTAACATTCAGCAATTTAGAAAATGGGGAGGCAACCCCTTTTACCGAGCGAAAATCATGCCTAGGGGAATCCACTCGACGGAGTCTCGACAGGGTTAACACACGCAGTGCGTGTGGCTGTAGACGAGCAAAGAGAAGGGACCCATTAACGACCATTCCGAGCAATCGATCGAGTTCTAACTAATTCGGGCCGAATCACTTGACGAAGCACGAAGCACGAGTGTACGTTGCATAGCAACGTGTGCAAACTCAAAATCCTAGTTAGTTGGCATCGGAAGTAGAGACTCGTGACAATAATGAAATTGGGATTTTTATACGAAAAGTCCAACGCGGAAGCGCGAAAACGCGACGACGCGAGAATACTATAACGCGAAAACGCGGTAACGAAACGCCGTCCGCGACACGTTGATGGCACCGACGACGCGAAAGGGTACTTAGCTTCCCCTTCAGGCTCCTTAAGATTTATCCTAAATAAAAAAATTTAAGATAAACCTCAAGGCACCATCCAAGTACTAAGCCCTCCCACCCCGACAAGGTGTACCCAATGGGAGGGTTATATTATATATAATTTTATATATAATATATTCTGTGGAATTTATTTTGTAATATACTATATAAATTTAAATTCGCAAATATAAACGATAAATAAAAATATAAAGAATAAGAGAAAATATATTACATAAAGCAATGTTCAAAATAATTGATTTCAAACTAATTATTGCGCGCAATTAATTTTTACATTTTTACTTTTAAATAGATATATTTTAATATTATAAATTTCGTAATTACAAAATAATTTATATTTCTTAGATATAAACTTTTAGAAATATGATAAATAAAAAAATTTCTATTCTTTATATATGAAATATTTAAATAAATATATTAATATGAAATGTTTTAAAATATAAGAAGTATCTGAAAATATTAATTAATAAAAAATTTTATAAATGTTTTAATTATTTTAAAATAAAATGGAATATTTTTTATAAGTATATGTATTATATATGTTACAATTTAAAATCACTATCGAAGAAATAAAACGAAACGAGAAATATGTATATTTTGAATATATATACTATTGATAAATAATTTATATATTGTTGCGTCCGCGGAACGATATATATCGAATGTGCGCGACACAATCGGCATACGCTGACGCTCGTGCACTCGTAAATAATAACGCGATTTTAAGGTGCACAAGAATTTTAATAAATCGCGAGTAACATACAAGAATTCAGAATAATCATAAAACGGATCACAAATAGACGCGCGTCCGCACAACTTGACAGCTGGGCTCAGACTCTTTGACAGTCGTTGTTTATAACAATATCTTGACAACGCGCGCGGAAACGATCTTCTTCGAAAGAATTCAACGAGTGACGAATACATTTAGCGGGACGGGACGCGGGGACGCAACAATATAATAAATAATGAATGTGATAAATAATTTATATTAATGACTTACATCATATCTTATTGATCCATCCACTTCCAAAACCTCCTTTTTTCTTTTGCTTCCTTCGCTCTTTTCTCGTGGCACTTTAATCCTCGTTGCACTTACACTTATTCACGAAAAGTTCCTCGTTGCACTTGCAATTGTGTTTAGAGAAAGAATTTGATAATATATGAAACGTCTCACATCACTACTTCACTGCTCAAGAGCCACTGAGCGAATGATCGTAAGTCAAGAACATTACCGCGGTACTGTTTATATCGCCAGGGTCGACTATGTACAGAAAGAATTTAATAATATATGAAACGTCACTACTTTATTGCTCAAATTTACTGTGCGAATGATAATAAAGCCGTGTAACGTACACAATAGCGCGATACTGTTTATCAAGGTCGAACACGGTGTTATTGATAATTAGCGGGACGGGACCCGGGGACGCAACAATATAATAAATAATGAATGTGATAAATAATTTATATTAATGACTTACATCATATCTTATTGATCCATCCACTTCCAAAACCTCCTTTTTTCTTTTGCTTCCTTCACTCTTTTCTCGTGGCACTTTAATCCTCGTTGCACTTACACTTATTCACGAAAAGTTCCTCGTTGCACTTGCAATTGTGTTTAGAGAAAGAATTTGATAATATATGAAACGTCTCACATCACTGCTTCACTGCTCAAGAGCCACTGAGCGAATGATCGTAAGTCAAGAACATTACCGCGGTACTGTTTATATCGCCAGGGTCGACTATGTACAGAAAGAATTTAATAATATATGAAACGTCACTACTTTATTGCTCAAATTTACTGTGCGAATGATAATAAAGCCGTGTAACGTACACAATAGCGCGATACTGTTTATCAAGGTCGAACACGGTGTTATTGATAATTAGCGGGACGGGACGCGGGGACGCAACAATATAATAAATAATGAATGTGATAAATAATTTATATTAATGACTTACATCATATCTTATTGATCCATCCACTTCCAAAACCTCCTTTTTTCTTTTGCTTCCTTCACTCTTTTCTCGTGGCACTTTAATCCTCGTTGCACTTACACTTATTCACGAAAAGTTCCTCGTTGCACTTGCAATTGTGTTTAGAGAAAGAATTTGATAATATATGAAACGTCTCACATCACTACTTCACTGCTCAAGAGCCACTGAGCGAATGATCGTAAGTCAAGAACATTACCGCGGTACTGTTTATATCGCCAGGGTCGACTATGTACAGAAAGAATTTAATAATATATGAAACGTCACTACTTTATTGCTCAAATTTACTGTGCGAATGATAATAAAGCCGTGTAACGTACACAATAGCGCGATACTGTTTATCAAGGTCGAACACGGTGTTATTGATAATTAGCGGGACGGGACGCGGGGACGCAACAATATAATAAATAATGAATGTGATAAATAATTTATATTAATGACTTACATCATATCTTATTGATCCATCCACTTCCAAAACCTCCTTTTTTCTTTTGCTTCCTTCACTCTTTTCTCGTGGCACTTTAATCCTCGTTGCACTTACACTTATTCACGAAAAGTTCCTCGTTGCACTTGCAATTGTGTTTAGAGAAAGAATTTGATAATATATGAAACGTCTCACATCACTACTTCACTGCTCAAGAGCCACTGAGCGAATGATCGTAAGTCAAGAACATTACCGCGGTACTGTTTATATCGCCAGGGTCGACTATGTACAGAAAGAATTTAATAATATATGAAACGTCACTACTTTATTGCTCAAATTTACTGTGCGAATGATAATAAAGCCGTGTAACGTACACAATAGCGCGATACTGTTTATCAAGGTCGAACACGGTGTTATTGATAATTAGCGGGACGGGACGCGGGGACGCAACAATATAATAAATAATGAATGTGATAAATAATTTATATTAATGACTTACATCATATCTTATTGATCCATCCACTTCCAAAACCTCCTTTTTTCTTTTGCTTCCTTCACTCTTTTCTCGTGGCACTTTAATCCTCGTTGCACTTACACTTATTCACGAAAAGTTCCTCGTTGCACTTGCAATTGTGTTTAGAGAAAGAATTTGATAATATATGAAACGTCTCACATCACTACTTCACTGCTCAAGAGCCACTGAGCGAATGATCGTAAGTCAAGAACATTACCGCGGTACTGTTTATATCGCCAGGGTCGACTATGTACAGAAAGAATTTGATAATATATGAAACGTCACTACTTTATTGCTCAAATTTACTGTGCGAATGATAATAAAGCCGTGTAACGTACACAATAGCGCGATACTGTTTATCAAGGTCGAACACGGTGTTATTGATAATTCTCTCGTTGCCGAAATATTTTCTGTAATATAAAATATTTGCGTGAGGAATATTAAATTATAGAAGTATTTTAATTTATTGATTAAGATTAATTGATTATTTATTAAACTATTCATCACTTATGATGTCTTTCGTTATGCTGATTATTTGCTATCTTTATCTATAATTCGATTGTTTTACTTCGTGTTCTCTCACAATCCAAATTATATTGAGATTGTCAAGTAGAATAATAAAGTAACACGGATGGAATATATTTGTGACTCTACGTATTAAAATAATAATTATTGTCCGTAAAGATTGCAAACAACGATGTAATTATTTAATATGTTGGATTCCTATCGCATTAAATCGATTCTCGATTAAATTGTGTATTGTTTAATTAACCAGGATTGAGAAAATTTAAAGCATTGGTCGAAATATATTTAATTCTAATATTGTTAAAGAATTATTATAATAAGCATCAATGATTGAAAGTTTATATCATAATTAATTCTCTTATCCCCTTTCATGTATCTCCTGTTTTAATTTTTAATCGCAGTAATGAATGATTGCGATTCGATAAAAATTTATCGTTGCGATACAGTTTCATTTTCCATTAATTAATTTTTATTAATATTTAAAGCAAATTATGTTTCGATACTAATCGTAATCGTGTTTAGTAAAATAATTACCATATACGAAGTGTTCCTCACCACTACTTTATTACTCGAGAGTCACCATGCGAATGATGACAGTCATAACACAGCGCGCTACTGTTTACATTTTATATTGCCAAAGTCGAACACCGTGTTATTGATAATTCGTTGCCGAAATATTTTATATATTATAAAATATACACTAACGCGGAATATTAAATTATAGGAATATTTTACTTTATTGATAAAAATTAATTATTTATTAAACAATTTATCACGGAGCCCTTCATTAGGCTAATTATTTGCATCTATAATTCGATTGTTTTACTTCGGGTTCTCTCACAATCCAAATTATATTTAGATTGTCAAATGTTTTATTTGACAAATGTTTTATTTTAAAACATGTTTTAAAATAAAACATTTGTCAAATAAAACATTTGACAATCTAAATATAATTTGGATTGTGAGAGAACCCGAAGTAAAACAATCGAATTATAGATGCAAATAATTAGCCTAATGAAGGGCTCCGTGATAAATTGTTTAATAAATAATTAATTTTTATCAATAAAGTAAAATATTCCTATAATTTAATATTCCGCGTTAGTGTATATTTTATAATATATAAAATATTTCGGCAACGAATTATCAATAACACGGTGTTCGACTTTGGCAATATAAAATGTAAACAGTAGCGCGCTGTGTTATGACTGTCATCATTCGCATGGTGACTCTCGAGTAATAAAGTAGTGGTGAGGAACACTTCGTATATGGTAATTATTTTACTAAACACGATTACGATTAGTATCAAAACATAATTTGCTTTAAATATTAATAAAAATTAATTAATGGAAAATGAAACTGTATCGCAACGATAAATTTTTATCGAATCGCAATCATTCATTACTGCGATTAAAAATTAAAACAGGAGATACATGAAAGGAGATAAGAGAATTAATTATGATATAAACTTTCAATCATTGATGCTTATTATAATAATTCTTTAACAATATTAGAATTAAATATATTTCGACCAATGCTTTAAATTTTCTCAATCCTGGTTAATTAAACAATACACAATTTAATCGAGAATCGATTTAATGCGATAGGAATCCAACATATTAAATAATTACATCGTTGTTTGCAATCTTTACGGACAATAATTATTATTTTAATACGTAGAGTCACAAATATATTCCATCCGTGTTACTTTATTATTCTACTTGACAATCTCAATATAATTTGGATTGTGAGAGAACACGAAGTAAAACAATCGAATTATAGATAAAGATAGCAAATAATCAGCATAACGAAAGACATCATAAGTGATGAATAGTTTAATAAATAATCAATTAATCTTAATCAATAAATTAAAATACTTCTATAATTTAATATTCCTCACGCAAATATTTTATATTACAGAAAATATTTCGGCAACGAGAGAATTATCAATAACACCGTGTTCGACCTTGATAAACAGTATCGCGCTATTGTGTACGTTACACGGCTTTATTATCATTCGCACAGTAAATTTGAGCAATAAAGTAGTGACGTTTCATATATTATCAAATTCTTTCTGTACATAGTCGACCCTGGCGATATAAACAGTACCGCGGTAATGTTCTTGACTTACGATCATTCGCTCAGTGGCTCTTGAGCAGTGAAGTAGTGATGTGAGACGTTTCATATATTATCAAATTCTTTCTCTAAACACAATTGCAAGTGCAACGAGGAACTTTTCGTGAATAAGTGTAAGTGCAACGAGGATTAAAGTGCCACGAGAAAAGAGTGAAGGAAGCAAAAGAAAAAAGGAGGTTTTGGAAGTGGATGGATCAATAAGATATGATGTAAGTCATTAATATAAATTATTTATCACATTCATTATTTATTATATTGTTGCGTCCCCGCGTCCCGTCCCGCTAATTATCAATAACACCGTGTTCGACCTTGATAAACAGTATCGCGCTATTGTGTACGTTACACGGCTTTATTATCATTCGCACAGTAAATTTGAGCAATAAAGTAGTGACGTTTCATATATTATTAAATTCTTTCTGTACATAGTCGACCCTGGCGATATAAACAGTACCGCGGTAATGTTCTTGACTTACGATCATTCGCTCAGTGGCTCTTGAGCAGTGAAGTAGTGATGTGAGACGTTTCATATATTATCAAATTCTTTCTCTAAACACAATTGCAAGTGCAACGAGGAACTTTTCGTGAATAAGTGTAAGTGCAACGAGGATTAAAGTGCCACGAGAAAAGAGTGAAGGAAGCAAAAGAAAAAAGGAGGTTTTGGAAGTGGATGGATCAATAAGATATGATGTAAGTCATTAATATAAATTATTTATCACATTCATTATTTATTATATTGTTGCGTCCCCGCGTCCCGTCCCGCTAATTATCAATAACACCGTGTTCGACCTTGATAAACAGTATCGCGCTATTGTGTACGTTACACGGCTTTATTATCATTCGCACAGTAAATTTGAGCAATAAAGTAGTGACGTTTCATATATTATTAAATTCTTTCTGTACATAGTCGACCCTGGCGATATAAACAGTACCGCGGTAATGTTCTTGACTTACGATCATTCGCTCAGTGGCTCTTGAGCAGTGAAGTAGTGATGTGAGACGTTTCATATATTATCAAATTCTTTCTCTAAACACAATTGCAAGTGCAACGAGGAACTTTTCGTGAATAAGTGTAAGTGCAACGAGGATTAAAGTGCCACGAGAAAAGAGTGAAGGAAGCAAAAGAAAAAAGGAGGTTTTGGAAGTGGATGGATCAATAAGATATGATGTAAGTCATTAATATAAATTATTTATCACATTCATTATTTATTATATTGTTGCGTCCCCGCGTCCCGTCCCGCTAATTATCAATAACACCGTGTTCGACCTTGATAAACAGTATCGCGCTATTGTGTACGTTACACGGCTTTATTATCATTCGCACAGTAAATTTGAGCAATAAAGTAGTGACGTTTCATATATTATTAAATTCTTTCTGTACATAGTCGACCCTGGCGATATAAACAGTACCGCGGTAATGTTCTTGACTTACGATCATTCGCTCAGTGGCTCTTGAGCAGTGAAGTAGTGATGTGAGACGTTTCATATATTATCAAATTCTTTCTCTAAACACAATTGCAAGTGCAACGAGGAACTTTTCGTGAATAAGTGTAAGTGCAACGAGGATTAAAGTGCCACGAGAAAAGAGTGAAGGAAGCAAAAGAAAAAAGGAGGTTTTGGAAGTGGATGGATCAATAAGATATGATGTAAGTCATTAATATAAATTATTTATCACATTCATTATTTATTATATTGTTGCGTCCCCGGGTCCCGTCCCGCTAATTATCAATAACACCGTGTTCGACCTTGATAAACAGTATCGCGCTATTGTGTACGTTACACGGCTTTATTATCATTCGCACAGTAAATTTGAGCAATAAAGTAGTGACGTTTCATATATTATTAAATTCTTTCTGTACATAGTCGACCCTGGCGATATAAACAGTACCGCGGTAATGTTCTTGACTTACGATCATTCGCTCAGTGGCTCTTGAGCAGTGAAGTAGTGATGTGAGACGTTTCATATATTATCAAATTCTTTCTCTAAACACAATTGCAAGTGCAACGAGGAACTTTTCGTGAATAAGTGTAAGTGCAACGAGGATTAAAGTGCCACGAGAAAAGAGCGAAGGAAGCAAAAGAAAAAAGGAGGTTTTGGAAGTGGATGGATCAATAAGATATGATGTAAGTCATTAATATAAATTATTTATCACATTCATTATTTATTATATTGTTGCGTCCCCGCGTCCCGTCCCGCTAAATGTATTCGTCACTCGTTGAATTCTTTCGAAGAAGATCGTTTCCGCGCGCGTTGTCAAGATATTGTTATAAACAACGACTGTCAAAGAGTCTGAGCCCAGCTGTCAAGTTGTGCGGACGCGCGTCTATTTGTGATCCGTTTTATGATTATTCTGAATTCTTGTATGTTACTCGCGATTTATTAAAATTCTTGTGCACCTTAAAATCGCGTTATTATTTACGAGTGCACGAGCGTCAGCGTATGCCGATTGTGTCGCGCACATTCGATATATATCGTTCCGCGGACGCAACAATATATAAATTATTTATCAATAGTATATATATTCAAAATATACATATTTCTCGTTTCGTTTTATTTCTTCGATAGTGATTTTAAATTGTAACATATATAATACATATACTTATAAAAAATATTCCATTTTATTTTAAAATAATTAAAACATTTATAAAATTTTTTATTAATTAATATTTTCAGATACTTCTTATATTTTAAAACATTTCATATTAATATATTTATTTAAATATTTCATATATAAAGAATAGAAATTTTTTTATTTATCATATTTCTAAAAGTTTATATCTAAGAAATATAAATTATTTTGTAATTACGAAATTTATAATATTAAAATATATCTATTTAAAAGTAAAAATGTAAAAATTAATTGCGCGCAATAATTAGTTTGAAATCAATTATTTTGAACATTGCTTTATGTAATATATTTTCTCTTATTCTTTATATTTTTATTTATCGTTTATATTTGCGAATTTAAATTTATATAGTATATTACAAAATAAATTCCACAGAATATATTATATATAAAATTATATATAATATAACCCTCCCATTGGGTACACCTTGTCGGGGTGGGAGGGCTTAGTACTTGGATGGTGCCTTGAGGTTTATCTTAAATTTTTTTATTTAGGATAAATCTTAAGGAGCCTGAAGGGGAAGCTAAGTACCCTTTCGCGTCGTCGGTGCCATCAACGTGTCGCGGACGGCGTTTCGTTACCGCGTTTTCGCGTTATAGTATTCTCGCGTCGTCGCGTTTTCGCGCTTCCGCGTTGGACTTTTCGTATAAAAATCCCAATTTCATTATTGTCACGAGTCTCTACTTCCGATGCCAACTAACTAGGATTTTGAGTTTGCACACGTTGCTATGCAACGTACACTCGTGCTTCGTGCTTCGTCAAGTGATTCGGCCCGAATTAGTTAGAACTCGATCGATTGCTCGGAATGGTCGTTAATGGGTCCCTTCTCTTTGCTCGTCTACAGCCACACGCACTGCGTGTGTTAACCCTGTCGAGACTCCGTCGAGTGGATTCCCCTAGGCATGATTTTCGCTCGGTAAAAGGGGTTGCCTCCCCATTTTCTAAATTGCTGAATGTTAGCGTTTAAAAAATGTGGGTATCCTCTTCTTTTGCCGTCTACCAGCCTGGTGTAGCCATATCCTGCAATCGCGGGAAACTTCGTGTTCCGGGCGAAGCACCTGAAATCGTGCTTAGCGGGTCCAGGTTCGATACGAGATAGGATAATTATGCGCGAAAAAGAGTTGGTGAACTTCATTTTCCTCTATTTCCGTCAATCGTTTCGTCTTCATTCCGGTTCGGGCCTAGTCTTTGCTCGTTGTATCGTTGCATTCCCGACCTGTTGGCTTGAAGTTGATTCTCATGAAATGAAATGGGATTTTCGCTCGTACCGAAACCGGGAGTGTCGTAGAAAGTATATATATATTAAATATATACATCGCGCGACCAAATTTTTAATCGTACCGAATTAGTGCGGGAGTGCCGTTTAGTATCGCGCGTAAAATAATGGAAATAGCGATATAAAAATATCGCTCGTGAGTGCGGGAGTGCCGTTAAAAGTATCGCGCGTCAACAACATGAGAGGAGGAGGAGGCCTGGGAGAGGCATCTTGCATCGGCGGAGCAACCTGATGGTGAATATTTATTATTTGTATATCAATTGGTATAAATTGTACGCATAATAATTCGGTCTTATTATTTAAATGAATTAAAGAGAAAATTAGAGAAAAAGATTTATATAACAGTCATATAGTAAAACTTTCTATTTAAAAAACAGTTTCAAAAAATAAAATTTTTCCACACGTGTTTATCTCTGCTTATTATTTTACACATCGGATATAAAATTCCGAACGATAAAAATTTTTTGAAATATTGATTGCATTTTGTGAACATTATTATAAATGAATTTTATATTTGTATGTTACAGACAACGTAGCTTCGATAACTCCGCTGTTGCGCATCAGTGCCGGTGAGTGAGAAAAACTTTTATTTAACTTTAAGGTAACGAATTCGTAGAGATTGTAGATGTAGATGTAGATGTAGATTATAGATTGTACATTGTAGATTGTAGATTGTAGTAAATCCGTTGCCTTAAAATGGATGAGCTAGGATGGATTAAATTAAATAAATTAAATTAAATAATTCAATTAAATTAATTTAATTTAATTAAATAATTTTAATAAGTTCTTTTGAACTTATGCTTTACATCTATTGCGAAAATATATTGAAATATTAATTTAAAAAAGAAGAGATCAAGAAAAAATTTCTTTGTAAAGATTTTATCTAATTTATTAAATAAAGGACCCGCATTAACAATTATCAATTTTATCAATTTTTGATGCTAATTTATTCTTATAATACGCACTTATCTTTTAATTGCTATCTTCTAATTGCTCATAGCTCATCCATCGTAGAATTTGTTTGTAGAAATTGTTTTTAAACTTTACTTTAACTTAATATAAAGCCAAATGATTAATTAATTAAATAATTTGTAATATGATAAATACACACATTAATTTTATATTTTATTATAAAATATAATTTATAGAAATTTGTAGTAATTTGGCTTTATTTCAGTTAAAATAAAGTTATATTCAATATTTAATGAACGATCGTGAATCGAACGATCATTACTAAATGAGCGTAAATATTTCACGCTCTCTTGCCGGTAATTATCCGGCAAAAGAAGGAGTAATTATCTCCTTCTTCGATCTCTGATTAGAGATCGAGAAAGAAAGTGGCCAGGATCAACGAAAGGTAGGTTCAACTGGCCTGAAGAGTACGGTTAGGGTACGCGGTTAGGGCACGCGACTAAAATACATATATGGTTAGGTGAGGTGATGATTAGAGATAGGTTCCTCAAATCTCGAATAATTTTAGTTAATCAGGAAGTAGGGTTGTTAAGGCTATTAAGTAAAATCATTAGAATTCTTCTATTAATATTAGGGTTGTTAGGGCTCTTAAGATCATTAGAATTCTGTAATAGTAGGATTGTTAGAGCTATTAAAATTATTAGAATCCTTTAATAGTAGGGTTGTTAGGGCTATATTAAGTAAGATTCATTCTTTCTTTTAATATTCCAATAATCCTAGGGGTAAATTAAAATTATTTTAATGAAGTTGAATTTATTTTTAAAAACGTTGTAAAAATAAATATAACATGTTTTAAAAATAAAAATGTTTTAAAAGTGAAATTTAAATTATCAAAATTATCTTCAGAAATATTAAAGAAATTGCATAATTATTAACGTTTAAGAAATCTTAACATGTTATATTTTATTTTAAAACTTAAAAATATATGTGTATTAAATCAAATATAATATTAAATCCAAATGTTAATACTACCAATATCAAATTATTATATCGATGTTATTAAATATTTGAATAAATGGAATATTATTATTTGATATTGATAGCATCATAAATTTGTAAATTGTAAATTGTAAATTATAAATAGTTATAATTGTATTTTAATTATAATCTAACATTGATATTTTAATTGTAAAATATCAATACAATTATGACTATAATTATATTATATGAAATTGTATTTACGATTGTAAATTCTTATGTAAATTACACGAAAAATTATCGAAAGTATACGTATAATGATTACATAATAGTAATTAACATAATAGTAATTCATTAAATTAAAGTATTTGTTTCTGTAGTATATATTTTTGGAATATTCATAAAAGGGTAACTGTTTGTATTTTCATGTCAAAGAGTCATTAATAAATTCGGAAAATTTTTATATAAAATGTAAAAATTCGATGCTAAATTAATGATTAAATATAAGCGTTATAAAATTTGACGGACACCTTCGTTACAGAATCGCGAGTCAATTATTATAAATTTAATGATATGCTTTCCGTTTGCTTTATTTATTTATGAATTCCATATCGCGCGGAACTGAATATTCTTAAAATAAATTATTAAATTATAATTGCGAAAATACCGTGTTCTTTCCGCGTTCTCTTCGCATCCTTAAATGCCGAATAAGAGAGTGAAGATTCGATGTGATAAGTCAACGATTAAATATTAGCTTCACAAAATTTAATGATCACCTTCGATATTATAGAATCGCGAGGTAATTATTATGAATTAAATAATTTGTTTTTTCAATTATATTTGTATTTACGATTTTTTTTTTCGTATCGGAAAATATTCATAAATAAATTAATAAATTACCGATGCGAAAACACCGTGTTTTTCTCGCGTTCTTTTTCGCGTTCTTAGACGAGATTGTCGTTTTAATAAAAGAGTTATCATTGTTCCTTCCGTTAAATAAACGTTAATGAAAGTTGCGTGGCTCGTACCGCCGAGGAGTCGAAATGATTTTCGTCATGGAGAATTATTTCTCACCGGTTCTTGTGAGATCCATTCGCGACGTCTAGTTGGCTGCCCTGTTAAAAATTGGGAATTTTTATTGTAAGATTGGGAACTAATCCCAGGTTTTCCTGGCAATTTCCGAAAGCAATAATTTCGGTAGTAATTCAACGACGATACGCTTCTTTAAGTCGAATTAATTTAAATAATATATATTTAGATGAGAGGAATGTATCTTTTCTTTTCTTCGTTAAAAATGTTCTATCATTATTAGGATTGGTATTATTATTGTCCCTATATATATAATGCCAGAAAGATTTAATATTAGATTAAATATGGATATAGCATTGTGTATAAATTTTAATTTTTTAAGTAATTCCATATTGTAATTAATTTGTATAAATTTTTTGATAAAAATGATTACGAACGAATATATTTTTAATTAATATAATTTGTCTCTTTTGAAAAATTATTTCTAGGTGGTGGGGATATTAACATTAATTTTTAGTTTCTTTTAAGAAACTATTTGCAGGTATTGGACATCCATCGCCATTTTGAAATATTAGTTTTTAGGTATATACCATTTTATATATATGTATAATAAAATACATGCACAAATTCACGTATCCAAAATATTTTTATAATTTTTAATAATGTTATATATTATATATAAGCGAAATTATACATGAATGTTACATAAAATGTGCGAATACTTAAAAATTTCGAGACAAATCGAATGGGTACCCCTATATCAGTAAGATTTTGATTAAAAGAAAAGAAATTATTAATTTAAACGTTATAAAGAATAAGAATCTAGAGAATTAATCCAGAATTAATTGTTTAAAATAATTTGATTTATTTTATTTTGCACACTGTTCGAATTAAAATTTTTTAAATCTTGCTGATATCGGGTTCGATTCGTCTCGCGCGCGCGAATGGTACCTCAAATTATATGTGTTCGCACGTTTAACACAAACTCCAATAATGCATGTATTTTATTATTTATAAATATAATCGTTCGTAATCGCATTTCAATAAAAAAGGTCGTTATATCCATTTAATTTTCAATAAAGAAATATATTTCTTAATAATGGAAGAACATGTTTTCTGATGTGCATATCAATTTCGTGAATTGGAGATAATGACGAGGGATAATTGTCGTTGATTTATTACTGAAATCATTGCTATCGGGAATAGTCCGGAAGATCCACGATTCGTTCCCTTCTACAGTGAAGTTCCCGACGTTCAATGGATCACTTAACTTTTCTTCGCAGATTGATCTTGCGAAATCTGATGTAGAAACAAGATGTTAATCGTTCTCCATTTTTAAGATCGCTCCTCTTTTTATCGGATATTACTGGTATGTCACTCGCGTATCTGCAATTGAATATTCTGAATATTATCGATTTATTTATTCGTCGCGTTTTATCGCGAATTTTAAATCGCGATTTATCTTATAAAAATTCCCAAGTAAATCGGTCGGTGAATTGCATATTCACAAACATTACAGACCTCAAATGTTTGTCGAAATATTTTCGATTTTCTATATTTACGTGATAATAATTATATCGCGCACGTGTCTATTGAGAGCTTCGATTATTATATTATAAAAGGTATACATATCACAATCGGATATTCCGAATATTATCGATTTATTTATTCGTCGCGTTTTCTCGGGAATTTTAAATCGCGATTTATCTTATAATTTAATCGTTGACTTATACATTGAAGCTTTGTTTATCTTTCCACGTCTTTGAACATTGTTTTTAATAGTTCGTGCAAAATGCTGGTAGTGCAAATATTTTCTTTTATAATTTAAAAGACGATCGATAATTTTATTAATGACTGTTTTAAATGTGATTCTTTACATTATTTAAATATTATTAAACTCTACATCGATTATTAGAGGGACTTTGAAAATCATTCGTTCCGTTATTTTCTATTAAACGTGGCCACAACGCAATTTTTAATTCTATTTTAAAGCTTATAGAGCTCATTTCATCTTATTCAGCTAATCATGCGCGAAATAGGATATGTATTTTATTCTCAATCGTGAAATTCGTATAAAGTCGCGTATTAATCGCAAATAAATCGGACAGTGAATTTTATGTTCATAAACAATACGGATCATAAATGTTTGTCAAAATATCTTCGTCTGTCATCATTTGTGTGATAATAATGATATTGCACGCGTGTCTATTGATGGTTTCGATTATCATATTATAAAAATTATGCGTATCTCGCAATCACACACACACAAATATTCCGATTATTGTCGATTTATTTATTCGTCGCGTTTTCTCGCGAATTTTAAATCGCGATTTATTTAGTAATTTAATTGTTGATTTCGAAGTTTATTCTATCTTTTCATTTTGAATATTTCCTTTGATAATCTATACAAAATGCGCCAGTAATGCAAATACTTTCTTTTACAATCAAAGAAACGATCAATAATTTTATTAATGACTCTTTTGATCATAATTATTTACGTTATATAAAACTTATTAAATTCTATTATTGCATATCTATTATTAATAATAAATGTCGCGTAATTAATCTTCGCTGATCAGTCTCGTCTGGACTATGTAAAAATTTTTAGTAAATTTTATATTATACGTATATTTTGGGCATTTTCGTGTAATAAATTATTCCATGTAATAAATTATTTTGTATTAAATTTCGAATTATATGTTATATTAAATTTGTATTATATTTTGTAATATGTATTTAGCATAAAAATATTATGCATAAAAATATTATATTAAGCATAAAAATATTATGTTGCTATGAAAATTATAATAAAAATGTATAAAAATAATGTTAGCTATATTAAAATAGAACATATGAATTCTTTATATTTTATATAAAGGAAGAGATTTAAAATATTTTGCAACATCTATATTTTTCGAGTCTTAATTATAAAAACTTCAGAAGAATTAATGATTAATTTGACAAATTCTATACATGTATTAATAATTAAATTTTTAAATTATTAAAAAAATGATTGATAAATATCAAAGACCAGTTTAATGCTAATTAAAAAGATTTATAGAAATACGGTTTAAAGTGTTTTTATCCCACAACAGGCATTTTGTGTTTTGTAAATAAAAAGATATAAATATGACAATGAATATAGAAAAATATTTATTTCATCTTTGAATATTACAGTATCTTTCGCGATTGAATAATTTATTTACTATCATTAATTTACATACATAAGTATCTTGTTATACAGCACTGGTGCTACCGGCATTTCGTGCATATAGCACGGAACAAAACCAGAAATTGTGCACATTATATATTACCCTCTGAGAACATTCATGGACTTTGGCTTTGTAGTTCATGTCCACGTTTTCAATGTCCATAGAGGGAGTATCGCTTTCAGGGATCACCTAAAAGCAGGTCATGACATCTCGCAGTCTTCTCTCTGTCGAGACCGTCCATTATCTGACTAAATATGTATGTACATACGTACATACACATTGCTCTTGAAGTACGGACACGCAACCAATCATAGCGCTCGGTTCAATGCGACTCTCGAAATATCTACACACTGGATGCAACGAGCCAATCACAACCCTCTTTTAAGAATTAGGAACAGAACGCAAATTATGAGAAATGTAGTTAGAATGTGAATAGATCGATGTAGACCGCAATTTTAATATCGAAATAATTATAGGAAAACACTATCATTATATCTTGATTACTATATTAAAAGACTTCTTAAGAAAAATCAATTAAATGTTACATGCAAATAAATGGAGAGTGTTGAATTGAGTTACAATTATTTTTGCGTATCGATCGATCACAAATACAATTATACATATTTGAAATAATGATTAATTAAAAAAAAGTCGATTTTTGCCTAAAAATATCATGTTAATTATCCTTTTAATTATATGTGCAAATTACATTAAATTTTTTGAATAGAAATCAGTTATGGTCCTTTCGACGTCATCCAGAGATTTGACGTCACGTGATCAACTCGCGGCAACTTCACAATACTCTCCGGTTCGTGCGCGTCTCCTGATCGTCCCGCGTTTATCGTGCCTTTTCATCCGTCAAAAGTGAATCTCGCGTTCAAACAAGTGCCGAATTGAGTTACGCGTGATCGGTTTATCGTATCAATCAACCGGCACGAGTGCGATTGTACGTATCTTTCATGATTGGTATCCGGAGTATATCGGAAATCGCCGAACGGTAAGGGTACAAAAATGGCGTAAGTGCATTTGCTTCTGTTTGCCGATGCAAGTGCGTTTTTCGCATCGGAATCTCGCGCGTGGACGAGTGTCGGGAGTGCCGAATCGAATTGCGGGCGATCGTTTTAGCCGTATCTGATCGCTCGGCGCGATTATACGTTGCATCGCGTCGGTGCAAAGAATGCTCTAAAATTTAAGCAAATTTCGCCATGGCGGGACCTTCGAACTCGAGTGGAGTGCCAGTACGGTCGGTGACGTCGGACTCGTCGTTACCCGTCAAATCCGATCGTGGAACCGTCGTTGGAATCTGTCCGCGAGATGTCGGCGGAGGCGGATCACGGCGATGCCGCCATCTGGCCTAATGTCAGCGCGCCGCCAACGTCGCGGGCCAGGCGTGCGTGGAAGTTTCGAAAAATCGGGACCCGATACGAAACGGGCCCGGTGCGTCTGTCGAGTGCGCGAGGCGAGTCGCCGCGACGCCGCGGTTTAACGACGCGAGGCGAGAGTTAATCTGAAAATGGCCGAGTCGTGCGAGCGACTAGTGGTGGTGTCAAGTGCAGCGATCGGTACCGTCCCCGGACAACAACAGCCGACCGTCCCGGAACCGAGGACCCAGGGGAATCAGGACCCATCCGACCATACCGGTACGTAAAATTCTTCTCCCCTCCTCCTCCTGGAAACGGAGTGTCGCTCGCGCGCGTGCTCCGAGTTTCGCGGAGTCGTTTTCATTTGAATGGCGGGTGTCGAGAGTGGCCGTGCAACAAGTGGCACGGAGGCGCCCTTGCATGCCGGACAGGTGCGTAACGCGACGACCTGGTTCCTTCCCCTTCCCCTCCCCCTCCGCCATGGGGAGCTCTTTTGCGAATCAAGGGGTTCGGTCACGCGTTCGCATACGCGAGCTAGAGATGACTAAGAAGATCTCGTCTTCTCGGAGTATCGAATATCAAGTTTAGAGAAAGTCTGATGCATTTAAATGCGTGTAAATAAGACATGCTAATTTCTCTTTGATGTAATTTTCATTCGTCAATCGCCGCTAGTCAATGGCCGCAGTTCGCTTACCGAGCTTACCTTGCTTATGTACACAGTTATATAAACTGTACTATTATGTAAATATTAGAGTACGATTTATTTTCATCCTCGATGAATTGAATTTACTATTATTTGTTAGAAAATAGATCTCATTTATTTCGTTGACAGTCGAGTTTCTTTGTGATATATCTTATGTGATACCTGCCTCATACTTGAGAATGATAAGAATCGATAAAAGTCATATATCATGACGTGTTCTTGTGAACGGAGATACCATTGATGCACTTTTTCAAGCACTTAAGAATGTTACAACTTTAATGATAATCCTTTGTAAGGATTTAAAGATTGTCGGAAGGATTTTTTAAACTCTTTAAAAAATTAATTGAATCATATATTGAAATCTTCAACTTTATATAAATAAACATGCATTTAAAATGCATTAACAACTTTCGATAAACTTTTATTTTTATGATTTTTATTTCATATTTATTTAATATGTATTAAAACATAATTAATAACGATATTACATTAATAGACCGTGTGTGTTTACTTTGAATATTATTGAGCAATATCTGTTCTTTTATGTTTCAATACGATTTCTATTTAACTGTTGAGAAAACCTAGAATCAAAATAATATCTTTCTGATAGATTATTATATAGGTGAACAGGAGATTGAGAAACGTGCATCTGAGTAATGCACACAGTGATCGATCGTAATCGATAAAATGCCATTATCTTGATAACATATCTTATTGTTAAAAAATTTATATACAATATCTGTATAATTTTGTTAATTTTGCTATTTAATATTTAATATTTTTGTTCACTTTCTAGTTTTTTGTATAATTCAATTTTTAACTCCATTCCATGTTGTATTTTTAAACAATTAGATTGTAATTTTTCATATTTATTTTATGTATTATTTATCTATTATTTATATTTGGCGAAATTATTAAATTAACAGAAATATTAAAGTCTGTAATTTTCTGATTTTCTTTTCTCCATCAAAAATTTCTTATATATTTTTCGCAAAATATTTTAAACGTTCTTACTGATATCACGAATGAATCAGGCAGGAGAGAAATATATACGCGTTTCACTGTAAAAAAAAGTAACGAGTTTCTCTCGGCGTTTTGTTGCACTTATTGTACTGTTGCCTTTCTTTATTTTAGTATTTTTGCGGTTTCTCAAGTGCTAACAAGTTATACGATACGCGAATTATTGTCTGTTATATATATCATCGTTATAAATTTTGATAACATATTTCATCAATTTTTATTTATTGCTAATATTATTACGAGTAAAAACTTGATAGTCTTAATAAAAATTTATTTTCATATGTGAATTTCAAATTATCGTCGCTGGATATATATAATTTACATGTTTGTTCAAATTATTTTTAAATTAATTCACATATAAATACTTGTCTATATAATAATATTTTTGTTTGTTTTGTGAAACATGTTTACACATCGTAAGGATACGTGGCAGTTGGTATTATCGCGATTGCAATTGCCAGCCGTTATGATGGTAATATATGCAGTACAGAAAATTTCCTATAAAACACTTTCTTCTCTTTAGAAATTTTGATTATGTCACGAAAACGGAATAACTGCAAATGTAAATGTTCAGGAATATTATATCATTGAAATTGTTAATGTTGTCTTTTACTTTTGTAATACATGCGATTCTCCATAGAGGACGCTGTGTGAGGTCAATCCCTCAGGGAAATTGTGTTGATTAGTATCATTCTATAAACGTGAATAATATCACAAACCTGCATAATATCTGCGTTATATGTTTGAAATATGTTATGCGAAAATTTACATAATTTTAATTAAGCCCGTGAGAAAATAGACAGAGGGAAAGGGAGAATTATAAGTTAAATTTACATATAAATTTTTATATTTGATAACTGCATTAATTTGAATATATGGATCAGATTAAGCGAAAATACCATCGTCAAAAAAGGAAGTTTTATTTGCATAAACATATAAATTTTTTTGTTCGCTTATTTAATATAAAAAGCATATAATTTTTTTGTTCGCTTATTTAATATAAAAAGCATACTTGTTATTATAAATTTATTCAAAAAGTTGATTTTAATATTTAATGCTTTACGCGATTTTTTTAATTTGTCGATACATGTGTAATATTTATATCTCAAATTTTTTTAGCGGAAGAAGATGCAAAGACTGTTGCAACGAGTGAAATTGTGGACAAGGAACAAATCAACACGCAAAGTAATGGCGATACCGGTGAGTTTTACATTGAAATAATGATATTATATAATAATTCTCTCTCTCTCTTAAACATCATTATTTAATAATTCTTAAACATTATTATTTAATTACTATTTAAAAATTTTTTCAATCAGTTGTGCGTTCTTTAATGAAGTATTTGATGGATCCGTGATGAAAAATTCAGTAAGAAATTTTCAAAATTATCTCTAATCAAATTTTTATTATATCCACGGCTGTTTCATATTTGCTTATGAAACAAATTGTCAAAAATATCGTGGAGAATCTTCGAATATACGCTTAAGCTCTTTGTTTTATTAATTTGATAGATTTCGCGAAAAATATCCAAAGGTACGTCTTTTTAACATTTTCAATCAAATCTTTTGACTGTAGGTTCAATATAAAAATCTTTGAAGAAGTCTAATAAAATTTCTCATTTTGTCTTTCTTACTTAACAGTTCAATGAATCGTGAAAAGAATATTTGAGAGAACATTCGAATATTTTCCTCCCAATTGTCTATTAAGAATCTTGGCATGAACGATTTTATTAAAGATTTCTTTATATATCCTCGAATCTGTCCAGAAATTTTGGAATTCGGAACAAAAGGGAGCTCGCTAATGACGAAATACCTATTTTGTTGAATTCGGCGGGCGGGAATAATGGCGCTTGGAGAATGTTCGTAATTTATCGGCAGCTTTTGTGCACAACACGTGCAGGAATTAGAAAAGGGAAAATCTTTAAGGAAGCTCCATTATGCTCGTTTACACTCGTATTATTATTCGCGCTACATTCAGCTGTTACGTTTTGGCATTTCTTTTTTTTCCTTTCCATATTCGGATTTCGTAACAAATTGAAAAATCTCCCGTGTTCGTACTTTGGATCTTTTGGCAGGCGCTCCGGAAATAGGGTGAGCGACACGATTCTGATTTTAGGAACTTTGGGGCTACGGCAGTCGATAAGTAACGTCGAGGGCGAAAGGCGAAACGCGGAGGCGTCGGGACGCTCGTAAATTACGTCGGCGCCCGATTACTCTCCATCGTTTTGACGACCTTGACCTTGATCTGTCTCTCGCAGACAGTCGGAAAGTCGGCGCATAACATTGCCTGTAGGAAGCGACGCGTTTTATTTAACACGTAATCGACGCGTTGCAGCAAAGTAGGTTCGCGTGTCGCACGCGATTCTATGCACGAGTGAATAGGAAGTATCGAGTTCGTATACTATGCTGATAAGAGAATTACGTGATATTCCGTACGAGAGGACACATCATGACTGAGAAATGAATCTACGCATATGTGTGTGTATACTTGATTGAGTCCCTCGACACCTAAAGTTTGATATTACGGTTGCAATCAATATAATATGAATATCTCAGTCCTGGGGTCCGCATCAGGTTGTTAAAATTATCGTTGTGTTATTCTCACAATTTCAGAGAGCAACCTAAAAAATCAAGACAATATCAAAATTAAATTTATTATTATGTTTTTTTAAACGTGATTGATACGCGAGACTATGTTTTAATTATCGTAAAAGTATCAAATTATGTGCTTTTAATTGAATCATGATATCGAGAGTATGCTTTTATTTTCGCTGTCGAGAACCCTTGATAAAGTTTGATGAAAACATGAAAAATGCGAAATTCGGTCCGTATTCGAGCGCAATCGTAGCGTAATCGCGCATGCATGTAATGAAATGAGTTTTTATTCGCGATAGAATTGTAATTTTAATACCTCATTTAGGGAGACACGCTTGCGATTAACAGTTCCGTGTACGGTGGGCGGGCGGGCGGGCAGACTATATGCGTATTTCGAAGCCCGGTAGTCGAGCTTAAGCTTGCGCTGTGCTTTGGTCGCCCTCGCTCTCCCTTTCTCCGGTTGGCGGGTCGTCGCGCTATCTCACTCCGCGCTTCTCTCTCGCTTTCGCCCGATGTCGAAACCCCCTCCTATCCCCTTTCTCTCCCTTCCGCCAGGGTTGCTCCCTGGGTTCTCTCTCATCCCCAGTGCGCGCATCGAACCCGTCCTGGACGAAAGTCCTTCCCGCTCCGTAGGACGCACGTTTCCTCATCCCGACGCTCGATGTTCCCGACATTGTTACATTAGAGTCGCGATCGGTCGTCCCGTTTCCGGTTCCTGCGCGCGTCGCGCGTTACAACGTCGATCACGAGCGTTTGAGCGATCGCACAATCGTGGGTGGATTCAAGGGAGATAGTGCGTGTTTAATGTGATGGTGTTCGTGAAGGAAGGAAACATTCTCGCGATCGATTAGATCGAGGGATCAAGATTTTCGCGGATGCTGCAGCGGATAGCGCGAGAGCAACGGCGATAGATCGATGACAATTCTCGCTTGATTATCCTCCAAGGATATGAAAATGATTGGTAAATATGCGAGCGCATTTTAACCGCATCGTCGGGGATCGCTGATAAATGATCGATGTGCAAAATGCGAGTCTCGAGAGTCGAAGTGTCGATAGTATCCGCGAAAAAAGATGAAAGAGCTCTTTTTACCTATGTGACCGCACACGATAAGATTAAGCTTCATGAATTTCTACAAGCGAGAAATCTCGAGCGAGCTCCACGTAAAAACGTTATTGATGAATCTTGGAAAGCATGAATGAAATTTAAATTAGGCTTGTTCTTATAAGGATTGCGGGTATAAAATGATTCATTAAAATCGCACTTCTATCGAAGCTTACACCAGGAATCTTTATTCGATGTGCACATTAAGAAAGAGCGTATATTTATGTGTTTCCAATATGTCATTTTTTAGAATTCATTTCGCTATGTTTGTTTTATTTAATAATTCATTTTCACGTACCCTCCTTTAATTTATTGGGTAATTAAAATGATATGTATATGGATTTTTAAAGCTTAATGTGCCATGAATTTATGAATTATGAATTGCCTTTTGTACTATCGACGAGATCGCGGAAACGTAGATAGAAAGCAATTGGTATTGCGGCTGATAAATTGGAATAGTCGACGACCGTATTCGATATTCCGCGAGGAAAGACAGGATGAAACTGCGAATTGAAATTAAACGTAGAGAACAGTCGATGATCGCGTTATTAGCATCGGATTTTCGATTTGTCTGAAGGAGAGTTGATCTCCCTTCTTTCTCCGCCAACAAAGGCGCGGTTCAATTTCTCGTGGACCCTTCCAATCCGCGAACTATCGATCAACCTAGCGCGCTTCGACATATAAATAGCGCCGTATTAATTTGCACGTATAGAAACGGACGATCGACCGTGTCGTAAACAGAGACGGTTTTTAATTTGATGAGGCGGAATAACCATGCATATAGCTTGCACAGTTCGCATATTTTGACGACGATGCGATCTGCTTCTGCAGCTTCCGTCACGGGACAGAACTGTTCGCGTCGATTAAAAGTTTCATCGAGAAACAAACATGTTTACTAAAGATTTACGATTGTATAGATATATCTTTGTATTATAAACTGTTGTATTTTTAAAAGATGTGAGTGTAAAATATATTCTTTTCGAAAATATTGAAAAAAATATCGTAAAGATTTTTACTTTTAATAATAATGATAATTTTGATTATTTTACATAATTAGTAACGATACAATTTTTATTAAATGATAAATGATAATAATGAAGATTGCACAAAAGATGAATTTAGATTTTATTTCGATTCATGCAAATAAATTTGCTATTATTAATTTTTTTTGTATGATTTACGGAAAAATTTCAGCGCATTGTCACGATAAATAAATGATTAATATTTCTTGTCTCGTTATATTCTGTTTTATTCTGTCATTTACACGATAGGAGCCACAGCATCGCGCTTTGCTTCATGGATATTTATTTGGCGATGTCATTTTAAATAATAATTTGAAATCGAAATTGCACGTTAATTATATCGGAGGTATTAATTTTCTTTTCTAGCAATAACAACCAGCCAATGACAGACATCAAAGTCGCCGCGTTTTCAATTGCCGTACATGTTTGTTCTGTTAGGTAATTTTATGGAGGTCAAACGTCACTATATCGAGTACCACTTGTTGTGGGAAATGTATTCAATTTCACCCATAATATCCATAAGAGGATATTTATCAAACTTGCAATTTCCTAACCAAATACTTTGCTTATGTATAAAGGGAGAAATGAAAAATAGAGAGAAATAAATGATAATCTCATTTTTACGTGACAGAGAAATTTATCTATGCTTCGACTTTCTTGCGATATTTACAAATATACTTACTCGAAAACAGTTATCAAAAAACAGTTTTTTCCGATTCCAAAATTCTAGCGATACATCGGTTGTCCCGTCGACGTTTCATGAGACGATGACATTGATATGAATGATATGCGCGTTGGAGAACAGTGTCGTTTAATCGAACCAAGCATCTCGCAAGCCATGAACGAATCGAGAAACGAAGAACATACGAACGAACAATTCTGAGGGGAAAACTCGAGGGACAGTGTCGACGTGCGTTGCAAATGCGGATAAAAATTTTGTCAGTGTCGCGGATAAATCCTGTCTTGTAACGCGTCGCGCGACCTGTTTGGACCGACTGTTGTTTTTCCGCGATTGTTTATGTGCATTTGTATATGTGCGGGGCGCAAAAACGCTACCTTTAGAGACGGGCGAGTCGCGCCTGTTTAGACGTAGCGCGATCGCTTACGTATTAAATCGTCTTCTGTGTTTGGTGTCTCACCTTTTGGTGAGCGGTCGCTGCGTCACCCTGTCGCTCTCCGAGGTAGTGAGTTTGCTGGGCCTCGCCGACGACGACGAGGTCCTCGCTGGCACGTCGGAGGAGAACAGGAAACGTGCCCTATGGCAGTTTTATTCGACGGGCATGCTCACCCACAGCCACAGCGACGGAGAGTTTCCAATCTATTCGCAGGGTGAGTGTAGAATATATAATTTCTATGGGATATTAAATGAATGAAATGTAATAACGCAACCGTGGAATATATACATATGGAAATACGCATCCTACAGTAGGTGTTCGATAATGAACGGAATCGCAAAATATTTCTCGTTGAAAATTAGTTTCACGTGATTAAAAATGTAACGTTCTTTTTATACGAGGCACACCGGATGAGCATCGGTATAAATAGTATCGGAATCGATAGTTATAATCGTGCTGCGATTGTTGCGCTCCGACGATCAGCTGCGTCACAAAACGCGAGCGAAAATCTATATCGTCTAAAAAACTATTCTCTTGCGCAGATAGAATGTATACGTCATATCTCTCTGCATTATAGGACTCATATATTTTTATATATTAGTGGGTGTATATACATATATGCACAGTAAAAAATAAAATGTTAACATTTAAATGTTTTAACATTTTTCACACATCCCAGAAAGTCCACTCTAAATTTTAAGTTAAAGTAACTCATTCGTCGTATGTTACTTATTGACTAAAAATGTTAAATAATTGACACAATACTTTACATTTATTTTTGTTATTGTGACTTTGTGTAATGTAAAAATAACATACAAATTAATTAAAAATTATATGAAAAAATAATTCATAAGAATTGTTGTAGGATATTAACATATAATAGTAATTATTTTAATAAATTATTTGTAATAGAAACATTTGATTTTAGTAAATTTGATTATTTTGTATGTCAAAGTTCAAGATTATTTGAAGATTCCCTTTAACTTTTCTTAGAATGTTAAACTGACTTTGAGACATGTTGATTGTTTAAAATGATTATGTTAAAAATACTCAAAATAATATTCCATTTCTAAAAGACATATACAAAATATTAAGTTATGAAGTTGATATAAATGTAACACATGAAAACGTTATAAAAATAATAACATATAAGTATGTTAATTTTACATTAAAGTACTAAACGGTAGTAACACAAGAAAATTTTAACACACACACACACACACACACACACACACATATATATATATATATGTTATATTAAAGATATAATGAAAGAATCGATTCGCGCGGGATATATTATTCTTTATTGTTTTTCATTGAACGCCAAAATACTGATCGTTATTTGTATATATCGCAGTTTTATTAAATATTACCTACAATTATCTAGCAAATATAATTAATATTGACATTAAAATCATAAATTAATGAGGGACGACAGTTTAATATAATTTAAAATACAGTGGCGCCCGTAAATAATAATAATACATCGGAGATAATTGCGCGCGATTGTAAACATCCACGATTATTATATAGGAGATATGTAATAGGCATACACATCATCATCGATCGAGTTATGTAACACTTTATATTGTTGAATGTCATTTTTAATGTTGGATGAACGAATCCCGTCATTTTGTAGAGGATGATTAATCGCAATAGCCCATCATTAATTATGCTGAATTTTAGTAGTATACGTCGATTTAGAAGCGATAAAATAATCGGCAACAATTACGATGTAGATATAGTTACATTCTACGATTTAAATGTAGTTATATTCTAAATATGTTTTGAATGTTTCAAAGTCCTATTGATATTTCACCCTCAACTTGAAAAACAATTTGTTCTCTGAAAGTGTTATTTTTCACGCTAGAAAATCGAATATCTTGATATTTTGTACTTCATACTGTGATACAATGCTTAAATAATTGATGATGCAGCGATATATGCATACTTTGGTTGAAAACCGACTGTTGATATTCGATATTTTGTAACACTCTCAATCGGTCGAACAATAGAGTACAAAATATGTTTGTGGTGTACATATGTATAACGTGAAGTATCAAAAATACAAATTATTGAAAACTCGAGGGGAAGCTTGAACAAGTTCTCGCTGCAACGGGTATAGTAATACGTTTTTCAACGGCTTCTTCGCACGATGCTCCATCCGTCCGAATCAGTCAGTCAGCCGACAGACAAGACTGATTTCTCGAGAGACGGCGATATATCGCCGTCGGTCGTGAGGCGCGAAAAGTATGTATGAGAAAAGTTACAGATACCACCGTAGAGCATAGCTGCATACGGGTTCCTCGATAAATCGCGCCTCGCATTGCACGCCGAAAAGAAAAGCAATTTGCATTTCGTTTTCCGCGTCATTTCGTCTGTAGCTACGAGTTTTGGCGGCTATAGTGAGCAGGAGTGCCGACAAAGAATGTCGATTTCTTTACGGATAAGTAAGAGAAGAACAAAACAGTCGATGAAATACGCTTGCAAAGGTTTCGTGTGCGAATCATAAACAAAACTTAAAATATTCGTATATGCATATTTTTTTACAATTTTGTAAATAGGAAATTTTAATTAAAATTAAAAATTTGCATATCGAATCTTGTTAAATATCGTGTATAAAATTTCCGTGGAAAAGACGCATTATGTATCTTAAGCGGAATAATGTTTAGTACACGAGTTGTCGTCTCGTGTTTTTTAAGAGTGTTTTTTGTCTCTTTTTATCACTAAGAAAAGACACGGAATAATATTGAATTAACGATGTTTTCCGAGACGCAGAAATATCTAATCACCCAGTTATAACTATTGCTTTTTATCCTCTCGACGATCGATTGGTAGTATCTAGACGCGAACAAGAACGAAAGGTTTGACGGAATAAGAAGTCGCAAACATGGTTAGGGCATCACCACCAGGAGTCATTACTCACCGTATTCTCGTCGACAAAGTTCGACTGACAAATCACGAGGTCCTGATAAAGAACACCATTTTAGTCCTCCCTGAACTGACCGTTTCGATTCGTCGGCCAAAGAACCACGCGAATGCTGAGAGATTTGCGGGCATTCATGACGAGCACACGGTAAAATGTAGAGACGCAAGGAGCCGCACAAATAGACCACGGTACCCCTTTTTTGCCATAAATCTTTCCCTATTTCAACTGGCGACCGCGCCATGGAACTATCTTTGGTTGTGAGGGATCGAAGGGTAACGGGAGCACGCGTTTATCATGTCCACCTATTGTAGGCGACTCTACCTTCGCTCTCCGAAGAGAAACGAGAGTCGTTCCGTTTAAGAGCACGATCACGGAAACAGGCTTGCTAATAAAACAACGAGGGTGCTATAATGAGGAATCTTACGAGGAAACATCTCGATTCTACTCACATCTTTCTTTCTATTTTTCTTATACTTTGTGAAAATTTTTCTTATTAATTTCCTTCCCTTTTGAGAGATTTTTTCTTCTTTATAAATGTTAAAAATTTATATTTCAAAATATTTTAGTTGCGCGTAAATTTTTATTTTTTAAAAGTTATGACAGATATTATTCAGAAATATGAAAATAATTTAATATATAAATTTTATCTTTCAAGACACTTTTTTACAATATATATAATATTTGTAACAGATTTCAAAAATCTTAAATTTATTTAATTAATTTTTTATCCTTTTATTTTTCTTTTATAGAAATTCTTATTATATGTGAGTTCAGATATTTTGGTAGGTGTCAAAATTTTAATTGCGAGTGTTGGTCAACCTCGGTATGTGACTCTTCTATGCAGTACGGATATTTTCGAAGTAACTATGACTGGTATAATTCGCCATCCGCGTTGAACTTAATTGAAATCCATTTCACTGCGCGTTCTCGCTTTCGTGATGTATCAACGAATATTACGAGCTTGCTCGTACGAGGAGCAGCATTAAATCTCATGGTAAAAATTAAATTTCGCGCAGTCAGTCATAGTAGAGATGTTGGCCGAAATTCGTCTTTGTTATTTCCGCGTCGACAGAAAATTAAGTCAGAACTGTCGACCGAGGAACGCGGTCATGTCACATTAGCGGGTGGATAAGATATGTTGCACATAGGCAGGCATGCGTTAAAGAGACTATCGCGAATAGCACTAAATATATTTTGCGAGCATATTTCGGTACACGCGTGGTCACTTGGTACAGTCTATCATTTTGATACAGAGCTGGCGTTTCGCTCCCCGAGAGATTAATGATTTGAAATTCGTTCCGAATAAATAAATTTTATTACGGTAGATGATATGTGTGAAAATTATTAAATTTATTTACCTCACTATTTTCGGATTGACTATTATGAGCAAAACAGACGTAGTAGAACATTGAACTTAAATCTTCGTGATTAATAATTTAAAAATTATTCGTTAAGATAATTCAAAAATTATCGCAATGATTGAATGAAAATTTATATTTTCCTGTTTCGTAATAACTATTTTTGAATATATATAATGGAGATGATAGAGACATTACTTTGCAATGAAATAAATGGTGATAATTTCATAAATTTCGAGGAGGAGCGTGCTAAATGTACGGAGGCCGCGTTCTCGAACCGCGTTCAAATTAGCGGATACCTCGCGAACCATCTGGTCAGCCAGAAAGGAGATTAATTTAATTTGCATTTAATCAGCGTGCAATCTCTAGTATAAATATTCAAGGCATATTCCTCTTCACGAGCGATGTTTCGCCAACTCAAGGTCGGCAAAAACATGGACTCACGATCTAACATTCATCATTCGTGTACTGTCGCTGTACTGTTCACTGTCATCCATTCGTCCATAATTTTTCATTAGTTTACGCGTGATTCCGACCGTGAGTAGTAGATTATAAATTTATATTGCATGACGAGAAAACGCAATTCGAGACTAATGAAAAATGCGTGATTGCGCGCCATTTTTGCGCACGAGATTTCTTTTTCATCATGGACGCACGATTCATAAAGTATTATATTCAGTCTTTATATCGATGTAATAAAGTCATTGTTATCGCTTGGAATATTGCAACGATGTTGTAGATTGTAAGCGATGAAATAATAGTATGTGTTCAAAATGTAAAATACAGGATAGATATATCAATGCATGCGTGCAATTCTGTTGAATTTATTATCAATCGTCGAACACATTTTGTGCGAAAAAATTTTGATGCGAAAAAATCTTGTTTAATTTTCGCGAGCACAATGATAAATGCCACGTGTATTGTAGGCCACAATTTCTAGCATTCGATGCGAAAGAAAGAAAAAGCGACAGCACGTATATTGTAGTTGCTACAACTTACTCCAGAAGATCTGAGATTAAAAAAATCGAAAAAAGCGCGTGCAACTTTGTCGTTTCCTTCCGTACTGCTGGCTGGCTACGACTTCGGGAAAGCTCATCCTCTTAATGCCTCGTTAAATATTCACGAGAATCTCCGTTTAACCGTTGCGTTACCAAGAGTCATCGTGAGAGTCTCCGGCGAGTCAACTTCATCTGGCGGACTTTGTCCCTTGAGACGCCATTGCCGCGACCTTTAAGACAAAGGGCTCATTAAGATTTCCGCGTCCAAAATTAGTGCGTCAAAATCATACGATTAAAACAGTCCTTCATTAATTCATCATCACAAACGTCGACTATGAGTAAAGTCTGAAGATAAAAAGCGTTTATATTTTCGACATTTCTTTTTGCGTGATTAATCTTAGAAAATATTATGGAGTATAATTTAATTGGTAATTTCAAGCTTTTTTTAATTTTTAGACAAAACATTCAATTCTGGATGTGTTAGAAAATCAATATAAAAATTAATTAATTAATACTAAATGCAAAATAAATTAATATTAAAAATTTATACAAAATTTTCAATCGATTTCAATCTTTTCGTGAATTTCACATCGCAAACTTACATTGGCAAAATAAAATTAATCTGGCATAATCATTAGAAAGTTTTGAAATCTTTGTATATAATATTTATTGAGCACTTTATTTTATACAATTTTACACACACACACTCTTTCTCTCTTTCTCGCTGTGACTTTAGAATCACAAAGACATCAGACTTTTCTGTATCTTCATCGATTTTCTAAAAAGCAATATTCTCGGAATAGCGTTCCTTGAAGCCATCAGTATTTCGATTGATCCAAACCGGTGCGAACTCCAGTGCGGAAATCAGCAAGGCCCACGGAGCTGAATAACGTGTTAAATTCCGGCAGACCACTATCGTAAATCGAAGGCAGCGCGTCGACATATCCGTTAGACATCGGTACGTCATCGTACGATAGCAAATTAGGCCGAAAGTGTTCAATAGGAACACCATAATCGTTGTAATCGACGTAATCCCCATTTCGTTTTACCGACATATCCCAAGGTCCGTAAAAACTGCGTGTCCCGATGTTCTGCCAGATAGTCTTGGATCCTGTATCATTATGAATATCATTTGTCACTGTACGTGAAAGGATTTTTTTACATGTGAGAGACGGATAATTTTCTTTCACATTCATTCAAATGATAACTTTGCGAATATTAGAAAATATCTTTATTTTCTTGATGACTGCATAAGTATTACAATCTTTGAAAATCTCTGTGAAAAGTTAACATTCAGTTTTTCAAATATCTTTATATAATTGATAGCGTTTCAAAGTCTCTGATTCCCTTTAAGATATCGCTTTCAATACAATTTGATGTAAGAATTTGTGACTCACCTAATCTGAAATCCTTTATAGGTTTCGATGTCACTTTGATCGCTGCTATCAGAGCGAGAAGGAATCGAAAAAGATTCCAAAGTTGCATTGATAATTGATGCTCTATTACCTCTCAGTTTACAGCTGATACTGGCTTTTAATACTCTCACACAATCACTTATATATACTGTCGCAATGATCTCATGTAAGCAAATATTTAGCCGTGAATTTAGCAGGTGGTGATGTCCTTGCGGCAATTGTAGCTTTCCGCAGAAACTAATTATTGTTTATCCGCTTATTGAGATAATCCTCGTCAACCAACTAAGATAACGCGAATCCAAGACCAAGGATTTTGGAGTTTGCAAGTAGTATGATCATAGGAAGTGTTAAATATAATTATTGCTTTATTTGCATATATTTAATAACAATATTTAATAACATATAATAACAAAATATATTAAATATATTAAATAACAATATATTTAATAACAAAAATTTAACATATTTAATAACAAAAATTGCTCGAAAAACGAAACGCGCTGTCATCTTTGTTTACATCTTTGTGATTTATTTCATATGAAGAAATAAACATTTTTTCATATAAAGAATTAAATAATTTATAATTATATTCTTACTTATATAAAATAATAAGAAAATAGTAAAAATAATAGAAAACTTAAATAACAGATATAATTATATATATGTATATATATATATATATATATATATATATATATATATATATATATATATATAAACTAAATAAACGATATAAAATAAACGATATACCTATAATATTAAATAACAAATATTATAAATTGTATGTAAGGAATTTTCTTATGCTAGGACTTGCGTAAACATAAACTGAAATTCCTTTTTATATATTCAGGATGTTCTAATAGCTTTTCTTTTCTGCAACTTCTTTCAACGACCCCAGCCGGCACTGTTAAAGTAAACAAATTTTCATTTTAACTTTGTCGTTTTTTATTATAATTTCTTTTTATTTAAATGCTCATTTTGTCTCCGTTTTAGAATTTATTAATTTTTGTATCATGTTAATGACATGCATTATGCGTTATGCACGCGGTTGTGATACGTGCTTATTTAAAGAAGTAAAATGAGAGACATAACATTTTGTAGAAAAATATTTTTATGTCGTATTTAATATTTTTCATGCTTTTATACACGCATAGCACATTAACAAGAATATATGTTTCTCTTTAAATAGTAAATTTTACAGAGGCAATGAGATTTTTTTCAGTAATAATCTGTATATATTACAGCTCGTAGAAAGAACTGGACAGCTACGTCAATAGTTAATAAATCTCGAGATATTTCAAAATTCATGAATTTGATATTACATAAAATACTTTTAGTCTTTTAAAATGTAAAATATATAATAATATATAATATAAATATATAAAATATATAAATATAAAATTGGTAATCAATTTATGTGAGTTAAAGTATAGAGATTAGTCCTGTAGAACATAATTTAATTTTAAAATTATAAACACACACACACACATTATATGGAACTAATTTTCTATAATAATTATATTACGAAAATTTTATAGTGACTGTACGCAAAAATTCATGAAAATAAAAATTTTAATTTTACAAATCTTCAACTCACACACAAATTAATTATTAGTCTTATATCTTAAAAGATTAAAAGTGTGCTTTGCGTCAAATTTATGAATCTCGAAATGTGTGTTAGATTTATTAACTTTTATTATGACTGTGATCCAATTTCTCATTAATCACAACGATTTATATAATTAATTTCAATTTTAGTTTTTACCCGACATTAACGTAGGACATGGTAGATGATTTTCGATTCTCGTTTAGAACTGCACCTCCATTAACAATGTCGTCATCACTATCGTAGACAGGTCTTCTGTACCAGAACAATGGAAATCCATAATATACCGTGTCTCTAGCAGCTAATCCGTCTTGACCGTCTGTAAGATGAAGAGATTATGACATTAATTATATATTTTTAGTCATGTTAAAATGGGTATCAACATCTTTTTTTCATTTAATTTTACTTTACATTCTGACATTATCTAATGCAATTATATTTAAATCATATAGAATCTATATCTTTATTCAGTCAAAAATTACTTTGAAAAGAAAGTTAAATTTTTAGTTTTCGAGAAATGTAAGTTTTGTTTATTAGTTATATAAATTTTGTATAAAGTCATGCTAATTTCTATAATTATAAAATTTCTTTTCGAAAAAGAATCTTGAGGGTGTAGAATTGTGTTACATGATTCTCATAGTGTAAAATCAGTAATTTTTGCAAATCAGATATGAAAATACAATTGGAGTTGCCGTTTGAATAGAATTGATAATCGGATAACGATATAACTTGAAACGAACTAACTCACCATTGTCAAATTGAGGAAATGGTAAAGCGTTAACGAAGTTGAGCGCCGTGAAAACAATTGCGAGATACATTGCGAATCTCATTGTGCCGTGCAGGCGTCGCGTCGTTTCACCGGACATAAATCGTACTTAATGGACGTCTCCAAGTTCGTCTGAATTACGCCACGACACATCTTGCGTTCTTATATACACATTTGTTCTACGCCTCGGTTCTTTCTATCGAATAACAAGCCAGACGTTAATTCGAAGACGTGACTCGAATAATTTCGCTAACGAAGCCGGCAAACGAGAGCGTTCTGTCGCAACAACCGGACTCATCACTGTTTATTATTACGCATAAATCTAAATATTCCGAGAGGAATTTCGCACGGCTTTGTTGACAAACGACGATTGTGTCACGATGACTTCATTCTTGACTCGAATATTTTTCCACACTTATCGATACATCATAGCACAACTGTCAAAGCAGAATTTTTCCCATCACGATTTTTATTTGTCCGCAGTGGAATATACACGAAAACAACACTCTTCTCGCAAATCGGAATTGAAACGCGCAATTGGAACTCATGCAAATTATGAATAACTTTTTTTTATCGTCGCTTACGTAATTTCCCGTGGGACTCGATTCCGCGCGAGTTGCACGAATAGAATCGCTCGTGTGCATATGTGTGTCTAGTGCTTTTCGTTGTGTACTCGCGCGATCAGATGTCGAAAAGCTTCCTATCGATCGCCTCCCTCCTGGAGGCAACGTTGCTCGTCGTATAGTTTAAAGTGCTCTGCCAGATGCGGAGACGGGGAGACCTTGCGATACTCTTGCAACAATCGCTGGATCGGATTTGCCAGACTTAACAAGAATACTGTCCGTGGCGTAGCAAACGTTTCACCGAGTTTCCCTTCGTAAGCGCAGCGTCGCTCTTTGTACGTTTGGTTGACATGAAACTTTACTGCCCGCGTACCTAACCGTTGTATTCGCGAACCATTATAAGAGAGATCGTCTAACTTACGCTCGTTACCAAGCCGTAAAGCGGTTCCCGCTCGCTTCTGAGGCATAACGCTTATTCCTCTCGCAGGCTTAAGCAGAAGAGAATAAATGCACGATATCTCCGAGCGGATATCTCGGGGAAAACGATAAAAAATGGTTTATCGTTCCATTGAAAAGTGAGAATCGCCATTAGTCTTTGGCTTAATCCTGCTTCCGGTATGAGTGACAAGTCGGTTACTAAGCGGTAATTATATGGTCTTTGCGTTAAGGGAAGATTAAGAAAGGACCTTAATCTTCTTGTACCGATATCGCTGACGTTTCTTATCTTTATCTCAATTTCTTTTTATATGACGTTTTTTTCAAATAAAAAGCGATATCTCTCGGGGATTTACCGAGGAGATTTAGAAAATTAATGCTTAAAGAATAATTAAATATTTAATTTTGTGAAAGTGTGTATGTTTTGTGTGAATGTACATGTACCGCGAAATGGATTAAATTTGTGCAATTTAATTGTCATTAGTCTAAAGTCAAGAACGAAAAAGTAATTATTCTAATGTAACGCTTTATCACTGTCCGAAAAGGATTTCTGCTTTCTGTCACTTCTCTGATACACGCTTCTAAATTTTGTAAATCACTGCACAGCTTCCTCACATATGCTAGCTCATACAGTTATTGTGTGTTATAACGATCACCTATAAACTTTTATCGTTTTCTATATCGTTGTAGAGTGTCGCTCACGTGAAATATTTCTGACAACGTATTTTAAAATTGCGATCTGCACTTAATAATACATAAATATATAATATATCGATATGCGACTTCGATAAACCTATTATCTTAACTATAGCAAGTTTTAATCTTTTAGCAAATCCAATGACATATGGAAGCATCGATAATCTGCGGAATTATCGGCTTAAGAATAAACTTTGGCGAAAACGATTTAGATAACTTTGCTGAAATTATATATAGGAGGGAGGCGTTCTTTTTGACAAATCTTTCTGTAACAAATTTAAGTTAAATTTTTCAGTAAAGAAAATAATTATTTTTCATGTTTTTCATTCGTTTAAAAAAAAAAGTTTATATGTATATATATATATATATATATATATATATATATATCTTATATTTATTAAAACATTTAATATATACAGGGTGATTCTGAACAAACGTTTGTCTTTAAAATATCAAATTCTTGAATAAATTCTAAGACGATTTTTCCTCTTGCAAAATTTTGCCCGGAGCTTAGTTTTTAAACTATAAAGGAAAATAGTTAACTAATTACGGAACGAGTACGAGAGGTAGGCAGGGACGGCGCGATATAGGCGATTACGTGGGGCGCTCGCCGCGATCAGCTGATTGCTATATGCGATGAGTGTAGTAATCAGCTGATCGTTCCGTAATTAGTTAACTATTTTCCTTTATAGTTTAAAAACTAAGCTCCGGGCAAAATTTTGCAAGAGGAAAAATCGTCTTAGAATTCATTCAAGAATTTGATATTTTAAAGACAAACGTTTATTCAGAATCACCCTGTATAATATAATATATATAATAAAGTATAAAGTCTTATTGAATATTGAAGTTCGATAAATTAACTTCTCTCTTTGTCTACCTTTGAATGATATATTTTAACATATTTTTAAAAATCGTGGATCTATTTAGTGATCGATTGAAAATTTTTTCAAGGCTATTTTCTCCGCCACTGAACTTGAGAAATGGCATCTCGGAATACTTCGAAAATCTTTTCCAGCTCATGAGCATAAAGAGAGGGGGATCTCTTCCTTCAGTGTTCATAGAAAAAATACTCGCGTCATGAGATTCTCGATGGCGACCAAGGCGCTTGACGCTTCGTCGATCGATTATCGTTATTAGGTTACTGCTAACTAGTGCTTTGAAGTAAACCGTGCGGCCGTGTGTCTTTACTTCCTACAAAGAATGTCAAGGAATACTCTTATAAGCTTTCTTCCAACCATTGCGTCGCAAACAATGTAATGGTGGTATTAAGGACCCCGCTGTAATTGATAAGCGTTTATTTGAGCAAAGTGGACGGAAACAAATAATGCACAGTCACGTACCGTGAATGGACCAACGTTCATTGAATAGTTAAGATCTCTTGATGCGTTTCCGGTTGCAGAATACATTGCGTTTTCGCAGCTTTTGTTATTTTATCGAGCCACGGTGGTTGCTCACTTTTTTTTCTGTCCAGCATGTTCGTTGCCAACATTGTATGTGGTGTGTAACGGTGCTTTCGCTGCGCTAGATACTAAAACCGGAATGCAGCATTTGTTGATTAATCTTAAATTCAGTTAGGTTTTCTCGCTTTATACAAATTCGGCAAATTCGTTGAGAAAAGAATGTATCCTTTTGAAGAAGCATTTGTTATATTTAAAAATAAGTTTTAATATCTCTATCATAGACAAGATTATAATAAATTACATAAAAACTTACGATATTTATTATAATAAATCTTTTTTAATTTTACATTTATTGTGAATAATTATCTTTTATATATATATGAGCTCTTTTATAAAAAAGACAATTGAAAGAATCTTGGAATTGGAGAAACTCCGTCCATTTATAAACTTTACTGTAGAAAGGCACGGATCATTGATCTCGCAAGAAGAAGTGATTTTTTACACCTCACAACGAGAGATATAACTGTTGTTCGATAATTCTTCTGTCGGCGAGCGGGAATCACACTTCCTCTCTCAATCTTGCGCTTCGCGTAGGGTTCACGATCTTCTGTTTTCGAGGTTTAGCGTTAGTCCGATCACGTAGCGCGTTTCCCGGTTCCCTCTTGCACTGCAGGGGATTCGATCGAATTCCCGAGTGGCTCAGCCACTCTGTAATACTCTATCTCGTGACTCCTGCGTATTGACGAAAGGGATTTGCCGAAGAAGTGAATCGCTTGATTGACGATGGTATTTTATAATAAAGAATATCGTGAATATTGAATAGTAAATCGTTAAAAGGATCAATATACGTATATTTCGGCAAAACGAGGACATTGATTTCACTGCGATATCATTCGAAAGAATTACACATGATGTTAATAATATTGATATTGAAATAAATACTAGACATTATTAGCATAATAGATGATAACGCGAGGAATGATTCTCCTAATATCGGTTAAGTTCAGTTAATCGAAAGGTCATACTCCGGCATGTTTCTTGGCATCGATCTTGGTAATAAATATATCTACCCCTATTTAACGAGAAATGACCATCGACTACGTGTCCCATGACCTTCCCACTTGGCTCCGCTCGGATGATGGCCGATACTATCACGCGGACTATGCTATTTGTGTCATGTAACGCGACTGTAGATGATCGCGGCTGTAAATTATTCTTAGGGCGATCGCGCGATGATAGAACGACATTCGTTTGGGGGAGCATCGAGGCAGGACACCGTCAGCGCACAATCCGATCATCCACCGGTCGGCTGATCACAGAAAGAGAGAGAGAGGGAGAGAGGTAGACCGATAGATAGATAGACAGAAGAGAGAGCGGCTTTCCCGGGGTGAAGGGAATAGCTTATCGCGTGCCGGTGTTGGTGTGTTACTTGAAACGACGGAAGCTTAGCAAGGCGTGGTAGCGTCAGCACGTTTCAGTACAATGTAAACACGAAGGCCAGGTCGCGGACTCCAGTGCACTCGGCACCGCAGACGAGAACGGCCGCGAATTTCAGAGTGACCTCTTCGTCGCGCGACACGTCGTTTATTTCGGTTATCAAAATCATGAATTACCGCGGTTGAAATTTGATTCTGATAAATTGTGCTTTCGGAGTTGAATTGTAAATCTCGAGCGGCTTGGAAATTTCGTAGACTTTTGCCGCTGTTTGCTGATGTCGAGGACTTTAAGAATCCTCGTGAGTTAAAACGTGCCCTTGAAGTTGACAGACTTTGGAAGTTAGCTGAGCGTTAACGGACGTGTGAAACCCACAGAATTAATAATATTAACTTTGCAAATATTGCAAACCGTACGCTTGAATGTGTTGTTAATGTTTGAATATTACAAATGAAGTTTAAATATTTATTTAAAATTTAGATAAAGAGAGACTTTTAATTGCTGATGTGGTATTTTTCGAAGTGTTGACTGTTCGTTTTGTGTTACCTTTTTAATTCATATTTGTGTGTGAGTCCAATACAAGTAAATCTTCGTTTTTAATACACATAATTTATTAAATTCGCTCGAGCAAATCGTTTGTCAACCTGTGAATGTGACACACATGTTGATTAGATAAGATTATCGTTTCTGTCGAGAATAATCTCGCGCGAGATATACGCGGATCGTCTAAATGACAGACATTAGTACCGAGAAAACAATCAATGGATCAACGCGCTTTAATTTTTTATAAACGGTATTATACTAAAGTGTTTGTGATTAAAATATTTGATACTTGACAAGACCAGTCGCTTTATTTTAGTAAAAATGTGCGAATGAAAATAACGTGAATAAAATCGAAATTCGAGTTTGTATGATTTTGATTTTCATGAATAAATCTACGATACGAAATTTGTATTCAGTCAATAGCTGGTATCAATAGATACCGTTTAATAGGAAATGTTATTTAGTTTGAATATATATATATATATATATATATATATATAGAGAGAGAGAGAGAGAGAGAGAGAGGGGGGGGGAGAGAGCTCTACAGTTATAGTTTGTATTTATTTGTCTTGTTTAGCATATATAACGTCGATTGCTAAAATTGAATGTGCGTAGAATATGTGCAAATTTGCGCGTATCGTCTTTAAATATTATTACGCTAACACGTAGTTTTGTAGCAACTAAACTCGCGAATTGATAAAATGTCGCAGACAGCTCGTAATTAAAAAAACAGCTACTGGCAGTAGCTAGCGTAAATACCCCTGCGGTCGCGCCCAGTGTGTTCGTCCGATCTGTGGAGGGTGTGTCTTTCATGTGCAGGCTAGTTGTTAACCACGACTGAGGGGACGCATTCCGTGTTGTCCCCTTAGAGAGATAAAGTTAACTTCGGGGTGCGTTTTGCTGGCAAAGTAATGGCAGTCGTGCACGATACACACGAATGCGCCTGTCTTGTCTTCGGATGATAAAATGGTTTAAAGCTTTCTCTCTCTTTCTCTCTCTCTTTGTCTCTGAAATAAACCGTGAGCTTACGTAAATACGAGAAACAAAATGGAAACGAAATTGAATATTGAAATAGTATTAAAATTAATTGAATCAATAACGTGCCGGTGAAAAGAATATTTTTTTTTAGTTATTTAACAGAATTGAAGAAGTAAATTTATTTTATATAACAATGTAGAAAAGCAACTTGTCAAATATCTTGAAGATTTTTTTTATCTTCCGAGCAATTTGAAATTATTTGTTTTTCAGATAAAATATCGCGATAATAAACATAAGCAATTATTGTGATCGAAAACGAATGCACAGATAGATTGAATTAAGTCAAAACATTAAGTTTTGTGTCAGAAATACAAACTCTTTTTCAACGTTAAAGACTTACAAGCTTTCACATAAACTTATTTTTACGTATTTTTTACGTATATCTCAAGCTATAAGTTATTTACGCAAGAAGTTTGATAACTTTATCTCAAGATTTTTTAGTGACATTGGGGATTTCTAATGAAAAATGATGTGTCCGTGAAACTCTCTGTGAGATAATGTAAATAAGTGCATATTGCGTGAGCCATTGCTCGTTTATTGTTGCTGCTGTGTGTCTTCTATATATTATGCAATGTGGCGGTTTGGACCTTTTAAGGATGGTATGTTTTATTTTATATTTCATTTATTATATTACAATTTATTGACTACCCATCTCCCCCCGATTATTATATATAAAGTAAAATTAACGTATACTTAAATTCTTATAAAAATATTTAATGTGTAATTTCTATTTTTATATTATTTTATATTATCTTATTTTTCCATCGATATTTTTTTAATTTTTTATTTATCCGTATGTGTTTTTATTTTTAATTGTAGTGTTTTTCTCCATTTGCGAGATAACTTATTATGATATTTTGTTGTAATAATACTTATGAACGAAAAATTAACGATTAATATAGATAAAAGATAAGTGCATTCGATATGGTACATTAATTGAGAATAAAAAACGCGAAATTTATTACGCTTGAAAAAAATTAAACATTCGTTTGAGCGTTATATATGTACAATATATTCGAAAGAGGAAAAAAAATCGACCGTCAATTTTTCTACGTGATTACCAGGATAAAAGCTCTACTCTATCACAATGATAAACTTTGCTTGCGCGATAGAATTTATTGTTGCGTGCATAAACGTGCAACAAATATTATAGTATATATTTTCACCCAATCCTTTGTGAAAATATTCACCCACGATGCGTGACTACAGTTAGAAGCTTACGGACTTTCTTGGGAATGATGATGAGATATTTGCATTTACATAGTAAAGTTAAAGAACTTAAATGGTTGTGCCAGCACGTTTTTCAGTTGCTATAAATAACAGTCGCGCTTTAAAATTTTATCTTCTTTTAATAATAAATAATAAAATTAGTTTACATTCAGAAGCGTTGTAAGCTTTGTTCTCTCTGTGCTTTTATTATTCGAATGAAAAAAATTTTTTCGTGATTTATTGTCCATTTATTGTCAACTTGTACGATGGAATAACAAAATTTTTTGTTAGGGATTAATATTTGCAATATTTCATACATTTTTTTGACGTTTTTTTACGTAATGAAATTTCTATACATGTGTACTTTTTAAAGCAACATATTTTTTATTTTATTCGTGCATCAGATGTTTATTAAAATTGCATATAATATGATGTACGCAAATCTATAAATTTGTGGCTTTGTCTGGAATATTCAATTCACCGCGTTAATGGATAAATTGTATATGTCGCATGCATAGCTCATCTCAGCATCGCGTTTCCAAAACATTTCCGACCGGAGCACTTCATCTAAATAAAGAGCATATCTTATACGTCGACTTGGCAACGAACGACAATGGACATTTAGGTCATCGATTGCTCTTGAGTAACGCAGTATCCTTTTCCAGGAGCTTATATGATCTTGTGAATAAATTCCGAGTAGTTTTCAATGCCAATATTTAACACTACAGAATTATTTTAATTATAATTACAATTTATTATATTTGAAAAACGCATAATTAAACTCGTAAAGCGAGAGAGACAGAAATGTATCATAAAATTCCGTTTCAACATTATTAAATAGAATTAATAAATAGAATAGTATGAAATTTTCAACGTAATAAAGTTTTATTTCTAATGGCTATCTGATAATCCGATTCAACAAAATTTTAACTTAAACTCGATTTAAACCTCAAACAATCGAATTTGTTGTAATAAAATTTTATCGTTCTAAAAAAAGGCACTGCGATTTTAGTTACATTTATTTACTTCTGCTCGAAATAGAAAATCCCTGTCGATCAATTGATTGGAAAATATATTCAAAGTTTGTAAGTTCATATTACATAAATGTATTTGAAAATATATAATTTAAAATAATATAAAATATGTGTAAGATAACAGCTTAAAAATATATATATAATTAAAATATTTGATATTTTTCAAAAAATTAATATATCCAATTTTTCTCTTTCACATAATTGTAAAATGATTACTGATTGACAGAATATTATTTCGCGCAACAATAGAAATTTACTCTGTATTGTAATAAATAATTTCAAGTATTCCTGATCACGATGTATGATTGTTACTTTTCGATGAGATATTTTTATTTCTTCAGATAATTTTCCGCGCTGTGTCTTCGACGCGTTCTGATGTTACAGAAAGCTTGAGAAGAGCGCTTCATGTTCGAGAGCGTCTTCAGGAGAGTCGCTGACATCGCAACATCTCATTGTTATGTAACTGTTGTTATACCCCATGGAAAATCATTCTTTTCTCACCCTTCGTACCTGACGTTTCGAGAGTCTTCCATTCTCGCTACCCTGAACGATCCTACGGTTTCGTTGTAAAATACCTTTCGTCCTTTCTACACCTAACTCAGCTTCGCTATCGCAAACGTGAAACGTATGCAACAGAGAAATGCGCGCATATAGAGTTAGATACGAGCAGCGAAGACGAGCACTCGACGAAAACCGAGACGATGTTTGTCGTTTAAAGTGCTACTCTCGAGAGTTTCCTGCGCGGATTTAGATACGGATGCTGCGACACACTCCGATGGATCTTTGCCTTCTCGGCTTCTCGGTGATCCATGTGAGATTTCGCCCGTGATAGGAATTTCAAGAATGCAGTTTCTTTCGGAAATATAACGTATTTTTTCTATTGCCTTCTGCATTGCTTTCTACATTGTTAACTATACAAAAAGTATAACCGTATTCTCTATTTATTAAAAAATAATATAAACATAAATGATATTGAAATATTATTTATATCGCGCACACACATGTGATTATCTCGATTTTTATACTCTCAGCGAACTTTATATAATTCCAAAAAAAGTATGAAATTTACTTACTATATTTTACTACTCAAGCATAGTTTTTCCCATAATCCCGATTTCATATAGATACATTTATTGAATGGTTGTCACTATTTATCAGAATTTTTAGCAATACTGTTTTGCCCGGAATGTGCCATTATGCATTATGAAAGCGTCTCTGAAACAGACGTCGCGCTCTCATTCACATGCTTACTTCACATTTTCACGTCACCATGTAACAAATAGTTGTAAAGATGCTGTAATATTCCCGTGTCTTTTCATTGCCTTCTATCAGCAAATTGAGGTTTGTCGCGAAAAGTAGATGAGATGCTAAGGAAAATAAACTATTTACTTACTTTTCCTTACTGTCTCTTTTTTACTTGATTTTTATATTTTTCTATTTTCCGCTGATCACGAAAGTTTCGTTGACACGATCGGATAAGAAGCATTTGTGGATGAAAGCTGTCAGAAGAAAAGTATGATATCGCGTCCAGAGAGAGCGCACAGTTATTGAATAAGGCAAGAAATACTGCCGGAACGCGACGTCGAAAAACTCGATGAGCCACCACCAACGCTACCGCCATCATCATTGATGGGGGGGGGTCGATCGGCTTTGTCTCGCTTTTTCTCGCAAGACAGCTCACGCCACCCAACTCGTCGCACCGTTCATCGATTTTCTCGATGGCTTCGAGCACTCTCGATATAGTGACGGTAATACATCGTAAACTCGCGCAAAGCACGCGCGGAAATTGGTAAACAGACTTTGCGGAAACTGGCCAGTCGTCGATCGCGAAAACGACAATCGTGAAAAAGTAATTTCGCGCGCGAGAAAAAAAAGGAAAGTTTCTTTCGATACGAGAGAACGTGATGAAGGTGCGATAAAAATTGTCGCGAAATACGACGGTCGTGAAAAAATAACGGCAGTGAAGAGCATCTTTCTACGCTTTTTCAAGCTTGTATTGCGCGACTAATAAAGTAGATACGTCGAAAAAGAACTCTATTTTCGCTCATAAAATAAATCAATGACGCACATTTCCATAAAAATATCTTCGCAAATATCTGCGTAATTTTGACTTTTCGATAATGCACGATAATTCGTCTCATCAAGACAGCCTTTGATAAGGTAATTCCCCTTACAAAGTTTCATTGTGTAATGCTTGTTATGATACATCTCGAAAACTCCCTTTGCTTAGACTTAGAGTCTTAGAGAAAGGATATTTGCGCCATTGAGGGAAAGGAGAATTATTTCGCTATAAGCTGTAATATATTGTTCGCGAAACTATTTCAATAACAACTTCATGCGCTTTCAGCCAGATATAGCTTTGCTACCGTATACTTGTAAAGTTCTCCACCATAAAAAATTTTATAACCTATAAGAAATGACAATATGATTAAATTTCTAATAAACGGAGGATTTATTATTAAGAAAAATAGCCATTACACATATTTTTCGCTTCTTATATAAATTAATTTAAATTTAATCTAATGAGTTTATAAAAGAGCTCGTGTATAATTATATATATTTTGCTCGTTTAATCATTGTCGCAATCATTGCTATGTAGAGTGAGAAACAAAGCGATGGGAACCGAAATATCATGTCGCGTAATCAGTGCGTGAAGATATGCTTTCGTAAGGATAATGAATGTGAAAGATAAATTCGAGGAGTGACGTCTCTTGTTAGTAGAAATTGCTGAACGTACTCGGCATCAAAATGGAAATTCTAGATTATCATACATGGGCGACACTGTGACGTTTCATATCTGTTTCACTCCATTACATGTTAACAATGAAGTTTGCTTTGTTCGGCGAATGCAAATGCATTTCTTCTTTGGTGACACCCCGCTCTTACCGCACTTTTTCAAGCGATAGTAAATGGGAAATAACGTTACTTCCACTTAGTTTGACTATTTGAGCGAATTTCTCCCCCGCTATTCTGCGATCGATATATCCGTCGAATACAATTATAATCTAATTGAATTTTCACCGTCAAATGAGGTAATTCATTTCATTGATATCAGAGACAAATGCTCTGTAAAAATATTATACAATTACATTAAGAGATTTCGCATAGCTCAATGATTTAAAATATAAATATAGGCGATTATTATAATGAATTATAAGTATAAAAGCGTAATTAATTGTACGAATAGTGTATGTCAGATATTGATAGTTTGTATTTTGTTTTTAAAGAAATGTTTCATTTTGATGAAAATTAAATTTATACCTCCGATTGCAATTTTGCAATAGAGACTAGTCATTTTTATTCTCATTGCCGTTCTCATTATATATAATTTGAATTTATATGAATTTATATGTAATTGAATGATTATTCGCGGAAGGATAACGATAGAAAATATGACAAATGTTTTGTATTTGAAAAGTAATCATATACGATTAATTGTAATTATATTCGTCATACTTGCAATTAAAAAAATTCTAAAAAATTCTCGATTTGACTATAATTAAATTACACAACTTTTTGAATTATCTGAGAAGATGTAAATTTGCAAAAAAAAATAATAAAAAATCCTCTCAGATGTAAGTTATATGTAATTATTCTCTATAGATTCGTGTTTCGTATGTAGTCGCTTTGTCTGCGAGCAACTCGTCCACGCTACGGTTCTGCCAAAGGCATAGCAATACAGAACTAGCTTTGATAATCACAGTAATATACCGTGAACGATAATGCTCTTGTGGCACTCGAGTTGCGATACAACGATCGATTTTAATGAAGAGCAGTTTCGCGTGCAGCAGATTAGGTGTCCCGCGATTCTATATAATCGCCTTTAATGAGTCAGTGTCGCAGAAATTTGTTACGGTTGCACCGGTCTCGAGACAGAAATAACAGGATGTCGTTCCAAATTTAGAGGGAAAAATCAATATTCAGAGTATTACCATTAATTTAATTTAAAGCCTCTTTTAGTAGCTTTTATTTTTCTAATTTTGATAGCACAATTTAATATACATGTATTTTCATTAAAATAAAAGTTATTTAAATTTATTTGAAAAAGTTTATTAATTTGTATCTTTGATCTTTTATTTTCTCTTAAAATTCTTTAATTATCGAGGGAGAATAAGAAAGAGAGAGAGAGAAAGACATATATAAATATTCTCTTATATTAATTTTGAATATTATGAAAAACAAGTGCGTTTTTTCTTAGCTTTTCTGGTAATATCTTCGATTTAAAGAAAATACATAACTTTTCTGAAATATTCTCTGCAATATAAACGTTGAACGCGTTGGTTATGTCGACAGAGAAGAATGCGTCTGACGGCGAGGATAATTCCTGTCACTCCGACACATTTTCTCTGCGCGCCAGTTTCGCATTTATTGCAGAAATTTATCCCGGAAAAATGCAGAAAGCGACGAGCTGTTCGTAACGCACGTGAAATGCAGTACACTTTATTCTTCCGTAAGCATATTTTCGCTAAAACCTGCGGTTGTCCGTAGACGTGGATACAGCTGGAGGCGAGGCGAGACGCGCCATTGATTCAGACACGAGATGGGTGTTCGCGAAATAGTTTCCGCGCAAGCGGATGCATCATCTCCTGCGTCGCGCTGCAGAGAGAGAGAGAGACCACCTCTTGATCTCCTATCCCCGGCGTTAGCGACAACGTGACCCTTGTTAATAATCTACGGAGAAAGGATATTATCCGTTCCGCGATTGCTCATCTTGCAAAAGTCGCTGCAGTTTTCCGATCGACAACCGGAAACTACGACGCTACTTCTACAGTGATATCTGAAAACGAAAATACGATCGCTCCTACGATTGCTAAAAAGTCCGATTGTTCCGTTATGCTTTCCGCCGTCGAAAATATTGTATTTAATATTTAAAGGAACTTGTTTTGTTAAATTGATAATTTACGAGTGAAAATACTTAATTTAATACTTTATGATCTTATGTATTGTTGAATAATTATATTAGTAGATATTAATTAAAAAATTTAATTTAATTATAATTCCAATCAAAATGTAGAGTAATTAAGAATTTAAATGAGTTACAATTAATTTTATAATTGGAGTAAGTAATTTAACTTTTTAAGTGAAATTGGATTTAAAAGTAAATTTATATAAATTTATAAGTTATATTTCTTTATTATATTTTTTATAAGTTTTATTACTTTCACGGAATCCATAGATTATTAGATCTTATCTTTGCATTCGAATTAAGATATTATGTACGCATGCAAATTGATATATAAATAATTTATAAATATTTTTCTATTCCTTTTTTATTACGGTTTTTTGCTTGCATTATTTGCATTTTTCCATCTTTACTGAAAATACAAACAAACAAGTGATAATCTGCAGAGATTTTGTTGAGATACGAATAAGATTCTTCTCTCAAGAATTCGAGTATCAAATCTTTTTTTTTTTATTAATTTTAAAATAAGTGGATTCATGTTTGATTGTACGGTAACGTGTGTGTGCAGTATAATTTCCATGGTGGCAGCGAAGATCATGTACAAACATCACGTAAAATCTGGAAATGTATCTGGTACAGCAACTTGTACTCATCTCACCGACTTCGAGAAGCGAATCGTTGCATATGATTGCGAAACTCTACGGATCCGCGAAAAGTTTGTGCTCCGCGTCACTTCTCAATTCTCCGATGCAAGATCTTCTGCATCCGTTGGAAAATTTCTTCGATGCAGGAAGGCAAACACGCACGCGACGCGACTCGATCTTAAAAGCCCGGGAACCTAAGCAGAAAAAAAAGATAGAAGGGAAAAAAGGAGGATGAATCTCATCGACCGAAAAATCAATATCGCGCACGTGCCACCTTCTCGAACACATCCGTCCGTCCTTTACGGCACATTTTGCAGGAAAATCTCGTTGCATTCGCTGCGGTTATTTGTAGAATTCAACATTGTACATTGATGCGAAGTGCTCTCAGGAGTCCGCGGCGTTTCCCTCGAAATTCTACCTTATATTTACGCTGCAAAAACCGTCGAAACGTTGACTCTTTCTCCTTATAATTCTATCTCACACTTATCCATGGCCGTTGACAGTGTCTTCCTTAAGAGACATCTTTTTACCTAATTCAGAAAATGCAACTTAAAAACCGTAGCAAAATTTTACAATATTTAAAATGTCATTAGATAATGAATATCGAGACATACTTTTTCTATTGTGAGAGAAAGAAAGAGATTTGTTATTTTATTTTCATGCATTAAAAACACTTTATATCGTGGAAAGTATAAAAATCTACAACAGAACTAATTCGTTATAAAAAGTGGAAAAATCTAATTTCTTATTGCCATTATTTTAAATGAAATTAGTAGTTGTTAATTAGTTGTTAATTAGTTGTGATAAAATAAAAACAGCATCAGAAATTACATTTTAGAGAAATTGAAGAATTCAAAGTTTAAGCCGAGAGCAAAGTGACAATTCGCTTCTTTCCTCAAGCGTTGCGGCTAGCGTTAATATATGACTCATATAAAGCGCAGCGTGTTCTGCGATTATTTCTCTTCTTGATTCGACGTATTGAAACCGGTATGTAACGGCGTTCCAATAATAACTGAGCAATTTGTCGAAGAATGCGCGGCAGATCGAAGAAAACGCTGAGGGAAGCGTTTAGATAAATCGGCAAAAAAAGCGTGTAATTTTTTATTTGTACATCGAGCAACTCGTACAAATTAGCGTCGTATTCTTCACGTCGTTTTATTGCACGGAGGAATAGCAATGAAGAAAGAGAAGAGAGATAGATTAATTTATTTAATCTTCATTGATCTCTGCTACACAAAATCGGATTAAATCTGAAACTGCATTCCGTCGATCGGTAAAAATTTATTAAAAATTATTTTCCTGCATGTGCGCTATACATACTTTAATATATTTTCTATAAACATACATATACATATGTGATTTTGTTTACACATATGTATATTATGTTATATTTAAAAGGCAGTTTATGGAAGGAAATATTTTTATATTTAGTTACGTTTTTATCTGAATGTATTCTTTATATGTAACACGGACTCATAATTTAGATAAGATAATGACAAAAATATTCTTTACTGTCATTTGAAAGAGCTTCGCAATCTTATCTTATTCGACTATTTCGACTATATTCAGTTCGAGAATCTGATGCAAATTACCGCAAACCCCCATCCTGATTTTGTAGCACTGTGCTTCGTAAACCATCTTGATGAAACTCGTGGAATTCCCAGATGACAAGAACGTCATGCGAAGAATTTCCTCGCGATTGTCCTCCGGCGAGGTTCTATGTTAAGACTAGAAAAGCTAGTAAAGTTGATATCCTGATTTTCCACATGGTCTTTAAGGAAATTTAATCACCTGGATCGGACGATAATAGTTACGAAAACGGGCAACAAAAGCTAGCTCACTCGTTATATTGAACTATCGTTTAATTCGCTTTTTAATTGAAAATATAGGTGCAAAGTCGAAGTATCTAAACAAACCCGAAGCATTTAAAACACTTGGATATTCTCTCTTTTTATTTCTATATTTAGTTGTTTCTTAATTGTGTGTATTTTCCTTCCTCTCTTTTTTGTAATCCTTCGTGGAATAATGATTCCTACAACAACCACAAAAACATTGCAACGCTGATTGCGCGTCGCGAATAAATCAGGAAGGGAATGTTGAGGGGATGGTGTTCTCGCGCGAAGTAAATGCCTGTTCGATTTAAAAATATACGCGTTGTTTCTCTTTCACATACAGTCCACTCATTTTCAAGCATGGTTGATTCGAAGCTCAATATTTGCAGCGGATATGTTGAAAAAACTGATCCGTCCCCGTAACAGGCCGATAAAACGAGCGCAGGATAAATCAAGCGTATTATTATGGAGGGTGCTATTAATTTTACTGCATTGACGTTGTTCCACGTGCGAGTCATAAACGCGAGGGACGCCTGCTGATACATGACCACAATTCGAGCGACGTGCTATGTCTCGACAACATTGGACGATAAAATAAAATATTTAATTTAATTTCTTTCTGTAAACGAAAACTGCCAAAATTAATTTCAACAAATACATATGTTTGTTCCAATTATAGATTTGACGTAAGAAATCAGATTTTATTTTTGATACTGCGAAAAAAAATATATTTGAAATAGATGTTGCATATATACACATCATAAAAATACAATTTTTTAAAAATAATTACTAAACAAGTAACAATTTATATATATATGAGTATGTGTATAAAAATTAATAATATCTTCGAAAATTGTATAGAAAATATTAATGTGCAATGCAATATGAGAGAGAGAAAAAACGAAGAATGTATTTAAAACTACCATGAAATCAATAGTTGTATCGAGATTCAATGAAACTTTAATTAAGATTGATATATCATTGAAAAATTGAAATAGTTGAATATATACGAGGAAAAAAGAGTGAATGTTGAGCTTGCTTGGGTAATAAAGAAATTGGACCAATACGGTTTTTATCATTTGCAATTTTTAACCAAGAATATCGATTACGATGTATGATTACTCGCGATAATCTCTCGTGTACCGAATTGGCAGACTAGTCGCTGCGAATAAAATGCAGCTAGACCGTGATAAATGCGACACATTGCAGTCCATCAATTACTGTCGTGTGCAAATATCTCGGCTGCAAAAATATACAACGATTTGTTGCCCATTCGATCGTATAACGTAACCACGAATATTCTATATATGTTCTATTGTTTATTAAATAAAAATTTTTATCAATTTGCAAAGAGAGGTTTTACATGTGACAGAAGATGCAACGTTAATAACGAATGGAAACCTTCACGATTTAAAAGACCCGATAATTTTGCTTTACGCAATAATTTCCGCCGAAATCGCAACTACTAATAGAGGAAGGCAGGCTGAATCTACACGGTAATAAGGAAAGCAATCTCTTATACTTCGCCTGTCGTTCCCACCCTCCCCTGCCATTAATTTCCTGTCATTATCGCCCCAAACAACATCTTATCCAGACGGTTAGCTAACAACTTGATAGCCGTGCGACAAACTTGGTTATCTTAAATATCACGCACGAGACTTTTCATGTTGCTTTAAATTTGCATCGGTCTATGCATTTTTATAAACTCTTGTTTTTTATCTCATCATATTTTTAATATTTTATAATAATCATTTTTCTACCGTATTTAATTAAATGTTTGAATTAAAAAAATCTTGAAAGAATACATTGTAATTATTATTATAAATGTGTTTTCCAATAAATTGTGATAAGTTATCATTTTAATAAGGATATATATTTTAACTTTTTTTAATCATTAACTTGTTCTCATTAATTATTGTAATTTTGGGATTGTTATAAGTAGTTGGCAAGTATCCTTACACGTGTCGTAGATACGTAGCGCGTCTAGTTGGTGTATTCTCGGCGTTATTCACCGGTAAAGCATGCTCGGTTCAGTACTTAACAGAAGGATGGGTGGTCGCCACTCGTGCACCGGTCTCTTTCCATCGTATATCTCCTTTGAGGCTTATCATGCTACGTCTTCTTCCCTTATGAGAAGATGTGGTTCACCCTTGAAGGTAGAGAAAAAAGTGGCATCCTCCACCTCGATGCAATTCATCGTGCAAAGAGACTTAGTGTGCCAACATTTTTTTCTTTTATATTTTGATTAATATTTGCAATGAATCTCACTAGTTCTCTGACGCAAGAATATTCTAAAAAGAAATAGTCATTTTAATGTATCGTTCTAAACATGAAATTTCTATTATAATATAAATAAATTTTTGTTTATATTGTTTAATCTAAGGTTGTACTCAACTTAAATTTTATATATTGATTTTTTAAAAAAAAGATGAAATATTTGTGCTTTTTGTGGAATTAAAATTCACATAGTGGCTTCTGATCTTATACATAATTTCAAATTTTATAAAGCGTAAATGTAAGTTTTTATAGCTTTTATAAAGCGTAAATGTAGGTTTTTATAGCTTATATAACTTTAATGATTTTAGTATTATGTTGCTAAAATTTACCAATATTGTCCTTAATATCGTCGAAAAGAAATTACATTGCGGCGAAATCTGCAGTAATGGAGTACAACCTACGTGTTGTGCAAGCGGTAAATTGCACCGTCCAAAGTGGCTGTTCTCCGTGCGCGATTTCAGGAAAGGACTTCTCTCGCTTTTATGAACGATATTTTTGTCTGGCGTATAATTCGCGCAACTGCTCGTGTCTCGTAAGTAGCTGTATTTAGTATAGGAGTGCGCGAAAGTACGCGTCGGACCGAGTAAATGCTCGTCCGCCAGCTGCTCGAGACGCCTGTGGTTGTCGTTGATGCACTGTCACTTTAATTATACGTCTCAGCCATTTAATGCTAAATTGTCTTATAATTCGGGTCAGCTGAGAGTCATTCTTTATTGCAATTGAAATAGGTTCGAATGGCGGCTTCTGTGCTTGAGAGGAATCCTCGGAACTTTGTATTGAATCGCGTGCAGGCAATTATGAGGATTAATTCTTATAAATCGTTTAATTTCTTGTTTGATAAACAAATAATTAAAGATATGGATAGGAAAGATAGGATCATATAATTAAAAAGATATATATAAAGATATATATCATATAATTAAAATTACTCATTTATTTTAGCTTTTAGTTTTATAGAGTTTTGTGAAAAAATAAATTTAAATTACACTTTTCAAAAGCGTCTCCGCTTAATTTTTAAAATGAAATTTTGTAAAAATAATTAGTTATTGCATAAATTTTTTCATTATTTTATATTTTCTTAAAATCAGATATCAATTATAAGTAAAAGATTATGTTACATTGTACTAAATATAATAAGTGAGTGAACTCATTTTTTAGTGTTCAAGATTTTCATTTCTCGCGAAATAAGCGAATCATTATGTGCATAAAGGATCTTTACAAAAGATCTTTCTGAATCCGACGGAGTACTTTTTAAGTGCCGAACGTAATAAAGTCGTTCACCGACAGATTGTTATTTTTTAGAAATATGTAGATTGACCTTAATTTATAGCGATCGATGAGACGGGTCAGGGGACAGTTTATAGCTCGCCAACTTTGCAAGCGGACCTTTGCCATCGCGCCGGCGAGAGAGACCGAGAGTTCTTTGACCGCTGAACTGCGATACAATGCAACATTTTGCGTCGCAGTATTGACCTATTGATACATAATAAATAAATCGATAAATTTTTTGCAAGTGTTCAACTGAAGAATTTACACACATATGCATACATGTTTCCGAAATGAGATATTAAGAAGAAAAGAGACTTGATAGCATAGCCGAATATGTCATCATGTTTATAATCTATTATTTTTCTAGCTATATCATTTATTTGAAAATAATAATATACAATATGATAGTGAAATTTGAAAGAGAGATGCGTGATACGTAAAGTTGCATAAGAGAAAAGAAATTAATGTCTGCATTAATGTCTCAGCAGAACATCCGCCGTGCATACATTATGTTCTTTGCACAATCCTTGTAATGAGTATAATAACTACTAATTTCTAAATAAGCTAGTCTTTTATATACCGTTAGCAATATGCATAGATTAAATGTGTACAAGGTTTATGATATCTCGCAGTTATGTAAGACGCATCGCGGATGCGAGATGAAGCGAGAAGAACGAGTATGATATCACACTTACATGTAAATCTGCGAACTTTTACCTAGTAATTATTTATATGAACGCGTAATCCATGTTGCGCATTAATTAAAGAGAGCTGTGTCCTATTAAGAGGTAATTTGATTTAATAGCAAGACACTCATATGATTTCTTGGAATAGTTCAAGTGTTGTATAATACACAAGTGTTGTACAATGTTTTGCATATTTAAAAAAGATCAATAATATAATAAAATTCACGATCTTTAGAGATACATAGATTGAATCGATGCAAGTTACTCAAAGGCTGTATCTCCTGCTATCGATTACTGACGTGCATCCGCATGTAGCGCGGATACTTTCTAATGGAGCGACCTTCAAGATCGATACTCTCATTCCGTTCTCCGCATGCGAAATATTTCTCACAGCCTTAGTTGTGACAGCGGCCAGACTGGGCCGAAAGGAGCTGGGGTGGATATTCGCGAGTCGGTTTAAATTAGCGAGTCTAGACGTCTCGGAAATACCACGTGGTCACACTATATCCGCCGTTTTCCAATTCGAATATTCGCGCGTCCGCCCACCGTCTTCAATCAAAGATCTGTCTGGATTCTCGCAACGTGACTCTATAGCCTGCAAAAATAAAATTTATTGTTAGCCTGCTCTGTGTACGATTTATAACCATACACGAAATAAGTGTGCTTGACTTGTCAACAGCCGCGCAGTCGTAAAAAAAGTGCAACGTGTGTACAGCAGTCTCAATTTATTGTTCATTGACAATAGTTTTTACAACAGCGAGTTTTGTCTATTCTTTCAAATTTAATGCTAAAAAATTCAATTTTGAATTATTCAGACATATAATTTTTTGTCGAAGGAATTCAATTTATTATTATTCATTATAACAATGCATTAAGAATTTTCAAGAATGCATTTAATTTATGTAAGAGGCCTTTATATTTATATCGTGAATTAATATTTCAACATTTGATTTAAGGGAAGAATTTCAGTTATTAACTTTAAATTTTATTTCTGTTTCAGGTATGTATCTCAAAATAGATTAGAGAGAGAAAGAGACCCTTTATATGGTTCATCCGATTTAGTTGGTCATCATAACTCGGTCTAATCGTAAGTTATATAATATATGTGTTCAAAATTATCACTTTGTAAAAAATAGCTGTAACCATTATGGCAGTCCAATCGTCGTATCGGCGTATTTGTCCATTTAAATTACTGTTGACGCACTGTTCGCATCATCCTTTCCAGTTTCACCAATTCATTGCCTCGTATTTGCCACGCCCACGATTGTCATCTCGATTCCTAGACTTACACATGACTTACGCATATACACTGTGTGCTCATTTAAGCTCATAAAACGCGCGGAATTGATAATCATCTGGTACGGATAGCAACTTTCGCTTGTCAGTCGTAATAGCTTGTAACTGCAAATATGATTCAATGATTGAGATTACAGGCAGGCAAAAGAGCATTTGACATTTTTAAATTATACAATTATAGAAGGTGTGTTCATATATTGATTTATAATGTGCTATAGAGAATAAATCGCTCTCTTGTGATCTTTAAATTAATTTCAAATTTAAAAATAACAATGTGTCTGAAAAGTAAAATATGGAATTTTGAAGACATATTTATATGCGTCAATACATCAGTATTCCAAACAGCTACATTCTACTTAAGATAAGTAATCATCAGTTGTAATGTCTTAACAAACTACCGATACTCAGATAAAATATTTCTGATATGAAATAGGAAATTAGGAGTATAGCAAAAGATAAACACAAGTCTAAGATAATTCAAATTTTATAAAAAAATACATTTACATTAAAAATATATGTTTCAAATCTATTTAACATTAAAAACAGAAAGAATAACTTGTCATCTCCCTCACGTGCACAGTTATAATTCCTCAGTCTTTTTATGACGCGTCTACATTTTGCACAATTCGAATTGCAACGCGAATCGCCCTGATTTAACGAGAAAGTTTTTCACACGGTTATAATCGTCAATGTCCTCGTGTTTAATGCGAGGAAGCGCTCGGAGGACAAGCCGGCAACGCGAACGAGAGACGTTAATTGGACGAGAGAGAGAGAGAGTTACGACGAACGGGGCATACGGCTACCGCCGTCCCGTAGGCGCGAGATGGCGCCGCGGTCGCATGGCCGCTCTCAGTACTCGCGAGCCTCGCTCGGTGTGTGTTTCGTGGCGCGGTCGTCGTCGCCGTTACCCGTCGTTTTCCATCGCTGCGACCGCTTGTTTTCGCACGTCGGACGTCCGCGCGCCATCGCAATTAATTCCGTTCGCGAATCCGTCCCGCCCGACGCCCGCGACGGCCGTCTCATCCGTCGCGTTCCTCTACCGCCGAACTATCCGTCTTTCTCTCTCGCTCTCGCTGTCGCGCCAACAGGAGGAAGAGGCATCAACGGCGGCGGCATTCAGTGAGTTTGTGTCGTACGCACGTATTCGTACATGTGGCAGTGTTCGTGACAGTGCGTCGCGTATCCCGACGTCGTCGACGTCGTCGTCATCGAATCGCTGGAATCTCTCTCGTCACCCTCGGTCGCCATCTCTCCGTCTCTCAACGTCTTTCTTTCCCTGCCCGCGATCCTCTCTCTCAATTCCTCCGTGTTACTCTCTTCCCGCGATTACCTTACCTTACCTTACCTTACCCTACCCCTACCCTTACCCTTACCCTTACCTTACCCTTAGTCGCGCTCCGAAATCCGAGTACTACGCGCCGCTCCCGTGTGTTTACGATCGTTGCGTCCTCTTATCTGCCGTCTCGCTCTCCTCTCACCTGCACTCCTGTCGCGGACAGGTGTCCCGTGGAAGCAGCGGAGGTGAGCCGACGCCTGTGTGCTCTCTGTGATATAACGTCGGGCCCAACTGCGTCTCGACGCTTCTTCCCGAATCCTGCCGAGAAAACGAGCCCTCCACTGCCCGAGTCGTCCTCGTCCTCGTCCTCGACATCATCGTCGTCGTCGTCGTCGACGATTACCAGAGTACGTACATATCGCATACGTACAATATTTATACGTGATCGCGCAGATTTCGCGTCGACGTGGTCGCGTTCCTCATGTCCGTTATGCGTGTGTGAGAGCGCGAGAGGAAAGAAAATTTTTCCGCGTACATATAACGGAGACAGAGATCGCACGCCCTAGTATCGCCGATTTGTCCTTGAAGGTCGTTCGACTCGTGAATGGGCCTCGCGTAGCATTCTTTTACGTCCAATTCCGACGTATGTCGATGTATTGTGTTTATTTATCTCACGATTGAAAAATGAGAATGCGTATCTCCTTCAAAATTGTTGTGGAAAAAATGTGACTCGACCGAGTGACGATCGTTACGAAACGTGCCTCGTGTACGAAAGTGAGTGTTTCTAACGGTGGTTATTTCCACGATCGCTCGTTAGTGTTTAAGTAACAGAGTTAATTATCTGTTAAATATCGGAGGAAATATATCACGAGACGCGATAAGTCTATCTACGAGGAAGTTAAATTTTGTTTATCGAAGTGATTTATTTTTATCGGAGCATTGTTTTAAATTAGTATCGGGGCGTGGTTAATTATTAGTTAAATGTGACAGACATAGAATTGTCCGCGTAAACACAATCCATGGAATAACAACAGTATTTACGAAACGTTATACAATGCGACGTATTGTGTAATATTAAGTTCTATTTGAATTCATTTCGGTTGAAAATAATACAATATAAATGGAACATTCCGCGCATAATCGTGCAAGAGAATCGCATATATTACGTTAAAGTAAACAGTGATATTGCTAAAAATAAATCGATTTTTATTCTTATACATGCGTCGAATAAAGTCATTATTCTATTTTATCGCGTTTTCATTAACGCGTCCAATCGGTTTATCCTTCGAAATAATTTTATCGTTCATAAATCTGACCGTAAATCGCGCCGAAGTAATTAAATATCGATGGCCGGCGTTTCATATCGCGCGGAAAGCAGCAGCTTCGATATCCTTTGGCATGAAAGCAGCGCGATCCTATCAATCTTCGAATACCTCAGAAAATTTATTCACATTCGTGTCGAATTACGTGAAAAATTTTCCTTCACCTTCACCTTCATCTGCGTCTCCGGAAAAAAATTCCGGAGCAAGATTCAATTTTGATTTCAATTTTAATGATAAGCTCATCTAGAATTTATTAATCTCTCTCACACACGCCGATGATATATTTATTATATTTTATTAACAGTTACCCTCGAAAATTAAGGGATTAATATATTTGTACCAAAATTTATAATTGAAAAAATATATTTTTTACCAAAATTTAACGCGATGATATCGTGTTTCACATAAATCAGGTCATATTCACGTATTTTTTTCCGATACATATTTGAGAGAAAATCGTTTAGTCCGCCGTATATTCGTTGTATAATCGTCGGGCTCGCGAGCGGACAATGCGTGCCATTCATGACGGTCGGGCAGTGGCTCTAGTAGTTAACTTTTCCTCATTCGCTGATGCGCAGGGACGCGACTCTCCTCCAGTCATCAACGTCCGCCAGTCGCTCTCGCGGTTCTCCTCCGAGTGCGAGTAATTTTCCATAGTGTGTGCCAATCGCGCGGAATTCCATTGTAATAGCTAGTGACTCCTCTGAAACCCGGCACAGACGATAATTTTTCGTCAACTTGGTTTCCGCTAAAGTGCTCAGTGCCATCATCTCGAATAGAACAACCAAGTCACTTCCGCACCGAAAAGGAATTTCCCTCTGCGAGATAATTGGTCCGACGTCAACGATAGAGCGATAACCACTCGCTCGATGTAACATCCGCCGTTCGAGATCACGTTCCATTACAAGTGTGATAAATCCTGAAAACGCACCTCTCGAAGTAAGAACGCCTCTTGGATCAGATGCGCGCTCTTCCACGGGCCGATCGAAAATTCCCACGAGAGCTCGCCGAAAACGGCCGTTGTGCGTGATCTTGAGGTCTCGAGACGATCGTCTCGTCGTTGCGGGATCGCGCCCTCGAGCACGTGGAAGCTGCGCGCGAATCTCACCGTCGAGCCGTGGAGCCGCGAACGAGAAGTGTCGAAGGACGACGCGAGTCGCTGCCGCCGCCGAACCCTCGAGGTACTCACCGGGATGCGCGCCGTGTCGACAGGGACCGTGCCCACCCGGTAGCTCCGTTGCCGGCTCTCGTAGCGATCCTTAGGCCGTGGCGCCGAAAGAGACGGGGTCGCTGCAAGGATCGGGCTCCGAGCGCCGCGATGTCGATACGCGTGAGTGGCGTCTATCTGGTACCCACCAGTCCGGGTGCCGACAATGGCGGCAACGATAAGAGCGTGGACCATCAGCAGCAGCAGCAGCATCACCATCACCATCACCATCATCATCATTCGACGAAAACGGTGACGATCGTGACGGCGCCGCAGCGCAGCAATAGTCTGGATTACCTCAACTTCGAGGAGAAGCGGCAGATCATCGCGTCGTCCTTGTCTCTCAGCGACTTCCTGGCGCATGGGCCAGCGGCAGCCGCGGCCGCCGCCAAGGAAGTAGCAGCGAATACGGTGATAGGTAAGTCGATTATAAGTAAATGTGTGAAAAATCGCGCGACCATCTGTACTGAAAACTGTGCACGTGAGTGTATTGACATATAGGAGAAAAAAAAATTATACACACATGATTGAGATTTAATCAAATTTGTTAAACTTTTGAAAGATTCGTAATCTTGGAAAATTTTATTATGATATAATCTTTTTTTGCAATTATTATTAAGATTTTTTTAAACATTGAAATAAATAATGAACAATATTCAATAGTGATTTTCGCGTTTGCGTTGATGCAAATCATGGTAAAAGATGTTGCGATATAAGAGATTATTAGTACGATGATACGAGAGTATTTCTCTTTATTGGATTTTGGTTACTTCGTACATCTACCTGGGATGGATTGAACAGACAATCGGACGAGGCATTCTTCTCGGTCGATCCGATTCTATAGTATTCTATTATATAGAGCGTGAATGTTGTCTCTCTTTCTCTCTCTCATTTATCTACGACAATGTCATGTCTGTCATGTTTTATTCCGTCTACTCCCGATGATATTGGAAATAATTATCGCGTAAGCGCGGTAAGCTTTTTACTGCATCGTGTTTATCTTTTAACGAATATACATGATTTCGATATATTTAAATATTATTGCGTTTTGAATAAACATGTTTCACCATAACGATAGATTGTCCCAAAATTATATATACATATTCAAATGTTTCATCATAATACATAAAACAATTTTTTCTCTAACAAATTTCAAGATTTACGATCAAAAAATTTCAACTTTTCTCAGTACACATTTATTATACATATTACACATGTATATTTTTTATAAATTATAATTATTCTTGAATTGGAATGAAATTTTCTGAATAGAGACACGAGACTCGCAAAAACAAAGTACTCACTGCTAGTGAACTTGAAAGTAAACTTCATCGCTTCGCGTTATTCGATTGATTCTTACACGAGCGTGCACTTCATCGCTTCGGTTCGCCAACTGCATTTAAATAAACTAACGAGTTGAACGGCGTAAATATTGCCTCATATATGCAAATCCCGTGTAGAAAAGGAGAGAGTTGGATTTGTGACGTGGAAAGAATTAGTTAATAAGCGACGACGAACCGTGTGGCTTGACTTTCACCGTGTTTCGATTATTCGAACGATAATTGCCGGCGATTCGTTTCCATCGTTGACGGTTGCGTGATTTACGAGCGGTTGAGAATTGACGAACACCGCCTCTCGGTCGACGCGATTAGCAAGGCAGCAGCGGTGAATCGAGATAATCGACACGGCGAAGGGCGATGTCGACAGGTAAGTTAGAAAGGACGGGGGATAGAGGGGGACGGCGGGGGCGGCAAGGACGGGCGAAGGGAGGGACGAGGATGGAAACACGCGCGACGTGCGTACGTGCGAGGTAAAGAATCGCATCGCCGTCTCACTCGGATTCCGAGTCAAGGAACTCCGGTAGCAAACGCGAAAGAGGCACGACTTGTAAACAAACCCCGCGTGCGTGGACTGCGTGCGTGCGAGCGGTGCGTCGACCACCGTATACCCGGTGTCCCGAGCGACGAGATCGATATTGCTGGCGAGACGATGGCGTCACTCGTCTCGAGATATTTTTTTCTTTCACATCCCGTATACTTGGGGAATTTTCCGCGCCTTCCTCTCTCGTCGAGGCTACCTGGTCTCTTGTCTATCGCGCGAGGTCGTCGGTCGTTGTGCGAAGAAAGGGACAAAGGGAGGCGGTACGCCATGGCGCCGGTAGTCCTGCTTTTCCCGTCTCTCTCCTCTTCCTCGTGTGCGCGAGATTATTACACGGCCCTTTATTATCTCTGGAAGTTACGTTTTAAACGTAGCTCTTTGGGAAACACGGAAAATTGCGTATATAGTAAGGGAAGATAGATAGCACGGGAGAATGGATAACTAAATATGGAGATGATACATAGTTTTATGGACGGTAAATGCGACGCGTTTTTTTTTTATTGCGATATAAAATGTTACTACATACATGTACTAAAAAGCATCATTTTTTAAAAACAACCACTAATATTTTCGTTATTATTTATACGATGTAATTGTTCGCCACTTTTACGTTTATGTCACGCAGAAAGTTAACGACAATAAATCTCCATCTCAACTCTTTCAATATCTCAATTCGTAGGAATCTTTTACGCGTATATATTGCTACAGACGATAAGACATGCAAAGACATGTAATCTCTTCCGACCGGAACTATCAGACCAAATATTATTGCGTAGTTATACACACACACATATGTATATATATATTTCGAGATTAATATTTACTCTATCCATTAGCTGAGATAATGAATCGATAATTAAACGAAGATAAAGTTTCCTGATTTTCATATCAGTATGTGATTAATCGTGATTGGGTTACGATTATTTAATCGCAATAGGAGCTTGCATAATCGTATTTAATAAACGGAAGCTGACCGAAATGATATAATAACATTTTAATTACATTCTTTTCCCGTGTGCAATTTTACATAAAAAAGACAATGATAAAAGACAAGAATAAAAGAGTAGGAGAATAAAATAATTCTGATTAAAATAATATGCCAATTCAAATCTCAATTATAACTAGAATCTCTTCCGCAAGAGCTCTTCAAGATTTTATTCTAGATTTTATTTCGTTGTTTTTTCTCGATTGGATTTTAATAGCGCGCGGATTTTTCTCGTACGATAGGTACGTGCCTAAGATTTTTATCTTTTTTTGCTTTTCCGTTGAGAATTTTCTCTACGAGGTACCGCTTATATTGCGTTGCAGCTGAATCACATGTTCGCGTTTGTGATGATCAATCATTCTCAATACACGATTATAACTGCGCAGAGAATCCACTTCGAAATATTAGTTTCGTCTACAGTTTTATTATCCGAGAACACACGTCACAGAATAAACTCTACTTAAGTATTACATGCAGAAAGCGTGGACGTCATCTCAATTATAATAGTTGAATGTTATTTTTCAACAACAAACTACATTTTTTTCTGTACAATTAATCGATGTTAGAATCTAAACGAATAACGAGAGAACGAATCGTGCGGCAAACGCAATTAATAGAGGGAATTTCGACATTGGCGAAACCAGAGTATTTAGTTCACCGCCATCACGAAACCGCTTCATTAACAGCCTACGAAACAATAAATACGCCAGATGCGTTACGCAACGCGTGTGATCGTCTATGCTCGAGCAAACGGGAGAAAAAGCATGGTTGATGCAGTAATGGGTGCAGAATGCAGACGTAATGTGGCAACGTCGCGCGGAAATCATTCATTGAGTAGAGAGCCGCTCTTGGTCGGTCGGTCGACGACTGGCCGACCGACTTGGATAAGAACAACGGAACTTTGGTGACGAAGGGCTCTCCGACGTTGACAAGAGGCCCGAGTTCGTCAATCCGACGTCTGCGATGTGTCTTAAGGATCGAGAAGGCAACTCTAAATCTCCATTAATCCTTATTTAAGCACGCGAGGCTGTTGCACTTCTCATGCGATTTAAACTCTCTCTCAATCCTTCTCTAAAGTTGATTTTTCGAAATATATATTTCTAGTTTGAAATATATACTTCTAGTTTTATTAGGTTTTATTTAATTGTCAATAATCAAAACAAATATATTTATGTAAATTTTACGTACTCATATTTATATTATAAATTGCACACACGTCGACATATATTATGAAGATAACTAAAATAATATAATTGCCTCTTTTTAAATACTCTCGTTTTCCTTTTTATCGTTACTGATCGATTTATTCAATTTGTTTATCGTGTAATTAGGTATATTCTGTTTTATATCTACATCCACGCGAGATTTATTGCTCCCAAGTTGATGTTTGCTCATTTAAATAACAATTCTTTATTTAACTCTATCAGGCATATTCCACGGGATTACTTGGTAATAAGACTCGTGTAAATAACGTAAATTCGACACGGCATAAAAATATGAGCTTTTTTCTTACGTCTTCGACATAATTTCCCTCGAGTAAAGGTAAAAGCAAGAGAGGAATTTCCTCGTTTAATCCATAACTATATGTACCAGGTAAAATGTTAATTATTTCACAGAAATGTGTGTGAGAGTTCTTTTGTTTCTTATCTACTTTCAGCTGTTGTAAAATATCTCTTAATCTATTTTATTAAAACTTTACTCTTGAAAAAATAAACAATTTTCATTTAGTTGATTGATTTTTATTAACGTCACTCATTTTTAATAAATTTTAATTAATAATATGCATCTTCTTCATGATAAAAGTTAAAAACAAATTTATATAAAAGGATCATATGAATATCAAAAGTAAAAATTATATAAAAAATATTTCTTAAAATAATATCATATATTTTCTAATAACATTAATATTGAAAAGATTTTTACTGCAAAATTAAAATGTGTAAAATAAATAAAAATATTTTTGCTATATCGTTACGATAGGGAAATTTACATTATCGTCAATTCAAGATCGTTTAAAAGTCAGACGTGTTCGTTAATTAATTATTCAATTACACATATTTTTTTCTCCGAATTGTACGAAATGTATATGAATATTTCTTTGCGTAACGCTGGCGCTGGCTTATCTCGATGCTACGCTAGAAGCAAGAACAAAACATGACTCATAGAAGATTCATCGTCTAATTTCGCGCGTATATACCGAGCTTTTCCACAGCGAGAAACTCGTCGTCTGAGCGAGACAGCAATCGTGTCTGTTTCAAGTTACGTTTGCGGCCTTTTTTAATGTGTCAATAATTATGAATCAGAAGTATTCAAATTAATGTCCACTTAATACGTAACTTTTGATCGAGCTGCTATTTATAAATAATTAATAATCAATATAAAAATCATTTTATTTGAGAATAAATTAGTCTCCTATCTTGGATTACTAAAAGAATAACAAAATATCGCGGCAACCACAACTTTCGGGGCCGTTCTGTATATTATGTTACGATCGCTCGTCTGTATTTTAACACAAGTCTCAGACTGACACGTCAAGAAAGTTGCCGCGGGCGTATAACTGTACAGTACAAATAACATCTTATCTAGAAAAGAGTACAAAGTACGGAGAAAAGTTTGCGGTCGAGATTGAAAGTCGTCTGGCGTTGGACATGTTGAGAAAAGTAGCTGCGAAGTTTGCGCGATATATATATTTCATGATGTACGGGCTGGTAAATGTCCTATTCGATTCACGTATCGAGACACAGAGGAATATCTTTTCTCAGATGGAAACCAAAAACGAAATAGTTGACGGAGAGTTGTTCTCGTTTGTTAACAAGAATAAATCGACGAAGAGAGAAATTGCCATAAATACACAATGAGTTGAAAAATACATGAGAAATAAACGTGACGAAGAAACTTGACGTTAATCGTACGAGATAAACATTATAAGACTTATGTACTACACTAATAGGAATTACTGCGTGACAGATAGATGTCAATGAAGTTGTTCACGAATTTTTGGTCGCAGCAGTTCACCTCTCGACCTGCCCTTAATTTCGCTCGAGGTCAAACTCGTTACAGCTCGAGACTTGACAAGCCGCCTTTGCCACCGCCGTCATATGATTTGCTCATTGAAAGAAGAGCTTTAAGCCCGTCGCTCGGCAGCAGCCACGTATTTACCGCGGAATGTCAAGGCTGCTGCTGATCGGAGCGAACGCACATTTCTACGTAGAACAACACACATCGCGCTTATGAAACGCGGCGTGTATCAATGGGAGAGGCTCCCTGTCAGTCTCCGCGTCGATGAGCTCATCGATTTGGCGTCGAGCGCGAAAACGACGCGACAGCGGCGCCCGCCTTTCGATTTATCATCTTTCACCTTCTTCGCGAGCTTCTCTCTCGTCCACTCTCGTCTCTCGGTTACCTTCCTCTCCTCTTTCCTCGCTTAACTCGCCATATAATTAGCTCCTCTTTTCGTGTCGAGAGACGCGCGCGGTTCCCACGTGCCGTCGTCGGTGAGTGCGCTTGGCGTTACGAAAGCCTGTCGTCTCACCTTTTTCGCGATGTGTTAACGTAGTACGCGATAAATGAGCTATTGCACTCGCGTTACGAAATTTACGACGGCGCGGCCAGTTCACGATATAAAACCTGGATGTTTATGACGATATAAATTGCGAGCGACGATACCAATAGTCCGCGATTAGATTTTTATTTTTTACGCGCGACAAACTCTCTTTTCTAATTGTTTTTCACGATTCATTATGTATGATTTAAAGCTAGTACATTTATTCGCAAATTTATTCATTTTATGAATATTAGATTTTTTTTTTAATATTCTGTCTTTCTGTTGCTTTTAATTTTTTCAAAATTTACGTTTTTTATAATATATCTGTAAAGTAGCGTGATATGTAATTGTGTGTTGCGGAATTTTCTATCGTAAATTGAGTGATTATATACACTTAAACATTTGCGAGGGCGTTTGGCAAAGTGGCGAGAGGTGAACAACTTTGCGGCTATTTTCGACAACATTCGGTGTCGATCATCTACTCGCAGTACAAGTACTACGGCTGTATTTTTCCATCCAATTCTCGTCATATCGAATTACCTAAATCGAAGAGATCGATATATTCGTAGCTATTCCTGTATCGAGCAGATGTTTTTTTTCCTTTCCCTAATCGTTAGTCGTTCCTTTTTCTTTGACAAGTCTCTTATTATGAAACAGACAGAATTTGCTCGATAATATTCTTTTTTTCTTTTTATTTTTACGCCAATTTACGAGTTAGAAAATATATATTTAAAAAATTAATAACGTAATTAAAAAATTCTTCATTTATTTAGCAAAATTTAAAGAAATCACTATATTTTTTAATTATTTTTTATTTATTTTTGCTTCATAAATATTTTCAAAAATATTGTAAATCTCAACTTTTTACCGTGCTATTACGTACTTTTAGCAGAAACTAGTTTTCTGGAAATATAAGATTTACAACTTTCGTTGTGTCAAATCTCAGACGTTTGCAACATATTAATAGCGATTAAGATTCATCCAACCGTTTACAACACAAGACGCGTGTATTCGAGAAGCCGAAACGTTCTCCCATAATAACAATAGGCCACGATTCAGGACGTGTGAATGTGATCAAAGCGAATACGAAGTGAAATTGAAGTGCGCGGAGCGGTGCGGTAGGATCGGTCAATGTAGCAAATTTTACTGGACGCCATCACGCCATTTCTAATTTATGATTCTCTATAGTCGAGTTAAGACGAGTTCCTACTCTTCCCTTTGTAAAGTTTCAACGGCGCCGCTCGTGCGTGCATACATAGGTGCGTGCGTGCGTGCGTGCGTGAGCCGCTTTGTGTCTTGATGCGGATAAGATGAATGTTAAGTCGTTCACACGATTGAAAGAGTTAATTTTAGTACTAGTGCGTCGGCGATTATAGAAAGCGTTCTTTAGGCGTGGCAAAAAGTTTGGATATTAGATCCTATTCACACGGTGACACCACCACTTTACGTCTGGCAACTAGATTACAGTATATTAGTAATTAGCGTTTAAATTATTTACTGGAACTTTTCATTTCCGTTGAGCCGAGTTTTTTTGGAGTTTAGATTAAATATTCTTCTTGTAACATTTATATGTTTGTGTACAATAGTAGATATTATCGATAATAAAAAGATTGTCAAATTTAACATTATTTTATTCGAAGTCGGTCTTCTTGAAAAAATTTGTGAAAAAGTACGAAATTAAATTATCCTTACCAAAAGAAAATATAATTAAATATTCGGTATGCGCAAAAAATTAAAATAATAATCTTTCTCTGTTTACAATTATACTAAGAAAAGTCAGATGTGATAATTTAATCTTTGATTTATGCAAATGCAAAAATCCTTTGTAAACGTTGTTATTTTTTGAGAATGTTAAAGTGTAGAAAATTGTAATGTACTGCATTAATTAATGAATCATTTTATGCATGATGAAAGACTCGGAATTGATTCAACAATGTTATGCTACGACTCATTGACTATAGTTGATTCATCGATTACGTCAGACATATACTCGTCAGAAGTATTTTCTCAATAATCATCTAGTAAGTAATATTATATGTAATCTAATGAGTAAGAAATATTGAGTTCAAACTTATTTCTTAGATTCTATTTTACAGATTTTAAAGTTTACAATTACAGAATTAATTTCATTAAAAAATTCTTGTTGAAAAGGTTATATTTTTTTCTTATATATTCTCTCTATATAATAAGTATTTTGTCATACATTCATATTTATTTGTATAATAATTTAATCTAATCGAATAGATTTGTACTCTCAAATCTCATATGACTCAAATCTCATATACTATAGAAATAAATTTTGACGTAATATGACAAAATATATACTTAACTAAAATGCAATATAAATTATACTAAATGTTTTCGAGGGATTATTTATGTAAATTGAGAGGAAGATCGCCATAAAATTTCAATTTAAAATTAAATCATGTTGTCCGTAATTTCCTCTTACAAAGTAAATGACTCTAGTTTGCTTGTTTTTGAAATTACTTCAATCTAATGATAGCAGATATGTAGTCCTTAGTCATAGTCACAGTGTGATGTCGACAGAATGTATTTTTCTCACAGAAAGAAATTAACGTTCGCGTCATATTTACCGCTCGTATAAAATTGTCGTTATTAACAGAGTGTCATGTTGCAACTATTACCAAGGGAACGATATAAAGGATACAAAGTTGGTAGGACAGGTTCTCTTCCGCGAGCAACAAAATTGCCAGTGGGCATTGCCGCGTTGTTTGCCTTATTTGCGATTCAAGTAAACGCGAATTCCCGTGATAGAACTATGTGTAGTCATTTTCGTTGGTTGCGATCGAGTTTTATTGACAACTTGGTATCGATTTTAGTGTCGTAGAGAGTGTCGCGCGTGATTGCGAAACATATATACGTTGAAAATAAATTAATGCAGAAAATGGAAAGCCAGAAACTTATAATCTAATAAATAATATGAACGTGTTGTTTCACATATAGAAAATTATAATAAAAATAAAATTGTATATGATAATATTTTAATATAAGAGAGTTTTTAATTTAAATATATTTTAAAATAAAAATTTAAATTTACCAATATATATAATTTTTATTTTCTTGCAATCTATTGAGAGATGATCAAACACATCGAATAAACATGATTCTTGCAACGTGAAAATAAATAGTCGATGTACATTCGTCTACTTTTCTTCTTCTGTTTCTCTCTTTCTCTCTTTCCTCTCCATTATTCTTCGTTTTCTTTCTATCTCGCGCTTTAATTGGAGTCGTTTAACATGGGTAGAATTTTCCGCGTAGCTTTGACGAAACAAATTACCGGTTTTCTGCTTGCCATAAATTTTGGACGTGTTTTCTTTTGTCTTTGCTTTTACGAGTATTTTAATAATTCGTGATAAAATTTTCGCGTTTTGATTTTCAAATTATAGTTTAAAAAAATATATAGAGGAAGAAATGTTAAATGACTTTAGGAAATATGTCTAGATCTTTATCTCATGCGTGCGGTGCCTTCGTAAGTTTCTTGATGAACGTGACGGTTTTCCTAACAAAGCAATTCTTTAGATTGAATTATTGTCATACTTCTGAAACGCATAGCGTGCTCAATACAAGAGCAAAGTCTACGTATTCGCTGATTGCTGTGCTTCGTACAAAGTTCGATAATATTTTTCAATTTACGTCAAATGAATTCTTTGCGTACGTATCGAAGCGAAGAAAGAACGTGCGTTTCGCATTTCTGGGATATCTGATATTCTATCGAGCCGTTCGATATCCTGCCGTTGAATCAGATATGTCAGCCGCAGGTTTCGATATTGTATACGATTATACTTTTGCATATTGAAAATGTGTTATATTTCTTTTTTTCTCAAAGAGAGTATTTTATATAAACGTACTATAATTACCGAGACGTTAAAAACAGGTAAATTGAAAGATCCTGAGAGAAAGACACTGCTTCGAGGGTTGCATCATTCTAAAGAACGCATACGCTGCCCACGCAACAATTATACTAATAAGACTCGGTTAATTAGGAGTCTTGGAGTTCAATGTGCTTCGAAGTCGTATGTGTGTGATATTTTATCTGTATTTAAACATTCTTAGAGTCGAATCTTTTAAAACTTGAATGAAACTATTAAATATTCAAGAATAGGAGGAATTATAAATACATATTACATGAAAAACAAGAAATTTTATTCGCGTCAATAATAGATCACACTTTATGACAATACTAAACAAGATACGCATACATTTCGATGTTTTAATTGCTAATAAGAGATCGAATAAGTTTCTGTTCCATTTTCTATGGACCTAATTTGTCTGAAAAATATATTCGCGACGCTTTCGCGAGATCGGTGACTCGAACGAAATAAGAGAAAGCATTTAATAATACGCTATATGAATTAATTTTATTATTATTGTAATTCTAAGTTGCCATTGTAACAGTTTTCTTCCGTCGTTAGCGCTTTCATTTCACGCTAAGCGAGTACGAGGCACAGTGATTTAAGCAATAAGATATGGACATACGTAACTGTATAATTTAATTACAATTAAAGATAAATTACTCGTAATAGGGCTTAATAATTAAAGATAAAGATAATATCTTTATATTTAATTATACAAGATAAATATCTTAAATATAAAACAAGTAAAGTATTTCTTGATATGTTATATATAAACAAAAACAATTTTATATATAATTATATATAATTTTATATATAATTTAATTCCATTATATAAATCACATTTTAAAATTAATTTTATATATAAGTAATTTAATTCCATTATAATTTGATTATTTTAAATGGAATTTATTATCACACAAAACCAATATTCTATATACTATATAAATAAAACATTAAAAGAAAGTTTTGTGCGAATTCACATAGCATTTTTTTAATTTACGACTTTACGATATTGCAAGTGTGATGATAATTTGCAATATCGAAAGTCTGCGACAAAATAATTCAGGGAACGACACCGTAGCCGCTGATAAAAGTTTCATGAATGAAAACAGGCGGCGGCCGAATAGATAACCGGTATATCGAGCGCCGATTTTTCTCTTTCGGAATTTCAAGGTGCTCATAAATAATTCGCGAGAGAGCTCTCTCGACGAATCTCAGGGGGGTCAAAAGTGAGAAAGTGCAACTCGTGCGGATAAATATTTGCACGCACAGCGTGGTATCGTCAGAACGCATTGCCGCATGTATGCAACCGGTATGTGTGTATCCGCTTTCTCTTTCTCTCTCTCTTCCTCTCTCTTGCTCTTTCTCTCTCGACTCTGCCTAGTCTGCCTCGGTATCTCGTTTGCGGGTGAAACAGGACATGCCGCGTTAATTACTCATTACGGCATAGGGACGAGCCTAGAATATTTCCGGACAGCGACACCATCAGAATTAACCAGTATCATGTTCCGATCTGTAATGGGGCGAATTGAGAGTCAATTATCATTATCCAGGCACACACATTGAATACCTGCGCGCGAATTTATTTAATTTTTAAGATTTAATTTAATTGTCTATAAAAGATTTATTATAAAATATTTATTAAATATGTATTCTCTCTCTCTTTATATATATATATTATATATATATATATATATATATATATATATATATATATATATATATATATATATACGCGATATAGATACAATATATATATATATTGTATCTAAATTTAGAGCGAAGCGTGGCACAGTAGATAAGCGCACTAATCTACAAAGCCAAAGGTCCCGGGTTCAATTCCCGATAGAACCGAAAAATTGTATACGCTCTCTCGGAAGACAAATCGATGGCAAATCGAGAAATCTTGCCAAAAGCATCTCTCTAAAGGAGCCGTTCGGAATCGGCATTAAACTGTAGGTCCCATATACGTGTGATAATCTGGTGCGCAACACAGGTATATGAAAGAGAGAGATCATCACGTTCGAAATTGAACAAAAAGACTGAGATGATGATTTAGTAACATAAACTGAAGTTTATAACTGAAGATATTATATATATCGACACCTGCACTGAAAATAATATTTTGAAAATATTTTTTTTACATATCTCTCAATAAATCAAAATTACTCAATTTAACTCGCAAAATGACACACCTAATTAGCATAGCATTTCCTCGCTCATGCACTTAACATTGAAATATAACGCGCATTTTAAAATGTTTCTCGAATTTTTACGAAGGGGATAAATCGATCTTTCGTTCTATACACGTTTTCCCTCCTGTCGATGGCAATTGCGTCGCGACGCCATCCCCTCCGACGCTTTCCTACTTTTTTTCCGTGGCACGTGGAAAGCGTCTATTGTGATCGCCGCCTAAGCTACAGAGAAAGGGAATAAGGGAAAAACGCCGATAAGCGTTATCATTAACGCAATATGAAACGTGACGACGTATCACAATAGGCCGTTAAATTTTATGTGTAGCATTGATAAAATTATTGCCATTCTCGTTGCAAGATATTAACATTTTATTAATTCCGCAAGAATTTTGCAAGAATTTTTCCTTTTATTCTTACACATGATATTATAAAATATTTGTATGATAGATAAAATTGTAAACATTTTTATTTACTGTTAAGCCCCTCGATATCAGAGTGCCGCGTTTGCGACCCAATTCGTCTAACTGCCATAAATCAGCCGCGGAATGCATTTCACGAGACTCTCTCGTCGAGATATATCTCGTGAAGCTTAAGTCGATCGACGTTTTAACGATGGAAATATTTTCCCGGCATTGAATGGCGTTCTTCGAATATGGAATGCAATATATGTATCTCAAAATTGTCTTGTATTTGAACGAGCACGAATAACAATCACTAGTATTTATAATATATCAATTGTCGAACAAATGGAAAATAATTATGTATAAATGTTTTTGAATTCGCATATTCTTTAGCTTTTCGTAACCCTCGTTAAAATTTTTTTGATAAAAAATGCATATAAAGTCATTTTTCTTAAAGATAATAGAAAATGACAATAAAAAAATGTATACATTAAGTAATAGTTTTGATGTAAAAAATGTTTCTCGAATGAAAAGATACTTGTTGATTCTCATTAAATATACACTAATCTTTGAGAATTGATGATTTATTTTTTTATCTTTTATTCTTAAAGCGTGAAATTATATTTGGTAAGAAGAAAATAACTTTCGATTCTCGAGCGCATTGTTCAAGAACGAGCGCGAACATTGTCAAGTGAAATTGTAAAGTAAATTGCTGGATACAATCTGAATTGTTGCAAATTGCCATTTTCAAGTTTGCATTGTTATCCATTTCGTCACGATATCACGGCATCGTTGACACTATTCGAATGTATTGGAAGACTTGGTGAATTCGACGAGGCGCGACGTCCGCAAAAGTAACGGATCTACGCGTTACTCGTTCTACCGTGACGCCGTTACCTGTCAGCATTACCGTTCCCATTTTTCGCTTCGATTACGATCGCGAGAGAAAAGAAATCAATCTAGGCGCGATATTACGCATGTCTTCGCCATGTGTTGTCAATGTGTTGTCATGTCAATTACATATATGTATTTTGTCTGATGTCATAAAAGGCACTTCAAATCGTTATTGATTCACAATATCGAATGGAAATATGAAAAAAATCGTTACGAAATCGATTATTTTATAATAAACGAATTATTACTGTAACCTGTATTTCGCGTCACAAATGACGCGGTATGACAGATGACAAGTGAACTTTGACAAATAAATTTTTAATCGCATAAATTGATTTTTAAGCTATATTTAAAGATTGTATAATTTTTTTAGGTTAGATATGTTATTAAAAAATATATGAATTTTATATATATATATATATATATACAAAGTAAATAATTTTACGATGAAATGTTTTTATATATTCGAATTTATGTTGCTTCTAAAAGTTTGAAATGCGATCCACTTCTCTGCACTTTAAAGCGAGTGATGTTAATAAAGTTTTCATTCATCATCGTTACTAATCGGTTATACGCCAATCATTGTGAAATCGCAAGATCATAAATTATTTATACGAAAATATATTTCCAAAGAAACATAAGCACGTAAATGCATTGCGCTGCGTCATTCCTATTTTTAGCGAAGTATTCGTTTATCAGAAACATGGAAAGCTACAAAATTACATCGAGGAATGCATTTTTCAGTCCCGCGTCTTCATTTGCGGTAAGCAATATCGGCGTTTTTAGGATAATCGGTCGATAGTATATATTTTTATAGTCGTTCCAAGAAGCAAGTTATGACAATAGGCGGAAACTAAAATCGCGGAAACGTGATAAAAATAAATTATTGCAAGATTATCGCAAGAACGTCACAAGTTTAAATGTTTCTTTTTCAGACTTTATCATGCGAAATCACATTTATATTTTTACATGATGCGATTTTAGGATTAAAAAATTGTAACAAACGAATATTTATTTAGCAGCAATCAAGAATATAAATAAAAATAAACGGATTAAATTGTCGTCAACGGTCTAATATTAGATATTCTGAATGTCATGTTAAAAATAATTTTTGAACTTTTTCTTCTGTACATCATATATTATATTGTCACATATATCTGTACGTTGCAATGATTTAAGTGGAAGGCACTTGATGTCGCATTTCATATTGTTTCGGCTAAACGCGGATAATTTAAAGCACTGGCTGTTGTTACTATTTTCCATCTCGGCTTATCATTGCTATTCGACGATTTTCCTCAATAATTATTTTTCTTCTTGGTCGCTTATGATCGAAAACTTAATGATTATACGCAATCGATTTTTTCCTTGACTACTTCCGAGATTTCTCGAGATAATTGGAACGAACAGCGTCGCGTTTCTTTTGCGCTCTGACATTGTCGGAATTGAAAGATTCCTTCCGATTCCTCGAGATGACTTTGCGTCGATTGAAACCGAATAGGTTTTTATGTAATATTATTGTCCTTTCTCTCGTCTTGGTCTTGGTATCTAATGTTAAAGAATTGCAGTAATAGCAGCTAGTTTTTAAAATTTTATTCTTCAAAATGCGATTTACGTACAAAGAAGATTATAATTTTTATATTCACCGAACAATAGAAATAATTATATTTAATTATCTGAATACAAAGAAAAAATCTTATGTGTCAAGTCAGAAGATATTCTTTAATTATTTTTTTCAAGATTAAATAATTACATCAATTTTAAAAATTTCTGTTAAATATAATTTTTTTTTAAATTAGTTACAAGTCTTAGTCGCGATTAGATTTATCTGGTGATAAAGTCAGTGCATTTTCGATCGAATAATCGAGAGAACAGTGCATCTCTTTTGTTGTTACATACCGACGCCAGTATACATTTACTTCATTGTCGCTTCTACTCGGCAACAAGACCTCTTTAGACAAGTCGAGACTGGCCTGGTTCTATTCTAGTGCCATAGCTGACAGGATAAACACTCGCGATAGCAACGACCCTGTCGCAATATGGCGCGGTCAAGGTTTGTCCAGACAAGGTTCTTTGGTGTATTTCGAATGCAATTGCCGCCCTGGCGCACACGATGCATCGGCTCGTAAAATAACTACTATTTCGATTTATAAATCGTTACGATTGCCAAGTACGAATTATGCGTTTTCTTTAGGCTCAAGATCTGGTAAGATGATACATTAGTTTTGAAAATTTTGATATTCTTTAATTTCTTTGATAAATTCTACGTCAAGGTTTGTTAAAAAAAATTTGTTTTCCAACATTAAATATTTTGATAATGTACTTTTTCTCTTGATTTTTCTGTCTGAAAAGACTAAAGGACTTGAGTAACGCTAGATCTTGCCGTTATTGATAGCCATATTCCGGGTAGTTAGAACAAATTGGTATATTGGCATTTTGTCGATCCTCCTGAGAGAAACTTGTTTTTCCGCGCTGTGAAAAACTAGTCGACGCATCGTACATATAATGAGAATCAACTTGCGGTAACACGCTGACGGAATGCGGAATATACATTCCACTCTTGCTTACGTAAGAAAGATCGCTTCTGTCTTATTGCATCTTCATATAAGTCGATTGTATCACAGCTGACGAGATGATATCAATAGTTGACTAAGAAAGTATTTTACCTATCTTGAGAAACATCACTTTCACACATTTTTATCATTTGTTTGCGCGCGAGAAATCAATTTTCATACAAGCACCGATTCTCTCGATTAGATTTACCGTCGGCGTTTCTGAAAAGTGGTACTAAAATCTTTACGCTATGCCGGATTCAGCCGTTGCAAAAGGTTATATGGGCGCGCTGAGACCGTTTTATAGGCCGTTGCATCGGTGTGTGGTCAGGGTCGACGATGTATCTACATGAGATGTATACATTGAAAGCTGATCGTGCATTCCGCGCATCTAACCTTTCATCCTTTTATTTTCATAGCTTCTAAAATTTTTTCTAGATAAATTTTCATAAAATATAAATTTTTATATATTGTGTATGCGCTAAAATAAAATTATACATAATCATTAATCTTTAGCGCAATTTTTCACAAACTAAAAATAAGAAGTGAGGAGAGAAAGTTGAAACAAAAGAATTTTTTTAAAGGTAGAGGAAAAAAATATTTTTTTTTATAATAAAAGTTATGATAAAATAGTATACAGGCGTGATAATTTTGCAAAAACATGTAACATATTATTGGAAATCATATATTGAAAGCGGTCATATATAAAATATGATATATTATTTTTAAAAAAAGCATATTAAAAATGATATATTATTCAAAATACACATTTACAATTATACAATTGCAATAAATCAATAAATGGATGCATAAATTTCTATTTTTTTCATTGCAATCATAAATATTGCATCGGATGCCTTGTAAAAAAATTGGCTAATATCTTTTCAAATATATTATACTAAGACAATCATTTCCTTTTTTTCTAATAAAATACTGTTTATAACTTCTTTTTGAATATATATTGATGCAATCATATGAAAAATTAATTTTATTGATATTTGAAATCTTTACAAAAAACTTGGATAAAATATTTACGATGCCCTTTTCTTGAGGAAACCAATTTGTACTTGCTCTTTAATCGTTGATACTTTTTATCGACTCAGTGTGCACAAAGTGTGATACAGAATAGAATACAGTAAACATCAAAAATTGCATTTAAATGTTTTGTTATACGTTGCCTTCCGTTTACAAAACAAACTCGTAAAGTTGATTGAACATGTTTAATGTTTTTTGAGGCGTTTTATTTTATCTTTGTAAACTTTCTGTTTTTTTAACACATAAAGTAAAAACTAATAAATATAATTTTATTATTTAAAACTTTATTACTACTTTTTAAATAATAAATCTGAGAGTACTAATACTTTTTAAATAATAAATTTAATCTTAATATTTAAAACTTTTATTATTAAAAAAAACTTTTTAAAGAAATTTTTACTAAAAATATATAAAATGTAATAATTTATATATATATATATATATATATATATATATATATATAATATATTTCTAATTATAGTAATTATATTAATTATAGTTACAAAATAAATAAGTATGAATGATATTACATATGAAATATTGACATTTAATCTACTATATGTGAAATAAATTTTTTCTAATGGACTTTCATCACTTTCAAAGAAATTTCTTCTTTGAAGATACACTGTTCAAATACATTGAATATATTTCGAAAAAATTGTATACAAAATTCTGCAAGTAATAGAATTAGTCATGATATTTTCACAGTTGATGACCCGTTGATTTGATATTGGTTGCCACTCAAGCATGCCTATCGATCAGACGTGGTTATCGATTCCGCACGAATTCCCGACCTTTCCCCGATTCCGTCTGCTTTCAAAGAGGCTGCGACCGAGCTGACTAGGTTAACACTATTGAACCACGTATAATGTGACCATGTAATATCGGGACATATCGAATTATTCCACTCATATGATCGATCTATTGTACATCTCGATCGATATATTATACATCTGTTTATTTATTTGTGCATCATTTGCACAAAACATTTATTGCGTGTAATAAGCTTTACCTACTAAAAGAATTCATTCGTTATTTGCATGTGTATGTATATCACGCAAATATTTAATATTTTTTATTAGTAAATAATTAATATTTATTATTTCTTGTTGTTTCTTTGCTATCTAACATATTTTCCATTTCGTGGAAAATATTAATGGTTTCTGTTAAACGAATATATACATATATATATTTGATTTTTTGTTATGTAAATAATTTCTGAAATGCATGCGAAAAGATTTTGCATTGTAAAGCGAGATTTTTGTAGCGATCTCGAGATGAACGATTGAATTTCGAACAATGTGATCGATGGATGTTTATATAATTCCATCTATACAATTGTTCTACGGCATTTATCATTCCCATTGTCACGATACACGAGAATGACATACTCGTAAGTTGACTATCCGCTCATTCATCATTGCAATTTCGCCTCCGTTAATTCGAATACCACAACAACTCTTAATGTCCAAGATTTCCTGTTTGTCGAGACAACCTTGCATTGATTTCGACTAAATGACAGTCTCGTTTCGATTAATATGACACATTTAATTAGTTGATTAAAATAATATCGTAATATAAAAATAAAAAACAAAATGTCGTATAACGAAATTTTGTTAAAATTAATATTTGTATTATATTGGTAATCTTGTGCGCTATTTTTGTTAAAAAGAATAGCTTCTATAATTTTAAAAATAGAGTATACGCGCGCAAATTGTTCGTTATTACATACAATTTTTAGCAATCGTTCACTTCAAGAGAAATGGATTAGTGCGTCACGATGATTAACGTGAGATAAAAATGTAACGATTCTTCGCGATTTCCGAAGTATGAACAAAAATCATAAATAAAAATTATGCCACATTAGGAATGAAAGCAAAAAACAAACAATTCTGAGTCATATTTATTTCGTTACAATTTTATTTATAACTCACAGAAATATTATATGATTTTACAAGTGCTATTGCGTAGTACAAAGTTTTGTATATATAAAATAATATTTAGAAACAATATGAAAAAATACTATATGTAAATGTAATTGGAATAGATACGCAACTCTTCCATTGAATATTCAGAAGATTTATTGGCCATAACCTTTGAAAAGCACATCTCACGCATCTTCAATAGTACAGATCAAAGCTTTCCCTTCGACCATTCAATCTATCCTTTGGCCTCAGCTCTTTTCCATTCAATGTGTCGTAGATCGAACGGAATGGAACACCGCACAATTTCACCTATTTCTAAATTAAACTGTTTTTCCTGTAAAATATTCATATTATTGAAACGTAAAAAATATATCTCTTTCTATTTTTTTCTATCATTATCTCATTCGTTTTTAATTTCTTTTATTCAATTTATAAATTTGGAAATTTATATTTTTAACTCAATGCTAGCAATATTATATATCACATCGAATCATGAATAATATTCACTGCTTAAAATATATGTGTCAAATAAATGATAGCTCGTTTACTTGATAAAAAATCCTAGAAGAAATTAAAGATCAACTTTTGAAAGAAATTTAGTCTATTTATGCTGCTAAATTTAGTGTCCTTATCACTGCATATCAGCGACAGATATGAGCAATAATCTCAACATTCGCTTCTCTTTTTGCCAAATTCCTCGTTGATGAATTCACGAATCAGCGAAGTGTGTCGAGCCAATTTTTGGCGAATTTCCACGAGGAAAATAGTTCGTGGGCGCCTTCATAACGCTGCCAACAACCTTCCACGGCAATTGGGTTGTAATTTGGGAGACAAACGGAGGAATGAATGATGGTCGTGATTAAAAATATTTTCTTCGCGTTGTACTGCACGGTGAGCTGCAAAAATTCATGTTTTTCTGAATTAGAAAATATAAATCCCTTGGAGCGAGGTATTGTAGAGTGTATAACGTGAGGAATTTTTCACGGATGAATTTGTCATTCAATTTGTCAGTCGATTTTATATAAATTCTGGAGACAAAACTTATGTAACAAGATATTTGTTTTATTCCTCAATGAAGGGTAATATAAAATCAAAAATATTATTTAATATGTCTCTATATTGGCTCCATATAAAATTGCTAATTATACTGCGAAATTGCTTATCGAATTACCAAAAATTGATTGGATGCATAAATATTTTCTGAGATTAAAAATTTAAGTTACAGCGTTCCAAAAATGCCATACTTATGTATTGCTTTGTTTGGCACGAATATTTCGAGATTAAGATGTCAGTAGAATATTGCTGCCAGATATAGCTTTTTTTTCCTTTGTGAAACATACTTTGTTGGTAAGCTTGTAGTCTCGTTCGTTCGCATAAAGTCGTGTAAGAAGACTGTAATGCGTGCCAGACGATGTTAGCTGCAAAATGCCGGGCAGTTCGCCGATAAAATGTTCCTGCACATTCCTCGGCAAAGAGTTCGCCTACTTCTCGAACTATTTGTCGGACGCGACGAAAATTTCATTGCTCCGAATTGGCGAAGAGGATTTCTTGGAATTGGGCCATCTTTTATAACGAATTCCATATACGGCGATTAAGTGTATTTGGCCGCATATACTTCCGGCAGCGAAATAACTCCTCTTTGTTATGCGACGATAAATATTCATGCCTTTCTTTTACTCCAATGTCAATTTGTATCAATACGACTATTTAAATATTTTCTTACGTTTGTGATTACTTATGGATCGTGCTCTCTTTTCCCTTGATATAAAAATATATTACGTCTCTCTCTTCTCTCTCTCTCTCTCTCTCTCTCTCTTCAAAATACATTTATCGCTTTCTATTTGCTACTGAGTAAACGTTGTATCGTATATCGTCGCAAAGCGATTAATACGTCAACGTCATGCGAAGGCGAGTCGCAAAAATACCAAAGGCGTTATAAAAGAAGACCGTGCATAGAAAGAAAGAAGGAGTAACATCCGCCCATTCGTCGTGCGATTCTTTTTATCCTACGTATGATATCTTCGTCTTTCGAACTACGGATGTATGCTCTCGCGCATCCTGAAAACGCCGCGTCTTTTATTCTCTCGGTACGTGTCTGCATCGTGATATCGTCCCACCCTTCTGTCGTGTATTACCTGCGGATGAGATACCTGTCCGCCCGCTACGTCGATCGCTTTGAGGAACGTAACGGTTCCCGGCGGAAAGTAAAAGAGAAAGAAAGAGAAAGAGGAAAGGAAGAGACGGAGAAGGATGTGATGGGAAACGGAAGAACATTCTGTGAGCTTTAATCCGCCTGACAGATCCTCGAGCGGTGAATATAAAATGTGTTGTGTTTGATGTTGATTAATGTCACGTAATAGAAAATTGACTCGTAATGCAGAAATGCTCTATTTGAATTCACAACAATTAATAATAACGTTTGCGTGGAAAATCCTTTCCCGCGTAAGATATTGTAGAGATGTTTCGTACTGTTTTAGACACAAAGCTGTTCTCGAAAAGAATGTCAAGTATTCAGGGTTAACTGAAGTCGAGAACACGTGCAGAAACAATCCGGGACGAGAAATTTTTCGGAACCGATCGCAAGGCGATTCCTCTGTTTAACGCCAATATTTTTAGCGTATCATTTATTATCGTCGATCGTTTCCTTCTGCCTTCTGCAAATAAAATGCACTACCGCCCACGTTTAAATTCGTCGCGGACAAGGCTACCGTCCGCGCGTCTGTTTTATTTATAACGCTTAGCAATTTCGTATCCGCGAACTCGTAGGAATGTCTGGGTCTCCAGTCGTCTGAGATCCGTCCATGCAGGTCATTTTTTCTTCATAACATGTTGGTAAACATACATCAACGCGAAACTTTTTGCCAACTTCCGTTCATCTTCTCGTAGGGAATAAAAATTAAATTTTCTCGTTCATTCACTCAGTTCATTCACTCAAGTGGAAAATATAATGTTTAATATTTTTGGGCTTATCTGTATGAATAATATTACACAAATACTTTTCTACACGTAGATTAATTATAAAAAAGAAGAGAGAAAATAGAATTTAATCTATACAATATTTTTCGTTATTTATATAGAATTATGTATGCATAATTTTTTACATTTTACCTTTATGCGAATTGGATGTCGTTAAAATTAATAAGGACAATGTTTATATAAGAATACACGATATTCGCAAAAGTATTTATTTCAAATAGGTTTTCAAAGGCATAATCCGGTGCTTGATAATTACTTCATTTACTTGGTAAATAATTCATCGGTTTCTTAATCGTCATGCGGCTTAACGATTTATAGTTTGATTGTTTCTCCCTTTTCTCCATGTGTATTGTGCACGTCTTTATTGAAATGTTCTTAATGAAGTTTAAGAGAGAGAATTGGAGTGAGAATCGACCGATGGATTTAGTCGAGTAAAACAAACCCAATAGATTCCGGAATGAAGAAAGCCCATTATTGATCTAGCAGGAATCTCAATCTTCTACAAGTATTTCATTGCTGTCTCTTGAGATTCATTGCTATATTTTAAAAAAAGATTTAGCCTGATTTATTGACGTGTGGTTTCTCATAATCAAGAAAAATGTATTTTTATTACTATAATACATATATAAATTTTTGAAATTAGCGAGCTTAATGAGAAAACGAAGACAAGCTTGAATTTGCATTTGTAAGTAATATGCGAGATGGGAATTGCAAAATGAAATACGGCAACGAAAAATGAACGAGTTTGAAATGCTAATGAAACCGAAGAGATTCGGATGAACGTAAAGAAGGAAAATTTTGGTTACAAACGAAACATCAAACACGCGAAAACAATGCAAGAAGCGCTAAAAGTTGCTCCTTTATTCGACTATGCAAATACAAGATGGCTGTTGTAACGACAAGCCGCGAAAATTTCAGAAGTACTTCAATTAAGGCCGCGCGTATAACAATATACAAGGACGTTTGGAATAAAATCACAAGCGAGCAACTATGCATAATGGAGTATCGGAAAATCGATCCCGGACTATCCGCTGAACTTCGATTCGACACTTTATCTATTGTCTCATGGAGATAATTAACTAACGATATCCCAAATATGCGACAAATCCTTCCAAGCTTTTTATTACATACTATATCGTATATCATGAAAGCATCAGTTTCTAAAATTTAGGAATATTTGTCGTTTCTTTTGATTATTCTAACATTCTAAATACAAAAGATTTTATGAATTACTTCTACATACTTGATAATATAGTAACACATTGAATTATTTTAAGCACGTGAAAACGCGTTTGCTCAAGTTATAGCGAAAGCTATAATTTTACTACCGCATAATTTGCATATCAATAAATTACCAGAAACCATATTAAATTCCTGCGGGAGTTTTATATCGCTTTACGAGCTTTCCAGTGTATGGTATCTAGGCGACTTTACTTTTGCATAGCCATAACAAATTTCCCGTTCAACCTTCCGAAACGTTCTCTTCAAGGCCTCCTTCACGCATACAAACTATGCAAATACGAAAGGATTGTTATACATAAATATAAAAGCACATGACTTCATGGCTATATTAAACTATTCAAATGTGCAAAAAGTCATGTTTTAAATAATCACCGACTTATTTTGAAACAAAGATTATTGTCTTCTCGCGTGATTTTCTTTTTCTTCCATAATATATTTATCGTTGTGTCGTTTACGTAATAAATTGGAGTTGTGGTTGGTTGTCAGAATTTCAATAAATCGACGGAAATGTTGAAAACGTATCTCGTTTCGAGAAGAGATTCTTTCGATGACAAACGTATAGCTTTTCTGAAGCTAGCATTGGCGATTCTTCGCGGAATTTATTATAACATTTAATGATCTAGATTCATTGCATAATTTTTGCTGCTTTATTGAGCTCGAACAAATATTATCTACTATCACTTTTCTCTTTTTAATCTCTTTCATTAATTTTCTCAGGTTTCTTTTGACGAGTCAGCGACATTTGCGCGCTATCTTACATTTGCACGTTATCGCAACACGCATGATTGCGCACCATGAGATGGATATTTTCGCAAGAGGCGTTGCCTCGAAAGATTACTCTAGTCGAATTTTAATTCTTGCCTCGCGCTACTCTTCACGTTTCCGTTCGTACGATCGTGTAGCAAACCGGATAACATTGATTTACGGCGGTACGTGACGATGATACCTTCCAGAGTGCAAATGTTATTCTTTATTCCTCTTTCATTTAATTCATTCTACATTTCATGGATTTCTCAGTTTTAAGAAATTTAATAATTTTGTTTTAATTATGACCATATTTTTTGTAAGCTTGTTTATTGGAGATTGATAATAATTATGTTATTTATTTTATAGAAATAGCAATATAAAAAACATGGAAGAGAGTTGTGAGAAAAATCTTAAATTGAAACGTTATTTTCACGGGTATAGAAATCTGACGTAAGATTAAATGTTTTATTTCATTGAAATAAACGCGAATATACATCGAATCGATGCGACTGGAGAACGCATTTAGCAATATCTTCTGGAAAGGTTTTTCTTGCCGCTTTGCTTGAACACGCAATTGAGTTTACACGGCGTGCGGTTTATAACGCAAGTCGAGAAAGCCACGTATCGATCCGAGACTGGCGCATCGCGTCGTATCTTGCCTACTTTATGCGTAGAATATTATCCATCTCGCATAAGATGGATAATATTCTATAATCATCATTAGGATCGTATATCTCGATAGAGACATTTCGAGTGAAAGCTGATTTACCTAACATCCTTACGGAATATTCTTCCTCCCTGAGCCAACCGATCGGCGACGACGTCATTATGCAATGCGAGCAGCACCAATTGCGCATTCTATTTCCGTCAAATTCTGCATACACGCATTCATGGCGCAACTGGAGGCATTGTTGCTATCGCGTTACGTAAAGTCGGAGGGAGACGGGATTCCGACAATTTTAGCGATTTTGTTACGGTTCTATTCCAGATTCGTTTCAACAAAGCCGTTACTCGAGATTTTTCTTTACAACAAAATCAACGATAATGACGTCGTTGAAAATATATCCTATAATATATCAATATTATATCGTAATTATATATTTAATTAATTTTTTATTGGATGTAGTTTTTATATTTAAAATTTATTTAATTATTTAATTATTCTAATTTTTTCATTTTGTTAATTGTGTTCACGAGTGCGCGAAATTAGAGGGAGTATCGAAGAATACGCGGACGATTTGTCGTGAGATGCCGCATATAACGACAAGTCATGTTATTTGACAGCGTCACGTATTTGCTCATGCATGGCGCCGGGGCGACGCGCTTACCACTCCGCCATTTTTCCAGCGACCTTACTTTAATTACATTTGCCATTCATCGTCACTCGTACACTGCCAAGGTCTTTGAGCTCGTGTCTTCTTTCTCTCTAGCATCTCCTTCGCATATCCCTCTTTCGCCCTCGCCCTTTCTTTCTCGCTCTGCCTTGGCACGTTTTCAGGGCTAAAAAAAACGGAGCACCTAACGAAGAACGGAAAAAGAGAGAAAAATCAATTTATTATTCTGGTCCGGCCAAGCTTCGTCAGCATAAGTAACGAAGATATACTGTAACATTAAATATTCTTATGACGTAACGATGACAATATCATTCGCTGGATAAACATTGATGATGTAGCATTTATGTAGACAGATAAATTTGTGTAATGTCATATATAAATGTGTGACATAATCTTATATCTACTCATGTGCTGATTAAAAACGATTATATAATATAATATAATATCAACGATTCAATTTATCTATATGGATGATTCAAACCTACTTCATGGAACAACTTCAACGCAAGTCTAAATTTTAACATTATGAAAGAAGCGCAAAAGAGAAATTGTGAAGAGAGTTGTTGTAAAAGATAAATTATTTTATACAAAAAATACAAAAGAGAGTATACGTGTGAGAGATGAGAGAGGGTGATAACGGAAGGTATAACGAGAGGGAATCTTCTTCCCAGCGGAAGTCGAAAGTCAGCCTCCTTCCTCCTTTCTCTTCGGCGATCGGGCGCTTTTGGCAATCCGCCAACTTCTCGGTGATCCCACGATCACACACGCGCTTACCAGAATCACCGAGTATCCGGTCGTCGTCGTCATCAGGGTGGAAGGCGATCGAAACTTGTGCAGGAGGTTGCGATCGGCCCCGGGCATAATGGGAGAAAGCGGAATCGGGGTCGCCGCAATTATCTTTTATCGCGGCACGTTAACTGCAGAGTGCGTCAAAGTCAGCCGACAGGATTACTCCGTCCATCAAGAAAGAGATTAGCTCTTTCAAACCGCGAATTATAGGAGTATTCTATTGTTCCGCTTTTTAATTCGTTCTTCTTACATAAAAGTTATATTACGATGTATAAAGTCGGAAAAAATTCATTGAAAATGAGAGACTTTAATTGTCATAATTTCATCAAATCGGATATAAACAATATTAAGTTAAATAAAGCTTTGAGACATTATTTCTTTGTTAACTGAAAAAAAAATCAAATGCGAAGAACGAAAACTTAAAAAAAAATTAATTTGAAATATCATTTTTATATTTTTACAACAACACATATCTTTTTTCCAAAGAATTTCAGTTAGTTGAATTTTATGAATTTTATATTCTACTTTTTTAAAATATTAAATGCGCGAAGCTTATGAAGATTGCAGAGAGTCTCATGTGTCATACAACATCGTATGTCTGGGAAACGCATTTCCCACCACGAGCTCCGGCTTTAGAACAGCATTGCAGCTGCAACTGCAGTGTCGGACTTATTCACGCACTCGCGAGCGCTCGTATAAGGATGGTTGTTGCTTTTCTGGCTTTGTGTCTCGGTCGATTTTGTATCATATGTGTCGCACGAAGGCGTGAGTTGTGGTACTAAACGAGCGCGGATATTCTACAAGACGATTTAAGACTGACCCAGCTAGAATTAAAACTTGTCCAGCAAATTATATAGCGAATTTATCGCTATGCATAAATTACACAATGTTTATACTGATTGTCTACACTGATTTGTATATGTTCTTGCTTTAATTCTTTATTTTTAAAATAACACTCGCACAAACGAATGTAAATTTCTCTCGGTACGAACATATTTTGCCTTTTTTAAAAGACTTTATTAATAAAATTGTTAAAAAGTTATTTATTGTAAAATAATCTTATTATTTAAATAAAATATAATTTTAATATTACATTTTTTCAAATATATGTTCTTTTTGTGTTGCAGGTATGTATCATCAAGTATCTTCATTTGATTTTTTTCTGTGGGGCGATGGTGATTTGAATCGTGAGTAAATCACATTGTACTATTTTATGTACATAATTGAACTTTACAAAATTACAAATATTTATATAGTTTTATATTGTTTGAACAAAAAGTTTGATTTTTAAGAGTAGAATATTTAACATATATTTTCTTATTTCTCTTTTCAAGAGTATCCCATCAAATTTTTGTTGAATATATGTTATCTTAATTAAAATGACTCGCGACACTGGTAAATTGTTACAATATATGTAGACATCATATATGTAAGTAGAACATATATATTTTTGAGTATAGCATATATATTTTTTGTTATCTCAAATTGATAATCTTGACTTGGCGGATAGTTTTAAAGTCGATTTGTCGCACTGATAAACATACGATTTATCTTCTCTCGAGAAGTATAAGAAGACCAGCTTTTCCAATCTTCGCCGCTTTTGTTCATCATTCTCGCTAGATTAAGAGAAGCACTACGTTACCTTGATTTCACTCGCAGGATGAATTTAATTTATGTCTGTAATCTGAGGTTGTGTACGCGACAAGACGCGAAAAATTTCGCCTCTCTCGCATAGTTTGTTAAATTATGAAGGAACGAGAAACACCTCTCGTGGCGTTTTCGTCGAGGCGAAACTAGAATGCAACTGAGAAACAGTGAATTTAACTGCGCGCTTGGCAATAAAAGCGGAAAGAGATTGCCCTCGCAACATTGAAAATTTCACGCGTAACCGCGTCAATTTTATCGGCTTTATAGAGATACTAACAATGAATTTTTTGAGTTTTACGTTACTCGATTCTATGTCTATTTTCAGAAAATACCCGATCAGAGACTTGCCTAGCAATATTTAATAAACTATAGCAATATAAATATATCAGTATGCAAATCTTTTTTTTTACTTCTCAGAAAATTGAACTGTTAAATTTTAACTAAGGCAGATGTGTTAGGAAGTACTTATATTTTTTGTTAAATTATATGTTTTATGAAATTATCATTTTTCATAGAGAATTTGTACATATTACATTAATCTTCTTTTTACAATTTATTTCTGATGGGAAAAAGTGAAAAGGAATAATTCATATCTCAAAATTATATGAAAAAAAAGAATGTTTTATAATATTAAAAATATATGCAATATATAACAATTGTTATTTTTATAGTAAGTATTTATGCAGTATAAAGTTTAAAAAAGTTTATTATATAATTTATTTTACGATGATATTTTAATTAAATTAATATTACATATAAACTACATTGAAATGTGCAGTTGTTAATATACTTTATGAGCAGTCACTGCACGAAATGTAAATTCACATTTTGATTGCGATATTTATTAATCTCATTTGATGACAAAGTTCCTCTTTCACAAAGTTCCGAAATGTTCTTTTGCCTCGAGCACTTCTTGAGGAACATGTTCTTGGATCAAGTATGTCACACTTTCGAAAGTGCAGTTAACGTTGGCCAGGAACGAGTAATTGATTTAAAAGTTCAGATTTCTTGCGTAATCTGATCGTATCTGCGATATCTTACGTAAATAATAATTTCCTAAAAATACATTGATTAGAAGAATATATGTATAATTCCCATTTTATAAAAATATCTATGCATCTACATATCCGAATATTTTTCGTTTTCTCGTTTGAGAAAAATCGATTAAATTACAATTTAATGTCTCTACTTTAATTGTTAAAATTGGATACTAATTGTTAAAATACTGCGCAGTCAATAATAATTTTTCATGAAATTTTTGTTTTGATTAAACATTTATGCGCATAAATATAGATTAGGAAAATTTGTATAATGTGCATTAAACACAAATTAAAATAATGGCAAATGAAATATTATTTATACATATTTTAATAATTAACACTATGTTTAAAACATTCAGTCTACAATAAAATATGAGCCAATATCAATCCCATTAAGCTACTTTACGAGCCGAATCAGAGAGATTTATAGTATACTTATCCACGTAGTGCATGCGCGTGTTTTAAATGTAAATTGCTCAATAAGAAGGATTAATTGATAGTGACGACAAATGAGACATGACGAGGGAATCGTAATTTCTACCTTTTACCGAAAGCAATTTAGATAATTGCAGCGTTTACATTGTTTGTTCAAAAAGAGTTACCGCATTGTCTATACCAAAATTTTATTCCGCGGCTATTCAAGTAATTAAATTCACGGACCGTTGCATTAAATTTAATTAATTAATCTACCATACACACTCGAAGGAGTGCGCAACGCGGTCGAAGCTACAGTTCGCTATTCGAAATACGAAGCTTAATTGTAGTGGAGTTCTCTGCGAGTTTCGACATAGTCATTAATCAAAACGTTCGGTCGTCAACTATACGAAATTCGTAGCGTCGCATCGCGTCGTTCGAAACATAATTTTTTTATGCTACACACTGCAAAATGCTTCTTCTCAATATACAAGATTGAATTAAACTTCATATTTTTCGTTCTGCGAAAAGTTAGTTTTATCCGTAGTAATTAGTAACTTTTTAAATTCATTTATGAACAAACATGCGATAACGTTCACTCTGAAAATGTATACATTATGTGCGTATAGATTTATGTGTGAATAAAATTGTTATACACAATTTTTTATCTCTATTCATTTCGGTTGTAGTTGATAGAAAATATCAAATTTCAAGATTTATATCATATGATGCCTGTAATGTCAATTTCGATTACTAATATACTGCTCGACTGAATAGAAGTTCATTAGAGAATATTTTTTTCAGCTTATTAAGTATATTAATAAATCGAATATTATTTCTTTCAGCGATGTTGATAATTTTGATATAATATGTTTTTATATTACAATGAAATGCACATAGAAAATAGATTACTTGAATGTGCAATAAATACAAACGAGTCGTAATTTTCGATCTTTTCAGTAGCAATTGCGATATCTTTGTTTCTATTTGATTTGTCGCAAATATGATTCTGTACAATTTTCATAAAAATTATTAGACTTTTAAAATCTACATACATATGTGTATTATGATATAAAAGAGACAGGAATAGACATATAAGAATAAGGAATAAGAGTGAGAATTGCGTTATAAAAATGATAAAACCTTGGATAAAACGCATAAAAAATTTTGAAAAATCGCATTAGTATGACTTCAAAGACAAAAACCTTCATATGCTGTATCATTTATAATCCTCGCGAAAGGTCACAAGTCGTTATTATAATTATAGCACAAGACTTTGTAAAGCATTCCACTTGCGCTTCAACGACCAGAAATCGATCGATTCACATCCCACGTGACAGATTTTATATATGATTATTTAAAAATATATAAATTGCGGTTTACGTTTTCTGATTTTTTTAATATATATAAATAAATGATTAAACAAAAACTTGTCGATCTTACAATTAATAACATGTGAAATAAGAGCGCATTGCATTGGTTGAAAAGCAGTGTAGAGTTGTGTTAAACCTGTACCTTTTTTATATTTATAACGCATCACATCCTGGAGATGGTAAAAAGAGCTTTTCACGAACGCTTCGTTTAACTTTTCATGAGCACGTTAAACCGGAAGCTTGCGCTTATTTATGGTGTGCGCGATCCTATTAATACGTGAATACATGCAACAGTCACGACAAAGTATACCGCAGAAATGGCAGTAGTTCACCTTTCCTATTTTAGACTGCGCACAAATCTTACTTAAATGCAGTCATTAATTAACGTGATATTAAATAAATGAATTCACATATTAATTATACTCATATCTTTATACAACATACATCAAAGTCGAAGTGTTTAAACACATATTTATTTATGTTAAACAATAATTATCTTAAATTTTAATATTTTTTTTATATTTAATCTTAAAATCTTCAAGCTTACTAAAATTTTGCAAAACTAGCAGAAATATATAATAGATATTATTATAATAACCATGCTTTTTTATTTCATTGTAATTTGTTTTAACCGTCCAAAAACCGCTTCTCTTTGGTTCGCTCGAGAAATAATAGATTCAGTTCCAGTTTTTTGCCCTCTTTTCAAAAATTACAAACTCCACGTTTCTTTCCTCTCATTGTCCCACTTACATATAGAAAAGATATGATCGTTACACGTTTGTTCTGCGCAAGATCGCCGCGATCATCGTACACTATCCTTACGTATAAATGCGTGCTATTCCTACAATCACGTGTTGAGAAAGCTCGCGTGACCTACGCATAGAGATATATACATTGCTGCACGCACATTGTGTACGCCAACGTAAACGCATTACCGACGCACTAATATATGTACTATATATACCGCGTGTACACGCGCGAGCGTAATCCCACGAGGCGGCGAATAACGGTGTTACTCGTACGAGAGCGTCCACACACACAAGAGAGAGAGAGAGAAAGCTAGATAGATAGAGAGAAGGAGAGAGAAGAGGCTTTATTAAGCGGTCGAGCGAGTAGAGGGCGAGTGGCCGCAGAGCGGAATCCAGTCGTCTCTGCGGTGTCGTCGGACTCGAATATGGACGAGTGCTACATTATACAATAAGCAATGTTTTGCGCGCGCGATATCAGATATTGTTTGCTTTCGTCAGCATAACACTATCACGGATGGCTTTCAGACAACTCGCAATAGTACGAAGAATGATAATCAGTCGTCATGGTGGTTTCTTAAAAATATATTTTTTTTATATTTGCTTTAGTATCTTGGGTGGTGGAATTATTATTTATTAACTCGTGATAAAAATGAAAAGGTATCGATATTTAAAATAAGTTAGTTTACGATGCATTTTGCTTTGTTTCACGGTTTAATTTTTTTCCTTTTGATACTGGAAGTATTTCTTCAGACAAGATTCCGTATTAATTTTCTGAAAGAGAGTATAGCATTTTTGTAAAGTATTTTTTTTAATAATAAAAAGACTTGTACTTCCTATTACATATATTAAATTTTTTTCTTGAATAAAAAAAGGTAGAGATGTGTGGATCATGATTAAATTTAATCATTGCCGAAATATTTCATTTAAATAATGACCGATTTTACTCCACGTGTTAACAATTAGATTTTATGATCGTCGGTGACGTGTATAGATTCATAAGATGGACTTGTTCGATATAAGTGAGTCGAAAATAATACAAGTCATTGTCTTTATTCTTTTGCGTATAGAATTGAAAATTTATTCATCGTCAAAATAATTATTTGCATATTTATTTTACTCGCGTGCAAAGGATGATCTTGAAAAAAATGGTATTGTTTCTGATATGTATTTCTTCACTATCGCACATGTACTGTGATTGCTATGTTTAATTTAATCGTGTTAATGTAATTAACGTGTATTTATGAATAATTTTGTGATGATTTAACACAAAATGTTTCGATAGAAATTATTATAATATTTATTGTACAGAAAATTTTGCGAAGAATAACACTGTAAAGTGTACTGTAAAGTGAATGAGAAATATGCATTTCTGGCAACGTGCGTTACATTTGGCAAGTACCGTTGGAACTGTAATAGAAATGTATGTAATAGAAATATAATAGATGAACTTGCATCTCTCTGCCAAATTTCATTAGATCCAATATCGCGGTCATTAGCACATCCATTCATTATCATTTCCATCATTATCATTCTCTATATTACGCAGCTTTAGTTTTGCTATTTGCCATGAACTAAGTATTATCTTAAATATCGGATTGAATTGTGAGATCAAATTATTGTTCCGAAAAAAAGGGAAAGAGGAAGAAACTGGAGCTTCGAATAAATTTTTGATTCTTGGCCAGAAACTTTTAAGTTGACATGTTTATAGAATTGTAGCAATAAATATTCGGAGATATTATTTATGATTTGACATTCTTAACAATTTTGCCGCTGGTGAAGAAACTTGCGATAGTATAATAGTATGTTAATATTATAAAGTGGAAATGTGATAGAGCTATATTTTTATGTGAACACTTTAATAAACATTACAGATATATGTTTCAGATATCTTGGTAATACAGAAAAGCGTAAAATATAAGAATATGAGAGTATTTCCGCGACTGCCTCAATTTATCGATATTACGACAAAAATTTATAGATATATTTACAGCAACGAATTACGAAAACGTTGAGAGAATAAAATCTATATTGGCTGTCATCCTGACACGTTTACGATTAGATCGTTTTTCGGCGAGATATAAGCTTTTGCTGCAAGCGCAGAATGCTTGTATAGAGCTTTACGCGCGCAATCAACTCTTTGCGTTATACAGAGAACGAGCGAGACGGACAGCATGGATGGGTGTCGGCGCTTTTGAGGTTTTTTATTCGCCCATCCATGGTGCATTCACCGCTCTGCGAAAACTACTTTTCCGTCTGCGTTTTATCGAATTTTAGAATACGCCGTGAATTCTCAATATCGAGAATTTTTCGATTATTGTGATAACGCTGTTTTGTCTGTTTTGAGATTTAATATTATTGTGACATTTTATAATTATGATTGTAATATGTTATAACTGAATATTTGTGTGTATTTTTTATAAATGATATATCTCGACCATCTCAAAGTATAATAATAATAATAATCAAAAAATATATTGCAGTTTTACTCGTTTTTTAAAATTTAAATTACAGTTATGAATATATATATAATATATTGAAACAATAGTAGTTTTTTATTAATACCATTAATTTTTCTCAGAAGATTATTATTTTTATCTTTTTCAATAATAAGCTTGAATTTTCACATGTAATAATATTTCTTTTATATAATTCACATATTAATATAATACTTTATATAAATATTGACATTTTCTCGAATTTATCTTCCGATAATAATGGAGGATATCCGTTCATTTAGAAAAAATTAACAAATTCAAATAGAATGAACATGTAAAAAAGCGCAGTCGATTAACATTTCGACGATATTTATTGCACGTTTCTTTGATTCTGTCTTGAAAAAATTACGGAAAACAGAGATGTTTCGTCAATTTTTGCGAGATAATTTTAGATTCGATTAATGCATAACTAGATTTTGGTAATTACAGAATACTCCATCCGTGAATATCAGAACCGAGATTATTTTTAGATTGTTTCAGGTTAATGCCCACATTTTAATTAAATTATTTACATTGCATTGCACGTGACTTCTCTCTCGCGTTTACAAATTACGTGTATCATTATTTTACAAAAACGTTTAAAAATGTTAGAATTTCTCGGAATGCATTTAACAGAGAGAACGTTTCCAGAATTTGTTACGAATCTAGCGCAATTAATAAGTGATGTAATTTATCTGTATAAAGTAACTGTTAAAGTGCATCTTTAATTGACTTGCCGGTTACATTTTTTTGATCTGCTATAATTAATTGAATGTATGATGTCGACTGCGCAAACTCGTGACGGTTGAGTACGCATCGCTGATTATTGCACCCGAAATTGATACAATTTTAGAAATTTTAGCTGCGTTTAACAGGCGTACGTGCGTTCCGCATATACTCTATTCTTAGTTTCGTTTCCGAGAGAAGTCTCACTGTAATTGCATTTGAATTTACGACGACAAGCGCGTCTTCGGGTTTGTACCGAATCTCCAGATTGTAATCGAAGAAAGCCGTCTTTCCCGAGAGAAGAGAAAGGAGACCCGCCTTTACTTTCCGTCTTCTCATCCGTGTTGAATCGCGGCTGAATGACTTTTGTCTTATTGCTTCTAATTGGCTTTGATGTCAAACGCGACTAATTAAAGTTTCCAATTGCTCGCTGAACTATTATTGTCACAGAGCTCGATAAAACAAATAGTTGACGACTAAATGGGCTAGCAAAATTGAAACCGCGGGAAACGAGAATGTACCTGTGTTTTTGACATCCATTCATTTCTTTGTTTAAAAAAGTGAAACATGAAATTAACTAAAAATTTTTAAGAGTTTATCACGCATTAAATCATCTATTAATATTTGAAGCTTAATTTTACATGTATCCATTTTCTTCTCAATCATTTGAATCTTATGCGAGTATCACAGTTTTCAGACATTCTATGTAATATATCAAAATTTTTATTGTTTATAAAAAGAGAGAATATATATCTGTGTAGTAAAAGCAACCAATAGATATTGTTTAATGAAATATACATATATAAAGTTGTTAATTTATATAATCAGAGTCGTGTGAGATTTTTGACAAAGCTGATCGTAAAAGGACATGGACGATGCTGTTAGGGATTAACGAGCATTTAACCCTTGTGTGAAGAGGCGAATAATAGAGACCCGAAACGAGACTCTCCGCTCTCTCGTTTCGTAACTCTCTCTCGATCAGGGGGGACGAGGGTATTCTGACAACGATGGGCATTGCCTTTATGGTTTCTGATGCTTTGTAGCGCGAAATTCTGTCTGCTATCGAGCGTGGTTTTGAATTTAGCGATTCTGTCGTATTGTGATTCCGTCTGCTCTTGAACCGTAAACCCGTGCCAGATCGGCGTCGATTTAACACTTAAATGACACGGGTCTATACGGTAACTGCAAATTCTCTGTCGTTTTCTTAATTGTATCTTTAGTATTGTATCTTTGTCGTAAAAGTAAATACATTAATATTATTTAGTTATTTTAATCTTTTATTGTGATTATTTTTTTATAATATTATTTAATTATTTTAATCTTTTATTGTGATTATTTTTTTATATAAAATTATAGAATTAATATATTAATTTATAATATTAATTCTATAATTTTCGTCAAATACTATATTTATTGAAATAAATTATGATAGTATATTGTAGCGAAAAACATAAAATGTAGAAAGTAGCAAAGCACAAGCTAATTATTTCTCGCGTATGCTGGTTAAACACAAAGTGTGTGTTGTAAGTTGTCGCGCATAAATGATCGTGTTCAGACACCTGACAAGCTTCTGGTCAGTGCGGCAGAAATGTATCCGGAGTTTCAAGTTGGCAACCAGTGGCCAGGTAATTGGAGAACGGAAAACAAAGTGGTATCACCATGGCAACACCCCAGCATCCCTTGACGGCAGGGATGCCGCCACTGCCGCCGCCGTCGTCGCTATCATCATCCCCGTACCCAGGGCAACGTGCCCTCGCCGCTACAACCCTTATTTCATCTGTGCACTTTTCTGCCCGTCACTTGCACTTGTACGTCGCTTAGAATAGGTATACCGTGCGTAAGGAAACCGCGCGCGCAGGTCTTTATTATTCCGTTAGCTATGATTTATGGCGCGGAAGGATGCAGAAGCGGCTATATAACACCGTAACAGTGCGATATCGTAACACGCGGCACAACATTGTTGTGACGAGTAACAAATCGCCCGGCGTCTTTCACATTATCGTTACGAGACGCAACGCGTATCTCCTCGACGCATCTTCCGTACGCTTCGCGCCGTGCGAATATTCTCGTTAGTATGCAGCGAGACTAATGTGAACTGGCAATTTCTCGTGTGCATCGTGCAATGTATATGTGCATACGATACGTCGATAATAGTTGGTCGGAATTATGCATAGTTTCGCGTGGCACAGACTTTTTAGCTTTTATTCTTATTAAATTAATATGCGTAATAAATAACTTGTATCAAGTGCAAATGAGAAATCGAGTGCATTATGATGTGATTAGAATTTTTTCATCTTTTTCAGAGAAAAGATAGAGAATATATTTAAGAAATCTTTTTCTCCTATTTCTCTGTTTAATCGCCGAACTATAACTCGGGTCAACCGATTGTGGAATTGTTCGGCACGGTTCAAGACTCGCCGACAATGACGCGTGTCTATTATTGCGTCGGATGCGCCTGTTGCATCGAAGCAATAGCAGCAATATCGAGTTCTAGCGCCTGGTCGAACGACATTCGAGTTCATTTGTCCGGTCGCCGCAAATCAATTAGGCCACGTATTATGCTCACTTTCCTCTTTGGATTGCTTCAGTGGTGCCTAATAATTAATTTTCTCTCTGTTCGTGCGAACGATTCGTCAGCGTGTAAGTTCCATGTCGAGTTTCACTCATCCGGAAGAATCGCTATTAATGTTTGCCAAGTAAGAGCTCGCGTCTTTTATCTACTTTATCATGATGAAAGGCAGCCGATTAATGGCTGAATCCACATATCTTCTGGACATAGTCGGTTTTATGTCGGCATTAACTTGATCCATAAATTATAACATGCATGATATGATATGTCCCGTAAATTGTATAATTGATGATTAAGTATAAAGCATGAATAAGTATAATATAATTTTAAAATAATGATATCATTATCCATATATCTCTAATGTCTCTATAATTGTAACTTTTTTTTACAATCTTTTTTTATAGGTCTTAATTATTATAAAAAGGAGAATTAGCAGAATATAAACACTTTAATTCAATATAATAATTCTTGTAGAATTATCTGTATATTTTTTTATAAATAATATTAGTTATATATTTAATATTAATTGATTTTTATAATATTATTCCAATTGTATTCTCGATTGTAAATTAGGTCGATTAATTCGCTTATTGAAATTATTATTATGACTTGGTTCAATAATATTTAATATGTATTTTATGCACGATTAATGATTTACGCGATAACTAGTAATTATCGGTCATTGAAACTCCAGGTTAGTAAATATCAATTCATGTCGAGTTTTCGCTAAATCCTTTTTATACAATTTTTGTCATTGACCTCTGATTAAATAACCTAAGCATCTATTCATACGTCTTACTTTATATGCGCATTAATTAGAAGCTTTATTATGCTTTATTGCACTCTAATTGGAAGTTATAAAATCTGTTGTGGACATGTCAGTCACCTTTGCGTACAATAATTCTGCGAGTAATTTATTATTGATCAACGATATTCCAATGATACTGACTTTTTTTTAATGCAGTTTCTCCTAGAGATTAATTGGATTAATTTGCAGCCATTTTGTAATGAGAATTAACTTAAATGAGAGTTATCCAATTATCTATTCATTATTATAAGCTATTAAAACTTCATTTAAAGACAGAGTTTAATTTTTAATTATAATGCAAACTTTGTAATTAATGAAACATTATATAATTTACGTAATTTAAATTTTATTCTAATTTTTATTGACATAATTTAATAATTTTTTGTCGCTGCAATTTGCGCGTTCCTTTTTTTCCATTATATATTTTAATTATACAATACATTGCTAATAACATAATTGCGTGAATTAAAAGATTGCATCAAGATCGATTTATATCTTTCCTCTTATTGTTAGCGAGAGTATAATTCTCGTCTAAGATGTTACACATTTTCGAACAATGGTGAATACGGTCTATTGCGTTAATATTGCTATTGTCTGCAGATATAGTGCAATAACTCTCGACGGTTTTCGACACGCGTGAATAGGCCTCCAGGAACAGCGGAAGTGTTTTGTGGCGTCAATTATTCCACTTTAGCATCGAAGCCGATATACTCTTTCTCTTCCTTTCGTGAGATAAATGGGAAAGTCTTTGCGGGAGATAAAGCAGAACTTATTGCACGTGTTTCACTTAAAGAGTAGAATTTCGTCTATCTGATTTAGGAAGTGCAATCATTATCATATATTACTAGAATGTTAGATCAAAAATGTAACTAAAATAGCATTTAACTTTTTTACAGTAACTTTGCAATAAAAAATAAGCAATACGTTTAAGATTATAAAACTATATTTTAATTTATTTTCTAATCTACTTTGTATTTCTCACGTATTTATTAAAATGTCGCAATTATTGTGCTCGTTTTTTGGAATTGATTTTATTAATAATAATCAAGCACGCAACATTTCTCCAAATTTATTACGCATTGTCATATCGTAGAACTACTCTTTAGCTGCGATGTTTATTTTAATACAACTTCTCGACTATCGCGGAAGAATTAATGATTCGGTGAATAATTAAGTTAGATTTGTTCCATGTCGCACTCCGAAAGTCGCTCTCTTCAAAAGAACGATTTGCCCTCCCTCAAGAATGTTCCAAGAATCCCGAAGGGGTGCTTAAGGCTGCCGTAATGGGCCGCTTCTACCTTACGCCCGCAAAACTGCCCTACCGCACGTTATCGGCCATTATTCCCCACGGGGGTGTTTCTCAGAATCGCCGTTCGACAGCGTTCAACCGTGCACGACGCACTTTTCTTCCGTCACATTTCACCCTCGTCGCACTTTTTCTCGAGTTATACGCGGGGCTTTTGCATTATGCATCGTAAGATGGGTGACGACGCGGGCAGGGGCAACATGGGTTGTTTATGGCTGCGCTTATGGGAGAATTTCTCTTTTCCTTTGCGATAGTCTAGATATTTTCTTTACGAAGTAGATTTTAAAGTAGATTTTATTGACATTTTTTCGGCAATACTAATATTCGGATATAAGTAAAATACTAATTAAAATTTGGGTGGAAAATAATTTTTCTTAATTAAATCCATTTTTTCATAGCTCATAAATAAGTAAAGCAATTGTTGCAAATATTTTTTTTTTAATATGTTGGAATATTTCATCAGCGTTTATTAAAATAACAGATTTTTATTAATTAGTTTCTACAATTTTTATTAGAATTGAATTATTCGAAGCGTATCAGATTTTTCTTGCAATATGCGATTGTGTTTTGATTTTTTATTTGATAAATTGCACAGATTACTATATGTATTACAGTTCTTCCTGTTTGCTGCGACGATTGTGCTCGTGCGGAAAAGCGTCTTGAGACGCAAGAGGGCAGTAACTACTGTATTATGTACTAAGGGCGCTGCAAACAGAGGAAGATAGTAGATGTCCGATAAGCGCAGGTTGAAAGGGCGTATTCAGAGAACGGTCTTTTAAAACGGATTCTCTTTTCTCGACCATAGTGCGATAAGGATATCGTCGAAAGCAAGACGAATGCCGTGCTTCTAAATATAGAATTTAGTTTTACTCGGTTAATTTTATTTTATCTCTAATTAGATGTATTTGTTCATTTTTGCGAGTTTTGTTTTTAGTAGTAAAGAATCATTGTCAAAACGTGAATTCAATTTATCTTGGTCGCGTCTATCTATAAATAATTAAAAAGATTGCTTTTAAGAATTTTGCTTACATAATTATTAGCTTATATAAACTTTTGACAATGTTGTTAAATTTCGACTGTTATTTGTCTTATAAATTTTTCCTAATATTCGATACATCTCTCGTGGATATGAAATACCGATATTTATTTGTTGTATCATTAGCATTTGTTTTCATTAGCATCTGATTATTTGTTGCAATATTGATTTTACAAACGTACATTTGACGCGAGTGATCAGTTTGCAATGGATTTTGGCATCAATATATCTCTTGTTTTTACTTTCTGTCGGCTAAAATTGCTATGACACATTTCGCTTTCTGCTTCGGCGTGATTGGGTAAACGTTACGGAACAACGCGATGAAAAATTCGCTAAATTATCTATGGGGTGCCGTGTTGTCGAGTATTGATTTTATGTTGATATGAGTTGTGCTGCTGTCTGGCAATAAAACCAACTGGAAAATAGAAAGAAGATGGATTAAAAATGAAATGTTTTTTTCTTGTATAAGGATTTGTACGGATTGAAGTATTATATTCAAAAATACTTTAATAATATTTGGTTATTTTTCTTTATTACTGAAATATAAATTAATACATAAAATTATTTAATCTTTGTTAAAACTTTTGTTGATTTAAATAATTTTAAATCTATTTATTTCTTTATATAAATTCTCGTATATTAATCAATATATTTGAAAAGAACAAAAGCGTATTATTGTATTATATAAAATCATTGTGTATTCAATAATCAGATTGTTTATAACGTGATTGTTATACTTAAAAATGTGTTTTATTCACACAATGCTTTTGTCGTATATTATTATATTACAGTTTTGCTGACATTTATTTTGACAGTACAATTTGTGCATCGTTATGAAAATTTAATTCTGTTGATTTAATACAATATATTTGTAAGATGCGAAAGAGAGATGAAAATGGGAGATTGCATTTCTTATCATCGAAAAAATTGCATAAAAATTGAGCGGAAATGTTAGACACAATTTGGCACCTGAAAAAATATGTTCCTATGAAACTTTTTATATGTCGATTTATTCCACTTCACGCATTGTAGAAATAGTTATGCAATTTTTGAATAGTATGCAAATATAATGTTACATAAAAATATATTTGTTATATTTAATAAATGTGTGTTTTGCCAATTTAATATCAATCTTTCATTTGCAATAAAAATTATAACCGAATATTTGAATAGAGTGCAAAAAATTATAAAATGCAAAAGATTATAATGATTTTTCTTTTAATTTAGATAATTTTATATTACCATTTGCGGCGAAATTGTATCTTTTGCAAAAAAATACATCTCTATTTGTTTATAAACAACGTTATCACTCGAGCATTTTATTGATTGATAAAATTTTTTTATTTTGAAGAAACATTTTTTAATTAAACTTGAAGAAGTATGTTTTAATTTCTGAACTGTAATATGTAAAATATGTAGCATAGATTTGAAAAAGAATCATGATTTTTCATATTGAATAAACTACTGGATCAATGGTCGTTTATTCGTTTCCACCCTTACGGGCGCCGATAAAAGGGTTGATGAGAAACCTAGCATCCCTAGTCGGTAAACGTGGATAACACAGGCAGCTACATACTATCGAGAAAACGGAAAATCTAGATAACATATCCCAGGTTGATACTCTTGCATCACGTGGATAAGATTAGTTTGTACCATGTGCAAATAATCATCAATTTGCAAATTTACACTTATTTAAATATCCATTCTCGACGAACATATACTTGTTGCACAGAATTAATAATTTTAATATCATGACTTTGTGAGAATAATTATCATTTTTAATGTTAAAAAATGATATATGATATAAAAGGGCTTTTTTATTAATATTCTGGCTAAATGACTAAGTGGCATAATGTGAAAAATTCAATTTGTTCTATCACGATGATTTATACGTGAATCCGAGTATTTCTGTCGTGTATAGAAAAGTACACTTTATATTAACGTAAACTTTTTTTTGTTGTAGCAAAAAAACAAAATGGTGCTGCTTTGCGGACAAACAGTTTGGGTTCGGGTGCGAGGACGCCGCCTTTGGAGAGAAAAAGTAAATTTTCGGCACTCGGTAGACTCTTCAAACCCTGGAAATGGAAGCGGAAAAAGAAATCGGATAAATTTGAAGCCGCTTCGTTATGTGAGTATAAGTGTGCTTACGGTACAAATAATTTAACATAAATTTAATTTAACGTTTGCAGTTGAAATGGTACTTAAATCGGCAGCGTTTTATACTGTAATAGAGAGAATTTAACAATGAATTATAGCGTCGTGTTCCTTTTATACTGGACATTATTATGTCACAGAAAATATGTCTGCGTTTTAAAACAATAAATGTTATTTTACTTTAATACACGTTTAAATAAAATTTGAACACGACGGAACGCACATTAATTCAAAACATTTTAATCGTCTCTTCTAGAATTACACGCCGTTTTAAACATTTATCGCGCCCGATATCATGTTGCGAAAATAATCATGCCATTCAAACTGCGTGTCATACAGATAACAGAGCAAACAGACGTATAATGACGTTCGCATTCGTTCTCTTTACCTTTGTTAATAGCGCTCGAGAGAAAAATCTCGGTACGTGCCAGCAGAGATGAGTTGGTGCAGAAAGGGATATTGCTGCCCGTGATACGATCGACATCGTTTCCTGAAAATGGTGAGCCTCTTTTCTTTATATAAATATAATAATTTATTGCCTACTATAATTTATTTTATTTTTCGATTTTTCATATCAGTCTTTTGTAGATTTAACTGGGAATTTTCTTAATACAAATTATTTTTAGATAAATCATTATTTCGTGTTTTCTATGACAATTTTGCTTTTTAAATGTACCTTAAGTTCTATCATTTTTTTATCATCTTTTTTCTTGATCATTTTTCTCATTGTATGAAACTTGAAAATTTGCGAATATTGAAATTTGCACGCGCAGCAGACAGACATTTCCGTTTATCTGGCGCGTCAAAAACAGCATCCGCCCTTTCGACAGACTGGACAGGAAACGAGAAACAGACTGCACAGGGTGTCGGCAACTTGCCACCCAGTAGATCGTAATTGCGTTTTGCAGTCGTTACGATGATAGACATGAACTCAATTTCCGCAGTCGCGACTAATTACATCGCGTCAAAATGACGCGATTAATTGCCAAGCCGAGTTCAAAGTCCGAGAATTATGTTTCTTAAAATAATAATTTCTTATCATTGTCGCGACATAAATAGTAGCATGTATTCGTTGGCGTTATCGCGATACGATAACAGTGCGATCTTTCTTATCGACGTTGTGCGAGAAGTTCCGAGTTGTTTCGCGTTTCGTTCGACGTGGAGCTAGTTGGTTAATATTGGTGAGATTACATTTTTTTAAGTACGCGCACATTTGTGACACAGTGGTTAATTTACATAAAGTTTTGAGAAATATTTCCAATTCTGATAGAAAATTAAAGTAAGTATTTTATAAGTATCTATTTTGCATTTTATTAAACAATGTTTGAAGAGACAGGACTAATTAGCGTCGAGAAAGTAGATTTCAAAACGCTTCTTTAATTCTTCTCGCCGTTCAAGGACTGTGAAACTTCTCGAGTGATTAATAAATGTGTTTCCTCGGTACTTGACACATAACAATAGTTATATCCCTCGTTAAGGAAACCTTGAGTTCTATTGATTCCGAAACTATTCCGTCATTAGTCATATCCTTATCCGAACAATCCAAACTTTATGATGCAAATTTTGCGAGGGAGAGAGAGAAAGATAAAAAAGAGTACGTAGCATCTATCTTTTATCCTTTGTAATTAAAGTATCTCGCTTAGTTTCGTCAGATTATCGTGAAAAGTTGCGAAACTTGTTGGCAGTAATAACGTAAAACTATTTATCAACGTACGTCATCCCGATGGTTACTACGAGAGAGATACGTTTATTGAAATTAACCGTTTATTGAAATTAATAACGTAAAATCGATGGAGACTTGGGAAAGCGAGGATTTAAGCGAAGAAAAATTTAACGAAAAATATCGTGTAGAAATAAAAAATACCAACGATATCAAATGTCAGTGTGATATATGGAAAGCTCAACGTCTCATTATCACTCGATATATATCTGCATCAAATATCAATGTTTCGAAATATTAATACGAAAAATTTTTTATATATAAATATGTATTTTATTTGATTAATTATTTGCTTCATTAATAAGTATAAATATAAAAATTTTGCTAAGATATATATACATATATATATATTTTTTCGTAATTTTATTTTTATTGTGTTTTTTTTCTCTTCTATACATTGTTACTTTTATATTTTCAAATATGTATTATTTTCATATAAAAAAATTTATACATATATATATATATTATCCATATAATATAGATTTCAATATTTGTTACATATAATATAGATTTTAATATTTGTTTTTTATTGATACTGAAATTGATAAAGCTCTAAAATTATAAGAGCGGTAGATTATGTTGGATTTATATGTTTTCCTTTATGTATGTGTATAATAAACTAATATATTGTAATTCTTTTTGCGGTGAACTAAATTAACGCAACACGACTAACGTCGATAATTGTTACTGACAATTGTTACGCTTTAGGCACTGATTTCCTGTTTTCAAATTCTAACATGGAATGAAATTTCGACTACACCGAGAACCTCTTGACCTTTGAAATTCTATCTAGGTCGATGTCCAGATTCTCCTACGTTGAATTAAATTCAATCCTTCTATAAATCCGATCCATCTATCCTTTGCATGCTTTGCGTATATATTTCGTTTTTTTTTTTATATCTTATCTCGCAACTAACATTACACCCTTATCGAAGAATAAAATTTCAAACATGTTTTAGGCACTGATTAATAAAGCTTAGCGTCTTTGCTTTTTCACCCTAAATATGTAACGAAATTTGCCATGCAAATTTCTAATTGCTTTGGAAATTGATTCGTTCCTGGACGTTTGCGAATTAATTATGCTCGAGTGTTCGCCAGCATTCCTAAAAACGATGTTCCGCTCAAGAACCTCGTCTATCCGAATGAATTAATATTCAAGATCGAACCTTCTCTCATTGCAGAAACGATAAATGAGTCGACGGACACGCAAAAACCGCCGACGCCGCAGCAAGGGCCGCAGCAGCAGCAGCAACAGCTGCCGCCACTGCAGCAGCAGCAACAACCATCCGGTGGTATCGTGACGGGTGGCATCGGGGGTGGCGATGGCACCCCCGCGGCAACACCTACGTCCGCCGTTAACGTGCAGCAATCTCAACAAGCGGTACCTTCAGCTACACCGACTCCGACGACTGCCAACCCGCATTCTGCTGCAGGACCGCCCAGCAACAATCAACCGTCGCCCCATCCCTCGCCCCTCTATCCCGGGATACCGCAGCAGGCCGGACAGCCCAACGGCAGCACGCAAGGTAAGACGCGAACCTTGATATGATTTCGCTTCCTCGCAAAGCAGGAATGTGTTTCCGATTTCGGGTTTCCGCTCGTATCACTCGCGTTAGTAGCCTCTTGTATTGCGCGGTTAAACGCGAGCTCGCATGGTTTCATACTGATTGTTACGGCAGGCACGAACATTCACGCATAATTTCGTAATCTGTAATACTTAAACATTAATAGCTTGGTATTCGGTATACACGTCGAATATCAAGACTCGATAATGTAATTTTATTACAGTAATTAAAGATGTACTTATTTTCCGTCGAGAAGATGTCCTAATGACTGAAGAATATCGTTTCTATATGAGCTATCATATTTTTTTTATTCCTTATAATACATTATTTATTTGATAAAAATAAGAAATGCTAAAAATATTACAGACGATATAATACAGTGACGTAAATGGTATTCAGTTGTGTTATTCTGGAAAGTAGATTCTATCGTCTAAGCAAACCAAATTAGGTAGATACTCTCGGGGTTTGTCGTGTATTAATATTACGTTCGCGCGCGGGATCCAGGGGAAATAAATCATTTATTTATACCTTATTTCATTTTTGTTACGTGATATTGAAGATTTCGATTGCGATAATAACATAAATTTAACATCATATAGATTATCGTGTTTGCATTGTGAAAAGAAACATTCACAATAAATGTGCCAATAATGTAACTAAATTTAATTTCAAGCTCATATCGACAGGAGCTCATTCTAATTTACGTTACATAATCTATTAACAATAATATACGAAAATATTTATAGGATGAATTCTATTTCATAATTATCTTTTTGTAGTTTCTTTTATAGCAGTTTTTCCATATTGCTTTATTTTGAATTTATTATCAATCTTTATCAAAACATTATTAATGTTTATCACGTATTATCGATTATATTTAACATATAATGAATATTTTGTAATATGTTTTTTTTTTGCAAAAATATTTTTATTATTTTTGGTTAAAAATATAAATGCACGGAAGAAATGTTTATTCTTCTTTAAGATAAAAGTTTTTCGCCACATAATGAGTTCCGCTCTTATCGTATCGAGCGCCTAAAACGCACATACATAACAATGTAAGTACAAGCGATGACCTAATTACAGAATGTCATGTACCGGAGGTAACATTAATGGACTACCAAGTACAATCGCGATACACATTGTGCTATATGACCGATTAAATTTATTATGAAATCCGCACCTCGTCTTTTTAATGATATCTTTTGCGTTTGATCTAATTCTAATTATAAATAAAGCTTTAATATGATTCGGTTACAATAACTGGTATTTTATATAATTCTCTATATTATATATATTTTTTATATATTTTTAAAATTTTACACAAAATTCATCTCTTTGAGAACAATGGTTCCATAATAAAATTATACATATAAAGCTGCAATTTATATTATATTTTTAAAAAAGTAAAAAATTCAGTTTAACAAAAAATATAGAGAAAATGTCGTAATCCTTGTGGAATGATTGATTATTTTTCAACATTTCGTTTATTAACGTTATTTTTATTTCGCGATTAATATTAATATTATTAATCGCGAAATAAAAATAACGTTAATAATACTAGTATTACTAACATTATTAATCATATATATCTGATTATATATATATATATGTATATTGTGACCTGGATTTGCATATTTTTGCAAAATGGCACAACCAATATATTTTTAACTTAATTGAATGACAATCCGCGAAATAAATAATGATATGACGGACGCGTCAAAATAGAAGAAGCCAATTTCAGTCAGTAATCTCTTTAATCTGATATTGATTTTCTATTCGTAACATAAAATTTATTTCTTGCTCTGAATTTCCTTAAAATTTCGTTATCTTAAGATCGAATAAAGCGTATCTAGCGTATTGCTCTTCACATATTGAATTTTTAAAAACATGTAGTATTTATTTAAAATTTCAAATATAGGTCGAAGGTAATTTTAAACATATTATATATTAATAAAAATAGAATATATATAAAAGTAATTAGTTAAGAATTTGATTAATGCTTATTTAAAGTTTTCATGCTTCCAATAAAAATCGTTTGTATATAATTATTTTTTAATAACTTTTAACTGCGTGATGAAAGATATTATTTATAACAAATATATTTATATTTTTTTTATCGGCTATTCCATATTTCACAATTAAATCTCAAGACTAAATATAAGACAAGAAATAGCATGTTTGCACGTAACAAATTAGCTTTTGCAAACAATCCCAATTCCTTATATCGCTACACGTAACTAGTTGATATATATTTAGATTGGACAAGGTTTTCGTTATCAGGTTTCTTCATTGATCTAAACTGAAGCCATAAAAACACGTTATTATCGAATTTGTAATGCGATATTGCAAGCCTATTTCTCCACGAACTTCGCAGAAGCTTATATTTTCAACTCTCTCAACACAAGTCTGATATTTGAGGCTGACATTGACTTTCGTAAAGAGAAGCTTCCGGATAATTTTACGAAGATAATTATGTATCTCTCGCACAGCAGACATTTATTCATCGATTTTAATTTAATAAGTTTAATTAGTTTCTTGTAGTATCGAGCATAAAATAATTTGAGTGCTATCATTTATAACAATGTAATACGCGGATAAAATAAATAGGAATATAAAAATAGAATATTCAATTTATTTAAATTTACAAAATTATTATTATATACTCGTACACATAAAGAAATACATGTTTATTCAATCATATATATATATACGCATAGATGCTTTGTCGTAAATTTAATGATTTTCGAATTTGTGACGCGACGTTCACCAGAGAAATGTGATAATAAATTTGTATTTTTTTTCATATATATAGCGCGAATGTGTTTATTCGACGCAAGAGTATCGTGAGAGAGATGCATTTTTATATCTCTGGCGTACATACATCCGAGTTTTTTAGTTTCTGCTCTCCGAGCTCAATGGTGACGCGACTTACTTCAAAAGGAAGTGCAAAACCGTGCTCTCGAAGATATTTTGCTGCAGCGGGCGTAATATTTCAATGGCACCAGTGCGGGCCCATCGGGCGCATTTTTCTCGCGCGCGAAGAATCAGAGACGTCGCGTGTCGCTGGCTGCGACGCGACGTTCTCGCGAGTGCATTAGGACCGATGCAATAAACCTCTAGCACCTGTTACCGGTGACAGGTTATTTCATGGCAAGGAGTTAAGGGCCAGCTGTCACGACGAGGCAGATCGTTAATTCGAGGGGAACGCAGCGACTACGCAAAATCAATGCTATGCGTTCTACGGTATGCCCCGATCTTAATTTATATCGATTGTTTCCTTTCAATTCTTTTTCTTTTTTTTTTTCAAGAAATCGGAATCTTTTTTTATCGACAAGATCGTATTTACAATATTTCAGTATCTATTTATACGCAGTACTAAGTGTGATTATATCGAGAAATAGAGTAGCAAAATGTGTGAAATTGAATTTTTTTTCTCTCCTCAAATGCTTTTTTAAAAATAATTATAACAGAAACAAAATACAATAAAATACGTGAATTAAAAGTACAATTTTTTCTTTTTATAAAATGATTCAAAAATAATTATAACTAAAAATGTTCATAAGTGTAACGATACGATGTTATTGATTTAATTCTCGATATCATAAAAAGGTGATTTTTATATTAAACAAGGATTATATTAAACAAGGATTATTTCGTGCGCTAAGTATAAATGTGTAAATGTAAATTATATATCGTGTAGATTCGAATAAGAAGTAGGACTTTCTCAAGGACTTTTAATAGTGTGCATGTATACATTTCTAAAGCCTTTACTCAGTGACTTATAGACCTTCGAAACTTGTATTTTTAAAAGACTGAAGGGATTTGGATGGCCACCATACACGTGTATATCACGTACGCTCGATAATATATTTGGAGTTTAGCGAGAGCTTGAATAATGACGGACTATATCGGAATTAATACATGGGGATGAGTCCCTCGTTTCATGTTATACTTGTATGTCGTCCCAGCAGTTTTCGGACATTAATCTCACACTTCTGTTAGTCCGTGTAAATATTATCGAGATCAGTCCGTTTTTGTCGAGCGACGAAAATAAGAAAAACCGTAGAAAAGATAAATCCGCAATAATTCTCGCGAAATTGACCTCGTTTTGCGCGTTGTTTTATTCATCGTTACTTTTTATTTATCGTGACAACAGTATGCGTGGATAAAAAATTCTTTATTTTTTTACGTTTATTTTGTATTATTTTTAATAATATTTCTTGTTACACGCATAATACCCCTTTCTTTTTTAACAGGTCTGTATTTTTAGCAAAACAATTAATATTTCTGTCACATCTCAAAGCTCTTTCGTGTAAAACGAACTTTTATTTTTTTTTTAAATTTAAATTTAACGTTTCTAAATATGTACATATAACGATAAGCAAAAAAGAGAGCTTTAAACAAAATTTGCGGTACAATGCTCGCTAAAAAGCTTCCGTAAACGTGATGTCTTTTACCTGACGACGACATCGTGTTAGATTTTTTCTCTTTTGGATGTTTCTTCGTCGCTAAACTTTGGAAAACGGCGAGAGGGTGCAAATTACACGTTCGTGACGAGGGCGACGGCAAACAGGGAGCTTCGTGTATACGCGCGGCCGAGCACGGCATTATTCGCCGTTCCTCGTTTGTCTCGCGGGCAAGAAACATAGGCGCAAACGGCGATCGATACATCCCTACGAGCATCACGACTAGAGAAACCTCTTTCTCCCCCATTCCATCCTCCTATTTAAATCTGTCTGCGCTCCGTAGAAAGGATTCAAGTTAGCGACAAAGTCACTGGATTGTTAACCGCACTATGTCTAAATAAGATTTAATTCTTTTTCGCACACGATCTATATTGTATCAAATCAAATTTTGATTTTTTAATATAAAAAAAATTTTTTTTTTAATTTATCGTCTTTATAACTTTACGATTATTATCGAAATATCTACGTCTGCCGGAATTGATAAAAATCGTAAAGTTTGATGGTCCATATCTTATAGATATTCGAGAATATTGTAAAATATGCGAGTTGGTCTTGTTTTAGCGAAAGGGTCAAAATCAGAGAAATACGTGAAGAGCCAGCATAAATTGTTTTTTATTTGACGAGATATGAAATAAAAAAATAGACCGCCATTCGGCTGGAAGTTTCTGCTCCGTGGCGGGCAATATATTTTTTCATTTCCAAGCCGAGAGCCGACAACTCAGCCGTGGCTAATGTCGCCGCACGGTCGATAGTCGCGTCAAGAATCGCGTCTAGATTCAATCTGTTCCATCCGTCCGTTTGCGAATATTCCTTATTTTCAGTACTTTGTCACGTTTCTCCAAATTCTGTTTCATATGCGATAAATATATTTAAACAGGTGCGAGGAGAATTCTTTTTTTAAAACACAAATTAATTTGTCGTTATCTTTCTCTTATTAATTTTCTTATTACGTGTAGCAATTTTTTAATTTGTGATTTAATCAATGATTCTTCGATTCCCTATTTATTCGCTCATAAGTACGAAAAAATCGATGCTTTAATATATCAAATATTTAAAATATCAAATCTCTATCGATGCATTAAGTGTGATCTTGAAATGTATGTCTTTCTGATACTGTAAAATAGAGACACGAGTGAAACGTTCAATAATTCAAACATTGAAAAACAAGAGGCATACTATTTCACTGGGAAAAGACTCGTGTTTTTCCAGCAGTGTAGCTGTTGCGGTATAGTTTCTGTAACATATAGGCTCGCACTGCAAAGAGACGATGAGACACAGAGAGAAAACGAAGGAGAGAGACAACAGAAATAGAGAGAAAGAGAACGACTATTCGCGGATCGATATTGACGCAAGACCTTTATGAAACCTTACACCGACGTTGATGAGGAAATTTACCCTCTTCGAGCATTAGCTTTCCCCGGAATTTCCTCTTTTAGTAAATTTGAGGTATGCCAGATCGTGTATCTATCCGCATCATGATTTCGCGCTAAAGTTTCACATCCTTGAAATAATATCATGGTAATTTCCAAAAGTTTATTTGTAAGATACATTTTATGATTAATCGCCATAAATCTTTGAGATTTTCAAGATTTTCGCAGTATGTGATATGATGCGTTATAACAAAACTTTTACGGATATAAATTTTGAATTTTCACGCCTGCGAGACGTGTTATCGCGGATTTATCGACAGCCATTCGTCAAAGCGATTTTGTGGTGGAGTTATGGAAAATCGATATCGGCCAGGTATATTCGTTGAAATACAGAAATACACTACAATTCCTGCTTCGTGATCATATTATTTTCTGGTTTACAAAATCGGTTCCGATTTGCTAGTCGCGCAGAAAAATGTCAGCCTTGTGGTATTGCGGTATTCCGGCAATTTTGTCGCAACGCGCGACAAGTCGTTGCCGTCGTTGTGGGCGAAAAGGATTATATTATTATGCTTTGTCAAATTATACTTGTAGTTACGATAATCACAATTTGATAAAAAAAGTTTTCTGTTTCGTAGTATCGCGTTTCGCTTGTTTTACGTGCCATTTCCATTTCATTCTCTACTCTGGTACTAGAAAAAAAATATCGGAGAATAAAAGGAAGCATGCGAAATTCGTATGATGAAAGTTGCGGTCAGAAAATGGAGCCCCGAAACTTCTCTGTCAGGCTCCATTAATGTAATTCAGGGGTGGTTTTAAGGATAAAGTGGAAAATTGAATCGCAACGATAACGGCAGGAAGATTCACTTAACGTCGACAGCGATTTAACCCTTTCAGAGTACTTGCAGTGTTCTCAACGACGGACTCTATAGAAAAGATCCGTCTAGCAAGAGAACATTTGAATTTTCAATCGCGCGACATCTATTTTTCTCCCTCCAGTATTCGGTATCTTGCTGTCGCTCCCGACTTCCCATGAAAAATCGCGCGACAAAGTTGTTGCAGTTTGAAAAATACGAGTGATGTTTGAAAAATGGCACAAAAGATCGATATATTTTTTAAAAATAAAAGCGAATAATCTTTTCCTTTTAAAACGAACAATACGAATGAACGTTATGGGTTTGAGTGTGCTATATTTCGTGGAGAAGAATCCTGCTTTAGAAGAATCCTACGCTTCGCGTAAGATCGTTAAAAACAACGCGGGGTGATTCGTAATACAACTACATGTCACTTTCGCGAACTTGTGTATTTCGCCGCTTTTCGCGCAAGAAATAGATCTCCTGGTGTCCGAGGAGAGCATGGCGATAATACGTCACATCCTAATGTGAAGTTTCGACGCGGTCTATCGGATGGACGGAAAAACTTTTCGCGCTTTCGTTTCCCAAGAGTTCTGCGGTGGGCAGGCAAGCAACGTATATTCAAAGTTGTACTCGATATATTTCACCGACGGATGTGCAGTGCACCCTGTTTATGACATCAACATCCTTACGGAAGTCCGTCCTGGAACATGTTTTTCACGTTTTCCGACATGGTCCTGTGGCTATGGCTCCAAGCTTTGTTTCCCGTCGTTGCTTATTCGCCATTTCGCAGATTAACGAAAGATGCCATGAGCTGCTCCATTATAAATATAATGGTAATAGTTTACTACAGTTTTATTCGCATAAATTTTATTCCACTGCGATATTCTATTCCAACTTCAAAATGCATGTAATAAAAAACCAACTTTGAAGTTCTATTTATCCGCACGGAAAAATGGAATGAAAAGCATACATGCTATGCGCTAGAAAGATTGGAAAAAAGAACATAAGCAGATATATAAATAATCGAAAAATATAAAATATAAATTGATAGATACCGAATACGAAAATATTGCCACCGGTATGATTCGAAAAAGAAACAACGTGTGCACAACTAGTTTCAACGAAGGATCGTAATACACGCGAAATACGTCAACTCGATGAAAATATCGATCGCAATCTTCTGGGAAAATACAATATTTCGCATGTACGGTCGAATAGAAGTGCTTCGTGACAGGCACATGACAGGTGAATACGTCATCTCTCCGACTGATCGACGTTGCATCGATCGCGATACAATGGACGGAAAAGTGCATCTCGAAGAGAACGATCGATCAGAATACCTTTTGAAAAACATCCAGCAACTCAACGCATCTCTCCTGCGGTCGAATGGGAAATTCGGCACATCCGGTGAAGTTTCTCACACGTACGATAGTTTATAAAATGCGACCGAGAAAATAACATCTCCGGCGAATCGCGAAGGGGATTCCCGGAATTCCTCGTGAATTTTCTATCGCTTGTATCGTCGAGAGGTCGACGAACTTTTGAGAAGGGAGGAGCGCTGTGAAGTAATTCTACAAGATTACTACATAGTTTGTGCGTTTGACACGGATGATCGTTCGAGTGGCCGCAATGTACACATCTCGTCGAAAATGTATATACACGTGAAAGTTCTTGAAAGCATTGCATGCAACGTTCTCGAAGAGCTCTCGTTTTTACACGTGTCACTTCTGATATACGGGTTGATTCGCGCGCATAAATCGCATGCGAAGTGTACGACATATGGAACTTCAAAGCTCTCTTTCTTCTCCTTTTGACGAGAAGTTGACAGATCGCAGAATGACGGTGAAATGGGATTACGGTAGCATGGACAGATCTCTGAGAGGTTGAGAAACCTTTAGGATTGCTTTATATCGCTCGAGAAAGAGGGATCAAGATATAAAATTGCAGCCTTGGAAATTTTTTTAAACGCGGCATGCGCTTGTGACGAAGGTTGTCGGAGCGACGACGTTTTTTCGAGACTTTTCCCGGAAGCCATTGGCGTGCTTCTCGCGTAAATATTTTCACGTAAAGTAGTCGGGGTGAATGATGGCGGGCGTCGCTGTAAAATGGGTAGTGCAAAATGAAAAACGATGGAAGATGTATCATTCGTCCGTCTGGGCGAAGAAGGTCTGTCTCGCTGGAGCCGAGTGTCGAGCCGCGGTTGGAATTTTTCAAGCCGGTGAAACCATGGGTTTTCAACCCATTGTAATCGCTCATGGGTACGAAAAAAATCTCATGGGAACGCAAAAATTTATCCCATGCAAGATCTACAATTTCTCTTGAAAATCTGTAATAACTATTGATTACGTTCCTTCTTTATTAAGGTGTGTCTAAACATGTTTCGTATATTTAAACCGTATAGAATGACGAACTTTGGCATTGTAAAATCTCTCAGTAAGATGAAAGTTCTTGATTGAAGACGGGTAGACCAACCCGCTTGACTTTTGTAAACTTCGCGAGAAGTTAGCTTCAACTCGAGAAGACTGATGTCGTGACTTCTAGTTCCGTTTTTCTTTCGTACTCTCAAAGATACACGTATGACTAAATTTATCCGGTAACATTGCACGCTGCCAGAATTTTACAAACTTTTCGGATAAAGTTTTAGATACGTATTTAGAGATGCATTCAAAAACCTATTGAACTAGTTAAGAATATAATTAAAGGATTATTAAAAGATTTACAGTGAAAATAAAGTGAAGAATTACAGTGAAGCTTCATAATTTAAATGCGGCTTTATACTTAAATAAACGTCATAAATTATGAACTTATCGTGCGTCCTTGAATTGAATTAAAATTAAATCCGTCATGCTCTAAATAAAACAGAATACATACAAATAATAATTTTACCGTTTACATTTCTGCTAAACTTTAACAATTTTTATAACTTTGAAATGTAGAATATACAATCTGTGCACCAATTATTATAATTTGGAATTTATCTTTAGAATTTTATTAGAATTATTATTTCCGAAATTATAAAATACACGTTAACAGCAATTAACACCAAATAAATACATCAAAGCTACCTCAAACTGACGTCGAAGCAATTGAGGAAGCTTAGGGCGACAAATGCTGTTTCGCTTTAATCTATAGCTGCATATCTTGGCTATTGTGTTTCTAGTAAGCTTAATCTGAATAAAGCTCACGCACACACAAACATAGCCCAACTTGGACACCGTCGAATAATTTACATTGCTCGGGCCATTGCGGTAAATTTACAGCCTGTCGCACGGGTTAAGAACCCCCTGGATTACACCGTTTCTTCGACATGCGCCATCAGCGCGATAAACTTGGAGGTTTTGCGCGCGCGTTGGTATATAGTCGGCAAATTGGAAATCGATATGTCGACTCGAGTCTCTGTGGAGGTACGATATAAGATCGCGTCTCGTGCCGTGTATGGATCAACTATAACCATGTTTGCATGCGCGTCGTCCAGGCGAGGCGCGATCGCTTTGAAAACTGCCACCGTCGTAGGAGTACGAGTCGCGCTTGCGTTAGTCGTTTAAATATAAAGAGTCATGTATATAGGTGATCGTGACGATAACATCGCACGATATTTTTCTTCGTCGCATTCCCGCGTAATATGTCACTGAAGTAATGCTCAGACGACGATCATCTTATCTAACGATGTATTTTTTTCCTGGAATACGTCAGGATATAACGCTTTCTTATCTCGATATCGCTTTTTCAAAACCAATCGTGAATTATGTATCTTTATTATAGTTTATGTTTGAAAAATTCTCTAATTTTTAATATTAATTTTGCATAAATATATTGCAACACTCTTTTTAAAATTGATTTTTCTTTTTTTTTTTGTTTCAGGTATGTATTACGACTAATACGAGTGTTCCATAATTCTTTGGCTCACTGATTTCAGGAATATGTGAGTACATCTAATTTAAGAAAAATATAATTATATTTTAAATAATTATTTGGCAATAATTTTTTTGCTTCAAATTACATGAAATATTGGATGTTAAACTTTAACATCTTTTTTTTTAATTTCATTGTATTATAAATGAAAATTTGTATTATAAGTAAATAAGAAAAACGTCCTTGCGGTTTTTTCACCTTGGTTTTTATTAAACTTTGCGATGACTTTATATTTTTATATTTACCGCGAGTGAAGACGCATCTATTGTTTACGAAAAGGATTCTATCTCATCTCCTGTAATTTTCAGAAAGCTTTTCTCAAGATATTTTTCTCAAGATTACGCGATTTTTTCCTTTAGCCGAAATATTTTTTCAGATTTGACGTGTTTTCAGAGTTTTATTTTGATTTTTCTTTTGGTAGAATATATGACATGAATTTATAACATCATTACAGCTAAATTAATATAAATGTTATGATATTTTTTTGATCACGATAACAAATATATATTATTACACTTTGTGTTAATAAGTCGGAAAGATATTTTAAGAGTATGTCTATTTTAAAATCCAAAAATTTGAAATTAAATATAACATAAATAACGAAATAAATCTTATATTAATATATATGATAGAGATGCGATGTGTAAAGGAAAATGTAATGTGAATCGAAGAAAATGAAACAAATTTTCCTATAAAAACACATTTGTATCGATGAGAAGAGATGAATATCGATTTGAAAGAGATATACATGTTAATATATTCAGGCCAAATAACTCAAAAATTAGTGGTTGCCTATCTGTCATTATCACGTCTTCCGATATTCTGATGAGCACAGTAGGTCGTATAGTAACAAGGTTAACGAGATAATTAAATTTTTAATTCTCTCTCGGAGATCAGTATCGCAAATATCTCGGTGGAGTTCTTTAAATATTCGCCTGGATAAGTGGGTCGTTTAAAATGGATTTTTGCGATAGAGAAGAAATATTTAAAATAATCGAGTCATCTTTACAGAGAGAACTTTTCTACAAGCAAATAAAAATCTCATGCTTTCGCAAAAGTTTAATCAATATTGTATAAATTCTAAAAAGAATTCACAATCAATTTTTTTCTCGTAAGGCACAATTCTCGCTTTCCTTTACGATGCCGATTAAAAAGATCCCGTAATCTTAAGCGCGATAAATATAAAACACTTACGCCGAAAAGAAGGCTGCTTGAATAAGACTAATGTTTGGGCGAAAAGAGCTTCGTGCCTTAGGTTCTCTGTGAAAAAGCGCATTAATTATTCCGATCTTTAGATCGATGCTTTTTCTGAGGGAAAAGTACATCTTATTTCTTCGTAAAAAATTGGAGAATGATGAATCGATCGCAAGTCACAAGCGACCGACGTCGGTCAGCCACCTTCGCGTCAGGTGCATGGTCGCGGATAGGGCGCACGATGGTGGTAGGTCGGTTATAATCCACGACGACGGTTGTGCAGCTGCACCAGGAGAGGGTCAGCACGGGGTGGAGAGGCCGTCGTCAGCCCGTCGAGGGGGTCGAGCTCGCCCGTCGACGGGGGGAAGCCAACGCGCAAAGGTGGCGTCGGCGTCGCGACGCCCGGAGAGAGTCAGTCACAAGCCGACCTCAACGCGCCGCGTAACCTCAACTCCGATCTAGAAGTAAAGCGCGTCCGTTTGCGTTCGTCGCGAACGCGACGGTGTACTTTCGCGATCGGGTACGTCATGGCGAGTTAAAGAGCGCGGGACCGCGAATTCTCGTCGTCGTCGCGAAATGTTGACGCGAATCGCTCGATGGGACGATGACGCGCGTCTCGAGAGATTGAATCGCGCCATGCTGGATCGTGCACTCGTGGTGCACTCCGAGAAGTGATACGTGTCGATTGTTTTCCGTCGTCTTTCGACTTTCTTGAGGAAGCGAAATCGCCGACCAGTAAGTCGGGACGAGATTTCAAGTCGAATACTGCGCGTAATTATCATATATCGGATCACGTACGTGTAACGTGAATGTTTGATCTTTTTCTTCCGATCGAACGCAGATTTCATCAACGATTAAACGTCCGCAGGGATTTCGCTCGCGGTAAAAAGAGGCGCAAAAGGGCGCGCGACGTCGTCTGGTCGGCGGCCCGAAATAGGTCACGTTTTGCTCCTAGATTCGCGCTTGGCAACTGTACAATCGACGATTGCCAGTTTCGCTGGTACCAGTTGTCGATTTCCTGGACTCGAATAAAATCGCAAAAGGGTACCTTGACCGAGCGCCATGCGTCGACCCGGGTATCCGCGTGACCCGGCGACCTAACGTAGCAGCGTAGCTGAGGTCACTGGGTACCCCGCCCGGATACTATCGTCGGAGAATTTCTCGCATCTTACTCTCTCGGTTCTTCTTGCGAATAGCGATTTCTTGTACAAGATGATTTGAATAAGAGAAAGTCTCAGAGTTCTCCAAAAGTGACATAAGATAGAGAATCGCTTACAGATTTAACTTAAGAATCTCATTTAATCTTCTCTTACTAGTAACTTGCGTGATAATAAAATCACTGCATCTAAGAGAGTAACATATATATAATCTACATTCTTTAAAAGTTATTTAAAAATATATATACTCATAAAATCATTTAAATTATAAATATATGTACGCGTTGTTTCTCCTTAGATGCTTGGATTAACGTTTTCACAGTATTATGACCTTTGTTTATTATCGCGCCTGTAATAGTGCATCATTTATACGAGGTGTTCTAACAGATTCGCGTTTCTTATCGCGGTTGGTCATCGTCGCTGCATCCCGTTGATAACCATTGTTTACGTTGCACAGGCGTTGCCCGAGCACGTGCTTGAAAATCGAGGACATACGATAAACAAAGCAGCAAGCTGTTTCCACGAATCTCTCCCGTGACAGAATCCAATATTAATACATCAATCTTCATCACAGTGTCGTAACGTTCGTAACGTTCGTAATATATATTTATAAAGAAAGATATATCGAATGAGAGAAACAACTTTTGTCTTCGTAGCTTTCAAACATTAACACTTTCAATATCAATATAAACTGACACGTCATTAATTTTCGAGAAAGACATTTGTTAATTAAACACGTGATCTTTTATGATGTATTTTATCCCTGATAACATCACATCGTCACTATATAATAATTAAAATATTTATTATCATGTAATAATATTTAACCGGTACTCTTTTTTTGACCGTAATGTCAACCGGAAGGTCAATAGATTAATATTCTGTTTGCGCGTGCAATAACCCATTCGCGATCGCTCGCGCGATTACATCGTCATACGTGACCGAAAAATTTAATCTCCGAGTTATCTCGCGAGTGCGTCGGGATCTGGGCCGATCCGATCGAACGTCGTGATTCCGATCGAGGGAGGATGCGCCGGCGTGCGGCGTGGACGAGGACGCACGCTGCCGAGGAGCACGCGACGATGATGACGACCGGCCAGTAATCCGCGCCTCGGAGTCGGTGACCTCTCGACCAATCCGCAGTCCAGACGAGTGTGATGTTTGATGTTGCAGTGGTGTTTTATGCGACGACGAAAAGGTGTGCTTTCTCTCTCTTTCTTTCTCTCTCTCTCTTCCTCATCTCCCGTCGTACAATATCGTATTATAACACGTTAATACTCTCCAGTAATCTAATTTCGTTGCCCGGCTACAGGTGCAACTGTAGCACCATCTTCTCTCCACTTCTCCCCTTTCTCCTTGTCCCGTTTACCGTGTTTATGGCAATGGGATTTCTCGCGTCGTGATTTTCGCCTCATATTCATGCATGAGAAAAAACGATAATGTGTAAATAAATTATTTTCCGCTAATGCTAACCTATTCGCCTTTTATCTCGACTAATTTCTCTCTTTATTGCTTATTTATATTAATTCGTTTAATACGAATAGAAAAATATGTGGAAACTCTGTGTACTTTTGATACTATATAATAGAGATTTGCAATAAATTCGTACAAGAAATTTTTTTCAGACAATTCGCGGTAGTAAACTGTTGACAACGAAGCGTATTAATTGGCACGACGTGAATCGGACAAAAGTAAGGAAAGTATTTAATCGTCGGTTAAGCTCGATAAAGGGTACCGCCGCGAAAGCTCGATCGATTTCCAAGTGGAGAGCTTTCCGAACGACCGAAAGGAGGAGCGCGGTTATATGATGGAGCTCCGGAGTACTTCATCTCTCGTCAGTGAAGTGTCGACACGTGAGAGCGACCCGGATGAAATCTAGCCAATAATTCTGACGGATTCGCCACCTAGTCTAACGAGCAGGTCGTAAAAATGACGGGAGCCGCCGTCGAGTCGATTGGCTAATCGCGACCTTGTCATTGCATCGCGATGCATGGCGACATTATGAAATCGCGAACGCGATGCTAGCATAGTATTAATCGTTCGTGTCGATATCGAGAGTCCTTGATTTCATAACGCGACTTTGTTACGTATATCGCACACGACATGCGATACGCGCCAACGCTTATTTACCTTGCATCGCATTTACACGCACGGATTAGCGTGCGATGCAGTATGCTTCTCTCTCTCTTCTTTTTTTCTCATGGTTATCGATCTGAATATTCTAATTTGAATTACGCTCTTGTATGACATACTTGCTCATGCATATCGAGCTTGGGTTGTAATAATGGCCATTTTTGTAACGTAATATCTCGGAGAAGACGTGAAAAATTATTCTTATCTTTTACATTTTTGAGAGAAATAAATTAATGTTTGAATATATATATGCATTATTTGCGTACATACGAGAATGCTTCAACATATGAATTTCTGCACCAGAGCATGTATTTCCTACACATATTCTAATATATATCTAAATTCATATGTAAAGGCACTTCTATTTCGTTTGTACATACGTAATATGAAAATCATATAGTAACAGATACAACAAACATTAGGCAATCAATTAATTGCAGTAAATGTCACACTCCCAAGATGCATAAATTATTTCTTAAAAAGGTACAGTAAATTAGAGAACGTTTTCACCTACTTTCTCTCGTGTTAATTATCAGCTAAACGCGCGGCTTGAAAGATATGCGTGACCAACATCGTATACAAGAAGTCGCGACACTTGCGCGCGGCGGTTTTATCTTAACTGGCACATATACCGCCATAAAATGTTATTGTCCTGGCTCCATAAGCGCGACAGTTTTCATTTTGCCGACTAAGTAGACGGAGCACCTTGCATCTTTGTGTAAAATTCCGCGCATGTGCCACACATATAACGCCGATACCATCGGAAATATCGTTTGTTCTTTCTTTTATTCCGCTCGTAATTCTATTAAAATATTGATTCATCCCGATTCGGTTTGATACAGAAATATTAAGGATATCGAATTATCGGATGTTGATTATCGCGCTATTTTAATTTGCGATTTTATTAATATTGCGCTCGGACTCTAATAATATATGTCCGCGCTTTGTCAATTTTCCCTCCTTCATCGTCGCTACATTTTCATGTACGCCGGTGGGTTATACACGATTCAGTGGCGTGACCTAATTTTGCAATTAATGCTTTCAAGATCTAAGGGTCTGTAAATGGAGTTTCACACCCCTTTCCGTCGCAGCCGCTGAAATAACCGCAGATCTTTTTAGTAAAATTTTATGGCGAGAAAAATTGTTACGATTATACGCATATCTAAACGTACGCACATAATGACGCATTGTATCGTCCAATGTTTTCCATAATTTATCGCGTCAAGTTTTCAATACATTTCAAATTTAATATTCAATTCATTATTGTGAGAAAATTACACACGTGGAACATTAGTGTTTGTTTTAGAATTGCAGACAAAAAGTATTGATATCCCATTAATAACTGTCACGAATTGTTAAAAAGTCGCGAATAGCTCGATCGATCTCGGCAATAAAACCAGGGAAATTTTATGTGACATTTCTCTTGTTTTTAAATATTAATTTTAGTTTTTTTAAAGATTTATATATATATTTAAGCTACATATATCTAGACTCGTTAAAATATAATATACATATATACGGTGATATTTAGAGAATTTTTATTAAGATACAATATAATTTACAATTTTTTATATGATTGCTGGAAAATGTCTCATCGCTTAATTCAGTTTATCCTGAATCTTTCATGTCTAGTAATGATATAGATGACATTTTAAAGATAGGCGACTATGATTAGTACACTCGCATATGAAACTGAAAGAAATCGTTGTTTCGTGTCCGGAAATAACACTTTACGCAATATTTGAAGACTTTTGAGATAGTATGAATTCAGGAAGACACTTTCAGAGTTATTATCGAGTGTCGATGGAAAGTACTTTTCTGACGAAACGATTGCACACAAGTAGATATAATTGATACCGTAAAAGTATAATTCTGTTTATGTGAACGTCACAAGTATTAGAACTGAAAAGAATGACTGCTTTAGTTTTAAGTCTCAGCAGTTTTTCAGAGCATAGTTTTTTTAAATAGTTGTTGATTGAAAGCTAAAAATTTCAGTGAACCTAAAAGTATTAAAAATTAGTTACTAAGAGATATTTGTTGCGATTTTGAAGCAATTTTAAAATTTTAGTTAAAAATATTGTAACATTTTCTACAAAAAAGAAAAAAACAAATAAAAAATTTTTTATTTCGATCAAAATTTTATCTTTTTTCAACGATGTAAAATACAATATATTATTACACGCTTATAAAAACTTGTTAAATAGAAATGATTGTTTACTGGTGTAGCAAAGTGTAAAATTGTAATTTAAAAGAAATTGAAACTAAAATAAAAAAAAAACAAATAAAAAATTACATCAATCTCTCTAAATTTATCGTCGATATCGATCATACTCATCAATGAACAGAGATTCTGATTCGTATTTATTTTCACTCCGCAAAACAATTTACATACGATCGCTATTTACAGCGATCTTTGTCTATGCGGGTAATATTCGCGCCTACTTACACGCGTGATATTGGAAACACTGACGTAGTTTAATAATGGTATGGCCAAGCATCGGACGGATTACGCGTAAGCTCTTGCATTCCGTAATAGACAGTCGCAAGGATGCCATTGTGGAACGTATGATATCTCGGGAATTTTAGTTGGCGAAATATCCTCCTTCTCTCTCACTCTCTCAACCCCTTTCGAATATTCCCCCAAGTTCTCTCGCGCGCACGTGTTTCGCCGCTGGCCACACAATGACTGCTATATTGCGTCGCATGTATGTCGGTTTTCCGATAATCAATCTAGGATTAGCGTTAACTAACCTCTAACGATTTGCTGTATCTGTTTCTAGATTCTATTCCTGCTCATAATGAAGAAAGGAAATTGTGTTAATCAGAATTATTAGTTTAGAAGCTGTAACATAATCGAGTTATATAAAGTTGAAACTACTCCAAATTTAATACGATTGATGAGAAGATTTGTGTTATTCAGCTAGAGCGAATTTCTGATTCCGTCTATGATTTTTCTTTGCACAACCGAAACCGTAGTTTTGAATAAACTCGGGAAAAGCGAGGGGGAAACATTAGAATCGCAAAGCATACCGAAGGTGACAATAGGCGCTTCTCGGCGAAAAGCAATGCTGCGTTTCCTTCATTTGTTCATCTCCGTCGATGGCGTGCCATATGCACGTATCTCGTCGACCTGTTGTCGAAGGCCAAGCACAAAACGGCCGCGCCGTTTCCGGGTCAAAGTTCAATGAACGTACTCGCGTTCTGTACCGCGATGTTCGTGGTGCGCGCGCGGGGGTGGTTGATACATATGTGTAATACGCACATACGTGCATGCGCGCATGTGGAGAAGAAGGGGGAGACAAAGGAACACGCGCGCACTTCACCAGCGTAAATCTCTCAGAATAGATCAAAAGAAACTTTAATATGCATCGTGTCGCATTTGCGATATAAAACAATGTACTTTTCGATTACGTCATATCTGTCAATGCTACACGTATCTCTTTTTGCTCGAGAATTTATTTTTTTATCTATCATTTTGTTACGTGATAAATAAATTGTGTATCATCTGTTTTAAATTATGTAAAAATCTTTTTTCGTATATTCGACCGTAAATAGTTTTATATTTTTATACGTGAAAAAAGATTTTTATGTAATTTAAAAGCGTTGTATAGAGAATGAACAGATGACGAATTGATTTAACACGTTTCAATAATAGCCAGTTACAAAACAGATGTATGCACATGACAAGAGCGTGGAAGTTTGAGCTAATTCTCGAAGATATTTTTATGAAATTGTCTCAACACGCAATAGGTTAAGGGGTTGATGACCGATTAGTTTTGATTCTTTGAGGATCCTTTCGCGTACGTCACGAGTCTTACGTCATCAGCCTGGGCATAGGTAGGTCGGCGAACTGCGACCTGGATTCGATGGATGGAGAGATTCCACGCATTAACTGATGCGACCGCGAAGCACTCTAGTATTTATCGATCAGCATATCAACCTATCGGTTTGATTTTTTGCGCACATTGTAACTTACATAACATTTATATAACGCGCAATGCAATGTTTGTAGCGAGCATAAAATTTGTGGCAAGCAGCTTGTGGCGTTTCGCCCAGTGAACTTTCTCATAAAATCTATAAAAGATCCCAAGAGGCCGCGGGAAATATCACTGTTCGTATTTTTCACATCTGTGCCATTTCAGTTTAAATTTTTATTTTTCGATACTCTTTGAAACTAATTTTTGTAACTTTTATTCTTGTCAAGTAATTTGAAACTAATTTTTGTAACTTTTATTCTTGTCAAGTAATTTATAGTAAAATAACTCGTTACGGGAAAAGCTCAGAGATGTTGAAACATCTAATAGAATCGTGATTCTATAACCAAAGAGGAAGGAAACTGAATCTATAATTTGAGAAAATGAGCTTGCAGAAAAAATAAAGCAAGTTAATTTGCAGTGCTTGCAACATCGAGGAAAGTTATTAATGCAATAAAAAGCGAGACGGGATGCCTTTTAACTCTTTGATGTTCAACTTCAGTCTTAAAACCAGATGAAAATTGAACAGACGGTGTGTACCAGAGAATTAATTACTAACTACGTTTTTTTTACGCGAAATCGCTTTCGATTCAATCTTTTTAAATAGGAAGGAACGAGATAAGCATCAAGTGAAGCTTTATTTTGAGCGAAGCTTCGCTGAAGCGAATGCAAGAAATAAGTATATCTTTCCGTTCGTTATTTTCGCATGCTTTTCTTCGCTGTTTAATATCAGTAGTTCAGCCGGTTATTTCCGCGCGAAGCAACAATGTATAATGGCTGATGAATCACCAGAGCCAATCAAGCGTGATTTGAAGATATAAGAAATTTATGCGAACTTATGCAGGTTTAATCACAGTTTAATCCAGAAAAAACTGACATGCTAAAACGCGCAACCTCGTAATCTTGCTATTGGCTGCATCCCCCGCTGATTAATCTCTCTTGAGAGTCGTCTTTGATCAGAACTCTGTTAATCGGATAAAACGAAGATTAAAATTTAAATCGTCGATCGATAGTAAAGATTCCATGCAATTTTATTTTTCTCTCTTTTTCTCGCTCTCATTTTAATGGATATTTTAAATTTATTTTTAAATGTGCGTATTAATATTTATCCCTTTTTGTAAATTCGAGACCTACCAAATCGCAATATACATTTATTTATACCTTTATTTATACATTTATACTATTATATTTATTTTTATTCAGGGAATTATTGAAAGATTAATAATATTATGGAAATAAAATTATTTATTTGTTTTAATACATACACAGTATATTTATGTTGTGTAAATGTTTAAATGGTAATTTGTGAAATTAACGTTAGCAATGATATGAATAATTTAAAGATATTTTCTATATTTTTGATATTATACTGAGATTTGTACCTTCAAATCTTGTCGAATATTGATCTCTTACTCCTATGTATTTGAAATAAGTACTTGAAACGCTTCGTCAGACCTGCACTCCGCGACACTCGTGTCAATCGATCGATCCGCTCGCCTCCTAAGACGGTTTCGCGATTCACGAATATATTTTCCTCACGAGTCTAACGAGAATCGATGGGATAATCAGTTTTAACTCGCAAGAAAATCGGGGAATATCCAGCCTCGAGAACATTTCCGTAGTGCGCGGTTAAGTCCAATAAGTCGTAGTGAGCCGTGACGTCACATTCTCACGATGTAAATCACTGTTTTCACCCTAGACTCACCCTCTAGTTGCATCGCCCCTTGAAGGATAAACCGCGCGTTTCTCTTGCATTGCATACCGAATGGGATTTGGCCGCGAATGGGATCTCAGAATTCGATTCCACGTGGTAATTTATGTTTTTACCTTACGTTTCTCGGCGCCGTGAACGTAATTCTCTTTATCTCCATCTCTCGTAAGAGACCTTTTTTATCGCGGGTTCTTCTCGTCTCTTTGTCACTTGTATAACTTCTACATTCGATGCGTTTTTTTATTGCTTTTACTTGCTTATACGCAAACGATTAAATAACGAATTATTTCATTAAATATAAGCAATTATGTTTGCTTGTATTTATCGCTGAATTTTCTTTAATATAGCATGAAAATTAGATAAAAGATTAAATAGATTGTAATTTATTATAGTTGACATCATACTATCATATAGCTCTATCAGTACATTAACCATTTTTTTATTTGTTTTATCGTTCCAATTTTCTCTCCCGATAAAGAAAGACAGGTAATTCAAAACTGGTCGCTCAGCTACCGTTTCACTTTATCTGATTCTTTTCTACGTCAATGGAGTTTAATAGTTTTTCCGCATTTTATATGCAATACTCACGATTCGTGATCATCATCTTTCTCTAAGGCAGGAAAGCTACAGTGAATATCCTAGTCGCTTCACCACGCGATCAACCCGCTTGTACGAGTCTACATTTATATATATTTTTTCGCGCGCGATGTCTATTGATCGAAATGCCAATCGCTCTCTGTAATATTCTTTATACAGGGTGTCTCTGAGCATGTGCTCACGCACTTGTGAGGAGGTAGAGCGCAGTGAATTAAATAAAGAAATCCTATTCCATGTAACGATTTTTGTGATAATAATAGAAATATTAATTATTGAAAGTTCATCATAGTTACTTTCAAGGTCAATTTTAAGATTGACAGAGGCACTTTCAGAAAAAACGTTTGATACAAAAGTTTCTTATTTTTTCACGTACAATTCGAATCTGTAATAAAAAGTACCATATTCCCCTAAAAAAATTCAACTTCCGATCCGGATGGCGTATTTCCGGTCGGAATCAAAAGTTGAAAATATCACCATTTTTTTATTTAATTTACTGCGTTCTACCTCCTCACAAGTGCGTGAGCACGTGCTCAGGGACACCCTGTATACTTGTTCATCCCGCGCGCGTATTCTCTTAGTTTTATCGAGTTTTGCCAAGTTAACTCATTCTTATTTTTGCTAAGTTTCCAGACACTTCAAATTATAGTATAACGAGTTATTATTGTTTATATATTTTCTTCGATTTCCTCGCCAAAGAAAAGTTATGAAGAGATACTCAAAGAGATAAGAAATGATTCACTAAGTTTGGAACACATTGTATATAGTTTAATCGTTTTGGATATAATTTAATTTTTTCATATGTATACTTTGTAAAAATTCAAATTTAGTGCAATATGTAAAGTAGATTTTAATCGTAAATTTTCAATCTCTTTTTTATCACAATTATTCATTATGCACTTTCACAAGACTTCCTTGCAGTTATATGAAAAATGCAAATATGGAAAATCTTGTTCCTAAAGTATTTTGGAATAAAGCTACCGTGAATAAGTTTCGCGATATTGCTGCCAAGAAAGTGCAGTCAGTGTGTCGTACGTGCACACATATATGAAATTTTGGTGCGGTATGAATAAAATAAAAATCGCTGATGGCATCAGAAGTGCCATAGAAATAGAGAATGGCTAACATTTCGCGTCCAAGAAAATGACACGACTGTAGCTTTCGTACTGACGTTAAAGCAGAAGCATAATGTATAAAGTTTATTTGAAAGATTTCTAAAGATGTTAAAACTGAAATTTATGAATAATGGAATTTTTTTAGTTATATATCTTTACATTTGAAGACTTTTTATATCTATTCTTTCATTATCCATTGATCTTGTCCGTTTCATTGTTATCCGTCTTCTCAAGTTTGTTCTCCATTTTAAGCTTTACGATTGCAAATACAAATGCAATTGAGCGTTTGGTACATTAACAAAGCCAGAGATATTTAATTGCGAATTGCATAAGTTGTTATTTTTGCAACGAACGTAATTGGAAGAATGAAATTGCATCTGGTCAGCAGTCGTAATGTACTTATGCAAATTTTGTTGACTACGAAATCGAGGAAAAATAGAAGATTATGCTATAATTAATCCGCAACTCGCGTTTCGCTAACAAACGATAATGTATTTCCAGCATACGTATCAAAAACATGTAGGTTAAATTGGAAATAAATTCCAAATAATTTGGAGTCAAAAATTTCTCTCTCTCTCTCTCTCTCTCTCTGTGTGTTTTGTATCACGTTTCCGCACGAGTGTGCGAACATATGTATGCTTGAATCGAGAACTTTGGAGCGTGCAAACTTTGGAGGTGATATCGCGATGCAGGTTAATTTCGAAAACCTATTTACGTGACACTGTAACTTGGTTAATCGTATACAGAAATATTTCGAGTAGTCGAGATAGGAATAGTTCGCGAATTGCATTACTCATATTACCGAGACGATGACGCAATAGAAACAATTATATAGTCTATTTAGCGGGTTTAAAAAAAGTATCGGAAATTATGCGCACGCGGTCAGTTTTATCTCTGACAAAGATGGAAACATTCTAGCAAACAGGACACACATTTATTCTTATCTAACCTTACATCCATCAGATACAAAAATTGATTTTATGATTAAATGACAATAAAAATACAAAGAGAGAGTAAAACAAAATTAATCCACGCATGCGTGTATATTGTTATAATTTAAATTAAGAAATATATGCGATGCGAGAAAATACAACACTTGTGCAATCTGCACTTAAATCTCTATTAAAAATGGACGTGGAAAATTATCAAAAACTTGTGTTACATTTTTATTGTTGTTTTTCAAACATCTGAAGATTTTATATAATTTTATATTCGAGTCTATAAAGTTTATTTTACGCTATTTTTTTCCTTTTGTGTGCGTTTACAACTCGACAAAATTTGTATTGAAGAGAAAGTCACTTATCATTCTAATGAAAAATTAGCAGAATTCTGGAATGTAACAGACGATTCGAGGAAGATGAAAGTCATAACAAGAAATAAGAAAGATTAATATCTATTCCTTCCAGAAACAAATCAGCAAAATTTCATTTTTTATTTTCTTTTATTCCTTCGAAATACTTTAATTTTATTTCGAAACTAAAGATGGATGTTTTATATATAAGAAATTATCGTACACGTTTGTATATAATTATCAATATAATATATCACCGAAAATGCTAATTAATCTTTTCGTTTAAATCAACATTGATTATGCAAACTAAAGCCAATTATATGGTGAATTTGTGTGCTTATAGCATCGTTTGCATTGGAGTTTGCATTATTAAACAAATTATATCGATTGGATTCTATATCAAAACACCATCAAAATTTAAAGCCTAATTAATACCATCTCTATTCATTACATATACTATTGTCAAGCTTCATTAATATTATTATAAGATATTTTAACGCGATTATACAATACAATTCTCTCCTCATTAATATATGATTCATTAAAATGTTTCCAATTAAAAACAACATTAAATATTATTACAGAGTCATCAAATGTCATATATTTTATAGAGTAGTTTATTTTACAGAGCAATCAAATATCATTCATCTCAGTAAATATGTTTAAATAATTTTATTTAAAAATTTTATGTCTATTTATAAGAGGAGAAAAAAGAGAGAGGAAATATATTACAGTTCATTGGGTTCGAGTAAATATGTATCATGAAATAAAAATCTACGAGCAACAGATATCGTTTTTTCGTTGCTTATCGTTATCGTTCGATTATCGATTTTTCCCGCATAAAGTTTATAGCTGGAGTACTTCTTGAATTTTTGCTTTCTTAGATTTGAAATTCAATAACCTCTAATTAGGTCGCAATAACATTGTTCATCGCCCACTATCCATCGTCTTCTTGACATGATTCCAATTTCTGACATCGCAAATAAAAACTATTTTCCACGTTATGATCACAATAATACGAATATACATTTCAAATAAAATTCATTGAATAAAATGTTACAGAAGTAGATATATGGTCGTATATTCGTTTAATATATCGTCGAGAATGAGAGATTCTATAATATTCTTTTTTAACTTTAGATTTCCTTGAGAGAAAAATATTTTATCTCTTCAAGATATATAAAGTCGATACGTGAAAAAATGTATTATAAAAATTATGTAACTTTTTTTATCGATATAAGAATAAAAATAATAAAAGCAAAATAGAAATTCTATTATAAAATTTATTTTATATAAAATAATATTATGCAAATTTTGCAAAGAGAATACATAGTTTTTTTATGCTGTTTAACATATGTATTTTATCGCTTTCTATTTCTAATTTTTAATTCAAATTGAGCATAGAAATAATTTCAAAATAGGCATTACGCATGCAATTCTTCATCAATATTTCTTCAAAATGGAATTACTTCAACTTTCTAGTGGCAATAATACGATTGGGGTGCACAGTAGTGAAGCTTCGCGTCTAGTCAGACTTAACGGTCGATGTTAGACTTTGTGTGCAAAACTTCATCGCAATCTTCTGTTTACTAGAAAAACAGTTTGCTGTCTTTACGTATGTGCTTAAATTATATAGGTGATACCTCTACATTATATGAATAAATCCGTTTTAATAACAATCATTAATCTAGTGATATAAATTCGCTGAAATTTTCCGCGTACACAATAATTTGTATATTTCAAAAAAAATAAATATAATATAAAACATTCAATGTGTGTATATCGAGTATTTTATATTATATTATCTCGAATATAACAGGAGAATATACAGCTGTCGAATTTATTTTAAATGAATTATTTTTGTATATCTCAAAAAAATAATATAATATAAAACATTCGATGTGTATGTATATTTAATGTTTTATATTATATTATTTTTTTTTAGATATACAAAAATAATTCATTTAAAATAAATTTGATATTGTTCGACAGCAGTATATTCTGCTATTATGTTCGAGATAATTAATAACACAGAAATCGAATAATTGAACAATTCAATTCAATTAGTCGCCGTACTTACGAAACAATATCCACTAATTTTAGCAAACGCATATTGATACGCCGAATCTCCGCATGGTTCCTGGATTGTCGGTCGCGTTTCGACGAGAATCACTGAACCGAGATGCGCGTATAAATTACACGGGATTAATTAACGCCACGTGTAAACGAGAAGCATCAGCCAACGGTCACGTATTTACCGAGCTCGAACACAAACCCGATCCTCATTCGGCACGTACCGCGATCGATTCCACTTGCCCGCATCCTCCCCCTTCGTGGGCCTCCGCAGCTTCCGCTAATGCGTCGTGACGAACAATCGCGAGCAGAAATAGCCGGTAAGCAAGATAATTAGCGACGGTTGAGTGACTCGCAGTAGAATACGAGATCCATGTTTCCACAATTTAATGCGAGCATTCAAGTGTCGACGGCTTTTTCGCATTAAAGTATACGTTGCGTCTAATCGTCTCTTGCATTTCTCATCTCATTTCTATGGTTAATCTCCTTGGATGTAGAGTAATCCTGCTTTTTATAGCGGAATACAAAATGCAAAAACTGTCATTTTTAAGACGAAATAAATAATAGTTCGTATCCTTGCCTCTATCTCGCATTAAACTTGTTCCTTAGAATTATTTTAACGTGCTTTCGCGTCGGATAAAATTTATACTAAATAAATAAAAAATAAATAAAATAATTTATATCATATTATAAATAAATAAAAAATAATTTATATCAAATCTTTATTAATAATTGATGACGGATCAATGAACGTATACGTAATAGACAGCATCGCGGAAATTCAAGCTGCCGTATTCATTTTCGAAGTTGCGACATTTATACACGCGAAATAAGCGCAGAGTTTACGTCCAACTTTATAACGTATGATTTAATCAACCATATTTTTCATCGCGAAAGCTGTCAGAGATGTTCGGAGCGCTATCACGGCGGAGTATATTATACGCGTGAGAGAATATTTATTAATTAATAAAAGCGTATCTCCCACGCAACACCTCGTCCGATCCTGTCCACCCTCGTTCGATTCCGCAGATTAACGACATTAATAAACGATTCCATATTTTACTCGTAGCGATATTAATGCGCGCATTAATCACGCGTCGCGTGCTAGAGAAATCCCGAAAGTCGGTATACGGATGTTGACATGTGCGACAGGTTGCATGTACGCGTGTGCAAGCTTAAGCTGCGAAGAGTAAATACAATTAGAAATAGCATGTTTCTCCCGCTTTATCGAGGGCTAGATATCGTGCTTCAATAAATCATGAGACTTATGGTTAATTAATAATATGAAACTCGCTATACTTTTTAAAATATACGCATTAGACGCATTTTTATTAAATAGTGTTTGAGAATTGTATTTTTTAAAATACATTGTAACATTTGAGAGGATTTTATGTTTTTTTAAAATTGCTGCTTCGTTTTTTTATACAAAAAAGTTGTTGATATTTAAGAGCTAGAAAGGATCAATAAAAATCTAAATAAAAGTTCGTCGATTCAAGTGAGTTAATATAACCAAACGAAATTATTAATTACGAAAACGAATTTATAATTTACATTAAACCAGACACAGACATATTGTTTGAGCATACATGATATATGTGACAAGAATTTATATTTGTCGACATAAACGTGCATTACGTAAAGTTATAAATGGCACATATATTTTTTTCATTAAAAAGGATATTCGCGGGTTAATACGTGAAGCAGTCGCGAACTGGATGACCTAATTTTTAAAATTGTGTTACTGTTATGCACTGTTATCTGTTCTTTTTTCTTTTCAATTTACACTAGAAATATGGACGACGATAAGCTGGCAACGGCAGCATATCGCGAAATTGCATTGGGAAATGGCAAGAAATAATTCATTCACGTGCGCAGAGATAGGCAATCTTATTGTAATTTCTCATACAACTGCAAAACCGCGACAGTGTCCCATTCGAATCATCGAGCGAGCCTTGACTGATTTCCGGTCACGATTGCCTAGTTCCGATCGTCGAGGTGACGGAGATACAATTGTCGAGAGAAGGCCGGAAGTGCAGATAAAACGTTAACCTCTACATTGATATGAAAGATTATATTGTGGTTTATCCTTATTTATACTATTATTCAATGTTTAAATATTTTGACGACACAATCATTTACATTTTGTACAAAACATTATATATTTTATTGTACCAAACATTACAGAATTATTACATTTTCATACATTTTTAGAATCTCTGGCGCGCGTTTGGATTTATGTTTAATAAAATCGCGAGAGAAAGAAAGGACGTTATTTAAATCATAAAAAATATTTTCTCTGCTTAAATTAAAGTTTAAATTATATAACATCAACAAAATTTTGAATAATATCAAAAAATTATAATGAAATTAATTATAATTATAAATTATAATAAAATTATAATGAAATATTACTTAACTAAAATCAATTAAAATCTGAGTATTCTTTAATAGAACAATATCTTATAAAATACAAGATATATACTTTTTTCTTTTACCGCTAATCTGTAGGATGATGTCGGATGTTGTAATAGCAAGATATTGAAATAAGCATCATTTATCACAAACACCGCCCATTCTATCAATCAGTAGGAGATAGAGAGAGAGAGAGAAGAGATAGTTGTGAGTTATTATGGGCAAATCGCTGATGGTATCTGAAGCTTGCGCAAGGATTAATCAGTAGCGATTAGTCGAGAATAGGAGCCCTTCTTGGAGAAGAGGTTTCAACTAATTGATTGCCTATCCTTACGAAAGCGCCGCGACTTGTCAGAACAATTTGCTAACTTAGCCACTCTATCTCTCTCTTCTATTATATCACAAAGGGCTAAACAACTCTATCATTGCCAAATTCCCGCTTCTTCCAGCGTAGGGTAACATCGCCAAACCGATTGCAACAAATGATTCGAAACTTTGACAATCTCACTCGTCATGTCACTTCGATCGGTCGCGTTTCGACTGATCAATAGCAACGATCTCGAGCCATCGAGCGTTATGTGGCGATCGACGAACCGTTAATTTCCGCTGATGGTAGTGCGCGTCGCAGGCATCGGACGCCTGAAAAAGCGAGCGGGAGCGCGTCGTCGTCGTTAGTGCGCGATGTGCCGCCGGCTGGACACTTCCGGTCTCGCGATCTCGATCGTCCGTCGCGCCTGTGAGGCCTGTCGATCGTGGAGAAGGTTGTCGGCGAACCTCTCATCGCCGCCGCTGCCGCCGTCGTCATCGTCGTGGACGTCGTGGACCAGGGCCCCGATTCTCAGGCCCCTCGGATCGGTCGCGCTGCGCTCCTCTCGGCGCCGCTTCGCGAGCTGAGGGCAGGCCGGAGGATCCTGGGCGACGGTCGCACCGATGATGGGATTTATTATGGGCTGCACGTGTTTCAAAGGTACCACCCTGTCGCATCTCTTCCAAGGTTCGTACTGCTTGAGCTCTCTCGCCAATCACCGAGCTCAAAAAATCTCTTCTATCCCCTTACCAGTGATTGCACGATGTATATATGTGTGTGTACATATGTGCTCACGATTTAAATGGAGATCGATGAAGTGTCCGTGGAAATTGAGATATCACTTTACAGTACGCTTTAGACACGTCTATAATCAACATTGAATGTTTGAAGAACATTTACTCTTTTTTTTTTTTTTACTTTTCAATCCTATATAAAAGTAAAAAAGCGCAATTTTTTATTGAATTATTGTTAAATTTTGAATATTAATTTAGAAAAAAAATAGAAAAAATTAATTATACATTTTTATTTATTTTAAATATTGTTCCTTGTATCAGAGAACTTTAATACTGACAATGCGAATGATTTATTTTTACGCTGTGAACATATTAATCATAATTGAAACATAAATAATTCATTAATCATAGTCAGCTTGAGATAATACTACGAAATAATATATTATTGTGTCTCAATTTTTACATATGTTATCAATCTCCAATCTCATATATCTATTTTTAAAACTCGATAAATCTTTAATATTCACAGCACCATGTTTACACATTTGATTCGAGATATATTATGATGTCGAAAATGAAAAAGTTAAAGTCTGACCGGTCTAAAAAAAATGTGTCAATCATCAAGAATGTAATTTTATTAATAAACACATGAAAATACACAAATATGTAATTATTATTAAAATTCAACAAAATTAACACATATATGTATATTCGTTTAAATTCAAAATAAAATTATTCTGCTGCTTCTAAAGATTCTAAGAATGTCTTTGCGCGATCTTATTGCTAATGACGCAGCTCGTTATTCTGCAATTATAATCGTAATTACGTAGAAGATTCTTTTGTACAATTTAGTTGATTAAAATTTATATATGCTTATCGAGGTCGCGCGCGATAATCGATATCCTATTCCGACAAAACATTGTATACGTGTAGAAATTCATCGATTACGTGCTGTCACTCGAATGAACGAGGATCGAGAGGAGGGTTGAAAATCAAATAGCGTTATTTTCTGCACCCTCTGTGCGCGCACTTATATGACAATATCCATTTACACGCGCGAGTGCATATCTATATCCGGAATAGTCGAAACTATTTGAAGCTCGTAAATGGTCACGTGTTTCGCGACGCGTAACTGTCACTTCCACAAGCCAACGCAATCCTCACTTGCGTATATACGCGCATATATGCACATGCATACGCCTACACGCGTGAGCGCATCCTACGGTCTCGTTTTACTGTTATGTACATCCCGTATTTACCGACACACGAATATCGCTGACGTTTCGCAGACAGCAAAGCCCGTCAGAGATATGTATCGCAATGAGAGATTAATAAGATTGTGCATGGGAATTGTTTTCGCATACATCACTTTCATCCTTAAACTCAACTTAATCCTTTAGCGCCGGAAATGTGCGGGTGGAAATTTACATGTGCTGAGAACTTTCACACTTAATATGCAGATTATCCTTATAATAGACGCAATGGAGAGGATCTCTGAAAATATTTTCTAATAATAATAAATTCGTTATTAAATTTATTTCGATATTAAAAGCAAGGGACGAATATTTTAATCGATTAACAGACTTGACGATTAAAAAATTGTAAATCGGAGTTAGATTGACGCAGATTTGTGTAGCTCGAATTATATCATTAAAAATGATCGACGATTTAATTTACGGGTTTGAAACCCCTCGAGGTATCTCGAATTTTTTCTCGATTTTTGGACGTACAACGCGTCACGAGATGACACTTGGAAGGGCCAGGCATTGACATTTTTATTCTTCCGTCTAGCACAACGATGCCATTGATCACGCTGCTGTCACGCGGATGAATGCATTTTGATGGCATTATGAAAGTGCTTCGCGTGGAAAACAATGCCGCCGTACACGGTGTTAAGGCACCTTGTGTTCCTCGCACGTGTGACGTGTCGCGCGTAGGTATGTCATTGCGCTCTTCCTTGCGCGACGTGCATAATAAACAGCGAATCGTGCTATCCACGACGGTGTTTCCTTTGTAAGCAAATTAGGCGCGTCGGCGTCGCCGAGGATACGCGTTGTTACGCTAAGCATAATATAATAAAACAAACTTCTTCCTCGAGCGCTTTGAAGGAAGAATCACGCTCGGAAACACTCGAGACAGATTTAATGAAAATCTGAATATTAGAATTTTCTTTACAGAAACGTATGTATCAATTCATAAGGAAGCGTGCGAAAAGTGAAACCTCGTCGAGATTGGTTCAGAAAATTATAAGCTTGAAGTTCATTTTTACCAATCTTTTCCAACGAAACAAAAATTTATTTGAAATTTTTCTCATTTATTCTCAAAGAATATATGTGGTGATTCTGCGATGTATGTGATCAGATGAGATTTAGTATTCAGCTGTGATGTCTTCGGAAAAAACTCAATCAGCTTCTCTTTATTACCTTATCGCTTTGAAGCTCGATTTTCACGTAGTGCTGAAACATGCGGAAAAATCTCTCTCTCTCTCTTTCCTCTTCATATTGCTTGTGAGTCCACGTGCATCTGGTACGAGCCAATCATGAAGCGTGTAATTAGAGTCTTATGTTAATTTACGCTCGCCAAATTAAACGCATTGTAGGATTGTCGCTGAAAATTTTCAAGTTTTCATGCTCTCATTCTTACGAGTACCGTCCACTTCGAGCGTGACTTGGTTGAGAGTAAAATTGCATACAAGAGCTAACACAGAAACGCACGCTTGTGGCACGCACAAGAACTTATTATCTCGTTGTATAATTCAAAGACGCAGAAAAAGCGGAAAATTTAGGAGAAAGACGAACACAAGAAAAAAAGAATAAATTCAATGTTTCGTGTTAGTTTGTAATTATTTCTCGTATGGAATCGTACAATGCAATATTTCGCTAATTAATTTGTAATTAATCTTCCAGTTCGCGTTTTATATTGGATATGCGCGTACGTACTTTTATTCGATCAATGTTTTTGTATCCTACCCGTTATACGTCGTAAAATTCGGCGCTCGCGACCTGTAGTGTTTGTTTATCACGCCGTGACTTTGTTGTCATTGACACGGCAAGAAGCAGCTTCGCGAGACGTTGTATGTGTATCGTCGTATTAGTCATCGTAGAATCGTGATCGTGAAAAGTACTACGAGATATTCAATGTGATCATCTCTTACAAACGATTAGAAATCATCAACCTACGCGATTAATCAATCTCAACGACTCTGTACCGATGTCGACTATTTAACACAACGTAGGTAATTTATGTATATGTTTGAAAAACAGAATAAGTACTATAAATCACAGTTTTATTGTGATAATTATTTCTTTAATTACGCTTGATACTTTTAACTATCGCGCTTTGTAACTCGATTATAATATAAATGTAATTTTGTATAATTATTGTCGGATTGAAAACACGTAGTGATACACGAATCACAGATTCAAACGATTCGAATAACGTAAAATCGTGATACATCAACCATTTAATAATAATTTGCAATTCACAAATGTTCCGCATTTATTCCGTAGCGTGTTAAATATTGCGTGATTTAAGTAACGAAAGGTCGTGAGGTATATTTTAACGATAATAATAAATATAATATTTAGTTTGAAAGTCAAAGGATACCGAATATGTACAGGGTGTTTCTTAATAAGTGCGAACAATTTTAGGCGATGATTCTTTGTTGAAAATTAAGGGAAGTTTTTCATATAAACATATACTCTTACATCCCTCCCTGTGGAGTTACACTCCTCCAAAAATGGGGTAAAAATTAGGTTTTTATTTTCTTCTCAAATTTGGCATCAATCAAGTTAAAGAAATGAAATTAGGTGGATATTTTTTACTAGTTGAAAAAAATTATTTATTAATATTTTTTTCAGCCTCCCGTATTGTTATAAGAGGATGAAACTAGCAACCCCTATTCAATTTTTTATTAGAACTTTTTAATGTTTATATGAAAAACCCTCCTTTAATTTTCGACAAAAAATCATCTCCTAAAATTTTTCGCACTTATTAAGAAACACCTTGTATATATTTCGATTTATTCCGTAGCATGTTAAATATTTCGTGGAATCAGTGAATTATCTAACTTAAGTATTACACGTCGTATTTTTGACGTCCGTTTTTGCGGCGCATTGTTTACACGCAATCGCCTTGTTATTCGATCGGATAAAAATTGCTTTATATCATCGTACATATCATCTCTTTGTGTAATGTGAATAAAATAAGAAGTAACCTCAACAATGATTACTATCTTTAATTATTCGTAGAATGAAAAGATATTTTTATCTATCTTATTTAACAAAGTCACAATTGATAAATATATAGAATATATAGAATCTGTTTTAGCTTAAAAATATATAGAAGATATGTAATTACTGAAGAAACGTATATATTACTAAAATAGAATTGGAAGAATGATAATCTTGATATTATTTTTTCGCATTCGTTAGTTTTAAGATTTTATATTTGATTTCGCGGAGTATGTAATATCTACGTTCTGCATCTCGACTGCTTTCTAACAATATGTTTTTAACGAGAATGTTCTCGTTTTTGCCATTATTTGCTTTAAATTAATATTTTTTTAGACATTTATTTTCAATCTCTACGTACGTGGCAAAAACAATTTTACTAATGTCATTTTGGATCTAATTTTTTCACATGCGTTTTTTTGACATGTGTCTGTTTTTCAATAAAAAAAAAACAATATTTTAACAAGTGTAATGTTGCGATGATAAAACCGAAATGATATCAAATATGAATAAAAATAAAAAAAAATTAAAGAGATATTCTGACAAAATTATTTTTGATTATTTATGATTTTATCGGCGCATTTTTCATGTGAGAGCCGGTTTTATATTAAAATATTTAATTATATTAAAATATTAGTTTTTATTTATTGAAATATAAATGTTTTGCAATTTTTTATCGAACTATTGTAGTACAGCGAATCGATTACATTAAGACTATACATGTACGTTGTGTAGAAGTCTTGATTCCATGTTGGATGGCGGCCAGATTTATATTGACGCAGAGTGCGCTTTGATAAAATCAGGCTTAATTAATTCTAACCACGTGTTGCAATACAAGTTTAATGGGTTTAAGTGGCGTTGTGTACACGATACTTTGATAAATTTGTATAAAATCAAATTTGAGAAATCATTTTATGCCGTTTATTTAATTCGTAAATAAATGAAATTTTTATGATTTTTAAAATTGTTTTTTTTTTGTTTCAGGTATGTGACTGCAATATTACCATTTACAATAACCATCATATACGTATCTTGATCATCGATTAAAATTGTAAGTACAATAAGGTTATTTATACGAATGTAGAATTTGGAAATTTAAACAGTTTCGAGAAAAAAATAATTTATAATAATAATAATAGCTTCTAATTATTAATAATTAAAATAATTTATAATAATAATAACTTCTAATTATTAATAATTAAAAGCTTAAAGTAGAAATTTTACAAAGATATTAAAGTATCAATATTCTTAAATATTTCGCGTGCACAATATTTAAATTATTATTTTATTATAATCGAATCTCGTTATATAATCAATATTTTAAATTTTGTTATACAAACTTCGTAATTATGTAGAAAAAATCAAAGTAGATAAAAATAACAAACTGATAGTGATTTATTAATTTCTCGATATTATATAATATATTAAGAAGTAGATTAATGCGCATTTATTTTGCTTACATTTAATAATTTCTTAAATAAAGAAAAATCAGTATATTGCATAAACTTTGCGACATTTAACTATTCGAAGATTTTAACGTTTAACCTTTTTTAATATCGATCAAGTGAATTGGTATTTTTCATATGTAACATATGTTTATAAAAAATTCAAAATGTTACATGTCACAATAGCACGTATTATGTAGCTGGGGAAACAGCTATTATTAGTTGTACCAAGGGATTTTATATTTCCTATAAAAACTTAAATGTTTTTACATTAAGTTTTGGAATTAAATTTAAAAATATTCCAATTTAGGAAAAGAATAGGTTTTCGAGGAAAACCTTGTTCTATACAGAGAGAAAAATATATATATTTTTTTAAATATGTCTTGTTCTAAAGAAAAATACTAGATAAATGTCTTCGATTTAATCTAATCATTTTGTGAAAAGACGACAGATGTTCCTGCGAATCTTTCTTTTTATTTAATTCCGCGAGACTCAATTTATTCGAATCTATTTCGGTGCCTGGATATTTTCAACCTTCTTAAGGCCGTGCATAATATCGATTTAATATTACAGGATTAGCATTCTCTTTGGTCTTTCTCTCCTTTAGCTTAGTTATATCGCTTTGTACGAGCAACTCTTTCAACCAATTTCCTCGTTTCTCCTTGTTTTTTATTTTAGTATGTAATCGGGAAAATTTGTTCAAATATAAATAGAATCGTAAAAATGCTCGCATTTATTTTATTACGGTCTGGTAGGTCTCTTGCGTTCTCTTGATACATGATGCATGTCGCCATCTCTCACGAGATTCGGAGATGCTTACTAACGATCAATAAAATCTCGCGCAGGTTTATCATGACGGAAAATTGGTGAAAAATTATTAGTGCTAAAAATTTTGGGGAAATAAATACGCGATATTATTGGATATTTAAAAAACGAAAGAGTAAATTTGAGAATCGTGCGTGAAATTATCTTTTTGATAAGACTTGTTATAAAAAATATACGATCAATATTTTCTTCTTTGCATCGACTGCCGGTAAGGCTTTTCCTACAATCGATTACAAACCAGTACCTCCAGCAGATTCATGTGTCCACGTGATGTGGCGCCTCCGTGTTTGCTTTTGGAAATATCTCGTGTTGCCGAATTGTTGAGTAATTAAGGTATTTTGCGAATTATTATCTACGTATCAACTCTAAATTACACCTCAGATCTTAATTATGCTAGATTATCTGTAATTAATTGCCCTTTAAATGATATTCACAATATTGATGATATTTATCATCGCGACAGTTTAATAATCTAATAATTTAATCTTCGACATGTCTCAATTAAGCGTAGAATTAAAATTTTCCAAATACCGGAACAAGTATACGTAGAGAGGAAAAATATTATTATCTGTTAAACTATAATTGCCTATATTTTTTATTTTTGTTGGCTTCTTATATTGATAGCGATAGAAACGATAAGTGCGATAGTGTTTCTCTATAATTATTTTAATCGCTATGAAAAGTGATCCCGCGACAAAATTGACACCTCTAAAATAATTGAAACTTACTAATCAACTTCATCGACGGTGCGCATGTTTTAATGATGTAAATCTCGTTACGTTTTAAGTGCACGGAACATCTTCCTCAAAGAGAAGTGGCGGTTCTCTCGTTAATCTTGCGTTAATAAATTATTCTTGTCGATTTTAATCGCGATCGATTTCGCTGACGCGATAAAATTTTCAATCGGAATCCGGTTATTGGTAGAATCTTGTTCCTTTTCCTTCTTACTTTCTTCCTCATTCCACGAAGATATCATCTATGTTCTAATAACGTCGGTCCATTATTCTTGTCCTTATTATCGTGACATTTAATGATACCGAAAAGAGATTGCGACAAAAATTCACGTTTAAATAGATCGATAGATCTATCGCGAGTAATCATTGACCTCGAAAATGTCCGGAAAATTCGGGACGAGTTAAGAAAGAGAAGAACATGACGATTTCCTTTTCTACAACTAACGCCACGACCCGTGATTGTTCGCGCAACGCAATTAAAGCCAGTCGGGAATTCTTCCGCGAGGAAGAAGCTGCGAGGAATCGACAGTTTGAATGCTCCAGTTCCAAGACTCTTTTCGTTAAACGTGGCGTTTAATTAAAGCCAGCGCGCGCATGAATGACACGACGACTAGCGCGTTTTTTTGAGTAATGACCCTCTAGGAAATTGTTCCCTTGCACGCCATTGCTATTTCATTTCGGGTTAACAATCTGCGTACGACGTAATACACCTTTATGGCCTTTGGCGCGATTTCAAAATCGCTCCTGATTAAACGGGAGACTTTGAGATTTGCCTTAGATTTCCCGGTGAACCGTATTTTCCGGCGTGAATTAATCCTTCGGGAATAATGCGAGGAATAATTAATTTTTAATCCCCTCAAGCACCGCAGAGTTATGTAAACGTTGCTAAATTTTTTACGGAAGATGAATGAACAATCCATTCTTCTGGCGTAGTATTAATGTAAGCTGTATTTATAAACGCTGTATATATATGAAATTTTTCATACAAGAGTACACAGTTACTTGAAACGCTATATTAATTCATACAACTTGACGATATTTCTCAATTTTTTATCCTGACGATAATACGAGAACAGTTTTTATTGTTAACTATAAATCTTATGTCACTTTTTATCGATGTAAAACGATCTTTTTTTTTCATCACGTGCGTTTCGCAAGAAAGAAGATTAATTGACGATCAATGTTCATATTTTTTCCGTTTCGCGTCGGAATTGTTCACTTATTGTCCAGAATATCTTTCAGAAAAACTCAGTTCTTCCGCATTAAATAACATTGCCAAGCAATGCGCGAAGAATACGAAAGTGTGAAATGAAGCTTTTATAGTTTCATGGGCAGCTTTCGAACAACTGACTTTCATTACTTCTCACTCGCTGACCTAATTCACCGCTACGGTTCTCAGCACGTTCGCGGATCGAATTATTTATCAGTAGGGTCGGTACAATCGGTTTAGTATATCGGTTTTCTCGCTAACATCCCTCAGTCAGTTCTTAGATTCCATCGCGGTTACGATGGGGAATAAATTATTCCTTGGAGAATTACGACGATTCACCATCGATCATGAGCTCGCAATTGCTATCCTAATAGTCTATCAAAACTATCGCTCGTTCGTGCGTACTGTAAGATATGGTTCTTTTTTCCTTTTCTAGTTCCGAGAATTCGTTTTGTCAAACGGCGGATCGGATCGCGATTACATAAAGCCATTTTCATCTCATCGTTGAAGTATTTCAAGATCGTGTCGCCATCTTCTAAAATGCCCTATGGCTGCCGAGGTTCGTATGCACTTGTCGTCCTTAACCCATATCACGTGACACTCTTAGTCAGCACGTGGCGCCCTTCGAGCATCACGTTTCCCTCGGAAGCGTAATCGATGATTACATTTTTGCCCTTTTAACGCGAGCTTTCATTTTCAAATTCGCAGTTTTCTATTTTCAACGATACAACGAACGTATTAACATCTTTTTTCGAAAAGAAACAGAGAGAAAGCTCTGAATATGGCGCAATGTTTCCTCTTGAATAGTTAGTTTCAGCTACAGTGTGTACAGAAAATTTACATTTAAAATGGTAGCCGAATCGAATTCACGCACGTTATGCATTCTAATCGCTTCTATATCTATACGTCGGTTAAAACTTTGCGAGCAATGGCCAACGCGCGGGCAAAACGGAAACGTAGTTTCATTCTCCTCAACATCGCCGCAAATCTGTGTGGCATGAAAAACGGTCACGAAATAGTAACCGCGTATCGAACGAATCGCAAATCGGTTTTCCGAGCTGTTGTTGCCCGACGAGTGCAGTTTTCATTTACCGATTAAAATCGGCTATCGACGAGCCGAGGGAAAGTACTCTTCTTTGTCGGGGCAAAAAAGCTATCGAACGACTATTACGACGATATCGAACGTCCATCGAAACTCGTCTCCAAAGCTCTTGCGGCAAAAAAAGAACACGCTCCTTCGTCGCAGAGTCATTCTTTAGCGGTTTCCACCGAGTTTTATCCGACGTTTCCCGACCCGAGGCGAGTCCGAATAAGGTCACTCTATATGTGTGCCCTTAAGATCAAATGGAAAGAAGGATGGACCGCGCGGATTTGTGACCCCGTTGCATTCATTCTTCCCAATCCCATTCAAGGCTGCTTAGCGCTGCACCCGCGACGAAAAGATTTTCAGGAACGCTTTAAAGTGCTTTAAAGCGCCGAACGTGCTGCCTATTATCCGGTCAAAAGCTTCCTTTCGTCGGTACTTCTTGTTTCGCGAATATCCGCAGTCTCGTTTACGTCTCCCTTTTTCAAGCCGCGTTAATCTACATTGGAAAGATCCGAAAGTTTTCTGAAAACGCTCGCATCTGGCAGGCGTTGTTTGACATAGTTTATCATTTATTTTCGTTTTATTTAAAGATAGATAAAAAAGGATCTGAAAAAAAGCCATAGTCATTATTCACGTTATATCAGTTTGCGATTGCATTGGATATATTCTGCTTTGAATTGATATTATAATATTATATTCTTTTTGTATAAAAATAGAATTAATTGTCGATGTGCAAGACCTTAACAACGAATCAGTAGTGAACATCGATCGTGCGAGATTCTCTTCACCGTTCATTACCTTCTGCCGGATGCAGAAACGAATCGCAAAATTGCACTCTCTCGCGAGCGCTTCGAGATTCATTTGCTTTTTCCGTTTTCGATCCGATCCAAAGTGGCCAATAGAAAAAGTAAGAAAAAGGGAGAAGAAGGGAAAGACGTACGGCACGGTATACAATGACGTTTGGAATCCTCCAAGGAGGACCGCCGTTGATCAGAACCCACTTCACCGAACGTTTTCTCGGAAAGGTAAATGAGGGACTCGCGTCGTAACGACGTGAAGGGAATCTCATGGCTTCTCGTTACATGGACGTGTAATTGATGCCTCGCGATCGATAGGAATGTTCCCCATTATGCGATGGTATAGATCCGAACGATTCGAATTTCCCTGCCGATTACGGGAGCATCTCACGCGTGATTGATACCATATTTTCTGAAAATATACTTTACATACGAACACCAAGACGCGCGATTTATCATGATATTACCGCTATCGTTTCATAAAGTCTAATCTCTTTTTTTTTCAAAAAGCGCGTCCATGTCAGTCAAATTCTATAAGAACGATAAATGTACATTTCTTTCGAAAATATAAGGTATATTAATAATGTAAATATCATTTTTTCTTAAATAATATTTCGAATTTAATTTTGATGTTAAAATTTTAATATCTATCTAAAAATATCGCGAAAACTTAAAAACATTAGTGAAATTAATATAATGAAAAAATACCGCTTCAAAATATCTATAGAAGATTAATTACATTACAGAGAATAATTACACTTGCGACGAAATCGTGCGGATTTAAAAGTTAAAATATGATTTATCAATTTGGCGCATATACGGTACATCGAAATTTATAAAGTTTCTTTAAACCGATTAATAGCGCAACATATTATTCATGCCAAATATTTGCAATTGTACGGATTTTCTTTAATAAAATGTAATAAAATATTGCAAAAAGTTTTTGTTAACATTATTTGATTATAATATTTTGAAATTTAATATTTAAGGCCGAATATGAAAATGTTTCATATTACTGTCCAAAATTGATATTTCACCAAAACGTTTATCGAATTTTATTTAATGTGAACATGTTATTATTATTAATATCGGAAATAACCGTTATAGTTGTTATTTGAAGCTAAAATTTCCATATTCATTGTCCGTGGCATCTAGTACTAATGTTTGCATAAAATGTTATCAAGCGTAAATACAAGCAAGCGTCTCTCATGCGCAGTTAAATTTACGATACATCAGAATAGATTATCAATTTTCGTCTCAAAAAATGAGAAATGACTGGGACTTTACATGAGGTAATTTCTACGCTCTATATAAAAGTGAGCTACTAAAAATTTTCAAATTATAAAGAGCTATTGCGTCACAAAACGTAATTTCGCAGTCGCAACAAATCTTCCTCTATTTTTACATACAGACAAGTTCAATGTGTTTATAAACAGTCAGTCTTAAATGAACTGCATAAATCGTTTAACAATGTATTCATAGTTATAATTAATATCTTATTACTCTAATACATTACTTGAATTACTTTTTCGCCCACATCGTACAAGCATAGAATTTATATGTAGCATTTATGTTCTTAATTAATTACTTAACTATTACTTGATTAATGGAAGAAACGAGCTAAAGTCTTGAGTTATTCAATTTATAAATTGAAAGCTAAATTATTATATATATGTATAATACACAAGCTAAGAAACGTAAATAAAATTGAAAAATCTGAAACAATTTAATTATAATGTATATGAATTTTAAAAATTATTTAGTAAATTTTAACCTGAGCTGCTCTTGCAGCTTATTTGTAATATGAAATTTGTAATGTGATTATTTTGGAATTATGAAATAATTATTTCGGGTTATGTCGCGGTGATCTTTATATATTAGCCTGCAAATGATAAAATATCAAAGGTAAGAAATAATTATTACGATTCACACATACATATCCGTGATTACAATTATATAATTAGCTCGATGGCATTTGTGTCTTTAGGTTTTAAGGCTGGTTTATACTTTTTCGATGCAGGTACACTATAGCAAATCAATATGAAAACATACGCATTCGAAAATTCATTCTTTGCGATACATATGTGTGTGTATCGATAGAATCTCACAACGAAAAGAATGATTCTAATTATATAATTGCGTTTTTTATAATAGATCTTATATATATAAATCCAATATTAGTTGAAGTTTTCTCGTTGTTGCGAAAGAATATAATTAGAAAAATAATCTTTTCATAAGATTATCGAGCGATATCATCCGTGCTGAGCGTACAACTCGTTTTTTGTCGTAGTCAATTTTTCACGGTTTAATCCGATGTGTATAGATGCGAAAACATCAGTTTACGTTGTTTTTTTTACGCTCTATGTGTGCAGAAAAGCGTGAATCAGCTTTTAGTCGCGTGGGCGCTCGTTCACGCCGCGATATGCGAAATGCCGATATTCCATGCACGCCGACACCAGGTGGGAATTATCTGACATCGGCTAGGAAATAATTATCCCACGAGCTACACTAGTTATACCGGGAGCTTATTGGTACGTGAATCGTACATAGAGATGGTATTTTCGACGTGCAATGAGCATCACGTTTATTGGGCGTTTAATAAGTTTCTCTATCTCTCTCTCTTTCTCAATGTATTTTAATCGCGAATATCATTAACTCATGAATAGATTTTAATTCGATCTTTCGTCTTAATTAGAATCATGTTACATTAAAATTTGAACTGTTATTTTGAATAACTTTTATATATCGCAAAAAAATCTTTTAATAAATAATTGATAATTATTGACTTAGAGTACGTAAATGAAAATATAAGAGGATGCGAAAAATATTTTGCATTATTGTGAAAATAATAACTTATCTATAAATTTTTTATCAATAATTTATGTAGAATTTAAGGCAAATAAAAATAGTTATAGATAATATAGATAAATATATATAAATAAAAATAAAAGCTTATCTAAAAATATATATAGATAAATTATATATCTATAATATATAATCAATTTATCAAATAATGTGGCAGGTGTTAGTGAAGTTAACTCATGGATAAATGTTTTGTGTCTAGATTAGATCACGTTTACGTTCATTAATCATTCACAAAAGTTATCGATTAAATTTAAATGTAATCGATAACTCGATAATCTTCAAAGCAGATAGGCGTTTAAGTAATTGCATTGTTTATAGGAAATATGTGAATAAAGTGAAAAATATAAAATAAGTGAATAAAGTGAACACTTAGATGCGCATCTTTTTAAATTGCGTTATTGAATTCGGAGACATCTAATTAAATCTATACTATCTGATATTTATTCAAAATAGATCAGATATTAATTGATAGTTCAAAATGACGTATTTGAATGACCGCGCTGAATAAATTTTTTTATTTTTAATAATAGAAAAATATTCTTCATTAGAATATTAACATCGACACATAATAATAATTAATCAATATTCTCCAAGTATAGCAAATAATTCTTAACAAAGGCTTTATCTCAATAATTTATTCTTTACCTCATGACGCAAACTTGTGGATGAACATATATTTAATATTTATGGAATATCAAATACGTAGAGGAAAAAATTAAAAGGAGATATTTATATATGTGTAGGCGTTAATCGCAGAGGAAATGACGTTAATGTAATGCCAATATGACGCTAATATATGTATTATAGAATAATTTTAATTTATTCATATTATTGATTTTATTTAACTATATATTAATTGTGTAAAAAGGTGATAGAAAATCTTTTCTCTTTCAAACAATTCTCTCAGAATGAAATGTAAAAAAAAGGAAAGTAAGACCTACTTAAGATTTAAGCACTTCGTTTGCTTACAAGTGTCAGTATTGCAGCGACGCGATAAAAACTTCGTAATGAAGATAGAATCTACGCAGGTATTACGATGAAGAAGATTCAATTAAGATTGTCGCGAGGTAGTACGATTTTAATGAAGGCGCAACCTCGAATCGATAGATTCGAGAAATCTCTCGTGGAATGATATTATATAAAGAAATAAAGGTCATATTTTGAGCGCTGACATCTTTAAACTTTTTGACGCCAATAATAAATCATATATTCCCATCTTATAATATATTTGCATCTTAAAAGGAATTTTCTTTATAATTTCTTATAATCTTTTAGGATTATTGTGTACAATGGAATCTTTGAGCATGTCTTAAGTATCTTAAAGCATTTTTATTTTAAGATTTCTATAATGATATTTTAATTTAAAAGTTTTTAAAAATATATTATTAATTATATATTTGAATGCTAACAATTACTACTTTTATCAGACGGAAAAACAGTTTAATAAATTAAAAAAGAAAAATGTTTTCTTTTTCTTTCTTTTTTATTATATAATATAATAATTTATAATATAATAATATAATAATTTTATTTTATAACTACTAGATATTTTTAATCCAATACCAGATATTTGTTTAAATATGCAAAGCAATATATTTTACAGTTATTACATTAGAAACAAATATTACGACTCATATTACATGATACAGGTGTTTAATAATTTGATAATCATATTAAAATACTCTCTTGTAAATCCGTTTTAATAAATCGATAAAAAAATGATATGAAAAAATTCATGATTCTATAAGATATGATTTTATTATTTTGTATTTTATTTTCTTTTTTCTTTTTGCTTGGACTTGCAATACACTAATTTATTCTGTCTTCTATTTTTATTGTAAATAGAGAGAGAGAGAGAGAGAGAATTTTTATATTTAAAAAAATAATAGATGTATATATAATCTTTCTAATAATATATAAGAATATCATCAGACATTGTGGGATTTTATTACCAGATATCGTTTTTTTCCGTATTATGAATTATAATGGACGTTAAAAAAAAAAAGATCTCGCGGTCGGTGATGGTGCATCGTCGCGGAAACGACGACACGAAGTCGGAATCAGGGTTTGCCACGCCGATATGATTTCGTCCATGTCGACGAGAGCCGGCGTCGGTGGTAATAGTGACAGCCAGGGCCACGAAATTCCCGGGACGCGAGTCGCGCGAGGAGGCGGCGCCTTGGCGTTGCAACTGCAGCTGCTGCAACGCGCGCCCACCCGCCGCATCCCTGCCGCGTAACCGCAAAGTCATGCCGCACACCCTTCTTAACCTCCGGTGACTACTCTGCCGCTAGCGTTTAAAGCATGAAGGGTTTAAAAGACGCTGTCAGAGATCAACGGAAACGACGAGTTAAGAGACGGGTCGCGCGACGTAGCGAGCGGAAATGTATTCTGACATTCGCACAATCCGCGAAATGACATTATGTAATCAACGATTAAAGTTGAAGATTAATTCGAGAGGGAATTTTTGAAAAGAATATATATAATAATAAATATATTTGCCTCTTTTAATACATGTTTGTAAAACGTATTTAAATATAAAAGTATTGTTTTCATGATATATAATTATTTCGTTCATTTTTTATCGATGTAATCACGTAGTATTTTTCTTTTGTTAGTAACAATGTGAAAATTAACATGTGCATTTGATTATGTATTCAAACAACTGAAATTTCTGGGATTTGTTTTCCTTTGTGTTTTAATTTTAATATGCACTTTGCGGAAATTGTATATTGAATTTTCTCTCTCTCTCTCTCTCTGTGAAAACACACGCGAATACGATCACAAAAATAATACCTTACAGTGGTATATAATATAATAATAATAATATAGTCGGTGCTTCAAGCTGAGAGACGAAGCGAATATCAAGGTCACACCTGGTAAGCTTCCCCAGATTTTCCAGAGAGCTTGGGTAACCTTAACCATATCTTTACCGCATATCCTTGGATTAGAGATGTAGATCGTAATTCAGGTAGCTTCGTAGATCTGCGAATTGCTCTTTAGATACTCCGCGGTACAATGATGTTCCGGAGAGACTTAAAAACTTTAATCTCTTTATGAATAATAAACGTAGTAGATTAAACTGTATCGTAATATAATTAATGTAGAAAATTTCAGAAATTACAAGCGTACTTATTATATCGATTATAATGTTATAAAAAGCAGTAGCGTATATGCTATGCTGTTATCGAAAGCAATAGCGATGAAAATGTTTTAGGTGAGAAAAATATAACGTTTAAGAACTTCTTTCATTAAATATTTATACAAACGCAGTTTGAGTGAAAACTTATATTAAAAAGCAAATTGAATTGCAAAAGAAATATACACACACACACATACACACACACATATCTTGCTGCAATCATTTTAAATGTTTTAAATGTTTTAATTGTGCTGTTATTTTTGCGCGAAAAGTTTTTCTCCCGACAAATACTTGTACCATCGAGCTCTCAAAAACATTGACGAACTAGTCAAGAAGACACTTATCGAAGTTGAATCATTTTGCGCGAAATTTTTGCTTGACCTTCTTTCTCCTTATCGAGCACTTTTGCGCGATCTTAAATCATCATATATATCGTATGAATCTCTTTGCGCGTGTTATCTCAACCAGACGCGTCTCTGTCACGAAGAACCTTGTAACTTTGGGCTTCCGAGGGATTGCCATGCGAACGAGGTTTTCCCTACTATCTGCGGCGAGTAACGATGTTCCCAATCGCAGTAGAAAGGTAAAGAGAACTTCGTTTCCCCTTTCTTTCCTTTACGAGTAGTCTTTTCTATCCTCTCCAATCCTCCGAGTCACGTCTATGTCGCTCCTTTTTGGACGGGCCAAAGAAGGGAGAATCTTGTTTCCTGTCTCGACTTTGCGATACGCGTAAAAAGCACGACGTTTTTCTCGCCACTGCTCGTTTCAGCGAGAGCAGCTTTCGCGAATGCGCTCTTGTGTATCGCGACTAATGATCTTTGTGATTGATACTGCGTCTGTACGTCCGCGTTCGGTATCTTGCTTTATGAACGAAGGATGCACGTTGGAGTTTTCGGAGCACGGGTTTTTATCTTTGAGAGAGGAAAGAATTTAATTTATCTCGAAACGAGAGATATTTCTGCCTTACCGTTACATCTGAAATTAGGATACACAGATAGCTTTTCGGAAAAAGAGACGGAATTCTTTCGGTAAATTCTGGAAAGAGCGCAAAAAGAGCATACAAATCTCAATTAATTAAATTGTTATGAAATGGTCATCGGTCTTGGTATTCGACGAAAAATAATCCGTTGTCCAATTTTCGCGACGATAAATCACGCGGCATTTATACACGCGCGAGCGACTGTCGCAGCGCGACCGATCGTCACAATGAGTCGAATTATCGTCGAGATTTATCGACAGTATTGAATTCTACGCCCTGGAATGTGGTGCGCAAGCTTGGCACACCAGAACCGTAATTCTTGGGGAAGGACGTGCAGCCGTTTCGAAAGCGCGCTCGAGAGCTGCATTGGAAATTCGCGTCGGTTCTAAGTGTCAATCGATTCCTATCGGGTACCGGGATAGCAACGGCAATCGTCGGGAGTGTAAATATGCGCTCCTGTCGTATCCGAGAGTGGGTGTCGCGAGGGCGACAGCAGTCAGCGCGTGTATAAACCGGGGATATAGATGTTACTCGCTTTAGAGAAAATGAAAAATTTTTGAATTTAGCATATCCACATATGTATGTGACAGGAAACATTCATCAAAATACATATTTAAATTGAATTTTTTCGAGAGGTTTCTCAATTCTAGTTTAATAAGATATAAGAAAGAGCCGGAACGACACGTGATGGTTTATTGAACGTTTCGTGCTCGCTAATGATAGCGCGCTACAATGGCACAAGCGGAAAAAATTTTAATCCGATAATGCAGGTGAATTAAGTGCACTGTACCGATACGAGGAGAACAGATTCGATTTGAGATTACTATTTTCGCGCGTCGTTTATCATCAATTACGCGAAATTGGATATTTATGTAGGATTTTATACGCGTCATATTTCACATTTTGCTACGTACGAATATCGAGAGCCACTTCAACGCCCACGCACATTAACTCATGGATAATTAGTGATATTGTATGCACTAATATTTGCTCGACGTTCTCGAGGAACAATGGTCCCCATAGTAATTTACATACACACTGCACAATACATACCCGACTTCGATTAATAACTTGGTAGTGCGATGCAGGCTGATCCAGCGTCGAAACTTCTCGCGCCAGGTCACGACGAGACATTCGCCAAATATAATCCCGGCAATATCGCGTTTAAAAGGATTTGGCGGCACGTGTGCTCTATTGCGTACCTATCTATCCACTCTGCAAGTTTGGTAAAGTAAATCTCATTAAAGTAAGTACGTCGCGTAATAAGTAGCTAAAATGTACTTCAATGAAAAACCCGGAGTATATCGAAGTAAAATAGACATTTTTATTAAAGCGGAATATATTTTTCTCTTAATACATGGAAATAAAATTTTTTAAACTTATACATCTCATTCTTAATTAACATCTTTTTATAATATTAATGCAAAAACTTTTTATTTCTTTCGTGAGAAATCTATTAAATTCGATATTACGCGACAAAATTACAAAATATATGCGACTTCTAATACGCCTCGCGTATCTAAAAATTAAAAATCGTTTTGCATAATGTGTCATTTTTGCAAAGAGCTATTCAGCAAACGATGATCGATCATTTGGACGTTACATTAAGAACGTCGATGGGCCTTGTAGTTTATTACAATCCTCGCACGTGGCAAAGCACTAAAGGCAGGTATTTTTCTATTTTTTGCGCGTCTACGCGCGAGAACCATCATTGATATGTCGCAATCAAATAGCCAGAATTCAGACTATACCTCGTGACAGTGAACGATGAGCTTTTTTGTTCGAGGCTATACTCTTTCGTATTTGTGGACACGTGGCGATCAACTTGACAAGTTCGTTACCGCGATTAAGATCTGTGCCATTTGCCAGCAAAAATACAATAAAAAGGAACAACTCGCATGGTTGCTCCATCTTTACCGCTGATAAATAATTCCTTTCCGCTGTGCAATTGCAGAAAGAAGATTTGTTCTCTTTCCATGGACCACTCTTCTAGCGGCTAATTATTTTGTTCAACGCGATGACGTAAAATGGTAATCGTATTACGCAAAAATAGCAGTAATTAAAGTTGACTTTTAGTACAAGCAATTAAAGAGCAGTTGAAATTTTTTATTATTTATGCACGTATAGAACAATATTAAAATTTTTAAATAAACTAAGAGAAAGATATACCTTTAATTTTTTCGTTCCACGTACATATTACATACAAGTTGCACAGAAAGGTAAAGAGTTATTTATATTTATAATTTTTTTATTATTCGCGTATTTTACTTTTGTTTTATTAAAAAATTTTCGGAAGAAATTCTTTTGTAAAATAAAATAATCTCTAAACGAAAAAAATAGAAAAAAAATTATAATTGAATTTAAATGGAATTGAAAAATAAATAGGAAAAAGCAAAATATAACTTTACGGAGCTTGTTGAGTCTTTTCGAAAAGCGCAATTTGTATAATGCAACAACGTTGTTTCGTAAAACTATTATAAGAGTAGCTATTAGGCGAAACAACGAAGCGGTGCGCTACTCGTTTCTTAGTCATTTGTTCTTTTTTTTCGACCATCGACGCAACACGCATTTCCCCTCTGGGACATAAAACCGCCGAGAAAATTCCATAGCATTCGGTAAACGTGGCCGTAAAATTTATGAGCTTCTCCAGACTCCTTTACTCGGCAACTCTGTTCTGGTACGTAGTTTCCATAGTCTGTGATGAAGAATTTCATAGACTGCGCAGACGACCGTAAAGATCGCGAAACGAATTTAGGTGGATTCCATCGAAGATAATATTTAACATCTATCAATTTTTAATCGAGACATTATTTATAAATAATATATAAATATAATAAATAATATTAGTTTTAAGATTCACGTGTTACGCGGATTGTAACATTCTTAATAATACAATTAGCGCGCGAATAATCGGTAATGTAATTTTCATTGAACAGAGAGAAAGGGAGAGAAACTAATATCGATCGCGCGCGCGTGCGATTAATTAAGAGAATATATGTACATTTGCTCATGACCTACTTACGCGAGCGAGGAACATTTTCGCATACGAAATGTCTCCGCGAGCGCGAGACGAGAATTCCCTCCAATGCGTAGATAGAAAGAAGAGAAACCGAGAGAGGTGAACTCCCAACACGCAGCGAACTATGCGGGAACGGAAGCTGCAAACCCGTTGAATTGTACGAGACCGCCGAGTGCCTTGTAATCTCATTTTCATCACCCCGAGAGGACAGCGACGGCATTAAAGATTAAACTCCCGGGATATTCAAACGAAGTGCCAATCGTCTTACGGTACTTGCCGCTAGTACGAAATTTGCTAACATCCTAGCGTCTCCGTCTGGTGCAAACTGCGCTGAATTATTCTTTTCCATTTCACTGACGTATCTTGATCTCTCAAGATGTTGATAGTCGTAATTCGTTTTGCTTGAAGTATTAGATTTGGATAAAGAAAGAATTGAGAGAAAGAGAGAGGAAGAAATAAACACACTCTCTCTTTATTATTATTGTAAAATAAATTTATTTCGATAAACATTATATATTATATTAAAATGATATAAATATTTTATAAAATATGTCTTATATTTTATGCTTCAATTATAGGGAAATAATTATTAACTTTTAAATGTCATCAAACAAATTCACTGATAAATAATAACGATAATGGGACGAATGTCAATATATAACTGATGTCATTTTAATCGATCTTTTCTTGGAAATTAAATGAAAAACACTTACAAAACCGATACTTTGCATATAATAATCAAATAGCATTATCGCAAACACCAGATAATTCGCAATAACGTCGAGACATTTTCTTAGTATCAAGAATATAATAAATATTTTATAACATAAAAACGTTATATAGCGTATATGCATTATAAAAATAGAATAGAATAAAACATGCAAGAGCATGCTTGCAATTTTTATTGACGTGAAGTGTGAAAGTTTGCCATTAACGTACATAAGTAATGCATAATGGATCGACGTGAATGGGACACATCTACATAAATAGCTTATGCGAAAATGTAACATCAAAGTAATGTATATTGCGTAAAAAGTTCCCCGCATGAAGCATTAGCAGTCTCTTCACGCGTGGCTGTATTTTTACGTCGATATGCGTCGTGTCCAAATGATGTCTCGGACAGACGGATCCAACATTAATGGTTACCGCGACCTTAACCCGGGCACCGACAAGGTCGGGGAGGTTTCCACGACGACCTGCGCGATATATTTCTTTCGCAGTCGATGCGATGAAAAAGCGAGCGGAAATATACCCATGGTAAATCCGATGATGAAAATTATTCTCGTTGCGCGATATTCGCCCTCTTTTCCGAGCTTTCATGAAAGATTTTCGTCGACATCGTGCCTTCAGACACCGGTTTTAATCCGTTCTCGCGACATCATCCTTACGCGGAAATCTTCTCGCGAGACTAAATTCCACTTCGACGAGCATTCTTCTGAAATCTAATTCCTTTCAAAGGAATATATAGTATTGAAACTGTCGAGAAAAATAGCGAAAATGTCGTAGCGGAAATTGCATTTATTGTGTTTTCTTAAATTCTGTTTAATATCCTGACAAAATAAAATATGTATATATTGAAACATTCCCATTATAGATAAATTGAAAAGAAATATTACTCATCTTAATTGAAGAAAGAAATATCACTTATTTTCTTATATTATTACATCTTCGATATTAATGTAGAAATTAAATTTTGCGACTTGTAACGAAAATATATATATGTGTCTCGCGATAAAACAAAGTTTTGTACATTACCTTATCTTATTTATGATAGAAGATGGATCTTATTTATGATAAAATTCCCTATACGTTTCGTGAAACACGTGTATCCCAAGGGTCTCTCGTTCTGGCGGAACAAACACAAATAAGGATGTCGCGAATACGATCCGAGCCAGAGCCGAAATCGGTAAAAGAGAAAATCGGCAAGGGGGGGAAGGAGGGGGAGGATGGGGCGAGCAACGCAAGGAATACGACGAGGCTGTAACGAGATGATGCAAAGAGGGCGGCATAAATCCATAATACCGTAACACAGGCCGGTAGATTAGCCCGGTTGACAAGAACAAACGACCCGTAGCGGAGCTTACTGTTGATACAAGTGCATAACGACCACCCGCACCCGCTTCTCCCCTCGCCTCTTCCCTTCCTCCCCTCGCCACGCACCCCCGTTCGCGCTGGCGCGAGACATCCGCCATTGATTTATCGCGATGTTTTAACCGCGACGTCCACAGAACGCGAATGAGAAACATCCCGGACTACATCGGAATACGACGTGCAATATTGAAACACGCTAGTAGCACTCGCAGAAGATCGCCGCTTCATTGATAGCGAATTCCGCGACACGTGGCAATTGGAGATTAATCGAAGAGCTCGTTTATTGAATCAATTTTTCGACAAAGTATCTTTTCGCGATGTACCGTATAATTTGCATGACACACAATACATGTAAAAAGATCTGCTCGGTGAACAGCATCGTTGATTAAATTACGCGCAATGATACACTTTGTTCAGACGATTGCACTGATAATCGCAATTATACAGTCGGTAAAATTGTTTTATATTAATTATTTTATTTGTTCGACCGATATATATACGTGTTTTTCTTACGCCAATTTGATTTAATCGAGCAATTTCTTTATTTCGCGATACATGCGTATGTGTGTGTGTACACGTATAATTTATTAAAAAATTTATAAAAATTATAATTTATAAAATTATAAATTTATAAAAATTATAATTTATAAAATTATAAATTTATAAAAATTATGTATTAAATACTTGAGAACGTACATATTACGTGTGTTGAGATATATATATCTCTGTTCCTGCTACTTAATCCGCGAAAATCGTGATTCCATTAAGATAATCTGGAATCATTTATATACGAGAGCAATGCGGCTATCGGTTTATTGAATATATATCGCTAAATTTCTAGTTTCTATTAATTGGAGCATATCTTGCGTCATCTTTAACCGATTTCGCCGATCATTAAATTCGATATCAATGACGAGATAACAAAGTCGTAGATGTCCCCGATGTACGCCAACGGACTAATTTGATTATCGATATCGGTCAAACTTTGACGGGTCTCGACTACGAAGATATCCCGATGGCCGATAAAGTGCATTGGATCTCTTGATATTCAAAACAGGCGCGCGCGAAACTAATACCATTAGGTACTGGTAACACCACTCGATACAGGGAGGAGTCGGTCGTAGAATTTCATTATGGCGTAAAATTATACTTTGAGCAGTGTATAACTCGCTGAAAAGAACTTCTCGAAGGATAATAATCATATAACGAATTACTATTCGCGTTGCGTCTCGTCGTTTTTATTCCGATGAAACTGTAGATGAACGATAAAGAAAATTACTGACTTGAACGCGATAAAGGTGATATTTTCGGTAGTGATAGTGACACCAACGCACGTCGGTCGCTCTCGCAAAATGTCGAAACGAGCTGGCTTTAACGGCGTTCCGCTTTATATTTCAACCGCATCATTGTATTATCTCCACAAAGTGCAGATGTTATTGGAACGATTACAGGCACGTGCGTTTCCAAATGATGATGGTTGCGCGTCCCGAGATGGACGAGCAGTGGTACTCGTTGGAAGTTATAACAAGGTTGCAGTGTTATAGGAGTTTGTCAATGTTAACTCTGAGTACCGATTTAACGCTAATTTCGAGAACACAGTTCATCCATTGACCGCGATATTAGCGCGAACGTTGGCTACGTGAATTTCCACGGTTCTGTACCATTGTTTCGAGCGTTTATTTTGCCAACCAAGTTCCTACGATAAATACGAATGATTATGCGATAAATTGTAGTTTAACACATTAAACTTGGCGAAATACGCTCGACGATTAAAAAATATTTTTTCAACCTTTCTAATAAAATAGAATCAATAATTACAAGATTGCGTAATATCGCTCTGATAAATTGACACGATAATTTTAGATCTCGATGGGGATGAGATAAAAGATGGTTCGCCAACTGCGAGTACGCGACGTGACACGGCTCGGTAATTCCGCATATGATATAGCACTTAACTCAAGGTAGATTACGCCCATTCATCTGTAGCTCATACTAAAGCACAATCATTAATGCAACGCTTTCCTCGCGCACGTGCGCATATGTAGCAGATACCTGATGGCGCACGCGAGACTCTATCCTCGGAGGAGGAATCGAGAATGTTTAATGACGACGTGGCGCTTCGTAAACGCCTTGTCTCTGCGGAATTATGCTGAAACGATGATTATAATTGCGCGACCGTCGTACCATCGTATTTCCGTCGTACACGTGACGCGGATTTTCCGCGGAGGTCATATATCTCGGTACGTTTACGGAATATAAGCCGGGTATATACGACGGGAACTAGGCGGGACATTTCTCGTTTTATTCGTTTTTCCGCTTTCTCTCCCGCTGTAAAATATCCGCTTTGGCTTTACCGTCGTAAACGCGTCGTAATTTTCTCCGGGGCCTCGTGTTCAGTTGCAGCGATGAGTTCGTGCCGCTATTATCGCGAAAATCAAGGACCCGTGAAAATTAAATTGAAAAAGGCAACATGAGAAATTTTGCTTTTCCCTCCTCCTCTCTTTTTCTCATGTATTTTATTTTTGTTAAAAATAAATCTTCAGAATATATAAATATGTATTTCTTATATTTATTATGACTCTCTAAAATGATGTATGTGCCGATATTTATTAGCCATTCTAATTTAATCTGAGAAAAATCAATTTGCACGCGATCGAGTATCGACATGCTCTCTTTCTTTTCGTCAACACAGAGAGATCCAATTTAGTTCGGGGATTTCGAGCCTCGTGATGGACTCGTAAAGAAACTGCATGCGCGCCCAATAACAGAAACTGCGAGTAACTCCGCCGAGAGTGCTTTCATCGAAGCAGTTTCCGACCTGGCGACCGAAAGAGATCTAGACGACCGTGAAGAGAGAGAAAGAGAGAGTGGACCGCGAAGAGACGCCATTACCCTCGACACTTCGGGGTTATCTTGCCAACACCCGAGTTTCTCCCCGGAGATTCCCGATCGTGCACGCGAACTGGGTTAGTCCGAATAACTTCGGATGTTTCCGTACCGAGACATTACGTTTGCAAGATAAACGCGGCATTGTTGAAGATAGAAACGATGTCCTCGCGATAATATTTGCTTCGAGATAAACCTTGCAAAGAGGTGAGAAAAGATGGGACGCGCAAATATTTAATCGAATGAGATCTTGGTGTCTTCTTCTTGTTAGTTGCGATTTTAATCTTTCTTCACACTTATCTAGAGAGCTTGGATATTAATTGCTTATTATCTTTTGCACGACAATCTCTTGATTTAATATAATGCAAATATGTGAAAAAGTAAAAACTAAGTGTAAGATTATAAGTAAATTGTACTTGACAGTTTCACGATAAAACGCGGGTCAATTTAGAACAGTGAATGCTATATCGGAATCTCTAGGGAGATGGAAAGAAAGAGAAGACAAGCACTCGCATAATTAAATTTTAATTGGCATTGTCAATAGATATCCCACTAGGATTCATACACACCTATTTAGCTTGCATCTCTCTCTCTTTCTCTCTCTCTCTCTCTCTTTATTCATTTATATTAGGAAAATTTTGGACTTCATTTACATTTTAATAATCTACAATCAGACAGAATTATAAGCAATAAAGTTTTAATATTTAGATGTGAATCTATCTAAGTGATGTCAAGTTTTAACATGTAAATTGCAAATTTGTATCGCTATGAATAATTGAGTTTAGAAAGAAACAAAGAATCTAATGAATCGCATAAAGGGGCTCATAATCCGCTATAGAACGCGCGTGTTTAAATATGCATATTAATGATAATCCTTTCTATATAAGTATTCGATAAAGAACCACATTTTTTAGCGTCGCGGTCGCGAAAAATAAAAGTCACAATTAAGTGCTCCCGTAGTGTGTCGTGTGTCCTGAAATTTGTCTTGCTCTCACCGAGCTGAGAGTCGCTCGCACGTGCTTCATCTCGTAAAAACTAATTTCCCTAATTTCCACGTTAATTTATGCAAAGAACGCTCCGCGCATTACGGTGCTTATCCCGAAGCCACATTTTAACGTTCTTCCAACGTTCTGAATAATCCAATACATCCGTCGGTCGACGTCATCCACGCCAAACACCAACAGCTCGGGGTTCTTATGCAAACGAGGACAATACATTTTTAATTTCATGCAAAACCACGCCACCTGCTGCAACAGCGCGTTCGCGATGGACGCGCTCTCGTGGACGAGTCGACATTTCGCCCGACGCTTTACTGACCGATCATTTTCTCGCAATCGGTCCGCATTTTCCGGTCGAATTAATCGCACGGTGAGAGAGCGTCGCCTCTTCAGAAGGGAGAAACCGCCGGAAGAGACTGCATATATCGCGCTAGATGATCAACCGAGAGACCGACTAATGATCAGTCGAGAGAGAGAGAGAAGGCCGTGACTAGCATACATTGGACCATATTGATTTTGTCCAGGTACTTTCGGTAGATTTTAACACGTAATTTACTTATAATAGAAATATGAAGAAATAACTGTCGGATTTTTACAATTCTTACAATGAACAACGATAACAAACGTAATACCGAGAATAATGCATGTTGAGCTATTTAAAATATAATTTAATGAAGAGAAAATGAAAGGAAGGGTTAATCGAAATGTGAGATGTATAGTTTAGTCTTACTTTTTCACATTTTTTTTAACTTTAAAACTTGCCGAGCTTATGATTCATCGATAGAAGCACGTGACATATACGACTACTTGGAATTAGGTCAGAATTCTGCTCAGCTAATTACGGCCAAGTAATAGATAATTAATGGATAACCGGCGACACAGTGAACCCGACAGTTTATTCTCGTAGGAACAATGCTCACAGATGTCTAAGCAGGATAATAGTATTATATGAGTTCATATAATAAGGATGCTTTACTATATCTCTTTCTAAAATGTGTTCTATGTTTAATTAGCAAGTCGATCAATAATGTTTTTATCATATAATTAATGTTATAAATTATATATCACATCCCCGAATATTATATATATTTTGTTTAGACCGAGCAAATCACAAGCTTATGATTGTACTCGAAATATGAGCAATTTAGACGATATATTGATGATTTTTACACGGGCAAATAACATCATGTATCGCGAAACGAGAAATTTTCCGAAATACTGTACACCTGATGTTTCGACCAAAGAATTGAAAGCTTTCAGGATTTATCAGTTCACGCTCTAATAATCCGATGCATCAATAGTCCACCCCACGCTTTCGTTTGTTCCGCCATTTATCGTCAAAATGAGAAAGCACTGGCCTTTGTTAAATCAGTTCGATTTGTGAATGCATCATAATCATTGCCTCTAATTACACTCTAATTACAAGTCTACGCACCGAGAAAGTGTCACCTTTTTTTTGCGCGAATATGAAGTAATAAAAAGCTCGCTCGATTTTTGCACGTTTTACCGCGCCATCCTACGCATGCTTGACCGCAATGATTGCAGAGTAATTAAAAGCACTGTGTGAATAAAAGTGCTCACTTGTGGAATGAAAAAGCACATGAATCATAAGCCAGTTGATTAGAGCGAATCCTGTCGCGTATCGCAAATGATTGAAATTTTATCTTATTAATTTGTGCGGAAAAAAAATGTGCGAGAGAATGAGTTCGTATGTACGCGGAAGCAAACATTGATCGAAATAAACTGAAAATAATCTGTATAAATCTGAATTCGTGCGAGTATCGAAGCACTTCATGATTAATTGAATAAGGAAAGTAAAAACAATGATTGTAAAGAGTCTGAAATACCAAACATTTGCGAGAAAAATTAAAGAAAAAAATTTTTGCTTACATTACATCTCTAACGGCTTAAAGTACTTTTTTACGATTGTGCATTAAAATAGAATCATGACTATGATGCGAAAACCGAGGAATCTCGCACAAAGGCACGTGGATACCGATGCATAAGAGTTGATAATAAATCGTGTCAAGGTGCAAAGGCAATAACAACTTGGCCTCGTGCATTGTCCGTAAAATCACGAGCTTTTCCATTCGCCGATGTCGCGTTTGTGGCGCGGAAAAGCAGTTTGAATTGAATTGAACTTGGCCGGAACTGAAATGTCGTTTGGAGAGAGCGATTATGTGCTGATTCGAGAGTCGTATTGACTCGAGAAACTAAGTGACAGATAGCGAAAGGAAAAGGAGGTAAGCGAAAGGGAAGAATGGAAAGAAGAAGTATCGAAATAAGCACAGTCGTGTTTTGTCAAGGAATTCTTTGGCGATATTTCTTTTTTTATGTTTAAGCTCTGTTAAACAACCTACGCTTTCTATTCGTATGTAGCAAAAGAAGAAGACTGAGGAAAATATCTATTGACTTTGTAAACTTGGATTTAAAAATAACTTTTATTCTAAACTGCTTTTATTGTAACATATCGCAAATGGATACGTAAGATTTTGTGTGGTTAAATGAAATCAATATCGTCAATGTTTTTTTTTGAAAATTAACGATAATGTTTGCCTTATTTATGATTATTTATTATTTATGGGATAAACACTTGTTTTTATTTTGGAATATTATTTAAAACTTATGAGAAGTACTCATTTAAAAGCCTGATGAAAGCGAGGCTTTTTAATTTTTTCATAAGTATGTTTGAAAGAAGATATAAAGCCAGTTCTCTCAACCATGAATCGAGAATATATTATGTCGTTTAACATACTTAATGTAATCTGCTTTATAATATATTTAACATAATTTACTGTACTACTCATAATGATAATTTCACACGTACTATTTTATACATACGCTTTCACACGTACTATTATTATTTAGATGATAAAAAGGTTCTTTTTATTACATTTTATTATATTTATGAATTATTATTATTTAAATGTTCTATTTTTATCTTTTCTAATGTATAATTATTGCTAATTAATACGAATTTCGTTTTATTTATTCTAAAAAAATTTTGATAAAGGATTAGCTAATAACATTAAATAACTTTAAAGATAATACTACTAAAAAATATTGATATACATATATAAGAGAAAGTTTTTCAAATAATATAAAAAATTATAATATAAAAAAATGTTTAATATATATTTGATCTAATATATATGAATTTATTCTCGGAACAAAACACAAACTCTTGTACGCATAAACAGACTCAAACATTATTTGTTTACACCTCGCTAGTACGTCATTGAATGTAAGGATGGGGATTATAATACGTGCTAGGATCATAACATACGGGAAAGCTCGAAGTTGTTCAGTTGATTGCCAGCCTTGGATTTGAGTGACAGTCGAAATTAGTAACTATGGAGAGAGAGCAACCTGCTACGGAAAGCAGCATAAATTATACTACGAGAGATGTACTGTAAGTACTTTATAGCATGAATGTCTGTACCTAACGGCTGATATACCATTCTCTTCTTCTCTTTTTCTCTTCGACATTACTTGACTTTTTAAAACTTTTGAATTTAGTCTTTCCAAATTGGTTTTATTTAATCTCTAATATCCGGAATGTGAAATTTTATTTTAATCGATTACTGGTTTATCTGTTAAAATATTTATTTGATTGTTTCTCAAGAGAAACAGAAAACAAGAGTTTTGGTTCCTAAGCTTGCGTAAAGACAATTTCTATCAACTCCCCAATCCTTGTTTTTTTCGTTGACTGAGTATAAAATTTTCACGACTAAAATCGAAAGTGAGGCAAACGATTTTTCGAAGCAAGAGTTATACTTCGATTTTAATTCCTTCGTCTAAATATTTGCATCCCGTTTTTCTTTTTGTCGTTTTTGTAATAATATTTGATATGGAAAATTCTCGATTATAAATCGAGAACGAAGCTAATTTCAGATTCGAGTGCATTTAAGACCGTTGGACTCTGAATTTCAGGATTTAATTTCCAATCAATTCGAAGAATTTATAATTAATGAGTACGTAGAGTATATATGAGCATTATATATATATACTTGATATGCGATTATTATGTATTAATGGACGCATCGAGATTATATAAATTGCGAATACAAAAATAATCTCTGGATCTCTTTATATGTTTATTATTATAACTTTAAATTAATTAATTAATTTTTATTGGAAAATTAATTTTCAACGTTATTAAAAAATGCTTTATTTAATTAAAATTTTCAATTATATTTAATATAAATTGATTTTTTAGAGGAAAATAAAAGCTTCGCTCCATGAATAGAACATTTTTATTGTTCAAATAAATTTTTTAATGAAACAAAATTGCGCAAGAATAGCTATAACACATAGTGTTAGTATTTCATGAATAGTACGCTACTTGATTAGAAGTAATTATTCAAAGAGCTACTCTGTGCATTGATACGCTTGATATTGCGTAGGAGAAGCCATAATTATTCTCACAATCATTGATTGACGTCAAATATCAAACAATACGCCACCAATGCACCTGTCATCGAATATCGCTAGCGAAATTGTCGTTTAGATATATATGTAAGGGAAATAATGTGTATGTTAAATACTCGAATATAATAATGGATCATAATCGCGATTAATTGAACATTGCCCGGAGGTGAAAACGATACCAAGAGTAGTGCATTTTTTTCGTTAGAAACGAATTTTTTTTCGTGCATCTAATTACGGAAGAGTTTCACGTAAAAACACACTAATTAGATGAGGAAAACGAAGATTGAAGAAAAAGACGAGACAGCAACGAGCGAGCTATGTAGCATTCTGCTAATAATAAGATTTCATTCAAAAAACGGCAACAAAAAAAGTATTTCCGACGGATAAATAGCTCATATTATATCGAGTCGCATCTCATTTTTTCGTGAATATTTTTTTTTATATCTTTTTTGTGTCATATTTGCTAAAATTATATTAAAATCCTATTTAAAAAATGAGAGGATATCGTCGAATGCATAAAAATTTACATAGACCGACATGGGAAATAGAAAGATGTGCATTCCTTTGAAAGAATAAAAGAAATAGCAAAATTACATGTCGTGCATGATTAAAAATATCAAATTGTATATTGGAGCGATATTGATAATATAATGTTTTTTTAGTCGCTGTATAAGAATATCAGTGACGCGAATAGATTGAAATGTATTGTCGTGCAAGAGCATTCGCATGAGAGATTTATTGCGAAATCGGAGCGTTCGAATTATTCCACTCTTTTTCTCTCTTTTGACATCGAATTTTTTAAATAAAATATTTCCTCGTTGAAATTGAGAAAAATTGCGAACGTTACACGATCGGGGGATGTATGTTAATAGATTCTCGAGCGCGCCATATGCGCTGTCGAGTAAATGGGTTACGAGAACCTGCCAGACCACAATCCGCAGAGCTTAATATCAATTACTAATTGTCATTAATCTCTCTATTGCTTCTGGAAATGTAGTCTCCTACGTTTCTGCATCTGAACAATCTGCCGACATTATTATATTTGTGATACACACGCCTACGCGCTTAATCTTTTTAATTGTATTAATTTCTAATTAATCATCTCTTCACGTAATCTTTCAAATTTTATATACGCTGAATTAAAAAAATTTGAATGTTCCATGTCTGTATTATTATTTTATTATTTTACAACGATACTGTTTGAAAGATGTTTTTAAACGTTCCAATTTTTCCCTAGCAATTCATCGTCAAGCATCGGAAAATAGTTTCTTTGTTTTTGCCTGATAATTAATAAGTCGTTTAACTACTTCCGACAATTCTCGTTATAACAGTGAAATGAGCCAAATCGACCGACGTGCCGCAATGCGCTCTCATAATTCGAGAAATCTCGCGGGCAGGGCCGTAATTTTCTCTCTCGGAACGATACTCGCAAACTCGCCGAGCGCATAATACATCATTCCGGAGTTTATCTCGCCCCGACGTAACGCGTACACACATCTCTTTGACTTTCGCGCGATTCCGCGCATCGATGGAGCCGGAGGGGCAGGAGAAAGGGAAGGTGATAGGGGCGGCGAGCGGGGAGGAAATGGCGGAAGGGTGCCTTTTCACAGATGGCGAAATGCTTTCCGATTATCGCGTCCGTGCAACGCGCAGCGTGCGTGCAATTGCAACGAACCGTGCATTATCTGTACGCGTATATGTATGTGTGCGTGCGCACCTCTCTGCTTCTGCCCCTGCACACACACACACATACCCACATCAGCTGCACATTGCACTCCGCAAAACGGAGATGGATAGTTATACAGAGCGCGCTCTGCAGACTCGGTAACTCGGTCCAATTTAATACAGATCCTCGTCCCCCTCGCTGTCCGCGAGAAGGGATGCTGAAGGCGGTGCCAACCCCCGACATTAATCTCCCCGAATGGCGTTTGTAATGTTTACATTTAGCAAAAGTTACGAAGGTTATTGAGTTGCCCAGGCTATATTTCGCTCGTTTGTAGACCGCTCGTGCTAGCGCGATGTTTGAAGCTGTGGTAGAATTGTACCGCGGGCAGAATATTTAAAGCCACCCTCTTTAAAACTCGCGGTAGTATCTTTATACCTTTTGATTTTTATATTTTTCATTTTTATTTTTGAATCGCGTATGTATGAGACTACGGTGTTAATTAATTATACGGCAAGTCGCATCGTACAAACTCGATCGCGTTAAATCGGCACGACGTTTTAGCATTTGAAATCTCCCTAGACGTCGGGTGTGAACTTTCACAAATTTGGCCGAAGCGAATGGTAGTGTAGAGCGTATATATACATAATATTGGTTCGGATAGTGCTTAAACATGAACTAGGTCTCTCGTGCCAATCCTGAAATACAGAACATGTGTAATCCTTCTATGCGGAGGCTCGTACGAAGGCACCGAACAATCTAAAACGGATTTATGGGAGAGAAACGAGCGCGTAACAATGTTCGCATATCGAGAGAAATGACGATTACTGCAATTAATAGTATAAACTTTTTTATTAACTTGCGCGAAATTGGAAATCTACCTTTCTGTAATTGGAAATCTACCGTTCTGATAACTAATTTCACAGTCGCTGCACCGACTAATTTTGGATAGAAGCGATGTTCGCGTGTCACGAGCCAACCAAAATCCATTTATTTATCTGTTTCATCATCATTTGAATTTCCGTTACTACCAAGTAACCTGTACGTTTCCACTGTTCGCTGGAAATCTTCGCAAAATTGGCTTAAAATGAATTTCGCGTGATCTCGTATGCTAGTCTTATCCGAAGGGCACGGAGTTAGCTTCCAAGGTTAAACGATTTCACGGTAGACATATAGCAGATGGTTGTAACGCGAGACTGGAAGGAAGAGTAAGAATGAAATATGCGGGAGATTAGCCGCAAGAAAATCGAAAGGATTAGAGCTTGCTATTTTCCAGATATTTACCGCAATATCGGATAAACGTAGTATTCCGAAGGAATTACGTCTCGCGGAAAGAATCAAGCCAACGATATCTCGAGAATTCTCGATTAAGATTTTCTGTAAGTGTACGATAGAAGGAGAATAGTTTGACGCATAAGACCATTTCGTCTATATGTTTATCTTATAAAACGCGCGTTTTGCGTCCACAATAATCTCGGATACGCCGTTGCGTTTTCCGGAAGATCCCATTCTTGCAAACGTTGATTTAAGAGTTCCTTCTCGCGAGCGGGCGTAACAGCGTAATTTTTGCGCTGAACGCGATGAATACCCGCAATATGTCTCGCGACGTATGTATGGGAGGAGAATAAGTAAGGACATATTTCAGTGGCAGTGAAACTGCAACCGAGAACTCGTAACTCCGCGAATAGATCGTGAGTGCTTTCGGCATTCTTGAACACCGTCGTCGAAACGAGCGAAGGAAAGAAGATAGATAGATAGAGAGAGGAAGAGAGAGAGAGGAAGAGAAGAGAAGGAGAGAAAAAGAGTGCGCGCTGGAATCTCGTGACAAAATCTCGCCGCTTTTGTATTAGATTAACCTTGGGGAAGCGTGGGTGGTCCAACCGGAGGTGCTGCAAGAGGGAGAAAGGGACGAGGGAAAGGAGAGAGCTTTCCGGGACGTGATCGCCGAAGAAGGAAGTATTTTTCGTCCGCTGTGAGACGAAGCGACGCTTCCGCTTTCTTCTCCGCCGTCAGCGATTCTGGAGGAATAAAACGCTGGAGAACTTTCACGAGTGGGTGCTTTCAGAACGCGGGAGGCGTGACAGCGTAGTACACGGAGAAACGATCGGATTCCCGCTTCGGGGGAAGAGAAAGAGAGGATTTCGGGGAAATCGGCATCCCCGTGGCGACGAGAGAAAATCCTCGACAGCGGCATTGTTCTCGCTTGCCGGGCTAAATTTTAAGGCATTAATTTTAAGGCATTAACGAGTGCCAATTTTTTTTTCTTAGTCGCTCATGTAGATTTTCTCGCCCCCATCGTTTTCATAAATATTTTCTGCGATTAACTGTAAATGATTGTTTTTAAAGACACGTTATCAATTTTTCGTGAAAGGTGAAATTTGTGAAGAATTTAATCGATATTTTTATAAACATATAATAAATATACATTTTTATATATATTAAGTAAAAATAATCTCGTATAATTAAACAAATTTTATTTTAGAATAAAATTTCAATAAGATCTCTATATAACATAATAATAATTGAGTTAAGATATAAATAATTATATAACGTAGACAAAAGAGAGAAACTTACATATTTATTGTACATTAAATTAAATAATAGATAGCTCGTTTTATTAGAATAAATTGTTATTTTCTTGCATCCACAGCTGCAGTAATTTGTGTTACTTAAACTCATTTGCTATCTACTTGAATTGTAATTAATTGGGCTCGTCGAACTCGAGCGCCACTTTCTAGTAGTAGCGGCCAGATACAGTTCAGGCAGAAGGATACACGGCGGAAGCGAGCAATCGCCACCGATTTAATAGCTAAGTGGTAGACGATCCAATAGCTAGAGATAATAATTATTCCTTCGAATAGTTTCGCAAATAGAAATAATTAGCGCGCTTTTCGCATGAGAATTATTGCGTTGTAATATTTGTATTTTTGATATTTAATATTATAAAATGTCTTATGTGAAATTATGAATTTAAGAGATAATAAAAATTATTTATTTAAAAGTTACATAAAAAATGATTTGTCATGGCAAGAAAAGAAATTTTTTTTTCGATTCTTATATTTTACGTAAAAAAATGATTTATTAATCTCACTTTTTTGCATGTATCAAAGGAGACATTCCGTGATGGATTGATACATTAGTTAAAGCATTTTAAAAATTATATTTTTACGGCGGAAACGGAATTTCCTTCGAGATGGAAGAGATATTTAATCGCTAGAATTCAATGAATGCGCAACTGGAGCACATGTGCGTCGACTTTTTTCTCGCAAACCACAAAAGACTAAGATATCGACCAGTTATTCTCCAGGCTTGAAAATTTTTGATATGCATCGCCGCATAACTGACACTGACATTACGAAATTTCGCGGAAAGAAGATCGTTCACGAATTATCTTTGCGCTCTCATCCCTTTTTATCTTTCGACTTACGTAATCATTTTTGCCGAATACAAATATCCTTTTCATATTTTAATTTGTTCATGCTCTTTAATTTTCCTTTATTTAAAAAAATGCTGCAATTTCGTCGTAATTTATAAAAAAGCTTTGTTATGATTACGTGTCATGAATTTATGTTATGAGAAATTAAAACGATATAAACAAAACTTGTGATGTTAGCATAAAATTTTTATAAGATCACATCACATGGAATGATTACGCAACATTTTCCTCTCTCATATTACCATCGAAAATATAGAGGAAATGAGAATGCAATATGAAATTGAAAACTGAATGTCTGTTGTATCCTCTCGCATCATGAAGCTTCGTTCCATTATGTAATAGTCATGCACATTCTATACGAGTGCATTTCTCGTGGAGAAGCTATGGAAGCGAAAAATTGAGAGTACATTCGAAAATCGATTTCATATTTCACGTGCTCCCTTGTTAAATCGTATAACTTCATTATTATACAACAACGATGTACATAACTGCCACTAGTTATCGTCATTATATAGTTATAAATGTGGATGTCATAATAACTTCTCTTTTATTTTTCTGTTTCAGGTAAGTGCATTACGTGTTTGATGCGAGGTACTTTTAAAATGTTTACGTACATTTGCGAGGAAGGTCATAGCCAGTGCACACCAGAAAACGTAAGTGACATAAATATATATTACCCTGTTTTAACAAAATAATACATTATACTTATGACGCGCAATGGACATTACTAGCAAAAGAATCTCATTTTTCTTGGTAATTTTTTTTTGTTATGACACATTGCATTCTGTGAAACGTACGTGTTTTTTCCACTTTATCTGCGAATAAAAATAAAATACTTTTAAGCAAAGTTATCGCCGTCGCACTTTTCTCGATGAGGGCGCGTTTCACGGTAAGATTTTAGATTGCGATTTTTCGAAGAATGCTACTTTTTGATTGCTGTGTCCATTAATGAATATCGATGGACAGAGCAGGCAATTCGGGAACTATGTTGAACACGGGCGTGGCTTAACGCCAACTAAGGCACTGCATTATTGCGGAAAATATAGTAGAGCGACGAGATATATATATATCGATGATGACACATATACGCAGCTTTATCTTCATACTATAGTGCGCGCGAGAATAGAGAAAATTATTCGGAGAGTTGCACATTATGCTTAACGCGACTGAATAGGCATTATTTCCTGCGCTCGAGTGTTATTTACGTAATATTCCGCGATGATTTAGCAACCGAGCTCCGTTCATGCTGGCTGAACCGGCATCCGTTGCGATATTTGACACTTTACAGTCTGAATAATGAAGGATGCGTCCGCACTGGACATATTCACGAATTAAGAATTACTCTCTTTCGTTCGGAATAATTTACGATTAGGAACATTAACCTGGCCAGATTGCAACAGGCAGCTGCGGAAGAAACTGGAATGGAAGGGTAGGTTTATAAAAAAAACAAGAGAGGAGAGCAATCTTTATCGATCCGAGGGGGGGTTCGAGCCCGTACAATTCGCACGTATCTATTCAAGGGGAAGCTCGCTCGTGAATCAAGCCGAGTCCACGCGGAAAAATACCCTACTGGCGCTCGTAAACATTCGCCCGTCGGCGTTATATCGATCGGGCGGATCGCCGTTTATATCTGAAATTTATTCCTCGATTCCGCGTAGCTCCCGCGGGATGCGGACGACAAAAGTCACGTAAAAAGGGATTGCCATAGTTAGGCGAGTAACGTAAGCATATTTAAGGCTTCGCCTCCGCGCAATTTGCTATTCTTCCCATAATCCCAGTCCCGTCGTCCTAAAATTGCCTTATCCCGGCTCGAGCGTGTTCTTGGCGGCTACGGATAATCGTCCATTTTAGTCGCCATGTTCGGGGGAATTGCGGGACATCCTAGCATACACGAGCACTTTGTTCCTAAAACGGTGAGCTGCTGGAAGGAACGAAGGAGTGCAGGCGCTCTTATATCAGAGAAAATGGGAAGGCTGCGGGAATTGGGACGAACCGCGGAGAGCCTGAAATAATATCACAAGAACGCCGACAAATATTTTCACGCGAATTCTCGTTATACCGTAGAAACTTGGTAATTGAAAAAAATTGATAATCTTTCATTACGCGAGCATTTTTACATTTGATGAAAGAATAACCGGTTTGTATTAGCCGGGTCACTCTGGAGACAAGCTCTTTAAATTCGAGAGCGGAGAAAGAGAGTCATTGTATGCTTAAAACATTTGTCTTTCTACTTGCACGAGTGTCGCAAAAAATAAATTTACCGCCGCGGTTCAAAGCAACTGATACGTCCCGCGAATACGGAATGTCGACGATTCTCTTTTTAGCGCGAAAATCAATTAAGACCGCGCTCAAGAGATAATTGCATTACGTCGCCGCGCTCAAGAAGAATTATATCGTAATGCTCGACGCCCGTTGCCAGAAAGGGATTATGGCTGAATTAATAATTCGAACGCGCGCGTGAACCGTAGTAGAGTATCCCGCCGGTATGTTTGCGTCGCGCGAACGTAAATATAATATTACTTTTTATTCCTCGACTGCGCGGAGAGGAAATGTTTCCGCGCAAAACCGTTTATTTTGCTTAATGCCCGCATGGAATTAATAACTCGTGACATTCGCATTTCGCGCGCGCGCGTGAAATTGCGATCGTTTTTTTCAAGCGAATCCTATCCCCTCGTTTATAAGCGGCCAACCCTCGATGCGATTTACGCCTAATCGAGATTTAATTCGGACGGATTACTTATACTTGAATTAACGCGTGCACGGCACGTATTATACGTGGAGTTATTTCCTAAGCCCCGTAGGAACGTGGATGCGATTCGCGAATCGAATAGAGATTGAATTCTGGTTTATTCCAATTTGGCCATGCGATAATTTTCTCTAATGTCTGCGAAAAAAAACACCGGTGACGTTTCATGCCAACGATATTTCGCGAATAATAGCTATTCGCCATTCGAGTAGATGATAACAAAAAACGTGATAAATTACCAGTTCCCGCATTTCGCATTTTCTCTCATTATTTTTCCATCCGATTTTTAGCGAATCGTCGAAAGTTCTCGCGAAGAGAACAATGGCGTTCCGATAAGCACTCGGCTATTTTTGAGACAATTTTGCTGTGGAAATTCTTGTATCGACGAGATACCAACCCACTGTTACTTAGAGAAGATAGAGCGCGAACTTATAACTTTAGTAATAACTTTACGAAACTGTAGATTCGAAAGACGATAACTTGGTCGATAACAAAACATTTTAACCGCGCATCTCGTTTAATCGTTTAAGAAGCATTTAAGAGTTTTGGGGAACTGCAATGAAAATTGATATTAGATTTCAAGTATTGCGGAAAATTTCCATAAATGTCAAAATTGTTAAACTATTTCTTCTCGTGAGGAATTTATTACCGTTGTTGAGCGAATTTCAAATTTTATGATTTTAAAGAACGTGTGTTAAATGAAAATTATGTTTTATTAATAAATTGAGTGGTAAATTATTCAATAATCTTTAAAATTTTTGCTTAATTGGATGCCAGTTTTAAAATTTTTATGCTGCCAGTTGAGAGCATACGTATAACGTCCAAATAAATTCCCCAAAAATCGCAAAATATTTTTTACTCAATATACAGATTAACATTTTTAACGGGTTGTTGTAATATATCCTAAAAGAAAATTTTTTTATAAAAAAGATATATTTATAACTCTTTTTATCAAAACGTGAGATTATATATATAATCTTTAGTTAGTATTCTTTGACAGAAGATTATTTGAATTGGCGATCAGTTAAATCATGTTTTCATTACATGTTAAAAAAGCAATTCGATCAATTCTGAATTTCGATATCACGTATCTTCCATGGTATCTACGTATAAAGTGTCTCAGAATTTACCGGAAGTATACATAACGCTTACTTTTATTCTTTAAAATTTTTTTAGTTTATTTTTATCGAAAATCACGAGACGTTAATACGTTTCCGGGTTATAAGCCTATCGAAAATGCAAATGTTTTTGCAAATTCGCGCAACCTTTGTAAATTTTGAAACACCCTTTGGACTTCTCGATGTCTTCTCTATTTGCGTACACATGCCACGATCGAATGTGTTAGACGAGCGAGAGTAGAGGAGTAAGGAAAATGAGGTGTAACCGGAGAGAGCCTAACATCGAGGATTGCCTGGAGTAAGGCTCGGAATAAATCGATGGCTGCATGCAAATTATATACGATTCCTACCCGAGGGCTACTTAAACGTAAATAAGACCACGTACATCAGATCGTTCACTGAGGCTGGCTCTTGTAATATCAAAGAAAAACATGATTTTAGTTGTCAATAAAATTGAACCAATTAAATTGATATGATATTTTTAAATATCATTCAATCGTAATAGAAAAACAAGAACACACAAACAATGAATATAGATATGTATGCTGTTCCTTTCTTAACTTGTGTATTCACTATTTGTGTTTGTTTCTTCCTTTAGAAGGAAAATTATGTAAAAATTAATAGTCAAAGTATTAAAAATACAAATTTAAAGAATTTATTTTCATGCATCGCATTTGATCGCGATTGTTTCATAAAATATCGCATATATTAATATATTTATGTATTTGCTAATTGTTTCGAATATTCGTGCCGGCGAGATGAACAGCGACAACGATGATTCTCCATCATCCGTGGCAATAGCTCTCGACAGAGAAGAACGTATCGATGTATTTTATTAACCGAATTTCGACCACAAAATTGCCGGACATGGTCGCGTCACAGTATCACGGATCTATACGAACCGATTTCAATCTACGATGCAATAGGCCAACGCGAGACGAAGCGGAGATAGTTATGAATTGGAGCATGAATCCTAAACGAAACTCCCGTCTCCCCCGAATGTCGCTATTGATACTTCCGTCGCTGTATCCCTGGCATAAATCGAGTCTCGCGGAATTGATGCATTTGCTTCCGTTTATCACATTTAAAATGTAGAGATTGGTGTAGAAATAATTTATCAAGATTAAAATAAATTTTGAGAAATATTTGAAAAAAATAAATAATAAATATACATATATATTTTATATACACATAAATGTATTGAAATAATAATAAACAAAGAAGTAAAAAATTATTTTATAATACCTTGAAATATAGAATAGGATATATTTTTTGTACATAGAAGAAAGAAAATTTTATTTCCACATAACACACATATACACAGATATCTTTCTATTTTCCGAATTAAATTGATTGTTCTAATTTCAGAGTATTTATATCGTACAATTCAGCACGAAATTTTATCTGTTTTATTATCAGATTCGTGATAGTGTTCACGTTATTGCAGTACACGTGGATGCAGCTTGATAAAAGAATCCCGTTTGATTGAAAATTGCAAGTAGATGTTCGATCATGGTTATCGCTAGTTTGCCCTCCTCTTGTCAGTGTGTTCCCAGTGAGCGTTCGAAAGACTGGGTGGAGTTTTATCTGCCGAAATCGATGCAAGGGATCTCGCGAAACATACCGTCGACGATGTAGAAACCGAAGGGAGGTCAAGGTCTTGACCTTCGGGAAAATTTACGGCATCGCCACCCCAGTATTTACATCCTCCTTTTTTGTGTGTGCTTTTTTTGTCAGAAGTACCAGGGGGTTTGTGATATTCGTTTACAGTTGCCTGGTCATGTTACACGTTACGTTATTGCGATAGTCGTTTTTTGAGGAGTCGTAATCAGCAACGACAGTTCGGAATTATAACAGCTTCTGCGGAATTTTTAGAAATTATTCTTGCGATTTTCTGTTATTAAATACTTTATCGTTTCCTGAGAGCTCAAATATCGCAATTATTTAATATTGTATATTAATCGGTGTAACGAATTTATGGAAAACAGACTTTGAGTTAGCAGATACGCGCGCAAGATTTATGAAGTATCACAGTAATACATTCTAAGCAGGCAAGAAGCATTTGTTAGCAAAACACAGAATAATATATAAGAATTTAAAATACCGCAGATTAATATCTTTCTCTTTTTCTCTCTTCCTAGACGGTGATAAAATGATGAAATGAAAAAAAAAATGATAAAAAGACGAAGATGATTATTCATTTTTGATAAATTTTCAGAACAGCTTTTTCTACTCTTCTCTCTTCATCTGATATCTAAAGTCTCAGTTTCAGTTTTAATAAACTGCTAGTGTCACATATCAGACAGATAATTAATTTCTATAATCTAGAGGTAAAGATAAATGAATCAAGAAACTAATCGCCACTTTGTTTTTTCCTTCACACGCGTAATTTTAAAATTAATGAATATTTAATTTAGAAAAAAATATATTTTTTTATTGATATATAATATTTTATTAATATACCTTTTTTGATCGGAACAATAAAGAATATTATTTTATATAATATTTTTACAAAATTTCGAATATTATCGTACAAACATTTAAACATTTCAGCTTTCGTATCTTTTTTTACATTTATTCTTCTTAAACATTGATTTTACTTATTTTGATAGCATTTTTCGTCTTTTTATACGTTTGATAAGAAGTTTTTTTTCCAAGAAAGTAATTCAAAGAGGAGAATAATTCAAAAGGGAAAAAGATAAGATCGTTAAGTCAACTGATTATCGACCGAATTCTCGCGTTGCCATTTTTTTGTCTATGCTTTTTCACAAAGCATGATGCGGTAGCTTCTTATCTTTCTTTTCGCAAGCTGCTGATAGCCCGACATAACTTTACTACCCGCCGTCAATTTATTTCCATAAGTTGGGAGTGCCGGGGGGCAATGAAGGAAACCGGGAAGAATTGCGGGTTCCTCCAAATCTTCTTGTAGCCTTTATAGTCCTTGAAACTTTTCTCTCTCTCCCTCGGGCGTTACATCGGGATTACTCAGCAAGATGGCGCAGGTCGAAGCATTAGAGCACATGCAAATTGTCGCGAAACCATTTGACTTTCTCATTTAGAATTTTACGATGCAAATTATTTTTAATGACCTACTTCATTAATATATATAACATGTCCTTATTAAGATAAGGATTTTTTTTATATCTTCGAGTATGTATTTCATTATTTATACCTTTTTTTGAAAATTTCGGCTTTGAATTTTGAGATATAATCGGATTATGCAAACTCTAGTGTTTTATCCATTTGAAATCAATTATCATCCATATACCGTATTTTTCTGGATGTCGTTGACAGTTAGTAGTTTGTTTCTATCTTTTATATTTCTTAAAGAATGTCACGTTAGTTTCAATTCAAGCACAAAATAATCGATCATCCTGTTATGATCAAATGCTGTTATAATAGAAAAAAATCGAGATAAGTTTTTTTATATAACTTTCTGCATTAAATTTCTGTAAGATTTCTTTCACAAGATGTTTACACTAACGAGACATTCAAACTTCTTTCCGCTGATTGCAACTGTAAAATCATAAATATTTGCTTTCATTTTTTTTTTCGAATTGCAAACAAAATATTTTTTTTTCTTTATATCTGTGTATTCTTCTCAATATAGCACGAATCAATCGAAGCTTCTCGTTTAATTTTTAAAAACTTTACTTTCGTAAGATGCCCCCTTATTATTTCAATATATTTGATATAATTTTTTATTTATTATATATTTTTTATATTATTTTAATATTTTTGTCGGAAATATAATTGCTAGAAACATTTCACTATTATTATGACAGTTAAAAACTGTAAATAGGATTGTTGGTTACTTTCTGTTGGTTACTATTCTCTAAAAGCTTAAAGTATATGCAAATACAATTTATTTTCTAAATTAAATTAATTATTGCATTTGTGTGTAGCGTTATCGTAAATAATGTTATTACCACGTGTCTCGCGAAAATCCTTCGTGGAAAGCTTCTTGTTCATACGAGGCGCGTGGGTGAACTCGATGAAACAATTAGTCAAGTGATGCATTTTCCTCGCGGATTACATTTCCTCCGAACCACTTTCTTTTTTCTAAATTACAAAATAATTGCCTCGTTTTATCCAATGTCGATTTGATATCTCACGTGTCCGCCCACGCTTTAATATGTTTAGCGAAACTTTCTATCAAGACGTATATTTTCGACGGTAGCTCACGTATCGGAGAGGGAAAAAGAAGACAACTAAGGGAGACACACGATTGAAACTTCTCCACTGAATTTTTATACATCCCGCGCAGCTGAGACCGGCGATGCACTCTGGCGAGAAAATGCACTGGAACAGAGGCGGAAGATCGATGAGAAATTAAAAGAATGTCAAGGTTTCGCAAACACAATTTCTCCGCAATATTTCCTGCCTCGTCGAAGAGAGTAAACGGTTGTAAGCAATTCGTAATAACGAAAGACAAATATTTCCACGTTATTTCGTGTCTAATGTAACAGGATTGCGGAGAAATCTATATTTTTCGTTGAAATTTTTAACATTAAAATGATAACATAAGCGCACGTTAATATTCCGTTGATAGAAATAAGAGAGTAAGATATAAAATTAAGATGAAATTAGAATAATATCAATTATAATTTCAAACTATCTGTTTGCCGCGCAATCAAAAGAGAATGAATAAAATTAAACTCGTATTTATATAAACCAAACTGTTATTTCAAACTTAAGTGCACTCGTAGAAGATTTTGTTACGGTTACATCATGATAATTGTTGTTTCGATATTATTGCAACATGCAACGTATATATAATCTCTCATGATATATTTTCATCTTTTGAGAGAAGTAAAGAGAGAGAGAGAGAGAGAGGAGGCAATTTAATATACATCGTAAAAGAGTAACTTTAGCATCAACATGCGAAATTGGCATTACTTTTCCATCAAGCGATTGGCATGCAAGAAAAAATTTAATCTAAAAAAATTTAAGTGAGCCGGTCTTTCATCTCTGAATCGATCCCGAGGAACTAACGAGACAATAGTGATCGATCAAAGCAGGCAGCAGCTTCCGTAAGTATATTTATACATAACTAGGGATCTCCCTGGCGATGAAATATATATTAGAATATCGAAGGAATGTGACAGAAGTTATTCGTGATGCCGATCGATCGCGAGGACGCGGTAACGAGCTCACGTCGCAAAAGAACGACGAATAGACTGAAATGGGGGATGAGACTGGAAAGATCAGAGAAATGAACTGATATAGAGATGTTTGGATACCGCATCGCTATTGATTGGCGCGGGCACACACAATCGCGACCCCGATATTTTTTTCCCTGTTATCATCGAAGTAAAATCGGATGAAACGTATTCGGTTTTCGGGAGCTTAAATTTGAATATAATACGTACCATTCGATTCTCCTCCTCCCCTCCTCTTCTCTTCGCTCTGACCCGTCATCTGTTTTATTTGATTAAATTTGAATTTAAAAACTGGGTTATATTATATTTCGCCGTACAATTTTTTATAATTTTTAATACAGTTATAACGAGATTTTTCGTTTTACATTAAAATAAATAACAATACTCTCCATAAATTTATTTTTTCAAAATTATAAGAAATAAAATAATTTTTTCAAAATTATAGTAAATAAATAAAATAATCTTTCTTCATTTGGCTCTTTAGCTTTAATACAGATTCGGTTATATAACAAGCATATTGTCGGTTATAATAACCTTTGAAGAGAATCAAGTCAGAATTATGAAACCAACATATTTATCATTTGGAGTTTCACGGTGGCTCATTATCGCCGAGCTTAATCATGCGTTGTAATCCAAACTCCCGAAACTGATTGCACATGCAGGACAGATATTACCGAATTGATAACATTGCGTCTAGGTACGTTTGCATAGCGCGCGCGCGCGCGTTTGTGTTGGTACGAAGAGCACAAAGAAAAGCCAGTTTGTTTGGGAATTAAATAAATGCTTACACAATCAGAGAGAGATTCGTTTAGAACGATATATTTGAATAAATCGAGAGCACTCGTGCTATTCCGTCAGTCGGATAAAATCGCCCTAGAGCGTGTTATCCCGTGTTAATAAATCGCACGCGTTTAATTACGCCATCTCCATTTAGTTGCCGCGTGTCTACCTTTCTAGGAGAAACGTAATCAACGCTATTCTACGCAATTATACGATTCAGTTAAACAATTCACGACGAAATGGCGTTTTCATTTGACGCGTTCCTAACTTTTGCCGCGTTGACATCGCTAAGTGCGCTTACATTGATATTTATGTGTGTGAGATGTGAGAAATTATTTAATTATTTTCGCTTATATAAACTGCTCGATGTGCGCTTCTATATAATTGTAATTCGTTACGAAACGCTATTGTAGATTTACATGTAAATTTAATAAAGTTTTAGCTTCATTGTAATGATAATGTAAAGTTGGTGACAATATCTTTCCGAGGAAAAGAGGTTTTAGAAAAGCAAGACACGTCTTCAAGGGACTTAAGTACTTGTAGATTGTAAAGAGATCGTTCTTTTTAAGTTGTGAGACAGCATTTTCAGACATTTCATGCAGCAGAATATTGCCCACTAAAAAAGCGCGCGTTTTCGCTTTTCGAAAAAAAAAAAGAAACGAAAAAAGAGACTGTATGCCGGCAAAATATCGTTGACATCACGTTTCACAAAGGCTTGTAAATGCGAAGTTTGACCGACATCGACCATGACCGAGTTTTGAGAGGAAGATAGCCGCCGATGAGAGACAGGCTGTGGAATAGACAGTTTTGTTGGACATCAAAGCTTAGAAGGGCGGAATCATGGAGCAGAGAGATATGTAGTTGTCGACCTTAGCCGAATTTCGACCGCGAGAAAGGCACGTCTCTCCCAATTTTTTCGTCCGAATAACTTTCGATTTGCCGACACACAAAGCCTTTTCACAAAGCAATTTAAAAAATTTCCAAAATTTTATCGTACCTAATAAATAAGAAAATAATCAGAATTTATAAGCAGAAAAAATCGTTTGATTTATCTAAAACCGGCAATTTTTAAACTATTAATATTTATTTATTAATGTTGCGAGACAGAGAGAGACAAATAAACGTTGAAAGAAGATGTAATAAGCTATAGTCTTGCATCTCTATCAGTTTTTTTTCTTATTTGAAAAAGAAGATATCGTTAAGCAATTGTAAAACTACATTTTAATTTTTTTTATTTGATTTTTTATTTATCGTATAAATCTGACAATTTATATTTCTCTCGTACATATCCAATTTCGAAATATTTTTCCAACGATCGTTTTTCGGTGTATAAAAAAATAACAAGCGAGCTAGGAGAGATTTAATAGATAGACTAGTCCCGATGATACTCCAAAGCTTCGTGCAAACACGGTGATGTCACACATCAAAACACCTGATGATCGAGCGATTCATTCATCCACGACGCGAATAACCATTCACAGGCGACTGCCGGGCGGCGTGGGTGCAATAAACATGAAACGTGTCGCCTATACATGCTATCTCATCCGCGTCATGTGGCGTCGCGACGATATTTCGGTGCATTCCCGACGTGCTCGATGGGGAAAATCGGCCGCGCATGCTGAGGCGTCATTGACTCGCGTAAAAATACATTCATCGCGACATCGTATACAGCTTTGCGACTGTGGACGGACTAAAATCCCTTATATAGAGCGTTCTACTGGATGTCCTTTCAGCTATAGATTCCTTGACGGTTTCAGTATCGAATTCCCATAGCGACGATTCAAAAGCGACAGAGATATTCAATGCTGAAAATCGAGAAAGATGTTACATCTTAATTTGTGCAAAACCCAAATGCGGAATCGCCCTTTTACCCTCTTACAATTAAACGAAAACTTGCTAACTTAAGCATTAATTTTGTCTAAAAATTAATTTAGAGATGAATTTACGCGTTTATACAATTTATGTATTAATTCTTTTTTTATTGTATTCGCTAAATTTTATTGACTAAAGGTTCTATATTAAGTAAAATTATTCTCAACGCGCGGTTTACGTCAGTGCGTAAGCTATCGCTCGCCGCGAATCCAAGACACGTGCGCGCTTTTGACGTCACGTAAAAAAAGGAGGAAAAAGCGGTTTCCTGAAATTTTAATAAACCCAGTTGTGCCTTATCGCGAGTCTTAAAGGATAATATTTATTTAATATTTCCACGCAGGAAACGCACATAAGGAAACGAACTTACCTTTTAACCGAAATGAAAACTTTAACCGCACGTGCGCAACGTGCTCAAAATTCTTGAAACCACGTTTGAAATGTTTTTGCTAAAGTTTGTTACACGTGCGCGCCGTATCTCGATTAACAGGATTAGTTGTATTAATGTCTCTTGCAAAAAGAACGAGCCAATTTTTACGTGTTGCCTAACTGAAAACAGCGTATATCAGTATGAAAAGTGAAAAATGGCGTTTCTTGCATTTTTCAACTTTTATCTCATCGCAGTTTCCCTTGGAAAAATGTAATATCGGATATCGCGCAGCTGACAAGTTTAATAAAATGTTTGGTAATCGCGACGCGAAGCTGACTACGATGCGGCGAAACGAAATTCCGGTATTAAAACGGAAAACTTTCGTCCGAGGACGGGCTGTGATCAGTCGCTTCAGGACTATCGAAAAATTTCTTTTTTCGAGTACATGAATTTTCAGTGGGAACTTTGCGTCGTGGGAAGATCAAAGAGATTGATAAGTACGTTACACAAGTACGTCTTGTGTAACCGCAGCTTCCGTTCGCTTCGTGTGGGAAATTCAACAGCCATTTCGCCTGTAGAAAGATTCAATCTAAAGGCGACTGGCGCGAATTCACATTCTTGACGCGACATTTATGAAAGAAATCACGCGGCGCCATTTGATTAATAAAACTGTCGTCGCAAAGTATTTACGTAGTTTTATAAATCTCGTACGAATTCGCCGAACGCGCTTTATCGATATTCTTTAACGAATTTGAATAAATTCTATGCCGATTTGGAAATTCCATAATAAAAAGTTTATGGTAATCAAATCAAAGATTTGCATAAAGTTTATTGCAATGCAATTCTGAATACATATGTATTGATAAAATTTAGAAGTAAAAATAACACAATCGTTTCCTCCATGAGAAATATCGAGCACACTCGGTTTTCTCCAATCACTATTTTCGTTTTCATCTAGAAATTATTCTCCGACAGAACTTATTTTCGTAGAAACCTCTCTTTCGCGAGATTTATTTTTGCAGAATGGCAACAAAACGAATTCTTATTCAAGATTTATTTACTCCGAAATAACTTTTAGTTCAGTTACACCTGCGAAATCCGGATTTTCGCTATTTTATGGGTTATGCGTGTTTTGTGAACGATATGCGCATTCAAACACGACAAAGACCATAATAAATATCAACGTACTTGACGTTCGTGGAAGAAATTTACAAAGAAAATTGCAAGAGATGACATTCATAAACGATGAGAGAAATTCTGAGCGAATAAATTTGTCGCATGAAATAAAAAACAAAGCATCCGTCACTCTTACGATTGCGTTGTGTGGGCCGCGAATTATTTATTGCTCGTACACTTTCATGTATAATAGAAGAGCGTCGAAATTTTCGCAAAGCGAGAAATGTCCGGCAATGGCGTAAAAAGAGTTACATCGTCGCGAGATGAAGTAATTAATTACTTCGCGAAGAGAACGCGGATACATCGATGGCAGCCAGATAATTGTTTTTCCACATATGACTATAGTAAAATATCGGAATTTTTTTCACCGGCGATGGTGAATTTATTTCGTTTCGGGAACGAAACTCTCTTGTCACGAAACTTGTTCTGGCGAGAAATACGCGAGAAATACGCGCTCTCGCTTCTCTATCTTCACTGAAAAATGCAGTATCCTGTCAGACATCAAAACGCGGTACTTTGGCGATTTGTCTTCTACAAGAAAAGTATGGTCGTTTAACAAACGTAACTTTTTCAAATTTAAGTAAGTTTGAAACACAGACTGTTTTGGCTTAATCAATCAAATTAGCTCCGATTTAATTAAACTTTATTTTGAGAAACTTATATTTTAGAGTAAGAGAAAGAGAGAGTAAGAGAGAGTTAAACACACATGTCGATAAAGTATTAAGAGAAGAATAATTATATTAGTTGGTCGAACTTTGCAAGTTGGTCGATTATCGTTATCTCTTTAATGATCATCGATATCGCGCGCACACGGAACGCGTGTATGCAGATTACGAGATGTCAATGAGACGACACTTTCATTAACGAGCCATCTCGCGCATAGTAGTCTCGTCGTAAAATCTAGGAATTCGCGAAAGAGCGTTTGCTCGAAGGCGGTTCTTCAAGTACACTCGAGTCATATCAAATCGAGGGAGTCGTGGCCGCATTCATTTATTTTCCTACCACTCCCCTTCCATTTCTTGCTTTTTTTACGGCCAGCGTAAACTTGGCTTCTTTACGATATGTCCCTTTTACGAGATTTTTTCCCCCGGAAATTGCTTATACACGACAGCGCCGGATATATTTTCATCTTGGTCGGAGGTAGACGGCTACTCTAATTGGCTACACAAAATCGAGAAACGGTTACAGCTCTTTCAAACATAAGTAAGTCGATTCAATAAACTTCGCTTTATGCGCTCTAGTCCTGTTACGAGTCATTTTGAGAAATTAAATATCACCTTTTAAAAAATAATGTACGACATTTTTTCACTTGCAATTTTTCTTCAAAGTTGATGCACGTTTTACGATATACATAATTGGCGGTAAAAAATTTAAAATCAAGAAAAGATACTAAAAGGAGATACTATGAGATGAACAAAGTAAGAGAACAAAGTTAGAGAGCGATTTCTTTCTTTCGTTAAATCGCTCTTGTAAGTGTGTATTTATGTATCCTTTGAATGACTTGAATTCCCGTCGAGTTTGTTCACGTCTGATACTCGTAAACCACTGGGTTCCATAAACCAATCTCTCTATTCACTTTCCCTTATCCCCAAGAGATCGTTATAAAGCAGTCTTCTTTTGCGGCCGCGATAGTGGTTATCAAAAGCAAGACCTTCAAGCTGCCGCGTAAAGAACGCCGTTAATCGAGAAACGAGAGTGAAAGCTGTAAAAAAGTTATTTTCTAATATCTCGCTATTGGAAAGCGTATCTATCCTCATCATACCGCAAGGTAATCGTATTACCGTGTATTACTAGAGCCGTTTATATCCGAAAATAGACCCAAGACGAAATCAGATTTCAAAAACCTCATTAGACGGGATATACATTATAATTATGACTTATTTTTAATGAACGTTCCGAAATATCATCTCCTGAAAGTATCATGTAGGGACATTCCAAGATTCGAAACTTCGGTATTCACAAAGAGCAAGTATCGTGTTATCATCGTGCGTAGAGACAGCCGCAATGATAATTCGGTAAAACGGAAGTCAGTCGCAACGCGCGCTCACCCTCTCGTTATTCGCGTCTCAGCGCCGTCTCGTCTCTCGGCTTGCCGGTTACCGGAGTCCAAGGTTGGCGGGGCTTGATGGAGTCGACGTAGCCTATACACATTGACGATGGACCGAGGGAGACAAGCGCGCGTGGCTGTCTAGGGATGGCGGGCTAGAGCGGGCGAAGGGGCCAACGGTATATAATGATCGATACTGCTGATACTACAGCGCGGATCCCGATCGCGCGATGTCCGTTCCCTCTCTCTCTCTCTCTCTCTCTCTCTCTCTCTCTCTCTCTCTCTCTCTCTCTCTCTCTCTCTCTCTTTCTCTTTCTCCTCGCATCCCTCAATCCGGAACGCAGACCGGCGAAATTTTCCCTCCACCTCTGGCCTTCCATTCGTTCCCGCGACTCCCTTCCTCCCTTCCGGCAGCGGCGGCGGCGCCCCCTCGGAAAATGAAAAGGCCCCTCCACCGCCACCCGAGTTTTCCCCAGTAACGATCGGTTCCCTTGCCCGGGGTACGAGTAGCGGATTGCACGACGCCGGTCCCTTCCCAACCCCGCCGCTCTACGACGGTCCCTCTGTCTTCCTCGATCCCTCGTGCGATCTCTCTCCCCTCCACCCTTTCTCCTACTCCTCCTTCTAATCGCAGGCACGAATCGTCGTCGTCTGGTGCCCCGGTTCGTCTGGTCTCACCTCTTCGAGGCGCCGCGCCGGTTCGAGAATTGCGCGCAAATTTTATCCCGCGGGTCGGATGACGGAAATTCGAAATATTCAATTTTAACATCGTTTTATCCGCGTGAAAAAAATTTTCACGTATAGAAAAGTTGTATATTACAGGTGTTGCAGGAATTATTGCGACTTTAAACACACCCTCTCGAGTTAGGGATGAAATACGCGCATGGTGAATAATGAAGCGGATCTAATATGTACATGTGCACGTGACCGATAAGCCGAGATACATGGAGAGTCCGTGTGTAATGTACGATCGAACGTGTGAGCTTCAGTAGGAATACGTGGATTATGCAATGTAAATATTGCGATTGTGCAGATGTTCATGCGCATAGAGAATTAATCGCGGTTGCTCGTTGCATCCATCGAATGATTATGTTTTTGTATGTCAAGTATCGAATAATGCGGATAATTGTAGCTAGATTGCTATTACATGATGATACATGTGATAATATACATTTCCGAGAAAATATTAGTTATAATTGTTGTTATCGTTATTGAAAATATTACGCGATGCAGTAGGAAATTGTAGCGATTATTCTTTTCGCAAGAAAAGATTTTGATTTGCATTGATTGATATTTCTTTTTTCATTTTCTCATTAAATAAAAAATGCTGTAATATAACTAATATTTTCTTTTTCACACAATTAATTACCATTTAATTTAAAATGTACATGATGATAAATGTACATGATATTAAGCGCTTATCAAAAGATTTATATCTTTATTCAAAGATTTAATTTAAAGATTTTATTTCATGTGAAAATAATAAGGCATAATATTGATGATATTTCATCTCATTTTCTTTACTTTGCTCGCTCATTTGCTTTCCCCATTCGTGATTAGTCATTAGTCTCTGTTTAATTTTCATCCGCTTTCATATTTATCACGAATTTTCATCACATTGATTTTTATAGCTAAATGCACGATTTATCGATAAATATGAGACTAATAAACACACACACACACACACACATATACATGTATAATATGCATTAATCATTGCGTATGGATATTATCGATAAAATATATATAAAATATATAACTATAGGACATATGGACAAGTGCAAATGAATGAAAAATATATGTATAAAATGTATAAAATATATATAAAGATAGAATTATGATACTGAGTTGGCAAGTAAGCGAAAAATTTATTACAATTTTAAAATCTTTTTCAAATTACAATTTACGAGATGTTATTTCATATTATAATCAAAACTGTGTATTATTTTATATATACCAAGATTGGATGCGAAAAATATGGAGTAAATTGGAAATAATAATTCGCGTCACTGAATATTACGCGAATAATGTTATTGCGTGCACAATTTATATATTGCATCTGAAAAAATAAAAACATTTTATTTACAACAAGTATAATTGACATTAACTAAAAGTCTACTACTAATTTAATCGTTAACACAATTTTGCTACAATTATAATATATTGTAAAACCAAAAAATGTCTTATCTAGAAATCAGCATCTTTGCCATAGAATCCTCGTATGAAAAACATAGTAATTTTCTACGCATTATTGTTCACAATTTATGTCGAAGAATATTATTATTTACGACTTCCGTATTGTTACTGAGAAAGAGACACTAACAAGATAATATAGGATATAATGAAGAGAATTTTTGTCATGTTTTCTTGTTATTTCGCGATGTGAGTCAACAAGTTCTTTAATAAAAATGAAACAAAAATCGATGAATAGAAAATAAGACTTAACTTTTACTTAAAGTTTTTAAAAAATTTTAAAAATTCTCTTTACAACAAGCGAAAAAAAGGACGGAGTATTCCAACAACGTGTGACTTTTATGCTTATAAAAGTAACAGTATCATTTTAAATATTTGATATTGATCGTTTTTACACGCGCAAGAATGTACTTATAAATTGAATTTGATAAGCCCGCTTCGCACGAGAAGAAATCTGAATTTCTTTTCGATTCGTGGGCACAACGCTTCTCCGATTGAATGCCGTCTAGAAAGTTATCAGTGCAATTTGTTCGATATATCTCTCAAACAGGTCCAGCCCTGCCTCCACCCTTCGGCATCCCCCACCGTGTCTCCCTTTTGCAACCACCAGCCGAACGCCCACGCGTCTTTTCGGCCGCGGGCGAACGCGCCGGAGCGGTCGCGGTAATCCTACGTTTCTATCACTTGCGCGCGCAGCCGCGCGATCGGGCCGGCTGAGCGCGCGCAGCCGGCTTCGACTACTTCGGCGCGCGCCGCGCTAACGAGAGACGGAGAGAGAGAGACTAGCGCGAGTAATAACGGATCGTCAGTACGGGGCACGCTCTCGCGAAGAGCGCATCTCATTCAAGGAAGGACACGCTCGCTCTTTCTCCCTTTCTCTCTCCGTCTCTCTCCCGTCGCTTTCCATCGGTCTACGCGCGCAACTGGTGATCGATTCGCACTTCCGGCGTGGGTCGACTTGGTTCGATATACGGTGATTCGTCAAGGTCACTCGATCGAGAGCCTAAAATAGATCGCGATACATAGCGGAATCCCAGCACATACCAGGCGTGTCCGCCTCGCTCATTTCTTAGTGGACTTGCCATTCGCTTTGTGAATGTTAACGATATAATAAGACATGTCGAGCCTTTGCAAATCACCCATCTCGATCTTAACGTTTTGTTGCGCCAATTTTGGTTCTCACGTAGCGCGTCGCAAAGATCAACGGTGAGAGAAATGACGAGTTCAGTTTCGTGTAAAATCTGCTTTTTAATGTGAGTTCTTAATTTTATTTATTTATCACTATGCTTTTTACGAGGCGAGCTATCGTTGAAAATTGATTTATCGATACCTGTCGTGTTCCGTTTATCGAAGTTATCCGTTGTGAGTCATAGTTCTCTAGCAAAACAGATTAATGTCACAGTTCCGTATTATTTTTTCCGATCATGTTCGATGGCATTTAATCAATTTGACGTAACGGACAGATAAATGTAACGCTTGAGAAAATCTCCAGTGACTTTTTATAAATAATATATGAAGACAAAAATATATATATATATTTTTCATAGACGGAACTCGAATGGGCGACGAGGATGTAGGTGAAGATATGAAAGTTTCATAAATGAAAAATGGCAGCAGTTTAATATAGATGTACTCATAAACAATTTAAGCGATCAACATGCATAGTTTATGAACAATATCAAAATTTATCCACTCTCGAATGCATCTAATAGATCGCGAAGAATAGTTCCGTTTTTAATCTTCTTGCGAATATCGAGCGATATATATTTCATTCGAACAGCAATATTTATGAATAAGCTGAAAGCAATATTCGCGATATCTAGATGAGGCTATCGTGGAAAATAAAAACGTTAACATGGCGACGTTACATATGTGTGCGTCATATATGTTTCAGTATTATTCTTAGCGATATATTTTTTTGCGCGCAGATTTTGTGCAAATTCTTGTAATCGCAAGCGTCCAAAACACGTGAAAAATTTCGTTGGCCGAATTCTTTACGCGTTAATGTTTGTTTCTACTTGTGAACAGCTTTTACAGAGAATGCGATACAAATTCCGGAAGCCCGTCTATGTTGCATTCCATGGAAAAGTTTTAAATTGCGCGCAGCCCTGTTTCGATCGATCGAAAACTCTTGATTTTGGATATATTGAAAACAAGACACAGTATATTGAATAAAAAAATACTGAGGAAATTTCGAAAATAAATGAGAGAATCTTTGTGTGTAAAAGTTATGTTTATGTAAAAGTCAATTAATTTTTTACTTGATTTTATCAATGAGAAAATGTTATAAAAGAGAAAATTTAAATAATAATATAATAAATATTTTAATAAATATTATATTTTTTAGATAATTGTATATTTTATTACATTTCAGATAATATAATATATTTATATTCTTCTTTTTTTATTATCGGCGTAATTTAATTATTTTTACAATTTTGCAATATCTGCAATAATATATTACTTTAACAAATAATATGATTAATATGATATAATAATTTATATATAAATATGAAAATGTGAGATTTCTTCTAAAATGCTGTTTAATTATTGCTTTAATTCCAACGTATGTTCCACAATAAAAGTGAACCGCATTTAACTAGAGACGTATTTAGATAGCATAAAAAATTAAGTCGAATTTCTCGCAAGACTAGACTTTTAATTCCGCACCGATGAGAATTTTTAATCTTGAGATAAATTCTTATTTCTCGCACGAGAGAAATATTTGCCTGGTGAAATCCAAATTTACCCTCGCGTGCGACTCATTCGAATATTGTATTCCGTACCGATTTGTGAGTGAAGATTATCGCGGGAAATATAGTGAGCGTTTCATTCGTTTCGAGTTGAAAGAAGCTTATTCCTCAGTACAGTAGGATTAATGACTGGGCGCGATTAAAAGTTTTCCACTGAATACAGTTCGCGATACAGACGTTCTATGCTTCTTATCCTCGATATCTAACGACCGATTTAATGCAACACCCGTTATTAAAGTGCGCAACTGGTGACGGTTTTAAATCTGTATCGCAAAGCTGGTCCTATTTCGCAATTTATTGTTGTCGCCAAAATAATGTCTCTTTCCTTTCTCTCTCTTTCTCTCTTTCTTTCTGTCTCTGTCACAAATCAATTGACCGCGGTATTGCAGCAAGATATGAATCAATATAAAACGTCCATCGGCAAATATAGCGTTAAATGAATCGTGAGTGCGAAATCAAAATATTGATAAGGATATTTTATTAAAAAATGATTCTCTCTCTTTTTATTTATGCTTTTGATCGCAATAATTTTTTAAAACATTAATTCGCCATCGTCGTGAGTTTATGTCACACCTACATCCGAGTTTGACTCCATTACGCTGTTTGTGTCACCGCAACTTCGTGTCGTTCGCATTTCATCGCATTTGCATTTCTCGAATTCCACCGTCTCGCATCCGTACCGTGTATCATCATATTACGTCACATTACGGTGGGTAATTTGGAATTTAATCATGGACAAAAATGTATTCTTTCCGAAGCTCTCGCCATGGTTTCCACGTGGATTAGCGAATCGACCGTTTGATCAGTCTTACGATCGTTCCCATCGGTCGATTTTCGCCGATCTATCATCCCAGGGCGCGAACGCCCGATTCTCCCATCCCGGAGACACGAGTGATCGCGGGGAGAGAGAGAGTTGGTCGAACGATCACGGGGCGCGAGACCGCACGAAAACGAAACCTCATCGGGAAGACATGAGCGGGGTCGGCTTCCTGGCGGCCGTGAAAACGTTAACGCCGAGCGGCCGTCGACGGCGACGCTGCGAGAAGCAGCAGAAGGTGCTGGAGCTTCCGCCGGGCTATGGGATGCAACCGGACGTCGTGCCCTCCTGGGACGCGGCGCCACCCATCACGCCACCCGCCGCATTTTTGCCGCCGGGCTACAAAAAGGGCTTTCCAGGTGAGCTCGCCCGATACAAGCGCTCTCGCGTCGCGAAAAGAGATTTCGCACATGCGGAGTGAAATGAGGGAATTTTCCCAACGTACCTGCAAAATGATTGCTTCTCCTGATGTAAAAGCAATCATTTTACATGAAGAAGGACTATCGATACCGCACAGATATTTGTCTACTGATTCGAAGGAAAAATAAAGTCTTTGTCGCTATTTTTGAAGAATAAAATTCTCGTCCATATAAATTGAAAATTGAACGATTTTATGATTTTTGCTTATAATATCGTTCGTGTTAATTTTTTCGATGGAAGCGATTCATTGCAGAATGTAACAAAAATAACGTTACACGTGTCGAATGTTGCACGGTGACCTTTTCTCAATTAATCCTTGATTTAAACGGATAGCATAGCGAGATATTATTCGTAAACTGCTGACCAAAAATTTATAAGCTCCCGGATAATATTCGAGTATTAACTTCAATAGCATTACACGCATTGGCATTATACACGCTGTTCAATTAATTACATTGCATTAATTACATTACACTGCATGTTGAACTTTAATTACCGATTACGAGCATAAGCAGCATGCTGTAAGCAAAACCTTTTTTTCATTATATTATTAATTAAATATTGATGATTAAATTAATAATAAAATTTTTCATTTTCTTGTTAATTGTTTAAATTTATTATAAATTTATTATAAAATTTTAATTGCAATAAAATTATATTAATATATAACGATAATATAAAACATTATAAATTATATAATATTATATATAATATATAATATAAAATATTATAAATTATTACAAACTAATATTGTGAAGAAAAGATATCTCGAACTAATATATTTCAAGATTCTTTAGCAGTTTACTTTCTGCGTCATGCGAACTACGTTGCATCCATTATTTGAAATAATTAGATTAATTACTAGTTTTACAATATATCGCTGATAATTTAAATGCACCAAGAGAATTTAGTTAACCAGGTTTAATGTCAGTCAATTTGGATCCGCAATTGAATCTCCTTATTTTAACCTTCGTAAAAAGCACCTTGTTCGATCGCCCGTTATCGTTCTTTATATCGATTAAATCCGAAGGAAAATAGGAGAATGAATTGCGAGTGCGATAAATAAGCGCGATAAAGCTCCGTTATTTAAGAGAAAGAAAGGTGGATTCGCGAGGGGGCCAAGTAATACGGGGGATTGAAGAAAATCGTTTAAGCGAGACGCTTCCAACGATATCGTATGTGTGTACATATCGCCCTCATTTTCCGCGATGTTTCTGGGATCGCGTTATCGTAAATTCCCTCGGGGCAATACCGCGCTCCCTTGCTTAATCCTTATTGCGTCTCACCGACGTATATGTCGCTGTAGCTCGACTTCTTGTCTTCCTTCCGCGCATCCTTCCCGCATTGTATCACGATTGTTGCAGCAAAAATACATGAGCGATTTGTCATAAACATTTTTTTTTACTTCAACGGATCTATTTATATTTTCAATATTAACAAATGAACTCAATGTCGTGCTATTTCCCTTATTACAGTTTATTCCCTCGATCTGTTTTCTCTCTTTTCGCGTTTATTTACTATAAAAGCGACTGTTTAGTTCACTTTTTGTATCTCTTTTTAATTGTTTCAATATAATTATCGTATAGACTTGAACGACTCGATTAACCATCGTTGATTTTGCGATCTTGCCTTGATTTAATCCCACGACTTACGACGCAGCGGAAATAGACTGTGTATCCTTGTCGCTGGGATAGGATCCGCGATCTGATTTTCAATCGCGTAACTCGGTTTTCACGGCAAAAATTTTATCGGAAATTTTCCGATTGGCCAAGCAATTGGTTCGTGGCGTTACGAATATGTCGGAGCGACGATAGAAATGTTGTTGACCTCGGGGCAAAGTAACAGGGGATGATATCTACAGGAGGAAATAGAAGTTCAAGTTCATGGTGAAAGGAAATTTTCTCGTCATCACCCTCGCGCGCGCGTCTCATTCGCAGTTTGTGTAAACTACGATTTCCTCTTGAATCGAGAACCAAAAAATAAACGGCACGAATGAAGAAATTAATTACATCTTACATGCTGACATAAATAATTCGCGTAGATTTTGCCTCAAGAATTCAAGGCTTTATATCGAAATAATTTAATCGTATATTTAAAAAAGTCGTGTCATATATTTATACAAGTTACTTAACGGGTCGAGAGAATATATAATCACGGGAAATTATTAAATTAATTTAATATATCTCAATATTAAAGTCTTAGTAAATGTTACATTTACAACTTTTTTCGCGGAAATGAAAATTCTATCGATTCGACCCCGATTCTTCCCCTTTCTTCAAGTTTTTCGGCGTTGATATCTCTTCGTATTTTTTCGCGACGTGACGCGATAAAGCGCGTACGAGTTTCCAAATTATTCGCATCACGTGCAAGCCGACAAGATCTCGGCCGAGTAGGCGATTAGGTCGAGGTCGGTGATTCTCTCTGTGGTCGGCGCCGTCCTTCCTTTCCCTTCTCCTCCCTCCCCCCTCGAGGCTGCTTCAAATTTACCGAGATTATTAACGTCGGACGCGATGACAACTGGGTCGAATTTTTCATTGATGAATCATGAGGCGCCGTTCGCACGTTCCTAGAATTTCGGGGCTGTGCGTCCCAGTTTCGTTCACGTTTTCCCTCTCTTTCTCGTCGTTGTTTCTCTCTCCCGTGTCCTTTTGCTTCTCCGTCTGTTATCTCATTCGCGGCATCGTCGCTAAAATACGATATCTGCATTGCCGATGATAAATCTGCGCGACTCTCGCTTCTTCCACGCGTCTTCGTTTATTTACCACGCTTTGGGCGCGGCCAAGTTGCATTCCTATCGCTCGAATAAAATAAGAATCGCTCGACAGTGCCTCGGATGATTGAACTATGCGGAACTATTAAGTTGGAATGTACAAAATACAAAGATTGTATTTGCACTCATTTTTTATGAGTCTCCTTCAAAGAAAGTGCATTATTTAAATTAAAAAAAGAAAGAGCGGAGCATTTGTTTATTTTCTTTTTCTTTCTCTTACTTATTTTTTTAACAGCTTTAAAAAATGTAATTCATTTTAACGAGGAAAACAAATAAATTAAGAAACGAAATATGCATATATTTAGATTTGTATGGATAAAAATGTTTTTTAAAAATTTCGCGCATTAATGGATAGATAAAAGACACACGTGTTTTATTTAATATTCTCGGAAGCGCAAGTAATATGAAAGAGTGGGCGGCACAAAATAATGATTCTACGGTAACTCTTTATGCGGATAACGTGCTCGCAGACCACCGACAAGGATTATATTTCGCTCCTGCTTCGCGCTGAAACTAAAATCAATATCGCGCATAGATTTCAGAATACTTGAGTCTTTTATCGGTCCGATCATTATTATGATTATATTCTATGCGAAAGATTTGATCGCGGAGTATCGACATACAAATTTCATCGATACTGCTCGCATAATTCGCAGACATGATAAATGAGCATCTTATGCTCGCACGTAGGTGATATCCGGCGCGATTATACGGACTATGTTCAATACTGCTTATTTTTTCAAGACTTAATCTCTCTCTCTCTCCCACGTATGAAATCCATAATATATACCAGGGATATAATTATTATCGACTATAAGAAGAAACACGGAATTAAAATTTCTATTAAAGTTTTTATTACATTCTTATTGTATCTAATCTAAAATTATTCCTATTGCTCAAGGGAATATTCTTTATAAAAATCTAGTATATATTTAAGATAAATTAAGATAAATTTTTTAATTGTGAATCTCAAATGTATTACTTTACATTAAAACTATATTATTGATGAAAAAACCAGTAAAGCTCTTAAAATCTATGTAAATTTATTCCTATGTTTTCCGAATTATATTGCTGCAGACAGATATATAATTCAAATCTGACCTAATCATCGAACTTTTATTTAACTTGTGCCCTTTTCCCTAACCACTTGGTACGTATTCGCTGATCCATAACTTTTTCAACATGCCATACAAATACTCTCGTATTTAAATAGACCGACGGCCATCTCGTTTTCGTATTTGACGGATCAGATAAAAATTATTGGCGATCTCGACACTATCTGCATTTTTTTGTCGCCTACGTTGAGATTCTGCCACGTGTCGGAAACTGTTATTAAACTGGTTATAACCACTGCACATAAAGTTGATCGCGCTATCGATAAAAACATAAAAGTAATTGTAGAACATTCGAAAAATATTGTTTAATATAACGAACGTGTTAGCATAATTTTTGTTGAATATATCTTATTTTTTATTGATAGACACATAATCATAAGGTAGAATTCGTGTAATCATCTTTCCAAATCTTACGCTCCGCGCTTTCAGTAAAACGGTTATAATTAGCGCCATAATTACTCAGATAATTATTCGAGTAAAGCGTATCTAATTATCGCATCAGTAATTATTGATAAAACTGCCATTCGCAGGATTGAACCAATTCGGTGAGGATATGAGCGCACGAGAACTTATTCCTGTAAGATCTGACGAAATTGTTTTTGAATTAATTCAAAATAGCGACGGAATTTCTAGCTGCCAGTGCTTTCATGACTCGTTATACTTTGTTGTTGTTGCTACAGCTGTTTAAAAGAGCAACAAGAATGTTGAGAAATCAACATGATTCGATTTTTGTTTACCTTAAACTTACTATAATTATTTATAATTTACCTTTGAATCAATTTCACGTGCAAAAAACTAAATTTATTAACAAACTCGTAGCGAGCTTCTAATGTAATATATTTAATTATAACAATTTTCAAAGACATCCAATTTTCTCGCGAGAATCGACAGATTCTAATTTTTTCTCTCGCGAAATAACTCGAAATAAATTATTAATATAATTTTTATTATAATTGCAATATAATTATAATTAATTATAATTATTATTACAATTAATTTATATTTTTCTCAATAACGAAAAGTTCAAATTTAAAGTCTCCTTGTATAATTGTAGAAAAATGCCCATTCTTCGGGTAGAATCTTATTGCAAGCACGTATGTAATCATTGCTCGCGAATATTCGAGTATCCAAGTATTCTTACGCAAACATCCGACTATATTCGATGTAAATTTAAGGTAGATTAACAAACTCGTGCAGCCGACATGGGTTAACGATAAGCGGAAAAGCAAACAGACTGATTCATTTCTATGACACTGTAACAATCAATGCGTAGAAATCCCTCGTTATAAAAGTAATGAATAGTGAAACGAGTGCTCTCTCGCGATTTACTCTCGAAACGCAAAGGGAATCCGTTATTTTATCAGAAAGATGATCGTTTATGAAATCCCACGCGCGAAAATCTTAATCAATATGCAAATTCTATAAACATATTAATCGGTCGCGTATTGCGTATGCTGATAGGCATTTATTAACTGCTTTGAATCTCTGATTGCGATTTAATCGATCGAAGCGCGTTCGTTAGCTTTAGAGGAAGGACATAACAAACACACGATCCTAAGGTATAACCGGCCAATAATACTCGCATAACGCGCGTTTATGAACATATCGGTATTGCCTGTCAGATTACAATTCCGTGAGAGCTAATACCTTCAACCCCTTTCATCCGGTCTAGTGATTTATGCGCGTCTAACGCGCGCCGGTTAATTGGACGAAACGCGTATGCGTGCACGTGTATACCAACCAATCAATACATTAGCGCTATAATGTGTCTGCTCGAGTAATTATACGTAGCCGTAATCGTGTTCCGCGATCGATGTATCGGCCGCGAATAATTTGCGGAAGCGGGCGTCGCGGGAAGACGCATCATCGACGCCGGCGCCGGCGTCATTGCGGTAATTTCCGCGACCGATCGAGGATCGGTTGCCGCGCGAGGTGCGTGCGATGTATCGATTAACGCGATTCACGCATCGTCGCAATCTCGCCGCGACGCGACGATCGCGTTTATTAACCAGTCTTGCGGGAATTATTCTCACGCGCGCGCGGAAAAAAAAAACGCAATTTAATTCGATACACGTATTCGTTCGCCCAAATCTACGCCCGCACATTCGCAATTAATTTGATGAATTCGGTTTGGTTATTCCGCGTCCCAATTTATTCGCATTTCACAGATGGCCACCCCCATCCTTCCCCTCCGTTCTACCGGAGTGTCAGCTGACCTTATTTAGTGCGAAATGAATTTAAATTAATTCGTTTGATTCGCATTCACACAAATACACACGCAAATAAATGGTAATTTATTTTAATTGAACGTGTCACGCGATAATTATGACCTGACTCTTCCCTCGCGTGTGTGCGTCCGCCGATAAGTAATTTTCCGTTAAATACGTGAGAAAAAATCCCTGCGAGAGGCCGCCGAGAAGCGGGCGCAAAAAAGGTATATCGTGCTGTCAGTCGGTTAATTAAATCCGCAGTGAACATTTTATTAATCTGAGCTTAACAGGCAGCCGGTCAGCTCGTAATACACTTCGTAGCTGCGTGGGCGAATAAACTCTGGCGCTTTTTTCTCTCGATCTTTGATATTCGACACTTTGATTTTAATTGAGTGTCACGTTAATATACCGGATAATCCGAATGGAAAAAATACAATTATCAATGTGAAACCGAAAAGATGAAGACTGCTGAGAAGAAACGTATATCCATGACATATGATGTCTGGAACGAAAAAGTATAAAAGAAATTCTTTGTCTCTTGATAGAATATTAAATGATTTTATGATTTTTTCAGAGTTTTACGCGGTTGCTTTTATAATATACATAATATATAATTGGAAATCTTAATCACACGCATTAATTGCAAATATTGCGAGAAAGATAATAAATCGTTGAATAATGAGCATCTGGAAAATCTAATAAAAAATGTATCAGGTGATAGAGAAAAATGAATCTATCGCGGATGAAATCTTTTCCGACATTTATTTTTACTGTCACTCTTTTGAGATATTTCTCTATTATGCACATAACGCTCGAGGTGTGCATAATTGTGTATTACGCACATATATTCGATTAGTTTGTAGCTGCGTGGGTGCTTCGTCCGTCCTTTCGCCCTCGGTACTTTGATTATTCTCTCGTGGCATCGTACATATTTTATAGAGATACAATAACATTGACAGTAACAGTGGTTATCGTGCCTCCGGCAGCTAAATTGCCATTTGAATCGAAATAACAATTGTTAAGCCTCCGGGTGTCGCGATATCTATTGAACATTGCACGTGTTACCTTCTGGTGAATTATAGGGCAATCATAAAGGCGACAAGATAAATTATCGGTACCATTCCTGTTGCATTAAGAATCATTTGTATATAAAAAAAAATATTATCCGTGAAAATTAATAAAAAATCACCTCATACATACGCGAAGAGAAACAATTTAAAATTATCTCGACTTAGTACGATCATATTTATATACCGGAAAAACTTTGGTCAGCTGCGTTTTACGTTCGACGATTTCGACCACGTTTTAACTCACGCGGCGAACAACGATGAAAGATGAGCGACGTTTCAATTAATCCCAGTCGCGAATCGTTCCGGTTATTTCGTTAAATGTGCGTTATTCACAAACACGGAAAAAGCAGTGCAACGTTCTTTTTTCCTCTTTTTTTTCTTTTTTTTTCGCGTTTTTGTGTAATACCTCGCGGCGAATGTGAGGTGCAATATCTCCCGTCATTCATGCGTGCAATTTCGTGTAGTTCTTCTCTCATGCAATTTTATCGCCGGCAACCTGATTGTTGACGGTGACACTTTGTGTGGGTGAATATATATATGTACGCGCTGCATAAATATTATAAGTGCATATTTACATGCATCTGCACTTTGTACAATGCCAAATGGCATCCTGTGGTTTATGAGCATCCCCGGTAAACGACGCGCAAAACGCGTAAATTGCACGACGCAAAATGCGCATTTAGATTCGCGTCAATGAGATTCTAATGTCCGGCGCTGCTCTTGTCAGAATTAATATAATCAAATTAATAGCCGCAGACTTTTTCTCTCTCTTAAGCTTTAATGCGTTTGTCGTTCGTGATAACTGTATTGATCTATTAAAATTTTTATGTGTTTTATAGAAACTTTCGAATTATTCCAAGCCGACATCATTTGCAATTGTTATATATTGAATAAAATTATTAAAAATTCTAAAAGAAAAAGATATAACCTATATTAATAAAAAAAGAAATATGAGATATTTAAATACATATATTACACACTTTGGCAAAGCCACAATTATGAGCATTATACATGAAATCGCTATCCAGAGAAATAATATACTGTGAAATAATTCTTCGATTCGTCAACAGATGAGAATAGAGTCGCTAAATTAATCTTTTGACAAAATTGGAACTGTGGTCAATTATTGGTCTCGTTGGCGGACAGGGAATGATGACGATGACTGTTAAATTGATGCCGCAGCCGTCAGTAGTCAATCATCGTAAGTTTGCGCGGTTGGATGTGGGAAATTTCGAAATGATTTTCATACATAAAATATATTCTCGGGATGTACACGTACGCAAAAACGGGTATTCGCGTCGGGACGGAAATTGTTGGCGATCTAGCTGGCTAATTGCAGTCGTAACCGACATCGTCCTTATCGCGTTGTCCTAATAGCGGCAGAGTTTTAATTAGAAAAAAGTAACTAGCGAGTAAACCACCTGCAACCGTGATACCGCTTCTTTTTTCACCCCTTTCGGCGATGCTGCTGCCAGAATTCTCGAGAAGAATCTAAAAGTTACCGAAAACTCTCGCGAAAAAGCGAACAAGATACGAAAGTATCCGCGAGATCAATTTTTTATGCACTGCAACCTACCCTAGTATACATATACAATATTGTACTTTTTATAAGATACATCCCTCAAGTGCATTTCTCACTCAATTCTTCGATATAAATTAGAGTCACATGATTCGACAGAATTTATGACGTTTCCTGAAAAACGTCATCGATCACATGCATTATCTTCCTACATATACATATACATATTTATATATAGGATTTTTTTCCTATCTCTTTTTCTCTCTTTTTTACGCCGTAAATCGCATTAAACGTTTTTCTCGTCGCAGCTGCGGCGAGACTGGCTCGCTCGCTCTTCGCAGCTGTTTCCAGCCGGAACGCGATAAAAAGGAACCCGCCACCCACATGCCACACCGTCGGCATTAACCCGCACTTTGTTGAATATCGGGGATTGTAGTGAGGAGGACCTCCAGATGCGAGACGCGCAAAAAGTACGCGCGTAGAAGAGAAAAACGCGCGGTGGAGAAAACTGCTATGAAATCTCGGTATGGAAATAGTCGATGGAGAGAATATTGGTCGGAATTTAGCATCCCCGATGCGCGACAGCGTCGAGGCCGCAATGCCATTTTTTCGCTCGATTTTCACGCGCGGATTTCTGCATTTTCTTCTTATCTCCGCTAGGACTTGATGGCTCGCGTGCCGTTGCATCGGCATTTGAGTATATTTATTCTCGCAACAGTAACGAGTATGCGCGGGCATACTCGTTACTGTTGCGAGAATAAATATACTCAAATCCGGATTGACGTTGTTTGACGTTAAAAATGGAAATATCCCAACGATATACCGCGTAGTTTGCTTTTTTATGCGATTATGTGTTTTCAGAGCTCTTTTAAAGTCGAGGCGTTGAAACGAAAATCGAACTAAATGAAATCGTCTATTGATTTATACACCGTTTATAACTTGTGATAGAGGTTATTTTTTAGATTTAATAAGAGGAGAGATATCGTTGTATATATTTACAACCGAAAACTACATCGAGGGACAACAAGTACATCGATTGTGCGACAGGTATCATGTTTAATGTTTCCGAAAATATTGTTGTAAGAAAAAATGTCTTCTTGTGTAGAATAATTTCTGTTGATGAAATTACATTTATGCATGCCGCACTGCAAATATATTTACGCACTCTCATGGATCGTGGCATAATCTAAACCCCCTTGCGAGCGGGGACATCGATTTTGCCACCTTGAATGAACTTTTTGCCCTTCGCATGTAGAATGCATTGTTTAAATCTTAACTCGAGTTCTGTCAACTGCAGAACGACCGACGTCTTATTTCGAACGAGGTGTTTAGTTCACTAATTGCTATTCCAAGACTAGCGCTCTCGTGGGCTACCAATTAAATTTGAACGATGAAGACGTTGCTGAATTGTAGATCGTGATAGACGATGTAAATGATGGTGAAAATGCGACAAGGCAAGGTGTCCAAATAAGAGCGCGGTAACGTTTTCCGCGCTAATAAATCATCAGTTCGTCCCGCTTGAATTACAATCATCAGGTTTTCACACTGTCTTCGAGTTATTTAACACGGATTAATTATAATGAATACAATTCGATGTAATTGCGAAATTATTACGGATGATTGATTACACTTTACTTCAGCTGACCGTGACGTACCTAGTGGAATCCCGCAACGTAGGAATTGCGATGATTTATATGTTATTTAATTAACTTATCGACATTACGCTACAGACATTGAAAATCTCTTTTAATTCTTCTACATTACATTTTTCCGACTAGTTACGTTAGCTTTTAGTAGTTTTCTATTTTTTTCATTTCAGAAACTGGTCTTGCTTGGACAATAACAAGTGCGATAATAATTCTGCGTTCCGCGCTTCCTGTTAGTCCGTGCATAATAGAACGAGTGGCATGATTTATAATTACTCGTTGCGTGGTTCTGACGATTTGCAGGAGAGTCGCAAAACGCGAAACGGGAAATGCAATTAACTTTTTGAATCGATCTAATTTGCCGCACAGCAAAATTTCTCCTACTCTCGCGCTCTTCTTCTTCTTCTCACTTTCCAGCCCGCCGTGTACATGTCAGCTGTCCGCAAAAATAGTTTTCCCTGCGGCCTGTCACCGCTGTCGGCAAATAACGGTCTTTCCCGCGTAACTCGGTTTTATCATGATCTCGTGGCGGATAGAGAGAGATGGGGACTGTTCAAGAGAGAAAGAGAGACGCGCGATGACACACATATTCGCAACACGCGCTCTCGAATGACGCTCCAATTGCGGTAATTGCGGCGGATATATAACGCTATCGACGAGCCCTATGTCGGGCCATCCATAATAAATAGCGTTTTCTTTTGTAATCGATGCACGATACTCTGGCAATCCGCAACCGGGTCAATCCGGAAAAGAGAAACGAGATTGCGCAAGTGTGCAATTAAAATCGATCGTTTTTTGCTATCAAAAAAGTGTACTCGTTCTATTATATTTGATCTGTATAGAACAAAGGAAAATGCTATTTTTATTTCGAATCTTCGTACTCAATCTCTCTCGGTAATTCGCTGAAAGCTACGTCAAGCACGTAGCATTAAAATGTGAATCTCGAAAATCTCTATGAAATATTTATTATACTATAATATTCACATACAGTGTTATTGATAGCATTAAATCAAAATTTAACGCAGAATCAATAAAATATTAGAGCAGCTCATCAATATAGAGCTCATAAATATCCTTTTTCAGTCAGTGGCAGATATTTACGCGCATAAATTAGAAATGATTACCGAAATAGAGATCGAGACAGAAGAGCTGGACAATTCGAAGAAGGCCCTCGCTATGTCATTGTATAGTTATTTTCTGTATTCACGCGAGCTATTATTACTACCGTGGGAACTATTTTGATTATTACGTAAGAGGCTCTTTGACGTGAAAGACGCTGATGTTGTTGCATGCTTTTCTCGTGATGTAAGACGGAGAAGCGCTCCCAGGTAGAGGCGAAAATGTGGTCGACGACCCTGTCATGACGCACGCGGGTAATCTCGACCGCCAAAATATGTGTCTTTGGCTCGTTTCATGAAAGCCGTCCATCTTGTGCATGGGCGTAAGGGATGACGCGAGGATACGAGGAAAGACGATGTTTAACTTTGTAGATCCTTCGGGGTAGATTCTAGTGACGTGCTAACCTGCTGAAATGACGAGAGCCGAGGAAAAGACTTACGCGAGAGGTCGAGGCTGCGAAAATAAGTCCTCTCGTGTTGGGGAGAAAAGTATTCTATTCACTCTTATTGACTCGGAATTTTATTTCAACTCGCGTGTTCGTGTCATTGAATTAGATAATAATTTTATGCGAGAAAAGAAAAATAAGAATATATATAATTAAGATACAAAAGTAACAGATATCCTTTTAATTGCGCATGCATTGAATGCATGTAAAATTTTGCGTATAAGTGAAAGATCAACTCGAAGCGAAAAATATAAATGATATATAAGAGAATGCATAAAATATTCCTCGTACTCTTGAACACTTAAGCTCTTTAGGTAGTAAGCTCTTTAGCTACGTTTCTGAAAATTTGCCGAGGATCCCAGTAACTATGAAACAAGCGTTTACAACATGCCTGACTGAAAGCGTTTCCACTTGGCGACGCCGCGAGATAATTCTAGCTTTACCGAGGAGAGCGCTCTAACGAACTTGATGTTTCGAGCGCGCTAGTAACGACCGAAACTACATAATAATCGTGCAAAATGGCGTTTCAACTATTTTCTGAATTTGCCGTGCGTAGGTGGCGACATAATTTTCATACAGCATTAAAGAAATAATGAGTATTGTGTTATAACGTTCAATATTAACTTACGTAAGATGACGAAAGTAATTTTCTTCCGGTAACGTTCAATCAAGCTTCCGCGATGGAAAGGATGATCCCGAATAGATTAAAGGATATGAAGTTTTGCGAGTTAAAAGTCCACGTGGATCTCGTTTCATAAAATATTCTTCCCACGCGTGTGTTTTGTCGCGATGGAATCTCGGGAATGATAACTACCCGAGACGTGTCGGTCGTGTCGAGCAATATGGACGAGTCAGCGAGGGTTGCGCCATGTAATTCCGTTGAGATTACTCGCCCTTGCAATTTCATCTAGCGCAGAGTCGCCGACGTTATCAATGAAACTGAGGCAGATAAAAATGATGGTCGGTGAATGTTTTTGTGGGAACGTGTTTTCGCGCTCGCTCGTGATGAAGAATGTTATCGCGCTGATTATTCTGGTCTGAAAGTGCCGGTGTTCTTTGTATATCTCGCCGGAAGATGAAGAGCGACCTCGGTTGGAATCCCTTTTACGCATGCGTCCTCTTTGCGCGTCAACTCGACCTTGCAGTTAGAAAACGCATCCGTTCGTTAGAGAGAGTCCTTTTCATCCAGCACTTTCGCATAATCGTTGTAATTACGAGCGGGAGATTTATCCGAGCATTAAGGAACTGTCTTCTACCTTGCTGTGTGATGTATCAAGAATTCTCGCGGAAATATTCTTGCGTTTCACAAAATTAATATAAACATGGATGCATGAATTGCGAAGAGACAGATATGTTATTCGAGAGAATCGAGACCGAAATTGAGATATTGAAAGAAAATATCATGGAAAGAATAAAATGTCAAACACAAAAATGCATACATGATGCAAGAGTTGAAACTCGTATTACGGCCATTTTTATTTCTCACGCAGGTAAAAGTGACTGATACGGATAGTTTTGAATGATAGCTCGCGACGAGACACGTGTTTGATTACGCTATCTCGACATTTTCATTTCCATGAACACGCACAGACAATGGTATGGTTGCAAAAATAAAACGGTTCGTGTATCTCGCACGTTCATTTTTCATACTTGAACCCGACCTTCGACACGACCAAAAATAGAGTCTGCTCCGAAAATAATCGAACGGCAATTCCCTGTGAAAAAATACACGAGCATTAAATACCTTAACACTGTGATTAAATGTACCTTGTCCTCCCCATAAAGAGTCGTTTTACAAATACGATTTAAATTGTAGCCACGATCGAGCTCGATCGTATCTTGCTGGAATTACAGCGAAATTGCAACCGCGGCTTAATCGACATTGACCGCGATTAGGTCGTCCACGAGCTTTCACACACGTGGGCGATATTTGAGTTTGCTGAACGAACTCTCGAGAGGTCTTTTGAAAAATCGCCATGTCCCCGCATATCGTTACATCCTAACGAGCATCCCTCCGGATATTCAAATGTATTCCGGAGTCTTTGCCGTTTCTCGTAAAATTTCGCCGCGGTTATCTGCGGATTAATTGCGCCGTCGTGAGGAATTTTTAATTCCATCGTAAAAGTGAAAAATAGCTCCTAGCACGGTCGTATCCCGTGATAATTGTCGTGTTTTCTTAGCGGAGGAAGCGTGAAAATAATCCGCACGTCGCTATTTCGCTCAAGATTATCTCGGAGATCTCGCGCAGAAAATACATTAAACTATTTTTATAACGCGCAATATAAATGTAAAATTATTTTACGTCATGGCAATTCAAATGAGAGATTTGATTAGCCTGCATTAATGCAAATCGATAACCAGTTCACATTTATGTGCGAAACCTTGCAACTAATAGTCCGCCGATAGTCTAGGAATAGTTCGGAGCAGCTGGTCGCGGAGGCGATTAAAGAAACTTCCGGTGTTCTTTTCCCGGCAAAGCCAGGCTGTAAATGTAACTGGAATTCCAGACTGCTGTGTCTCGAAGATCGTAGGAGTTGGAGCCGCGAGTGGGACGATGGAGGAGGAGGAGGAACAAGAAGAGGTCGGATGGAAACGGTTGAAGTGCCCTCCAAACTCGAGCCTCCGTAAACAATGCTTCCTGCCTCTCTGCAGATAACGCCAACCGTTATTGCACGCGTTGTCGACTCGAATCTGCAGTTTACTATTACGATTCGGGTAAAACTCGTGGCGAATAATAGTTCCCGCTCTCTTGCGTGCTCAACATCATCGTCTTTCGATAGAGAACGTAAGACCTCTTAAGAATTCGCACTGCTGTGCTCAATTATGCGCTACAAAGGATAAAGGAGCGAACAAAAGTTATTCTTATACATACATTTTCTCGTTTTACGATTTTCGTTCACTTGTATACCTCATCGACATCGCGGCATTCTATTTCTGTCGGTTATAGGTTCGACGTAGGAAGGAAGCAAAACATCTCTGCGAAATGGAATTTGCCGGTATTTGCTTGAAAGTTCCGTCTTAGCGAGTAAAAGCTCATTAAACTACGTGTGAAACGCGCACGTGTGCTCCATGACTAATTGCCCGTTCGTACCTAAGACGACTGAGGTTTAAAGCGCGCGAGCGACTTTGCGCTGTAAAAGCATCGTGAGGAAAAAGGCAGAGTTGGGAAGTAACGCGTTACTTGTAACGTCATTACCGTTACTTTTTTTCGGTAACGATTGTTACTTTTTTCTATCTGTAACGGTAACGGTAACGTTACATTTTTATGGTAACGGTAACGAATTTAACCGTTACTTTTATCGTTACTTTAATTCTGTAATCCTGGATAGTATCCCCTTAGTAATTGAAAAATCTATTCCTATTACAAAACAGTTTGCAAATATTTTGGAAAATTATATACATGCATGATGTTTTTCTCTGTATTCATAAATCTAAAATTTCTAAATTACAATAAATGAAAAATTGAATATGAAGAACATCAATGATGGAATAATTTATAATTATCGAATATATAAAAGTAATAATTATATTTTAAAATCAATTATATAATGAATGCTATAAAATAATAATTATATTTTAAAATAAATTAATTTAATTTTTGTATTATAAAAAATAACGAAAAAGTAACGAATCATTACTTTTTTAGTAACGGTAACGGTAACGAGTTACTTTTCAAAATTAGTAACGAGTAACGGTAACGAGTTACTTTTCACGAAAAGTAACGGTAACGATAACGCGTTACTTTTTTGAAGTAACGTTCCCAACTCTGGAAAAAGGTGGTCTTGTTCTTGGACGACGCGCCTTGTATAAATAACCTCTTACCTATCCATCAAGCTTGCGATTCTTAAAGCTCTCTACATCGTAACGCGATGAACAATGATGCCATGGATCTACGATGCGTGATTATGTAAATACCTCCAGTCGCTATTGTCATTCTAACGAATCGCAACGAAAATATCCGAAAGAATCCATCCGTTGACGTCACGGAAACTTCACGTTGATATTCCATCAATGTCTTCCGACAACATATCGCTCGCATTCTCGAGACGTCATTTCGTCTGGAACCATGTTACTATCGAATAACATTTTGACATTTTCGTCTTTATATTCTCATCGTGTAACAATTTAAATACTGAGGAAAAAACTTGCGTAATTATTCGAATATATAACAAGATATTTTTATCGCGATGTGTATTTGAAAGGAAAACAAAATGTGGGGCACCAGCGAGAGATCACTGATGAAGATCTCCTTCGGGGGGATTCTATCGGGTAGAACGCACAATTTTGGTATCACAAAAGTTTAAGCAATTAACATAGAGCTCTTCTATATCGTACTTCGCTTCGCGTCGCGTGATTCCGACAAGATGAGGAAAATGAAAACGTACTTGCAATTCCTCTGTGGTCGCGCACGCGCGCGAAGCGAATCTCTCTTCATTATACAGCTGGTCGCGGCATAATTTATTTCTCTCGTTTGTTAACCGAACACAGCCCCGGTTGCGCCGGCAAATAAGACGCCAGAGAATCAGCAGCGACAGAGCTGTTGTCGCGACAAAATTTAGGCGCTTCTCACCTTGCGATGCTTTAAGTGCAACGCCAAGGGCGTGATATAGGCCATTTCGAAGAACGTATAATCCCGTGAAATATTGCAATATTGTGTTTAGAAATACGCTCTCTGCGAACCGTGTACCGAGTGCGCGACAATATATGTGACGTATCTCAGAAATACAATTTTCCGGAGTACTTCGAAGTGCATTTTGATCGTATACGCGACCAAAGTAAAGCCGAAGGAGATGTTCTTGGGGAAAACGGGGGCAAAATTCCCCGAATAAAAGAATCCTTGGTTGCGACAAAAATGTGCTATTTATTTTAATCGAACTATAAACCTATATATGTCACGGCCGCAGCTCGCTGGCATTGGTTCACGCTCTATAAACAATGCCATTGCTTTAGGCGATTAGCTAAATGGATTTATGAAAATATAATACATATTTCGCTATGCTTTCTCTCTCTCGCTTTCTAGAATAACAATCCGCATTTTTTTCAGAAATTACATTATATCAATTAAACAAACATCACATTTTCTTTTTTTACAGACGCTAAATATATCATACACATCTCTAATCTCTTTAAAAAGCTTTTGCTTAAAACTAGAAAGTACCTTGATTGTTATTCAGGGAAATGTAAGAGAACGCTGATATCTCGCTAACAAAGTTTCCAGCTAACTTTGATAGAAAAATGTTTCTGCGTTAGCAGTCAATTTACATTCCCGTGCACTTGATACGCGCCGGAAGTCGAGTCGCGTGACGCGGAAATCGCATCAGTCGCCCGGGCGTGCATCGTGCTCCAGTTTTTTCACGCTCGCGTGGTCGTGACGCGTGGGGGTTTTCGTCGTAACCGAAATTCCTCATACGTAACGCCACATAACGGAAATGTTGCCAAGGGCGAGCGGCATGATTCTATTCATAGACGCACCGTTCGTTGTGTCAAAGTTCCAGATGCGTCAGCCGAGATGCATTCCGCTCGAGCTCTCCCGCAAGTAAGAGCGATGCGAGTGCGTGCACTTGGCACACGTTCACGAGAGTGTGTCACGGATTGTGTGCGTGTATCGATGCACGCCTGAACTTGAACGCGTCTCGTGTTATACACGCACTTGACACAAGAGAAGTTCTCCCTGAACTTTGAATCGCAAAGTATAATAACCGATCAGACATGTAATTATCGTCGCCACAAAATTGCAATGACTAGATTTTTTCCCTGTATTGTTTACTCGATGTTTGCCATATAATTTCTCGTGATTGTAAATTATACCTTGAAATTTGTCGTTAGCTATTTCAACGTAAACGATAATAATAACGCGCAAAATATCGATCATTCGAAGATACGAGGCTATAAATTAGGCGCCGAAGTAGCCTGCAGTAATAATAGTAGATGGAAGGTCGTTGCATGGTATGCCATCAAGTAAGGCAGAGATCTTTCGACGGAGTCATTGATCTATTTTCATCCGTGTTCACGAATCTACGAGTTTCTAGTTTCCGACCAGTAAGCTTCGAGGCTCGTCGGACAGCGTTCGTGCTCGGCTTCGACTTTGCGGTGAACGAAGACACATTGATTCCACTGATGGATCGTGTGTCTTGTTCGTTTTGACTTATGCGGCAACGAGGACCAGACACAGTCGGGAACTAATTGCGAAATTTGTTGCGGCTTGAGTCAACCTTCGAAATTGCGCGAGTTTAAAGCCGCGACTCATCGCGGTGACACGCTAATCACTCATGGGCCGTATTCATCTTAACTGGCGAAGTAAGTATAAGCAGAGTCACGCGCGAAATTTGTTGCGCCGTTTAATCGTAGCCCGGCGATCTAAATTGCACGAACGTGGAAAGAATCTATATAATTAAAATTATAATCTACAAGATTTACAAGTGGTTATGTGATAATCGCAAGAAAGCGATAGCTGTCAAAGAGCAATAATGGCGTTATTTTTGACAAAGTCTTTTTTGTCGCGATTCGAGAAATTGATGTGGTGCATAATTTAAAACATTGAATTTTTTCAACAAATCTAAAATACTGTTTTATAATAATTATACTGCCGCTTCTCGGAATATTAAAGAGTTGAAATGAAGGTTTGACAGTTTCAGACTAAAACTACTATTACATTTGCTTTTATAGTGCTCTATATGTTGTTGACATTATTAGCAGCGTGTCGAAAGAACTGACGCCTACTTGTCATGCCTCCGAAATTCCATTGGCGTATTTCCAAAACGTCGGCGAAGTTTCCGGGACGTGTAAAATCCGTCAAATGCAGAATCGACTCTTATCGCGCGCATTAAACAGGCAGAGCATATTCTTTCCAACCAAGATGAGCAATTCTTCTTCTATTCTTCTACAATTTTATGTGCGTTTGTCCTCTTCCTTCTTTTACACACAATATTCATGACTTACAATCGCGCCTTAATATCGAGAACCTATAGTAATTCATCGCCGCGCGCTCTGACATCCAGTTATTTACGTCGAGCCTTTCTGATGTAAAAGAGCCGCTAAATATAGAGAAGGCGTGCGTATTTTTGCAGGAATATCGATTGCGCTACTTTAACTTTGTACGAGGCGAGGGCGATTGACTTGCCGTCAATTGTAGACGCATCAATACGTTTGATCCTGAATTCCATTAGCGTGGGAGACAGATCCCTAAAACGCAATTTCTACGAATCGACCATATCTTTCCGCTTCTCACTGCGCGCACTATTTTACTATATCGATTTGACTATATGCATATTTGAAATTTCGCTTTCGTCATCAAACAGAATTTTGTTCAACCTTTTGATTACGAACGCTTTCAATCTACAAGTTTGTCATCTGTTATATCACATCGACAGTCAAAAATGCATATTTTCGCAATATTGCATTTTGTTTCCGACAATCAATAACATTTATCTGTCATTAAATTTTATTTAAGTTCAAAGTATTGCATTCTGAAAATCAAATTGCTTTGTATAAGAAAGAGATATATTATATGTAATATTTTTATAGAAAGAAAGATTAAAAATATGTATTATAAAAATATGTATTATAAGTTGTTATAGGTTTCAGTAATAAACTTTGCGTGATAAAAAATTTAACAAGAGAAGTTGGAACTACTTTATCTTCTCATTTGACATTTATGCTCGCAAATTTTATAATTAATGAAAAATTAATTGTCACGATAATTAAAGGAAATTTTATAGAATGCTCTCCAAAATTAATAAATCTTTCAAGTTTTCCAGCAATCAATTAATCATATGTAACAAATACATGAATTGGTCGATATCTTTAACCGATAATAATTTTGAATTATTTGATAAGTCAGTATAAAAAGAGCAATATTATATATATGTATATTTATGGATGAAAAATGTTAAGTAAATCGTTAATATCGAAATAATCGAGTATCGTTCGATCCACGATGAAATCGAATCGAAATGGATTCCGCTCACAGCGTTTTGAAAAGTCGGATTGATGATTTATCGATATATATTGCCGGTACAAAGCGAATTTTTGAGAAACTTGCGCTACCTTTAATCGCTACTGTCGAATCGGAAATGTGTCAAGTTCTTGAAATTCGCGAAACGAACGGAATAACGTAAAACCCCGGTTGTGCGGTCGACAGTCGATAACGGGCCGCGCGCGCGAGGAACTTTTTGTTCCGCTCACGCGTCCTGTCCAAGCCCGGCTTGAAAATCGACGTCCTTTTTGTGACGGATGTCACGATGGCATCGTGGCGCATATGTCGAACTTTCGCAATGGTGGACGGATTTTCGACGACAAGCAATCAGCGGAACGACCGTTTCCGGACGAGGGCGCAAACGTAATTTGAAGGCACCCTTTCCGTGCTCGAACGCGCTCGACAGATTATATCGTAACCCGATTCTTTTCTCGTGATTATATGCAAACACTATTCGATGATGAAATAATACTGATGATTACACTATTGATATAACAGATTTGTAACACATTATATGATATATATAATGAGTTAATAATAATAAAGAAATAATAAGAAACGGAAAAAAATATGTACAAAATGTGTAAACAGTGATTTAATTTTATTGTAATTTTTGTCACTACAACCTTTAATTAATTTTTTTCCTTATAAGATATATGACAAAATTTATTTTTAAATATTATTTAAAATCACACGAACAATTATATATACACACTCGAGTTAGAGGAAGCGAAAAAACCCGATAAATCAGCACGGCAGATAAATCGATCGAGAAACATCGCAGAAGCAAGCCGCAGCGTTTAGCGGAAAAATAATCAGAGGAGAGCGTAATCATCCGTATTTATTTGCGCGCGAATTTGCGAGGTCAAACTTTTCTCTGAGCGAGCGCATCGTCCGCGTGACTCTCGAAAAATTCACGGGGAAAGGAGGCGACAAGTCGGATCAGCTGTTAAGCCAAGCCCGTCTATTTGCGACGCATACTTCTCTCTCGTCACGGTTCTGACCGGTGTCGAATTTTTTTTTCTGTTGCAGAGCCGAAGAAGGAAAAGACTGAACAGAGTGCGAATGGCGCGATATCGCCGAGCGGCGGCGGCGGCGGCGGCGATTCGTCGGCCGCAAATCTGGGCCCTACCGGTCCGGGGGCGCCGCCGGTCTCGGGTCCGGTCTCGGATTCCGGGGACCAGCAAAAGCCGAACAGGCCGAACACCCTTGACGCCAGGGTAGTAGCCAGGAGGCTGATCTTGTTCGACAGTGAGTACACACTCGCGTGCCGGTTCGCGTGTGCGTCCGTTATTCTCGCGTATCGATCGATCGACATTGTCGTCGTCGTCGTCGTCGTCGTCGTCGTCGTCGTCGTCGTCGTCGTCGTCGCTCAGAGAAAAGTTCGACGAAATGGATGGTATCGGCGAAGGCGTACGTCACGCGAGCGTATCGATTTTACAACGAAGGGTGAAATAATGGGATTGGCTCAAGTATCGATGGGCTTCAAGGGTGGGAAGCAAGAAGGGTAGCGAGAATAACTTTGCCGCTTAAAGGGCCTAATGCAGTTTTCCTATAAGCTAATAAAAATATGTGAAAATATGTTTCCTGCAAAACTTTTTCACATTAATAATTAAGACAACATTAAACATTATACATTTTAAGTACCAGGTACTATTATTACACACTCGTGAAACAATCAACTGTGTTTATAATTACTTGATTTGACATTCACATCGAAATTATATGTCTTACATTTTTGCGTATTCATATGATGAATTTGCTTAGTCCATAATTATTCGAAAAACTTTTTTCTTATGGTCGCGTATAAAAAGTTCACGAGTAGATTAGCCGGTATAAACTTGGGTTTATATTTGTTATCGCTGTGCAGTTTATGAAAACTTTCGAGTAAGAGTTTTTCTCTCCAGCCTGAGGATCAGTTTAGAAGCAATAATAGTATCCTTTTATGCAATAAGTCCTGGCCGACGAAGAGCGATGAGTCCTCGCGAATTCATGCCGCATGAATGCAATTATCATCGAGTGTATCGCACAAAGTTTCGTTATTGGATTTAGTTGTCCCTTTGACGAAGCTCGGTATTATTTATCTCTGACAACGTCTACAATTTAATAACATTTATTAGAGGCCGAGAGATCGATAAAATACAGATGTGTTGAGATGTATACTCGCCATATCTATCTCTTCATGTAAAAATATCTTTAGCTTTACACATTACACACAATAAAGTACATTAAAATGTAAATATAAAATTTTCCAACATTATTATATTTTATTTTTGTATTATACCATAATGAATGGCATGAATTGGAATCTATATATTAAAATTTCGATTAGTGAATATCGAATATATAATTATAATATATAAATTTAATTAATAACATGCATCACAACACACAATTTCAGGAGAAAATCAATACTTTAATTATCGTTTAAGTAATATCTTTTAAGCAATTTTTTTCTGAAAGAGAATTTTTCTACATTTTTCTGAAAAGAAGGAAAAGGGAGAAAATGGAATTTTTTCTCGAAGAAGTAAACTGCCGAGAAAAAGTTCTGTGAGAAATCGAGAACATTTATATCAACATCCTGCTAATAATACTGGGTAAACTATTCAAGAAATATATTTATTCAAATAAGTTTAAAATTTTAATCACTCTCTGATACTTTGCGCAACGTGAATTTATACGCTAGAACATTTGATATATCACTTCGAAAATTTTCTCTATAAATTTCGAACAAGCTGAAATCAAATATGTTCAAATATGCGCTCGTGATCAAGCGCGACCGGACGGTCTCTGGAGGGAATGCGCGGTAGCCAAAGTATCTCGTTGGTAACCGCCTGGAACTTCGTCCTTTTGTACGTCAGAATTTAGGTGCGCGACGTTATCAAATGGCCAGCAGCGTGCTGCATCCAGCAAGTTATTTAACATTCCAGCGGATACCGGTCGACGAGCCGTTTTTCACAAAAAAACAAATTACTGCTCTTTATCTTATCGCGAAAAAAAATTAAATTTCCGAGAGAAGATTAATGAAAAAAAAAATAAAATAAAACAGGCCGCGAATTATAAAAGCTGATGGAAGCAACGCCAAATTAAAAATTCCGTCCGGCATATCCCGCGCGGCGACCGGATTTAATAATAAACAAATTCGGGGAACAGCCGCGAATGATGTTTCGCAAGTCGCCACCTCGCAACTGCAACGGCCGCGGCACTCATCCGTTTGCCAAGATATTGTTGTTTCTGCATTGCGATGAATCATGTTCCTCGAAACAACTTCCAAGGAACGCGTGGAGCGCGTTCTCTTTTCGCCTCGTATTTTTACTTCGGCGCGATCATCTATCATTCCGTACCTTTTCTGCTTTATTGCCGTAATAAAAGCATCTTAATCCTACATATACAGTACAATTCAATTTAGAAATATTGAGAGAAGCACGAATAATTGACACGACGCAACGGAATAAGATTAACTAATAAATCAAACATGAAAATGGCATGATTTCTTTTATTCGTAATATTGATGTATGATCACATCGACGTACATATTATCTTAATCTCCGTTTTTCCTTTTGTTTTCAGTGGACAAGAGGGTGTTGGATCCTCAGGGCGCCGACAATCAGCAGGTTATCGAGAGGTGTTACCCGTTACCACCTCAGAATACCCTGATGCTGTCGGAGCTTCCGGAACCGCCGATTCCGTTAAGCGAAATCGGTCCTATACCACCCCCGCCCATGTTCAGCTCTCCGAGTCCTACTTTGCTAGCGAGACAACGGCAAATCCCGCTCTCGGACTGTGAGGATGAGGGTAAGTGTCCGTAATAAAGTATTATAATGTGACGAGAGAAGAGTAATTGGAGCAATTATAATCATACGAGAGAATCTCGCTTCGCCGCTTATTAGAATCTGCTCCACTAACACTATTCTAAGATAAATCAATATTTTTAATATCGATACGTTTCCCTTTTCATCCTCATTTCAATTTTCTTACACACAATATATCGCGGCATATTAAGTTATAAAATAATAGCCAGCTATTATTGTGGCTGAATATAGCCAGTGGCAATAAATGAAGCGCATATTGTTATAGAATTATTTAACATTGTTTATCTCATTATCGGCAATTTAATTTCATCGTTAATTATCGGTCTGCGCTAATTGATGATCGCAATTCCATATTGCATTGATGTACTTGCCTCTGTAATGATGCATGCCCAATTATCGACCATCGATCGTTATGATTGTGTCACTGTACGTCCATAAATCAACCCCGCCGTAACTTGTCGCTTATAATTGTATAAATCGGAAAAAGCAATCAACGCGCGCGTGTTTGTTCATTACAATTAATAAATAATAACATAATAAATCATTAAACTTGTCCACTTGAATTTTCTGAGCTTCGATAGATGATGAAACAACTATTTCACCTCTTGACGTAACGCGTGCAAATTCGAAATTGCTCGATTTTCTAAAAATCTCAAACATGAAATAATCGTTTAAGTCTCTGTACGATTTGAAATCTTATGATACGTCTGCTGTTCGTGATAGATGAGGAAGACATCGACGTGGAGGAGGAGGACGACATGTACGTCTTCAGGGTGTCGCAGCCGGATCCGGCGATCGACACGTCCCGTGTCGAGGAGATACCGGCGAAGGAGCCCAAGTTCCATGCCGTGCCGCTCAAGAGCGTCCTGAAGAAGCGGGGTTCCGGGAGTGGGCCTGGCACGCCGCAAAATACACCGACGCAGGAGAACAGGCCGTTGACGCTTCGCCAGGAGCTCCACGCCTCATTCAAGTTAGTGCCTCTCCCCTCGCGCTAATATCGAAATCCGCTTTACAGTTGCTCGAGTATATCCATCGATGTGGAAGTGTTCGGGAAGAGGAGCCAATTTAACTTATCGAAATGAATTCCACTGCACGTTGGTTCCAAGTGCTCGCTTATGCGAAAGAGAAAAGTTATACAAGACTTGTAATTCGAAATTAATAATCATGCATCGTACAAAATTCAAGATCAGCTCTTGGAAAGCGATGCAAAATTAAAGACAGCTTCGCGATCAAAGTATCACTTATGAAAAAGTCTCTGCAATTGAGGAAAATTTGTAATTCACGAGATACATTTTTAAAACTCGATACTTTTTAAAGTGGATTTTAAAAGATTATAAACTCCAGTCTCAGTTCGAAGCATTCAATTTGAAAATGCATCGTTCTTTGCATTATTGCAATTGTTAAAGAGTCTTCAAGAGCGAATCACTTTGAACGTTGTACGGCAAATTAGGAGGCAAAGGCGCGGAATGAATGCAGAACACGAGTAGTTAGGGATTTTTCTCGAACACTTCGCATCGAAACTCGAAACTCGCCGTAAGAATCGGGCGCTCTTCGAGAGCCATCGCCGGCGGAAATTCGCCGAGATAATCCGCTTTCTACATCGGTTTTTCTTTAATTAGAAATCGGCTTCGTTCTCGAAAGCCTTGTTTTCTCGCGAGTCTCGTGTTGTTGTTTGATATCGAGAATACTGCTTCTGCAAGCAGGCTTCGAGTACACCTCTCTCCCGTAGTATTATTATTCTCGGCTGTAATGAAAAGAGTAAAAAGTGGACGTCGAAGAGCCCTAATTTGTTTCGAACGTAGCCCTTTAATTTCCCGTCTCGCTGCTTGTAGTTTTTGTATCTAGCCTCCCCTGCTTGAACGAATACGCGATAATCTTTTGGACGACATTAATCTTCATACTTATACCAGACCGAGGCAAAATATCTTATCGGGCAAAAAACACTATTTATGTGTACAATCGTTAATGTAATTCTGTAAGGGATATTGGATATGCTCGCCGTATTTATTTTATTCGCCGAAATTCGAAGTGCGAGACGGATTATTGAAGGGAAACGTACGGCCTCTCTCTCAGGCGAGTAATCATGGAATGTACTTCGTGCACCCATTCGCCATTAACATGTCAGTCACTAGTAAAGCATCGTATTTTTCTTATGCTTAACCAGAAGGCCACCGTTGAGGCCTAGGATGAGAATATGGTAATTGGGCATTGGTTTAACTAAGCATGTGCGAACCGATATTGTATATATTATATATACATATATATGTACATATATATACGTATTAAAGATATCTTGTCGTTTTTTACGTCTTTCACGGCGCGCGGTTGATCGCGAGAGAACCAAAATGTTCTAGTCTCCTTTTCTCTCGGTGACTCCCTACGCGAGCGCCGCGAGCATGGCAATATTGGAACGTTTTAAGCATGAGAAAACCTTAGGGAAATCCATGAAAAATCTCTCAGCCTTACGCTTGTCTCGCCGCATACATTCGATCACGCACGACACACGCGCCGCGTGAGTCGAATATCGCGCGAGATGGGTCGAGCTCTTATTTTCCCTCTCGCGTGATCGATCGATCTCGCGGGTCATGCGATCCATCATTGGTTGACGGTATCGCACGCGCCGAATTGTAAGTCGGATAATTACGACGAGCAAAAGAGAGCGACAAGGAACTCGTCATAATTATTTCACTCGTGTGAGTATATGCGTTCTTTCGATATATCTTGGTATACATTGGTTATATTATATATTTCGATATATTTCGTATATTTATTATTCGATATATATATATATATGTCCCGTTAATTCTAATATATATATATATAAAGCATGTGTCCTTTTCTCTAAATATTAATAACTGTAATTATTATTGATGTGATGTATTTGACTTTTGAATATCGTGTTTTACCAGATGCAGGTTGCAGAAATTTTATATTAATTAAGTAATGAATTTAATTTTTTATTCTGGATTGTAATTTATTTTCCATTGTTCTGCGATCTCCCTGCAGAGAAACAGAAGAGAATTTACAAACAAAATGTTATCCCGCATTTTTAATCATGACACGAATTGTGTGCAATTATTTCTTAAGATCATACTTATCTGCGGAAACTTTATCGAAATTTAAAAAGCTCTAGTACTGTCGATATATATAATATTGAATTAGAATAATTTTATATAGATTTTCTAGGTGAGAATCTTAAGCATTTAGTTATTACGAGAAACGACAGAGTATTGACGTCTTATAAGTTAGCGGAACAAAATGGGCGGAATCAATTATAATTGATATTTTTATTTGTTGCTCATTTGTTGCTAAAAAGTTGCCAAAGAAAAAAATTTGTTGCTCTGTCATTTTTTTAAAAAAATCATGTTCCGCTAAAGGAAGATTAAGTTAGCGGAACAATATATATAACAACAAAATTATACGTAATAATAATATAAAAATTTGTTGCTAATTTGTTGCTCTTAAAATATTCAATTTGTTGCTTGCAAAATAAATTTAAACAATAGCGGAAAACTTTTCACAGCGAGCAAAGTTACAAGAGTAAACTATCAGAAAAAAATGTGTTGCTCGCTTAAATTTGGTATTGAGATATAGTTTGAATTTGTTGCTTTCGAAATATCCAAGTTCCGAATTTGTTGCTTGCAAAATAAATTTAAATAATGATGAAAAACCTTTCACAGCGTGCAGAGCTACAAGAGTAAACTACTAGAAAAAAATTTGTTGCTCGCTTAAATTTGGTATTGAGACATAGTTTGAATTTGTTGCTTTCAAAATATCCAAGTTCCGAATTTGTTGCTTGCAAAATAAATTTAAATAATGATGAAAAACCTTTCACAGCGTGCAGAGCTACAAGAGTAAACTGTCAAAAATAAATTTGTTGCTCACTTAAATTTTATATTGGAATATAGGTTGAATTTGTTGCTTTCGAAATATGTAAGTTCCGAATTTGTTGCTTGCAAAATAAATTTAAATAATGATGAAAAACCTTTCACAGCGTGCAGAGCTACAAGAGTAAACTATCAAAAAAAAATTTGTTGCTCACTTAAATTTGATATTGGAATATAGGTTGAATTTGTTGCTTTCGAAATATCCAAGTTTCGAATTTGTTGCTTGCAAAATAAATTTAAACAATAGCTGAAAACCTTTCACAGCGTGCAAAGTTACAAGAGTAAACTATCAGAAAAAAATTTGTTGCTCGCTTAAATTTGATATTGGAATATAGGTTGAATTTGTTGCTTTCGAAATATCCAAGTTCTGAATTTGTTACTTGCAAAATAAATTTAAATAATGATGAAAAACCTTTCACAGCGTGCAGAGCTACAAGAGTAAACTACTAGAAAAAAATTTGTTGCTCGCTTAAATTTGGTATTGAGACATAGTTTGAATTTGTTGCTTTCAAAATATCCAAGTTCCGAATTTGTTGCTTGCAAAATAAATTTAAATAATGATGAAAAACCTTTCACAGCGTGCAGAGCTACAAGAGTAAACTGTCAAAAATAAATTTGTTGCTCACTTAAATTTGATATTGGAATATAGGTTGAATTTGTTGCTTTCGAAATATCCAAGTTTCGAATTTGTTGCTTGCAAAATAAATTTAAACAATAGCTGAAAACTTTTCACAGCGTGCAAAGTTACAAGAGTAAACTATCAGAAAAAAATTTGTTGCTCGCTTAAATTTGGTATTGGAATATAGGTTGAATTTGTTGCTTTCGAAATATCCAAGTTCCGAATTTGTTACTTGCAAAATAAATTTAAATAATGATAAAAAACCTTTCACAGCGTGCAAAGCTACAAGAGTAAACTATCAGAAAAAAATTTATTGCTCACTTAAATTTGATATTGGAATATAGGTTGAATTTGTTGCTTTCGAAATATCCAAGTTCCGAATTTGTTGGTTGCAAAATAAATTTAAACAATAACGAAAAACCTTTCACAGCGTGCAAAGTCTAAATTACATCGAAAACATATTGACTCAATTTTTACTTAATATATTTGGCACAAGTATTCAAGGCCATATAAATCTTATTAATTGTTATTGTATCGTCATATACATATTCTTGTAATTTAATTTGTTTATTATTTAAACTTATTGCAACAAATTCGAAACTTGGATATTTCGAGAGCAACAAATTCAACCTATATTCCAATACCAAATTTGAGGGAGCAACAAATTTATTTTTGATAGTTTACTCTTGTAGCTCTGCACGCTGTGAAAGGTTTTTCATCATTATTTAAATTTATTTTGCAAGCAACAAATTCGGAACTTGGATATTTCGAAAACAACAAATTCAAACTATATCTCAATACCAAATTTAAGCGAGCAACACATTTTTTTCTAGTAGTTTACTCTTGTAGCTTTGCACGCTGTGAAAGGTTTCTCATCATTATTTAAACTTATGGCGCGAGTAACAAATTGGAAACTTGGATATTTCGAGAGCAACAAATTTAAATAATATCTTAATACCAAATTTAAGCGAGCAACAAATTTTTTTCTAGTAGTTTACTCTTGTAGCTTTGCGCGCTGTGAAAGGTTTCTCATTATTTAAACTTATTGCGCGAGCAACAAATTCGAAACTTGAATATTTCGAGAGCAACAAATTCAAATAATATCTCAATACCAAATTTAAGCGAGCAACAAATTTTTTTCTGATAGTTTACTCTTGTAACTTTGCTCGCTGTGAAAAGTTTTCCGCTATTGTTTAAATTTATTTTGCGAGCAACAAATTGAATATTTTAAGAGCAACAAATTAGCAACAAATTTTTATATTATTATTACGTATAATTTTGTTGTTATATATATTGTTCCGCTAACTTAATCTTCCTTTAGCGGAACATGATTTTTTTTAAAAAATGACAGAGCAACAAATTTTTTTCTTTGGCAACTTTTTAGCAACAAATGAGCAACAAATAAAAATATCAATTATAATTGATTCCGCCCATTTTGTTCCGCTAACTTATAAGACGTAGAGTATTGCCGGTTTTTGTTCGCATCACATTATTGCAGCTTTGGCGCTTTAAGCTCGCCAGCTTCTTAACGTTATTGAAAACGCTTTGAAAATATTTGGCTCGAGGCAATTCGCTTCTGACGTCACGCACTGCGCTCTCAAAAGAAAAAATTGAAAAAAACATTTAGTATAAAAATGTTAAAACAAAAACGAAACATGATTAATCCCGAAACCGTGGGGCATGCTTTGCGCTTAGATTTTATAACGTAATCTTTCACAAAATTTTCGCAATATTACTAGTCTTTAGAAACGTGAAACTCAATCCAAAGACAATATTGAAACGACAATATTCTCGACAATTTACTGTCGCATAATATTATGAGAGGTTCTTACGATAACCTGCCACGAAAAGAGAAAATCTAAACTTTTTGTCAAGAACATTGCGCATACAGACAAGAGTGGCACTCGTGCTAAATATTCGTAAAATGTTTACAATCTCTAAGTACTCGGAGACACTTTATTCTTGAAAGAAAATTCATCGCAAAATAACTTTCGAAGTTTAAATTTAAAAATTCTTCACGTAAGGCAGCAAAAACTCGAGAAATTGCAAACTCAACTTAAGCACGTTGAATGCCAACTCGTCTTACTTATCTCCGTAATTATTATAATCGTCGGTTTTCGCTACATGTATTTGAAAATTCTTATAATTTTCTATTCATCTGCATTAATGTAGTTCGGAAAAAGCAAGCGACGAGTTGCAACAAAAAAGATTTATGTTCATAATTAGAAATATATAAATTTTTATAATTATCGCAATTATGGTGTATGCGTTTTTCCTATTCTCACTATGTATTCCCTAAAGATTCGCGATAAATTTTCCACCGCGGAAATCTCATTGCGAATATATCGCGCAACACCAACGTAGATCACACGGAACAAGTAGTACGATCGCGAATAAAGTTCACGTACACGGCATTCAACGTGTCGAACGGATAGCTGGCAGACTTGGACGCAAATGCGCGCGCGACAGTCTGTCGCTTCACATGGCGTTATTCTCCACCCGACACATGTCACACACTATGCATCTCTACCTTCCCTTCCTCCGCCGGGGCATATCCCATCTTTCGCATCTCGTTCTCTTGTAGCACCGTAGAGTAGAACATTGGTTCACGTAGCGTCAACCAGCGGAAATGCTATCCGAATGTATTAACAAATCTTGCATGTGCCGTTCCTCGTTCTTTCAGCAGTCGACCGGTCAGATTCGGCCTCGCTTTGCCCTGCACGTTGGAAAACAAGGAGAACGCGCGGCCATATGTTATCAGGGAAGATGTCGATGGCGATTCCGGCGATGGACAAGTCCTCTACAGGGATGATTATGATGACGAGAAAAGTAAGTCGGTCGATTAAATTTCTAATTGATTTTTGAGATTATCGTCCCGTCATGTTCGCTTTTATTTCATTATGCAGATGCATATCAATAAAAAATGCAATCTAATACGTAGCTATTAATTAATATAGTACACATAAGTAGAATATAAATAAAGTAATTTTAAATGAGTTATTAACAAATTAAAAATAAAAGAACCAACTATATTATATATATTTATATTTCTAAATTAATTAATTAATAGTTATATTAATTATATCAAATGGGCTACGTAAAGAACAGAAAATGTATTTCAATTAAAAAACATAATGGGCGAACTATATTCATTGTGGCACAGTTTCTCGCAAAATAATAGAATGAATAACTTTGCAAAGCTCGATTTTTCCTCGATTGTCTTTGCAGCGCGTTTCTACCTCTCGTGGCTATCAATTAGGCAGATTATTTATTTCGTTTAACTTTTGCAAATTTTAACGCTGCGCACATTATGAAAACATTGCAGTCATATACCAGTGAAAATCAATCATTTTCCCATGGAAATAAATATGCCGCAACTTTTTCAAGAAACCGCATTAAAATTCTGCCGCAGTCGGACGCTTAAATCACTCTTGCATACGTGCGTGTGCATCGCGATAAAAATGCAGCTATGCGAAAGACCACACTAGAAGAGCTATAGGGCTATGTTTATTTAGCGCCTTTGCTATCGCAAATTTTCGTCGAAATATGAGGTTTCAAATTCTCGACGCAATTCGATGAATGGACTTCCGAACGAATTTATAAATAGTTCCGCGATAAAGTTCATGTTCTCCCTTTTTTGCGGGAAAAGAGAGACACGAAGGACCGTTCTATAAATCTCGAAAAATATAGTTTGGAAAAAAGCCGAGTCAGTCGCAGCTGCCAGCAGAACTTTACGGAACGCAGAAATAAAAAAAAGAAAAAAACTTGGAAAACTTGATGAATTTCAAACATTTGCAAAAATTGAGGAATTTCATAAGAAGGTGGGAATTTTGATGTGCCAGCGCCAGTAATCAAAATTTAAAGAACTTGAAATTCGTATTTTCGTATCTGGAACTGAATCTGACGTTCATGTCATAAGTATACCGATTGCAATCATTTTTTTTTGTTAGATAAAGATAATTACCGAACATTTTAAAGGACGTAATTATCGAAGAGTTTATAAATACTTTATTATATCAATTTCTTATTTACATTATTTGCGGATATATTGACATAATACTTTAATATATTTTAAAATAGAGAGTTATAAACAACACAAAATACACAATACATTTGGATAATGCACATTTTATTCACATGACAGGGGATTTATACAATTTACATAAATGATCTGATATAATAAGGAAATAATTTGTTGGATGAACGTTTTATCGCAGATTAAATGTCTCGCAGGAAAACGCAAATTGCCCAACATTTTAAATCAGCCTTCAGCGTCCGGACTAATTATATTCGTGCCGAGTCGTATGTGTATATGTGTTAGCGGACATTTGAGAGGTTTATATTAATCCCCGAAGATAGTTGGCAAGTTGCTCAGTGTGTTTCTAGTCGTTCTTTAAGCTGAATTTATCTCGCGGGGCTTCTCGCTCGCTAAATTATTATCGAACCACGTAGGGGTGGACGACTATAAAGTTACTCTCTTAAATCCAAGCTGATCCCTAAAATTCATATATCCGCTTTAAAATTCATTCTCGCGAGAAAGTACGCGATTGTGGAGAGAATTTCGGGAAATTTCCGAAACGCGTAGTGATTCCGCAATCCGGGTCAGTGCGAAAGCGAACGGTAATTAATATCACCGGATTCCCGGATTTCGATTACGCTTGGAACACGTTTCGGGCGCTTTTCGTACCTCGATTCGCATCGAGAAGGAGAAGGAGGGAGAGAGATAGAGTGATGACACGATGCTGTCGATATGGACCGCGTCGACGGTGTCGATCGTCTGCTCCTCGGTCGAGCCGATCGAACACGCCCCCCTGTTGTACCGCAGCTTCAGCTGCTCGTCGATCCTGGAGGGTAATTAGCGATCGTGACGTGCGATTGGACGCAAGATTAATTAACACCGATACGCAATTTAATGGACGTCTATGCGAAATTTCCATTTCGACTCTTATATTTCAATTTACATCTGATTATCCTCGTTAAATGATGACCTTAAATGCATTTTATCATATCTACGATCCTTTATTTATCGATGTAATAACCAGAATAGTGGAACTCAATGAATTAAAGACAAAAATATCTTCTATTTTGACAGGCCGTTTGGCAGCCAAGATTGCGCGCAAGGAATCGCTTTCGCTGAAACTCGCTCTTAGGCCAGATAGACAAGAACTCATCAATAGAAACATCCTTCAACTGCAGACGGACAATGAGAGGCAGGAAACGAAAGAGGCGATTGGTGCCAAGCTCATCAGGTGAGAAAAATGTTGTTTGATCTACACAAAATTCTTTCATTTTTATTCTAATATAAGATAAAATCTTCGAAATCAACTCGTAATCGACATTAAAATGAGGGGCTTCGTTATCCTTTTGTTTTCTTATTTTATAGCTAAATATTTGTATTCGTCAAAGAAATTTAACGTATTTAAAATTATTTTTTGATAATAACGGAACTGTGCGCGTATTATTTCGGAAAAATCAATTTCTTTTTCTCTTTCACCAATATCCGTCCGTTACTGACTGATTAGGCTCGTCTGAAAACGAGCTTGAAATAACAGCTATCTTTCGAAAAGATTACGCGCGGATAATGGGACGAGTGGTCTCGGCTGTGGTGAATCACATTGTTTGTACAAAGTGAATGCCCCGCTTCCTCCCGTGAAGCTCCTCTCCTTTCCTCTCTCGAAAGAAGATTAAAGTGGCCGATGAACTTACATTGATTCACGTGCCATTCTCATTTCAGGCGGCTGAGCATGCGGCCAACTCAGGAAGAACTCGAGGAGAGGAATATTTTGAAAAGTAAGTTTACTTCAGTTTTCTCTCTCTCATCAATTACGAGCAACGTCCGCGCGAAGCTTTTGAGATCAATTTAAATGCCAAATTTGAAAATTGATTACTCTCTTAAAATTTGAGAATTATATACGTTTTAACTTGATATAACGGTTCACTTTCTTCTACGAAGAGTGAAATTAAATGTGTGTTTACTTCGTGAAGTCGAATGGGATTAAATGTCGAGTTGCAACATTTCTTTTTAGAGCAAAGTCCTGCCGAAGAAAAGAAGCAAAAAGAGGAAAAGAAGCGATATCTCCTGCGCAAACTGAGTTTCCGACCAACCGTCGAAGAACTCAAAGAGAAAAAGGTAATTAAGTGAAGAAAAAAGTTTCCTTGTAAATCTTTACGAATTTTATTGCACTATGTACATTCTTTAATATTTCACGATATGCAAACTGATTACATGTATGTATATATGTATCTATTGCAAAAGATATAGCTGAATTTAAATCCAATAGATATTTTATCGTATCTTATTTAAGGGTGCTATTTTCTGATAAGAGGTTAAAGGACTACGATAAAGCGCTATAAAAACGAAAAGCGATACAGCTTATCTTCCGTTCTTCCTGCAGATTATTAGGTTCAACGACTATATCGAGGTAACGCAGGCTCACGATTACGATAGAAGAGCTGACAAGCCCTGGACGCGGTTAACTCCGAAAGATAAGGCTGCCATTAGGAAGGAATTGAACGAGTTCAAGAGTTCGGAGATGGCCGTTCACGAGGACAGCCGACACCTCACTAGGTACTTAATGTTTTACGAATTTCTAGCGAAGCTACTTTCAAAACGATAATTTACACCTCTCCCCTCGAGTCAGAATTTTATTAAAATGATCCCGTTGAATGTGTACAGCTTTGTACAAATTGGATTAAAGCATGTAAAAATCACCTTGTATTATTAAACTTTATAGATTCGGTAAAATTTGATGACTTAATACCAGCTCTTACCTAAAGATTAAACCATGAAAGCTTATTAAAACTCAACAATATATAATCGATAATATATTATCGATCATATATAATTGAAAAGTGATTATACATAATTGATATTTCATAATTCGACTATATATATAATAAGTTTTTAATATTTTAATATTACTCTTTTTGTTCTGCAGGTTCCATAGGCCATGACAATTGCAATGTGTTGAGGTGCTACAGTGTGGTGCGGGTATATGTGAAGGTGCAGTGTGGTGGCCTCGTATTGAGGCTGGATAAACAACACAGGTATCGTTGCTCTTCTTTCCGAATTTAACGGAAGTGCGAAGTGCACGATACTCGTCCGATTGGTGACGGTGATTTCTTTGACGTTGCTGCGTCGTGTCGCCATTCGTCGTTGTCGCCGTACATCATTCGCCGGCACTTCTTTCGTCATCGTCATTTACACACGTCAGCGGCGAGCGCCACCACGACGTCGACGAAGATTGTGATAGGGTGACCCGCCATCCCCACCGAAGAGGACCCGGCGGGTCGCTCGCCGATTTCTTTTCTTAAGGGTCGTTCACACTCGTGCTTAGCCGCGCAAACAGCTCTTCGGGTTTCCGATATTTCTATCTAATCCTTTTATATCTTTGGCGCCGACTCAAACGACGATGTCGTTATAGTGTCGAGAGGCATCTCTTATTATACATTCTTAACATCTTTGAAATATTCTTGAAACTTTCCGCGGTAAATTCTGAAATAGGTATACTGCGTGTATATCTTCTTCCGTATTCGTTGAAGCTTAAAAAACTAAAATTTATCTTCGGATCTATTCTCTTGAAAGCTTGCCACTGTGAAAATCAAAATGCTGTACAGAATAAGTAAGACTTTTTTAGAAACGTTGAGTGTGTGTTCGCGTCTCGCTAATAAAATCAGAAGTCATTTCTGATGGTATATCGTGTCTCATTCATAATTAACGTTTCATGATATGAATTTTATAAGTTGTTTTTTGTCTTTGTTATGTATAAATTTAAAAATCATGTAAAAACAAGATTGCGTCTGTCATGAATATATATTTTAGCGATAAAAAAATGATATTCCAGAACGAGTGTCACACGCACGTCGATGCGTGAAAATGTATAGATTAAGCGCGCTTATAAGATTAAGATTAAGCGCGAGACTTTGGCATAATTCCATAGATATTGCGAGTGCGCGTGTGTGAACATGACCCTTAAACGTGTCAAACACCATTTTGCAATCAAGCTAGCTCATCAGTGTCACCTGGCATCATTGTAAATGTAAATCGTTTCAAGTTCGAGCCATCGTAACTTTTAGATATGTGATACATCTTGTTGATATCACTAAAAAAAATACTCGAATCTTAAAAAAAAAACGAATATTCAAGAAGAGGAGACACATCACATTATAAGGGATATCTCGTAACTAACATCGTCGTGAGTTGGATTTAGTTGAAAAAAAAATGTTTTAGTATTAATATTTTTATACGTTAACGAATATATAAAAGGTAAAGAAAAAAAAGAATTTCCGCAAAATAATTTTTCGATATAACCCTCGTTTTTAATGATTAAGAATATATTCGGCTGACGCCCGAAAATGTGATTTACGATAATTCCATGTTTTCTCACGATTTTGGCGCGATCCGCGGGCAAAGTATTTATTGCTTATGACACACTAATACAACTTGGTGTATAGTTTGTTGAACTCTTCGTACGCGTCGCGTGAGAAATAAAAACAGCCATTCGGTGTCCACGACAATCGGTCGACTGCTCGATCGACACAATAACTGTTTTCCTTTACTGCCAGGTATCACTCTCTCGTGGAGCTGCCTTGAAGAGCAAGCGCTTACGGTTATCTAAAGAAAAAAAGTTAGATATACTCCGTTTGCGGGAAATCAGAGATGCATTGTGCAATGTAACTTTGTACAGGAGTATACATAGCGTGTACATTAGTGATTATTATTATTATCATCATTGTTACATTTCTCGATAATCTCGCTATAAGGACACGCTCTATGGTCCTCGTTAATTTCGATCGCGCGCGCGCGCGCGCCTTAATCGCAACAATGTTAATAAATTCTTTAAGAGCAAAAATACGCGCGTTAGTTGTTGTTCCGTATTCATCGAGTACAAATATAATACTTTCATAATGATTTAGAAAAAAATTCATTAAACATATCTTCGAAAAATGCATTATTGGCTTGTAGTAATAAAGCTAAAATATATCAAAATCGAATCTCTCTCTCTCATAGAAGTTTATTATTAATTTATACTCGCAGAACCCGGAACATCAACAATGATTAGTCCGCTCTTTGTAAAAGCAATTTGCTGAGTCAACAGTGAATCGTAGTCCTACATAGTACTGTCTATAATGCAGACGGAGAAGAAAAATTGAATTAGACAGAAAATTAGCATTAATTGACGTCGGTGATGACCGGCTTGTAGTATCTAAACTCGTTTAACCCGTTGTTTTCATCAGAGGGTAAAACGAAGAAAAAAACATTCGCGTTATACAAATCGCCATGTTACGCGCAAATTTGTATTTAGATTCGCAGCTGATCGAAAGAACGAAGCCAAACGACAGAGAAAAAAAAGAAAAGAAAAAAGATTAACGAGAAAAGACACGCGCCTCGATGTGCGCGATGTCTTGCACGCTTATCTTTGGAAGCTTCTTGCATCTCCTGCCCCGCTTATCTCCTTCCCCAGGTTTGTATAAAACTCTCTTGCTCACGTCATTATTGACAAAAAGTTCGTCATCGAACATCCCTCCTTATTTTGGAGAATGGCGAACGAAACAAGAGAGAAAAGATTGCGAGCTACGATCTTGCGCGACGTGCAAATTCACAACAGCGGTGAATAGAAAAAAATCGTGATCGAGATTCTACTTTCCTCTCCTCGTTTAGAAATCCTAGTTTTTAACGATCGTCCAATGGGGTGAGAGGATCGGTGTGTAATGTGTCGATCTTTCTCTTAACCCGTCGGTGAACTCAGCTGTTCGATATTAATTCGTCAACTTCGAGGTCGTCGAAGGTAAAAAGGACAAGACACCTCTACCTTCGGGAAATACCACGAAGAAGTACGTCATAAGGAACGTCATAAAATAATAAGCAGGGAGATTAAAGTGTCTCTCTCGTTCCATTGGTCGAGCGCTGTGGCTACCATGTAGTCGAACAAATATATCCATTTCCGGATTGTCTGGGCCGGTATGCATACCCGTGCATGAGTGTATGTGTGTGAGTAATGCGCGATGAGAGATTACGAACAAATATTTTAGGAAGAGAGTGGTCGAAATTTGAGTGAAACATCTCTGCCAACAATCCTTTTTTTTTCCTGCGACGTTCGAGAACGTATTTTTGTGCATGCGCGTCTATTGTATATATTATCTGTATTTCAATATAACCGATGCCACGTGAGTCATATATATAGTAGGAATTAAGTTAAAAGAATGGCGTTGTTTCAATGTTGAATTATTAAAAAATAAAGAGATATTTATTATCACGGCGAAGAGATTTTATTAAGCGCTTTTATTAAACTTTTTTCAGCGTAAATAAATAATTTTTGTGTTTTAAATTTAATTCCACAATTGGATTTTATTTAATAGGAATTTTAATTTAAAACTAAATTCTGAAGATTTTTGACGTTGCACTGTTTAACGGCTGTTTATTAAATTTTGAGTTAGAAACAATAGTTTCCAACGAGCTATGACAGTAACATTTTATGCCTTGCATAATAGAGTTCTTCACTACTTGGCAAATATATCAGAAATTTCGTATCGATTGTCGATCTTTAAATGCAATTTTGGCGGCAAAAAAAAAGTTAAAAAATTAGACAATATTTAACGTATTATTATCAATAGATCTTGTTTATCACGTGCGAATAGCTATTTTAAATAACTATTTTAAATAGCTATTTTATAAATAAGGCTACGTTTTAATCCGTAGAGAGAGAGATCCGTTCTCGAGCGTATTTCAATATCCTCACATCTGTTTGAAGCGTCCACTCTCTGAGCATAAAACAAAGGCAAGAAAAAAAAGCAAAAGCACGCGAAACATATATAATAATGAATGATTTTATGTACATATTAATAATATATATAAATATATATATAGAAAAAGGAGCCCATTCTGCTGCACGCTACGCGATATTACGCAATGTATATGTGTGTATGTATATATATAATAAACGGTGAATATTTATATAAATACTTTTTAGATAACTACGCGCTCTAAATGCAAAACAATACACCATATACATATATAAATATTATACATATAAATATAAATAAATATGTATACGTATACATACATACATACATACATACATACATACATACATACATACATACATACATACATACATACATACATACATACATACATACATATATATATATATATATATATATATATATATATATATATATATATATTTATATATTTATATATATATTTATATTTATATTTATATTTATATATATACATATACATATATGTATATACATATATATACATATATACATATATACATAACGTGTACAAGCAGTATGTGCATTTTCCAACACAGATAGATAGTTGGTATTTTGTGTACAAAACTGACAAAACAATTGTTGGACATTCTCTGGATAGCTGCGCGTCAGGACGAAGATAAGGGGATGAAATAACGAAATGGAAGTCTTCGTTGTCGAATAATTACACGAGACGATCGACGATGCGGAACGGCACTGACGCGCGTCACGAACCATCGACCCCGTAGTTACTTCATGTATCATCGTCGTCTATCATCTGAATGTAATTATATTATCGTCCGTGCTTAGCGTACTCTCTTTATCTCTCTCTCTCGTTCGCATCCTACTCGACGATGCGCGTCCGAGCCGTTCCCCTTTTGTATCGCGCATTAGCAACGTTTATTCTGCAAGCGAATCCACACACAAGTATCAAGAGATCAATCGGAAGTTGAATTCTTTAAACGATACTTACAAATTTTCAAGTAACGCTCTTCAAATAATAATGTTTCATCTATATAAAAAAATATATGCATGTATAAATATAAGGTTCGCGTAATATTTCCCACGAGAAACGAAGCTACAAAGTTATTTCGCGATTTGCAGAATAGCGGAAGCCTTGCGCGATATCCGTAATAGTGTCGGGCTGTAAAAAAAATGAGTAATGAGGAAGTGAGTTTATCGTAATCACCGAACACACACAGACGGGGGGACAATTCTACTTGTATTATATTATCTAACGATAGAGCGAAGCATTGTAACAAGAAGGAATAATAGCAATTTAAGGGTGAATGTAAAGGGAAAAAAGTGCATGAATGAAGAGAGAAAGGAAATGTGTGTATGTGTATGTATCGAGAGCAGTGGCGCGAACCGGCGATTCTCCAACCGGGGTTCTCGACGATACTAAGGAACCCCGGAGGTTCGCGATCACGAGAATAGGCTTAGGGCGCTTTCACGCGGGATACTCGTTGCGCGAATCCTCCGGATGTCGATTGGCTAAAGGATAAGACGCGAACATCGCGAACGGGAGGAATCGTCCGCGCGAGAAGGATAGATGAGTCGGCCCGAGTATCCGGCGCAAGAACAAGCAGCCTAGAGATTTTTACCAAAATGACTCCACGCCATGATGACGGGGGTGAAAGCAGTTATATAATTAAATGTAATTTCGTTCTGTTTCACGAGCGAAAATCCCCTCTCCCTCTTTCCCACGATCTTTTGATAAGAAGCAGCGATTGTTGATAAGCAGCGACGTGGTGCGGGAAGCGATCATTCGTAAATATCATTTTATTGTTCCGTGTGATCCTGTGAATCTTATCCTCCGTTTGTTCCGTCGATCGTACAATCATCAAGGTCGCGTTACCTGGGAGGTGCGACGGGCAAAGTGTCAGAATGAAATAATCTCCCTACCTCTTTTATCGCGCGTTTCGTCTGGACGCGAAGATGATCGTTAGGATGGATCATTGAGACGTTAATTAGAACAAGTATTCTCTTTAAGGATAATATACGGAAGCGTCTGAATAATTATCTCGTGCTCAGCGATATAACTATTCTTCCCCCTCCCCCGTACAATTTAATTTATGCATGCATTGTTCTTAAGAAACGTTAATTCGCGCGCATACAAAGCGTGTTTCTCTTTCTATTCAGTTTGTCCGTCGACATTTCCCTTTAACATTGTTCGATTTAGAACACTCGGACAGTGATAGATTACTGACGCGTTACACGGAACGTAATTTGAGAAAATTGTATTATATATCGAAACCGAAAGATCCTCTATATGTAAGAAAAATAATGTATATATGATTATATATATATATATATATAAATTACACACGGTAAACTTGAATTAATTGCACTCTCGAAAGAGCAGCTGCACCTTGATCCAATAAAGAAATCAAGGCGCATCGAAAACCGGATGAAGAAATGAAGAAATTTATACGCGCGGATACATATTAAAAAAAGCGACAATGTGAGATATTGAGAGAGAGAAAGCACATTTTGTTCTCGCATTCATTTTGGAAGACGCTGCGTTCTAATTCATTTTTGTTTCGTTGTTAGTTTGTACGCACTACGATTATCGCAATTTATTGTATTATCGACGAAATACTGTAACAAACAAAAAATACTGTTAACTATTCTTAAAAAAATTAAAACTTTTGTAAACTGAGATCATCTGTGGAGTCGACCAAGAGTTTACTTACTTGACGCTTCCTTTTCAGGTACTTGAATCTGATCCTTTCAAAATAACCTGGTATATTAAACTTAGGCACACACATAGAAAAGTAGTAAATTAAAGTAAGTAGTAAATTTTTGATCGATATTTTCAATTGTTAATAATATTTCTACTTGAATTAGGTAACTTTTTAATCAAGTTATAGAAAATAAATAATAATGAGGAATCTTGTTCATTCGGAAAACGGGATGGATTAAAAAATCTTTTAGAGTAAATAATGCTGAAATAAATAAAAATCAAGATGTTTCTATTATCTTTAATATATTTAATTTTATCACATTGTTATACCTGAGTAATATACTTAAAGAAATTATATTTTTTAAATTACTTAATCTGAAATTCTATTTGAGATTCATTAACTAGATTATAAAATTCTCGCGTGACAAGTACATCGTTCCAAATATTTAATTAGTATTTATATAAAAAATTATTCTGATGCAAATTTTATCAAAAATAACTTTGTTATGCGTGCATTATATATATAGGGCGACACCTTTTTCAGCAAGCGACACAAAGGACACAGTGTAACAGTGAATCATTTCATCCTTGTTTACATTCGGCAAGCAACAAGGATAAAGTGATATTGTGTCCTCTGTGTTACTTGTTGAAAAACGCCCATATTCACACGTGTATGCGTTTTAAAGTGTAATACATATGAGAAAAATATTTTTTATAAAAGATGTATGTATACAATTAGAGAAAATGATATATATACATTATGAGATCATTAACTTGTGCGCATAGCGTTAGAGTCTTTTGGAAACGACTCAAAATTTGCAAATGCGTGATCCAAAGAATCCACTCTTCGTTGCTGTGTTTCTCGTCGATTCACTCCTAGAATCCGGAATGGCGATTCCTACACGTAAACAGCGATGACAAGTAAATAAAAAAAAAATTATCCTATATAAATTTATAGTCAATCAAAAATCTAATTTATTCTTGATTTAATCCTTATCGAAATAAAATATACAACTTTTATGTTTCGGAATAGTAATTTGAATATTAAATAATTTGAATAGCATTCTCTATCATATGAAGCAAAATTTTTAGAATTTTTTTTTTATATTCTTAACGAGAGCAAAAAATGCTGTGTTAACGTTGAAAATTTTTTATATACGATAAATTATTCAAATATTGTTATTCTCTGCCTAATAACTAGGAAAAGCAATCTATGTTATTATTAATTACCTTTTTTAGCATGTAACTTTGAACATCGTAACCCATATAAAAAGCGATCCGCTGAAGGCTGAGGAGATTTCGAAGCCTTAGACGAGGCTCCGGTTGTAAGAGCCGTTTCAGAAGATCCCTCGCTGCTGGTGAAATATCCGCATTTGTTGGTAAGGTTCCCGGTACATTCGCGCAATTCAGATCATCTTGATCAAGTAAATACTCGGCTGACAAAGTGGACGGATACTGCAACAAAATTGTGACATTTGCGATTGGCCTTCGATTGAAAGTCTATAATATTAATTCTCTCCAAAATACTATCATTATTGACTTTATTTAAAAGAATTATTTTATCATTATTATCTATGCTATCTTAGTTATTTACAATATTATCATCTATAACATCATGTTAACTGTTTTAGTTGCTGGAAGCAACTCGTAAGACAAATCAAACTTCACGATACGACCGTTTAATTTCCATTCGACGTAGAAGTATGTTGAGATAAATAACTTATATATAATCTTCCTCCTCGAGGAGAAAAATTGATACCGCGACAAACACTACGAATCAAGACGAGATTTAATCATTGATTGGCAGCCGCGCACACATACATACACACCCGCGCTCCGAGGACCACGAGGTTTGCGGAAGGACTTCTTTTTTCTCCTTCGCCGCCGCAGAGAGGCGGGGGAACCATAAATAGCTCCTTTTACGAGAGAGAGGTAAGAGACTAGAGAAGCTATTACCAATGTGTGGATTCCGGCCTGTCTAGTCGCGCTGCTTCGTACGACCGGCATACCACACAGGTACATGTACAGGCAGGGTCAACGGCCACTCACGACCCTCAACCTATCCTATCCGCTCGTTCACATGTCCCTCCACCGTGTGGTACGACCTCGCACGACCTCGCACATGCCGCCTCGCGCGAGCATGGATTTCTTCCCGCAGCTTTGTACTTGACGCGCGTCAAACGTGCAAAACGGGATTCACGTTGAGGACATTTTCTTTGTCGTCGTCGAGTTGTTACCGCGATGCGGTGGCGAAACATACCCGCGCGTGTCTGTTGTAGCAAAGGAATGGCTTTCGAACCATGTAACACGTGTTCACGTGTCTGCCCGCACGGTTATTTGGAAGTACGTATCTCGTTTTACGCAATCCACGCGGACAAGTGATGAAGAGGATAGCTCAGACGCTTTTTTTAAAACCTGCCTCTTCGTTTATAAAATAATGGCTTAGATTATTCCGCGTGAATGTAGATTGTCCTCATTTGTATGCAAATTTCGAGCGCAAAAAGCGACTTTTGGGATGTGCTCGATGCCAACGACTTGGACATTCCAAGAGGAGATGCTAAAGGAAGCCATGTCAATAAGCCTAATCAATAAGCAACGCGTAGCTTCGAGAATTAATAAATGTCTCTCGGTGAAGAATTATTCAGCGAGAGGCTCTACTGTTCGAATTTTATTCTCCGATCCGGTTCCTCGAAATATGCGCACACTAATCGCTAATTAATCTCGATATTACGTGCGGTTTTCATCGTTGTTTACGAATGAGAGGAGAGGAGACCCACCTGAGACTCGTCAGGTCGTTGGACCACGCGCGCGGATCCGATCACGCGGCGAACGGGATATTTCAATTCGATCTCGAGGGAACCTTGACCGAGAGAATAACGGGACGAAATGATCATTACGAGATCGTACACAGTAACGTGCGGCTTTTGACGCCGCCGTCTTTTCTGCATAGATAGGCCGAATCGTCCGCCTCGTCGGCGCCGCCGTCGAGGCAACCTTCAACGTCCGCGATGCGAGGAGGTGAAGGAGCACTTTGAAGAGGCGACGTACGAGAGGGAGCAACGAACCAAAGCGCGACGAATTAAGACGGCCGTAATGCCTTAATTACTCTTTAATTATTGTACTTTTTTCTCTTGACATTTGTATTATTCGATAGTCTACATTTCAAGACTTTTGCATGATGTACGTGTGACGTGTCGACATATATTTGTAGACGCGCGCAAATGAGCGTTAACGAGCGGTTCGCGGTACACGTCCTTCAGGATTAAGATGTGCGGATTGAGTTACAGCGTTTTCACGCCAGTATGTTTTACCGAGACGTAATTTCGTAAAATTGTACTTCCTGCCACGTGCTGCTGACGACAAATTCTACGTACAAAGCGAAATAAATCGCGAACAGATAGGATGACAATCGCGCAAAACAGGGTAATATCGTACTTTCTCGTACATGAACGCGGTAGAAATAAAAGTCGGGTCACTATATCAGTTCTCTATATTTAGAAAAAAAGGACAGAATTAGCATTTATATTTTTCTCACTTTTTCTAGTCGAGATAATTTTATTCAATTCGATCGATCATAAATGCTAAGCTGATACAAGAAAAATTCGTGAAACTCGTTTATATCCATCGCTCCACTCATGTGCGAAATCAAAGAACAGATATATACGCGATAAGTCAATATATTTTTATACATATGTTATATGCTAAATGTAGCCGTGACGGCTAATTGTTAAGCAAATTCAAACTTCTGTCCGACTCGATCGCGCCGCGAGTACGTTCATTAGCATCGCATATTCTATTTACATATCTTCTACATGATCGCACTTTCCACATACGTTTTTGTTTAAAAATAATATGTATTTTAACGAAAAATTTAGAGAATGTACCGACTTCTATTTTTATATGTTTGAAATACGATTCTTTCTTTTTGATATATTTTTATCGTCTTTTAAAATATAAGAATTGCCTAAGAGCGCTCTATAGTTTTTATCGCGAAAAGGAAAATGTCGAACAAAAGTATCCACGGAGTTGAACTCGTGAGAACTTTTATGTCTCACGGAAAATGACCGTTGCGATTATTGCGGTAATTAAAGCACCACGGGAAAGGTCGCGAAAAAAATAAGATGCGGATTTGCAGATCGAAAAGATTCTCTCCGTTAACAAGTGTATACGCGTATTTTTCTTGTCGTGAGAAAAATTTTATCGCGTATATGTTACCTATAAGAACAAAAAATATCTTTTCGGGTCATCTTGTGTGCTAAGTAAATGCGTTATTATGAGGAAAGATTGATGAGGTATTCGTGTGTGATACGATTGAAAAGAGTATTTTTTTCTTGTATATTGTTTCTTATGATTTTTCTATTTTATTTTTTCGAATATTATTTCTTGCTTATTATTTTTATTTTTTATTTATTCGATAATCACAATTGATTAATGTATCTAGACTAATTAAAATTTTGCTAAATTTATTTAAAGCGTTCGTATCATGAGATGCGTGTGGTCGAAATTAATTCAATTTTAATCAAATAACCGATATAGTGGCTTCCTCCATTTGCAGCGCGACGTAACATTAGCGTTCATGCATCAGAGATGCGTCAAAGAGCGGATGTCACGAAATGAAGAGGAAGCCTCAAGATAGACTTATGCCATATATTTGTAATTATGCGCTAATCTTTCGCACACATGAGCGAGAATAATTAAGGACTTATTTACAAAAGTCAGAGAAGACAAGTCATTTCTTTTCTACATGATTCATTGAGTTTATAATATGATATTCTAGTATTAATATTTTATATATAGAGTGATAATTTGCTGCGATAATTAGATTTTCAGAAAAAGATTCTTAATGATAGAATTAGTCTTCGTACAATCTTTTATGCAAAGATTATTTTGGATTTATCTTTTTCTAAATACATTCTTTAGAGTTAAAAAATAAAACCACACATATTTTAATTTTTGAAATCGATGGATCATATAAAAATCATTAAAAAAATGTTATAATACGAGAAAATAAATGCTAATAAAGATGAAAGCATTATTTTTATTCGATCAATAATTTATTATAATTACGAGATTTGCAAAAGAGAGAACCGCAATAAAGAAGGGCAATAAAATAAAGAGCATCAGTTTCAAAGATAGATAGGGTCTTCAATGTCACATTCAGGAATCTCTGAGACAAACGACAACACAATTGTCCAGAGTTTATTCGAGGGAATAAAAGAGAAACATCTAATCGGATCGAGAGATTGCCCGGTTAAAATCCGATCAAAACACAATATCGAGCATCCTAGAAGAGAGACGATCGATATTACGATGTACAGACTTGTTTCTTATCAAGGTGCATCGACCAGAAGGCCGGTTCTATTCCCGGTACGTTCTATAACGGCGGTCGTCGAGCGAAAAGGTAAAATCTGCAAATAGAAGCCGGCAATTATGAATCCTCTTCACCGGTATCGGCACGACGCGAGAACATCGGCGAGGCTTTGTGTTGGACTCTCCAAATATTTTACAACTTTAGCTCTTACGCTGTAATATATGCCCGTTGTTACATCGGAGACATTACGTAAACCCTCTTAGCTCGAAATTGGGCAAAACAAGAAATAAATCTTGTAAAATATACAGAGAGAAAATTTTATAGACACAAGAAAATAATAATTGTATAATACGATAAACTAAAAATGGAATAAACATATGGTCGATTAAAGATTCGAGCAGCATTTTCAAAGATGATGCAGAGTTAGAAAATATCTGTTCAAACACTTACACACGCATATACACTATAAATAAATTTCATATCATCAAGTTTTTAGGATCAACTCATCTTCTTTTTCTAACAGTACACGCAATTAGAGCGGCTCAATTACACGTTATATTCATCACGTCGCAATCGGCGCCGATGTATGTAGAGAAAAGAATCGCGTGGTGCACGCAAAATCGGAAGAAAAGCTAAAGGAAAACGACGAAGTGAAAAAGAAGCGTACAAGAGGGAAAGAAAGAGAGAGGTAGAAGAGAAAAAAGCGGAATATAGCAGCTATGCAGACTGGAATAAGGAAAAGATGAGATTCTTGTGAGAAAAGAGGAAGAAAGACCGGTCTCGTAGTTAGCAGCAGACATTAATTTCCCATTAACCGTCTGCCATTAGACGGAAAAGTCCCCGAAGGGAAGAGAACTCTGGAGAAGACCCACTGCGCGCTGGCGCCAGGAGTAATCGCCGGGGCGTATTAAACGCCTCGTGCAAAACCCGCGTGCGAGCTCCCGATGGCTATTTATAAAATCGCCTCGCGACAGCCGCGATAAAATCCCCGCGTAACGATGTTGACGATAAGGAGGAATCGCGTCCTTCGACATAATCGGACAGTGGCAGTGACCCTCTTCTCTCTCTTTCGGAGAATTTAATTATCGGCATAATTTTTTCATAATTTTTCCAAAATTTATAATATCTTGTCTCTCGTAAATTTCCTAGCAAGTATACATTTCTTGTAAATTTTACTTAAAAGATTGCCCCGTATGCAAACGCGAACAAAGTTTAAACTGGTTTATGAAATGATCGCTGTCTATGAACCATTCATGTATCTATAATGTTTATATGTAAATGTTCCGTATAGATAAACGACAGACAATTTTCCGTGATAAATCGTATCCAATATTATTCGAGTAACGGCTGATACACAGATGATCCGTCACTTCTTTCGATATTTTCTCTTTCTCTCTCTTTATTCCTATCCCATTATCTCACAGCTGGGAAAGAGGCCGGTTAACGTTTACGTATAAGCCGGCAAAGATGTCGAAAAAGGAAAGAGCAAAATGGAGAGTCGAGCGCAATAATAATCAACCGGAGTCTAAGTGTATAATAATTATCGCCGACCACATCGGCGGAATTCTCATGGGTCTCATGGCTTATACGTGAAGTAGAAGCCGCGTATTTACCGCGCGGATAGTAATCTATGATCTATAAATAGTCTCGTGGCAAAGAGAGAGGGAGAGAGAGAGAAAGACAGGAATTGCGCCGCTTCTTCATACCAAAAGAAGAGCTAAAGGAGCAAGAGCCGCGTAATTGCACACCGGATGGAAGGAAGATAGCGGGTATAACTTGCGCCGCCTAGATTGCCATTCCTAAGAAATGGAACGGCCGTATCCGTCCGTTCGCCAATATTCATTTGCTCTGGTTGATATTTAGGATCTATAAATATCGAGAGGGTAGAAGGAGGGGAGGACGGAGACCGTTCGCGATCTGCATAAACCAGAAAAAGCGTTCCATCAGTCTATCATCGTGCGATTTTTTCACACCGTATCTACAGATATGATTTCGTTGCAAATACCTCTTCTTTGCTATCGGCAAGTACTATCATCATGTCGACACGAACACGCGCTACCGTTAGATCCCTCCTCTTTTTGGCCTCGCACATGACAATGATGTCGAGCTTATTATCCTCGATCGTTCGATCGAATCAAATCCGGATGATCTCCTCGGAAATCGAATTCGTGACTTATTAACATTGCGGAATTAATATCTCTCCGATAGCCGCATATCAAGGACGAAGCGCAAAGAAACCAAGAAAGAAACGGCATTTCTTGAACGATCGAACAGCATGATAATCGTGCCGATTCCACTACAAAGTAGCAATCGTCGAAACAATCCGCGATATATCAGCAGGCGGATAGCCAGGAGGACGTGTATCCTTCTACGCTCGAGGAAGCCGAGAGAAGAGGAGAGTCGGCGAACGCAAGCACGCACGCCACGCACGCCACGCACACGCGATCGCAAACATCGCTGGCTCGCAGGTAATACCGCGAGATCTATAAATAGATCTCGCCAGAGGAGGCATGGTCGCACCGGTTGCACGCCAAGTGTCTATCGTTCCTGCGAGATACAGGCAAAAGAGGACCGGCCGGTTCAGCTCGGATGCCTTCGCGAACATAGGCGCCAACCGGTAGACGCTGGAATGGGTGGAACAACGCGATGCGAAGCGACGGATTAGAGGGATAGAAAAAGCGAGAACAGGATGTGTTGGAAGGAACGACTGACTAGTTGCTTGATTGTATAATGCTGTTTCATCAAAACAGCGATTCCGATGAAAATGCCCGTAGCCAATCGTCTCTTGATTCTTCTGAAAGTTCTTTTTTTTTTTTAAATCGACCGGTAATAATAGCGTGAAATACCTGTTTCGCACGATTTAATAACGTAAATACTAATTTGAATTAGTTCAGGATTTTTTATCACGAGATATTCAATTATTTTATTTTAAAAAACCCCCGTTCGAGAAAATATACTCAGAAACATCTGTTATACATATATTAATGTGCGACGTATCAATTTTTAATCAGATCTATCAGGATTTATTTTAACGTGAAAATAAACGATAGGTAGTTTTCATCGAATTCGTTTAAAAGAGAGGGAAAGATGTCAAAATTTACGCCATCGATTAAAAACCTGTACATCCAAATCGCGCATGTCTGGGGAGGACACGCTGCTGGTGTCGCGTGTACGACACGCAGAGCCCTGCACCGTTCGGGCATACCTGCTGCGTGGCTTTCATAGCGCAGTCATCGTCATTAACATCCGTGTCCTTCGTGCTTCTCGAACCGATCGTCGTCGATCCCGCCTGTCAAGCGCGATTCTGCCAGCGGGACGCATCCGGCTCGGTGGCTTTTTATCCCCGCGTTGCAGCTTCTTCTGCCTGTCGTCTACCCTTTTCCCGACCCCTCCTCCGAAAGGAACCGCGACAAGATCCTGGCCATGGTGACGATATCGTTGCGCGCACCGCGAGAGACGCTATCGTCGACTCGTCGCATCAATTTTTCAACCGCGAAACTCGCTCGACGCCGCGAGGGGCAGAACGAGAGAAAGAGAAACAGGGGATCTCTACGATTAAGGTTGCACGCGCGAGGCGGCTGGTTTGCCTTGCGAAGGTTTTCTTACGTCCTGTCCGCCGCAAGTGCGCTGATCCTGCGGCGCGCATAGGTGCATCGCACCACTCAGGGGAGTTCTCCTTCCCCTGCTGTCGGCGCTTCTATTCCGAAGCGGCTTTTTGCGCATTACATACTTCGCGGTCGAGCCCAAGCCAAGGGCGCATGCACGATGCTAGATTGCATCGCGAAGATGCCCTCTCGAGGATCAAGCGAGTGACCGAGATTTATTCAAGTAGAAAGTATATTAGATTGCAGGATGCGACTAATAAAAAATTCTAACATGTTCATGATATAAACAGGATATCGTCAAGCTAAAAACCAATTGTATAGATACAGATAATAATAATAATTTCTCACGGACGCGAATGTGGAAGGAGCGCAAAGTCCCCCTGAAGAAGACGCGTTCACCGTTCACGGAGAGATGCGGCCTACATTATATCACGCCCAAGATAACATATGCAATCAGACTCCTTTTCCTCCCGGCAGATTGACGGAACGATTAAGACGAGGCGGAGCTGGTTCACCTTGCTTTCTTCGTCGCATCTTGGAAACTTGGCTCGCGTTAACCCCTTATCGACGTCGATGGAGCGGCTTCTCGCGAGTATCCGCCATCCCACGCCGATGGCGAGAGATTTAACGACGCTGTTAATATAGTTTACGATCATCAACGCGATATAAATTGACGCGACAAAGGAGAACGATCGAAACATTTCGAGAAATAGTAAACGAGCGTCCCTCCTTCGTGCCCTCTTGCCCCTGTCCCGGCGTCGACGGGGTAATCAAATTCCGATTATCTTGTTATCCTCGTAGCTTTTTTCGTAATCGAACCGCGGAGACGAAGCTACGCCAATCTCGGGGAGCTAACGAGAACATCGGTGACGTGCGAGGGTCGTAAGACGCGCACATGTAGCGGCAATAAAAGCAGCTCGTCTCTGTCGCTCGTATGTCGCTTCTAAAGACACCCTTGCTCACGTTTAATGGCACGCACAAAGAGGGGTAACGACTGTCGCGGTCGAGCTAGACGCGAGATATAAGATTGCACTCGTTGCAGTGGAGCGAGCTCGACGACGATGCTGTAAACTTGACGAGCAACCGTGGTTTTTAACGGCGACATTAAGATATCGCGATAAATGATCGCGGACTGAAAGGGCCTACAAACGCCATCGCCAACAGTGACGCATTCCTCGAGAAAATTACCCTTTTTTATGGTATCTCGTTATTATGGTCGTAACAAGTAACGTATACAGTTTGATAAAAATATATTTTGAACAGAAAATTTATGGATTAGTGTTTAATTTATTTTCAATCATCGATCTTAACTCGAACGCTACTACTTCACTTTTAATTTTGCAGCTGAAAGTTCCGCGGTGCATTAAATATACGGCAGAAAAAATAAGATAAGAAGAGAAATACATTTATATCTAGACTTAAAAATCTCATATTTAAAAAAAGATAAAATTTCGAAATAAATAATTGTCAAGTTTCCTTTAGATGAAGTCAAACCTTATGTAGTTTCAAAATCAAGAATCTATCGTGATGCATTCTTCTCGCTGAACAACACGCAAGACACAAGACGTTAACGAGACATACAAAGGTGTTTCCAGAAGGTGGTCCGCGCAGCGACTCTGCCTCCTCCCTCCTCATCCACCCAACATTGTCCATAAAGACGTCCCTTTCCCTTTCGCTTAATAATGGCACGGACAAAGGAGGGTGCTCGGATAGTCACGCTCACTCGAACCAAGTGGAGTGCTCGGTCCCTGCAATCTACATCGCGCGCGCATTACGCATGTTTCTGCGGATGCACGCATTCAAGGCGCGCGCTCTCTTTCTCTCTTTCTTCGTTTTCATCGTGCGCTCCATCGAGGCATCATTACGCGAGGTGATCCTCTCCTTGTTCTTCCAGCATCGGCACCATCTCATCCTCCTTTTCTTATCCTCTTTGCCCTCCTCGGCCTCAACCGCCATCATCCACCTGCGATCTATTTATATCGCAAAGCGCTGGACCGTGTATCGGCGGCGGACGCTTCGCCGTGGAAACTTGGAAAGAAACGGGTAATAGGATGCGGCAAAAGAAACGTAGCCTTGTACTTGTTACTGCTCCTCCTCATCGTCGTCCTCATCGTCGTCGTCGGCGGCGGCATGTGTACGCTACTTCAAGGAAATATTATTACGCGCGCGCGCTACGTTGCGCTTCGTGGAAATGTGGACTAATGGAAGCAGACGAGAATTGTCACGTAAATTAGCGTGAATGCGATTCCGACGCGGCGGCCGCGACAGACGAGAGACTGTAACATCCCGGGAGCGACTATCCAATCGAGCCAATGTATCTTCCGCGAAAATGATAATGTATAATGCCGCGTAATGCGATCGCATTCGCGTAGAAATGCAATATTTAGCCCTCCAATGCATTAACGATAAACGATTCTTTCCCGACGAAAATTTTATCGTTCATTTTCGATTCGCGCTCTACGATGTGCTCATTCTTTGCCAGAGGCAGGGAGGGAACAGAAATTTAATCTACATAGCAAAAATCTCGGGGTATCTTCTCCTACGCTAGCAACATCGTATTTTTTCGAGAGGAGACAAGAACGCTCGCGGGACCCCGGCCACTATATCACCGGCCATCAGACAGCAAAAGTTATTACCGGTTTAAAAGTTCGTTGGCTGGTTTTCGTCGGTAGGGCCTACGGGCCCGAAAAGTCGTTAACAACGGCTCCACCGACGAGCCGAGTCTACGAGAGAGTCGTGGACTCCGCGTCGAGGAAAGAAAAAACAAGAAGAGACGAGGAGGACGAGAAGACGAAACCGTATACGAAGAGGGTCGAGCGCGAGAAATATGGCGTAGAGCCCACGAAAGTGGCTAGAGAGGATAACGTCGGGGACCAGCGAGGTGAAGGTCAAGGTTTTGCGAAGCGTAACGAACGCGCAAACAAAGCGGAACGCCTTTGGAGGGTGCAGCGACAAACCGCGAGTGGAGAGAAGGATGACTCGCAAGCGCGAGATACCCGATAATAAAATACCATTCCACTGTCGCGAATCTTTTAGCGAACGGTTCGCAAAACAAACCCGATTACCTCTGGTCCAGTCGCTTTTTGCGACTTCAACTTGTGGACTTTGCAAAATTGCGTATGGTACTTTCTCGCCAAAAATGACGGTAAGTTTGGAGGGGCTTGCTTTCCTGTCTGAGAATGTCGTTCTGAATCTGAAGGAGCGATATTTTACTGCAGCTTTTTGCTGCACGACATTTTGGAAACATCAATTAGAAATATAGAGAAGAAATAAGATTGATGTCATAAAAGTATTTATCATCAGGCTGACTAATTCTGCTTGCAGATTACACTGGATCTTCGTTGACCTTGAAATCTGAAGGAAACCTATATAGATCGAGTTTGACTGACGTGTGTGGTTACGCGGTCGTTCATTGCAAAATCGATTATAACGTCGTGATTATAACGTAGAGATATTGAATCGTTTAACGACGACGACGACAGGCCGCAGGAACAGGTCGGCGAACTTGGCGAACGCCAGCAAAACCTCGAAGGTCGCGGAGTCTTCGCCGCCGCTGCGTCCCTTGGCGACCGGTCGTCGCATCGCCTTCGGGCGCCTTCAGGTGGAGGGTGACTCTTTTTCTTCTCGTTCAATCCACCTTCTTCTATCGCGCGGCCCTTCTTCCCTCCATCTCTCCTCCTCCCCTCGCTCACCACTGCATCGACCGTGCACACGACTACACCATCTTCTTCTTCTGCGCTTCATCCTTTTCTCTTCGATCTCCTCCTTTCTCATCCTTCCTTCCTCTGAACATACCGCGACCGTATACGGGGATTCGCGCCGATATGGTTGCGAAGAGAAGCTAAACCTGCTCTCCATCGCGCGTCCTGCGACTCTCTTCTTCTCTTTTCCACCCTTCTGTCCTCCCGTATCTTTCCCGTCCACCCGTTCCTCTCTCTGTCTCTTTTACTATCCTCCTAAGTCACTGGTTTCGAATCAACGAGTTTCTCCGGCGTATTTTTAGAACGGATTCGCTTCGTCGAGCTAATTGTGTTTTATGATCGCACGGTTGAATTATATGTGTAACATTAGGGTTTTCTTTTTCAGGGAGACAAGCGCGTATCTGAATAACATTAAAGTTCCAATCCCCGTGTATCCTTCTCTACATGTTCTTCTCTACGGATCAAATTAAAAAGTGCCAAATACGTGAGCATGAAATTTTCAAACAAGTGAACTTTCGAAGCGGATTTCCATGCGTAACACGCATTGCGTTAAATAACGACTCGAGAGTAAAATATCAAACGCTGGTATCTTTGCTAACAATCGGCAAAACCTGAATCATTCATATTCGAAGTCTTGTATTTCTTTCGCACCGAGCGAATCACGACGAATAGCAAAACAGGAGAGCTCGAGGAGGAAAGCGATCGCCGAACGAGAGGAAGGAATGGAAAATGAAGAGAGGAGGATAAGGAAGGGAAACACGGTGTGGCACGTCGTCGCGATCTAATTTAATGGCTGGCGCCAGGTTTCCACCATCCGTTAATCCTGATGTGCGCCTCGTTATTTCTACTCTCGTCTCTCCCTTTTTTTCCATTGGGTCTTGCGTATTTAGCTCGACGACCGCCATCGATTCCATCACGATAGACACGCTAGACTTGTTTCGCGTCCTCCTCTATCTCTCTCTTTCTCTTTCTACATCGACATTCTTCTGCGATTTTTGCGCATTCGATGTAAACTGCTTTCGAATCACTGATGATGCTTCCTTCTTCGCGTATATCGCCGCTAAAATCAGCTCACCTCGTTATCCTTTCCCGTTCCATCAATGACGAAAATGTCATTCTTAAATTAGGTGAATGAATCTCCTCTTTCACAACGCGAATCGGGATTCGAGAGAGAAAATAGCATTTTGAGTACTGATCGATGAGTGGCGAAGTTGCGTGGCTACATTTTGATAGATGGAACCTTTCTCTTTCATTTCATACAAATCCACGTGTGCGCTCGACGATTCTCGATACTCGTTAAACAGCTTACGTATCACGTGTAGCTGCCTGCCGCACGTTTATATATTTTATCACGCAAATGTTAATTCGTCTGAAAGAGTCTCCCACATATACCAAAGGTGACGCCGCTGATTAGTGCCCACACGTGAGAAACGTCAACGTGACGTCTTTCTCTTTCAAGTTAACTCTAGCAATCACACTATCTTAGAATCATATAATCGGACAATCTGACTGGTAGAAAACGAGCCCGAGGTCGATATCGATATGTATTTAGCCTCGATTAGATCTAATAAGTCTTATCCAAATATCGCTTCGTTGAGGAATGGCAATTTCGAAAGGATACGAATCTACCGTTAAAGATCGCACCACGCTCCATTAAATCCCTCGGCTTGGCCGATCGTCGCCGATTCCTCGTGAACTCGCTGGCGGGATTCTTTCTCTCGCATGGATCATGCGTTCCCGCACGCGCTCGGCTCGCATATGTTATACGCGGCTGCGTGTCCGAGCGGAGCCGATCCTCGCCGTTTTCCGGGGTGGTTTCTTGGCCGTTGTTTTGATCGCGATCTAAGTATAGACGCGCGGGCAACGTGACATCGATGGCCTGGATTCGATCGGAAGAGATCGCGATTGATGGCGCTGCCGAGTCGACACTTTAAACTTCTTACGAACTTTGTTCAAGAGGTTCGTCTGGTTCAAAAATTGGCAATATTAGCCATACATAAAAGTCCTGTTCTCGTTTTGAAAATGCATTAAAAGAAGAATGCATTCTTTTATCTTAAACGGAATGTACATAAAAATACAATATTCTGCAAGATAAGACAAGAATTTTAAATGCATTTTTCTCGAAACAAAGTTTTTGTATCCTTGTTCCAGCTTCACACATACGCGTATTATACTCTTGTTTGCGTTAATTTTTCGAAAGAAGTTTCTTATGCGAGAATAGATCGAGTTCGCTCATCTCAGATGTGAGAATACTTCGTTAAAATTCGCATCATGGTACATGATTTTATTATTCACATCGATAACAATGCGATAATAAATTGCACTTGGACAACTTTGTTCCGAGAAAACATTGCATATTGTACATTCGTCGTCCCGCCAGATGAAATGACACTACGGCGCCGTGACTTATCTTCGGCGCGATACGAGTAAAGTAGCTTGCCGTTAATATTATTTCTTCAATCATGAATTCTCGTAAGAAGAAGGTCGTAAATTTTACCGGGCCATTTTGCAACGACGGCGATGGGATCGCCGATGGGATAATGGCGCGATTTAGGCGAACACTGATGGCCATTTTTCGTCCACCGAGCGAGCCAAACACGATCATTCACCCACAGAAGAGGCACGAATATTGCAAAAAAAAAAAGAAAATAAGAAAAGCAGGAGAAAGGAAAGAAAGAGCAGATCGCGCAGCATCCAGGGGACGATCCTCCTCGCGAACGTTAATCTCGAAACTTCTTTCTCGCCCATGTCACTCCCTCGGCACTCTCGGCGTCGACGATGCATTGAGTAACGCGGTGATAAAGGCGAGAACGCTGCGCGAATATCACGATAATCAGCCGAATGATGGATAATGATCGGGGCGGCTGCCTTTCGCTCCCCGTCTCCCTTCCCACCGGTCCGGCCGACCATTATTCAATTGAATTCAATGCTACGCCGACTATTACGGAATTGACTTCGAGAACTTTCTTTCGGGCATCCGTCTCGCCGCACAGACGCTACTTCCGTTGGCCGGCTCTACGAGAAACGACCTGTAAGCGAGCCCGGTTGTTGCGTAAAAACGCGGGATAATTTTCAGAAGGACCGAGGAATTTTATAGAATATAATTCTATAGGGTTAATTTTATAGTCTTTGCAATTTCAAGATACTGCCTTTCATCCAAGCAGCAGCAAATTTTCGTTGCGTTCATTAAAGACGTTTATTTTAAACATCTTCAGCCTTATCCCTTCCAAAAATCATTTATTCAGTTTGTCATATCTGTATTTTACAAACAATCTCGTTTCACTATCAATTAAGATTGATTAATCTTCCAATAATGGACGTTTCGCGTGTCTTTTCTCTCTAAGGAACTGTCGCTCAGACTTCGAACGGACGCTTCGATTCGATACATACCTGGCTGCGACAACGATAAAGGGACATCCAGACGGAAATTCGCGCCGGTGAATTTATCGTCGCAGCACCAAGCGAAGGCATCGTTAATTCCCAGTAGCGTAGTCACGTCACGTAGCGTCGGGTACACGAAGAGCAGAAGTCGGCGCGACATGGCCGAACCCCTGCTGGTATTTCTTTTTTTTTTCTCCTCTTCCCTCTTCCGATTGTGCGCAGCGCTAAGCTCGAGCTGACTACTGACATTGAGATCGTCGAGAGAGAAAGACGTCTACTGTACTTCGCACTTCGCACCCGGACTGCTAATACGGGCTCCTAGACTTCCTATGTCGTAGAAACAGCGACGAAGTCAACAGCATTAGATACTTCGCAATGTTCAAAAGAAAAGTGACAATATTCGAAGATGGTAGATTGATCGAGGGAGCGAGTAATCGAGAGAAATACCAGGATCTACATCACTGATCATGTGATGGATAAAATTTGTCAAAGTTTAATATAAATTGAAATCAATTTTTTATGGAGAAAATACATACATACATAAATACGTTTTATAGTGCTTCGGTTCACCGAATTTTATTTATGCAAAATATAATAGTAAAATTTTTATCCTAAACTATTCGATGCACTTTACGTACAAAATAATTTTCTTCAGAGTAAACAGATTTTGTTTTGAATCTCTCGTTGAACGACCAGATTAAAATGTATATATTTATGATATATATGATAATAACATGGAGATTTTAGATATTATAGATTTAGATATTATAGATATTTTAGATATTATAATTAGATATCTCCGACCAGTTAATCCACTCATTCATCAGTTTACTGAATAGTCTGGTGCAATGTAATTCACGATATTGATTACGCATCTTAATTGATCTAATAACAAAACGCAGTTTCAACGACGATACTCGTTGCGTAAGCCTTGAACTTTTCAAACAAACATTACGAAAGGAAAAAATTAAAAAAATTGGTCATAATGAATACTTATGATACACGATTATATTTTCTATACTCTTTCATGTCCTTGTCTTGATCGAGCAATGATCTTTCAACTTGCATCACTCGCGATTAAATATGAAGCCACGTGTCTCTTGTTGACGCGTGAAAATGTCAAAATCAAATTGTCAGAGAAATAGAATTAATAATAATTAATTTTAATCACAGGTTAAATTTTATTCCTTAATTAAAAACGTTAATTAAAAAGTTTTACGCAAATGCATATTTGAACCAGTAAAATTATGAAACAAATAAAATATTTTTTTGATCCTATCAAATAGATATTTAAATGATTATGAAAATGTCTCGTCTAGATTTATATCAGCATTAAACAATTTTGATGACTATTACATCTAATTTTAAACTTACGATAGAATAACGATATAATTATTATTATAATAACAACATATTATTATAATAAATTTGTATATTGCAAAGAATTATAAGTGCTTTTCGATTTCGATCGAACGATAAAGCAAAGATAAAATTAACAAATCGTTTCGAAGCCCTGATTAAGATCAAATTACATCATGTATCATACTTGACATATGTGATTGTTCAACACCATAATTTTCCGATTAAAATATCCATAACGATTAGATAGGCAGCTCGGTAGAGCTCGAAAGGTTTAAGTGATAAAAAATGATAAAAATAAAATTTACGATCGAGATGGATCAAAGATCGAATTTACAGTTACCACAAAAGTAACGGGAAAGAAAGAGATAGATAAAAATTTTACTATTTCTTCTACGCAGCTGTTCTCCGATAGAAGAGGTCGTGTCGGTCCGAGCTAATATATGTGTGCGTCTCCGATATTGACACTTTCTTAGACTCGAATTAACGCCAATTTCGTTCGCAACGTATATTTTAATCAATCGCACTCTAAGCACTTCTTACGCGGCGCGAACGTAATTAGTGCGCCTCTCCTAATTGACAGTGTTCAAGGTTGAGCTAAACCGGCAGTGCCTCCTTTTCATACTTAGACTGTGAATAGTACTAAATGATTTTAAAATATGAGCAAAAAATTTAAAATGTGAAAAAAAAGGAAAATTAGAAAAAAAACATTATGTGCGAATGGATATGCAAAATTTGCCATCTTATTTCGCCAAAGTATATCCATTAATGATGAAAGCGTACATAATCTTGAACAAAGTCTTGGACAAAGAAAAAATAATTGCATATGAGTAATATGCAAAATTGATTGGTGCTTATACTTTTAATGTGATTGATTTTTTATTATACTTCTCGCGGCGTTAACTAATATCGGCGCCAAACGGATGCTTATTTCACAATTATCATATTACTGCGTATTTAAACTCGTTTTCCACATTTACGCTAATGCATATTGCAATCTAATGACTAAGCTCTCCATAATACGCCAGCATGTATTTATGAGATTGATTTCAGAATGCATAGGTGTAAAAACAACAAGACGGACTTTTCATCATCGAGATCTCTCTCTTCGTTAATATTGCATCTTATTAACCGTTCCAAGTAAATGCGAATTAATCTTTATTAACTGTCATAAAATATTAATTTTAAGAGAATAATTGATTTTATCTCATTTTTCTATTCGAATAGATTTGATGCGTTATTAGCATTATTATGATGTCTATTTCTCTCGTTCAGGATTTACGATAAACAGCTATGAATCAATGCAAATAGGTGTATGAGAGACCGCGCTTCTTGCTACGTTACCAGGAAGAACTTTAGGCATCTGGTATGCAAGTTTTTATTCATGCGTTGAAACTATTTCTAGAATTTATAAATTCAAAAAAGTGCTGCAATGGATTCTATTCACGATTGGGATTCCGCTTATCGTCAACAGTGCGCGCCTATTGACAAAGTCACGAAGCGACATCGCGCTCGGAATATTGCATCGGATACGATAAATATCGCGAAAACTCAGACTAAGCAGGAAGAATACTGACATCTCTCTAGCATGCTCTTATCGATGTCGAGGGGCGCCCATACTTTTAATACTGAAGATTATTACAGTCGATCAAAATCTCTCTCCATTGATTAAAAAATATAGAATCACTATTCATTATTGCTTTTGTTTAAAAAGAAATTATTTTTCGTAAAAATAATAAGTTTTAAAATCTATATCTATCTCTACTATATGTAACGTCACCGTCACATCAAATATAGCTCAAATAGTTTTATATAAATCTCAAATATAAACTGATCTTCACAAAATCGCAATCATTGTCGATACTTAAAAAATCTGCATAAAAATATTGAATATTACATTGATATATCGGTAACATTATGTAGCTTTAATCTTTTGAAAATTATGTTTATACAGATCAAACATAATTTAGATGAAGGTTCAAAAAAGCAATTAATAAATTAATATAAATCACAATTCTTTCTAAAAACATTTTACAATTTGAAGATTATTTATACATGCTTTGTGTTATAAAAATATCGGAGCCAAAATACGAGATGGGAAGAAAGCATTATCAGATCCCATAGAGAGTGATAATCCTTGAGCATGAGATGAGTCACTTCCCCCTTTGTTCTCGAGAGAAATAAATATGAATTAAACATCTCTATTCAAATATACATTCGCGTTAATCGACGATACTTATGCGCAGAAGAGCGTGGACCTTCATCCGAAATAACCAAAAGAGACGTATCTCTACACTTGATGCAATATAAACGACCTTGTTGGCTATTGTCGAGGTCGCAAATTAATATGGAATTTGCTATTATTTACCTAATATGGCATTGGTATTCCGCAGTTATTTTTATAGAAACGCAAAAGGAAGAAGCAAACAATCTATGAGAAGAAATCAAAGTAATAACGTCTTCTCTTTTATCCACATTTACATATAAATTATTTAATTATTAATAAAATTTTAATTTATAAACGTAGATAGGATTGATGAGAGATAAGCTCTGCGGTTACAAGAATTTTATGCTGTATCTTTGGATCTAAAAAGCTTTTAAATCCGCAGTTATACGAGGAATCGTTACATGAATCGCGTGTTGCAAATTATTCTAACAAACAGAGTCCTATAGTGTGATTTAACCACGGACGATCTCCGTACCCTATCATGCGCGCTGTTGCCTTCGATCCAAATGGACTCCAAGGCCTGTTATTTGATCTGACCCTAATAGATACTCTTGTTTGTCTCTCGAAAGATAAAAGGGACCTTTTGTAAGTACTCGTTGTGGAGGGACTCGGTCAAAGAAGTCTGACTTGGGGGTGATTGTAACGTAACACGCACATTTCCTAAAGGGCTTATGGTCATCAAGCAGTGGAATATTACTAGGAACCATCGATACACAGCAGAAATTTTCCAGTCATTCAGAAGAATCTCTGGAAATATACAGAGGGTAGACTGGCAGGCAGATAAGGAACATGTATCTTAGATGGGGAAAAATAATAATCAGTATTCTTCTTATATCTTATGTCAAAAAGTCAAATGATGTGTTAAAAAAGTGTAATATTACTCTGCTTGTAAATACGATGCTTCTAAATGAAAAGCCATCGAGGAACCATATTCTTCAAACAATTTCGAAAACATTTCATTTTCGAATATATTTCTTCAGGACTTTTAATTGTGAAAGTTTAACACATCTTTTCTCTTTCTCTGCCAAGAATATTAATTAAAATAAATTTAATTATATTTTGAGATAAAACACGATCTTGTAAATACATTAATTAATTCAATTATATTTAATTATTACTGTAACATATATAAATAATGTTTGCGTGCCTGATTAATACAAAATCATTGGATTGTATTACACATTACATGAGAAAACTTAAAGTTTTACTCAGTTAATTGCACACTTTTAACTGAGTAAAGATCGAAATTCTGTGATATCTACACCATATTATTATTAATTTATTGTAAATATTTTATAACACTGTATCTAACAATTGCTAATTGATAAAATTAATCTTTTATAAAATTAAATTTCTTTCTTTTTCATTTTTCTTCTTGTTTTATTTTTCTTATTATTTTCTTTATTTTTTTTTTTCAGAGGATCAATGTATAACATCGGTCACTTGTTAGCTACGTCATTGAATCGACGTGACCCTGAATGCAAACACGCTAGTCAAGTTCGCGGTCACTTTACATTTCGTGATCGCGCAAGGAAATGACATGGATTACATCATCGACGATTGTCAAATGCAAATCGAATGTCCTCAACGATGCAAACGATTGGCTTCATTGAGATGGGCCAGATGAATCAAGTAAAGTACCTGATTATCTGAAGGAGAGGTATATAGGAATCGAACTGCGCACGCCTTTGATCAGACACACGCATTGTAATTCATTGACGCGCCAGTTGACAAAGTTGGTGAAGTATGAATGAGCATATCGAGGATTCATCGTTGCGCGCTTGCACTTTATCTCATACATGATACGCATAAAGGTCAGTTTCGATCATTTTTTTAGTCATTTTCATTATCTCCTTTTCATCCAAACACTTTTATGACTTTAGGAGCAAGAATAATTCCTAATTTAAAAAGACTTAAAATTCCTTTCGACAAACTTCATGTTTATAAAACAGTTCTCACACACAAATTAAATAGACAACGAAAAAAAATTAATAAATTACGCTCATTTAATGAGCACTGCCGATGCAACTAGTCTGTTTTGTTGAATTTTTTTCCGATTTTTTGTATATAATGTAATTCATCGCGCCGCAACTAACAACGCATACAAATCGATTCATGTCAACCAGTTTCCCTAAGGTCGTGCAATATATAACAAGATCATTCTCTAGCCGATAGCAGACCGCCGTACCGGGTACGAGTTTGCATCGAGATACATGACAGAGAAACGCCCCTCGCGATCGACAAAACCTGTCTTCCTCTCCCATCGGCGCAGATTAAAGGCGAATCTACACCATTCGCTCTCGATCATCTCGAACAAATCGTCGCAAGTAATATTGATGAATGAGATCACGACTTATATACAACCCGATTAATGCAAATAACGGTAATTAATTATATTTGTTTATAAAATATTTAACATATTAATTATAAATCAATTATTTAAATCCCGCGAAATTTTTCATCTTTAGAAAAACTTATTGCAACTCTAAATTGGATACGCAAATAACTGTCATTCGCAGCAAAACCTGTTATTAGCATGTACATCTAATGTGTATGAAACCTTATAACATGGATCCCGCCCATCGTGTATAACGTATACACCTGTGTCAGCATGCAAATGTACTATACTCGCGGGGGACCGGTTCGTAAAGGTCGAACATTATACCGAGGTCGTTTTCTCCATGAGTGAGGATCGATGATATCTGTCTTACTCGATTCGCATGGCCTATTTGTGAGATGAGGCTCAATGGATTATTACATTATAAGGATATTTTATATCTACACATAGATATGCTCTGTTAAAATTTATGCTCGTCTAACTTCCATTACATCAACTGTCAATGACGAATTCTTTTAACAAAAGAAGAAAAATCAGATTTTCCAATATTAAAAATATCTATTGAAATTGATAAATTTTTCTTAAATAAATATATTATTTATTAATTGATTTCAGAATTAAAAATAAATTGAAATAATTTGAGATAAGAAAATATACACGCATTAAAGTCAAGCTTTAGTATAAAAAAATTAATAGCAACTAATTTTAATGTAAAATGCTAATGCTAATAAAAAAAATAAATTACTAAGATATTATTTTATTAAGAAAATATAAGAGAGAGAGAGAGAGAGAGAGAGACTTTACGTAACGATTATATAAAATTTGATTCATACGTTTTTTTTATATTATTAGCCTTTATTGAGGAAATAGAAGAAAATCACACGCGCGCAAGGAGATTGGTACGATGTAATAGTCCGATACATATCATTATTGATATTGCAGAAATCAAAATTTACTACGTTGTAGTATCAAGTATTCGATGTTATCGGAATTATAAGAATCTTATATTCTGAGAAACACATACAATATACATGATTGATTGCAAAACGTTGCAATCGCGCATCAGAATTATAAAGAAAACTTAAAATCTATCGCATTTAATCACGAAATCTTAGTAAACTTTAAGTCTTTTTCTACGATAGTTCTAAGATATCAAATGAAAGAAAAAATCGCAATATTGCATCTTACAAAGATCTTTCAAAGATCAAAACATTTTTCATTAAAATAAATTTATACCTAGAATTCGATTGAATCGAATAAAAAATATAAAATATAAAAGAGTTACATTCATTTTGGATTCAACAATTTGAGATAAAGATGATAAGAGTTGTAAAATTTCCTGAATTCTAGCGCGGTTGCATAGAGATGCATCGCGCGCAAAGTACTCAGGAGTGCAACTCCGAAGAAACGAGAGATGATCCGAGCCGAGGAAAAGAAGGAGGAGAAGAAGACGGGGCAGAGAGAAAGGGGAAGAAAGGCGAGAAAAAGTCGCGGACGTTAAACCGCCCGCTCGCTCTCAGCTCTTGGGGTAAAAAGATAACAGAAAAGGTAGGAGAGAGAGTAGAGGATGGAATCGCGCGATGGAGGAGAACGGTTGGGGAGGAGGATGAAGTGAGGCTGTGCTCGCAGGGAAGGATGACGGTGTAACCGAGGGGAGATGCGGACGCAAAGAGAGAGAAGATGCGCGAGGGGGGAATCGGAGAAAGAAGGAGCCGTCATGCCAAGCCTGTTCTTTCGAGGTCGCACGTACGTCCGTATAATACTCGTAATACGTGTAATACGGATAATACCTGTAATACCTGTGTAACGCATTATACACCAGCATGCACGACCGGCCGGCGGCGGCAGGCGACGACGACCGATCGCACCTCCGCGTCCTTGCGACTCCCCGCGACTTCCCGAGGAAAGGAGAACCTTTAGGGTCAGCGGGTGATTAAGATTAAACGAGCGAAATGAGATGTCATTGACAAAAATCGCATCTCATATATATATATATATATTAGCTTTGAAATATGCATATCTTGAATGCACTCTTGGATCGTAAAGAAGATAGATCCGTCAAGCTAATGGCATTCAGTATAGTTATAGTCTGAAATGTGTTATCTTTTTTTATATGATTTGAAGAAATACAAATAATTTGAAATTTTAATTATAATTTTATAAATTTATAATAAAATTAATAATTATGTCATAATTAAATTATTAATTTTACTTATAATAAATTAGATTATATTTAGGAGAAAATTAAAGAAACAATCTTCTTGAAGATGGATCGAAATCGAGATTTCTGAGATGTGTAATTATTCAAATTGTCGAAACTATCCTTGATGCAGATTTTTTTAATGACAATAATCAATGTCATAGAGATAAAATCATAGAGATGATGAAGAGATAAGTGAAAAAAATGTCGGCGAGACTACTCGGAATCATTATTTTGTACACATTGTACGCTTGACGCGGTCGTCAGTGCGTGCAAGCACCTATCTGAAAGACAATCATCAACGATTAATGGTCGGGGTTACTTTTATCATCGATGAAAGTCTTGGAGAGTTCGCGTCCTTCCGATATAAAATCGCACGTCGCCTTGTGCACGCGGCGCAATTATCGTAATCATTTTCCAAGCCGCTCTGTTAATTGCTGAATAAATTCCGCGTGTTGCAAAATCGAGTATACATCTAATTTTACCGCACACCCTAAATCAAAATCGCAGATCGCGAACCGCACGTATAACTTATACGCACACGTAGTCTGCGTGGACGAAGCATAGCGACGTGAATGAGAAGAATGCATCGGAATAGATAATGAAAAAGAAAAGAGAAGGAGAAGAAGGTATAGAAGGGAGGCGTAAGAGGGTGGACATCGAAGAGGAAAGGGCGGAGGGAAGAGACAGGGCTGGTGAGCGAGACATGGATATATCGTACGGTTAAGGCTAAGTTAGGATGAGGATAGCGGCGATTATCTTAACGATCCCCTGCAGCAAAACCTGAACGGCAACCCGTTCCGGCCCCGTCCGTCGTCTTTGGCCACAGTATATACCGGGGCTAATGCCGTTGCTGTTGCTGCCGCTTGACTGCTGCAACGACGTCGTTGCTGTTGCAAAAGGAACACGACGAAAGGAATCGCCCAGCGGAGAGAAAGGGGAGAGGAAGAGGAGAGGATAGAAGAGCCAGCTGAAAATAGCTGTAGCCGTCGGCAGAAGCTCCGCGAACTCAGCCGAGGGAGTTCAGAGATTCCTCTTCTCTCCGCCATGTGCTCGTCTTCTTCTTCTCTTCTTTCTTTACAAAGTAGGAAAGATCGAGATTATCACCCGCGAAGATGCAATCTATTTGTCGATGACGCGAGCCGATACATTTGTATGAAAATTTATTCCTTTAACAAATAATATCTCAGATTTAAAGATGAAATTTATCGTCCACATGAATAATAGATGACTGAATTATATGTCTTCTTCGTATCTTTTTCAGACTTTTATGGTCTTTATCCTGACTCTCATCTATTGATCTCCGAATACATTCCGATAACAATAATCTAACAGTTCTGATTTTTAATGTAAAGTATATTTAAAATTTCTTCAATCACAAAAGTAGGAGATGAAATAAGAATAATTTTCGAGATATCAGCGATAGTTTTTTTCTCATCGATCACTCCCTCGACGAAGTGTCGTATAAGGTGGAAGAGATCCGAGTGGAAAAAAAGCAAGACACAGCGGGGAATCGCGATGCGATGTACACGTCAAATGAAAGAACAATTACATCTGCAAGCGGGGAGGATAAGAGACGGGCCTTGGGCTCTTTGCGAGATAATCATAATGTTACACGATGATCCGCGCCATAATGTCGTATAATGTTTGCGGCACGATGTACATTGCGAGATCATTTACCGTGAGCCTGTCTCTAAGAGCGAGATCGCCACGATGGGGATCCTCGTGTCGCCTCCTCTCGCCACGGTCGACTTACAAAATTAGAAAACCCGCAGCTATTCCTGGATAATGGGATCGCGTGTGCGTCTGTCGCGGAAAAAAAGGGAGCTTGGACTCTGTCGCTCGCTCGATTTGTGGGTCAGGGAGGCACGAGAGGAGGCGAAGGAGGAAGAGAAGGCGACAAAAGAAGCAGGCAGACTCGCCGTCATCAGCAGGATGCGCCAGGACCGCTGTTATCTGGGTTGCCACGCGTCATCATTATTTCGTAATCATCAGAAAATCTACGCTCCATTCCGATATATTTCATCCCAAAGGTGTTCTAACACCCCCGCGTGTCTATATTATCTTCTTTAATTGAAGATAGAGATAATTCAAACAATTCATTAAGTTGAAAAATTTGTGTTTTGAATCTATATTATAGATAATATGTCTTTTCATTAATAATATAATTATGTCTTTTGATTAGTGACATTTACATTTCCGTAAACGTAAACTTCAGTTAATTATTATATCGATTTAACAGAAAAATTATTCTCTCTTTCTCTCTTGCAGAATTTATATTTCTCATTATGGATATATTACTATTAATCGATTATGAAATTCTTTAAAGAAAAAATGATGATCGAATTAAAATATGAACTGTATGATTCGAGAAGCTAATTGTATCGTTAATTAATGAAAAAGCGAACGGTGACGACAAGTATTCAGACGGGCCAGCTGCAACCCCGATACCATCTCCCATGTGCCACCGCCATGAAAACCGGATTCGGTTTGGGATAAAATTAGGATTCAAGTAGTCAAGGTCGGCCGGACCTGCCTAAACGTTGGCTTCTCCTCCTTCGCTTCTTCATCTTCTTTCTCCTCGCATTCTTCTTTACATCGTGCGACCTGAATCCTCGGTTGCTATAGCAACAATTCACTCGCATGCTGTATCCTTTGATAGAAACAACACAGCAATATCGGAAGGAGCATTTAATCGCAAATAATCGCTTTTAACGGCATTTTTTACTCAATATTTCTGTATCTTGTGCGCTCGCGAAGGAAAAGCGCGATACAGAAGATGCACATGGGTTTACTTCGCGTAAATAATGCAGCGCGAAGAAGGATCGTTCGCGAAACCACTCTCGCAGTTGCACAAGAGAATCCTCGGGGAGCCATCGAGATACGCGAAAGCACCTTTTTACATTTTTTTTCATCTCCACGCGACGGAAAATATACGCTTGCAGAAGTGCGGGCTAATATACTGCTCGGGCATACACGAGATGCAATAGACAGGTTTTCTCGCAACTGGCGTCTTTCAATCTTTAACTTTGTAGTTTAATACTTTATACTCTTAGCCTCTCGCGAAGAAGAAGAAAATCAACTTCGCGACGAATAAATAAAACACACAACGGGATGTGAATTCCCCTTCGAGCCGAAAAGATGGTCGGTTATCGAGATAATCGCGTAGCGATTTGACGAGAGCCAGACATAAATCAAGAACCGTATCGTGCGTTGCACGAAACGAAGGACATGCGGATTCAGCGACCTCGCTTTTAACGATTGGCGTCCAGCAGTGACCGATCAATCGGTGATTCACCGTGATTAAATGACAATTACCGATCGAACGTGCGTGATTATCAAAGATGAATGAAGAAAAACGTACGTCCCTATCGTCCTGCGAGTTATAACAACGATTGTATACTGACAGCACAAAATGTCTGTGCGTGCGCGATCTTAAAGTAAGTCGTGATATCAATCGATGGCGATTATGGAAAAGAATTCTTCAACCATCGAAAATTAGCTTCACGCAAAATTCTTGTAAAGAGAAGAATTCACGATATAATCTTAATTAAAAACAGAAAAATGTTTTAATAATTAAGATATAGAATAAAATAGTCTCAATCGATATCTTACGGATGAGAAAAACCTCACGACTTGTTGCATATTTTAAAGATTGAATTTACGAATATATCACTTATCGTGCATTCATGCATTTGATAGATTATACATTCTTGGATTAAACGTGATGAAAATGTCATTATAAAACATTGTTGATACGTGTATCATCTGCTCGGTATCATAATAAATAATTGTTATAGATCATTCACGGTCAATAACAGTTGCAACACAGGTGCGACCGTTTTGTACGGTGCCAAGTACGTCACCCGATGACAATTTAACAGCGTCCTCGGCACACCTCGTGCCAAGATATTGCTAAAAGTCTCATTGGTAGGTCGTGAATCATCGACGAGCCGATTATTTAACCGAGTCAATTATCGCCGTTGTAACTGGATCGCAAAAAACAACGTTCGCGAGTTTTCCATTCGAGAAAAGAAACGTTATGCAACGCGACATGTGTAAAACAATGGACGATAATGAAATCGTTGCGGTTAACGAAAGTCAAGTACGCGGCATCATTATCCGCGAAATAATTATTTCTACGGAACATGCAAACGCATGCAGGGTATACATCGCGTTTATTTTTATTATACGCGGCAATAAAATCCTGATTTTATGCGCGCATATCAATGTCGTCCTTGATGCGCGTGCCGGACAGTGAGAAATCGCGTTTGTGCTAATCAACAGCAGGGATAAGGCAACAGGACGTAAGAGCAAAGTGACGTGGTAGATCGATTTAAAACGGGAATTTCGCGTATTCTGAATTTTAAATTTTCGTTCCCATATAACGAATTCTTGCGGAATCTATCGCGAAGAAAAAATACGAATTTATTTGTATTTTAATGAAAAAATAAGAGATTCTTGTTTTTAAAATTTAAGAATAAAAATATATACATGTAGGTTTCAGTCCTTTGGGAAGCTGCAATAATTTCACATAATTCTAACTCCAATTCTCTTCCTTATATCTATCATCCTTGTCCCGATTCAAATAGATTTAAATAGAATATTTGTTTTCAACCTTGCGATTCGCGAGAATCATCGACGTTGTCCTTCGGATATATGCTTGTGTAAAGATACTTTCCGGAATTAACACATAAAACTTGCGAGAATCTCTACGTGACATGCGCGACCGGACGTTATTTGCAATTAGTGCTGTTAAAGAGACAACGTGAATGAGCAGTGCTCAGAAATAAAGATAAAAACTAAAATAAAAACGTCGTACTTTTTTCTCGAAGAAGCACAATTATGTAGTAATTAGCATTGCGATAATTATATCACAGAAACGAATCATAGCGGGACTCCCCATATCGAGGCAACATATCAGTTTGTACGATCTGTTTTGCGTAATCTATAACAGATAAGAATATTAATATATTTCACAGATTTCATTTTTATTTTTTCCACATTATGGCAAAATAGGCAAAATAAAAAATCTACATAGAATACACGTATAATCCCATACAAAGTGTTCTTATAAATTTAAAATGGATCTCTTTTTAGCAAAAATTTAAACGTTGAGTATAAAACTTATTTAATGCGATTTAAGAAACTTAGGAAGTTGAGAGTTTTATAAAACATTAGATACAATTGCATGCACCGTATGGAGAATAAAATTCTGCTTTTTCGCAAACGGCAGCTTTAATAAACGCGCATTATTCTAACGGTGTGTAACGGTTGGGAATCGTTGGTTGTAAAGCAACCGCTGCCACCGCCTAAGCAATAATTCCAGGAAGAGAACACGATATTACAAAACGATATGTAAAAAGAGCAAGGAGAAGATTACGCGATTTATTCACGGATGGAAATTTATTCGTAGGCACAACAAAGTCAAATATTCTGAATTTCTTCAAAGGTACACTGAGAAAAATCGTTTGATTGTATCAACGAGACGTGATACAATCTGATAGAAGGCATTTTGGTTAAACCAAGCAGAATTTCTAGTTATCACAATAAGACTCGATTTTTTATAACTAGAACGTTTAATTGATTTTATTACAAGGATTTAGTTAGTATTTTCTAGTTGGATTTATAAAACTTCTTGTTATATTAATTAAACATAGACACAGTGACGCCATTTTTTAAGTAAATTTAGTATTATTAACAAGAAAATTTGACAAGAAGGAGTTAATCATACTCATCTGGTAATTCCTAAAGGAATTCTGATTCGTCCATTTTCCAACAGACGTACTGATTGAATCTACCAGATTTCTAATTGCAACCAGATTTTTTCTCGGTGTAGAAAATTGATTGCTAAAAATGTTTTAATAAATAAAAAATAATTTACTCTCTTTGAAGGAATAAAACTGTATAATTTAGTTGAAGAGAACAGTTTTCGATTATTTCTTCTACAAAAATATGCAAAATTCCATTTATCTTACGGTTTGCCAATGATTTAAAGTTTGCCAAAATTTTATTACGATGTGAAGTCAAGATAGCGAATAACCGAGGTCATCGATCTCAACTCGGATAAGCTACATATAACACTATCAAGATAAAAATCATGAATTATTCACGATTTTAATCTTGAATTAATTATTCACGCATCGACCGCGAAAACGTTAGTATAATAACGGCTCTTTCAGTTTAGGCGCAAAAATGTTTTAATGGAGATAAAGGAAAACTACCGATAGTATATTATTTTAATCAATGGAATAAATATTAAAAGCTGTACGAATTATACATACATGAAAAAATATATACATAGCGTATATTTATTGTAAAAAATTTTAATAAAATAACAAGATAAAATAAATTTCTGTTTTCGAAATATAATTTAAGCAGCAGCGATGATTGTATAATTCGTGATTTTATAATCATTTGACCTTAACAAATTTAAAAAGAGTGAATAATAAACACAAACATATAGTTTAAGAAATGAATTAAAATGAATTAGAATGAATTAAAAATGTTAATTACTATATATTACTCGAAATCATCGATTTTGAAAAGTCATTTTCCATTTCAGATGAAAGAAAGCTTGAATGGAGGAATTTTTTTTAAAATAATAGTATATATAATATATAACAAATGTAACATGTATAATTATTTAATATTAATCGGATAAATAAATCTTATAAATCTGATGAATCTCATAATTTGATCTGATAATCTGATAAATCTTGTGTGATATCATTTTATATCTCTAATAATTTTTTACTCCCGACTGCTGCCAACCTACGGTTGGCAAAAGACGGAGGGAGTATGCGTTTCACCGAGTTCGGATCGGTTGTTATCATTTTTCTTGATAACAATAATTAAAATAGAAATTACATGTATACATCTCGACTTCAATAATTACCATTCAACTATAAATTGAGATATTTTAGCGAAACGATAAGTAATTTTTAATTAAAAATTTTACTGCGTCGAGACAGAACGATATATAAACTTATGGTTTACATAATAGTATGTATGTATATGTGCGCAATGACACGTGTATCGCACGCGTGTGCGACTCATCGTGCGTTCCTCGATGAATCATAGCAATGAAATAAAACAATTTACTTGACGGCTCACGATTTATCAAATTCGCAATATATTCGCGATGCATAAAGTAATGCAGCGTATGATGGAAATTCTAATAGATAAAAAATAGTGATAAGAATTCTTGTTTTATGAGCAACTGAGAGAAAGTCATAATTATTTATCTCCTTGTTTATCCCAATATTTGGTCAAGGATAATCTTTTTAAATGAAGAACGCTCAGTTTTTCATAACCGTTCTTCTTAATATTTTTACAAAAAATTTTAATTTTGTGTTGTATTTTTATATTTTTTCTTTTATGAAAAAATATAATTAATTATATTATATATTAAGAAATATTTTTTGTAGAAAATTTTTATTAATATGCAACATTTTTTTTCATAAAGCGAAAACTATAAAGATCTCTTTCTCTTTAAGAATAAAAACACAATAGCTATTGCTCATGCACTTTCGGTCATTTAAGCATGTCGAGCACGTGCGAGATTCATTTACCTTCATTGAGAGAAGCGTCTTTACCGCAAATGAGAGAAAGACATATGTATAAGTACTGGCGACACGAATTTTGCCACGATTTGTCCTCAAGCCAATTGGAAAAGGTCATATTGCCGATAATTCATCATATTTAAAAGTTGGAAGGATAATGCCAATTTGATTATTTAATAAATCTCTAAATTTGCCGAGGAATAATGGACAAATTAGCAAGATTTTCAGTGTACATTTATAGAGCGCATATATGTTTGTAAAACATACTTTGTATTTTATTTTCTTAAACCCATTAAATAATTTTATTAAATAAACTGTTATAATTCTTTTTTATTTGTTTTTCTGTTGAGAATTAGTTACTCATTGTAAATTCGTAAAAAATAAATGTTGATTAGTCCCTTTAAATATTCAAAATTTGTCATAGTCTGTATAGTCTTGCCGTTGCACTTCCGTTCGATATGTTGAATAGTGAATGAACCAAATGAATGCTTTTAAAACACAAACGCGACACGTCACGCTGGCACGCGAAGTTTGCAGGTGAGTCCTCAACTACGATTAATCGAACCATAAAAAACGTAATGACTGCATATATCGTTTAACAGAAAATGCAATAATTTATATTAATCAGGCATATCATATGAAATATTCGCAATGACATCCTGTATGCTATAATAAAGTATTAAAAATATAAATAAGAGAGATACGTTGAACAATGTATTTCAGAAGATATTAAGTTCCACTCATGTTTAAAGATATTCATACATAATTAAAACTCAAAAAATATGTAGAAAAGTTTAAACAAAATTTTTTCAAATATTCGTTGTATTTCTCTTCTTCTGAATTTTTTGAGTTGCTTTGAATATTTAATTTTAACTGAAACTTATCTATGATTTACAAAAGTTATCTCATATTATGTAAAAGCAATTTTACGATTCTAAACATAAAGGTCCTAATAAATATTGGTAAATTGAAGTTGAAAATTTCGCTGTAGTATAATATAGATTGTCTTGTACGATACAGAATTTAATTATTTAATTACGAGTCATAAGTAATTTATCACGCTTATATCATCAGATTAATTATTTTCGTCTTTACATCAACATATACATATACAATGGTTAAAGAATAATAGGAAGAACTTTAATCGAATTCTGCGAAATTTTCTAGCTGAACGTACATACATATACAGTATTCGCAATTAAAAGGTTAAGTCAAGGCGTTTGTCATCCCATTAGATCAGCAATAGGTCACAAGCCACGTTATGAATTCATTCCCGAACTCAAAGATCTTTTCAGGACCGGGCATATGAGATAGCCAAGTATAGATATCGTGGGCCGAAACGGAAAAGAGCAAAAGAATCAAGCAGCGAGTTGAAAGTAAGCAGAAGCGAGCGAGATCGAGGCAGAAATGTGAGAAGCGGTGTAGGAGGAAGACAAAGAGAGAAGAAAAGATGAAGAACAAGGAAGGAGATAAGGTAGGTAGGTAGGTAGGTAGGTAGGTGAGCAGATAGAGTCCAAGAAGGGCGAAGAGAAGACTAAAAGAGGGGCCCCTCCCGGTGGCTCGATCGGCGAGGAGGGTCGGGGCCCCCTTGCACGATCCTGGCCGCTAGGACGGGTGGGTAAATGGGTATATAAGCGGGGCCCCGGCGATTCCATCTCGACACACGACCCAACCTTCATCCCGATCGCCAACGGTCCTTCGCAAACGAGCGTAATCTGCACGCGCGCGAAAAACAGAGAAAGGGAAGACAGAACCCCCCGCGTTATTTCGTTCTCCGATCGATCGCGCCAATCGATAGTTCGCGCGAACCGGTGAGAGCCGACCCGGGAGACAAGAGCAAGAGAAGCCGAAGAAGAGCAAAGGAAGCCGTGCCCGACGCCAACTCGTCTGGCAAGAGTTACTCGCTTACGGAGAAGAGAAAAAGACGTGAGTACACAATCTTCATTCTCTTTTGTAGAGTTTTGCAACCCTCGAGTAAAGAAACTCCGTCTCGCGACAGAGAGAATTAATCTTTCGAAGGAGACGCGACAAGTCATCGTTTGTCGGCCACCACGGATTACTCGAGCCGACAATCTCGAACTGTTTGTCGATCGATCAAATTTCTTCGTTAAGTCATAAGCGACATAATCTTGAAACTTCGGACATCGCCCGAAGCGTGAAACGCGGATTGCGATTTGTTTCCAGTAATCGATTCAATTAATTATCAAGTGACATTTTTTCCCATTTTTGACATTTCATCAATTAATTATTAAATTTTATATGAAGCTGAATCTAAAATTCAATATTACATATTATAGTTTAATTCCGAAATATGAATAATGTGATAAACTTCATAATAATCGTTCGATGACATCTCCAGTCCAGGTGACATGTGCGATTGTCAGACGCGGTTAATTAACTCGGATTGATTATTAATTTTGTGCGCAAGAGACTTTTCTCGAGGCTACGCTTCTTTCGCAATATGTGTAGGACTTGATAACGAGTCACCGTGTTGCGGTTTTACCGCGACAGTAATAGACAGTTTTGAAAGTGGAACGCGACAATGCTATTATCCACGTTCACACTGGTATTCATTCATTCAATTAATCGAGATATAGGGAATGCGATTTTTCGAAGTAACGCCTCTATAAAATTTCTTCCTCTTTGCTAATAAACATGATTACAATTCTCTAAGCGTTAAATTGTTTTTGTATTTTAAAAATGATTAAAAAGAGATCGCTTAGAACATATCTATTATTTGTAATCGATAATTTTAATCCATAAATAGAAGGAGAAAAAAAAGTCTTCCATATTAATTGCAGTATATTTAAATATATATGACTTTTACTAATTTATATTAAAATCTTTTGACTGCAACATGTACAGAGAATTTTGTTAAAATTATAAAAAACAAAATAAAAATGCATCATGAAATTGCACGCCCAAATTTATTATTTTTATATTAACTTGTATAAGTATAAATTAATTGCAACAAATTTCAATTGATTATTCGCTTTTATGTTTCTTCTCTGCGAGACAAATGTATGTCTCACGCAATTCCCGTTGGATACATATGACATTCATATCTAAAAAAAAGTCCATAAGAAAAGAAATTAATTCACGAACATCTTTTATTCGTCAGAAAATGCAGTGTTAAGAGGTCAAAACGTGCGTCAAAGCGCTACGTCGTTGCTGTATACATAATTTGTAGATTTCTTAAGCAGCAACCGCGTTTGCGTAATTTTGCGACCCCCTCTTACAACGCGCTTTCCGACCCTTAATTAGCCAGCCTAATCTGTCAATCTACAAATTACCTGCGCCGCAACGTCAACCCGAGGTCGCCAACCGGCGGCCATTTTCTTGAATAGCTTCTTTGTTTTTTACAATCGACGAATACACTGCAAAATCTCTATTCTTAATTAATAAGGTTTTCCTCGTGCAATCATAAAATAGATTATATAGATTTAAATTAGACAAAGAGAACGTATCTCGCGATTCTACATTTCGTGAATTTAGATTGAACCAACGAATTCGCGGCTTTAGTTTAGACGAACGAACACCGTTCTTTCAATACACCACAATTAGAAACCACGAGAATGAAAGGCGAGAAGAAAGGGAAAGAGAGAGGGAGAGAAAAAGAAAAGAATAGAAGGCTATAATCATTGACGTTGAAGCACTTAATGGCGTGCGCGACTTCTTTGTAAGCGTGGTACCATCATTACATCTTTGATGATCTTGATGAGGTAATCGGCGTCCATCATCTTTCACAGGCATTTCCTGCATCTATCGACCTGGCCGACGAATACTTATTTGTATTCGTGGCGCGATCAACAATGCGTCGCCTTCCTCTTCGAAAAATTTCGTCGATTCTTTCTCTCTCTTCTTCTTCTCCTTTCTTTCTTCGGAGATTGCGTGGAACGGAAGAGATTACGTCGAATACGAAATCACTGGTCTCGCCACGCGAGACGAACACGCGTCCGTCATACGCTCTTCCGTGACGTCGTGTAGGAAATAATTAACGTACGTGTGTTGCACGGATAATAAGGCGACAGGTATAGTACTTGAATTGGCTCGCAATTAAATTTATTGCGACGACGCGCCACATCGCCGTACATCCGGTGTAATTATATTCGTCGCGGACACTTTTATACATAAATATTTGAAGGATTGAATCTTAACTGTTGCACAAGAGTCTCTATTTCTTTGTCAAAACCCTCGATTATTACGTATGCAAATAAAAATCATAATTAAAAAAATATTTCCGATATATATCTTCTGAATAACCGACGCGAATGCAATTTTTCGCCCCAAAAGTGAGGGGGAGCAATCGATTCGCTTTCTATCATCAAGGTGATTTCGGCGATATTGGCAATATTGGCAACGCGGTTACGAAAAGACGGCCGGCTTCGCAAGAATGTGGCAGTTGCAGCCAGTTGCAATTGCGTCGCCAAACGCGAACTCGCGCCGAGCCCACCGTAAAAATTGGATCGTTTTGCCGCCCGTTCACTGTCCTCCGTTACTACGCCTCGTTGTTCCTGTCTTTGTCGCCGTCTTTCCCTCTCGATTCTACCGCGCCGACAACGCATTCCGGTTTGCCGCAACTCCACAGTTTCCACGAGGCGTACGACAAGCGCAATCTCCGCTTTCAGAGAGCGAATAAGCGAATCTCGCAGAAATCTTCATTATTTAATTTATGACTTGAGAATAATTTATAAACCTCGTGAATTTTTTAATTAATTAAAAATTTTCCTTTTACGATTCGTGCCAATTTTTTGCATATCATTAAAAATTGATTTCAAGATTATTTTTATAATTTTTCATCGATATATTCAAAGAGGTTCATAATTAAACACAAAAATAAAATTAAATATCTTTGGCGAGATGCCTTTCCATTGAATTTGTTGCTGAAACGATCGATGATAGTCGTGCAGAATAGGCTAGACTGCAAAAGTGATTGCTTTTGTTACAATGATTACGGTTAACTCATTAATGATCGCCAATCCAATCGCAACAATCCGATGACCGTAAATACCGTGTCGTTTGTCTCCAATTTCATGTGTATACACCTACTCGCAAGTGTAGACTAGTCTAGTGTTTAATTCGCAATATATTTGACGATCGTTTCGGCGACGCAAAGATGGAACTCGCATCACGAAATGTCAATTTACTCTATTTTCGCATAAAGTATAAACGTTTCAAATCTAAATTCACCATTCGAGAGTAAATTTAGACAATATTATATACAAATGCAAATCTAATATTTGAGTTGAAGTAGAGTTTACTCGAGTATAATTTCATTTTCAATTGTCTGTTTATCTTTAATATTTTATTTACCCTATACAATAAAAGTCGATGCGAAAAAGGCTATAGTTTGTTCTCCATATTATAATACGGAGTGAGAAACCGAACGTACACGGAGAAATCGTACGCGCGAACATAACGAGCGTGAGGGGCGCGCATCCTGTCATTAGTTCCATAACGTTCGCCTTATTTGGTGCATTCGGTTCAATGTCACTCGTCCCTCTCCTTCCTGCCGATTCTCTCGCGGTAGCCCTGATGTAAAATGTCCATCGGTAACGTGCCCGTTTCTCCCCGCACCCCATATTCCGGCTCTTCTTCCCATTAACGCGATTATAGCTGTTGTCCTTTTGTCTCGCGATCCACGATCGAGGTCCATTCATGCGTTTGTCCCATTCAAACGAGCTGTCACGATGACAGCTCGTCTTCATGTCCGTTCATCTAACTGAAAGATTGCGCGTCTCAATATTTTCTCACAGTGTAGGTCTGAGCGAGCATTATTAGATATAAAAGAATCGATCGTTAGAAAAAAAAGATTATAATATTCACGGTTATTTTTAATTTCAATTGTTATATAATAACATATAATTATATAATTAGGAGAGGGAAAATAACTTTTATAATTTTTATCATAAAAAAAATTATAAAACGCGTTAATTTCGTAACTTTAAATAATATACATATCATAAATAAAGTGAGTTAATATAGATATTAAAAGTCACATACGTAATCATTTAATGATTTTTGTTTGCACGTATCTCGAATCATAAATTTAGTTAAAAAAGGATAATCTTAAGTTTAACGATTATTCTCTTTCCTTTATCACGCAATAATTATATTTCAAAATATTTCGAGAAATCGTCAAAAATTATAAGAAAAAATTTGCTTTAATAGAACTTTGATTTTAATAAATTTAATTCAACAAAATTATCTCAATCTTACAAATATATTATTAATTTTTATTTAATCAAATTCAATAATTTTTTGCAGATATCACGATGATAAAATTCGCCGTGGCAACGATGGTATGCCTCTTGGGGCTGAAGATGATCGCCGCCATGCCAGTGGCCGATCACCACGAGGGCCACGTACCGCTGCCGGTCGTGCCTCTCGAGACTATCGAGGAGAAGGCCCCGACGGAGCCTGCTTTGAAAACGGTGGATGTACCTGCGGAATCTGCGATAGCTAACCAGCCAGCGCCAGCATCGGCCGAACCGGCCGCGGTCGACGCGCCTGCTGCGAAGAGCAGCGAGGAAATTCAGCCAGCCGAGGCGAAGAAAGACGAACCGGCACAGCCAGAGCAGCCGAAAGCCGAGGAAGCTCAGGCACAACCCAAGTCATCCGAAGAGCAAATCGAATCCGCAGAAAAAGAGGAGCCGAAAGTGTTGGCCACTGCCGAGGCCGAGAAAAAGCAGGAGGAGGAATCCTTGAAAGAGGCCGCTTCCGAGGCCCAGGAATCGGTGCAGCCTGCGCCGCAGCCCGCGCAGCAATCGGCCGAGAATCCAGCCGAGAAGAAAGCAGTGAGTTCTTTTATAACTTTTAATGATCAAATAGTTTATTTTGATCCAACGAGAATTGTCTCGTTTTTCTGATCGCTTTTTACACCAAGATAAATTTCATATTCTGATCTTACATTAATGTTACGTTTTCTAGGAGGAACAAATAGCCAGTGAAGCCAAGAATGCGGAACCAGCGGAACCCGCGGCCGAGGAGCCTGCGATTGCGGCCATCGAGAAGCGTGCCGACGATGCCATTGCCAAGGAAGAACCGAAAGAGGAACAGAAGGAAGAACCAGTGACGCAGTCAATCCCGAAGAAAGAGGAGCCGGAAATTCCCGCGCCCGCTGCTACCGAGGAGAAAAAGATCGAGGTAGCTGAACAGCCGAAAGAAGCTATACTCCACTCGCTCGCCCACGCCAAGGTCGACGAGAAGCCCGATCGAGTAACCCGCGAGGCTGAAGAAGTCGCCGCGCCTGCCTCCGCAGCTGCCCCGGCCGCCCCCGCTGTTCCCGCCCAGGAAGCCCAGGAATCGGCCCAGCCACAGGAGAAATCCGCACCTGCCGAAGCACCCGAGCAGATAACTACAGCGAATGTTGCACCCTCATCGTCCGAAGAACCGAAACTCGCCAAAAGGAGCGAGAATGTCGAGAAAAGCGAGCAAGTAGAGGCGGTTCCTGCCGAACAATCAGCTGTCAAAGCTCAGACACCGAGCGAGGAAAAGATAGCCGAGGAGAAGGAGCCTGAAAAAGAAGCGAAGAGCGCTGAGGCCCCGGTCCAACAAGTGGAGGCGGCCAGTGAACAACAGCCGGCGCAGCCTCAGGAGTCCAGTCAGATTAAGCGAGACACAGTGGAAGCAGTCGAGCAGCCTCAGGCCAAGTCGGAGATTTCTGCTAACGAGTCGCAACCGACCCAACAGCCTGCTCAACAGCCACAGGAAGGCGCCAAAGAGGCGAAGGAACGTTCCAACGAATCCTCCGAAGAAAAGCCCAGCGAGGAGACCAAGAGCAGCGAGGAATCCTCCGAGGAACAAAAGGAAAACAAGTCCAAGGCTCCCGAATTGCTCCCGAAACCCGAGCAATAAATTTTAGCGCGAGGAGGGTTTGACGAGTAACCTCAGCAGCGCGGCAGCAATAATAGCAGCAGCAGCAGCACCATCTCGAGGAATAGGAGGATTGCTCCTCTTAAGGACCGGGTCGAGCTCATGCATTGACGTTTCTCCGAGACCCATGCACGAGTTCGTCGCGATGCAACAGTGAAAGCAAGCGACAGAGAGAATGCATGTGTGTGTGTATGTGTATCTGAAAACGAGCAAGAGCGCAAGAATGCAAACGTCGAAATGTCAGAATAAGAAGCATGTAACGATGAGCCCAGAAAATGTGAAAGTATCGCACAGTGTGAATGAGAGAAAGAAAGAGAGAGAGAACGAGAAAGCGCGAAAGAACGACCCCACCAACCCGATCAATCTTTCTAGGGTAGGGTCCGATCTTCACGGCGCATTACGATCTCGGTAGCGCATCTCCGGGGACACGGGACGATCGCGTGTTGCCGGATACTATCGGCGGCATCAGCGAACGACACTCGTATCGATTGATATTTAATCGATACGCACGTGATCGACGCTCGATCTCGATAATTCTGATAGCAGACGGAGAACACACGATGATCCTTTTTCCCTCAGCTCCGGAATGCGGCTCGGCCTGGGTCCGAGCAGTATTCCTGTTTGTCCTGGCGGACAAACCGCAATCTGTCCGCGAGGACGAACTCAGGGCCTCTCCCCAATCGATATCTCTCATTTCCTTATGAAATCCCTTATATCCCATCTGAAAATGACACGCACCTCTATACATCCCCATTCCGATAAACTATATAGTAAGTAGCTCGACTCTGTCTTCTTTTTAGAGATTACATGTGTCATTATTATTATTATTATTATTACGATTTAGTACCAATACTACTATTATTATTAATATTATTATTTGTATTATTGCTATCATCATCGTTATAATAATAATTATTATTATTACTATGAAATCCCGATGGTCTCATATTTCATTGCTATTTACTAATCACTTATAATTGTTCGAGTTGGATCACACTGTATTTTATCGTGCGAAACTTATTAGAATAGAATTGAGAGAAAGATATCTCTATAACAATAGGTCACGATCAATTCTTATATACACGCACTATCTTTCGGTTCATTTAAATATCTCTACTTTATCGAAACATTTTATAGAGAGTAAATAATTTTTGAGTAAATAATTTCCCTACGATTTATCGCATCTATTAAGATCTATTAAGATGTATAAGATGTTGCAAAAATATTATATTAAATATTATACTAATATGCAGATTTTTAAGTAAAAGTAAGGATCTTTTTTGAAAATCGTATAATTATATATATACTTATATATATAAAATTTTGTGTTCTTCAATAGTTTCACTGTACTAACGTACATTTACTATATACGTATCATATAGTAACATATATCTAAAAAAAATTAATGTAAATGTCTTTTAAAATTTTTAGATTTTAATTATTTCACAGTTTGCGTCTATTGACACATAGCCTTGTTCAACAAGCATACTTTGACAAGGGCTATTGTTAGATATCGGAAGATATATGAAATATATTCCGTGAATGATATATTTGCAAAGAAATCAATATGTATGTATAAGCCTCGAGAAATACACGAGGAGTAAACTCGCCGATAAATTCCACAATTTGCGCAGCTCACAAATCTGCGTTACGACATGTGGTTGCCACGATAAGACGTAGTAGCGTGTGATCTGTCAATCGCAACGTGTCGCGCTTCAGCATCGTAGAAACGACGAGGACCCGACACGCGGTAATAAGTTGATAACAAGTGAGTCACAAAGTAACACTTACGTTCTCTCAATAGCGTGTGCAGAATATATGTATATATATTGCATGTGTGTGTACCCACAGTGTTAGATATGATAATCGGGGGCTTCCGCCAGCCGATAAACAACTTCTCTCAACATGAAATAACAGGGTACGCACCGAGCATGCACCGCCAACGGATTGAGTAAAATGATGATGCCCTTTCCCCTTAGCTTACGACCCTTAACTGTTTATCCTGCCTACAAATCGTTTACGTACGCAACAAGATCTAATCCCACGACATTTCAGGATCTCACGTTCGTGGCCTATCTACTCAAAAGTTCAGTTTCTCATAAAATAATAGGATTCGCGAATTTTTATCAAACACATACTTGCAAAATATATAGATGATAAAATGAGATTCTTGCGAGTAAAAATTATAAACGTGTGGAATTATTAATTACGAAAATGTTTATATTAAATTTTCAGAAGAATTCAATCGATAGCAATATTTATCGTTTTCAGACAAATAAAGAAATTAGTTTGTATTGATTAAGTGGATTGTATGCATATCACAAATTAAGTTATAAAATTGAAAGAAAAAAAAGAAAATATTTATATTTTGTGATATTTTCGGAAAGATAATCGGAAAAATAATTAAAACATCTGTTCATCGCTGACTTAGAATTGAGGAATTGTAAAGATTTTTATGACGCATTTATAGTGCAGCAAACTCCGGCAAAGAGATCCGTCTGTCAAAAGACAGGTAAATTCACAGATTTACGCTGTCATAGCCAACACCTACCTTTCTATTCTCGTGCTAATGCAGCTCCATAACGAATCGACCATCGATGGAGAATGCACTTGCACAAGATTCCCAGAGGAGTCTCGCAATTGTTCGCGAATGTCGCATCCACATGCGGCACGCCGACATTTCTCATCAATGCAGCAAATTAATCAAAGGGCGAGCGAGCAGCGCACGATGATGCACCAGGTGTAAACAACGATGCGATTTATAAGGTGAGCGGACCCGGCGAAATGTCAAGGCGTGAAAGAGAAAGAGAAAGAGTTTTGCAACACGCGACGCAATGCGAGATTATTTTGTTTCATTGTATGGTCCCCTGTGTACTTCGCGCATTTAACATCAAACGCGACTATTCGATTCTCGTGTGGAACTTCGAAATAAATCTCGAATTAAACAGCGAAGACTGACGTCCAAGCTGCTTGGTTTGTCTTATTTAAAAGCACGCGTGTTTCTTCACTATTAAATAAATTGCGACTTTTCCATCTTAAATATTATTATGTAGTAATTAATCGTTGCAGTTAATAAGTTTTATTAACAATTAAGATAAATTTGCATGAAATAAAGTCAGAATCGAATAGTGCAAATTAATTTCTACGTTTTCTTTTTTAGAGACTTAGTCTTTTTAAATTTAATGAATGTTATAAAAAAATAATCCTATGAGAAGCGAAGGATAATTTTGGATATCAGTAACTGTACTTGTAGGAGAAACGCAGTCAACTGCCTCCGTGGCGCAATCGGCTAGCGCGTTCGGCTGTTAACCGAAAGGTTGGTGGTTCGAGCCCACCCGGGGGCGTTTTTTTTTGCAATTGCTGAATACTAACGTGATGATCATATTTGTATAGTTAAAGTTGGCGTTATAAAATTCCAGATATGTATATCTAAGTATCAATACAAACTAATTTTATGATTTTATGAACTTGAACACAATAAATATAAAAGCAAAAAATAATTATGTCGACTGTATATTTTAAAATAAATGTAATAAAAAATAATTATTACTAAATTAAATAATTATTAATGTAATTTTTAGTAAAACGAGAAAAAAAAATTGGCTTTTGACCCCGACGTGATTTGAACACGCAACCTTCTGATCTGGAGTCAGACGCGCTACCGTTGCGCCACGGAGTCCTGTGATGATGTGCGCTTCTAATACAATGTTACTCTAGTGCATACTCTTAGTAAAGTATCATAATGAAAATGTCGAGTTACAGTCATATAGCAAAATATATAATTTATACTTAAAATTTATTTCATACCTCATTTGTAAGTAAAAAACAGGCTAAGACACCCAGTGACCACCAATCGATCTCTTGTCCATAATATTCTTTTCTTAAGATTTCAGGTGCTGAAAAGATAATTTGCATAAAAATATAATGGATATAAATATACAATATTTAAAATTATTAATCTTTTTTTTTTAACAAATTGCATGTAAGAAAACTCGCGAGTATACTTTTATATCTTTAATCTGAAATTTTCTTACCCATATAGAGGGGTGTCCCACATAATGTATTTGTACGTTCTGTGCGTTGCAACCATTTGGCAAAACCAAAATCAATTATCACAGCATGGCCATCTTCATCAAGCAAAACGTTTGTTGTTTTCAGATCTCTGTGTACTATGCCAGCATTGTGTAGAAAATCTATACATGATATATACATGTTTTTAAATATATAGATGTTAATAATGCAGTAGCAATAATGTGTCATTGAAATTATTCTTACCTATAGCTAAAGCAATTTCAGCTACATATATCCTAACTACTTCTTCGGGTAAACAACCAAACTCCTCGACTAGTGAAAGTAATTCTCCCCCAGAAATGTAATCCATCACTGTAACATTATTTATTTTTGTCAATTTATCTTAGTTTGTACTTAAATAATTATGTTAAAACTTCAATGCTAGTAATAGAAATATGTACGTACATATATACAAAGTTTTTCTGCTTTGCCATCTGTGGATAGAATTCACTATGAAAGGATGATGTCCAATCATTCTTTGTATCGCTACCTAAGTATAAAATATCAAATTTCTCAAATGGCATATTTATCAAAGTAATTCCTATTTTAGACATGTATACGTACCTCTTCTTTGGCTTGCTTGACACAATTTTCTGCTATTATCTTGGCTTTGCTAATGACTTTCAGTGCAAAGACTTGACCAGTCTCTTGCTTCTGTACTTTATATACTTTTCCATAAGTGCCTTTGGCTATTATATCTAAGAAAGTGTATCCTGTCTTCATGGGTATCTCTTTAATTGAGAATTCTGGGAGGAAGATTGACTGAAAGCGTGGAACTGGCCATACTGTTTTGGAAGATGCATAAATATCATGTAGATTGCCATTGGTCCAACTGAAAATAACAAGTACAAATTTAGTTTGATTACTCAGCCATAATATTTAAGATAAAAATCTATTATTAAAGATGAATTATTATCTAACATATTAAATATATTCACCTTCTGTGAGAAGCACGAGATAATGATCTTTGTTCCCCATTAGAAGCCTGTGTTGTTGTGACGCAGCTTCCGCTAAGTAAATTGCTAAGGCTATACTGTAAATTAATAATATCATTATCGTTAGCACATGAGACACGTATATTTAACTATAATATAGTGCGTATATGTATATATATTTAACTATAATATATAGCAAAAGAAATATATATATGATAGAGAAAATACATTTTTAATGACATATAAATAATTTTGTTACAGGTTAGGAATATATATTTGGAGAAACACACCTGACTATCATACTGCTGATAATTATGATAGTTTTCCTTGGCGTTAGAATTGCCCATCCAGTGCTCCAAATGATCGATTCTCTCAAACGAACGGGTGACAATTCGAAAACAGCGCTTTTAGAAACGTCATTTTGCTGTCAAATTATTTGAAGTTCAAATATCGGATATATCGCTAATTCATTTGTATACATGTTACATTCTCGTCATTAACATGCAATGATGCATACAAAATTGCAACAATCGCTGTCGCGAGTTTATTTTAATGATTAAAATTAACAATTATAAGTTTCGGAAAATTAAATTACTATATTAAAATTATTCGATAGATAAATAGCAAATAAAAAATTGTAAATTTCTTACAATGATCGTAAATAAACAAAACACCATTTTATGATGAATAATTACACATCATGGAAGGATTTCGCACGCAAAGATACGCGGATTGCTCGCAATTTTTGCAAAATCGACAGAGACGTATATGACAAAATTATAAAATAAACATACGTTACCTTAGATAAGAATTCACGGGACGCACTTAGAAGTCTTGTTAAGGGTATGTCTTATTGCGAAGAAAAAAAACAGCGTACGTATCTCACGAGCAATAAGTGCGCGCCATTTGAATTTATACAAGGACGTCGAAATTCAAACAGTAGATGACGTCGCGTGAAATATGATTGGCTGTCCGATATCGCACCGACAGCGCCATCTCCCGAACGGGAAAATAAATTGCCGAGTGTCGAGCGGGTAACCCTCCGTCGATCCCTGATCGATCGGTAGGATTCCGTATGTTATCGTACTCGCGCGATGCCGTGACATCAGCGTGTTCGCGACCACCATCCGTCCACGTGACACTAGCTGCTGCTGCTGCTGCTCCGATTCGTGCGTGTGGAGTGTGTGGTGCGGGACCAACCGAACGATTGATCCCGCGCGGGTGTCAAAAAATTGTTGGTCTCCATAGGCACGATTTTGTATGCCATCCGCGATCGCGACAGTCCTCAGTCCGAGAGATACGTGCATGTTAGTCCGCGTTTGGCGCGCGATCTAACTATGATCAAATTATTCTCGTTGAAGCAGGCGAAAAAAGATGGCGAGTCACCCAAGGCTGGCACCCAGAAGAAGGCGTCCGCGGCGCAGCTGAGAATCACAAAAGGTTCGGGATTGTTTAGCGACGCGTCCACGCCGCTACGTCTCTCATCTCTGGCGTTCCTTTTTCAGACATAAACGAACTCAATCTTCCAAAAACATGCGGTACGGAATTTCCGGATCCCGATGATCTGTTAAGCTTTAAGTTAATCATCTGTCCGGATGAAGTGAGTACACGTGTATTGTCCGGAGCGTTTCGGAGATTCCTTACGATATTGGATCGAATACTGACTCTTGCCTTCTCAAAACTATAAATGATTCATTTGTGACACCAACAATTGAATTGACAATTCTTGTCAAGATTGATGGTGATTCTCCTTAATCAATGATATGTCTCAATCAATTGATTGTTTCAGGGGTTTTATAGAGGTGGTAGATTTGTGTTTAGTTTCAAAGTCGGACCCAATTATCCGCACGAACCACCAAAAGTGAAATGCGAAACTCAAGTTTATCATCCTAATATTGACCTGGATGGTAATGTGTGCCTCAATATTTTGAGAGAGGATTGGAAGCCTGTACTCACGATCAATTCCATTGTCTATGGTCTCCAGTATCTTTTCCTAGTATGTTTTTTTCCATTAATATATCTTGCAAATTGCAATATACTTTATATATGCGAAGTATATCTCTATTATTTATATGTCATATTAAAACTTATATTACACATACACATACATATACAAATACAATGTAAATTTATAAGTTTCTTTTAAAATATAAAGATATAATTTCTTATTTTTAGCATGATCTCATGTATCCATATTTTTATATATATATAGTTATATTTATATATATATATATATATATGTATAGTTATATCTTGAAAGAAACTTTACACATAAAATTCATACATACACACACATGTGTGTGTGTGAGTTTTTTTTAAGATCATATGTTATAATAATATAATCTTTTATTTTTAGTATGATAATATTTTTAATATCTTTAATTGTTGTTAATTACTTTACATTAATTATTTTACATTCAAATTGATAAATAAATGTAATAACAGGAACCAAATCCTGAGGATCCATTAAATAAAGATGCTGCTGAGGTTCTACAGAACAATAGAAGGGCATTTGAACAAAATGTAGCAAAAGCAATGCGGGGTGGTTATGTAGGATCATATTATTTCGAACGATGTCTCAAGTGATACAGTGCCTCGCCATCAATGCTGTACATGCTTCACCAAGGACTCCCTGTAGGTGAAAAAATCCTAAAATATGGAATGGATGCAGAACTACACGGTGTCCTCATTGTCATTTGTGTGACAACATTAACATATTTACTTTCCTTATGTCTTGCCAGGCCTATATACATTTAATCGGACGAATACTTTCTGTTAATAAACCTAAAGTGAAACGGATGCATCATTCATTTTGCTTTCAATAATTATCAAAATGTTTATCGGCCATGGCATTATTTTAGTGAATTTGAAGTGCAGTGTTGAAGGGATTGTAAAAATATAGTTTGACATTTGGCAGATAATAGATGATAGATGTTACAATGCAAAATATTTAATTGTATTAGATACACACAGTAATTCTGAAGCTCCAAAATTCGGAATTTTCCAGATCCTAAATTTTTAACTCCATTTTGTGTTTTTATAGGTATCTTAATTTATAAAAAATATTTATTTTCCGAATATATATAGCTTCTATTTTCATTATAGCTTTTTTTTCACTGCAGCATCTATCAAAATCTGCTCCTCATTTAAATATATGTACAAGTAATTTAACTTATGTATTGACTGAGAGTGGAATATAAGGCTGTTACGGAACTGGAAATGTTTTGTTTGGATTTCCACAAGCAGTATATTTTATTATCCAAAAAAAAAATTGGATTGAATCTTTTTCTTACATAAAAATGAGGATCAATGTTTTTATTAAAACAAATTTGAATTTATTTCACACAAAGAGAGGAAGATTGATTTTCTTTGCCCTATATATAAGTACAAATTTTATAGCAATTGCTAACATTTATGAGATACAATACAATTATGAAATTTTTTATGCTACAAAATTTATTTTATTATTATACTTTATCATTACTAGAAACATTGGAAAGTGTATTTTGAATGTCACGCTTGTACAGTCTATGTAAAATAATTGAGCATATCTCAATGTAATTTTAAAAAATTGTGATACATGCAAGAATCACAGAAACAACAAAGTGTGTTAAAATTGCTACCAATTCTTCTCTTTCTCCTGTCTGTTGTATTGATGTATAAATCAAAATATTTAGCTAATATCATATATATCCTTCTAATGAATCTATTATACATTTTTTGGAGTTCACAATAGTAACTAATTGCTGAAAGTCAGAAGAATAGATTACTATAGGACAGAAGAGCTATATTTATACAAAAAATTCTTTTTACATATATCGAAATTAATAGTAGATTTGCTATCTTTTTTCAAAATTTTTTATTTTGAAAAAAATCAATGATTTACAATTGTGAATTCCAAATTATTGCACGCGATTGCGTATATTTTATTGTTTACTAAATATATTTGGATTAAATAAATGTAAAAGAGAAAGCTAAATGCTTAAATTCACAAATATATTGTAAACTCCAGAAATAAAGGTTTTGGATAAATAAATAAATGACAAATATACAATATCAATATACATACATACATACACACACATATATATATGTATGTATGCATGTATATATATATATATATATATATATATATATATATATATATATATATAGAAACTACATCTTCAGTTTAATAGCGAAGTTTCTACAAACTTCCGTGTATTAAAGCATCAGTATATCAGTTGTATCTTACCTCTTATCGATTTATACAATATGAAGACTTAAGCGTATATGTGATTTTGTCGTAAAATTCATTGCTGCTACATGATTATTTATAATAATCATTATATAAAAATTGCGAGAGAATGTGTGCAGTAAATATTCATTACAAAGAAGATGCGATTCATATCCTATAAAGAGCAAAGGAACATTTTTTTCGTCTTCTCTATCAGTTATTATTAATTTATTATACTTTAGTACACAGTATACTTATAGAACTTATAAACTAGAGAAGTGTCCTGGCCTCACTCCGACCTACAGCTTACTCTGCTGTATTCTTTAATTTAGGTCCCGTCTGCATTAAACATCTCAAGGCACTTTTTTAAATATTCTTTGAGAAAAATTGACTTAATCAATTAACTTTTTCTCATTACATGCACAAAGATTTTAATCAATAATAACAAATAATAGTTCAATCACAATATGTAGAGTGATGGCATCTTTATTGAGCGCGTCGTATCATTCATAAAGTAAATACGATAAGATTAGAAATTGGTTACACTTTATATATATTTCTAGATATAAACGCTGCAAGAAATCAATAATAGCTGTAATCCAAGTAAAATTAAAAGCAGAGTACTGCAAAATAAAATTGGTAAAGATACAAGGAATGCACAATTTAAGTATTATTGTTAGAAAAATGATTCTTTTTAATATATCTTGTGTATATCTACAGAACCTTTTTATTTATAATTTAAACATCTCTTAGTAAACAATTCAATTTTACTGCATAATATATAATCAGCCATGTAACTTTCTGATATTTACAATTTAAAATCATCTTTTGTTACATAAAATATTTCCAGCCTTTTAAAATTTAAAAAACAGAGACACATGCACTTTATGTATAGTATAAATATTTTAAAAATATTGAGTATTATAAACATACATTTTTCTCTATTTTTTATCCTATTTTATATTGTTAAATTTGAACACTAATATTTATTATGAACAAATAAAATCTAATCATGTACAGCAATTCTATGCTTGGAGCATATTAAGAGATTGTAAAGTTAGTTTGTTTTGATTTTCAATAAGAATATTTTCTTATTGAATCCTATATATTAAATTCTTTATAAAATTGCAGCTAAAATTTTATTGAAGTTATTAAATAACGATAATTCTCTATATGTTTTATATATATATGCGATTTTTTGAACATACTGATTATTAACATAATCTACTACATATTCTTGTTATATCTTTGCATGCACCCTGTATATAGGATCTTTATATAGGACCAAGAAATCAGAAAAAAAATTTATATTACATGTAATTAAAATTATTGCACATTTCTTGCAGTTTTATGTGTGAAACAGCTAAGATCACATATTCGGCAAAGAAAATAAAAGTCTGATATATATATATATATATATATATATATATATATATATATATATAATATTATTAAATATTATATAAATATATATTAAATACATATATATATATATATATATATATATATATATATATATATATATATATAAGTATAAATATATATCATGTACATATATCATGTATATTTATATATGAATATATAAATGTATACAGATTATGTATTTAATATATATTTATATAATATTTAATAATATTTATAAATGTGTATATTTTTTTCTCAACAAAATGTTGATGAAAAACATGTAGTTTCACTAATCCAATAATATTTTAGTAAAAAATTTGAAAATATAGATCATGACTTGTACTCTGAAGCAATATGTAATTGATGCATGTATTTTCTTGCATCCTGATATAAAAAGCACTTGTGCAGTAATCATTTCATTAACCACAGCACAGAACACCTCTTCTTTGTACGCCTTTATCATTTTGGGCTCTGATATTTATAGTTTATTTCTGGTTGGAGTTTGTTTTATATAATTACAATACACACTTCATGTGAAAAAAAAGCTATATTTTTAAATTTATTTATGTTCTCTTAATCCCTTTTAAATGGTGTACTGTAATTATATTCCATAAGATCTATGATTGCAAAGACTTTGTTACATAGTTATAGAATCTATTTAAATTGTTTTTGCTAAGCCAGACAGCTAAGAGCCAATTTGATGCAGCACCATCTTTCAGGATATATCAGATAAAATATGTGATGTAAAATTATCTTTTCCAAAATAAAGTAAGCTGTGCTGGGATTTACATAAAGTAATAGCTGTGCACAGAATGTGTGGCTATATATATATATATAATAAAATGTACATTTAAACAAAAACTTGAAAAAACAGTATTTATTTAAAAATCTAAATTACTTTTATCTATATTTTGCTGATAGGTAACATAATTTTGAGATTATTTTTTTTAATCTTGACAATTTACACTTTCTTTTTTGCTGTAGAATAGTAATTCGCAAGTAGATCTAAAAATGTATTGCATAACATTTTACTGAATTAATTAATCATTTATAATATCAAATATAGTTTATACACATACCCAAAGTTTTTTGATATATTTATACCAACAATTTTTAACACAATATCTATATAATTATATAACCTAGGCGATTTTGTTTTTCTAAAACAATTTTAGACTAAGACATGCGATTTGAAGCTATTAAATATACATTTTATATACGAAGAGTATGTATCTAGCAAGCCATGCTAGAATCTTTTGCAACTCAAAAATTTACTTCAAAATAAAATATATATAATAATTTAATATTATGAATATGTTGATTATTATGAGTAATAATTTATGAAACAATAATTACATCAAGAATTTTCAAGAAAATATAGCTTGCTGGATATAATACTTCGATTGAGTCAAATCATATGAGTAAAATTTATAGTATAATTTGTATAAAAGAGAATGTACATACATATTTTTCTTTTGTATGACCATAACATTTCTTCTGTCTTATAACCACTACAAGGCAAATTTGCTGTCTCGACTAATGAAACAACAGTATGCACAAGACTGATCTCATGGAGATAAAGTGTTAATGTCATTGTATTAAAGTAAGACTTTGTTGAATTGCTTTAGTAATGTACAATTAGTTTACACAAAAATAGGAAATATGAAATGCGTAATGTTTTAGAAATAATCATATAGTAATGATTGCTACAAATGGCTGTTCCAGATTTTGTATAATTTGTTTACTTACTTAATCTAAAATTCAAATGTGATTACAAGTCTTTATCGACTTAAAGGTGTTCCACCAAAATTAAATGAGGTGGGCACAGTCTGTGAGTGAAAGGCATAACCTAAAAAATTTAAAAAAACATTTTTCATGAATTTAAATAAATAAAAAAATATACAGAGAAATAACATTCACTATAATTTTTATTTATGTAGCAAGCAATTATCTTTCTCAATTATAATTATTAAATAAATTATTGAAAATAGAAATAAATTTACCTCCGCTCTGTTCGATTCTTTTACTCTCTAAAGCTGCTTTACGCTGATCTGCCAACAGGATAATTTCTTGTAGAGCCTTTTCTTGTTCAGGACTTAAGAGACTCGTTAACGCTCTGTACCAGGTCATGTCGGTTCTTTCAATATCTAATTCAGAATTTTAAAAAATATATAAAAAAAGATTATAGTTGATATTTTTTATATAAAATTAATTTTATAAAAATTATTCTACAAATATTTACTTTGTATAACTTCTTTGAAAACTACATATTCATCTTGATTGGAATCGTCAGAATCTAGGGGCGTAATGTAGCTTTCGAGAGCGGTTTCTTCGTTGCCGTCATATTCTGAATCATCATCATCAACATCGGATCTGTGATCACCATGACCATCTTGTATAGTTGCATTAACATTAAAACCATGTTGAGTGGACGCTCGCGTTATTTTGTCCTGTAGTTTCTCGAGATATTCTTGATTAGCATCGTCTATTTCATCCTCATCAGAAGACAAAACTTCTGAAAATTATCGAATTAGTCAATTTAGTTAGCTTTTTTTATATTATAATAAATTAGTAGATATTTAATCGTAAATTAGTAGTATCAGAAATTAAAAATTATATATAGATACTTAATATATATTAAACAAATTCTCTCTCTCTGTCTCCCCTACCTTCATCAATATCGCTTTCTTCTTCATCATTCTCGTCATCGTCTTCATCTGCGACTTTAGCAGCATATGCTCTCTTCAGACCCTCGAATAATAGGATTAAGGATGGTATTATTTGTGTCGCGCATTCGTTCACAGCGGCTGGTCGCGCAGGACCCATGCTGATTAAGGTACACAATCCAAGAACGCACAATTTACGATCGTGTAAACTGTAAGGAAATATGACACATCTCATTCTTCCAAGCTGTAGAAGTAAATCTAAATCTAAAATTTTATATATCTTATAATCTTTTTTTTTTAAATTTTATGCGTTCTAAAAAATATATACCCCAAGAAACAATCTGTATCATTGATCCATTGTTTGATAAAACGCGAAGCGAGTGGTTCTGCCGATTGATCAAAGTTTCCTTGCAATCTGTCCATTGTTTGCAGACACAGTGCAGGATTGTAATATAAAGCAGCGATAACTACTTGAAGACACATCGTTCGCAGTTCTGAGGTTTTAACTTCGCGCATTAGACGCTCTAACACTAATTGTACGAGTGATGGTATACACTAAAATTGAGTCAATTATTCATATCACATTTCATAAATTAATAATTACGTTTATTTGCATGTAATTTCTAGTTTTTGACATTGTAACATTACCTGATCTATATGTCCTTTACATTGCAAAATTATGACTTCTAGCAGTTTGGCAGCATGACATTCAGGATCTTCACCACCTTCACTAGTCAAAACCTATGATATAGACAATAATGTCATATTTAGAAAGTAATTGTATTGACTTGGATTTTTTTATAGAGAAAATCCTTTTGAAGTACATACAGCTTTACACATATTGAACATAGCCAAAATATGATTTTCATTCGATAAAAACGCTTGAGTATCGACAGTAATGTAATTATGCAGCGCAGGCATCATATCAGTGAAATAATCGAAACCATCCTTTTGGAAAAGCTGATACATGAGCTCCAGAACTTTCCACATGTCTTCAGATATACTTTTGCCCGTCAAGTCGTAAACAAGCGATAACGCTTCTTCGTAAAATTCTAACAATGGGAAAACAAAAATATTATTAAAATATTAAGAAACTGTGACTATTTTTTCTCTCTATTAAAAAAATAAAATTTATCTATATATAGTATAATAATGAACGTTATCTATATTAAAAGTCAAAAATAAAATCAAATAATTCCATTGCAAAAAACTTAATTAAAGTTTAACACTAATTGAAGACGAATAAACCGAAATATTTCAAAATATCATCAAACAAATATCAATGTTATTTTTTAATCGCAATATCAATTTTAAATATTAATAAAAATTTTAATATACGAAAAAAAAAACATACCCATTACACTTTGTCCAAAGATATGAGCTACTACTTGGAGAACAATTGGTTCGAGTTGTGACATAATTTGAGGATGCTCTTCCATTACTGTTAAAACTGTTTCTATTGTATTCAAGAGGCCCATTGCTGTTATCGCCTTCTCGTCACTACCTTCATCTGTTTCGAGCACTTGGCTAAATGTAGCAGCCTGAAAAAAAAGATGTAACATGATATTCTACTTTATACATTCTTTAACAAGATTATACATTATCAAGTTTTTTACCAAGTGTTGACAAATTTCTACAGCGATTGGCATTAGTTGTTCAGTATATGTACAGACAATCTTTTGCATAACACTTGTCAAATCATCATTTTCCGTTTGCCTTATAATAGTCAATAATTCGAGCGTAATTTGTTTTATTAACGGTTCGATATACTTTTGAGCCTTAGTCTGCGCCGCAAGCATCATTTGAAGTGCTATGGCTGCTTCAACTTTAACAGGCAAATCTTGATCATTAAGGAGAGCATTTGTAATCAGTCTAATTGCCTCGACTAAAATTTGTTCTGATTTAAATCTAATTTCTGAAAAATAATGCATCACCCAACAAGCCTGAAAATATAATTAATACAATTGTCACTATCATATCGCGTTTGTATTACATAATAGTGATAATTTTACATTTATCATTTTACTTACTCTTGCTCGCATATGGCCATGAGGACTATTAAATTCGGGAAATACATATTGCAATAACATCTTATCCATTTGTTCTTTATAAATTTTCTTCTTCAATAAAACATCAGCCAAACTTCCAATCTATATAAAATTTCATATATTACATTAATATATATATATATATATATATATATATATATATATATATATATATATATATAACAAAAATTGTATAGAGTATCCATAAAAAATCTAAGGAACACAAATATTTTTCTATAAACATACCATATGTAATGCACCATCTTTTTGTCTTGGATCTGCATTTGGACTAGTTAAAACTTCTAGACAAAATTGCATGGTTTTTTGAAGCATATCTTTTCGTTTTCTACATGCTGAATGCAATAAAGTTTGTGCTGCTGTTACGGGCGAAACAAAATCCTCGAAAATATCTGAAAGCAAACTAATAAATATGCAAAGTTCTCTAAAATGGTTAAATTAAATGCTGTTTAACTCGATTTTACCGAATTTTACTCTGATGTATTCATAAGGATCAGTGTTCCACAGTTCCTCATCGGCGGCGGAATATGAGAGGATAGGGAATAAAACATCACGTATAATTTCAAACATATGAGGCTTCAAAAATTTCCAAGAGAATGCGTGACTCACGCTGAAATTTCAAAAGATTGTTATTATCACGTTAATCCTCCATGGCAAAACGTAACCGTTTATCAATTCTTACCCCTGATTAATATAATTAATTGATTGCTGTACTACTCTAGGAGAGACATAGATTTTCCTACGATACTGATCCAAGATTTTTAAAAGAACTTCGAGAATACCAGCACTGAATGTTTGTAAATACCATTCAGCAAATTCTTGATATTCTTTGGTGACATTTCCTGGACTACCATATCTATAATTAGAATGTAATATCAGAATATAAACGTTTCTTCTTATTTTTAACATTTGAACTTCATTATATAATGAACTTATATAATTACCTTTCAAACATTCTATGTAAAATATGTAACGCCCATTTTTTACATTTCCACCAAGGCAGTTCCGCGCGTTCGTCATCATCAAGATCTGCATTATTGATCTCTGGTGGTACTGGTCTGTCAGCTATTTGTCTTACTACATCCATCCATTGTGAAAATACTTCTCTTGAAATAAGGTCAAGGGGAAGTGTGTACTGCAGAGAGAATAAAACACACATGTCATCAAAAATTTCAAAATATTCTAACAAATATTTTTTCTTATATCTTGATATTTCCTACATACCTGGGTGAGAGCGAAGAAAATTTTTAGTATCTGTTTCTGAAGTAGGACAGATTGTTCGGATGAATCAGGCAATAAGCGTAATATCAATTGATAGATCATAGGGAATAACAAGTTCATTGCTTCATTTAATGGTCCCCTCTCTTCTGCTTTCTTGTACCTAGTTATCAAAGTAGGGGACATATAAAACATATACTGCATGGGACATATGTACTATATATTAAAACATTGAAAGTTTACAGTTAAATATACATACTCAAAATTTTTAACAAGCTGATACAGTGCAAGGAGAACACCAGGCCAACACGAAGCATCTGGATTTTGAAGGTATATCGTAATTTTGTCCACTATTTGTGTCCATCTCCCAGGAAAGTCATATTTAACTATATTACTGATGCATACCGCTAATTGTACTCTAAATATATAATGCAGGACAAAATATATATTATTACAATTACAATATGTATATATATTCTTAGTTAATGATGTAAATGGAACATAATAACTTGCCTAATTATTTCTGGAGCATGTACCACTGCATCTACTATGGCATCGCGTATCATTGCACGATCTTGTTCATGAATGCTAAATTCTATGGGTCCACTATCGGCCTCTTTATCAGCCCAATTTGAAGTAATTAAATTTTTTAAGTAAATTACACCTATAAGATAAGAAAATATCGTGTATATAATTTAAGTTTTATTTTCAATATTGTACATAGCGCAAAAAAATTACAAATTGTTATTTACCAGCCTGTCTAACGGGTACATCAACTTCATTTGACATTACTACCTGTAGCAGCGTTGGAGCGAAACCAATGATTTTGTGAATCTGAAAAATTCAATACCATTATATCCACTCATATGCTGCATGATTAAAATATTATTGCTACAACATTCTACAGGCTTGTAACAAATTTCAGAATATATAAGTATATGTACAGCATATATGTTTAAATACTAAATATATAAAAATAACATACATACAGTGACATACATGATATGAATGAGGAAATTACAAGCTATCGAAAAATTTCGTTCGATGATGTAGTGGATTAGTACGCAATTCAATACACGTTCGCGAGTACAAGTATAATTGCGGGAACTTTATTTTATTATTTTCTTGCTCCGAAAGATAAAATGTCCCTGAGATTATCCTTTTGGACGCGAGCACATCGTACAAAAGAGATTAACGAACAAAAATACGGGTCTCAGTATCACTCGACGAAACCGAGCGAATCCATCTCAAACGCGAATACTCCGAAAATGAAACAAGCATGAATCATCTTCCTCGCGGTTTCTCCAATTTCTTTCATCGATGGCCAAACTTCGAATCGATAAGAATTGGCGTCTGTAAAAAAGAAAAAAAAAACAGAAAAGAGAATCCGGGAATGATTTTAGCGGCGAAAGATACATCCTCGACGAGGATGTATCTTCTCATCTATTACGTGCATGAGATATCCTGGTACGAGGATAAAGCGCGAGCCACATGTTCCCTCAAGGAGCCCCGAGACCTTCCTCCCCCTCCACCCGCTCTCGCCACCCTGTCGCGAATCGAGGAGCACGTTTTCGCTCGTGATCACGGTCCTCCCGTGATTTTCACGCATACCTGATTAAGCTGTCCCTCCGCCTCCTTTTGCTGCGCGGGGTCGATCGTCGCCCGCAGCAGCTCCGTGAGCTTTCGCGCATCCATCGCTCCGGGCCGCCTCAGCTCTCACCGTATTAATTAGACGCTTGAATTTTTGCGACCGATACCTCGTATTTGACCCGGCGCATTCACCTCAATGCTGCTCCTTGCCTGCCCGTGCGATCACGTGACAACATGGCGGCACAGATCAGCTTTGAATGGTCGCATCCGGTCGGAGAGCAGAGCGTGTCAGATGCCATCTACGATCATGTGTCGAATATTACATGGGTGCATCCAGAAGCCCAACCGCTCACTGAGCGGTTAAGTAGCAATTGAATGTGATTGGTTTCTATCTTCGAATTCACCAATCACATTCGAGTGCTACTTAGCCGCTCAGTGAGCGGTTGTGCTTCTGGATGCACCCAATTGGCCGCATTCAGCGGACTCAACCGCTAAGTAACAATCGAACGTGATTGGTTTCTAGTTTCAGTTCCGGCCAATCAGCGTCCAATTACATCGGAAAATCTAGTAATGGCTGCGTTCAGCAGAAAAAGCTGCTTTGCAACTGTTGTAAAATTCGTGAGCCTGATTGGTGTATGCTCTTAATTTTGACTGAATCTAAGAGCATACACCAATCAGATTCACGAATTTTACAACAGTTGCAAAGCAGCTTTTCCTGCTGAACGCAGCCAATGTTGAGTCCGCTGAATGCGGCCATTGAAAATGAACTCGGATAAATTATCCTCAATTGCATTGAAGACCGAGATTGAAGATTGAAATTTGACCAATCGAAACAGAGAAAATTTTAGCTGCATTAAATGGTCAAATTTTATTGGTCAAATTTTCACTCCAACCTTCAATGCGTAGTAGCAGGAAAAGCTATGGAAAGCACTGCTGGTCAATCGTAAACTACGGATTCCTAATTATCCTATTACGGCCAAAATTACAGGAAAAATTTCAATAAAATTATGGTATTCATAATCAACAGCATCGTCCACTGCGGGCTAAAAAGTGATATTTTTGAAAAAAAAAATGAAAATTGAAAAAAAAAAGAAAATATATAACTAAAAGCAGTAAACTCTTATAATAGTAAACCTAAAGTATAATAATAAACAATTACAATATGAGAATAATTTATGGCATGCTGTATATACATTTTTCACATTTATATACGCGTTTATATATAAATGTAAAAATATGTATGAAGAATAAAAATGAAAAAAGGGAAACGCGAGGATTTCCGTAATCATGAGAACCCGCCCAGCGTCGTGCTGCCGCACAGCAATGCATCGACAAACTAAATAATCGACGTCAAAAGCTGTCAAATATGGCGAGAGGCAGCGAGAGAGAGAAAGAGAGAGCGGATAATTGACATGTAAAAATGTGAATAGGCCTGACCGCACTGCGATCTGCGTTTCGAGAGGGTGGCTGGACCGACACGTTCGCGGTGTCTCGCGCGAACGACGAGATACGCGGACGACGATCGCGATGTCAGAGGGCTCGCCGGCGGCGCCTTCCGAGTGCCGGAAGTGAAGTGTGCGCGAGGGTGGCGGCGAGCAGGAGAGCAACGGATCTGGTCGCCCCGTACGCAGCCGGGGTCGGCGAGGAGTACAGGCGAGGGGCATGGTACAATAAAACACGGCGGGCGATAGACTATGGGGGCCCAGCAGACCAAGGAGAGGGTGATCCCCGCTGGGTCCACCGTGCGACAAACGCGCAAACAGCAAACCAGGAACCTGAAGGATACGCGCATCATAGGCTCTAACATATTCACCGAGCACAGCGGTGAGAACACGCATTTTAACAATTAGCTGATCTGCTCCACTATGGGGACACGCTTATTTCTGTCACGCAGACTTTAACAGAGTAGGATTTGTCCATCGAATGATTTTTTTTATACATCGCTATATAGTTTGCGTTAAATCATAGTTTTACAGTTCACGGAATACATTCCTGTATGTGAGATATGTTTCCCTAATTTGGTATAATATTGTAATATCTGTAGATTAAAATTGATGATAAGAAAGTAATCAAAAAGAATTTAGTTTTATAAAAACTTCTTGACATACATATGCATTAATGTTTACATTGGTAAATGTTTCTTAATTAATATGGACATTAGAGATTGAATACAAATTTTACAATGAATAAGCATTTATCTGTAGAATGAATTAAAAATTTTTTAAATGTCCCAAACAAAATTCCATTGATTTATCATTCTCATGATGTACATTGAATATTTTAAATATAGTTCTGGTATTTTCAAATATTTTATTATTAGATAAGAATTATATTTTGATTGCCAATGTCAGATATTTTTGTTTAAGGCATATATTGAAAGTTATAAAGAAAAATTTTATTATTTTTTGCAGAGGCACTTTTACAAAGTAGACCGCTGCCTCATATTCCAGCATTGCCAGAAGGTGATCCCCCAAGTGGTTCTAGTGTTCAATCAATTTCACAGCAAGCAAATGTTCAACAACACACCAGTGTGTCTGCTAGTGGACTTCTTGAAGCAGCAAATAGGTCAGTTCACTATTCAAAGTCTGAAGCAACATATGTCTATTTATATAGCAACTTATATAATTACAGTTTTATATAGTTTTGCAATTTTGGTGTAGAAAGAGACCTTAAATTTTTTAAATATAACATCAAGAATGCATTAAAATCATCATGTATGAGTTATTCTTTAATATTATCATTTTTTCCATATATAAGATCTAGACTTTTAAACATAAAGATGGTAGATACATTGATTTAATACATATCAATAAAAAAATTATCTTTAATCCAAAAAAATTTAATCCTAAAGATAATATTTTTAATCATTTCATGCAGATGGACTAGCAAAGAAAATCTGTTGGCACAGGAGGAGGACGATCCTCAATTATTCGTCGCTTTGTATGATTTTCAAGCTGGTGGAGAGAATCAACTTAGTCTGAAAAAGGGTGATTTGTATTTCTTATTAAATATTATAAATCCCATATTTTATAAAATGCATAAATGCTCATCTGTGCACATTGCATATCTTAAATGTTTATTCTTTAATATTTCTAAACAGGTGAACAAGTACGTATTCTAAGTTATAATAAGAGCGGAGAATGGTGTGAAGCTCATTCGAGCACTGGACAAGTAGGATGGGTACCATCGAATTATGTGACACCCGTGAATTCTTTGGAAAAACATTCTTGGTACCATGGGAGGATATCTAGGAATGCTGCAGAATATCTATTGAGTTCGGGAATAAACGGTAGTTTCCTCGTACGAGAATCGGAAAGTAGTCCCGGACAACGTAGTATTTCTTTGAGATACGAGGGTCGAGTGTATCATTATAGAATCAATGAGGATAGTGAAGGAAAGATGTTTGTCACGACAGAGAGCAAATTTAATACACTGGCTGAACTGGTACATCATCATTCGATGCTTGCCGACGGCCTCATAACGCAACTGCTGTATCCCGCGCCAAAGCATAATAAGCCTACCGTCTTCCCGTTAAGTCCGGAACCGGACGAATGGGAAATCAATCGAACGGACATAGTAATGAGACATAAATTAGGAGGCGGTCAATATGGCGATGTTTACGAAGCCGTCTGGAAGAGATACAATATGACCGTAGCGGTTAAAACACTCAAGGAAGATACAATGGCACTGAAGGATTTCTTGGAGGAGGCAGCCATCATGAAGGAGATGAAACATAGAAATTTGGTGCAATTGCTAGGAGTGTGTACGCGTGAACCACCATTCTACATCATCACGGAATTCATGAGTAAAGGAAATCTCCTTGATTATTTACGAAATGAGAGTAAACATCAGATTAATGCTGTGGTTTTGATGCATATGGCCACGCAAATTGCAAGTGGCATGAGTTATTTAGAGAGTAGAAATTTCATCCATCGTGATCTGGCAGCTAGGAATTGCCTGGTTGGCGAGAATCATCTTGTTAAAGTCGCGGATTTTGGTTTAGCCCGTCTTATGAGAGATGACACATACACTGCTCATGCTGGTGCTAAATTTCCTATAAAGTGGACTGCGCCAGAAGGTTTAGCATACAATAAATTTTCCACAAAGGTATACAAAAATTCTTTAAAAATGTAGATTATATGTATTATTATATGTATTAGATTCATGTCATACTAATTAGTGATTTTTATAGTCTGATGTGTGGGCATTCGGTATTCTTTTGTGGGAAATTGCTACTTATGGTATGTCCCCTTATCCTGGTGTCGACTTGACGGACGTTTATCATATGTTGGAGAAAGGCTATCGAATGGAGTGTCCTCCAGGCTGTCCGCCGAAAGTTTACGAATTAATGCGTCAATGTTGGCAGTGGTCAGCAGCAGATCGGCCAACTTTCAAGGAAATACACCATTCATTAGAAAATATGTTTCAAGAATCGAGTATCACTGAAGGTTAGTAAATTATTCTATCAGATAATTAATTTCATTTTATATAAAGAATTGAAATCTCATTAACCTGTACATGCACCTATTGTAGAGGTAGAGAAGCAACTTCAAGGTGGAGGGGAGATCCCATTACTATCATACAAAAAGTCACAGAGTACAGGAAGTACGGGAAATATACATGGACTTGTTCTTGTATCTGAGCAATTATCGTCTTCTGGCATAACACAAGGTAATAATTAACATTGTGATATCATTAATAACTCACTTTTTAGCATTGAAGTGTAAGAAAATATAAATTATAAATTAGTTTTTATAGTATCATGATAAAAAAACATTATTTGATTTTTTCAAATTTTACTGCTTTTTAAAAATCTTACTTTAAAAAAGGCTTTATTCTATTAAAATATACTTTTTAAAGTATCTCATTTACAAGATTATTCTAATGGACAAAATATATTTTGTGCAGAAGGAGTTGGGTCGGTTACTAAGCTGAGTACTTTTATGGGTGGCTTGTCGAGTAGAAGTAATAGTAACATGGTTCAAATGCGAAGATCGACCAATAAGAAGGGAAAACAAGCGCCGGCACCTCCTAAACGAACAAGGTATGTTTTCTTTTTACCCATAAACATAATTGAACAATTAACTTTGACATAACAAAAAGCTATATCTTCCATCACAGCCTGCTGTCATCGTGCAGTTCTTTTCGAGATTCCGCCTATCAAGAGCAAGATCAGCAAAATGTCGAAGTGAGCACTATGACGCTTGACGATGGCACAGATCTAAATGGTATTGATAAGATTTTTGAAGGTATTCCACTATATCAAACTTAAGTGTAATGATCAATGCACGAAATTGCTGCTTTTATTTAATTTTTCTTTTGTTAACTTTCAGTTGACTTTGAATTTAATTTTGATATGCATCTTCGCCTACAGTGATTTTACGGCTTCATGAATGTGGGTCATTCTCCTCGAGTCAATATGTATAATTGAATGTTTAATATATACACGCCGAATACTAATTTTCGACGATAGTACTTGGATATATTTTATTAATGCATATACTCGAACGTCTGCATCTCGTACATACTGTACATTGTAGCTGCAATTTTTCGTTTCCAGAGTTACATGAATAGGAAACAATATTTTATTTCATGTTGCGTTATAAACCTAACAAGTATCATATACATACTTATGCATGGTATTCGTCTCTGTAAAAGTACAAGTAGAATCTTTTGTTTTCTTTCGTCTTTTCTAAAATTTTTTTATCATTTTAATTTTTTCATTTAATTATATATTCTTATTCTAAAGGTTGAAATTTGACCTGTGTAACAGTACTAGTATATTTCATCGACTTTATCAACATATAAAATTTAACTCTGTTCAAGCAGTGTTATGTGAGTTTACTAAATCTCTATTCATATATATCATAATGAATCATGCCAAATACTCTAATATACATCATATTCCATTTGTCATTTTCACTAATTGTTCATTATCAACACATGTTACAACACTTAACTTTGCTGATAATAGCATCACACAATAAGTACAATTTAATGATTTGCTCTTAACTTAATGTCGAAAGGAGAATGACCCTAGGGATGAGTGGAATGACAAAGGAAAAGCAGAGATTAAGATTGATAGGCGTCGCAAGTATCTTTCTCTTTCTTTCTCTCTCTTAGCTCTCTTCGAAAGATTCCAATATTTATAACGCGTTGCGCTTATGTGCTGGAGAGATGTATTAGTTATAGATTGTATACAGTACACTTTATTAAATGGCGACTCAGGTATCACACGTGATCTCGTGACAATGGCTACACAGTCAATTACTACAGGAGGTTGCGATATGGACGACGATGGAGATGGGTCGCAAGGGACAGCAGAACATAACTTTGTTCCTCAACCGTCAACCTCGCCGGAACCAGTATCCAACTTACCGTGCAATCAGAAACAAATTAAATCTCGACCTTACACATCTAAGGAGGTACTATCTCAGAAGGTACAATCTTACGTTGAGGCCACAATATTTTAAAGCTATATAAAAATACTAAACACATAAAAACATACCTTCTTTACTCGTATACGATATCAAATGTCCCAAGTATTATAACGATAATGTTCTTACCTATGTCTGTTTGAGAATTTTTAGAATCCATTTCGATGGTAAATGCATTTAGCACTGCTTGAATAACTTGCTTGATGATGCTCGATGATGAGAAAGCAGTTCGTGATTTAGAGAAAAAAATGTCATTTCAGCTGGTACATGTGGGTGCGCTGGAGGTGCAAAATGTTAAGAGGGCGATCAATCGTTACGGCACATTGCCAAAAGGCGCTAGAATCGGAGCATACTTGGAATCTCTGCGACAAAGTGGCATGCCATCGAATCAGGAGAGTGTTTCGACCGCTACGTCTTCCTTGTCCACCGTGATCGTAGAACAGCAGCAGCAGGACATCGTCGTAGCGAGCGCCATGATCGATGCGGTCCCGCAACATCGTTCGCTCTCGCCTCGCCAGAATAATCTGCGCGGTCAGTCGCAAATGACGCGCAGCAACTCCTCGAGCGGAGTAGTAAACACTTATCAACCGCCGAATTCACCGCGCAGCCGTGCTGTTGGTATCCGAAAGACCAATGCGGAAGGAATCGGTCTGCGGACCTTCCGCGCGCCAAACAGTTCCAGCTTTCGTACCGCCAGTCCGTCGAGATCGGTCCAGCCGACTCTTGCTGATCTGGAGTTCCCGCCGCCACCGTTGGATTTGCCACCACCTCCGGACGAAATTTTTGGCGATCAGTCCGATCTACCGCCACCTGCAACTACGGCGTCGCCGTGTACCGAGAGTTCCTCTTCTCATCCAAAAATCGCGAGTTCGCCAATCAGCCTCAGAAAGTTGAAAGCGGAATGGCGGAGTAAAGATGAAATGATAAACGATCACGAGCAAGATGATAGGAATAACGACGTGAGAAACGCCGAGCCGTCAGTAAAGGAGGCTAGTTCGCGATTCGGTGTGAATCTACGACGCCGAGAGACTACTTCCTCCACTCCTGGCGACACGCATTGCAGTAGTAAGCCCGCAGACGAGAAGAAATTGATTTATAAACCGAAGGAGACGACGAGCAGCGGTGCGAAAGCGGAATCGGTAGACGTAGTCGGAATCGCGGCTCCCGAGGAAGCGCCACCTCCACCTCCGCCGCCGCCACCGCCAATCGGCAGCGCGGTAAGCGGTACTGGTACATCTTTAGACACCTTCGAATCCAAACCAGGCATGAAAGAGATGCTGGAACTTAAGCTGATCAACGAGATTAAGCAGAGCGCGGATATGAAACACGGTAGTAATAGCAGTTCTGCAAAGAAAATCGGCGGCAGCGTAAGTGGTAGCGGGCTTTCGTCGACAGCGCCACTCGATCCGGCGTCGCAGCTTCTGTCTGAGTTGTGTGCTAGTTTCAGCATGGATTCCGCCAACAAGCAACACATTGTTCCGAGCGAATACGCGATTGCAACATTAAAGAATAATGACATATCCGGAGCCGTTCAGGAGCACATTCATACGCAGAGTAGTATATTTCCTGAGAAGAGCAGCACTAACAAAGAGATCCCGATGATGACTTCACCAATCACTGAGGGCCATGTATTAAGCGCGACTAGCGTAGGCTTCAAATTGAAAAGAGTAGACAAGAGGAGTAATCCCCAGAAGGAAGAAAATCCAGATAGTCAGATAATCGACTTTAAGGCGCGATTACGGAAGGTAGACAACGTTGACAAGGAAAGAGCTGCGACGGAGGAGAAGAATAAATCATCGCGTTTCGATGACAACGCACAAGGGAGCAATGTCGTGGACTCGGCAGATTCGTCGTCTGGTGTGGATGATGCGAACGACGACAAGCGCCGCAGCACCGGCAGTATTAGTAGCCTAAAGAAATTGTGGGAGAATAAGGAAGCTTCTTGTGATAACCAACCACTTAGTCCTAAATTAAATGTGAGAGGGACGAGTAGTAAGCAGGATGATATTGCGAGCGAAGATTCGCCAGAAGATCATAGCAACGCCTCGACTAGAAGCTCAACCAGTAAGGGCGACTCGCGAGTATGGCCTCCAACGTCATCATCCTCGGAGATCGAGAAACCTATTGTGCCGGCCAAACCATTGAAGCCACTCGGACCATCCAGTAAACATTTTGGTTCCTCGATATATGCCACACCAAACTGCAACAAATCATTATCCCAGAGTATCGATGATGACAGTGGCGGTAAGCAGACTAGTGGAGGTGAATCGAAAGGGGCAAAGCACAGCGTGATAGAGATCTCGAACGTTATAGAGAACAGTATTCTGAATTTGAAAGGCAGCCCCACTATTGTCATGGCCAGTTGGCTGCAGCTGTCCGATAAAGTTGGTTTGTTGCACGGCATGTGCGTCAATCTGACGGACACGGCGATTGCACCACACGCGAGATTCCAGTTCCGCGACCTACTCACTCGACTCGAATTGCAGGCGAGGCAATTACGGGCCGCCGGCACGCGCAACATCACTGAGAACACGAGACTCTTGTGCGACGTGCAAAACACGATAAAAGACGTGATAAACACATTGCAGAGGTAAAGCTGCACACGAATCGCCGGTGGATTAAAAAATCAAAACGAGCATCTCCTCCTGCGAACATTTCTTTATGCCACTTCCCCCTTCCTGTCCTGATGTTTCCCATTGGGTCGCAGAATTATCATTCTAACTCCTCTTCTATCTTTCCTCTTTCTCTTTCTATTACTATTTTATCGGATGCGTGGGCGTATAAAGTATACATAAATTTATATAAATATATATATATCTAAGTCACACATACACTAAGGTTTTATCAAAGATTGAGATCCTTTTTTGGAAACGTAGCAATTAATTTCCGAGCGAGTATAAGAATGAACTAGTGTGAATAAGTTAATTAATAATACGATTTCGCGATCGTTAGGGGGGGAAGGGGGATTTAATCCAAAGTTGCACGAGTCGAACGATCGCCGGTATATTTCCCGATACAAGGCATGCATATACAATTTCGGACAGAATCTTGCGCGAAACAAACTCTAAGTTCGTATACATTTATAACTCCGCCTGTGTATACCATTCGCATTTTTTGGAAGATCTTTGGAAAATACACTATGATCGTGTATAACTCACAGGCCTGACAAAAAATATGGCCTTGAAGAATGAAAAAAAAAAAAGAAAAAAAAAGGAAATATACATCTTTGCATGATTAAATTTTTATGTCGAGACGTACGACGGTTTTCATATAAACGGATAAGTAAATGTGATGATTATATAATTACTGTATGAAGTAACCGGTCATACGCAAATTCTCATTGTCAGTAGAATATATAATTGGCGTATTGGCATCGGAGCAGGAGAGCGTAATGCGAATGCAAAAGTCGTCGCACGCTAATTCTATATCCTCGAGTCGCTTACGTATCGCGTAAATCGTTTCGTTTTACATGTAATTTTATACACACGTGCTTATAATTAGTAATATACATATACATATATATATATATATTATTATTACGCGAGATTTTTAGATTAGACAATATATATATATAAATACGGAACACCTAAGTCGTAAGTCATTTCATGTGTATTCTGGGACAATATATAAATGATTTTGTATTTGTATAGAGTAAGTTGGATATATAACAGCTATACACATGCGATAATCGTATGCCTACGTAAATCATACTCAAATACAACAAAAAATCGAATGTAATTAATCAAACAGCTCTTGAGTGTCGTGTGCTTCGTTTTTATCCATTCATATGGTATGGTTCTTCCAAAAAGCACATAGTAAAAGGAAATATTCGCCTGAAGACATCTATATCATATGAGCAATTTATTCCTAATGTAATTTACGAAAAGTGCATTTTTTAATCGATAAATTTATGCATCAAAATGAACGTTAACAAAATAACAAAATAATGAACAAATAATAATATGTGATATATATTATCTGTCACTCTATTTGTATTTTCTGCACACAATGAAGATTTTTAACTTCTATGTATTAATATGTAGACTATATATAATTATATATACATATATATACACTTTAAGTATTATGCATTTATTTGTACTTTTTTTGTATTATTTATATTTCTCTCATTTTCATTTATATTTTTAAATATTTTAAAAAAAGAAATTATATATGTATATTATATTTAAATTTGTTTATGATGACATGTTTTATAAAGTTTCACACAGATAGTTAGAATTTAGCTAGCGTTAGGATTTTTGCAAAGAATGAATAAGCCAAGTTTTATAGTTTATAATACATTGACTGTAGAGCTATTGCTCCGATAATGCTCTGAGAACTGATTTTATGGAAGTCTTCAGGCTTATACTTCATTTCACATAAATTTGTGCTTGACACTAAAGAAAAATGCAATAGAAATAAAAAATAAGTCACCGACAACTTATTTCTTATGTGACACTGCCTATATCGTACGCGTGCGCGAGGTATTACGCGGCTAGTAGTATATATATTGAATTCAAACTAGTAATCTTTTAATCATGTAAACGTATTCCTTCTTTTGGTTTCAAAGTTTCTTTATATATCTTTTGTACCTGTGATAAACTAATCAAGCCTTCTCTTCTTTTCTTTTCTTTATCAAAAGAATCATGCTCAACAGAAACGATAATAGTTATATAAATGAAATGAATTTTAGTCAGCAGATGTTTATTCGAATAAAATTGTATTATTAAAAGAGATACTAAAATTAATGTTCTATATAATATGTATTATAGTAATTTTATGTCTATTTATACATTTGTATTTATTTTTAATTTTTTGATGTAAAATTACTCTCCTAAAGAATCGACCAACATGATTCACTAATACAAAATTTTAATATTGCTTTATATATTGAAAATGAAAATAAAAATAATTATCGAATTATGTTGTTTTCTTAGTTTGAATGGCTCATAATTTGGTCCTGATAGCAATATATATCATCAAAATTGTACCTTTTATTGTTATTATACTATCATACAACATATTAATTTTTCATTATATATATATATATACTTATTACATATTTATTATACATATGTATATCACACAGTAAAATATTTTAAAAAAACTTATTAAAAATTATCAGATGATCACAGAGAGAGTATAAAACGGTATAGTATAAAAATTATTTATTATCGATATTGTTAATTTGTATTATTACCCAGTAATTCTTGTGTTCGGAAACAATCACTTACAATCTTCCATTTATCACCCATAGCCGTAATTAGAAAAGTTTGATTAAATGATTTGAGACTTTTTTCTTCGTACTTTACTTGTCCACCAACTTTGACGAGAAATGTTAATTGATTGGCTACTTCTGGGCCTATTTGTTAATATATTATGGTTTAATATTTCAATACAAATAATTTACTTACAGTACTTCACGGCAATGAGATGAATTTAACAAATTTTTGTATTTTATATAATGTATTATTTGCAATTCAAATTTGCAATGCATAGTGAAATAAGGACACAGATATCATATCTTGATGCAAATATTAAAATAAGAAAACATTAAAATATTTATTTAGATGTGATAAAAAGAAAAGAAATTTTATCATGAAGAACTTGAGTCATAAAAATTGAGATATAGAATAAAATGTAACACAAATCTAATATTTTCGAATATTTTTACTTGTCTGGTATTTTTATAGTCAAGAATGTTAAAGTGTAATGCGATTACTAGCATTTACCTGTAATTGGTTGAGCGTCAAGAGTAGAAATGCTATGCTCTGAAGATGGCAGATCTGTCCAAAACTTTTGTATATTATCTTTGCCAGCTACTCCATTTCCATTCCACATCAAACTAGCAGTGTCCATGTACATTCTTGAAATCAACTGAAATTACATGTACAATTACCATATAATCAACAAAGAAGAAATATGTTTGACAGTATATTATTGTTACTTACATATCTCCGCTTATCTAGATATTCATAATACAGTTTTGTGAATTCCTCTGCAGTTCGACAAGCTTGATCAATTTTAGCTTTTAAGTCCTGAGAAAGTCAACACAGATGTAGGAATTGTATGATGTAATCAAATACAATTAAATATGCAAAACATGATACATTATAGTATATTTATTGCTTTTTATAAATAGTATAATAAAAATATAATTATTAAAAGAATATAAGTTATAATTTATAATGTAGAATATACCGTGCTTTTCTGATTTTAATGAAATCTCGTATATATATATATATATATATATATATATATATATATATATATAATCTCGTATATATATAATAAAATATAATATAATATACATATATGTAAAGAATATAGTAAAATCATTGCTATGAAAAGAATTATAGGCCGACGCTCTTTAAGGTTAGGAAATTTATTATAATATTCTTTTAATCATCGTATTCCTGTTTCACTAAATTTGTTACATTAAATTATACATATATATACGAAATTTCAATGGAAATCGATATGTGTATGTTATATTGAAAAATAAATATTTTTGCATATATTTACTCGTTATATCACATTATAAACCATATCTCAATACAAAAATTAGAAAAATTATTATATATTAACGTATGTACCTGATCCATATTTTTTTATTCATCCAAAATAATGTAAGAGAAACAAATGTTTACACTGCGCTTTTCATTCAACGTTTCTCGTACATAAAGATCAAGAAACGCATGGAACGCGCGTCAACAAACTACACGTAAATAAAGTCACAGCACAAAGAATACGTATGTATGTATACATGTGACATTAGTGCTCCAACTACTCCAATATTCAATATCCAATAGAAAACTTTCGTTTTTAGATCCAAAATATTGCTAGAATCATTGGAAAACAAGCTCTTTTATTGAGTACTTGCATCACTCAAAATTTATTTTTTGTAGCTAATAGGAAGCACAACATATTAAATATGTCCCGATAAAGTCATGCAAATATATATGTAAAACAATTTTGTTTTTAAATAAAAAAATTTATCCGTTTTTTGTCGATAAATTATCATTAATATCATCAATTATATAATGCTTAATAAATAATTATAAATTAATTACATATATAAATAATATAATAAATAAAATAATTTATCATATTTAATCTCTCTCTCTCTCTATTATTTTATATTAATCATCCGCCATCATCATCCTCGAAGAACTAACTTCTATATCATATAAATTAATAAATTATTAAAAAATATTACATATTATTTACCGCTACATTTCTAACTATTGGACGTTTCGTCGGGAAAAAATAAGCTCGATCGAACCCATTAATTGGTTCCTCTCGAAACTCGGGAAAATCCTCTAGGCGATGGCCAATCGACGCGAAGCGAGCGTCCTACATTGGCGCGCCGACAGGTGGCGCGCCGGTCGGGCCGTCCAGTCCCCGTCGATCGTCCGATCTCGCGGCTACTCCGCGATCCGTGCACGGGCGAGATCGCGAGATCTCGCTGGGTCGGTCACGTGACATCGTACTTCCACAGTTATTTTTTCAGGCATGATGGCGCCAAACGCCAGTATTCACTTTTATGTAAATATAATATTGATTTGGTGCGTACCGCGATCAAGCACGAGCGTTCGCCGTACCGCGGCCGGCCGTCGAAAGTAGCCCCGAGTAGCCGGGGTAACGCGCGGACCCGCCGGCGGAGTGAGTAACGGACTTGCCTGTGCCGCCCGCCTGGAATCGCTAATGAGGACATGTTGGTTAGGCTGCCGTGACAGGGAGAGAGAGAGAGAGAGGACGAGGCCGTTACGCACTTGCAGGCAGCAGCCCGTCGGCGTGAACGCGGCGGCTCGGGAGCGCGCACGGCGATTGCCGGCGGCCCCGCGGCCGGTTTCACGTCCGCTCGCAATCACGTGCCGCCTCGCGCGCGGAAATATATCCGGCTAATAGATCAATAATAAGGTATTTAATAGTCTTCCCCTAGTGTATGCGTGTGCGTATGCGAGAGCGAGTGTGTGTGTGTGCGCGCGCGCGCGCGCACAGTGGACGTGTGTACGTGCGTGCGTGCGCGGGGGAGACTCGTAGTGTGCGGAGTGCGCGCGACGTTGCTGCCATCTGTATTGTCAATGTTGTCGGGCAGCAGCAGCAGCAGCAGCAGCAGGAGCACCAGCAGCACCAGCAGCAGCAACGTAATGGAGCCGTGAGCATTCTCGTAGATGTACGCAATTGCATCGATTGCCCTTGCCAACCGTGATCCGCCGTGTATACGATGAGATTTAACGCCGCCCGCGGCCCGCTCGACCGTCGACACGTGCAGTGAGTGTGATGAGTGTGCCCTTATTGTCGCGAGGCAGCGATCCGCGGAGAGCGCGGATCGCAGGCGCCCCGTTCTCTCTGCTATAGTCAATGTTTACATGAATCGCGACGTGATCCGATCCGCGGACGGCGCACGGGGACGTCGCGGGTCGTCGCCTCGGCCGGCCGTTGCCGCGCCGCGTCGCCGTGCGATGCGTGCGATGCGTGCGATGCGATGCGATGCGACGCGGTGCCGTGTCGTGTCGTGTCGTGTGCGGTGCATCGAGCTGCGCTGCGTCGCGTCCCCGTTGCGTCCCCGTCGCGGTGAACGTCACGCCGAACGTCGCCCCCGCTGAATCGCCGTCGGCCGTCGTCGCCGTCGGCCGTCGCGACGACGCGCGACTCAGCCCCCGCCAAGTGGACCTACGTTTTTTTATAACCTCTTTTCTCTTTCCCCGCAGAGGAACGGTGTGTGCGGGAGGTCGCGCGCGCAGCCAGCCTCCGCGGGACACGCACGGTGTTTATCGACAACCGGGAAGACAACAAACAACCGATCTGTCATTCCGTTGCGCGTATTTCGATTGACGTAACGATAGCGCGACACGATAGCGTCGAATTGAAAAATGCCTCCGTCCTGGCCGGGCTGTCGAGCTGGATGTTGTTGTTCCAAGGTGCTGGCTGTGCGCGCAATTGGAAATCTATCTCTTAATCACTCTGGCATCGTTGTAGTGTTATTGACCTTAATTCTCTGTGCGCAGAAATCACATGTAATGCGAATATTTCATCTCTCTTGCTGTTACCACTGTATAGCAAACTGCTGACATTTATACGCAAAGTGTCACATACAAGATTCATTTGAATGCCTACTTTTAAAACTGCAATTTAAGCGCTATTTCTCCTACACTACTTATTCTTTCTATTCTATTATCTTTTGTAGTAAATGATTTATAAAATGTATCAGTATTATGTTTTTAATTCTCTCTCGATAGTATTCTTTATGTATTTTATTACTTGTACTTGGCTTCTGCCACACATTCCTCTTCGTGTGTGCTTATTGTCATATTTTCTTTTTCCATTTAATGTTTATATCAATCTCTAATTACATCTTACAAGGAGCGTTAGAAAAAAATAAGAGTAATTTATTAAATATTTCTACAACAAAGATGTTAATTATGAGATTTTTAATAAAATAAGTCAGATGAGATTAATTAATGAAGTTAATAATTTTTATTTTAAATCTACTTGAATTTACTTATTCTTATATAAATTATTGTATATTAACTGTAAATTAAATAAGTGAAACAATATAAATACAACTAAATAGAACATAAAACAAATAGAACTAAATTCTAGATAAAATTATTACATATATTTAAAAAATATTGATGAAATGAATTGCAATCTCTAATATGATCTTACAAAATGATTTGGTTTTCTTTGAAAACTTGTCTTCTAGTATCATTTGTGTTATTTGACTAACAAATATTAATTATCTTTCCTTGTATTGACGCATATTCTTTCTTTATGTTTCAGTTCTGAAAAAAATCTGCTTTCCAGATAATAAATATATGGATAACTATGTAGTAAGTTTATTCTCCTATTTATATATGATATCTTATAAAGTATGCTTTACAGAGAGAAGGAAACTCATATATTTGATTGTGTTATTTCAGGGTGCATACAGTTCACCTGCATGTGCCACGTATCACTAGCTTATTTGGCATAGTAGAATGGCACAACGAGGCAAGAGGCATAGAAACGACAATGATCTGGCGTCTTGTCCGGGCGCTATTAAAAGGCGCAAGTGTAGATTGGGTCCAGCTGCCACTGGTTCATCGGCATTGGCAGCGACCATGGGGCCCTCAGAAGAGGAGGAAACGATGGCGTCATCCAGCCAAGGGGGGGCATCCTGGACCGCCCGATCTGTCAGCGATATCAAGATTCCCAGCATATATAATCGATCATCCGCCGAAGCTCCGGCGGAGTTATTTCGCAAAGATCTGATCAGCGCTATGAAATTACCAGACAGTGAACCGTTAAGTCCAAACGAATATTGGGTTATAACTGATCAATGGAAACAGGAATGGGAAAGAGGTGTTCAAGTACCAGTTAATCCAGATTCTCTTCCCGAACCGACGGTTACTGTTACGCAAACGTCTCCTTTGAAGTTACAAACTGAATTCAAATTGTGAGTGTCTTACACTGTGCATTTGAAGTGCTGATTACTAAAAGTGCATTAAAGTGCTATATAACGAAATTGTCTCGTGTTCGTTTCAGGCCTAAAAAGTTCGTACGAATATCTCGTGATGATTATTTTAACTCAGAAGATCATCATTTAAGTACCACTCCAGCAAGAGCAGAGAAAGCTTGTGCTTATGACCTTGATGATACTGACATTGCCTGGTTGGAAGTATTTAATGGCGAACGAGCACAGGTAAAACATCCTATTTATATAGTAAATAAAAAATGACACTTTTTAAATTAATTTTTTAATTGTGCATAAAGAATCATATTGATACTTTGTGTAAAATATTAAAAAATATATATAATTACAACATCATAAATATCAAACATTATAACATCTTTAATGGATACATATGTCATTAAAGAATACATATCATTAAAGAATATATATATTTAATTAAATCAATATAATCTCATCATAATTATCAGATAAATTTGACAAGACTATACATAATTAGTATTTAATTTGCCACTGAGAAGATTAAAACATATAAACAGATTAAATTTGTTTTTGTTATTGTATTTTTTAGTAATATAAGTAATTTGACAATTAATTTTTTTCTTACAATCGTTATTAAGAAATCATTAGTATATATAATAGAAATATTTATATATTAATAACTGCATATCTCCTGTGACTTATTGCTTTTTTTTCTACAAATCTGTATTCATGAATTAATGGGTATTTTTATGTTAAAATTATCCTAGGCTGGACAATTGCCGGTTACAGAATCGCAATTAGAACGTGTAATAGAAGAATTAGAAGTGCGGTGTTGGGAAAGGATTCAAACAATCGTCAAAAACGAGGAAGGGCTCGGAATTGAATATGATGAAAATGTCATTTGTGATGTATGCAGATCGGTAAGTGATTTTTTTCATGATTTTTTTATATGATCAAAATTTGAAATAATTCATCTATTGTATATTTTTTACATACACATGTGATACGTTTTAATTTGACTCTAAAGAATTCTAAAGAATTGGATTCTATAACGTGAAATATTTTCATGGCAGCCGGATTCGGAGGAGGGTAATGAGATGGTGTTTTGTGATTGTTGTAACATATGTGTACATCAAGCTTGTTATGGCATTACTTCGATACCCGATGGCTCTTGGTTATGTAGAACTTGTTCGTTAAGTCAAAGGCCCGATTGTGTATTATGCCCTAATAAGGGTGGTGCAATGAAGTGTACACGAAGCGGTCAAAAATGGGCTCACGTTTCGTGTGCACTCTGGATTCCCGAAGTTAGCATTGGTTGTGTAGAGAGAATGGAACCAATTACAAAAATATCTAGTATTCCGGTAAATAATAGTTTTATAAATTGTTTTCTCATAGATTTCCTACTATTCTGTATTTTTGTCAACATCTAAATTTATATAGATCACTATTTCAATTGTAAACAATTATATTCAATATTATATTTTTAATAATTTAAATGTGAGTTTATTTTGTTATCATATTCTGAATACAAATTGATTGAGAATATAATAACTAATTGCAGCAAAGTCGATGGGCCCTAATTTGCGTTTTATGCCGCGAACGTGTGGGTGCTTGCATCCAATGCAGTATAAAAACTTGTAAGACAGCGTATCATGTTACATGTGCTTTTAAATATGGACTTGAAATGAAGGCAATTATCGAAGATGAAATGGCGGACGATGGTGTAAAATTAAGGGTAAAAATTATCTTATGTGATTTAAATTTATCAAAATTAATTTGTTTTGCACGTTTTGACTAGAATTTGACAAGTTAATTTGATAACTTCGTATTTCTTTAGTCATATTGTCAAAAGCACAGTAGAACAAATACAAAAGACAAAGTCGGCGTTGGGGGTAATATGGGAAGTGGTGGTGGAAAGGGAGGATCAGATTCCGAGGATGGTGAATCTAGACGGCGTAAACGAAAAGACATGACTTCTGAAGAAAAAAATCAAGCACGCGCAGCAAAGTATGTGATATAATGTGCTTTACAAATTACATTAAAGCTCACAGAATTTATTTCGAAAAATATATTTATTAAATATATATGTATTTATTGTATATATTTATTAAATATTGGAAAGAATGTTTTATATTTAAATTATATGAGAAAACTATTTTTGGAAAAATATGTATTTATATGATTTTATATGAAAAATCTTATATTAATAGATTTATATTTTGTAATTTATGCATCTCTTAAAGAAATTAATCTTTTTTGAAACCATGTTACAAAAAATAAGTTATGTGTATCTTCATACAGATTGCAAGAAATTGAAGCAGAATTCGATAAACATGTTAGTATAAAGGATATTACCTCCCAGCAATTGGATATAGATCCCGACAGTATTGTATACATTTATAACTATTGGAAACTTAAAAGAAGAGTAAGTTATGAATTATCTATATAAATTTGTGAATGCAAGAATGCATTGACTATGATACGATATGTATTACGTTTTAGGCTGGTCATAATAAACCATTATTGGCACCTCGTTGTGGCGAGTTATCGAGCGCGGGTGCACGCGCTCAGGGTCAGGCAGCAGATGTAGAGAAAATGCGTACTTTTGTTCAATTGCGCCAAGATTTAGAACGTGTACGTAATCTATGCTACATGGTCGGTCGCCGCGAGAAACTTTGTCGCAGTTTCCTGAGACTGCGCGAACAGACCTTCCATAAGCAAGCAATGGTAATGGCTGGACCGCCGCTATCTCCAGCAGCAGCCGTCGCCGTCGTCGAGGCCAATCACGGGCCCTCGATATACGATCGTCTCTACTCCCATCCTGATGCTGAGGATCACACGCACGATTTTGAAACGATACTTGCCCGGATTGCGGGTGTCGAATCGCCTCCACCAGCATCGAGCGATGAAAAGAAGATACAACCGGACTTTAATGGCGCATCCAATAAGAAACTTTACTTCAACGGTTCCGCCAGACGCCTATATGGTAGCGATTTGTCGTCGATGAGCAGTAGCGAGACAGATGCGACGAAATCGGAAAGAAAGACCGGAATTGGCAAATGCACAAACAAATCTAAAAGTTTGAAAGTCGAGAGCGAATCGAGTACAGAAGATGAAGGAAACACAACGACGAAAAACAAATCTTCCGTTACTAGGCGAAAATCAAAGAAGAATACGTCAGATAGGGGATCAAGGGTAAAATTGCGCGACAGCAGCGAAAGCGATAAGCTGGATACGGTTAACAAATCGCGTACTTTACAACATATGGAGCTTGGCAGTTCTGGCAGTGAGAGCGATGAATTGTTGCCATTGAGTACCAATGCCGGTTCTCGCCTCGGACCATCCGTTGCTTCCGCTATATATTCAGACACCGATTCGGACTCACAAGAACATCATTCGCACTCGGCTGTACTTATCACGAAAGCTGCAGTGAAGGAATTTTCGGCGGCAGATATATCTAAGAATAATCAGAAAAACTTTGCATCTAAGGATGCTACAAAATCGGAATATCAGGATGAATGTACGAAAAACAAAGAAAACATGAAAAATTCTAAAAAGAAGGAATATATACCATCCGCTCTGATAGTTCCGCAGAGGCAAGCAGCGAAGAAAGCGTCGGAAATTATGCAGCGAACGCAGGGTAAGAAGGAAAATACCACGAGCGAGCCCGTAGAGTTTGTGAAATCACCCGGGGAACCTCTGAAACCGAATAAAGAGAAGCCTTCTAGCAAGAAACATCGTGATAACAAAACACCGAAGGATGCTAAGAACAATGATGTTTATGATTTTGACAAGGAGTTTGGCGATGGCACGGAAATCCTCGCTTATGTGCCGCAACGGCAGGCCGCAAAGAAAGCTGCGGAGCATATCAAGAGTGGCATGGGCACGAAAACTGCTCAACCAGATCTCGACATTGCGGACACCAAACCAAAGAAAGAATTGCCGGATAGTGGTAAGAAGAAGGAAATCATCAAGAAGGAGGAATCGCCCAAGAAAGAGGAATTACCAACGAGAAAGGAAGAGCCATCGAAAGAAAGACGAGGAAAGAAACAGATGCCCGAGAGCAGCAACAGCGAGAGTAGCAGTAGTGAAAGCAGCAGTGGCAGCAGCTCCTCGGAAAGTAGTAGCGATTCCGATGTAGCCAAGAGTCCGGTACAGAAAATGTCGAACATTGCTAAGGAACCAGCATCCTCTTCGACCACCACCAATGCCACATCTTCTGAGAGCGATACCGGTAATCAAATGAAGAACAAGACTGTGAATAAGCGACAGACGGTGAATAAGGTTGCAGACGAGATTGTCGAATCCGAGAAAAAGACTCTTGCGGGGCGGAAACTCAAGAGGCTGCCCGATAAGAAGCTTAAAACTTCCGACGGGCGGCATGGACCAGAGTTTCAGCCGCCGCTTATTGAGAGAGAAGAATCAAGTAGAGCCACATTACCTAAAGAGTCACAGCAACAACAACAACAACAACTGCAGCAGCAGCAGTCACTTAGTAAGAAAGCCGATCAAAGAGACTCCAAAAAATCATCCTTACAATCACAACAGTCAGTTGAACAAAGTGTGCTCGGTGGTTCTCGAGATAATGATGGGCTACGAAGTGTTTCTGGGGCCAAGTCTACCAAGAAATCGAATCAATCAACCAAGCAGATGCAACAACAACAACAACAGCTCACTCTCAGAAACAAGGAAGATGGCAGCGGCGGCGGAGCAACGTCCAGAACGAAGTCGGAGACTCGCAAACGAAAATCAAGTGAGATTACCGCAAAGGACGACAAGGGTAACAAGGAAACGACACCGCTCAAAAAAATAGAAAAGAAATTAACGGAGAAGACAAACAAGGAAACCGAGAAAGACAACAAACATGATGTTACTAGCAATAAGAATGTTTCCGCAGAACCTCCAAAAATTATTGAGAATACTACTAAGACAGACGATAAAAAAATCAAGAAAACTAGCAATAGAAATGCGATCAATACGTTAGAGGAGGAAATGAAGCAACGACGAGCGGAACGGGACAGTCCGAAGAAGTCATCGAGGGGATTGGATAAGCTCCTCGAAAAGCGCGAGCATTTAGATAAACTGTCAAGGAATAAACTTGCTACTCAGGAAGAAAAATCTGCATGCAAAGAGAATAAAGACAAGGTCACAATGTCCGAGAAATCAGTTACGAAGGAGACTATTAAGAACGAGAACATTAAGAATCATATGAATGAGGAAATCGCAGTACTAGATATCATGAAATTGGAGAAGGAGGATGTAAAGAGAGATGTTGTCGAAATTGCGCCGGAGAAATCTGCGGATAAGAAAAAGAAGGCAGAGCAGAAGCTCGAGAGCGAGACGCAGGCTGCCGTTGAGATGATCACGATCGAAGAAAACAGCGCTAAAGAGTCCAACATTGATAACATCTGCGCGAGATCGGTGCTCGACAAACCCGAAACTGCGATGCCCGAGAAGGAATGCCAGCAAAAGAGGAGGAAGTCCGTGAATCGTTCTATCTTTTCGCCGCAACATGGTAGCAAGGATCCCAGCGTGTCAGAGCTGTTCGACTTCGATCAAGACATACTGACTGATGACATAGTGAATGACGATGGTTTTAGCATACCGCGCGATGAGGAGCGAGGAGCAGCGCCTCTCTCATTCTCTTTCAACAATGAGCTTTGGTTCAAAGAGGACAAAGAGGATAGTGCACGTGAAACTCTGCATCTAGTAGAAAAATTACGTTTGGAACTATCGAAGAAATCGAATTCTAGTCAGTTCGAATTGGAATCCGTTCCGGCGGAAGAGGAACTTCCGAAAAAAGAAGAACCGCCTTTTCATTCAGTTGAGAAGCCAGTGATCGAGGAGCAGCAGCCGCTGCTTCAAGGAAAAGTGGATGTATTAGAACAACAATCGGTGGAACAACAACCGCAACCAATTGTGCAGCCGGTTGAGATGAAGAACAATAGCGGGCCAGAACCCGTGCAAGTGTCCGAGGATCTTACGTGCAAAAATCATACTATTGAAGACAAAAGAAAGCCTTGCTATTCGAGTAATAGCAATAACGAGCAACATTACATGTACGGAAATGAGGAGCGCGAGACGGCCAAAGTGACAGTGGTGGAACGTGCAAAACTAGATAGGGCTGAGGCGGATGAGAGATGGGTACCGCCGAGCATGGACAATTTTAATCCAAACGATGTACAACATTTGAATACGCTAATTGACAACCAGAATCACCGTTACGCCGCCGCGGCCGCCGTCGCGCATCAATTCCCGAACGACATCAGTGCCGTAATGCCGGATCCCACGGCGAATCCCGACGCCGCTCTAGTCGCGCATCTGCAACTCAATATGAACATGCAGGATCAGTATCTACAGTTGCAGCAGACACACCCGATGGAACGGGTGCAACAGCACCTCGAGGCACAGCATACCGTAGCACAGGAGCAGTCGCGCGTGCAATCTCTCGCGATGATGGATCAGCAGCAAGTAGCGGCGACTGGTGCAGGAATATCGGCGCAGATCGTTGACGAGATTACACCCATGGAGATGGTGAACCGCCACTTGATCAGTCTGCCCAATTCGGAGGACTGCGATCAGAGCAGCGAAATGGATCGCGTACTGGACAAGGAGGATGTCTCGTCGGACATCAGGCAGGACTACGCACAGAGTGGTTCGCCCTACAACGAGCTGAATGGTCGTCCAGACACGCGATGGGCCGAAAGCCAGGTGTTGCCTTCGCGTAGATCTACGTCGTCCTCCATTACATCCGCGTCCTCCGCAGAGGAACACGCGGCCATACCACCTTACAAGAATGTACCTCCGATACCACCATATCCACCATGCACGATAGACGCGACGCCTTACCATTCGTATTCGGAGACCAGCTCTTATGCTGCCGGAGCGGTGTCGCTGTTCCCGCCGCAATCGTGCGCCGCACAGTTGCCGTATCCGTCGCCATTCCCACCACCTTTCGGCGCACCTTTCCCGACTCCGCCATCTCTGTTACCACACGTACCGAAGCCGCTCGAGGAATCGCTCAATATGCAGGCATCACCGTGCACTGCAGCGTTCACCTCGTCGTCGCATAACATGGCGCTTACCGCAGCTATGGTATCGCCAACGAAGGTGACTACGCCGCCGCCGTCGGTGCCGGTGCCTCCACCGCCACCATCATCGGTATCGCAACAGCAATCGCAGCAGCAGCAACCGCCATCGACGCAGCCGCCATCCTCGGAAACACCGGGCCATACACCGTCTTTGCTGCCGCAGCAAGTTAACTCGCCTACCGTACCGACGACCTTCCTCAATGCCATCGTTGAAACGCAGGTCAACAGCGAAACCGTCGTAGAGAATATAACGGAGGTACTTGGTCCAGACAACAAGAGTACGTCATCCGGAAAGAAATCGCCATCAAAACCAACGAGAACGTCCGCCAGGGTGACGTCGTTGCAGGGCAAATCACCCGGTAAATCGCCGCGTCAGGAAACCACTAGAACCGCACCGACTGCTCGCGGTCGCGGTAGGGGTGCTAAGGGATCTCAACACTCGAATTACCGCGGTCGCGGTCGCGGCCGGGGACGGGGACGCGGCAGAAATAATCAGAATGCGTCGATTGCGATGATGCCACCAATGTCAAACGCGTTGCACAACGACGACTCGATCCAGAACAAGCTTGTAGGCACTGTATACGACTTTGATTCGGATGAGGACTCCGCGAACGAGACCAATATCGCGGATCTACGAACAATGCGTGAACGAAAAAGATCCACCGACGTGAACGAAAAGACGCGGATCAACGAGCCACTCGGAGGCATGGCAAACGATGGCGGTATTCAGTCCCACTTGTCTAGTCCTACGCTGCACACCGCAAAGAAATACGTCGATGACAAGAAGCTCTCGTCACCAGCGGCGCATCACGATCATCAAGCTATCCTGGCCAAGTCCGAATCGAGCGTTAGCCATCAAGCATTCGTCGACAATACGGTTATGCCATTGTTACCGGGTCCAGTGGATATGCGCACGTATAACTCGACCGTGGACCAACCGAGCTCGTCGGTTCACGGTCAGTCCTACGGCAATCATTTACTGGGCACCTTCGCTGCGAGCGTATCCGCAGAATCGAACTTGCCGGACATAGACGATCTGGAGAACGAACTATTGCACGGCAACTGTTGCGTATTAAAGAAGCTCGCTGGCAAGCAGCAGCAACTCGCGAGCGGAGTCTTCGAAGATCCATGCTCTAAACCAGTCTTTGCTGATCCGTCAGTGATGGATCCGTCATCCGCAGCCAATTTTGACGCTAACAAAGTTTCCCTAACCGACTCTAGGAACCAATTGAAGGTGAAGATCAAAGGCCCATTCCTCGACGCGAACTACGTGCCGGCATCGTCGGTACCGCCATTGGCTCAGCAAGCACCGGTGATAATCCCACCGGCCGCCACCAGTGCGTCCGTCGCTTCAGGCACATCGAATCTACGTCGCATGCGTAAGAAGGAGCTGTTGCGCCAGTACTGCTCGCAGGACATGAACATGGATGATCCAGTGTGCGGTAGCGTTGCTTCCGCGCCTATAGTTCAGCCCATTAGTCGAACAGTCATTACCATCCCTAAGGCTGTGGCGTCCATGACAAGTATACCGACTCGTGATGACTATAAAGCGGTCGTCGACGCGAACATGGAGAAGAAACGGCGGAAAGAACGTAGTGTCGGTAGTGGCAGCAGTGGCTTTGACGTAGTAGCTGGCGAGGATGAGAGCAGCTCCGACAGGAGACGCCTCGTGGTAGGCACTGTCAGTGATCGCCGAAGAGGTAGACAGACCAGGCCTACCGCGACCAGCGCCGGTCCGCCCAAGTTGAAGATCAAGATTGGCAATAGTATAATCGGCGGTCAGGATGTAGGCAACATGCAGGACGATCGTAGCAGGATAAGACCGCCGAAGAAACGACTCAGCAGCATCCCGAGCACACCTAGCATGGAGGAGCTCCGTCGGGAGAGTATGAAGTTCCGCAAGATGATCATGGCGGGCTTCGACAACGACGAGAAGACGAAAAGCAAGCGCGACAAGAACGGCAAGCGAAAGAAGCGGCAGTCTAAAAAGGAGGCACGAGTGCAAATTCTGGAGGACGGTCCGGCACCGCCCAAGATCATCATTCGATGGAGCAAGGTGGCGGGCGCAAACTCGACGGTGACGACGAACAACAACGCCCCGAATGATGCGCCAGCCATCGGCGACGAGGACGACAATCAGCAGCAGGCATCATCGGACAAGGACAGCCGAGTGGGTCCACCGCCGCCTGAGCCGACCCACAAGGACGAAGTGGGGATCTACCCGATAGGGGAGAGCGGCGTCGACGAGAAGCAGCCTACGGACCCGAACACCGGCGTCGCTGCCCTCGGGAACGTCCGTTCGGCCAAGTTAACGCCGATCCGATTAAAACTTACGCGCTGCCAGGAGGGCTACGAACTCAAGGATCCGGTGCGAGTAGCGAGCAGCGCGAGTGCGGACGACGATGGTGGTGGTGGTAATAGTAGTAGCAGTAGTAGCAGCAGCAGCAGCAGCAGTAGTAATAGTAGTACTAGTGCGACGACAACGACGGTGACGTTGGTGAACTCGGTGGCGCCGTTGCCGATCGGCGGTGTCGAGCAGGAGGAAGACGAAGAGACGGCGATGACGGCGTCGACGACGGAACGATTGTCGGCCGCCGACGTCGTCATCCCCGTTGCTGCCGCCGCCGCTGAGACGAGGTCCGAGCAAGAGGAGCAGCGGACTCTGTCGTGCACGGAAAAGCAATCTTCCAAAGAGGATATTCCATTGCTACCCCAGTCCGCGAATCACAGCTCATCGCCGGGGCGTCCGCCCGCACCGCTCCCGCAAGGATGCCAAGTTAGGTGATAATTAATGATAATTGTATAATACAGTAATTTAGTGGTTCTTTCTTAGATGAATCTATATATTGTACGGGTGTGCGTATTACGCATTTATACGTACGGCACCTCGCTGGGTTGGCGACCCTCTGTCGTGCCTATGTATGCGTAAGGTACACTCGTCTACGCATACGCAACACATACACGTACACACACGACAGATGTATATTGTTCAATGTTGAGACAGAGACTCGCTAGAGAAAACGTTGTAAGAGTGTAATATAAATTATTGATTATTGTAAATGATCTGAGGGTGAAGTGAAATTTCACAAAGTGCCCAAAATTTACGGTAAATACTACAAAAAAGAAAAAAAAACAGGCATTTCTCCGGATGTATCAGCGACCCACGCTAAGGTGTACCTTCGTTGCGTAGTCGAATCCACATAAAGCTCGCTTATCTTTATGTCTGATTCTTTCCCTTTAATAATGCAGATTGAGTAAAATTTTAATTTTATAAATATTTTTGACGCAATTATATATAATATATAATATATAAAGAGCAAAGAACAGCCATGTGACACTTAATTATTTGTTTCTTTTTTTTTCAAATATTAAAAATTCTCTTTTAAAGAAATCCTGGAATCCTGAATGTCCTTGCAAATTTTGACTGATTGATCGTATAACTTGTCATACATAATTTACACCTATTATTTATTTAGTTAAAACTATTAATATTTAAACTACCAAGAACTTTTTCTTTGTTAGAGAAAATTTTCTTTGACGAAATACAATTCCTTCCAATCGTTGATCGACGTGCAATGCTCAAAGATTTTTCTCATGCTCGTCGATGCGACCTCACATCAATATGATGACCACTGGTCATTGACCAGATACTTTAAAAATCTCACAGATCGGTAAAACGTATTGATTCCTGACGTCCTAAAAAGAATGAGGCTCGTGTTCGAGCGCAACAATCGACACCTTAATGAGGGTATCGTGCCAGCGACATAAAATTATCTTGTACAAAAAAACATATTTCTTAAATCACCGCCTAGGTCGTGATTTTTCAATGCTAACTATAATAAATTTTAATAAATCCACAACACACTATAAAATATTTCAATACAATATTTCAATCGATCTTACATCGATTAACGTGTGGCAAGGAGAGCGTATATCAGCCAGACGTGAGACGTCAAAAGAGAAAAGGGAGATACGCATTTTTCTTTTTTTTTCTTTTTAATTTTCAGCAAACGATTTTTTAACACACGAGCATATTCGTTTGCGTGATTCGTGCCCGGAAAGAAAAGGAGGGAAAGAAAAAAAGAGAGAAATACGATGTATCATTGCTCTCGAAAATATCGCGCTCATGTGTCCTTTGTTTTCTTTCTTCCTTTGTGTTTTCGCCTCACAGTGTGCAATTTACGCATACGATCGCAAAGTTAGACGCGAAGATATTTTTTTATTATATTTTTTTACGCATTATATTATGTACGCGCTTCTAGCGCAATTTGTTACATAGTTTTTTTTTATAGGACACGATGCGTCATTTATTAATCGTCACCGATTATCTATTTTATCCCTTTTCACGTTGTAGCTCTGTTGCATGTATATTTATTTATGACGATCAAATGTAAGACGCTATTTATTCACCATGCATTCTTCTTCGAAAGTTCCACAAGAACGATTTTTAGACGATTTTTCAGTTCATCTTCTCTGTGTTTATTATTATTCTAATATTTATGTATATATACGCTATTATACTATGATTATTAATTACTATTTTTTTTTTGTATTTATAAGTCTCGTATCGTTTTAATCTCACCACGTATAGATAATGAGAGTTATGCGTATAAAATACTCATGGTTGATGAAGCGGCGTGCCATGTTTTGTACCGATATTAAAAAAGAAAAAATGGAAAAAGAAATACGATCGAATTTTACGGATGTAAGAAGAGAAAAGGGCGAGATTTCCCTTCTGATACGCGTCGCATGCACATTCGACGAATCACGAGATAAAGATGTAAGAAAATATTTCGTTCTTTTTGTTTTGTGCGAGGCCGAGGAGCGACGCATCTCATTATCATTCTCACCCTTTGAGAGAGAGAAGACTCCTGACAGGATTCGCGCGCGCGCGTGTGTGCTTTTTCCCCCTACTTTTTAAGTACCAGCAACTTTGAATAATTCTATTAATTTTATGTTACGTTAAGTGCAAATACTTTTAAGAGAGGGAGTGAAATATATTTAAAGGTGAAAAGTTCTTTAGACGAGGATAAAATATCATTTCTGTTATACTGTAGAAGCACGTCTTTTTCAGATAAATTATTGCTCAAATGTAAAATTTGAAAAATTATAATAACATATCGAGTTTTACTTTATAGATACCCACACACATACACATACACGAACACGTTGGAAATACGAATAAAAATAATTAAAATCTTTTAACGCTTTATAAGAGTATATCAGAGATGCTGGTGTCTCTTTGTTATTGTATTTATTTATTTTTCTATGTGTTTTTTGTTATTGTATTTTAAGTTGATGGTACGTGAAAGTGTCAAGGGAAGAGATTGAAATTGATAAACAATCAGGATGACATGATTGATCGAGGAAGATTAGCGGCGGCTGAATTTTAGGTCGATTGCGTGCAATGAAGGCATGTATCCTGTAAAACGCGAAACTAAGATTGTTTATCTTTTCTCCTATCCGCTTTTGTGTGCGTTGAAGGGAGATTTTATCAATTGCTGATTCATGCGAAATGTGCAATTATTACGGCGTCCGTAGGAGAGAAGGTCCTTCGTCCCGGTCCTCGCACATTATCGATTGTGGAGTGAAAAACCCTGGCAAACTGTATGTCAGCAATCTTTTCGAATAACAAGGAGAAAATAATTTTATTTCGATAAAAATGAGAAAACGTGGATATTAAAATAAGAATCGAAAGTACAGATGGTAGAAATGTGTGGATAATGATCTCAAATTTTTCATCAAATAGTTTTCTCGGGCAGTACAGAATAATTTCTTATTGTTTTTCACTCCACAATTGTAACGCGACGCGCAGGATAAGAAGCTGTATATACTCGTATATTGAATAAGATACAGGAATCTGTAATTGGTATGAAGCTTATATAACGGCTGTGTTACCGTACGGATTTTATCTTCCAAATGGTTTTAAGTTACTTTCTTTTTGGACGAACACATTAAAATATAATAAAAAAAAAGAAAAAAGATATAGTGCAAGATTGCGCCGAAAGACTTTCGATACCTCTTCCAACGAAGATCGTTTCTTAGAGAAAAATGTCGCAGCGCGGTTCACTTACGATCGATGAACTTTTGGAGGTACCCTAAAAAAAATTAAAAATAACAGAAATACACAATGGAAAGAAATTGCATTTTACCAGAACGAAAAATTCATCGTGCAATATTTCTAGCGTTTGTCATTCTCTCGATTTTTTTCTCATATTATGCGCATTCGTAAGCAAAAATCACAGATATACCGAAGAAAGTTTATCGATTTGAGGGATTAACGAGCTGGCGAATCTCCTTGTAATCAGACATTAAGTATCTTCCATGTATTTTGCACACATATACACATATATGCAAAACGACACATGCAAATAGACAGGACACACATACACATGTTTACACACAAATGCACGTGTTGGACTAGGAAGGTAAAATAGTTTTTTGCCGCAATCTCTCTCTTGTGTCTCGTAAAGGGAGTAAAAGAGAGCGAGAGTGAGAAAACGAGAGAGTGTGTCGTATATGTGTGAGAGCGAAAGAAAGAGAGGAAGGGAGGAGGAGGCGTAGCTTGGCGATACCGTTTCGTCCCAATTCTTTATTATCATAACTCGTTATTTTCTTGTTATTCTGCGCAAGAAAAATCAAATCAAATGAAGTATTGTTTAACGTGTCGGCGATTTTACGGACTCGCCGCCGCTCTTAAAATTCTCATCGATCGCGCAAACGAAACTTTTCCGTGCGGTTCCTCGGAGCGTATTGCAACTCGATCATTGATCAATTACGAACGGAAGATTGATTAATGAATCGACACTCGTGCCGAACCGGTTAAACGTTTCGCGAGCGAAAGAATTTTATATACCTTCAGACTTTGCATACATCGCAATGTACATTTTTTCAGTGATAAGCAGAGTTTTAAGAGCCTATATTGTACAGAAATAAAGAATAAATATTTGGTTAATTTTTAATCGTTTCTTACATGCATGCACACATATATATATATATGTATATGTATACATACATATATATATGGAAATAACGATAAGGCTAATAACAAATAACGATGAATTTAATATTATATATATATAAAATATAAATATATATATATAAATATATAAATATGAACATATATATACATATAAATATAGATAGTTTTATTATAATGCAACAAATGAGTAATATGATATTTAGTTATTGTATATAGTGTAAGAAAGCTGATATTGTAAGATACAGATAAGGTGTTTTAATGTGCACATAGTCGCGTCATTGTCAATAATCATATTATTACGATTAATAATAATTACAGTTTTTTACATTCTGCGTTTTCTTCTTCACCCAATACCTGCATATCTTGTTTGAAATAGATATACAAGTTTTCATATAAAATTTCATAAAATTCTTTTGCTGGAAAAATTGTAAAGATTGTTTTATTTCCATGTTTTCTAATATTTTTTTTATAAAATATGTTATATTCAATAGCAATCATTTTTTCAGAAAAAAATTTACTACTGATTACCATTAATTATTGTTGTTAAATAAATAAATAATGTCAAATAAATTTCTTTTCGTCGATCATATAAATTCGCAAATATTTTTTTAAGGTTGCTAATTTAACTTTAAACATATTTTCAGAGTACCTAAAATCTTTGGAGAATCTAGAGAATCATTTCGAAATTTTTTTCGATACATATTCTGTTATGATTACCAAAAATACATACAAATGTAACAGATTGATAATTTAGGTAAGTGTAGCAAAAAGAAAAATAAAAGATTAATATATAAATTTTTATATATACCAATATTCACAGATAAACTATAAAACTGAAATGCAAAAATATCAAAAAATTGTATGCGAAATGTAGACAATAAAAAAACTGATTGTGAGTACAATTTTATATTTACAGAATATAGAATAAAATTAATCATATATATGAAATACGCAAACCAGAGAATCTTTGTCTTTATTTAAAAACATATGATTAGATGGGATAAAATATCTTTTACATATCACTTTTTCACATATCATTAATTTTTTTACGATGAAGACTTCAATAGAATACTTACATGATGAAGATTTCAATTAAACACTTGTAGAGCTAATGAAGTTGTTGTATTTTAAAGAAGTCGAATATTAATGCAAAAGACAAAGGAATATATTGATGGGGATAAAATATACAGATATAATGCGGGGGACAAAATCAACCCCAGTATCCCCAGCCACCTCCCCAACCTCTTCCCCCACCTCCCCAACCTCTTCCCCCACCACCGTAGCCTCGGCCGCCCCATCCGCCATATCCTCCTCTCCAGCCTCCCCAACCACCGTATCGCCATGGTCGTCCGTATCTGGAATTGTTCATAGATTGGTTAATTAAAACGACCGATTTGATCGTTTGAAAATTTTTTATTATGCAAATCATGTACTAGGTAATTTTTAAGACGCAATAAATGTTTAATAAAGTGTTATATTTAAGTAAGTTTTTATTTGTTCTATTGTAAATTAGAAACTTTACTTTTCTTAAGTATCATATTAAAATTTATCACATAATTTATAGTCAAACAATTATCGAATGAAAGATATCACGAATTATGAAAGATATTTATGTTGTGCGCGTTGATAAAATTATAACTATAATTATACAATTTTTTTTGGAAAATAACAGCAAACATATTGTCCCGTTATATTCTACTTTTTTTTAAATTAATTACGCCATTACATTTACAAAGTATAGGAAATGCAAATAAAAAACATTGACAATTTTTCAAATGAAATCAAATTTAAAAATTAAAACATTTTCATTTCAAACATGTAACATAAAATTATTTCAAAAATATCGGTCATATGGATTTTTCTCAATAATATAAATATAAATACTAACATCTATTTAAAATATGTTCTTTGTTAGTTTAAAAATTTGCAAGCTTTTTTTATATTAACATTATATTGTTTTTTTTAAGATAGTTATATGCTTATAATCTCTTTTCGTCGATAAATTTCGACGTTTTACTCTGAATTGTCACTTGTAAAAATGGATGAGATGTGTATACAATAGTTGCAAATTGATCGTTGGCAACTCGCTTTAGCGCTACTTGCGCATCAGAATGTGTCATTTATGCACATGACTAGTTAGAGTATGCATGTTGACAAAATTACGATGGACGAGAAGCCTGCGTAGTCAAGAGACAGGGTCATGAATGCGAATGAAGATAGCACAAAAGTATAATATTTTTTAGAGATGTTTCCCGTTTCTTCTCGCGATATATCGTCTTTACAGATGGGCTGCGCAAACAAACTTTGCATACAAAGTACACTTAAAAGGGTAACTTTATATAAAAATAGTCGCAGTTGAGTAAGCTTTGATTGAGCGACGGAATACGTGATTATTATTTAATATGTATTACAATTATTTATATCACAAAAATATCAAACATATGCAAAATTCTTATTCTGTGAGAATCATCTGCAAAGCCTACCTCACATTTATAGTAGTTACGTTTTATAAAACGTCTTATAGAATAAATATAATACAGATCTTTGTGATTTTGTATTTAATCTAGTCGTGTTTTTATTAAGAAGCTCATTTGAAATCAGTCTTGAAACATGATTAATGATATAGTTCAATAGATAAATCTTAAAAGTCAATTTAATATTTGCGACATCATATTTATAATTTCGATTCAATAGAGAAACTCAGATGAAGTTTGTCTTAAGATGTGTTCTTGCAGTTTAATAATTGTTACTTGAGAAAAAAAATATATACGTATGTATATATATTAATAGTCTTTGAATTTAATATCAACTAACAATAAATAATGAGTTGACAAAAACCACTCAAGTATGATTCAAGGTAACTTAAGAAGAGAGATTAATATTTACAGAAGTATATTAATCATAATTTAATATCAAAAAGATTAATGATGTTATTATAAATCTTGCAATAACAATTTTTGTAAATAACATTTACAAGTATGAATGTCACTTTTATATAGTCTTAGTTGATCTTTACTCAAAAAGAATTGTCGAATTCATATCTCAAGACATGAAACTCGAACTTGAGTATCTCAATTGATATGTTCTTGAGACGCTCTTTGCAATTATAAATATCATGATACTGTTTTTATTGTATGATAGTTTAATTTTGCGTTTGATAATGTCAGTAAAGAATATTAGTCATGCGAATGTAATCTAATCCCGATTTTTTTACGATGCAAGTTTGAAAACAGTCTAGAATAACATATATAGTTAAATATATATCTATCTTTTAATTCATTTCATATATTTTCACAGATTGTTATTAAATCCATGAATTTCTTGTGTAAAGATAAATAGATATTAATGGGATAGAATGATTTATAACCAAACTCACCCCCAGTACGAGGCATCTGCTTCCAAATCATTGGTATCCGGCTGTGGTTCGATCTCACTCTGTGGTTCGATCTCCCTCTGAACGTATAGCGGTTTTGTTTCCTCTATTTCCGCAGCAGCGGCGAACGCGAGAAAAGCGAACGCCGCGAAAAGGAATACCTAAAATCAGATATGATTCCTTATTATTATTCTTCAATTTGCGATAAATTAATTTATTCAGAAAATTTTTTTAATATGACTTTAAATTCGTTCAGGCTGATCGAATTCATAATCTATAGTTCGAAAATATGAAGAATTACGAAGATTTGTAATATTTTACTTAACATCATGTAACAAAATTTTGCTAATCTCATTTCTTGAGAATATACTTGGAAAATTATCAATCAATTAAAGATTTGATTAATCATTAGAAATGCAAATCCGATAATAATGAAATAATTTATCATATACAACGTAATGTATATTTGAACACTTTATAACATTACAACTTGTAGAAATAAAATTTAAACTTCTCTGAATTATAATAATATAATAACATATGTTTGTAATAAGTGTATTGAGAATTTCTCCATCATCGATGAATTGATGTATTTTGATCAGCCATCGCCGTACTTTCCGCAGAATGTTATTTAATTAGATGTATTAATTTATTGTCACTTTAATTTAATATCATTTAATTTATCGGTAGTTTCTATTATCACGATATTTCTTGACTATTCAATTATATCAGAGATAATTTATTCCAAGCGATAATTGAAATAATTGAGCTCCCGCGACGTGAATTACGCTAATCGGACAAGTTGATTGGACTCTTCTTTCGCGATTGACATTTCGTGCCTTTAAAAATACGCGAATCGAAACACACGTGACAACATGAGAGAAACAGAAAGATCCCACGAAGAAGATAAATCTCGCGTTATCAACGCCAAGGATGAGACATACAAAATCACTTACGAAATGCATAGGTCGCAACATATCGGGAACTGATTCCATTTCGAGTGTTGCGGGCCTTATATATGCGATCGTCCCAGTGTGTTTTCAAGACGCACGCATCCACACGTGCGTCTTTGCACGTGTGTCATCAGCAGTCTGTGGTTTTGCAGGTCGAGTGTCAGAGTGAGAAAAAAGACGAACCGAACGAAGAGGTGTAAATACGTAGTAGGATACGTAAGTTGCGGCAGAAAGAACCGCAAATGGGAATGCCAGTATGATTTCGGATCCTGGGATTTCATGGCGTGAGGTGTCGAGGACATGATCCTCGTAAAATTCGAAAAGGGTTTGTCGCGCCGATGCTATTGAAGCGAATCCAGGTGTTCCCATTGACTTTATTCTCTTTTATCGCGAAGCTATTTCGTTGCGCTTTAATTTGTGCCGGTGCAAAGTACTGATTACAAAGAAACACTTTGAATTTAGGAAGATGGAAGGAAGAGTAGTCTACTTTCATGAGACTTAGCGAGAGAGCGAATATACAAATCACGAATAATTTTAGAAGATATTTTTTTTTGATAGCACAGTTTTCTTAGATCACCCATAGTATGGATGAATAATTGTTTGGATTGCGTACTCGATTTGCAAGGAAAACAGGCAATTTACATACATTTAGCATCAATGTAATCGTATAATACAATACTCGGTATTGTCTCGTTGACCAAAGGTATTCTGGGAAGGCGCACTTTTATGTTCCTGGACTGGGATTATATTTCGTCAGATTGCGTTTTTGGACGGTCATTTAAGTTTTAGGGGGATGATAATGACCGATGGGATGAAAATCATTCTGGGAATTCTATCTGCGTCGTTCTTATGAACAAAAAATATCTAAGGATCCCAAAAAGTGACCGCCCTTCTGACGTGAATTAAAAACGCCGAGTTGTTGATGCGCGATTAATCATTGTCATTATCATCCAGCGGCATCATACATTTTTTTAAATCATATTTTGCGTTTTTTATTGTCATTTTTAGTAAAATTTTATATAATTTTTTAAAATTTATAAAGTAATACTAGATGCATACATACAGGGTGTCCCATTTTAAATAATACGCTCAAATATCTCCGAAACGGTGCGTTAAATAAAAAAATGTTTCAAACAAAAGTTGTATGGCTTGAAGGGGGCCATCAGATGGTGGCAATGATTTGACCTTGGAGAGTCATTTGAAGGTCAGGTAAAGGTCACCGTCAATTTCTTAAATGGAACCCCCTATTTTTTATTGCATATTCTTGTAGCTTATCTCGAGGGCTTTTCAAAACACTATAATAAAATATTTTTCCCTCAAGTACTTTTTGAGTTATAAGGCTTGAAATCATTTCTTAATTTTACATAAACCGTAAAATATCTTGTAAAATATTCATTTTTCGATTATCTTACCTTAATACTTTTATGTACAAAATAATGAGAGGAATCAATTGGTGTAAAGAAAACACATAGTTATTTTTAAGAAAAAATATGTAATTGTTAATTGCAAATTACATATTTTTTCTTCGAAACAATTATGTGTTTTCTTTACACCAATTGAGTCCTCTCATTATTTTGTACATAAAAGTATTAAGGTAAGATAATCGAAAAATGAATATTTTAAAGATATTTTACGGTTTATGTAAAATTAAGAAATGATTTCAAGCCTTATAACTCAAAAAGTACTTGAGGGAAAAATATTTTATTATAGTGTTTTGAAAAGCCCTCGAGATAAGCTACAAGAATATGCAATAAAAAATAGGAGGTTCCATTTAAGAAATTGACGGTGACCTTTACGTGAGCTTCAAATGACTCTCCAAGGTCAAATCATTGCCACCATCTGATGGCCCTCTTCAAGCCATACAACTTTTGTTTGAAACATTTTTTTATTTAACGCACCGTTTCGGAGATATTTGAGCGTATTATTTAAAATGGGACACCCTGTATATAAATATATTGAATCAGTATGCGATTAAATAGTTGGCAAAAAAAGCTGTTATTGAATGATATGTGACATCTCTCTTTATATAACAAGCTTTATATATATCGGTATATTATAAAAAATGTTTACAATGTTGTCTTTTTTTTTAAATTAACATTTAAAAAAATATTTAATATAAAGTTGAAGTTTTTTTTTTAAAGTAACTATGTGTGTCGTGTTTAATAATACAAATATAACTCGTGATAGTTTTAAACATATAGATCATTTTTGTAACAATCTTTGATAAGTGTCCCTGACCTAGAATTTGCAATGCTTTATATTCAATTTAAGTGAAAGTTGACTTTTATCTTTCTGAGGTGGTCATTTTATTCTTTTTAAGGACAATTCATAAAATATTAATCGTTAAATTAAAAACTGCGTTGCCGCAATCTTTTTAAAAGCCAATACAAACAATACAGGCGAGATGACGTCTTCGATTCGATTGGGTATGTTTCCATTTAAATCGAAAATACGATGAGATGAATCACACGATCATATTTTAAAGTTGGTATGTAGAAATGTTAGAATAAACATCATTAAGAAAATCACCTTCTCGATATCTCTCGCACAGTAATCATATATAATATACGCAGCAAACATTTCGGGAATACTTTGGGAATACCTTGATTAGATACTCGTATCGAATTTATTATTTCTGTATGTTTTGCACTTGAGAACGATTAAAGACTTGTACTCTGCGGAAAATTAAAGTAAATATTCGCATGTTCGAACATTTCTTCTTACGCGACAAAACGAATAATGACATAATAGGTTTACCATCAATACTTCAAAATTTTTCATAGAGCGGTAAAAGAAAAAAGTTCACACACAGTAACAGATAATAATAAGATAATAATTTTTGTTTTAAAAATATCACATTTTTCATAATATTTTCAATCATTTTAATAACAAAACTAAAGTAGATATTTCTTGTTGTAACAGAAAATAGAAATCTCCTTTTTTACTTTTGCCCTAGTTTTTCGAAAAGTTTAAAGAGATTCTATAAATTCCTATAAATTTCTTACAAATTCTTATCGATATTTTTTCTTGTAAGTGGATCTAGAAATAAATAAATTCAAGAATTTTTCAATTAAATCCTAATCAACCGGTCCCAAAAAAAAAATCTTACAACTTCGAGATATTATCGATTCTTTTGTATGTTGCATCCAGTTGCACCATTAAATGATACTGCCATCATTTGCATTTCCGCTCGTCACCTTAATTAACGAACGCTTCTTGCACCTTTCCATCACCGAGGGAATGCAAATTAGAAAATGTTTTGAGACAAGAATATACTTCCAGTTATTAACATGTATCCATTAACGCACTAGTCTATTAAGTCGAGGTGATTCCCCGGGTTGACCATTAATTAACTTTGTAATTAGCATCTGATTCAGAATCATTTTTTTTTCTACCTATTTTCTACCTTTTCTACCTTTTTTCTATCTAGCAAAAATCTCAATTTATCGTAAAATGGATCCAATACAAGTTTATATAAAAATAAATTACTAAAATTTTGAAAGTATAAATAAAATCTACGGATTTTTCGTTTGTCTATTTTCTTCCTTCTTTCTTTAATTAAATACGAATCGATCAAAATTTATTTCTCACGATTAACTTTTCTCTAATTCATTCATCTATTGCGCAGTCGTCCTTATGATTGCTAGATCCGGATTCTCGTGTTTTACATACCTATGAGAATCATGGGGCATCCCCGCGAGGGCACTAAACGGGTGCTCGCTTGTCGATCGTAAGCTGTAATTTTTAAAGACGAACGGACCGGCCCACCTTGAGCAGGCCCGTCGACACCGTCGACATCGTGCGTGCTTCTCCGTCTTGGCTGATTTGCGAAAAGGCGGAGGAATGGCGCATTGGTGATGTAGCGCAAAAAGACATATCTTTCTTCGCACGGGAAGAATCATTGACCGCGGTTTCTCCAGTCAAGGTCAGGCATTTTTTTTCCCCTCGCTTCGAGAGGATCTACAATAATCTTCGAGAAAGATGCTTCATTTTATCTTTATTATCACGCGTTTTCCAGACGCACGTAGAAACAAATGAGACAGGGATACTTTCTTTTTTACGTAAATATGTGCTTAACAATTACAGATGTATCTGAGTGTTTCATCATTAGTTATGTCTAGCATATTTATCTTTAACATAGAGTTATGCGACATAATTAGATTTATTTTAGATATATCTTGTTCACTAATAAGAATGATTTACTTTTATTGAGTAACTCTTGTTTCTTCCAAAACTATATATTTATTACTTAGTATACTTACAATATTATTACATGAGGTAACTAGAATGTGTGCAAATACTTTGTAATGTATAGAATTATCGATAATATAATTTAGTATTCACACATATGCACATGTTCTAATATAAAATTTGAATATTATTTTTTCAATGTAATTGTCCTTTACATAAAAAAAATCCGCAAATCTTACTTCAATACAGTCTTCAAATACATTGTATTATGTATTAAAATAAACTAAAACAATTAAAGTAACATAAATAAAAAAAAAAATAAAAAAAACATCGAAAAATACAGTTATATAGAGTTTTTAAATCTTATTCTATGAACGTATACTATGAACTAATATGTTTAACATATTTCTAAAATATGTTAAAAACGTATTACATTTTTTAAACCTACCTTATATACGTTACATAATCTTCATAAAACACGCCATTTAAATGTTTAACGTTGTTCTATTAGTATTCTATTAGTATCCAATCTGTCGAGTATACTAGATTTTGTTTTAAAATTATCTATACTGTAAGTATAACGTTACAAGTTAAAGTTTTTTTAAGTATATATATAAAAAGAATAGAAATAATATACATATGAAGTATTCAAATAATAATATAATGAATCAGATGTATATTCCTGTAAATGATAATCAAAGAAATTCGTTTATCAAGTTTTCCAAAGTTGTATAAAAATATTTTTGCCGGCGCTGTTCGACAGAATTGAATTAGTGTAAATTATGTTTTTCAATTATAATAATTAATCCAGACATCTTTCAATATGCTCCATCAAAGGTGTCAAGCCCTGATATGGCTTCGCACATTTTGGACAATTTGTTATAACATCACTCTGTAATTAAATTAAAATATATTAGTCTAGATATTCTAACACAATTGTGTTCTTACTTTAGTATTTATGTACAGTCATAACATAACTAGTATTCGGTATCGTATTGTGCAATATTACATTACATAAGAAGCAAATTAAATTAATCCTTAAAAAAAAAAAAAAAAAAAAAGACTGACAAATGACATTTCAATAGAAATTCCATCTAATATGCTGTATACAATGTAATTGTATGCTTCCTGTATAAGTAATAAATAAAAGTAATAAATAATTGTGTAATATATGATTGCATTTTAATAGAATAATATAATTAAATATAAGATAAGATAATTAAGAGATGAGGAAACTAATAACTATCTATTAAAATCTGGCTCTATTGAAATTTCCAATTGTTAAGTTAGCACAGGTACTTTTATATTATATATGCATATTTAATTTATTAACTACAAAGCACATTGGACTTTAGTCAGCCTTGGAAAAATCACTAATGCTAAATTGATCCTGAATTATTATTTGTCTATGGCTTAACATGATATTTATTCTTCAAAGCAAGGAATCATTTTTTAAACTATAAATAGAGTATTATTTATAATAAATTAAAATTCAATTTTTAAGTATGCTTACTAATATTAATAAACTAGCAGAAATATTCAAAATCTATGTTAAATCATATATGTAAAATGATTCCTTAATTGTTTTGAACAATAAATATAGCAAGCTACAAAGCTTTTCTATATACTAACTTAGCATAGTATCATAATATTAAAGCATAACTAAAGTATCACTAAAGAGATACTCAAAAGAGAAAAAGAAACAGAAAAAGAAGAATCCAACATTAAAAGAACGATCAGCAATGCCAACCGCACGACGCAAGCGCTACATACAAAATTGTACAGAATTATAATAAAATACTACAATAGAGAAATAGAACTAATCTAAATGTCTATTATATAAATAGAATAATATGAAAGCCAATTTGAAAAAAGAAGTTTAAAAATTTAAATAAAAATATTAATTAATCATGGCTTCACTGGAAGTAAAATTAAATAATCTGATAATTCGATTATTTGATGGCTTTGCTCGTGCAGTGGCATTGCTGTTTTTCCTGAGTCCATTGCATTTGTCACTATCTAGTGGCAATAAAGAATAGTAAGTCAAGTCAATTTTTATTTTTACATAAAAATATTATAGCACACAAAATTCAAAACTACTTACTGAATATTCAGATTCGTCGGCCACATTAGACCTGGTAGTCTGCTCGGATTTTTGTAATTGTTTGTTGAATTTTATTTGCTTCTGCAATTCCATATCCAATTTACTTTTCTCTTCTAACAAAGATTCTTTAAGTCTTTTCTCACATTGGAAGTCTTCTTCGTATAGTGTTAATTGTGATCTTAATAGATTAATTTCTTCTGTCTAGAAAAAAAATATAAAAAAATATAAAATATAAAATTTTACACATACACATATATATTTTTTCACCATATATAGGTTTAAAATTTTACTTTAATTTGTATTATTTACACAAATCAATTCAAAATAAAAAAGTTCACTTACACTTTGTGCAAGTTGTTCCATTACTTCTTTAAATTCAATATTCTTCTTTTCAACTTCCTGTTGCAAGTTATTCACCTTCTCTAGCAATTCTTCACAGCTAAGTTGCAAAAGTTTTTTCTCTTTTTGCAGAGCTTTCTCACAATTTTCATATAATTGACTCTGATGATCGAGTGACATTTTCTCTTCGTTCAGACTGATTTTCTCTTGCGTTATAAGTTTCTTTTCATCATACAACGATAGGCGTTCCATATCCAAGCCCTTTTTCTGACTTTCAAATAATTTTTTTTCTTTTTCGAGATTATTCTTCTCTTGATTCAAAATTCTTTTTTCCTCTTCAAGCACTTGTTTAATCTGTTCTAATTCCTCTAATTTCTGCAAGTTCTCGCGAGCGTTATTTTCTTTTATAACATTCAATTTCGTATTTTCATCGATTGTTATTTCTAATTCATATAAAATAGAATTATAATCTGAGAATATTTTCTGAAATTGATTTTGCGATTTAACCAGAGTCTGCCTATCTGAGATAATTTTCACTTGCTCATCAGTTAATTGTTTGCAGCATTGACATAATTTTTCTCCATATTGATTAAACTGCACTTTCGAGTTATCATTATCAAGTATCATAAGTATATCTGTAATATCCTTAAAACTTTTCTCTATAGTAGCAAAGCGTTCTATTTGTTGTACATAACATTTAGTTAATTCTTGTAATATATCATTATATTGCTTTATATTTTTTACAAATTTCTGACGATTTAAACTGGATGATGATGATGTTGACATTTCGTGTAGTTGAATTGGAGTGAGAGCCTATAAAATATGAAAGTAAAGTTATTTATTCTACAAATTCAGTTATCAAAAATATTTTTAACAAATATAATTCTTTATAAATACATACACATTGCAGCTTCTCTTCAAGCAAAGTAATGGACTCTTTTAAATGTTTGATTTCTTCATCCTTTGCTTCTAAACTTTTTTGATTTTCCACAATTTTTAAAGAAGTTTGGCTATCAGTACAACTTAACGATTGCATTGCTGATTCTAATTCTTTTTCCGTTTTTAATTCTTCTAGTTTATCTTGTAGTGCTTTTTCAGCAAATTTTTCGGATATTATACATGTTATATAATGTTTACATTCTTCAAGATCCATTTTTGACATTGCAGTCTTGAGTTTTGGGGTAATTTGCTGAAGTTCTGTTTGAGCACTACAAACATTAGTGATATCAAACTGAGGAATTGTGCCAATTGTCTGTAAAAAATTCCGAAAGTAAAATATTGTGTGTGTTTGTAAAATTAATTATATTTCTATTTATTTTATACCTCAAATCTCATGCTTTCAGTATGCTGCAAATGTGACAGTTTAGTTTTTAGTTCAGCATTTTCCTTCTTAAGATGATTAATAAGCTCTCTAGTTTCCGCAAATTTTTTCTTATGGTTTTCATGAACCTTCATCACTTCCTCTTGCCACATTGCCAAGGTACTAAATTGTTCTTTCATGGATAAAGTATTTTGTTTTAAGGTTTCTTTTAATTTCACATTTTCTTGCAACATATCACTCAATTTCTTTTGCATCTCATCTGTGCTTAATGATGAAACCATGGATGTATAATCCTATAAGAAAATATATTATTTTTGCTTTTAATAACATAAATTTAAATAAAATTAAATAAAATAAAGTAGGATTGTAATATACATACAATTGACATGCTTTTTTGCTGAATGTCAACATACGACGCTAACACAGAAGCCTGAGTTGCTTCTACCGAATCTTTACCTAATACTACAAAAGATAAACTATCTTCGTCATTAATATCAAAGTTATTTGTTGTCGTTGAATTTAACACTGTGGAAACAGGCTCGTCTAACTTAAATAAAGGTTTACTGCTTTTCATAACGGATGTTTGATCCTCTTTGGAGATTTCATGTTTCATTGAATCCATATTTTGATCGGGTATCTTCAATCAAGATTCCTAATAAAGCCTGAATAAGAATTGATAAGAATATAATATAATCGATGAGTCAGTATTAATATCTTTCTATATACATCATCAATATTATTGAAAATAAAATTTGGTAGAACAAACAATATTATAAGCAATAATAAATCTATATCAAATACATCAATATAATAAATATTTCTATATTTTTCACTCTATATTTATGTATCTTTGTGTAATAGATGGAATTTACACTAATCTGTCAATTGTCCAAAGTTATTAAAATTTTCTCTAAAAAAACCCCGATTTATGTGAAATATTAAGATCAGGCAATAAAAAATATAACGAATTTTACTAAAATTTGCATAAAAAACCGCATTAATTACATTCAATGTTTACTTACACTTATTTCAAATCAACTACAACTGTATCTGCGATTATATTAGAGGCACAATCTTTGTTTATGTCGATTTGACATATTTTATCAATTTATCGGCGATGCGTAATCTTGCAAAATATCTGTTCATTACAACATTGATTGTAACCATGTACCAAGTAATCGAAGTAAAAAAAAAAAAAGAAAATTTTGTACATACACTTTGCATTTTATCAACGTAATATCGTGACTAGCCCAGTTTAATTATAATTACGGACGAACAATTAAGTAATATGATGTAAAAAATTAAATTTAAACTAAATTAACTTACCGTGTGACAAAAATATCTCCAGTTGCGTGTCTGATTGTGAAAGAGAGACAGAGAAAATGCGTCTTTTTTTTGTTCGTCCTAACCACAATTTCTATGTTTTGCATCTTGCCTCTTTCTTGCTCCGATATGCATCTATTTCACTTCACGTGCATAAAGTGCAAGAAGTGCAGATAGATTGAAACAGAATTTCCATTGAATAAAAATTAATATATCATTAATCGATTTTCCTTCTATAAATATAGTTTCCTGTAAATGCTTACGTCGATGAAATGCAATATGTGATTTTATATTTTATTTTATATATTCAATAAAAGATTTTTTCATTATTGGCAAGTGATAATTATCGATCATTGATAATAAAGAAATAACGGAGAAATTATTGATTGCAATTTGTCAAAAGTATTAAATCGATACTCGAATGTATGTATCTTTAATGTACCTTGAATGTAAGTCCTTTTGAAAGTCTTGAATTTATTGTGTGATACCTGATGAAGCGTAGTAAGCAGTGGCCCTTCATTGCGAGCAACTGTCATTATATAATTTTATTTTTGCTTTGATAAATATCCATCACTTTGTATCACGGTTACACATTGTTGTTAATAGTATAGTGAGAATTAATTCGTTGAACTTATTAATTTTTCTAAATTTCTCTAAAGAAAAGTTAAATTTAAATTTATTTCCCTCAAAAAAGTAATTTTAATTTTTCATAATTTTTAGTTCAATTTTTCAAATTTTGCTAGATAAAAAATTTATTTTTCTTAAAAATAATTTTATTGTTGATTCATTAATTATAAATATATGAAATATACGAATATATATACACAATCATAGCGATATAATATATATTTTTAAAATATTTTAGAAAAAAATATATAGGTGAGATGTGAGAGTGACATATATTTAGAAGATATAATTTATTTCACGACATGAATACAATATCGTGCATAATACGTAGTCGTAGTTTTTCTAAATTTACATTCATCATAACGATCAATTCGCGCAAAGTTTCGAATTCGTGCGAGGAATACAGACATTTCTTTATACGCATCGCGCAGAATGCAGTATGATAACGTCGTGATAATGTTTCGGAGAGAAAAAAAAGAAAAAAATAAATATATATATTATAGCAACTATATATGTATATAATACTATATATATGTATGCTGTGGATAGATGTAAATTCATTGATCAACAATGAGTCGAAAATATAATCTCTGAGATCTTAAAAATAATATATCTCTCTCATTCTCTTATACACCCTTATTGCGCTACGTGACGGGCAGCTAATAGCTTGACATTATGCAAATACATTATTTGTACATTTTTGCTTACATGACTTTACGTAGAGTGCGATACATGTATAGAGCACTCGATAATTATACGTATACATTTATTTTGACTGACACACGAGTGCGAATTAAATATTCAATTTATCAGAATATCAAATGATATTAAATATCAACATTATTTTCATTTGTACTAGAAGTTTGATATATATAATTTGCATATCGATTAACTTTAATCAGATATTTTGTGTATGATCCGTTATTACTTACATATTAAACAAAGGGTATTTAAAAACTATTGAATATATATTTGATTGTCAAAAATCATCATCCTAAAAGTGTCTATCATGAAAATATATATAAATTGTACTGATGCAGATAATAAAAATACGATTTTATGCACAGATAATTGACGAGAATTTTCATGTATTTCCCTCGTCGCACTTCGTCTTGTCGATAGTTTAATCTCTTGATAAGATATTAAAGAAAAGAGATTCCTACGTGCATTTAAACAGGTGCCATATTAGTGATATTATTCAAGTTGCCTTTCAACAAGAACTTTTTATCTATCGTACGCTATAGATTATATATACTTCATAACGATTTTAAACAAGCGCGATCTGTCAAATAACTTCTTTTACATCCACATATGTATATCTACACTAATATTCTAACTCGAATAAATCATAACGCATATCATGCGCATATCATTGTACTTTCAAAGTTTTATTATTTATTTTATGCAGCACATGCATCAAGTACGCTATTCACTAAAGCCAAATCTTAAACGTATATGGTCGCATTGCAAGTGCTAAACAGCACTTGTAATGAAAATCGTTATGTATTCCGCTATTCTGCGAATATACACGTGAATCATACGTTGAAGATTATAACGTACGCAGATATCACGCACAAATTTCTTGGTATATTCTTGTTTCATGTATTTTAAAATCACAAGTCGGCAATTTTATTTCGACGCTTAAGTAAATTTACGAATATGTAGAGTAAGAGTTTGCACAAGACATAATTTTCAGCAATTATACCAGAGAATGCAATTTTCTGGTTCTAGAATCTGATAAAGACACGTGACAAACGCTACATTATACGCCGAAAAAAAAAACAATTACGAGATTAACTTGCACGATTTTCTCGAAAGATAAATATACGAATATATAGAGAGAGAAAGAGAGAGAGAGAGAGAGAGAGAGAGAGAGAGAGAGAGAAAGAGAGAGTAAGGGAAAAAGAATTAAATCTAAATACCTTTGTGGTCACGCAAACCTTAAATTTTAGCGAATTTTTTCCTTTAACGTTACGTGCAACATTATAACGCGCGACTCGGATCAATTCCTCTCCTGCGAGTCGTTCGTTTATCGTTGCAAAATTATGTTTTGAGGTAGACAGGTATATTCTCCAATAGCTTTTTATAGCTTCGCGAGTAACGCTAAACCGAAGAATAAACACTTTCACCGACGCAAAAAATATCGCATTACTTTTTTAATCCTATACCTTAGTAGACCACAAATACGGTTCAGAATATTTGATCTGTGAAACTCTTTGAAAAACTTCTAAAATCTGATTTACTTCTCGATCCAGGCTACAATTGAAAATTATATTTATTAAATGTTTCACATATATATCGCGCAATTACATTTAAAAAAATCAGGCAAAAACAGATTTGAAAAACAAGATATGCGATTATTAATCACTGGTGTACTTACAATGTCCAAAATACCGAAAATATATAAATAACATCACTATTCGTTAGTGATGCTAATAAACATTTAATTATTGAATCTATAAATCTATAAGAAATTCATAGATGAATTGAATCTATAAGATATATAGGGAAAACTGTGTATGTATTAGGTTCGAGTAGCATATCAAATATAAATTTTGCACGTCGTTAGTTTCCAATTTATAGTTATGTGTTTCTGCATATTTTTTGTAAAAATAATATTTTAGTCCGTTATTTAGCGCTTGAACATTATATATCTTTTGCTACGCTAAAAAATTATATATATATATATATATATATATGTGTATATATCGATTCTAATTTATCTTTGATATTATACGCAACGCAATTTTTTAACATTACTATACTGTAACAATACCATATCGATGCCAACGGATACCGCTCTTACATATTTTGTTTTCAAACATCTAAAATATACCTTACCTTTGCATTTCGCACAGATACTGCCTTTGTACCTATTTCTCACCTGAGTTAAAAAACATTCAAGACACGAACATGATTTCCAAACAAAAAGAAAAGATACATTCCTATTTTCTCGATCATACATCTATTATAGTTACATCCAAATTATTTATATTAAACAAATTTGCGTGCAGATTTTAAATAAATAGCGACAACGAAGCACACAAACGGTATTATATAAGAATACCATAATAATGTACACAATCAAAATTTTCGAATATACATGATCCAATAAATATGTATACGATTCTCATTTGTTTCGTCGAGCAACGATAAAATTATTATAACGTCATACAATACTGATTACTCTTAATCATCAATATCTACTACTTTTCACACGATCAGTAATATCCGTTTGTATCAGTAATGGCTGCCGCATCATCTACGCGGCACTTTAAATAATCTATTTCGTGACTTATACGAGAGGTGGATCCTTTTGTTGATCCATCTCTTCAACGGTTATGTAGAGACCCTCCTCTTCATACGTTGACTCGTGTTTTGCCAATACTTTCAGCAGTGGACGCAGCTTCATCCACCATTGATACGTCGGAATACGATGTCTAGCAAATTTTTATTATTGTATTATATAAGAAATAAGCGACTCGTTGGAAAGCTCGAAATAGAATACGTACTCAAAATCCGTAACTTCGATAAGTTCCGTGAATGGCGTATATCTATACTGGCGTCTGATAATACCAAGCATCACCGCACTGTCAGCTGCTGTAGTAACCGTTTTACCATCAAGGCTAGTGCATTTTCTCAGCTGATCGCTAAACCATTCAACTGCCTTAACGCCCATCTTCGTTCCTAAATTACGGTCAAAAGGAGTCGGCGAGCCACCTTGTTGCATATGACCTGAAAAAAATATAGAAAGATAATAATAATAAAATATTTAATTTTATATTATAAAAATTATGCATCTTAATATTCGAAATATTCGAAAATCAATTAAAAGGAATAAAAGAAAGCACATACCGAGTATGTTGCTTCTACAACTGAATAAACCTTTTCCTTCCTCGCTGAAAAGTCTGAATATAAACTCTGTATTATAATTCCCATTGGCGTTCTCATTTCTGATAATAAGGCCTCTCTCGACACCCTCTGACATCTTCGCGGCCATCGCGATAACATCTTGATTTAAGTCTTTAATATTAAATTTCTCTTCATAAATATAAGCCGCGTCGGCACCACCGGCTAGGCCGGCGACGGTCGCTAGATATCCACAAAAACCACCCATAGTCTCGATAATGAATACGCGGCGCTTGGTACCTTGCGCCGATTGTCGAATGCGATCGCAGATCTGTCAAAAAATAAAACAATATTAATAGTATTATATAATAGAACGGTTTTTAAGTGTCGGATGTACAAATATATTGCAGAGAACTTACTTCTGTAATTTCATTCAAAGCTGTATCAGAACCTAATGAAAATTCAGTGCCTGGCACATTGTTGCTAATGGTTGCGGGAATCATAGCGATAGGAATTCTAAACTCCTCATATTTATCTCTCGCTTTGAAAAATGTAAGACAGGTTTGATAACCCTGAAAATAAAAAAAATATACGCTTTATCGATGCTGATCTCTTAATCCAGAATCGAACTGAACGGTGCAACGTTCGGAACAATTCGCGTTACCTCGAATCCGCCTATGATGAGCAGCGCCTGTATTCCAAATTCTTTCAATTTTTGAGCGATTGCGGGTAACTGATCCTCCTGGGGCGGTGTGCGCTTCGTTCCTAACTTCGCACCGCCCTCCGAGACCCAACCGGTGACAGATGGCCAATCCATCAATTTTAATCTACCAGCTATAAGACCCAACACTCCATCACAGATACCGTATACCTATAACATATTGTAATATATATTTGAAGAATTGAAAACGCAATAAAAGTAGGTAGAATTGTGGATTTATCAATAATATGTACTGCACCTTATCACCTCGATAGATACAATTCCTTACGAAAGAGCGAACCGCTGCATTCATACCACAGGATGGTGATCCTATGTGCATGACTGCTAGTGTATAATGATCCTGTAACAAAACCGCAGATTATTAACGAGATGAAAATAGATAAAATATGATACGTCATGCAGCGTGCGTGAAACGAAAACTGCACTAAACGACTGTTCTTAAGATATATAACATTGCACATTAAATAGCATCTAATGCTGTCGCTGCATCTGTCTATTGGAGCGATTGAAATAAATGATTTCTAATACAAGGTTTACATTCTCTATTCCAAAGAAGGGTTGTGTGTTAACTCACTTGTCCACATAAAGTGTATTGCTAAGGAAAGGAAAAAGGTGAGTTAGGGAGATTGCATACACATTGACATTATATATGATCTGCAGTTCTATATAGACTCTTAATCTGATTTACCTTCGATAATGCGTGGCCATTAACGTCCTGAAGCAATATCAAATAACATATGTAATACTTTATTTATTATTATTCGTTATTATTTTATATGTTAAAAACCCAACACATTTTCTTTTGGACATAATATATATCTCTCTTTAAATATTTAAGATATTAAAATATTAAAATGCTACGTTAATACTTTCAGCATGCTACATAGTTTGTAGATCAGAATAGAATATTTAAAATATAAACTTAGGCGAAAAATGATTGTACCTTGATTGCATTATGATCTAAATCTGGAGCTTTCAAACGAGTCAGCATTTTGTAAGTTTCCAAATTACGTTCAAAACCTCTGGAAAAAACAAATAGATTTATACACATTTATCGATATATTTCATATTTTTCACATTGACGCATGTTGTTTTCTAGAGATACTCACTTTCCTCGAAGTTGGACAGCAAGATCCCAATTTTTATTGGCCATAACCTGCGCCACAGCCTTTGTACGACGAACACATTCCATAAGTGGTAATCTTACGGCTTGGTTACCGTCCAATGTGACGACGCACGCTTCTGTATCGGATGTTGCTTCCATTAAAGCCATTACAGCTTCAGCTCCCATTCGACATCCCTGTAACGCACAGATTTATTTTAGAGAGGGTATATCTCATTTAAAAATATATAAGTATTATAACTCACACACACTTACTCTATATTTCAAGTAATATTAAAGATTCTAAATTATATAGAACCTTACCAAAACTCTATCGAAGGCTGAAGGATTGCCACCTCTTTGTACATGGCCCAGAACAGTAATCCTTGTATCCTGCTGTAATTTTTCTACGACTACTTTATGGATCTTTTCAGCTGTAATCGGATCGCCGTTTCTATCAACGGCACCTTCAGCCACGATAATAATGTTAAGTCGTTGACCAGTGAGTCTTTCCTGAAAAGAAAATTGCATATGAGAAAATCTTACAATTAAGATTTTGTTCTAATACGTGTAAAAGCATAAGCTATATAAAAAAATTGAAGATTGAAGCTAATTAAAGACTATAGCATAATATGCAGATGCAGTGGATGATGATATATTAATAATACAGAGAAAATATTTGTATAATTCTGAAAATTCTTGTCTCTTTCTTTGATTTCACAATACTTTTTATATAAACATATTATATAATACATAGTGCATATATATACATAGCATTAAAAAGATGTTACAAGTTTAGTATAGCATGCATTTACAGAGTAATATAACATTATTTCTCCTATATTAAGTGCAAAATATCCTAAAGAAAGCATATTAAAAATAATTATAACCAAAAATAATATTGAACAGAAAGAAAAAAAAGTATTAAAATACAATTGTAACAGAGCTTGCAATTGCTTAAAGAAACAGAGTATAAATTACAGGAAGCAAATGCGCTGTTAATTTTGCAGGTTGATTGAGAGTCAGGAAATATAAATAAATATACCTGTTTTAAAAAATTAAAAAAAAAATAAATTATCGAACCTGCAATAATTTTTTGCACAGCTTGTTGGGCCACTCCTGCTCGGGTGGCCATTCTGGGATGAAAACATAATCAGCTTCGCAACATATAGCTGTCACCAGAGCCAGATAACTGTAACGATATTGTAAACCTAACTAAAATTCTATCTCAATACAATATTTAAAAATATCATACAAAAATAATACTGTACATGTCATTAATTATTTAATGTATTTATAAATTTGTAAAGCTGTGCTCGCCTGAGATGTAAATATAGTAATCAATATATTTATGATAGCAATAAGTTTTTGAATAATCTAAGTAATGATAAGAATGATTAGGGGAAAATTTTACAAAAATGTAATCTGGCTGTAATCGAGCATTTCAAAGAAATAATGTTGCATTTCAAAATGCAAAAATAAATGTGGCGGACTTTTTTACATGTCTGTATAATTTTGGATATATATTGAAGTAACGACTGGTTGAGAAACGTGCCTGTTGCACAGCTTGACAAAGCTCCTCGATCCAGTCACCACTTGTCGGAGATTCAGGAATAAAGGAATAGGTAGCTTCTGTAGATATACTTGACGCTAATGTCAGATACCTGAAAGACTCTGTCATCTAATTATCTTCAGTACCAATTGAAGACATATAACTCTCTATGTAGCAATATATACTTAATTCTATATTAATTGATGCGCGACAATAAAGTGTTAGTAAATCTCTCGTTTGCATTCCTCTTTATGTCATTATTTAGAAGAGGAATATAACATTTAGAATATCGTATACGATCGAGTATTAATTCAGAACACTTAGCAGTCTAAAAATTGACATGTACATAAAAAATCACTTTTTATATTTGATTGAGTTAGTAAAAATTAGCAATGCAATTTAACAATTTTGTAAAATTTCGAAAAATCTATTAAACGTGCCTGCTCCAATTTTCTACATAATTTTTCAGGCCAATCGACTGGAGGCGGACATTCTGGGAAGAAAACATAGTCGGCCTCCACAGCTAAAGCGCCCACGATAGCCAGATACCTAGCCGAAAGTAGCCCATTTATCTATATCTTACTACATTTCGGTGCAATAGCGATATAGATTAATTTTGTGTAACTATAATCCATTATTGAAATACATCGCGAATTATCTTTTTACATTTTCGGAAACTAGTATCTGCTCAATAATATATTTAAATTATTTAACGTTAATAAAACTATTCTCTCAATAATAAAATAGAGATGCACTTACCCACAATGACGACCCATAACTTCCATTATAAACGTTCTCTGATGAGAGTAAGCTGTGCTAGATATAGCATCTATATTTTCTATAATACGGTGCAACGCTGAATCAGTACCAATCGTCATATCCGTGCCGCAGAAATCGTTATCAATGGAACCTACTAATCCGACAATGTGTAATTGTTTGTATTTCTCGCTCTGTTCGATAGTTATATCTCCTACAAATAAAAAATAACGTTAGCTTTCAATATATGCGTGATGCATTATGAACAATTCTTTCTCTATTTACCAGACGCAACGAGTTCTTTTAAAAGCTCGGGCCATTCTTCTTTAAAGAGATTGGCACCTGTAAGAGAACCGTCTCCGCCGATCACCACTAGATTGGTTATACCCAGATTAACCAAGTTCTTGGCAGCTTTTCGACGACCAGGACGCTCTCTGAATTCTTGACTTCGGGCAGAACCTATCACCGTACCGCCCTGAAGAAAAGATGCAATACATTAATAACGCGTATAGACGAACGTATGATGCAACACTCTGTAATATGTACCTTGTGGATGATGCAAGACACGGCCGACCATGTAGCTTCTTCGATGTCTTTTCCACCGTCCACCATACCTTGGTAGCCTTCTTTGATAAAGTACACCCTGCATCCGAGATAAATACCCATCCTTACAACCGCTCGTACAGCGGCATTCATTCCTACAAAAATAATAAAATTTATATAATTACAGAATAATTACATTTATTTCAATTTAAGATACAATTTATTCGATTACCCTGAGAGTCGCCACCGCTGGTGAACACGGCAATGCTCTTGCCCTTGTGACTCCCAGGTTTTATAAACTTTTGAGCTGGTGTCTCTTCAGCCATGACTGTATCGCAGTATTCCTTATAATTCTGTAATAAGAAAAAATTGCTCAAAGTTAATATCAATATTTTTGAGAAATTAGAATTTTCCATTTTCTCCCAGAGACACGATAATGTAATTTCTCCGCTTGATTAACGTTTCTTTTACATTGAACAGAGACGCAAGTACAAGAAGAAAATTAACAAGTTTTAAAGAGAAATAAAGAGTCTCGCAACTTTTCGTCTCATGAGCTGTGGAAAACGCAGGCTTCTAGCATATTCTTCCTCGAGCGTGTCAAATTTTATCTCGAATGAAGAGCCAATTGGTAAAAGTTCAACCGATTCAAACTTGTTCCTCCAGAACATCTATTTAAAATTAAATTTTTCAATAAATCTATTTTACATAAATAAAAAAAAAATGATAAAGAAAAGAAAAAGAAAAAAATTATATATATATCATTACATTACAAGCATAAGCTTGCCTTAGGAAATATCATAGAAAGTCTTAAATTTTGCATGCTAATCCTGCTCATTCTATCAGTGTCGACTTTCTTCAATACTTCAACAGCGATAGATTTTTCTGAAGAATCCCTAGATGTGGCGCATCGCATTGAGGATATAGTTTTGATAGAACCGATCGAACTTTTCCGTGCATCTACTTTCTGCATTTCTGCATTTCTGCTTTCATGTATATCCGAAGCATCCTCGCTATCACTTCCCGCGCTTCCTGAATAATTTTCATTCGCGCAGCGACACTGAATAATTCTGTAATTTTTAGACATTTTTCTTCGCCAAATAAATTTGTCAGCTATTAGAATAATTTTTACATCAATCAATCATCTAAATTTTAACCTTATTTCAACAAAACTAGACTATATACATATCACAACTATTCCAAATTCATATCATTATAAAAGAAAACAATGAAGTACACCGCAAAATACCTCCTCATAACTTTTTTAAATATTTAAATTATTATTCGTTAAATTAATTTCTTTAGAAATTTATTATCCTCCATGTATTCCTCAATCTCTTACATATTAATAAGATAGATACATTAGAAAAAGTGTTACATTTCAATCGAAAATTTAAGACCGCTCACAATTCGATTAAATTGGAAATTTACGCAAAGTTCTGTCGAAAACAACACGCGAGATAATATACGATGTGGAAAAATTATTCAAGCATCTCTTTTACATATACTCTCTAAAAGTGAATCAGTGTATTATCACTGTAATCAGTGCTGTACTTATAACTGCTTGTAATTAGTGAGTATGTACTGTTTTTCAGTGATGATACACTGATTCACGCTAGTGAAAACTACTTTCACTAGCGTGAATCAGTGTATTATCACTGAAAAACAGTAAATACTCACTGATTGCAAGCAGTTATAAGTACAGCATTGTAAATCAGTGATAATACACTGATTTACAGTGCTGTACTTATAACTGCTTGTAATCAGTGACTATTTACTGTTTTTCAGTGATAATATACTGATTCACTCTAGCGAAAGTAGAAAATAATTTAGTGTATTATCACTGAAAAACAGTAAATAGTCACTGATTACAAGCAGTTATAAGTACAGCATTGTAAATCAGTGATAATACACTGATTCACTTTTAGAGAGTATAGTTTCTTTAGCCGTTGCGACACGCGAGCCTTCGTCTTAAAATTAAATGATATGTGCGCGAGTGAAATCTGGCCGCGTCTCAAAAAATGCGAGGAAGCGTCAACAATTCGGAGCCAGGCTTTGTAACATACAGTAGCAAAGTTAGTTTCGTCGAGTCGCAAACATCTATTTTTCCACGCGACACCAAGGGTCGCCGGTGACGAGATGTTCCAATTTACGCTACGTGACGATATACACGTGAGCGGACCTCGTAACTTTTCGCGGTCCCTCCGCGAAAAAATCGCGTCGTGCGATCGAGCAGAAAAAAAAACCGAGAGAGCAAATCTCGATGTACGTTTCTCCGACCTCTCATTCATAAAGTTTCCACCTGCAAGAGACGAGCGTGATAAAGCATGCAGCGTGAAAGATGCAATTGCAGTTGCATCCTCGCGCGCGCGCGCAAAGAGATGTCACGATATATACACACACATACTCCGTATATGAAGAATACAATAATTGATGATGATTAATTTTTTTTATATAACTCTCTTGGTAAACGACACGGAAACCTTTAGCGGAACGAGAGAATCGATCGTTATAGAAACTATAGCTGCTATATATATAATAATAATTTTATATGTTTGTCGTGCTTATGCGATATCGTTATTATTCGTCGAATTAAAAGTCCATGCTATTTGCAGAACGTCATGTGAATCCTCTAGTCTCCCAATCGTTCCCTAGAGGAGTCCAGGTTCTTAGGTTAACCTAAACGCACCTCTTCGATCCACCTAAGGGAGATTGTTTAAATAAATGTCATTCAACCAGGTGGGCGAAAATATCGGCCAAATATAACGTGAATCAATTTCGAAGCGACGCTGTCGCGGGACGCGCTTCGACGGATCAATTGACAGTCGCGTGCAGGTGACAGACGAGAATGGGCGTCGCGCGCTCGAAAACGACGATTGATCGATGAGCGCGATCGACGACGGGCGGCTCGAGAGACTCACCAGAAAAAAATGTGACTGACAATCGTGACGACGACGACGACGAGCACAACGTTCCTCTGTTGCCGATCAACACCGACGTTCGTCTGACCGACGTCGGCCGCCACTACCACGACGTTTGGCCGACTGAAGGTGACCTTTGGGCTGGCCCACTTGCCATCCCCCTCGTCTCGCTTTTATCACCCGTTGTTCGGGGCCAATCGCGCGACTCGAAGTCGCCCGAGTGGGACATCGATGCATTGCGCGGAAGATTCGAAAAATGGAACGTTCGTAGAGTGCGCCCGGAAAAATCGTCAAAGTTAAATTTCGGAAACGCGGAAATAACCGGCAAAATTATATTATAAAAAATCATAAAAAATTTTAGATATTTTTCTAAATTATGTATCAGATTTACCTGTTGACGTATCTCCCGCTGAGAATCGTAAAGTTGCCAAGTAAACGATGAAGATTCTTGTCGTTCCATGGTATTTTTAACCCGATGCGAAAGACAGGTTCGATATGTCTCAAAAATCAATGCTTCCTCGAAGCGTATCGACTGCGTATAAGTTGAGATTAATAAAGATTGAGAATTTTGTAAGCCTTTGAAATATACGTCGATAATCGATAAACTGATATCGTGATAAGACGAAATGCAATCGACCAATGTTGATAGCAGAATTTTAGCTGCTGGATATAACGAAAAACAATTAAGACAAAAAAATAAAATCTCTTTTATTTTGTTTTTTCTTTTAATCTTTTATTCATTTAAAAAATAAAGATGAACTTACCTGATGATAATCCGTAAATTAGGAAAAAATCAAATTTAAAGATATATCCACACGAATATATGATTTAAAGGTATTTATTCACAATCTTTAAAGATAACCATTTTTCTCTCGTTTATATCATTATTAAAAATAATTTCTTCTTTTAATAATTTTATAATTATTCGATTATAAGCTGCCCTCGACGTGCACAAGAAAGAGATGTACGCAGCACTTTTTAATTTGGTTTCAGCTGATTGTCGTCGACGTTCTTCTTCGAAGAGATGGTTTCATGTGACAAAACAGAATACAGTTTGTATTTCGAGACTGGTATACCTTTTAACTAACGGATTGTTTGAGATTTTTGACTTCTTTCCAATCGAAGAATCTCCCTTAGCTAGAAAACTTTTAAAAAGAATATCTAAAAAATCACAAAAGATAAATGAAAGAAAAATGTGACCCTTAAGAACTTTGACAAATTAACATAAAGAAAGCTCGGATCTCATGTATCTTCCACGACTTGGCGTAATGGCTGACTGAAAGGTACAATGCAATATGCTAATATGTTTATTGACGAAAAACATATGACTATTTGACGTAGTCTGATTCTGAGCAAAGTCTAACGGCCAAGGATCTTTACCTTGTCATTTATCAAGATTTATAAACGCTGCAAACGTATACTTTATTTACAATTCATTAAACAATGGGGAAATGTTTGTCTTTCTCTTAATTTTTCAAGAGATTGAAAACTCGTTATTGGATATATATCTTCTTACGCAATAAAAATCAGTATGTCTTTATTTTATACCGTGCAAAGTGTGCCGTGATGATGCAATGTAACACGAGGAATGAAGAATGTAAAATCATTTAATATATCCAGAAAAATAATTGTCGGTATCAGTTTCAATACTTTCGAGATTAATGATATTCTTCGGATAAATAGATATCTTGCGAATATTAAAAATGTTAAATATCTTTAAATATTTGTTTTAAATTGCTAAATATTTTTGATTTAATATTCAGAAAAATACTTATTGTCAGTATCGAGTAAATTCTCGGTGAAATCTATATGTTAAATAAAAGAATGCGCGCGTGTGCGGGTTGATTCTATTTCTAAAAAAATTCCATTTTTTCTATTTCTACATCGATGCAGCGATTGATGCAGGTGAAATGATTGCACCGTTTCATCGCTTTTACAGCTTTATTTACAAATACCACCCCGCCAAATCATCTTTTTTTGTTTGTTAATCCATTTAACGTGTAATATATTCGATTGAAACGGCATTGATCTATATCGATTGAGGAAGGGGTAAGGAAGCGGGTGAAGGGCGAAGATTGGATCGACAGCTAAAAATAGGCTACAATTGTAGAAGAGCAAAACCGAGGAAAATCTTCGTTCTAGCGAGAGGTTTACGCGGCGACAAAATCGAAGGTCACGTATAACGGTTTAATATCGAGAGAGAGAAAAAGATTGCTCAATTGTCAGATCATTTAATCGAAACAATCGAGCAATCAAAATGTTTAATTATTGTTACAGAAAGATAAACACTTTTGTTCGATGAAAATTAAAGGCGGATTGATGCAATGTTATCTCTAATGTATCACGTATAATGCATTGATTTGCAAATAATTTTATAAAGATAAATATTATTATAATAAAAAGAGATATACCGAATAAAAGTAGCTCACTAATGATATATATAAACTTCGTTAAATGATTAATTATGTCTCTCGCAATCATATTTATATAATTTTTTATAAGTCGAATAAAAGATTCTTCATCGAAAGTAATTCCAGTAATAATAGAAATAATTCACGACGGAGAAAAGTTTCGGAATATAAAATTATATAATTTCGAATCTCTTTGAAATAGCTTCGAGTTTTGTCGCCGGTATTCTTAGGAATGTCGTCTCTACGGGAAAACTCATCTACCGTACGAAAATGGTATTCTAACGCGAAAATTCTCAACCTCATTCCTGAACACGGCAAGTTTTCGCTCTCTCAAATGAAAAGCTCTCTATCGAATTTTATTATTCGCTTCGAACCTCGATCGATTCCACTAACTGAGCTGTCGCGGGTTGAGACTCGCTGGATCTATACGTCTTTATCTAGGTCTCGACAAGAGACTGCACGAGCGGTTGCGATTCGCGCAAATATCGGTGGGAACAATGCCCGTTCGCTTTCGCGATTCGGAGAATTTTTTCATAATTTTCTTTATCCTCCTCGCTTCCGCACACGCGTGACACCTCTCGCGTCTCGTCGCTCGCATTAAGTAGTAGTTTGGCTACTCTCGTTAGCAAAAACCGTATTTCGTATCGGCTACACGTATAAATTGTGCAAAAAATTTAGCATGATTAATCGTATAGGTAGGCCTTTCTTGTCGGAAAAGGCACGCGTACATATACATATATATACCTCGCGTCGCGTATTTACCGTGTGTCTCTCGTAGTGTATGCATATATATATGTATGTATGTATACATAATGCATAAGTCGTGTATACAAATACATGTGTAGATATACCATCGACAAGAAAAATGAGCGGTAAAAGAGTATGGGGGGAAGGGAGGTAAGGGTTGGGGGAGGAAAGGGACGAAGGAGATTGAAGAGCGAGGGATATACATCTAGTACAATGATACCCATAATAGCGATCGAAATAAATATCCTTTTGCACTTTAAATACATGAGAAAATCTCTGTTGCTCTTGTTTGTACTTCCACTCTAACGATATTGCTAAACTTCGATTATGCCAAACAATACAACGTTCTTACGCGAATATTTTTTCCATCGGGCTTCATTTCCCTTCTCTCTTTCTTTCTTTTCTTTATATCGATATGACTGCAACTTTTGTCATCACCCGAGCTGTCGTGAAAGAATCAAGTTAATTATTAATAAAGTTTAATACTATAAAACATTATTTGATATCATAATCGACACCAAATAAAGTGAGAAAGAAAAGAGAGAGAGAGAAAGAAGAAAAAGACAAAGAGAGTGTGGGGGAGAAAGAGAGAGAGAGAATGATAGACTATTACTTTATAAAAGAAATCGAAATAAATATATAAAAATTTTTGTAATATGAAATTAAACTAAAACTGTCTGGACATTTAAACATAATGGATTCTTTTTGAAGATACTCCTGTAAAATTCATCTAAAGTGTTAAGACATCTATAGATATATAACGTTCAATGTATACGTATATATAAAAGTCAACGAGTAAGTTATCTTATAAATAATGTTATCAGAGTGTTACATGTTCCGAGCGTACTCGGAAGATCATTCGATTTTCCGCGAATTCTGTTATCTTCATAAAAAGCGTGAAACGCTGACTTGTCTCAAAGTGTCGCGAATCGTAGATCCCAAACTCGAAGAGGTAGTAGTCATTCCAATCCAATGAGATATTTTGTTGACAAGACACATTGCAGGAATCCGCTACGATTCGCGATAAAGTTCGCGCATTTTGCAAATATGTAATCTCGTCTTCTGTTCGCTGCGAATTGTAAAACACATCGTCACCATGTGCAAACACCTCCTCCGAGAAACAATGGCATTATCGTCGCAAAGCAAGATACAACCGTGTGGGTTATGGTTTTTTTTCTCAGACATTTTATCAGAATTTATTATTATTTCGTGTAAACGTTTATAATAATTATAATTTACAATTACGATGGGCTGATGATAAATACAAATAGAACAACGTAATTTGGGACCAAGGGAGGGAAGGCAGGAAGGGTAGAGTAGAAGAAGGAAAAGGGAAGAGAAGAATGGATGACTGGAGGAAAACAGTCGAACATGCGTGGATAAATGGATGAGTGTGGATGGATGCGGTTTTATGTGTAAAGGACCAGGATTAAGAGCAAAAGTCGTATGAATTCGCGTGATCGAACACGTCGTACTAGTATGAAGAGACACGTCGCCATCGCTTCCCTCGCGATCATCGACGTACGCGTTCGCACATACGAATTACTCTCATGTATGATTCGAGATAATCGAATTTAAAAAAAGGAAAAAAAAAACAAATAAAAAAAATAAATGGGAAGAGACCCGGATTTGGTAAAAATTGCGAGAAGAGGATCGAAGAATTTATGTATCAAGACGCTTATAACGATGTTGGCGACGATGAAGATGATAATGCAGACGATGATTATGATGATGATGATGATGATGATGATGATGAAGATGAAGATGATGATAATAATAATGATGATGATGTCTCTTTTGACCGAGTAAAGTCACTGCTAGGATTATTAAAAAAACATAACGTTTATTTTAGAAAATTCATATCCAGAAAATCAATATCCAGAAAATGAAAAGAACACAAGATTAACGTTTGGCTTGTTGATTCGGAGGTGAGCGATTGGGATAGGAATTTATGTTATATTGGGGAAAACAAAGAAGTAGATCCAAGAGAAAAGGGCGAAAAGAGGAATGGAAAGAGAAGGATGTTATATTCAAGGAAGATCCGCGAGATCGATCAACAACGTTATTCTCTGATACATCGTGACGGTTTTCGCATCCTGCCACTTTTAATCACACATGCACACACGCCCGGTCCCGCCTAAATTAGCCCCCGTTTTCATTTCAAAACATTTTGGAAAAAGATAGAGATAAGAAGATCAAAGGAAGAAGGATACAAATGGGATGATACTCGTCTGCGCTTTTATCGTTCGACTTTTTTCTTATACAACGCTAAGTATCGAGAGATAGGATAAAGCACGAGATACAATGTACAAAAAAATAAATATAAGTGATGTCAAAATCACACAGATTTTAATCTCGAATTGATTGTAATGGAATCACAAACATGGGATTATATCGTTGCGCATTATATTTAATTTCTTGTCGTCTGTATCTCAATCTTTACTTCATCCTTTGTCTCGATCCTAAAAGACTCGTCTACAAAGGACGCAAGTCGCAAGATATTCTATCAAAATGGAACAGATTGGAGTTCCATTGCGATCAAAACAGCAACGATAAATTACAATACTTCAATTACACGCTACATTCTCGCTCTCGTTTGAAGGAAGGAGGCGGGGGGATAGGAGAAGTCGCCGTTTAGATGTCAACATTCACGATTTGTCTCATTCTCCCTCGTTTTTCCTTTCTGTGTTTCTGTTTCTTTCTTCGCAACATATCAAATGACGTTCTCGGCGATTTTTAGACAGTCTTGTTGCGACAGAGACACCGATTATACATCAAGAAATATCAAACGACAATAGGAAAACGTTTACCCGTTCACGTGTAATTAGCGACTAACTTGTTAAAACTGTCTCCCATAGCGATATTACATAAGCGTGATGTACGTGTATGTTTGAATGTGTGTATATATATGATGTCAGCACGTATATACATATACTTAATTATACATATATATACGAGAAGAGCGAAAATACTTAGCTCCTCGTTTCCTGTTTTCTTTTTTTTCTCTCTTTCTTCGCGTCGGATGACGAGCGCGATACAGAGAGTGTGTTTGAATAGTCTTTGACCTCCCGTTAGAGTCTCTTGCAGTCTTCTCTTATAATGTGAAGAATATATCTTTTAGATCCGTTTAGTAACGATAGAAATACATCACGCTTCAGATATGATCTGCGTGATATACACGGTACACGTCGAACGAAGCCTCGCATCTCACTCCATATATATATTTCTAAAATGTAAAGGCAATTAATTTCAATACGTTCGATGATTTTATTCTATACATTGTTTCGCGCCCGGTCTATCTTAGCCAGTCGATAATTTGCATATACAAATAGACTTGCGTGAACAACTTCTTTCGATGTGTACACCTTTACGGAGGGGCTAGGTGCCGCGAGCTTCTTCGGATCTCGATACTCTACGCAATGATATTCTCGAGAAGCACGATTCGTAACACACAGAAATTCTCTCGCGAACCCTTGGAAATGAACATCGCATAGGACGAAAGTAAATATGCGATTATCTATATATTCGTGTGTATATGTGCGTACAATTTGTTCTCTCTCCATTCTTCTCGATCACGATACGAATTTACTAAGTGATAAATATATTCTGTGGTGTATATATTATAATCTCTCTCGTGTATAATATAATAGAGAGACGAGAGGCAATGAAATAGAAAGTGCGAAAAAGTCGAAAGATTCAGACGCCAGGATCAGGATATATACGACGATCTAACGTGTGTAATCTCCACGCTCGATGATGACAATAGCAAACTGAGCGGTTCACGTCTTATCCTCCTTCTGCATTTCATTCCACAATCACACGAAATTTAAGAAGCGTATGTGAACGATCGCGACGACGAGCAGAACGACGACGAGCAGAAACGTGCTCTCCTTCTCTTTTTACACAATTGTGATAATAAGAATAATTATTTGTACGCTACTGACGATCTTGATTGATTTATCTCTGCGTTATAGATAAAATTCTAAGTTGCAGATAAAATTGCAATGCGATAAGGAAAATTCAAGAATAGATTTTAAGACTATCGGATTTCAGTAAGAAGGAGATAACCGCCAAGTTTTTTTTCACCAATTGTGACGAAAGGAAAAGAAAGGAATTTATGCATGAGAAGAGATATATACCAAGTTGCATGTGAATTGTGTGGAAAATTGTGATGGTTATGTTGCGGAGAGAGGAGAAAAGAAAAAAGATAAAAACAGCGAGAGCGTGAAAATCAAATTACCACTGATGTCGTTTTGGAACTTAATAACTTAATGTATTTGTTTTTTTACTCTCCTTTCTCCTCCTGCGTTCTTCCCTTCGTATAATAATATTCGTACTTGCTAGACAATGTGAAATTTAATTTAAATGACAACTGGGTATAATGTAGTAGATTCATGCGTGCTTTTCATTTTCTCATTCTCTTCGCTTCTTCTCGTACCTCCGCGTTATTTCTTTTTCCTGTATTTTAGGTTTTCTTTTTCTTTCTAACGTTACACTCTTCTTCTTTTAATGGTAAATAGCGAACAGATTCTGGGAGTAATGATAGTATGTTATCCTCTGCATTCCGTATCTCGTCCCAACGTTGTGATTCATCTTTTAGTACTATATCACTTTTTTGCTACTCGTGAAGCTGAATAATTTAGCGCATACTTTTCTTCTGTAATGTGCGTTACCGATGATCACCCGAGGGATATACGCTTTGACGAGACAGGGTATGCGGGAAAGGGGGAGATGTGTGTGTGAAGTGTGTGTGTCTCCTCCTGTCCTTTCCTCTGTTCATCCACAATTCCTGTTCCTTCATTCAAATGGATCAAACAAGGATTACATTTTGTTTGAAAAACTTCGTATCAGAGAAAAACTAAATGATCCATAAGGCTCAATTATTCCTCCTCGCCGATGATTGCCTCTCTTCGCACGTTTTTACTCCATACACATTTCATAATCAACAATTTTTATTCACTCCGAATATCGACAAAGCTTCAATTCCATGTCTAGGTTCAATTTTTAGAAGTATCTTTTCCTTAGCATCATCCGCGAAAGGAGAACACAATCAAGCTTAAATAGATTATTCGAGTGTTCTCTCATGTTCAAGTTTTTCGAACCGGGCGTAGCAGCTGTGACGGTGGCATCGGCAGCAGTGTGCGGTCGTAGGACAAAGAGAGAGAAAGAAAGAGAAAAGGAGAGAAATGAAAAAGGACCAATTTCTTTTTCAAAGAGAGATTTAAGAAAGGGGAAGGCCTGCGGTTAAAAAGAAGGAAGGAAAAGAAGGAAACGAGGTACGCGCGAGGGACGAGAGGAGATGGTGGACATGGGTGGATGGATCCGGGTGGATGGACATATGGGTGAGCACTTCAGGGGGACGGGGGGACGATAGAGAATAGGATGTTCTTATTAGGTTTAGAAAGGACTTAAGCTTAGGAAGGTTAGTTGTCGCCGCCCTCCTGTGGCTCGTCCCCATCGCCCTGCGTATCACTGGTCCACAGAGTGAGGTTGTCACGCAGCAACTGCATGATCAGCGTGGAATCTTTGTAGCTGTCCTCGTTAAGTGTGTCCAGCTCCGCGATCGCGTCGTCGAACGCCTGCAAAGGTAAAATAAACACGTGTCGGATATTTTTCATTCAAATTCTTTATATTATTCTCACACAACTTTATTTTTTAATATTAATTATTCTACTTTTAAATCCAATCTATTCACTCAGAAATTATATCATTTAAATATATATTTAAACAGAGAATAATACTAATGGATTATTTAGGAATTTACCTACCTTAATTATTATTAATAATAATAAAGGTAAATTCCCAAATAATCCATTAATATTATAATTATAAAAATTGTATCAAATGTACAAGTATTCTATGTATCTTTATCAAAGTAAAATTGTTATTTTTAGCAAATGTTAAAATACAAGTAGAGAGTATGAAGATGGTTAGTGCGGCATCAGTGGAGACATCAGTTTATATCAATATGTATTAGTAAAGAATTTAGAAAAAAGCAGATTAAGAGAAAATCAAAGATTAAACGGCACATCAGTCATACAAAAATTAATTAACACTCCAAGAAGTAAGTCAAACGGGCCATTAAAGGATAAATTCAATGTCACGTCAAGGATTAGAATACACGAGAAAATGATAAATTTTAATTAATAAGGCTGCTGATCTTTGATTTATTTGTTATTTTATTATTTAATAAATATTTGTAAAAAATAATATATAATAAATAAATATTTATTAAATTTGTAAATATATATAAAAAATATAAATATTTACTTTTTAATATTCGATATAACAGAAAAATACAATTTATTGTATTTTACTTTCTTTTTATTAAACCGAATAAAAACCTAAATTAAACGAATAGAATTTATTTTTAGCAGAGGTGTTTTAATCAAAATGCATAGCCTTAATTTTCTTCTTTATCAGCAGTCTTATCGCGTACGCAGTTCAACGACGAGCGCGTTAATATACACAAGAACGAACTTATTAGAAAAAAATTTTCCGCGTTGAAGCGTCAAACGCAAATTTTTCACAATCCTCCCTCTAACCTGCTTGGCTAGGTGACAGGCTCTAGCCGGGGAATTAATAATTTCGTAATAAAAAACGGAGAAGTTGAGGGCAAGGCCGAGCCTGATCGGGTGCGTAGGCTGCATTTTCGCCTTCGCAATGTCAAACGCCTCTTGGTACGCCTTCTGCGAATCCTCGACTACCGCTGCAAAATGCAAATCAGCCTCTATTCAGATTACACCTTCCACGACCTCATTTCTACGCCATGACCATCGTAGTAATAAATCGTTGTCGTCGGGAAAAGGAACGAGAGAGGGAGAGCGTAGAAGGAAAAAAGGAACGAAAACTAAATAAAAGGAGAGAAAAATGCGAGCGAGTTTCAACGATTCTCCTCGCGTCTGTCCTACAAAGACCGCTTTGCTCTGAGTTTTGCTCGGCCTTGAACGAATCGTATTCATAAGTCAATTTTCCATTAATCTTCCACGATGTGACCGAACCTGACGTACACCTTTGTTTTGAATCATTGCGTGAGTTAATCAATAGTTAATGTAAATATTAAAAATTTGAATAAAAGTGATTATTTTTCACGATTATCGATTTGCATGTGCTACCGAATACCAGATGCTGTGCATGATAGTTATTAAAATAATCTCATATAATTATGACGAGTGTTTTTCTTTCGTATCTTTATTTAAAAACAATTTCCCGATTAAAAATAATAATATATCTCACAATTATACTGTCATTAATAAAGATATTTTTTAAATACGTGTGCACATAATTTTTTAAAAATATAAAAATACTACGAAGAATTCTATAACATTCGCAATATTATCATATTTATGTTATTATATGTTTCATAAAAATTACTGAGAAATTATTTCCAAATCTATTTATGTATATCTATGTGTATATCAGGTTTTATCTCTAACTAAATATTTTTCAAGTAGATTTCAGCTTTAATACTACTATCTATGTACAGTGATTTCAACATATTTCAAAATTGTCACTATGATATAGTTTGATAAGACGTTTTGAATTAGTCAAATAAAAAAAAATATCGATCTTTATAGAACAGAGAGAAATAGATAGGTAGGTAGGTAGGTAGGTAGGTAGGTAGGTAGATAGATATGCAAATCAACAAAGCGCTCGTAATTTTTGTCACCACTGTGCACCATCACCACCATCACCTTCGCTTCTCTCTCCTATAGAATTGCTAGAAAAAATTGCTAGAAAGAAAGCGATTAGTTCACTGGACGTGTACCTGTTTGGCCAGCTGACAGGCCTTGTCTGGGGAGTTGAGGATCTCGTAATAGAAGACCGAGAAGTTGAGGGCGAGACCTAGCCTGATCGGATGGGTAGGCTGCATCTTTGACTTGCTGATTTCGAACGCATCTTGGTATGCCTTCTGGCTGTCGTCTACCACGGCTGGATATTACGTGGATTATAAGCATGTCTGTCTGTCTTATTTGCGTGAACTAGCACGCTTCGAGTAGTAGTGCTTCGTGTATCAAATCGATTTAAGAGTTGCTTAGAACTTGAAAGATGCGATAATATCATGGGTTTATCGCATCTCAAGGTATAATATAATGAAAACATTTTTTATATATTTATAGCTTCTAAGAAACTCCAATTAATTAGCACTAGAAAATCTTAATTGCTTTTTCTTAGTAGAAATTATTGGCCGATTTCTCGAATCATTTATCGATTTGTCTTACTTATGTGTTCTATGCAACTCAATAACTCTTACGTGCTTCTAGACAATTTAGATATTTTCTCGAAGTAGAGTAAATCAATATTGTGATATCTGTGATTACAACTACAATATTTAATAATAACACATTAAAACTATGTAAAATTATAAACTTTTCTGAAAAATTACTTGATTAAGATAATAATATACACTTAAGAGCCCTTTTAATCCAATAAATATCACGCATTCGCTTCAAATTTTATTATTTGCTTTTATCGAAACTTTAAAATCAGTGTAAATATCAATATTTTTCTATGAACTTTATAAACTCTCCCCTTCATATAATGCTCGTAAAAACATAACTTTGTGTCAATGCTTTAAATAAAATGCGAAAAAAATGATAAAAATTAATCTAAGAAAAGAAATTTTCAAATTCATCATTAATATTTACAATTATAGATTTGTAATATCGAAAATATATACAAAAATTTAAAAAATACAGAAGCTTCAAGAAAAATGCTATTTTTCGATAAAATATTCTTTTACAGTTTATATTTTACAAATTCTTGAAATTAAAATTCGTGTAAAGTTTTACCCGCGAACAATTTTCACTATATAAGTGACTGCAAATAACCGAAGCATCTGTTGACGTAATTGTATCACACGCAAGAATACTATAAATGTTCATTCGAGAGAAGTACACTCAAAAACTTACATACTATGTAGTCGAACATAATTGAGAACAAGATCAAAGTGAGGAGCCGTTCGTGAGATTTTGGCCAATTTTGCGAATATACTGCACGTTGTGTGATTTAATTTTAAACATCTGTCAGCCTTGACAGTCACATCGATATCGATTGCGAAAAATCACTACGCAAGACGATCTCGTATTTCGAGAGCTTGCTTCTCATTTTGATCCGTTTCACGAGAAGGATCTCATGGATAAGCTCATGTGTAATAAAAGATCGATACGTACTATTTCTGGTCTCACCAGTGGCGACTTCTGCGAGATACCTATAGTAGTCACCCTTCATCTTGAGGTAGAATACTTTGCTCTCGGCATTGCTAGCCTTGGGGATCAGGTACTTATCCAAGAGTCCCTGCAAAGATACAAATGTAGATAAATAAATAAATGCTAACATGATAATTGTTGAGAAAAATATTCTTCGAGATATGTAAAATAAAAATTTCAAAAATAATAAAATAGAATTCTGCTGTATTCCAAGTTAATTTCTAGATTCTACATTTGACTAATTAATAAAATACAAATTTAAAATATAAATAAGAAGATAATGTAAAAAATGATGTAATGAAACAAATAATGTTGATGAAGAAAAAGATTTAATCGTGGAAATTATGTTGGGGAGAAACTTCGTTGATCCAGCTTGCTTCATTAATCAAGTAACTCTCTTATCTAGACAAATCACCCTAGTGTGATTAGATTGTATTTCGTAATTGAATTGATTTATTCCTGCGACGTCGCGTAATTCACCGATTCGTTCTAATAGAGTAATCAGATTGAGGTTTGGAGAATTAAAATGAAAGAATACGTATAAAATTATTTTAAAAAATACAAAATGTAATAAAATATTTTTAAGAATAAATCAGACAATTGTTATTTTAAATAAATCGGTTATTAATTATTGTTAGATAATATCTCTAATAATATACGAATTAATGCAGATAAAATGCGAAAAATTGATGCGCAACACGCTGTGCCGGTCAATGACGAGTCACTTGACGCTACGCACATTCATACATCCTGGCTACTTATAGTGACGTAAGAACAGTGTTGGCCGACTAACTTTACATGCGCGAAACTCGTAAATAGCGCGAAGATATTTATTGCGCCTTAACATAATGCATCGACGCCAGAGATGATGAAAGGTCATCAGTCAACATTTGTCAGAATTAATTGTCTAGCGATATTGATAATATAAAACAAAAAAAAAGATCAAGATAATTTTCTTATGAAAATCGATTCTTTTTAGAGATAATTAAAAAAAATTATTTTTACTATTATTGTGTACTTTACAAAATAAGTATCATGTGTATTTTATTAGAATCTCAATTTAATAATTTCAATATCGAACCTTATATATTATATGTGTCTACGCAAATCGTTGTATCGATGCACAAACGTGCCGTCGTAAATTATTACATTGCGCATAATCGTGTGATTACGCGGCGCGTCGCAATAAAAAGAGGAAACAAAAAAGGTAACCATGTTCGTACGTCATCGTCGTCGGGTTGGCTCTCTCGCATATCGAGTTCACGAGCGAGAAAAGACCGGTTTTGTAACTTACAATCTTGGTAGTTGTTAATTTTTAATCTGTCACGACAACTTTATCCCTTTATAGAGAAATAAAATCGCGGCTGCAAATAATCGAAATGCGTTTCTCCACAAGCTCGATAAAAAACTGTATTAATCTGTAATTAAACTTTGCGAGAAACACTATTAATTTCGAGATGTTCCAATTTTATTATTATAAATTGATCTTTTCCAATTTCTTGCACCATCGAATTGCAAGCTGCATTCGATTGTAATATTTCTTCTGCGCTCAATTCTAATTATTCTTATTTCTTTTCCTACTTATTACAACTTCCTGCAATCTATTTTTAAAACTATCGTTTCGCAAAATCACGATGGTCCGTTTAAGACGGACAAAAAGACAGTCGACTTTTTCACGTTTTCCCATCTTCGCGCCTATTGAGCTAAAGATATCTTCGTTTTTATTAAACCATAGAGCGATCTATGAAACCTGACTGCGTCAAGAGAGATGCAGTACAATATGCCATCGCTTATGGTCGATGACGTGCATAGGAGAGCCCGAGAACAGGTCCGACGATTGAGTTTCATAGCTAGATCTTGCTCCAATTTCACCGTTTGACGTGCATCTCGCGAACTACGATAAATCTGACTAATCCTCTCCTTCTCTCTTTAAATATTTTCGTTGCAATTAACACTCATCTCTTTAAGCAAATCCTCGTACAAAAAATTTTCTATATCGAATAACTGAAATATGTATCTCTTGATTTATAATTGAAGCAATAATTGTGGTAATATGAAAATATTATTTATTTTACGGAGAGGAATATTATTTAATTTATTTAATGAACAAATGTGCGAAGATTTTTAATATTTACAGATATCTAGAAATTTATCATCGACGAAAATTAAAAGAGAAATTATTTACGTTATCATACATTATCGAAAAGACGGTGCATATTTTTTTTTTTTTTTTTTTAAACATGACCTCGAGCGAATTTAATTTTCCCTTTAAGAAAGAGCCGATTCCATTTACGAAGCGGAACGTGCCATTTCCGGCAGTTTGAGGTACGTCCGTTTGAATAGGCGTGTCCCGCTTCCTCTTCCTTTTCCGTTTATTTCCGGATACTGGAAAATATAGTTCACGTAATGATAACGGAGATTGGACAAGATTCCGAGGATCGCGAAAAAGCATCTGGTGGCTTATAATTCACCGAGTTTAATGAGTTTTCCGACTGACATAAAGCTCGAAAGGTCACGCTTTAATATCCCACCGTGGATGTTACGCAACAAGCGTCTCAAAGCTTAAAACTTGAAAGAGATTAAAGAAATTAAATAACAATGCATAAGTATTAGTAAGAGATAATAAAAAAAGTTATTTATAATTAAATTCTTGAGATGTATAATCGAAAGAATTGAAATAGCAAGGCTACTTTTTGAGAAACAAAAGGCGCAAGATTCTTCGTATTAAATGTTATTATGTAAATAAGACGATTCAAGGCTAAAGGAGAAACACAAAAATAATAAAATTACCTCGGTGTTAGAACCGATATTACCAGGACAATACGGGGATTATTCTCAAGAAGAAAAAAATAAGAGAGCTGGGTGCTCTTTCGAAGGAGAATCATGAATAGAAGCTGTAATTGATCCGTTTGAAATTCAATCCGGAGGATGATCTTCATCCTCTAGAGTAAGGAAGCGAGCGCGAGAGGTGATGGAAAATTGTCAACTACGTAAGATGATCCTCAGGTACGGAAGAGAAGCGGGTATATTGCTTGCAAACGGGTTTCGATGCTCGAGGCAAAATCCGCAGTACACAATTCACTTTATCCTTTCCCATGTTGACATTCTATTATACAAAATGCCTGTCCGCTCCGAATCGATTTCTTTCGAATACTCTTATCATGAAAATTTTGACTTAGTGTTTAGCAAAAGATTGAAACAAGATCTTTTCGCAACTTATTTTAGCAGAATTTAGATGAAGAGAATTTTTAAATTAATATTAATATTAATTAATATTAATTAAAAAATTCTCTTTTAATTAATATTAATATTAATATTGAAAATTAAAAATCGATCGAATATTAGACATTAGAAAGCTTATTTTAAATTGCGCTTCTTAGCGAGTAAAAAATATCATGACAGTTATAATCTACAATATATATAAATGAGAACTCAAGAGAAACACATTTCCTAATTACTTTCTACAACTTGGATTATTTTGCACGATAATCGCTTAGACAATGTAATTAAAACTTCGAATAAAGAACTCAACGTCAACACAGTTCGCGCAAATATTCCTGACGGAGCAACCAATGCTAATGACTTCGTAGACACACTAAAGACGATATTTTCGTAATTGCATTTCCTCGTTTCGTTATCGCGTCGACGATGTAGATAATGACGATGATGATAATGAATCGCTAACAAATACTCGCACAGTTAGACAGGAGTCCCGTCTGAAATTAACGTCTCCGATTCTTTCAAACGGAAAAATTTCTCGTTAGAAAGCGGATACTTTCTGACAATTAGACGACAGATCGATATGAGAAAGCGAATGCTCGTTATCGGTGGCAGCTTTCTTTCATCAAACTGTCAATCCTCTTTTTCTTTTTCCCATTTTATCTCGTTCGAAATAAAATGGGAAATTCAAATATCAGAAATATTATAATAACTTTCTTTGCTATATATATATTATGTGTGTAATGTTTTTATTTAAAAAAAAAGTATAAATCTATAAAAATTCGCACATATTTTTCATTTTTAATTTCCATAATAAAATATTAGTGAAAAAAATAAGTTGCATAAGAGGAGGCTTCAATAGTATAATATTAATAATAATATTAATATAATTGAATAAATATTCAGATGTGTGTGTTCGGGAATTTTAGGCGCATGGAAAAACGTTTCAGAACGGTGATTAACTCACTGTGAGAATGAAATCATCATTCTACGATTATATGAAATTGATTATTTACCATCTGTCGCAACTCTGCCCCCACCTCTTAGACGTCGATTACTCACCGCACATAACTCTCTTTGGACACCTTTTCGGAGTTCGTAGCTATGTATGGAAGAGAACAGGAAACATCGTGACGGTTGCAACGTCGCGGAAAAAGAAACGGAATGCACCGACTATTCAGAAATTACGAGGGGAAAAAAAGACAGTATCGGATTCATCAATACGGAAATTTGAGGAAAACGCACCTCTTTCTCTCGTTTTCATCAATTTGATCAGTATTAAAAATTTTGAGATATAATTGAATTCGAAATTATTAAAAATAAAAATAAAAAATTGATCAAGTAATTGTGTGATTAATATATCACGCAAAATTTTTAGAAAGTATAATTTTGAATTGTATACGTGACATTGAATTGTATATAGCATTACGATATAAAAAAGTATTTTTAATAATACTGTAATGACGATAAATATGAAATATTTTGGCGATATCTAGTCATATGCGTAGAAAATATTAGCCTAATATATTTGTTTTAGATGAAAATAATAATTAACTGCAAAAATGACAATTTAATAAAATAGTACGTGACACCTTGAGCAATAATTTAATATATGCGACTGATTATCTAAAATTTCCAACATGATAAAAAAATCATTAACTTAAGCAATGTCTTGTAATACTTTTATTCACAATAGGAATATTAATCGTATCTTTAATTTTATTTAAATCCGCCATTATAGTAATTATGTCCATTTAAACTCAATATCTTGCTAAATATTAAGTCGTCAAATTTCTAATTATATAGATTTTGATATATTAATAGAAATAAATTCATGAAAATTTATTTAATAAAATCTAATTAATAAAATAAACTAGATGTTCTTTATATAACACATAATTTATTTTTAATATAAATTAAAAGTACGAAATCTAAAGCTATATTGAACATGTTACACTTCTTATGATTAAAATTTCTGACAAGTAAATGTCAAAGATACGACATCATTGTGTGTTGTAACTTCCGCGATTTCGTAAACTTTGAGAATTGATTTATTGCCATAACGCAAGAATGCGATAAAACAGATATATATTGCTACAACAAAGTCCGCGCTGTGTCCGGTGTGAAAATTCACGATAGTGCCAACTATTTGAAACACGATATCGCAAATCCGAGTGTGAGAAACATCACGTGTGCGCGAGACGGAAAATTAATTTCGACCAACGTACCAGCAGAAATCCCATTCTTTCGGATGTAAATTCACATCCCGGACAGCGAACAAATAATGCCGAGTTCACCAGCCCACGTTTATCGCGAATTTATCATTGATATATTGATGGATCATTTATATTGTGAAGATCTCGGAGGATATTGAAATCATGCAGATAGCGCGAAATTAATATGCATACGCAAATGATTAAGATATATAGCGTAAAGAATGTCAAATAAATAGAACAGAGAGAGAAAACGAGAGACTATAGATAGAATATAGATAAATTACGGATATAAATTTGCACGAAAAAACGTTAATGTCAAAAATTATTAAATATTTAATTTTTGTGAACATTTTTTAATATTTTGATCCAAATTTTTTCCATTATTTTATACAATAAAATAATATTTGTTTTATACAATAAAGTAATCTTATATGAAATGATAAAATAATACTATATGAAATATAATTGTATGAATTATGTAAAAAATTCGTATAAAATAAACAAAAAAACCTAGGAAATTAACAAATATTGCATATGTGACGAATTTTATTAATGGATCGTTTTATGAAATCATGTCAAGCTATGCGGCAGTTCAAAGGAAAAGGTTTCACCCAAACAGTTCCGCCGGAGCTCTTCATCAAGACCCACAGAGCCCACTCAATTAATCTTATTACGGCTTGATTGCGTGTGCGACGACTCGTGTCAATATATTACCCAAAAATAACTCTTGACAATTCTTTATCACTTCATATACCGATAAAACAACGGAAATCAAGTATTATGTCTCAATGTGCAATGATGCAATCTCGAAGTATGCATTAAAAAGAATTATTTATAAAAAAAAAGTACAAAATTGTCGAAAATGCCACTTTATTTTAGCGTATAAATAATTAAACAAATTTTTACTTTTTACATGCTCCAAAAATAAATTGCTGAATTATCGGGGAATTACTTTACAAGATGAGGCGAGAACCGTTAAAAGCTCGTTTTCCATCATCTAGGTCGTGCCAAGACATTTGTTCAAACACGTTTATTCCTCGACAAATACACAACTCACGTTTTTATCCTCTTTTTTTTCTACTTTCTGAACGAACGCGAAGCTTTTTTCCCCTATATTTCAATGCCGCCTCATCTTTTATCGTTCATGTCGCCGGCTTTTCTCGTCCAGAGTGACTACGATCAATAGCGGCAAGGCGACACAATGAGCCTGACCGCTGAGCAAACACATGCGCGAATTACGTATACGAGCAGTTTACGATAAAAAACGAGAACGCCGATCGGAGTAAAGACAAAAATAAAAATTGTTTCTAGCCATCGCTGGTTTTTTTATACGTGCATTCCATGCATCCGTTCTTATAAAAAGATAAATATTCGCCAGAAATACAAATATTTAATTCGGCATTTTACAAGATTTTCACCAAAATTAACCGATATGATAATTAACAAAATTCTTCGTCAATTCGAAAAATAAGTATTACTTTCACGATACCCTTCAAATTAACGCATTACTCGAAATAAGCTTTTTCAATTTACTTTTAGGCGAACACAGCAAATTCTCTTTGCCGACAGAAAGGGGCGATCGATACCTGCAAAATATATTCGGAATAGATGAAAAAAAAAAGGTATCACTTACCAATACGTCGTAGCAGATCTCGCGCAATTCCTTTTCGACCTTTTCCCGGTATTCCTTGGCCATCTGCTGTTTACGCTCGGAGCCCTCGGTCTTCTGCTCGATGGAGGAGATTACCCGCCACGAGCTGCGTCTCGCTCCTACGACATTCTTGTACGCCACCGAGAGCAAGTTCCTTTCCTCATTCGACAACTCGACTCCCGTCTCGGTGACCGCCTTCATCGCGGACGCCATATCGTCGTACCTTTCCGCCTGCTCAGCGAGTTTCGCGCGTTGCACCAATTCCTCCTTATCCACAGACATTGTGTCGGCTGAAATCAGAAAAATGTCTCAATAAACTGATAATTAAGAGTCTTAATTAAGAATCTTAATGATCACTCGGTCATAATTAGACGTTTATCACGTTTTTCAATCAAAACACTGTCGTACATATATTTTACTCTTTGACATTCGCGCTTAATAATACGTGTAAGTATATTTATAAAACATAAAATATGAGAATTTATTTTGAATTATAATAGCAAATTATGATTTTTGCAAAAATTCTCATGTTTTTCCCAACAAATAACAAAGACTTTTTTGCGTCGATATTGTTAGAAATCACAGAGAAACTGTCGAGCAAAGGCACCTCGAGATACACGAGGGATACAATACGCATCAATACAAAGACCGATCGGCTTAGCACGCTGCAATATGGTTCTTTGGACACTGTATTCGTAAAGATTGCAAAGAATAGAAGCTCCTACACATGCATACACACACAATTTATTTGTTAGAAGCGGACACAACTATATTTCGTCCATTAAATGAAATACAGCTCGATGAACTATAGAGATACGCCTTCCTTCTGGGAAAGATCAATTTTCCCTTCCTCAGAATCATATTATGCAGCAAAGAAAAATAATCTTTCATTTACCAAAATGTTTCGACCAGCATCTGGTATCTTCTTTCTCATTCTCTAAATACTAGAGAAAATTTTAAGAGGCTTTCTATTTTTTCTCTTACAAGTTTAGCTTAAATGCGCTTCTAAAAAATTTTTCGGTTAAAAAAATTACAAATATTATTTACAATAATATTTTTTAGAAAGTGGCGAGCAGATGGAGAAATAAGCATACGCTTTCCCAATCTTCCGATGCCTGTTTTTCTTCAGAGCAGATGTTTTGTATCTTGTAATATCGGTTTTATATAAGTATTATGTCTCTATGTATTCTCCAATTTAAATTTTCGAGTAACTTTTAATGTAAGAAATAGTTAACATATTTTTAATGTTCTATGTAAAATAGACTTTAAAGGTGATTTCAATTATCAAAAAAATATGAAACAAACGTTAGATATGTTAGATAAGAAAATAACTTTTTTGACAACAAATTAATTATATTTATTTTGCTGACAGTAATTTAATTTATATGTCTACAAAAAAATTGAAAAATTTAAAAAGCATTATAATCTACTATGCATATGTTTGTTATGTAAATTTTTTGCTTTCTTTTCTTAGCAATTAATAAATTTGTCAAACCAAGATAAAGAGATGTATTTATAATTAGAAAAAAGAATGTAAAATAATAACGAAAATTTTAACGCACTGATTTAAATTGTTGCTCCTAAATTTTTATTGTGTGCGTATGTGTTTGAACGAACAAAATATAGCTTCAAATATATAACTATCTATATTTTTAATGAGGACATTTACTTTCTAAAGATATTTTGTATCAATCTCGTTTCAAATAGAAGATAAATACTTGTGATATGTAACGCATTTACAGCCTGTTGTCAATTTTATCCGATAAAATGTTCAGGCAGAATTTTCTTTGATAATTAAAAAAAGGCCAATTTCGAAATTTCAAGATAGAAAAATAATTGAGAAAGTTTGAGTTATAATTTCTCTTCTCTCAAAGAAAATTTTAATTAATCAATTTTCTAGTTTTTCTCATGTGTAGCATTAATATACAATTTTATAAATAGATAATTATGATTATGTATAATTATCATTGTTCTGCATTCTTAATGCTACAAAAAAACGCGTGTAATTATAATCGTGTAATTATAGTTAATAGCTAAAATATCTATTGTAATGTAATTAATGTCGTAAAAAAAGGTGGAAATTACATGTATCTCGAGCATAACTACTAATCCAAGTGCTTCCCTCGGTCTGATGAGAATTTAATCGCCGGAAAATCAATGATTAATATGTACGTGACACGATAAAGACTAGGCTAAAGTAACAAGTAACAAGAGGATTAGATTGTACACTTATTCGCGTTTATCGCATTTCTGTGGAAACCGTACAAAGCTGTCCGTTTCTCGAAAATGATGCACTATGAAATGCAGGACCTCGACGTCCTTTGAGTATTATCGATCGAATACTATTATCCAACAAACACGTTACGTGATGCGAAACTTTGGATATCAATATCATTTAATATTTGATTAACGACAATTCCACACAGAATAATGTTTTACAAATTACCGATGACAATCGGATAAACAGGATTATTTGCTTTTATGATGCTTAATAAAATTACATTAATAATTACATGTACAACAACAAATTTTCTCTAAATTATTAAAATTTTATTCCGATTATTTTAAAAGCAAAAATAAATAAGATTTTTATTTGCACTGTCCATCTTTTTTAAATCAAGATTGTAATTATTACTTTATTATAATATTTTCCGGAATAATATAATACATTATTTTCATTCAGAAGCATTTCAGAAGTCACATTTTTTTACACATTAATCACTTTTCTCTAATTTTATCAGAAATGTCGATATCGAGATTTACAGTTTATCTCATACCATTCCGTCTCTTATCTTTAACCTATCATTTTAATCGATCACCGGGTGTTTTACGTATCGTTAATCACATACGATTACGCAACTTACACAATCACGAATGTTAGCCTTATTTAATATTTAATATTAGCTAAGTTACTGTTTATTATTTGTCGTTCTTTTAGTAAAATTTAAGAACGCGTAATAAATTTCACGTAATTGAATAGTTTTATTAACTGTTAAATAAATAAATTTCACATTATTACTCTCTTTACGCGATTATCTAAGATCTAAATCATCCTGAGTAGTAGGTTGTTTGTAGCAGGTTCGATGCGCGTTATTTCTTCTCTCTTCGTTCCTTTTTTTGCTCGCATCTGCCATTCGGACGCAATAAATCACTCTAACGACTTGGCGACTCGGTCAGAGGGTCAATATCTAGTCGGTGAATCGCACGCACGTGTGAATCCATGAGCCGATAAGAGGATCGGTCATGTATGATAAACCGAACGAGCGAGCGGATGATTACGTTGTCATTGTGTCACACATGGGATGTACAATACTAAGGACACATCATTACCGAGAAATTGAAAAACGCAAATTATTCCCACAGGAGTTGCCATGCGATCAGTATTACACTATAATAATGAAAAATATCACTTTTTTAAACGTATTCTTTCTACAGATGCATCATTTACGAGACAGGAAGATTTCTAGAAGCAAAAAATATAGCATAGAAATGTATACAAATATAATTTATCTAGTTTAAAAAATACTCTTTCAAAGATTGTTAAAATTTTGCGAAAAAATAAAATTTTACAAAAATAAAATTAGTATTTAATTTTTAATTAAATTTTTGAATTTTTAAATTCTCTAATCTTTTAGAAATTTTTTCAAGTTAAAAAAAAAAACAGTAAGTTCCATAAAATAAAAATCTAGATCTCATGTTTTAAAATATTTCAGTCTTTAGATTTTCTCAGTGCAACGTTTAACTAAATGCAACGAAATGTCGTAACGCGTTCGTTGTACCGATCGGAATGTTACATCGTCGTCGTAGTACGCGAGAGGGGAAACGATGATGATTCATACCGTAGAATTGAAAGAACGAATTACACTTGTGACTGAAAAGTGAGACTAGACGCATTCATGAAGGATATTAAGCGTAAACCGCACATAACATGTTATTCGTAAATCATAAATTATGCAAGAAAAATCGAAAGATATCATTTTCGCAAAAATGACGATCTTGTTATATAAATTGTTACGCAATTTTCTTGCATTACGATTTACGTAAATCTATCGAAATTCTGTATAAATTCTCGTAAATGCAAGATAAATATTCGTGCTTTACATTGACATTTATAAAGATAAATACAAAAGAATCTTACATAAATTTACCACGCCTTCTTTAAACACGAATGCATTCTTGGTAAAGATAAGAATAGAAATGATTTCCCTCGTGACACAGAAATGACTTCTTTCGAAAAGTTAAAACTCTAGTTTCTTTCAGAATTAATCTTCAAGCGAAGGCAAAGCGATATTATACGAACAATGAGATCGAAACACGCTCGTAACGCATCGAAAGATTTCCTAAGGGAGGTCTCTGGCAGGGATGCGCTAGGAGGGATAATTAAATAGACATTGTAGCGCACGAAAGAAAATTCTTTTGTAAAAATAACTTGTAAAGAAAATACGTTGCGCTGAGAAAGTTTCTCGATGATGCACACCCAATTTCTTGCATAAAGTATGCATTCCTTCAAACCTGTTTTTAACGACTATTTATATAATAATTTATATATTTGATATATATATTTAAATATACATTATTATTTTACATTCAAAAATAAAAAAATCTTGATATTCATATTTTTACTTTAAAATTTTAAAATGAGCAATACTTTCATATTTTTTACACTTGTGATTAATCACGTTTAAATTGAATAATTTATTAAATATTTTTTGCAAGTTTAAATTCTACGAATTGTAATAATAGTATCTATCGTTAAAAGAAAGTGCCGCGAGTGACAAGAAACACCCTATATATATATACGCGCGGATTGAGTGGGTATCACATGGTCTGCGATGACTCATTGCTTTAATGCCGGTCGATGCCGTTGAAAAACTCACGAAAGAGAGGCAGAGTTCTAAGGGCCACTTAACCTTCTGAGGGAATAATATAGATAGATTCTCCCCTCTCATTCGAAAACATCCTTATAAATATCAAAGAATTTGAAAACTTTGCATCATTAATGAGGTTCTTTCTCGATATCATTTCTCTTTTTCTCATTTCTTTTTGACATTTATATTTATTTTTCTTAATTTCTTTTTTTCTAATTTTTCTCCTTAATTTTTCTCTCCTAATTTTCTTCTCTCAAAGATGTATCACTAAATTATCAAGTTTACGAGACACACTTGTATCATTGTATAATTTCAAAATTATATACATTTAAAATTATTTTTTATATATTTAAAATTATATATATATTTTTTACATTATTTCTCTCTCTCACATGTTCTTTTTCAATACAAGAATCTACTGAAATAATTTAACTTTCTTAAATAAAGATTGAAAAGTTGTGTGATATTCTGTGAACTTCAATGATTCAATTTCCGCAAGAATGCGGAACATATCTCAACGATTTATTTACAACGCTAGAGCGATACATTGAATTAATCAGCTGTTTTGGTGTTAAAATAATGCGATTCTGCTCGCGCGATGACTAATGAGCAAAAGTGCAATTGCATCTAATCGTATGTGACTAAGAACATTTCTTCGTCAGTGAATCGGATAATTGTCGTCAAGGATGGGAGAGTCGAGGAATGCCGGAAGTAATGCTGGCCATGTCACCTGCTGTACGGGACGGAGGGGAAGAAATACGCGATAATAATACGTCGATCGCTATCATGCGTGCAATTTTTTGCGTAATTTTTTCGTAATAATGCCGCACTGTAGGAAACTTCGTGTGAAAAATAACGAAATTCTCCCGCGATGATTTTTGCACGTGTATCATTTATCGAATAATTGTATAAATATATTATTGTTCACGATTTATATATATATATATATATAAAATTTTTAAATCGATATTTTAAAATCATCAATCGAATAATCAAATAAATTCAAATTCTAAAAATTTTTGGCGTATATTTCCTATTTGATAAATCTTCAAAGAATCAAAATATTGCATTTTACAAATTTTATTTAATGTCATAAAAATGTCAAGAAACAAAATACATTTAACAAATTTTATTTAATGTCATAAAACTTATAACGAGAGTTTCAGATTACATACATTCTCAATATAATAAATCGATTCAAACTGTATCTTTAATATACCTCTGCTTTTATATATATCGTTAATTGCAGAAAGATTATTTTTCAATTATTAATTTCTAATACTACAAAATTTAAAAATTTCGAATCTGTATCTCGAAAATTCCAAAATCTACAGACTCTATCGATTGTCATCATTTAAGTCCGCGCACAGAGTTTTGATTCCAAAAATCATTTCATTTCGATGCCTGACGAATCCAATAAATCCATAAATTTCACCTTCGCAAATCGCATAATAAATTTATGATAGGGCAATAAATGTAATACTCGACATTAATACTCGACATTGTCCACGTTCTATATTTAAGCGAACGAAAGATTCTTTTATAAAAATAAGTGAGGCAAAAGAATTTCGTGCCACGAACGACGAAAAGATCCGAGATCCGGTTTCATTAATACACTTCCGGTTTATGACATTCGCCGCTTTCTCGAGATGCATTTAAAGAAGGGGAAAATGGCATTCCACGAGTACCGGGTTTCTCGAGACAACGTGTGTTAAAGAAAAAAATGAATTTCGATTGATGAAATAATTAATCCAAAAGTAATTTCAAAATACAAAATAATTTATATGTATTATATATGAATGTCCGATAAACAAACAATATTTTTATGTCAAAAATATTCTTTTTGTTAAGAAATAATCGCTATTTTTTTCTTATCCAGAAGAATTAAAAAAATAAATATTAACTATAGTCCCAGCGATGTTAATTCCTTTCTCATTTTTCTCATTATTCTGCAAATGAATTTTATGAGTAAAAATAGCAATTTTTCAGTTTACAACTAAATTTCTCATCAGTGAAGCAATTATGAAAAATCGCAATTCATTAGGAAAAAAAAACGTACAAGTGAAAGATAACTTTGTATATGCGCAATCAAGGTAACAGAACTGCAAATTACCCGTGAGAACGCGAGGAGTAAATTACATATAAAGATGTGTACGGGATATGTAAGGCACGCGGTTTCTCTCGAGAGGTAAACGATCTCGCGATACCATATTCGAGGTCTATAATTTCTAAATCTGTTTCATACAACATTCCTTCTGCAATACCTGTCGGTTGATGAACGATACGTACATCGAGTGATAAATATCGATCGTCGGGGAACCGGAAGACGGAGCGGGTCGCGCGAGGAAACTCGGACAGAAATATTGGGCGAGCGAGCAACTAAGTAGATGTATTAGACATCCTATATTTAATCGCGCGCGATCCACCTGGCTTCGGTGGGTTTAGCGGATGACGGCAACGACGACGACGACGATGACGATGACGACGACGAAAACGAGCTTCGCCGTCGAAATATTTCTGGCGCGTAGAACTCTCGCGAAACGAAACGCATCTCGCGCGACATGCGCGCGCGCAAACTTGCTCCAATTCCCACCAAGATTATCCCGAGATCGAAATTATCGAAATTATCGTCGCGTGTTTCGGAAAATGGCGAGTTATTTCCGAGAAAAGTGCTCGCTAGAATAAATCTTTCAAATTATACAATACATACATATATAATATACAGGGTGTTCCTAAATTCGCGATAAATATTTTAATGACAAATTCTTTGTAACATTTTAAGACGAAAATTCTAATACGAAAATGTCGAGGCTGTAATAGGTTTCAAATGAGAAAAATTTAAAGATCACGATTTTTATTGAAATTCTTGAATATTTTGTTAAAGAATTTGTCATTAAAATATTTATCGCGAATTTAGGAATACTCTGTATATCCATCTCTAAATTTTGTTTTTTTAAATCATTAACAGTAATTTAATCGAGATTTTGTTTCTGCGTACGCTGATAATTACATGCTGTTTCTTTATAAAATAAAAGTGGTCCAGGAAACGTCATTAACTAAATATACAAAAAATTTCCCGTTAATTAGTTTCGAAGGATTATAAATTTTGACAGTTGTTTCGTTGAAGTACTTGGAATTAGTGTCGCAGTTTGACGCAGTACGTTTTTCCATTCCGTCATCCTTCCGGCGAAATATGTTAGATCGATACTCAATCCTGAAAGTAAATGCACTTTTCCCATTCCGCCTCGACGCGGGAAGAATGCGGCTGGCGTCACGCGTGGGTAATCGACGCTTTTGCAAGCTTTTATGAATGCCCGCAACCTGGCAACGAGGTTGCGATTCCGAGTAAATCGTCATTGCCATACTCACGCGATAGCGCCACGATTCATTAATATCAACGATCGCGTCGTTAATTAACTATTTCTCGACGAAAATAGTAATATGATGAAATAAACAAATAAATGTTAACGATATCGTTCCCGGAAGTAAATTAAAAAATACTTAATATTGAGCAAATGTTTACTTGTAGATAAAAGTAATTTTTATATATAAGTGATACCTCATTAGAGTTAATTAACATTCTATTTTTGTAAATATTTTCCTTATCATTTTTCACTTGTTCAAATTATTTTTAATATATCGTATAAGAAAAAAAATAGGAAAAATACTCTAATTATATTAATTATATCAATTCTAGTAATTAGTCGAAATCATTAAATTAAGAAAATTTTAGGATATTCCGCATGTGTTTTGTTGAAAAATTACATTAGCAGCGCAGAGTTTAGTCAGAAAAGTGATTAAAATAAATGGAAAAAAAGTATTATCATTTAAAATAGTTACACGTCGATCATACGACTACAATATAAGAATGTATGCATATCCGTTCGCATTAATAAAAACATATAAAAGATATTAATGACAGTATTATTCTAATAATTAGCATTCATGTATGAATAATTAAAGTATTTATAATACCGTAAAAACATTGTGATATTAATTTTGGGAGACTATAAATTAAGAAATTTATCGGTTCTGTCGTTTAAAACTTTATTATAAACGAATTACTATCAATCGACCGTCATATTTAATCGATAAATCGTGATTTTTGACAAAATGAAAACGGAGAATATTGTGTGACTTTGGTACAAACTTCAAGTTTGCGTAAATATGCGAAGAACTGGCGTTATCAGCAAGTGAAACACGACATGATATAGGTAGTAGATAAACGGTGACTGATAAAATTAATACCTATACCCGCGCATTCGAAATGCTACGCTACGAGCAGTTATTATACTTGTTCCTCCATTATATGCAATAACTCGCGAAATTGCTTTCCGCACAGGATTTGAAAAGTTAAGGACGTTGAGGAGAAGAAATCAATATTCTATAATTTCTTTCCTCGCTCGAGCATATCGCCTCGCGCCCCACAATCGATATCGATTGAAGAAGAGATATCATTAAAGTTGCAGAGATATTGAAAGATTAAAATTCTTCAATTCTCGTTCTAAAAATTCCCCGTCGATATCGATCGTCGTTACTTGTCGCAATAAATATAGTCACGTGAAATAGATGCATGAAATAACATTGAACTGCTACTATAAATACAACCTGAGAATACGACCACAGACTTCACATTTGACGAGATCTCAAGGCTATCGATCGATCAACGCGTAGGATCTATGCGTTACTCTCGATAGGAGAAAAAAGGTGAACAGCTACTAATTTTATTCACCTTTATGCTAATTGATCGATCGACGCGTCGAAAGCAATGGAAAGGGAAAGAGACGGACGATCATATGAAATTAAAACGATAGAGCGGAATATATTGCGCGTAATGTTTGCGATCATCGAATGTCAAAATTGAATAATAAAATTTGAAATCAAAATTTACCATTAAGAATGATAAAACTCATTGAAATTAAAATGGATTTACCTCAGAAATAACACGAAATGAGGTTTCATTTTTTTCGAATTCCGAATAAATTTAAATTTTATTCAGTTTGTCAAAATACTCAATGAGAGGCCAACACAAGAAAATGATGACTTCAAATTCCCGTTATATCATCACATTATCAAGAAACCTCCCAATATCTCGTGTACAATAACAGGGTGCCCCATAGGAAGACATTCTCTCGAGTGTCGCGGAAAGACATTTACCTACGCGAAATAAAAAAATTTCTCGTGGGAGGCGAACGGACGATTCTGTCACCGATGAAGGTCGCGAACGGACGGAGAATAATTATTCGTCGCGTCGTGTCGCGCTAGTTTGAGGTTATGGCCGCGTACCAACGCGAGTTGAGCAACGGACGAGGGACCGTCTCGGGAGGAGGGAGCCGCGATAGCGCCACGGCGCTACTTTCACGGAGCGAGAGCGAAATTCCCCGGCGGCGACGCCTCGTCGCCGATTATCGCGACGACGATCGATCGAGATCGGGAAAGCCGCCTCGACGAACATCGTACGCTCGAACGAGATATCGAGAGGAATCGATCCCACGTCGCGCGCCTCGACACGGGAAACGCGAGCCCCGAGAACTCCGACTACTACGCGTCAATGCGGAGATGTGGAACAGCGAGACGTGGTTCTGCGACGCAGTACACGATGCCGCAGAGATCGATAGGCCGGCTCCTCGCTCGCGCATTTCCGCGAGAGCGGTGATAAGGCACGAGCGAACGATCGAGAAACGGCAGCGACCGCCGGTGACGACGAGTCGGTTGCACAGGAAGTGCGTGGAAGTGGCCCCGACCGACCTGCGCGTTATAGCGTGCGATTGAGAGGGAGAAAGACGGAGAGACACGTACCACACACACACACACACACACACACACACACACACACATATATATATATATATATGTACACACACACGTAATACACGCACGCATAGGCAGATATGTAGGGGAAAGAGAAAAGCACATGAAAAGTACGACGTAGAACCGTAATGCTTGCACTTACCTATGCTTTATAGTCCTTTGTACAATAAATAGTGAAGTAAAGCACACGATCCGCGTGGATCCGTGTACCGGCTAAAACGGGCCAACGCGCGGAGGGTCGGGCCGAGAAAAGAACTTGAACGCCGCGACGACGACGGCGACTGCGATATCCGCGCGAGCGCGAGATAGAGGTGCGAGAGAGAGAAAGAGAGAGAGAGAGAAGGAATGGAACGCGAGCGAAAACTACAACGCCGGTTCCCTTTATTCCTCAGTCACACTCGCGATTACGATACCACACATCCCTCGGCGACCACTCCTGCACGACTGAGCCGGCAACGCCGCCCGCGGTGGGAAACTCGGTTCGCCTCGTGCCGGGGCTCGGCCGCGCTCGGCAGTGTTCGGCCGCGCTCGGTCGCGTTCGGCCGCGCTCGGCCGCGTCCGCCGCGCCTCGTGCCCGAGCCGAAGTATTGATCGGCTCGCGGCCCCGGCATGGCCGACGAGGCTGGGTGGGGCAGCGGCGCGGTGTCCCGGGGACCGACGTGCCGCGGCGCACCACGCGACGACGACGATGTCGTCGTGACGACTCTCGCGTCTTTTTTCTTCCTTTTTCTCCCCTCTCCGTTTCTTGTCTCGCTCCCACTATTCGCTCGCTCTTTCGATCGTTCGACTCGCTGTCTCGCTTACTCTTTAACCGCCTCGAAACTGCCTATCTGATTCGTCCGTCTCTCTCGCAAACTTCCTTCGTCGTCGCAACTATTCATCTTCTCTATCTCGCGCTACGTCTCTCTCTCCCTCTCCCATTCTCTCGCTCGCTCGCTCGCTCTCGCATGCGCGCGTGTTAAACGTCTGTAATGTCTGTCATGGGTGTCTCCGTCAATCGTAGCTGCCTATATTCTCCGTCTACCTTCCTGCCCTACTACTTCGACTCGTTTCGAGTCCGCGTAATTTCATGCGAAAATTAACCTGCAAGAAGCACTCGCTTTTTTGCTCGTTTCTCTTGGCGCCGTTCTTCTTGTTCCCGATGACTTTCCGCGCAAAACCGCAGCTAATGATTGCAACGGCGTCACAATTGTCTTAAGAAATTGTCAATTTTCCGAGACTAAATTGCACATAACGGCAGTCTTTTTATTAATTTTTTGGAAAATATATAATTGAAAATGTACTATGAGAAAGATGATTTCGCGTAATTCGCGATCTAAATTATCCATGACACGAGCAGATCCATGACGCTTACGAGAGTGCGGGGCACGGCGTGGTCGTAAGTTATGCAGGGTGCTCGAGATATAGCACAGGCGAAGAAGACATTTTTCTATTTGAGGAGCGAAGGAACGCTCGGTCGGCGTCTAAAATAAATGCTAGTTGGGTGGGTCTGAGAGATCACCAAATTAACATAAAAGCCCTTTCGTTCTTCTCGCGATCGTTGAACCGTCTTTTTTTTTCCACGATAATTTAAAAGAATCCCACACGAAACGGGATTTTTCGTCGACGTCAACGACTGGTAAAAAAAGCAGGATATTAAGAATATTTAAAAAAAAAAACAAGATAATTAAGAATATCGTTTTTGTGATATGACATAGAATACGTGAACAAATAATAATGTGCGTTTCTTTGATTTAATCGACGTACATTATTATTTGTCAAGCACGTGTGAATGAAAATATTTAATCTGCAGACAATGATTCATGACGTCCATGGATGTATAAATATTATGATTCACGAACGCATTAAGGAATCGAAATATCTACAAGTCCAAGGATACGAGATAAATTTATGAATTTAAGAAGTTTAAGATTCTACAAAAACGTCAGAGTGAAACCCGATATTCATTCATTTAGCCTCGTACTTTAGTGTTAAATATACAGCTTTTCAACTTTGATCTGTCTCCGATTACGAAAACAATGTTAACATCGTTAATATCAGCTGAGAAGATCCACCTAGTACACTTGAAAATACACTCGAACTCAAGTGTGCTTAAGCATGGAATACGAAAATGTGAATCTCTATCCCACGTATCATCGGTCGGGGGTGAATTTATCGATCTAATGATGGTTCCCCGCGTGAAAAATCGAACGTGAGAAACAGGCACATACATTTCGGTCGCGCGAGCAACGATCCCGACATAGTCGCGAATCGCGCTCGAACTTCACGTGCACCCTCGCGAAGACTTAAATGGGGCGTAGTATGGCGTTTATTCAGCCCAACGCCCGAATAAACAGGACGGGATGGCATGCGACGCAAATGAATCGCCCGCAAGTGTACGCGGTAACGTTGTTTCTCGCCCGTTTCGGGACATCGGATATACATTAGCGACAAATTCTTTCTCCGATAAAGCGTGCAAACGACAACCATTTTTCGCCCATCTTCGAATTTCACCTCTGTCCGCGAAACGAATCGAACGTCGAATAATTCCAGGTCGCGAACGTCTACTCGTGGATTTGCATTATTCACTCTTTGAATATCTTCGAAAATTAGACCGTGTGCGAATCACGTTCTCTTTCGTGTCGTAATTAACTGGCGAATATAATGTATTTGGCATTTATTCTGTATTTATTATTTTAATATTTATTTGTTTTTATACAATAAATAACTGTGTAACATGATCGACACTTGACTCGTATTGCCGTCGATTTATATGTTTAATTTTAATATTTTCGAGTCTGACATTTCTAATAATTTCATTTATTACATTATGTATAATCATATTTTTCACTTTTCCGTTATATCTAATTTCATGAACATTTCGCTATCTCTTCTCTCTTTATAGTTAATATTATTATTTATGACGTACAATTTTTTGTTATTATTACTTACAATTAACAAAGTTTGCGTTAGCGCTGTTAAGTGCGTCTTATAATTTCCTATTTAGAGGTAATCACATTTTAGAATATATTGCTTTTATCGTTGCTTTGTGTCTAGAAATTCTGTTTTGTAATTCTCGCCTCTATATTTAGTGAAACGAGCGCGTTGGATGCGGCCGCAGGCCGTATATTTACTCCGAAAAGATATTCGCGCTTCCAAAATATAATTTATCAATTTCTTCTCGAAATATTGCATATCGCGCGCGTGCGAACGTCTAGTTAAATAACGGTTTTATTTATTAACACGCGAACATATCGCGTTCATCCATAAATTTATATCAACATTCTCTGATTCCGTGCAACAATTTATTTGTGCGCATCCTCTGATATACGAACAAATCGTTAATTAAAACTTTATAGCCTCAGTTTGTAACTTTGCTTCGATAATTATTTAAGTAACGATGTGTAAACGTATCGACAAGTTTACGCGTTTCGAAAATTTCCGTATAAATGCACAAGTAAATCCTGCTTATTTAAACAAGGCGTTTATTAATAATATTTCTTTTTCGTATCTTTTAATTCCTTTCAGTTTGTAATCTTCTTAACGTAATGTAGCAATAGTTTTTTATAATCCGTCAATAATGAAAAATAAAGTAAAAGCCGAGAAATATAACTTTATTATATAACTTTATAGAACAGACGTAAAATTAGATAGCTGTAGTGACTTCAATTGATATTTGTAGAGAAGGAATATCTCGTTATTGCAAATGGCAAAGTGAACACGGACGTACAAAGCGTAATTTTTAATTATAGAAACTCATCGACACGACGCTGATTGTGCCGATTTCGATATGTCAAGCGCTATTACTGCTAAAACGACGGCACGAGGACTCGTTGCTGAAAAACCGGGGTGCATCTGAATGACACGCAACGTCGGAGAGCGAGAAATGCGAACGAGAGCACTTTTGCCCCTCTCACCCTTCCCGCCACCCTCCTTTTCCTTTCTGGGGAACACGCCAGCTTCGAATACCAGTTCCGTATCGAATGAATAACTGAAACAATGCGGAGCGAAAGCGACGCGCAGAACCGTGGCGCTCTCGTATATAACATCGATCGTAAGATTACAATTGGATTAAAGTCGGCGTCACGTCAAAGCTAAGGGTCCGATTCGACGGATCGATTCTAAAAAAAAAAAAATCACCCGACATTCCGCGAACGTTTTTCGATCTCGAAATGCTCTCAAATAACTGTATCTTGATCAATAAAGGCGATAAAAGAACACGAGTCATCTGTCTATAAATTTTTCCTCGAAGAGAATTCCACGTCAATTTCTACGAGATATATATCGGTCCTAGATAGCGTCATAAAATATGGGTGCTAAGGTCAACGTGCTTATTTCGTCAAGGAAATTCTACACGTTCGAGGCGCTTGGAGTCAGCAAAGTATTTTTTAATCTCTAATTTCGAATCTCGACACGTGAAACATAATTTCACCGTGAGGGAGAAAGACAATTTGGATCCCCGCAGATATTTCACTTTTGCTCTACGAGCGGTCAACCGGCTATTTTTAAAGGATCCCGTCGTAGCCATCAGTGATCATAATGCAAGACGTCTCGCATGCGAGAACAATTTGACAGAGTCATCGGGGTTTGAAGCAAAAAAAGGCTAATGAGGGACGATGGAGGGAGCGAATGAGGCGAAAGCGAGGGAAACACGGGGTGAGAGGCGGAAAGGCAGAGAAACAAGGGAAAACACGATGGGGTGAAGGATGGCGAGACGCAGATACGCGAGGTCGCGAGGGAAGCGGCAAAAGACGAAGGGTAGGGAACGAGGAGTCGGCAAGATGCGCGGGGGAAAGGGATGAGTGGCGGTCGGAGGTTGCCGAGGTTGAAATGAAATATTGATCTGCGGAGGCGCGCGCAACCCCTGCAGCCGACCCGCCCTTGTGTCCACCATTTTCCGTCGATATACCTGGCCGTTGTGAACGCAGCCGAAATTTATGCCGATTTCACGAGAGCATCGATAACTTTCTCGCTCTCTCGTTTTCGGTCGACTCTCCGCATAATCATTAATGGTAATTAAGACGGCAAAAAAAACGAAGATAAATCGAGAGGGCGATAAATTTGCGATTCAAAAAGTGTAGATTAAGTATAAAAAATTTTGCGCAATTTGTCGATTACAGCGCACATATTTGTTTGTGGAATTCTAGATCGGTTTTGAAATCTTATTACAATAAGTACGCATGACAAGTAATCGTTGATTTAACTCCAATTGATTTCCATACGTTTTGATTTAATTGCCATTAGTTTCCATTTAATTTTAATTAATCCTCTGCTTTCTCAATTATTCTATCCATTTATCAAAAAGTTAGTATTAATTGCATAGCTTGAAAAATTTTCCGCACAATGATAAATCGACTCTTACAAAATTATACGACACTGCAGATGCGCGCTCCAACTTTCTGCACGCGCGCTTTTAATATGCAACAAATAAAAATCTCAAGTTAAAGGTCAAACGAAAATACGCCTAATGAAAAGTGAAATAGAAATCTACAGAGAACAAGATACAACATAACGATTTTTTACGACAAAAAGGGAAAAGGAAACGCGACTGCGAATTCCTGCGACGCCCATGCACGCAATTTTGCACGGCAATTAATAGCAATTTTTGCCAGAACGATTGTCATCTTGACGAATATATCTCGATTCAATGTCGATATGACGCGAAAAATGCACGAGCGAGCAATTCAAAATGAAAATCCCTGTCAAATGTGTCTATAACGATGTGCGATGCATGAACCGAAAGTTAAACACATTTTGATGAATTTAACAACAGAAATTATTGAATCTTACGTTGATTCTCGGATTTGTAATTTACAATTAATAAGCGATTTTTTCGCGAATTCGTGACATGAATAGATAAAATTCTCGCAAATTTGAGCGCTTATTTCAAACATGAGATTTCACGAAATCCCGGAAATCACGAGTTTCTTTGTTGTTCAACGCAATATAAATTCGTGGGATACTCTGGGGATCAAAGACAAATCCTCGCGTTCAAAAACTCGTTTATATCGCCCGTTTCCGCGAGCAGTCGTATCAATATCAGACGGTAAATCTCCGGATGAGTATACCCAGTAAGGGGAAAAAACCGCCAGGGTGACCTACCTGAAAAAGCTATCTGGAAAAAGTGTACGCGCTCGCGCGCGTATGTAATCTGTATGTAACGTGTTCGTAGCCGAGAGAAACTTGCGAAGATATGCGGCATGTCGGCTAACGAAAATCGATAAAGGGTGGTTTTACGAACCAATTTCTGCGGCAGTACAGTGTCTCCTTTGACGACGTCGATGAAGGTTGTGATGATGGTAATGGTAGACTTACCTGTAAAAGAAATAAAAAGAAGGATGAGTTTGAGCATAAATCAAGACTGACGTAGCGTTCGCGCGAGATTTCCACCTCCATCCATCATCGCATAATCTTTCTATTGTAGCGCAATAATATTCTTTTAAGGTTGGACGCCAATAGTTGAATATTTATTCATAGTAAAAAAGCAATTTTACGCAATAGTTACGCTAGTTTTATCCATTACTCGCGTTTATCAAGTTATTCTCAATTATTTAAAAACGCACTTGCTAAGATTGATATAAAACAAAGTGTTTTTACGCGAGTAAAGCGTTTGAAAGAACATTCTTGAGAACACAAAGCTTTACATCTACGTGAATTGGTAATTTAAATGGTTGAAGCGATTCGTGTATTTTATCCGACATTTAATGAAAATTCTCAATGTCGATCGGTGTGAGCGAGCTTTAACGTTTCACTCGGAATACAGTGTACACACTAGGTTAGTAACAAATAGATCAATATTGGCTCGCGGTTTGCGTGTGACGTATATGAACTCATTTCCGCTGGGCTATCATCAATCGCGGAATATTTTCGAAGGATGTGCGTTGTTCAACTGGTCGAAAATGAACATTAAAATCCATCCATTAGCAAAAGCTTCAAAGAATTTTCAATGAATTTTTTTTCGCATTTAGTCTTATAAACTTTTAAATCCACAGATCAAAGAGAATCTTTGAATCCTTGATAGCGCCGCTAGAAATTCATAGATCTTTCTCTCTTAAACTGAAAATGTCACTCATAAAAGTAATAACAGGTTTCACCGAAAATTAATAAATATTTTACTGATTTTCAGTGAAAAGCACTTTATTAAAAAAATTGTATATATTTGCAGATTTCTATTTATTTTAAATTGCTATTTTTGCAGTGAAAACTCTACACATGTATCTCTGAAATTAAACACGTATAATATTGAAATCCAGAATTATATACATATCATATACTTTTTTTATTTGTAAAATGTGGCGAGTTAAAGAACTGACAGGACTTTTGTCAAACTCAAAATCAAATACTTCTTTAACAAAATATAATATTGCTATTTTATCCTGTATATAAAAAATATCGTAATGTATGTAAGAAGCATTTAAATATCATTGAATGCAATTGTCATTAACCAATTCTTTCAATGAAATTTCATTATTCCAGTTTAAGAGAATCTCGACTTGCAGAGACGCAGAGACAACTTTCAGTCTTCACAGAGAAAAATGTATACTGTATTCATGTAAATATTATTTATTTTAAGTATATCATAAGTTTGTATATCCGCAAATATATCATAAGTTCACCACAAGCATTAAATTTCATTGAATATATTCTAAATTTTAGTAAGTGCAGTATTTTAGTCAAGAATATTAAATTAAAATAAAAATTTGGTTTGCTTACTACATAGAATTGACGTAAAGTAAGCTTGATTTTTCTTTGATACAACTTTACAATATCCTTGAAGAAAAAATAAATTCTTCTTTCGAGTACTTTATGATAATGAGATTTTCCAACACTTGTGATGAGTATATTTTAAGACTATTATCAAGAATATATTCTTTGTTGAGAAGAAAACCGTTACTTAAAGAAAGAAAAATAAACTGACAATGAGTAATCGCTTTTCTTGGCAGTAGAATGATATTTTCCTCCGTGTTGTAACACTACGTTCTAAGTAAAATACTTGCTTTACCAATTTTACAATTACTTAACAAAATTACAAACTTTTACGGGCGCCCACATTCTCGATGTAATTGGTGATTCTCGTTTGATCGTCGCACGTGTCTCGATTGAGCGCGCGCGATCGTGGCCCTCGGAACGAGATCGATACACAGTAGTAGTAAACAGGACGCGCGTCGACCGTATGCGCGATCCTGTTTTTCCCTTTTCCCCCTTTCTATCGACGACCCGTCGACCGCAGATAAGCCGCGCGTGTTTGTTTTTAATTGGCAAGCGGCCGCGAATCGGTAGGCGGACTCGCGCCGAAGAGCAGGATGAATGCGCTTCTCTCGCAAAGCCTCGATCCGAAACCGCTTCGTTGCGCGCGCGCCGCAAATCGACAACGATGTTTGCGATATGTTTTGTTGCTTCAACGTGCGACACTGACCTTGCCCACCCTAGACCGGAATTCATTCGTCTGCGGAATTATTCGGGCGAGTATAATCAAGCGTACGCGTATGTTTCGATAACCCTCGCGATTTAAATTTAAAATTTTACCATCGTCGTGTAGTAAAATCGACGTCATCTCCGTTATAGTTTCCGAAAGTCGTACCGCATCGCGATTCGTTATTGCTCGTTTCGTCTATTAACAGAATTCTATCTCCCGCACCTTTCCTCGAGCGCGATGTATGAACGCTCGTATAATGTGTCTATGCCAGATAAGCTCGAGATTAAATCACGCAATTTTATTCTTCATTTCTAGTCGTGCACAATGACGTTGCTCTTGGCATAGTTGAATTTATGTCACGTTGCTCGGAATATATAAACAACGTCACCTCTTACGCGTTCTATTTTTCTCCTACTTCGACCTACGTGTTCTCACCCTTTTTCGAAATGTCATGTTCAGGATAAACTCTCTCGTCACAATAATATCGTCATAATACTATGTGAGTATCCATATCCAGAGAAAATTGATCATCCATCTTGTTTTCAAAATTATTAAAAGAACAAGTCGTTAATTAAATAATTACTTTTAAAGTTATTAAAAATTATGGTGCTGTATTTTTAATCAAATCGTTCATGCTAGCAAACTAAAAAATGGCTAAAATCGATTAAATTTTATCCAGTGTTTTTAAGGATTAATCAGAAAAAATATGAAATTGAAAAATAGAACATTGCAAACAAGTACATTCGTATACGATACACACTGTAATTAAATTTCTCTAAAGGTACTGGAGGATAACATGGTCTATTTATTCCAATCTACATAATGTTAGGCGATAAAAATCCTGGCTTATAAGCGAATGACTTTGCCACTCGATGTCGCATGCAAATTACACTGATACGAAAGAATGATCTCTATTTATATACATTATTATCAATTTCAGCACAAGTGTAATAGAGCGAAAAAGATACAAGAGAAAAGAACAAATAAAATAGTACATTCATATTTAAATTTAAAAAAAATTGAAGCTAAAAAAAGATTAAAGATTAATTATTCTAATTAGAATAAGGGAAATTTAAAATAAAATATGATAGTTATGTGAAAAAAATAACAAGAAATGGAACGCATATCTGCATATTTTTCACGCGAAGACTCGAGTCTAAAATCGACACGAGCCATTTTAATCTCCAAAAGCGATTTCGCCGAATTTTAATCTCGAGAATGTATGACGAAGTATAGCCGGTTAAAAAGCTGAGAGGATAAAAACAACGGACCAGCCAGCCGTGCATCGGTTGGTGTATAACAACGAAAACGGCTGGTCGGAGACTTTAAAGCGACGTCGATCGATATATCGTTCGTCGAAAATACCAAAAAAGCGGCCAGAAAATGGGAACATTTCTCTCGCAATGATTCGACTAGCGAAAAACACGGCGTCGTCGCCAGTGGCGACGTCAGGTCGATTACGAGCAACAGCAGCAGCAGCAGCAACGACAAACAGCAGCAGTTGCAATGTAAATCGATAATTGCAAATATACTAAACTGCACCGCACGACCAAGCTATCGCGATCTTTGTGTGAAATGGAAAAACGCCGACTAATCGGAAGCTCGTTGACCTCTCCGAATCGTTTTTTTTTTTACAGGGTACTCGATAACAGTCGGATTTAACAATCTTGCTCTCGTCGAAGAGCGAAATGATTCATGCTCGACAAGGGAATATTGAAATGTGTGAATAGTTTTCGAAATGTAATTCATATGTAATTGATTGATAGAGAAAGAATACGTTTCAATTAATATATATCTTCAAAAAAGAGAGAGAAACGCAAATAAAGATAATGAAATTACATTTTTCATTTAAATTCAGAGGTTGATTTCACTTGAATAGAATGTCAATGAATATTATTTACAGCTCTTCTATAATGCTAATTTCTTCTTTTACGTAGAATTTCTTTTAATTTTTTTAAGAGAAAAATTATAGCATCTATTAAGATTTTTTATGCTACACCTTTATTTCATGAGAAAAATCTCATCTATAATTTTATCAACTGAATACACAAAAAAGCTGCCTCTAATAAATCAAGAAATGCTGTTACATATCGATATATGTCCTAATATTAATCCGACGATAATGCCTGATTTTGCTGAATTGAAATATACATAAATGCTTTTCAATATGCGATGTTTTTTAATCGAACTGTAAGTGACTTTAAAACGAGCGAAAATCTAATTTTTCACACTTGCGCGAGCTGCATATAATTATAACGTTCGCCGACATTTTATTTGTACCTGATTTAAGAATTTTTTCATACAAAAGTATGTTATGCTTTCTCCAGGAGTATAACGTGTATTCGGGATTTTCCTCGACAATTCCGGTATTAAATGGTCCAGATTGGGGTGACGTGAAATCTACTCGAAATCGTCGTCATTCGAGTGGACGAACGACCAGCCACAGGTGGCACGGTACGCGTATAAACGGCATTGTGTACGTGTACACACGCAGCCACTTTAGCCCAAGGGCTTTCATCGTGCAAACGAAGGTCGAAAAAGAGATGAGAGTTAGCCTTCTCCTCTTTCTCCGGCCGACAAGCTACAATTAGTACGTGTGCATTTTTAAATTCCCTTTTTTTCTCTGCTATTTTCTCGTCAATCCAATACGATTCAGGGAAACGACATTGAGATTTTCGGTTTCACTAGCAAGCGTTTACAGTTAATGAGAATTTGTGTGACAAATATATTATATATTAAAAAAATAAATTAAAAATATTATATTATAAATTATAAAAATTATAAAAATATTATATTATAAATATATTATGTATTAAAAAAATATTATATTAAAAAAGGAGATATGAATATGATTCTATCGCGAAACTATTTAATTTACATCTATATTATTAATAATTCTGGAAAAAAAATTAAATAATTTCAATTATTAAAAAAAAATCGCGTATGATGCAATCACAAAGTGAAATATCGCATGTTTTATGTTACTGTTCTTGCAGATTAATGCGATGTCACTTCGTAATAAAGTCCGATTCAATAATCCGATTTATTATTAAATTAACCACGTGGAAAGAGAATGCTTTTTTTATAACGTAATATTAAATATGCATTGTGTATGACTTGCTAAAGCACGTTTCCCTGAAACTGATGTTACTACAAAATATTAAGAAGGAAAAATATTAAATTTCTATTATTTCGAGAGAAAGACTGCGTGCTTGCAAAACAGAATCTACTAACGTAACAGTAATATCCTACGAAGTCACTCGAATCCTAAATATCCTCGACGTCTCGACAGTTTCATACATGTACACACAAATACTACCTCGAGTATGAGAAGAGACGCCAATACGCTCTCTCCGCGAACACAATGGGCGCCCATCGCACAATACTGAATATCCAAGCACGAGCTGTAATATCGCCGACGTTATCTGAAGCGATATCACAGCGTGTGTGAAACGCAACCGAAATGGCTACGGATACATAAACGCCGGATTTCGCCAGTTTTCCAAAGAGATAACGTCCGTTATCCGGATCGAAAAAACAAATTTTGCACACATCTCTCTAAAAATAATGGATTATATACTCGATTGTTTATTACATTCATTACTATGTTTTTCATTCATTTTTAATATTATTTTTAAAAATTTTAACAAGTTAAATCTTTCATAGTCACCTATCAAAAAAAAATATCACATACTTTTATACTTTTATTTCTAATCTCTCAAAGATCTCATAGTCGTATCGAATCCCATAATTTGTAGCGACAAAAGTGTTACGCTTTTTTTTTTTTTTAGAATAGATGATGATGCATTTTCCCTGGCAACTCGCATGAATCAGCAGTTATCTAATGTCGCGTAGAGGCCACTCCATACTCTGCCATTCACAATCGTCTCGTTTTTACTAGCGCTTCCGAGTTCCATTCATACGGATCCACGCGCGGGGATCTAATCGAAAATACACGGGGAAAAAATTGCCACGAGATTCGTCCAAGATACTCTTTTATGTGCTTCAACAGACTGGCTTCGTTCGTTCATTAGAGAATATAGTAGAAGATATTGTGCGACGCGATACGTATAGTATTCTTTCGAGTATTCTTAAAATATTCCCGAAACATATTTATTCTATATTCTATTGGAAACATTCCTTTATTTAGTTGTGACGTATCGTAAGAGAGAGATTTTTTTTTTATCTTAGATAAGAAACGTGTTTGCATACTTTTCATATCTTCCAATTTACGTGACATTCAAGTGATATAGACATTATCTGGAAAGACTAATGATAAAAATTATTTTTTTCTCTGAAACACATGATCCAGTATCATGGATTTTTATATAAAATATATTTGTTCACATATACAACGAATTGTGTTTTCGTAATCATCGTTACTCGCCGGATCTCATATCTATCCATGTTTGAGAAGAAGGGAATTAGGGTCGCAAAGAGAGATCAAATCGACGTATATACAGGGTGTTTCTTAATAAGTGCGAAAAATTTTAGATGATTCTTTGTCGAAAATTAAGGGGGATTTTTCATAGAAACATATATTTTTACATCCCTCCTTGTAAAGTTACACTCCTCCAAAAATGGGGGTAAAAATTAGGTTTTTTTTTTCTCAAATTTGGAACAAGTTAAAGAAATGAAATTAAGTGGGTATTTTCTACTAGTAAAAAGGTTATTTATTAATATTTTTTTCAGCCTCCTGTATCGTTATAAAGGGATGAAACTAGCAACCCCTATTTAATTTTTTATTAAAACTTTTTAATGTTTATATGAAAAATAAATTCCCCCTTAATTTTCGACAAAGAATCATTTTCTAAAATTTTTCGTACTTATTAAGAAACACCCTGTATATCCTGTCTATCGGGTGCTACGTGAGATGGATACGACGTCGGATCGACTGCGAATGATCGCCAGGGACGTTAACGGCGCGTCCCTTACACATCGGCGGTGAACCGACCGGAAAAAGAGGCTGCACGCGAGAGCCTTTACGTTACGCACGTGCACATCGCCGCGACGGACACTCGGCGAAAGATAGTAATGCGTCACCCGGCTTGGAATAGCGGCTGATGTCAAGCCGCGTCGCGTACTCGCGACTTTGCGCTCTGCACCTCACGCACGCACGGCACGCGCGTCTTCCAGGCGCGTAGCGTGAATCAAGAAACGGAGAGAAAAAGAGAAAGGGAGAGAAGATGATTTATAGTCACTTCCTCGCTTTCCCTCCTCGATCGAGAGTGTATTCTCGTCTTATTCGCGAAAAATTGTCGTCATATTTGGTGACGCGCGAACGACTTTCGAAGTCGTCTCGGAAAAACTCGCGACATTTTTATGAAGAACGAGATTTCTAGTAATCAACTCACAATTGGTTGTAAATGGTGAATGATCAATTAATCGATTATATTGTTCAGATTGGATGATTCATCTTATAAAGCTTGTTCAGAGCTAATTACGGATTGCTCCGCGTTCTCTCGCGACAATTCACTCCTTCGACGATTTTATTTCCGTACAGTTTCCGTGTATTTCTCAACATGAGTCATGCATGCGGTCGCTCTGCCGTCACGGACACGTCATTCGCGTGCGTCGCGAATAACGCCCGCGATCCCATGTGGGCTTGCACCGATGTTAAATTTTATTTCGGAATATAATGGAAAATTGCATTTTGTGTAAAAAAAGTCATAGCAAGATAAATCATGTTGATAATAATAATTTTTAAATAAATCTTAAAATAATCGAGATATTTAAAAATATTATTTTACTTAAACTTTTATTTTAAAAAATTATAAAAAGTCGATTGAAATCTAATAAATTTTTTTTTACAGAAATCTATAAATTTGTTTTTTAAATTTTTCTTTAAATATAAAATAATGCAATATAAAAGATATATGTAACAACAAGGAACGTGTTGAAATAAAGCATCGTCAAAAATCGCGAGATTGATTGATGCGCAGCAAAATTTACCGCGTAATCGGACATATCGATCTTCGAATTACACGAGGGAAAACATAAATCGGCTACGTAGCCATGCAATCGGATTATATGCCTTCTAATTTACATCGCGCGACTAGTTTGCCATTCCCTAAGCACTCGATCCTAATCCGTTTTCCCCGGACTACTAATTAACGAGAGATGATGAGTCGCGATACAGTGCTCGTGCGAGTAACGATCCACAATGCAACCTTGACACACCGAGTGTTGGTCCTCTCAAGCAAGCTCGGTTGGAATTCTTAAAAATCTTCAGACTTTATTAAATTCGATAAAAAGTATATATTATCAATCTCTCTAATAAAATCCAATTTTTTCACCGGTTAAAAAATTATGTATTCTAATATTCTTTACATTGGAAACTTTGCACTAGAGTTAAAAACAAATTTCTAGAAAAGTTTATTTTAAAAGATATTTTTCTTTCTCTCTCGTTTTAATTGTAACTTTTTTGTGTAGAGCGCGAAATTGTGCCATTTAATCTGTATATATCACAATTACGAAAGAAGAGAATGCTTCCGGAAATGCAGCCAGAATGGGGAATGTCAACTATGTAGTACCGGCTAATTATCTCAGTAAATTCACTTAGAACGAATACCGGGCGTTAAAAGCGTTTCTTAAAAGCGAGCTGAGAGACCCTTCTCGCAACCACTTTTGCAGTACAACCCCCCGGAGGGTTCGCCGACGAGACCCGCCGGAGGGGGTTGTGCAATCATCCAGCTGGGCTTGAATAAGGGCTCGCAAGAGTGTTTGTTTACGCGCATTTTGCACGCGCCAGCCGAAAAAGAGAAAGACCATCCAAGAATTTTTCCGCGATTGAGGGAGAAACAAAAGTTATAGATCTTTCATATACTTGGCATTTTCTAAAAATTATTAAATAATAAAGTACTTATATAAGTAATAAAGTATCTCTTTGTGCTTACAATTTTTTCTAATTTTAAAATTCAAGATAGAATTTGCAAATTCTAAACTTCATAGATCTAGGATTTCTTAAGTTTTGCATATAATAGATTCTAAATTTGATTCACAATTTTTGTGATTATTACAAATTCAAATTCTTCGAATAATTTTTTAATTTCTAACGCATATAAAAAATCCGAACAAGTTAATCACATTCATTACTTTTACATTGGAAAATTCTCTTGAGCAAATTTCTCGTTTTATTCTTGCTAGAGATACGTTCATATTAGTTCTTTACTTCCACATTATCGTAATAATGAAATCCCTTCCCTCCGGGCGAGCGAACATAAAGTGCTCCCAAGGAGATAGTTGCGATTGGCCTTTGGGATCCGCCCTCTTTGACCATTTAATCCGGTGCTATCGACGAGAATCGATAGCTCGACGGTCCGCAACGAAAATGTCAATTTAATAGATTGCCCTTCCGCCGCAGACGTATTACGCAATCGGTTACGTGCCGATTGATGCCTCTCCTTAATCGTTGCTATTCACGCTATTACGTAATTTCTGTTATCACGTCCTTGCGCGCGCGAATGCACGGTTATTCAACGCGACTTTTTTTTATCTTTGGAGCAAGCCGCGGAATATTTATTAATTAAGATACCGGCCGCTCACTCCAAATGTGGCGGTATAATTCCGCAGTCATTAAGCATCGAATCCATACATATGTCAGAATAGCCGCGCACGTGTTTCGTGAAAATCCTTTTTACGTTAAAGCGGATTTCAGGGTAATTTAAAGTCTCTTACATATCAAAGACACTCTTTGATGCTACAGATAATTCTACAATTTTCCTCTATCGCGATACGCGTTTCACCGAAAATCGGATTCTAACGCTAAATACACACGAAATTTATATTTTCGCGATGAAAGTGTCTTAATTAATTTATATTTGCAGGAAAGGGTAATTAAAAGATAACTGTTTTAACATTAAAATTGTCAGAAAATAATCTAACAAAATTCTATTCCAACAGTTGCTTTTACGATATAGTTCATTACAGAATTTGTATGGCATAATTATATTGATAATAAAATTTCAGAAACATTATACCCATTATATCGACGTTGTTAAATTTCTCAAGATGCTCGAGAGTTTATTTCCTTGTTACACAATCTGTGCGTTAACTCGAACGAGTTTCCAACAGCTTAAAACGACAGGAACTCGGGAGCAAACTACGTCGCGCCCGAAACAGTTTCGACGTCCGGGATCTAGTCTCGTCAGTGGCAAGAGACACACGTTAATGGCAGAGCTCGCTAGAAACGCGGGACTAATTGATGCGCGATAATTAACGTCGGTTTCGCGCAGATCGACGCGACACACGTCATGCAAATGAAACGTAACTCGCGAGATGCTAATTGCATCGCGATTGCGGATAAACATCGAGTTTTTCAATCAAGCTCGCGAACTTCAGTTTGATAAAACGCAATTTAATTCGATCTTTAATCCATATACCGATCTGTTTTTGCGCGAAAAAGATGTTCGCGATAACGACATTAATTATAATAAATAACGTCTTCGATTCGTTATTTCAGATGACATATATTAATCAAATGTACATTCTTCGATATACAAGGTATTCTAAAAGTCCTGCAATTTTTCGTTAAATCGAATATTGAAAAAGATATTTTTTCAATAATCCTATAAAAATATAGATCTTTAGATTACAAATTTTTTTCACAATTGTTCGCATCAAACGCATTATTACCATGTTCGATGTTAACGTGGACCATGAATCAGATGCTATATTTCGGCTAACCGAATATACGGACCGCGATGTGAACAGCGATGCATCGAATGAATACGACTTTCTTGAATAAGCCTGACGCGATTCCGATCACGGACGTCGCTTTCCAACGAGGAAATGAGCTCGCGTCAAGTTGAATTCCACCTGCAGATGGAATAATCATTACGGCAGAAACGCGATTTTCAGAGATCCATTAACGCGCGTTCTGCCAACCGTCGAATATTTTCACGAAGCTAGTTAAAAATCTGATTGCCTCTTGTTGGTTTTAATTGAATTCAATATTTTCCATGATAATAGCGGACCTAACAAAACATTTTATGTAAATATCAAATATGCAATTATTTGCTTTAATAAAACAGAAACTTTTTATGTGATTGATTTTGCCTCGAAATTAGAAAACTTTTCGAGATTATTACAACTTTGAACGTAATAAGTATGATTAATGAAATGTTTTAACAATTTTGCAGTTTTGTAGACAACATGAAAAAATATGCAATCTCTTTCTAATGCAAGATTTTTCGAATAGATTGGTTATATAACGGATCACATATATCTGTTAAAGAATATTTTATGTAAATGTCAAATATGCAATTATTTGCTTTAATAAAACAGAAACTTTTTACGTGATTGATTTTGCCTCGAAATTAGAAAACTTTTCGAGATTATTACAACCTCGAATGTAATAAGTATGATTAATGAAATGTTTTAACAATTTTGCAGTTTTGTAGACAAATTGAAAAAATATGCAATCTTTTTCTAATACATGATTTTTCGAGTAGTAATTGGTTGATATAACAGATTCTGTTAAAGAAGAGTGTGACTCGCGAATGAATTGTGTTCATCTTTGCCCGACTAAAAGCAAATCGATTAAATCACGTCAGAGATTTTACTAGCGCTTTCGATAAAATTAGAAACATTATACAAAACATCCTCGTAGGTTTTGGCATGCATCGGTTCTTGATTTTCAGTCATTAGTAACTAACGACGCTCGTGGGAATAATTGCAAATTATGTACAATAAACATACTAATTCTTTTAATCAAACGTATCGCGTGAAAAAACGATGCCTGAATAAAAATTAATAATATTAGTTTTTCGCAAAATCCGCGAAATTAAATCGCTCGAAATTGAATAAATTTAATTACGAGCGGCGCGTAAACTACTGACACATTTGATCAGCTGCGAGATCGACAAGCGATGGAATTATAAGCTGACGCTGCATCGACGGGCGAAATATATGATTTCGACAACGCTTTCATCCGGCATCAAAGCTGACGCATTATGTGAAATAGCCAGAGAGAGAGACATCTCAAATTGGCGCGGGATAAATCGATTATTCGATCGATATGGATTCCGACAAGTAACTCTTGTTAAATCGAAAACTATTGAATATTGAACTCGATGGTTTACTAAAGTCCCGAGGCCGTTTATCAATTAAGGACACTTCAAAGTTAGCGGCACGCGATGCCTCAACGATGCCTAAATGATGGTAAATAATGTGTCAGAATAATCATTAACGTCAAATCATTTTGATTAAATTAATATTCCCATTACAGCGAGTACAACGCAGCGACCACAGTAATTCCTGTAAGCAGTCCCGGGATACGTTGAAGCATCTGTATGTGTGTGTCGCAAAATTGGATCGCATTAAACAAGCGCATATGTAATTGCATAATCAACATACATTACTGCATGTCGATTTTGTATAGATTAATGTATAACCAGATTAAATACTTGATATTTTTCACGTTAGTTTACAACTACTCTTGAAATCATTTCTTGAAAAAACTTTCCAATTCTTCTAGAGAAGATCTTTTTAGCCTTAATTTAAAAAATGTCCAATGATGCAAACTTTTCACTTAGATTTGCGAATTTTAGATCTCTATCTAGAGACTGTGTTAGACAGCAATTAACTCGTTTAGAAGCCACATATCGTGTTTCCGAGAATGCGCTGATAAACGGAATTTCACCTGTATTTCGCAGCTGGTCGCATCTACTGCAAGATTGTACCACAAAATCGATATATCAATTAATCCGTGTCTCCCTTTTCACGGACCAACAATAATTTAATTAGCCACCAGATGCTCAAATACACAACACAAATGCGCATCTTTGCAAATTTAGTGAAAAATACAGAGTGTCGTTCAAATTCTTCGACCAATTTGCAAATTTCAATTTAAATTTCTTTAGTAAAAATTGAAAATGTCATCTCTTTCCACAATTTCTTAATTTTCTTAAATTTGAGTGCTAAATTCGCATTTTTTCACTTTGAACGAAAAAATTACCGACATTCTAATACTTTGAATTTTGACAAAAGATCTGTTATATAAACTGTCGAAAGTTTCTTCTCGACACCCTGTGCAAGTATCGCTTTCTCTCTCGCGTGCTTAGGTAGGTTACGATCGGTCAGTAAAGCTGTGGACGGATGAATGGCGACAGCCACGAGTGATCGCGAGAGTGTCGCGAGAGTGAGAAATGCAATGGCCTTCGGAACGTAAAAGAGGCCTTCGCTCGTTACGCAAATACATAGAACCGCGGAGGCAATCAAGAGAAGAGAGAAGGAGAAAGAGGAGGGTGTCGGCCTTGGCGAAAAGAGACTCGCGGACTGTTCGATGACTTAGAGGCAAGATGGGCGGGCACTTTGCGGATAGATAATCTAATAGTATCATTCATTACACACTTAAATTAGCGAAGAAAGTTTCATTAAAGAGATTTGTTTATCCAAGTGATATCTGGAGGCATGTTATTGAACATATACCTGGTTCATATATCAAAAAGCTACTTGATACTCGCTTGTCATTCACACTCACATTCAATTTCATTATTTTACCGTGGGAAGAAAAATTTATCGTTCGTGACAATTGATGCAACGTGCAAATTGACAGAGCATTAACTTTCAAACTGTCGGTAGAAAAAATTGTATCACGACGTTACGAATATATAAAAAATACATAAAAATTATCAATATTATTGATCGTAGAATAGTATTTTTCCGGGCAAGAAAAATTCACTGTAAGACAATCGGCTTTATGCGAAAAAGAAATTTCAACATTTGTTTGCAACATTAATTTTAAAAATTAACGTAAGTTAATGCACGCGTGATATATATTCGCGTTACGTAGTTTGTACGGCGAGTTACGTACAAAGATGTATTCGCGACACATGTAGATCACCTGTCTCATAGATTACCAACGGCACATTTGCACATTTGTCTGTTTATACGTACGCGCATAAAGCAAAGGTGGGCAACCTTTCAAACGGTGTGCCACAAAGTATGTAGACGGTATTTCCTACGCGAATCACGCAATTCTTACAAACGACGCCAAGTGCTATAACGAAATATCCTCGTTTCGCGTATCGATTTCGCGGCGCACATGTCATTAATAAAAGTCACCCACCTACTCTTGCACGAGCCACGCAATTATCAACGTATCAGTTAACTGCGTGAAAATAGCAAAGAAATTCTTAAATCGTATCGAAAGACTCGATTATGGCACCGCGGATGATAACTTTTACGGAGCAGCCTTTTGTAAATAAGAATCAAAAAACCCAGGAGAGAAGAAAGAGAGAGAGAGAGAGAGAGACAGATAGGGATGGAAAAAGGCGATCGATGCGAATGGTCAGGCGAGCGAGTCGAACATCGTCACGCTCGCCTCTCCCCCCTTTCCCTTTACTCGCGTCAATCGTCGCCTCCAACTCCCGGTTATCGTCCGACAGATAACCACCGGAGCCACGCAGATATCTTTTCCTCGAGATAGCCCGGCAACGTGCGAGGAATTTCGTCGCCGGTCGCAACATGGCGACGGCGAGACGGGCGCTCCTTCTCTCTCTCTCTCTCTTTTTTTCTCTCTCGCGCGCGTCTCGTGCGTCATCGGTGCGACGAGCGGCCGCTTTCGGATCGCGAAAAGATACGCGAAGGATCCTCGTCTCGGTCCGCACGACCATCGTGTCCCGCGATTTAATTCGATTCAACGAGGGCGAGATCGAGGAGGGAGGGAGGGGGGAGAGAAAGAGAGAGAAGCGCGCGGCGTAATTACCGCCGGCGAAATTCCGACGATGTCGTCGAAGCTGCATGGCTACGGGGTTCACACGGGCCGCGTTACGGCGCACATCGCGTAATTCGCCGATGTCGGCGACGCGCGATCGCCCTCGTCGACGACGCGAGGGGTCGACGGGCGAACGGTCGGGAGACGAGGAGGGGGACTCACCTTTTCGAGTGCTGTAAGCGACCTGGGAAATCGAGCTTTCGACGTGTTCAACGGCTACCGTTCACTACGCTCTCGCTGAATGCACTGGCGCGACCAGCGGAAGCCACCATCTTGCCGGGCGCTCGCACGCCCGTTTCCGGCGCGCGGCGCCGCTGCCGCGCCGGTTCGAATCGCTCCTTTGCACGAGCGCGGGCAATTTTCGAAGGCGAGTCACCTGAAAAACGGAGGAGAAAATTAGAAAGAACGAAATACCTCTCAACCTAACCTAGCGTTTGTAATCGCGAAAAATACGTAAAATGTTGATTCAAATCGGATTCAAATATTTTTGTAGATATTAAATACATTGACATTTTTATTCGGACCGACTTTATTTCGATGAAACCAAATGCCTTATGGAAATCGAAAATTTTCGTTAAGAAACTAGAATTCAAAGATTTATATAAATTATATGTTATTTATGGAGATTTCAAACATTTTTAATATTTTTCTAAAAGTCCAGGAAAAAATTATATAATCTTCTGAGAAATAAATAATTATCTTATCTTATTCTTAAAGATATAGAGGACACAAATAGTTTTTATTTTAAAATAGAATTATATAAATATTCAAAAGTTACCAACAAATTTGGTTTGAAAGATTCATGAAATCCAGCCTTGATTTATTCCAATTTTCTACACGTGGCGTCCTCTCTATACATTTTATAGAGCTTGTTCACCAATAAAATGTTCGTAAATTAAACACGATTACATAAAAAATGAATCCATTCCTCTGTTACGATATAATATACTTGTATAGTTGGTTTTGTTTAATTTGTCTATACAATTTGTGAAAAATTTAAGGTTAAAAGTAGCACTTTTATATATGTCTTTGGTAAAAGTAGCGGTGGTTATTACATTGTAACTTTATAAATAATGCTATCACCTGAATATAAAAAACTTCTATTATCAACTTTATATATAAACTGCTTCATATAGGAATATTTACTATATACACATTATATTCATGCGTGTACATAATTTTTTCAATACGACATCTACTTCTCGTCACGTGACCGATTTTAGTTCGTCAATACGAGTGCGAGAGGCGCTGTAACTGGTTTGAAGAGAATTTGTTTGGATACCATGTGCACTGTACTATTTTTCTAATTCTCTTATACTTTTGTAAAAGAATCCAACTTCAAAGATGCCAAAATCAAAGAGGGACAAGAAAGGTAATTTTTCAAAATTATAATTTTGTATATAAAATGTTGAAAGTCTTTTTATTAAACTAACCTCTAAAATTAATATTTAATGATTTAATCTTGATTAAATATAGATAATTTTGTTGCAAAATTAAATTTATATAACTGTTTCCATATTATGCAAATACTTATATTATTTTTGACATCTTTACAATAATAGTAAGATATTTTATGATATAAATATATATATATATATATATATATATAATTAAAATATTTTGTTCCAGTATCTCTCACTAAAACCAATAAAAAGGGTTTAGTTTTGAAACAGCGAATCATAGAAGATGTTAAGAAATGCGTAGAAGACTACAATTGCATATTTTTAATCTCTGTTCAAAATACACGCAATACTAAGCTTCTTGAGTTGCGTACAGAATGGAATGATAGTAGACTTTTTTTTGGTAAACTTAGAATAATTGCATTGGGTCTAGGAAAAACACAAGAGACTGAGGTTGCAGATGGCATACATAAATTAGCTAATGCGATAAAGAATCATTCGATGAAAGGTCAATGTGGTCTGTTATTCACTAATAGATCAAAAAAACAGGTATATAATATATAAATTTAAATAATACATATATTAAGTTAAATTTAAAGCTAAAATCTATTAAATTCCTTATTCAATTTATATGGAAATATATTTTAAAACTTTGTGTAAGAAAAAATTTCATATATATTACACTTATATTATTAATAATGCATTTATTCACATAGGTAATTGAATGGGCAGAAAAATATGAAGAAATGGAATATGCTCGTTCTGGATTTGTAACACCTGAAACAATCGAATTACCCGAAGGACCTTTGCCACAGTTTCAACATAGTATGGAACCTCAGCTAAGACAATTGGGTATGCCTACCTCATTGCAAAAGGGAATTATCACTTTAATTAAACCATTCAGAGTTTGTCAGAAGAATGATGTATTGACACCAGAGCAAGCACAAATTCTGGTATATATTTTATATTTTTTACAATATATAATACACCAAAATTTTTTAAAAAGTTATTAAATTTTTGATATGTCTTGTAGAAATTATTGGACAAACCACTAGCAGTTTTCAAGTTGTTACTTTTGGGAATATATACAAAAAAACATGGTTTTAAAAAACTTAAAGTACCAGATAACCCAAAAGAAAATGATGAAGAAGAAATGGATGTAGATAATAATGATAACACATGAAAATTATAATTTTAGAAAGAAATATATGTGTATATATATATATATATATATATATATATATATATATATATATATATATATATATATATATATATATATATATATATATATATATGATTTTATATATAAATATATTTCATTATTTGTATATATTATAATTGTTCTTTTTATTTAAAAATTCTGATAAGATAGTTTATTTCACACACATATGTAATGAAATTATCATACTTAAAATACCTTATATGTAACAAATGAACACTGGATAATCAATAATCTAAACATGTCAAAATTTTTAGTATTTTAAATAATAAATATAATTTCATATAAAAATTATTTATATAATTTTAAGATCCATATTAATTAATTAAAATATGCAACCATTTGTTTTAACCATATTTTGGATGATTGGTATATTATGGGTGAGTGAAATTTGATATATCTCTGAACTTTTACTAATAGAAATACTTTTATCATGTATTATTCCATGTATTTTTTGTTTACATACATGATAATATTTCGTTCACGTTTCAAATAATATTTTTAGGCTATATATTATTGGTATTTGGGGTCAACGAAACGCACAAAAGCCAATAGTAATAATGTACCGAAGGTAGTTTTTGACTTCAATTCTGATAAAAGGCACAGTACATCCTCTATTGAGTCTTTAGAACATTCAGATAATGAAGGTATTAGAAGAAAAAATATTCAAAATTTAAAACGTGAGGTACACAATTGATAAAATATTAACTGTGTAAATAATCTTGACAATGTATGAATCTTATTTTTCTATGAAAAATTGTGATGCATTTATGCCACATACACACAAATAAATTAAACAGTATTAAATATTTCAGATTAAAACTCGTTGGCCGAGCAGAACATCGATAAAAACAAAATTATACAAATCATTCTAAAATAATATTGTACATTTTATATATAAAACATTTTTATGACAGCTGCTTGAAAAATTAACAAAATGTAATTTGATATAAATAAGAGATATATTTATAAATAATAAAAGAAAAAAGATTGATGAAAACCAACAAAAGATATCAATATGAAGTGATCATATTTCAATAGTGAAAGTAACCATTTTTATGATTTTTATTATTTATGATTCTCTAAAGAATACAGGGTATACATTTATTATATTAGAAGAGCTTAGAACGATGTACTAATATATTCTGCTAAGAAAATTAAATAAACTTAATCCAATAAAACATGCTGCATTATGATGATATCATCTTACAATTAATGTGCTAGTGTTGACATGGAATCTCTTAATCACCATACTTATAAAAATTCTCTATATCTGTAAAACAATATTATTTAATAGAAAGATGTCAAATTTGATAAATTACACCAATCTTATCACTTTTCTCTTTAATCATGTTCCTTATTTCAGATTTCCAATCCATTCCATGTATTAAAAAATGGTGAAATTCTATTTCAACATTACTACAAGTCACATCATGATAATATATACTAACAAATTATAAATAGAACAAAGGAAATTATAAACAGACTTTGTCTAAATTTATTTGTACCAAGAATGTAATTTTAACAAAAAATGAATATAAATATACTACAAAAATTAAATACTAAATAAATATAAATATACAATATAACATTTATATCCTATCATATATACAATATACATTGAATTAAGTTAAACTATTTCAAATCAATCATCAAGTAGTCTGTTTCAAATCAACAAAACAGAATTTGTACAATATTTCTTTTTGTCATACCTTTGTCACTCTGTACCATTATATTTATCTAAATAGAGTCTCATGAAAATGATTTACGTTTTGTAACTCTTTTTTTTAATCTTGTCTTTTTGCATTGTTATTTGATAAGATCTATTGTGAATATGTAACTCCTATCCTCTTTGGCTGAATATAGTTGTACCTACATTTGTGCTTCAATAACATGACTTGAGAAACACGAAATGTGACTTCACCGATATTATTTTCACATTATCAATCGTTCCATCGAACTAAAATAATAACTTAATCTATACGTCATAAAGGTAACATATGAAAGACTGAAAACTAATAGAATGTATTACAACAACCATTGATTAAAAAAAGACTATTAAATAAAAAATAAAAAAATACGTCATGTATGATCTATCTATGTGGAATACAGAGTAGATTTGTATTTTAGAGACTATCTTAATGTTGGGATATTTAAAGAAAATTCATGTCTGTACACATTATCTACTTCATAATCCTTAATTTGATCAAGAATATCACAATGCAAATGATAACTTCATTCAATGATATGGCAATTTCACAGCACGCTAAATTAATCGAGATCTCATACAAAAATAAACTATAGTTCTCTGAAATTATATAGAGTTATCTAAAAATAGGAAACATAAGCAACAAATATTTAACTATTCATCTGTTAACATATCTTACATCTACTAGAATAATGTCTTATTATCAATTAGTAAACAAAATTCCAATGCAGATCAATATGGAAAATTGACAACACGCACATAGACAATTAGATGCTTGTATAAAACTTACATATGTGCAGTAACAAGCAAGGCTGTGTCCAGAATTACCGTCATAAATATAGACAATTCGCGCGATGCATAAAAGATTAAGAAACTATTTTCGGCTATCAATTTCCAAAATGTGTTCTACAATGATCTGACAAAATCACTTGACATGAAGATTGCGTACCTTATCAAGCATAATGCGTAGTATAGAATTCGTTTTAGTTATACTATAAAGCATATACCTGCATTATATCTAATTTCTAGTTATGTTGTGTACATTGACTGGTGTGATTAAACTCGATTATGTAGAGTACATTTTTGATATCTCTTTTAACACAAAAATCTTGATTACTCATTATAACAAAGCTATGGAATGTGTTGGCATGTAATGAAGTTTACTTTTCAGATCACTTATATGTTTTACATATAAACTTTTGTGTGTATCTATATATGTGTATACATTATATATTATATATATATATATATATATATATATATATATATATATATATATATATATATATATATATATATATATAATGTATACACATATATAGATACACACATAAAATTTTATATATAATATAAATTAAGTTATAACTTATATATTATAGCTTTTTATATATATAAGATCCCAACACATATAAGTGATTATTAAACTTATTAATTTTTAATTATTTTATTAGTTTAATATTTAAATAATATATAAGTCTAATATCCGAACAAAATGTTCGCATTTTCGAAACTTTTAACGTATTGATATAAAACAATCACACCTATCAAGGTCACTACGATTAATGCACAGGGTATAAAAGTTAGCTAAATATGATGCTCATCCTTTGTAGTACAAGCGAATGACAGATATAGAATAAAGTAAAGTTCTTTAGGTAGTTTGAGCCTGAGCATAAAACTCCTCGAGTTTCGGTACTTCAGGTATCGGATCCCGCCAATACACAAAATTGCTGAACTCCTCGGTTGCATCCTCTCGCCATGCCGGAAACACATGGTCAACGATGAAGCTCATGTTCGAATATCTATAATAAAAACAAATAAAAATTGCAGAACATGTGTCAAGCATATTCTTATACTGTCAATATAGCTGAAAAATGAATGTTTAATCTACATTTATAGTTTATGTAAAATGATTCAATACATGAATTATTAAAGAAATGTATAATAAGAGTTTTGTCAATTCAAATATCTCTCTCAACATGTATTATATTATATGAATGTAATATGTATAAATATCAAATAAAAATTGAGTTAAAATATAAATTTATACAGCACACCTAAGATTAGATTGATTAGATTGATACAAAGTGTATACAAAATAAATCGTAAAAAAATTGATGAATGTAAATCACATAAATTATATAATCAATAAATGTAAATCATATAAATTATATAATGAATCATAGGTAAAACAAAAATAGGTCAAACAAGATACAAATAAAAACAGCGTGACATTTCCAGCTGGCTATGATCTTATAATTAACATTAATACTGACTAATGTTTGAGTAATGAGATCATTTAGTAAAGATGAGTATAGTAAAAATAATCGTGAAGTGCCTGGTTGAAAAATTATGGACAATAAGCAAGTAAAAAATAAGATGATCGAGGTGGCAGATATTACTTTGTACAGTCAAAAATCAATGTTTCAAAACATTATGAATTACATTAATGCCACTCCTTTCCCAATATTGGCTAATATATAAATGGAAAATGTATATTGTTCCCATTGATGAGATGGCATTTATGGTGACTAGAAACCAAAGCGTATCAAGCGACGATAAAAAGCTTGTACAAAACAAGTGCTTACCCTAAATCATAAGAAGATTAGGCGGAAGTTGTTGTACGACCAAATATATATCCCGAAAAATAGTATAGTACACTACAGTATCTAATTTGCATTTCTACTGGAGATGTATTCGATTTAAATATTTATAATTGCAAATGAGTCTTTTATCTTATAATTTGTCATATTGCTGGTGCATAGAAAAATGTGCGTGTCAACTTTGTACTAATAATAAATCAATTATCGAAAAATAAAGCATAAATTGTATTATGCGTGGCAATGTCTTCCAAACATAACACAAGAATGTATTAAATATAACAAGATACTATTAATATTTTACTATGTGTGATATTTGAATTTAATTAATTCATCTGATAAAATTTATGGTTTTGCCGCTATCAGTAGATGTTTGGCATTGTTGGCGGGAACAACTCATTGATGATATTGCACTGACGCGCATAACTGTAATCATAGAAATATCCGACCTATCAATACCCACTGAAAAAAATTGCATTTCTTTTTTTTTCAACCAATAACTTCATTCTCCAATATGCTCAAGCTTTATCATAATTGATTTTTAGTATGAAAAGCGCGATCCAGTTTGTTAATTAGGTCACTCTCCTAATATTTTTAATAAAAATAATCAGATCACAAGAATTGTTAGTAAGCTTTGGATAGAAGACAGCTAAGGAAAAAGACAATAGGATTAAATGTAAGCTGTACAATACAAAATGTAATCAATTACAATTATTATTGCATATTTCATCTATAAATAAAACGATTGTTTTAAACAAAAGTTAATATTGTTCATCAAAAAAATTTACTGAAAAAAGGAAAAAGATGTTATATATAAAGCATAGAATAGAATTGTTACGACTACAAAAAAATATTAAAAATAGTTTAAGTAAGAATAATATATATTGCCATATATTACGATAATCAAATATACACATGTTTCCAATTCCTGATTTTGTTCTATTATGTACTTTTGACATACAAGAAAGAAAAATTTATTATTTCAATAAACGGCAATAATGTAATACTTACGAAGATTGGAATGTTTGCGTCAATTCGTGCTTCAATTCTCCTCGATGGTTGATGGTAAAGATCCGCATTATAGGAATGCCTACCGCTCGATATGCCCATACATCCTATATGTAAAATATTTTTATATATTATTCTATTTTATATATAATTATTTTTATATAATTATATTTAAATTATAATTAATGATCGATATGACTTATTGAGCATACATTTATACGATTTCCATATCCAGCATAAAATGGCTCAGATCCTTCGGGGAATAACGCTTGAATATCTTTTAGACAGGATATCTTGAATTCTTCCGGCTTCTTCTCTATTACCTCACGATGGAATGCCAAGATTAAACTAGTAGGATTCAAGAGCAATGGACCTTCCGGCAATGTCAGATCTCCTTGTCTCAAATTTCTCAGATATTCTCGGGTGCCTCCCGCTTGACCGATTGCTCTCGCCGAAAGGTACAGCAGTTTATAACCATTGTTCTTGATTTTAGTGAACAGTTGAGCGACTCCTGATTGAGCCCAATCTTTACCTACTATCGGTAGAATGTGACCCAGGACATCAGATTTCGTAATAGTGCCATCGATATCAGAGATGACGATCTTGTCATCCCATTTCCATTTGTAGATGTGACATTTGCAACGTTTTGTACCCTGATAAGCGGTGGTTACGCTAAAAACTACTTCATTAGCGCCGTCCTTCAAATCAAGACTTGCCTGTGAAATGACACAAAAACATTGAGTTTTTACTTATATTTTATTTACGATTGCAAGCGAAATGTGAAAATACTTACAATCTGTTCAGATGACAATCGTAAAGTTTTACGATACTTCTCCGTGGACTCGTAATATGGTCTTCTTTCAATAGGTATCTTAATACCTGGTGGTTCGTTATGATTACTATCGGAATCCTCACCGCCACTGTATCCTTCGCCCTCTCCTTCACGCGTTTTTTCAGTTTTTGCAAGCACAGTTTCGTTTGGTGAGGATATTAATCTTGTACAAGTTTCTATCGCTTCTATTGAACTTGGCAAATCTATGTGTTGTTCAGTCTTTTCCTCTCTGAAGATATAATTAACAGAATTACATTATTATTGATAGAAATATAAAGAATCGAATGTTTTAAAAAAAGAGAATCGTTAAATCTACCTGTTAGCAGAGGGTATTTCTTCATTTGCTACAACTTTAGTTTCTAGAATCTGTTCAGACTGCACGGCACTTTCCTCGACTGTGATAAAATCGATAGAAGATACATATTAATAAATCATGAAACAAATATAAATTATTATATGTAAAATATATATATGTGTGTTTGTGTATGCACATTAATATATATATACATACATATGTGTGTGTGTGTGTACATATATAAAAAGTTTGTTAAATAGAATAAAAAATTTGAAATGTCTTACTTTGATTAATGTCCTGTGTTTTCTTAGGAGGTTGCGTGGAACGTCTCCAAGAAAACCAAGAACTATATCCGCTACGACTCTCGGGCTTGCCGTTGCTTTGTAGCTTCTTATCCTCATGTACCGGCAACGACATGTACAGACTTTCGATCGCACGTTGCGGTAAGTGTCTTTGAAAAACGACATAAGTCAATACAATTGGACAAGCTGTAGCCCAATTGTAGAATTTTCCATTGATTCTCACGACCAAATTCGGATTTTCATATAGTTTTGGATCGGTACAAACGTCCTCAAAGTGCAGTAAATTTTCGTGAAAAGCCTCCTTGGAAGGACCATTCTCACTGTCTAGACCACCGCATAGTGACATACTTATTTCTATGTTATTATCGAATATAGAATGCTTTGGTTCTTCGAAATCGCTGTCCAGGGACTTTGGCCCACCGATGGCTCCCTCAACACTGTTGGGGCTTTGAGGTAAACTTGGACCGTTACCAGATTCTGTGTCCTCTTCGTCCACTACTTTCCCATCTAAAAGGAAATATACACATGTTTTGATGTAAAAAATATAAGAAGCAAAACAATACTGCAACCAATTAATTTGAATCAACTAAAACAACAGAAATAATAAATTTTATTTATAAAAGTTAGTATATATATTTATTAATCATTTATTACTAACATCTACTAGGGAAAATACATTTTTTAGTACAGAAAGTTGTAAAACCTATTAAATTTATAAATTATATAAAATATTTTCATTAAATATTTCAACATTTTATTGTTAAAAACGCAAAAATCTTCAATGTAATTCGATGATGCAAAAATAAAAAAAAGCATAGTTATTGACGCGTTAGTTTTAATTGCATGCATTTAATATGCTAAAGCAAAAAGCAAGTTTATCAATATACCTTTAATCACCGTCGAACCTCGATGCGAAGAAGGAAAATACAAAGCCGCAACTTCAGGATCCAGTTCGTCGGCATTAAGATCGCTAAGATAAATTCCTTCTGATTCTGGATTGTGTCTTACGCGAGAAGTCTTCTTCATAAAAGAGAACATGCCACTGAGCATAGATCGTTGTGCATCTTCTGTCATTAAAAAAGCGGTTAGCAAATGGTTAGTAGATCAAGCTTCCAGTTAGCTTCTTTTTATGAAACTAAAGTATTTAGACTCTTGCGACATTATATTTATGATGTGTATCAAGCTTATTAGTCATTTAAAATGTAACAAATAAACAATCAATTATAATATCCGTTACAAAATTGGTGATATTAATTGCAGTATAAAGTTTGAAATATTTTAATTTGAATAATCAAATTAAAATAAAATTATGTACTAACTATTTGGCTGACTAGCTGTAGTTGAAGAACTCAATGAATTCCTATGCGACATATGCACTGGTTCTGGAGGTGGACTGGGCAATTCACCCCATCTCCAACTCTGCTGATGACCCTTGTCATCCTCTCTTTCACTACCCTCTTGTGTAATTTTACGTACTTCGAATTCCGTGTCAGATTGAATAGGTGAACATGATCTGGAGTCTTTGTTCCTTTTAAATATATCATTATAATAGACGTAGATAAATACATTTGTATATTTATATATTATTTTTCAACAAGAATTGTACAACAAAGATTACATACTTGGTAATTTCTGAATCACTGAAGAAATGGAAATCGGTTTCAGGACGTTTTTCAACTGCATCCTGAGAGCATATCATTGGTTCCACAGTATTGTTCTTTTCAACTTCTGCAACTGGCGTGGGTCCCTTGAAAATCTTCAATAAATAAGAGTGTCAATATATAATAATGAGAAATATAATAAAGTGATATTATTTACAGTTTCACTAATTGATTCCTCGGTAACTAACACATCTGTCTCGCTCATTTCTGTTTGGCTGCTGCTACCATTGCTAGTTTTTCTCTGTGAGCCTTTTTTCTTCATAATACTCTTCCTCTTGCGTTTCCTTTTAGTCGAATTGTTACTTTTTACCTCTTCAATGTTTTCTTCTTTCAAATTTTTCTTATTCAAAGATGAATTTGATTCGTCACTTGATTTTTCCTTATTACTGCTTTGGGGATCATCCATAATTGGTCTAAAGTCATTATTTACCACGCTGACCTTGCGAATTCGTTCAGATGAAGTAACAGCTATGAAAGATTTTGGACAAGAAACTGGTAATTTTGGCTGTTCATCATTGATAGCATCCATATCAAATATCTCTTCGTCTTCATTCTTATCATGTTTTTCTTCCCAGTTTTCTTCTTTTTCCTTCCAGTCACTCAATAAAGCTTTTTCAAAATTTTGTCTTTGCTCAATCGAAAGCTCTGGGAAATTTTCCTTGAACAATTTCTCTTTGTCTTCCATTTTCAAGGCGGAATATTGTTCCCTGATCATCCGCTGCTTTTGTTCTGGAGATATCGTGCCAAAACTTTCCTTAAACATTTCATCTCGTTCTTCTACAGTCAATGAAGCAATCTGAAGCCATTTCTCACGATGTTCCGCGGGAAGATCTGAGAACTGTTCTATCAGAAACTTCTCTCGTTGATCGGGTGGTAAGGCGGACATCTGCTCCCATTTTTCACGTTCTATAGAAAGAACCGAATCTATAAGAATCTTCTCTTTTTGTTCTTGAGGCAGATCCGATAAAAGATTGAATTTTGCTGATGGAAAGCAGTTGTCATCAGGTATAGGTGAACAGGCCAAATGCGGTGGAATTTCAGTATCCGTTGGAGATCCATTTAAGCTAACTTCCTCTACGAAGAAGGCTTCGCCGGAATCCCCAAGTTTCATATGAATCTCCCTAGGTTCTCCATTTATTTCAATGTCCACCTATGTGAAAATATTCTTTATATATATGTGGCAAGATACAATATAACTATATGTATAATTATATAAGTAACAAAATATAATTTATTATTTTATTTTAACATCCAAGAAATACATATGAAAAAAGAAGTTTTTTTAGAAAAAAAAAAAGAAAAATTATTTCTTTTAACAGAAAAGAAATATTTTAATAAGAAAATATTATTTTATATGCAAATTATATATATATATATATATATATATATATATATATATATATATACATGTACACATATAAATCATATCACAATTTAAAAAATATTTCTCAGTAATTACCTAGAAAATACATTAAATATCATATAATATATGTAAAAATACGAAAAATATGTATAAACAGCACAATAGAGGATACATAGATAATGCTATTAATGCGCTTACACGGCAAGAAATTATCGATAATTGCAAATGTTGACTCACCACTTTCGCTCTCGAGCGAAGTACACCGAGTTTGCCGAAACGGACATGAAAGGGCGAGCACGTGAAGGTGCCGTCCGGCTGTTCGATAACGATGACGTCGATCGCACCGGTGAGGGTCGCGGCGTTTATCTCGTTGTAGAAGAGACGGAAGTTGCTGATGATCTTGGCGATATAGTTCATACTGTACATGTCCTTAGCCCGCGGCACTACAGGTCGCGGAAATCACTCGAATACTTTTTTGAAATTCGCGGCGTACAGACGAGCTCGCGGCTGTATTCGGTTCAAAGATTCCTCTCTCTCTCTTTCTCTCCAACGCGAAAAAGAGAGCAAGAGGTATTAAGAGCCACCGAGGATCGCGATTACTTCACGTCTCGCGGATTTGTTTCGCGTCGAGGAGTCGTGACGCCTCGTCGACGATTCTCTGTCAGTTTCGTGCTACCCTTCGCTCCCGATGACACCGTTCGATGAAACTCGACGACGCCGTCACTGCGACAGCGAGCTGTCAAAGTGTCGCGAACACTTTACGCAGTGCGTATCGTTCGCGCGAATTTCGATCGAAGAGACACAATTCCTTAACGCGATCTCGAGATGGTGAAAACGCGAGAGAATCCTAGCACTCGAACGAGGAAAGCGGAGAAACCGTCTCCGCGGATCCTTTGTTCTCCTCTTCCCTTCAAGCGTACGTTGATAAGTGCGCCTGGCACCGCCAGCAGACAGTACTCCAAACTGACGTTGAGCGAGACCACGTGATCCTGGCCGAGCCAATCGGCGCGGCTGTCACCCGGTGGTCGATACGACGGTAGACGCGGCTTTAGCGCGCGTTTCGAACCGGCACGGACTCCTGGAACAAAGAAACGTAACGTCATGCTTATTTGTTCATCTGTCTGAGCCATTGGTCTGAGCACGCACGACGATCGATCAAGTTCACATCAAGCGAGACGTCGATAAGATAACTTCAAGTAAATAAGGGTAAGAATTTTTTCGTTAATGACGACATTAATAAAAACGGTCGATTATGATTTTCGAGAATAAAAAAGGTACGGTTAATCTTTAAACATTAAGAACATCTCGACTAGGTAATAACATTTTGCAGATTTAAGTTTTAATTCTGTTAGAAATCAGTCAGAATAAAGTAGTATCTTGAGAGGAATGCGAACATCTTGAAGTTGCCGCGCACTGATTGATGTTAATTTAGGCGAGTTAGAAAAATCAATGCGGCTAACATATTTGAATCGTTAACAGTTTTCGTCAATATTTCGTTCCGATCGGATCGAACGAACAATGTACGTCGCGAACGCGCGTGAAAATCTCGTTAACCTGTAAGTAAATTATTCGATGAAATAGCAACGACTGAAGCCGGCAATGTGATGCTATCATCTATCGTTCAGTATAGCTCGGTCGAAGTCCTACCTCGCGGAAATCCGACACGTGTGAGCTTAAATCGGACGAGTTTGCGCCATTAGTGGCTATTAGGTAAGGTCATAAGTTATTTCGATCATTCGCAACGATATTATCGTGTTTGAAGGAAGCCGATAAATAATCGTGCGGACATTTCGAACGATTTAGATTTCGCATGATTGATATGTATAATTGCGAAATATTTTAATCTTCAATGAATCTCTGTTTTTGTCGGATTAAAATCGAAAGTTTTTCGGGAGCAGCTAAATTTTGCGATAATTGCAATAGATAAGATTGTGTTATTTTGGCCATAATTGTCAGCTTCGTTCGATAAAAATAATCATAAAATTCTGCTCGAAAAAATAATCGATATTGAAGTTAAAAATAGGATATATGGGATATATTTGGTGCTTTTGGTATTTAAAAAAAATATTGATCTTAGTAATACATTTATTTTTTGATTGAGTGATTTAATAATAAATAATTATAAATAAATAATTTTAATGATTTTAAATCATTATTTAAAAATTTGATTATTAAAATTTTAATTTTGAATGCAATTTCATCAACTTGCGTAAGCAGAATTTACTGCATTATCTTCAATACATGTATATATCGAGATATATTGTGTGTCTTCTCTATTCATGACAGTTTTTTTACAGTTGCTGTGGACAAAAAAAATAATAGCACATCTTCTTTCTTTACTTGATATGAATAATACAAAATAATAATAATACCATATCTTTTTTTACTCGATATGAATAACACATGCAGACTGCATGGCGACCTACTTAAAGAAAATCAAAACGAACGTGTTGCGATCGCTAGGAATTTCCGTTCTCGTCTTTACCTCGATATAATTCTATAGTTAAAAATAGCTCTCTCAAAATATATCTCTATTTTATGTTTCTAATACAAAAGAAAATTAACGATTATTTATTCATGTAGACTATTTTAATCGGATGAAGCATTGACTTATATTCACTTATATTCACTTTATCTAACTTTTATTATTCTTAATAAATCTTATTCTTATTCTTAATTCTATTCTAAATTATTTCATATCTATCATATCTGTCATCTTTCATATAAAATATTTCAAAATGAATGAAATGATATTATAAAAAATGAATTATTAACATTTTAAATTCAACTCAAAAATTTTGATATTTATTATGCTTTTTAAAAAATAATATAACAAGTTAGTTAAAACTTTCCTTCTTCATTTAACAATAAACATTTTTCATTTAATAGAAGAATCAATTTCAAAATTATCTCTTTAAATTTTAATATTAATTTTTTATTTAAAATTAAGATTGAAAAAATTGAAAGTGAAATTAAAATTAATGTTCAAACGTTTACTTCCTATTTAAAACATTAGCATGTTACGTGGCAGTGAATCAACATTCAACTTTTGTAAATAATGATTATATGCCATAAGAAAAATGAATAAAAAGGAAAATCTATAAATATTTCTAAGTATTCATGTATACTCTTGGCAACCATCTGATTGTCAAATCATGCATAGGCAGTAATATAAAAATCCTAAACGTTGTACTTTGTTCACGCAACTTGTATTTACGTGTAGTTGCGCATAACTGGCATTGTCAAGGTTTAATGACGGCATTGTCTGTCCTTTTTTGTCCAGCGGAAAATCTGTCGTAATCGGATGATCGCTCGTATACAACTCAAAGGTCTATCTGGATACAAAAGCAGTCTAGATATTGCAGGACATTCCCGTCGCATGGTGAGTCATAAATTTAAAAACATTTTATTGCTCTTATTGATCAAAGTATGAGAATGTTTGAGAAGAATGTTTGAAAAGAAGGTTTTTACCTCGGATAATGTAATGATTATCAAGCGATTTGTCAGATGACTGTTTCGCCATACGTGCGCTGACTTGACGATATTCTTGACAAAGCGTATTTTCCAGTACAGATTGCACATATTGCAACGATATATCCGTGTGAAATTTCTCTATCATTTTTTTATCATTTTATTCCCGTATTTTTCACGAATTTTCGCGCTGTGATATAACACATATTTTACGACAACTAAAATTTTACAATCGAATAAAATATCTAACGATCATTAGTTATGTCATTATTGCACACGTAAGCGATTACGGAACGATTGAAATCCGATCCAAACATTTCAACGCACGGCCAAGCGTAAAATTCACATATAAAAAATTATTATCGAACGATGCGAGAAAGAGCGATTAATCGCCGCCAATTTTCGATTCTCATAATCAAACGAGCGAACAACATGTGACAAGAGCTCGATTTATCTTGGTCTGGCAACTATAATAACGCCGCAAAAAGGTCGATCACTTTCTTGCGGCTTGCGTAAAAGAGAAGGTTGCACGCGCGAGTGAAACGCCTATAACTGGTTGTATCCGCCGCCACGCTCTCTGTTCGTAACGTAATAAATTATTTACCATCTACATCGGCTCTTACGAAACTGCTCTTCCCGCGAACAATCCTCGACATGTATCCCGAATCTTGGTAAAAAAAAATCGCGTTCGTTTAAAACGATTTTTTTATTTGACATGCATTTGTATGACATTAGCATGCATAAACGAATGTTGTTCATTTCGGTTTTGTCTCATGGATATATCATTCTCATGTGTTAAATTAATCTAATTTAAAGTTCTTTTAAAATTGATTAAAATTATATAGAGAAGCATAGAAAAAATAAACTGCAATAATATTGTTAGATAATGAGTAGTAATGACAAGTATAATTGCTTCTTTTTCTTTATATGTATTATACAGGGTGATTCATTTTAATCTTAATAGGCAAATATTTTGAAAAATATGCGAGATACGAAAAAATGTTTCAGACAAAAGTTATATGGTTTTAAAGGAGACATAAGATGGTGTCATTAATTTGATCTTAAATAGTTACCCTCAATTTTTTAAATGGAACCGCCCATTTTTTATTACATATTCTTGTAGCTTATCTCGAGAGCTTTCCAAAACACTATAATTAAGTTAGTTTTCATTAAGTACTTTCCGAATTATGAGGCTTGAAATCGTTTCTTAATTTTACATAAATCGTAAAATATCTTGTAAAATATTCATTTTCCGATTATCTTACCTTAATACTTTTATGTACAAAATAATGAGAGAAATTAATTGGTGTAAAGAAAACACATAGTTGTTTCGAAAAAAAAAATATGTAATTTGCAATTAACAATTACATATTTTTTCTTAAAAATAACTATGTGTTTTCTTTACACCAATTGATTCCTCTCATTATTTTGTACATAAAAGTAAGGTGAGATAATCGAAAAATGAATATTTTACAAGATATTTTACGGTTTATGTAAAATTAAGAAACGATTTCAAGCCTCATAACTCGGAAAGTACTTAATGAAAACTAACTTAATTATAATGTTTTGGAAAGCTTTCGAGATAAGCTATAAAAATATGTAATAAAAAATAGGCGGTTCCATTTAAAAAATTGAGGGTGATCTTCAAGTAACTATTTAAGGTCAAATTAATGACACCATCTTATGTCTCCTTTAAAACCATATAACTTTTGTCTGTGAAACATTTTTTCGTATCTCGCATATTTTTCAAAATATTTGCCTGTTAAGATTAAAATGAATCACCCTGTATAACAGTCTTTTGAAAGTTCAACGGTTGAAATTTCAATCCTCAAGATTCTTATTCGAAAGCTATAAAAGTCATTAATCGTGTGCTCTCCCAGAAAATATGTAACCTCGTACGAACTCTCGTTTTATCGTTTTCGTAACGAGAGAGATCTCCCTCTTTGATCGACGAATAAGAAAGTTTGTAAATGTAATCATTATTTTTATCGAGTAATTATTATCTCATAGAAGAATATATTCTCCAATTACATTCTAACATTTTGTTAAAAATCAAAACGCGGAACGAACATTCTCATAAACGAGTGTTATTGACATTATTCAATCTTGCGTAATGAGACGGGTGGATTGCAAGAGAAAGAGAAATAAAGGCATAGACTCGACAGCTCTGGTTTCAAAAAGCTGAAAAATTATTTTCATGAAATTTCATATTTTCATATATTATATATTATTCGGAACTTTCCAAAAGAGAGAAATGTGCTGTCTGTCTGTTTCGTGACAATGACATGACAAGTGCAAATATCGTTAACGTTTTATCGATAGAGGAAGGAGGGACTTAGAGTTCTATTAATAGCCGCGTATAACAAAATGTTTAACATTGATCGGTCCCAAAACAAACCGAATCGATCTCATGAATTGCTCGAAATTGCTATTTATAGAGAAAAATAATAATTGCGAAATGTTTACCGAACCGTAACTGCACAGATTATATCAATTATTCCTCCCCTCCCCCCCACGCGAGCAATCATCCGTTAAAAGCACGATCGATGAAATGACATTTCGTGCTCTTCTCGGAACGAGACGAAACGCAAATTTAAATACTTGGACGATCGCCTGAACGAGAGTAAGCTGCGGCCAAATGACAAAGATAAACGATCGCTCTCTTAAACGGATCGACAATAGTCACGCAAGCTTTTAATTCGCATCGATATTAGCAAATATCATAAATATCGCTCATATACTTTCTCAAATGTCGTCTTTTACTTCGGTACATTGACCTGCGATGATTCAACAATTTTATTATGTAATCTTATCTGTCTCTCGATACCGCGAATATATCAACGATTTTACAAAGTATTCGGCCGAGAGCCAAGAATCTCTCGAAAAACTTCGCCAAAGTGAAAACCTTGAAATCTCGTATGTAAATCATTGTTAAATCGTCATTTAATCGTCTGAATGAGTGGTTTCCAGCAATTTTCATCATTATTTGTAATTATAGATCCTACAGACTATTTATTATTTATCGCAAACAATGCTACAACGGAAGTAAAATTTCGTTTTGGAAACTAATATATGCGGAGTTGATTTTTATAAATAAAAAAAATAATTACGAGAAAATTAATTTTTTTTTATGAAATAGATTTTTGTTGAATAATTCTTTAGCAAATATAAAGAACATGAAAATCAGTACGTTTTATCTTTAATATACATGAGTCAGCGTCTGTTCAAAGTTTAGTCAAAGTCACATTTTTTACATAAAGAAAATACGTGGAAAAGATATCGCAAAACCACGCAACATATATGACGGAGGTTAAAATTCTATTTTTCGACCTCTTATCTTCGACAAAAGGCTTCTTTTACTTTACGAAATAATTATATAAATTTATATTTTTCACACACATTTAAACAAAGAAACTCGAGCTTTCTTAATTTTCAAAGAAGCCAACTTATTTACAATCATTGTTTTTAATATTTGCAACCGATACTATATCTATAAACATAGATTAAGATTCGTTGGGAAATGTGCCTTTAATTAAGATCATTTTATCAAAATCGCGAAATTAATAGTCTCGACTTTTACCTCGTGCGATCATTCAGCAAACACGCACCGGTGATTAAGTGTGTTACCGATATTCCTCGCGATTAATCATCCTCGATTTACATCGCATTCGCACGCGCCGAGTTTATTGTGGACAGACCAGTGTTTTCGACAAGTTAATTTTCCAAGCAGCTGCGCGACATTTTGACAGACACGTGCAAATTTGTCAATAGTGCAATTTCTTCGGTTTATTCGCAACTGTGTTATTCGATACGAATTTACATATTGATCGTACATGCACAGATTATCCAATATGAGATTATCCAATATGTCAATACTCGACGAAAATAATTCGATTGTGAAGTCGAGAACTGTTCTCTATCGATTCTATCTATTATGATCTATATCAAAATCATGCTACGATTAAATTGCCTTCGCGACCGATTTTCGCAAAAATTCTAAAAATAATAAGTTACATGTTTAACAAGCTCGCAAGATCGACTTTTAATCTCTTATTGTTAGTGAAATGACGATAATGTAACTTTCGCAGATTAATATTGTAAAAATCTAATTAAGATTTATCTCTATTAATTATCGAGTATATAATTGGCTGCTTCGTTTCTTGAAAAAATTAAAAAGATTAGAAATCTCTCCATGGAACAATGCTTATTTTAATAATATCTAATGTTAAAAATTCGCGCTACATAAAATAGATTTATGTGATGCAAATGCACTCATGTTAGATATAAAATAAGCCTTTTTTCATTGATTTATTTTCTATTTTTGCTCTAGAATCTAGATTATATTCACAATTTCACGCTGACTTACTTTGATATATTGTAGCCTATATTCTCTAGTTTATTGTACCGTTTCAGTCTTCACTTTGAAGCTATTCCTCGCTCATATGGCATATGTCATGTTATTGATGCGATATACAATTATCGATCTCGTGACCTGTTGTTTTGAGATCGAAATGAATTCGCGCGTGACTGACATCACTGACCAACGACTTAAAAGTAGAATATTTGAACGATGACGATTGGCCTTCATCCAGGTGAATTTGTTTGGCCATGGACCTGGCACTGAATACACAATTGTGGATTTGCGATTATTTTCGAGCATTTCTGCTGATGAAAACAGTCATCAATTTCGAGAATACGATAGCAATAAAAATTTAACTTTTAAAATAAAGAACAAAGAATAGAAAGAAGATCTAAGGATGTTCAATAATGCTGAAACTTCATTATTCGATATTAAGTCTAAAGATATAATACAATATTAAGTATTCTGAAATTTATGGTAATCTTTTTAATGACTTATTAACTATTAATTTTTTTCAAAATATTCTAGCTATCTATGAATAAAATTTATACTTTTAAATACGCCAATCTTTTCTTTGTGTCTCGTTTACGAACTACATCTTCTTTCGACCCAGACATCTCGGGGTACAAAGTCTGATATACCTCTAGCCTTGAGCTTCGTTGATTCAGCGCTTCTCTCACCGAAATAAGATCAAAGCACAGGAAACACGGAGCTAGTTTTCCCGAAGCCACTGCCATTGCACGCACACGCAACCAATGAAAACGTTATGCAATAGGCACATTCACAAGAAGTTTCTCATTTTCGAGAACATCCTTTGATCTTGTCTATTCATATTTCTTTTCTGCATGAAAATACGTGTATTATTATATCACAATCTCTCATCATATCAAATGATATAACAATGACAAAGAATCATTTCGTCAGAAATACACGATTTATTAAGAACAATTTCTTATTATATTTGTTAAATATAATTTAACAAAATATTCTCTACATTACAATTATTTTAAAATAATTTAATATATGCAATTTATATATATACATATATTCGCAATTTTTTAAAATAAATTAAAGGCAGTAGAGTTGATTTTTTTTCTATCATATATTACTTCTATATCTGTTCTTGTATTTCTGTTACATATAACTCATTGCAATAGTACACCATTATCTATTATTACGCAAAATGAGCAACACGATAGTCAACATCGACTATTAAGCAATAATCTGTAAACATGTTTTCCCTCGTCTCATGTGCCTTTCATCAATCCTGACGTCATCGAATCGAATTTCGAGTGTCCGCGTACTTCGAGTGTCATCGAGATCAGAATGACGAGCTTCCACGAATTCAAAGCTCGCATAGTGATGCGATAAATTGCGTGTAGTGGCTATGATAGACCGCGATATCAGTTCAGTTATTTACATAACTTCCTCCGCGACGAATTTCTCTTTTGAATAACGTTGAATATTTTTGATAATATCACCAAAAATGTCGTTTTTTATCCACTTTTTTAATCTGAATAATTTAAAGAAATTCTTTCGTATGTAAATTTTCGTATGTATTTTTTATTCATTCAAATTTTATATTGACTCACGACATATTTCTTAAAGATTTAAATTTAAATAAAAAAACGTAACATAGGTGATGTTGTATTTCTAATGAATATATAATCTTATTTATTAATATCCATTTTCAAAGAAGTGCTATCAGCATAAATTTGTGCATTTAACAAACGAGTTTTTTCTATAATCAGATAAATTGTTTCCGCTTTAATCTTTAACGTCTCATTATAACGTTAGCTCGACATTTGAAGTAACAGTTAATATGCCTCCAAGCTTTAATCATACATACATATATGTAGGTATATGCAAAATTATTTAAATGGGTTTATTAAAATAATCACAGTTATATATCCTAGAATATAACAGTGGCGAGTGAACAAATTTCTTTCTATCGATATTTCTTTTTTGGTTTTAAATGTGTGACTTTTAAAAATATCATTAAAATGACAATTAATATGGCGATTGTATATGTCCTCCGATAATGTATTTCTGATAGATACAATTTTGAAAAAAAGCGATAAATATTAAGTTTTTAATATTTATGAGTGATATAAAAAATCAATATGTAATAGTACATTTAGTATTCGTATAATAAAAGTTGTATTTATATATTGAAAATCATGCTGTTTTCATTCTCTTTACGATTTTGGAAAAAGAAAAAAGAAGAGACAAAAAAAAGAAAGGATTTCAAAATTTATCAAAGTATATACACGATGCACAAATTGTTTTGTAAACTATTCATATTCATATTCTATGGCAAAATATTCAGGAAACTAACAAAATAGCAAACAGATTATTTATCTATTCAAGATCACGTAGTCTAGATCACATGTAGAAAGGATATGTAGTAAACAATACATACACAAACATATAAATTGTAATCCTATAAATAATTTTAAACGGTTGTGCCAACAAAACATATATTTTAAAGCAAGTAAAAAAAACAAATATACTACGAATGTAATAGTACGAATGTAGGAATGCCGTAAAATAATAAAATTTATCGTATAAAATCTATTATCACTTTGAAATTAATTAAAGAATAATATATAATCTTTTCGAAACAAACTAGAAAAAAACAAGAAAAGTTATTTTAAACTTACTGCAATAAATTTTAACTTTTTTGCTTAATTTCAATACTTCAAATTCCATTGTGAAAACAACTGGAATTTTCAAATTCCTGAAGGATATAAAATTCCATGGAATTGCTATATCCATGTTAAATTGAAAAGTATTAAATTGAAACTTTTTATAAAGTGACGAAATAAAATATCATATTACTCACCGCGAGAAAAGCGTAACGAAGTGTCAAAACGCGAGACGCTTTTCGGCGAGCACGTGATGCGATGAAGTTCAATGAAATCGACGACCACGCTCCTCACTTTCGAGCTTTTTTAGCATGCTGAATCCGCCTTGAAGACGCGAACGAATAAATAACACTCGCCGTGTTCGAGTAGTTTGACTGAGTATGCTTGACTGAAGAAACAGTTCCAAAGTCTATCAACATGAACTAATCGCGGAATTGGTATACGTATGTATACACGCAGATGTATACACGTATGTATATGTACACAGTTGCGGATAGCGCGTGTGTATGTGTATGTGATGTATGACTAGCACGTGTGTGCGGTACGTGAATACGTCCAACACGTACGAGCGATTGAAACAAACTGAATCGCAGACGAGCGCGGTCCGAAGTTTATCGTCGTGACGGAAACTGTCTGAGAATATATACTTGCTATGTATAGGGTGTTCGGAATAGACACGTGTAATGACGTTTTAAGTTTACGTGATTCTAATCGGATTTCGATTTCCACGAATTTTCATTTAATTTGAAATGAATGTATCTAACATCAACAACATGTATCTCATCAACTTATGACATTTGGCTATTTCTCGAGCATATTTTCCAAATAATTACAGAAAAACATTTATCTCAAATTCTTCTCTAACATATAATCTTTTGATGAAAGAGAGAGAGAGAGAGAGAGAGAGAGAGAGAGAGAGAGAGAAAAGAATTGAAAATATTTTTAAATTATTTTAAATATATTTTATGACACATATAATGCGTTCTTTTATATTTTTTACACATTTTTTAAGATTGTATGATGGGACTGAAAGTTCCTTATTTACAGACAACCGTGTTAATCTCTTTGTGAATCACGTGCGTGTACGCACTCGTTGACAGGTGTACATGTGAGATAGAAAAACCACGCGATGTGTTTTCGCTTGAAAAGAGCTCGGCGATTGGTCCTCTCGGATCGGACCAGCGGCCAAGCCTCTTTTGCCTCGATGTAGGAGAGCAAAATGTGCGTAAAGACCATTGGCCTAGATTGAAAGCATCGTGTACGTGTCACCGAAAAATATTTGCATGCTGCTCACGCCATCAACGATCGATCAATTATTGCGTTTCAGCAGACGAATATCCTTCGCTTATTGTTACGTCATTTTATCTAACAAATTAACGCAGTTTCGTTAAATGTTACATACATACATATATTAAACGTGTCGAAAAATGCTCAAATAGGTATAACGTACTCATAGGTTTCCGAAGTAAATATTGATATGAGATAATGTATTTTTTTCATATTAAAAAAAAATAACAATAGTACTTGTACAAAAGAATTCTTGAAAAAATTTATTACGTTACTTCTCTTTAATATATTGCTATGTACTTTAAATTTCTTCGAAAAATTAAATAGAACTTTTTTTTATCTAGAGAGTGGTATTTGTTTTATATATTATATTTTTTTAATGATATTATTCCTAGTTTTATTATATAATTAATTGAATTGAAAAATATTATACGTCTCTCATTAATTTGATTCAGTTTAAAAAAAAAATTAATAACATGTCCTAATGGCTTAAAATCACGTCTCGAGAAATAACTTCGTGACGTGTACATAAATAATATATTTTTGTGATTAAAATTTATCGTGTAATATATCATAAACAATTTTATATTTTTAAAAAATAACTCTTAAAGCAACTAGTATATTTTTGAGTCATAAATAGAATCACGATAGAGTAGCTAATTGATTAAATAAACTCTTGTCGTTTTTTTAATACTTTTTAATCAAGAAATGATTTTTTATTTGATTATCTTTTCATATTGTGCAGTAATATGAAAGATAAAGGACTTAATACTTCTGACAAATGTTTTCGATTTTCGAGTTTCAAATATGCCCATATATTCGATACAATATAAGGAAAAAGGAAATAAAATTTCGATTTTTGCGAAGGAATAAAGCATGTCTTTTAATAAGATATTGCTGCATTGCACGCCCGTTACATAATAGTAACACGAAAGTTTCACTCAAGATGATTGTTAAAATTTGCATACGACAGATCAGCATTGTTTCATACTGATGATTCGCACAATATCATTTATTACCAAATCATCAGCTAATTATGCTATCTATCGAAATAAATATTTGATTGAAAGAGAGAATGTTGATTCTAGTTTATTAAAAAATTTTTCAAAATTTTTAAGTAATTAATCAAATGTTTTAAATATTTTTATTACTTTTAATATATATATCTTTTCTTTTTACTATGTATTTCTTCGAAAAATAAAAATTACTTATAAAAAATATGAATTTATAACAAAAAAATATAATTCTTTTAAAAAATGTAATTTTATTTTTTTATGTATGTCAAAAGATATGGTTTGTATATTAAAAAGAATCACACACAAATATCACATTATAATTCATCGATTTATGCAGTCCATTTTATCATTGTAGTCATAATTAATCGAATTAATCGAAACAGTACATTGACTTTGTTTCGTTTATTGTCAATCAAACTAACAATAACCATTGGTAAGAAGGTTAAAGGTTGATATTATAGGTTTTATCAACATTCGTGCACAATGACGAGTAAAGCGATCACGTTATCTACGACATATTACAATACTCGTCATCATGACACGAACATCCGATAATACGAAAATATATGCGAGAATTGTTGACCGCTTATTGCTTGGCGTTTATCTCCACTGCATAATACAAAAACTTGCGTAATGTGAAGAAAAGAGGAAAATAATTCTATCATACGTATATATTTGTTGATGTTTGATAGCTTTCCAATCGATTCGTAGAAACAATATATATTTGTGACAGACGTAGCGTATTAAAAGAGCATATTAAAAGGCGATAAGTGATATATCTTTTTTTAATTAACTCATCAATTATTAAAAACTCTGATCTGACATTATGATGTATCAGCTGCTAGAGAGGTACATCTAATTTGAACATTGATGACGAAATATCAAAGTATTATTTCCAAGTTGTCACTTTGATCTGATGAAAATAAAATCCTCTTTTCAATGTTCATTTTATTATCATATATTTACGTATATGTATATGACGTAAGATGTTATCGTTCTTAGTCTCGCGGAACGATATTTCGGAACGTCGATTTTCTTCATTTAAAATATTGTGTAGTTTTTCGTTTAATACGAGTTTCCACAAAAATATCTTTTATGTGTCTATCGCGTTTTTCTTCTTTCGTCTTTCGCCTCTTTCACCCTAACTAAGTCCGTTTATTCTTCCCCCGAGAGTGCGTTGGCGGTCGCGCGGTATCAGGCTTTCTCGCGATATCCCTTCCTGACAGCAGATGGTCTGTGTTACGTCACACGTGGGAGCCATCGCGAGGTCACTGACCTAGAGCGAATGGTGATATTAGCCGACGTGTATCCACGGCTTTTGTACGCGAGACCGCAAGAACATCCCGAAGGCAAAAATGGAACAATAAAAGCGTGCCCGACCCGTGGTTTTCTTCTCAACGACCGCAATCGTTCAACCGCAGAAGGAGAAAGCATGGAGCTCTTGCACTCCTTCCTTCTCAGGTTGCGATTCATATAATAATGAAACCTTGATTACCCGAACGAATTCTTTTTCTCGCGTGTTGTTTGAACAGCTGGGAAGTATGTCATTGGAACAAGCGCGTGGAAAATTTTCTTTTTTCACCTGTATTTTTATTTGAAGGAGTTTTAACGATTTTAATGCAAAGTAATTTTTAATATAATAATATTTAGCAATTTAAGCGAATTAGATTTAAAATTAAGATTTGAAATTAAAAAGTGAAATATTCTGCAGCACAAATATAAATTGATATTGATAATAAAATTTTATCAGGATAATAAATATGAAGTGAGAGTTAATGAAACGATGATTATTATGTTGATTATGTATTGATTATATTATAAAATAATTATTGAAATTATAAAGTGAAACGTAAGATACTGAATACATAATCCAATCAAGAGTGTATTACGCCGTATTATTATAGGATATATATTGTATACATGTGCAAATTTCAATTACCTTGTTTTGACCGTGTGTATTTACAGTTAAATCGGCATTTGATTCCTACGCATCAGATTTCGTATTTGAAGCGTAATTAAATAGACGTCATGATATACACCCATTGTTTCGCGAGCCGCGATTGGTCTATCGTAACTGATTTCTCGAGGACAAATTCGCCAGGGCTGACAAACAAGATTGTTTTTCATACTCGTGATTGATTCCTCTGAGTGCGTCACTCTGAGTCCAAGAATCTAAAAGACGATAAATAGTAACATGATAGAAATATGAGAAGAGATAAAAATGTTGTTAGTGAATTATAAGTAACATCAAGCTATAAATAATAATTGCGAAGTTATCATTTTAATTTGCAATGCTAATAAAATATAATAAAATAATTATGGAATAAATTTCTACATTTCGCTCGGTTTAGGTAAAGATACAGATGTATACATGTAAAAATATATACATATATAAAGTTTTTATCATAGAGATATATGTGAAAAGCAATTCGAAACAGTAAAAGTTATCATAATAATATTCACATAATAATGTAAAACATAAAATGTAATAATATAGAAAGAAAATGGTAACAGATATAGAAAAATATATTAAATAATATTATAGAAATTATAGATAATTTTTTATAAGTTAAACAGTTTAAAAATTGCACAATTAAAATGTCTATTATTTTTTTACTAGAAATTTTTGAAATAAAAAAGAAAGTTCTTTCCATTGAAATCTTTTTAAATCAGCATTATTAGAATCGCAATGCAAACTATAACAAATATATATATAATGTTCATGTATCATTTGAATCGAATATGGGTTATTTGAATATTATATACATTTTGTGAGTGCAAATAGATAATACAGTTTGCCTCCTTAATGTTATATTAAGATTTATATTACAGAGAGCGCCACGAAACAAGATAAATTCTACGTCGATAACGAACATCGAGAATCTTTCGGAAGTAGAAATTGACTTTATCTCGTTAAAAAAAAAAAAAAATGATAATGAACAAGCAAATGAATAAATGTTGATATATCAGTGTGAGCATAACTAGGCAATTTTAAATATTTTAACTAAGATTTGAACATTCTAAAATAAAAAAAAACTTTGGGGGAGGCACAATATAATAAAAAATTCTTAAAATTAGGATAATCATTTAATATTAAATATAGAAATTATAAATATAATAAGAATAAATGTGTTATATTTGTATGTTCTAAATTTTTTATCATAAATTTTATTTAATTTTATTAACACATTTTAAATATAAAGTAATAAGATATATAAAAATAAATGTTTTTTGGTATTTTTTTATATTTTAAAATGATTGAAAATATAATTTTATATAAAATAACATTTTCTCTCAAGCTATTTTATAACTTTAATGATCACAATAAATAAAATTTCCAATTTTGTGAATTTTTTGATCAGGCACATTTTTCTTTTGTACACGTACATGTCTCTTTTTATTGATACGATTTAATTTTATCGCATATACATTATATGTCTTCGATAATATTCTTTGTTTCGTTATTGCGTATTAAAGTATCTATATGATAAAAATATTGAAAAAATGTGTTATTTTGATTGACGAGTATCGAGATAAACGATCAACGATGTGCTTGTACGATAGTCTGAATCTGTCGGATTTATGTGAGAAATTTATAAGAGCAGTGTGACTATAAGAAATTCATCTAGTCTTGTTAAAATCGCCATGAAGTTCATTTACATTGTCGTAATGCTTATCGCTCGGACTTTGGCCGAGGTAGAAACTTGGTGAGCACACAATAACACATTTTATATGTAATTATTACATATTACTATTGATATTATTGGCAAATTTTCTATTATATTTCAAAACTAAACATTTCCTCCAAATCTTAAAAATTATTCTTTCTAAATATATGCAGTACAGTCAGAATAATCATTTATTTGTTTATCAATTTTTTATTTAATTGTATAACGTTTTAATTCACTTATTATAATTCAGTATTTTTTATTCTAGTCGAGGTAGAATCATGTAAATATAAAATTTCAATAATTGTAGGGATATTACCGAGATAAAGAATTGGAATATTAATATAAATCATATTGTGGACCGTTTCAATCCTTTTATTGTCCAATTTATCAAGAAATATGGCCTAGATCCACTCAAACTTCCACAAGTTGAGCGAAAATTATGGATGGTACGTAATATTCTTAAAAAACACAGCATGTTTCAGGAACAAAAGTTATAAATTTATTTATTAATTAAATCACAAAATCGTCTAATTAACTGTACTGTATTAATTATACCAACCGCTTGATTAAACAGCAAATACATATTTGTCGTAACTTATTTAATAAATATTCTTTTTCGCTAAATAAAGATTCAATGAATCGAGAGCGTGTGAATCACAGTCAATGACAGTGAGAAATCAGTCAGTCATGTCGGAGTTATTATTTACCATAAACGCAGACGTTTGCTCACAATCGCGAGAGGTCGGCTCGAAAATCGGGAGAAAGCTGGGTTTCGGGGTCAAAACTGGGATTCGAGGTCAATGGTGCGCGGTGCGAAAGTGCGCGCACGTTTAACCTCGGGACCGTAGAAAGCGAAATCGAAGAGTTGGGCCTTGTACGAGAGCGAGAGTGAATCCCGATATGACACTTTCCAGCGTTGACCTTGGTCCGCGGTGTACCACGGTCAAACGCCGAGGTCATCTCTCACCTCGTTTTCGCTGATTTCATTTTTGACGCTCCGAAGGCTGACGCGCAAACTTGGACGAGAGTGAAACCGAGGTTTCACCCGGTAGATCGCGGTAGGCGAGCATGAGCTCAAGTTCAATGCCGTTGTCCGACAAGGGCAAATGCTTAAACTCTTTCCGGATTGTGTCGGGCGCATTTATCTTCTGATAGCAAGCTTAAATAAGTTCATATAAAAAAGAGAAGGATTTTTAACAAAACATTCACATAACGTTTTGAGAAAAAAATATATAAATTTTATTTTTTAAATTATTACAATAATATTGTAATCTTGCATAGTTACTTTATGAATAAAATCTATTTTATAATGTTGAAAATTGTATTAACTTTACGGAGCGTTATCATATATATGAGTATTGAAACTAAATTAATCATAGTTAATTTATTATTGAGTGATTACATCTGAAATATTCGTGCAAAAATGTTGTATTAAAAATTAGATTGATTACTCTTTATTTTAAGCGTGCGTGAGACAATGTTAAATCACGCCACTGTGTGAGAATTCAAGAGAGCTGTGTTTGTAAAACACGTCTGATAAAGTATACATTGTGTTTTCGGTTTCACATTATAAGGATCTTGTTGATGTTTTTAAGCGAACGAGTTTGCATTGCAGATAATGCAGTCACGGTGATAAGCAATTAAACACTGCAATACATCTTATTCAACTATACGTCCTTTGTTTCGTTAATGTTAGAATTAAAAATCATAATAATTAGCGTAATTAATTATCGTGAATCCGGAGATTATTCACGATAATGAATTACGCTAATTATTATGATTTTTTTAAGAAAGAAATGTTAAAATCGTGATTAATTTCTGTCGCTAGAAAAGTCCGAACTTTTCTGAGCCGATATACAAAGTCAATCTCATTTTGGAATCGGGAATTATAGAATCTTATTGATGTTTTCACATAGCAAGCGTTTGCAGATAATGCAGTCGCGACGATAAGCAACTAATACATCTTGCTCAACGTGCTTTATTTCGTTAGATTGAGATAAAAAGTGTTTAATGTTCGAATTTCTCATGATAACGAATTATTACGGTTTATTAAGATAGAAATGTGAAAGCATGGCTAATTTTGTCGCTAGGAAAATCCAAACTTTTCCGAACCGATGATGTACAAAGCCGACCTCGTTTTACAATCGGGAATATTGAAAGGTTTATCCAATTTGAAGCGTCACAATAATGCTACTTTAACATATGCAGACAGGTTATTAAAGATGGACGTTGGTTTCGAATTCAAACTTTTACAGGTACTTCAATTTTTCTATTCTTGATTTTTAGCTCAAAGAGCAATGTAAGATGAGCTGCTAACTAAATCTATTTTTCCAAGCATTATATATATTTATTGTTACAGTAGTGTCATTATAATATTTAATCGCGCAAGTAACTTTTTTTTTATATTCAAGGGAACATATGATTATGTTGTAAAACTGATCTTTCGAAATCTTAAGGGTCACATTAAAGCTTTAGCGGGAAATGTACGCGCTATAATGAACATCACATTTAATACAACAGATAACACTTTGGCCCTCGACAAATTTCACTTACAAGTTCCTAGGTAATTTCTGTTAATTGTAAAATTAATATTAAATATAGATTATATATTTTTCTGATTATTATTACTATCAATATTATGAAATCTTTCATACATATATAATTACTCAATATTTAATTATTGTAGTCGCATTAAGGTAACAGTCAAAAATAAAGATGGATCAGTGGATTGGATAAATACAGCTATCGTCTATATCGTAACTCCGTTCTTTAAAGAAACGATTACGAACGTTGTTCAAAAGGAAGCATCGAATGAAATTCGAAGATACCTTAATGAGATAAATCATAAAATCGCTCCAAAATGTTAACATATATTTTAAAATATCAATTGTTGAATCAAAACCTAATGAATAAACATCAAATTGTTATTTTCTAATACAATATTGTTTGTATATATTTTTTATATTCTATGTATTTCTAAATATATCTTTTAAATATGTGTTCATCTATAAAAATATACAATCTTAAAATTTTTCTTTATTCCATTAATATATAGAGATTTCCATTTCCAATATATAGCTATCTATATGGCATATATTTATTATAAACAAATTGGAGAAAAAACCTATAGATTACGAAAACTCTTCATGATATCTAATTAGATACATGTTATCGCTACTGATTGAAGTTAATCGGTAAAATTATCAAATCGATAAGGCATAATCAATCTCTGACATGTGGCAGGGATTGACAATAAAATAGAAGAAATTGTCAACTCGTTCAGTAGTTGAATTATCAGTGTAATCATGGCCAGTCAAATGCAATTAATTTTTATCCTCGCAATTATAGGGCTGGTATACGGCAAATCTGTAGCTAAGCATAATTTGTAAGTTTGTATATTAATAAATTACGATTTTACATAATTTTCTTAGTTTATTATGCAACTGAATTTTCCAAAATATCTTGTAAAGAACGAGATTTAATCTTTCCATATTTTTAATATCGTTCAAATTGCAATTAATTTAATGATAAATGTATTTCTACAGTTTTTGAAACATTCCTACATTTTTCGAAATTTTTATATTATTATTATAAAGTTATCTTAGTTAAAACTATGACTTTTAATTCGATTTGAACGAGTATAAATAAAGCGTTCGACAAGTGCACATTTCTGTATTGTATAGTCTCATTTCTGTAAATGGTGAAGAAAAAAAAGTGGTCCTTGATGAGAAAATTGATAAGCTATTACCGACAATTCGTGAGTTTATTTTAATCAATGGATTAGATCCTAATCAATTAGGAGATTATTCCGAAAGTATTTTCCCAAATTTGGTAAGTAATTATTCAACTGACATAGTAAATTCTTTTTTCTCTTAATTATCGTATTTTCTAATTTCAATCATGTATCTTTGTGAAAGTATCTTTGAAAAAGATTATATATATATGTATATCGAAATAACATTTTAGCCTGGAGTGTTCAAAGGAAGCGTCGATCTCAAGAAAGGATGGTTACAAAACTTATCGACAATAAAACGCACGAATCACGTAATTGGAATCTATAAGGACAAACTTTTAACATTAGATATGAATCTGGGATTTGACGTTTTAGATGTAAGAAAATGAAACAGACACAAAATAATGTTGCCAATTAATGTTGAAACATTGCAAGAAACATTTACAAAAACAAAGTATATGTATCTTAACTTCTCTTTGTATAATTTTCAGTGTAGCTATGAATATTATTTCAAATATCTCTTTTTTACGAGGCATGGTGATGTATTTAGTCGTTTCTACGATCTAGACATTAATGTCGTGTTGACGATCGATTTAGCTAATTATTATGTAGAGCTACATTCCATTAAGTTCTCGGATATTAGGTAAACATTATTTTTTACATTTTCTCTGTATTTTTCGCGTTTAGATATGTACGAAAAACGAAAAGATTGATACGATGAAATATTGAACGCGATGAAATATTTCTCATTTCTCGATGCCATAAATCACATTGTATTGATTCACGATGATAGCCTGCAGTGAGTTGTTTTCGTGATGACGATAAATTTGTAATATTGAGCAGGTGAACAAGGTCGAAATGGCAAGCAGATAATAATCAATGCGATATCTAAAATTGCAAACTGAATCATTGATTAATCGAAAAACAATAATCATCTTATAAAAATTGTTGTCTTTATTTTAATTCTTATAGATCGCATCTTATTATTGATTTTCGAATCTAGATGAAACAGAAGTGAAATATCTCACTTTTATTCGCGTTCAACAAAAATACAAACATAAAATATTGATCTAAAAAATTAATGTAAATCACAAGTTAATTTTACATTTTCATGAATTTAATTCAATTTATAATTAAGTTATTAGAATTTTATATATGTATATTATGCATAATTACTTTGATAATACTTTTGCTTTTTTTCGCAGAAAATACGATATCAAATTTGAGGGTCATATTTTGGATCGTCTTTTAAATATTCTGGTTAAGGCAGTCACAGTAATTTTCCGAAAATGCGTATTGGTAGCCATTGAGGAGCGTTCCATAAAGATTTTCGGTGCGAAAATTGACGAGTGGAATAACAGTATTCCACGACCAAATTACGCCACGTTGCCCATAATACAATGGTTCGATGATTTGAATGCGCAGCTTAATTAATCTTTGTCATTTTAACGAATATTCATTATTTTGTACTTCAAAAATAAAACATGAATTATTTACATTTAAATCACCGAGTGTCTATTTAATATAATATTTTTGATATAGTATTTTAATACAAAATTTTTAATACAATCTTTTTTTATATTCTCTAGCATTTAGTTTCTCATAATTATGATAATGATATAAGCATTTCATTATTTCAAGTAATCGCCAATAATTTGCAAAAGAAATGTATAATTTGCCTCTTAATATTAATTGACTTATCAATTTAAGTATTTTTGAGAATGTAAATAAATTATTCTCTTATATAAATTATTCCCCCTCCCCCTAATACAATACATAAAATAATTATTTTTACCTTTATGATTTTTATCTTTATCACTCGATAATAGCAACAGTTGGACAATAAGCGCCGTTTAATATTCATAAGATAATCATCATTGATAAACGGCATTTCGATTGCAAATCTCAACAATCTAATCTGTCGAGGAAATGTCTTTATGAATAATTATAATTATCGCAATAACAAAAATGTAAGATGCACAAGTATGTAAATTTGAGAGAAGAGAGGGAGAGAGAGAGAGAGAGAGAGGGAGACATCTGAAAAATATTTCACGATGCATTCCGTATTTATAAGCGAACTAGGATAGTTTCGACAGGCGAGGTAGCGTCGAGCCCATCTAAAGTGTCGATCAATATGCATTACTCACGACATTGTTAATCCGCAACTTGGCGCGCACAACTCGTGCCGCTTAATCTTATTAAACTTAGTCAAGTTTCTCGGGCACGTCGCATCTTGGCGCGATTGTATCGGTCTTGCGAACAGCGATAGCGCAATCTGCATAGAGATGACTCCATGAAAATCCACAGGATGGTCTCCGGGGATATCGCGACGAATGTACGTGGCGCTCTTGTTTATACATACAATATTGCGGATATTGCAATCACGGATTGGCAGATCGATAACGCCAAGTGCTAATGCTAATATTAATGTTCCGGTACCTTGTTTTGTCCCGAAGTATCAAGTTATTTTTGTCAATTACTATGCCCTTTGAATTAATGAACTGGAAACTTCTAATGAAAGCTATACTATTAATACTATTAATATCGAAGAGAGAGAGAGAAAGAAAAAAAGAAAGCACCGAATGATTTTGAATAAGATATTTTAAAATATACTTTTATATTAAATATATATTTAATATAAATATAGGTGTTAAAAAATGTATTTAAAAATATTTTATTTTCGAAATTATTCCTGCTTCATTTTTACATAACGCGCGCTATTCATTTATATTTTATTAATAAAGAAGAAATAATTTAATACAGAAACCTGCAAAACTAATAGCACATATCTCTTTACCCTATTGGGTATTATACGTTAATACGCTTATGCGATGATGGTTGCCTGTTACCAGGTGTATCTGGATATATATATATATATATATATATATATATATGTATATAGAAATAGATAGATATATAGATAGATACACAGAGGACTCTCCATTTATTCATTTAAATTTAATTGACGTTTATAGAATATACAGTCAGTGCACATTTGTGCTGCTAAAGCAACATTCAAAGTACAAATTTATACACACTTTATATACACTTTTGTTGCACGAAATAAAAATTATTTCTGCATGAAATCATCTTATTCAGATTGCTAATATTTTTATATACGTGATGTTATATATTCTTATATAAAAATAGTTATCTCTCTAATTCTTATTTAAAAAATTTCTACGTGTACGTGTATCCAACTTGTTTTTTTATATAAATTACATAAATTTGAATGAATACATATTATATAGATATTAAGATCTGCCGTTCTTGCAGATTTTAACTTGCAAACTCGAGACAGCAATATCAGTTGTCGAGACGACGAATCGACGAAGCGGTACGTGACAGACGCATGCTTGCATTATCCGCGATGATGCCGAGGCATACCTATCTGGCTTATATATGCTTCACATACTGGATCAGATACTCTGTATAGAGCGCACCGAGAGCAAACCGCCGCTATTGTCCGTCTTTGCGTATCTAGTACCCAACATCGCTGCCTACTATTGATCGTGATACCTGCATGCCGAAGGATTATCAACTGCATTGTCGCTCGCTACCGCGTCGCGTAGATATCACTGATCATAGATACGCTGACTCACCGTATTTGAACGACTGACATACCAAAAGTTGTCAGAAAACTGATTTCTCGTACGGTAGAGAGTTTTGATTGAATTTAGTATCGCAATTATTAGATTACAAGGATCGCTAAATTCGCAGCATTCATTATTGATACAAAATTATAAGTTTCAGGATTTGACATTTATTCTTTTCAAATGATGAATCTCCTTTTGCAATTATATGAGATTCAAAATTCTTATCAATTTGGAGAAAATACATAATTTCAACGACTAATTTTCGATTGTCGAGATATAGCAATTATTCATTTGCTGTTCCTCCCAAGTTTAAGTTTAAATTCAAAGATTCGCGAGAACAGCAGTCTTAAGCGAGGATGTATAACTTTATCTCGAAATCATGCTGGTGCGCAGACTGGCTCAGCTGTTGAGCTCACATCCAGCACGGTATTATTAATCCGAAACGTTCCGCGGAGACAAGGGTAGATGTAGACTAACGGGGATTTTCCCTTTTCCTTCGGTCTCTTTGTATTTGCCGACTAGGCGGAAACTGATATGAGACACGCCGACAGATTACTTCAAGTTGGGCGCTGATTAGTACGCGACGCGACGAAGACAAGTATGTAGAGAAATGCGGAAAATGCGACAAAATGGAGAAGCTCAGGCGAGAGACCGTGAGATTATACGGCGAAGATAGCGCGCAGTCAAATTGCGCACGAAGGACACGCTTTATGAAAACGCTGATGCCGCGAAAGAGAGAAAAACGTCGAGTTTGAAGAAAATTAATTTCCTCCGAATCGCATGGATATCAAAAATTGGTGTACACGTCGAGATATCACGCGAAAATCTCTCGTCCGGATTTTAAAACAAGGCAAATTTATATACGTCGTATTTTTTTCATGTTTGTCAGGATATCGTGAATTTTTTCTTCAGATTGTGCAATTTTTCCTCGTAGACTCATGCACAGAGAAAAATATCATTCTACTGCCAAGAAAAGCGATTACTCAGTTTATTTTTCTTTTTTTAAGTAATAATTTTCTTCAACAAAGAATATTCTTGATAATAATTTTAAAATATACTCATCATCAGCACTTACTAAAATTCAGAATATATTCAATTAAATTTAATGCTTGTGATAAACTTATATTTGCGGATATACAAACTTATGATATACTTAAAATAAATAATATTGAATACAGTATACATTTTTCTCTGTGTGTATATATTTGATCTCGTGATCTTACACTTCTTGGGCAAGATAAATTTTAGATAACGCGATTCGCTCAGCGTGACATAAATCTTGACTTGACGACTGCTCGGCAGACGCACCAATTCGCGAATCCTTCGCACATCGGCAGGTCCTTGGATACTTCGCGATCGAAGCTACTATTAATAGAAATGCGAATCACGAAGCAAGATCGTTCGGAACAAGGTTACTAGGGGAACGGTCGCTAAGAAGTACCGCCGTCTCGACTTCGCGCCTATTAATGAACAAAATTAACTCATATTTGTACAGATGCTACGCGCAGTGGAGCATGTATTTTCGCGCGTAACGCTCAATTGATTTAATGGGACACGACAATTTAATCAGAGTATCCAAAGTCTATCTAAATATCCTCGATTCTACTAATTCGCGACATTTATATAAATATTAATGACATAATTATGAAATAAATTCATCATAATCTATCTGTTCCGCCGATATATGAAGCATCGTTAAAATTACACAATTACTTCTACTCCGATCCAAGTTTCCATACAGGAAGTAATCTAAATTATTCGAGAGTAACATTTTCTTTTTTTCGAGCCGAGAAATCACGGTCGCGAGACTCCAGGCGCCGAATTGCAGATTGGATGCTGGACATTATGCGGATCGCCACGGCCCAGGCCGAGGCCGGCCGAAACGAGCCGAGGCAGGTCGAAGAGCGAAGTCACGCTAACGAGCGGGCGACGGACACGTTTGTCTCGATGCAGCGCGACGCGACGCGGAGCCGAGATAAAGCCGAGCTGAGCGGATGCGCCGCTTCGTAGCGGGTGACGACGCGACTGCAGCCGCCCAATCAGTAGCGGACGCGCGTTAAATGCCAAGGCGCACTCGCCTTCCGAAATACGCCTCGAGAGATGTCCAAAGCGGCCGGTTTCTCCGGCGGATTCAATTCGCAAGGAGAAGGCAGAATTGAGATATTTTCTTCTACAAGGATATCAGCTGATATTGACACTTGTGGATATTGATACCGATGAAGGTCGAGAATATATTCCAAAAGCAGTTGTAACGATATTATTCTGCCTAATTAGTTGAAATTTTGCTATTTAGAAAAGTAGAAACAAGTTTATTTTATCTCATCAAGAAGCATTCTCTCTCACAATGCGATAATCCCTCCCTTTCCATCAAGTTTCCGGAAGACGGAAAGTTACTTCGCTGTCGGGGGTTGATGAATTTCGTTTCAATCTAATTAGCAACGTCGACGAAGGTAATTTCGGTCACTTTCGACCGTCGGCTTCGGAGGAGCTTTGTCGGCGTTCGAACGTCGCGGCTGGCGATCCGTTCGTCATCCGCTCCGAAATGTTTCTCGCACGCCCCTGCGCGCTTTCCGAGCCGGTGGTAGTTTACTCGCTCGGCGTCATCCCGCTCCTCTCCACCCGCCCGAGCGGCGCGTTATCCGCGCCGCGCAAAGTCGCGCGGAGACGCGCGGAGACGCGCTGAATCGAGCCGAAGCGGGTCGAAGCGGGTCGAGCCGCGCCGAGCGGTGCCGAGCGGTACCGAGCGCCGGGGTCGAGCGGAGCCGAAGGCCTCGCGGTGGTCGAGACCGAGACGCGCGCGAGTAGCACTACACCGCCGGAGCGTGTGTATGCGTGCGCGTGCTAGTACTCGCTCCGCTTTCCTCCTCGCCTCGTCGACGACGAGGACGAGGGTCGACGTTCGTCCATAATCCAAATCGGCACGAGCAGGATCGGAGGGTCGGTTCAGCGTCGTCAGCGTCGCCAGGGTCGTCAGGGTCGTCGGGGTCGCCAGCCGCCTCGTTTCCTCGCGCGTGTGTGCGCCGCGTCCTTTCCGGCTGGCCCGCGCGCGTGCATGGACGACACGCGCGCACGAGCCGACGAGGATATAGCCCTGGATTCGTGCCGCTTACGCTCGTCCGCTCGGCTCGGCTTCGCCGCGAGCACCGCCGCCGCCGCCGCCGCCGCTGCTGCTGCCGCTTCCGCTGTCCCTGCCACCGCCGTCACCGCGAGCACCGCTACCTCTACCACCACCTCGACCACCGTCGCCGCCACCTGCCGCGTCGCGAGACGCAAGAGGAAGAAGAGGAGGCGTCAACGGCTCCCTACGAGCAACGACGACGCGACCGGCACCGTCGCCGTCTCTACCCGTAGCAGCGCTATCGCCCAGCCGAGCGGGAACGCCGCCGTAGCCGAGAGCACCGCGGCCGACGCCGTCGTCGTCCTCGAGCCCGACGCTGACGCCAACGCGGGTGCCGCGGGCCTGTCGGACTCGGTGGCGGCGCGGGTCGATAAACCGCCGTCGAGGAGCCGCCACCTCGCCGCAGCAGCCTCGGAGCGGCACGCGACATCGGCGTCGTCCGGGGAAGTCCAGCTACGCGTCGGAGGAAGCGGCACGCGCGCGGCCGCCTCCTCCGTCGGCACCGCCGGCGTCACGCTTCTCAATCGACGCGCCGGCAAACGCTCGCCCCGGCGATGCAACGCCGCCGGCGGCCGTAGGAGCGCGATGACGATGGACCTGCAGCGGCTCATCAGCGAGGTGCACGCGAGACCCGCGATCTGGGACCAGAAGAATGTCAACTATCACAATCGCGATGTCATATTAAAGATGTGGCGGGAGATCGCGAGGGCCTGCGAGGTGTCGAGTGAGTATAGCCGGCCCGCGTTCGATGAATGATGCGGCGGCTCCTTCGTCCCCTCCGCCCCCCTCTCTCTCCATCTACTCGTCCTTGTATATACGTGTTGGGTGCGCACGTGTGGATGCCCGCTCGATGGGTGGGTGGGCTACGCCGGGTACGAGTCGATTGGTCGTCAGACTTGTACATTGTCCTCGCGAGGACGCTCGAGGTATCTCGTTATTCGCGGTATAGCGCGAATCTCCGACGAAAGCCGGTAGAGAGACCCGGAGGAGAGACTCGTCGGTAAAGACGACGAGAAATCGAGCGGATCCGGCGACCGCCAGCCGGGGCAACCGGACCGTTCGCTGGAACAGGTCGATAGTTCCTCGCGAGAGGAGAGGCCGACCGGAGAGAGATAGGCTGCTAGTTCGCGCGAATCACCGCCAGGTCGCACGCTGATGCCACCGTGTATACACGCGCTGGACGGGGATTTCTTTCTTTTTTCCGCAAACGTATATGTCGTTTACTCGCGGTTTACACGCAGCACGTGCGCGCGGGATGCTATCGCGATGAACAAACACTGAATTAAATATCGATCGTGGAATAAACCCGCTGACAAAGAACGGCGTTTACTACGATGCGCATTTCATTACTGCATTTTGATACCTCGTATATTAAAGTACAATTAATTGTGTGTTTCATTTATTTATATAACATATTTTTAATTCTTTGATGTATCTGGTATTTAAATTTGATGAAAATTCAATGAATAGCGAAACATTTAAATGATAATGGAAGATATACTCTTTGAGAATAATCTTGCAGCTTTCACATTTTCGGAGCAAACTGTACAATAATCTTTCAACGACTACAAGTTGTAGAAACGCGACTGTTGTTTTGTTCCAGCTGACGTCGCCAAGTCTAAATGGAAGCATCTGCGCGACAACTTCCGGAACGAGTTGAAAAAGACTTACCGGGGTAAGTGCGACGGTGGCGGCGGCACGGAGCACGATTCCAAGTGGGTCTGGTTCAAGAGCCTGTTCTTCCTGCGGGACCAAATGAATTCCAGAGTGATCGGCTGCACCCTGTCGCAAAACTGCATCGGCGCGACGATCGGTATGCGCTCGTCGCCGGATGGCACGCAGATCGAGCCGCAGATCGACATCCTGGAGGGCCACGAGGAGACGCAATTCGACGATCTGGATGGCGATTCCTGCCAGTCGTTGCTGTCCAACGACGACGGCCTGCATCAGGTGATGCCGCCGCCGAAGATGAGCAAGATAATCGGCCGCAAACGGACGCTCATGGACGCGATCGACAATGATTACGGCGTGGAGGTAGATCGAAAGCGATACGAGTCGTTGCAGAAGAGGCTGGCGATCGGTTCCGAGGACGAGGACGATACCTATCACTTCCTCATGAGCGTCCGGAATCCCCTGAGGAGTCTGCCGCTCGACAGGCAGATGTTTGTTCGACTCAAAATCCAGGAACTGGTCTACAACGAGATCAATTCGCAGAATCAGCAGCAGACGACGAGTCGCGGCGTCTACGACGCGTCCTCGCAGGGTCAGGATGTGAAGCCGCCGCGAACCGGAAACGGCGGCGACGTCGTCAGCGACATGTCGAATACGGCGTCGTTGCTGCAGAATTGCACGCCCGAGGGCTCCAGCGACGACGCATTCTTCGGCTGACGAGAACCCATCGCGATTTAATTCGCTTATAGAAACGTAAGGATTATAATTTTATTAATAGAAAATAAAAACATGGTATTTTTTCAGTAACACCGCGGCGCAGTCTTTGCGTATTTTTTCTCCCCCATTCCGTATAATGACATCTCCCCCTCCGGCATTTCCTATAAATTTCGTTTTATCCATTAATCTATCTACAGAATAAAATTATCTAGCATTGTATATAATAATATTCTTTCTTAAATTTAAAGAATTTAAAAAAATTTAGAAAAATTAAATTTAAAGAATTTAAAAAATTTAGAAAAATAATTAAAAATATGACAAAGAAATATATTTTCTAAAGATGATAATTATATTTAAGCCGTAATGAAAAATAATGTCAACATTTAATTAACACGATCACGATAAAATCGAAAGGATGAGTCTGTAATTCGTTACTTCTTCGTAAAATTAAGAAGTTTTCGTGAAATAAAAATATTCATAATCCGCATCTGGCGAATAATCTGTCTCTCAACATATACTTTCGCTCTTAAAATATCTTCATTTTTATCGTAGGCTAAGAAAAGCTCTCTAATTAATGAAGCATCGGCCGCTGGTACAATTAGCGTTATTAGCACACGCGCGCACCTTACCTATCTACCATCTCATGACAGAAGCGTGATTATACTCCGGTGAGACAGTTGATTTCTCGGCTCGCCATGTTTTTCTCTCTTCATGATTAAAAAGCATGAACAATCACACAGACATGGGAAAAAAATATCACAGATGTGCGCGTTACATGTCGAAGCTGACTCGACTTGACGCAATATGGGAGGGTTGTCCTGATCACAGGACGCACCCCGAAAGGGTGCGGAGTTGACCAAATTTACCAACGTCGACGTGTATTACGTTCATTAACCCTTCGTTGCAAAACACCGAGTGATCGCGACTGGCTAATCCGACGAGATGACGTATTCAAAAATTTTTCGACGGGGGATCTTAAGCTATAATAATGAAAAAAAGGTCTTTCTCTCTCTCTTTTTTTCTCTCTTTTTTCATCTGATGAATAATAATAAATCTGAAAAATTTTAATTGCAATAAAATTATTTATAAATTTTTTGCGAGAAAGAAAATATATACATATATATATGATGAAAATTAATATCTATATAAAAATAAGTTTTCTCAAAGTAGTGAATATCCCGGGAACACGTTAACCTATTTACGTTATTGACGATCAGCTGTGCGTACTCGTGTGAAATCTGTCCTCCCTTTTTAAGACGAATTCTAGCTACGCCGACCAGCCTCTTGAAACGAACTAATGAGGTATGGAACGTAAATAGGAGTCTCACACCTGCGTCGTAATGACATTTTTCTCGAGGGTCGTAAAACCGCGCATAATTTTGAAAAGACCATGTCTTGCGCACATTTAAATAATGAACATCGAATATAATGTCTTTGAACGTAATTATGAGGTGTGCAAACTATATAAATTTCACGTATATCGTAGATTTTTTACTTATAATACTGATACTGAAATGTGGAGATATTTTTTGCAGAATTATTTGTTTAAAATTATTTAAACGATATTATCTCCATACATATTTAATTATGAAATGAATTCTTTTCTTTTAATTGAAATATTTTGATAGAGATATTGTGCTAAATATAAACTGTTCGTTGCAATGAATTTTTTTTTCTAACACAGTGATATATTACATTGAATAAAATATCTGCAAGTGTGTACAGTTATATACGATGCAATCTCATCCTACATATTAAAAATGGAATAGAAAAACAGAGTCATCGTGTCCGGACCGTATTGATGGATGGATTGACATCGATCATTTAATGGTCACACATTCTCGACAGGTATATCGATCATACCTTCAGGAAAAAATATCTTTGCTTGTCACACAATTGATTAAGTATTGATATAATATTGACGTTGTTTTGCATATTATAACTATATTTAATGAAATTCAAAGGATTTTATCTAATATTTCAAAAATGAGTAGCATTAATAGTAAATAATAAATGTGTAATAATTATTTAAATTTACAAAAAGAAGAGTACCTGTTTTTAGAAACATATTCTCGTTTCGTTTTAGAAAATGAATCGATAATCTTCAACTTTTATATATTAAATTTCTATATATTAAAAATTTGGGAAAAATGTATATTTTTAATTGCATATTATATATATGCACACAATTTAATACGTACGAAAATTATCTAAAAATTTAAATGTACAATTTAAAGATAAATTTTATCACGACAGACGATTTATCGCGAGATTTTGTAACAAGCCGATACCTGATCAATCTAATTTACGCAAATTTCACAATTCGATTAACGGCACGATACTTCATCCAATTGCGTTATGCATTGACGTTGCCGGGCTAATGGACAGTTATTATCGTCCGACCGACGGATAATGGGCGATGGACATTGCGGCAGATGGGCGAGATGGAAGCGCTAATTTTGTTGTCGCACCCGGTATACGTTAAATTGTAACCCGCGGGAGGCAGGGAGAAAAAGAGAGAAAGAGATACAACTGCGTATATATGCGTACGCATTCACATATTACGGCATTTGCGTTGGTAAAAGCCTTTTATAAAGCTATCGAGAATGCGCGTTTCGACCCGGCTACTCTCTCGGCTACTCCAAATATACCGAGCGGCCAAATTAATTGCTGATTCTCGAAAATGTATGTTCGCGTTGCGCTGTTATTCCCGCGGATGCGCGTTTTTTTTTTTCGCGACAGCACTCGCCAGACTGATAAACAGCGTTCTCGAATGATGTATTTGTTTTGTCGGAATTCCAGAGTCGAATTAAACCAGCAATCTGAACGATAGCAATTTGTTGGAGCGATTTAAAGTGGATATTGCAGTTTTTGCTTGAAATTTCATGTACGTTTCTACGTTTATCAAAAGCATTGCTTTTTGTTTTACATATAACGCTATACTAGACTAAAATTGACACGGAAGATAAAATAAGATACGAATACCATCCCCAAAGTTTTAGAAATTTAGATTTCTCTAGAGAAAGAAACTCGAGAATGAAGTCAATTTTTCCCTACTTGAAAGACAAATTCCCTCCAAACTTGTCAGAGAAAGTGGGTTGGATCATCGTCGCGGGACTCGTGCAAACTATCGCATAGTGTTTTTAACGACGTACGGAGTATCGCGACGCGATGCATACTTTGTGTACCAACTTTCCAACTTGTCAGAGAACGACAAGATGTGTATTTCAACATAACGCAACGCGGTGTCGTCTCATCTCGAAATTCTTGTCTCCATTATAGACGCAGTCTCCTATATTGACTAGAATCGCGCGATATACCTCGATGCACCGTGACTGTTACACATTATATCGACGTGGGTGCCACTGACACCGCGCGCGGTCCGTTGAATGCGACGTATTGTGCGACGTCCCGTCGCGCTCGCTCTCGCCGTCCCGATAACGTTGTCCGTGGCTCCCGAGTGAGTTTGCACCAGTTTCCGCGGTGGATTGCATCGCACAACTGCCACCGCCGGTTATTGGACATCGAAGCGGCGACGACGACGTGCGCTTTGAATTTAATTAAACCAGGTTATTAAGGAACGGTGCGAATACGATGACATTACGACGTTACGAATTCAAGGCTCTTTGACGCGTAAATCTTGCATTTCTAGAGTTGCGATTGACGGTTATTTCTTCTAAAGGAATATGAAATTTTCATCGATTGACTTTTTGCGCACACAGAAAAAAAGGACATTCTTGTTTTGAAAATATATTTAGTTTTAACATGGAAATCTTGAAATGAGATTATATTGCGTTAATTAAAGAAAAATATAATTGCTTGAATAATTGTTTACTTGAATGAAGCCATTTTATATAGTTTAATCGAGAAAAATATATTCTTATGATTTAAGATTTAATTTCCTTGAATGGAAAAGAAACAATGTTAGATAGAAAATAACATTTTTAAATCAAAGATTATAATCTTCTTAAAGTAGAATTAAATAATTATATATTCTTGAGGTGATATTTACAATATTAAAATAAGACTATAATATTGTTGAAATTTAAAATTATTAAATTCTTCTAAGAAGATTATAAATTGTTGCGTATATACGAAACAATGAACACGTTAATTTAAGTATATAAATTTTGACTTGACACTTATTTTTTTTCTGTGGACGGTTATAGATTATTAGAAAAATTTATTTAATTTATTTTGATATTTATATATTTATTTAGAATTTTTATTCGTGCGAAAATCGGTTCTTTTCTTTTATCGTTGTTTCGATGAGAGGATTTTTATTCTTCTTTTGTTTTTTGCAATTTCCAGGTCATCGACAGTGCGCGGCATGGATTGTATACCTTCCAAATTCATTCATCCCCGTTCTTTCCCGGTCCTTTCCGCAGGAATTCGCCACGTAACGAGGTAACTTTTCGCCCGACTAAAACGGCCGTTGCCGTCTAGACGGGATGCACTATATTAACACGGTATATTGCACCGAATGAATAGCTTATTCGAAAACCTCGGTTTGAGTCTGCACCAGTGGTCGCTCTCTCGATTTTTCCATACAAGAGGAGATTAGCATCCTCTCTTCTTTGTTTGCTCCGTTCCCCCGCTTTATCCCTTTTCGCGATCTCTCTACAAGCGGTTCGACATGAATCTTGTATTGTTACTTTCCTGTCAGTCAGGTCTGTAGTGTTGAGACGAAAAAAAGGGAACGGAAATCGTTAAGATCTCAAATAATTATATAAATTAAAATATAAATAATTATCAAACAATTCTTTTAACAATTTTAATATATTACATATATAAATAAAAGAAATATCCTATCACGAAAAATTTCGAAAACTCGACTCTTAAATTGCTCTCTCCGACAGGCTCTTTCTATCGCCTAAAATTAGTGACGAGTAGAGAACACGTTTACTTTTCGTACTCGGTCTGGTCCTGATCGACAAAGTACGAAAACTAGCGAATACGGGGGATTACAAAGATTCACTTTGATCACAAAGCGAAATGCAATCACTTCCTATCTCTTTTTGTGCCGCTACTGTCCGGTCGACGCGTTTCATGAAAGAGTTCATTCTCTATGACCCGAGGCACCATGTTCAATATTCGTCTATTTTATGCCGCTTCCGGCGAAATGAATCTCGCAGATTTGTCTTGTGATAAAGCGATGACCGATGTTGGAACGTGCAATTTTCTCTTATTCGACTTACATAGATGGATAAAATAAATGAAAATTGAACGTATGTATCGCAAAAAAATGCGAATAATTTAAAATATTACCTATTCACGCGCAAACATAAATTAAACAAAGAGAAATATTTTTCAATCTGTGAAAAATTTTTCTTGAAATTATGATAATAAATACGGATAAAACAATTTAATTTTAAGTGCAAGAAAGATTATCATAATCTAATCCCCAAATTTAATAACAAAATTAATACATTTCATAAAAATAGAAATTTCATTAACATAAAGAAAAATTTTGAAGTCATTCTCCGCCGTAATTTTGAAAACTCAAGCTGACAAATTATATTTTAACAATAAGTACATATTATAATCTCTGTAGCGTATCTTTGTGAATGTACAATCTAGCAATTTACAATTTTATCCATATCCATAGACAAAGTTCTGCTAAATCCAAGTTCTCTTTATTCGATTGTCCGGGGGATCCAAAGCAACAGAATCGCGCGGCTCGAAATAATTCCGGAAGCGCCGTCTGACAAACGTGCGAGACGATCGCGGAGCATAATTCCGACTGAAATGGAGATTTCAAGCGGAATCTGCTTACGTCGGAGACAAAAGTCCTCGGCTCTTTCTCAATCCCGAGATGCGCCTGAGAGGGTGCGGAGAAGGAGAGGAGGAGGAACGAGAGCGGCTCTAATTTCCATTTGGGCGGACAAAGCGGGAGCGCGTCTCGCACTGGTAACAGGAAAAAAGCGGTAAGACCACATCTCTCTTCCAAGGAAGGCTCGTCGTCGTTATCGTCCTCGTCGTTGTCTTTCATCGAGAAATGCAGACTGATATACTCGGTCCTTTATCGCCGCGGTTAGCGCTCAGGATGTACTTCAAAGAGGCGTTTTTATTGGAATTCGAGAACGAGAAAGGACGATGCACGATGGACGGCGCCGTCTCCCGAACCACTGACCTGATACCGAGAGATCCGTTCTCTTCGTGTTGGGAGATCTTTCTCTCTCAACCGTCGATATTTACGATGCCTCGTATTTGTGTTGCGTCATGAAACCGCGAACGATTACGAGGCAAATCGTGCGAGACGCGACGACATTATTAAGACGGCATTCCATTTTTCAACTCTCGTGTCAAAGGATATTTACGTTCAGATTCTGTCGCTAAATTGATAGTCCATTCGCAAGGTAATAAAAACAGTAGCTTGCTCTCTCGCGCGAAAGATTACGTTAAGAACTTATCGTAACTTTCTCGCGCGAATGCGACACGCTTTCTTCATTTTTCATCGGATAAGAAAAATTCGGGCGCGCAGTATCATTAATTTATATCTTCGTGCCAAGAGTAGTCCTCGTATATATATATATATATATATATATATATATATATATATATATATATATATATATATATATATCACAGTAAAAAATGGTGCGTCCATATGTTAAAATTTTCTTGTGTTACCACGTTTTGATTACTACTTTAATGTAAAATTAACATACAATTGATATGTTATTATTTTTATAACGTTTTCATGTGTTACATTTATGTCAACTGTATAACTTAACACTTTGTATATGTCTCTTAGAAATGGAATATTATTTTGAGTATTTTTAACATAATCATTTTAAACAATCAACATGTCTCAAAGTCAGTTTAACTTTCTAAGAAAAGTTAAAGTAAATTTTGAAATAATCTTGAACTTTGATACACAAAATAATCAAATTTACTAAAATCAAATGTTTCTATTACAAATAATTGAAGTCAAAATAATTACTATTATATGTTAATGTCCTACAACAATTCTTACGAGTTATTGTAATTATTTTTTCATGTAATTTTTAATTAATTTGTATGATATTTTTACATTATCCTTAAAGTCACAATAATAAAAATAAATGTAAAGTATTGTGTCAATTATTTAACATTTTTAGTTTGTCAATAATATACGACAAATGAGTTATTTTAACTTAAAATTTAGAGTGGACTTTCTGGGACATGTGAAAAATGTTATAATTAACATTTTATTTTTTACTGTGTATATATATATCGCGTCCGTTGAATTTCGCAAAAGATAACGTGCTACAGTTTCCTCTCCTTTCCCTTTATGGACACGCTGGACACGATGGATGCGCAAAAAGCTTCGCCCAGCTCGAAAGTACCGTGCTGTAGAAAAGAATGATACAATGTTGAATCGCGTTGATTAATGTCGCGCCCTCGCGAGATACGTCCGACCAAAGTTTCTTTCTTCGAGATTTCTTCTTACGTAGGACACAGAGAAGGAGAAGAGGAAGAGAAAGAAGTTTCCACCTCCTGAAAATCGCGGCCGCGCAAAAATACAGCTCTGATTAATGTTCGAGGCGCGTAAAATATATCGTCCGTCGTTGGTCGCAAAACGCGCGAGAAATAAAGAGAAAGAAAGACAGCGCTTTCGCACGACTTTAAGCTAACGGACTTTGTACAAAGAACGATAATTATGAAGTACAATGAAGAGAAAATATCTGTTATCTTTGTTATTCTTGTCGAGAAAATATCGTTTTCGTGTTCCTTTGAATTTCTGATGCTGTTATAAAATATTATAATGAGTGTGAAATTATGTTCGTATTAATTTACAGGTATAAGTGAAGACGGTTTTTAATGAACAGCAAATAAACATTTCAACCAGTTTGTTAAAAAGTAACTTTCTACCTTCTTTTAACATTTAATATCAGGGTTTCTTTTGATAATTAATAATGATACGTGTTTTATTTATCAGAAGTTTGTGATATATTTAGTATGCGGCGATCGCAATGAACGGTAATTTTTGCAACAGACCGTACATTGGCGTTCAAAAGTAATAAGCATGATCTCGATCGGCCGACCTCTGCGAGGTTGAAAGATCGCGATGGGTCAAGAAGGTTAATGCAACCTTTCGTGCAGTTGGTAATTGCACCAGTTATTCACGCCGGGCGCAGAAAACACCAAAAACAGCCACACCACATGGCTATTACGTTATTCGGCGGTAATTACGGGTTAAGCTCGTTTTCTTGTAATCATCGTGCATGCGGAGCAAAGTGGAAAACCGATTGCGACCGCAGATCGGTCGTCGCATTATTACATACAAGGTATTACAAACTTAAAAGATATAAAATTATCTCAAATAATAATTTATTGACAAAGTTGACGTTAATTTTTTTAAATAAAAATTTGCCATAGATAACTATTTTATAAATAACGTTAATATTCAACTATCATTTTCGAGTATCTTTGAGCATCCCAAGTCTTTCCAGTCAGCCTCGACCGCCTGCAACCTGCTGCAATATTGCGCAAGAGACACGCCGTAAAATAATCGATGCAATGTGCGACCGAGTTATCACGCATGGCGAGTGTTGGCTCTATTAATGAATAATCGGGTCGCCATCGCGGTGGCTTTAATTCACGAATAAATTCACTGGCCGACAATTTATCGGTGCGTTTCACCGGTCGATTGTGGCTCTCGATTTTACGAGCAAATCCGTTTCTTTAGCTAAACCCGCGTAACCAACGACGACACATACTAATACACACACACACATATATACACATCCTTGCGAACCAAGAACAAGGTATTAGATCCGCGGAATGTTGGACGAGGAAAAAGAAAGAGGAAGGATATCGTAATGTCGCGTAAGAGTGTCTGGCTCTACCGGTCCGCCAACGTTCTTGTCGCGCCGTCTTGTCAGATTTAATTGGATTAAAGTAGCGCGTAAGCACGGTGTAAACGCCAATTGAATTCGCTCGTCGCCGACGTGGAATTCCGCAGGAAGCTGTACTTTGTTTTGGACGCCAACCAATTTTTTGGGGAAACTGTCGTAAAACTTTTTTATTCTTTTTCGAATTGAGTAAAATGGTTTAATCAATAAATGAAAAAATTTCTCAACAATGATCATAATTTTAGAAACAGGACGTTTTCCGTTAATTAATTAATTTACATTTCTTAAAAATTATTTTTACATAAAAAAACACTTTCAGGATACAAAAATTTTATGTATCTTAAAATAAAAAGAATTATCAGGAAAAAATAATGTTATTTAATTAAGTTATAGAAACTCGAATTATTTGTGTGTGTGAGATAAATATACAATTAAATCGAGAATCAGAATTCCGATATCTATTTAATATGATATACGTGATATCTATTTAACCTGACAAGTTTATTTTTCGTATAGATTTCTTAATTTCTAAAATAAATTGAATTTTGTAACTCGCTCGATTTGGAGCGAGTTAAAATGAAATTATAAAGTTCTGATATCACCGCAGTTAACACATCGAAGAATATCATAAAGTTTCGTATTGAGAAATATTAAATCTTCAATGACATTAAAGTGCGATCGGCATTTTATTTCGCAGATAAAAGAGGAATTTTATTAACCAGCAATCTCATATTACGATGAAATATATGCGAATGATATAAAGAGTCGCATAAACCTATTTGTTACTGCAAGTCGGTCGTCTTTGGTCCGTTATCATTTCCGGATTTACAGAACGAGCAATAATCCTTGTTAAATATTTCAAGTAATAATACGTTTAGCATTATATTGTCTATAATCTTACAATTTATAACGATATAATTTTGCAATGTATTTTTTCTTCGAGAAATGTTTTTTTAGAATTTTTATTCTTTGACTTATTTATTTGTCCTTATAATGATACTTCTCGATGTATTTAAATAATAATAATAATATTAATTTTAATTTTAAGACAAGTAATAAAATATCACATCTCGATTAAACGTAATTCAATGAGTACACAATTTTACTGTATCATTATACAAGAATGTCTCCATAAAGGGATGAGTTTTAATTTGAAAAGTATGTGTATATGTATACACACACACACATGCATATACATTTTAAAGTAAAATTTATCCCTTTAAAATGGAAACGTTCTTAAAATCGAAAAAATTATCACAAAAATTATCGAAAAAAATTATGTTTTCTTAGAAAAAATATTTCTTCAATATTTTTCACACATACACATACATATATACGTTAAAAAAAAGAAAAAGAGTAGGATGAAGAGAACGAATAAGCGAGAAAACAACGGATGAAATATAGAAAGAGAGAAAAAAAGAAATAGCACGAATGCAACTTCGATTAAAATTCTTCAAAGTATCGAAAGAGAACGATATTATATTCGTCGTAAAACATAATATGTAATACCTTTTCGATAATGCGATTCCTTTAATCCTCCTCTTCGTACTAGATAGCCGTTTTCTTCAGGAGGAGATTGCATTCCATCCTTATTCCTCGTATTACGCGTTCAATCCGCGTAACGTCTTATCACGTGAGTGTGTAAAAGTAAATTGAGAAGATAACGAGACAGTGATCGCGAGACACACATACACATTGACAACAAAAAAAGCGACGCGGTTCGGGGTCGCTCGACGTAAACAATAGCTCGAGGCGAGCATTACGTTTCGGTGTTCTTAGAAGCCTCGAGGCAAAACATACACACACACATAAACAATGTATATACAATACAAAGACATTACGTAGCCTAATTTCGCGTCAGTCTAACCGAGTCTAGTGTCACGATAGTATCGTTGCTTCGTCGAATTTTTTTCGTCGTACTATTTTAATTGGACTCGTCTCAATTTTATTGTCTCTACAAGATCGCGTTGTTTTCTCGCATCGCGTTTACTCGAAACGAAATAATCGAAATCGTAATTCGCGTTTCGTCAACTTTTTTATTTAATTATTTATTTAATTATTTATTTTTATTTTTTTTATTATATTTATTTTTATTTAATTATTTATTTGATTATTTTGCGAATAGATATATCGATTTATTTGAAACTTGCACAGTAGTTTCAGATAAAATTCAAAAATAGGAAGAATATATTAAAAGTAGGAAAAATATACTTGTATTTTATAATCGGCAAATATTGTAAACGCAATACTTTATTTTTTACTTTTCCACAAAGTATTAATTACATTACGGATACATAAAGTGCGTTACCTTATTCGATAATTATATAAGCTCCCTCCGCTTCCGCAATAGATAAACAAATACATTTATATCGGTGAACATACAAGTACATGTAATACCTCGCGTAATTTATATTTTTAAAATGCGTAGTATTTAACGAGATTGAGTTTTCGCCTTTGTGGTTTGTGCGTCGCGGGGGGACATTCGGAGGTCACGTGATCGGAGATCACTCGCGGGCATCTTCAGTCGTGTCACGTTTCTCGCGTCGAGTCGCGACAGCTCCGTGATTTTTCTCATCGTTTGCACGTCGATTGCGAATTTTGTGCGCGAATAAATGTCGGGAGTGTCGTATAAATAACGGGCGATCCTCCGAGTGTAACAATCGGATCACACGAGGTCTATCGACTTCGTAATCAGCGTTAACCTACGCACACGTATGTGTAATGCGCATTATATGTAACCGTTACTGTCGGGAGAATGTAGTCAAATATTTTCATGTGAGTTTTAAATATTATTATTGAGAATCATATCGGAATATCTGACGTTGCGTTGATACGACGGTGACGTTACTTATAACGTGCGTTTAGTGTTATTCGCTCGCGAGTGTCAAGAGGATCGAGTAATTTTCATCGACAAGTGATCTCGAGTGTCCTTCGACGTCCGCCATTTTCGGTAAACGGATTTTCTACCGGCGCTTGCCGAGCGATTTTCATTCCGATAAACCGGCGTCGTGTATCTCGTGTCATTTACTCTCGCGAGTCCACAAGTGCGCGTCTGTCACAATATTCGGGAGTGCCGTACAAAGTAACGGGCGATCGTTATTGGCGGATTGCTTGTCAGTGTTGTGTGTGTGATTGCGAACAATGACGATCATCTTGGATAGCGCGAAGGGCAAGCCAGCAACAATCAAGAAGAGAAGCGGGTGATACATCGACCGGTAAGCGTTGAATGCATTTATAATATATGGTGTATATGTATATATAGTGTACATGTATACAGGGTAGACCATTTTAATCAATACACGCGAATATCTCGAATAGGAGGTTTTTTCAAAAAATGTTTCAAACAAAAGTTGTATGGCTTGAAGGGGGCCATCAGATGGTGGCAATGATTTGACCCTGAAGGTCACGTGAAGGTCACCTCCAACTTTTTAAATGGGACACTCTATATGCTTTTGCATATTCTTGTAGCTCATCTCGAGAGCTTTCCAAAACACTATAATTAAGTTAGTTTTCATTAAGTACTTTCCGAGTTATGAGGCTTGAAATTATTTCTTAATTTTACATAAACCGTAAAATATCTTATAAAATATTCACTTTTCGATTATCTTACCTTAATACTTTTATGTACAAAATAATGAGAGGAATCAATTGCTGTAAAGAAAACACATAGTTGTTTCGAAGAAAAAATATGTAATTTGCAATTAACAATTACATATTTTTTCTTCGAAACAACTATGTGTTTTCTTTACACCAATTGATTCCTCTCATTATTTTGTACATAAAAGTATTAAGGTAAGATAATCGAAAAATGAATATTTTACAAGATATTTTACGGTTTATGTAAAATTAAGAAATGATTTCAAGCCTTATAACTCAAAAAGTACTTGAGGGAAACATATTTTATTATAGTGTTTGGAAAGCTCTCGAGATAAGCTACAAGAATGTGTAATAAAAAATAGGGGGTTCCATTTAAGAAATTGACGGTGATCTTCACGTGATCTTCAAATGACTCTCCAAGGTCAAATCATTGCCATCATCTAATGGCCCCCTTCAAGCCATACAACTTTTGTTTGAAACATTTTTTGAAAAAACCTCCTATTCGAGATATTCACGTGTATTGATTAAAATGGTCTACCCTGTATATATATAGTGTACATGTATATATGCATATAGGGTGTTTCTTAATAAGTTTGAAAAATTTTAGGAGATAATTCTTTGTCGAAAATTAAGGGGGGTTTTTCATATAAACATTAAAAAGTTGTAATAAAAAATTGCATAGGGTTTGCTAGTTTCATTCCCTTATAACAATAAGGGAGGCTGAACAAAATATTAATAAATAACTTTTTATTAGTAGAAAATATCCACCTAATTTCATTTTTTTAACTTGTTCCAAATTTGAGAAAAAAATAAAAATCTAATTTTTACCCCCATTTTTAGAGGTGTAATTCTACAGGGAAGAATGTAGGAGTATATGTTTATATGAAAAACCCCCCTTAATTTTCGACAAAGAATCGTCTCCTAAAATTTTTCGAACTTCTTAAGAAACACCCTATATATGTCAACATTTTTGCATATCGTGTCTCGCGTAGTGTTGATCCATAAGCGAATAACTAGCAAAGATTTTATTCAATTTAATGGAATTCATCAAATTTAAAATTTTTTAAAACCTTTTTTCTATCAAATTAAAAATTCACGAAATAATCAATTATTTAAGTGCATATATATAATGTATTGAAAATTATTTTATATAAAATAAAAAAAGGGAGCTAAAGATATTTTTGTTCACAGAATATTATTATCAGTCTATTAATATTAGAAGATAAATCAAACTTGTCAGAGATATCAAACTAGGCGGAATATTTTCAAAGTTTGGTTGAAAAGTTTAACTTGTCTCGTAACATGTCAAACATTATCGCGTGCGTGATGTTGAATAGACATGTCCTCGTAAGGAGATAGGCGAGATGTGAATTCATGCATAAGTAATCTATAATCAGTTTTCTGCGAAACTTCATCAGTTCTCGTGTCGCCGACTGTGCAAAACGAGAAATTCCGCGATCGCGCGATAAGAAGATTGGATTTCTCGTCCCGATTCGCGCGTTTTTTTTTTATTACGCGCGGTCACTTATTATTTAACGCGACTAGTCGTGGTTCAGCGCATTCCGTCGGTGGTGATAAGTGTGTTATCGGACGATTTTCCTGATCAGCATTTGTCAAGTGTTGAGCGGCGATACATTTCTCGCTTCCTCGAAATTTAAAAATTTTAGAACCGGTTGCAGCAACTAGGAATATTTCTGTTACATTGCGTTACATATTTCGTATCGTACGTATTAGCATAACTATATTAGAAACGTGAAGAATAAATAAAAATAATCTTCTTTCTATGGAAATGTTTTCGAAGGAAAGAGCCACTTTTCGTACTCGTCGACGAGTCTCTCGTTAAAATCAAGGTTGTAGATTTTAAGACCCTCGTACATCGAAGAATCAAGGTTTTATCAGTCAAAAATTGTCGATATCGAACGCTCAGTTTGAACGGTCAAAGTTTTCGAAAACATTCGTACTTGACAGCTGCAATTACTTAAGCGACTTTACGACGGCAATAATACGTGATTACATACGCGATTGTTCAAGCGTAATTAAAGTTCTCTCGATGGTATATCTCGCTTGAATTTTCGCGACAAGATTGTCGTAATTAGCGATGCGAATTCGGCTCTCAAATTAATATCGAACAAATGTCTACAGCGCGTATTTTTTATCAGACGGCTTCTTTCTCACTAGTTATTATAGTAAAACAATTATAATAGTTATTAATAATTATTAGTAATTAATTGATATAATAGTTATTGATGATAAAAAAATGTGGGAAAGGCGCAAGCGCAAAATTCACACAGTAAAAAATAAAATGTTAATTATAACGTTTTTCACATGTCCCAGAAAGTCCACTCTAAATTTCAAGTTAAAATAACTCATTCGTCGTATGTTACTTATTGACAAACTAAAAATATTAAATAATTGACACAATACTTTACATTTATTTTTGTTATTGTGACTTTAAGTGTAATGTAAAAATAACATACAAATTAATTAAAAATTACATGAAAAAATAGTTACAACAACTCGTAAGAATTGTTGCAGGACATTAACATATAATAGTAATTATTTTGACTTTAATTATTTGTAATAGAAACATTTGATTTTAGTAAATTTGGTTATTTTGTATGTCAAAGTTCAGGATTATTTCAAGATTTACTTTAACTTTTCTCAGAACGTTAAACTGATTCTGAGACATGTTGATTGTTTAAAATGATTATGTTAAAAATACTCAAAATAATATTTCATTTCTAAGAGACATATACAAAGTGTTAAGTTATAAAGTTGCCATAAATGTAACACATGAAAACGTTATAAAAATAATAACATATCAGTTGTATGTTAATTTTACATTAATGTACTAATCAAAACGTGGTAACACAAGAAAATTTTAACATATGGACGCACAATTTTTTACTGTGTAGTTTACTCGCTTTCGCGGTTTTACGCCGGATTTATTTCGATGATTCGCGAACTGGGTTGTTGAAACTCGATATGATCGCGCGTTTAAATACCGTACAATGTAACTGCCCGGTGTCTCGCGTCATTTATATCGCTACGGAAATAAAAACGGAGTGTTGCATCGGCGCGATCGTAAATCTGATCGGTATCGCGAAAAAATCGAGTTTTGCGATCCGGATTTAATTTTATAGATAACTGGAGAAAAAAAATGAACGCGCCGTTAAATTCTCGATGATCTTATCTGAAAAATGAATTAAGATGCTGGATCCTGAAACGGTAAAGTTTTATTTTTATACATAACATTTGCGGATTTTGTGCAACTTTTAAACATATGTATAATGTAATGTTAACGCGCGAAATGTATAATTTGGCCATTTTAGATAGGATTTTGTATTTGAAATAATTTTCATACCATGTGAAAATTGTATAAAAATGTATCTTATTCATTCAGGCTAAGTTTATGCAACTTATAACATCGATATGACACACTTATTCATGATATATCTTTTATTCATCTCTCGAAAAATATTCTCGTCTGTTTTTGAAAATCTTCATTGTCGAATCCCAATCGAAATTCATACGTGTAACATATTCCGAGCGAGTTCGTGCGCAAATTAAATTGAACCATCACATCGAAGCTCGCTTCATCAATTTCCATCTCGTATATTTTTAACTCATTGAGATATTACGCGAGATATTCGTGAAAAAAAAGAAGAGACAGCACAGCCTCTCTCTCTTTTTTTCCCTCTTTTTATTCATGGACCTGATATATTCAACCTTCTCTTTCTCCTCTCTTTTTTTTCTCCTCTTTAGCGTGTGCCTCCGAGAGCTCGCTTCGCGCCTCGATCGATCAAGATTAAACTCTCGAATCGCGAATTTTAATTTACGAACACGCGCGCGGAATTCCGTTACTTTCGTCACCGTTTCGCGAAATGTCCCGCTGTGCGTTTTTGCGTGAATCCGTCTCACCCGTCTTGAATACAGACGGGAACTTATATAAGCGCACTTACGGGAACTTAATCTGCTTTTAGGCGCCGTGTCGAGGAGCAAGGTCGACAGTTATGGCGCTTACTTTGTCATTCGAGTTTCGCCATTCTTGTCCTCCCGCGCGCGTGAGAGACGCTCCCCCTCTCTCTCTTAATCACTTGGTTGTACGTTTCACATTCGTCCTCCTGCGCGCGTTTAGCGATGTAATTTATGCGACATTATATTTTAACGCGTGTACATGTATCGTGTAATTTACAACGTTACGACGGATGTATTTTATAACTGACAACGAATCCGAAACGTAACTCTTTAAATAAATTGCAATCCACTTTTTAATGCAATTGTTCAAGTTTATTTATAGATTTTTTTTTATAAATTATTTTTTGGGTGGAAAATTATAAAAATGATTATTTCGTAAATTTTGAACTAATGATATCTTCAAAACTCTTTCTCCAAATTAGGTATAATTCCTTTCCTCGAAAAATTTGTGAATCTTTAGATTCCCTCAGAATTAATTTCTAAGATAGAATCGACAATATGATTCTTGCACGATGTTCGAGTAATTTGTTTTGACGTATCCCGAGGCGAATAAACGATACTCGTGTTTATCGTAACGAATAGATGTATTTTACAACTGACAATGAATCCGAAACGTAACTTTAGATAAATTGCAATCCACTTTTTAATGCAATTGTTCGTTTATTTATAGATTTTTTTTATAAATTGTTCTTTGGATAGAAAATTATGAAAATGATTATTTTGTAAATTTTGAATTAATGATATCTTCAAAACTCTTTCTCCAAATTAGGTATAATTCCTTTCCTCGAAAAATTTGTGAATCTTTAGATTCCCTCAGAATTAATTTCTAAGATAGAATCGACAATATGATTCTTGCACGATGTTCGAGTAATTTGTTTTGACGTATCCCGAGGCGAATAAACGATACTCGTGTTTATCGTAACGAATAGATGGATATTGACCAAGCCGTGATCTAGCTTCGCATTCCTCGAGATTGACCGGAGCATTAATCAACGTATAATATCGCGGTTGACCTTATTCGACGGAGACGCCGACCGTCGTTGGCGCCAGTAATCTTACGACGTGTGAAACTTCAGAGTTCGAAAATGCACGTTGCGACCTAATAGTGAAAGTATCCTTATCAAGGTACGCCCATCTCTTCGTGGCAATCTTTCGCAAGCGCAGGTGTCTTAGGCATCGTTAAAACTTTGAGTTAGACTTTCAAAGGAGTCGTCAATTCGAGAGATAATTTGACGTAAAATTACACGTGACTTTGCCAGATACTTTAAAATCTATAAGATGTGCATACGCGTCATGGACATTTTTCCACAGCCTCTGCTTTCACCATCATTAGTCATAAATCGTGGTTTCCCGACGTATACAATTTCTAATCATCGATAATATTCCCCATCGTGTATGAGATGAACGGCAATTACGACTCGAGATAATTTAGATATCAGATGTTGAATTTATAGATAGTTTTCGACGATGGCGAAGATATATCTTTCGCCGCAGAATAGATTTATGATGCGGTTGTCCCGGACTATCAAGATTGGAAAATGAGCGGAATTGATTCCAGCACCTCATGTGTATTAATTAACAGAATAAAACTCGGATTTTGATATTCGCTCCGCGAGATACTAATGTCTCGTTCGCGATGATTTACTCCCGCGTTCGTCCCAAACGCGGTCACGACAGTACGTAATTAGTGTCAGCGTAATAGCCGGGTTCATTAACATTAACGATCGTATGGTAATACAAGGAGAGAATGATAATCGCGCATTGTTCGCCCCACGATATATATGATAACGAAGTAGGCAGGAAGAGGAGGCGATCGCCATCGCGACATCCCACGCGAAACCTCGATTAGATTTGCCGAGGAATTGCTAAATTGCGGAAAAGTCGGTATTGTTGCTGAAACTTTAACCGAAGAGAAATATCTTCGTTGTTGGAAATCACGGAATGATGCGGAGCTGCGCGAATCGCATGATATGCGCGGCTTTTGATATCAGATTCTTCTACTCGATAAACATTTTTTTTTTTTTTTCAAAATTACTCGAAACTATTTTCTGTTTTTGGCGACAATGTCTCGTTGCGCGCGTAATTAATTAATTCTCGAATTAAATTAATTTCTTAAATTAATTTCTGTGGAAGTAAAATTCTCGAATTAAATTAATTTCTTAAATTAATTTCTTAAATTAATTTCTGTGGAAGTAAAATTCGGCCGAAATTAATTTTAAGATGAGCTACTTGTTTGTTCAGTCATTTGCGCGGCTCTTTCGCGTTTTACATTCTTCGTCTAGTCGCTTAAAAATTTCTCGGGAAGAATTGACGCGGAAAGAAACGCGAAACCGAATCCACGACGAGGTATTCGATGCATAGATCGCACGTTGGTATTCCAGAGATAAATTCCGAGTCGTTCGATCGGGCGCGTTCGCTCTACGGATCATAGAATTTGCAGCTCCGTAGAAATGGGCGAATTTCCATGGAGATGTGCATTCGCTGCGCATACATGGAAATAATTCTCTCCTACGCCATTCGGGACGGGCGGCATAAATGGACACGAACCGTCTGCGATTTCCAATGGAAAATAGTTTGACTATATATTGTATATTATAATCGAATGAATACAGCACGTTTGAATCGAGACGTTCGCGCATAGAGAGTCATTGGTAGTGAATATATCGCGATCTCGTGTGAAATATAGACTACAATTCATTACAGCGAACATTTTGATAACATATATCTATAGAAAATATTATTATATTATATAATAATATTAAATAATATTATTATATTTATAATAATATTAAATAATGAGACTATGTAAAATAATAATACCATAATTATATTAATTAACGGTATCGTCATATAATTATTTATATTACGCTGATTTATTGTTGATCCTTGGCACAAGTTTTCTTCATATTCATCTTTATTTATTATAAAGTAGGCGATACTTTTAGGACTTTAAATAATTTTTTTGGCGTGAGAAAATAATGGAAAATTATCACTCGGTCGAAATGTATCTCGGTAAATTATAGCGATTCGCGCACAGTCTTCTGTTTGTTCATTAACGCGATATAAATGAGCGAACATTCCGATCTACTGTGTCGTCGAAGATCGATGGCGCGGACAATGTTCGAGTTTCGAGCCGTGACGTCTCTTTTGACAGTGCGAGAGAATGAATCTCGCCGGTAGAATTTTATCTCTCCGCGGTTTCAATTACGCAACATCGAAATCGAGAGACACGTTGGACGTGTCTCTCGGAGCCGGTTGGTTTCACGGCGCGATTGACCAATCGCGCGCGAGGGGTTCGATCGACCGCAGATATCTCGCGCGACGTATGCATATATAACGCAGCCCCGTATATTTAAAAGCCCCGTGCCTTATAAGGCATTCACGGCGCGAATCTGTTTATTCGTGCACCGGGCAATTATCGCGATACCATCGCGCTCAGATTACGTCGAGACGGGTCGAGACGAGACGAGACGGCGCGAACGTTTTCGATAGCGCGAGTATCACGCTATCGAAGGGTGAGATGTGACACGCCTTGTTGGATATATCGTGCTCCTACAATTCGAGGAAACGTGTATATATTTATATATTTATATCGCTATCTTATAGAGAAATTCAATCATATAATTTACAATGTTTTCGACGTTTTATTTCTGCCATCGCTGAAGCTCAAGTATCGCAATCGCTTTAATTGAAATTATATTTATTTGGTACATCAGATATTTATTCGCTACATCAGATATAAATTTCTTCCCATTTTTTAAACAAATTTTTATTGCCTTTTTGCGAAGAAGAAATTTTTTTTAAGTATAAAAATATTTTTTATATTTTAAAAGTATTAAAAAGTATCGAGTAGATAAGGATATTAAATGTTATGTGTTGTCGATTATTTATAATTTTTGATTTTATTTATTCGAATTTCGATTCAAGAAGTCGCCAAGAAATGGCAGCTGCTTTTTCGTCGCAGTAATCGAGCAACAAGATGAATTTTAACTGAATATTTCATAAATATTCGCATTCGAAAATGTTTTCTTTAATTCGTTAAATATTTGCCATTTTTACAGATATTAAAGTCGAGAATAAATTCGAATCTTTTAAATGATGTCGATTAATCTCCTCCAAAAAAGCAAATAAGAAAACGAACCAACTGTGCTTCGTTAAAACTTAGATTAGTCGAAGTAAAATATTTTCGAGTGCGAATATTCAATCAAAATTCATCTCTTACTCGACGAAAAAGCTGCTGTCGTTTCAAGTTTCAACTTCTCTGACAGGAACTTGCTAATTCGAATCAATCGACAGCTAATTGCGATACGGTTCAATCTCGAAAAGAAGATAAGTACTTTTGATGGGAAAGGGGATCTCTCTTTCTCCACCGTAAAATTGAGATTCGAGCCGGTCGTTTTCACTCGCGTTTCGTGCATGGTCGACCCTACATTTTACGTGCCGAGCACACACACACACACAGGTAGACACACGTGTGCAGTTATTTAGGCATGTTTGCATTGACGTTCGACTCGCGTTAAGTGGCACTTCGCGGCTCTCGCGCGAGAGGCACCTTTTCGTCGCGCGATAATACACGACTGCATTATTCATGGCATCTCGCGCGACGTAGAATTAGAGAAACACACCTGCGTTCTCTCCGCGTACGAGGATGTCCCGTGGGTAATACATGTCCCATCCCTGTGTCGTTTCGCGGCTTGAATTAATCGCGTCGACGCTGCTGTCACGGAAGCCTTACCACACGTGCACGCTTCGATGAATATCCACGATCGCCGTGGAATTTTAGGATAGTGTCTGAATTTCAGCAAACGAAATGACGAGAGGGGTTTCTCAACGTGTGCTGCTTTGTGGTTAGTTGTTACCGGCGTAGAAAAATTTCGAGATTGGAATCTAGATCAGATTTCTCAAAATAATCATGGATTCCGGTTGGGAAAGTTAGAAATATTTAGATAAAAAAATGTAATTTAAATGACGAGAGGGATTTTTCGACGTGCGCTGCTTTGTGGTTAGTTGTTACCGGCGTAGAAAAATTTCGAGATTGGAATCTAGATCAGATTTCTCAAAATAATTATGGATTCTGGTTGGGAAATTTAGAAGTATTTAGATAAAAAAATGTAATTGTTTTAAAATCTTTAACCGAATGAATTTCACTTGCTTTCTCTGTTTTATCAAAATTCTTTTTCGATTTTTATTTGTCATTATAATTAGCAGAACATGTAAAACGCTTTATCCAGAGAGAAATTTATAATGGCTCAATTAGCGTTTTTTAATTTTTGTTCAAACTGGTTTAATCAAATAGAGCTGAAACATGAGTTAAATATTTTAAATTTCCTATGGAATCAAAATTTAAGACTATAAAAATAGACATTAATATCTTCTATATTAATGACCGTTTCAATGTTTTATATCTAGTCTGTAGAAATTTAATTGCGAAAAAGTAGATACGCTGCATAGCATAAGTAAAAAAAATTTTTATTTTTTATATTCTTATAATTCTTATTTTTTACATTCTGCTGATCTATTATAAAAATTTCTAACTGGATTTAATTCTATAAAAATAAATCTATTTTATTTAACTTAACAAAAAAAGATGCGAATTTTCGTATCCATTTCTATTTTTGAAGTCTTAAATTCGTATTTATATAGAATAAAAATAAAATTTTTAATATTTATAATTGAGACTAATATTAACATTTGAATCGGAATCTATGATGTATCTGAGAAAATCTTGGGAAATTTCTATGTGAGTAAATAACGTTTTGCTATTTTGAATCCGATGCAAAGATATCTAATTTTATTTAAATTGTCTCTATTCACATCATCTTTGTACATTCTTATTTAAGTAATTTAGATCAATAATATCAGACGAAGCGCACACACACCATCGTCGAACACATCATTCGTGCGTAACGTCGTCGAACGCGATGACGCGCACACTTCCTCAATCGGAAATCGATAATAGCATCGGCTCGTATCGCAAAACCAGATGCGAGTCAGGTTGCGTCCGAATTGGTCACGAATGCAACGAAGCACGCGACGATGATTGATCTAGAAATTACCAGCAACCTGCTGTACAGATTCTTGCCTCAAACTAGATCTCGATTAATCTTGCGATTCGAGCACACGGAATAATCCGTTTTGAACGTAGATCATCTTGATGTTTGTCCTCAGCCAACGAGTTTCTTTTCGGAGCATCTTTCTAACACTTTTTCTTTTGTGTCGAAAAATCTCTTTGTTCGTGGCCGTCCTAAGTTTCCGGTTATTGACATTTCCTGCCGAATGCATTGGTGCGCAAACGAGAATCTTATAATAGTGTCTCAGGAAGCGTAATATTGGGGTCTTACATTTTTAATAAAATATGATACATAATATTATTTAAATAAATATATCAGTAATATAAAGTTATAATTTTTATCGCATAAGAAAAATGTTTATATATATGTTTACTCCTGATTAGATTGGATAAAAAAGAATGACGTAAGAAAAACAAGATTAATATTATTTAACTTTTATTTTATTATCCTTTTTCGGTATAAGAATAAGAAATAATGCAATTGCACGATTTAAATGTAAGATATAAAATATATCTACTTTAAAACTTGAATATTTGCAATTATTTTATCTTTTCAAAATATTCATAAAAATGCAAAAAATAAATAAAAATATAGAAAAATACAGAAAATAAATAAAAATACAAATTTGAAATTTTTGCATTGTTTTTCATCGGGAATCAGATTCAGTCATGTCACGAGCTGCAACTGTGACAAGCGATATATATATATATATATATATATATATATATATATATATATATATATATATATATAATTGATTTATCAATTCGAACTAATCGTAATTCAATCCAACGGCGAATGCACTGACACTGATACGATTACGGTCCCGAACCGCTTTCCTGTGTAATCTCGTAAATTCCATAGACAAGACGATTATACGTTAATTGACTGGAAACGGTCTCTTCTCTGCTTTCATCCTCACGCACATGAGTTTCAATCATGTCTTCATCGAGTTCAATCACGAGTTTTTTGTTGAATCTCGACAATGAACGCGAATCATACAAATTAATATTCATCACAGATGCAATATGTATTTATTTTAACACTTACTATATATTTTATTTATAAAAATAGTATTTTTACAAAAAGGACATATAAAGAGACTTTCATTCTCTATTTTCTTAAAATAAATACCATATAATTATTTTAAATTTTAGATTGCTAATTAAAAATTGTTAATTAAAGATGTAAATTAAAGATTATTTGTAAGATTTAAAATTTCTGAATTCAGAATATATTGCTATAATATTATATTACATGCTTAAAATTGTTTTTAAGAACTGTTTTATACGTTTTTTTATGACATTATCTTTTTACCAATATAAAGTATTTTATATGTGCGTAGAAATATTTATGAGAGAAAATTGTATACTCTCAGTATATTTCAAAGTAATAATCTCACTTTACGGTATAAATAAAAGTTGAACTCTAACAAGTTAAATTCTACTCGGTTATCTTACGCAATGTATCAAAAAATAATTATGACTTTATAAATTTCTTACAAGATTCCGAGTTTAAAGTGGGATCTGCCAGTTTGTAACTATATTGTTTAGGGTTCACCGTAACGGCAAATTTATCGCTTATGGAGGCGGTAATTTTATGTCGGCACGTGTATAATAATCTGCGTGCGTATCAAGCCTGTGTTTATCCACCTGAAATCGGCCAAAACTTTCGTAATAAAAGTTTCGACTTAATCATAGCCACTCGTAATCATGATTAAGTAACTTGTTACATGAGGTTACCGCATTACACAGTTGTTTCTTTCAATTTATCGACACGTACTTTCAGAAAACGAAGCCTCGTTTATCCTTCGCCAATTAGGTTTCAGAAGCAAACAGTGATTTATGGCGATAAAATATATGCCAACTATGTATATCCCAACAATTTTTAATCAGAGAAATTGGGCGAAATTATTGCAAAAATAATTATTTTTTTATAATAACACATTAATTATAAAAATATATTTATTTTTTTATAAACACGAGGAAAAGGGATTTCTTTAGGAAATAATTTGTACAAATTATTTAGTATGATAAAATTTAATATAATAATTATTTTATAATTTTAAATAAAATTTTATAATAATATTTCATATAAATATTCCAATGTGATAAATAATATTTGCTATTATAGCTATAATTTTAAAATTGTAAATATATGTTACGATTTCAAAAAAAATTATTTCTAAAAATATATATTTTTGCTCTTTTTATTAATATATTACTTTAAAAATAAATATATGTGCTTCGGGACGAATTATGGTCTGTGTATCGAGACAAAAATGCACATGAAGACGAGGTGGCCGAGTGGTTAAGGCGTTGGACTGCTAATCCAATGTGCTCTGCACGCGTGGGTTCGAATCCCATCCTCGTCGGTTTTTTTTTTGTTCCGCAAGATTTGCATAGAATTTTTAATATAATTACAAACGAATAATAATATAAACCACATGATTTTTTTGTATTTATTTTCATCAAATAAAAAATCAGCTGTTCACTTTCGAATTTGAAATACAGGAAACACAAGTCATAACTAGTATATCTTAATAAATGTATATATATTTTGCATTATTTTTTGAAAATTATAAAATAATTGTGTATAAAGTACAATTATACAATATATAATATATGATGTAAATTCGTCGCATCGATGTATATGAATAAAAAAGGAATAAATAACAATATGTCTAAAGTTTAGTGCATTATTACAGCTTATTTAATTTTTACATAATTGAATGTGCATTGCATAATAACTATGTATATATCTATAATAGTTATTATACAAATATTAATTATAAACACAATATTCTCATATTAAATTCTCATATTAAATTTACAAATCGATTTGCTAATGTTCTATAATTTCAGAACTATAAATTTATATAAATTGGCTTCATAGTTTATGAGAAATCGATTCTAAATGAGTTAAAGAATCTACTATTAAAATTAACCAAGGTTTCCAGGATATCCTGTACATTAATGCTTCTTCATATATTATTTATATTTCTAATGCTGTTAGTTATGTATCGATTATCTTTAAAGCTTGAATTAATTATAAAATAATTTTATATAGTTATAATTATATTACGAGATTATATGTCTTTTTAATACAGATAGTAGGAAACCCTCCCTCAAGAAATCCTCGATAGTATAGTGGTTAGTATCCCCGCCTGTCACGCGGGAGACCGGGGTTCGATTCCCCGTCGAGGAGAGATTCTTATTTTTGTACCTGAGAGGTTCTTATTTTTGTACATGCCCTAGCATTTTTTAATTAAAATTTTCCGATGTTACTATAAAATCGCGATAAAAATGACGGTCCCTATCCAAACTTTTTCTAAACAAAGTTCGTCCCGAAACTTGTCAAATCATTTGCCATCAGAATTAAATTTTTACAGGTATCTCCCGCGAAAAATAAACGTGTACGATTGTTGCAATTACAAAAAAAGGTCTCTCCTCAACGTTCTGATTTGAATGAATTAAACCCTCGTAAGAAGGTTCAAACGATGCGCGCGGCTCTCTTGACACTCTGCACAACAATCGATAATGCGACAGACACCCCCATGGTTTACAGCGGTTTAGAGGCTGGCGTGGTGTGGTTTTCTCGAACCGGTGTTTATTCCACGGCAGTGCGGTAACTCTAGGCTAGAAAGCCCCGTGAGATACCGGTGAGAGGTGCCCTAAAAGCGGCGCGTGCCAAAAAGACGGCGGGGAGAGAAGTTATGGTGGTGCGCGGATCGATTATTCCCGGTATACACAATACACTCGCGCGATGCTTACTGTCGCTTTAGAGATTTACTATTGCTTGCATTCATGGCGGCTTAATGTAAATTCACGCGTTTCCGATAGAAAGCGCCGATGGGGCTTTAAATGGGGCTGGAGTGCTTAAAAGGGGACTAGATAGCAATTTGCGCGTTGGATACGATTTACGTATTCTCATACTATCATTGGCATACAGGGTGTCTCGAGAAACGCGTGGTTAATTTATATGATAGAGTCTATTTCGAACAATTCAGTTTAGATAAAAAAGTTTCTCTATTTCTCAAACGATAGAAAAAAGATCCTAGCTATGAGAAAAAATTTTCAAAAATTTCATTTTCCATTTTAGGAAAGTTTATAAAGAGACTCGCAAAAATAAATAAATAATATAGGTGCTAATTAATTAATAATTTTAAAAAAATAGTGATAATTGCCTCTCTTTAAAATGCACGTTTCATATTTATAAGTAATTTAATTTGAGTCTTAATTAGACAAAATCAATTATAGAGATGTTGATACAAGTAGAAATATTAAATCATTTCGTGAGATTGTGAAAAAAAAATCATCTTAATGCTTCAAAAATTATCGTCAAACATATTTCGAGAACACTGTATATACAAGGTGAAACCATGTTATCATCAGTAATTTTGCTGCACTCGTGGCATTAATTATGTGGAAGTCTCGTTTACATAGTCCACTTATGGTCTTATTAGGCACTTTTCAATGTATATCGTTTATATTACGCGACAAGGGGAAATTTGCTACGAACCTGCTATTATCAACTTGCGTTTATCGAATCATGACACTTTTTATTTCGCTAAATTTTGAACGGTTACTTTACATAATCTTATAATGAAGCATATAATTTTCGAGTATAAGACGTGAATTTGAAGTAATGAAGCAAAATATATACATGACGAAATATGCTAACTTGATAATTGTGCATACATTTGAATGAAGACACCACTTTATTTGCATTAATGAATGGTGTGTGAATTTTCACTTTTAGAAATTAAAAAAATAAAATTAATAAATTTTTTCCAATACAAAAATTTGCACGTGAAAAAATTTTTACAAAATTTTATAAAAGTTTGATAATAAAGACTTGCAAACGAAAATTAAAAATAATGTAACCATATATTCATATATACACACATGTGTTTTATTAATTGCATTTTGAATGCACTCACGAATTTTATTAGACTCAAGAATCGACGGTGTAACAGCCCGGCTAGCTCAGTCGGTAGAGCATGAGACTCTTAATCTCAGGGTCGTGGGTTCGAGCCCCACGTTGGGCGATTTACTTTTTGGCATATCTTCAGGTATCCACGTGAAAAGAAGAAAATGTCAAAATGATCAAAAAGCCTCTATTAATCCTTCATAATACAGTTTTTTTTTATCATACGCATCTCTGTATTATATTTCCTCTTTATATGTTGCATCTTTTCAAACTGTGAGATTCAAGTAGATTCATCAACTATAGCAATGAATTTAATTTTTCAATTAATTACGAATATTGTACAAAGTTTCAGCTTTCGTTTTAATCTGACGACTAAGCACGATTAGGAATGGCAACAGAGAGATCGCTTTCGGAGTGAGCTTGAATCTTTAATCCTTTGGTTAACAACATTAACAACATTAGCCGATTGCGCCGATATACGTGACAATTTTTATGAAATGTAACCGCAGATATGACCTCGTACGATTGTAAGATCAAAGTTCTCTCAATTATTATTCATATTGCGCAGATGAAAGATAGTTTCGAATATCGCGACAGAATTGATGGGTGCAAGAAATTAATTCATCAGCTGTTGAAATAAGTAAGTCAGACAAATGAACTTGATGAATGATTATGTACGATACGATTTTTGAACAAAATATTTGCCTTCACATTCGAATTTTATTTATTAAACAAAGTACATATGATTCGAGAGGTACAAAGTACAGCAGGAGAATGTACGCAGCTGGCGATACACGGTGAAAACGAAAAAACAAACGAACTCGGCGTGTAAAGAAGTCTATGGCTTACAAATACGGTTGTTCAAATAATTCTGGGTCTTTTATTGCGCAACAATACGAAATAGACGTCCTCATCAGCGCTTTTTTTATCTTACTGTACCGTGTCGGTTCTTTTATCTCCGAGTTAACAGATAGAATTTCGTGCGATTTTCTTCATATTTCTTATGATAGAGTTGGAAAGTGGTTAGATCTCTCGGAGAAATAAATCAAAGATGAATGTGTCATTAGATAGAGGAAAATAAATCGAAAGTGGATATTTGATGGAATTTTCACTGGTGTGTGTGTCTTATAATAGCATAAAAATTGATAGATATATGATATATTGATTATGCAAGAGAATCCGTGTTTAAAATTTATGGCAGTTTGTAGTATGCAATTATTGCTACTTAACATTTAAATCTATAGATAAATATTCCATTCTCTTTTTAATTAAAAATGTTGAAATTTATCAAATTTATCACGTCTTACGATTTTTTATGGCTTTTATTTAAGTAAAATTACGGATCCATTTATGTTTGTGGCAGAAATTGAATTCGGAAATAGAGCCTAAAGATGGTTTTTTTCGGAAACGTTTCTCTAGACGACATTTCGTCGAGAAGAATTGGTAGTCGATCAATGGACGAAAACGATTTCGTCCATTGACTAGTGTCCGGTTTGACCAGTCGAGAACACGACAAAAGGCTGGCGAGGAAGTGAGAAAGAGGAATATAGTCAGTCTATTGCTTTCCCTCCTGGCTGCAAATAATATCGCGTCTTTTTAAGGGAAAACGAATCGTACCACGACAATAGATCTTCGGCGAAGAACTCATCGATGTGTCTCGAATCGTCGGACATTTTCTTTCTATTCTCGTCTCACCGCAACAGTAGTAGGATAAAAGTAGTACTGGAGCAGAATCTTTTCGTCGGATAAGATAATAAACCAGAGTGTTAAAAAAAGTAAGGATAAAGGAGCTAGGTAAATTCACAAGAGCCGGTCTTCTGCTTTAAAATATTCATCTGTAAATCGTACTTGAGAATCGTAACGATAAAATCTAAAAGGAATATTCGATAATTATCGAAGATCGATAATTAGATTTTTATCTGACAGAATTTCCGGTATGAGTAATATCGAAGGAATAATGATTAAAATTTAATAGTAAAGGATATATATATTTTCTTTCACATTATCGCATTCTTTTCTTCAATTAATAATTTACAAAGGTTCAAGAACATCGATTAAAAAACTGTTTGTTATTTAGAATTTTAATAGTTGAAAAAACTCGATCTCTTTCTCAAATTTAGGTCGTGTAATTCATATTTTCTCCATTTATCACATTAAAAATATCCTTGTATAAAGGTATGCAAATTTTTTCAATTTATTGCGAAATTATATTTGTTCTGACGTGGAATTTCTTGTGTGAAGTGAAAGGCGTATAAAGCGGGATATACAGGGTGTCTCATTTTAAATAATACGCTCAAATATCTCCGAAACGGTGCGTTAAATAAAAAAATATTTCAAACAAAAGTTGTATGGCTTAAAGGGGGCCATCAGATGGTGGCAATGATTTGACTTTGGAGAGTCGTTTGAAGGTCACCTTCAATTTTTTAAACAAAACTCCCTATTTTTTATTACTTATTCTTGTAGCTTATCTCGAGAGGTTTCCAAAACACTATAATAAAGTATTTCTTCATTGAGTACTTTTCGAGTTATGAGGCTTGAAATAATTTCTTAATTTTACATAAACCATATAATTTCTAGTAAAATATTCATTTTTTGATTATCTTAATACTTTTATGTACAAAATAATGAGAGGAATCAATTGGTGTAAAGAAAAAACATAGTTGTTTTTAAAAAAAAAAAATGTAATTGTTAATTGCAAATTACATATTTTTTCTTAAAAACAACTATGTTTTTTCTTTACACCAATTGATTCCTCTCATTATTTTGTACATAAAAGTATTAAGGTAAGATAATCGAAAAATGAATATTTTACTAGATATTTTATGGTTTATGTAAAAATTAAGAAATTATTTCAAACCTCATAACTCGAAAAGTACTCAATGAAGAAATACTTTATTATAGTGTTTTGGAAAGCCCTCGAGATAAGCTACAAGAATATGCAATAAAAAATAGCGGGTTCCATTTAAGAAATTGACGGTGACCTTCACGTGACCTTCAAATGACTCTCCAAGGTCAAATTATTGCCACCATCTGATGGCCTCCTTTAAGCCATACAACTTTTGTTTGAAATATTTTTTTATTTAACGCACCGTTTCGGAGATATTTGACCGTATTATTTAAAATGGGACACCCTGTATGTATATACCATATATCCCATGTGTTATAGTTATTTCAACGCGAGGATTTGCGGTTTGTATGGCGTAAAAGGTGCACCATAAATCCGCGGATTTCGATGAATGGCGCGTCATCTCGTCGCTTGTCATATTCGCGCGACCTTTCGGGTGTCGCAGCCCTCGCAGGACTCGTCAACGTCGTTCCGTAAACGCGTGTCGTTAATCAAACGAGATTTACGCCCTTCTAGACGGTTCTCGTATAACGCATAACGAGAATGTAAATTTCGTGGTCGTGATCGACCACTGTTTCTAGCAAGACGCTTCCATCTAGCTCCTCTCGAACGAATTTCAAGCGTGTTTTAAAATTTATTTGTTAATCTCATGCAGCAATTAATTATTTCCATAGCGTTTTTTCTAATTATTCCTACTAGCCGAGAAGCATTTATCGATGAATAATGAAAATGTGTCCAAGTTATTTATTTATTATTGTCAATCAATAGCGCACAAAGCAATAATACGATAACTCGCGATAACGCACCATGCACAATCTATGCAACGCTGCTTGTTGAGTCGGGAATACTCGTGTTTGTTGAGACCGATTAATTAAATAATCGCGATCGACGTGCCGCGAATTCGCGCGCCAAAATGCAGCAGAGCTCGTTGCACCGTGCGAATTTCACAGCAAATTACCGATGCTCATTTGAACGCGCTCTCCACCTACCATCGCGCGCGAACTTACATAAAAGGGGACGCACGCGCGACTAGCTGTCGGTTTCAAAAAAAAAAAAAAGAGAGAAAGAAAGAAGAAAGGAGTACAGTCGGAGCTGCATTCGAGCAGCCAGAGGCGCTCGGCTGTTCGAGGGTCGTCAAACACGAGGCGAGGGTCGGCACGCCGCAAAAGATCCCGATGAAATAAATATACACGAGGAGGAGAGGGAGTACCGCGCCCCCAGACGCGTCGCACCCTCGCGCGCGTTATGATGCGTTTGACATTGTCGTTCAACATAAAGCACCCCACTCGCATACTTCACCGACGACGAGTCACAGTAAACGAAGGCGTATAATTGCTACCGCGATGCCTGTTTGCGGAACTTCACCTACGCTTGATCGATGCGTACTCCGACTTCAGAGAGTTCGCTAACCTTTGTTTATCAGAATTCTCTCTAATGAATGGATGAGACTCTCAACGCTCGAATGAAACGTATCGTCGCTCTAACGATTGTTGAAAACAATTAATTATATAATAGTATTGATATTTATGCGTGATATTAAATGAAAAATCCACGGGCCAAGAATGTTTTATAATTAAATTTTTATAAAATAATTGAAAGCAGTAAATGATTGCGAACACATTATTATTGAAGGAAATTATCACGGTGAATAACACATGTAATATCACGTGCGACCCTCCTGGTGAAACAAAATTCTGAGAGTTTAAGGGCTTTTAGAAAAAAAGAAAACTTTTGCAAAAAGAAAAAAATGCGAGTATTTAACGTTGTGTAACGTCTAGTTTACACACGCAAATGGTAGTCGAGTCTCTAGAGGAGAGATTGGGTACATATTGACATGTCCGAATCCACCGAACCGGGCTACTCGACTGGTCGCTAAATCGTCCGTAAAAAAAAAAAAAAAAAAATTTGCGCTTCGGAGATGTAACTTTGCGATCGCGACGATACGCAGTTCGTGCGGAAGGCACGAAAAGCTCTCCTCTTCTATAGAGGGCGGCATTTTTGTGCGCTCTCTCTTCCGGTGCGCTCGGCGAAGCGTAGAGTCCGCGCTCGCGCGGTTCTCTCTAACGAGCCGTGAAATGAATCATACATTGTTCCGGGCGTCGCGTACGCGCGTTCACACGTGCGCCCGAAATCGAAAGGAGAGACCACCGGTGTAAACTGTGGAAGGAAAGCGGTTCGATTAACCGTGAAATTCGCCGTCACCGCCGCGACGAGACTCTTTCGACCGAGAGCGATTGCTGTACCGGCGTTGCATCTCCTGTCATTGTATTCGAAGCATGTACCTTGAGTGATCCCTTCTATTTTTACACACTGTCAAAGTAAAGATGCGAAATATCGCGATTCGCGATGATTTCTCAAGTACTTTTACGAATGCTTGAAGCAACTTACGTGAGTTAATAATTACGTTTATTTAATTTAAATGCGTAAATAATGCAAAATATTACGGAAATGTTTATTCTATGAATTTTAACTCTGACGTGCATACATGCGTTACAAGCAATATATGCAAGGTGAATAAGAAAAATAGGTCTACCCGCCGTCGATTTTGATTTCCAGCGCGGAAGTCCTGCTCCAGTTACCGCCACCCCATGCTTCGTCCTAAACGTCGGAAGTCGACCTCAATACTTTATCGCTCCTCGCTGATGGTTTCTTGATAAAAGATAAAATATTCACAAAGCTGTTCGACATTCGAAGTTTAGTATTCCGTTCGAACTATAGAATAACTTGTACATATTTGATCGCGCATAAAATGGAAGATAATTTTCTATTTTAAAATTAAATAAAATCAAAGAAAAAAAAAGTTTACATGTACAAGGATTTTAAAGATATACTTACAGACATGATAATTCTACAATAACAGATGGATTATAATTGTATTAAAAACGCATAAATATGCTAAATTCAGTAGATTTAATTTTGTAAATATCTTTTTTATCGGGCCATTTTTTATATCCAGAAATATATTTGATTTCTTCTTTGAAATTCGAAAAATGTTTCAACTTCCCGCAGCGTACAATTTCTTTTGAATACTGGCTATGAAACGGGGAATTTTGCGTTACAGAACCCGTTGAATTACGACGTCGTCAAAATCTCGTCGCGTTATTCCGTGCTTTCGCGAACAATCTTTTCTTTTTCTTTTTTTCTGCGTCGCAGAATTGCGCATCGTGGGTGTGCCACCGTCGTAATGCTGTAAATGACATCAGGTATTTCCGGTTTTCGCGTCCTTCGCGGTTACGAATTGGCTGAATCTGGTCATGGATAATTCGCAAGAAAGCGTCGTCGATCGAGCGAATCGTTGCGGAGGACACGCGCTTTTTTTATTCTATCGATTTCATAAGATATCTCGATGTAAAATCCTCGCGCAAAGTTCAGCAATTTATAAATTTAATTAATTAATTTTTTTTCAATTTACCGATCCGAAGAATTTTGAATTATGCTTCAATCATACGTAAGAAAGAATAATTTATTTTCAGTTTTATCGTATGATATACTTTATTTTTCGATATTAATAATTAAAAATATAGCAGTCTTAAAAATATATGTCTGAATATTCCATTGTTTACATTTTACAGTAGTAGAGCATGATATGCCTGTACGAGCACAATTTGCATTTAATTATTTTCGTTTAATATTTAATAGATACGTCACGCTTTGCACACGCCCATATGATTTTCCATTGTGAAAAAATTTGTATCAATGTGAAATGTCCGCGAAAATTGACGGACCGTTCATAAATCGAGAATTAGATCGTTTGCGTCGACTTTGGTAAAATCGCCGGTTATCGACATTTCCTGTACATGATACGCGCGATCGTTCAGAAATATTTTTTTGATCGGAAAAGAGATCCGCCTATGCCAGATTATTCCGTTATCGCGGAAGAAATCGAGAGATGGACCGATAGGAAGCGTCCGTCCGGGATTACCGTCTACACTTTACGGAAGTAAAGCGCACACGCGGCGATATCGAATACTCCGGCGACATCCAATAATCCCAGGATACGGCCGAGGGCGAAGACGTGACTCGTGAGAAGCCGCCCGTAAATCGCGATAATACTCCGCTCTCTTTAATAACGACGTAGCGACAGTGTTGCCCGTTGCTAAGATACCTGGAAGGATACTTGTATATCGAGACGCTAAAATACTAATTTAATGATTTTTATGATAAAGATACTTTGTCGCTTTTTGTATATATTCGATATAGACAGAAGCTGAGACTTAATTTCAGAGCACCTTACGCTTGCTTCTTACTCTTTTATGCATATTTCGTATGCGAAAGAAGTATTGATCGACGCGATGAATGTTTTACCGCAGAGAAAAAGGTATTTATAATTTTTTTCGACATAATTTTTTTTGAGTTTCAAAGTTGCCGACCTCTCTACGCCTCCTCTTGATCAGCGACTGCGAAAAGAACGCGAAAAAAACCGGCGTCGGCGGTTTCCGAAACTATATAATCACGTCGCGACGCATTATCCGCGGAAAAGCTGGCGCAGCTTCCGCACTGGACGCCAGCCAGGATAAATATCAATTTTACGACGTCTGCGGATACGCACGCTCTCTCATTTGCTCGACCAAACTCGCATGTTGCCGGCAGACCCTCCCCAAATTGCGGCAGATTCGATTTATCGCGGCAGGATTCTGATATTTAACTCTAAAACATTAACTGTTCTTTGCGTCAAACAAATGCACGCGATGCATAAAATATTTTTCCATAAAAATATAATATGATAATATAAGTTCTAGAATAGAGGATTTTATTCTTTGGTCTTTATGTCGTGTCGTGATTACGGGAAATTTTTTTTAAATATTCACTTCCCTGAGTAAAAACGGAAATCATTCGCGTACATGTATCATGCAAATTCTCTCTTACTTTTAGCGATTTTCTTTTTTATTTCGACTAATATCGTTTTTAAGCATAAACGATTTCTAACGTAGCCTTCCAGCGTTACACCCACCTTAGCTTTACGATTCTCATAAAAGTTGTTTCATGAAGGTAGATTTTTTTTTTACGTTGAAAAGTAGAGTTTTTATGCAGACAAATGCTGGCCGTTGGAGAAAGAACGCTGAATAATAGCGTGTATGGTGAAATAAATTGCATCGTACTGCTTGGATATTAAGCCAGTTTACGTAATGCTATTGTTACAAACCCGTCGTTACATACTTGATAAATAGAGTGCGATAAAAGTTTGATGGGTATTCCTGTTAAATAATTAAATTTTTTTTACGTCATGCGAGGTTATTACACGAGAAATGATTGTGCGTGTATAAAACTTGTACATTATAAATTTGCATCGATTCATGAGAGTAATGTAGGTCGTTCAATATACATGTTCGGATAATTAAATAATTTATCAAATAACGTCTTTTATAGAATTTGTAGCAAATGTGGATCGCCATTAAAGTTTGTGTAACCTGATTTCTGGTTTAATGTAATTTTTAACAATTCGAGGTAACTCGGGAAGAGAGTTGCAATTTTTAAGTAAGATAAATTTTTACACCGAAGAGTACACGCGTGTAAAAGCTTAATCATTTTTAATCATTTAAGTGAATTACAACGAAACTCGCGATAATATTACGTCGAATTTCTGACGAAAGCGTAATTACTTTAGCGAATATTACCTTGGATAATGCGTCGTGTCGCTTCAACTAGCCCGAGTCCATTATCGGTCGCGTCACTCTTCGTTATTAGATAAAAAATTAACGATCGATCAATCAGGATCAATTTCAGAAATGATGCTGCTGTGACTGCCAAGGTAGGCGCGCTTTATCACTATTTTCTACAGGACGATCATATAGACAGGCGCGGTAAAAGATATTCATATCTGGCACGATTTCTCCTCTCGCGTGTCAAACCGTCAATTATCGCCCATTAATCTCTTATTGCACGATCGACTCGGTCAAACATTTAATTATAGTTCTCATATAAAGATATTATCGTGTCGTGATAAAATTGGAAATATTAATACAAAAAAAGATTATTATGCCTCATAAATCATTGTTAATATTAAATTACAAGTCTAGTACATTAGAGGAATATTATATCGAGAAGAGAAAAAGACATATAGATGCTTTTCTTCGATATGAAAGTGCTCTGAAAGTGTTTATCTATACGTTAATACGTATCATTTGCACATATTGATCGGTTGAATAATCCGCATGGCAATGAATTGCCAATATAACGATGAATATAATTAATGCACTGCACAGGAATTCCTGGCGCATTGCGTTTTGATCATAATACACTTTGACGGGATGCACAATAATGTATTCGACTCTGAATTAGATCAGCAATCGAAAGTCATTATGAGAGTATAAAAGTTATCTCAGTGTTTATAAAATTAATAATCTATCGATTGGAACGAAAAAATAATTAATATTTTAAAAACCTTGTATTATAAATAAAATTTATAATTAAATATTTATATAATTAAAATAATAAAATTTAATAGATAAAATTGCACTCGCTTTTGGGGAACATATATATGTGACAGATTAAAATAAAATACCATCACGTTTAACATAATTGTAATTGAAAACGTGAAGATTATAACAGTCTCAATGTCTCGATTATAAATTATAAATTAATAATAATTATAAATTATAAATTTAACGAATTTCTCTCACGCTATTTAAATGCTTTGCGCAGAGTTTTAAATCTCTCGAGCTCATCGGAGGACGCGCCTGAGGGCCGTTACTTGGAGCCCTGATTTTCCGCTTCATCGAGACATCGCCAACGCAATCCGACCGGCCGTATGCTAATCGAGTGCACAGCAAGAGTGCCACCCTCCGAAGGACGATACCAGTTGGCCGAGGGCTAGAGTCCCTGGATGATCCCTTCGACGCAAAGTGGCATCGCGCGTAGGAACAAGGGCGTGCGGATTTTATGGTACGTTTTTTTCGAATTTAACGGCGATTACGTACACATGCGTCATTCAAACAGACTTTGAACGATGGTAACATGACCGCGTGAAAAAAATCGCGTGGGCGATCCAAAATTTGTCGCTTATTATTATTGTCATCGAGGATAAAGGAGATATAAGAGAAAATTTTGAGTAATTCAAAAGGATATATATGTTTCACGTCATGTTGCTTTCAATAATTTTCAAAATCTATTGCTTTAAAAAATGTTTTAATATAATTTAATATAATTTAATAAATATTAATTTAATATAATTTAATAAATTTCAATATAATTTAATATAATTTAAATAAAACTTATTTAAATATATTGGGCCGTTTTAAAAAATAATATTTGTTAAGTGAGGAAATATTCGTTAAATAATTAAATATTGTTTAGGAAATAGAAAAAGAGAGAGAAAATTAATTTTTTATTTCTGTATTATACATTTTACTCTTCCAATTATTAATTATTTTCGAAATGTCTATATCACTTCCTTCTTCCACAATATTGGGAGGGAAAGCTGGACGTTCCGAAACTTTGGAATGCATAATCCCCTGGAAGACATAAACATTATTTCACTCTTATCGCGAGATTCTCCAAATGCGGTTGGCGCTGAGAACACGAACGGCAACTTTCCGTGGAATTCAACCTCGTTCGAAGCACGTGACTCCCGATGGAGCGAGGGACATTCGGGTCCCTCTATTTCGGGGGTTTCCGGGTAAAAATCCGGTAATTCGCAGACAGAACATTCCCTCGGTGTCGACGCTCCTCCGGGACGCATCGTACGAACGACGCGGATGTCAGAGAAGAGGCGCCCTTTCCCTACGGCCCTGTCGCTCGCCCACCCCCTTCGTCGTCGTCGCGGTAGCCGGCAGCGCTCAGTCTCGCTCGAGCTACCGTCGCGCGCGGTTGGTTCTCTCCGTTCGCGTCCGCTCGCATCCGAATATCGCGAGCGTGATCGCGAGTAGACGCAAGTGCGAACGACGCTATTGTAATAATCGAGTGGCGGGACTCGCATTGTGAAAAGTAAGAAAATTGTGAGTCTGTCCCCGGTAGTGACGTCAGCAGGCTGAAACCGATGGGGGATGACGTTCGATGGAGACAAAGGTACGAATCTCGCTCTTGATTTCGAGAAGGGGGTTGATTAGACGACTGCGTAATTCAAGGGTATGCGTGACGCATCGCGCGATGAAATTCTTTGACGATGCTCGGTCGCGAGAAAATGACTGGGGGATATGATTTCGGGTATTTGTAAAATTGAAAGATCCGGATTACGGGCATTCGGCAAACACGATCACGTTTCGGCGTATTCGGCATGTGACGTTTGGCGGGCACGCTTCGTAATTTGGCACGCGGAGATTGGAATCGTCCAAATATTTGCGCGCCGGAAGATTTGAATTTAGGGGGATTTAGGTACACGTTGCAGGATTTAAAAATTCTCATTCTCTCTTTGAACAATGTTTGAAGCGCCGAATATCTCTCTTAATATATGCGAAATATGACATCGGAAGATGGCCTTTGAAATTTTAAATTTAAGCTTGATTTTTTTTTAAATTTTTATTTTTTTAAATTTTAAATTTTTAAATTTTTTTACACATTTCTCAAACGCCTCTTTTTCTAAAATTCCTCGCTTCGATGAACATTGCTCGTTTCGAATATCTCGTGTCATATAAAATAGTGATAATGTAATTTACATAATTACATACGCGTTATTATACCAGCGTATAATTTTAAAACCTAGAATATTCTACAATTACCCGTACTCATAAATAATTTATTTATATTTTTTTTATTGAATATAATCAACGTGTAATATTTAACGATTAATTCTGTCAAGTACACGCGAAAATCGTTAAAAAAAACGTTATTGAAACAATTATATCAAAACACACTATTATTTATTACGTCTTAGATTGTTGGCACGCGTTATCGTCGCTAATGCGGGATTATTTGTCCACTTTCTCGCGGGAATATATCTCGTGTAATCGCACGGTTGTAATTCGAGCCAGAAGATTCCTTTCGTCGATAGGATTCAGAGCGGCGTAGGTCGGCGCATCGCGAACCCCACGTATAAGAGTCCCGTCGCAATTTCTCCGTAAATTTCTCCCGGCAATTTCTAAAAGCGACTCCTCTCCTCGCGGGGTTATTACGTGGCTCGTGACCTCGCGCGGAAAAGCTCGACGAGGAGATGCTACATCCAGGCGACGGGAATGAATGAATTCTCACGTACGGGCATCGCAGAAATGGTGTGCGAGTCTGCCTACGTGATTCGATGATTTGCCGACGGTGGAGAAGAATTCGCGGGCGGAAACGCGCGTAGCCATACATTCCCATTACAATATCGCGCTTCCGGTGATCGGGCCGCTAGAAAGTTAAGCGGTTTCTTCGTCATGCCTTCGTGAGTCGAGAAAACACACGCGTAACTCGATTGCGTTATGCTTTCATTATTTAATTCTTAAGCAGATACTTACCTGAGCGATATTAGCATTATTTAAAATAGTATAAATCATGCAATTGAGTTTAAATTATATTTATTAGTCGTTAAGTAAATATTAATATTAATATACGAGGGAATATTTATATATTTATTAATTAAATATTATTTATAAGTATGAAATTAATAGCTATAATTTTTTTGTATTTTATATATTTATTATTAGCTTCTATTTAATTATTAATAAATAAATTATTTTTAATTAAATAAATAAAATATAGTTCTAATAAAATAATTTAAATAATTTAAAAATTATTAGAACTATATTTTATTAGAACTATATTTTATTTATTTAATTAAAAATAATTTAATTTATAATTCTAAGAAATAACGAAGATATTTGATTCTAGAATACAATTTAATTGAACGGCGATTCTACTATAATTGCTCTTTAAAGGTTTCTCTAACGTACTCATTTTATCTTTTTCCTTCTCGTTTTACGTTCATGTTTCGCAGAAAAATATTATCAGAGAAATCAATATTATTATTATTAAAAAATCAATATTATATATATAAATATTCCTTCATCTAATTTATAAATCATATTTATGACGTTAATATCATATATACATATCAATCATTGTACTATAATATTTATTATAATATTGATGCAATCGATTGCTTCTGATCTGACAAGCAACGACGGACCTTAATGAAAGTTTCGTTCCCACGGCACATATATAGTTTCGCAGTGCTTCCCAAACTTCGATTCGTCATAATTTGACAACGCCCACGGGCGGAGCGTCTTAATTTCCGAGTTTAATGATCCGACTCGGGCCATTTCTTCCTCGCGCGGAGAGAGATCGAAGCAAGTTTTTTTCTCCCTTTGCTCAAAGTCGAGAGCTACGCGAATTGGGGGAGTTTGGTATCGCGTTTGTTCGCCAGCGGGGGTGTCGCGCGCGCGTGAGGGAAAGGGGTGGCTGCGAAGTGCGACCGTTTAATCGCCCCAACTTCGACCTCCGCTCTTTGCCTCGCGGCGCCTTTAAGAGCGAAACACGTGTGAGTTACAGCACTGCAGTGCGGTGCAGTGCGATGATGGTAAAGTGCACCGCGATCGACATTCTCGCTCTTTTACGATATTGACGTCTGAATATTCGCGATTTGAAGTCGAAGATGATGTCGATTGTCCATGTTGCTCTCTTTCTCGCTGTCTCTCACGAGGAAAATATCTGAAACAATGAATAAGGTTCGTTCTTATTGTTGGTAAAAATATCCATTGTTTCTTCTTTTCCTCAGAATCTTTTTTTTCTCTTTATTTACGTAATTAAAGGCTTTTAAGATTTAATCCCGCGAAGAAAATCTCCCGATGGGGAGAGGATGGAGATATCCCATGGGTGCAGTCGAGAGCCTCGACTTCAGAATCGAGTGGATGGAAAGTTATCCTGGGAGATCCTAGTCTTCGTTCGAGAGTTAGTTTAAGGATGGAGAGAGAGAGAGAGAAAGAGAGAAACCGTGCAAGAGACTATGATGGAATCTGTTCGGTGACCATAAAAGGCACGTCATTGTCTGCTCTCGAAAATATCCGAGAAAGTTCTCGGCAGAAACTTGATGTGAAAATTTGTAGGTCGAGCCATTTGCGATTGTTTTATCTGAGGTGCCGATACTTTTGTCAGCTGGAAGATGTGATTCTTTTTGTTTCTGGGTGTCGATAAAGGTGATAAAATATTTTCCAAAGATGGTTTGCGAAGAATCGAGGTGTGATGTTTGTTGACTTTTTATAAACGTGACAGAAGAAACTTTGTACGATTAATTTGACACATTATTTTAGAAGATAAAATTGTAAAATTTATCAAAGAATGATTAAATCGAGAAACTCACAGGATGTAGAATTATTTTACCGATTGCTGTACTTTTCTAATTTCCTACAAGTTCAAATAACTTTAATGAAAAAAGTGTAATCCAACTGCGTCTATCATGATCGAAACAACAAATATTTTCTCGATACGAAAGCTAATGGTGCAAAAACTTCTTTACTCTCCGAACTGTTTTGTTCGGATCCGCCTCTCTAAAGCGACTAGCTTCCATTGCTTACTCGTAGAAAGAAAAGATGCGATTGCACCTGACCCTTTTCACGTAGCTCTGGTAAGAAAGTACCGTCTCTCAGGAGTAATACACATACACACACACTCTTTCGCGATCCTTGCGATTATCCGGCATGGAACGATGCGATTTTTCTCCCCAAACGGAAACCTTACTTGACGTTTCCGGGCGCGTGAGATAAAGACAAATCTTCTCCGTCCGTTACCAACGGGAAAACACTTCGTTCCTTATCTACGCGAGACTATTCTACTGACAAGGAAGTTCTCGTTGTGCCATTAGAAGGACGTGACACTGGCTGGACTATCCAGACAATTGCGCAAGAGCGAAGCTCTTTCTCGCAAAGGAAGGATGGGAAAGGGTGTTGGATTTTCAGGGGTGACGAATAATTCGTGGCAACTTGATAGGGGAAGAATATGTGCAAAGGGTTGACAGAAGATGGGAGACGAGACGCTGAAAGGTGCAGAAAATTTATCTTGCTTTTGTCGAGATTCTTAAATGTAAATATCATGCAAAAAATTTTTAAATGTAAATATATAACACAAAAAAAATTCAATTTGACTTAAGAAATTTTGTGAAATTTTGATATTCAATTTTTTATTATCTCTTCTCATAGCAAACATTTATTTACAATCTAATAAAAATTACAGTAATAAATCGAATAACATGGTAACAGGGAGAATAAATATAATTGAAGATAATTAAAAATAATCTTGATTTAAGCATTACTGTATTTTTTTATTTATGTTTTCGACAAAAAAAAAATAGATGTAGAATCTCTATTTCAGTCAATATACGGTGACGTAATAATATTGAATACTGCGAGAAAAATGGAGATAATTTCGCGAAAGAATCAAAAAGAGAAAAACACACAAGGAGCCAACACGAAAGTCCTCTGAAATTCCTACAAGGCGAGATACAAGTATCGATGCGGGGCATGTTGGATCTCGAGACTTCCACCCATAACCACCCCCTTGGACTTCCTCTCTCCTCGTTTCTTCCTTTCCTCGCTTCTTTATAGCGCTGAGCTGTCGCGATGTACCCTTCGTACGAAAGCCATCCCTCGACGAATCCTTAATGCGACAGTCGGGCACGCACGTCGTCATTCGTGCGTGTATTCGCACGCAGGGCTCTTCAACCTTGTCGTATTCCCGAAGCATTTTTCTTTCCGCGCTTTAAAGAGCGCGACGTAATTTCTGCCTGAAGAAAATTTCATTCGAAAGTATACAGGGTGTCGTGTGCGAATCATTTTCTTGTTATAATAATTTGAGATTGACTTTCTCAGGGAAAATAAAGAGGCTTCAATGATCTTGTCATTATAAATGAATGACAATCTAAAAGTTTGTAGAAGTTATTTTGCAAATATACGGACGATAGTAAAATTTTATTATTCGCTTAAATATAAATGAAATTTTAAATTCTTAATATTATGCGTCTTTATAATTAATCGTCGATTTAAAATTCCGGGATGAGTTTCAAAGTTCACTTTCTTTCTCATCCGGTCAAATTAACAATTCGTCGCGGACGAACAGGAAGTTTTCACATTTCCCACATCTTTTTCTAAAGTCGGCTACTCACGGTAAACTTTTCGTTGGAAACTTACTGGAGAAAACTCGCGTTCAAAAATGACATAAGATGTCGTCGAGAAGTTTTTACATGACGTGAAAACTTACAAGAGCCGCGATTACGTCTCGTATATTTTCTTTCCTTCTCTCTCTCGAATCTCCATTTTTCACATATTTGAATTTCTTTACCGCATCTTCGCAATTCCGCTGTTTTATCCTCGTTGCGATTTTCTCCTTCATATTCATAGCATTTTTTTCTCGATTTTCCGCGAAATAAGAAAATAGCAGTAATCCAAGATCAATAGAGTGATCGCGATATGCATCTTTATTTTTTTTCTCATGCGTACACATCGATGATGTTTTTTGTGTATCCAGAAGCAAAAAAAATGTTGCTTACGATATTTCCGTAATAAAACTGCATTTATAATAATATGATCGAATAAAATATTAAACAAAAAGACTGGCGTACAATAAGAGAACTATAAAATAGCAAAAAGTAAATGAAAATATTAAACAAAAAGACTGGCGTACAATAAGAGAATTATAAAATAGCAAAAAGTAAATGAATATGAATGAATAGAGTAGAGAGACAATGTAATAAAATATACAATGAATGAATTTTCATTATTAAAGATACAAATCAATAACGATATTATTTTAATATGTTATGTACATAGATTTATTTAAGTATTGTATACACACTAAAACTAAATGAAAAATGAAATTAATCACTTAAATAAACCCTCTCATATGATCCAATAGAAATAAATTAAGTGAACACTTTTACGATCGAGATATTTTTTTTGGAATATTGTCGAAATTACTCTTTTTCTGATTTATTGATCGAGTATCTTAAAGATTGTAGTCGCCTTATATATTATAAAAAGGATTATTTAGAGGACTACTTAGAGGACTACTTATGGGGTTGAATGATTCGATAACGACGCGTCGGATAAGAAAATCGATGTCAAACCTTACCAATCATTTGTAATTTATGGGAACGTAATTCTTTGATGGCAACAGTTTTATGAATTATAATAAATCTTTGATCATTGGGCAATTACGCTCTATTATACGATTCGTTAATTGGTCCATTAACACAATTGATATTATAATTAACATTTGGATATAAATTTCTTTCTTTTAAGAATATTACTATTTTAATATTTAAAAAAATTGTTGAAGTATTTCAGAAATATTTTCCACAATTATAAAAAGCTATTAATCATATTTGATCAGCAATTATGTATATTGCACTTTTCTCCTAAATTTCGCCTAGTACAAAGTTTTTATATAACAAAAATATGTTTTTCGTAACAATTTAAGTATCCGTGTAATTCAAGTAATAATGTATGTGTATAATTTTTTAATTTTTTAATTATTTATTCTAGAAAATGGATGTAACAAATACATATAATTCGACGAGAAAATTTATAAAAAATTTTGGATTGGAATATATCGATGTGCGCAACAATGTTTTATGCAAACCAACATCTGGTCCGACTAACTGTAATTGAGAGCGAATACGACGGAAGATTACCAATTAGCGGTCAGATGTATGTGTATGTGTGCGTGCAATCGATAACCGCTCACTCGGATAGATTGATATCGATGGAAGATGAAAGTCCGACGTTGCAGTAATACTAATGTAAGGTTTTGTTATGATATTGCATACGGTAGAGGGAGGAGAGGGGGGGCGTCCGGGTGGACGCGATTATTATCGAGCATCAAATTTCATTGTAAAGCGCTTTTTCCTCCTCTCATATCTCATATCCATTCCGGTGGCATTAGGATCTCGTTGCAGCGCGCTCCGTTGCAATAGCGTTCTCTCGAATAACGTATCACAGTTGCAATTTATTCCGCGTCACCGAGAGACCGAGGCTTTATTTGCATCCCCCGTTCAGCGCAACAGAAATTTCAATCATTGACAAATGAGACTCTGAAAATGACGTTTATTCGGCCTTTTAACACACAAGTCACGTTCAGTAAAAGTTATTCTCAACTCGAAAATATTTGAACATCGTTTCGTTGACATTCGTATTTAACTATGAAATGCTTGTGCGAGATAAATTAACTAATTGTAAGTAGATTAAATAATAGAAATTAAGATACACACACAGTACCCTTTGTAAATTTCTCATAAAAATTATCTTTCAAACATAAAAATAACAATAACAAAAATTAATTTTAAATTATTGTCAATTTTGACTTCATATTCATATTTAGTGATACAAATTTGAATAATATTTTATTAACTACAATCACGATATAAAATTCTTTTGAAAATTCTTAAGATAATATATTTCATTTTACTTCAAACAAAACTTATCCAACACATGTAACTATAACATTATAAAATACATTAAAATAAAAATCTTCTCTTGCAACTTTAATCTTCTCAAAATTGTGGCATGACGGAGCCGATAACATAAAAATAACAAATATACACATACAATCTATTTTCTAAAAATTGTAAATAATATTTTTGCATAGTTATATGTTATATGGCATAAATGAAATTACATCTATGAGGCTATTAGTGATCGATATTATGTCACAAATTGCTTTTATTTAGCGTTCGAGAGAAAGAATTCCATCGCGAAGCTATGTAGGGCCCGCTATTGTACGGGTCGCTTATCAATTTGTCGCGACCTCGTCGTATTTGCAACAACAATCAGACACCGTCGAAAGAGCGAAAGCCGAAGAGCGGATTGTCCCATTGTTTTTGCGCCGACAATGCCGAGTGTGCATCGGGGTGGCTGATTTAAATTAGTTTCCGAAAGAGAGAGGGTGACGCTACAAATTTCGACAGAAAGGAAGGGAGGGGGAGGGGGGGGAGGGGGATGCCTCTTGCCATTTCCCCTGACGTATCCTGATTAATGTTTCATTTAAATTCACGAGCGTGCTACACTGACTGCGGTTCCCGCCGGTCCGTGCCGGTTACTGTGTTGCTGCCGGGAAAAGCGAGACGCAACGAAACGCAAAACGAGCGCCGGAGTAGCCATACGTCCCTTCGGAGTCGAGCCCATGTTTCGAGCCCTTTTAATCGCTCGTAGCTTCTTAATTTGTATTAATGTCTCTTAACGCGTTCCGGAGATAATAAGAGACGATGGTAATGTTTCAACAAAAAGTAACTTTTTCGAACACAAAAAAGAGAATAATTTTTTATTTTTAGTTGCTCTCTCTCTATTCTTAATCGTCATCTATTATTCTTTTTTCAATGCTGAATAAGATTTTCAAATCGGCTCCGTCATGCCACAATTTTGAGAAAATTAAAGTTGCAAAAGAAGATTATCTTTTAAATTAATAATAAAAAAAAATAAATAAAAAATTAATTAAATAATAAAAAGGTTATTATTTTAATGTATTTTATAATGTTATAATTGTATGTGTATAACGTGTTGGATAAGTTTTGTTCTAATTGTAAATAAAATGAAATATATTATAGAAGTATATTATGAAGTATATTAAGTATATTATCTTAAGAATTTTCAAAAGAATTCTATACGTGATTGTGGTTAATAAAATATTATTCAAATTTGTATTACTAAATATGAGGTCAAAATTAACAATAATTTAAAATTAAATTATCGGAAGTAATATGATAATAAATAAATGTCAAAATCAAAAAATTAGTTTAGCGTCAATTTGTATTCAATTAAAAAATTATTGCAACTTAAGCACCAATTTCTTAAAAATTGTAACGTGATGGAATAATTTGGAAATCGGAATCGTACTCTTATTGTTAGCCAAAAAATTATGAGAGATGGTTATTTTCTTGTTGAACTGTATAATCGATATGGGAAATAATGCTGATCTCATTCGCTCGATTGCGAAAATATTTACCGCGTATTGTTCTCGATCTGTATCTTATTCGATCGCGAATTGCACAATCAAATCGCATAATTGGAATATCTGTAATTTTCGCGCGATAAAAATTAGCTGCGTGCATTCTCGAAATCACTCATGTTTGCGATTAGCTATAAGCTATTTCTATGATTGAATCGAGCGAGAGATATCGCTTTGAATTGCGGTATTTCCGCAATCAAAATTCTCGGCTAAACAAAAGTTCGCTTTGATAAACTACGCTGCCACTGGTCAGAATCACACGCCGCGCATTTACGTGATGGTCAGCTGGGGTCAAAGGAATCGATTTATTCGATTCTCCGAATGACGACCGCTCGATCGTTTTCACTGACCGATAGCCAATCTCAGTTGTACATATTTTATCGTAAAATTTCGCGAAATATACGTTGTCTTATACAGTCATATAATAGTCTATCAACTTTTTCTCTGGATATTAATTCTAAAATATTTGTGATCAAAACAATTAATTTTTCGTCCAATATATTCCTGCAATTTTTTTTGTTTGAAAATATTTTCATACGCTATATTTGAAACATGACATGCTTTATTTTACTAGTTCTTAGGGGATTTTAATTTAAACTTTAATAAAATCGCAATTTTGAACGTACAAATAGACAAACAAAGTTATTTGTCATTATTATTTACTTTTGTACAATATATAATTGAAGAGAGCGCATCGACAATAGTTTTGCCAGAAGCAAAAGAATTCGGTTTTCCGGTTTTGCCTCCAGCTCCGGGGATGGTCGATAGGAATCCTAATAATATTGTCGCGAGCAGTTGACGCGGAACAGTCCAGCAATCGCGTGTTCCACGCTCCATTCCATCGTGTAATGAACTCGGAAAGTCACCGTAGGAAATGTCGCTGTCCGCGCGAGCACGCTCCCTAAATCATTTACTTCTTCCCTTCGTCCTCGGGGAGGCTGGGAAACTATGCATCGCCGAAATTCGCACGTGAACGGGGAGAGCGAGAGAGGGGTCTCCTCTCTCCCGCCCCTCTTACGAAACTTGGGATTTCGTTCAACTTTTCTCATCGCGCAACGAATTCAATTTCGCGGAATTTACTATCCCGTGAAATTTTATCAACGTGATATTTCAAGGGGCGCCGTAACAAAAGTTTGACCGCTCCAGATAGAACTTTTTTAATGCTTCATCGATGCGATATAGAGTATATCTTTTATTCATTTATTCTCAAATAATTTTTATTTTTTAAATAATTTTCTTATTTTTTAAATAATAATACGTGTAATTTTTTACAGTTGAAAAAACATAAATTATATTGTCAGAGCGCGCCTTGAAATGAGAATATTAATTTTGTACTAAAAATACGAATTGAGATATATCTTATGTAGAAATAAATTCGATCATGTTTTGAGTGGAGAATAGAAAAAGGAAATTTTTGATTGTTTTCTAAAAGATGAAGAAATATGGGATTCTCTCTTCCTTCGATCCGATTCTATTCGAGAGCGCATTTTTCAGCCGATTATATCAGATTCGTAAAGACCCTCGACGGCGTCGTGGTATTTCAAATTTCCTCGCGGCCGGATGCCTTCACGACGAGAGGGTGCAGTTTCCCCGGGAAATCCTTATCGACGCCCCTTTATTCGGCGTACCCTCTCTTCGAAGAATCGAGCTCCCCTTCGCTTATTGCCGCGAAACCAACGCGTGCGCTCAAACATGGACAAATATCTTACTTCGTCTCTCTTTCGTATATTAAACGACGTATCATTACTCTTATATGACGGATAATATGAAACGGAGAGAAGTTATTTTGCGCGATATTGGAACACCTTGATTTCCGACGTGCGAATATAAATGCGGTCTTAAGTGGCAATGATGTGTAGAAGGACGCGATAAACGCCGCCAGAACCTTGATCGACATTTGCCGGATTAAGATGAACGATTTCTCTTTCTTGTCTGAACGTTTTATTATTAAGAAGATTGATTCAATTCGCAAGAGAGGAGCAAAATCGTTTAATATAGCTTCATTGTCATCCTAGAAAAACAAACAAATCAATTAAATAGGATCTTATGTAAACCAAAATGAATAGAAAAGATCGTTAAATTTTTTCGAAAATCTAATTCTTGAAAATATTTGATTGAAAAATTATAATTTTATCAAATTTTCTTCTAGATATATATTTTTGCCAAAATCGTGACAATAAATTTATCGTAACTGAATATATATCTCCACATACTCATATCTATATATTTAAATTTTATTTTCCTTAAAAAATATATTACTCATCTATATATTTAAATTTTATTTTTCTTAAAAAATATATTATGCTATTATTGTCTTTATTTGGTAAATAAACATAAAAAAAAATTCCTAACAAACAGTATTCTAATATACAACTTGAGACAATTCAAAACTATAAGAGCCTCTATAAGAGTCCTCCAAATAACTTTTTTGCAACGAGGAGACAGCGGCAGCTCGAAAAAGCGGACACAAGAGACGAGAGGTTCACGTTACAGAGTCAGAAAGTCTCGAGTATTTGTTTGGACGAGGAGAGTTTACCAAGGGGCGAGCCTTTCTAAATCGGAGCGAACGTTTCGGTCAATCTGGAGGGTACGAGATCGATAGCATATAACGCGCAATGAGCAAGTGCAGTCGGAAAATCGCGAAACGGCCGTTCGTTCGCGCGGAGGCGTTCGACCGGATTTAACCAGACGAAAATAAATTGCGTTCCTTACGCAAAACACGCGGCTGCTGCTGTCCGGACACGCGGATTTAATGAATTTGCGCGTAATCACATTCACGCGATTTATCGAATTTTTATCGAAAAAAAATTGACAATAAAGTGAGAACAAAGACACACGTCGATTCTCTTTTATATCGCATTCGAACATAACTGCAACTAGATTCGTGCCCGCCAGTGTATTTATTTAGGTAGGATGCAAACAAACGTAACGTTTACAAATTGGCTTTATTTTGAAAAAGGTTTGATTAAAAGAGGTAGTTTAAAGCCAATTTTTTTAAAAGCCTGAAAGACAACACGAAATTTCATCCGTCGGTCAATTCGTTAAAATAAAATAAATAATCTCGATTTTAAACTTACATTCAAAGATATATAATTAAAGATTTATAATTTATTAAATTTATTAAATTCAAAGATATAATTAAAGATTTATAAAAATTAATTTTCTTTTATATTTATCATTTTTTTTTTATTTCGTTTGATTTCTATTTGCATCCATGTTCCACATGTAAGATTAGTCGTTTCTATTAATAGATTGGCGACAGTTAAGGCCAAGTAATAAATCAATAAATATGCTGATTGGCACGACGACAAGTCGAGTGTATGATAATGGCTCTCGAAAGCTGAACCACGCATTATATCTTCACCGAGCTGATGAATTAGGCATGTATAATGCATATATTAGGCTCTGCTAACAAGCTCGAGACCACTTCGACGAAGAAGAGATTACTCGCTCTTCTTCGAGTCTGTCTTTGAGTGATGTTCATCTTCGAGTAGCGTAAAAATCGTGACTCTTTCCAAATTTGTCACCGTACAATAGAATATAGGATCAATGAAAATTATCATGCGCCTCGTTTAAGGTCTCGATCGCAAGGATCTCCGACGAAATTATTCGTAGGTCCTCTCGACAATGAATCCTCCCCGAGGGTTCTTCTCATCGTTCGTCTCGTGCGCGACAAAGGAACTCCGTAATAAAGGTCGACCGGGGGTGCCTTTCCGCGATAATTCTTCTGCCATCGTGCATTATGAAAATTGCGGGTTTTCCCGGCTAGCTCCTTTTGATAGGACTCCCGACGACGCTGACTTCCCAAGAGTGCGGATATTCGGATGGGAATAATTGAATAACAGCTATAACACAAGATAAATAGATGCATTATACTTAAACAATAAAATAAAATATTATATTAATTTAATCATATTTAAAATATAAAAAATATTTTTTATGAATATTTTTTTATTTTTTTATGATTTCATATTCAACATCTAATAAGGAAACTTAAAATTTTATTCAATTTGTGCGCACATCCTGTAGAAATTATCAAAACTTTTTATTCTGATTTACGGTAAAATTAAATAATTTAATGATGACGATATTTCAAATTAATCTTAATTATACAATTAAATCATTAAAATGGAACAAGGTATAATAACAATAATATCTATACACACCAAATTTATTTATCTACTTTGAGATATTTTGAAAATATGTGTGGAACGTATAGAAATAATAATAATAATATTCTTGAAAATTTTATTAGTCAGATTCTCTCTTGTTCTATCGATGCTTCTGCAGCAAGTAAACGGCTCGACTGTTCGTTTGCAGATACGAAAGGGTTGCGGCTGAAACACTTGCGCTTAATCCCATTACATCGCTCCTCTAAATAGTCGAGTTAGTACGAATTATGTAGCCAGCCTTCGCGTTGATTACTGCAATCTACTCGCAGCAGGTCCACACGCACAGAGTAGCGCAGCAGTTTTCGGGAGGGGATTTCGCTGCGAGTCCGACCAAGTTATCTACCACGCGAAAGGGTCGCAAAGTGAGATTCATTTATCCCCGAACGTGATGCGGCGAGTGAAATATTCTTACAAGCTCACCAAAACTTTACACGCGTATCTCGCATCCCGCGTCTCCTCGGAGATCCTTATTTTTCACATTCAATCATCAAGGCCCTTCCCATAGAATATTTCACCCGTACTTTTGCGAAAGACAAATTGATAAGTTGATTAAATTGATTTTATGTTGACGTATAAATTTCCACCGTGTGCTACATTATCTTATATTGTGTTTGGCGTACGCTACGTTTCCGGAAACTCACATTGGTAACGAGCAGAATGCTTTTAAGTGTTCGCAAAAGGAGAGAGATCCTTCCCGCAGGAGGGCATCTCGAAGTGCTCTGGGAAATCTTACAGTGGGGCACATCCCCTCGGGACAACTTCGTAGCTCGCTAATGCGGCTGCGACGAGACGTCGCGCGCGACTTGACGAAGTTTGTTAAGCGACACAAAGAGGAGTCCTTAATCGCGTTTTCCCGTCGCCTCCTTCCTTGCGACGACTAACAAATTCGTTCGTCCGCAGTCGAATTGTAGTTCGCTACCATCGAGTTCTTTTTCACGAGAATCCCGGCTATAATCCCTCCCACGTGTATCCCGTGTGTTGAAAATTATAGACACCTAAAGTCATAATTTTTTATCTCCGTACATTGTAAATCGATACTTTGAAACTAAAGGAAGCAACGTCACGTCGCGCTTTTGAAGCGGAAGGAAACAAAGTGTCTATGCGAAAGGTATCCATCCTTGTAACTTAAGTTAAAACACATGATGGTTCTCTATTTTTCACGTATATATAAAGAAAATATCATCAAATAATTTTCATAAAAAAAGTTTATTAAAAGTTTACAATTCAACAATTATATAAAAATGCAGTAATGATAAAGAATCGAGGAATATATTAATGGAATAAAGAATAAAAATATAGTTAATGGGATAATGTAACGCTGACCGCATTCTTCTTTCAAATAGATCGATGTATTATGAATTAAATATAATAATTTCCATGAAAAAACTATTAAATTATATAATTATTTAATTAAATTAAAAAGTGCGACACGAAAATAAAGAATGACGAATGGAGATATATTTCTAAAATTGTTTTTATAAAATACGAAATGTTATCTCTCCCTTGGAGAAGATTTGAATGCATTTATTTTGGGAAGAGCCCTTGCTCCTTACAAGTGGAAATGTAATCCCGATGTGCATGACACGTCAAGAGGGGATACACGTCAATATTGACAGAGTAGTAATGCCAAAGCCAACACCCTCCCCTCTCCTTTCAAAATGCAGTAACGTGATCTTCGCAGCCGTGCACGAATGCGGATCAAACTTAATTACATCGCGATCCTGAGGGTGTTTGTTTAACTATTTAGTAGTCAACTCCCAGTGTTCGTTAAAAAATGTAAACATAAATTAATACGGCACATGTGGATAGTGAATGTACGAAGAAAAATAGTAACAATATCTGATTATTCGCAATTATTAATTAAAACTCATTTTTTCATATATTATAGATAGCAAAATATGCATTATCTAAATTAATATTGCGTATATTTATGAAAACATAATTAGTTATATAAATTGTATAAATAATTTTATATAAAAATTTTGCCAGGTATTGTATATAAATTAAAACACTTTCCGCGATTAAATTGAAATTAAATTATTTCAATTTTAATTCTAGGTATATGTAACTAAATTTTAAAATAAATGAAAAGACCTCTAAATCTCATTGAAGTTGTTATCAAACTTTATCAATGGAAGACAAAGTGGATGCAGCCTTATTAATTAAAATTACCGCATGTTATGAAATTGCATAATTCTGGCTGCCTGCCAGAACGAGCTACACGTATGGTTTTGCTGTGATTATGTTACACATAATATTACGCGTATATTACGCGTAATTTAGTTCGCATTTTCCAGCGGCATCAATTTGGTTCATTTTCATAAGTATAAATTTGCAGTGAAATATTCCAATTTTATTTTATGATTGAAATATATCGCAGATAAACAAGTCAAAGTATCGAATTTACTGCGATTGAAAAAAATAGATTTTAGCTTCTCCTTCGTACTTGGTTATTTTTAAAATCATCGTCACTAGATAGGTATAAAAAAATTTGTTTAAACTTTTACCTGATAAACGATATATCTCAAAATTTCTTGCGCTGCAGAAAAAACTGCTATGCATAATTTTTATAGAAATTGCATATGCGATGCGTTAAGGTGTTGAATGTTTCTCGCAAGGCGAGAGCAGCTCACACTGATTGTGAGAACGTCCGTTATGCCGATGTAATCTCGAGACGTATGTCTTATCGCGCTGACGTTACACACGAAACGAGCCGTTAAAAGCGCATTTGCGGGAGCGACGAGGCGTGCGATCTCACATTTACGCGTCTGCATCAAAATACTGCAGATTCGCAGGGAAATGAATTAAATTATACCCCATGATAAAGTCGTATCTTTTTTCAAGATTCGCGAAGATTAAATTTTCTTCGCTAAAAAAAGATGAATGAATGTAATATGAGAGAGTAATATACAAAGTATGACGATGACAATTATAACTCTTTATTTTCTTGAAATTTTTTTTTTTTAATTTTGCTGACTAGTCTCTCGAGAATTTTATCTACGTCCGCTTCTGCGAGTAATTCCCGGCTGCGTGCGACGTCGCAGCAATTTTTATCGGACATTCTACATCCCTGTGCTTATCTTTTGCAATGTCTAACCTTGTTAGGAGTTTGTTAATTACTTCCGAGTTCCCACTTGTTGTCTTTCTGTAATAGTATCTCAGTGTGTTAATTTTTTTGCGAGCTAATAAATAAAAACAATTAGAAAAGTACCAATTTAATCGTTAAATCGATCGCTTCAATATAAATTAAAAATTAAAAATTCAATATCAATTAAAATTAATTTATTAAGTTTTTAATTCAACTTTGAGATAGATCCATTTCCACGAAATATTATCAATAGTTCATAAAGAGACTTCAGAGTTCAGAGCATTTGTAGGGGAGACTAACGTGTGATTGTCGACGAAAGCGTCTGGTATCATATCGTAGTTTCTAATTTGGGCTCGGAAAGAGAAAGAGAGCGGAAAAATGAAAAAGAGGGAACACGCGCGAGAGAACGATGACGAGAAGCGGCCGAGTGGCGTCACTTTTAAAAAAGCAACGTCGCCCTTTTTCTGCTGGTGATTTTCCTTCTCGTGCTCGTCGTCGTACGCTTCGTCTAACCCTCGTAAACCGGCGCACGTGCACGCTTGCCTTTGCACTTGACGATCGTCGCACGTGCTCACACCTTGGAAAGTCGTAGCCTGATTGTGATAGTAACTGCTTCATCAATGAATCCATAATGAACTTTCCTCGAGAATGTCGCGTGCATAAAATTTGCAACTCGAGATTGGACCTCGTTTTTGGCTTAAAATAAAATTTACGACGCGTAGATTGCGAATATGCAAGTTTTCAGATGGTTCGAGTTATCGCTTATAATTCTCATCTTTAAATTTTAATATTTTATTAGAAATTTTAATTTAATTTTTACTCTTAAAAAATATAAAATACTTATTTTACCGGCTACTTTTTTGGAGTGGTAACTTGATAAACTCGGTCCATCTGGAAATTTGCATATTCGTAATTGATGTATCATAAATTTTATTTTAAGTCAAATGAAGTCGAATTGGAAAAAATATCGGATGACAGTTGTCTGCACTTTTTCAATCTGTATGTGTATGTTACATACATATATACATTGAAAACCGAACGAAATTAATGGGTTATTGATTTTTGCAAGATGATGTTCTATAAAATGATTGCTTTCGAGGAAATAATTCGAACGAAATGCTTATTTTTTCCGATCATTAAAGTTACCATTTAATCGAGGAGAGCTTAAGAGTAAAGCTTAGAAATTATAGAATCGATAAAAATGCAAGCTCGAACATCATAGCTGCGGTACACGTGCGCGATCATCGTGAATTAACAATTTTAATCGCTTTCCTCTGCTTTGATTTGTCGACGACACGATGTAAGGATTATCCGTGCATCGATAATTATAAGGGCGAGGGAACGCAATGATTTTACGAATGATTTGTTACATACCCGATAGTTTGCTCGTTCTCCTGTGGCTTTTTCATTTTCTCTTTGTCTCGACGTCGATAAATAATTGCCTGAAAATCCGCTGAGCGCATATCTGTAATACTACAAGCGATAACGCCATCGATATTTCCGCGATTCGGGAAATTTCAATATCGCGAAGCATGTTGGAAAATGAAAGGAGGATTAAATATTTATTCGGTAACGAACTAAATATTTCCTACACGATATTTTACATCGCATTATTTTTTCTCTTTAAATGCTTCAAAAATATCTCGATATTTCGAGTATTGAAATTTGTTTACAGTGCAATGTAAATTAATAAAACAAATGTATTAGCAATATATACGTATATAAGATATGGGAGATATTACTTTGACAAGACTTACTTTTGACAAAAATATGACAATAATATTGTAAAAATTATACATTTATAAAGAAATAAAAAGGTTTTAAAAAGAAAGAAATGAAAAAAAGATTTTAAAGACCAATAATGTAAAAAAAGAAAGAGCGAATGATATTTCTTTTCTAAAAATAATCATAAAATAAAACCTTCATTATCCGTTATGTCCAGATCAGCATAATTTTTTTATAATATTTGCTCGTGTGTGTTGCTTTGCAATTATTCTGAGATTAAACAATTTTAACGTTAATATCAACGCATCGAAAACTCTGTTGCGATGATGTTGCCGGCCGATTGTATTACGTGAAAATTGCATCTGCTACAGGAAGCGACCCTCTTCATTCTCTCCGGATCGTTAGCTGCCCTCCAAGCACTCATTAATCAACCCCAACGATACCTTGTCGTGGCATCGATCTCTCATGGATGTTCGTTTTCTTGCTATGTTCGGTTTAAATCTCGCGTCGATTCACTTTTTGTCTTTAAAGAATTTCTCTGAAGAACATCGTAATACACTCGGTCTGATCTAATAAAAGCAAACTAATCGTATTAGAATACAAAGATGATTGAATACTCACAATTTTACATTATTTAATTACTTTTTTCTTAGAGATTTTATTGCAATTTGTAAAAGGAATAATTTAAATATTATTACAAAACTATTTTTTATATACTCTCGCGATAAATTTCCAGAATAATTTAATTAAAAAGAAATTGAAAGAGATAAAAAGAGAGAGAACATATTAGAATACATTATTGTTATGTTTTAGTTCGACATTTCAATATTGAAAATTTGTTTAAAAATTTATTTCTTCTACTCTTTAGATAACAATCTAAAGTTTATCATTACATTTTTATAAAAAATTTCTATTAAATATTTTTTCATACTGGAAAAATACTTTAAAACGATTTTTCATATAAAACCTCATAAAAATTTCCAACGGATACCCGCGAATTTATCGAATAAATACTTTCCCCTGGGCAATTTCGAACGATCTTGGAATCCGTCATCTAATTTCAACATCCTCGTTGTCTAAGAGACGTCTAAGAAAAGCCCTTGCCTTCCGTTACTGGATTAGGCACCCTTCGAGTAAGGTGCTCCTTCCTTTCCGACCATCCATCCCATTTTAAAAAGCGATTGTGTCGTCTATTGAATAAAAATTTGCGTCGATCAGAAATTCGCGTCACGAGACGCTCGCAACCCTTTTTATCTTCCGTGAAATAAATCGCGTTTCACGCGAGTATATATTCACTGTGTCGGTCCGCGAGACTACCTTAAGGGAATGCACCCTCGTGGAAAGATAAAGTCGCTCCTCCTCTGCCGGACCGGTCGTTCGATGAACTCGGTGATGCTTTTACTCGACTCGTATTCGAGATACGAGAGCGATTGACAGATAAAATCTGCGTGTTAGGAGAAAATTGTGAATGATAGGCTGTGGGATGAGAGTAGAAGAGCCGTCATTTCGTAGCCCCACCGGAATAACGTCTCTCCTTAAGTGCCCAACGTCAATCTTATACGAAAAATCAAATATGGGAGGAAAAGAAAAAGTATCTATAAGTAAGAGATTGAAAATAATTTTCTTATTTCATATTCAAATCAATAATAATTTTGTAGAGAGATAATAAAGAAATTATTGCACATCCAATATTGATAATTTTTTTGATTTTAATTACGAAAGCCAGGTCTTAGTTTCATGAAATATCAAATTTCTCGTATCATACGGATGTTTTCTACTTCGCGACTAGAGTATACGTCTTGTCATAATACACGACAACAACTTCCACGATGAGTAGAAGCTCGCAATCCTGTGATAAAAGCAAAAAGGGTCGGAGAGAGAGACGCTCTCTCACAAAAGGTGGAGAGGAATGTCCTCGACGCGGATGATGATCGGAGCGACCAGGACGACCAGGGCGCGACAGAATCTTTTCTCTCTCTCTCCGTCAAATCTCCCTCGGCCGATCCTCGGGCCGATGCGACGATTGTTGCGTCTCCTTGCATCGATCTGGACACCCTGTAGATCTGGGGGTTGGCTGCGGGCGAGAGCTCCGAGGGTTGCCATGACGACCACCATTGCCCCGCCACTGACAGAGGTGCTCAATCGAACCCTTTTGGCTACTTGGCCGCATATGTTTTCAGCCCTCTTGCAACCTCTCTTATTCCAGGCGTCCCTTGCGCCCACCGAGAGCGGAGAGGGTGTCCTGACTCTTTGGAAAACTCATCGAAATCCCCGATTCTCTCTCTATTGTTGATCGTGAGTGACGCAAATTTTGTGACAGGTTATTCCTGAATATTCAGGCTTTTCAATGGAACTGAAGTCTCATTTTGTCAATATTAATCCTTTTAATTATTATAATACAATCAAGTTTTATCTTTCATGATAATAAAATAAAAGTCCTATGGAATCACATTCACTAAAGGATATATGACAAAATTGGATAAAATGGAATAAAATGAAATTGATTAATTGGATAAAATGAAATTGACTATTAATCACTTATGTAATATATTCAAAACAATCATAAATAAAATTTAAATAAGATATATCAATCCAGATATTTTTCAATACTGCAAGCAATAATCATTGATTTTAACATCGTATAAATAAGATCTTCAGTGTTTCAAGTTCGCATCAATGTTTGAAGTGAAATAAACGTGGAGGAAACATTTCACTGACATTTTTCACTCTCTAAAGATCTTTTCAACCTTTGATTCGCCCGTACGAATTAATTGATCGCCGCATACCGCGGCTTGTTGGCCAATAGCATCGAGAGAGAAAAAAAAGAGAGAGAAAGACAGAAAGAGACGGAAACAGAGAAGAAGAGAGACGATTTGGCCACTAAAGGTTTTATCGCGTAACCACCACTCGGGTATGGAAATTCGAATTTTACCCCAACGTCGGCGTGCACGCTACCGGCCAGACCGACGGGCTGTAATGAAATTACAGCCCCCGTTATATACAGTCGAGCGAACTTTTTTTCACATCGAAAAAAAAAAATACGAGCCGAAGGAAAGTTTCCGCGCCCCCGACGAGTTCTTTCAACGTCGTTCCTTCCGACTCGAAGGAAATCGTGGTTTGCTGACGGGGGTGGATTGGTTGTATTTATCGACTGCCAGCGAGCATCTTGTGCGAATAACTGCGACTGATTAAATTAGCCGTAAGCGTGATATCGGTGAGATGTAAATTCTGTTACAACCTGCTCGACGTTTCCATTTGTCCAGCTTCCCTTTGTATCACACTATATGCGATGCATCGGGATTATAATTTATACATCTTTATGATATTATTTGATATTTTTCTTTTTTAGATTTAAATCTCATTAAAATAAAGCTTGAATTTGTTTACACTAAAAGCATTCTCGTGCCAATAGAGAAAGATTGTCGATTGATGACAAAAATGATTTATTTTGGAGATTAACGATCCATTCCGATTTTGATGGCAATATCCATTATAGCCCGATTACGCACTTCCTTTATTTCGATTCCGTATAATGTGGGACCCGATCGTCGCTAAATTCGAGTACTCGAGAAATTAACGACGAGATACAGTAGGATTATCTCGAATTTATTCCCGGGCCATTTCACGCCAGCTAGATAATCCAAGATCCAACACTCCATGCGCACTCAGCTGAATTAATGCCTCTTATAAGCAATTCGTCACACTTAATACAATGTTAATATCAATCGCGTCTTTGTTGATCGAAAATTACAAAAGATATCCATGAGAAGATAGTAACTTAAATTCTTAAAGTACGGGATAATATTCAAGAGACAGATGGATAATAAATAATGAACATATTAGATCAATGTATTAGTGATCAACGATTTAATTAGTAGATAATCTAAATTGATCAAAAATTATATATGTAAAAATAATATTAACAATAAATATTTTGCACTTTTTATATATTAACGAATTTAAAAATATAATATGTAGTTTCTTTCTTTTATATAAATTTTTGTATTAGAGAAAAGTTTAATTAATTTGAGATTTATTTTGAGAAAATATCATCTTTGATTAAAATATTTTTCCATTCACGCAAAATGCTCAATGAAATTATGAACGCGAAATGTGTAATTTATATTTCGTGGTTAAAGAGGTAGAGATAAAAATGTGAAATTGAAAGGATAGTGAATTAAAATTCTTCCGCGGAAATACAATGCAACGGATAGAAAGACCTGCGATCGCATTCCTTTTGCAATAGCGTAAAAAAAAAAGTCGAATTCACTGCGTTATTATTGCGCGGAGAGATGTAACGAGTTGCGAGTAAATGGACGATACGTCGTTCCAATATACGAGGGTCCTGGCTCTCATATCCTGGTCAGGCTTGAATGAAATTACTGAAAGGGACGTGTTAGAAAAAGAGTATATCTCATGCCGGCCGGGCCATTCATTGTCCTTCTTTCTCTCTTCCGATGTTTTATATTTTGTCATTCATTTTCATTCCCCCATCCTTTCCTTCGTTTATGCAAAGAGAAGCACAGAAGGATCGCCGCGAAATATAATGCCTGTCTCCCGTCTGTCTCACGCATCGTCATCCTACAACTTGTCTCTTCGCGTTGAAAAAATTAACGCGCTCGTTAGTGGCATTTATATCTAGTTACTCTTCGCATCCACGCGATTAAAATATTTTCTCATAAGATGCACAAGACACTTGAAATTTCCTGCATTTTTTACCGAATTCATGGCGTCCAAGATTGCAATTTATCTCAAAATTTGTGCAATGAGTAGTGAATCGCGCAGAGTAATAAAAAAGTAAATCGGGTAAAATATATCCGGTAAAATTTTGAGGAGGAAAATTCCATCTCAATTTTCCTCAGCTCATCATTTTCGTCTGTCTGTCGGATTAGCATACATCTGCCTTATAACTGACATCTCATACATTTATTATCATTCAATTATCGCCAACGATATTTCCATTTCCACGAACGAGGCGATATTATTTTCGAACGAGAAAAAGCCACTAGGGCAACTAGAATGCACTATGACATTTGCAAAATCTGCTAGAATAATCTATCGGACGATCTCATCAGCGCCGCTTCTGGAGACTAATCGACTCTCTCATTTTCCCGAATCTCTTATCCTTCACGGCGTATCGTTATCCTCGAAAAATCCCAATCTCTTTCTCGTCATCGCGATCTCTCTTTTCTACGTAACTCTTTTCCTCTTTTCCTCTTTTCCTCTTCATCACAATTTTTTTTCCATGCAGGTAGCTCCCGGCTCTACGTCGATCCGTACGAAATTGCACCGCGAACGATTGGCTCTTTGCCCGCGACGGTGGATTGATTCGGTCCAAGTCAAGGGGGAGAAAAACGTATAGAAGGAAAAACGGAAAAAGAGAGACAAGAGCAGCATGATTGATCGAGCAGGAGGGATTAAGAGAATACGCGGGGGAGAAGGAGGGGGAGAAGGACGGCGCCAGGGATTATCGGATGGGCGGAATGCAAATTAATTTTTGAGCAGCTTTGGCCACCCCGAAAGGAGCTTAAAACTTTGCGGCCAATCGTCGTTGGTTCGATAACGACTCGATTTCCGTGTTGTCCGTCTTTGCGATGAAATCCCGCGATTTAAACGCTGCTCGCGATAGCGAACGATTTACGACTGCATTGAAGTTGAAAAATGTGAAAAATGTGCAGACATGTTTCTTTCCAGTTTTAGAGAAAAAATTAATTTTCGCGCGTCGGTGATAGTAGCCGACACTCTCAAAGAAAAGTGCCCCAGGATAGAGTGTCCCATGAATTTACATATCCTTTTTACTGGTCCTCTCGCTCGCGGATTCAATTAAACGCGCGGAGAAAGAAAATGTAATGAAAGCGTTTGCAAAGATGCGGATTCGCGAGAAATTCACAGGGTCTCATTAATTAAATCTAAATACTGTAAATAAAATTTCATTTCAAAGAACCGCAAAGAGCCGTAAAAAATTTTTGTATAATCGAAGGGCGGAATTTGATTTCTACTAAAAATGATTTTGAAATTTATTTTTACTCCTGAATATTATTTTATCGATTTATATTATACGATAAAAGTGCCTATAATGCTAATAAGACTATCAAAGATTAATTTTACAGACTTTTTCTCGAATTTAGTAAATTTTAGAAATTTAAGATGTTTAGTATATATTATATATATATATTTAGAATATATATTTAGAATACGAGGGAATTAACTCCAAGTTTTGCTTGGTATTTTTCTTCGTTACTCTCGTCCAATTTTCCTCCAGATATATCTTGAGTTAGACGTCTCAAATTAGCGCACTTTACGGTATCTGACAATAATCCGATAAAGTCTTTCGTTTCTGTAGTTAGAAAGCAGTGTGTTAGATGCAGTTTCTACCATGCAAAGTTAAATAGGACGCATCGATCACGGGTTCTATAAATAATTCCAGAAACGATAATGCCAATAGTGTGGCGGCGAACTGAATGTAAACTAATCTTCGCTCGTATAGCAAAACCTTGAAGAATGCGCGTTCGACGTTCGATCGCAAAGGAAACGAGATAAATTGCGTTAAATACTGTCGACGGTAGACCCGAACACCGCAATCGCACATACGAGTGCACATTTCCTCCTATCATTCCATTACATTGTGCGTCGTTTCTCTTGCGCCTTCAATTGCTCGAAAGAAAGCTGTAATGGACGTTCTCCATTGGCTCGAGTTTTACTTTTCTAGCGAGAGAAACGATTTGCGTTAAATGTACTTCGATTCGAATTTAATGACGCGGGAGAACGCAAAGCGCATCGCAAAAATCTGCGGGAAAATCGAGCTGAAAGCTCTCTTGGCCATCTTTGTACTCGCTAAAAGCTCGCGTAGTCGCTAATTTTATAGCGTCTGGTTTATTGATCCTGATCGAACAATGAGTACAATTTTAAGCGAGACGAGAATAATGTATAATAAAAGTATTTTATTATTTTAACGCGAATATCTTTATTAATATTAAATTAGATTTAAACGATTTTAGAATATGTTTTTTTAATCTACTACAATTTATTAAAAATGACAAACTTTCAGCCAAATCTGAAGTGTCATATATTCAAATGCACTCTCGTGTTTCTATCTTCAAGCCGCAGGATAACACCGGATGTCCCAGTTTCCAAGTACTGATATATGGTCTCTTTTTTTCCCTCGAGAGCTCGAACACTCGGAGAGCTTCAAAAAGAGCATGTTTGTCTGCGGAACAAGCTGATAGATTTATTGATCGTACTGTTATTTATTTATTTTTTATATCGTTTTTCGTGGAAAATTTTATTTTAATTTCCTGCAGGTTATTAATGTAGGTTTTAATTCATTCTCTCTTTATTTTTTAATTAGAAAAAGAAATATATTGCTGTTCTATATTTAAATATCAAAGTTTTCCTTGGAAAGAATTACATTTCCTTTATAGTATAATTTTACATACATGTAGAAACATTTATACAAACGACAAAAGTGTCATAAATAAATTGCAAATTCATTTTTGATTTTTAAAAATAATTAATCATTCATGTTGTGCATCTGTTTTGCGTATTGATACAATTTGCAACGTCACAAATTTCGCGAACGCCAACGGCAACGAGATATATTTCAGCAACGCATGATAAATGCCGTGGGGTTGCCTCGAAAATGGCGAGAGGGGATGTGGTTGCGAGGAAGAATTCGCACCCTTCTTTCGCTTTAACGAAGCGCCATTTATGGGAGGCGCGATGAAAAGTTTTTCCCTCCTTCCAGGGTGGTTGCTCGCTATTTTTTATGCTTTGCGATCGTGTTCGTCGGCGTTTTAGGACGCTTTCGGAATCCCCGCGAACCTGGTTATTCTATTATTCGACGACAATAATTCCGTTCCCTCCCGTCTTCTTTCCTTTCCGCGCAATATCTTCCGTATCTCTACCCTGTGTTGCAATCATGGCATACGGTATAAGGGGATGGATAATATGAATTTTTCAAGCCACCGACGCCACGCATATCGCTTTGCATTGCATTCTCTGGTTCGTTTTCGCTTCTGAATAATGCCTTGGAATTGCTTCGTCGTCATTTTTTATTTCTTTTATTGTCTGCTTTTAGACGGTTTATATGGAAATATTTTACACATCTTCTCTGGATATTCTGACATATCTATGATAACTTTCTTTTTTTAAGGTATCATTTCTCTTATGAATTAAACACAGCCGCACGCATTGATGTATTTAGAAAGAAATTATATATATATAAATTTTATATATATATATATGTATAAAATTTATATATATTATTAATATTATTATAAAATTTATATATGTTATTAATATATATATATATATATACAGGATGTCCCACACATTTTAACTTGGACAGTAAAATATCTCAAAAACTAAGCCCAGCAAACAAAAATGTTTCAGACAAAAGTTGTATGGTTTCGAGGAGGCCATAAGATGGTACCATTGGTTTGACCTTGAAGAGTTATTTGAAGGTCACATGAAGGTCACCTTCAATTTCTTAAATGGAACCTACTATTTGTCATTGCATATTCTTGTAGCTTATCTCGAGAGCTTTCCAAAACACTATAATTAAGTACCTTTTCGTTAAGTACTTTTTGAGTTATGAGGCTTGAAATAATTTCTTAATTTTACATAAACCGTAAAATATCTTGTAAAATATTCATTTTTCGATTATCTTACCTTAATACTTTTACGTACAAAATGAGAGGAATCAATTGGTGTAAAGAAAACACATAATTGTTTCGAAGAAAAAATATGTAATTTACAATTAACAATTACATATTTTTCCCTCCCTGTGGAGTTACACTCCTCCCAAAATGGGAGTAAAAATTAGGTTTTTATTTTTTTCTCAAATTTAGAACAACTTAAAGAAATGAAATTAAGTGGATATTTTCTACTAGTAAAAAGGTTATTTATTAATATTTTTTTCAGCCTCCCGTATTGTTATAAGGGGATGAAACTAGCAATCCCTATTCAATTTTTTATTACAACTTTTTAATGTTTATATGAAAAACCTCTCTTAGTTTTCGACAAAGAATCATCTCCTAAAATTTTTCGAACTTATTAAGAAACACCCTGTATATATATTAATGCTGAAATATCTTTAGTTATAAAAATATTCATAGATTCCGATTTTAAATATTTAATATTAATTATTGTATACACATATAAAATAAAATCTATATTGCTACATGCTCTTAAATTTTATTTATAACAACACTTGTATTTTCCTATTACAACTTTAAAAATCGATAATAGAAAGAGTTATGCAGTTATACATATTTAAATTTTCAAGTGTGACAAAAGTCACACTTGAAAATTTAAATTATCTTGGCCAATTTGGAGAGGCTTAAATTTTAGTTTGCTCATACACACTTTATTCACTGTAATCCTTGTTACTTAGAGTTGCGCAAGCATCTGGGTCCGCGTAATCACACGCTACATTTACCACGAAATGTTCTATTTCGAGTTTTACGTCAGTTTGACGTGAAGACACTACGTTATCTCAAACTGCGAGAATCAGACGAAGACACATATCTAAAGTTAAATATAGATACAAGATTTGGCTTTTATAGTTTTATTCTCGTTTACCAAAGTTGTCGGGCTTTTCGGGCCGGATGTAAAATTCATGCACGTCGATACAAACTGCGAAAATGTGATTCCCGAGATCGCGTTTGAACCTTGTTCGCACCGAGAGACCTTAAAACGAAGAAAAATGCATATCACGAGAGTCTGTTTCTCTCTTTCTCCCCCTCTCTCTTTCACATTCCTCATGCAGATCGTTCCATCCGGCTTTCATCCACGCATCTCGTGAAAGTCTACCGGGAGGTTTCGGCCGAATTTCCCGGTTGCCATCGGCCTCGTGAGAAATTCAACATGCGCTTCGCGTCCAACTTATTCGCGCACGAGAGGGTACGAGAGTGCGAAAAAGTTATTCGCAGGGTGAGGGTGAGGATGATACGACGACATGAAGTGAGGAAAAGTTGAAATTGGCGGATCCTATATGCGAAACTACGTGAGACTATTTTGATCTGCTGTCGATGCGAGTTGGAAATGTCTCTTTAAAGTTTATCGTAAAAAAGTTTAAAAGGGGAGACACTCCTTTGGAACTTGTACTCGCGATTGTGCTTCCGTTCAATGCAAAAGCTCCGTTTTTGTAACACTATTATTTTTATCGCCAAGCTATCTTTTTCATGCTTCCTGTCTTGATGATATTATTTTATAACATGTTATATCTAACGTGATGAATACTGAGATAAAATTATTATAGTATAATATATTATAGTAAAATTATTATAGTAAATATTATAATAAAAAATTATTAAATAATTAAGTGCAAAATCTCTTCGATAAAAATATTAAAGATATGGTAAATTTTATTTTTTTTTTTACAAATTATCGCTTGGAAAAATCAACGTAAAGTTTACCCAAATATATCCGAAAATTTGATATTATTCAACAATAATACAGAGCAATAGATAGATTTGCAGCTAAATGCGGAAAAGGCAAACTGATGAAAATGTATATTGAAAAAAATACCACATGTTACATAAACCGCAAAAATATTCGTGGCTTATTTGACGCAAAAAGGTGGGAGGGACGTTATCACCGGAAAATCCGTCCGATATATATGATGCGGCCGAGAGGCAATTTTTGTTGCAAATTCCACGAGCACGCGTCCATCGCGATGGGAAAAATTGTCGCGTCTCGATGGAAGAAGCGCAAATATTATTCCGCCATCGACTCTGGCAATCGCGCGATGCAGAGTGCTCTTTGTTTTCGAATTACATCGCGTTGGGAACAGGTATATACGATACCGTTGGTTGCACCAACTGACAGGTAGTCGGGAGGGGGAGGGGGAGGGGGTTGAGGAGAGAGGCGACACATATCCGCAACGATGGAATAATAAAAGCGCGGAATCCCGGGGATGATGAAAATGTAAATTTCGATTCCCGAGGACCTTCGGGACGCGTCTCGGTTCTCGGGGACTCGCTTCCGATCGAGGACGCGTTTTATATTCCACTCTACCGCTCGTTCGTGATAAATTGAGCGGTAAAAAATAGACGAGACCCCGCAATCGAGCGGATACCGCGAGAGCCTCCTCCTTTTCCCCCCAAACTTATTTCAGGATTACTGCAGAGATTGCTGTTGTTCAAATTAAAATTTGCCTGTCGCGCAAAATACATGTATAATTCTGCGGATAAAACACTTTGATTGCGTCTTAACGTAAAGTCGATAAAAATTGATTTATATTGAAAAATTGCTTTTAAGAATTAATCGCGAATGTGAGATGAATAAAAACTGAACATATAAGCAATTTTTATCTATAGAAATATCCGAAAAAATATCGAAAATATTGTTTTAACAAGAAAGACAAAATGCTGCTGTTTGTTCTTTGCAAGAATTATTTGTTTGCAACAATACTATTAAATCGCTGGATATATCAGACATATAATAGATATATAATTATTTCATCGTCAATATATTAAAGCGTATTTCTCGTATATATCTCTCCGTAGTTTAATCCGCGACTATGGATCCAATGGGCTTACGTTACAGGTCGCACGCACGCACGCACATTTTTCTCTCTGCCATTTTTCATCGCGCCCAACCGGGGAAGCGTCAGATGAATTCCGACCGAGGATCGAATCTAGGTCGATCCCTCTCCACCTACGTCATCGTTCTCCCCATAATCGTATCTGTCCGACACTTTTATCATCATAAAAATTCCTCTACGAGAGATTTCTCACACTTTTGTGAGTGATTTTACAGATTGATATTCTGACTATGTCACTGATATAGCAATTTTTCTATGACATTATCAAAATGGAAATATAATATGTAACGTCGTCTATACTTTTCTCTCTGCCTCAGAATGAAAACAATTGTAAGCAGAAGGAGGAAAAGTTGTGAAAGTATTTTTCAATTTTCCTTGCGGCAAGAATGTCAAAGTGCCAAGCCGAAAAAGCAACGTGTCGTGCACAAAACGTGAAAAGTTTACGAGAAGGAAAGAAATATCATCGCTGAGAAGAGTCGAGGAGTGATGCTCGTCGTGAGAATGTCTAGGATCTTCGCGTTTTGTCCTACATAATGAACGAACAATCGCAATACCCGCTGAAAAAGGAGCTGGCTCCTTCCCGCTGACGGCAATGCAGTTAACTTATTGTGTCTCGCCCTAACTAATTGTCCCATCCTCCTCCCAGCCTCGTTTGTTCTTAGCGTTGTTAACTCGTCGTTCGCGAATACGAGGGATAACTCAATTTGCAAAACTTTAGCCGGAACTTGAGACGGACTTTTCGGTTCGTTCTACCTCCAAATTCACCTTCGGACTTGCCTCTTCGGACCTGAATGCTTTTTAACGAGCATCATTAGTAACTTTGTGACCGAAAGGAACTCGCAGTCGAAATTAATCCGCGCTCGTCTTTGAATATCTACCTCCTCGGCATTCAATAAATCTACTTCAATGAAGAGAACTTGCAAAGTTTCTCAACAAAGGATGCTTTATTACTCTCTCTCTAGTTAATATTTCTGTTTAACAAGTTTGCACTTAGTTAGCCTAAAGAAGGAATAGTGCTCGCGAAATGGAGCAATCACGAAAGTAACGTCATCACGTTACGTCCAAGTCATCTCGCAATTTTTCTACAAAATCTCTTCTTTAATTCACGTATTTTCGCTCGTTAATATTTCCTTTAAGTTCTTTGGAAATGAAAGGAAAGCATCAACCTACTGTCAAAAATCCACAGATAGGAACGATATAGTTTGGATGCGTATTTTAAGACAAATCGAATTCGCGAAAAGAGCGTCGTCTGTCCAAGATAAACACACGTGTCACTCGACCGCGTTTAGCATATCCAAGTTAACAGCATCGTATTGCTCTCAACGCGCCAATATTTCGTTGGGAAAACAAATACGCGACGGCGAATTCATTTCGCTAATTACTGTCGGCCATTCGTTCCGAATTTATCGCGCCTCCCCTGTGTATTCTTTGTTTAATCGCGGACTTTATGACGGAACGACGTGGAATCTAAATTGGGGCCACTCCGCTCCGGGCTGACAAAAATTAAACGGGTCTTCTAATTAAAGCGGATTCGTCCTCGCACGCGTGAGTCACGCTCTCGCGCTATCTTCGGAGCGAATTTTTCATAATGTCGTTCCCGCAAAAGTCTGACGTGTCGTCATCGTCGGGGAATCATCCCCCGGGAACGAGGGGATCTCGTCGCGATGAGGTGTCAAAAAATGAGGGCACTCGGTGTCTCAATCGCACGAGAATTCTCGTTGATATAACAATTTATTTTTAGATTCTATATAGTACTCTTTCTGCTTTTTCTCAGAGATCAACTTTTTTAATAAATCGATTTAAGAAAATATATTTAGAGAGAACAAAAATTATTTTTTTTTATGAACGCAGAGGTATATTTATATAAATTTTTATATGATAAATTTTATTTTAATTAAAACTATGTATTTTATAGTCAATAGCATATGATTAAATAAAAATATTTAAACTATCGTTAAATAAATAATTAATGTCATTAATAAATATCGTTAAATAAATATTTAAAATAATTAATAAATAATGCATGACATTTTACATAAAGCTAATTTTTTAAGTTTAATTTTAAGTTATATATTTTATGTATTTGCCTCTATTTGACTTTAATCGGGAACAAGAGTATCAGTTGGCACCCATAATCGTCGTTACGTCGTAAAATAGCATCCGGGAATATCCGCCCTCCCAAAAAGACCCCTCCCCTTATAAGGAATGTCTGGTGAATCGGTGGCATGGCTCCCTTGGGCCAAGGGGTGATTTCTCGTGTATAACTAGAACGGAAGAATGCGTTTCGACCGAAAGGAACTTTAAATCACATCGCAAATGTACAGTCAGCACCATTATTTTCGGCTCCTTTCAACCCTTTTTGGCGTGCTTTCGCAAAAGCTAGGGCGATATTTAAGAACCCCCGACATAAAAGAAAAGAAATGAATTATCCGTTTGTAGAGGAAGAGGAAAATTTTCTCTTATAATAAGTTCTCTAAAAATAGAAATGAGAGGTTGGCACCGTTGCATTCTTCGTAAGCCATTGCGTAGGTATTTATCTAATTAAACAAGTAAAGTTTTACACGCGCGCTGAATGCGAAGAATTTATTGTTGCAGAAAAAGACTACTTGATTATGCATGCTTGCACCTATAAATTGTGCAAGTATATTACATTCACAGAAACCGAGAGAAATAAGCAAAAAAAAATTTCTTTGAGTATTTTATCCATTTTCACATGTGACTTTGCTACTTTATTCGAAATTATACGTTTTTTGAGCTTGAAATTTACAAATTTGAAGTAGAATTTTAATCAGTAAAACTCGGCGGACTCGGTGAATTTTGAAATCTTGTTGGCTCTTTGAAATCTCTCGAACTTTGGATGTGCTGCATTTGCAGACTTTGGCTCCTCTAAATTCGTAATTATTTCTACATTAAATGTTTGAAACTTTGATAATTTCACGTGTTTGATGGGTGAAACTTTGGATTTTAAGCTCTTTACAGATCTTTGAAGCTTTAATTTATTGCAACATTGCACTTTTGGAACGTTAGGTCTTTGAATCTTAAGAAATATATTTTTTTTTAATTATTGAATATTGTTGATTTTCGAGACTTTGTCTTTATATTCTTAATCTTTAAAGCTTTGCATATTTGACTTATATCTCCAAATTCAATGGCTACAAGAATACTTTTACGACGGGAGAAGACGCGTTATCGCTGTTCCCCTCGGGTGGAAAGAAAGAAGGGTGCCAGTCGTCGATCCATGCAGAACTCGCGTACATATATCGAGGGGTCGAGCTCTGGCCCGCCGCATTGCAGTGTCAGTGAATTTAACCACTCCCTTCAGCCAGTGGCTTGGCACCTTTATTTCCGGTGACGTGGAGTCCTGTGGGATGTCCGGGGCGGGGGGGATACCAACGGCGCTGCCACCGCCATAATTTCCGTCCGCTTTTAATCCGTCGCACGTGCGTCCCGCAGGAAGAATCGGTCGGCTTCCCGCAGGAGAAAGAAATGAAAATGTGACATGGCCGTCGAATCGAAGTCACTGTTTTTTCGATCGTCTTTCGTACGACACGTTTTCTGGAAACGATTACAAATTGGATATCCATAATTTGATTATATTCGGATTGGTGATAGACACTTTCAAGGATCAAGAGTTTTTCACAGATTCAAAGGTCGTAGTATATTCAGTATTATAAATTCTCGAAGATTTAAGGAATTTTGATGGATATACATTTTTAGGATTTTCTGAAATGAAATATTTTAAAATTTTTCAAAACTTTAACCATTAATTTAAAGGCACAAACATTCAAAAAATTGTCGCTTCTCTTAGATCGAAAGAAAGAAGGGAATACCTCATTCAAAAAAATAAATTTTATGGATGTAGGTAGATTTCTAGATGTCGCAACAGAAATTTACCTTTATTTTTTATATTTGTTAAGACAATGTAATATATAGAATTTATATATTTATTTCATTATAATTATTTCAATAATTTATATATTTATTTCATGGTAAATTTAGGTTCCATTATATTTATTTCATAATTATTTCAAGAATTTATATATTTATTTCTTGATAAATTTAGGTTCTATTGTCAAATATTAATCACTGCATTGGATAAATATGAATTTTCATACTACAACTAAGAACGATTTTTGTTAAAAACTTTCTTTTGTGATTCTTCTGTGTATTATAAATTCAAACTTTATAACAAATGTGATTATTTTTAATATGAATAAGCGCCACAAAGAAAAAAAAGATTGCTCAAGTGCAAAACGTATGCGATATCATAAAATGTTTGTTAATCTATCTGAATTAATTTTTCGCACCTAGAAAATTAATGCTGTAGTTGCAAGACCATTTTTTTAAGTATTGTCATCCATTTGGCAACGTGAGGTTCCGCAATCTTGAAGATTCAAGATTCCACAGTTAGTAGTATTTTAAGTTCCTAGAAGTTTCAAGAATTAGTAAGAATTTAAGGATGTTTTGTACCTATTTTCAAAATATTGAGAATTTAATGAAAATTGTACAGAATGTCCTTACATATGTTTAGAATCTTCAGTACAATTTTTAAATCGATTTACTATAGCGTTCACAAGTTATAAGGATTTTAATTTGCACCGAATTAACATGTGTTCTTATGGGAAACGTATAACCACGTCGATTCAAATGACAAAAACACAAAAAATAATATTTAGAATTTGTTTAAAATTTGCAAAAGTGTAGTTTAGATACAGAGGAAATATTTGGTCAAATAATATTATACAAGTACTAACTGGTTAAAAAGATATTAAATATAATTCAATGAAATTAGCCATATATCTGACACAAGGCGAAATTCTCTGCCAAAAGTTAATCATTTCGATTAACAAAATTCGGAATATTTCAGTAAAAACGCAATAAATATTAAAAAATACATCTCTGCACTGTAGCTAAGATCAAATTGTAATATTCCATGCAATTTCTCATACTCAAAATACACCAAAAGTGGATATATTCGTCAATATTGATTTTCAGCTACTTTTTGCTGGGATTGTACATACAAAGCATCCTTAAAATACATTAGATTTCAATTTCACAAAATAGCAAGATAAGATTTTCTAGTTTCACCGCCGAGTCTCATTTGTATTGAATTGGATATGAGAAACGTTTGGAACGAGAACAGATACCAGGCTAATGGAGTATCGATTCACGTCAGGGCGCGGAAAAGTTAAATTTTCATATCCGCTCGTGCGGACTCGCATTACGATTGCGTGCGACTATGTAATACGCGCGAAATCGTTGATACGCGATCAAGATCCGACGAGAAATCTCGAGTTATACGTCGCGTGTGATACCGCTTAAGAGATTGTACACCAAGTCGTACACGTGTAGCGGACCTTGTACGTGTGTACCCGATAAGATTGACATTTGCATATACGCGATTAGCGTACAAGCCGTAGATCATCCGGCGCTTAAGTTGTTTCCTCTTTATTACGGAAGCGATTCAAATGAAAAATTGCTTCACGCTAACGCACGCAGAAACGAATACGAGGAAATGTGTATGCATAAAATTAAATTTTATCGCGAGACTTTCAGCGGGAATTCAAACGAAAACAAGTAAAATTGAGAGATAAGTAAAATCTCGTACGATTAAACGGTTACGATTTATTGAAGGAAAAATTAATAAATAATTGTAACATTAAATTTGCTACTTTTGCATCATAATTTTATTCTTTTAAATTTGCCCCTTCCCTTTGCTCGTGTCTTTTAATGTTATTAGAAGCTTAATGCTTTTTTTGATATTTTAATCAACGAACGATAGACTGGAAATTGCTTCGAGAATCTGTCATTAAAGTTGGCGACTATCAGGACACCCTGTACGTATCTCATGCATATTAATCGGCGCGACGAGACGCTGATTCGCTTAACAAAGGCGAGTCTCGAGCCGAAGAGAACGACCGTTCGAAAGTTACAAATCAGTCGATACGAATTTTACGACGACGTGCTTGTACGTTAATTATAAGCATCTGTTAATTATACGCACATGACCGGCGTCACGTGCCGCGAATTAATTGTGCTCGAGCATGCACGCAAAGTTGCGCTGTCGTTTACACGCTTGTAAGAGCGTATCAAGTTAAATGTCGCAAATTTTCGCGGGTCTCGCTCTCGGGTCGTTGCACGTAATAATTAACGCGCTTATTAATATCATCTATTACGGATACTCGGCCAGGCACCCTTCTAGACCTCTGTTAAATTAAAGAAAAGGGAGAAACAGACGAAAAAGGAAAAGTTTCCCACAGGCAGCAACATTTGCGAAAACAAATTTATGTTATGCACATAGTATAAATATTGACAAATTTAAAACAGAAGATGTTCAAAATAAAATTAATGAATAAATAACATGTAATATCACTCTGGATTTTTTACGTATTAATTTCAATCTTTTTCCGGAAGAATTAATCAAAGATTTATATATATTATAATATGTATTAATTTAAATTTTATATATATTTATTCAATTAAATCCAAAGGATCCGAATTTGAATCCTTTTCGGATATTATTAGATTAAAAAGGGAAGAAGAGAGGGGCGAATATTTTCTGCAGGTGCTAGAAAAAATCGCGAAGATAAAAATTAAATGATGTAAAAATGAAATTATAATTAAAAATATAATTAAATTATAAAAATATAATTCAATTATAATCAAAAATTAAATTACCATACTACGATGTATCTTTAAAAAAAAAAAGAAAATACAAAAACAGCATAATTAATTCGCGCCTTAAATGTTTATATATTAAAGTTTAATCGAAATTTCCCAAATACGTGTAATGTATACAACGTTATAATGTTATTTCAGGAATATTCTCAGACAGTTACATTTCGTGATATGGAAGAATAACTGTTTCGTGCAAGTGCTCTGAAATTCCGCCCGAGTATACGAGAATGTTATCCGTACATGCATTAGGGTAATTTCCATTTCGTTCGGAGGGGGAAGAGAAATGCTAGCGACTATCCCCTGCAACGGGGCACGATGATTAATGGCCGATATGTTACGTGGAAACTTTCCTTAATATTCCGTGCATTCCCGATGTTTCGATTTACGCACCGAGAACGGTAGCGCTGCTCATTTCTATGCCCTTAACAGTCATCTCCAAATTACTTCTCCATATAGGCAAGTATTTCGAGATATCGGATGTATATTCAATAAATTTTCTTCATTAAGCTTCTCTTAATTATTTAAGACAGATTATATCTTAAATAACAATTCGAGATATACAGGGTGTCAGGCCAATCTCTCGCCAAAAAAAAGCTTACCTCGAGAGCTTTTCAAAACACTATAATAAAGTATTTTTTCATCGAGTACTTTTCGAGTTAAAGAGAAAAAATATATAATTTGCAATTAACAATTACACACTTTTTTTTTCGAAACAATTATATGTTTTCCTTACACCAATTGATTCCTCTCATTATTTTGTACATAAAAGTATTAAGATAAGATAATCGAAAAATGAATATTTTACTAGATATTTTATGGTTTATGTAAAAATTAAGAAATTACTTCAAGCCTCATAACTCGAAAAGTATTCGATGAAAAAATACTTTATTATAGTGTTTTGAAAAGCTCTCGAGGTAAGCTACAAGAGCTTTTTATTGGCGAGAGATTACCCTGACACCCTGTATATACTTTTCATATTCCCTCTAATGTTCCCTCACTAATTAATTTCAGTTTTTTCTTGTATTTTGTAATTTTCGTATTTCAAGTAGCGTTGCTATAAATCAAACGAGCCCGTCAGATTGATGTGGTAACCCACTTTGAGATTTTGCGCTAACTCGACGAGTTTTCGGCGCCGAAAGTAGGAAAATATTCCACGAGCGGGAGCGGGGTCGGGCGATAAGCTTCACTTTAATCAAGCCAGAAGTTACCCCGATATCATCGTTATTACACGCCGCCTCGACCACGATAAATTACAGGGGTTGGTGCGGTGCACCCACTTGAACCTCCGCCTCCTCCTCCCCCCCCTTCCTAGCCGCGGGACGCGCCTGTTTGCGACCAACGCTAACTCTAACGAGACTAACGAGCTCTTGTCTCTGACCATTCATCGATACGGCGATCCGCCCGTGCGTCCGGACTAAAGGAACCCTCGTTAACCCTGAAAACCCTCCACTCTGACTCGACGTCTTCGCTGGAGCGCGCCAACGTGTCGTATATTAGTTTAATCCTTTCCCATCGCCCGAGCAATTTCGCCTTTCAGAAAATGTATTTATGTAGATACATAGTTTTGACAATATTGATGGTGGGGAAAGATCAATGATAGTGCATAAAACTGGAACAAATATGTATGTGAATAGTTGCGTAATTTATATTAAATAAAATTTGAAGATTAATTAAATTAATTAAATTAATTATTAATATTATGCATTTTCAGATTTTTTTATAATGTCGCATGCATAGCGTTAAAAGAAGTGGAAAGTTTTTTATTGATTACTTTTACGCTTTGATGAGTGAAATAAATGAAAAGAAATTATTATATTGATATAAGATAAAACTTATAAAGAAATATATATAATTGCATATTAAAAAGATCACTTTCTGGTATCGCTTTCTATGTCTTCGCGATCTAGTCTTTGTGACAATCCGACTGTTCTCATCTCTATGTGTATGTTATCGTGTTTTATAATCGTAGGACTATCGATCTTGGCGAAGTACTATAGTTGGCAAATATTATGCTTATGAAAGATAAGCATAATAATTTTCAGAAAATCGAAGACGTAATTAAGTTTCGATCGAACATCCGATGTCGAAGAAGAGGCAGAAAATTCAGTTCGTAATTGTCGAACCATGCAAACTTCATGAATACACGCAAGTGGTTTTGGAGTAACGATCTTTCTTGATTCTCTTCCTTAAATTCCGCCGAAATATTATGGAAATGAGATCCCGGAAATCCCTGGAAATAAAATCCTCGATGATGACGACGAAGTTAACTGTATTATATAACTCGCATATTAGCATACGCAATCGAATCATTACGAATGGCAAGGAAGAGACGTATTAACGAGCGTCGCGATGCCAGATGCGATTAAGAGATCCGACGAGCTGACTCGCAGCGGTTTGTAGCGAATGGGGAGAAAGCGATGTGGAGTATCCACGTCGCTCGATAGCTGCCTCTTGTTAAGCTTCTTGGATAAAATCATTCTTAATCAAGGAACGCTTCTTAAGCAAAGATCTATAAATCTAATAAATCTGAAATTTCTCCGAGAAATCCGAGATATTAATGTGATCTCTTCTTGTTCAATTGTTTATTCTGATTGAATGATTAAATTATAGTTGTGATTTATGGATTATGGAATCGAAGAAATTTATCTTTCTAATTAGAATCTGTTTATTTATTTTATTATTTATATTCTGCTAACAAATTCATAACGTGAATGTTTGTGTAAGTTTTCCTTAGAATCTAGAGAAAATATTTGCTTCAAAGAATGTTTATTCTTCCAAATAGAGTTACGCAAGACTCAAGACGCAATAATATTTGTAAAAATATCGTATTGATATTTATTTTATTTATTATTTATTTTATTTTATTTTATTATATTTATTTATTTATTTTATAATTTTCGACAACTTAAATTTTATCTTGATTTTGATTGAGTTTTTGTAGCAAAAATCTCATCTTGTATTGTCTTGTCTTTATTTTATTAATAATTCCAATCTAATACTCTCTCTCTCTCTGAATGATTGTTTAAAATTATATATATATAATATAATTATAATATAATATAATATCAATAATATAATATAATATAATATAATAAAAAATATAATATAAAATAATATAATATCAATAATCTTGACAATTTTAGTTTTAATATTGTCTTGATAATTAATTAAAAATCTTTCCTTAAATTTCCTTCCTCGAATTTCGAGACAAGACAACATCAAGATCTTGATGTCTCGTGCAATCCTACTTCTCTTCTTGCCGGACTTTAATCGCGATTTTCCACAAATGAACTCAATTCTCCCTTTTGCTATGAATCATCTATCTCTCCAGTCACGAATCGTCGAACCGTCGGTTATTTCCCCGCGCGAGAAATTCGCCACATTGGATTCGTGGACGTCTTTCGATTCGTAGTCTTCCGGTTTCCGCTCACGTAGAGTCGCCCATATCAGGAAGGGAAAGAAGGGGACGCAGGGCGGATTCAATCGCGTAGACGCACGCGATGACGTCGGCGCAACCGACGAGATATTTATTTCGCGAAAAGCTCTCTCCGCGGCCTGAAGATTGATAAGCGGACTTATAGATCGAGAAACCTGGCTCCGCGAGTAAATATATCGTACATCGCGACAGAGCTTGAACAAAGTCTGCGACATTCGCATATGGCATGCGATATAAAAGGAATATACGTGAGATGAATTTTCATAGCGAAAGAGATCACATCTGTTCCGTGGATGATGAGCATGAATAAAAAATGTGTAATAAAGTCGATTCTAGAAAAAAATACAAGATGAAATAATTTTTATTAAGAGTAAAAGAGTTGATGAGAGATATACAGGGTGTATCTGAAATGATGCACTAAACTTTAGGAGCGTATTCTAGAGGTCAAAATAAGACTTTTCTTTCCTATGAACATGGGTCCGCAAATGAACCCCCCTCCGAGCTAGAGGCCCCTAAAGTTTGGGGAAAAAATTGAAAATTGGCTGTATTTCAGAAAAAAATTATTTGACCTTGGTTTTGACGTTACCTATCACCCTCTCTTGAGAGATAAATAAATTTGCATTGCGGGTGTTTGGTCAATTTCACACATTTTCGAGTTTTAGCTCGGAGGGGGATTCATTTGCGGACCCATGTTTATAAGAAAAAAAGTCTTATTTTGACCTCTAGAATACGCTCCTAAAGTTTAGTGCATCATTTCAGATACACTCTGTATAGAATGAAGGAGATAAGAAAAATTTTTTTCCACAAGTGATTTTAGCGCAGATATAGGATATTAGAGCGTGATAAGAAACTGGAATATATATTAATTTTACTATACTACTGTAAATAGATTATAGAAATAGTACAATAGATAAAAGAATGATAAAGCAAACGAAAGAGGGTAGAAAGGACGGGGATAAGAAGGGATTAATTTGACGCAACGTAAAATATACTAAAATATTAATATTTATACAAGCACGAGAGATTATATAAAAGCAAGCAAGCGGAAGAAACATGATTTATAAAATATATAACTCGTTTTATAAGACGAAAGACGAGAGCAAAGGTTGGGGCAGTGCGTAACTGTACCTATTTAATGTCTCGCAAAATCTGTCACACAGTTTAATTAACGCTACTAATACTGTATATATATAATGATTAAATATAATATATATCAATATAATATATATCAATATAATATATATAATATATATATAGACATAAGATTCAAAAAGCTCGCGAACCAAAGATGCATTTAATATTTTTTTACCACGCCCTATCTTCTCCGAGAACTTTCGAGGCGACGATGAAAAGCCCTGATTAAAACTCAGCCGGCGCACGTAATACGTTTTCAACAGTGCCTCTTGAAAGTTGACGACATCGTCGATCCGCTTATTTCCATAAGGAGATCACTTTGCCTTCGAGTTTCCAAAATCGTGCCTGAAACTATGGCCTTAGACTGCGTTTATGTAAATTTGCGCATCTCCTTGAGACGTCGAAGCTATAACCAAAAGCAGGCGACTCGCTTAGTGTAATTGATTATAAATATAGAGGACAGTAAGAAGGTTTTTAAAACCAGAGAAATAAATCTTCTCATTTTTGTACCTATATATGTAGATTAATTTTATTTCTAAAACTTAAATTTTAAAACAAGAAAAATTTTTTCATTAGAATTATTAAATTACATTTAGTATTTTTTTCGATTTTTCGATTTTATAAGTATTCCATGCATGATGTAAAATTCTAACATTTTTGTCAAAATTGTAACTGCCAAAAATGTTATACACTTATTTCTAATGATGATGAATTAAATCATTACAGCTCCCTCGAACACATGCATTAATTATCCAGTTTAATTACTCTGAACTCGGTGGTCGGCTTCTCTAATTAAATTCAACTCGTCGATTATCGTACAAGTCAATTTCGCTTACATAGATAGGAATTTCTAGACCTAAAAATAAATTTCTAGATTTCACTCAGTGTTACATTAAAAATTTTCAGCCAAAAAATTCGTTCAGTAAATTTATTGTAAAATCTTGAAAAAACGTACGCCTTGAATTTCGTATATTCTGCATATAAAATAGCATATAAAATAGCGATTATAAGTTGACATTGAAAAGTGATTGATTGGAAAATTTTCCTTCCATTGACGGTCGCATAAATCTACGTTTCGCGATACAGGAGTTTATATTCGCGAACATGGTGTATCCTGTATTATAGATTTAGTGTCTTGGTGGGATAATGGCTTGTCACATTGTTTGTTCGTGTTAGGGGCAGGAAAAATGGCATAAAAGCGACGTAAAGCTATTTGTTAGTATGTTAATGCGAAGAGCTACGTGACTGCTGCTCCTACGAGAATATTATTGATGATTCAAAGGAGCGAGAGCGAAGGTAACCTGTGTAAATAGCCAATAGGTGTAACATGAAGCTGTAATAATAGTCTCGCGATACGCGATGAGAGAACCGGTGCATCGTCCGTCTGTAATGATTAATAAATTAAATCGGTGCAATCATGTAACGTTTTACGCAATGATATGATCGACGTTTCCATTGGAATTAGATTCGTAAATAGTTTGAAATAATTTAAATTATCAAATCATCAATTCTTCCTCTCTCTTTTACAGATAAAAATTTTCATTCCAAACAGATTTTTATAAATCTGTTTTCTTTATATAGTGTATTTTTGAATTTCTTTTTTATTTTGATTATGATTCGAAGCGAAATTGAACGATCGTTTTTGTTGCAGAAATGCAGTTTTATCGTGAAATGGAGCGCTCGAATAGAGCGCGCAAATAACGCGATCACAGTTGATTCTGCGGGCAACAGTCGTGAGAAGAGGTCCTCTATCCACTTGGGCATTTTCAACGAGACGCCGACACTCCGTTAGCCGACACTCGTGTGCATCATGTTCGGGACGAAATTGCGCACGTGGATGGAGGCACACATCGTGCGATCGAAGAAGAAGAAAGATCGGAAGAAGGGCGACAAGGGATTCGACTCGAATTGCAACTCCCCCAGGAGCCACAGCGCCAACAGATCGCCCGCTTTGCACCAGGTGAATAGATTCAATTAAATTACTTATTGTTAGTCATTTATAAAATAATTTTAAAATATCTATAAATTTCTGATGTTTTTTATAATTATCGTGAATTATTTTATAAGTTTATTCAAACTACTAAGCGTGATCTTGTATGAAATCTATTATTGTTTTTGTTTTAAATATATCTTATAGTATGATAATTTATATCTAACAGATTAAAATTAAAAAATTTTTTTTTATATTAGAAAACACATTTTTTCTTGAAAGGTTTTTATAAATTCGCAATTTATAACATTATTTTATATATATCTTGTAGTATGATAATTTATATCTAACATAGATTAAAATTTTTTTGTATCAGAAAGCACATTTTTTCTTGAAAGGTTTTTGTAAATTCGCAATTTATAACATTCGATGTAAATCAAGAAAGTTAATAATTTTCCGGAATATGAAATTTTCAGAGATTTAGAATTTTTACATCATTGTTCATCATTTTTGTAAATTTATACGCGATGCCAACGATCGACATTTTACGTCAATCTTGTAAATACTAATTGCTCCAATCGCGATCGTTGCAAGGCTCCAAAGCATATTTGAAAGGCGTACGTTCGCTGGATTCACCGTCATTATCGGCAAACTAGTTCGCGAAGTGCTTCCCCTATTTTCCTACTGCTTGCCAACGTTTGCTCGTTACGCTCGTCCGCGTTTCTCCGCTAACAGACCCTTACGTCGGCATTTTCTATGGTAGGGACGGCCAAGGCACGTCGACGCTTATCGTTAAGGCGGGTAGAAAAAGAGTTTAGTATTCTTTACCCGACACACCCTGGCAGGCAGAATCGCCTTCGTTCTCGCGCCATCCGTTGCAGTATCTTTGAGCTTTATGCAGTCTGCGGATGGCTGCCTTATCGAAACTGCACATTACGGAGGAAGCGTTGAAAATTTATGAATTCGCGTTATACATCAATTCTTCTTTTACTGTGCATCGTATTTTCCAAATTATTATCATACGCGAAATTTCTCTACAAGTTATTGACATATTTGGTAATTTTAAATTTGTGAACTATAAATATATTTGATATAAAGAATAATAACTTTGAAGAATTTAAGATTAAAAGACAAAAGATATTTTTTAAATCTCTTTTTTTATAAAAGAATTTTTTTTTTGTTATTCCAAGGATTCTAGGTACATAGATTTGTATTTATTGGATTCAGAAACTTTTTAATATTTTTATAAATTTTTTAATTTAAATAATTAGTGTTTTATGGCAGGTCTCGATATTTATTACAATGAGCTAGTATAAAATATGCGATCAATGTTATTAAAAAATATAGAAAAATAATTTTAGAAAAGTGATCAACATTTTTCATGTATTTATTAGGCACTTATATATACGAGTTAAAAGATTTTTTTACTGGAGAAAAATATTCAATAAATCAATAAAAAATTAGAATCTCGATTATGCATTCGAATAAACAAATCTTAATCTTTTCCTCGCAGGTACATCCGATAGATTCGCCGACGAAGAACGTGGACGGTATCCGGTTGCACGGGGGCGGCTACGGGGCGACCGTGACCAGCTCGTCCGGCACTTCCGGCGGTACCGCCGGAAGCGTGAGCCTCTCCTCGCCGGAGAGCGCGTACTCCACCGGCTACTCGACCGACGGCACCTCGCCCGGCACTAGTTTCCCGCCCGAATATTACATCAACATCAGGACTGGCACCCACTATTTTCAGAGCAACGGTAACGGCGGTGCGAACACAAGTACCATCACCATCCCTCCTACCAATAACAATAACAACAGTAGCAAAGTCAGGACGAAGAGGCCGCCGAGCGACGCCGGGAATCTACCACCGGGCACGTCAGGAAATGGAAGAGTCGAAGACAGGGAGCAGTCATCCGCGAACACGAATATAACCAAGGATAACGCTCAGCCGGAAGTACGAACGAGTATGCCACATAAAGTAAGTACATTGCCTAATAAGTTACAGAATTACGTTACACAAACCTGAGTTGATGTAACAGAGATATAACCGAATGATAATGATAGTTGGCAACTAGAAATATTAATTCATAAATAAATACTAATATGTAAATTTAGTGTTGTAACTCTTTTACTTTTATATATTTTATATATTAAATTTAGAAAAAAATAATTATATATATCTGGTACAATTATAATCATTTTTCTCATTCGAAGGAGAATAATTTTTTGCTTTTTTAGTTATAATTATGGTTTACTCAATAATTTTCTCTGTTCTTGTAGATTATGAAATTTTTAAAAAATATTTTTAATTATTTGCTTCGTTTACGCATCGAAGATGCTTAGTATCTCTTAACAAATCTTGTCTCAAATATATCAGTTTTAAGGAAGAGATTAAAATATTCTTGAGAACTCTTTTCTTTTACTTATATATTTTTTAGAAAAAATTAATTATATATATCTGGTACCATTACAATCATTTTCCTCATTCGAAGGAGAATAATTTTTTGCTTTTTTAATTATAATTACGGTTTACTCAATAATTTTCTCTGTTTTTGTAGATTATGAAATTTTTAAAAAATAATTTTAATTATTTGCTTCGTTTACGCATCGAAAATGCTTAGTATCTCTTAACAAATCTTGTCTCAAAAATATCGATTTTAAGAAAGAGATTAAAATATTCTCGAGAATTAAAAAAATTAGAAAAAATTGTCTTATTATAATATAATTTTCCTTGGCAAAATTTCAACTCAAGTCTTGATTATGGAACGCTAGAGAAGCGTGCATTATCGCGAAGTTTCGAGATGCCTCGAATATAACGTATTCATACGAGATGTGGCTTCTTCGTCAAACACTACGCGTTCCTTTCAAATAGTTTATAGGCTGAAAGTAAATGCGCTTCTCGAGTTCGTCGCGTGAGATTGCCATCGTTTCGCTTAAACATACCCCCCATACCCCCCGGTTCCTGAGGGTGCGTTTGTTCACTGACAGTCTTTAAAGCCGCGAGTTCAACGACATCCGGCCTCTTCCGTCAAGCAGGAAGTATACATTTTGGAGTAGCGTTTATCGTCGTGGTACATACTGCAAGAGAGAGAGAGAGAGATAGACGAGGTAACAAGGCTTACGAATTCCTTTCGGTGAATTTAACGCGAAGCGCGAGTTTGTCTGAGGAACAACAGAACGGAAGCTCAATGGCGCCTTCATGGAGTACACACTACAATTTGTCAAGAAAAGATATTTATTAGCCGCATTGTCCTTCCTCCGGAAGAATGCGGTCGCCAACAGGAATGAGAAATTCTGGAAACGTGCTTCATTTCACACTTTCTTCTCAAGATTCGCTCTCCCGACGAGTCACATGACTCGAAAAGGCGATGCATTATCGTCAAGAACGTGCGCCAGAATATCGGGAGTTAATGGTCGGCGGGAGTGAAAAATGAATCCTTCCTCCTCCCCAAGCTGTGATCGATTGCGTGTTGCACACCGTGTCGTCAACCCTCGTTTCGGTACAATGGAGAGAGAAACGATCGAGTTTGCGATTTAGATTGACGGTAAAGGCGAGAATACGCGAACGGAATGACAAATATAAAGGCGCGACTCCAAACAGAAGTTTGCATGAATGAATGATTTTCAAGTAAAGCGAACATTTTTTCACATAACGAGAGAATGGATTCTTCAAATAGATTAATTATATAGATTAATAATAATTAGTATAACATATTTTATAGAGGAAATTTTGCTCCTTTTGATATTTCTCTTAATTCTAAAAAAATACAATCTAATTGTAAGTTAACGATAATTCAGGTGATTTTTCTCATGTCAGCAATAGATTCCCGCAATGTTCCTTTTAAAATCAATCACTACTTTCACTTTGTTGCCTGTAACAAATTCCATAAAACATGCACTATATCATTAAACAGAAATGACAATTAATCAAATTATTCTTCACTAACATAAGTTAATCTTAAGCATAATTTTCTAAAAAAACCTATCTTTATTTCTCTCTTTCTCTTTATATATCATAACGTAATTATCATGGATAAAAAATTTGATCAACCACGATCATAATTGAAATCGATCATAAAGCTTTTAATAAAATGCAAGATCTTTTGCCTATCATTCTTTCTACTTTTAATTTTTATTTGAATTAGCAGAACACGGAAACGAATCATAATCAGAAGCAGCAACAGCAGACGCAGCAACCGAGGCAACAGGAACATTCGCATCGCAGAACGGAGTCGTATTCGGCCGATTCATCGAGAAACAACCTGCCCGTACCGTCGTCAATACCGCCGCCCTTGGTCTCGCCACCGGTGCAATCGCCCCGCGAACGTTCCCGCATCCGGACGAACCCGTGGTTGTCGGCAAACTCGTCTGGTTCCAGCACGAATGGCCTGAAGTCGCGACACGCCCGGGACGAGAGCAGCAGCAGCAGCTCCGGCCTGAAGCTCACGGAGTCATCTGGTAGCGCCAGCGATGTCAACCTGAACAATAGCAGAGAGTCTCAGGGCAGGAGGGAGCATCGTCAGGAGAGCCTCAGCGCGGGTCGAAGCCCGTAAGCGTCATATTTTTTTATATACAAAATGGCATACAGTTAACGTGACTACATTTCTGAAAAAAAAAAATGTAAAATGTAGGTTGTTAGATATCAATTAAATTAGGAACCAATTAAATTAGGAAATAATTATTATGACAATTAACTAGATATTCGAATGAGATGATTTGATTCATAGAAATAGAAGCGTAAATATTAAATGATTAAATGAAAAAGATATAAAACACATGAAGAAAATAAAAATTTCTGTAGCTGGATTATTGATCTCGGAATCAATCTGATTTTTCACAGAAGAAACTTTTAATTGCACAAGTTGCCGGCTAGCGAAAAGCGTTCGTAGGTCGTCTTTCTTTCTCCAAATCCATTGGCTTCTCTAGTCTTCCATTTCAATCGAAACAGAGGCGATGTAGTTGAAGGAAAAGTTAACGATTAGAAAAGTTTGCAAGATAAGAAAAAAGCCATGAAACCACTTTATTCGTCGATTCGCAATCGTGATCCAGTGCGCAATCGCAAGAATAGAGAGGTTTGCACTGATACTGATTTTCTTTCTCTTTCTTTCTCTCAAACACATACGCCAAATTTAATGTTTAACTTGCAATCAACCTCGACGCGAATTACACGCATCATATCATTGATCGATAATTCCTCTTTGGCAATACGATTTTCATTAGCAAATTGCGCGTGTACTTTATTATAATTGTATATTTATAACTTGCATATTCGCTTAAAAGCGCATTACACGTATCATTATACATTCTGTATGGAAATAAATATCGCGCGATTACATAAATTATCAACGCATAGGTATCATCACATTGATTATGATCTGTTCATTCAGAGTATATAATATACCGAACATATTTAATAAATAAAATTATTTCATGTGTACAAATACAAGATAAAATTTTAAGTTATAAAAATGGCAAAGAGAGTTTCAAACTTTGCTCTTTTATAGATGACTTTTATATTCTTTAGATTTATAAATAAGATTTATAAATAAGATTAAGCATTTTAAGATTTAAAAAATTAAACTATATAATTATTTTAACTATATAATTTAACTATAAATTATAACATTTAACTAAATCAAAAATAAAGTTATAGATTAATATTTAATTAAATCAAAAATAAAAACGAATAAAAATAAGAATCGAAATGAAATCAATCCATTTTTTATATAACTAGGTTTTACCTTCTTTTTAGAATTTAATTATGTATTCGAATTTAATCTTTACATAAATTTATACATTCAAGAAATAGTTTACAATTCGAATAAGAGAGTTTATGTATCTCCCGCAGGATCAATCAAAATTGGAGGATTACATCGGGTATGGACCTTCGACCCAAGATTCCTCTATCTTTACAACGACGAGCCAGCAGCAGCAGCTCCTCAGCATCCTCGGTGACGCGTAGCGCGCGCTCATCCGAAGACGACATCACGCTGAACGAGATGATGGGCAAATTCGACGAGAGCTACGTATACGAGAAGGAAACGGACATTCTGTCGGACAGCGATCCGACCGATTGCGAAGATTACATCGACTCACTGTCGGACATCGATACCGGCCAGGATGGCGGCGACGAGAACGATCCGTTCGAGAACGACGAGCTCGATTACATCGACAACGGCTCTTTCCTCGATTTGGACAATCTAGAATACGGTGGTGCCGGTCATTTTCCCAATACCGGCCACTGTACCTACTTCGCTTTCACGAGCGAATTGAACAGGCGCGGCACCAGGCTTCGCGAATCTATTCTCAAGCGCAGGAACAAAGACGAGGTCGGCTCTCAGAGGTGAGGTCTTTGAAAGTTTTCTCCCAAGTTAGCAAAATCTATTTCTTTTTTTATCGTTTTCCATCTGCCGGATGATACTTAAATTACATCATCTATCTCTGTTATATTGCCAGAAACGCAAATACGAGAGCCAGCGCGAAGAGACAGAGCGCGCGGCACAAGAAGACGGACGACAAGCAGAGCGAGAAACGTAAGAAAAGGATATCGCAGCGTCGTAAGCCTGCTCTGGACCGATGCGATGACGAGACAGCGAATCTGAATCGCGTGCTAGTAGAGAGAATGCTACTGAAGAACTCGGGATTCAATCAGGGCAGCAGAAGCGTGGGCGGTACACCGATGTGTCTGCGACGCAGGAAGCATGACGTCAACAAGAATCTCTCGCCGATGAGACTGAACGACAATTCGTCGGTCGTTCGACCTTCCGTGATGGAGAATGAGATCGTGAAGAGGCGATCGAATTCGGTAAGATTCAAATTCAATTCATGTCACATATGTATTCTCATTTTTTAAGAAATCTTAATTTATTAGGTTTTCCTTTTTTTCTTATAATTTTCTTATAGTTTTTTTTCCTTTTTTTATTTCAAACTTCTGGAATAATGTCTTATTTAAGGTCTTACATTACATTATCTTGTTTTTCTTCAAGGTGAGCTACGTAAATGGCAATATAGTACGGCGTCATGTAGCCGGCAATACATACATGACTACATTCGCATCGGAGATCGCACTGATCGAGGCGGATAAAGAGGCCGATCGCAAATATCGTGAACTCATCTTAGAGGCGGAAAACATTCTTGTGAGCATGCAGAAACATCAGAACCCATCATTGTGCATACCGTCGCCGTCGCGCAAATTGCACAATGGTCTTGCAAACAAGCGCGTCGAGCTTATCAAGAATACGGAGCTGAACATTGAGTTGGCGCTATCCAAGAGCCGCAATTCTCAGCCAGAACTGCAAAGCGGTAGCATTCGGGATCTGGAGCACACCAGTCCAAAGCGGCAATTCACTCAACCGTGCTCACCGATCCACCGATTCATGGAGAGAAACTCACCGGCTGGAACTTTCATACCGAAAGAGCCTTCTTCACCCGTCTTCCGGCAACATGAATTGTCCAAGTGTCCAGATTCGCCGGTAATGCTGCGTAGGACGACGCCTCAGAGTTCGCCCAGTAGAAGTCTGATGCATCATCAGATACATCGGGCGCGTAATGGCAGTGATTCAGAACCCAGGGAATGCAATAGATCGCCTCGGATTGCTTTGAAGTGCAACGGTGGACCAAGGCTGGAAGCGATGGACACGAACTCCCATGGGGATAAAACGCACGCGAATTCGATGAGTTCCTCTCTCGTCGGAGATAGAAAGGAGTTTTGCACTGCGAGAGAATCGACGAAGGAGGAGGGCGTAACATCCAGCTCATCGGATTCCGAGGAGAAGTGTGATGTGAGACGAAGGGCTCCATTAATGACATTTAGGTCATTAGTAACTATTTTATAAAATGTTGGACAATTTCCAGATTGTAATTTAATGGAAAATTAAAAATATTTTCTTTAAATTAAAAGCTACTTATTAGTTTTGGGAGAAATTTATTTGAAAAGCTCGCTTTCTTTTTTATTTTATGGTATTATCAATATATGTTTTATTTTAAAAAATGGAATACTGAAGTATATTGTATATTGAATATTGTATATTTTTTCTTGAATATACATAATCATCCGTTATTTATAATAGAAAAATGCTTTGCAGGTCAATCGATATGGGCCCCATTAAGGAAGGTTCTTCCTATTGTCCACAAAGCGAACCGGTGAAAAGAAAGGTGTACGCCGGAAGCGCAACATATGGCAGAATACAAAAGACATTGGGCGAGCATATTATGCTGAGAAACTCTGACGGCGATACAGCGACCGATGATACTGGTATAAATGTTTCTCTTATATCTATTTTTTTCATAACATTCTGGAAAAAACACTTCCTTCTCTTTTTATGATATTAATTGTATTATTCGGTGATAGATATATCAGATATTTTAACGTGTAATTCTAAATCGCGTTGAATTTGATTTGCAACAAAGCAGTAATAATAGGAACATTCCATTACCTCAAAAATCAGACGAAATACTTCCATTTTTATTTTCTGCCATTTTATTTAAAAAAATAAGATTGGAGGGGATTGAGATCTGTGATTTATTCTAGTATTTTTCTACTTCAATTTTTAAAACTATTTTGATTGTCTCATTTTAAGTTAAAAAGAGTATATAAATTTAATTGACCTAACTGTCAGTTATTTTCTTCTGTGAATATTATTATAAAATGATTTTGTACACGCGTAGATGATTCGAGAAGATCTCTGAAGGAGAAGATGGCTCAATTGCGACAAGAACGACTAGCGGCCGAAGCAAACGCAAATAACGTCCAGGATTCACAATTTTTCCAGCATCAGCTATCTCAGCTACGACGGCAGATGCTGATGCAGACGATAGAGGGTCTGAAACGCAGTCTCGAGGATCAATCAGCCACCCTGAAGCAAACTTGTCTAGAACCGACGAGCCTGTTGACCGACGAGCTACCTTGAAACTAATCGATCGGCTCGTTTCCGGTCATGCCGTGCGAATTAGGAATTTAGGACATTTCGCTCTACTCCTCGTTCGAGGGAAAGAAGGAAAGACACCGAACAGGATCGAAGTTATGAGTCCTGTCTTTGGCGAATCCCCGATTGGTCGAGCTGCCGCGCGCGCTGCGAGAAGTATTGATCAAGTGCAGCATTTTCTCCTCATGCGCGCTGAATACCGAATTATTATAATAGCGCGATCTTCCTCGGGGTCGACGATACCGTGGTCGGCTGAGTGCGGGTGCGCACATTAAATCTCTATTTTTCTGTCCGTCTATATGATGTGTATGTATGTGTATGAGAGAGAGAGAGAGAGAGGGAGAGAGAAAGTCAAAATTGAGAGAATGTCATGTATCCTCGTTGGGCATTGTTCCACTCTTTTCTTTGTTTCACACAATAACTAACGTTTCTCATGAACTTTCCTTTCATCTTTTAATTTGCAACTTCACGCAAATAGGCCGACTTTCGGTTGTTGCTTTAGATTAGCTTTCGCTAGCTCGACTCTCATCGTTCGATCTATCGTCGTAGTGTGCTCTCTCCGAAATTTTCTAAAATGAAAATAAAATTCTCATGGATCGTCGAAATTCATCCTGAAACGCTAATGTGGAATTATTGATAATTAATATATTATAAAATAATTATATAATAGCAATTAATATTATTATTGTTAATATATTATAATTGACATTTTTTCAAATAAATATATATGCAAAATGTAATATTATATCAACATATTATTACGAAATTTAGAAACTACAAGAGAAAAAATTAATAGCACATTCAAAATTGCACTAGGTCCTGACAGTCCCCATTAGCGTTCTAGGATTGAACTTAATACTACTCAACATCTAACGGGCCTATTCACGGGTGTCTGTCTCTGATATGCTTTAGAAGAATAAAGAAAGGTAGATAAAAAATCATAAAAAAATGTCAAAAATAAGTCATGCAAACGAATAATATACCAGTATCAAAAAAAAGCGCATAGATATTTAGCGTATATCCATCTAACCGATTTAGAGAGTCATGGATTTAGCTGAAATACTAGTAGCGGATAGGTACAATTTAAAACTTATATTAGCCATTTAGACATTAGGAAAATATTAAACGCGATTCGTGCCCAATGAATATGGCCCAACCCTGATCGAAGCGTAATTGAGGAAGGGTAGAGCTGATTGACATAACGATATTGACTTGTTTGGTTGATTGTTTGAGCCTCATCGAGATAAGTAAAAATCTCATATATGTATAAGCTTGTTAAAATGTATTTAATTATATCTATGATAGATATAACTAATTTTTATCACTATTTCATAAAAATAGAAAAAATGGAAGCTCAAATGATTAATTAAATTAAATTAAATAAGCTTAGAAATCGATGAGCATACGAATCAGTAAAAAAAAATTATAATAGAACTTAAAATTTAACAGATCAAAATGTCAATCAAGGCTTCCTTTTCACGACGCTCTCGTTTCTTTCAACTTAATCTATCGCAGATACATATGACGCATGCATCCTTTCCATTTTGAATTTAATTGAACATAATTATGCAAGAAGCAAACTTAAGTGGGGTTTTCCATCGTATATATTATATCAGTGATACGTATATATAGTAAAAAACTATGTTTTCTTCCTTCATAATTGTGTCAAACCGATCCTCCCTTCATGATTGTTCAAGTCAATTTTTCAAACGTCAAATTCTTATAAATGTCATTTATTTTTTACACAAGAGAACGAAGATAATCGTTTCTCATTGCAAAAGAGACATCATAATTATCTTACACATATTACTCATAATGTTCCTATTTCTATGCGATATTTGTATCCCCAAAAGCGAGATTTTCTCCAGTGAATGATCACGCATTTATCTCTAAATAGAATAATAAGCATCCCTCATTAGTATACCAAAGACGATAGCTTAGCTAGATAGTAGATTAGAATTGTTTAACCGATCAAAAAGCACGCAGCGATGCACATTCGTAATATTAGAAGATCACAGTTAAAGCGTTTTTAGGATCTGGATTTGCTAGAATAATTATTCGAGTTACGTCAAGCGAATTACAAATCTTCCATATGAACCAGAGTCAAATATTTCAGCATTCCAATATTCACAACAAATTTATGTTATTATGTATTATGTATCTATATATTGTTTTTTTCTTCTAAAAATTATATTTTTGGATTCAAACAATTGAGTTTTAGTTTTAAACAAAGAATATATTTATTTTTAATGCAATGTTTTAAAAGTTTATTTTATTTATTTGTTGAATTGTGATTCGTAATTTTAGACTCTGGTTATATCGTCGATATTTTCGGTCATAGTGATATTTTTGTGAGAATAGACTGATAGTGTTATCGATTGTTAGATTAAAAATTTTTAGTGGTTACTTATACATGTGATTTATATGTTAAAGATTCTCCGAAAAACGATGGACATTGTAAGACGCGCGCGTGATATATTTATTTGTGTTAGATATTAGAAAGCGTAGTAAATGATGAAAGCATTAGACAAGTATAGCGGCAGTAGCATTAGTGCATTAGGCAATCGTCGAGTAAACGAAGTCACATATATTGTTTTTCCTCCCCATTTCTTCTAAATCGCAATTTGTAATTCATTTTCGTACATCACGATGATTTCCATTCGAAGATCGTGATTTTTATTTAGCTTATTGTGAAGACGAATTGCGGGAGTTACTTCGAACGAAAGTCTTAACGCGATAGGCTTAACTATCGTTAAGTGGGGAAAAGTTGTTCGAGAATTTTATACGTGAAAAAACTGTATATAAGAGAAACATAATTTTTAACCAAGTAATACTTTACTTTTATAATCGTAAGCTAAATTAATATATCACGTTGTCATAAGTTCGATGAGTTTCATGTGGTCGTATTGACATTCCAAGAATACAGTTTGCGTTTGGCGTTGGAAGAGGCAATTATTATCTGGATCAGTCTGTGAAAATCAGTGAAAATCCGCATGATTTCAAATGTTGCCCTTTGCCACAAGTGACACGCTAGTCATTCGAATATTTACGCAGGGTATATGTCGGCAACCGTATGAAGAACATAGTTGGAGAAAAGATGGAATTATTGTTGGCAAACATTTCTTGTGTATTAAGCCATTTATGAAATAAAATGGTTTTTTTTTTATATGATTATGAATAAATTATATTATGTCGTTGGATTGGTTCTGCTTTTACTCTTTACCTCGATAAAAGAGAGAATAAAAGGTACTTTCACTATATCATCACCAAATAGAATGTATTTTCTATATAATATGAAAAGAAAAAATATTTCAAGTTATAAAAAAAATTACATCTTTACTTCAAAAACTGTTAGTTCCTATAATATATAATAATTGCAAGCTATGTTTGTTTACATATGAATGTTATATTAGTTGTCTATTTCAAATAAATGTGCATATTTAGTGATATGCTTGCATTCATATAGATACAGAAGCATGAACAAAATACAATTTTTTTATAGAATCAATATAACAAAATTATTATCTATCATATGATTGATAAAATTTGAAATAATTATTTTTCTGACATTAATTTATTAATTACAGGAGCAGATACACAAAAGGCCTATTGATGGAAATCACAAATACAGACTCCACGCTCAAAGATTAACATAATTCAATGAAATCCAACAAAGTTATAATTTTATATTAATATACTTTTTATATATATTATATATAACTTTAATAATATATGCATAATAAATGCCAAAAGTATGAAAATTATAATTTTTGTATGTTTATCTTTACATATTTACACTTTTAGGTACGTCACTTTATTTCATTGAGTGACAAGAAAGCGATTCTTAAAAAATTTAGGCAATAGAAATGCATACTTGCTGTACATCCAAAACATGTGTCTACTTAATTCTCTCAAACTTGTGCTTGATCTCGTATATTCCAACAGGTTGCATGATCTTGTCACAGTAGTCTTCCCATTCACCTTCGCTCAAATCTATCTCGTCAAACTCCTTACCTCCCTCGACAGCCTTGGCCACCCATCCTTCTCTCGCGGAGAAGTTGGAGGGTTCTATTCCTCGACAGTCAAATATCACAATTGTCTTAAACTGTCCTTGATCATCCTGGGTGAAAGACCGGACGGAGTCATCTAATATTGTCATAGAGTTCTCCCGGGAGCAGAGCTTGCATTTGCTCACAAAGTGATTGACGCCACTGCCTCGAACTGCAGGACGTGCCGGGTCGTCCGAGGAGACGTAGTTCCACTTCTCAGATATCTCTCCGCAATTGCAACAGGTGAACTTTAGACACCATCTGAACTCAGATCCTGATGGTCTCAGTTCCTCAATGTTATCGAGTCTACATGTAATCTGCAGCGCTATTTTCACCATTATGACTGTAGAATATCTATTCTGAAATTTAAAAGGATTGAATCAGTTAATTAATCGAATGTATTTTTTTGGTTGATTTTTTTCTTTACTTACAGGCACAAAGAGATTATTAGTTGAATTATAATATCAGTTCCTACGAAATCACATTGCTCATACAAATATCGATATTGGCACGATTATAGAGCAACAGCAAGTATCTTGGTGATGATTCGAAGGTAAACAAACAGAGCTCCGTAACGGGAGTGAAAGTTTCTAGACGTCACAGCTTCGAGTCTCAAACTATTATTTCCATCATTACAAAATACATTTTAAATTGTGAACGAGATATTTAAATATTACAAAATGCTTACAAATAAATATCTACATCAACGAACAGTAATTTTATTCTACGATCCGCGATAAGAGACGAATCGAGCATGGTGGAAAGAAGTAACTCATTCAGAATCCTGCGCAATGGTACCGGTATGGTTTTCTGCGCAGACGCTTGATGCTGCCATGTAGAGGCACCTTAAGGCTGCGGTCAATCAAACGCTTCAAAGCATCCTCAGCGTCACTTTGACCGCGGCCTTAGAAGCACTTTTAGCGATAAAAGAAAACTCGGAATATGAGCCTTTAACAAAAATTCATTATACAAGATAATTTGAATTACTTATTACCTCAATGATACTTTTAATATTAATAATTAGGAATTTGGCTCAAATAAATAAATAAATAATTTATTTAGATACTTTTAATATTTTCGCAATCCATGTTACATTTTTTTGTTAAGTAAAAGGAAATATTAAAAATAAATCTACTACTTGTTGGAATTCCGTAAAGCATATATGCATATTTACAGTTGTGTCACGTATGCTATATGCGCCCGCATGGTGGGAATCGAGAGCTTCCATAAAGAAGCGCTCAAAAGCTAGTAGTTTCGTCTAGAAAAGTTACACATGCGCGTTGTAACCTGAATGTAATATCACGTTTGTCACAAACGAATAATTACAAAGGCGTTACATGATAATGATTCGAGTCACTTTACGTAATTAGATTAAAAATTAGATTATTAAATTCGCTCCGCGAAAACGGATGGAGTTTTCGACGTTTGAACCTTGACCTCGTACAGTGTTGACAGGCGGGTCAGGTTTTTCGCGCATGCGCGACAGTAGTGGCGGCTAACCAGCGATGTACCACATGTGGAAGATTTGGCGGGCTCGAGGAAAATTACTTGGCCAGAGAGAAGACTGAGAGATGTCATGGGCCGGTATTCATAGGCCCATATTCTGAATCCTCTTTTATCGATAAAAGTGCTTCTAAAAGCGGCCTGTAGCCAATCAGAAGGCTTATATGCCACTTTTAGAGGCACTTTTATCGATAAAAGAGGATTCAGAATATGGGCCATAGTCCGTTCTTATATTTAAGATCGTCTTAAGAACCCATTCAACCAATCAATGACCGCATTGCAGCTATTTGATTAGTTGAATGGGTTCTTAAGACGATCTTAAATATAAGAACGGACTATGAATACCGGCCCTGGTCTGTTTTTAGGTGATCCCTGAAAGCGATACTTTCTCTATGAACATTGAAAACGTGGACATGAACTACAAAGCCAATGTCCATGAATGTTCTCAGAGGGTAATATATAATGTGCACAATTTCTGGTTTTGTTCCGTGCTATGTGCACGAAATGCCAGTAGCACCAGAGTATAACAATCATTATTTTGAAAATAATATATAAATATAATAAATAATAATTTTTATAAAAATAATTTTTATAAATTACTTACCTACATGTGTATGTATGTGTGCCCATACGTTGTCCAAATGATTTTAAATATAAGAATAGACTATTTGAATATCGGCGTATGTTGCCGCCGGCATAGCTCTCAGGTTCATGAGAGTACTGAAACCTCCTCACCTGACAAATGCTTTCGTTAAGGCGGAGATACAGGGGAGGAAAAATTGAGGAGGAAAACTTTTTTTATTTATTTTTATTTTTTTAAATAGAGTTTTTAAACAGAGAATATAATACATATAAAAAATATATATTACATAATTATAATATATACAACGTAAATTATATAATTAATTTGCAATTACATAAAAAACACATTACAAAATATTAAATTATGTAATATAAAAATAATTACATTACAAATATATATATATTACAAAATTTAATGCAGAATATATAAAATACAATGCATTAGAAATATGTATTACAAAATATAATACAAATTTAATATAAACTATAATTTTAAACTTAATACAAAATAAAATTTATTACACGAAAGTGTCCAAAGTATACGTATAATATAAAATTTACTAAAAATTTTTACATAGACCAGACAAGACTGATTAGTGATGATTAATTACGCGATATTTATTATTAACAATCGACATAGAATAATAGAATTTAATTGGTTTTATATAAATAACGTATAAACGTAAATAATCATAATCAAAAGAGTCATTAATAAAATTATTGATCATTTCTTCAATTGTAGAACAAAGTATTTGCATTATTGACGCATTTCGTGCAGACCATGAAAAGAAATATTTAAAATGTGTAAAGATAGAACAAGCTTTGATGTAAATCAAAGATTAAATTACAAAATAAATTGCGATTTAAAATTCGCGAGAAAACGCGACGAATAAATAAATCGACAATAATCGAATATTCACACACAATTGCGAGATACGCATAATTTTTATAATATAATAATCGAATCAATAGACACGCATGAGATATAATTATTATCACACAAATGTTGACAGACGAAGATATTTTAGCAAACATTTGTGATCCGTATTGTTTATGAACATAAAATTCACTGTCCGATTTATTTGCGATTAATATATACGCGACTTTATACGAATTTCACGATTGAGAATAAAATACATATCCTATTTCGCGCATGATTAGCTGAATAAGAAGAAATGAGCTCTATAAGCTTTAAAATATAATTAAAAATCGCGTTGTGGCCACGTTTAATAGAAAATAACGGAACGAATGATTTTCATTAATATAGTTATCGATCGTCTTTTAAATTATAAAAGAAAACATTTGCACTACCAGCATTTTGCACGAACTATTAAAAACAATATTCAAAGACATGGAAAGATAAACAAAGCTTCAATGTATAAGTCAACGATTAAATTATAAGATAAATCGCGATTTAAAATGCACGAGAAAACGCGACGAATAAATAAGTCGATAATATGTGAAATATTTGATCGCGATACGTATAATTTTTATAATATAATAATCGAAGCTCTCAATAGATACGTGCGCGATATAATTATTATCACATAAATATAGAAAATCAAAAATATTTCAACAAACATTTGAGGTCTGTAATGTTTGCGAATATACAATTCACCGACCGATTTACTTGCGAATTTTTATAAGATAAATCGCGATTTAAAATTCGAGATAAAACGCGACGAATAAATAAATCGATAATATTCAATTGCAGATACGCGAATGACATACAGGTATTATCCGACAAAAAGAGGAGCGACCTTAAAAATGGAGAACATCTTGTTTCTACATCAGATTTCGCAAGATCAATTTGCGAAGAAAAGTTAAGTGATCCATTGAACGTCGGGAACTTCACTGTAGGAGGGAACGAATCCCGGATCTTCCGGACTATTCCCAATAGCAATGTGATTTCAGTAATAAATCAACGACAATTATCCCTCGTCATTATGTTCAATTCACGAAATTGATATGCACGTCAGAAAACATGTTCTTCCATTACTAAGAAATATATTTCTTCATTGAAAATTAAATGGATATAACGATTTTTTTTTATAGAAATGTGATTACGAACGATTATATTTATAAATAATAAAATACATGTATCATTGGAGTTTGTGTTAAATGTGCGAATACATATAATTTGGGGTACCGTTTGCGCGCGCGAGACGAATCGAACCCGATAACAGCAAGATTTAAAAAATTTCAATTCGAATAGTGTGCAAAATAAAATAAATCAAATAATTTTAAATATATAATTAATTCTAGATTAATTATCTAGATTCTTATTCTTATAACGTTTAAATTAATAATTTTTTTTCTTTTAATCAATATCTTACTGATATAGGGGTACCCATTCGATTCGTCTCTAAATTTTTAAGTATTCGCACATTTTATGTAACATTCATATATAATTTCGCGTATATATAATATATCATATTAATAAAAATTATAAAAATATTTTGGATACGTTAATTTGTGCATGTATTTTATTATACATATATATAAAATGGTATATATCTAAAAATTCTAACTAATATTCTAAAATGGCGATGGATGTCCAATACCTGCAAATAGTTTCTTAAAAGAAACTAAAAACTAATATTAATATCCCCAGTACCTAGAAATAATTAATAATTAATAATAAAATATATTCGTTCGTAATCATTTTCAAACAGTTAATAAAAACTATTACAATATGAAATTACTTGAAAAATAAAAATTTATACACAACGCTATATCCATATTTAATCTACTATTAAATCTTTGTGGCATAAGACAATAATAATACCAATCCTAATAATGACAGAACATTTTTAACAAGAAGAAAAAATAGATGCATTTTCTTTCACATCTAAATATATATTATTTAAATTAATTCGACTTTAAAGAAGCGTATGGCGTTCGTCGTTGAATGACTACCGAAATCATTGCTTTCGGAAATTGCCAGGAAAAACCGGGATTAATTCCATTCTTACAATAAAAATTCCCAATTTTCAACAGGGCACCGAACTAGACGTCGCGAATGGATCTTACAAGAACCGATGAGAAATAATTCTCCATAATGAAAATCGTTTCGACTTCTCGGCGGTACGAACCACGCAACTTTCATTAACGTTTATCTAACGAAAGGAACAACGATAACTCTTTTATTAAAACGACAATCTCGTCTAAGAACGTGAAAAGAACGCGGGAAAAACACGGTGTTTTCGCAACTGTAATTTATAATTTATTTATGAATATTTTTCGATACGAAATTCGTAAATACAGAAATATTACTGAAGAAACAAATTATTAAATTCATAATAATTAACTCGCGATTCTATAATATCGAAGGTGATCGTTAAATTTTGTGAAGCTAATATTTCGTAATAATCGTTGACTTATCACATCGAATCTTCACATTCTTATTCCATATTTCTTTATATTTAATTAACAATATTTAGCAATATTATCTGACGAGAGAAATAGCGATAAGATCCTTTATTAATTCAATCTCGTTTGAAAACGCAAAAAGAACGCGGAAAGAGCACGGTATTTTCACAATCATAATTTATTAATTTATTTTAGGATTATTTAGTTACGCGCGATATGGAATTCATAAATAGATAAATCTAACGGAAAGCATATCATTAAATTTATAATAATTTGACTCGCGATTCTATAACGAAGGCGTTCGTCAAATTTTGTAAAGCTTATATCTCATCATTAATTTAGCACCGAATTTTTACATTTTATATAAAAATTTTCCGAATTTATTAATGACTCTTTGATATGAAAATATAAACAGTTACTCTTTTATGAATATTTCAAAAATATATACTATAGAATCAAATATGTTAATTTAATGAAATTATTATTATATCATCATTATACTTTCGATAATTTTCGTGTAATTTACATAAGAATGTATTTACGTAATTTACAATCGTACTATTCATGTAATATAAGTATAGTTATAATTGTATTTTATACACATTTATGTCAATAAATAAAAATATCAATATTAGATTATAATTAATATACAATTATAACTATTTACAATTTACAAAACGCAATTTACTAATTACAAATTACAATTTACAAAATACAATTTATGTTATCAATATCAAATAAATGTACTTGATTTATTCAAATGTTTAATAACATAAATAATTTGACATTGACAGCATTAACATTTGGACTTAATATTATAGCTATATATTAATTTACACATATATACAATATATTTTTAATTTTTAAAATAAAATATAACATGTTAAAATATATCTTGAACATTTATAATTATGCAATTTGTTTAATATTCTTGAAAATAATTTTGATAATTTAAATTTCATTTTTAAAACATTTTTAAAGTAAAAGTAAATTCAATTCGCGCATGATTAGTTAAATGAAATAAAATGAATCTTAAGACTTTACAATTTTAAATATAATTAAAAAATCACGTTGTTCGCCACGGTTTAATAAAGAATAATGAAATGAATGATTTTACCAAAGTCCCTCTCTAATAATTTAACTATCTAACTATATCTTTAACTATCGATGTATTAGTAGAGTTTAATAAGATTTATATAATGATTTAAACAATCGCGATTACTCATCAATAAAATTATCCATCATCTTTTTAAATAGTAAAAAAAAATATTTGCACTACTAGCGCAGACTATAAAAGATAATATTCAAAGACGTGGAAAGACAGACAAAGCTTCGACGTATAAATCAACGGTTAAATTATAAGATAATATTAAGATAAATCGCGATTTAAAATTCCCGAGAAAACGCGACGACTAAATAAATCGATAATATTCGGAATATCTGATTGCGATATGTATATCTTTTATAACATAATAATCGAAGCTCTCAACAGACACGAGCGCGATATATTATCACGTAAATATAGAAAATCGAAAATATCTCGATAATCATTTGAGGTCTGTAATGTTTGCGAATATACAATTTACCGACCGAATTATTTCCGAATTTTTATAAGATAAATCGCGCTTTTAAATTCGTGATAAAACGCGACGAATAAATAAATCCATAATATTCAAAATATTCAATTGCAGAAGGACAGCGATAAAATTCTTTTGTTAAAACGGTAATCTTGTATAAGAGCGATTAAAAATTTTATATTTGATCACGCGATGTGTATATATACTTAATATGTACATACTTTAGACGGCACTCCCGGTTTCGGTACGAGCGAAAATCCCAGAGAATCAGCTTCGAGCCAATAGGTCGGGAACGCAACGATACAACGAGCAAGGATTAAGTCCAAACCGGAAAGAAGACGAAACGATTGACGGAAATAGAGGAAAATGAAGTTCACCAACTCTTTTTCGCGCATAATTATCCTATCTCGTATCGAACCTGGGCCCGCTAAGCACGATTTCAGGTGCTCCGCCCGGACATATTATGCCTCTCGCGGTTGCTATATGCTACACCAGGCTAGTAGACGGCAAAAGAAGAGGATACCCACATTTTTTAAATGCTAACATTCAGCAATTTAGAAAATGGGGAGGCAACCCCTTTTACCGAGCGAAAATCGTGCCTAGGGGAATCCACTCGACTCCTCGACAGGGTTAACGCACGCAGTGCGTGTGGCTGTAGACGAGCAAAGAGAAGGGACCCATTGACGACCATTCCGAGCAATCGATCGAGTTCTAACTAATTCGGGCCGAATCACTTGACGAAGCACGAAGCAAGAGTGTACGTTGCATAGCAACGTGTGCAAACTCGAAACATCCCAGTTAGTTGGCATCGGAAGTAGAGACTCGTTAAAAATAATGAAATTGGGATTTATACGAAAATGTCCAACGCGGAAGCGCGAAAACGCGACGACGCGAGAAAACTAAACGCGAAAACGCGGTAACGAGACGCCGCCGTCCGCGACACGTTGACGGCACCGGCGACGGAAACTCGACGACGCAATGTGCGTTCAACGCATTAAATGCGCGTGTCACATAAGAGCCATTGTGGGATCTTACAATAAAAATCCCAAATTTTTAACAGGGCACCGAACTAGACGTCGCGAATGGATCTCACAAGAACCGATGAGAAATAATTCTCCATGATGGAAATCGTTTCGATTCCTCGGCGGTACGAGCCACACAACTTTCATTAACGTTTATCTAACGAAAGGAACAACGATAACTCTTTTATTAAAACGACAATCTCGTCTAAGAGGGCGAAAAGAACGCGGGAAAAACACCGTAATTTTTTCGCAACCGTAATTTATTAATTTATTTATAAATATTTTCCGATACGAAATTCGTAAATACACAAATATAACTGAAGAAACAAAATATTAAATTTATAATAATTAACTCGCGATTCTATAATAGCAAAAGTGACCGCGATAAATTTTGTAAAGCTAATATTTAATCGTCGATTTATCACATCGAATCTTCACATTTTTATTCCATATTTCTCTATATTTAATTAGCGCAATGTTCAGGAATATTATCTGACGAGAGGGACAGATAAAATTCTTTTGTTAAAACGGTAATCTTGTATAAGAACGCGAAAAGAACGCGGAAAAAGCACGGTATTTTCGCAATCATAATTTATTAATTTATTTTACGAATACGAGTATTCAGTTCCGCGCGATATGGAATTCATAAATAGATAAATTTAACGGAAAGCATATCATTAAATTATAGTTATAATTGTATTTTATACACATTTATGTCAATAATTAAAAATATCAATATTAGATTATAATTAATATACAATTATAACTATTTACAATTTACAAAATACAATTTATAATGTTATCAATATCAAATAAATGGATTCGATTTATTCAAATGTTTAATAACATAAATAATTTGATATTGACAGCATTAACATTTGGACTTAATGTTATATATCATATATATGTGTAAATTATATATTTATATATTTTTAATTTCTAAATAAAATATAACATGTTAAAAAGTATCTTGAACATCTATAATTATGCAATTTGTTTGATTTTCTTGAAAATAATTTTGATAATTTAAATTTCACTTTTAAAACATTTTTAAAAATAAATTCAATTTAATTTCTTAAAAATAATTTTAATTTATTACAAAGAATTACACGAAAGTATTCAAAATATACGTCTAATATAAAATTTATTAAAAATTTCTACATAGTCAAAACAAGACTGATTAGCGTTGGTGAATTATGCGATATTCATTATTAATAATTGATATGCAATAATAGAATTTAATAAGTTTTATGTAACGTAAATATATATAATCGTGATCAAAAAAGTCATTAATAAAATTATCGATCGTTTTTTCGATTGTAGAAGAAAGTATTTGCATTATTGGCGCATAATACAAGATAAATAACGATTTAAAATTCGCGAGAAAACGGTAACGAATAAATAAATCGATAATATTAGTAATATTCGATTACCATATGCATAATTTTTGTAATACGATAGTCGAAACCGCCAATAGACAGCGCGACATAATTATTATCAAACAAATACGAAGATATTTCGAGACATTTGAGATCTATAATATTTGCGAATATAGAATTTGTTGTCTGATTTATTTGCGAATTTTTAGAAGATAAATCACGATTTATAATTCGCGAGAAGACGCGACAAATAAATAAATCGACAATATTCGAAATATTTGATTGCGATATGTATAATTTTTATAATATAATCGGAGCCCCTAATAGACACGCGCGATATAATTACTATCACACACAAGTGCGAAGATATTTCGATAGACATTTAAGGTCTGTAATATTTGCGAATTTATTTGCGATTTATTTGCGATTAATACGCTATTTTATATAAATGTCGCGATTGAGAAAACGCATATTGAAAATACATATTACATCTTGCGCATGATTAATTCAATGAAGTAAAATAAATCTTAAAACTTTACAATTTTAATATATAATTAATATATAATTAAAAAATCGCGTTATCACCACGTTTAATAGAGAATAACGGAACGAATGATTTTATCAACGTCCCTCTAATACTCTAACTACATATTTAACTATATCTGTAACTATCAATGTAATAGTAGAGTTTAATAAGATTTAAATAATGTAAACAATCGCGATTAAAACAGTCATTAATAAAATTATCAATCGTCTTTTAAATAGTAGAAAAAAAATATTTGCCCTACTAGCGCAGTAACGACAATATTCAAAGACGTGGAAAGATAAACAAAGCTTCGATGTAAGTCAGCGATTAAGTTAGGTAAATCGCGATTTAAAATTCGCGGGAAAACGCGACGAATAAATAAATTGATAATATACGGAATATTCGATATGTATAATTTTTATTATAATATAATAATCGCGAAGTCTTCAATAGATACGCGCGCAATGTAATTATGCTGTCACATAAATGCGAAGATATATTTCGATAGACATTCGAGGTCTGTAATATTTGCGAATATAAATTTCACTATCCGATTTATTTGCGATTAATATGCAATTTTATATGAACGTCGCGATTTAAAATAAGATACATATCTCGCGCATGACTAACTAAATAAGATAAAATGGAAAATTTTTATAATATGATAATCGAAATCATCAATAGACGCGTGCGCGACATAATTATTATCACTCAAATTATCACGCAATTTGTAAATAATCGCGATTAAAACAGTCATTAAAAAAATTATCGATCGTTTTTTAAATAGTAGAAAAGAATATTTGCACTACTAGCGCATTTTGCGCGGACTATTAGAAACAATATTCAAAGACGTGAAAAGATAGACAGAAAGCTTCGATGTATAAATCAACGATTAAATTATAAGATAATATTAAAATATAAGACACATCGCGATTTAAAATTCCCGAGGAAACGCGACAAATAAATAAATTGATAATATTCGGAATAACCGATTCCGCGATATCTATAATTTTTATAATATAATAATCAAAGCTCCCTCAATAGACACGCGCGCGATATAATTATTATCACACAAAGGCGAAGATATTTCGATAGACAATTTGAGGTCTGTAATGTTTGCGAATATATAATTCATCGACTGATTTACGTGCGAATTTTTATAAGATAAATCGCGATTTAAAATTCGCGATAAAACGCAACGAATAAATAAGTCTATAATATTCAAAATAATCGATTGCGCATAAATTTTATAATATAATTCGACGCCATTTGATATACCGATAATATCCGATAAAAAGAGGAGCGACCTTAAAAATGGAGAACGATATTAACATCTTGTTTCTACATCAGATTTCGCAAGATCAATTTGCGAAGAAAAGTTAAGTGATCCATTGAACGTCGGGAACTTCACTGTAGGAGGGAACGAATCCCGGATCTTCCGGACTATTCCCAATAGCAATGATTTCAGTAATAAATCAACGACAATTATCCCTCGTCATTATGTTCAATTCACGAAATTGATATGCACGTCAGAAAACATGTTCTTCCATTACTAAGAAATATATTTCTTCATTGAAAATTAAATGGATATAACGATTCTTTTTTATAGAAATGTGATTACGAACGATTATATTTATAAATAATAAAATACATGCATCATTGGAGTTTGTGTTAAATGTGCGAACACACAATTTGGGGTACCGTTTGCGCGCGCGAGACGAATCGAACCCGATAACAGCAAGATTTAAAAAATTTCAATTCGAATAGTGTGCAAAATAAAATAAATTAAATAATGTTAAATATATAATTAATTCTAGATTAATTCTCTAGGTTCTTATTCTTATAACGTTTAAATTAATAATTTTTTTTCTTTTAATCAATATCTTACTGATATAGGGGTACCCATTCGATTCGTCTCTAAATTTTTAAGTATTCGCACATTTTATGTAACATTCATATATAATTTCGCGTATATATAATATATCATATTAATAAAAATTATAAAAATATTTTGGATACGTTAATTTGTGCATGTATTTTATTATACATATATATATATAATGGTATATATCTAAAAATTCTAACTAATATTCTAAAATGGCGATGGATGTCCAATACCTGCAAATAGTTTCTTAAAAGAAACTAAAAACTAATATTAATATCCCCAGTACCTAGAAATAATTAATAATTAATAATAAAATATATTCGTTCGTAATCATTTTTATCAAACAGTTAATAAAAACTATTACAATATAAAATTACTTGAAAAATAAAAATTTATACACAACGCTATATCCATATTTAATCTACTATTAAATCTTTGTAACATAAGACAATAATAATACCAATCCTAATAATGACAGAACATTTTTAACGAGAAGAAAAAATAGATGCATTTTCTTTCACATCTAAATATATATTACTTAAATTAATTCGACTTTAAAGAAGCGCATGGCGTTCGTCGTTGAATGACTACCGAAATCATTGCTGTCGGAAATTGCCAGGAAAACCTGGGATTAGTTCCATTCTTACAATAAAAATTCCCAATTTTTAACAGGGCACCGAACTAGACGTCGCGAATGGATCTTACAAGAACCGATGAGAAATAATTCTCCATAATGAAAATCGTTTCGACTCCTCGGCGGTACGAGCCACGCAACTTTCATTAACGTTTATCTAACGAAAGGAACAACGATAACTCTTTTATTAAAATGATAATCTCGTAAAAGAACGCGAAAAGAACGCGGGAAAAACACGGTGTTTTCGCAACCGTAATTTATTAATTTATTTATGAATATTTTCCGATACGAAATTCGTAAATACACAAATATAACCGAAGAAACAAATTATTAAATTGATAATAATTAACTCGCGATTCTATAATATCGAAGGTGATCGTTTAATTTTATAAAGCTAATATTTAATCGTTGACTTAACACATCGAATTTTCACACTCTTATTCCATATCTTTTTATATTTAATTAGCGCACAATATTCAGGAATATTATTTCACGAGAGGGACAGTGGTAAGATCCTTTATTAAAATGGCAATTTCGTTTAAGAATAGGGAAAGAATGTGGAAATAGATATGATATGTAATTTATTAATTTTACGAATATTTATTTCGGATACGAAATTTGTAAATACATAAATCGAATTGAAAGTAAATCATTAAATCCGTATAATAATCGACTCGCAATTTCATAACATCGAAGGCGATCGTTAAATTTTGTGAAGCTAATACTTAATCGCTAACTTAACATCGACTCTTTATACTCTTATTCGATATTTTTTTACTTTTAATTAGCAATATTTGAGAATATTATTTGAGAGGGACGGTAATAAGATCCTTTATTAAAATGGCAATCTCGTCTAAAAACGTGAAAAGAACGCGGAAAAAGCACGGTATTTTCGTAATCATAATTTATTTCATGAACATTCAGTTCCGCGCGATATGGAATTTATAAATAGATTTCGAATTTATTAATGACTCTTTGATATGAAAATACAAACAGTTACTCTTTTAATGAATATTTCAAAAATATATACTATAGAATCAAATATGTTAATTTAATGAATTATTATTATATAATCATTATACGTATACTTTGGATAATTTTTCGTGTATTATTATTATGTAATTTTTGGTGTAATTTGCATAAGAATGTATTCATGATATTTCTTAAACACTAATAATTATATGTACAATTTTCTTAGTATTCCTGAAAAAAATAATTTTAATAATTTAGATTTTATTTTTAAAGCATTTTTTAAAATAAATTCAATTTCATTTTTTAAACTGAAATAAAGCCAAATTACAAATTTCTATATATTGTATTAGAGTGCTAACACGGCCATATTTTATATGGTAAAATATAAAACAAAAGCAATCATTTATAATTAGGCGGAATTTATGCCGGGTATCACAGAATTTAACGTAACACTGTCACTCTCGAAAGATGCAATTGTAATTTATATAATTATTGCTTGTATATTTATTTTAATACTATATTTTAATATTTTATAACTGCTTATATTATTTATTTTTATCTCGTTGCAGTTTATATTTATTTTAATAAATGCCGGCAAAATAAAATGACACAATATGTATACATTAATCTAATCTGTATATGTATCCTGCCCAATTGTGAATGGTTATCCTGACTTTAGTTGTTAGCAGCCTAGTATAATATATAAAATTTTTATAATATAAAAATTTTCTGTACAAATTATCAATAAAAATTGATTGATATTATAATAATATATATAATTAATAAATTTTTATAGTAATGCATAATTTATAATAAAATATAAAATTAATATGTGTATAACACATCATATTACAAGTTATTTCATTAATTAATCACTTGGCTTTACATTAAGTTTAAAAACAATATCTACAACAAATTCTATAATGGATGAGCTATAAGAATAAGATATTAGAATAAGATAAGTGAATAAGATAAATACGCGTTATAAGAATAAATTAGCATCAGATGTAATTGATAAAATTTTTAATGTTCTTTTCAATAAATTAGATAAAATTTATACAAAAATGATCTTTTCTCGATCTTCTTTCTTTATAATTAAAATACTGCAATATATTTTCGCGATGAATGCAATACATTTCGAACGAATTTATTAAAAGTTATTTAATCTATCCTAGCTCATCCATTTTAAGGCAACGGATTTATCTACAATCTCTGCCGTTACCTTAAAATTAAATAAAAGTTTTTGTCACTCACCGTGGCATTGATGTGCAGCAGCGGAGTTGTCGTTATTGAAACTATGTTGTCGTTAAAACTACGTGTAACATACAAATATAAAATTCATTTATAACAAAGTTCAAAATACAATCAATATTTCAAAAAAATTATTATTGTGCGGAATTTCATATCCGTTGTGTAAAATAATAAGATATAAATACGTATGGGAAGATTTTATATATTTTGAAATTATTTTTTAAATAGAAATTTTTATATTTATAAAATTCTTTCTCTCTAATTCCTTTAAATTAAAAGAACGAATTATTATGCGTACGATTTATAATAATTAATATACAAATAATAAATATTCACCATCAGATTGCTTCGCCGATGCAAGATGCCTTCCCCAGGCCTCTTCCTCCTCTGACAATAGTTTGTTGGTCTGTAACATACAAAGAAGATTTAAATTGTAGTCACAGTCAAAAAATTATTATTATATGCATTTAATTTTATATCCGACGCACATAAATAATAAGCAGATAAACAGTTTTATAAATTTTGAAAAAATTCTACTAATAAGTAATAATTTAATAATTCTATTAAAATCTATTCGAACGCAGAAACTTTTAAATTACAGTTTTTATGTAAAAATTTCTCTCTTTTTCTCTTGTTTAAGTCATGTAAATAAAAAATCAAATTACGCGATTAATTACTTAATTTAAATCGCGCGTACGCAATTAATAAATAATTATATATAAGCGATATTTTATTTACCATAGAGTTGCTTCACAGGTGCCTGATGCCTCTCCCAGGCCTCCTCCTCCTCTCATGTTGTTGACGCGCGATACTTTCAACGGCACTCCCGCACTCACGAGCGATATTTTTATATCGCTATTTTCGCTATTTTACTCGCGATACTTAACGATTTCCGCACTATTTCGATGCGATTAAAAATTTTATATTTGATCGCGCGATGTATATACTTAATATGTATATATTTTGAACGGCACTCCCGGTTTCGGTACGAGCGAAAATCCCATTTCACTTACGAGAATCAACTTCGAGTCAATCGGTCGGGAATGCAACGATACAACGAGCAAGGACTAAGCCCAAACCGGAAAGAAGACGAAACGATTGACGGAAATAGAGGAAAATGAAGTTCACCAGCTCTTTTTCGCGCATAATTATCCTATCTCGTATCGAACCTGGGCCCGCTAAGCACGATTTCAGGTGCTCCGCCCGGACATATTATGCCTCTCGCGGTTGCTATATGCTACACCAGGCTAGTAGACGGCAAAAGAAGAGGATACCCACATTTTTTAAATGCTAACATTCAGCAATTTAGAAAATGGGGAGGCAACCCCTTTTACCGAGCGAAAATCGTGCCTAGGGGAATCCACTCGACTCCTCGACAGGGTTAACACACGCAGTGCGTGTGGCTGTAGACGAGCAAAGAGAAGGGACCCATTGACGACCATTCCGAGCAATCGATCGAGTTCTAACTAATTCGGGCCGAATCAGTTGACGAAGCACGAAGCAAGAGTGTACGTTGCATAGCAACGTGTGCAAACTCGAAACATCCCAGTTAGTTGGCATCGGAAGTAGAGACTCGTGACAATAAATGAAATTGGGATTTTATATGAAAAGTCCAAAAGTTCAGCGAAAACGCGACGACGCGAGAATACTACACCGCGAAAACGCGATAACGAAGCGCTTGCCGTCCGCGGCACGTTGACGGCACCGACGACGCGAAAGGGTACTTAGCTTCCCATTCAGGCACCTTAAGATTTATCATAAATAGAAAAATTTAAGATAAACCTCAAGGCACCATCCAAGTACTAAGCCCTCCCACCGCGACAAGGTGTACCCCATGGGAGGGTTATATTATATATAATTTTATATATAATATAATACATAATTTGAAATTTATTTTGTAATATAGTACATAAATTTAAATTCGCAAATATAAATAAATATACGATAAATAAAAATATAAAGGATAAGAGAACATCTATTACACAAAGCAATGTTCAAAATAATTGATTTTAAACCTAATTATTGCGCGCAATTAATTTTTACATTTTTACTTTTAAATAGATATATTTTAATATTATAAACTGCGTAATTACAAAATAATTTATATTTCTTAGATGTAAACTTTTAAAAATATGATAAATAAAAAAATTTCTATTTTTTTATATATGAAATATTTAAATAAATATATTAATTTGAAATGTTTTATAAAACATAAAAGTATCTGAAAATATTAATTAATAAAAAATTTTATAAATGTTTTAATTATTTTAAAATAAAATGGAATATTTTTTATAAGTATATGTATTATATATGTTACAATTTAAAATCACTATTAAATCACAATCAAAGAAATAAAGCGAAACGAGAAATATGTATATTTTGAATATATATTATTGATAAATAAATTGAATATATATTATTGATAAATAATTTATATATTGTTGCGTCCGCGGAACGCGGTATATATCGAACGCGATATATATCGAACGCGCGCGACACAATCGGCAAAATACATAACGTACGCTGACGCTCGTGCACTCGTAAATAATAACGCGATTTAAGGTGCACAAGAATTTTAATAAATCGCGAGTAACATACAAGAATTCAGAATAATCGTAAAACGGATCACAAATAGACGCACGTCCGCACAACTTGACAACTGGGCTTAGACTCTCTGACAGTCGTTGTTTATAACAATATCTTGACAACGCGCGCGAAAACGATCTTCTTCGAAAGAATTCAACGGGTGACGAATACATTCAGCGGGACGCGGGGACGCAACAATATAATAAATAATGAATGTGATAAATAATTTATATTAATGACTTACATCATATCTTATTGATCCATCCACTTCCAAAACCTCCTTTTTTCTTTTGCTTCCTTCGCTCTTTTCTCGTGGCACTTTAATCCTCGTTGCACTTACACTTATTCACGAAAAGTTCCTCGTTGCACTTGCAATTGTGTTTAGAGAAAGAATTTTATAATATATGAACCGTCTCACAGCACTACTTCACTGCTCAAGAGCCACTGAGCGAATGATCGTAAGTCAAGAACATTACCGCGGTACTGTTTATATCGTCAGAGTCGACTATGTATAGAAAGAATTTGATAATATATGAAACGTCACTACTTTATTGCTCAAGAGCCACTGAGCGAATGATCGTAAATCAAAACCTTTACCGTGATACTGTTTATATCGCCAGGGTCGACTATGTAAAGAAAGAATTTGATAATATATGAAACGTCACTACTTTATTGCTCAAGGTTACTGTGCGAATGATAATAAAGCCGTGTAACAATAGCCGTATTCACAATAGCGCGATACTGTTTATCAAGGTCGAACATGGTGTTATTGATAATTCTCTCGTTGCCGAAATATTTTCTGTAATATAAAATATTCGCGCGCGGAATATTAAATTATAGAAGTATTTTAATTTATTGATTTAAATTGATTATTTTTTAACAATTTATCACGGAGCCTTTTGTTATGCTATTTATTTGCATCTATAATTCGATTGTTTTACTTTGTATTCTCATAATCCAAATTATTTTTAGATTTTCAAGTAGAACGATAAAGTAACACGAATGAAATATATTTGTGACTCTATAGGTATTGAAATAATAATTATTGTCCGTAAAGATCGCAACGATCGAAGCAATTATTTAACATTTTGGATTCCTATCATTTAATCGATTCTCGATTAAATTGTACATTGTTTAATTAACAAGGATTGTTAAAATTTAAGGTATTGGTCGAAATATAATTAATTCTAATATTGTTAATGAAATATAATAAGCATCAATGATCGAAAGTTCATAATATAATTAAGTCTCTTATCCCCTTTTATGTATATTTTGTTTCAATTTTTAATCACGGTAATGAATGATTACGATTCGATAAAGATTTATAGTTGCGATACAGTTTCATGTCGTGAATTAATTTTTAATTAATTAATTTATATTAATATTTAAAGCAAATTATGTTTCGATACTAATCGTAATCGTGTTTAGTAAAAAAATTACAATACAATACGAAACGTTTCTCACCACTACCTTATTACTCGAGAGTCAAAGACAAAGCCGAAACATAGCGCGCTACTGTTTATATTTTATATTGCCAAAGTCGAACACTGTGTTATCAATAATTCCGTTGCCAAAATATTTTATATATTATAAAATGTACATTAACGCGGAATATATTAAATTAATAAAGTATTTTAATTTATTGATTAAAATTGATTATTTATTAAACAATTTATCCTTCATTATGCTAATTATTTGCATCTATAATTCGATTGATTTACTTCGTGTTCTCTCACAATCCAAATTACATTTAGATTGTCAAGTAGAACGATAAAGTAACACGGATGAAATATATTTGTGACTCTAAATATTATAATAATAATTATTGTCCGTAAAAATCGCAACGATCGAAGTAATTATTTAATATTTTGGATTTCTATCATTTAATCGATTTTCGATTAAATTGTATATTGTTTAATAACAAGGATTGAGAAAATTGAAACATTGGTCGAAATATAGTTAATTCTAATATTAAAGCTTTAACATAGCGCGCTACTGTTTATTTGTTGTATTGCCAAAGTCGAACACCGTGTTATCGATAATTCGTTGCCGAAATATTTTATATATTATAAAATATACGCAAACGCGGAATATTAAATTATAGAAATATTTTCATTAATTAATTAAAATTGATTATTTATTAAATAACTTATCACGGAACCTTTCGTTATGCTAATTATTTGAATTTATTCGATTATTTTATTTTCAAAGTCAAATTCTATAATATTTAGTTTTGCATTTTAGAAGACTGACTTAGAGCGAGCTAAATAAATAAATAAATAAATAAATAAATAATAAATAAATGATGTTGAGAAGAAAAAGAACACACATAAATAAATAAATAAATAATAGCGTGGAAAGAGAGAACATACTAATATTTTTATATAATAAATTATTATTAATTAAATTATTTATATTTTTATTTATATTATTTATATTATCAGAGAGACATATATGTTATCCTCTGAGAACATTCGTGGATATTGGCTTTGTAGTTCATGTTCACGTTTTTATGTCCACAGAGGGAGTATCGCTTCCAGGGATCACCTAAAAGCGGGCCATCAGGCCATGACATCTCTCAGTCTTCTCTCTGACTTGGCATACAGACATAGTTGAGTGAGACACAGTTTATTAAAAGTTTTGTGATATTTAATAAATAGTCGTGAGTTATTCGTATAGTGTATGATAAAAATGTGTGTTGTTGATCACCCGAAACAATTTTCTAAGAGAAAATTTTTTTCGGACGACCAGTGGCACACCTTTTTGCCTGATTAGATACTTCATTGAGGCCTCGTTTGCCGCGCATGCGCGAAAAACCTGACCCGTCTGCCAACACTGACCTCGTAAGCAAACAGCTCGAACGATGCGGCAGCGGACTGGCATGAATTGGCGAGAGGTCATTTTTTCCTTGGCTTATCTAGCGACATTATCGGTAAATTCTGTCGGCCAAGATATTCTAGGATGCGGCGGTTTTCTAAAAAGTCACGCCGACATCGATTTTGCAAAGGTGCACGTGAAACTGTAAGTACTCACTTCTTAAGAGGTTATCCTGGTGCGACTAACTGGATCACCGATTCATGAAATAAACTCGTCAGGTACACAAAGGCTGGCAGTTTGAAGGATCAGACCGAGTGCGCACCCAATACCGGATATTACTTTTTACCCCTATATGACAAGGGTGAATACACGTTGAAGGTAACCTGGAAAGATGCATCATCTGTTGCACAACAACATTGATTAAGCATTTTGGACTCGATAGTTATATGAAGATTATTTAGAAACCAGCCTCCGATAGGCTTGTAAAATGAAACAGAAAAAACATTTTTATTATACAAAAATAATTTATTATATATATATATAACATGATATTTGTTCCGAGTATAAGAAAGACAGACTTGCAATAGTACAGAAAGAATACAATATTGTTATTTTAAATTGATTAATATTATTTAGAATTTATAATATGTTGTAAAAAATATTTTTTAAATATTGTCTATATTTTAATATATTAGGTAGATCCCCCTAGAGGCTGGAGTTTTGAGCCTACAGAAGTAACATTGAATGTAGATGGTGTTACGGATGACTGCAGTCAAGATATTAACTTTACGTTTAAAGGATTTGGTATTACAGGACGTGTAAGTACTATTATTTTTCTCTCTGTTAGTAATATAAAAATATATCTGACCAACAAATATTAATATTAATCTATTGATATAAATAATTTATAATTCTATATGTATATTTGATAATCTATCAAAAATTAAATATAAAGAAGTTATTCAATTAATGTGGATTGTTTTATATTTTTTAGGTAATTAGTTTAGGTACTGACTCTGGTCCTAAGGATGTTACTATTTCCTTACATGCAGATAGTGATGAACATGTTCCTATTAAATCAACACTAACAGCAGAAGGTGGCATATTTTATTTTACTCCCATTCAACCTGGAAAGTACATACTCATTGCATCTCATCCTACGTAAGTATATAACAAATGATAATTAATTTTAAGTCAAAAGATTACAAATTGAGAATATAATATTAATTATTTTTGTTAGCTGGATAATAAACAAAAATAAAGTTGAAGTGATTGTACAAGAGGGAAATACAGAAGTTGTGGATGGTAGCCTGGTGGTATCTGGATACGATGTGAATGGCAAAGTCAGCAGTGAAAATGACCCAGTGGCTGGTGTATCTTTCATTCTTTTTGGGGTAAGATTTGTTTTGATTTTTTTTTATTATTTTTAATATTTCCAAATTTAAATTCTAAGATGTATTTTATTAACAAGAATTATATAAATTCATTTTTTCCCCCACAATAGAGTGGCTTTGCGGAGAAGTGTGAGACTACCCCGATAGCTAAAGATTTCGAGTCCAAAAAACTGCTTTGTCACGTAGTTTCAGACAATAGTGGTAGATTTATATTTCCCAGTGTGTCACCTGGCGATTACAAACTTGTACCGCACTACGCCGGCGCCCAGACAAAATTCGACGTTCAACCGTCGGAATTATCTTTTAAAGTTAGTCACAACAGTGTAATCCTCGCTCAAGAGTTTAAAGTGACTGGCTTTACGGTCGGCGGTCTTGTTCGTAGTTCTACGAATGGTGATCCTTTGCCTGGAGCAAAGATATTCTTGTCGCAAAAAGAGATCGCAGTCACGGATAAAAATGGAAAATATGTATTGGATAACATGAAAACTGGCCAGTATACACTCAGAGCGGAGTCTGGTGTGTAAAATTTTTCCTATCGAAACTTTTAAGCAAGATAACACATTAAAATAATACATTATAAGTCGATAAGTTTTTTATTCTTTATAGCAAACGTACAATTTAGCGAGAAAACGGTTAAAATCTCGCCGACCTCGCCTGAGCTTCCGGTACTGGTACCCTCGGCATATAAAGTTTCGGGAAAAGTAACTCTCTCCGCAAAAGGGACTTTGCACTTTCGCAAGCTATCTGTTCAGAATACAGCCGCTACTTTCTACAAAGAACTTAACACCGATGAGAAAACGGGAGAGTACTCTGTGTATCTTGCGCCGGATAAATATCAGCTGAGCGTAATTGTGAGCACAGAAGAGAAAACTAAGGGCTTACAGTGAGTAAAAATAAATGAAAATATAAGAAGCATATCATGAAATTAATTTATAAAATCATAATATTAATCATAATATTAATTAAAATTATGATTATATATAAAAGCTTTATTATCTTTTTTCTAGATTCTATCCACTGCAACAAACGATTGATGTAACATCTCAACCAATTACTGATGTAAACTTTTTGCAATTAAAGGCTACATTAACGGGAACAGTAAATTGTTTGCCACAGACAGATTGCAGTCAAGCTTCTGTCACATTAAAAATACTTGATGGAGTTACAATAAAGACGGTACAAGCTAAAGGTAAGCTGATAAACATCCTTTTTAATTATCATAAATTTTTTTTCAACAGTGTAATAATTTGTGCTGCAATAACAAATATGATTTTGTAAAATAGAAGTAATCTGTTCAATTCAAAATTGAATTTGTTTTGAGTTAAATTAGCTTGCGATTTTAAATAACTAATATCTATTGTACATACATATATTTGTTATTGCAGTAATAGTTTTTTTTGGATATGATACTATCTATCTCGTTTGTAAAGTCGTTTTCCAATATGCAGATGGTCAATATCAGTTCACGGATGTATTACCCGGTCACTACGAAGTCTTGATCGACAACGACGTGTTTTGCTGGGAAAATCCCAGTTACAGAATTGCGATAACATCGGAACGCGCGGAAGTGCCGCCTTTCAAGCAAACGGGCTTCTCCATCACCTTCATTTCTTCTCATGACACCACCGTGGAATACTCCGAACCAAATAATACGAAACTGATCACTCTGCCTCTGAGCAAAGGCAGTACAAGACATTGTGTGCCTAAATCTGGTGCATACACTTTCGTTCCGAAAGGTTGCCATGTATATGATAAATCTTCCTACATTTGGGACACCAGTAATCTTTCCCCGATCTTGCTACATTCCACCGAGCATACTCACAGAGGAAATATTATATGCACGAGTGCGCAAAGTAATCTCAAAGTAAAAATCGAAGATGCAGGCGATAGTGTCACGTAAGTAGCCCAACATTTGCCTTGAATTGTTTTAATAAATTGTTTTCAGATATCTTGTTCTATTTTATTATATTTGATATAATATTATCATTGTGCATTGATTTTGGATAGAGTGCATATTTTTATTATATTTAATTTAATTTATTTTTGGATAGGATTGATCCACTGAAGCCTGTAAAAAAAGACAACGTATATAAATACGAATTTGAGTTTAAGGCGAAAACGGATAACACGTACACTATTACTCCACTATCTGACATTTTGTTATTCAATCCACCATCTTTAAAAGTTTTTGGCGTGAATGATTGTCATAATGACATCGCAAGTTTCATTGGTGATTTAGGAAAGGTAAAACTATTGATTATATATTGATATAATTATTGATATTATATGTATGAGTTAAAGCAAAAATATTATTCAGATTATAGCTGGCAAAATATCTCCACCATTGGAAGGTGTAACAATTCAAATATTTGGAAAAGATAAGGAATCTCCGATTCACACATTAGTTACACAGAAGGACGGTACTTATAGCATCGGTCCTTTGGATGGAAAAATCGAATATAGGTATGTCAAGAGAAATATATATATATATTTTTTATTTTTCTGTTATTAACAAATTATATAATAATTTTCTACTATATATTAGTGTTACAGCTGAAAAGGAAGGTTTTGTGATCACTGGGCCTGATGCTAAAGGAGTGTTTTTAGCGCACAAGTTGGCCGAAATTATCGTGCAAGTTTCTGACCATGCTGACAGCTCTTCGTTGCAGGTATTTTCGAAGATTGTCAAATTAACAAAAAAAAAATACATAACTAATTCTATATTTATACAGGGTGTGCTGCTTTCTTTGTCCGGTGGTCAAAGTTATCGCAAGAACAGTATAACCGGCGAGGACGGAAAGTTTATATTTAATTCGCTATCTCCGGGCGAGTACTATCTTCGACCTATGATGAAAGAGTATCGTTTTGATCCGCCATCGAAGATGATCAACGTCGTAGAAGGAGCGACTGTTAAAGTGAACCTTTTCGGTAATCGAGTCGCGTATAGCGCTTATGGCTCTGTAACATCCTTGAACGGAGAACCGGAAGTTGGTCTATTAGTCGAAGTTCAAGGTCAAGGAAACTGTTCCAATCTCCAAGAAGAGGCCACGACCGAGGAGAATGGCAACTTTAGAATCCGCGGTCTCCAGCCCATGGTAAATAATTTATTCATTTACATTTACATTTCGTAACAACTTTAATTATTTGATGAACATTGCATAATAATTTACGTAATAATTTTAGTGCGTCTACGCCTTCCGTTTGAAACCGAATGTAGAAAGTAACGCTCATATACAACGTACGAGTCCTAGTTCTCAACTAGTGCAGCCGATAGAGGAGGATATTCGCGGTCTACGACTGATCGCTTTTCATCCGATCTCGCGTACGGACGTCTCGGTGCACGTCACGTCTACTCAGCCGGAACACTATCGCACGATTAAGGTAAAACTGTGTCGAGAGGACGCTCCAGACTCGCCGGTGCACATCTCGAAATTGGACGTGCAACAATCCGCTAGTAAGAACACCGGTTATTACAATGCCGGTTTCCTCGTGCACTTCCCACCGTTGCAAGCTGATGGCAGAAAATACTTTGTGCAATTGGAGTCATCGTTGTCGCAAGCCGTGCATAAATATCGAACTATTCCGGTCTATTTTGAAGCAAACTCGTCGTTTAAGTACGTCAAGCTGACGTTCAATGCGGAGCGGAAGGTCGATCAAAGTGACATGAATCAAACTTCAGTGGTTGCACTGCCATTCATTATGCTGGTTGGGTTAGCATTCATTAATCGCGAGAAATTGTGGACTTGGTTGAACGCGATGCTTGAAAGACGCTCCAAGCCTGTGCCGAGCTCCAGAGCACCCGTTCAAGCTATTCCCATTGATCCCAGAGCGGATGATATTATAGTCGAGCAAATAATGAATATCAACAAGAGGAAGGCGAAGCCGCGAAAGACATAAATCGATGGTATTATCAATCCCATCACTTTTATATTGAGAATCATTCTTGATGATCTCAAAAAAGGGAATTATCAAAGATTTAAAGAGCCTCTGTATCTCATTCGTGTTTTATACATATGACTCAGAAATGTGTTTGCTGATAATATTTATCACAACAATTGTGTATGTGTCCCTATCATGAAGAAAAGATTTCGGTACTTGATGTATTTAGAACTGTTAGTATTTATATATAGATGGATTAAAATGGCGATATTTCATGATCAAAGATAAAAAAAAAGTATTTTAATGTTAGATATTAAAATGCAAGCATCCACGGAGATAATTACGATCGCCTTATTCGTATTACGTATATCGAGAGACGTAAAAATTGTTAGCATTATTAAGTAATATAAAATATATGTATATACAAAGGTTGCTATTGTATAATACAATCTAGAAATTGTTATTAAACGTTCTTACTTTAATTCTTACTTTAATGGAATGAGTAATTTTTGATTCTTACTCTGTTAAACAAGTATTTTACTTTATCTCGCAAATTAATGTAAGAACGAAGAATAGAGAACAAAGGATTTTTCAGTATTTTATTTTCTTAAACTTACGAATAATAATCTTGGGGGGGGGGGGGTTACTCCTACTTATATAATCAATATTTAGATGACAAAGTACGCCTGAAAAGAAATGCAATGAGATATAATAACACATAGTAGTAGAAATTACTGTGCATTATATTTTCTTACTTACCACAGGATTCGCCCTAAACATGCATTTGTTGAAGTTGAGAGCTATGGTACACTTGTCACCACCACCTAAAAATTACAAAGATGATTACATAAGATATAATTTTAATCATTCAAATGATGCATTATTATTTAATGCAATGAGAGAGATTCGTTTTGATGACTATTATATAATGCTCTATTCACGAAGAATAAGATGTTTTACATACATCTTATTCTTTATAGTAAACAATTCTACGTATAATATAGTATATACTATATTATATGCAGTAATTATATACAATAATTATATAAAATAATTTTTTAAGGTTTCTACAATGCAATGTAATTTGCATATTAACATCAACGTTTTTGTCTCGATAAATGCTGATACTTGCTTATATTGCGGCATTCGTCGAGCATCTCTTGTCCAATATGTCTGTATGCTGCCGGCATCATTTTGCTCAAGAGTTTATAGTTGATCTTGCCATCCTTTTTCATCTAAATCATAAAAATCAAAATTACGATTCAACCTGTATTATTACGTTTATATTTTGTAAAAAATTTGTTTTACCACTCCCCCCTTGTCCATCACGCACTTGAAGTAACATGCTAATTTGTTATCGCCTTCTGGAAAGTTACCTAATTCTGCATCCTCTAGTATATCTGCGATTAAAATTGTTAATATTTTCAGATAATTTCACGTAAAAAAATTAAATGTAGATAATAGATTCAAAGAGAAGATGGAGCAAATCATTTTCGATAAATATTAAATAATTTTTCCATCATTTCTCTTATTAACGAATATCTAGTAAGATCATTTATTAAATAATGATAATTAAATATAATATTTCTAGAACTCACCTTCCGTTATACCAATTTCATTGGTACATTTCTTACGCAAATTTCCAGCTAATTTTCTCAATTCGTCGTGAACAGTAGTCCAATCTATATTCTATAAAAATATTATTTTCAGCGATCGTGAAGATTGCATTTTAAAATATTTTTTCAAAGAAAACAATTTCGCAATTAAATTTTATTATTTATATAAAATTTAATTGACATTTTATAATTTATAAAATTTATTCTCTCTGAATTTTCGATGCTTATACATATGTAATTAATTTCTTTTATTGTTCATGCCAGTAGATTTTTAAGGATTTTTAGGGATCTCACAAATTTAAAAATTGAATTTTTACTCACTTCCTCATTACAATGAACTACGACGAGTTGTGTGACAATTAAAGAGGCACAAATAAGTATTAAATTTTCTTTCGCCATTTTTTTTTATTTCACGCACAATTAAATCGTATTTAGACAAAAATGTTCTCACTCGTCTAAAATTATTAATGCACAGTTGTGCAGGATCATCGAGAATTTATACGAATTCTGCGAGCACTAGGTGGGAGATAATAATTGTCTAGTAAAGACATACTTTTGTAAAAATCAACTACCGGCGAATTGCATGAACAACAAAGAGATTAATTAAGTATCGGAAATGCAGAGAGGAAATGTTATAAACAATAAAAAAATTTATTTACATTTAATTATAAAATTTTTTTCTGAAAAAATATATATTAAAAATATTTCAAAACGCAATCTTAAGATTACATTTTCATTAGTTTTTTTACAGAGAACTAGGAGTTTCTATATAAAATAATTAATATTGCTCTTTACTCTTAAAAGATTCTTGGCGAAGAAAATTTAATAGAGTCCCAAAAGAGAAAGAAGCTTGAAATTGTTTAAAATTCCAGGAAGAATTTATGATATACTTTGCATAATACGCTAGTCGCAAGCGAGATGCGTGACGGTAAACATACGTATATTACTATACGTAATTGTAACTTAGGAATCGTCAAAGTATATCCAGTGTTTCCTAAGTAATTAACAATTATCTTTTCGCGTTGTTCCGTGGAGAGTCAGTAATTTCAGTATTTCTCAAAATTATGTACACCTGATCAGCGTATATTGTATACTGTTTCAAATCAAATGTCTTTTAATTATAAGTCACACAAAGAGTATCCCGTATGTTGTGTAACTTTGCGTTAGAAGAGAGATCGTATGCAATGTTGGTCTTACACAATTTTACTGCCACAAGAATTTTGCGATTAACCAGTCCGAAAGCCATTAATTATTTATAAAAAAAAATCGTTTTGATGAGATTTTTTTTTAGTAATTCAATAATAATACGATCTCTCTTTTTCTCTTTTGTGCTGCTAGTATCATCGGAAAGCATTCACATCCTGCCTGCTCAGTGTCGGAGCTTTTCTCCTGGCTGAAGCCGCAGCGCTATTTCTACACCGATCGTCAAGGGACTCGTTTAGGAATGAATGTTTCAAGTGTGTTATAGTTATAGACCTCTCCTTTCATTGCGTTCGATCATCAAGTATGACCTCAACTGGCAATTGGAGCGTTCTACTATCGCAGTATCAAACTCCGTTTTATCAACGAGAGCGCCATCAATTTATATCAATCACATCTGCCAAACATTCCAATGGACATTTTATATAAATTACATATATTGTTTGTGTAAGTCTTTTTTAAATATTTTTTATTATCTATGTTTAATTGAATTTTTAAATGCAATTTTTAGAAAAATTTTTGAATTTTTTTAATTACTTTTCTTGGAAAGTCGATTCATGCGCTTTGCACCGAGCAGTAAAAAGATATAAAAAAACAGGAAAATACAGGATATATCGATTAGATCGTTGAATCCTTTATTTCATCAACACATCATGTACGATTTACTCAATACGGCGCGTACAGTAGTTATATGGAAAGTGATTTAAACGTAAAAGTCTTAACACACATTCGGCGAAATTGTATTTTGAGCATTTTGTTTTTGGTCTTCTTGTTTGCCATTGTCCTCCCACGATCCATTAAAACAGATAGTAAGTCTGAAACATGAATCACGCATGAAATGACGAATAATATATGAATAATATATGATCAATTTGATATGATTTAAAGTCACTTACTCTCGGAGACAATTCTGCGTAACACTTGTTGAACGTATACGCATACTCGCAATTATCACCCTTTGCTGCGAACGAAAAAATGGCGATTAATCGTTTTACGAGATGTGATACGAAGGATCGTGTGTAATCGAAATTAAACAATCCAAATAAAATTTTATAATTAATATTTTAAATTAAGAAAAGTTCGCAAATTTAAAAGAACTGATTGAACATTAAAAATTTTCAAAACTGAAGAGGCTTGCGACACATCAGCTGACTAGATGTACTAGTTTGAGAGTTTTTCTCTAGATCATTTTAAATTTAATTACGATTGAAATGTGTCATTAGAAACAACATTCTATCTCTTGAGCTGTCAAGCTCGCTCGCTAGCTTTAAGAATGCTCTCAGTTTTGAAATAACTAAAATTTATGTCGAAAAAGAAGATTGAACGCGGTTTCATAAGTTTCGAGCACACGCAATCGATCGAGGAAACAAACGAAAAAGAAAACACAGTAGATACCCAAATAGTTACCGATCCCCTTGCATTCGCTGATCGCCTTCTCGACTTCAGCTCTGTAGGCGGGTATTCTTTGGAAGAATGTCAGCATACCGTTCAGACTTAGCTCTCTCTTGTCATCGACCAGACCGAATTGTTCCCAGAGACAATACATGTAGCACTGCTCGGAAATCAGAAAGACCGGATATAATCCCCTTTGGCATTTTACATATTTTTACACATTTTCGTCGGCTATATTATAATATCGGGATTTGTTTATACTCAAATGTAATTGTGGCGTACTCACCTTCAATTGACGTGTTTCCGGCCATTGACCGTTTCTTACCGCTTCTATGTCGGCTGAAAGAAGGATTCAATATGCACTTATTGATATATTTCGCGTACACACATTTCGTCATAAATTCTTTAAGACTATTGTGGATACGTGAAATGGTGATTAATCGATTGAAGCATCTGTTAATTTTGTAAAAATTTTCCTATTTAATTTCAGGCAGAATAACAGGGGTGTATTCAATTTTATGCGCCGCCGCGTGATTAAATGAGAGATCCGATCGATAGTTTCAAGTTGGAGGTGAACAAACTCTCGCGTTGAATGAAATACCTGTAGCAACTCCCGTTTGCGTTTGGCAGGCATTCACAACACTGGCCGCAGTCGCGATCATCTGATCGGAAACAAAGCTGGGTCTCGTCTGTAAAATAGACGAGATTAGTGTTGTTAAAATTATTAAATAAGTTGTAGAGTCATGATAAGTGTTTTTTCACACTTAGCGGAAAAAGCATCATTGTAAATGTAATTAATTAATTATATCTTTTTTTGTTACTTTAATTTTACCATCGTATATAAGCATTTAATTATTTTTATAATTATTTTAATTATTTTAATAATTATTTTAATATTGTTTTTCTAGTAAAATTATTTTCCATGATTTTCACAGAAAAAATAAAATAGAAAAGAAGACGATGATGCTATCTCTTGTTAATTTGAAACATTTTCATGCTAGACGAAGAACTCGAATTTTCTCTGCCTTTAGTGAGAAAAACAAAATTACTTCAATACGAAAAATAGCGTAAAAGAAAACATCGTACGCGATGTTGAACGCGCGATTCATCCCCGGCCATCCAAGATCAATAGCTATAAAAAGAATTTCATCTTTCTTCATCCCTGTCGAGTCAGAGATATAGTCTAGTTCTAACTTTCCGATTTAGAGAAGACTTTATAAAAATTAAATGGACAATAAATTTTCTACATCAATTACTTGCTCGAATTTTCTCTTTATATGTTTTTTGCACTAGATTATTTCTGAGGGGGTATAATCCTCCTTCGCGAATTAGATCCAAGTTACATCTTGATGACAGATCACCACCACCGTTTCGCACGTACCCCGCATGAGACGATCCACGCTTGAAGGAGAAAACCCATGACGACCGCGAGAAGCCTCATCCTTGATATCTCTCGAACTTCTTGTCCTTATATCACTTCGCGGATCTCTCTCCTTACTGGCTACTGCTGCTGATGGTGCGTGCTCCCTTTGCCGACGATGTTTCCGGCGCGTGTCGACTGACGTGAACGTGCGAAGTGCGCGCTGCGCGCGAGGCGAGGGTGCGATCCGACTGAACGTCGGGGACAAGAGAGAAAAAGAGAGAGAGAAAGAGAGAGACAGACGTGGATGGTCGGTCGGGGATCGGGATGAAGTATAGGTTCCCAGAGGCCGAGGGAGAGACGGAGATGGAAGCTGCGCGCCCCTCTGGAAGCTGTGATTCGAGAGCAGGTCGCGAGCTACTCTCCTTCTCTCTGATTCTCGTCCGCCGCCCTCGCGCTATACAAATCGATACTGGATCTGTTTGATATTAATTTCGATATGAAAATTTAATTAAATGTCACTGTAAATTTACACAACGTTAAATGCACTTTGCGCGAGAGATAAGAAACGGCGCAAATTTTACGATTGAATCGGGAGAGTTTGATGATCATTGATTTATAACTGGTCTCTTCGTTGAATTAAATTCATGCATTTTTAATCCAATTTTTTTAATTAAAAGAACGCGATTTCTCTCTTCAACGACGTGCATTGTTAAGTAGAATAGAATCAACAATGTGCCTCGGAATAAACGTCCTATATAGCATAATACCAAATGCGATATAGCGCGCTCTTTTCATCGCAAAGATAAATTACTGTCTCCTCAGCATAGAAGCTTTCGATTCTAGGCCAGGTCACACACATAGATAGACAGATTTGATTGGCGGATGTTACCAGTTTGCGATCCGACCCTACATAATCTCTCTTCTATACGATGTCGACACAAATATGACTCTTCTCTCCCTCCTTGCTCCTCAGTCTCACAGTTTCATCTATGCAGTTTTATGTATCGAGTCATCCCGTCCAAGAAATTTTTTCATTCGTTATGTAAGGATTTTGGAAAAATCATATCTTTAATTTATAAGCGTCACATATGTACATTAATTTTAAACATTAATATTAAACATAATTTTAAACAAGGATTGTTTATAGCAAGTGAAATTTGGGCGAGTAATTGAGAAAAAGAAAGAAATTCAGAATTTTCATTTTTAATCTATAACATTATTATTTTACGTCAATTTATAACAATGTTATTTTATTTAATTATAGAAATAATAAGTAATTTAAGAATGTCATTTTTTATTATCGTAAAAGATAATTTATACATCTTATAGAGATGAAGAAATGTTAATGTCAGAAGCAGCTATATGTAATTTTACATTTATTCCACTGAACACCGTCCGACCGACATAATCTGTTTCTACTGTCACATTGGAAACTTATCACTGCTGTTTCTACTATTCACATTGTATTTATAGCGCTTCGTTTCATATTATTTTATAATTTAAATGAAATAAATATTTAATAAAATTTTGCAAGAAAATAAAATATACAAAATGAGCGACATAAACTGTTTCTGTCACATCGAGAACTTATCACTGCTGTTTTTTTACTATTCACATTGCATTAACGCTTTGTTTGTTTCATATTTTCTATAATTAAAATGAAACAAGTATTTAATATATCACAAGAAGAAGAAAAAATATTCCAAATAAGACTCAGTACAAGCAAATATAGTTTTATCAATAAATATATATTTTGTATGATTAATTATGGCGTTATTCTCTTTCTTGTTTCTTATCGTTTTATATTTTTAAATGGGCAAAATTAAAGTAAAATGGTTTAATTAAAGATATACAATTAACAATTAATCGTATGAAAATCTAAAATATATCAAAATGTGAAGTTATTATCAAATTTAATTTGTTATAATTTATTCATTAATTGTGAATATAGAATTATAGAAAAAAATAACAATTATTTTATTCCATGCTTATTGATAAGAAATTTATCTTTATAATGCTTTTTTCAAGAATAATGCGTGTTGCATCTGCAGAAAAAAAGATGTGATCTACAAAAAAGAGATACTCCTACTTTATATTCAATTCAAGTTCATATTTATATTCAAAAAATAATATAATAATATAATATACATATAATTATATATAATGTTTATTTCATGCTAAATACAAGAATTGTGAGAATGCGCGAAGGAGCCGAGAATTGACAGATCTATTAGATGCCTTCACGTGCCGCTGATGCACGTTTCGTAAAAACGCAGCTGACACGTGGATCGCGCGCGAGAGGGACGCGCTTTGTGGGTCAATACAATTCCGGCGAAGGTGGGCGAGCGCGCCCGATCGCGGACCCCGAATAACCTCACTTCTCTGGTACAGTCGCCCGCGAAATTATTGACCATTCAACGCAACGATGCGATTACAGGCGCCTCGATGATCGACGCTTAATCGCCTTCAATCAAATATAATCAAAAATATTTCGGCGACATTGCGTTGAACAAATATATCATATTCATGTCGCAAATCGCGATGTCGATTGACACGACATTTCGATGGAGAATCTCCATCGCGCTTTGCAACATAACCCTTCCACCGACTGTACTTTTCCCGCTCGGTATAGTCCGCGGAATAAATATTGTCTATTGTTGTCGGATCAAGTATTGACTAACGATGTTCATCTTGGCGATTCACCTAAGATTAGGGAGATTGATAACTAAAAAGGCCTGTCGCGAGTCATCATGTAATCATTTCACCAAGAACCTCGCGTAAAATGATAATCCGCCTTTTGCGAATCGATCTTCGCGGACTGTACCAAGGATGACTTGGTACAGTCCGCGGGATTGCAATTGACAACGCGCTGGCTAATCCTCGTGACATTTCCAGCTCGCGGAATAACTGAAAGACAGAGATCCTCGCGCGATCCAGCTGGACGACACGTCGACGTCGCGTTCCTCGCGTACGCCTCGACGTCGCGACGCCTTTAGCGTCGCGGTTGCGACCGGGAGACGCGTCGAGCGGGGACAAAAGAATCTCGACTGACTGTACTCATAGGCAGCGCGGACGGCGGTGGCAGTTGTATTGACCGCGACGAGTGTTTCTTGTTGTGGCGCAGGGCGGGAGGCGCGTCTCGAGGTCTCGACGAGGAGGAGAACCGGCGACGTGGCTGCGGTGCATCGTGATCGTTAAGAACTTGTAGCGCGACCGGGAATCGGACGACGCTGGTCGACAATGTCGGCGATCAGGAAGCGGCGGCGTTCGCCGTTGAATTGAACCTGGCTGCTGCCGCGGTTCTTCGCGCAATCCGAGAATATCCCCCTAGCGCGAGTCGTTCTTGTCCAGGATGCTCGCGAGTGACCGGGAGCTCGGACTCGCGTCTTGAAGGGAATTCGAAAGCGACGTTGGATCGTCCCCTCGTCACGTGGTTCGTGTTCTTTTGCGTACGTCACACGTCGCGTGCGATTTAAATCTCCAAGCCTTTTAAGATCAGTCGAGATGGGCAAGACGAGAGGCGTGCACGAGACCACCCCCGAGTTGAGGAATCGGATGGTGGGAATGTACGAGGCCGGCCTGGGTCTCCGAGAAATTGCCGCCGCGATCAATTGCTCGGTATGTATATCTTGCTTTTCTTTTTCTCAGGTGTCCAGTTTAACAATTCTTATTAATGATTGGAGTACCTGCTCTGCGTATTAAATAGATTTTGATTTCTAAAATTAAGACTATGAGACTTTAATTTGCATGTACTCTGTGTTATTCAGTCCAATAAGATCATAACACTTATTTTATTATAATATGATTGTGTTGCAGCAACGTACGGTAAAGAGATGGTTGAATAGATTTGACAAGGAAGGCACAGTGGAGACACGGGAACGTTGCGGTCGTAAAAGAGCCACTACTTCAGAGCAGGATGAAGCGATTGTTCGTCTAGCTACTCAAACACCTATAACAGCAGCGAAAGCTGTGCTTCCAGCGCTAGGTCTCACCTGTTCTGTGGATACTGTGAGAGAAAGGCTGCATAAAGCTGGAATTCATAATTGGAGTCCTTCGCGCAAATATATGCAAAGGATTCCATTGAGGTTTATATTTTTAAATACAAGATTTTGATTGACTTGTAAGGCTTTTTTATATTATTTTGTGATCACAAAATATAGAATAATATATGTAGAAGTACACATTAGAAACAGATTGAATAAATTTTATTTTGATTCTTTAGCACTATTATATGTTGTATAAATTATAGTATTTATATTATTTAATAGTCAAAAGTATGTAATATTACTTATTTTTTTAATCCAAATTTATTTATTAAATAAAATATCAAAATATATATATAATTTTACTAATATATCTTTTAGTCTAATTGTGTATTTACCTCAATAGTGATGCGGACGGTGCCGCGATTCAGCAGGCGGTATGGCGACCAACCGGCACCCAATTGGGCAAGAAGAAAACTTCCAAGGACTTGAACAAGTCAGAGAAAAATAATACCACTAAAAAAAAGAATCCATCGAAAAAGATTAAATTTTTAGAAGCATATGTTGATAATGGTGCAATATCTGAGACTCTAAAACAAGACCAAAATACTGAACAGCAGCAACAGCAACAGCAAGAATTCGTATTTCCTCAACAAAATCTTCCTCCACCACCTCCTGCACCTCAAGCCACTGAAATGCAAACTTCTGCGCAGCCTCTACCAACAAGTCAGACAGAATTTGGCAATGCATTGGGCCTGGCACAACAATCGCAATCCATCTATCAACATCCGGGGTTGAATATGGTACAAAATTGGCCATTAGATCTAGTACAAGGCAGTCACCATTATCCACAGGTTTGTTTCTTAGCTTGTTTTAGAAAATATAAATGTAGTATATATTATACAGCAAAATAGATTGTATCAAAAATTATTCATATGTATTGCCCATAGGGACAACCAATATCTCATGAGCACTCTCTGCCGCAACAGCAGCAATTGCAAGAGCTGCATACACAGCAGGAACAACAGCATCATGCGCAACAAGCTCAGCAGCATGTACAAGAGCAGTCGCGATTGCAGGATCAATCGCATCAGCAGAATATTCAGAATACTCATCATCATAATCTCGATCAGCAGCAACTGCCAGTAGAACATCAGATTCAACAACGCTTGCACTCTGGCATATCTAGCCCGGAGCAAACAAACACGAACATAGGATCAGATAGTTCTTGTAGTTCTTCTAACGAGAATAGCCAATCATCCGGCGAGCCCTCGCAGAACAAGGAATCGTCAAGAGAAAATAATGGAAAATCGGAACGGCAAAAGAAGAAGAAAAAAGGTGGCAAAGCGAAAGGGACATTGGAGACTAGCGTGGAAATTAGAAATCGCATGATTGGAATGTCTGAAGCCGGACTATCAACTCTGTCTATTGCTCTAGCGATTGATAGATCGGTATGTAAATCGGTAATCTTTGTGCTCATTCTATATTAAATTATATCATAGACATCTCTGACATCTATCGTATATTGTACGAATAGATATAAAAGTTGTATTACAAACTCGAAAAAAAATAATACAGGAGATTTACATGGACGTGATTTTGAATTAATCAGGAACGTACTGTTAAAAGATGGTTAGAACGTTGGCATAAGGAAGGCAATGTGCAGACGAAGGAACGAAAAGGCCGACGTCGAATTACTACCAAGGAACAAGATGATGCCATCGTCGCGATGGCGACTCAGCATCCTCTCACCGCCGCTAAATACGTAGCACCTGCGCTAGGTCTAAAATGCAGCGTGGATACAATTAGAGAGAGGCTTCACAAAGCTGGGATACACAGCTGGAAATTAGGCAAAAAGCAAGGGTTAGAGTGTGAATTATGATATATTTCTTTTCCAATCGCGAAGATATATATTTCTCAGAAATATTCCTTTAGAAATTTTTGTCTATAGAAAGATAGATTATACAATATAGACTAAATTCTAGAAAATCTATCATTTTTCTATAATTTTCAAACATTTTTTTAATACAAAAAATAAAATGTAATTAAAGGTAATATATTTTTTTTTAGAGAAGGAAATGCAGTCCACACTGTTCACTTGTGGCAACCAAGTGGTAATCGCCCTAACAAACCGAAAATGCCCGGTGAAAAGAAAAAGAAGAGTACGGGTAATAAAAAACGCGATCAGATAACGAACAATAGTCAGAAACGCATCGCGCGGAAAAAGAAAAACGATGAATCGTCGACACTGAAGCCGGCTCCGCCCCCAGCGAACATGATACCGGAACAAACCGTATTGCCATTCCATAATCCTGGAAACAGTAAGCGTCATCGAAATGTTATTAATGATATAATACGACATAATTATCTTTTAATCTCTAAAAATCACTCTTTTTCAGTGAATTACACTTCAGGCCCTAACATAATGACAACAGTGCATAATATTACCGCACTGCCGCAACTACCTCCGCCACCACCACCACCACCGGCGCCGCAACCGATGCAACAGCAGCCGATGAGTTCGATAATGCCACAAAGACCGGATTGTAGGCTAGCACCGACCATAGTTCCGCCCGTGTCAAGTAATTCCGGTGTCGCCTATCCATCGTGCATGGTCGGCGGTAACGGTCATATGGAGCAAACAGATCCTTTAAATTATGAGCCGTATATTTGGAGTTTTTAAATATCAGTAATGACAATCTAAATCACTTGCAGAAGATTTGAATGAAAAGGAAATGTGCATTTGAGCAAAATTTCGCTTTTATCGATCTAGAATTCTGCAACATTTTGTTTTTATAAAAAAAGAAACTGAAAATATTTAAGAATCAGTGATATACAAATCCTGTCAATTTTATATTAGAAATTTTTTTGCACGGTTTAACTTGTGCACAAATGCAATATTAGAAGATACAATCTGTATATGTGGATGAGGAAAGTTTGATGAGTTTATTGTTATATCTGTGAGAGAAAAAAGAGAGAGAGATTATATTAACTTAAGAATTTTTATGGTAACATGCAGTGCATTTAAATCAATTTAAGTAAATCAGCATAAAGATAGGACATGTACATATAGAATACATATAGAATCGTGTAGAATAGCTGAAACGTACATCACGACGTTTATTTTGCTATGATATATCTCGTCTCTTTAAATATGGAGTCATAAACAAAATCGTATTATATATATTAAAAATCAATATTTATACACAATATACGATTAGACTTCATTAAATTAAGAGTATTTTATGTTATTTTTAATGGTTTGATAGAGAGAGAGAGAATACTGAATATCAAATTCAGTAAAAAGTTTTTACGGATGAATTATCAATAACTAAAATGGAGAATAGAAAACCCAAGAAACTTTAGCAAATTCTCAGCAATAGATCTATTTTCGATATGTGCTATTTTTTTTTCTTGTAAGAGTATTCATAGATGATTTTACATAAAATGTGTATATTCTGATATATATTTTTAATTATTATATATATGAATCTGCTTTGAAATTATAGTACAAATTGGCATGTTCCAGTCAGAATAGTAAATCAACTTCAAAAGGCTGCCAAAATACTTACATTTAACATATAAACTGCCTTTTCTACTTATATTTATATGCTACATACATCACTTTTTTTTAATAATAAATATAGTGTTGCCATTATATATGTATATTATTACAAGACTGTTTTTTCTATACAAGTATGCTTGCCAGCTTTTCTGACAAGTAACATCTGACTAAGAATTATTTGTATTGCAAGAAAGATTTTTGTTACGATACTTATATTTTTTTTTATTTTTTCTCTTTTTTTACAAAGCAGTATTCATATAGTTCGTCCATATACAATTACTGGTGGTACAAATGCAAAGTAGTGCACTAGAGAAAGTTACACACGAGATATTGTAGAAAGATTTTGTCTGATATTTCAAATGTTTTCATTTTCATTTTACAATAACATACAAAAGAGTATTATGTACATTCACATTTTATAAGTAAATACATCGCGTTTTTCACGCGTGACACATACACACACACAATACACATCACACACTCTAGGTTGTTGAAAATATTTCTATTAATTTTGTAACACATCACAATAAATACTATAAAGTTAACAGAAATATTTCCAATAATGTTTTCATTGAGATCTTTATTCATTTTATATTTGTTTCATAAAAGAAAAAAAAATGATTACTATCTACTCTGAATACTGTACTTTGCTGGTCTTTATGAATAATAAAGTATCTTTGTACAGAAGGGGGATATTAAAAAATCCACATATATCTTAGTCAACATGTACTTTTACTTTGAAATATAGCTACAGTTTCCATTTTTTATCATATGAGTTCCCAAATTTGTGTAACGTTATTTATGACCGCTTCGGGATTATTTTTATGGAACATAAAGTATCCCTGAATCTGTGCTGGACTAACATTTCTTTTAAAGGACATAACGTTCTCCGCAAATTTTTTTGCAAGCTCCCCAGGATCCTTACCTGGTTCCTTGTAAAATCGTAAAAACATTTGTTCAACTTGATTTATGCTACACCAACCTAAAAAAATGTGATAATGTGATTATACGAATTTCTCAATAAGCATTCTTAATATATTTCCTACATATTTCTACATATATACCAATATATTCTTTGACATCCACTCTGCCTGGCCTAACAAGTGCAGGATCTAATCTGTCTAAATAATTAGTTGTCATAAATAATATCCTAGCTTCTGTGGAAGCTACACCATCCAAGCAGTTTAATAAACCGCTAAATGTTACTCTATTGAGACCATCATATGCTGCTTTAACTAAAATATTGAAAACAAATATATATCAAAGTAATGATAATTATTTTTTTATGTTACAATATTTTGTTTTTTTGAGGAGCAATATATATACCCTCCTTAGATTCTTCTCTGCTACTAAAAGCAGCATCAATATCCTCAAGCAGGATAATAGTCTGCTGTGGAGCCACTGCTAATAAGTGATTTAATCTGTCATCCGTTAAACCTCTCTCGGATAAATTTAAAACGCATATACCGCGTTCTAATTCCCCGGCTAGCGCGGTAATGTATGAAGACTTTCCACATCCTGGAGGTCCATGTAACAAATAACCTCGACGATACGGAATTCCTAAAAAGATTGACTTTTATCAGAAAAAAGTAATATGAGGAGAAACCATATTAATTTTTAATCTCATTGATATATCAGGTGCTTATCATCAAAGCAGAAAATATTAGAATTGATTTTGAATACCTCTTTCACTGTACCATGATGGATTATCAATGAATTCCTGACAATCGCTTATTATTCTCTCAGAAACGCCGGTATCCAAAACGACAGATTCCAATGGTCTCTTCTTCTTAGCATGTCCAAACTGCCGCCACTCACTTCCCATAGCAGTGTACATTATAGTTTTTCCCTCGTGCTCTTTCAAAGCCATCTGTCTGGCTATACAGAATGAAGAATTGCTTCTGATTTCTTGGTTTGTTATAATGTATCTGTAAATATATTTTGCAAGAACTCAACCTTCTTCAAGAATACTAAAGTATATGCTTTTGTCTTTGCCAAATGCTGTCAACTGTACGGTTTCCCATGGTATACCCATATGTAGATCTAAAGTCTGTTGTTCCCTTGTTCTTTGAACCTTTATCCAATTTCCCTTATATCTGCAAAAATGAGAAAAAATTAGATTTTAATGCATCAGATAAAATCATGATTAATATTTTTCATAGTATATTTTATAAAGGACAAAAATATAAGAGATCTGGAAATATTCTCTTACCTGAAGAAATGAGTTCCTATACTTGGAATAAAATCATATTTGGTTTTCACGTGACCAGTTTCTTTCAGTTCAAAGCTAGTTTCCACAGAGAGATGTTGCGTCTTTCTTGCACCTTTATGTGTGATCCATTGCAGAAGCCACTGATAGCTTTTATCACGACATGGCACTTCCAGAGTGATCATATAATGCCGTCTGTAAATAAAAAACAATAACAATAATATGATTTACAGAAAACTTAATAATATTTATGATACAATACCTGAATAGCACAGCTCCAAACTGTACTCCTTTTCTCAACAAAGCAGCTCCAGCCCCAAGTCCAAAAAGACCAAAGCCAGCACCAAAGTAAGGATTATCGGATAAAGCTTGTATATATTCGACAAATGTCATGATGCAAACTAATATTGTACAATTTTCTTATATAAATAATGATACAAAAATTACACTATATTATATATAGATTAATTAGCAATTTCTCTTTGTGTGTGTTGGACATTTATTCAATCAAGTCTTTCAATTACAGTGATCATTTTAGTTATATAAACAGAAACAAGATGTGCAACCATGAGTAACTGTAATTGTTTTTCTCTTTTTAGAGTCTTCTAGCACATTTATCACTAGACTGTAAAAAAGTGATGTAGTACATTTACTATTGTACTTCTTCTTATGAATTTATTTGCCTCAAATTATTTTCTCAGTGCTATATACAAAATCAACTTTTTTTTTTCCTCGCGTCACCGGATGATGACTATTAATGTGTCTTCAACCTGTCCTTCCAGGTTATGTGACACACTGTGTATTATTTCTGTTATTTTAAATAATCTTGCCTATTTTTTTTATAAAGTACAAAATCAACTACAATACATTCAAAAGTATTGCACGCTAGTCGAAGAGAATCAAAAATACATGCAGAAACCTTATCCTCTATCAGAGATAAAGTAGCGATCAATTACCACCGCCGATAAAAAAATAATTACATTCTGTTAATTCTGTATATTTTATTTTAACAAAATAGTTGTCAAATTATTTGTTATAAGATTGCCGATTAATCTGAAAATTATCAATTATGATACGTAAATATTTAGACACGATATCTTCAAGAGCTATATTTTAAAGTTTTCCCTCAAATTAAATAAATAATTTCAAAGCATATACACAAACATACACGTATATATTCTTATATAAATAATTACAATAATAATAAAGGATGTGGGAGATAGATAGATAATTATAATAATAATAAGGGAAAATTAATCATGTTACAAACGATTATATTTCACTTTATGTTACAAAAAGAATCTCCACTACGTATAATGTACTATTTAATAACGTCAACTCCAGGTACCACAAATGTGGCTTGAATACGCAACTCTTCCTTTGTCTCTCTTTTTTTCGATTTTTTTTAAATTTTTTATCTGTAAATAATATTACTGAACATCTACTTAACTGCTACATTCGATCTAATTTAAAACGTCTCCGTTCCAATTATTTGTCAAACGCGGGACAAAAATCATTCAGGTGCTATAAATAATTGGTTCCGAATTTTTTTCTCCTTACGATTTAACAATTAATGTGCTATAATAGCTACAGAGAAAATATAATGCTCGTTGAGACCTTTGCATAATATATATATGTATGTATGTATAAATCGTTTTCGCTAATCTCTGCGAAATTTGGTACGTTTTCATATAATGTATTATTGATGCCGTAACGCTAGAGTGCATTTACAATATATACAACATACAATGTTCTGGGTCCATGATTAAGTATAAGGCAAAACCAAGTTCGCGATAAAAATATTTTTTTTCAATAAAAAATAGCATTAGTTTCTTAAAAAAAAATTCATCAATAAATTCATTCTATCTCCCTACAAACTGATCGAAATGCAACATCAAATATAGAACACTATGAATATACGTTAAATAAAATACTTATCATAAATACATAAACATTATTATATTAAGATTGTTAAATTTATAACTATAACTCGAATGTATCAAATTAATTGAGCTATTTTATACCTTAGAATATAATTAACATTTAAATCGTCTATAATTAGCATAATATAACAAAATAGTAAGTAATTTCTGGGAGCAAAATTTGATTGAAAAAAAGAGATTCTTAATAACTGAAATAACAACTGAAACGTTACGTCATTCTGCAAATTTGTGAACATTGTTTGAAACGTATCTTGTATATCAGAGAAATGATTTTTATAGTTTCTTGTATGTCACAATTAAAATATCTTACCACAATAATGCTATATACAAGAAACAATACACATAATATCGGTTGGTGACAGTTCACAAATTCGCAAAATGCTATCTAATAACGCTGTTCAGCTTGCTCATCGATAATTATTGCCAAGAGATACATATTTCTGTCAATGAGTGTAAAAATATTCCGCACAAGTGCAACATGGACCCGATTTAAGTGCGATACATCCAACGTCGTCGGGATGTTTCGTGCACGTCATTACATCAAGAGATTTCTCTCTCAGAGTCCTCCTCCTAGAGAAATAGTTTCAGCGCACATTACGCAGTCGATTAATCTCTTAGTCTACACCACGTTACAGCTAGTTGGACTCGTTTATTTGCGAGCCTTACATTTTTTTCTCTCTTTCTCTTTTATTACTCCTAGTCTCACGTATCGTGATCTAAACGCACCATCATCGGGAGATTCGCCGAACGGGACGCAATGAGAACTTTTGTGGAAGCCTTGAGCATAAATCTGTTCGCCTTTCCAATCCTTTTACCAATCTTCAACGAGCAGATTCTGATATTATTGTTTACAATGTGCCTCTTCTTTTAGGTTTTCTCTCTAAATTACTTAATTCGGTTGGTCTCAAATTCGTTCTGTTTCTCTCTCTTTCTTTAGTTTATAGTCTTAAATACGACCTTGATAAATAATTCGGTACAAGTTGCGTATTTTCTTCAATCCTTCTCAAAGAATATAAAATTATTACACAAAGAAATTTTACAAAAGACATACATTTTAGCCAGGCATTGAAATTACCTATAAATCTATAAATAATTTCAATGTCTTTTTTCACTATCTTTTTTATATTTATATTCATAGTAAAAAAAGTAAAGAATTCAAGAGAAACATAATTGTCTTTTTTCCGAAGAAAAATTTGGAAGAATAATGAGCAAATAGAAATTCACGGTGCTGATATGCAACCTTTTACGACATAGAGGAACTTTATGGAGGACGCTAAATGTACAGAAGGGCCTTAATATCGGACTCCTTCGAAAGGACAGAATTACTTTTGGTAAAAATTGTCAAAGCTATGCGCTACCGCGACTGGACGCTCACATTCATCAATTTTTTAACGATCCTTCGGAGACCGTGCTTCGTTATTGCATTTCTTTCAAAAATCAATTAACAAGCAAAATATTTAACGTACAGCTAAATAGATATAACAAGAAACTGCACAGATCCCCTTATTGATAAAAGACATCTGTTTCTAAAAATTTAACTCCTGATATCACATAGCTGTTAAACACGAATAATCATGCGCAATCTCCGAATTTCTTACAATTATATTTTATATTGTAACATTACAATACAGATTTATAAGTTTTCTAATACCTCTCTCTGATACTAACGTCTCTAGTCGCGATGTAGCGCGGACGGTTGAGTCGAGGACGAAATTTCTCGTGAAAAATAGTGTGAGGACAGTTTCTCGAGAAAAGGAAGAATTTTTTTGTCCGGCTCATTCCCGACGATGATGCGTGACGAGAAGGGAAGGGACGGTGGTCTGAGATTGGCTCGGTTTATGGATATAAATTAGCCTGACCTGTGTCTAGCGCCTAAGTATACGAATCTTGCAAAATTCTCTTTCATTTTACTCTCTTGGAGAATTACATAATATTTCAGAATAATTATACAATTACATAGAATTATTTAGGATCAATTGCACCAATCTATATTAAAATGTTTAAGCGTTAAAATAAATGTTTTTTATTTTCTTGTCTATGTATTATATAATTAAAATCTCTCTAGGAGATAAGAATCGTTCAACAAAGTCAGTCGATTTGTTATAATTTAATAAAAGTTTGTTAGATGTTTGCAATCGACTAATAATAAACAAATAAATTAATAATTATTGCTAATCCGTGTATTATGGTTTAAGAAAAATATTTAAGACTGGCGAGAAATTAGAAATTCAATATAGGAAATAAATCATAGAGAAAATAAAAATCTGAAAAAATGCTTTATTCCGAATATCAACATCGAATATCGTCGACGTTAAATTGTATAAAATGAGAAATAGGATCTTCATTCGTGATACACGTCTTAGACACAGGTGACGCGCGATATAAAGACGACACGATATAGATATATTATAATAGTGATAATTAATTAATTAATAAACGCTCGATAAATTCTCTTTAGGTATTTGTCTTATCGCGAAGTCGACAGGCAATGATTAGGACAATAAATATACAATTGCACTAATAATAAAAGATAGCAATAATAATAATAAATAGTAATAATATATAGCAATAGCCATGATAACAGATTTGATTGAAGCCAATTCATGATAGCATTCAGTTATAAATATATGCGCAAATTTATTTGCACAGAATGCTCCATTACGTTCAATGTATCTCAATTATATGTGCACATCTTAACAATTATGATAATCAACTATTAAATATATATGTAAAAAATATATATATATATAAAATAGTTAATATATGTATAAAATACTAATATCGACACTGCTCAGAAGTTTCACAATATATCGGGCAGTTACATAATCGAGTGTTTTACTTGGAATGACTGCTTTACGCAACGGCGGACTATAAATTATAAATCTATGTATCACTAGAAGAGAACGGACATATTTACGGAAAATGTCAAAGTAAAAGAGCATTCTGCGAAATGCACTGAGCACACTTTTATCACGATACTTACACTTTCACAAAAGTGACAAGATAGCGATAATCAATAAAAACTAGTAATCGGAGCTATATGCGTGCGTCCTTTTATAAAATAAAGAACCTTTTCGTGACCCCGTCGAGATCAGCGATTATTATGCGTCAACGAACTATTAAAAGTGCATACAAACACTTTACGTTACAATAAAAAATGTATACATAGGAATAAATATAATGATAAAATTCGTATCGAATAGCTGCTTCGAATACAATAATTAGATGTAATACTTAACTCCAGTAAAAAACACGATAAGAAGTGTAAATTCAACAAGCTGCCAAGAAATCAATGATTTAAAGCCCGTTTAGGCCGCATTTACTACAATAAAATTGTTAACAAAAGAACGAGGTACCGTACATTGCATATTCTATAGCTAATAACGAGATTGTGAAAACGTATACCGATCTTCAACGATAAAAGATAATTATTTGTAATATCTTGGAACTGAAACAATCAACCCCGTGTCTCGAAAGTAGAAGAAAATGTCGTGGATGAAGCTGTCTAAAATCATGAGTCTAAGATTTAAAAGCTTAATTTCTTTAACGTAATTTTTCTACTAGAGATAACAACAACTGACATTTTTCATAATATTACTTTTCTTTAGTATTCATGTGTAGTTCTTTGATTATTTTTCAAAACATAGAAGATAGCATCGGTTGTTCCATTTCCAACATATCGAAATATTTCTATGATCCGATCGAATAAGAAATGGTTCGTGCATAAAAAAAATTAATCACCAAATAAGAGGGCGTGGATAGATCTATTGATGCATTTGAGTGTCATTTCTGTGGCGGAGATGTGACCTGAGGTATCCTACTTGGAAGATAGGTTCCCCTATTGGTTTTTTTATCGTTTAAAATTTTCAAATCTACTTGCTACTACGATATTCCATTTCGCTACTTTGATTATAAACTCTACCGGTCACACGCGCGAGATATTAATATTGTCTCTATGTGGTATGTAATGTAAAATTTGCCGTTTTCCGCACTAACTACAAACGATATACGTTTCTTTCATGCGTCTTCTCCTTTTAATATACGTTTTTGTCCTTGATGAAACGTTTCGGAGATGATTATCATGCTATATACCAACCATCAACAGAATATCCTCTAAATCGTCGAGGCGATAATGAATATGTTAGAGTACATAATAAATAAGCGTGCTAAAGCAATGATAGAACACAAAAATCAAAGTTTAAAATGTAGAGCTTTTTCTCTGTACAAAACGATCGAGAATGGATCGTTCGCGTTAATCTAATGCACTTGACAGTTTAACGCAGCTAAACGCGTATCATAGAACGTAGAATTCGCCTTAAACTCGCACGCGGCGACTCCGCGAACCGCGGACACCCTCAACGAAAGTGTATATCCTACACTCCTTAAATTCTTCTAACAATAGTGGTAACACAAGGCAGAGACTCCCTAAAGAGACTCTATGATATGGAGCAAAATTCGTAGAGTATGAAACTGAACATTTCGAAACCTTCAAAACGTAGCCAATTTATTTCCCGTTTACCGAGCACGATTCTCTCCCGTATCTAGTGAGGACGGCGTCATCATTTCCTTTTTTTCCTCAAACACTTATCATGTGTCGCGTCCATCTCTTTGTAAAAATACGTTTCACAGAATTTGCAGCAACGATTATTGTGATGTACATGTACCGTGACTGCGGGAAGTCTCTCTAACAAAGGAGAAGTCAATTGTATACTCACTACACACAATCCTTCGGCCCCAACGACAACGAGCGGTAGAAAAATTCGAAAAGGTTTTCAAAATTCTCGCTTCTCTCAGAATATCTTACTCCACATCTTCATCATTTTCTAGAAGAAATCTCTGCCTAAGTGGGGACGGTTCGTCTGTTGCGACAGTCGCGGTCTACCGCGTCCGTTTGCGCCGGCGGCGTGTCTCCTGGTATTCCGCAGTTCCCGATCGACTTCGAGTTCCTCCAGCTTCATGGTGAGTCCGAGCTTCTGTTGCACTGCTAACCGCAGCAATTGGTTCAGCGTCTTCCGATCGTCCTCCGCCACGGCAAGCTGCCGCTGAAGCTCATCCACTTGCGTCACGTATTCTTCGCAGCGTGCAGCAAACATTGCACGCAGACCTGGAGAGCGTATGGTTAGAGCAGGGTTTAACACAATATAGAGATAAGCGGACGAGATAGAGATATGCATATTAAAGAATTGCAAGCATGTTCAATTTTGGGAGATTGGATATTAAGCTTCGTATATAATAATCGAAAGCCATTCAATATATTATGTACAAATATCATGTATAAATATTATGTACATGTAATCATGAAATGTTAGAAAAGAAATATACACAAATAAGAGATCAGGTACACATCGACAGTTTATACATTACGTTTTTTTAAACGAGCACTTGACTAGTCACATTTTAGAGAGAAATATTACATTTGACAATATACATTTGTTGACTTTTTTAGGCAATACAATAATTATGGCATAGACTCAGAGCGTTCGAAAAGTCGATTGCGATACTCCACAGAATTAACAACACTGCATTTATTAAGGCTAATAGCAAACAATTTGTAATGGATGTGTTAGTAGGAGGATGTTAGCATGCGGAACAAAATAGAAAAAAAAGTTACATTATTGAATTTCAATTTAATAAAGTATAGGTTTTGTAGAATAATTTTTTAAAAGGGATAGGTTTAGCAAAGATTCACATAGCAAATGTCATCTAATCTATATAACTCTATCTTAATGTAATTTCTTTAAGAAATATTTTTTTAAATCAAATTTCTACTTGTACAACAAAAACAGAAAAAGTTAAATACTCACTCGAAAATGTCGCGGCGTTTTCCTTCAACATTCTAAGCTCATTCCTTAATTTGAGCATTGTCTCGTTAACGATACTCTTCTCGTTTTCGTATTTGCTCTTTAAATTCGTTAACGCTACTTCTGCCGTATTTTTATTTGATTTAAGCACTGTTCTTAAGGTAGCAACCTGCTCCCGTTTAGCGGACAGCAAGGCCTTTAATCTAATGACTTGTTCTTGAAGATCTGCTACTTCCGCCTTATTCTCATTGACAGAAGCTGAGAAGAAAAATTCAATTTTCAATTTTAAAAAAATTAGAAATTGATTTACTGATAAGAAGAGAAACGTATTTTTATATTTTTTAAACAACAAAATAAGCTTTTGTTTAGCAAAGTTTAGGAATATACTTACTTTCGCAAACATTACAGATGGTGGGCTGCATCCCCTTAACTTTGGACAATTCAATTGTGTGTTCTACAGCGCTTCTAAGATACTTTATTTGGTCCATCGCGGTCTCTATGTGCTTTGCAATTTCTTTTGATTTGCTGAGACTTTCTAGATCTTTAATCTTGATGTCGGTCTTGAATAGAGTTCGACACCAATCCATCTTACCGTTCTCCTCTTCCTTTTCGGGCACAATCTCCGATTTCTCGTGATCCAACACCACTCTCGAGGGAGTCTCGCCGTTAACGGTACACACGTGATGATAGAGCTGTGCGAGCTCGTCGGATAGGTTCTGCAAATTGTTCTGAGCAGAATCGAGGAAACCGCCCGCTTCCGCGGTAAGTTTTGACAAGGTGAATACGTCCGATTCGAGCTGCATGCTCCTTTGTTCAGTATCCAAGAGCTGAAACGAAGGATGAGGAAATATCAAGCATGCATACGAAAGCGCGAGATCAGTCGCAATAAATGCGTTAAGTGCAGTTTTTACTTGATACTGCGCGTCTATCGGAAATTTATTCGCGAGACGAAATTCGCAAAATTCGGATGAATTTGTTTACGTTCGCGTTCGTAAATTCTGCAAGTAATAGCAGAGATATTTTGCGCGAATGTTCAATACGTTTGCAGATATCTGATTTCTTTTTCTCTTCGAATATCGTGCAAAGACAAGCTGGGCGAATTTCACGATCGACATGCTACGTTAGATGCGCACGAAGTTTACGTATAAAAAGAAGAGAGTGATCGATTCCGAATTCTCGTTTCTAAGCATATTCTATCTCAAAAGCCACGGTGCATAGCGGATCCGTACGTCATTTCTTTCGAGCAATGACACTTTTGGTTTAAACGCGCTTGATGCGTCGATCCATGCGTGAGACTAAATGCGAGAGTCCATGGGCGCTCGAAGAAATGATGCAATTCTCAAACATGGATCTACATTCAATGGAATGATGGTGAAATCGTCAGTAGCTTCGAAAATGTGTACGGTTAAATATACGAAGAAGTATGAGAGATGGAAAGCGATATATGTATATATCGAGCTGTTAGGACATTGAGAAGCAAGTATTCATTGTACGGATCAATTAGAGGAGCCAACAAGACAAATTGTTATTGAAATATCTGGTAAATACGTCAAAAGGATCACACGTAATCCAACCTTTTCTCGAAGGCTCTTCTCTGACTCGGGTATCTGAAACGCCATAATTTCTATTCAAAGTCTAAGTTTTGTACGTATGATTGCACCAGTATCAGTATTGCACATATTTATATTCTTACCATTAGAGCAAACTCTTGTGTTCTTTCTCTCTCATTTTTCATTATATCTTATAGCATAGTCTGTTAACTTACATCTTTCCTCTTAACCGCAAGTTTTACGATAATGCTGTTATATAATGCATTTCTTTTAAATATATAACATTGAGATAAATGCGTACCTTGTTTCTCAAATTTGTCAGCTCTGTTCTTAGCTGTTGCGTGGAATCGGATACGGTTAAACCGTTCTCCAATTCTGCCAGATCTTTCTGCAACTGATTAACCTCGCGAGCGGACATGGTGCTCCATTGATGATATTGTACAATAGCCTGTCCCAAACAGAAATAGTGTCACTATTATAATATTTGTCAAATAAATGTTATTTTTAATTATTTTCTTGACATATCATAAAATTAAAAACCTTTTACTAGTAAAAGACATGTAAATATACCTGATTGAGTTTATCCAATGTTGCTTCTTCGCTCTGCTTTTCCGGCAACTTTGAGTGAAGATGATGCAACGATTGCACATGCGCTGCCAGCTGCACTATTCGTGCAACGAACGATTGCAATTCCGCCTGGCTCTTCTCGACTGCGTACTGTGACTCGCGTAGGTTTTGCGTTAAATGAGCTTTCTCGGTCTCCGCGAGTTCCAATTGCTTTTCCAATTTCTTCAATTCGTTCAAATGAATCTCGGAGAATAGATCGACCTGTTTGTCGGTCGCAGACGTGCCTGGTTCCTGCGTCTTTAGATCCGCCTCGATTCTACGCAGCGCAGGCGAATCATCTTCGCCGTCGCTGCATATCGTCTGATCCTCCGTGATACCTCGAATGGAAAGCGCGAGGTTGCTGAGATTGTAGATCGATTCGCTATTGATTCTCTGATCTAACTCCTTCTTCAGGGCGTACTTGGCCTCGCGCTCCGCCTGTAGAGACTCCAACGCTTCTTCCATCTGCTTCTCCGCTATCTTCTTCAAGTTTGTCAGTTCTTCCACTTGGCTGTTTAGTAGCTCGACCTCCTCCGTGAGTCTTCGAATTTCATGTTTGGCACCCTCAAATTCTACCTGACTGGATCGCAAACCCGACACTTGCTTCTGCAGGGAGATATTTTCGTCCTCCAATTCGGAGTAATCCTGAAGCAGACGGGTCTCGCGGAACCTGCAGTCCCGTAACTTTGTCCGCAACGATTTACGTTCCGTCTCTGCTTGCTGGTGATCTTTGCCGACCTCCTCGCGTTCCTGCAGCGCGTGGTCGCGTTCCGCTTCCACTCGTTCCAACTCATGACGTAACTAAAGACAATTTATAACATTTTAAAACGACAATCTCATTTCCTACAAATCGATAACTGTGTGAATTGATATAAACCTGTTTTGTTTCGTTTTCCAATTCAATAATCTGCAACTGCAGAGATGTTTCCCGGGCGGCACTCTCACTAAGAAGACTCTCTTCTTGTTCGATGCCAGTCTTTGCAGTTATCTTTGTGGTTGTCTGGAACTTTGCGAGGGCCTGAAATAACAATATATATTTTATATTAAGAATGACTATATATTTTTATATATAATTATTATCGAGAGTATGATAAAAATAATGAGAATAATTGATTAAAATCTTATAAAATCTTATAAAAATTTACTTTTTTGAATTACAATAGATTTAATTGCAAACATATATCTTCTTAAGAATGGAACTTTACCAAGAAACTGTATACTGTTATCGTACATTGATTGTCTGACGTAGGTGCACTGAATGAGTTATTCTATAGCGCATGTATTCTTTTGACATATGTATTCATTCAGTGCACGTCAAATTAAGATAGTTACTTTTTAGATAAAAATAGATATTCTATTTCGCAATTACTGGTGACTAAATCTTTACTCTACTAAGCTCGCTCGCATTCCTTATTTGTCCTATTACGCTTAATCGCCGCCCTCGGGAAAATTGTTGCAAGGACAGAATAAATTTTCTCCTTTCTCGCTCTCTTTCTCCCTCTCGCGTGATCGGGCGTGTCGAGGGAAAAGTCCGGAACTCGTACTAACCTCTTGCGTGATTTCCAGCTCGTGCTTCGTGTTTTCGTAGAGGGCCTCGAAGTCGTTGCATCGCTGCTGCAGGGCCGACTTCTCCTCGAGCAGCGCGAGTCCGTATTGCGCCGATTGTATCTTCTCGGTGGAGGCCAAGTCGAGCTCGCGCGACAGCCGTTCGATCTCGGTTCTCAGCTCCTCGAGGACGACCTCGTCGACGGCAGTGGCGGCCATCGCTGACGATGATGATAAACGACGACGACGACGACGGCAGTGCTCGTCGCGATGTTGCTGTCACTCTCTTCGTCCTCCTCCTTCACCTCGTCACCCGCACCACCTCCAGCACCTCGTCGTCGTTATCGGGACAAATGGACGCCGATCGCCCGACGCATCCTTCGGTAATCGTCGATCAGGCGCGTCGTGTTCGCTTCTTCCCCCGCGAATCAACGCGTCGTCTCGTCCCGTCACGTCACCGTCACGTCACGTCACGTCTCGTGTAGCTACCTCCTCGCTTCGGCGGGACGCGCGCGACCAGGCCGGTTCTCTTCCTCCTCCTCTTCACATCCTACCCGCGACGCGAGAACCACCGTCGCGAGCCACTCGCCGATTTTGACAGACGCGACGCGATAGACCAATCAGGGGGAGGCGCGGACGGGCCGGGCGAGAGGGGGATCGCGCGAACGCAACCGGATGCGCGTTCGCGGCGTCCGGTTCGGTCCTTTAACCCGTTTCGGTATTCCTTTTGTCCACGCGCGACAGCACGAAGGCCGAGATTTTCTCTCTCTCTCTCTCTCTCTTTCTCGGCAGGAAAATTTATTTTTTTTTACCGTCTCCGTTCGCGCGCTTATCGAAATGAGTTTCTTTTTCTTATCAACGTTTACGCTTCGATGCCCCGGGCAATTATTTATTCCCGCTCGAATATTATCGTTCGTTCGACTGTCCATTCGATTATTTTTTTTTATACTTGTTCGTTCATTAGTTTTCAGATTCCTCTCGCGATAAGGTGCGTGAAAAATATATGCGATTGGAAAGTATTATTGGCAAATAATAAGAAAGAATGCACATTTAATTAACCGCTGTTGAGTATTTTAGATATTTTTTTTTACGGATACCTTATTTTAGAGCATTTTTTCTTTTTTACTAATTTATTCCATGATATTGCAAAAATCTCTGCATAAGTAAAATTTAAAATTCACGTTGAACTTATCATTTAGCCTACTAATTTAGCAAATTATTGTTGATAAAATCATTTATAATCTCGCAAGAGAATATTTTTTCACACAATAGTACACTATTATAACCGCGACCTCTAAAATGAAATGCGTGAAATCCGTGAGAAAAATATGACAATTGTTAGATGAACGTTGGCAGAGTTTATTACTCATCCACGATGACACGCAGAGTGCGTAGATCCAACTTTCGGAGCATGCGTGCATCGGTGCGATTATATAATCCTCCTTTATATGCAAAGTCAACAATCACACACTAATACGTTATCGCGATCGTTGAAATCGCAAACCGTGAACTCGCCGGTGGGCGACCTGTGAAAAGATTAACAAAAATTCAGAGGATTAGAAAGGATAAGATTACCATCATCGAGACACGATCCGACATTCGCCTCTGAATATCAATCATGTGATCGGTGAATGCGAATATTTGGGGAATAGAGAGAAAAAAAAAGATGCAGCCTCTTTGCCTCTCCGTACACATTCTATTTCAAAAATTCAGTTTAAAAACATAACTTCAAATACTCCACAATCCTTTTTATTATTTTGCAGCTTATTTTTTTTTCTTTTTTCCTCTTCTTCCTCTTCATCCTCCTTGTCTTCTTCTTTCTTTCTCTCTGTCGCTCTCTCTCTCGTTTCCTTTCTTTTTAAGTATTAATAGATTAGTTTAATATATAAGTCGAGCCGTGGACCCGGCGTGCGCCGCCGGTCGAATTAAATTCATACACTGTAACAGTCGTATTCTTTACAATATTCGTACGTAAGTCTTGTAGCAGAGACAAAAGCGCAGGTGCCCTAATCGCACTCGTATTTTTTTTTTCTTTATAATAATTACTCGTATTATATGCTCTCGTTCGTACCCCTGGTGCCGCCAGCGAATCCGGAGACTGTGTCACGGAGGGAATCGATTTTACCACAATTTTATCCTACCTCATTCGGACTGTTATTCTTACTCGTGTGTGATGTGTACTCGACCGCGTTAAATCTCTCTTACAAACATTCTCAGCCAGACAAATACAAAAAAGCAACGCCTCTGGGAAGCCTTAACTTAAAAGCATCCGAAAAATTGGAACAACTTCGTAAACGTCGTTGTTTTCGATTCCATCGAGAGGATCCTGATTTAAACTCGTCTCGTTCTAAATTGCCAAATAAGATCCTTAAATATAAAACGCGAAGGATATTCCAATCTTTCGACGTCCACTCGCCGAGGACTTGGTCCGTGCACCGGGGCGATAGCACCAGAGGCCGCGAAGTCCGATAATAGCGCGAAGTACAATTTGTCTGATCCTCTCCGAGTCTCGCGTCGTGTGAGCACTAGCATACCGAAACTACGCAATGAGATCCGGCTTTAATTAAGTCCCGAACGGTGTGTGTTAAGTGTATAAAATTGTGTTGCAGGACACCTGGGTTTACTATACGAAATACCCCCCCCGTTCCCCGAGCGCCCCGTCGTCGCCCCACGTGAGAGGCCGCGACGGCGGACCCGCCCGGGTCTCTTCTTCCATCGAGATAGTCAGGCACGCCTGGCTTCTGAACGTTAATACACAATTGTCGCTGCTGGTAAAACCACTGGATGCATCCGCGCGCATCAGTCCTTCGGATCTGAATCGAAATATCTCGCTATCCCGGCTTTCGGATGGTTGAATTGATACCGCGTGTGTCGCGCTCTACTGTAAACGTGGTCCGGCATTGTTTGGAAAAAGTAGTCGGGAATCTAATCGTGTGTCTCTTATTCTAATTTCGTTTTTTTTTATTTTTACTTTATGAACACTGCGCGCCGCGCATCGGACGAGTCGCGGCTCTATCTCTCTCTTTAACATAATTTCGCGGGCACGAGTCTCTTTTTTTTTCTCTTAAGAAAAATCTCGCTTTGTACTCGCATAGAGTATAAGTGGTCATATAAGTGGTCATCCCCGCGGCAGGGATAGTCTTTTTTTCCCTCGAATCCGTCGCGATATATTTTTCCCTCTTTTTTTTTTGTTTCTTTCGACCGTATCTACAAATTTTGCTCCTACATAACTTATGAGTTACGTATAGGAAAAGAAAGTATATATATCGACCTCAGCAACATGTTCTCTATACATGAAAAATATAATTTTCTCATGGCAATACAAAGAAGAATCGTATCATCGGAATTAGTCACCAGCAACGACCAGAGTATAAGCTAGCTTTTTACAGTACAAAATACAGCTCCTGCACATATGCATAAATATATGTATACACATATGCGCATATATATATACATATACCTAGTAACGAAGTATTTTCAGCAACATGTAAGGATATAGTAAGGTTGGTACACACTCTCTCCCCCGGAAAGGGGGAAAGGGCTCCTCTTCCGTTCGTCACATGTTCATCAACAGCGAATGTCCATGAACGGCGATAGTATGAACAATATGAGTCTATGTTATTAACAATTATATGATTGTACGTACAAAATGTACCAACTTGTACAGACTACCGTGTTTATATGTATATATACACATACATATCGTGATGTAGCAATCGTTTCGAACGTATCATACTGGTATTAAATCGCAAATCGCGTTTCGTTCCCTTTACGCTTGGTGAAACCGCACGTCTTCTCTCTCTTTCGCCCTACTTCGTCGAAGTCGGGGTGGGTGAGTAAAAGACCCAGTATAACTGTATATAAACCCGTAAACACTGACAATCCTACAACTATATATCGCTTTGTTACGGAACTAGACGAGTCCGGTATATGGAAGAAAATAATGAAAGAAAAGTGATAAAACAAAAAAAAAAAAAGAAAAGAAAATAAAAACGCAAAAATGACGTACATATAGTAACAGCTCGGCGAGATCCTCATTACATCCTTACACATTAAAAATTAGCGTTACTAAATCTTATTTTTATGCATTCAGGGCCGGCATGTGTTCTCGCTTCTTCCATTTCTCGCTTTCGCTTTCCGAATTCATTTTTCCTTTCCTTCTTTTGTCGATTTATGAGTGTCGGCTAGAGAGTTCGAGAGGGAGGACCGGAGAATACAAGATGCGTGGATGCGAAAACTGTTACGACGTGAGCCTGTACCTTCTTGTGTGACTACTTGTTCGTAAACCGTGTCAATGTAAAAAAAAAGAAAAAAAGAGAAAAACAAAATATTCCTCTTGGTTTACCCGAGCGCCGAGCATCAGTCTACTCTTTTCTTTTCTCATGTGTTCGTCATATTAGTCGTTTCGTAAAATTTGCTTGGTTCGAACAAATACGAGGGAACGCGTAAAAGAGAAAATCTTGCGCATATTATACTTTAATTGCGTGAAAATCGTCAGATACGCATCGAATATCGCGAGACTAATTGTGGAGCTCCCCGAAGATCCATACATCTTGCATCGGAAAACAATGCGCATACGAGACAGTTCGAAGGTCAGGGGACAGAGGACTCATGTCTCTACATTCTAATCCAATCGAATGTTCATAATATTATTATATAGGTGTGTATATGTATGCTTTGTGTAGAAAGTGTGTCTCATGTAAATGTTAAATGTGTCGTTCGTAGGAGATGAACCCTGCGCTCATTCACACGTAGCAATACAATGTATATGTGTTGATGTATGTCGGTGTAACAGCAATAAAAACTTAAAGACATCATTAAGAAAAAAAATCCTTGCGAAGAGAACAACGGTGGGCAGAGAGGGGAAGGAGATTTGGGAATAAAGGACGAGGAGGGCTAGGGCTGGCCTCCGGGAATTGGGAGCACGGTATATGGTGGCAATCCGAACGATTACGATGACGACGACGATGATGACGACGACGACGACGACGACGACGACGACGACGGCGACGCTTACAGCGGCGACGACGACGACGTCGGCGACACGCGTCCTCTGCGAATTGTACGCGTCAACGAGACATACGTCCGCATCATCCCTACCTAGCTACAATTCCCGGTAGTGGCGCGCGCGATGGTAAACGGCTTATCGTTATCGTTAAGCGAGCGGCACGGATTCCGGTTGTCTCCTACTTCCTGTCATCCTGATCGCATTCGCGGCTTATGTGACCGGTCTTGCCGCAGATGTAGCAAGTCTTGCCACCGGCCTCGGTGCAGTTGCGGGCGATATGGCCCGTCTTGTTGCAATTATAGCAGCTCTGCATCGCAAAGCGGCCGGAATCGTTGCCGCCCTCCGGGCAGCTGCGCGCCATGTGACCAGTCTTGTTGCAATTGTAACAACTCAACTCCGGTCCCTGTCGGAAGAAACATCATAATCATCAATTGTCGGAAGAAACATCATCAATTGATATGGCTTCTATGTCGTAGCGCGATGCGCTACGCCAACTCTGATCGCGAGGATCCATCCATAGGCGGGACTACCACGCTGGAATACCGCTGCAGGCAACTCGAAGTAGCTACAGCTCGAGTCGCAACAACATACTGACCTGTTGACAGTCTTTAGCAATGTGTCCAACACCGTTGCAACGATAGCAAAGGTCCTGATCCTCTTTGCACTCGCGTGCGAAGTGTCCAAATTGATTGCATTTGAAGCACTTCTCTCGGCCGCGTCCAAAGCCGCCGTCTCTGTCGCGTCCACGATCTCCTCTGCCTCCACCTCCGCCTTGTGGGCACTCCCGTGCAAAGTGACCCATACGGTTACATTTGTAACACGCACTCGAACTCATCTTTTACAAATCTGCAATCAAACATACACAATTATACCTAACTGAAATTATTAAATTCTCTTATATATTTCTCCTATCAATCTATCAATGACATATTTGCTACGTCACCAGTAATCTCTGAGTACTTTCAAATATCCTTGCAATAATCTCTTATCGTATATACCTGTTTAATTGCACGTATCTCGCATCTGTTCTATGTCATACAATAAACATGAAAAATAATTTTACAATTTTACACAGAGTCGGAGAAGGAATGTATCGCTTCACACTTACTAGTTCTCAAACTTGTTATTTATTACACCGAGGAAATTTCAAATCCGTGCATGGCTATTCAAATTCCAATTATATAATCGCCGTTGAAGGAAAAAAGAAGAAAAAAAAAAAAAAGTAAATTTGACGTACTCGTAACCGGGTGCATCTCGAGAGCGATTCGCGGATCACACACAGATCTGCCATATCTAAAGCGCATCCCGTGCTGCGCGCTCGCGCGCGTCGCACACAGATGTCTCCTGAACCCGCGCGCGGGCGAGCGAGCGAGGCGCGAACGGGTTGAGGGAGGGGGTGGGGGCGGGAGGGGGGCAGGAGGGTACGACACGCAGGTGAATGTGCACTTTATCGGCGAGGAGGCCGTGCGACCGCGGCTCGCAGGAAGCGCCGGCCGGATAGCGTCGACGGGCCGCGGACTCGCGCTCGACTCATGGCGCCGGATCGAAGCGACGCGCACGCGAAACGCGTTGATAAAATGGCATCCCTCTCGCGTCGTCTCTCTCTCCCGGGAAAGAGTCCTTTACGCCGACCCGACCCGCGCCAACGGCTGGGAAACGGTCGAAACGGAGGAAACGCGGCGCACACGTGCGGGCCCCGCGAGGTCGACCATGACGATGACGGGGTAGGAAGTTGGACGAAGGAGCATCGGACACGAGGCCAACCGCGTCGGATGCGCGACGCATCGTCGCGCCTCGTCGCCGTTATCGTCGTCGACGACGACGATAACGGCGACGTCGGATCTCTTTCTTTACCGTACTCGCTCTCCTCGTCGACGATGCTCCTCCGGTTTTTCGCGGCGCCGTACTACAACGTGGCTAGCTCGATCCGCTCGCTCGATCTCTCTCTCTCTCTCTCTTTCCGTCTTCGTCACCCCGCGCTCCTCTCCCCACCAACCCCTCCGGGACCCCTACTCCATTTTCCGCCGGCGATGTATGTGTGCTTGTGTACGGCACGTATGTACGTACATGCGCGTATACGCGATACGTACGCCGCGCGACGTGAAGATGGCATCCGTGAGTGACGCCGCGCGCGCGCTGCGCTTTTTTTGCGCCGAGCAAAAGGAGGAAAGATCGCGCGTAGGCGATGGCGACCGCGATGCCGTTGGCCGTCGACGACGTCGACGGCAGCGACGACGAGGCCGCGAGCGCGCTCGCTCGACCTCGTTCGGGCCCGCCTCGCGTATCTCTCTACGCGACACGCGGCAGAGGATGCGTTTCGCGGCGCGCGAATCGCGCTCCGAGCGCGAACGGGGCCCAGGCGCGAGGAAGGCGACGGGACCACGTGCCGGGATTTGCGGCGCACGGTCCCCCCGCGACAGAAAGAGGGCCGCTCTCGCTCTCCGGCGACGGCGCGAGCCGTCGCGAGGAAGAGAGAGAGCCGGCGTAGATGAACTCACCCTGCTCGTAAAGTGCGGATACCGTGGGACTTCCTACTGCGCCGCTACGACGATGCGTACAATGACGATGGACCTACGGGAAGTGGTGTTTTCCGTGGGAAAAATCGGACCGACACTCTCCAGCGGACGGCTCGCGGCGGGCATTGACTACGAAAGGGATAGACCGGCCAATCGCCGTCGCGTTAACCCGCCAAACTCTCGGCCGCAACAATGAACGCCACCTCTTCTCGCCTGTCTCCGCCCCCTCGCCGCTTCGGTCCGCGAATCCTCGCGCGCTACCGCGATCGATCCGCTCGCCGATAGGTCGCCGCGCTCCGGGCATCCCGCCGCGTAGCGAATCGCGCGAGGATTTTATGCCGCAACGCGATACGCGATTTCGCAAGGCACATTCACAACTGACGGCTTGCAGGAAACGGATTCTCGCGGAGAAAATTTGCGGAGTGCGTAAACAAATTGATAAGAAAATGTATTGGCCGATAAGTATAACATACAAGGGCCGGTTATTCATAGTCCGGTCTTATATTTAAGATCGTCTTTAGTTCATCTTCAGATAATCCATAGCCAATGAAATGATACATACAATATCTAAAGATGAACTTAAGACGATCTTAAATATAAGAACGGACTATGAATACCGGCCAAGGAAAATAAATAATCCATTTCTATGCTTATGCAAGAGCGGATGGATCCAGAAACACGATCGTTCATTGAGTGGTTAAATAGTAATTGAATGTGATTGGCTTTTATCTTTGAATCAACCAATCACAAATTTGCTTTCGATCATTCTCGGATAAAATATCTCATTCTTATGTTTTAATACATCCGGCTTTAAGATTGACCAATCACGGTTATTCCATTCTTCAAAGGAGTAGCTGTGATTGGTCAATTCGTCAACTAATAACGATGACATCATCGATGGTAGCATTCAACGAAATAATCGCTAAGTTAACAATCATGACTCTGCATTTGCCTAAATTTACCTGAGATCGAAGGAAGAACGAGAGAGCGAAAAGCGACAGGAGGGGAAGGAATGTGAGGTTACAAGGGTGACAGATCCATTCTTGAACACAGTTTCAATTCGCGTTGAAAACGCGGACGGAGGTTAGCCTCGCTGGTCATCGGCCACGTCTATCTCGTATATCGCTACATGCTACGAACTGCCATAGGTAAACGCCACGTCTATGTTACGTACTCGCGCACGCCGGTAGCGACAAGAGCGCGCGTGTCACCACTGTCAGTATCCGAAATCCCGTAGACCCCGTTCCTGAGGACGCCGAAGATGTCTCGTACTCGCGCGGGCGCGTTGATATGCGTCCTCGCGCTCTGCGCGTACACTCTAGTGCACGCCGACCTCGTGGACCCGGACCTGGTTGTCAGAAATGTCGAGCGGCACATCGATCTGCAATCCCAGCTGACCAAGATCACCACTCGCGTGGTCCTGGACAACAACAGCAAGGATCGCGCCATCCAGCGCTTCCTCTTCTGCCTGGACGGCGCGCAGAGGAAGTCCCTCAGTTACATAGCTGCACACGTGGAACCCGGTAAACTGGAGCTCAAGGTTACGCCGATCAAGACGGCTGACAAGGCCTTCTACTCCGTCGAGCTGGCCAGTCATCTGGCACCTCGTCGCACTCTCACCATAGAGGTGGAGACGATCCTCACGCACGAGCTGGTACCTCATCCTAAGCAGATCGCCCAGCAGGAGAAGCAGCTGGTCAAGTACACGGGAAATGCGTACGCCTATTTGCCTTATGCCGTAACCAAACAAACGACTTACGTGGCGTTGCCGTCTCGCAACATTGAAAGCTACACCAAGATCAAACCTGTCTCCCAGACTGGCTCGGCGATAGCTTATGGACCATTCGAGAAGCAACTGCCTTTCGCCTACGAGGAGTTGGTGGTGCACTTTGAGAATAACAACAAGTTCCTTACGGTGACCAAGCTCGAGAGAACCATCGAGCTCTCTCATTGGGGTAATATAGCTGTCGAGGAGCACATTGATCTCTTGCACACCGGTGCTTTGCTGAAGGGTTCCTTCTCTCGTTACGAGTACGCTCGTGAATCCAAGTCCGGACAGGCCAGCATCCAGAGCTTCGACACTATCCTCCCGGCGGCTGCTTCTGACATCTATTACAGGGACGAGATCGGTAACATCTCCACGTCGCACACTCGCATCAAGAAGGACTCGGTAGAGTTGAATCTGCGGCCGAGATTTCCGCTGTTTGGAGGCTGGAAGACTCGCTACACGATCGGGTACAGCGTGCCCAGTTACGAGTATCTGTTTCATTCCGGAGACGATTACACCCTGGAGATGAGACTGCTGGATCACATCTTCGACGACATGATCGTGGACGAAATAATCCTGAAGATCATCCTGCCGGAGGGTGCGCACAGTATACACCTCGAGTTACCGTATCCCGCGACTCGCTTAACAGATTCTTTGCACTACACGTACCTCGACGTCATCGGACGTCCGGTGGTGTCCGTGACTGGAAAGAATCTGGTGGAGAATCATATCCAGAGTTTCAGGTTGAAGTATACATTCCCGCGTCTGCTGATGCTGCGGGAGCCGCTGCTGGTCGTGGGCGCGTTGTGTCTATTGTTCCTGTTAGTCATAATATACGTCAGACTGGACTTCTCCATCGACAAGGACGAGGCTTCGGAGAGCAAACTGAGGATCGCCGGGCAATGCGAGAAGATACTGGCCGCGCAGGATCGTCGAGTCACGTCCTACAACGAGCTGGATGATCAGCTGGCCTACCTAAAGACGAACAAGGACGCCAACGCGTTCCTGGCTGCGGTGAAGGGCATCAATCAGGAATACAAGGCGGCTACTGGTGCGCTCAACGAGATCGCGCAGAAGCTGAAGGGCGAATCCGGCGACGTGTACGATCGCGTGCAGGAGCTGCAAAAGTGCGATCGTTCCCTGAAGGAGCTCTACAATCAGCAGCAGGCGTTGTACGTCGATAAGCTGGTCCCGGGGAAGATCGGTCGCCAGCAGTTCGTCGAGGCGGAGGCGGCGATCGCCAAGAAGAAGGAGGACTGCGTCGATAAGATCAACGCGATTGTCAAGTCGCTCCAGTAATTGCATTCCGCGAACGAACTTGAGAGTAACTTGATGGTGTATTTTTGCAATACGTACAGTAATACAAATCTCTGTCGCATCTGTTAATATTCCATTCGCGAGAATGTAAACGAAGGATTCCACGAGTTTACAAACGCATCGAGTCACAAGAAGAAAGGAAAAAAAAACTCTTATATCTCTCTGTACCGTAAATTTAAGATTTGTAATAAATACGTGTAGGAAAAGACGGTTTTGTTTAGGCCTTCTCTATAAGACTGTTGTACCTAAATAAAAGAATTTGTTGATAACATCTTGGGATGTATATATAACAATTTTCCTCGATGCAGATTTCCATCATCTAAAAAAATTAATGAACGAGATTAAATTCAGCTTATTAAGTTTCTGTAGTTTGAAAAAAAATATATAATATATATTATAAAAATAAATATGTATAATAAATAATACATAAAATAAATAATATATAAAATAGATAAATAATATATAAAATAAATAAATATATACATGAGATTACAAAATTGTAAAATTATATGTTGAGAAAAAATTATGTCTATTGTAAAAAGGTAGAAATTATCGATGAAATCTGCGGATATAAATTTTCCTGGAAATACACGACATCCATCATTTTATTAAAGGAAGAAATCGGGACTCGGTAGTCGCAACAAGATTAGATCGATGTTTTGCGGCGGCGAGGATCGCGTCGTCGAAACGAATCCTACTGCGCATGAAAGCGCAATGTCAGATGTCAGTTCTGCCCGAGCCGAGCGTCTGGCCCTCATCCATGTGTCAATGGATGGCTGAACCGGTTAAACGAGGGACACCTGCTAACCTCTTTGCCTATTCTCGAGCCGATTCCTCGGGCTCCGATAATTCGCGCGGGAGCAATTCTTATGCTCAGGACTAGGATGTCCAATCTACGGAAATTCATAGGTAAAACGATCGTCTTTCGCATTCGCTCTCGACAAAACTGCGTACTCCATAATTTGTCTAGCGTCATACACACACACATACACATCCTTGCGATGAAGGTTATAACGATACAATTAAAATCGCTTCCAGTCGATAGTTTGCGAATTATTTTAATTTTCGCATTTTCTGGAAAAATTTCCTTTCGTAGTAACCTTGTGTTCTTTGATGCTGAAAAAAGATTGTAGATATCTTAGCATTGTCAATAATTCGCTAATAGAATAACTTGTATAATTTACTTGTATTTGTGTGTAATTGTATAATTTATGTTAAAAGGAGGTTTATTTATATACTTAAAAGGAGATAAAGCCTTATATTTTTTGGTCTTAATTGTTATAGATATTGGAGCTAATTTAACAGATCCTATGTACCAAGGCATTTATCATGGGTCTCAAAAACATCCGCCAGATTTAGACAAGGTTTTAGAGCGAAGTTGGAACAATAATCTTTCCAAAATCATTATTACAGCTGGTAGTGTGGAAGAAAGCAAAAAGGCGCTTGAAATAGCAAGAACCGATGGCAAGTTCTCGATATATCTCTCTTTAAACATGTCAAATTTCTTAAAGGATTATTCAATATATTTCTTTTAAGTTCACACATTGTAAATAATTCTAATTTTTAATATGTTTTGTACTAATTTATTATATTAAATTCTTTGTATCCTTTTATTCTATTACTTACAAGTTGTTGATGGTGATTAATTAACATATTGCAGACAGACTATATTCTACAGTTGGTTGTCATCCGACCCGTTGCAACGAATTCGAAGAATGTGGTGATCCAGAAGGATACCTTAAAATGCTGTCCGATCTGGCGCTAAATAACAAAAACAAGGTCGTTGCTATCGGCGAGATGGGCCTGGATTATGACAGATTGAATTTTTGTCCCAAAGAGACTCAAAAGAAATATTTTGAGATGCAGTTATCGCTGTGTTCCACGTTAAAGTTACCAATGTTTCTACACTGCCGCAACGCCAGCGATGACTTTATACGAATTCTGAGGAAGCACAAAAATGAATTGACACCAGGCGTTGTACATTCGTTCGACGGCAATCCAGAAGACGCGAATTCCATATTACAATTAGGCTTGTCCATCGGCGTCAATGGATGGTATGATAGTGCGTGATTCTTGAAGAGAGCTTGACAACAAGAGAAAAAAGTTGAGCCGATAGTAATATTTGTTTTGCGTTCCAGTTCCCTAAAAACGGAGGATAATCTCTTCGCAATCACTACTATCCCCTCAGACAGGCTTATGATAGAAACTGATTGTCCATGGTGCGAGATCAGGCCGACTCACGCGTCCGCAAATGACGTTATCACACATTTTCCGTCTGTAAAGAAAGAAAAGTGGCAAGCAGACCAGATGGTTAAAGGACGGAACGAACCCTGTACAATAGTGTAAGTACCTGTATAGCATAAATTGATTATAATCAATTATGATATTATCGATGACAATATTTTAATATTTCTTGAAAACAAAGCAAAAAAATACAGTATAAAAATTAAAAACATGTGTCGATATAGAACACTTTTTTCCAAATCGCAACATGACATAATTTTGCTTCTTATTAAAAATTATATAACACCAATTGTACTTTTAGTATTTTTAAATGATAAACATATAATTCAATTGCATTTTCTATTTGCAGTCAAATATTGGAAGTCCTAGCACGGATTAGATATGAGGAAGAAGAATATCTATGTAATCAAATATACAAGAATACGATGAAACTCTTCTTTCCATATGAATTATAGTGTGCAATCACAAACTGCGAAAACGTAAGCGCATCTAGAGTGCGGCATTAATGAAAGCACACTCGTGGAAGAAATCAGGGATAAAAGCTGTGAGAGAGGAGTATGCTTAGAAGGAAGAAAAGATATATAAAAGAGAAACACGCTGCCGAAATGCTCTATTGAAGGAAGGAAATGAAGACACTCATTTTTACATACGTAGCTTTATGGAAGTGGCTGTTGTCCACAGATCTCTTCCCATGTAAAACTTTAATATATTCTTGTTAAAATTATATTATATATCATCATAATATCATACTCATCTATCGCATTTTGTCACTATTATTACCATCATCTCATTATTATTATTATTTGCGATATTTATTAATATTATTCTGCTATTCCTACAATATCACTGTTGTCACTGTTATTGCTCTGACCCATCTCTCTGACGTGATTTTTCATTAATTGATTATAAATGATCTTATTTCTTTTTACCTTTGGTAGTATACTCCTTTTTATGTATTACATTTACAAGAAAAACTGTTACGAAAAACAATGATTTTATTTATAATTACTCAATATAGTCGAATATATTCAATCAATATCCTCAAAATTATAAATGAAAATACAAAATATTAAAGTTCGCATTTTGCGCATACAGAGACCTATAGATATATTATATATAGATATATATTACTTATCAAGAATGATTTCAAAAAATGATACAAGTATTTATCTTAATAAAAAAGTGTTCGCGATTATTCATGTTTATCAAAAGGTCACGAAATTTTCTTCGTCAAGACCAACCAAAATAAGATGCTCTCTTTTTGAGATATCACAGGTAAAATGGCCGACGTATTCGTGATCTTCAAAAGCATATATGTAAAGTTTCCATGTCATAAATAATAAATGCCGAGGTACGTGGATAGATGGAGATTTCGTTACCAAAAATTGTTCTTAGAGCAAACCAATAGATTTTATTCATGGCACTTTGGAGAGAGTCTGTACTTTCTCATACACCCAATCATATGTTTGACTGGCATACGATTGCGTCGTATCAAAAGCCCATATGGCGTAACTCCGGAGATTATCCGGGCTAAGTTTTCCCCTGAAGACAGAAAAAGAAAAGATCACAGTCAGATATTCAAGTGATGTATATATGCAGCTTCTATATAAGTGTAACACTTACACAAAAACATTCTTCTCCAACCATTGTATCGTTGTAGTGGAATATTCAATAACTTTCTCTCCAATCAGAATGAAGGAAACTTTCACAAACTCCAGTGCTTGAAAACTTTTAGTTTTAGTTTCTTCTATAATACCTGGGGCGTAATGTTCGATCTGTGCAAGAAAGATTCATTATATATAAGTATTATAAGAGTTGTATATATGATAAAATATTTAAAATTTTTATTAGACTTACCGTGTCGAAAACTACAGGTATATTTTTTTCGACATATGCTGCAGCATTGTTATATAGTCTAACTGAAACATTTCTCGTTATAAGGTAGACATCACCAGCCAATTTAACATATGGTGAACTTAAGTCTACAATAGCTTTATAATATTCTGGTGAGCTATCCTTGATTGCTTTATGTCCTGCAGACCAATATAACTTTATTGTAGCCCATGCTTTTTCAATATGTTTCAATATTCCATTAGTTTTCAAGAACTTTCCAATTTGGGATGCTATAAACACACATAATAAATGTTAATGTATAATCAAATAAAGGACCAATTTGTATCTCAAATTTAATTACAATAGAAATTAGTACAGAGAAATAAAAGTATTAATGGGCATGATGTTTATGGTAGCAATAGAGATTTTTGCCAATCAACCATGATAATTTAGACCTCAAACAACCACGGGGGTTACAAAATAACTTTTAGATCTAGGGCTGTGGTCAAAGAGCTGAGGATACTTTGAAGTTTGATTGACCAATCAGATTAAAGAAATCTTTATTCCTTTTACTCTGATTGATCAATCAAACGCTTCAAAGCATCTTTAGTCCTTGACCGCAGCCTAGGTGACATTAGGGACTGATCTAGCCCCACTTGTTTCCTTTACTACTACTACTACTACTACTACCATGATAATTTAATTGGTCATGTCATTGTGAATATTATAAGGTGTGATAATAAGATTGTAAATATCTCTGAATAAAAATTTTACATAAAATGTTAATTGTAAAAATTTAAAAGAAGACGAGAGAACAATCTTTTAGAATGACAAGCCCATGATACTTATGAATACTTAAGAAACAAATAGAGTGATAATGTTGTTGTTTGCGAAATATTCTTACCTTCAAAGGAGCCATGTTTTTGTGTGTCATATGCTACAATAGCACCAATAAGTAGTAATAAAAAGAGACTGGCAGATCTCCATGGAAAACTGCGACGCGTGGAAGAGGTCATTTTCTTCAATAGTGCCTGAAAGAATAAATAATAAAATTGGTTTCTCAAAAATTTATTTTACTCCAAAGTTTTACTCAAACTTTAAAAGACGATTGATCAAACGTCACGCGAGGATCTCGTCTTTTTTTTATGTTCAACATTTGCCTCTCGCGTTGATTTCTTTTATGCACGCGAGAATGAATTCTAATTGATCATAATAAATAAAATTGATAGTAAAATTTGCAAAAATAATCGCGACCATCGTGCTTGAGAGAAACTGTACCCTATGTAAGTCCTCCGAAAGGACTTTGAAATCGCGATTACGTGAAAACTAATTAATGATAACTGATGACAACATCCTTTCCTCATCGATATTGAAAAATCGGCCTGTCATCGACATGCTGGAAAAATGTAATCAGCCGCTCGAGCGACTCGATCTTTCATCTCTAAGCGTGTCACGCATAAATAATTACGAGTTGCGTTGAAAGAATCGGAAATTGCGAGACAAACACACACACAGAGAGATACTCACACACATACATTTATATACACATATCCAGACGCGAGGAATTTTATCTTACCTGCGGAAACTCGAGACACGTCAGAGCTGTTATGTATAATCGAGGCTCCGATTTCGTTCCGCGACGTGACTCGAAAAAAAAAAGAAAAACGCGGAGAGACGCGAATGATGTCAATGTCGTACTAGTCGTACAGCCGATCGCGCGGTGAGGGGGCAACGCGAGCGATCAATAAGTCCCGTACACTCCCGAAAACAGCCACCTAACCTGCTGATGCGAGAGCAGATGCGATGGAGTTTGTTCGAATCGAGCCCGCCTCTCTCTCGGCCGCCTGTTGACGTCGAGCAGGGACGAAACTGCCCGAGCGAAGCGGGTTCAAACGCGCCGAGGGGTTCTTCCCCCTCGCGAGTCACTCCGCCGCAAAGATCATCTTCGATCACGAAGAGCGATTCGAACAAACAAGCTATATTGAACCATTTGAATATTGTACGAAGAGTATTAATTGCGGAAATAAATGTAAATTTACCTCTTCGATTGCGCACTATAATTTCTATCCTAGAACACCAAGTGTGCCGAGGTAGTTATGGACAATCGTTATTTAATTTTAATTAACTCCGACTTGTGTGATCTCTCCAAATTCCTCTTTGGAGAAGTCAGCAGAGTGACGCGCAATGTTTACGACTCGAGTGTCTTGCCTCCGGACTGGGGAATAAGAAAGAGAGAGAGAAAAACACACACCACACGCTTATATATACATATATATACATATTTGCATATGTAAATATATGTTTATATATATTTCAACATACCAATTTGTAAAAACTGTGAAAATCAATTGATAGTAGATACCAACGCGTTACAGAATTTAACTTGTTGATATATCTAATACCCGGTGTTCGGGAATGTATAGGAATACGATGACGCACTAGGTAATAGAATATCGTATTGACGAAGATTGTGACGTACGTACGTAATTGTGCGTCTAATTCTAATCAGCGATGACGTTATTTCATGAAGCGCATCTATCGATCATCCTTTCTTTTTTTATTGTTTTTTTATATCGATTATGAACTTTCTCCTGAGAGTTGTTGTTTGTTGCATGTAACTAAATTCTTAATCTCCTTCAATATATTATTCAATGTATATTGTGTTTTCTAATTTTTAAAATTATTAATCTCTAATCTTTAAAATTACTTTCGTATAATTTTCGCGTTTTTTCTCTTCTCTAAAAAACTATATAATATTATATTTATAAATAAATAGAAATAAAAAAAAAGATTTAATTGAAATGTAGAGATATATTATAATTATATTGAATGAAATTTTCATATCAGATGAAATTCAGGGGATCGATCGAGTTTTACATTAAATATAAAATAGGTGTTGCTTGGCAAGAGAGAAAATTTCTACAATCTATATACATCTAAGAGAAGAGAGAAGAATTCAGTGAAAGGGAAATATGCTTTCCAAGTTTAATTGTCCATAACTGTCCATCATATTCAACTAAGTGAATTAGTTTTCGTAAACCTCGGTTTTATGGAATATCGCGAGACACACAACGTGTGTTTTAAATTAGATGCAACGCGCAGAAAGTATGCAAATTTATAATCATTACCTATTTGCACACGCAATCTTTGTTAGAGGTCGAATGTGGCGGGATGTCATGCTGCGAAATTTACGACGTAATTGGTTTTAATAACGACTAGTAATTTCTTGCTTGTTGCTTCTGCGGCGTTTATCGACGCCTCTCGTAAACACGATATATACGACTCTAATGGAAAGTAATGTTTTTATGATTTCTTGCATGGTTTGTATATTAGTGAAGAAAATACACGATATCCGTCGTTGCACTTGTTAATCGTGTAAATGCAAAGAAAACGAATTGTAACTTTCACCTTTTGAAGATAAATAAATAATTAAGTTTATTTTTTTTCTGTAATAATTTCGGAAACAATTTTTTAATTAACATGCGGTGATTATTAATTTAGATATTTTTTTATTCTCTATATATAAAAAAATAGCTGTATTATATATTCATATTAAAATAGACTTGGAAAACATTTTTTAAGTTATAATCTAAAACACGATATATCAGATAATCACAGTTGATAAAAATAAATATTTATAGTGTTGTGTTCGCGTTTTCTTCAACACAGCTTATAATTACTATAAATTCTATATTATTTTTGAAAGCACAATTTGTGCTTATAATTTTATATTGTGATAAAAAATTTTGTGTATATAAATATAATACTGCATATACATATAAAAGCACTTACCTGGGATGTTTTTTTGCATGCCAGGGCCAAGTTTTCGTCTTTGGCTTTTTTCCATTTTTCATTATTGTTTTGAATAAATCCGAGAGTTTCTTTCAAATGCTTAGCTTTGAGTTTTGTTTGCAAACTAGGTAAAGTTGTATCTGTAAAAATGATTTTGTGTAAATGTATCCATTTATTTCTATAGTATATGAAAAGCGCGGATACTAACCGATATATGATAAAAGAAGACTGGATTGGTACAAATGTTTGACATAAATGGAATTCAAAGTAGTAAAGCAAAGAGGTTCCGTGACGAGGCAGTCTGCGAGAGCCTTAACTAACTCATGTCTGTAATTCGGATCTGACTTTTGCGATACTTTTCCCATTAACATCTCGAATAATTTCGTGTAACTTATATCCTTGTTCCTAAACAATATCGACTGCAAAAGATATCATTTAATTCGTCGCGTGTCATTCACATAATTAATGATTAATTGCGCGAAAATCAAGGCTCGTGAAAAGATTCGCATTGCATTACTTACTCGCAACTTGTCGATACTCGTATTAATCTCTTTTCCCAGATTCGCCGGTTGAATGTTTTGAAATCTTTGAGAGTAGGTATCCATGATAATATCCAGATACAGGTCCAAACTAAGATCGTGAACATTGTCATGGCCGAAAACAAGATCGTTGAGAATCTGCACGACGTAACTGGCGTATCCCTTCGTTTCCAGCATCGGTGACATTACCTCGTGCCAAATCTTTAAACCCACTGCCAGATTCTTTTTGCCGGCTTGCGACCAAGCCCACAACAGGGATAAGCCAATATTCTTCCTGTTCTCGTAAGAGTTTCTTACGCTAATCAATTTGGGAATGTTGGCGGCGGTCATCTCGGGATTTAAATGCGCTAGCAACTGCAAAAATATCTTGTGTCCAATAACTGGAATGCCTTTAACCATGTCAGTAGCCATCGCTGTGAGAGTATTCTCGTAAAAAATTTGTATAGTTTGCTGCCCCGCCATTTCCACTGCCTGTTCGAGTATGGAAGAGATCGCCTTAGGTACTAGACTTAACGGATAATCTTTAGGTTTTCCTGAGAATATTGTGTCTTCCTTGCTAATAGGTATCTTGATGTTGAGAAAAGCATTGAGTTCTTTCAACCAGAGCAAGGGAGCTTCAGGAAATCTGATTTGCGCAGTGGTCAGAAGTTCATCGAGCTCTTGTACATTGATCTGTGTACATTGTAAAAAAAATTTATAATACATAATTCAATATATCTGCGTTTTTGCGGAAAATTTTTTCTTTTGTTAAAGTGGTTTAATATAATAAATGCACAGATATGAAAAATTAATTGCAACTATGCTTCTACATATCTATTTTAAATCAAAAGCAGCCTTACTGCATTTAATGCATCCTTAATAGTTTTGGGAGGTTTTTCCTTGGGCTCTTGTTTCTTCTTCTCAGCTTGCTGCTGTTTTTGCTGCTGCTGTTGCTTCTTCTTCTCCTCATTCTCTTTTGTCTTGTGCTCTTTTGCTTGTACCTTGGCAGGCTTCTTATTCTCCTTGTTTCCATCCAGATTGTCATAGAGCGTCTTTACTTGACTCAATGGTACTAAAATCATTCATAAATTGTCAGATAACTATCTTGATATATCAGAGCAAGAAGTTAATGTTTATTCATAAAATAATGATAATTTAAAATGATGATTTGTCACAAACCATATAAACATCCATTCAGTCCATTGTATATTACTTTGCAACAAAAAGAATGAAAATAGACTGAATCGTTCACAAAAAAGTACATACATTAGTACCATATTGCGACTATTTTTTTAAAGCATGCTGATCGGCTGTTCACCTGGATCGTATAATTTTTACAACGATATCTTGCAATTGTAGAGATAGAGTTGCGACAAATCGGAGCAAAGTTATAGGAAGTTATAGAATTAATTTTTTTTTTAAATAGGTAGGGATTATAGCAGATGACTTACAAAAGTCCTCAACTTTCGGCGCGTTCTCGATAAATTTCTTCTTCTCGGCCTTCGTGAGCTTGCTGGACTTGTCGTTTCCCCTGTCCTTCTTCCTGCTGACCAGTTCCCAGCTACCGGACGACATCGCGACGAACGCGGATCAACGACAATACAAATACAACGCGGTGACAACAAACACGTTATACCGCCGACTCCGAAAGGCACTGAATTGGAGCTGACTTAACTGGAGTAGGTACAGTGTGTGATCGAAGCACAACGTGTGTCGATCTAGTTTGTTGGTGAGGTGTCAATTAACACACAGTGGTACGTGGTAGCGCATGCGTATTCGCCGAATTGCCACGCGCACTGGCGAAATACAAAGGTTCGTCTTTTTTTATACTGACATTTTTTGTATCACGTATATTTCTCCCGTTTTCTCCCTCTTTAAAGGTCGCAAATAGTACGTAGTACCTATACTACAGCTGTTTCATGTCAAATGAAAGAAAGCAGAGAGTAAAAAGATAGGAAGATAGGAAGATAAGAAGGTACAATTGAGATGATAGATACTCATTCTTTAATTATCAATCCAATGAAATCGATCGATGAATAAAAAATTTTATTTTATTTATTTATTTTATTATTTTATATATTATATATATTTAGAAATGATTTTATATATATATATAAATTTTTAATAATTTTTATAATTGAGAGAGAGAGAGAGAGAGAGAGAGAGAGAGAGAGAGAGAGAGAGAGAGAGAGAGGAAGGGAGGGAGATTTATTGTCTCAAATTTATTACTTTTATATGGAAAAAAACACAATATAAAATAATATCATAAATTAGTAAATTAATGAGCCTTTTGCAAATTATAATCTACTTACTTTTGTTATAATTTTAAATTAATTTTCAATTGAACACAATTAAAAGATTTAATAATATTTTCTCAACATGCGCTAATCGAACGATCGCGCCTTTTCAGTGAACTTCCGGTGCGTCATGTCATATAGTACCACAGTATAGATAATATATAGAAGTCTGTGCGTAGAGCATACTACGTGACGTACATAATGGCTGCGTTCAGCAGGAAAAGCTGCTTTGCAACTGTTGTAAAATTCGTGAATCTGATTGGTGTATGCTCTTAGATTCAGTCAAAATTAAGAGCATACACCAATCAGATTCACGAATTTTACAACAGTTGCAAAGCAGCTTTTTCTGCTGAACGCAGCCATTGATGTATATAGACTTGAGATTGGTGGTGGGATTTTCGAACAATTAATATATGAAAATTATTTGTTAATTATTTATATCACACAAATAGTAAATACAAGTCACTTATCATTTATTGATATCTCTGGTAATGACTTTTTTATGCACTAGTTTAAAACAATTATATCTCCACATCTTTTGGCATTTGAATGTTATATGAATTTTCTTATTCAGAATAATCGATACTACAACTTTCTAAAAATATTTACTATTCCTAACATATTGTATATATACACTTATGTTATAAGGGGTGTCTCACAACTTTCGTATAACTTTCATATAATTTTCCATATAATTTTAATAATATATTTCAAAGATAAAAGAGTCAAAAATCTTAATATAAAAATTTTAAAATATTGTACGGAGATGAGACACCCTGTATATATGTCTTCGAAATGAACCCAGTTTAAAGATATCTTTTTATACTAACATTCAACGCAATTTTTAATATCAAGAGACGTCATTCATGATCATACATAAAAAATAACTGATTGATATGTACATACATACTTTTATTTTTAATCATTTGTATATCTTTTGAAAATGAATATCAAGTGTCAATATGGAAACGTACCTTAATAATGTCCTTCGGCTGTATTCATTTCGAGAAAAATGGCGGATGGCAAGGGTGCGTTTTGTATTTTCTCTTGATTTAATTACATTACCCAAAAGTGTCATGAAATAATATCGCGTAAATACTAAAAGTACTTTATATCACATGATTTATATGATGTGGTATTTAATTAAAAATATATTGTGCATTTTTTATCGGTGAAAATTCCATGTTTACATGTTCACGACCTGACAAACTAACCATTCATGTCAATAATTTTAATTTTTTATGCTGTTTTTAGAAACTACAGAGGAAATTGATCGTCCATCACTTGTCCTAAAAGTTGATCCGCCGGAGGAGTCACTGGAAGATACCGAAGATACCACCGAAGATTCGATGAATAGTAATTCAGCCATGCAATCTGATTGCGGTATATATGTTTACAAGTAGTCTAAATTATTAAGACGCTTTATATATTATTCAGAAATTCATGAAGCAGTTACAAAAATTAGTATCTATATATTATAAATTATATATTTTTTGTCACTTTTTTGCAAAATATTTAATTGTTTAATAATACAGTAAATTTATGAATTTTGTAGACGAAACACATAAACCGGAAACGAATAACCAAGAATCTACATTAACATCTATTAAATCTTCAAATAAAAAACATAGTGAGTTTATATAAATTAAGAAAACTGATGTATATTCATTATACATTTGTATGCATATGTATTTATATATATAGACATATAAAAAAATATATATATGTATATACATATGATATATTTACAGGTCCTGTGTTAGTTGCTTCAAAATTTGGAAATTTATTTGGTGTTAATGAATTTTCAAATTCTGTAACTAATAAATTGAAGTCGTCTATATTAAGACCATCACAATTAACTGTAGTTACCAATAGTTCTACTACTGACAAAACTGTTTTACAACCTGCAAAATTTCACAATCCATTTACAAAGATCACCGATAATTCTATACAAGATGAATCTATGACAAAAGACAATAAAACTGAAGTGAATATAGAATCTAAAAATGAAGAAAAACCTGCGGAAGATATAAAACCAAAATTTTTACCTTTGGGTGTGAATACAAAAGAGAATGAAAATAATGTAAATAATACTGTGACACCCAGTGCTGATACACCTAGTTTTGTATTCGGTCAAAATTTGAAGGAACGTGTTACTGTTTCGAATGATGCAATAACAGAAAGTTCAGATAATTCTGAAAAAGAAGAGACAAAAACTGAAGAAAGTAATGAGAATGGATCTTCTAAGCTTTTATTCTCAAATGCAGCTGCAAATTGTCGTGCTACTGTAAGGCCAGGTTTAACATTAACGCAAGCAGCACAGGTTTTAGAAGAGGCTAATCGTGCAAACAAAAGAAAATATAGTCAAGTAACATTGTTAACTGGTGAAGAAGGAGAAACAAACGTTCTTCAAATGAATTGCAAATTATTTGCGTTTGATAAGGTGTGTATAACAAATATCGTTTAATGGATAAGTTCAGAGTTAGGAAGTGATGCATTACTTCGTATTTCTTGGTTACTTATAATTGTATTACTATTATTTTTTCTTATAATCAGAATAATGGTAATGATATTATAAATTTTGTCTGTAATAGAAAAAGTAATTTTCACATATTTTTTTCAATAACAATGAATTCAATCATTATTTTTATTTTACTGTTCTATCTATGAATCTATATGATATGATTATCAAATATATACAAATTAATAAATAATTGATAAATATGAATTTTATTTTAAATTCAGATCATATAATTCTTATAAATTTTGAATATTAAAAATGACCCACAAACAGATTAATTAACGCATCAGAAATTGCATAAAATTAAAGATACAAAAAAAAGAAAAACGATTTTGATATTTACATTTTCCAATTTATTAAGAAACTAAGAAAATCTTTTTATTTATATTTATAAGAAATTTGAAAATATTAAAAAGAATTATGTTTGCAATATTTTTTAAATAAGTTTTTTTTGATATTAAGATTCAAAATTATTATGAAAATTAATATATATGATAGTAATATAAATGTTGAAATTTTACTTTGTCTTTGTTATATTTAATATAAAAAAATATCCAGAAATGTAAATTTCATGTATTTTATTAGTATTTTAGTCACACAATTATGAATGTACACTACATAAATTTAATTTCGTACAATATATGGACTACTTATATGTACTATTGAATTTTTAAAATTTTTGATTTCTATTTTTTTGATATTGCAGACCACTAGCAATTGGCAAGAAAGAGGAAGAGGTACATTAAGACTTAACGACCGAGATGAAGAATCTCGTTTAGTTGGTCGTACTGCTGGAACACAAAGATTGATTCTGAATACGAAAGTATGGCCGGGTATGACTGCAGAACGTGCTGGCCCTAAATCACTAAGACTAACTGCAATGGATGTTCATGGAGACATACGAATTTTTATTGTCCAAGCAGCACCTAAAGAAGTCGATGAACTGCATAATCTTTTATTGCAGCGACTTAAACGCGCGCAAGAACGCCATCCTAAAAAAGTAGCAACTGATCATTGACAACCAATTGATAACTCCAATGGGGCGTTAGCCACATTAGCATCAGCTTAATTTAAGCAACTATAATAGAGATCACTAATATGTAAGAAGAGCTAAATTTTTCAAAAGTATAAGGCTCTATCTAGCATATGCGCAATAGAATGGCTATGATTTGTGCCTTCCTTCAGAAGTTGCAACCCTGTTGACACCAGTATTTGTCGAAAGACAAAGAAGATTAAGTCGTGGTACACATATATAAGTTGATATTCTTGTACAAATTAGATTTGTTTTTTTTTTTCATAAATATAAAATGTCTTTATAATCATTCCCATTTTATAATCTTTTATTTGAAATTTAAAGTTTCTTAAATAAAAGTGCGTGTGTGTTATGAAAAATAGGGATTTTTAAAGATAGTGTAATATCAATTATATATAAATTGTTATAAATTATAAAATAAAGAGCAATTTAGTTCTTGAACTCTTAAAAATTTCAATAAGTTTATATTTACACTGAAGTCTGCACAATTATTACAGTAAGTGATTTTTTTCTAAAGGTGATGTGTTGTGTCAATCTATATAATAGATTTAAATAAACAGCTTATATGTACACAATTTTACGATTAAGGTATGCATGAAATAGCTGAAGAAAAATGAGTTAAGCTATCTGTGTACTACCGTAACTGTAATATTGCCGTTATCTGTATGTTAATTTGTATTTGAGAGATGATTTGTAGAAATGTACAATACAACGGCATTATTATTATGAATACTACTTTCTGCTATTACTATTATAATAATTATTACTACTACTACTACTACTACTACTACTACTACTACTACTACTACTACTACTACTACTACTACTCTCACTACTCTACTACTATTACTACTAATTATTACTATTACTATTACATTATTACTATTATACTATTATTACTGCTACACACACAAATGCTATTTTAGATGTACATAAAATTTTCGATTTATAGTATGTATATAGTCAGTGTATGACGGGCAGGAGGGTTCTGGTAGCACTTTTTTATTTTCCTCTATATTACAAAACCAAATTATTCTTAATCTTTGATTTCGCCTAGTAAAGTTTATTTTATAAAACTTGTCCTCTGTACTTGTTAAGTAAATAAAACTCATTGTATACAATCTACAATAAGAAATTGATATTACTTAAGAAAGAAAAAGAGCAAAGATTGTTATTGATTCAAATTTCCAGTCTGTGTATGTGATTTATGGAAAATGTATCGCTCATTGATTATACGAGAATAATGAATAATGTATAAAAACTCTTTCTTCAATACACATATCGTCTTTATAAATAATTGCATATAAGTGTGTCGTATGTTAATAAGGACAATAAATGATTTGAAGTAAAATCATAAATTCAAGTCCATTTTTGAAATTATCTATTTTAGCATATTTAATATTTTTTTCTGTGAGTCTTTATTGTAATTGCTTTCTACAAATAAAAAGATAATACAACATACACATGTGCATATATATATATATATATATATATATATATATATATATATATATATATATATATATATATATATATAAAATATATATATATTTTTAAAAAATTCTTTTAGAAAAAAGAAATAGTAAAATGTGATGTATCTGAAATAAAACAAAGTTGTTGAATTTTTGAGATACTATTTAGGTACGGTTTGTAAAATTCGTTATTGTCAAAAGAGGCATTATTGTTATTTAGGAATTCTGATTTCGTTTTCCAGCCTGGAAAATATGTTGCGGGTATTGAGTAACATTCCTGTGCCTTGCGATATTTAGCGCAGCTGGCGCAACGATCGAGCCCTGACGCTTTATGGCGGGCGGTATTCAACAGGCTGATATTTATAGACTGCGGCGGAGTTTTCTGCAAACCTTTGCAAGCGTCAAAATCTAGTTGTTACGTTTATCCCAACGTTTGTCCGATGATCATCGAATTTGTTTTGAGATGAATGCGTAATGATACGATCGACCACGAAAACGACAACGGTATTTTCTTTTTCGGGCAGCGAGATGACGAATATCGCGTCGGCTAAAACTGCCGAGAAAATTACGGAAATTCTAATGTAAGATCGTGAACAGCTGCTGCTCGCCCGGTTGCTCCAAGTCTCATCGTTGTTTCTCAGTGGTAACGCGTGCTATTCCGTTTTCATGTCATGCGTTTTCGACACGTCGTCGGAGCAAACCGAGAGCCGGGAGCGATAATCGCAACAATGTCAACGGTGCCAACTATCATCATTCTCTGCGTATCGTTCTCCGTTTGGAAAAGTTGAAGGAAAAAGAAAGGAATTTTTCCCGCATCTTCCTGGTGGCAAACGATGATGCTTCGAAATGGATCGGATAAATATCATTCGGTCTATAGATAGTTACATGTGCGAGGACATTGTGTAAATGCGTTGTACGGAATATTTTCTCGCTGAATATGTGATCTCCATTTGATAATTGAAGTCATAAGAGAAGATTCACCTTGGTGAATAATGAATGTTCAGTCGCTCCGAAAATTTTTGTGTTCTCCAAATTTTTTCAACATTATGGTGATTTTTATATGATTCTCACATTAATAACGAATATGTGAAAATTGTGCATATCCTTCTTCTTTTTTTAATAAGCAAATTGATATTTTTTGCATTTGTTTTTGAGTAATATAATTAAAGGCATTTATACTTTTTGTAGGGAAAATTTTCGGCATAAAATTATACTAAATATAATATAAATAAATATATGCTATGAAAACAAAGATATAAAGTGCGGTTCTAGCAAGCACGAATAATGCTAATGACGCTTAATGATTAATCTTTAAAAAATATGCACTAATAATTAAACATTGATAAATCTTCGAGTTCCAGGAAAACATGAAAAACGCAAGTTTTGAAATTTTTCGTTCATTTCTAATTTTTGTGAAAATATAACATTGTACGCGCGATTGATTCTTATTCATTTAGTGTAAATGTAAGAGAATGCAACAAACTGATAGCCGAAAACACATATTTCTCGCAATACAGTGCATTTCATACGCAAGTGATACGCGTTTTATTCGAATGTCGACATTTCGCCCTCAATATCGCGTGAATTCGATTGCGCGATTATTTTTGGAATATAAGAATGAATCGGTATGCTGAATTGCGAAACCACCGGATATTTATATTGAATCTTTAGTATCGAATTTTTTCGTGTCTGTTCGGCCGTTTCAACACGTTAAATTCGAGCATCAAAATGCACGAAACTTGTGTACGATTCAATAACGCGCAAGTATATGAATCATGGATTATGAATTAAAACGCGATGATAATACTGTCGATGTGAAGTATAAAGTGCAGTTAAACTGGGTTGTTGGTGAAGCCGTGGAAGATGATGTTCACCGGTGGTTCGCATGCGAAGAGGAGGAATGCCGGTAGCGGCAGATTTGGAAACTCCGGAAGGAAATCCTCCGTGGATCATCGAAATCCACCGATACGGAGTGCAGGTGCCGAAGGATATACGTATAGGTGAGCTATTCGGTACGTAAATACCTATGTTAAGATGCACACAATTCACAGTGCAGTAAGAGAACAATATAAAAAGGTTGTATAGAGAAAAGAGAGAAAAAGAGCAGAGAAAGAAAAGAAGAAAAAAGAAAAAGAGAAAAGAGTTATATTTCCAAATTTTAATAACTCTAAAATATATGTATATATAATTTGTTTTTAATTATTTTAAGTATTTTTATTATATTTATTATTTATTTTATTATTATACAGAGTGAGTTATTATTTATTTTATTATTATACAAGTGAGCATGTATAAGAGAGATATGCAGATTTGTACAAGAATGGAATATTTTAAATTAGTAAGCTGTTAGATAATGACCTTTAAAGTTAGAGATGATTTTTAAAGTTAATTAAATATCTTAAAATAAAAGATCTATATTTTAAAATATTCTTTTAATGCAGACTCAAATGACAAAGTTATGTCTCCTGTCAAGTTAGCGACTTGTAGAAAACAGACTGTGTATTTTTTTTAATTGGAACGAAATTAGTATCCTGCGTATATATAATAAACAAATACTAGAATGATTATCCAACTCTTAATTCTTAAGTTATTTACAATTAATGAAAAAAATCTAATTAATATTAATTTTTTAAATATTAATTTTTTAAGAAATGTATAGGATGAGGGTTGGAATTAGTCGAAATCTATCAACTACAAACCAATCGCTCTTACATGGAGTTCAATGATATAAAAATGATGAGAAAAGCGATGAAAATTTTTCTATTAACTGAATTTTTGTTAACTGAATTTTTCTATTAACTTTATCAATTTTAGATTAGTTTTATTAAATTTCTTCTTGACTATTATTTAATAAAGTATCATATGAACTAGATTTAAACTAGATATGACTATAAATGGACTCGCGAAGACTTATAACGCTAATAGCCTAAATTAGCGTACATCAAGATGTATTACATAAAAGTCTTATGATCGGATTTACGCACAGATCTTATAAATATGGACTGGCAATTACTATAGTTTCTGCATTAGAAGCATGATGAAGATGTTAGACATACCATACATATTACATACTCTTTTTTTCTAAGTGTCCGGAAGTGATATACACATAATACACATACACATACATACAATTGCACATGCTGTCGCCAACACATAAGTTATATATACTTCATACCTATGATATACATCAATCAAAATATGTTCAATGTACAATAATATGTGCAATAAATAAGCATGTGTAAAACGTATTTCCGGATATTTGAGTGAGAGAGAGAGAGGGAGAGAGAGAGAGAGAGAGAGAGAGAGAGAGAGAGAGAGAGAGAGAGAGAGAGAGAGAGAGAGAGAGAGAGAGAGAGAGAGAGAGAGAGAGAGAAGGAAAGAAGTAATGTTTCCTTCGTACATAGTTTCGCTTATATATTGCCAGTTCACATATATAAGATCTATAAATTTACACCTTGCGCAAGTATGCATGTATATGTTAGTGCGCATATATATGTGTACGCGCATGTGTATGTGTGATGAAAAAAATGTATAGACGTTGGCGGTCATTTTCAACATCTGGTAAAGTAAATTCAATTGATAAATTTATTGAAAATGTTATCTCATTGATTTAATTAACATAAATACATTCAAATACAAAATACCATTTATATTTTCATACACACACACACACACACACACACACACACACACACACTCGCCCATGAGGTATAAATCTGACTATGCAATCGCAACCATGTAATACATTTTAGTTTATGCTATACGTATAGATATAATGCCGGCAGTATCTAAACTTTGAATATTTACAATTCAGAGAAACTTGATCAAAAGAGGATTTAATTATTTTGAAAATGTTTCGACATCAACAATCAGAATGGATAAGAATAAATAAGGTGTTATTTAAAAAACTTAAAGTGACTGTGATATAACTTTAATATGGTTATCTAAAATATAATTAAAATAAAAACTGTATCTTATTTCTCTTTTTAAACTTTTGTCGAAAATATTTCTTAAATTTTACATATTTCTTTTATATATTTGAATGTCTTAAATAAATCTGTCCGTATATCGGTATGCATAGATTTGCATTTTGTCTAACAATAAATCATATTTAAAAAGTACGCTTTACTTTTCCTATCTTTTTAAATTTTTATTTCATGTTTAAAAATTTAATTTATTTAATTTATAATTTAAAGTTTAATTTATGATTTTTTTATTATTTAATTTATAAGTTTAATTTATAGTTTTTTTATTATATAAAATAAGACTTATGTAATTACAATAACTTATAATTATTCTATATATATAAAATAAAGAACTTAAAATAATTATGTAGATTTAATTGTTAGACAAAATACAGATTAATATAATTTGTATTTTAAGTTTTTTATTTTATATACGAAACAATTATTAATTTTAATTAAATAAATTTTATTTCGGTAACATTCTCTAAACTACTTATAAAATAAATTAAATTTTCAAAATATGATATAAAGTAAAAATGTGATATAAAAATGATATAAAATAAAAATAATAAGGGAAAGAATAGTATATTTTTGCACAATTTTAAAAGACAAATGTATTTATTTATAAAATATTTTAATTATCTTATAGTGTATTAATATATAATGTAATTTACGAATAATAACTGCTCTGTGCCTATCTTTCTTATAATGATAAATAGTGAGCTCATCATATATGTCCTGAATTGTTGAACGCATATAATTGACCGGAAATGTTTGGATAAATCAAAATAAAAATTTTTTGTCTTGATTCATTAATTAAACATTTCCAGCACTTGTAACGTCAATACGAATAAACATATACACCAAGCATTTCATTCAGCAAATGAAACCGAAAGTTGGCAGCTTACGAGAGAAATAGTTGTTTTGTATATAAGTGTATTCATTTCTTTCTCCCTTTTTATTTATTCTCTATCCATCACACTTTCTAATCTAACAATAAGTATTATAATTAGCACTACAAATATAATAGTTTTGTAGCTATAATATTTTTTTTTATTTTAATACGTTCTTTAAAAAATCTGCCTAATAGATTCCAGTATCGTAATTCATCACTTGTATAATGTATATGACGTTGATGACAATGCAGACATACTGTTATAAAATATAACATGATAAATCTCTACAAATCAATTATTTCTCTCATTGTCAGTTATAAACTGTTAACTTCCGACTTCATATGCTACTATATAGAAAATATAGGAGTACTTAATCTATATATATATATATATATATATATATATATATATATATATATATATTTCGTTGGTCGCTTTAAATAGTTGGCGTTGAAAGGAGTTCAACAACTGACATAACAATATGAATTTCAAATCATTTTGAACATGGAAAATTACATATATTCGAAAAAAACAAATAAGTAAAAGAAAGTCTTTTTCAACATAAAAATTTATTTTAAAATCTTGGTGGAAATACAATATTTTGCGGAAACTATAAAATCTTATACTGAAATATTATTTCGTATACTAAATCGTATACTAAATTATATTAATAATTGTGAACTAAATTGTCACTCAAAATTAATTGAGTCTTTTTATTGTTTTCATTAAAATTTTAATAAAAATTTAGAAAAATTCGTTAAAAATTGATTTATTTAGCAAATTTCAGTAAAAAATATATTTATTTAATAAATTTTATAAAAGTCATACTATAGAATAATTTAATTAAAAGATTATAATATTATAAAATATCCATCATACTATTGTAAGACTGAGCCATTAAGATATTCACTTTTTGAAAAATTGCAACAAAACGTTCAATATTATGATGCAAATACATCAATATTATGATGCAAAGTATTTATAATAATACAATATACAAGTGCGTTTTTATTTTGACTTTTAAACGTCTTCTAATTTTATATCTGTAATTACAAATATTATTTTATATATATACATACATACATATATACATTACAAAGAAAATACAATGTAGAATACAATATATGTATCTATATGTTTTTTTATTTTTCATTTCGCTTCTTTTATTTTATTTTTAAATCTGAAAATAAGATAAATTATTATTATTTATATAATTATAGATACATATATTGATACATAGATAGATATATTGATACGTAGATACATATATTGTATTTTCTTTTTCAATAAAAAATTCTGTACAACGCAACATATAGAAGTAATTAATTCAACTTTTTCTAAAAAAAGGAATAGTATTTAAACATGAAATCTGTTTTTTCATAATAAATTGGGGCTCTAATTGCGCCCTAATTTTATATAAAACTACATATATTAAATACGTTAATATATATAGATATATTAATATATAAAAGCATATAAATTTTATACGAGTATATATATTAAATATATTAAATATGATCAATTTTTGTATAAAACTTGACTTTTTAAGCTTAATCCTTTTTTATAATAGAAAATAATAGAAAATAACGATCATGTATGATCGAATAATATTGCAATCATTTATTTGGTACATATATTTGAGTATATATATATATATATGTATGTATAAACACACCCAAATGCACATGAAATTAAATGAGTCAAATGATTTTAGAACAAGAATACCGACGCTTCTGAATTCTACGACGAATTCTGAATTATCACCGACAACATCGACGCAAGGCAGGACTTATGTCTATAGAACCAGAGTTCCTCGAAGGGATCCTGCGGATACAACGACACCCGTGTCCTCTCCGCTGCGAGAGAACATTGGACGTGCTATCACAAAGAGAAGAGGGGCTGTTAAACATAATAAAGTACATGTTGTACGAGGTCACAAACTCGTAGCTAAATTCTTTCGACAACCGACATTTTGCACCTTTTGTAAAGACTTCTTATGGTAATTCCTCACTTTATATATGGACATTTTAATTTCTATAATAATTTTTATTTCTATGTATTTTTCGCTTTTTATTTCGCGCGCGTATATGTTCAAAACTTCTGTAGTTTTAAATTATATAAAATACATTTTACATCATATATTTTATATCATATATATTATATATTTTATATCAAGACAGTGAAGCATTTTTTAATTATTTATTTTTTTTATTCCAGGGGTTTCGGTAAACAAGGATATCAATGTCAAGGTAAACTTTTTTAATTCTTTATTTAGCAAAGTTTATTAATTTAGTGAATTTATGAGATAACTTTTTTTTCATTACAGCGTGTCAAACTGCAGTACACAAGAAATGTCATGATAAATTATTAACTAAATGTCCGGAGAGTGGAAGAGAATCGGAAAATACAATAGTGAGTATTAGATGCCTGCAATGAAAAAATAAGTATTATATAAAAGTAAGCAGAATTTATATAAATAAAATATTATTTCATTTATATTATTTCATTTCTTATATTATTTCTATTTTCTTATATTATTTCTATAAGTGAATTTATATAAATGGAATAATATAAGTGTGAAATAATATTACTTGAGATAATTATTTATATATCATTATAATCTAAACGTAGTTTGTGATTGTTCAAAGCTTTACATTCTTATAACTCAAAATTATTGTTTGGAATAGAAAATTGCAAATATTGTTATTATTTAATTTTACGAGAGTTTTTCTGTTGTGGTATTTTAAATCGCGCTTTTGGAACATTTTATATATCTAAATTACATGTTTGTGTGTTATTATAGTACTTGAGGGAACGTTTCAAAATAGATGTGCCTCATAGATTTCGACTTCACACTTTTATGTCACCGACTTTCTGTGATCATTGTGGCTCAATGATGTATGGATTGTTTCGACAGGGTTTAAAATGCGACGGTAAGAGTACGAGACTTATTAAAAATATATCTTTAACAATGTAAATTATATAATTAAAAGAGATTTTAGTGCATCTTGACTGGTTTAAGTTATTCTATTTGCGTATCGATTGACGTGAATTAATCCGATATATGACGTACGCATAATATTTTATTTAATTAATATGTATGCAGAAATATCATAACACAATCGCATTTTTATAATTTAGCATGTATAAACATGCTTCTTTTGCTTTGCATAAATACACACACACACAGACACACACATCCGCTTAGATATTTAACATAAATTTTAAATATAAAAATTCTAAAAATTTAATTGCTAGAAAGCTTAGTGATTATATGTATTTTATGTTGCTGTTTATGTAATTTTTCATGCTTATATATGTCGAATATTATGATACAATATATATTAATATACTAATAATAATATATTTATATATCATTGTATAATTTATGAAAATATAAATATGTGATATTTTATCGGCAAAAAGTCTACTCTATGAGTCCCCTATAAAATCTCTTGAGAGATCGTTTTAAATAAATGAACTTGTTTAAAGTGCAAAACAATTTTGCTAGAATACTAATAAGAATATTAATTTCTTTCCTTGCGTAATATAAAAAATACATATTTTGTAAAATATATTTTGTAAAGTAAGAAGTCTATTTTTTCTATTATAGAAAATAAAATCAATCACTTGCACTAGGAAAAAAAATTCAGTCTTGTCAGCAAAATTGTTTCGTTGAGTATTTATTTATAGTAATTATACAGTATTCATTTATAGTATTTATAATATTTGTTTATAGTAATTAAATATCTTGTTTTATATAACAAAAAACTTGGTTGTTTTTGTTAAAAATAATTTTTCATTGAGTCAATTCTATTAAATAATTTAGTTATTACATCTTATTTATAAAAATGAAATATTTCAATTAACATAATATATATCAAATATATATAAAATTTTATTTGTATACACTAAATATTTTATTATTATAAAATGTTTATATTTATTTATTTTTTATTTATACAAAAATGATATAATTTTATAATAACTTAAATAATCTACTTATATATGTTTTGTTTGTGTAGACAATTGTTAAAAGTTTTATAATGTTTTATTGTAATTATTTAATTATTATATATTTAATTATTAGTTCTAATTCAAAATAAAAATATTTAAAATAAAAGTATAGATTTTTAAAGAGAAATATATCTATACGTACATGTATAATCCGATTCGGCTGGTTTCGAGTTCAATTTCGAACGCTCACTTACTTTAAGGTATTTCAGTTGAAGATGCCTTCCAGAAGGCATCCTTTCTTTCGGCGACGTTTACACATGCAATGTGTGAAATGATTTTATATATTATTTTTTTACGTAAATTACGAAATAATTAATCCTTAAATTTTTGAACATAATATTTGAAATAATCCAATTTTTTTGGTTTATAAAACAAAGTTGATCTAATAAACATTTTTGCTTAGCATTAAAATTTATTTTATCACGATTGGTTCATCTAAAAAAAACAATGTTAAAAACAATGTAAATGTTAAAAGAAAGAAATGTAAGTAATACAAATATTTTCTTATGATAACCAAATAATTTATATATATATATATATATATATATATATATATATATATATATATATATACACATTCAATCAAAATTTTAAGTTGTCACAAGCAGAATTTTATGTCACAACCAAATATTTTTTCTCTAATATAAATATAGGAATTGTAAATATAGGAAAAAATATAAATAAAATATATTTACTTGTTTTATACTATTAATTATTACTTAGTTTCTCAATTTTTATCCGTAAACGTATTACATTAAAAAAAAATTCCTAACAATTTTATTAGTATTAATAATTATTATTTCCACAACATTTAAAAGGATGTGCAAATAACTAATTGTTCCGCATTCTTTACCGTTGCAACTGTCAGCTATAACAGCTGCTGTGCTCGCGGTTTATTAGAGTCTAGGTAGTATAGTTAGCCGCACTGGGAAGCTTCATATACTAGAATTCTATTATTACATCGGGTCGCCGGCTTAAACTCAGTTGGTCTTGGCTCCCTGAACCGTGAGAACGGATTTGTTCTTCGCACACCTGAGAGAGTGAATTTTCACGATCTCCGATCTCCGATCTTAAAAGCACAACGCAATTTGGTCATCTTTTCGGCCAGCACACTTTCGATTATTTCTTGCCCTTCATCATTCGTTATCGTTGATCGGCAATAGTTATCAGATATTATCGTACAGTGTAAACAGAAGGTGTAAAAATGCCATACTACAACGATGTCCCGTATTACTATGGAGGAGCATCTTATGCGAATCATAGCTCGTTAATGACAGGCACGGGACGGTAAGAATAAAATTTTTATCTTAATAATTTTTATAAAATTTCATGATTACCGTATGAATGTCATTTTATTTATATTTATATTATTTAGTGTATCAAAATATTTTTTTTATTTCTCATTAGATCAATTATGCATTTATTTTTTTTGAAAATGTTGATTGTGGTGGAAATTTTTCTTAGGGATCGTTCTACATGTTATGTATAAAAAGTTTCACACAATAATATTTTCGTAGTAGTACGTAACAGGTCGTATAATTACAGTGTATAAATTTTTTTCCTCGTCCTTTATCTTTTATATTAAAGATTTTGGCAAGACCAGTCGGTGACTCATATGACTCTTCAAATCGCGTGATGTATGTAGCGATAAATTTAAGTTATCTGAAATCTAATTTTACGTCTTGTTGTAAGACAAAAAATGAATATCGTAAAATGTAGTTATTTGTTTTATTAGTATCATATTTTGCTCATAATTATCTTATAAAAAATGTTATCTGTCAATATTTTCTCTGTTTTTTTTTAACTTATTGCGTCTAAGAAAGACAAAACATAAGAAAGATAAAAAAAACAAATATAAAAAATAAAAAGACAAATGTAACAAATATAAGAAAAACATATAAATAAATTTTTTTTCGAGATCTTACATAATTTAAAAAAAATTTTTTCAGTGATATTATGCATAGAAATAGCATAACTTTTTACTTTGATCGTACGTACTATCAAACGAACCATGTGTATTTAATAAATGTTTGTGAAATGTTTTCACTCGACATAACACGAAACAAAAATAACCATTCTCGACATTGAAGTAAATAGTCGATTAAAAGGCTGATCAATCGATATGAATGTATATATACATATATAAGCCTTTTATCAGATAAATGAGATGTTACTAATCATATATAGATTCCTAAGTTCTAATTAAATTTGTTAATTATTGTTTTATTATGTGATTTTTATACTTTTTTTAAAAATATAATTTTATAAAATTGTACGATAAATTAATAAATTATTTATATTATAACAATATTTTTTCATACAATGACGTTTAAGACTCGAAGATCTTAATAGTCAATTTTGCATACGACATAATTTAAATGCCCAAAACAACTCATTAAACGATTTATAAGAAAAGTATCCGCCAAAATAATAGTAAATGTATACAAAATGTGAATTAGAATTGCGATTACAAATAACCATAATGTTCATGCAGAACACCTTTTCACACTCCGCTGACGCGTTTCTCGCCGCATCTATCGACTATTTCGGAATCTCCGCTCAATCAGTTGCATCGTTTTGCCATAAGATCTTCGCCGATATCCGTAAGACATGTAAGACAAGTAATAGATACGAAAGATATCGACGTTTCATCGCCAAGAATTCTTCCACACAATGGAAATCGTCCCAGGAATCGTTTGCAACGCAATCGCCCGACCATTAAGATTAGATCACAAGCTTTGAAGGATAATCCTGTGTTACGAGAACACAATGAAAAGCACGAGAAGTCAGTTGGTGAGCTCTTGATGGAGAAGTTCTTCATTAAGGATACGAAATTGGATGGCGATGGAAATCAACAAATACGCTTATATCATCAAGTCAGCTTAGAGAATCCTCAAGAACAAGAGGCTGTGCAAAAGCGAATCACTCGCAGATTTACACGACGTAGATCTTCAGCCGATTTGCAACTTAGTCCTGAACAATTGCAACAAAAAGTCGCGTATGCGGAAGTTCAAGCGAAGGTCTTGGACAGTCTCGTGGCTGAGGAGCAAGCTCAGATCGAGAATGAGATACGTCGAGGTACTTTGATGAGGAAGGATACAACGACGAGAGGCTCGATCGCCCACTCTTATTATACCGATTCCGATACAACTCAAGAAGAAAAGAAAACGGCAAGAATAAAGAAAACTATGAATAAGACGAAAAAAAAGAAGAAATCAGCTATCGATAATTCGTGGCTAGCTGATAAGATTGATAATAAGCAATCGAGTACCTACAATGAAATATCAACTGATTCGGAGATCGAAGAGAAAAGTAATGGGCCGAAACCTCAGATGTATAAGATCGAAGCTTGTAACAGCACTGGGGATTTCTCTACGATTTGGATGAATGCAAGCTCCGAAAACGAGAAGTGTAAATCAATGGTCGAGCAATTTAGGGAGAGCGTGAAGATTCCTATTCCCAGGACATTTGAAACTGAAAATAAGATAGACACTTTTCCGAAAAATGTGGACGAAACGGAAATGCAAATAGTGTTACCTATGCGAAAACCTTATGTAAAGGATTCGTCAAGGAACAGCGTATACTTGACAGTGAGAAAACCTACAGAAAAACTCGAAGAGAAACTTGAGCAAATTGAGAAACTCAACAACAATGAAAATCAATTAAACCTGACAAATGGTTTCGTTGATGTGAAAAAAGATGATGAATTAAATAGCTCAACGAATAAAGATTCACTGGAATCGAATGATGATGTACAAACGATAAATGACATTAAGGATGCAACGTTAAAGAAAATTCCAGATAAGCCCAAGAAAACAAAATCTTCGGCAAAAACGAATATTTATTCCGCATTGGATAATAATTTAAATTTAGAAAATAAAGACTCATTGAAATCAAACGACGATGTACAAACGACAAATGATATTAAAGATATAAAGAAAATTTCAGATGAGTCTAAAAAACTGGAATCTTCAGCAAGAAAGAATATTTATTCTGCATTGGATAATAATTTAGATATAGAAAACAAAGATTCACCGAAATCGAATGACGATGTCAAAACGACAAATGATATTAAGGATATAACGTTAGAGAAAATTTCAGATAAATCTAAGAAAGTGGAGTCTTCGGCAAAAAAGAATATTTATTCCGCATTGGATAATAATTTAAATTTAGAAAGTAAAGAATTGAAATCAAACGACATACAAACGACAAATGATATTAAGGATATAAAGGAATCTTCAGATGAATCTAAGAAACTGGAATCTTCGTCAAAAAAGAATATTTATTCCACATTGGATAATAACTTAGATATAGAAAACAAAAATTTACTGAAATCGAACGACGACGTGCAAATAACAAATGATGTTAAGGATATAACGTTAAAGAAAATTTCAGATAAGTCTAAGCCTAAACAATTGGAATCTTCGGCAAAAAAGAATATTTATTCCACATTGGATAACAACTTAAATATAGAGGACAAAAATTCACTGAAATCAAATGACGACGTGCAAATGACAAATGAAGTTAAGGATATAACGTTAAAGAAAATTCCAGATAAGCCTAAGAAAATAAAATCTTCGGCAAAAACGAATATTTATTCCGCATTGGATAATAACTTAAATTTAGAAAGTAAAGATTCATTGAAATCAAACGACAACGTACAAACAACAAATGATATTAAGGATATAAAGGAAATTTCAGATGAATCTAAAAAATTGGAATCTTCGGCAAAAAAGAATATTTATTCCACATTGGATAACAACTTAAATATAGGGGACAAAAATTCACTGAAATCGAATGACGACGTGCAAATGACAAATGAAGTTAAGGATATAACGTTAAAGAAAATTGCAGATAAGTCTAAGTCTAAGCAATTGGAATCTTTGGCAAAAAAGAATATTTATTCCACATTGGATAACAACTTAAATATAGGGGACAAAAATTCACTGAAATCGAATGACGATGTGCAAATGACAAATGAAGTTAAGGATATAACGATAAAGAACATTTCAGATAAGTTTCAGAAAATGGAATCTTTGACAAAAAAGAATTCCACATTGGACAATAATTTAAATACAGGAAACAAGATTGTCTCAAAAATAAATAGTGATGTACGAGAAAATGATATAAACAATGCACCACTTTCGAAAAGTGCTGAGAAATCTATGCAATCAAGTGTTCCAACAATTATTTCAACGAAAAACGATGCACAGAACAATGATGCACAAATAAAACAATTGCCCAAAAATATTGTCACGAATATAAAAAAGGATGAAAGTGGAAAGAATGATAATGTAATTACTGCTATGAAAAGCCTCGATTGCCAGAAAACTGTTTCGACTACCGAGATGCCGGGGATTCTCACCACTAAAGATTCTTTCACTTCGAAAACAGACAAACTTATGGAAGAGGAAGATAAACTAAAAATGTCGGCGACATTGCGCGAAAATGCTACAAAACGAAGCGTTGTCTCGAGTGAAGCTAACGATAATGCTGGTGAAAACAGCGCCAATAGTGCGACGTGTCATCTGCCAAAACCGTCTAAAATTAATACAGATAGAAATAATGTCATAGAAGCGCCAGAGCTTTCGTTACGAGAGACGGCACAGTATCTGGCAAATCCACCGGAAAGTGCTGAAGAGGTTCTTACGTTGCCGGAAAAGAAGATGAACAAAGAATCGAACTTGGCAAAGGCTCCCTTCTTTAATGCTCCAAAGAAAACCAATAGCGTAGATGCAAATAAATCGACTTTGAAAACCGGCGTGACTCAAACCAATGACATCGCTAATTTGGTAACTAAAGGAATGACCTTGCTCAAGGAAATGAACGATGAAGTGCGTAGTACCGACCGTAATGAGGAAATGAAATCAATAACGGATGTCAAGCCGTCAAAAGTCGATCTGAACACTGAAACGCCAAAGAACAAAATAGAAAAGCCTAATGGAAATATATCACGCAAATTATCTATAGAAATGACTAATCCATCAAAAGTTGAGACGGAAATAATTACTACCAAAATATCAGAATCGAAAGAATCGAATCTATTGAAGACTGATATTAAAAAAATAGATAATGTCGATATAGAAAAAGATTCGGGAGATTCCTATTTATCCAATCTCAAAAATAATGTGCCAAAACTTGATGCTGCAAAATCCAAATTTAAAACGAAAACTTTTCCAAAGACAGCTGCGAATGAAACCGATAAGATGGTCTCATCGAAAATTAAGAAAGATTCAGATACATTTAAAATAACAAAAAGTAATGATGATAAATCCGTATTATTTCCTCAGAAAGACCGAGATATGCCGAGAATTTTGAAAAAAAGTATCCCTGTTGATTCTAAAAAATCGATGAATGATTGCTTATCGAATAACATTTCCAATGTGCAACAATCTGCATCCGTTGATGAAAAAGCTGCGGATAAAATATCTGTTAAAAAAGAGCCGACAAAACTTCTAAATAAAATAACAGAACCGACAAAACTTCTAAGCAAAATAACTGAAAAGAAGCCGGTGACAGTCGACGTAAGTTACGATAAATCACAGGAGAAAGGTGGGCAGTTATCCAAGAGCGCTTCCACTGAATCTGTTGATTTTTGGAGCGAGATCAAAGCAGCGAGTAGTCCTGAAGAGATGAAATCGAAACAAGAAAGCGGATTTTCTTTTTACGAGACTACGATCACGAAAGTTGAAAATATAGATCCAACAAACTGCATGTTTAATGATTCATTGGCAGAAAAGAAGTCGTTGATAACAGTAAAGAATTCCGATGATAAGAAAGATAGAACAAACGTCGAAAAAGGCGTAACGGAATTCGGTAATTCAATGATCGAGCCAAGTAACGTTGTTATAGAAGAAGAAAAGGAAAAGGAGAAAACTATTGTGGAACCTCCAAAAGTGAAAAATAAAGAAACTGCAAAACTCGTTAAAACAACAGAGAAAAATTCAACAGCCCCGAAGGTGCTGTTGAAAAAGAAGAAAAATCTCTCAATAGCAATCGGTGCCAAAGATTCGAATTCGACTGTGAAGAAAGCTCCCCTAAAGCACGATTCCGCGATTTCAATACAACCCGACTCTACAACACCTGATGTGACAACTGTTGCAGCTTCGGAAGTATCTACTTCACTACCTGAAGTCACGATACCTATAATAAATATAATCGAAGAATGTAACGAAGACTTTAACAGCTACAAAATCGATGACGAGAATTCCAAGACTCCAACGAACGAACCATCATCCGACCTTTTCCTGACTGCGACAATCTCAAAATGGAGCAATCAGGACAATCTGACGAACTCTGACGATGTGGAGACTCCGGTCGTATCGGAAGAGACCAGTTTGGTCGGCAGTCCTAACATCAGTCCGTCATCTCTTAAGACAAAGCATTCGACAAAGAAAAAGAAGACGTCAACTAAGAAAACGCCGTCAACGAAAAGCGAGAAAGAAGTGAAGATTCGTAGCAACGAATCTACGATAACGAGTCAACAGAACACGCTTATTCCTGAAAAGCAGTTCTCAGCGAAAACATCGCCTAATTCCAGTCCGAGGAACACACCTTCGCAACGTCCACTCGATCTCATCAGGATGTTCTACACAACACCATCAGCGTTACTCACAGCCACGCCGAGAGATCTCTCCAAGATTAGAAGAGCGAAGATCAAGAAGAGGCGACATCAATTGAAAACACCATCTGTCAGTAGTGATAGCACCGGAAGTACAACGAGCACTGCCACAACGGGAAGTACAGACGGAAGCAGATCGACTTGCGTCGAACTAGACGATGACTCTGAGCACAAGAACTCGACAAGAAGTAACGATTCCGGATTTGACGGTTCACCAAGAATCTTGAGTATTTATTTTGCGCTTATCTTCGCGTCCCAATTTTGCTATTGAAGGTGTATCCAGACAGTTTCAAATATTCTCTATCTTCACAATTGATAAAAAATATTATTCGAATTGATTGAAGTAATTTTAATAATAAGACATTCGGAAAGTGTCTGGAAATACTAACGCGATGTTAATATTAATTTACTAATTGATGTGTGAATGTTTCTATTATTTGTTAATAGTAATCGTCTGATAATAATTTTGCATGGGAGAGTATGTGTTACAAAATTTATACACAAAAGCTACCTAGCTAAATTATAATTATTATGCGAAAGTTTCAAAAATATTTATAAATCTATGCCTGAATTGCATTTTGTAATTAATGTTAATTAACATTAATGTGTTTATATGTTTTTTTAAATAACAATTACACTTTAAACAGAATCACTTCCACACATTTTTGTTTTTGAATCAATAAAAATATATGATACGCACAAATAAATTACCGCTCAAGACGTAAGAAAATTCTGTCGAAAAGCTTGTCAGAAATATTTGCCGAGCTTGCATATTGCAAATGAAATTCATAAATTCAATAAAGCAAGTCAAAAGCTTTTTTTTTAATACAGTCAGATTATTTTCACAAACTTTTTATTTTTCTGTATTTCATCTCTGTTTATTTCATCGATATGTATTTTATCGACATGCTAATGTTTCAAATAGTGGAAGCAATGGACGCGATGATCAATACATCATCCGTATGTTTTTTTCTAACACTTTTAAAATAATGTTATAAAATCGTTATCATAATGTCTATGATTTACAGTATTTCATTTATATAAAATAATATAATAGTCTACATAGTTTAGATAGAATGTAAATTGATTTATTTATCAGGATATATTTCATATTGATGAAAAAATGTTATATAAACATAAGTTGACAAATTCTTTTTCCGCGTATTCTTTCATTATGAAGATTAAAATTGTAAATTAATAGAAAAATTTCTTGATTTAAATATATATAAATTTTCACGAATATATCACAATCATAGTTATAAAAATGTATAAACTACAAAAATATGTACTATAAATCATTTATAAATTATTAGAGAAATAATATTGACATACTCTATTTAACACAAACACATTTCTAGTTCGCTAGTTTTTTAAATTTAGCAAAATATCAAAATACCTAATTTGAAATTTCATTCTAAATATTCAAATAATCTCTTTTCGCGACAATTTAGTAAATATATATGTGTAATGTGTGAAAAAAATATCGCGAGTAACTGAATCAAAAATTGATTCTGAAATTAAATTCGGGGAGATAGCCTCTTTTGCTCTTATTTATATATATTTTTATATAAAAATAAGTTAAAATTTTTTCAATATTTTGCCGTTTTTTTGCTTTTATTATAAATTGTATAATATCATATATATGCATTCGTTATAATATCATATATATATGTGTATGATAACGTGTATGATTATATTATACTATTATATACATAATAGCACGCGTAATAAATTGAGTCTGCTGTTCACGCCGTTATAAAGCATCAAAAAAAGTTATATTAGGCGGATTTTTAAGAGGCATATTTTTTATCGCTCTGCAATAACACATTCCTATAGATTGTGACATGGCCTGCCATAAGAAGTGCGAAAAGCTAACTGGAAATCTATGTGGATTAAACCAAAAACTAGTCGCGGAAGCGTTGCAAGCTTTGAAGAGAGGTAAGTAGTGCTCTAAATATCTTTCGCTGTCCACTTAATTGCAACTTTTCAAGAAGTATATGGTACTTTTCGGATTTTGATGTCTTTAGTACCAATGACAATATCAGAGGCAATATCGGACAATTAGTAAGCAATCATATATAAAGAATTTCCTTCCTTGATACACACGAAATCTTGACATTCTTGACATATATATATAAGTATTATACACACATATATACACATGACTTGTATAGACATTTTTTTTATTTTTAATACTTTTTTATTTTTAATATTTTCAAAAACAGTCAAACCAAACGGTTCTAATGATACAAATCATTGATTGAAAATAAACTTATATGGTGTTAAATATGGTTGTTAATGTACATCATGATCGAAAAATATAACAAAATAACTACTATAAACGTTGGTATATTAATTATTTTATTACTAAAGAAGGTCCGCACGAGAATTAAGATGTTTGCATGAATTATTATTATTATATATTTCTTGACCAAATATGCATTAACAACCGCATTTAGCTCCATTTAATTTTTAATAATTGATTAATATTTTCATGTTCGTTGTATGTAGGAGTTGGAATCAAGTTACTTGTCTATCAAATTGATTGCATGACTAAGTATGAAGAAAAACAGATTTTAATGCACAATTACAAATGCGTGTTCGATTTTATCTTATTAAAAAAACAAATTAAAAATGAATGATTATCGTTTATCCTTAGCACCTTCGCAATCATCGGACAATCAGCGAAACTCAGATATCTCGGAACGTTTCCCAAGCGGTCGGATAACGCCCCCAGCGACGAACTTACCAAGGTTCAAGAAATATGCCGTTACAGATTTTAATTTTCTCAAAGTAAGTTTAAATAGATCTCATAATTATTTACAATTTTACCAGAAATGAAACACTCCCACGCGAATTATCTTCAATATGCTCTAATCTGCATATTTCTGTTCAATCACAAACGTTTTTGACCTCTTATTTATTAAATATTTATTTTCTATTTGTTCACTTATTGCAATGAAAGTTATGCGTTCTTTAACCGGTTCCAAAAATTCACAACTATTCCTAGAGCATATTACGTATTTTATGTATATAATCGTATACGCCTACATGTATGAGCACGTGAACGACGAAGTGTCATAATAAAAATCAATTTCGCATTTTGTTTTCGCAATTGTTATATATTTTGAATACTTGAATTGATTTTCCGTAAAATCAACGAATATGAAAGAAAAATAAATAAATAATTGCGAAAAAAATTGTGGTAGGAAATCTTTCTTGTTGTTTGTATCGTTTTCCTCTTTGTAAAAATAAAAAAGCAAAATTATTCGAAAGTATATTTTTCCGTCATTTACGTATTTTCAAAACAAGGTAAATTTAAAAAATTTAATGATTTTTTTAATCATGCATTAAAATGTCAGTTTTCAGAATGTGTATTTTATAGCTTAGGAATAGTGATTTGTATTGAAAAACAAAATTGTGATTTGTTTGAAAAACACAAAAACGTCATCTACTGCAGAAATTCGACATTAATTTTTGGCCAACTCCATAACTTGACGTAAAGTTTACGTAGATCACGTTGCGTTTTGAATAAGCTATTTTAGTCTCTGATGCATGTTATAAAACATTCTCTTTCGCACATGTACATACATACATACATATGTGTATATATATATATATATATATATATATATATATATATATAAGTATTTTTTTAATCAGTATGTACACACTAGATCAATAGTACACTAATTTATTTCAAAAAAATCAATATTCGCTTTACATGACTTTATTAGGAAAAATAAATCTTTTTTTTTTCTAAATAATGTAATAGAAATTATACATATAATCTCATACTTTTTGAATCGCTGAATAAGATTGTAACATTTTTGTTTAAAATCTTGAGAAAGTGATCAAAATTTATCTTAAAATAAGTTAAATAATTGAAATAAGTTTCTTAAGATTGAAATATATAAATCTCTTTATTAATATATAATAATTAATGACGATTTTATTCCTATTATTTAATTATTTAGTTCCAATTATTTAATTATTATAGTTTATTCTCTTTAAAAAATAAAAAAGTATATTAAAATTAAATATCTTAGAAATGCTAAATCTATAGTAAAATCAATATGACAATTAAGAATTAAAGATTGAAATATGTAAATCTTTTTATTAATGTAATTAATGATGATTTTGTTCCTATTATTTAATTATTTAGTTCCAATTATTTAATTATTATAGTTTATTCTTTTTAAAAAATAAGAAAATATATCAAAATTAAATATTTTAGAAATAAGCTAAACCTATAGTAAAATCAATATGACAATTAAGAATGAAAGATAATCAATTTTCTTAGTCAAAGAATTTTAATTCTCATCATACGATAAACCTAAACGTTATTTTAAATAAATTCTAATTTTATTTCACAGGTCTTGGGTAAAGGTAGCTTTGGTAAAGTCTTGCTAGCTGAATTGTGCGGGACGGAATGCCTATACGCAGTAAAATGTCTGAAGAAAGACGTCGTTCTTGAGGATGACGACGTCGAGTGCACGTTAATCGAGAGAAAGGTTCTCACGCTGGCAACGAGACATCCGTATCTCTGTCATCTATTCTGCACCTTCCAGACCGATTCGCATCTCTTCTTCGTTATGGAATACCTTAACGGAGGTGATTTGATGTTTCACATACAAAAGTCCGGTCGATTTCCCGAGACTCGCGCACGTTTTTACGCTGCCGAAATATGGTCTGGATTAAACTTTCTACACAAGAAAGGCATCGTTTACCGGGACCTCAAGTTGGACAATGTATTGCTCGACTTCGAAGGCCATATTCGAATTGCAGACTTTGGGATGTGTAAGCTTCAAATCTTCCTAGATAGAACGGCCGATACGTTTTGTGGTACGCCAGATTACATGGCACCAGAGGTATATCTCATCATTCGCTTGAAATTTATTTTTATTTTCTCCAGGTGACAGTTATTTAATAGGTGTAAATTTATTTATATTTACAGATTATAAAAGGACTTAAATATAATCACGCCGTGGATTGGTGGTCTTATGGTGTTTTATTATACGAAATGTTAACCGGCCAGTCACCATTTTCTGGGTGCGACGAGGACGAACTATTTTGGAGCATTTGCAACGAACGGCCATTTATACCTCGGTATCTGAGTCAAGAAGCTAGCGATATGCTCATCTGTTTATTGGAGAAGGATTCTGCGAAAAGGCCACCTAGTCATGAAATTGCTATGCATGCTTTCTTTCAGGTAATCCACTCACTATGGCCTTTTACAGCAGAAAGATATCGCGCATGTAGTTTCTCAGATTAATTTGCATATCCAATTTCACAGCATTTGCCTTGGGATCGACTAGAGAGGAGACAATTAGAACCGCCATTTAAGCCCGCGATCGATCACACCTTAGATACAAAATATTTCGACACAGCATTCACAACTGAACGTCCAAGACTCACGCCGGTACCCGAACAGATTTTGACTTCGATGGATCAAGGTGTTTTCCGTGGATTCTCCTATACGAATCCAAACGCGACAGACTGATGTGTATCAAGCGGGAAATGATGCTGATGTTATAAATTTAATAGATTAATATCTGTAATTTTCTTTCTCGAAAACTTTCTTGTTTTGCATAAAAACGAGAATGTATTACGTTCTTTTGGACTCGTATAACATTACTATTATATAATAAAAAATATACGAATCATTTTAAAGGCATATATTTATGCAAACGAATCACGAGGAAGGAATAATATATAATTAAATAATAATAATATATAACATTTTGAAAATAAATATACAGAATGATAATTAGGATTACTGAAACTATTATTTGAAACAATTGAGTAGATTTTAAAAAATTAAACTAGTTAGAGTACAAGAAACCTGTCAATTTTATCAGCATACAGTGCGAAAATTATATAAAACAATTTGATAATCTGAATTGATCTATTATTCATTACCATTTTTATACTCTCATTTTAAATGAAAAATTTGATTATCAAAATTTAATTATTTTATATATATAATTTCAGTTCTGTATGCTAATAAAATTAACAGATTTTCTGTACTTAAAACAATTAATTTTTTTTATTTGGTTCTAAATAATAGCCGAATAATTTCGGTAATTTCCTAGTTGCTATCTTATATATATATATATATATATATATATATATATATATATATATATATATCTAGCGATATATAAAAATATTACATCGGTGAATGTACAGATGTAAGTTAATAAGCAAAGCAATTATTCATGAATAATTTTATATATTTTGTTGGTACATACATGTACATATATAATTATATATATATTGTATATAATTAGTTATGTAAAGTATAAAAAAACATACTTTTTTTATTCTATAAAGGTATTTCTTGCACACTCGAAAACAGAATATCCTAATACATGAATTTAAGCGCATATCGGAGATATGGAAAATGCATATCAATATAAATGCATATGTTCATCAATATAAAGACATTCTTTGTATCCATTTGATACAAAGAATATAATTAATAATATATATATGAATGAATATATAAAATATATTCAACTTCATAAAAAATTTTTTTGTGTTTTATTTTTGTCAAGATATATGTAAATATGATTGAAAAATTAATTAATAATGCAGATTGCAGACGGTTAGCTTAACATAAGATTGTATTTTTGTAGGACAATAAGTATAATTGTATAAGATTGTGTATAAGATTGTGTATAAGATTGTGATTGTGTATAAGATTGTATTTCTATACGGATAATAAGCATATAAGAATATATAAATTTTTATATTGTAGACAAAGAAAGAGAGAAAGCATAATAGAGTATAACTTTTACATACAATTAAATATTTATTTAGTTCAGTGATCTGCTTGCGTTGTTGTAATCAGATTGCTCCTATATATAATCTGATTTACTTAATTAAATGTATCCTCTACTTAGTCTATTAGTAAGTTAAAGATTTTTTCTCTTCATTATTATTTAAATATTTAAAATATCGATTATATAAATCAATTGGACAAATATTAAAAATTAAATTAGAAATAATTTTTAAATATATATGTGTTCATCAGTATATATATAAATTAAATATAATTTTAAGCAATCATGTAATAGAAATATACATAGGACAAAATGCTTTATTTTCAAGAGTAAAAGAAACCATATGTATTCAAAATAAATTGCGTGTAAATATATGCAGATATTTTATCGAATGTGCAAAATGCATTTATTTACACTCAATTTTGAATTTATTATATCTAAATGTAATGCACACACACATATATACACACATCGTACCTGTGAATTTATAAATTATTATTGTTTTATATCTAAATTTTATTAATTATATATTATTTATTTTTTTCTGCATTCTCTCATTAAGCAAGCGAAAAGTATTGATCACTTTTATTCTGTTATACATTTCAGCGCAATGCGTATTTATTTCTTTACTTGCACAGTCCTAAGTTTCGACCTCATGTTATTGCAATTAGATTATTAATATGTGATGTGCTTTATTATTTTAACTAGTGATGCAATCTCTAATTTTTTCTTTAAATGAATATCGCTTATATTTGTATCTTTATATCTGTTTTTGTATTACATTTTACTCCTCGATCAAGTTCCTTTTATTCTTCCTATATTTGAAACTCAGCTTTTCGTTTCTTAAGAATAATATTTTTTACGAATAATAAATCATTTTATTAGCTCTTTTGATTCTCTTGCGATTTGTTATTTCTTCAGATCACGTATTCTCTTGCTCGCATTTATTTTGCTCATTGTACATGTTAATTTCAAATTATTAAGAAATTATATTTATTATAATATATATATTTTCATTGTAGAGCTCTTTATATAAATATCGCATATGGAAAAAAATATAAGAAATAATAACATTAAATAAATTAATAAATATATAGTAATATTTTTTGAATATTTTTGCTTTTACAAATTCATAATTAAATAATTTTTAATAATAAAATAAATGAACTGCAAAATAATAAAATGATAAAATATTTTTATAACAAGAATATAACAATCTTAAGGACAAAGATGGTTTGAGAAAATTTGCACATATAATATAATTTATACAATTTGTATAAAACCATGAAATGAGAGATGAGAGTGTGAGGAACAATTCAAATAGAAAAAGGTGAGAAAGACACACACAGACTTATGTTATAAAGAATGAGAAATTAAAATTAGAAATTTACAAAAAAGGAAGATTACAATATACAATAATAAAAAGCAAGAATTAGTAGAATCGGTAAGTAATCTCAGATTTAAAAAATCTCAGATTTAACTTTTTTATTAGAAGGTTCCAATATTTTTGTATTTATGATTACTTGACATAGATGCACATTTCGTAAAAAAAATATTGTTTTTTTCAAAGGAAGAAAATAAAATAAAAATGTATTTATTCTTCTTTATGACTTATGCTTGAATCGACTGATTTGTGACACAATTAATATGTTTACAGGATATATATAGTGAAATCTATTTGGAGTGCTTATGGTGCTTGAGTGCAGGCATTTCAGACGAATGCAGCTGAGCCTAAGATTTAATGAGAAGCACAATCTCATTTAACGCTATTGCGACTGCGAAGCGTCCGTACAGGGCCGCATAACGTTCTCATATGAAGTGAAGATACGGATGTCATCATATGTATAAATAGATCCGTTCGTCTGCACAGTAATACGGCCCTATATTGAAGGAGTTATTTTTGAAAGCCACATCGTGAGTCGTTATAGCTCTGCACTCAGTTCTAAGGAGTTTCGTTCGTGGTAAGAGCGCGGCGGTTTCACGCTGCGCTAGAGTTGTCGAACAAAGACAACTTGTTTACCCCGTGAGCAAAAAGAATCGTTGATTGTGCCACTAAGATCTGATCTTTTATTTATTCTATTGCTTCTATCAGTGAAGGATTTAATTTTTTTCTAATTAAATCAGTACCTCGAAAACTCATATATATATATCTTTGATCTCCACACGAGTGTTAGCTTCGGTAAATTTATTATTAGATATTAAAAAGTAGCTAAGAAAGCAAATACTCTTATATAAATATTGTTATATAAATTTTTCGTATAATAATCGACTTTAATCTAGAACATGCTCTTTATTCGAGGAGATGTATAATGTAGAATGTGTAATGTAGAATGTTTGTATATCTATATATATAAGTCGACAAGGAAGAAGATTGTATTTTAAAGAAGCAGGTAATATTTCGAAATTTTCATACAAATTGCATATATGTGTGATTTGTGAATGATTTATCGCTGTTCTAAATTGAAAGGCTTATAGTTTATATACCCGGAAAAGAATCCATATATAATCAAAAACATATAATGTATACATATGTATGTATGTATAATTATATGTAAAATATGTTCCTTTCTTTTGTATAATCTCGTATATACATATGTACAAGAAAAATAATAAGAAGACTAATTAAAAAATAATTATATAAAAATAAGCTTGGTATTGTTTTTTTAGAAAAAGAAATTTAAAGAAAAAATGGCCCATATCCACTTAATAAGTAGAATACAATATAATAGCATTTATTCATTGTCAGAAGTTACTAGTAAATTGCATCAATTAGGTCCACATTAAGCTTATGATCAGTAAACAGAACTCGAAGAATCTGACAATAGATTCGACAGCCGAACCTGCTAAGAGAACCTGATATCGTATATTATTATAATATTTAAATAATTAAAAAATGCAAATCCTCTACTTAATTTTTGTAGAGATTAATCTACCAATATCGGTAATAACAATTCCCATATCAATTTATAGCTTTTTTGTCGGCGACAATTTGTAACAAATATTTAACAAAATTTGCTTTCGACAGATTTGTCTATCTAAATAATATTATATATGTATATAAATATAATTATATATAGGCAATTTTTTCATTTTTTCAAATTTTATTTTTTCTAAAAAGAAATAATAATAATTTTTTTATTATTATTCTTTTATTATAATTATTCTTTTATTATCATTATTTAATTATGCTTCGTATTATATCTTGTATATAGATTATATAAAAAAAAGAAAACATATATATGAACAAATTTTTTATATTTATATTTAATTATATATGAATTTTTTCTCGGATAAAATCACAAATAAAAAAAAAAAAAGAAATAAATAGCGAGAAATCATCATCAAAAAGTCTTCTTTCTTGGATAGTGATAATTGTTTTGCTGAATTAATTCGGGCAAAATATATCGGATCGTGATCCGAAATCCAGGAAACGGATCAACAAGAATGTTCAGTTCATTAAGGCTAGCAACTATGCGCTCGCACAAGAGCCGTGCCAGACCGGGAAGCATCGCCACATCCGCGAATTCCGACTCGACCAGAATGGAAGATACACTCGCGCAAACACAGTATCATCCTCACAGCTTTTTGCTCTTGAACGATCAGGAAGCGACGAATGTCATCGGTTTGTCATCGCCGGTCAGTGTTTCTTCGAAAGTCGCGCAAGTGAGGGTGGAACGAGAGAGTGGCAGTCTCGGGGTAACTCTTCGCGGCGGAGTGTCAAAAGCTCTGATGGTGACGGGAGTAAAAACGGACGGTCCGGCTGCCAAGGAAGGAAGAGTCAGGCCCGGTGACCGATTGCTAGCGGTAGATGACACGGAATTGCGAGGACTTACCTTGGCGGAGGCACAGCGAGCGCTTAAGAAGAGTTCGGATTCACCTGTTACGTCCCTCACAATTGAATACGATGTTGCAAACATGGAAGAGGCACGAGCAGCCACTTCCGGCCCATTGCTTATTCAGCTGGAACGTGGCTTTTCAGGTATATCATTTTTTCCTCAAACGAGTTCTCACTTAAAAAAAAAAACGATAAAAATAACTCACATGTTAAGAATATGAATATTTAAATGTATATAAACTTGAAATATGAATTGAAAATCCCTCAGGAGAACTGGGTTTAACTGTGAGAGAGACATCAAACGGAATCTACATAGAAAGTCTCCGTCCGGCGAGCACAGCAGATCGCTGTGGTGCTTTGCAAGTGGGAGATCGGCTATTGGCCGTGGATGATATACCGGTCCAGGATGCGGCAACCGCCGCAAAGTTGCTTAGAAATAATTCCGAGAACTGTCGTATTGCCAGGCTACAAATATTACCGCGACCACCGAGGACAGTCAAAAGAAGAGCACAGCCGCAAGTCCAGCAAAACTCGAACCAGACTCTGCAAATGAAGGAAAGCCTGACGGTTGTTCTTCGGCCAGATCATCGGGGCTTCGGACTCGCGCTTAAGCTAGTTGAAGATCGCATGAATTATGTCGTGAGCTTTTTGGAAGCTGGAGGCCCGGCTGAACGAAGCGGTGTCCTTTTGCCTGGTGATAAAGCTATCGCAATCAATCGGAGAATGCTACGCGACCTGCAACCGAATGAAGTAGCTAATATACTTGAAACATCGCAATTGGTAAACATCTTTTTCTTGTTCCAAATTTTTACAAAAATATGGTGAAATACCTTTTTATTAATTACTTTTACATCTTGGCATGAAATCAGATCGAGTTAGTGATAGAATACAAAGTAGGTGGACCAGTGGTTCCGAATTCCGGAGTTTTCACAGTGAGAGTAACGAGACCGTTAGGTGGCCAACCCGATCTGGGTCTCACGGTGAACGAAGACTTAGTAATTACGGAAGTTCGTCGAGGATCGCTTGCTTACCGAACAGGGAGTTTAGCATCCGGCGACAGGCTGCTCGCAATAGACGGGGAACAATTAGATTCTGGAGATTTAAGACAAGCCGCTCAATTATTGCATCGACCCGGCAGTTCAGTAGTTGCTTTAACTGTCAGAAAACCAGATCCTAATCCAGAAAGGTATTTAATAACATGTAAAATATTTCCTAAAAATATTGAATTTTAAAATTGAAAAATGTATGAATTTTCAAATATCGACATGTGTCCTGAAAATAAAATTTCTTTTTTTGGTCTTTTCTGCAAAAATTAATCGATTACAAGAGATAAGATGAAAATTTTTTAAATGAACAGATTATATAATGTGTTATATTATCATTGATGTATATGTATCACATGCAATAAGACTATGTAATTATTATATAATATAAAAAATGAAAGAATAAAATAGTAGCAAAGAAATAAATTAAAAACACGAATAACTTTAAATTAATTTTTCTAAAAAAATTATACATATATAATAAAGTATTTATTTTATATAAGCTTTGCAATCAAAATGTATACACAAAGAATGTAAATTCAACAAAAATGAAATAAAAATGCCGAGAAAAGGAATGATTTCTTAGCTTTTCAATATAAAAAGAGGAGGAGCGATATAAGTGTAACATATTTTATAAAGTTTAATGTTCAAATTTTCTAATAAAAAATATAATCTGTTTACTTATGTTTGAAGAAAAGCTTTATAGAGATTGTTCCAGGAAGCTTAGTATAGGAAGTGACACAATTCAGCCACAGTTTCCCAATGCGTTACGTTCGGCTAGAGAAAGTCTTCCCAGTGTGGATAGCGCCGTGGATTCTTGGGGCGAATTGGGAGAAGGTGGTAGTACTATGCCAGAGATACTGCGAATTTGGGATACTGTATCTGTAGACAGCGGACAGTTAGACTTATCAATACCATCTTATCCAGGGTATCTTTTGATTAATTTGCTTAATAAAAAGATTTACTTGACATTGACCATTTCTTCATGTAATGTTTCTTGTTTAAAATTCAGAGTACAAGAATGCGGCGATTCCGACAATAAAGCCCAGCAGATAATGCATGTGTCGTTGCACAAGGATCCTGTCTATGAAGACTTTGGATTTTCAGTGTCGGACGGTCTATACGAACGGGGAGTTTATATAAATCGCTTACGACCTGGCGGTCCCTGCGACGGTGTTCTGCGACCATATGACAGGATTCTTCGAGTGAACGAGGCCAGCACGGAAGATTGCGACTGCTGTTTGACGGTTCCACTCATCGCAGCAGCCGGACCGCGTCTAGATCTGACTATAGCAAGACTCTTATCCCCACAAAATGTTATAAAAACTTTATAAATCAATATAATATTATCATCTATAATAAACTGCTGGTATATCTCATCGTAATTTAATATTATCTTATATCTTAGAATATCTTTCAGTCACTTTAAAGAATACTTTATCGTTATATTAAATATTTTAGAGTACTGAATAAACTGGATACTGTTAATACTGGCAGTTATTTTGGGGGCATGATTACAATTTTACATATGTGCATTGCGTCGAGCAATATATAATGCTTTCAATATATTTTTGTACACGTGTATATTATATTTATAAAAATAAATGTATAGATTGATTTTCCAGCTAGACCATCTTCTGCATAAAATTTACACGCACGCACGCACATGCCCAATGTACAATCCGTGAACATGAGTTTGTACAGTATTGGCACTTATAAAAACATATTAAAATTTTTTTTCATATAGTGGATTAAAAAACTGAAGAAGCTTAAATAAAACTGGAACAACACTGAATATACTCTGTCTAAATCACAAGTACATAAACCAAATGTTTAATTATTTAGATTATTTAACACAATTTTCACAATGTAGTTTCTATATATTAATAAACAATGCATCAAATATGTAAGAATGTAAGATGTCAAAATATATTGTATACTTTTCGTACATACTAAGTATTGATTTGCAGGAATGTAATCATTTTCATGATTAATGCTAATTGTACCAGCAATTAGCTAAAAGATCATATTTTTAAACGATGCAATTATACCTTACCAGCAGGTTTATCTTTAAGATACAGAAACTAAATCGAATTCATGACAATGAGCATAGTACGAAAATATAGAATACTTTTATTAGCTAAGAAATATTGGTTTTCGCGATTAAATTCGAGAAATATAAATCACATTTTTCTGCAATACTTATATAAATAAAAAATACACACATAGTAATTGTCAATTATTGATCAATTACTAATTGGTCATGAGTTTCTTCTATCTATTTTCTCTGATCATATGCAAGCATAACAAATTATGTTAGTATTTTATTATATGAAAGAAACTAATTCATAGACAAATAAAAAGGATTTCATTGATATAGAAAGTCACATGAATTTGTCAAAATAAAATAAAATTAAATAATTGAGACTAGATTGCAAGTAATTGATGTTGTTTACTGGCAAATCCATTTACCATAAAGGAACTGCTAGTACCATTCTGAGTCGAATTATAATATTTTGGAAGAATTGTCTCCTTTTGTTTCTCCAATCTCTGATTGTATTTAGCATTATTGTAACATAATACTCCAAATATGGCCATAGTCATTCCAAATATGTTCAACCATGTAACTGGATTGCCAAGTACAAGTAACGTTACTGCGATTACAAATATGCGCTTGCTTGCACTGGCTACTGCGTACGTTAAAGGAGTTACGATAGACAGTACGGAAAACGCAATAATGTTCTGGAACCAATTCAATATACCATCTAAAAACAACAATCCTAATATATAATAGCTAGTTTCTGCCGATGGTTTCAGCATCGGTTCATATATCAAATTATACAGATCATATACAGCCCAAATTGGTGAAAACATAAGTAGAGCCAGACGGCCAAGTACGTGCAGTAATCGTAAATGATGTATTCCTGTATCATGCAGCACCTATAAACCAATAAATTGCATTTAGTTAAAAAGAGACATAGAATTTTAAATACTTTGTCGAGAGTTAATTCCACTTTACCTTTTTGGAATAAATATTCTGCAAGGAAAATGCCATAGTAGATGCTAACGCACTTATCAGGCCAATCATGTTGAAACTAAGCTCTGTCAGTGTGGCAATCGCTACGCCACCGACTATTGGTACAAGGCTCAAGTAGACTTTCCATGTCTGCTGTTCTCGAAGTATTATTCTTGATAGGGCTACCGTAAAGAGGGGCATTGTAGCCTTCACTGGGACAGAGCCAAACTTCTGTTAATATAAGATAATATAAAACTAATATATATAACTAAAGCAAACACAATATTTATATGGCTTGGCAACTTTATAATATGTCCAGAACCAAGCGTAATAATCATGTTGCTGTCACATTGTCAATAATTATTATTATCCAAAGTATTACCAATAGTATTATTATCAATAATAATTACCAATAATTATTGGTATCAATAGCACTATTAATAGTATTATTATCGATAATAGTACAACAATTTTACAGACAATTAGCTATATGAATAAGAGCAAAATTATCAAAGAGAGAAAAAAATTTTCCCAAACTTCAATAAAATTTTATGAGAATTCCCTGATCTTTTCAAGTCCCTCAGCATACCAGTAAGTATACACATCCTGGGAATATCCATAGTTACCATAGAAATTTAACAATCAAGTCATTAACAAGGTTTTATATAAAAATACAAATTTGAAAATTTTCACGGGCTATTAAGAAAGAACTATACTAAATTTACAAACTGCTATGTTTATACGATGTAAAACCTTGCCAAGAAACGAGATTATGCAACTCGAATATTGCGTATCATATATTTAGCATTCGTGTATTATTAAAAAATTTTCCTTAAAAATTCCTTTATTATGCGGAGACTTTAGCATATTTGACAACAATTGCGTATGTTTTCGACAACACGAGAATAAAAGACTATTATACACTTGTTTCAACAGGTAAAAGATTATTATGCACTTTTCTCGAAATTAAACACGCGGCGCGCGCACGTGATATGCATGCGTGACATATGTGCGTGACGTATGCACACGTCTACGGATTTTTAAAATTACGCTCATGCTTATGTTATATGTATACATACCAGTGTGGGCATAGGAAACTGGTACTTTCCAAATGCTGACGTGGCTGAACACGTTTGCGAGAAATTTGCCCAAGGCTAAGGGCACGATGAGCCGCAAGTAATAGCTCCACGTTATGTTGGACGAGTATCGTCTCACGCCCCAGAGATTGAAGAACGGGCCGGAATAAAGAGTGATCGAGGTTAATTGGACCATGGTGACGGTGAGCGGATACGGGAACTCGGACAACAGCATCTTACCGACAACGTTGCTGCTGCTGGATACCACGTACCACAGCAGGCACAGGAATAATACCGTCACCACTTCGCGGTTATTTCGTCTATCGTCCATGGTGTTCATGCGACAGGGAGAGCGAGCGATCACATCAAAACTCACTCCCGATCCTAGTTCACCGCCTTATCGCGAATGCACCCACAGTATACGAGAAATTCATCTGGATTCACATTCTTTGCGGAGGACACCGATGATTTTTTCTGTCAGTAGAAAACGGCAGGAACGGCTACGCCGGTGTCTCTCGTGCAATTAGAAGTGACGAATAAACTCTGAATTCCGAATTGACATCGGAGACCTCTTGCGGTGATAATGCCAAAGTCCAATTTCAGGGTCACCAACGTCACTCTAGCAGAGAGAAGACTACTAGCGTTTTCGAATGCTCGGGTTCAATCGCTCCGAGGTAGTTTACTAGACGTTATTGACCAATCACAGCCATTCTTCTGAAGAATATATGGTTACATTCTTCAGAAGAATGGCTGTGATTGGTCAATAACGTCTAGTAATCTATCTGGGAGCGATTGAACCCGAGCAATCGAAATGCTATAAGGCTACGGGGAGATGCTCTGGATGCTTTGAAGCGTTTAATTGACCAATCAGGTTAAAGAAATTTTTACTCCTTTTGTCCTGATTGGTCGATCAAACGCTTCAAAGCATCCAAAGCATCTTTCCGACCGCAGCCTGAAATGTATTATGGCCCACTTTTAAATGATTCCTGAAAGCGATACGCCCTCTGTGGACATTAAAAACGTGGACATGAACTACGAAGCCAGTGTCCACGAATGTTCTCAGAGGGTAACATATAATGTGTATAATTTCTGGTTTTGTTCCGTGCTATGTGCACGAAATGCCGGTAGCACCAGTGCTGTATTCAAGAGGTTTATATAAATATAAATATAAATATAAATATAAATATAAATATAAATATAAATATAAATATAAATATAAATATAAATAAATATAAATAAATTTTTAATTTTAATTTTTTAAATAAATTTTGTGGTCCTCTCTCTCTCTCTCTCTCTCTCTATACACACAATTTATAAGTATTTTATTGTAAATTTATTTAAAGTCTTACTCTACTTGTTGAATTAAGGCTTCAGATCGCTTTATCGATTTAGATTCATCATAAGATAGATTGGTCATAAAAATATGCCCAAATGTTTCAAAACCAGCTGGTAATTTTTCCTTTAAATAATTGAATATAATTTCAAAATCTTCTGTGTAAGCTAAACATTCTAAAATTGTGTAATCAATTTCTTTCATGGAGAAATTAAAAATTCTATTCCATGTATTAAAACCTGATAGTTTCAAACCATTACAATATGTCCACTTCTTCCATCCAGGCGAAAGTCTACAGAAGAAAATCCAGAAAATAAATAAAAATATTTTATTATATTTAGCGAAATTGTGCTAATTGTTCTAGTGTTACATAAATAATTTTTGACGTAAGCCATAATTAATATATCAAACATGCACATATAAAAAATATCCCTATAAAGAATCAAGTATTATATAAGAAGAATTACTTGTTTTTTTTCACATCCATCAGATGCCATTGCAATTGTTGATGTGCCATTATTCTACATGTCTCATCATACATAACACATTTCCATTTTGCGAGTTCTTGCTTTAAACATTCAGTATAATCATCATTGCTATCTTCGCTGAACAGATTCCATTCTAATTCAAGCGGTTTTCGCACTTCCTAAAAAAGTATCTTTTTATTTAATTTTTTTCATATTATTTACAAGAACGAATATAATATATGTGCAAATATATATGTATTTTTACTAAATAATTTTATTTTAATAAGTATATGAAACTTTATAGCATAAACTATTACAATTTCCAAATTTACGGATCATTTATTTGAATAATTATTTACATATTTTATATCATCTAAATACATGTATTATTAACATGTATATATCGCTCTGTATACATTGATGTATCGATCGATGAATTTGCTATATGATCCCCTTTTTTCACTCGTATATATCACACACAAATATGTTTTAAATGTTGCATATCACACAAAAATATCGGTTTTATAAATTTCAAATTTGTAAATTTTCATTTTTCATAAAACACATATTTACGAATAGATTAATATGTGTTGTATAGAATGTGATAAAATTAAAAATACAAGTAAATTTCTATAAAATATTTTATAAAGTTTTTAATATCGCCACAAATATTTTATAACGGAAGAAAATTAATATAAAGAAAATAATTGTAATTGTATTCTATGTATAATTTTCTAAAATTAAATATAAGTTATATCATTTATACCATAAATTTCACAATATTAATATTACAAAAAAATAGTAATTCGAAAAGTTTAAAATTTTAAAAATGTAATTATTAAATTTAAGAACATAAGCGTCTTTGGAAATTAAATTTTTGACTTTTTTTAGCGAAGAAGGAGCTATATAATTAAGTTCATTTTTTCATTTCTCTACATGAATCTAATTTTTAAAGAATTATTTACATAATTGTTATTTACATAATTGTTTCGAAAAAAAAAAATGTAATTTGCAATTAACAATTACATATTTTTTCTTAAAAACAACTATGTTTTTTCTTTACACCAAATGATTTCTCACATTATTTTGTGCTTAAAAGTATTAAGGTAAGATAATCGAAAAATGAATATTTAACTAAATATTTTACGGTTTATATAAAATTAAGAAATTATTTCAAGCCTCATAACTCAAAAAGTACTCAATGAAAAAATACTTTATTATAGTGTTTTGGAAAGCTTTCAAGATAAGCTACATGAATATGTAATAAAATAGGGGGACAACTTTTGTCTAAAACTTTTTTTCTACAATCAAAAATAAAAAAGTTATTCGAGGTGATCGATTAAAATGGAACACCCTGTATATATATACATTTTATAACACATCTATAAATTTATTATTGATTGAGGTTAATTTGTCGTGACTGAATAAATAATGCTTTTATAATTTTTATATTAAAAAGATTAAAATTTTATCCATATGCTCGTATGTTATTTGATTCTCGAAATATTATACTACAATTTGAATATATATATAGTTTGTGTAATTTAGAACTTATCAATAATTCAAATATCAAAAAATATCAGTATAAATCTGCGACTCTTCAAATATATATATATATATATATATATATATATATATATATATATATATATCTTTTAAACGATAAAATAAGGAAATATATTGTCAAACTTATCATATATTTCGGTTTCCTCTTTTGCTGCAATATTAATATTATTATATTACAATATATTATACTCACTGATTCAAATATATGTTGATAGTTTTTGAAAATATACTAGGCGACAATGTTCGTTCTAACATGCACCATATGATGGAGCCTACAATGATACAAATACAAAAATTATTTATAATATATTTAAAATGCTTCTATTGTGCATTGCTTACAAATTCGCTACATAAATAAATCTGAAATTAAAATTAAGTAACAAAGTCTGCGTATTTAAATCTATCTAACAAAAGTTAAAAAAATGTTAAGTATATTCCAATAAAAAACAAGCAAAAAATATAATAATTATAACAGATAGAAAGTATAAACGATTAGATAAATTTGATAAATTTTATTTAGCTGAAATTTTTTTTGATGAGAATAGTAATAACATCACATCAAAAAAATCTAAAAGATGTAAGAAAGAAGAAAGGTAAATAATACATATAACAAGATAAAAAAAAGGAAAAAAAAAAATAAGAAAGGTGAAAACACACATAAAAAAATATAACGATAATTTTTTGTTATTTTGTTTATAGAATCTAACTATCGAATCGACTGTTTCTTAAAGGGAATGAGCTGGAATAAAAAAATCAATCTTATCTGCATAGCTTTTTGCTGACAAATGATTAATACACGTATATCTACTGTACAGATTTCGATGAAACTCACATGAAAAAGCAATCTCTCCTGAAATGCTTTCTCGATATGTACAAATTGAGTAGCATTAAGATATTAGAGCAGTCATTTATAACTTTATATAAAAATGTGAGATCAAGAAGAAAGTCTCCTATTACTCAGAGATAATAGGTTCAATTCATTCATTATAGGCACATAATTATGGCAAGTGCCATAATTCCCATGAGTTTACCCAGAAAAAACAGATCTTGCGCAATAATATTGAATACATTTTACCAAAATACTATGACTGCTCTGATATCACGTAACAGAAGCAAATTTCAAATGAGGACGAACTAACGCCCAATATAACAATTTAATAGTATTGATATTAATAAACTATTACTATTTACTATATTTATTACTATATTTACTATATACTATTACTATTTACTATTTACTATATATTTTAACTATTTACACACTCGAAAAATGAAGCCTATAGTTTTTGGAATACAGTATTTATTACTGAATAGGTCTATCAATTGATTAATCTGTTTGTGAATAAATATATTTAAATTTAATAAGTTTGATTATAAAAAATCAGTAATATTCATATCTTTTCATATTTTTTTGCAGTTGTAATTAAACATGTGCAGTTATAATTGAAAACTATACAGAAATTAAGTTTTGATATTTTTTTCTTTTTGTCATAGTAAGAATTAATTTGTAATAAAATATTATAATAAAATTGTAATAAATAAATAAATTGTGAATTACAAATAAATTGATTTATAATTGATTTTTCTGATTTCTTTATGATATTGATATTTGAGAATTGTAGTTTATTTATTTATTTATTTATACAATGTTATATATGTGCATACCTTTGACATGAGAAAGAAAAGTATATATATAATTTTCATGATAGGCGTCATATTCTATAACAGAGCTTATACTGATATAAGTATTCAGATCAAATAATTCATGCTGAACTTGAACTATAAACAAATCGATCACCCGAAAATCTGGCATAATCTAAAAATAGAATTAGAATATAAAATTAATCGAAAAAAAACTCGTCACACATGTGAACAATCATAATTAATCGCTGCTAGTCAACATAATTTGTAATATTTTGCATATTATAAAGTTGGAAATTATAGCAAAATATATTTTTATATTTAATATGTGCTATGATTTATGAGATTAAATGTTATAATTACATTAGAAATATATTTATATAGATGAAATATATGTCCAGGTCAAATTATGCTGTTGCATGTCGAAATATCTTGTTAGCTGGCATATATGCAAGAAATGAAAATAGTATTTGCAATAAAGAAATATATTCAATTGAAAATAGAAATGTCCCTTTTAAGAAATAAAATAATTAATTGTTATTCCACACATTCTTACTCTATATACACACATTCAAAGAAAAAGAAATGTATAAGTGAAATATTTTGTGAATATTTAATTAATGTCTTACCCTATTTGTTGAATTCACAACTACAGGTTTAATATCAAAAGCATAAACATTCAATCTGCGATCTTATAGTTTCAAGAGACTACCATAAACTGACGGTGCTACGTGTTACAGATACAGCATACCAGATAATAAACAAGTAATGTATGTACGTAGTATTATATAGATATATCGCCTTGATATACATAACACAGGAGTATGTTACTCATCGATAGAGAAGCCAATACGTATATATTTATTTAGTCTTTGTATTCGGTTGTATTCCTTGTTTTCATATTTAAAATTTTCCTTTCTAAGGATAATTTTTCTGGAAAAACATTCGCGAGAGAAAATTAAAATTGAGAATATTCTTCCCTAAATATATATAAAATAAAGATATTCTGTATTTTGTATCATATTTTTTTCATAAATAAGTATTTTTTTCAAGAACTTATTGTATAAAATAAATAAAAGAGACTTGCCTATATCGTATCATTTGAGATATTTTATGTTATCTTTCCTATATATACTAATTCCTATACAAGTGCGGCGATGTCTAAAATTGTTTTTAATTTTGCTAACGTTTGTGAATAATTATTTCTATTTCTATCATTTATTATTTCTAATGTTATGAGCAATAAACGGAATAACTTGCGTTTATTTTGATATTGTATTTGCTAGAGGCAATGTTTCTTCATGGCAAAGAAGAAAAAATGTTAATTTACATTTCCTCACTACATTTTAAGATAATTTTCTTATTTCAGAAATTTCAGGAACACATTTGTTCCGATTCAATCAATTTTGATTGAAGAAAAAATTTATAAATTTAAAGATCATAAAACATTCTCTCGACTTCTACCGATCATCAGTGTTCATAAAGAATAAATCAAATCATTTAAACATTTTTGAATTAGTGTCAAATAGTCAGTATTTTGGCTGGTATTTCCAAAAAACACAATGGATGCAGTATCAATAACATATTTAATTAAGCTTTTTATAATGTTAACACTTTCATATTATGTATAAACATACATGAATACAAATTCCATTCAAAGATTCGAAAAGCATAATTATTTATCTACTTCTCAGTTCAAATTAAAAACTGAAATAGTAAATATTAATAAGTCGCACTAATAAGTTTTATTTCTTATACATATTTCAAATTTAATACATATCTAATATTACGTGATTTTTGTATTTTAATATAATATATTTTAATATCTGTACATTTTAATATTTAATAGAAAGTTGTATATTTAAATAAAGTTAATATCATATATGTACACATATACATGTATGTATATACATATAAATACGTGTATATATATAACATGTGTGTATGTATATGTGTGTGCACATATATGATATGATAATTGTTGTAAGTATGTACAATAAGCATTACGTAAATATAATTAACATTCATCAATATTAAATGTACATTACAAAACCTAAAATAATGTTAGAATAGTTCACTTAATTAAAAACAATTAAAAAATTGTTAATTATTATTCGGAATTAGTGATTAATTAATGTATGTATATGTGTGTGTGTAATTTAATAAATTTGTATTATATCTCAAACATTCATGCTGTGTTTTCGAAGCAGTTCAACTCATTATAGATCTTTATGTTTTCAATCGATGAATAAAGATTCAAGAAAGTATCTCTGTCTTACGATTTCTGACCATCGTGTTATTAACTTGCGTTCAAGGATGGAACGAATTGGTTCTTCAACCTCATCAATGAAATGTTGTATCTAAAGAAAATTATTTGTTACATTATCAAGCAGAGTCTCATTATTATTAACATAAGTATAGAAGAATATACGCAGAAGATTATATATAAAATATATGTAACATGTACAAAGTGTTTTATGTTTATCAATTCTTATGCCATAAGGGCTAAAATTAAACATTTCTTGACAATAAACATATGTTCGCAAATTCATAATTTCAATATCATAGCAAATAAATGATACTTTCAGTCTAACGTCTTGATGAAGACAACGCTACTGCATGGTACGTGCATATTAGAGTCCTGCACCGGCGCGGCAGTAGGCTAATCGACTTATGGGACCTTTTTTTCTACTTGCTGAGCGGTAGAAGAAGTGCAAGAAATGTTTTTTTCATATTTTTACTTTAATTATTATTTTGTTTTATTTCAAAAAATATTTCAATAAATGCCCAAATTGATCTAATTCATCATTGCATATGTATACGACAGTGTCGGACCATGTTTCTGTTGATTCGATCAAACATCTAGCACCTCTATCAAGGCACTAAAATGTGCGAAAATATTATTTTTGTATTGTCGTGTTAAAGTTACGAATTTGCAAACATAAATATATTATCCAAAAGTACTCAATTTTAACACATCTATCTACCCGATAAGTGTTTATAACATCGACCTTGAAACATCATGTATTGTAAGAAATAAACGTTATAATAAATTTTTAACCAATAGATACATATATATATATATATATATATAAATTTGATTTATTAAGATTACCTCGACTATATCTCCCTTATAATACACATTGTTAATTATAACAGTTAATGCCACAATCTCATTGACATGCCTATAAAAACAAAACAGTACATACATAATTGATACAAATGAAGACTTTCGTAACTATGTATTTTTAGAAAATTATATCGTTATACCTGTAATTATATGTATTTTTTCTGAAAATATTTAATATGTCTTGAAGTATATACTTAGTATTTTTGGCAAGAGTAGAAAGAAAAATATTAGCAATTAAGGCTTCAGCTTGCTCTATCGATTTGGATAGATGATAAGGTGGTTGCTGAAAAATTGCTAATGTATTTGGTAATTTTATCTCTAAATAATTGATTCTAATTTCATGATTTTCAATATAAGCCAGGCATTCAAAAATTGTATGATCAATTTCTTTCACGTAAAAATTAAAAACTTTATCCCATGTATCACGATCTGCTGTTTTCAAACCATTACAGTATGTCCATCTTTTCCATCCAGGCGAAAGTCTACAGAAGAGAAGTAAGTTTTTTTAGCGGAATTGTTACATAAATAATTTTTGACGTAAGTGATAATTAATTTCTCAAACATATGCACAATATAAAAAATGTCCTTATAAAGAATAAAGTATAATAAGAAGAATTACTTGTTTTTGTTAGGATTTGTCAGATGCCATTGCAATTGTTGATTGGACTTTGTGCTGCACGTTATATCGTCTATAACACACTTCCACTTTGCGAGTTCTTGCTTTAAACATTTAATATGATCATCATTACTATCATCGTTAAATAGATTCCACTCTAAATCAAGCAGCTCTCGCAGTTTCTAAAATTTGATAAAAAATGTAAATTCGACAATATTATAGAAAAATAGCAACACGAAAAGTAAAAAATCTATAAAATGTAATTATTAAATTTAAGAAATTTAGGTATAAGCGTCTTTTGAAATTAGTTTTTGATTTTTGCTGAAAAAGTAACTATATAATTATTCATTTCTTAATTTTCATTTCTTCAATCCTTTACATGTATTTAATTTTTAAAAAATTAGTTCATTGTTATGACATGAAATCATTATTATGATATGCATTATGCATTGGCTTAATAGAAAATTTCTTTAAAAATTTATTATTGTGTTTACCTTCAATTGAGAGTAAAACAATTCTAATTGTAAGTATGACAATATATTCGACATAAATTCAAAAGCTTTGATCATAGGATACCATGCTATATAATCTTTTTCTTTTTGCAAATAAATAGCAAGTTCCCAAAATACAGAGAATTCAAGTTTCTTCTTTATCGCAAAATGAAATGCGTCATCGATAATTTGCGCTCGATTGAGAACATGTATATTTCTGTATTCTTTAGAATTCAAGTATCGCGCAATTTTTCGCCAATTCTCGACGTCATAACTGACGCGATAATATCCTATATAACAAATTATATAAAACTACATATTATATAAAACTATATATAAAATTATTTTTTTATAAATAAATAAATAAATATATATATATATATATATATATATATATATATATTTAATACATTACAATTACATACACATGTGTGCGTGCGTGCGCGCGCGCGGGTGTGCGTAATACAAGTTACCTCAAATTTTACTACAAAAATATTAGAATTTCATCAATTATAATATAGTTTATTTTAATTTCTTATCATAATATGTATTATTTTTTACAAATTGTATATATATATATATATATATATATATATATATATATTTGTAAAAAAATAATACATATTATGATGAGAAATTAAAATAAACTATATTATAATTGATGAAATTTTAATATTTTTGTAGTAAAATTTGAGGTAACTTGTATTACACACACCCGCGCGCGCGCGCACGCACGCACACATGTGTATGTATATGTATGCATATGCATATGCGTATGCGTATGCGTATGCATATGTGTATGTGTATGTGTACAGTACCCTGTATATATATATATATATTAGATTTGATAAGTTTCTTCGTTATTTTTAATTAAAATCTTGTATATCCAATAATTTTAATTCAATAATTTTAAAAAACTTTAAAATTTGTAAGAAATTTTATTTAAACTTAAATTGATTTAACAATAATCATAATATTGAAATTGATAATAAACATATAAATTTATCATATATTAAATTTTTACCAGCTTGTTGTAAGTTTAAAATAATCCATTCATATTGGTCAACAAAGAACTCAATTGTTGAATTCGAAGGTGTTAACCAAATATTTGACCAAGTTGTGGTAAAATTAGGGTTTAGCTCGGTAGTATAAGTAATAGGTATATAGTATTGTTTCTCATCCAATTGTGCTGATATAGTTACAATATTGCTGAAATAATTTCGCATCACCTCTAACACGGGGAAACATCTCTGCATGGCCCACGAATGTATCGTAGTTCTCATATTAAACTGATATTCGGAATCCCATTCATCTATGATACTTTGCATAGCATTCCATAAATTATCGGAAGATTTTCCTTCGAACTCAATGTAGCTATAAGATTTAACATGGTGGTAAATATTAATAATATTAATATATAAGAATGTTAAACACTATTAACATCATAAAAAAGAAAATAACAATTTATATAATTTATCTATTCGTATTTAAAATTAAAATATAAGTAACACAGAAATAGTTATGCTTCAAAATATAATTTTAATATGCATAGATAATGATTTTAATTTTTATTATAAAAATTAAATTTTTGTATTACCCGCATGCTAAAACTTGTTTCTCCAAAGTTCAGTTTGAATTATTTATAATTCGGAAACTATCATTTCTATCACATACTCACTATGAAAATCTCGAGTTGAAATTTACTTGAGAAAAATTCATAAATATATAATAACAGATTAAATGTGTGACTCTTCCGGTGTAAAAAATAACCACATTTTTTAAACCGATTTATAAAAGGATATATATTGTCAAACTTATTATATATTTAGATTTTATTTTTCTATACAATATATTATTACATTGCAATATAATACTCACTGAACGTTTAAATATATGTTGACAGCTTTTGAAAATTTGTCACAATGCGACAATATTCGTTCCAACATGCGCCATATAATAAAGCCTATGATTATTGAAATAAAAAAAAAATGATTTAATATATTTAAAATACTTTTATCACAATGTATGAATTTGTAAATATATTTAATTAAAACTAAATAACAAAGTTTGTGTAGTTAAATTTAAATGACAAAAGCTAAAAAAGTGTCAAATTGAGATTTCAATGATAAAATTAATTATAACAAATATATAGTGAATGATTAAATATATGTAAGAATAATAAAAAATTAAGTCATCATAAAAAATCGAAGAATCTTTATGTTCTTCTATGATATTTTACAATAGTAGATTGATATTTACAGTTATAATTTAAAAATTATATTATTATGTATAATTATATAAAAATTATACAAAAAAGAGAAGTTAGTTTTCAGTTTTACATATTTTCTTGACTGTCACTACAAGGAATATAACAAAATATGATAATAATAATAATAAAGTTAAATTATAAATAAATTTGTTTACAATTTACATTTTTAACTTTTCATGAAATTAACTTTCAGATGTTTAAAATTTATTTATTCAATGTTATTTACATACCTTTGAAATGAGAAAGAGAAGGAAATAAATAATTTTCCGGATAGTTGTTATATCCTACAGCAGAATTTATAACGATGAAAGAGTTTAAATCGAATAATTCGTGTTGAATTTGAACTACATGTAAATCCATCATCCTGGAACTTGGTAAAGCCTAAATGCAATTCAATATAATCAATCTATAATTAATCAAAAATAAAAAACATAGGGTATATATACAAATTGGTTTTATTAAGTGCTTCTGTTAAAAATAATGTTTGTCTTTTCCTCAATAATTTAAATATAAACATATTCTTTACTTTTTTTTAAATTGTAGAGTAATGAAAACTTAAAAAATTTTGTAGAATCATATTTTCTTATGTTTAAGAAATGTAAAAGGGGTGCTTTATACTAATATTTAAAAGTTTTCTACATTGTAAACTATTAATTGTTTTAATGTCGTAATCATGCATCAGAAATAAAGCAACCTTATCGATAATATATGCTTGGAAAAATATAGTAAAGCCTTCGTTTAACCATAGTTGAAACCAATAAGATGGACACAATAGATTGCCAATATATTTTTGTATCATCCTACGTGCTATTGAGGGTGCAATTATCATTTTGCGTGTGGTAGTATCCAATTCTTCATTGTACATGATATCTGTTTCTCTAAAAATCATTATACTAATATGTATGCTGTATGAATGTATGAAAAATTTTAGATATTAATATAAATTTGTATTTAAATACTATTATAATATTTAAATACTTTTATTAAAAAATTAACTTATTATATAATATATATCTATTTTTAATTATATGTGTGTATGTATATTACTTGTGAAAGACGAATCCCAAAACTTGTTGTTTGACTTCATCTTGTAAATTCGGGATTGCGACATGATTCACTTTGCTTTCAGATGAAATAAAGGTACATTCAAGGAATCTTTTTGAATTATGCCAATAATTTTCCAAGTACATAGTAACATTTTTAATAACATATATCGCAAATTTTACATCCGGTATCAATTGCGATTTACACCACAGGCTAATGGTATCGGTCAAGTTGTTCCGGTGAAAATCGGACACCACAAATGCTATATCATCTATGGAGATTAAAGCAGTGTTGGTAAAATATGTCCACACCATATCACCCTCTGCCGGTCTAGATTCTCGTAACGGCATATTCGAGAAAACTTTGTAGCTTTGATGATGCTTTATTGAAATATTAAAAGTAGTTCTTAATTCTGCTTTATTACAAAATGGAAGTATTTGCCGTATTTTTGTTTGGGTACCTATTGTAAATAACCACCTGCCACATTTTAACAACGGTATGCTTTAAATAATAGTTAATTTTAGACAATTATAAGCTTGGATTGCATAAATACATACAATTTGCTTTTTTTTATATTTCAATATATTTTTTACTTACTCTTCATTTCCGTCATCGTTTATGTACGAAGTTCCGAAAAAGTCTTCTATGATATTCATTGGAATTTCAACCCTTATGTGTAAATTGTATATTTCAGGCAACAAGACATTTTCGCAATTGGACACGACTATATTGTTTTCATCATAATAATTTGTTGATATGTTTTTACAAATCATTTCACTGTTATTGTGCGTTAATTTCAACGTCCTTACATTATTTATTGGGTCCAGCATATGAAAACTTATATTTTGTGTTGCATGAATAATATAAAAAGTAATTGTGCAGTCGCAAATGAAATAATCGTAAATTAATTTTAACTGCATATTATAATGTAATGGCAGTATATAATTTGATAATTTGTCGATTAATGCATTGCGTCGTGCGCTGTTGCTGTGTGATGTTTCATCAACAGGAATTATTATTGCCATTGTAGCAACGTATATTAGACTACTACTTAATAATAGTTTTATGAATATCATGTTAAATTTCACTGCGATATCTATAAAAACGTTTCCTTATTAGAAACAAGGTACATTTTTGTATGCAATTCAATTGACTTTGTGTGAAAAAGCCTTCAAGAGTATTTCTATTAATTTTCTTAAGAAAGTAAGATTAATATAAAGGAAGATAAAACAATACAATTTATTAATAAATGAAAGAAATCATTAATAAAAGGTAATTATAACTTTATGAAATGTTATATTAGATATTTTTCTTGAAAATGTATATGGGATAACATAAAGAACATATTTAGATAATTTCGAAAAGAACAAACAAAGTAAACATAATTTTTATTTGTTTATCTCAAGTTCAGTTTTATCTTTAAGATCTCTTCTAGTACAATTACATATTTCTGAGTTTTTCATATTGTAGCATTCTATATATGTATATAACAAGTTTTAAACCTTATATATATGTATATAACAAGTTATAAACCTTAATCTCTTCCTTACATATACTTGTTAAATTTATAGAAGCATTAAAATTTATGAGAAATGGAGGGATATTCTCAATATAGTTGGATATTATAAATGGATTGTATGTTTACTAACATGTTATCATCCAAGTTTATATGTCCCTCCTAATTTTAAGTAAGAGATGTATTAAAAACGAACGAACAATAAACATGTACCAAAATCAAATTTATTTGAAACTTAATTGCTATAACAATTCGGATCAAATATGAAAAAAATGCTAAAAAAACGATGTTGGTATATGTCATGTCATACTCACTTTTTTGAACAAAATATTAATCTACTGCTCATTCCTCATTCGCGTTCATTACATATTTAATTTAAGATATTCTATTTAAGTAACGATGGGGGAGAACATTGATTTTAGACAAAAATTAATAATTGTAAAAAGATATTTTAAAAACGAAATACAGATAATATTGAATATTTTTAATATAATTTTATAGCTATGGTATGTGTAAAATTACACACGCATATAATAATATTAAAGTCAATAAATACTTGGCTTAGATTTCATATTTTTTATATCAAAGTATGATTAAATGATGTTATTACAATATATCTTTAAATATCTTCTTATTAGCTACATTATTTACACAAGATATAAATAATAATTGCAATATAGAAATATGTCTTTCGAAAATTGAAAAGGAATGTCTCTTTTAAGAAACAAAATAGTTGCCTTATTATTCAACGTATTTTTGTATACATATATTCAAAGAAAAGGAAATTTATAAGTATTTTATTGTAAATTTATTTAAAGTCTTACCCTACTTGTTGAACCAGACATTTAAGTTAAGTTTAATTCCAAATCAACATTCAACAGCAATCTTACCGCTTCAAAAGACTATTATAAACTGACGGCACTGTCGACATACCTGATAGTAAATATACAAGATACATTGTGTGTGCGTCATGTAAATATTTTACACACACCTTGATTATATATGTGTGTGACATAGGAATAACATACTCATCGATAAAAATCAATATGTATATATTTGTTTTTGTATGCTGTCTTTTTGTATACATTGTATTTCATTTTGATATTTAAAGCTTTTATTTACAACGATCATTCTTTTGGAAAAACGTTCGCGAGATAAAATTAATAATTGCGAGATCGTATAAGCTCTATATATAAGATAAGAATATTCTGTATTTTATATTATATCTTTATTTTTTTAGAGAATTCAAGAATTTAATACAAAGTTTATGAATGTAAAATAAATAAAGAAGAGTTGTTCATTTCGTACCGTAAGAGTTGTCATTAAAATATCCGTGTCATTAAAATATTTTACACTATATTTCTTATTTGGACTAATTTGTACGCAAATTAATATATTTGATCATTTAATCGTTATAGAGATTGAAGATTCATTTTTTTATATAGAATTAATTCTACATTATTAATTGTAGAGATTAGGGATGGCATTTATCGTCATGCACAGTAGTCACAATCGATAGATTTATAAAATTTTATTATTGTAATTTTGAGTTCAAAATAAATCAACAATAAAAAAAAAGGAAGTGTTGTTTCTTCCCTGTGCTCCAACTACCGCGTTGTGGCTCTTATGTACTAATCTCGATTTAATTTTCTATTCCATGTTATTTCTTATTTTAATTTTATGGGCAATAAACGGGTCTGCAGAACGGCTGTTTATTTTGATGTTGTACTTGCTTGGCAGTGTTTCTTTATAGCAAAGAAAAAAGAAAAATTAAAGAAATCTTAATTTACATTTCTTCACTCCTTGTTGATAACTTCTCTATTTCAAAGATGTAAGGAATATTTGTCGTCTTTCAATTTGGTGCATTTTAATTGAAGATTAAAATTTATAGATTTAAAGAGCAAGAAACATTTTCTTTCTCAACAGATCATCAATATTTATAATGAATTAACCACACACAACTTTGAATTCGAATAAGTGTTACTGCTTTGGTCGATTATTGAAAAATACACGATAGATACAGTATTAATAACATATTTAATTGAGCTTTCTATATAGGGCTAAATACTTTCGTATTATATAAGCATAGATTAAGAAGAACATCATTTACAAAGATTATAAAGTGTAATTATTTATCTACTTCTTATTCTTGGATTAAATTAAATTAAAAATTATAATGGTAAATATTATATAATAACGAGTAACAAAAATATTAAGTTTTATATTTCATCTATATATTTTAAGTTTAATACACATATATGCTAAATTTAGTTAATACTGAATTTTAATATTAAGTAAAAGTATATATTTAAATATAATTAATTAATGTTATAAATATATACATATGTACATGTATATATATATATATATATATATATATATATATATATATTTATATGTATATACATTATATATACACACATATATGTATTTATAATAAATATTATATAAATATAATTAACTATATACAAATATTATATTACAAAAAAGCCAATATATGTAAAAATTACTTAAAATATAATTAAAAACAATTAAACAATTATTAAATTATATGAAAATAGTGATTAATTACGTCAATTCATATATGTTATCCAAAACAATTATGCTACATTTTTGGTTTCTAAACAATTCGACAAGCTATAGATATTTATATTTTTAGTAGATGAACAAAGATTGAAGAAATTCTGTCTGTCTGTGGATCTCCGACCAGCGTATGTGTATCTTGTGGGCAATAGCATATTGAGTTGCAAAGGGATACCGGGATCTTCTAATCTCATTTATGATGAATTTTCTTATCTAAAAAAGATTTTAATAATCGTCATCAATAAATGATTTTGTAATTGTCGCATTATCATACAGACAAAGTTTCATTATTGAGGGAATTATAGAACAAGGTATGTAGAAGATTGTGTATAAAATATATAACATATACAAATTGTGTGTTTTATTAGCTTACAAACTTCTATGGTAGGTATGGGAGCTAGTATTGAACATTTTTTCATAATAAACTTATGTTCGCAAATTCATAGTTCCAATGTGATAGCAAATAAAAAATAATATATTTTCAGTTTAGCGTCTTGATGAAGACAACCTATTGAACGCTACTGGTAGGTGCATAGCAGAGTCCTGCACGGGCTGATCAACATATGGGGCCTATTTTCCTATACTGATTGAACGTCAGAGGAAGTGAAATAGAAATGTTTTGTTATATTTTTATTTTAAGATTATTGTTTTGTTTTATTTCAAAAAATGTTTCAACAATTATCCAAAATGAGTTAATTTGTCGTATGCATGACAACATCGGACTATGTTTCTGTTGATTCTATCAAAAATCTAATCATCTCTAGCAAGGCTCTGAAAAATACGAAAGTATCATTTTTAGATTGTCGCGTTAAAATTATGAATTTGCGAACATAAATTTACTATCAAAAAGTTCAATCTTAGCACTTCTATCCAGCAGAAATGTGTGTAACATCGACCTTGAAACAATATATTGTGAAAAATATATTTTATAATAAAAATTTAATAATAAATCTAGAGCATTGATTCATTAAAATTACCTCGTCTAAGTGTCCCTTAGAATACACATTATTAATTATAACAGTTAATATCGCCATCTCATTGACTTTCCTATCAGAACAAAATAGTACATTTATAATACATATATACAATAAATTTTCGTATTTATGTATTTTTATGAAATATCGTTACCCGTAATAATATGTAAATTTTCTGAAATTATTTAATATGTCTTTAAGCATATATTTAGTATTTTTGGCAAGAGTAGAAAGAAAAATGTTAACAATTAAGGCTTCAGTTCGCTCTATCAATTTGGATTGATTATAAGATAGATTGGTCATAAAAATATGCCTAAATGTTTTAATACTAGCTGGTAATTTTTCCTCTAAATAATTGAATATGATTTGAAAACTTTCGCTGTTAGATAAACATTCTAAAATTGTGTAATCAATCTCTTTCATGGAAAAATTAAAAGTTCTATTCCATGTATTAAAACTTGATAGTTTCAAACCATTACAATATGTCCACCTCTTCCATCCGGGCGAAAGTCTACAAAAGAAAATCCAGAAAAGAAGTAAAAATATTCTAGCGAAATTGTGCTAATTGTTCTAGTGTTACATAAATAATTTTTGACGTAAAGTCATAACAAATTTCTCAAACATGCACATATAACAAATATCGCTATAAAGAATCAAGTATTTTAAGAAAAATTACTTGTTTTTGTTCAGATCTATCAGATGCCATTGCAATTGTTGATATGCTTTTACTCTACATAGGACATCATGCATAACACATTTCCATTTTGCGAGTTCTTGCTTTAAACATTCAGTATGATCATCATTGCTATCTTCGCTGAACAGATTCCATTCTAATTCAAGCGGCTTTTGCACTTCCTAAAAAAAAACATTTTTTATTTAGTTTTTTTCATATTATTTACAAGAACGAATATAACATATATGCAAATATATATGTATATATGTATTTTTATATATGTATTATATACCATATGTATATGTAATATATATATATATATATATGTAAATATGTATTTTTAGATAATTTTATCTTAATAAGTATATGAACCATTACAATTTTTAAATTTATCGATCATTTATTCGAATAATTGTTTACATATTTTATATCATCTAAATACATGCATTATTAACATGTATATATTGCTCTGTATACATTGATGTGCCGATCGATGAATTTGCTATATAATCCTCTTTTTCCACTGTTATATATCACACACAAATATGTTTTAAATGTTGCATATCACACAAAAATATCGGTTTTATAAATTTCAAATTTGTAAATTTTAATTTTTTATAGAACATATATTTACAAATAGATAAGTATGTGTTGTATAGAATGTGATAAAATTGAAAATGTAAATAAATTTCTATAAAATATTTTATAAAGTTTTTAATATCGCAAATATCTTATAACGGAAGAAAATTAATATAAAAAAATAATTGTAATTGTATTCTAATTTTCTAAAATTAAATATAAATTATACCATTTATATTATAAATTCCATAATATTAATATTACAGTAAAATAGCAATTCAAAAAGTTCAAAATTTAAAATGTAATTGTTAAAATTAAAAACATAAGTCTTTTGAAATTAAATTTTTGACTTTTTTTAGCGAAGGAAGAACTACATCATTAAGTTCATTTTTTTCAATTCTCTACATGAATCTAATGTTTAAAGAATTATTTCACTATCGGTATATCGATATATGAAATCACGATTACGATATGTATTATGCATTGGCATAATAGAAAATTTCTTGATTTTGTGTTTACCTTGAATTCAGGATGAAAGTCTAAGAATGCGACAATATTCGACATAAATTCAAAAGCTTTGATCATAGGATACCATGCTATATAATCTTCCTCTTTTCGCAAATAAATAGCAAGTTCCCAAAATACGGAGAATTCAAGTTTCTTCTCTATCGCAAAATGGAATGCGTCATCGATAATTTGCGCTCGATTGAGAACATGTATATTTCTGTATTCTTCAGAATTTAAGTATCGCGCAATTTTTCGCCAATTCTCGGTATCATAATTGACACGAAAGTATCCTATTATAATACAAATTGCTTTGTAGATTATTAGATATTTTAAAATTACATATATTGATTCAACATATTTCGAGATTTTAAAAATATTTCGATATTAAATGTATTATTATATGGTATTTAAAGATGTTTGTATTTTCTATTTGTGTGTGTGTGTGTTAGATTTGATATGTTTGTTCGTTATTTTTAATTAAAACCTTATATATAATAATGATAATTAAATGATTTTGAAAAACTTTAACGTGTAAGAAATTTTAAACTTAAGTTGATTTGACTGCAATCACAAATTGAATCACAAAAAGCAATCACAAAATGTTGAAATTGTACACAATTATACACAATAAATGATAAATAATGAAAGTATTGATAAAATAATCAAAAAATTGTAAGATAGTCGAAAAATAAATGTTTTACGAAATATTTTTTATGATTTATGTAAAATTTTGTCGATATATATATATATATATCGATTCCTCACAATATTCCGTAAAAAATTATAAGAATAAGGTAGCCAAAAATTGAATAATTTATGTGATATATTAAATTGATAATATATATTGATATATATATATAGGCAAATCAAATATAAATTTAACATTCAATTTTTACCAGCTTGTTGTAAATTTAAAATGATCCATTGATTTTTCTCAAGAAAGAGTTCAATTTTTGAGTTCGATGGTGTTAACCAAATATTTGACCAAGTTGTGGTAAAATTAGGGTTTTGCTCGGTAGTATAAGTAATAGGTATATAATATTGTTTCTCATCCAACTTGTTGTGAAATTGTGCTGATATAGTTACACTATTATTAGAATAATTTCGCATCACCTCCAACACGGGGAAACATCTTTGCATGGCCCACGAATATACCGTGTTTTTTATATTAAACTGATATTCGGAATCTAATTTATCTATAATACTTTGCATAGCGTTCCATAAATTATCGGAGGTTGTTTCCATAGGCTCAGCATATCTGTAAGTTTTAATATTGTCGCAATAATGTTAAACATTGTGTATAATTTATGAGTATCATAGAAAAAATTATAATCGATTAATGTATTTTAATAACTCCTATAGATAGTTATAATTCCCAGATATATAGAAATTTTTAAATTTTAATATAATTTTATATATATACAGACACATATACACATAAACACACACACACACACACACACACACACATATATATATATATATATATATACACAGGGTGGCCCACGTAAAGTGTTACAAATTTATATCTCGGAAACGAAGCAATTTAGAGAAAAATGTTTCAGACAAAAGTTGTATGGTTTCAAGGGGGACATAAGATGGTGCCATTAGTTTGATCTCGAAGAGTCACCTGAAGGTCACGTGAAGGTCACCTCCAACTTTTTAAATGGGACATCCTATATTCTTTTACATATTCTTGTAACATATCTCGGAGCTCTCCAAAATACTATAATTAAGTTAGTTTTTATTAAGTACTTTCCAAGTTATGAGGCTTGAAATCATTTCTTAATTTTACATAAACCGTAAAATATCTTGTAAAATATTCATTTTTCGATTATCTTAGTACTTTTATGTACAAAATAATAAGAGGAATCAATTGGTGTAAAGAAAACACATAATTGTTTAAAAAAAAAATGTAATTGTTAATTGCAAATTACATTTTTCCTTTCGAAACAATTGTGTTTTTTTTACACCAATTGATTCCTCTTATTATTTTGTATATAAAAGTATTAAGGTAAGATAATAAAAAAATGAATATCTTACAAAATATTTTACGGTTTATGTAAAATTAAGAAATGATTTCAAGCCTCATAACTCGGAAAGTACTTAATGAAAACTAACTTAATTATAGTGTTTTGGAAAGCCCTCGAGATGAGCTACAAGAATATGCAAAAGCATATAGGGTATCCCATTTAAAAAGTTGGAGGTGACCTTCACGTGACCTTTAGATGACTCTTCAAGGTCAAACTAGTGGCACCATCTTATGTCCCCCTTGAAACCATACAACTTTTGTCTGAAACATTTTTCTCTAAATTGCTTCGTTTCCGAGATATAAATTTGTAACACTTTACGTGGGCCACCCTGTATATACAGGGTGTTTCCGGATATTTGCGACAAACTTAAAGGGGTTGTATCGGGGGCAAGAAATACACAACCGTAAATGTTCATCACAGCCTGGCGCTTTAAGGAGGCATCGCCGGACACGGGTTGCTTAACAAAAATTGTTCCATTTATCGAGATCTATTACCCCTTTAAGTTTGTCGCAAATGTCCGGAAACACCCTGTATACATATATACAGGGTGTCCCAGACCACCCGTACACACCTTTTAAAATGAAAATAAATGGCTTTTATCAAAAATCGTGAACAATTTTTAAGTAAATCGCGTACGCTCTATCAAATTGTGATATTTTCAACTTTTGATTCCGACCGGAAATACGCCATCCGGATCGGAAGTTGAATTTTTTTAGGGGAACATGGTACTTTTTATTACAGATTCGAATTGTGCGTGAAAAAATAAGAAACATTTGTATCAAACGTTTTTCCTGAAAGTGACTCTGTCAATCTTTAAATTTGAAGTTCATTATTTCATCACAGTTACTTTCAAGGTCAATTTTAAGATCTCGTTGATTACGTTAATTGCAAATTACATATTTTTTCTTCGAAACAACTATGTGTTTTCTTTACACCAATTGATTCCTCTCATTATTTTGTACATAAAAGTATTAAGGTAAGATAATCGAAAAATGAATATTTTACAAGATATTTCACGGTTTATGTAAAATTAAGAAATTATTTCAAGCCTTATAACTCAAAAAGTACTTGAGGAAAAGATATTTTATTATACTGTTTTGGAAAGCCCTCGAGATGAGCTACAAGAATATGTAATAAAAAATTGGGGTTCCATTTAAGAAATTGACGGTGATCTTCACGTGACCTTCAAATGACTCTCTAAGGTCAAATAATTGCCACCATCTGATGGCCGCCTTCAAGCCATACAACTTTTGTTTCAAACATTTTTTTATTTAATGCACCGTTTCGGGGATTGAGCGTATTATTTAAAATGGGACACCCTGTATGTATATATATATATATATATATATATATATATATATATATATATATATATCTTTTAAACGATAAAATAAGGAAATATATTGTCAAACTTATATATTTCGGTTTCCTCTTTTGCTACAACATTATTATATTATAATATATTATACTCACTGATTTAAATATATGTTGATAGCTTTTGAAAATATACTAGGCGACAATGTTCGTTCTAACATGAGCCATATGATGGAGCCTACAATGATACAAATACAAAAATTATTTATAATATATTTAAAATGCTTCTATTGTGCATTTCTTACAAGTTCGTTACATAAATAAATTTGAAATTAAAATTAAGTAACAAAGTTTGCGTATTTAAATCTATCTAACAAAAGTTAAAAAAATGTTAAGTATATTCCAATGAAAAACAAGCAAAAATATAATAATTATAACAGATAAAAAGTATAAACGATTAAATAAATTTGATAAATTTTATTTATCTGAAATTCTTTTTGATGATAGTAGTAATAACATCACATTAAAAAAATTTAAAAGATATAAGAAAGAAGAGAGGTAAACAATACATATAACAAGATAAAAATAAATAAAATACGAAAGGTGAAAACACACATAAAAAAAATATGTGATAATAATTTTTAATTATTTTGTTTATACAATTTAACTATCGAATCGACTGTTTCTTAAAGGGAATGAGCTGGAATAAAATAATCAATCTTATCTGCATAGCTGTTTGCTGACAAATGATTAATAGACGTATATTTACCATACAGATTTCGATGAAACTTACATGAAAAAGCAATCTCTCCTGAAATGCTTTCTCGGTATGTACAAATTGAGTAACATTAAGATCAAAGCAGTCATTTACAACTTTATGTAAAAATGTGAGATCAAGAAGAAAGTCTCCTATTACTCAGAGATAATAGGTTCAATTCATTCATTATAGGCACATAATATATGACAAATGCAATAATGCCCATGGGCTTACTTAGAAGAAAACAGATCTTACGCAATAATGTTGAATACATTTTACCAAAATACTATGACTGCTCTGATATCACGTAACAGAAGCAAATTTCAAATGAGGACGAACTAACGCCCAATATAACGATTTAATAGTATTGATATTAATAAACTATTACTATTTACTATATTTATTACTATATTTACTATATACTATTACTATTTACTATTTACTATATATTTTAACTATTTACACACTCGAAAAATGAAGCCTATAGTTTTTGGAATACAGTATTTATTACTGAATAGGTCTATCAATTGATTAATCTGTTTGTGAATAAATATATTTAAATTTAATAAGTTTGATTATAAAAAATCAGTAATATTCATATCTTTTCATATTTTTTTGCAGTTGTAAAATAACATGTGCAGTTATAATTGAAAACTATACAGAAATTAAGTTTTGATATTTTTTTCTTTTTGTCATAGTAAGAATTAATTTGTAATAAAATATTATAATAAAATTGTAATAAATAAATAAATTGTGAATTACAAATAAATTGATTTATAATTGATTTTTCTGATTTCTTTATGATATTGATATTTGAGAATTGTAGTTTATTTATTTATTTATTTATACAATGTTATATATGTGCATACCTTTGACATGAGAAAGAAAAGTATATATATAATTTTCATGATAGGCGTCATATTCTATAACAGAGCTTATACTGATATAAGTATTCAGATCAAATAATTCATGCTGAACTTGAACTATAAACAAATCGATCACCCGAAAATCTGGCATAATCTAAAAATAGAATTAGAATATAAAATTAATCGAAAAAAAACTCGTCACACATGTGAACAATCATAAAATTAATCGCTGCTAGACAACATAATTTGTAATATTTTGCATATTATAAAGTTGGAAATTATAGCAAAATATATTTTTATATTTAATATGTGCTATGATTTATGAGATTAAATGTTATAATTACATTAGAAATATATTTATATAATTAATTTATTTTGTTAAACGATTGTAGGTTAAAAGTTCTTTCTTAATAATTGTAATATTTAAAGATTAAAAGACTTTATATGTACAATATCCACAATATGAATAACACAAATTTCGCAGCAAATAAAAGCCACACGTGATAGTTTCTTAGATTAATCGAAAATTAATTTCCGATGAAACTGATTAATTATATACGGAGTATAAATTCTTCTTGATCCATATACTAAATATATAATTATAAATCTCAATTCGAGTTTTTTAATAAATCCCTTTTTACTTCTCTGAAGAAGCGTCGAATGAAAAATGTCGGGGCGAAGTCGCTGGATCGAGACTCGAATCCGAGCATTTCGCATGCCGCACGATTGCTCTTACCATTAAGCTATTTAGACCCTACTTCTCATTTTGTCTACAAATATTTATTACTAATAACGCCATGTTTCAGCCAGGCATATGACACACTATTATTTGCGTCTGGCTCTTATTTATCGTAAAATTCAAGTTTGTGTTACTAATTTTAATTTTAAACATGTTATTGTCTTATTAAATTTCCCTAAATGCATTTATAAGAATTTACGAGACTCGTGTTAGTATAATTATCAATTGAAAAAATATCAAAAGAGGATTTACACAACTATTTAAGAATTTACTGTATACATTATTGTATTTTATTAATTATTTCTGTGTATTCTCAAAATGACTGTGTTTTCAAAAATAAAATTAGAGATAAATCTACCTCATTGATAATATATGCTTGGAAAAACATAATAAAGCCTTCATTTAACCATAGTTGAAACCAATAAGATGGACACAATAGATTGCCTATATATTTTTGTATCATCCTACGTGCTATTGAGGGTGCAATTATCATTTTGCGTGCGGTAGTATCCAATTCTTCGTTATACATGATATCTGTTTCTCTGAAAATCATTATACTAATATGTATGCTGTATGAATGTATAAAAAATCTTGGATATTAATATAAATTTTTATTTAAATATTTTAAATTATTACATATTTTACATATACCTATTTTTAATTATACAGGGTGTATCCTAAAAAGTGAGAAGTATTGCAATGGTGAATTCAGGACACAAAAATAAGAGAAAAAGTTCATATAAACATATGTCCGATATGATCTTGTTTTCAAGTTATAGCTTTTTTTATTTTTCAAAGAATTAAGATAGTTAAGGTAAAAGTGCTCAAAATGATTATCTCTAACTTGAATACAGGCTTCAACACGTCTCATCATAGATTGTCTGACTTTTTCAAAAATTCCGGGTATTGCTCGAATTTCTCGACAACCATCTTCAACACGTTGACGAAGTATCTCGACGTTGTCAATAAATGTTTTGTAAACAATGGATTTTAGATGCCCCCATAAGTAATAATCGAGTGGATTCAGGTCTGGAGAGCGAGCTGACCAGGCAATAGGACCAGCGCACCGATATTCAAGTATGCTATCTTAACTCTATTGGAAAATGAAACAGGCTGTAACTCGGAAACAAGGTCAAATCGGACATATGTTTATATAAACTTTTTCTCTTATTTTTGTGTCCTGAATCCATCATTGCAATACTTCCCACTTTTTAGGATACACTCTATATATTACCTGTAAAAGACAAATCCCAAAATATTTGATTTAACTTCATCTTGTAAATTCGGGATTGCGATATGATCCACTTTGCTCTCAGATAAAACAGTAGTCCACTCAAGGAATCTCTTTGAATTATTCCAATAATTTCCAAAGTACATAGTAATATTTTCAATAATATATGACGCAAATTTTACATATGGTATCAATTGCGGTCTGCACCACATGCTAATGGTATCATTCAAACTGATCCGATGAAAATGAAACACCACAAATGCTATATTATCTAAAGAATTCAAAACAGTTTTGTTAAAATGTGTCCATGTTTCATCGTACAACGGTTCAGATCCTCGTATCGGCATATTCGACAAAGCTTCGTAACTTCGATAATGCTTTATAGAAATATCAAAAGTAATTCTTAATTCTGGCTTGTTCCAAAACGGAAATATTTGCTGTTTTCTTGTTTGAATACCTGTTGTGATTAACCACCTGCCACATTTTAACAATATGCTTTAAATAATGACTAATTTTAGATAATTGTAAGCGTAAAATGCAAAAATATGTACAATTTGTTTTTGATATTTCAATATATTCTTCTACTTACTCTTTATGTCCATTTTCGTTTATGTACGGAATTCCGAAAGACTCTTTTACTATATTAATCGGAATTTCGAACCGTATATGCAGATTGTATATTCCTGGCAATATGGTAGCATTGAAATGGCAGAGGACAATATTGGTTTTATAATTACTCTGTCTCATTACATATTCATAAATCTTTCCACTTTGAGTTTGTTTTAATATCAATTCCATAAATGGCATCGATTTTATTATTGAATTCGATAGATGAAAATTTATATGTTGTGTTGCATATATGATATAAATCGTGATTACATATTCACCCACGAAGTCATAGTGGACGAAACTTAACTTTATGTTATAATGCAATGGAAATATATTGTCTGACAAATTGTAATTTAATGCATTGCACTGCACGATATCCGATTTTTTATCGGTAGGATTCCCCATCGCTATTGTGTGTATGTTTGTAGCAATATATATTATACTACTACTCAATAATAGTTTTAATAATCTCATGATAAATTTCTTTCAGGTATCTACAAATAATTTCCGTTATTAGAAACATAATATATGCAAACATAATGCAAATACAAATATGATAAAATTTAAAAATATAAAACTTATTAAAGAACGTAATTTAGGTAATTCTAAAAAGGGGAAAACATATTAATCATAATTTTTATTTCTCTGAAATTCAATTATTTTTAAGATTTCTTCTTACATATTTTTATGTTTTGCGTTTTATGGCAACTAACTTCTGTACGTGATTTCTGTACTTCGTATATTTACTAACATGTTACTTTCGAAGTGTGTTCGTTCCTTTCAATCTTAAGAGGGTGATGTATATTTAAAATCGAACGAACAATAAATTTCCAACCGATATTAAATTTATTAAAAATTTTGTTGATATAATTATTCGGATCAAACTTTTAAGATAAAAATGTTAAAAATAATTTTGTTAGCATTTGTCATGGAATAAATTTATTGGAATAAAATATTAATCTATTGCATTCTTTATTCTTGTTCGTTACATATATTCAACTTATCATATTATATTTATGTAACTTTTCTTTACAGAATATTTATTCTTTAGGGAACATTTATTATTAACTTTAGAGAATATATATTCTAAATATTTATTTAAAAAATTTTGTTTCAAAACAAAATATAAATAATATTAAATATTTTTGAGATAATTTTATAGTTACGATGCAAAATTAAGCATACACATAATTTGTAATGTCAAAAAAATTGTCTGGATTTTATATTTTCCATATGTCAAGATTATCAAGTTATGCTATTACAATACATCTAAATGTCTTTATTTAACAACAATATATGTAGAAGATGAAAAAAGTACTTGTAATAAAGAAGTATATTTATTTGAAAATTGAAGAAAAATGCCTCTTTTAAGAAACAAAATAGTTGCCTGTTATTCCATACATCCGTGTATGCATATATTCAAAGAAAAATAGATAAAAATAAATATTTTATAGTATATTTATTTAATGTTTTACCTTATTTGTTAAACTAGCCACTGGCTTAGTTCCAAATGTGTGAAAATTCAATCGCGATTATACCACTTCAAGATAATGTTATAAACTGACGGCCTGACGGCGCCGTCGGCATACCTATAATAAAGTATGTATGGTACGTGCCATGTAAATATCATCTTTTGAGTATACATGACAAAAGAATATCTAGTTTTCATCGATAGGAATCAATATGTATATATTTATAATATATTTGTATCTCGTTTTCATTTATAAAGCTTTTATTTAAAACAATTTTGCTTGAAAAAAATTTGAGAAAATTAATTGGAAATGTCAATAAAACATAAAATATCTGAAGTGATACGATAAATATATAATTTTCCCGTACTTATTTCACATGTATAATAAATCATTGCAAAAAGACAATTCTTTAAAAAAAATAAAAAATATAGAATATTTTTTTGTCTTATACACAAAATACAATTCTTATTTTTTTTAATTTTAATCAATTATTTTTTTAATTATTTAAAAATTTAATTAATAATACATGTATAGAATTTGTTAAATTAGTCACTGATTTTTTTAAACAATTTATAATTAAGATTCAAAAAATATAGATGTTGCAAAATATTTTAAATATCTCTTCTTTTATATAAAATATAAAGAATTCATATGTTCTATTCTAATATAGTCAACATTATTTATATATTTTTATTATAATTTTCATACTAGCATAATATTTTTATGCTTAATACTTTATATAATACAATGTACTAAATTATACAATTTAATATAATTACAAAGTAATATTATTATTAATAAATAGATTGTATGCAACTGCAAACTGTTTTTTAGTTTCTAATCATTTCCAATCACCATTAATTCTTATCCAATATAGTCTCTTCTTCGGATCCTTGGATTATTATGGTTTATTGTATTCCTTTGTGTTAACATCATAAAAATTACCATCACTTGTCATGCTTAATCCTTCCTACGGAATCCATCGGAATACTTTCTATGGACGTTTATTCTTAGGTATAGATATCCAAATCACTGTAGTTGCCTTTTTCTATTTTCTCGATTGTTGACCCTCTTTTTTCATTTTATTTAAAAATATTAATATAATTAATATAACAAATATTTATATAATCTTGGTATCTCTCTTAGTCTTCTCCTTGGACCTGTCCGGCATGGATGATCCTATTAGTAACTACGCTCGGTATTCATAATTCACTTTTATATTTAAGATCATACTTAAAATTATCTTAAATATAAGAAAAGTCTATATGAATATCGGCGTATGTTACCGCCGACTATCAGGTTCATTAGAGTACTCAAACCTCCTCACCCAGCAAATGCCTTCCTTAACCCATTAGCGCCTGAACGGACATTTTTCGGTACCAAAGTTCAGAGAGTCACTGTACGATGCATTTGATCGAAAAAAATTTTGGAATCACTGTTCCCTATGTTTTGAAGGTTGCTCTTTCGAATGGTGGTGGTTAGAAGATCCTAAAATGAGTTTTTTTATGGAAAAATAGTAAATTAAAAAAAAAACAGAAATTTTTTGATGAAATTTTTTTTTGAGGTAATTTTTTTTTGCATTTGCATTTTTCTACATACTTAAGACCGATAAATATCGCGTCCATGACACCAAAACTAAAAGTTATTGGCTATACATAATTAAAAAAAATTTTTTATTTAGACAAAATGGCGTCCGAAACAACAAATTTTAGTTTTAAACTTCAGTAATTTTTTTCTCGATAACTATGGACTTGAGGAAAAATTTTCTAAGAACAAAAAAGTCTTAATATTAGTCAAAGAATACCCTCAAATTTTTTCAGGACCGTAAAAGAAAATTTTTGATTTTCCAGAAAATGGGAAAATTGAAATTTTCGAAAAATAGTTTAAAAAATCTGAAAAAATTTGAGGGTATTCTTTGACTAATATTAAGACTTTTTTGTTTCTAGAATATTTTTCCTTAAGCCGATAGTTATCGAGAAAAAAATTGCTGAACTGTTTTTGAGGTCACTGATCACAAATTCAACATTTTTATTGTATAATTAGTTCCAAAGAGATTTTTTAAATGAATCAGTAATGTAATATTTTTCAAATTTTTCTCGAATTAAAATGCAATCAGATTGAATTATACATATATTACATAGAAATATTAACCATATATCAATACTTCACATTGTTTGCATCAATAAATCATATTACTTCGAGAGTTCACTGTATTACTGAAGAAGCTTTCTATGATAGTAATTCGTGAGTAGTTATTTCTCTAATCTCTCTAAAAGTAATCCAAAAAGAGTATAATTATTTGATTACTACTGTCATTTGGTTATTTACTCTTTGACATGTCACATCCACCTCAACGGAAAAAACAAAAACTAGTTCGAGAAGAACTCATTGAACTGGAAGAAAATGAAAATGGCACTTCGAAGGCTATTTTCATTCCTTGTTTGAATGATTCTGGATCTTCTGATTCAGATTCTGAATCTGATACGGAATCAGGCGCTTCCTCAAGTGGCATCAAAAATATTCCAAAAATGTCCTATAGACAGGTACGAAATAGTTATGAGGAAAATCAGACAAAATTAGCCCCAAATCACGATTACAAATGGGTAATGGGAGAAAGGCAATATTATGAAATACCCAAAAATGATATTCTACTTTCTGATAAAACAAAAAAATTTTTGAAAAATTTGTCATCAGTTCAGTTTGTTTGAGTTATTTTTTTCTAGCGGTATAAAAAAATATATTATAGAAAATACAAATTCCAATGGGTATCAGCTAACTGCTAATGAATTGGATATTTTTTTGGGAATAATCATTACAACAATATTTAATGAACGTAAATCGCAAAGAGATTATTGGTCTTGTTTTATCAGAAAGTAGAATATCATTTTTGGGTATTTCATAATATTGCCTTTCTCCCATTACCCATTTGTAATCGTGATTTGGCGCTAATTTTGTCTGATTTTCCTCATAACTATTTCGTACCTGTCTATAGGACATTTTTGGAATATTTTTGATGCCACTTGAGGAAGCGCCTGATTCCGTATCAGATTCAGAATCTGAATCAGAAGATCCAGAATCATTCAAACAAGGAATGAAAATAGCCTTCGAAGTGCCATTTTCATTTTCTTCCAGTTCAATGAGTTCTTCTCGAACTAGTTTTTGTTTTTCCCGTTGAGGTGGATGTGACATGTCAAAGAGTAAATAACCAAATGACAGTAGTAATCAAATAATTATACTCTTTTTGGATTACTTTTAGAGAGATTAGAGAAATAACTACTCACGAATTACTATCATAGAAAGCTTCTTCAGTAATACAGTGAACTCTCGAAGTAATATGATTTATTGATGCAAACAATGTGAAGTATTGATATATGGTTAATATTTCTATGTAATATATGTATAATTCAATCTGATTGCATTTTAATTCGAGAAAAATTTGAAAAATATTACATTACTGATTCATTTAAAAAATCTCTTTGGAACTAATTATACAATAAAAATGTTGAATTTGTGATCAGTGACCTCAAAAACAGTTCAGCAATTTTTTTCTCGATAACTATCGGCTTAAGGAAAAATATTCTAGAAACAAAAAAGTCTTAATATTAGTCAAAGAATACCCTCAAATTTTTTCAGATTTTTTAAACGATTTTTCGAAAATTTCAATTTTCCCATTTTCTGGAAAATCAAAAATTTTCTTTTACGGTCCTGAAAAAATTTGAGGGTATTCTTTGACTAATATTAAGACTTTTTTATTCTTAGAAAATTTTTCCTCAAGTCCATAGTTATCGAGAAAAAAATTACTGAAGTTTAAAACTAAAATTTGTTGTTTCGGACGCCATTTTGTCTAAATAAAAAATTTTTTTTAATTATGTATAGCCAATAACTTTTAGTTTTGGTGTCATGGACGCGATATTTATCGGTCTTAAGTATGTAGAAAAATGCAAATGCAAAAAAAAATTACCTCAAAAAAAAATTTCATCAAAAAATTTCTGTTTTTTTTTAATTTACTATTTTTCCATAAAAAAACTCATTTTAGGGTCTTCGAACCACCACCATTCGAAAGAGCAACCTTCAAAACATAGGGAACAGTGGTTCCAAAATTTTTTTCGATCAAATGCATCGTACAGTGACTCTCTGAACTTTGGTACCGAAAAATGTCCGTTCAGGCGCTAATGGGTTAAGGTGAAGATACCATCGAGGAGGAAAAATTTTTTATTTTCTTTCAATACAGAATTTAATACAAAAGTTAATGTAAAATATAATATAATTTGAAATGTAATACAAAATAATTTATAACATGGAATAATTTATTACACGAAATGTCCAAAATATATGTATAATATTTTATAATATAAAATTTACTAAAAATTTTTACATAGTCCAGACAAGATTAGCGATGATTAGTCCCTAAGATTATTGGAATTTTAATATATTTTCCTTAGCATTAAAAGAATATTAAAAAAATTTTAATGATCACCTAATAGCCCTAACAATCCTTTTTTTCTTTCTTACGTGGGGAAAATGCTCCTTATGCACACCCTGGCGGGACCTATTTAGCGGTCCCGCCGGGGTAGTGTTGGGCTCTCACATACAAAAAATTTCGTATTACATAAAAGTACATAAATTTCGTATTACATAAAAGTACATAAAATTTCGCAAAAAAATTCGTATTACTATAAAAATTATTGAGTGTTAACAATTTAATTTTCATCCTTATATAAATAAAATACCTATAAAAAAAACACTCAAAAAATATTGATCCCTTAAAAATTCTTAATATTAATAATATAATTATTGAAATATTTATTAATCTGTTTTCCCTAATATTATTTAAACCTACATTTCCTGATTCTTTAAAAGATATATAATATATTAATCACCTAAATTAATTACATAATAGCCCTAACAATCCTCTACTTCTTGAAAGGAAAATTAAAAAATCTTAATGATCACCTAATAGCCCTAACAATCCTATTTCTCGATTAAGTGAAATTATTCAAGAAAAGCCTATCTCTAATCACGTATATTTTAATTACGTGCCCTAATTACATTCTCTAACCGCGTGCCCTAACCGCGTGAATAAATGTCCGATGTTACGTACTATTGTACGTAAAGCTTTTCTTCAGGCCAGTTGAACTTACTTTTCGTTGATCCTGGCCACTTTCTCGCTCCATCTCTAATCAGAAATCGAAAAAGGAGATAAACACTCCTTCTTTTGCCGATTAATTACCGGCAAATGAGCGTAAATATTTCACGCTCATCGTAACAATCGCTCGATTTTACGATCGTTCGTTAAATATTTGAATATAATTTTATTTTAACTCAAATAAAGCCAAATTACTACAAATTTCTGTATATTATATATTCTAATAAAATATAAAATTCATATGTGTGTATAACTTTTATCATATTACAAATTATTTAATTAATTAATCATTGGCTTTATATTAAGTTAAAGTAAAGTTTAAAAACAATATCTACAAACAAATTCTACGATGGATGAGCTATAAGAAATTAGAATAAAATAAGTGCGCGTTATAAAAATAAAGTAACATCAAAAATTGATAAAATTGATAAAATTATTAATGTGTGCTCTTTATTTAATAAATTAGACAAAAATCTTTACAAAAAAATTTTCTTTTCTTGATTCTCCTTTTTTAATTAATACTTCAATATATTTTCGCAATAGATGCAAAGCATTTCGAAAGAATTTATTAAAAGTTATTTAATTTAATCTATCCTAGCTCATCCATTTTAAGGCAACGGATTTACTACAATCTACAATCTACATCTACATCTACAATCTACATCTACATCTACAATCTCTACGAATTCGTTACCTTAAAGTTAAATAAAAGTTTTTCTCACTCACCGGCACTGATGCGCAACAGCGGAGCTATCGAAGTTATGTTGTCTGTAACATACAAATATAAAATTCATTTATAATAATGTTCACGAAATGTAATCAATATTTCAAAAAATTTTTATCGTTCGGAATTTTATATCCGATGTGTAAAATAATAAGCAGAGATAAACACGTGTGGAAAAATTTTATAAATTTTTGAAACTGTTTTTTAAATAGAAAGTTTTATTATGACTTTTATAAAAATCTTTTTCTCTAATTTTCTCTTTAATTCATTTAAATAATAAGACCGAAATATTATGCGTACAATTTATACCAATTGATATATAAATAATAAATATTCACCATCAGGTTGCTCCGCCGATGCAAGATGCCTCTCCCAGGCCTCCTCCTCCGCTCATGTTGTTGACGCGCGATACTAAACGACACTCCCGCACTCACGAACGATATTTTTATGTCGCTATTTCCGCTATTTTACGCGCGATACTAAACGACACTCCCGCATTAATTCGGTACGATTAAAAATTTGGTCGCGTGATGTATATATTTAATATATATATATATACTTTGTACGACACTTCCGGTTTCGGTACGAGCGAAAATCCCATTTCATTTCACGAGAATCAACTTCGAGCCAACAGGTCGGGAATGCAACGATACAACGAGCAAAGACTAGGCCCGAACCGAAAAGAAGACGAAACGATTGACGGAAATAGAGGAAAATGAAGTTCACCAACTCTTTTTCGTGCATAATCCTATCTCGTATCGAACCTGGACCCGCTAAACACGATTTCAGGTGCTCCACCCGGACATATTATGCCTCCCGCGGTTGTTATATGCTACACCAGGCTGGTAGACGGCAAAAGAAGAGGATACCCACATTTTTTAAATACTAATATTCAGCAATTTCGAAAATGGGGAGGCAACCCCTTTTACCGAGCGAAAATCGTGCCTAGGGGAATCCACTCGACTCCTCGACAGGGTTAACACGCGCAGTGCGTGTGGCTGTAGACGAGTAAAGAGAAGGCACCCATTGACGACCATTCCGAGCAATCGATCGAGTTCTAACTAATTCGGGCCGAATCACTTGACGAAGCACGAAGCACGAGTGTACGTTGCATAGCAACGTGTGCAAACTCGAAATCCTAGTTAGTTGGCATCGGAAGTAGAGACTCGTGACAATAATGAAATTGGGATTTTTATACGAAAAGTGTAACGCGGAAGCGCGAAAACGCGACGACGCGAGAATGCTACAACGCGAAAACGCGGTAACGAAACGCCGCCGTCCGCGACACGTTGACGGCACCGACAACGCGAAAGGGTACTTAGCTTCCTCTTCAGGCTCCTTAAGATTTATCCTAAATAGAAAAATTTAAGATAAACCTCCATCTAAGGTACCATCCAAGTACTAAGCCCTCCCACCCCGACAAAGTGTACCCAATGGGAGGGTTATATTATATATAATTTTATATATAATATATTTTGTGGAATTTATTTTGTAATATACTATATAAATTTAAATTCGCAAATATACGATACATAAAAATATAAAGGATAAGAGAAAATATATTACATAAAGCAATATTCAAAATAATTGATTTTAAAACTAATTATTGCCCGCAATTAATTTTTACATTTTTACTTTTAAATAGATATATTTTAATATTATAAATTGCATAATTACAAAATAATTTATATTTCTTAGATATAAACTTTTAGTAATACGATAAATTAAAAAATTTCTATTTTTTTATATGTGAAATATTTAAATAAATATATTAATATGAAATATTTTATAAAGCATAAGAAGTATCTGCAAATATTAATAAAAAATTTTATAAATGTTTTAATCATTTTAAAATAAAATGGAATATTTTTTACAAGTATATGTATTATATATGTTACAATTTAAAATCAATATTCAATCACTATCAAAGAAATAAAACGAAATGTTAAATATGTATATTTTGAATATATACTAATGATAAATAATTTATATATTGTTGCGTCCGCGGAATGATATATATCGAACGTGCGCGACACAATCGGCATACGCTGACGCTCGTGCACTCGTAAATAATAACGCGATTAAAGATGCACAAGAATTTTAATAAACCGCGAGTAACATACAAAAATTCATAATAAGCGTAAAACGGATCACAAATAGACGCGCGTCCGCACAGCTTGACAGCTGGGCTCAGACTCTCTGACAGTCGTTGTTTCTAACAACATCTTGACAACGCGCGCGGAAACGATCTTCTTCGAAATAATTCAACGGGTGACGAATACATTCAGCAGGACGGGACGCGGGAACGCAACAATATAATAAATAATGAATGTGATAAATAATTTATATCAATGACTTACATCATATCTTATTGGTCCATCCATTTCCAAAACCTTCTTCTTTCTTTTGCTTTCTTCGCTTTTTCCTCGTGACACTTCAATTCTCGTTGCACTCATTTGAATTCCTCGTTGCACTTACACTCATTCACAAAAAGTTCCTCGTTGCACTTGCAATTGTGTTCAGAGAAAGAATTTGATAATATATGATACGTCTCACATCACTACTTCACTGCTCAAGAGTCACTGATCGTAAGTCAGAAACATTATCGCGGTACTGTTTATATCGCCAAGGTTGACTATGTGAAGAAAGAATTTGATAATATGTGAAACATCTCTCACGTCACTACTCAAGGTTACTGTGCGAATGATAATAAAGCCGTGTAACATGTTAACAATAGCGCGATACTGTTTATCAAGGTCGAACACGGTGTTATTGATAATTCTCTCGTTGCCGAAATATTTTCTGTAATATAAAATATTTGCGTGAGGAATATTAAATTATAGAAGTATTTTAATTTATTGATTAAGATTAATTGATTATTTATTAAACCATTCATCACTTATGAAGTCTTTCGTTATGCTAATTATTTGTGTTGCGACAAACTAACTATTCTCGATTTCCTTCCTTTCAAATTTAAGCTATTTTTTATTGTTTGTTCTCAATCACCCTTTTTTGTGACAATTATGTTTACTCGTTATAATCTAGTTTAAATTCTCTATCTGTATCTCTTATTTTTAATTCTCATTTCAATCGCTTTCAACCGTCGACGGCAGATCACCGCGATTTCAATGTTTACCTCGATATAACACACATACACACATACAAACACATCCACTCTGTACTCATACTCATACATCTCTTATAAATCTCGATTTTATTACCGATTTCGGTGTGCCTGCCGACTACACAGTTGTTTAAAAACTGTAGAGCAATAAACATCGGTCTCTCTCTAATCACCTTTCTTTTCCTACGATTTCGAAAATTCCAATCGAACCAGAAAGAAGAATCGTTTCCGACAGCTAAAGTCATTAACTCCAACAAATGTTCTAAACAATTTGCATCTATAATTCGATTGTTTTACTTCGTGTTCTCTCACAATCCAAATTATATTGAGATTGTCAAGTAGAATGATAAAGTAACACGGATGGAATATATTTGTGACTCTAAGTATTAAAATAATAATTATTGTCCGTAAAGATTGCAAACAGTTGCAGTATGCTGCGAGTCATTTTCCTCTTTCTCTCTTTCTCTTTCTTAAAAAAGGAAAATTATTTAGATGTCTTATTTATATAATAATCATAACATATATGTAGATATTATACAAAAAAAATATTAACTTGACTAAATATGCTTATTTCGTTATTGTTTTCAGTCTGATCGCAAAGTCGAGATTAATATAAAGATCCGTGATACATCAATCGTATAGTAAATTAATCAATTAATTTAAAATACTTCTCTAAATTAATTTAATATTTCGCGCGTATATGTATGCTATATATAAAATATTTTTGCAACAAATTAATAATAATACCGCGTCCGATCTTTGCAACATATAACGCATTAATATTTACATGTTTTAGTTATATTATCATTCGCGAAATGAATTCGAACAAAATAGTGATGCGAGAAGCTTCATTAAATTCCTTTTTTAAACGCGATTGATTTGAGAAGTATATTAAGAAATAATTTGATATAATTATTACTTAATTTTATATATGCTAAATAATACGCAAAATTGTGTCGCGACGATAGATCTTAAAATGCATGTTTAGCGATGTGTACAATTTAATCAAAAATCAAAGTGATAGAAATCTAAGATAATAAATAATCATTTCGTTGCGAGCTTTACGGACAATAATTATTTTTTCAATGATACTTAAAATAAAACGTATTTCACGCATGTTCCTTTGATAAATAATCAAAATATATTTGGATTATGAAAGAACGCGCGATAAAACAATTGAATTATATACGTAAATAATTAACATAAAGGCTCCGTGATGAATACTTAATAAATAATCAATTTAATCAATAAATTAAAACACTTCTATAATTTAATATTCCGCGTTAGTGCATATTTTATAATATATAAAATATTTTGGCAACGACTTACCAATAACATTATGTTCGATTTTGGCGACGTAAACAATAGGATGCTATTGTTTGTATGTTATGGTTTTGCTATCATTTATTCGGTGACACTCGAGCAGTAAAGTAGTGATGCAAAATACTTCGTATGTTAATTAATTGTTTAATAAATAATCGAGTAATTAATCTATAAATTAAAATACTTCTGTTATTTAATATTTAGTGTTAATGTATATTTTATAATGTATAAAATATTTCGGCAACGAATTATCAATAACACGGTGTTCGACTTTGGCAATATAAAATATAAACAGTAGCGCGCTACATTACGGCTTTGTCATCATTCGCATGGTGACTCTCGAGTAATAAAGTAGTGATGAGAAACGCTTCGTATATTGTAATTTTTGTACTAAACACGATTACGATTAGTATCGAAACATAATTTGCTATAAATATTAATAATTAAAAATTAATTAACTTTTGATAAACGACATGAAACGACTGTATCGCAACGATAAATATTTATCAAATCGTAATCGTTCATTATTGCGAATAAAAATTGAAACAGGGGATACATGAAAGGGGACAAGAGAATTAAATATATTATGATCTTTTGATCATCGATGCTTATTATATGCTTATAATATTTCTTTAACAATATTAGAATTAAATATATTTCGATCAATGCTTTAAATTTTCTTAATCCTGGTTAATTAAACAATATACAATTTAATCGAGAATCGATTTAATGTGATAGGAATCCAACATATTAAATAATCACATCGATGTTTGCAATCTTTACGGACAATAATTATTATTTTAATACTTAGAGTCACAAATATATTCCATCCGTGTTACTTTATCATTCTACTTGACAATCTCAATATAATTTGGATTGTGAGAGAACACGAAGTAAAACAATCGAATTATAGATGCAAATAATTAGCATAACGAAAGACTTCATGAGTAATGAATAGTTTAATAAATAATCAATTAATCTTAATCAATAAATTAAAATGCTTCTATAATTTAATATTCCTCACGCAAATATTTTATATTACAGAAAATATTTCGGCAACAAGAGAATTATCAATAACACCGTGTTCGACCTTGACCTAAACAGTATCGCGCTATTGTTAATATGTTACATGGCTTTATTATCATTCGCACAGTGATCTTGAGTAGTGACGTGAGAGACGTTTCACATATTATCAAATTCTTTCTTTACATAGTCAACCTTGGCGATATAAACAGTACCGCGGTAATGTTTCTGACTTACGATCATTCGCTCAATGGCTCTTGAGCAGTGAAGTAGTGATGTGAGACGTTTCATATATTATCAAATTCTTTCTCTGAACACAATTGCAAGTGCAACGAGGAACTTTTCGTGAATGAGTGTAAGTGCAACGAGGAATTCAAATGAGTGCAAAGAGGATTGAAGTGCCACGAGGAAAAAGCGAAGAAAGCAAAAGAAAGAAGAAGGTTTTGAAAGTGGATGGACCAACGAGAGATATGATGTAAGTCATTAATATAAATTATTTATCACATTCATTATTTATTATATTGTTGCGTTCCCGCGTCCCGTCCTGCTGAATGTATTCGTCACCCGTTGAATTATTTCGAAGAAGATCGTTTCCGCGCGCGTTGTCAAGATGTTGTTAGAAACAACGACTGTTAGAGAGTCTGAGCTCAGCTGTCAAGCTGTGCAGACGCGTGTCTATTTGTGATCCGTTTTACGCTTATTATGAATTTTTGTATGTTACTCGCGGTTTATTAAAATTCTTGTGCACCTTTAATCGCGTTATTAGTTACGAGTGCACGAGCGTCAGCGTATGTCGATTGTGTCGCGCACGTTCGATATATATCGTTCCACGGACGCAACAATATATAAATTATTTATTATTAGTATATATTCAAAATATACATATTTAACATTTCGTTTTATTTCTTTGATAGTGATTCAATATTGATTTTAAATTGTAACATATATAATACATATACTTGTAAAAAATATTCCATTTTATTTTAAAATGATTAAAACATTTATAAAATTTTTTATTAATATTTGCAGATACTTCTTATGCTTTATAAAATATTTCATATTAACATATTTATTTAAATATTTCACATATAAAAAAATAGAAATTTTTTAATTTATCGTATTACTAAAAGTTTATATCTAAGAAATATAAATTATTTTGTAATTACGCAATTTATAATATTAAAATATATCTATTTAAAAGTAAAAATGTAAAAATTAATTGCGGGCAATAATTAGTTTTAAAATCAATTATTTTGAATATTGCTTTATGTAATATATTTTCTCTTATCCTTTATATTTTTATTTATCGTTTATATTTGCGAATTTAAATTTATATAGTATGTTACAAAATAAATTTCACAAAATATATTATATATAAAATTATATATAATATAACCCTCCCATTGGATACACCTTGTCGGGGTGGGAGGGCTTAGTACTTGGATGGTACCTTAGATGGAGGTTTATCTTAAATTTTTCTATTTGGGATAAATCTTAAGGAGCCTGAAGGGGAAGCTAAGTACCCTTTCGCGTTGTCGGTGCCGTCAACGTGTCGCGGACGGCGGCGTTTCGTTACCGCGTTTTCGCGTTGTAGCATTCTCGCGTCGTCGCGTTTTCGCGCTTCCGCGTTGGACTTTTTGTATAAAAATCCCAATTTCATTATTGTCACAAGTCTCTACTTCCGATGCTAATTAACTGGGATGTTCGAGTTTGCACACGTTACTCTGCAACGTACACTCGCGCTTCGTGCTTCGTCAAGTGATTCGACCCGAATTGATTAGAACTCGATCGATTGCTCGGAATGGTCGTCAATGGGTGCCTTCTCTTTACTCGTCTACAGCCACAATCACTGCGTGTGTTAACCCTGTCGAGGAGTCGAGTGGATTCCCCTAGGCACGATTTTCGCTCGGTAAAAGAGGTTGCCTCTCCATTTTCTAAATTGCTGAATGTTAGCATTTAAAAAATGTGGGTATCCTCGTCTTTTGCCGTCTACCAGCCTGGTGTAGCATATAGCAACCGCGGGAGGCATAATATGTCCGGGCGGAGCACCTGAAATCGTGTTTAGCGGGTCCAGGTTCGATATGAGATAGGATAATTATGCGCGAAAAAGAGTTGGTGAACTTCATTTTCCTCTATTTCCGTCAATCGTTTCGTCTTCTTTCCGGTTCGGGCCTAGTCTTTGCTCGTTGTGTCGTTGCATTCCCGACCTGTTGGCACGAAGTTGATTCTCGTGAAATGAAATGGGATTTTTGCTCGTACCGAAACCAGGTGTGTCGCACAAAGTATATATATATTAAATATATACATCGCGTGACCAAATTTTTAATCGTACCGAATTAGTGCGGGAGTGCCGTTTAGTATCGCGCGTAAAATAGCGAAAATAGCGATATAAAAATATCGCTCGTGAGTGCGGGAGTGCCGTTAAAAGTATCGTGCGTCAACAACATGAGCGGAGGAGGAGGCCTGGGAGAGGCATCTTGCATCGGCGGAGCAACCTGATGGTGAATATTTATTATTTGTATATCAATTGGTATAAATTGTACGCATAATATTTCGGTCGTATTATTTAAATGAATTAAAGAGAAAATTAGAGAAAAAGATTTTTATAAAAGTTATATAAAACTTTCTATTTAAAAAGCATTTTCAAAAATTTATAAAATTTTTTCACACGTGTTTATCTCGGCTCATTATTTTACACAATGGATATCAAATTCCGAACGATAAAAATTTTTTGAAATATTGATTGCATTTTGTGAACATTATTATAAATGAATTTTATATTTGTATGTTACAGACAACGTAGCTTCGATAACTCTGCTGTTGCGCATCAGTGCCGGTGAGTGAGAAAACTTTTATTTAACTTTAAGGTAACGAATTCATAGAGATTGTAGATGTAGATGTAGATTGTAGATTGTAGATTGTATATTGTAGTAAATCCGTTGCCTTAAAATGGATGAGCTAGGATAGATTAATTTAAATAACTTTTAATGAATTCTTTCGAAATGCTTTGTATCTATTGCGAAAATAAATTGAAGTATTAATTGAAAAAGGAGAATCAAAAAAAGAAAATTTATTTGTAAAGGTTTTGTTTAATTTATTAAATAAAGAGCACGCATTAATAATTTTATCAATTTTATCAATTTTTGATGCTACTATATTTTTATAATGCGCACTTACATATTTTATTCTAATTTCTTATAGCTCATCCATCGTAGAATTTGTTTCTAGATATTGTTTTTAAACTTTACTTTAACTTAATATAAAGCCAAATGATTAATTAATTAAATAATTTGTAATATGATAAAAGTTATACACACACATGAATTTTATATTTTATTAGAAAGTATAATATACAGAAATTTGTAGTAATTTGACTTTATTTGAGTTAAAATAAAATTATATTCAAATATTTAACGAACGATCGTAAAATCGAACAATCGTTACGATGAGCGTGAAATATTTACGCTCATTTGCCGGTAATTAATCGGCAAAAGAAGGAGTGTTTATCTTCTTTTTCGATCTCTGATTAGAGATGGAGCGAGAAAGTGGCCAGGATCAACGAAAGGTAAGTTCAACTGGCCTGAAGAAAAGCTGTACGTAGAATAGTACGTAACGTCGGACATTTATTCACGCGGTTAGGGCACGCGGTTAGAGAATGTAATTAGGGCACGTAATTATATACATGATTAGAGATAGGCTTTCCTCGAATAATTTCACTTAATCGAGAAATAGGATTGTTAGGGCTATTAGGTGATCATTACGATTTTTTAAATATTTCTTTAATGCTAAGGAAAATATATTAAAATTCTAATAATCTTAGGGACTAATCATCGCTAATCTTGTCTGGACTATGTAAAAATCTTTAGTAAATTTTATATTATAAAATATTATACATATATTTTAGACATTTTTGTGTAATAAATTATTCCATGTTATAAATTATTTTGTGTTACATTTCAAATTATATTATATTTTACATTAACTTTTGTATTAAATTCTGTATTGAAAGAAAATAAAAAATTTTTCCTCCTCGATGGTATCTCCATCTTAACGAAGGCATTTGCTGGGTGAGGAGGTTTGAGTACTCTAATGAACCTGAGAGCCGGCGGTAACATACGCCGATATTCATATAGACTTTTCTTATATTTAAGATAATTTTAAGTATGATCTTCTTAAGTAATTTTAAGTATGATTTCCTCTAAATATAAAAGTGTATTATGAATATCGACCGTAGTTACTGATGGAGTCACTCATGCCGGACAGGTCGAAGGGGAAGACTAAGAGAGATACCAAGATTATATAAATATTTGTTATATTAATTATATTAATATTTTTAAATAAAATGGAAGAAAAAGGGACAATAATCGAGAAAATAGAAAGAGGCAATTACAGTGATTTGAATATCTATACCTAAGAATAAATGTCCATAGAAAGTATTCCGATGGATTCCGTAGGAAGGATTAAGCATGACAAGTGATGGTAATTTTTATGATGTTAATGCAAAGGAATACAATAAACCATAATAATCCAAGGATCCGAAGAAGAGACTATATTGGATAAGAATTAATGGTGATTGGAAATGATTAGAAACTAAAAGACAGTTTGCAGTTGCATACAATCTATTTATTAATAATAATATTACTTTGTAATTATATTAAATTGTATAATTTAGTACATTGTATTATATAAAGTATTAAGCATAAAATATTATGCTAGTATGAAAATTATAATAAAATAATATATATAATGTTGACTATATTTGAATAGAACGTATGAATTCTTTATATTTCATATAAAAGAAGAGATATTTAAAATATTTTGCAACATCTATATTTTTTGAATCTTAATTATAAATTGTTTAAAAAAATCAGTGACTAATTTAACAAATTCTATACATGTATTAATAATTAAATTTTTAAATAATTAAAAGAATGATTAATAAATATCAAAGATCAGTTTACTGCTAATTAAGAAGATTTATAGAAATACGGTTAAAAATGTTTTTATCCCACAGCAGGCATTTTCTGTTTTGTAAATAAAAAGATATAAATATGACAATGAATATAGAAAAATATTTATTTCATCTTTGAATATTACAGTATCTTTCGCGATTGAATAATTTATTTACTATCAATTTACATACATAAGTATCTTGTTATACAGCACTGGTGCGCTACGGGCATTTCATGCACATAGCACGGAACAAAACCAGAAATTGTGCACATTATATATTACCTTCTGAGAACATTCATGAACTTTGGCTTTGTAGTTCTCTCAGTCTTCTCTCTGCTTCTCTCTACCATAGTGGGACATAACCTATGGAGCCTATGGAGTTCAGTTCTTTCTTAATATTTACTTTAAACGAGAATTGTGTGAGAGAGCTCCTAAATTATATTAAGAATTCAGCCGACTGTGTTTTTGTTACGAAAAATATTATTACTTGAATTAAGGATGAAAAAAGCTGAACGGATAGATTTATCGAGTTCGGAAGATGAAATATGTTCAAATAATCTGAAAGAAGCGATCGATCAACAATTTTTAAATGACAATCTTTATATCACGAGGAAGGCTGAATTTGCTCCTGAATCTAGTAAATAAATCTAATCTTGCTTTTACATACATTATATTTTTTTTGAATTTTATGAAACTTCATTGTTAACAATTTTAATAAGTGTTTATACAACTTTTTTCAATGATCATGAAAGTATTATATATTAATTATTTTTGTAATTTTAGAAGACTTAGAAACCAACAAATCACACGGAAAATCTTTTAGAATAAGCTCAAAACAGGACCAATTTACAAATTTTGGTGTTACTGACACGTTCCAAAATTTTATTGCTAAGAAGTTAGATGAAATTTTGGAGAAGTAAGTATTAAAGTAATTATCTGTGTAAATGCTATTTTTAATAATTATTCTTTGAACAATATTTTTTTCAGGACTATTAAATTGAAGAATAGCAGAAGTACTGAATGTTTCATGCAACAAAAACAGAAGCGAAACAAAAATTCTGGAATAAAACTCTTAAGCACATCAAAAGAATTTGTAACTACTAAAGAAATCTCAAAATTATTTACAAAGCACAAAAGGAAACTAAAAAGATGTTCACAAATCACAGAGGATAGCACCTTATCGAAATTTCAAGAAGCTGCTATTGATCCAGAATGTATATTGAGTAAATCAGATATGATAGTTTGGAACAATGAATATTCAAAACCAGAATTTCAATATAAGAAATCAAAAGATGGTATTTTGATTGAAGTATAGCATTAATTTTTTATTTGTAATTGTTTAGATTGTATATATATAACTGTATGTAAATATTTCATTTCAATATAAAAATAAGGTTGTATTTACTATATTTTTTGTTCTTCTTATTGTTTATGTCGCATTTTATCAACAAGGAGCAGAATGTAAAATGTAAAATGATTACATTCTAAAATAATTTTTTATTTTGGACTCATATTAAAAAATATTTTAAATAAAAGTTGTTTGTGTATGACAACAAGGGATTAACTTAAATTTGGATACACATCCATATATATATATATATGTCTTGCTTATGTAAATTATAAAAATAACATTCTTCTAATATAAGTTCAATGAAAGAAATTCAAATTAATCATTCGAAAAATGTTAATTTATTTGAAAACTTGTGAAAATTGTTCTATAAATTAAGACATTTGCTTTCATGTCATTATACAAAAAAATTTTTCATTATTTTATTCTATATTTTTAACTTGTAATTAAAATTTTAATTCGACTTTTAACGATTTCATTAAATGCCAGCATTAAATAGGATTGCGCAATTGCATTAGGATTGAACAGTTGTACTAATACAAAAGTCAATATTTCACATAATTCCTCATTTGATTGTTAACCTTTATTAAAAATGTGACCATAATTAGGAAATAATAGTATTCAAAATAACGAATACAAGCGTATAAAAAATGCCTTAAAAGAATCTAAAAAAATAATAAAAATGAAAAATTTTAAAAACTGATATGAGATTAATACAATTATCCAAATAAATTATGTGCTATTAAATTGTAATTAATACTAAATGGGTTAAGATTCTTTTAATTTTGGTGTGCCCCTATATTCAAATTGTGTAGTCTAAAATCTATATTTTATAACATATATTGTTTAAGATTTTATATTTTATTCGAGATATATAAACACGAGTGCATGACTCGGGTACGTCAGGGCATATCACGGCTACGTATATACACACACACACACACACACACACACACACACACACACACACACACACACACACACACATATATATATATATATATATATATATATGTAAAATATCTGCCTCTTCACATTTTAACGATCAAATAAATAATCAATTTATATTTTTCTTCCTAAGAATGATTTTTAATTAAGATTAATAAGATCTTTTATACAAGATAATATATATTTCTCTTAAACAATTTTTTTCACAACTTTTTACGATTAATTTTATCGTCTTATTGTCAATTATAAACAATATAATATTTTAGCCAATGTTAATGCATGTAAACGGTAAACATAAAAATTAAAAAATACTATTAGAGAATTGATACACGATTGTTAGATACTGTTTTTTGTTTGTGATCGTTAGCAAACTCCTTTTCAAGAATAATCAATCAATGATTTTTAGTTGCCAATATTATTTTCGACCTTTCGTATCGTGTGCCAAAAGTTTTTAAAAGTATCTGTAAACTCAATAAAGTAAAGTGAGGGAATAATTTTAAATAAAATTTATAATTTCAACCAAACGAAACAACGAAAGTTCTTTCGATTCAAAAATGCATAGAAATTATGGATAAATTAGAGAAAGGTACCTCGGCAGCTCAAATTATTGATGAGTATAAAATCTCTCGTAGTACAATTCAAAGAATTAATCGTAATGCAGATAAGATAAAAAAATTCAATCAGCCAAAAAGCCAATCTAGAAATAAACTTAACGAGAAAATTCATAAAACCCAAAAAGTATGAACGATTAGAAGATACATTGCATAAGTGGTATCGAGAGAGGATGGAATCGGGAAATTTTTCCAAACATCTATTTAAGACTAAAGGAATTCAACTTATGTCCGAGTTAGGTGGGTCGTTAACAGTTAAAGAAAAATGCAACTTGTTGAAAACATATCTAAAACTTTTCGAGAATCAACAAGAATCTACTAATTATAAATCTCGAAATTCATCTGAGAATTCACAAAGTCTCGATTTTTCCAAACAGCTGTTTAAGACTAAAGGAACTCACCCCAACCAGCAGAGAAGAAATTATTCATTATAATGAATAATAAATATTAAAAATATATTTAAAAAACATTCTCTGCTGGTTGGGACCTTATGCACGAGTTGGGTGAGCCGTCAAAAGTTGAAGGAAAAAAAAATTGTTGAAAAGATATCTAAATTGTTCCGAGAATCAACAAGAATCTACTAATTATAAATCTCCAAATTCATCTGAGAATTCGCAAAATCTCGCGCGAGATACTGATAAAATTAAACAAGAATTAGACGTCGACGAAAACTTTATTCGAGAATTCAACCACCAATTAGAAGAAGAAAATATTAAAAGAGACAATATTCACACTATGATCCGAGTATATTTAAATTTTGAAACTTATTTTCAACACCAAGATGAGAACGAAATTGATATAGCAAAATTGAGAAATGATCGTCTATTTATTATGTTTTGTACAAATGCTACAGGTAGTCATAAATTACCACCTTTTTATGTATATGAATATGAAGATAAAGCAATTAAAAAATATTTGAAAAACAAGAAGGGTGTCATTTTTAAGAAAAAAGGAGATGAATGGAATAGCAAATTGGTACAATAATAACTTTATAAAATTAAAGGATCATTAAAAAATATATATAATCGACCAAAACTAGCCAAAATTCTTGTTTATTTATTAAAAATTACGACGTTTCGACCATATGGTTGTGGTTCTTTTCAAGTATACAGGTTCAGATAAAAGAGTATAACAATGTAAATCTTAATCTGAGTTTTTGACGAAGTCTCACACTGACATAACGTTTTATCTCTCTTTTTCAAATGTGGCAAGACGTTAATGATCTTGTAATTGTGATATGTAGAGTTTACAAAATTAAGATTTACATTGTTATACTCTTTTATCTAAACCTGTATACTTGAAAAGGATCACAACCATATGGTCGAAACGTCGTAATTTTTAATAAACAAGAATTTTGGCTAGTTTTGGTCGATTATATATATTTTTTAATGATCTTTTGATTATTCTACTAGCGATATTAAGATAATTTAAGAAAACCTTTTATAAAATTAGTGAGAAAACATCATCAGAAAACAAAGACAAAGTGATTTTACTCATCAAAAATCATATGGAGTTTATCTTCTTAGAAGATGTCATGACGCAAAATGACAACTTCAAAATAGTGTTTTTTCCATATAACGCATTTATAATTCTTCAATCATTAACATCATTAAAAATAACTAAGAAAATAAATACGAATTTACGTAAAGTATTTAAAAATTTTTTAACATTCTACGATCTGGAAATTTGCACTAAAGTGATTTACAAAACATGGGCGCGAATCTTGCCTATGAAAATAGAATCTTTATGGATTGAAAAACTTTTAAAATCAGATTCTCGTACAGAAGGAAATGCAAACTCAACATTTTTGGCTAAAGCAAACGTCAAAAGTAATTAAAAATGTAAGGAAAAGGAAGACATCACTTTCAAGGAAACAGCAGTAAAAAAAACAATGTTTATTTTCCAAACTCTTATATTAGTACCAGTTTCTCGCAAAACAGAAAACACAATTTCAACATGTATGATTAAACAGACGTTAAAATTAATTAAAAATGTAGAGAAAGACATCTCTCTCAAAGAAACACTGGCAGAAATAAGAACGGAAATGAAAGAACAACATCAGAAAAATACTGTAAGTGTTGAAAATATTATTTTTCCCGAAAACTTCATATTATTTTGAATAAATCCATTCAATATTGTCTTTTCATTAGATCTCTGTATAGTTTAAACGTATAGTTTAAACGTTATCGAAAAATATAGAGAGAGATCAATAAAATATAAATATTACAAAATTTGATATTATTGTTTCTATCATAATATTTATAAAATTATGTATAGTTTAATGTATGTTTTTTTGTACATGTGTTGAATAAATTATTTGGAAGTTTAACTTAACGCTCTTAAATATATAACTGAAATATTTTGATTGAATGTCAGATAAAGCTAAAAATTAAATATTTTTTGAGACGCAGAAAAGATACATATATTAAATTTAGGGATCTTAAGTTAATATTTTATTTATTTTTTTTACATAAAATTTTCTAAATCAGCCATTTTGTGTAACATTGCTTTAATAGTTGTTTCTCTATAAAAATAGATAAAAAATCAATGCATACTCTTCATAAATAAATTACGTATTCATTAAACAAATTACGACAATGCATACTCTTCATAAACAAATTACGTATATATATATATATTTATTTATATATATATTTATTTATTTAAAATGATTCAATTAAAACAACTAAAACAATTAAAATAAAAGTAACTAAAAAATAAATATGTGAAATTTTTCACTCTTGTTCTTATTCGATGAAAGAAAGAAGAATTTTTGAATAATAAAATTGTGAACTCTTAAATATTAAAACTATTATGATGCAAAGCATTTAATTTAAATACAGAAAGGTTAGGTCATAAGGCCATAAAGTCATAAAGGTATATCAATGATAATTTAATTCTACATTTTGATTTTCATTTACTTGTTTTTTCATTTACATATATAATTCTTTTAGCCATCCATGTACATATATTTTTTTTAGATATAAACAAAAAATAAAAACAGTAATAAATTAATTTTATTTTAAATGATATTTGCGATATTGGTGCGATATAGTTTGCGCTGTAGATGATGAAAATTAGACAATAGAACACTAAATCGTCACTAGATCACTAAATCGTTATTTTTAAATTTTATGGTATTTTCTTTGTCTTAAATATGTTTATATGTTACAATTATTTCAAATATTATCGCGCACTGTACGCATTTTATGAACGATGTTTTATGTATAATCGATACATTTTAATTGCAAATACTTTGAGTTACAAAATTATGAAGAAAATTAAAAATACAATGATGCGATCATTACCGGTAATTAATACAGTTCCAAGAATCTAAATCATAAGAAAGGAAAATTTATAAAGAAGTCGTATAAATTAACAATATATATATATATATATATATATATATATACGTAACGATTTAGTGTTCTATTGTCTAATTCTCATCATCTACAGCGCAAACTATATCGCACCAATATCGCAAATATCAAGTTTTATAGTATTAATAACATCATAAATAAAACAAAATATATAAAATACAAATATATATATATATATATATATATATATATATATATATATTTCCGGATAAACGCATACAACAATAATTTACATTATGATGAAGGAAACACACAGACCGTGTATTAATATTGATTCTGGCGACGAAATCATTATTTCAGGTATCGCTGGTAGATTTCCAAATTCAAACAACATGAATCAGTTACAAGAGAACTTATTCAACAAAGTTGATCTTCTTAAAACAGATCATGGTCGATGGAAAATGGGTAATTATAATTCATAATCTTACATTTATTTATGATTAATTTAAAACATGTTTTTTTCTCCTATAAATACATAATTATTTGTTATAAAAATATATTTTTAATTTAAATAAAAAACATAAATATTAAAAATATACTTTATATAGCAATTTTATATTACATAAATATTATACATTTATGAAATTATATAATTCGTTAGGATACCTAGATATACCACCACGCATGGGAACAATTAATGATGTGGAAAAATTCGATGCTGAATTTTTCAACGTTTCTTTTAAGCAAGCACACACGCTCGAACCTATGACAAGAATATTATTGGAACACACTTATGAAGCTATTGTCGATGCGGGGATCAATCCAAAGCAATTGCAAGGAAAAAATACTGCTGTGATTATAGCAACAACTATAGTTGAGTCGCAAGGAAATTTTATGTATGAAAATCTTCAGGTAGAAAAAAATTATTAATTAATACATATAAGGGAAAATAGTTAGACATAAAGAATTATCAAATTCATTGTATATACATGTAAAATTTATCGTTGCTTACTTTCTATAATTAGACAGATGGTCTAGGCATTATTGGATGTAGTAAATCTACAGTAGCAAATATGCTTTCATATTTGCTGGATTTGAAAGGACCATCTTATACAGTCGATACAGGATGCAGCTCTGGTCTTTATGCCATGGCTCTTGGATATCACGATATTATGTCAGGTCGATGCGAGGATGCGATAATTGGAACCTCGAACTTATGTTTAAATCCTATAATAAATCTGCAATTCTCTCGTCTTGGTATTTTTAATCAAAATAATTAATATATCATGTAACATATTTATATATAAACATGTATATTAAATTGTGTACATGTATATGATATTAGGTATTTTGTCTCCCGATGGTTATTGCAGACCTTTTGATTCTACCGCTTGCGGTTATTCGCGTAGCGAAACCATATCTGTGCTATATCTTCAAAAGGCAAAAAATGCTAAAAGAATTTACGCTACATGTAAGCAAATTAAAGTAAACAGTGATGGTTATAAGAAGGAAGGAATAACGTTCCCATCGGAACATAATCAGAGTTCTCTACTGATGGAATGTTACAAGGAGTGCGATATATTACCATCTTACCTAGATTACATTGAAGCCCATGGTACCGCTACCAGAGCTGGCGATCCTGCGGAAATCAATGCTATCTATAATGTTTTGTGTAAAGAAAGAAAGACTCCGTTGATGATCGGCTCTGCAAAATCCAACCTAGGTCACGCTGAACCAGCAAGTGCTTTCACACAAATCGCTAAGGTAAGACACATAATTTGGACCATTTGCATAATGTTTTCATAAGGAAAGTAATATTCCGGTGAATTCCGCGTACCTATATGATAACTGGTTCTATCTTTTATAGGACAAAAAGATCTCACTATTTCTATATTACAAGCGAATTTGAGAAATTTGGAGTTTATTGTTTATTAATTTGACAATTGATTTAAAAATGAATAAATAAATAAATAAATTACATTTTTTAATATAATAATAAATTAACCAGCTTTTTATAATAATGACTAAAATAACATGAAACGCAACAGTATTCAGATTTAAAAATATATATTTAACAAAAAAAATATTGTTATGTATCTAATTAAATTCATTGATATCTTGAAGGCAATAATAGCATTCGAAACCGGTCTCGTTCCACCAAACATCAATTATACATCACCACGAAAGGATATAGATGCTCTTGTAAAAGGAGATATTCGTGTGGTTACGGAAGCAATGCCACTTAAGAATGGTTACATAGGCATTAATTCTTTCGGCTTCGGAGGAACCAATGCTCATGTAATATTAAAATGGAATACCAAACAGAAAGTTAACAGTGCAGCACGAAGCGATGGCTTGCCAAGACTTGTGACATTGTCCGGACGTACTGAAATATCAGTAAAATCGTTTTTAAACGATGTTAGTAGATATTAAAAATAATAATAATATTTTTAGAAATTAGAAAATATATTTGTTGTCGGAATTTTTTGAAAATTGTTTCTCTTGTAGGTCGCTAATCATTCCACAGATGTTGAATATATTCGTTTATTACATGATGTTTATGCGGACAATATAGAAGGTCATCCATGGAGAGGATATATTATATTAGACACTTTGCAACAAAATTCAATACAGGAGATCCAAAATAATAGGAACGTGAAAAGACCTATTTGGTTTATATTTTCTGCCTTAGGCACGCAATGGCCACGGATGGGTATATATATATATATTCAATATTTTATATTTCACATGTATAAGATGGCAATTAAATGATAAAATAATAATTATTATCATTTAATCAAAATTTTATCAGGTCAAGATTTATTAAAGTTTCATGTCTTTGAAAATGTTATAAAAATGTGTGACACTGTTTTAAAATCATATGATATAAATATTATGAACATATTGACAAATAAAAACGGAAAAGCGTATGAAAGCGCTTTACACACATTTGTCTGTATCGTCGCCATTCAGGTAAAATATTATAAATATAAATATATAAATTTATATGAAATTTATAATTTATAATTTGTATATTTATATTTATAATTTATATATATTAACAATGCGAATATAGTTTATAAACACGGAACAATATGATATAAAAATGTCTATATGAATGTATAGATTGGCTTGATAGATCTTCTCACAACCTTAGGAATTATTCCGGATTACATGATTAGTCATTCTGCTGGTGAACTTGGTTGCGCGTATGCGGATAAATGTTTAACTATTGAACAAACTATTTTATCGGCATACTTTATTGGTTTAGCCTGCATCGAAGAAAATGTGATTCATAGCTCTATGGCAATTGTGAATTTTGATTACGAATGCCTGAAAAATATATGTCCATCGGATATTGAAATAGTGTGCTACAATAGTCAAAACAGTAATATTATAAGCGGGCCCGCAGAATCCATAAAAGAATTCTTGAAAAAATTACAGGTATTGTTTTTTAACTAAATTTTTAATCAGATTGATCTTCTGACTTGTCTCTTTTACTTTGAAAATGTTTTAGCTTTATATAATCGCCTTATATTTATTCATATTAATTAATTTCGTTTTGTCAGATTAATAACATTAACGCGAAAGAAATCAATTGCGATGTACCATATCACAGTTATTATTTCGCATCCGTGGAAAATCGACTTTTGTTTAATTTGAACCAAATAATACCATGCCCGAAAAAACGAAGTCCAAGATGGATTAGTACCTCCGTACCTTGTATGGAATGGACCAAAGAGGCAGCGAAATTATCTTCAGCAAACTATCACACGCATAGTATACTCAACACTGTTCTCTTTGGACAAGCAATGAATTTAATTCCAAATAATGCCGTAACTATCGAAATTGGACCGGATGGCGTTCTGCAGCGTATTTTGAAAGAATCCTTACATCCAAAAGTGACGAACATCGTACTGACTCAGCGCACTGAACAAAATTCGACCAATGTAACTTTACGAGGGATTGGAAAACTTTATAATTGTGGTTTACAACCGCAGATTGCTAACTTATATCCGCCAGTGGAATTTCCAGTTAGTCGAGGCACTCCTATGATATCTCCATCTATCAGGTACAACATAATGTCAGAATAAATTTTTCTGTAAATGTTGCTTATGTAAACAACAAACATTTCTTGAAATATATAAGCATATACATATATAATATACAAGCAAGGTTTCAATGCCGTGTTATAGGTGGGATCATTCTAAAGATTGGTTTGTGTCAACTTATCAATCGAAGAATGACATACAATCCACAGAAAGACATGTCGAAATCAATCTCAATGACGAGAGCTATAACTATATGATCGATCATGTAATCGATGGAAGAAATTTATTTCCAGCAACAGGATATCTTGCACTCGTGTGGGAAACTATCGGCATGATGGAAGGAAAAATATATACAACTATGCCGATAATATTTCGAGATATAAGATTTATTCGTGCTACTCATTTATCGAATAATATTACAAAATTGACAATTTCTATACAAAAAGGTATTTATGAAACTATTAAATTACTTTTGCAATAATAACATTATAAAGTTATATCTCGTAATTAATCTCAAGCTGTGTAAATCAAATAAAAAAATTGCAGATAGCGGAAAATTCGAAGTTACCGAAGGAGATAGCGTTGTGGTAACAGGTAAAGTGCATGCTACATCGAATCCAAAACAAGAATTGATTCCGAACAGTCTATTGCCGGAAGATGACGAAGAAGAAGAGTACATGACTGCTCGAGATATCTATAAAGAACTCAAATTACGTGGCTATCAGTACAGTGGCTGGTTCCGTGGATTGAAAAGCGCATCTATTTCATGCAACAAAGGACATATTGCTTGGGCAAATAATTGGGCGACTTTTATGGATTGTATGTTGCAACTTTATAGTTTTGAATATGATACCAGAGATTTATATGTTTCTACGAATATTCAAAAATTGGTGATTAATCCTGCGCTTCATACGTCAAAGTTGAAATATATAATGACAGAAGAGGATAAACGTATGTTCCTCCATAATTTAAAAATTTAATAATTAAAAATTAACAGTTTAATAAGTTAAAAATAAATATATATTAAAAGACAACTATATTTTATTTCTTATTAAGCTTTAATTTTATATCAAGCAATCTTTATAGCGAAATTGTTATCTTACTTAATTGTCTCATTACAGTATTACCAGTACGTATATATAGAGAAATAGACGCAATTATATCTGGCGGAATTGAAATTCGAGGCGTTAAAACTATCACGATTTCTCGTCGGAAGTTAATCCAGGATCCCGTTATTGAAGAATACGTATTTGTGGCACATCATGACCATGCGAAGATATCTTTAGACGAAGCGATCAAAATATCAGCGCAGCTTGCGTTGGAAGATCATCAGATAATTAAAATAAAAGCAATTGAATTCGTAGAAGATACTGATGATGTAACATTGGAAGAATTATCATCCCCGTTGTTAATTAAAACTTTTAGTGATATGCCGTTAATACAGGCAAATATTACTATTTTAACATCATCGAATCGTTTTAATCCAACAAAATTGCCACAGAATGTTACAATCGCAGATTTAAATAAACCGTCTATAAATGATAAAGTCTTAATAGCTGTCGGATTCAATCTCTTGACGAAACAACAAAAAACGTTAGAAAGACTTTTGTCATTCGTGAGAGATGGTGGTTATCTATTGACGCGCGAACGAAGCAACATAATTAATTGCGATAAATATTTACGACAATATAAATTAAATGTTATTCTTGAAAAGCGCACTGAAACAGAAGTAATTGTGCTTCTGAAGAAAAAAGTTGAGATAAAGAAAATGACTGTTGTCTATATAAATAATGACAATTTTAATTGGCTCGAAGAATTAAAGCTGCTTTTGAACGATGAAAATCAACTTGTTAAAGACAATAGAATCATAATTGTTGGAGAAAGAGATTTTGAGTGCGGTTTGTTAGGCTTCATTAATTGTTTGAAAAAGGAATCAAGCAGCTTTGTCAGAGGTGTATTTATTCAAGATGAGAAGGCTCCTAAATTCTCTCTACAAAATCCTTTTTATATGCAACAGTTGCAAAAGGACATGTCTATTAATGTTTTGCGTTTTAACAAAATCTGGGGATCTTACAGACATTTACCATTACCTCGTCCAGAAGCTCAACCTGTACCTTCCGCCTATGTTTGTCAAATGGTATATATATATGTATACATGTATATATCTTTGCAAAGATTTGAATAGTGCATAAATATTATCTGTGTACACTGTATATATGCAATAATCATTTATTTTTTGTGTCATATAATTTCGCTATCTAAAATTTGCCTTATATACATGTCACGTATAATGAAATGTTTTTTGTACTCTTATAGGTTCCTGGTGATCTAAGTACATTTTGCTGGACGGAAAACGATATACCTGATTCTCATCTTGAAGATTTGATACGTGTAGTGTATTCGTCTATAAATTTCAAAGATGTAATGTTAGCAACTGGCAAATTAAATTCATTGCCGACTGCAATGCCGCAAGAACGATTTCAACGTACATCTCTTGGAATGGAATATGTAGGATTCGATGCCAATGGACATCGTGTAATGGGACTTCGAGATAATAAGTAAATATTCTAATTATTCAAATAATTACGTAAAATTTCATCGACAAATATTCCTCTTTGTAGATGTATAGCAAATGTCGTTGTAAAAGACAAAGATTTATGTTGGGACATACCTGATACATGGACATTCGAAGATGCTGCTACAGTTCCGTGCGTTTACAGCACGTGTTATTTCGCCTTACACATTTGTGGGAAGATGAAGAAGGGTGATAAAATACTTATACATTCTGGTACTGGAGGCATTGGACAAGCAGCTATCCACCTGGCTCTTAACGAAGGATGCGAGGTGTTCACTACCGTAGGTACAATTAAAAAGCGAGAATTTATTAAGAGAACGTTTCCGACTATTATGGATAAGCATATTGGAAATTCTCGAGATACCAGTTTCGAACAAATGATAATGTTGCACACGAACGGTCGCGGCGTGGACATCGTGCTGAATTCCTTGGCGGAAGAAAAACTAATTGCGTCCGTTCGTTGTCTAGCACGATATGGTCGTTTCTTAGAGATTGGCCAATTTGATCTTGTTTCTAACAATCCTCTAGATATGATTGTGTTTCAAAAAGGCATTAGTTTCCATGGAATTCGACTGAACAATACATTTTTCGGTTATCACAAGCAAAAGTCTTTAACATCTAAAATGATGGCTAACGGTTTGAAAAAGGGGATCATCAAACCACTTCAGGTGAAAGTTTTTCCAAAATCAGAAATTGAGGCAGCTTTTAGATACATGTCAAGTGGGAAACATATAGGAAAGGTATGCTAACAATATAACTCATTTCACAATAATTATAAATAGTAAAAAATAAAATTGTTATAAATACAATTTGAAGTACTATAATAATCTAATAGTCTTTCTAATATATGGATATACTTCTTCAGATAATTTTGAAAATTCAAGAGGAAAATCAATCTCTAAATGGGCTCGTTGTCGCACATCGTCGGTACTATTGCTTCAGTGACAGAAGCTACATTATATTAGGAGGTCTAGGAGGATTCGGTTTGGAATTAACTGATTGGCTGATATTAAGAGGTGCCAAGAACGTTGTGCTGATTTCGCGAACTGGTATAAAAAATGGTTATCAACGCATGAAAGTTCGATTGTGGAAATCCTATGGCGTAAATGTACTCGTTATTAAAAAAATCGACGTCTCTAACCGTGACGATTGCGAACATCTTTTGCGAACGGCAGAAAAAATGGCACCGGTAGATGCGATATTCAATCTCGCTATGGTGTTGAACGATCGCATTTTGAAGAATCAAACCACCGATAACTTTGTGGAATCCTTCAAAGCGAAGGCCTGGGCGACGCAAATGTTGGACAAGTTATCCAGAAAGATTTGTCCTAAACTACGACAATTTGTAATGTTCTCTTCCATTACTAGTGGCATAGGAAACGTTGGACAAACGAATTATGGCATGGCCAATTCCGTTATGGAGAGGGTATGTGAGAAGAGGGCGAAAGATGGATTACCAGGATTGGCGATTCAGTGGGGAAACATAGATGACGTGGGTCTTCTCATTGATATGCAAGAAGAGAATAAGGAAGTCATTTTCAATGGCGTTTTGCGCCAAAAAATATCCAGCTGCCTTGATGTACTTGATACATTTTTACTTCAAAGCCGCCCAATCGTAAGCAGCATGATTGTAGACAAGAAGAAAGCAAGTTCTTCCAGATTTGGCAATATGATGGAAACTATCGCTAATATTTTAAGTAAGTATTCGCATGTAGACTATGGCACGTGTGTGTTAAACTATTTTTTGTATACGTTGCATTAAATCAGACATATTATATTGATAGATGTAAATGATATGAATAAGATAAGCAAAAATACATCTCTATCTGAGCTTGGAATGGATTCCATGATGGTTGTGGAAATTAAACAAATTTTGGAACGAAAATTCGATATCTTTTTTACTGCACAAGAAATACGGACCCTTACTTTTGGAAAATTAATTGAGATGTTCAACACAAACATTGATAGAGACAATACGCAAGCTGGAAATTCAATTGATATCAGAAATCAAGACATACCGAATTTATTCGGTATTTTAAAGGATGAAGATTTTATGACAGAAATTTGTTCAGATTTCTGGACTAAAAAAGAGGAAAGTACAATCCAAGTATTTCTTATACCGGGAATGGACGGCTGTGTTACTGTATTTAATCGTTTGGCATCAAATATTAAATTTTCGACGACATCCTTACAGTATAACACAAATAATATCGATTCTATGAACACAATATCGGAGATAGTGGATTATCTTTTTGAGGTATGGTAACTGTATTGATAATTTTATGTTTAATTGAAGAATTGTGTTTTTTGTTAATGCCATAAGCAAAATTTGCAAAATTATTTTAATATTTTACAGCACGTGTCATCAAGATTGAAAGATGGAAGAGATTTTGTAATGGTAGGATATTCTTTTGGATCTGTCGTTGCAATTGATTTAGTAAGAAGATTGGAGGCTATGAACTTTAAAGGTCGACTTGTACTGATCGATGGTGCTCCGGAACAACTACGATTAATGTGTGGACATTATATGTCAATTTCTAATGACGTAGAACTTCAGATTACTATTTTAATCTCTATTTTGGAAGTTTATAAGGCAGAAAGCTGTGAAAAGGTATATCTCTTTTTATGTACATGGAAGCATATTTCTAATCACAAATATTACTATTAGCTTCATATTTTAATCATCTTATGGTTCTTGCAGTTTCTTTATTAAAAGCTTTTAACTTTTTGCGATTCGGAAATTTCTGTCATATCCTTTGCGCAGGTGCAGTTCAGACTTATTTTCACTTATATCCTGCAATTTATATGTTATCCCATATTTCGTCTCTTATTTCCATTCATTTAATGTCTCAAATTATATACATAACACATATAAAAAAAAGAAATAAATTTTTACACAAGTGTATGTAGTCGTAACGAGAAATATTTTTAGGATCGTTAGAATGTTTATAAATATTCATATATATTTTTCTTATCCCGAGTTAGACTTGACATAGAACCAGCTAGAACAAAATGTAATATTGATTCTGACTTGACATGGAATCGCAAAAAATTTAAAATCTATAAAAGTTTTTAAAAATCGTTTAAATATGAAACATATAAATTCCGCAGGTTTTAATGATATTAAAGGAGTGTACAACTTGGGAAGAACGGTTTGACATTTTTGCTAAACACTTTTTAGCATTAAATACATTACTTTCACCTGTAAATCTGAAAATACTGTGTACAACAATGTATAAACGTTTAATCGCTATTCGACAATATGATTCTTCTACACTATCGCCTATTAAATCACCCATAATGTTACTGAAAGCGACATTGTCACCTGTACATAAGATTGAAGAAGATTATGGTTTGCACAAGGTATTTTGGGAAAGTTTAGTTAATATCTATATCTAATAAATTAAAATTAACAAAAAATTTTTTTTAATGAAGCACATAATGTTTAAGATAACTCAAAACAAAGTGGAAATACGTTACGTGGAGGGTGATCACTTTACGATCTTGAGAAACGAGAAAATAGCAGCTGCGATTAATGGAGAGCCACTATGATATCAAGTTATTCACTAAACATTACATTAATATATGCATATTATATATTACATTAATGTATATTAAAGTGCATGGCATTGATCATAATCAATAGATTAATGTATATTATTTGGTAACGGCTTTTGTGTATATTCGACGACCATGTTGTTAGTAAAATATCATAAAATATTTAACATAAAATATATGTTTAATTCCCCGCAAATGATTTTTTAAAATTTATTTAAATTCTCTAATTTTTAAAGTTTTTTTAAATATAATTCCTTTTTCTACTAGATCTCTCTCATATTTTGCAAATATAAATATTAATTATATTATAATATGTATTAACTTACCTAAACTCTATTTCCTGTTTGTGTTTGTATCTGTGTAATCTGTTCGAATTGGCAAGAAACTTTTACTGCCGCGCAAGTACGGAAACTTTGGTTCTAACAACATTAAAGCTCCATAATATATATAATTAATAGAACTTAACTGAAAGGTATATAAAAGAAATCTTAAAAACGACTTTAAAGTAGTTTTAGTTATGTTTTGGATGATTTGATCTATAATATTGTCTTGATTTGTGAAAGCATTATTCTATTAATTTCATGAGAAGGCAAATGTTTTTTACGGATAGAAGAAGAATGATATTTTGATTGTTTGATAAACATTTATTTTTATCAAAAGAAACGTTTTTTTTAACGTTTCTCAAGTAAATATTTTAATCAATCAGAAATATTTTTGTAAACTGTTATAAAACGTTTCAAAGACATAATTTATAAAATTTTTTTAAAATGAATACGTACTATTTTCGATAATTACTGAAATCAAATCAAATATTATAAAAACCTTATAAGTATCGATTTACATTACTATTTTATTTAAATTGTCAGAAAAAATTTGCATATCGGTTACGGCCGACAATCTGTTCAGATTACCAGATGTATTATACTTTATCGGCTGACAGATCGTAAGTTTAATGAAGACATAACTAATGCCAATCTATTAACAACTTCTTATCTAAATCTGAATCTGTTGCCAATCTGCTAACATATTGCGCGTTATTTTGGTTACTAGAAAACGAAATTGAAAAACAGAAATTGATCATTTTCATTTTCTGTATTAAGCAATATGAGATAGATGTCATTTCGGAAAGTTGAAAATATATACAGAATTATACAATCAAATTTAAAACAAAGAAAAGGCTAAGGACCGTAGCGTAGGGTGTTATTACGTAATAATATTCAGAACATAGATCTGAGACGGATACTTAATATATTCTTAATTAATTAATAATAAAGAAAGAAGAATACAATGCAATAAAAGTTGACAGACGTACGTTTCGATCCAATGCGGATCTTTTTCAATCTATAATATCCATCTGAACTTTAACCATCTCGCTCCCTCTCATAATTCTTCTTGTCTGGACTCTCCGAATAATAAATAGTTTGTCAACTTATCCTCCATTAACATTCCAAAGGAGGTTCATTGCCTCCTCCAGTTGGGTGATAGGTTCAGTCTTCCCCCTCACAGGAATTTACAACATACAGCTTTCGAGTTTATTAAAAATATCGAATCCAATCTCTTTAAATTTGATCCAGTGTTTTCCTCCAAGATTAGAAATCTTTCTGTTAATTTCTTTGATGGATTCCTGTTGTCGTCTTCTCCTCTTTCAACCATGGAGGGTCGTCTTTTAAATATGTCACGACTTTCCAGGTTTCTTTCTGACCATCCTGACCTGATTATCAGAGCGGATAAGGGAAACACGACGGTAGCCTTGGATAAAGACACTTATCTCAATAAAATGAATGATTTGTTGACGGATTCCAACACATATATGATCGTAAAGAAAAATCCTATCAATAAAATTATTAGCAATCTCAGGGAGTTGCTAGCAAGATGGTGTAAGAAGAATTTTATATCGACTTGTGTTGCTAGAGGCCTTTTGCATAGTGACAGTGTGTTGCCCCGTGCGTATGGCCTGCCAAAAATCCATAAAGCGAATTGTCCTCTGCGTATAATTATCTCATCAATTAACAGTCCATTACATTCTTTTGCCTCGTACCTTCACAAAATTTTGTATGACAACATCCCCAAACCTAACAGTCATATCTCCAATAGTTTCGAATTGGTTAATAAGTTAAACAATTTTTATGTAGATGACACTTAAATCTTATATCATTAGATGTCATCAATCTCTTCACGAATGTTTTTCACGATCTAATTATTGGAGGTATTGCTAAGAGATGGCATTTTTTAAAATCTAAGACCAAAATTCCGTATAATGAATTTTTGATTGCACTGAGACTTATTCTAGATTCGACCTATTTCACTTTTAATAATATAACTTACAAACAGATTTTTGGCACGCCGATGGGATCCCCGCTTTCACCTATACTAGTTAACATTGTAATGCAGGATTTTGAAGATAGAGCCATTTCCTCTCTCCTTGTCCCCGCCTCGTTTTATTATAGATACGTTGATGATATCATTCTTGCAGCTCCTTCTCTTCACGTCTCTACCATCCTTAAAATTTTTAACTCCTATCATAAGAGATTACAGTTCACTATTGAATATACAAACAATAATACTATCAGTTTTTTGGATACATTGTTGATCGTGAATGAAAACCGTTTGGAATTCGATTGGTTCCGCAAACCCACCTTCTCTGGAAGATTTTTAAATTTCTTCTCTCACCATCCGGTTGCTCACAAAATTGGCGTTATTATGGGTCTCGTTGATAGAGTTTTCCACCTTTCCCACCTAAAATTCCACGAACAGAATCTTTCCTTTATTGTCAACATTCTCCTCGACAACTCCTATCCTATCCACTTTATGCATAAAATTATTCTTCGCAGATTAAAATTCCTTATCTCCAATACCAGTCCTAGTCCTTCCTCCACCCCTTCTCCCTCTCCTAGCCCTCACTTTTTTGTCATCCCTTTTATTAAGGGCATCCCCAGGAAGCTCCACATGAGAATAAGGGAGGGGGGTAACAGGTTGGCTTTTTCGGTCAACAATAAATTGAATTTTTTGATTAGATTGCATAAAGATCCGTTAATCAAGTCTAACCACTCTAATGTGGTCTATAGGATTGACTGTGGTGATTGTGATGCTTCATATGTGGGACAGACGGGGAGGCGTTTAGCCACTAGACTGAGAGAGCATCAATTAAACATTAATAAGCCGTCAGATTTGCTATCAGTGGTATCAAACCACAGATTACTCGGCCACGATTTTAAGTGGGAAGATACAACAATTTTAGACGAGGAACCGTCCTATAAAAAAAGACTTGTTTTGGAGATGTTACACATCTGCCAGCAAAAAAGTAGCCTTAACATCCAGAATGACACGGTCTTACTCGAGGATTCTTACCTCTCTATCATCAATAAATGTGCTACTCTTTCAAATTTTCCCGCTTCCTCACCTCCTTCTTCCCAGTTCCGTTTTTTACCCCTCCTTCTCCTCAATTCCGTTTTTACCCCTACCATCTCTTTTTTTCCCTCTTCTTTTCTCTCCCATGTATCCCACATCTTCCTTTGTCAGTGTTGTCTCGGCCTTCGTTATGAGCAGACTCCTTTTCAAACAATAGTAATACTAATACTGCTCGTGTGTTACAAAGCAATAATAAAAAAATAAAAATTAAAAATTCTAGGGCCAATAATACGAGCTAATTACTAAGGTCTAAATAACATATATACAAATAGTAATAAATTCGTTTAATTGAATAATAACAAAAACGTTTCGATTTTACTTAGTCTTCTTCAGTAAGATATATAATAAAATCAGCGAAGTGGAATGATCCGTATTCATTGACAAATGTTTTTCGTATGTCGCAAAGAAAGAAAAAAATCATAAGTATAAATTTAATCAAAATGTAAACTGAGAAAAAACAATCGTTAGAGCGCTATAAATAAATAAAAAGAAGCCCATAAAGACATATGTAATAGAACATGTTTCGACAGCACAAAAAATGAGTAACCCAGAGTGACATTTGGCCTCCTATTCAAACACAACTTCTTCGTTGGGAAGCGAGAAGCTCCTGATTTGAAACCGGCCATAACAGCTGTGTCCGAGTCTATCACTTTCATGCTGTAATTGTATTAAAATTCAAAAATTGTTATTGAATATTAATTGACTCCTTTTTTTTCTATACATGGCTTTTTTCTCTTTGTCTCTGCACTCTTTACGTAGGTATGCATATTTCGCTTTCTGTATCGTCCACTCACTTCGTCTCTCGATTTCTCTATAATTTTTTTCTACCGATCTTACTCTACCATACTGTATAAGCGTTTTATGTTTCTTTTCTTTTTGAAATAACGGCTAAATTCTTCCCTTTATATTATATGTCTGGCATGATATTTGATAATTTGCGCATTTTTAAACACCCGAGGCTTCCACCTCGTTATCAGTCTGTCTAACTCTAATTCTTTCGGCACATCTGAGCGACTTGGGACGTTGGAGAGGCTGTCACATTTTACCAAATTGGGACTATAATTTTTTTACTGCAATGACTCTCATCATCATGGACAAACTTTTTATGGTTCGGACTTCCCCTTTGTGTTAATCAGGCGAAGTATATTTCCCCTAGTTTCATAGTGTCGCTCGGACAATTTTGATATCGAGGTGAGGTTGCGCCATTCGTTTGAATATTACATCACCATGCACATATATATATATTTTATTTATCTTTATTTATTTTTTGTACAAGTGTCTGTTTTGTTTGTTCGACCGTTATTATTCCTTTATTATTTCTGCGCTACATTAGACTATCGACCGTTTTAATTTTATTGTTTTGACCTCCTGATTATTTTGTACTGCGCGCGCCTTTGTAACGTTCGCGTTTTGATTATGTTATCCGTTATTAAGCGCCTTTGTAACGTTCGCGTTTTGATTATGTTATCTGTTACTAAGGCATTGAAAAAGATCCGCATTGGATCGAAACGTACGTCTGTCAACTTTTATTGCATTGTATTCTTCTTTCTTTATTATTAATTAATTAAGAATATATTAAGTATCCGTCTCAGATCTATGTTCTGAATATTATTACGTAATAACACCCTACGCTACGGTCCTTAGCCTTTTCTTTGTTTTAAATTTGATTGTTATCTTACGGACCGTTACTCTCTCTTTTTGTTTAGAATTATACAATTTCATCTAAAATTTTTTTTATGTAAATGCTGTATGTCAATGATATACTTCAAGTATTGTATTGCCGTATCTATATGTTTGTAGTGAATTTTGAATATTCTTGATTACAATATTAATCTTTTATTTAATACTAGTAATTTGATTTGCCTGTTGTTAATTTTTTTGATAATAATGTATGAAAAAATCAATCTCATCAATATAACTATTATTTTTATCCATTGCTACATTTTCCTGTTTTATCATCTTTCATCACATACGTATCCATCGGTATATTCATCTTCTTGTTTTATATAAAAGCAACTAGTTTTGTAAGTGGTTTTAGTTCTTTTTATTGCAATATATTAGACGTCATTGTATTTATATCCGATAAATACATCAAATAAAAGATTTTATTTCACAAGTTTTCTTTATTTTTCGACTGTTATAGCGTGTTATGATGTGTACCCTAAAAATTTACCTTTTTTTAAAAAATTGGTAAAAAAATTGGCGCCAAGTTCACGTACTAATTGTATCTAACTGTTGTCTTGTCTACAAAAATAGTGACATATAGAAATTGCGCTAACTAGGATAAAAATTTGCACAAGATATATAAAAGTACATAAAACAAAAAATATAAAATATAAAACAAAAAAGTAAAAAGAATTTTAATTAAAAAACTTGGCGCTGCCAATTTTATTAGTATATTGTTCAGCTTAAAAGTCTAAATTTCCAAGTATAAATCAATATAAATTAATTAAAGAAATTAAGTCATTAAACTTAAATGTTAAACTATTATAATTAAAATTAATAATTAGAATATGTTTCAATTTTTTAAATATATATTTAATCGAAATATATACCAATTTTATTGGCAGCGCCAAGTTCTTTTAATTAAAATTTTTTTTACTTTTTTGTTGGTAGAGGTAAATTAGGGTTCTCAGTGAATAATAAATTGAACGAGTTCATTAAACTACATAAAGATCCTTTATTTAAAATGAATCATTTAAATGTCATTTATAAGATTTTGTGCAAGAATTGTGACGCATTCAGAATGATACCGCATTATTAGATGACTCTTATCTCCTTATTATTAATAAATGCCTCACATTTTCACATTTTCTCCGCTCCTTTGCTTCCCACTTTCTAAATCACCTTTATTTCCTTCCTTCTCTTTCTCCTTTACCTTCTCCCCTTCCCCTTCTATGCCTACTATACCTCCTATTGTCATGTTTCAGTTTTTTTTACGATCGCACTCCTTCACCTTTAGGCTTGGTTTTGTCTCCAGTCTCTGTTTTCCATCCTTGTATGTATTTTATTTAAACTTTTGCTTTCGCTGTATATTATCTCATAGCATTTTTTATAATATTATATGCATTATGCTCTTTTATAACGGACGCTTTTCATTTGTTGTTTACGAATTTTTTATGATTTTGAATTACTTGTTATTTATTATTTTTATGCTTGGCATGAGTCTCTTTGTTTTGATATTGCTTGCTCTCTTTTTGCGCTTCTTCTTACAGACTTCCACCTCGTTATCGATCTAAGAATCATCTTTTTCTTCCCGCTCTACTGAGGATCTTGAATTCAGAAGGACTTCCAAGTTTTACATTGTTTGTTTTGCTTAATTTAATTCTACGACTTAATTTATTGACTGATTTACAAATCTGGAGACTTTTTTGTGAGATCATTACGCACTATACTTCCTCTGAATTCTTGCGTTTTGCGTTAATTGCGTTTTCTGATAGCGAGGTGAGTGCTGCCTTCTTTTTAGAAAGATATCTCATTGCCATGCATTATCTCATAACATTTTATGTATTCTGCGCTTTCTGCTTTAAATAATTTTTTCTTAACAATTGTTTGTGCGTTTTTAAATTTGCGTCCGTTGGAATTATATACATGACTTTTTCCGTTTTCTACCGCGCTCCTCTTTGTCTTATCGCTCTTTGTCATCTTTAATTTTATTTTTTACTGTTTTTAACAACACCATTTCGAAATATTGAAAAGAATCTAGAAAAGATCGAAACGTATGTTTTTTTTTCATTTGAATGAATGTTTTTAGACATACTACTTGTGCTTTTACATCAAATTAATTATTAATATATTATGTTACTACCTCAGACAATTTATTATTCTTTATTTGTTTTACGTGCTAACATCCTGCGCCACGGTCTTTTAGCCTTTTTATTGTTTTTATATTGTAAAAAAAGAAAGAAAGAGAAATACACAATTATATTTAAAAAAATCTGATTGTAATTTGAATACATATTTATATTTTGTAATTAAGCATGTTATTTTTGTTTATTCATTGATCTCGATGTATTTTTATTATAGTTCGTAGTATATGTTATAAATATCCTGCAGTATATTCATAGAATATCGTCAGTAGAACGTGCAGTATGTTATCGGTATATCTATAGAATGTCACTCAGTATGTTATTAGTATATCATTATCAGTATATTATTAGTATATTGATTAGGATAGATTAAGTTATATTAATTTGTATTCTGTGTTCAGTAAATAAATATATTTATTTATCTCTTTATAAATTTATATATCACTTATTAAATTAATATTATTATCACTTATTAAATTAATATTATCACTTTTTATTACAAAGTATCAAAATAAAAATTAATAATAAAATTTATTTAATTTTACTTAAAGCTGTAATTGCACACGTATTGCAGCGGAATCCTATACAATATTCGTCTTATATTCGAAACTATATAATTACTTTGTGAATAAAAAGAATACAGAAATAAGAATAATAACAGTCTTTAACTATTAGAAATAAAACTTTAGCTTTATATTCTTTTCATTCTTGTACGTTTCGTGAACGCTCCATGCGCTCTTTAGCATGGGCGAGCCATACTTTTATAGGCGCGGCAATCTGCTCATCCGTCACGTTGACATGTGATCTTCGTATCACACCTGAAAAAGTAACATATTCTCATTAGTTATTTCTTAATAAATAAGAACAAATATATCTATGTTATAATTTTAATCAAATAATAAATTAGTATACGCTTTATTTCTAATATGTAGATGCAAAAAATAGTTGAAAAACATTAATATATATTTTATTAATTAAAAAATGCTATAAATATTTACGAATGTCTTTCAACTTGTAAAGAAATTACCAAATTCATTAATAAAAAATAGATTCCTTTTAAATATTTTACTTACTCATAATTACTTTGCATATATACAAATTAGAAAAATTTTTTTATATAATTTTTTTATAAATTGCATTGATAAAAATAATCAAAGAGGTATTAGAGAATATTTTCCAACGAATTGCACAGATGACAGTGTAAAGCTCGTATTACACTATAGATTGTAAGCTCGGTTGCGATTGGGATTAAGCAATCAGAACGAAGTAATTTAGTGGCCGGCTGCTTTGATTGGTCAATCCCAACTGCAATCAAGCTCGCAACCTATAATGTAAAGGCTATCACACATGGAATTGCATAATTTAATATTTGTATAATTTATTATTGTACTCACTCTTTTTTATGTCCCACTTGTGTGTGGAACTTTCCACAGAGAAATATTACGTCGCAGAAGTGTTCTTTTGGAAATTTCTGTCTTTCTCTCTCTCTCTGTTTTCCTTCTCCACTCCCTTTCTTGTGACAACGCTGCAACAGAAGAATTTCACATAAGAATATGTTTGCGCATGTCTATTGCTGTTAAAAGAAAAGATATGTAATGTACACGTAACATGCACATGTAAATTGGAAGAGAAGCATGTAAAGTACATTATAAAAAAAAAAGTAATATGTTTATAATTTAATATTTTATAATTTAATGTTTATTTTATAATTTACTATACTTACTCTTTGTTTTATGTCCCACTTGTATGTGAAGCTTTCCACAGGCAAATATGCCGCAGGAGTGGACTCTCATAAATTTCTATTTTCTTTCTCCGCTTCTTTCTTGGCAACGCTGCAACAAAAAAAGAATTTCACATAAGCATATAGATATTTCAAGTTGCGCTTTTTTATGACGTATATGACAAATTTCATAATAATTACTTAAGAATTACAAGTATTTATATCTCTAATCTAAAAATTCACAATAAGATAAAGTTTTAAAATATGCGGTTTTGAGGTTATTTGACTTTAAAATATTTTATCGTAAATATCAAATATGAATAAAAAATATAAGTATCTTTAAAACGAAAATATCTTTTATAGAATATGTTGTGTTACTCACACAGCACATGATATCATTCGAATATTCTATACTCATACTGTAAATATACGTTACAGATGTAATATACTGAGAATAATCCCATAACATCTCTTGTTGTATATTATTTTTCATATATTCTCAGAATATACTTTGAATATCTCGTATTAGTATATTCTTTCTCATATATTTTCAGGATACTCTATAATATTGCATGTGTTTCTTCATTTTGCTGCTACGCGCGCCACCAAACTCGTACTTAATTTTTGGTGAAATGGACATAAAGGACTGGTACTAACATGAATTCCAAAGTTTCTTCTTTTTTCTTTTTAGTCAGTTTAATTTATAATAAACTGACTTAATTTAAAGTAATTTGTCTAATAATCTGGATTCCTTGTAGGAATTCAGAACATTAAACAGATTATTTGAAATTAAAATGAGAAGTAATCCATTTACTGCATTTATTAAGGTATTTCATCTATTACCGAGTGTACTTACATAATTGTACATAGATTATCGAGATCAATATTTCAATAAGAATCATTTAATAAACACTAATAGGTGTTTTTCAAACGTTTTATATTCATCTATTAGAAATAACATTTTTGTCTGAAGTTTTGTTTATAAAGTAAATAATTTCACATTTTTATTTATTTTTTACATCACGAAGAATCTATTTTTTATTCTACATATAGTCCAACTGTCTTCTATATTCATATATAATTTATTAATGTAAAAATATGCTTAAAATATTCTAAAAATATACTCATAATATACCAAGAAATATTCTGAGTATATACTGAGTAGGTTTCTAAGGCAGACATAAGAACATCCTCCGTACATTCTCAAAATATCATAGTATCTATATCGAATATTAGTGGGATATACACAATCTACGTTTGCGATATACTGAGTACATACTCAGGATCTACCTGTGCTGTATGGGATGAAACTTGTCATATACTTCATAAAAAAGCGCAACTTGAAATATCTATATGCTTATATGAAATTCTTTTTTTGTTGCAGCGTTGCCAAGAAAGGAGCGGAGAAAAAGAATAGAGAGACAGAAATTTATGAGAGTTCAGGTAAGGTTTGCCGACTCTTGCCCAACGTTAAACGTCGGGCCGACATTGGCGATATCACGGCAAACCAACTGTCATTATTCGATCGCGGCGCGACGTCGGCCCAAGCGAGGTTAGCCGACTCTTGCAAGTAACATTGGGCCGATGTCGCTGACCAGTGTCGGATTAACACTGGCACATAGCATTGGGCCGATCTTATCATTTGGATATTATGCCGACATCGGCGCGACATTACAGCTAATGCTGGGCCGATGTCTGTGATCAGTGTCGACCCGATATTGGCAAGTAACATTAGGCCGATGTCGCTGATCAGTATCGGATTAACACTGGAACGTAACATTGGGCCGATCTTATCATTTGAATATTATGCCGACGTCGGCACGACATTATAGCCAGTGCTGGGCCGACAGTCGGAAGTTGGCAGCCGACGTTGGCCCAACATTGGACCATTTCTAAAACCGTACCTGGGGGAGTCTACTCTTGCGGCATATTTGTCTGTGGAAAGCTCCACATACAAGTGGGACATGAAACAAAGAATAAGTATAGTAAATTATACAAACATTAAATTATAAACATATTACTTTTTTCTTTTTATAATGTACCTTGCATGCTTCTCTTCCAATTTACATGTTACACGTACATTACATATTTTTTTCTTTTAACAGCAATAGACATGCGCAAACATATTCTTATGTGAAATTCTTTTGTTGCAGCGTTGTCACAAGAAAGGAAGCGGAGAAAGAGAATAGAGAGACAGAAATTTATGAGAGTCCACTCCTGCGGCATTTAGTTGTCGAATTCCAAGATGGACTTCAAATAATACTCACAAACTGGTTAACTAATGATTTAAAAAGATCTAAATGGCCCAATTGTTATATAACTTCAAATAGATATGACAAAGCAGTAAAATATATGGAAGAACCTCAATCAACTTAGGAAGAGCATCCTATTGATGTAAAAATATTTACATCATGTTGTAAGTTATATTATATTCTTCACTTTTTTGTGGCATTTATTTTCCAAAAATTAAATAATATTTATTTTCCATAATATATATATTTTTATTTTGTTTACAGTTACGAAAAATGGCAATGCTTATTGCGATATATTTTTTTTAGCTGACTATACAGTGGCACGAACAAAATTAAAGCTAGTTGAGCAATTATCAGATGTCAATACATGTTCTGACCAAGATGGTTTAAAAAAAACACGAAAATTTAGAGCTGCTAAAACACAAGAATCAAGTTCTAATGACGACAGTGAATAATGTCATCTCTTCCAAAACCTCCATGCAAGCGAACTGACATCAATAGAGAAACATGGAGAAAAAAAAACAAAAACTCAAGCGCATGAAGGTAAGAATATAATAAAGCATTAACAGCAGAGTTAGACAATTTTTCAAATAAGGAATAAAGAATGAAGTTTTATTTTTGAATACAAAATAAATTTTTATTTGAATAAAAAAAGTTTTGCTTATCTTGAACAAGATTATATTCAAGTGAAACTTATATTTGTATATTATTAAATTTTAATATAAATAAAATTTAATTAAGATTAATTAAATTTTAATATTAATTAAGATAGAGACGATTTCATTCTTGTTCTAATAATAAATTTTTTTTAATTAATACAACTTTATTCTTTATTCGTCATTACTTATTAAAAAAATTTACCCAACTCTAATCGATTTTACTCCTTTACGATGAATTCAGGCAGCAAGAAATATTTTTTGTTAAGGTATTCAGTAATTCTTGTTTCTGTTAATGGCAGAGTCCTCAGATTATTTGGAAATAATTTTTCGTCAACGAAAATGTTGAGAAATGTCATCATTTTTGGCAAGCTTTCAATTTTTGTATCTTTTTATATCTTTATCAATTTTATATCTTTGTAACTAAGCCTGTAACGCGGTCGCCTTTCTCGACGCTCCGGATCGGCTCGTCGGATCGTCAGAAGGGGATTCGAGAGAAGGGGAGAATCAAGCTTGTGCGAACAATGCGGGTGTATGGAAAAATAAATCTTTATTTTAGTAACTATTAGGAATACAAAATGAAAGCACTCTAGCATGTATGAGCGAATATCACATAATCGCGGACGGATATCGCGTGGTATGCGGTAGACTTATTTCTATGCGTGATGATATGTAGAATGACTTATCTCTATGCGTGATGATATATATATACAAGCAGGTTCGAAGGTTAATGATTTGCTTCTACGCGTAGTGATGAGGACAGCGAGTCTTATGACTATGACGCCGAGCAATGGCGGTGCGCACGAGCGGTATTTGGTACTCGATAATACGGAGCTTACTCTCAGGGCCTGAGCAGAATGGCTGCCTTAAGATTTTAAGACTATGTTTTATGCCTTAGGTCTTTGTCTTAGGTAACGCACAATACTGTGTGTTATGTCCCGAGTCTTATATATACGCGAACGTTTGTAAGAAATAAACGTTCGCGTATACATAAGACTCGAGACATAACACACAGTATTGTGCGTTACCTAAGACAAAAACTTAAGGCATAAAACATAGTCTTAAAATTATAAGGCAGCCATTCTGCTCAGGCCCTCACGACAACGGAAGTTATTTGCGCGTGTAAGTCGTGTCGCGTAGTTACTGATAATGGGTGCTTTCCAATTACAATATCCCTAGACACTTTCGTGCACACAGTGACACAAAGTGCGTTCCAATTGCCATAATTGTTGACACAACATTACACATGCCTACTCAGCTCGAGGGCTACTAGTCGGATGTGTAAGCTTGTGTTTTCTAGTGACAAATAATAGTTACAAATTACAGGCATTGACCAATTTCCGTAAAGTGCATATGGGCGCATATAGCATACGTGACACAACTGTAAATATGCATATATGGGCTTTACGGAATTCCAACAAGTAGTAGATTTATTTTTAATATTTTCTTTTATTTAACAAAGAAATGTAACATGGATTGCGAAAATATTAAAACTATCTAAATAAATAATTTATTTATTTATTTAAGCCAAATTTCTAATTATTAATATTAAAAGTATCATTAAGGTAATAAGTAATTCAAATTATCTTGTATAATGAATTTTTGTTAAAGGCCCATGTTCCGAGTTTTCTTTTATCGATAAAAGTGCTTCTAAAAGTGGTTAAACCCTTTGATTGGCAACAAATCACTTTTAGAAATACTTTTATTCGATAAAAGAAGACTCAGAATACGGACCAAATAGAATTTAAATATATTTAATGAATAAAGCAATATTTATTTTGTGTCTTCCATTTTTACATATTGACGTAACATGCATGTGTTATTGTTATTAAAAACAGTTTCTATTACTCTCCACCATAGACTAAAAAATACCAAGGCATGAACACAGTATAGATACTATGGTACACATTTTGTTCCAATTGAATCGTGCACAGCGCTACACTTTGTCCTTTCCTGTGCACATTTGTGCACATATGTGTTAAACAATTGGAAAGCACCCAATGACCGCAAGAACACGTAGTTTGTCTCTGCGTTACCGTACAGTCGACGGAGCTGTGCGTCGGATCAGCTCGGGAGCTGGAGACACCCCGTTGAGTCGAGATAGAGAGACCTCGTCTCGGACTGGTGTTGGTAACTGGAGACACCCGGTATATCGAGAAACACCTCGACCCGGGCTAGCCGCCGGAGACACCCGGTTGAATCGAGAGACATCTCGATCCGGACTGGAAGTCGGAGACACCCGGCTGAATCGAGAAACACCTCGATCCGAACTGGAAGCCGGAGACACCCAGTTGAATCGAGAAACACCTCGATCCGGACTGACAGCCGGAGACACCCGGCTGAATCGAGAGACACCTCGATCCGGACTGGAAGCCGGAGACACCCGGTTGAATCGAGAAACACCTCGATCCGGACTGGAAGCGATTTCGAGAGACACCTCGGTTGCAGAAGATCTGGTCGGAGCGTTCGTTAGGATCGCAGGACGGGATCCGGTACCGATGTGCCGGCCAGGCCTGCTTATATACCCGGCTGGGGTTCCCTTTCCAGAAGTGCTGCTCGGGTAAGAGACACGAGTGCGAAGAGGACAACGATAATCGAGCGAACGAGCGAAAAAGACAGCATGCGCCAGGTAATGTGAACAAGCGAGAGAGTGAGTGTGCGAGCGAGACAGAGCGAGTGTGCGAGTGAGACAGCCAGCGAGCGTATGAGCGAGATGAAGAGCATGCATGGATGAAAGCAAATAGGCGGTTAGTTTTATGTATTTTATTTACATAATCAAGGTTAGTATGCAAATAAATTCTGTATAAATTCAATTGTATCTGTGTAAGTTAATTTCTATTTTTTTATGAGTATCTATTATATTAATAATGTTTTACTTGGTTAGATTCACAACGCACTACAAACGCATTACAATGCATTAATGTGAATGCTGAATGGTAAGATGAGTGAAAATATAGTTCCGCGTACAGGTTCGGATTTAAATTATAACCGAAGTTAGTATGCTAATAAATTCTATTTTATCTGTGCAACTAATTTCTATTTCTTTATGAGTATCTATTATATTAATAATGTTTTACTTGTCTAGATTCACAAGAATTCCTATAGAATTTATTATGCGTATTAACCTCGTTTATAATTTAAATCCAAACGTTTATGTGAGACTACATTTTCATTATTCCGCCATTTAGCATTCACGGTAGTGCATTAGGGCACTACCGTGAATGCTAAATGGTGGAATAATGAAAATGTAGTTTCACATAAACGTTTGGGTTTAAATTATAAACAAGGTTAGTACGCATAAAAAATTCTATAGGAATTCTATTTTATCTATGCAAATAATTTCTATATATATTTTTTCTTCATGAGTATCTGTTATATTAATGTTAATCTGTTATATTAATAATATGTTTTACTTCTTTAGATTCACAACGCACTACTGAAAATGCTGAATGGGAGGATAATGATGTTACACCAAACAGATTGGCAAGAATCATTAATTATGAAGGAGGTTAGTATGCAAATTCGAAACAACGAACCTGAAAAACTTCATGAAGAACCCGAAGAATCCGAAGATGCGTTTTCTTAGTAGCTTTAAAAAAATTTAAAAGAGGTCGATTTTCTATTAAAAAATATGTTTATTTAGTTTTATTAATTTTATTTTTATTTTGCCAAAAATGCCTCTTCTATGACATGTGCAATTTTTTTTATATATATTACATATATAAAAGTCGGAAATTCTTTATTTTTTTTTCTTGCTTAAATATTTTTATTTATTTTGAGAATTTTTTACGTTTTTTGCTCAAGTATTACATAAAAGTATTATGTAAAATGCATTAAAATGTAAAGAAATACTAAAAATGTTATTTATTACTCAAATATTTATACTAATAAAAATATCAATTTATAATCAAATGAAATTATTAAATTAATAACCTAACCTAAGCTGTAGATGAGAAATGAGACAATTGAACACTAAATCGTTACATATATATATATATATATATATATATATATATATATATGTATATATATATTGTTAATTAATGTAATTTTACCTTTTTAAATGTCTCTTTTTAATTATTTAGATTCTTGCGATTGTATTAATTATGATAATGATCACACGTGTCTTATTTTCAATCTTCTTTATAATTTTATAACTCAAAGTATGTATTTGCAATTGAAATGTATCGATTATTAAGACAAAGAAAATATACTGAAATTAAATGAATGAAATTATTAAATTAATAACCTAACCTAATCTATATATATGAGCGTGTGCGTCTGGCTGCGTATATGTGTGCGTGTATAAATTGACTGAAATATTCCCATTTTGATCATTTCCTGAAACTGTCCTGAAGCTATAGACATTCGCGGCGGAATTCTGTGGGAGAAGGTACCGCGGACATTCGAACATTCGTAGAAAATACTTCGTCAATCGCAGTACGTAATGCGATTATTCTCAGATTATCACAATATACTTTTGCGATAATCTTAGATTATTCTCAGATTCTTCCTGTTCTGTTAGGGATTATTTAAAATAATTCAATTAAAACAATTAAAACAATTAAAATAAAACTAATTAAAAAATAAATATGTGAAATTTTCGCTCTTGTTTTCATTCGACGAGAGAATTAACTCTATTATGTCGCAATGCGTTTAATTTAAATACAGAAAGGTTAAATAGTATCAAAAGTATATCAATGCTAATTTAATTCTAAAATTTAATTCTTCTTTTCACGAAATTCTTCTTTTATTTATTTTTCTATTGTTCTATTGTTCTATTTTTCTATTGTTCTATTTTCCTATTATTCTATCGTTTTTTCATTTACATAAATAATTCATTTAGTTATCCATGTACATATATTTTTTTCAAGATACAAACAAAATATAGAAAAAGTAATAAATTTATTACTAAAAAAAGAGAGAGAGAGAGAGACTTAAAAATGAAACTATTTAATCAAATAATAAATAATTTAGTACTATAAATAAAAATACAATCTGTAAACAAATTTGAATTCTGTAGTCTTAATACGTATTAAAAATATAAACAATAATATTTTTTTTGTAAATAGTATATTTTATTTGTCTTAATAATCGATACATTTCAATTGCGAATATATACTTTGAGTTATAAAATTATAAAGAAGATTGAAAATACGACACGTGTGATCATTATCATAATTAATACAATCGCAAGAATCTAAATAATTAAAAAGAGACATTTAAAAAGGTAAAATTACATTAATTATCAATATATATATATATACATATGTATATATATATGTAACGATTTAGTGTTCCATTGTCTCATTTCTCCTCTACAGCGCTCGTCTATTGCAATGATATCGCAAATAACAAATTTTATAGTGTTAATAACATCATAAATAGATCAAAATATATAAAATACAAATATATATATTTGTCTGGATAAACATATACAAAAATAATTTACAATATGGTGAAAGAAACACACAGACCATACATTAATATTGATTCTGGCGACGAAATCGTTATTTCAGGTATCGCTGGTAGATTTCCAAATTCAAACAACATAAATCAGTTACAAGAGAACTTATTCAACAATGTTGATCTTTCTAGAACAGATCATTGTCGATGGAAAATGGGTAATTATAATTCATAATCTCACATTTATTTGTGGTTAATTTAAAATATGTCTTTTTACTCCTAAATAAATACATAATTATTTGTTATAAAAATATAGTTTTAATTTAAATAAAAAATATAAATGTTAAAAATATACTTTATATAGCAATTTTATTACATAAATATTATACATTTATGAAATTATATAATTCGTTAGAACATCCAGATTTACCACCACGCATGGGAACAATTAATGATGTGGAAAAATTCGATGCTGAATTTTTCAACGTTTCTTTTAAGCAAGCACACACGCTCGAACCTATGACAAGAATATTATTGGAACACACTTATGAAGCAATTGTCGATGCGGGGATCAATCCAAAGCAATTACAAGGAAAAAATACTGCTGTGATTATAGGGACATATATAATTGAGTCGCAAGGAAATTTTATGTATGAAAATCTTCAGGTAGAACAAAATTATTGATTAATACATATTAGGAAAAATACTTGACATAAAGAATTATTAAATTCATTGTTTACATATGTAAAATTTATTGTTGCTTACTTTTTATAATTAGACAGATGGTCTAGGCATTATTGGATGTAGTAAATCTACAGTAGCAAATATGCTTTCATATTTGCTGGATTTGAAAGGACCATCTTATACAATCGATACAGCATGCAGCTCTGGTCTTTATGCCATGGCTCTTGGTTACCATGATATTATGTCAGGTCGATGCGAGGATGCGATAATTGGAGCTTCAAATTTATGTTTAAATCCTATAATAAATCTGCAATACTCTCGTCTTGGTATTTTTAATGAAACTAGTTAATATATCATATAATATTCTTATGTATAAACATGTATACTAAACATGTATATGATATTAGGTGCTTTGTCTTCCGATGGTTATTGCAGACCTTTTGATTCTACCGCTAGCGGTTATTCGCGTAGCGAAACCATATCTGTGCTATATCTTCAAAAGGCAAAAAATGCTAAAAGAATTTACGCTACATGTAAGCATATTAAAGTAAACAGCGATGGTTATAAGAAGGAAGGAATAACGTTCCCATCGGAACATAATCAGAGTACTTTACTGATGGAATGTTACAAGGAGTGCGATATATTACCATCTTACCTAGATTACATTGAAGCCCATGGTACCGCTACAAGAGCTGGCGACCCTGCGGAAATCAAGGCTATCCATAATGTTTTGTGTAAAGAAAGGAAGACTCCGTTGATGATCGGCTCTGTAAAATCCAATCTAGGTCACGCTGAACCAGCAAGTGCTTTCACTCAAATCGCTAAGGTAGGACACATAATTGGCATTATTTTCATAAGAAAAGTAATATTCCGGTAAATTCCGCGTATATGATAAATGGTTTTTCCTCTTATAGGACAAAAAGATCTCGCTATTTCTATATTACTAGCTAGTTTGAGAAATTTGGAGTTTATTGTTTATTAATTTATTATGACAATTGATTTAAATATGTATAAATAAATAAATTAATTTCGTTTTTTTATTTTTTCAAAATTTATTTTAATATAATAATAAATTAATTAGCTTTTTATAACAACAACAGATTTAAAAATATATACTTAACAAAGAGATACATATTGTTATGTATCTAATTAAATTCATTTATTTCTTGAAGGCAATAATAGCATTCGAAACTGGTCTCGTACCACCAAACATCAATTATACATCACCACGAAAGGATATAGATGCTCTTGTAAAAGGGGACATCCATGTGGTTACGGAAGCAGTGCCACTTAAGAATGGTTACATAGGCATTAATTCTTTCGGCTTCGGAGGAGCCAATGCTCATTTAATACTAAGATGGAATACCAAACAGAAAGTTAACAGTGCAACACCGAGCGATGGCTTGCCAAGACTTGTGACACTGTCCGGACGTACTGAAATATCAGTAAAATCGTTTTTAAACGATGTTAGTAGATATTAAAAATAATAATAATATTTTTAGAAATTAGAAAATATATTTGTTGTCGGAATTTTTTGAAAATTGTTTATCTTGTAGGTCGCTAATCATTCCACAGATGTCGAATATATTCGTTTATTACATGATGTTTATGCGGACAATATAGAGGGTCATCCATGGAGAGGATATATTATATTAGACACTTTGCAACAAAATTCAATACAGGAGATCCAAAATAATAGGAACGTGAAAAGACCTATTTGGTTTATATTTTCTGCCTTAGGCACGCAATGGCCACGGATGGGTATATATATATATATTCAATATTTTATATTTCACACGTATAAGATGGCAATTAAATGATAAAATAATAATTATTATCATTTAATCAAAATTTTATCAGGTCAAGATTTATTAAAATTTCATGCCTTTGAAAATGCTATAAAAATGTGCGACACTGTTTTAAAATCATATGATATAAATATTATGAACATTTTGACAAACAAAAATGGAAAAGCGTATGAAAGCGCTTTACACACATTTGTCGGTATCATCGCCATTCAGGTAAAATATTATAAATATAAATATATAAATTTACATAAAATTTATAATTTATACATTTATATTTATAAGTTATATATATTAACAATGCGAATTTAGTTTATATACACGGTACAATACGGTAAAAATATCTATATAAAAATATCTATATGAATGTATAGATTGGCTTGGTAGATCTTCTCACATCTTTAAACATTACTTCGGATTACATGATTAGTCATTCTGCTGGTGAACTTGGTTGCGCGTATGCGGATAAATGTTTAACTATTGAACAAACTATTTTATCGGCATACTTTATTGGTTTGGCCTGCATCGAAGAAAATGTGATTCATAGCTCCATGGTAATTGTGAATTTTAATTACGAATGCCTGAAAAATATATGTCCATCGGATATTGAAATAGTGTGCTACAATAGTCAAAACAGTAACATTATAAGCGGGCCCGCAGAATCCATAAAAGAATTCGTGAAAAAGTTACAGGTATTGTTTTTTTAATTAAATTTTTAATCAGATTGATTTTCTGACTTATCTCTTTTACTTTGAAAATATTGTAGCTTTATATAATCGCCTTATATTTATTCATATTAATTAATTTCGTTTTGTCAGATTAATAACATTAATGCGAAAGAAATCTCTTGCGATGTACCATATCACAGTTATTATTTCGCATCCGTGGAAAATCGACTTTTGCTTAATTTGAACCAAATAATACCACGCCCGAAAAAACGAAGTCTAAGATGGATCAGTACCTCCGTACCTTGTATGGAATGGTCCAAAGAGGCAGCGAAATTATCTTCAGCGAACTATCACACGCATAGTATACTCAATACTGTTCTCTTTGAACAAGCAATGAATTTAATTCCAAATAATGCCGTAACTATCGAAATTGGACCGGATGGCGTTCTGCAGTGTATTTTGAGAGAATCCTTACATCCAAAAGTGACGAACATCGTACTGACTCAGCGCACTGAAAATTCGACCGATGTAACTTTACGAGGGATTGGAAAACTCTATAATTGTGGTTTACAACCGCAAATTGCTAACTTATATCCGCCAGTGGAATTTCCAGTTAGTCGAGGTACTCCTATGTTATCTCCATCTATCAGGTACAACATAATGTCAGAATAAATTTTTCTCTAAATGTTGCTTATATAAACAAGAAACATTTCTTGAAATATACAATCATATACAGGATGTCCCAAAAGTCCCGGAACGTTCGAATATTTCATAAACTATGCACTTTAGAAAGAAATGTTTCAGACAAAAGTTGTATGGCTTGAGGGGGGCCATAAGATGGTGGCAATGATTTGACCTCGGAGTCATTTGAAGGTCACGTGAAGGTTACCGTCAATTTCTTAAATGGAACTCCCTATTTTTTATTACATATTCTTGTAGCTTATCTCGAGGGCTTTCCAAAACAGTATAATAAAATATCTTTTCCTCAAGTACTTTTTGAGTTATAAGGCTTGAAATCATTTCTTAATTTTACATAAACCGTAAAATATCTTGTAAAATATTCATTTTTCGATTATCTTACCTTAATACTTTTATGTACAAAATAATGAGAGGAATCAATTAGTGTAAAGAAAATACATAGTTATTTTTAAGAAAAAATAAGTAATTGTTAATTGCAAATTACATATTTTTTCTTAAAAATAACTATGTATTTTCTTTATACTAATTGATTCCTCTCATTATTTTGTACATAAAAGTATTAAGGTAAGATAATCGAAAAATGAATATTTTACAAGATATTTTACGGTTTATGTAAAATTAAGAAATGATTTCAAGCCTTAAAACTCAAAAAGCACTTGAGGGAAAAATATTTTATTATAGTGTTTTCGAAAGCCCTCGAGATAAGCTACAAGAATATGTAATAAAAAATAGGGAGTTCCATTTAAGAAATTGACGGTGACCTTCACGTGACCTTCAAATGACTCTCCGATGTCAAATCATTGCCACCATCTTATGGCCCCCTTCAAGCCATGCAACTTTTGTCGGAAACATTTCTTTCTAAAGTGCATAGTTTTTGAAATATTCGATCGTTCCGGGACTTTTGGGACACCCTGTATATGTATAATATACAAGTAAGGTTTTAATGCCGAATTATAGATGGGATCATTCTAAAGATTGGTTTGTGTCAACTTATCAATCACAGAAATACATAGAATCCAGGGAAAGACACGTCGAAATCAATCTCAATGACGAGAGCTATAACTATATGACCGGTCATGTAATCGATGGAAGAAATTTATTACCAGCAACAGGATATCTTGCACTCGTGTGGGAAACTCTCGGCATGATGGAAGGAAAAATATATACAACTATGCCGATAATATTTCGAGATATAAGTTTTATTCGTGCTACTCATTTATCGAATAATAATACAAAATTGACAATTTCTATACAAAAAGGTATTTAGGAAACTTTTGAATTACTTTTGCAATAGTAACATTATAAAGTTATTTCTCGTAATTAATCTCAATCTGTGAATTATCAAATAAAAATATTGCAGACAGCGGAAAATTCGAAGTTACCGAAGGAGATAGCGTTGTGGTAACAGGTAAAGTGCATGCTATATCGAATTCAAAACAAGAAATGATTCTGAACAGTCTATTGCCGGAAGATAACGAAGAAGAAGAGCGCATGACTGCTCGAGATATCTATAAAGAACTGAAATTACGCGGCTATCAGTATAGTGGCTGGTTCCGTGGATTGAAAAGTGCATTTATTTCACGCAACAGAGGACATATTGCTTGGGTAAATAATTGGGCGACTTTTATGGATTGTATGATGCAACTTTATATTCTTGGATATGATACCAGGGATTTATATGTTCCTACGAATATTCAACAATTGGTGATTAATCCTGCGCTTCATATGTCAAAGTTGAAGTATAAAGTGACAGAAAAGGATAAAAGTACGTTCCTCGATAATTTAAAAGTTTATTAATTAAAAATTAACAATTTGATAAGTTAAAATTAAATATATATTAAAAGAGAATTATATTTTATCTTTCTCTCTCTCTGTTAGCTTTAATTTTATATCAAACAATCTTTGTAGTGAAATTGCTATCTTATTTAATTGTCTTGTTACAGTATTACCAGTACGAATATATAGAGAAATAGATGCGATTATATCTGGTGGAATAGAAATTCGAGGCGCTAAAGCTACCATGATTTCTCGTCGAAAATTAATCCAGGATCCTGTTATCGAAGAATACGTATTTGTAGCACATCGTGACCATGCGAAGATATCTTTAGACGAAGCGATCAAAATATCAGCGCAGCTTGCGTTCGAAGATCATCAGATAATTAAAATAAAAGCTATTGAATTGGTAGAAGATACTGATGATGTAACATTGGAAGAATTATCATCCCCGTTGTTAATTAAAACTTTTAGTGATATGCCGTTAATACAGGCAAATATTACTATTTTAACATCATCGAATCGTTTTAATTCAACAAAATTGCCACAGAATGTTACAATCGCAGATTTAAATAAACCATCTATAAATGATAAAGTCTTAATAGCTGTCGGATTCAATCTCTTGACGAAACAACAAAAAACGTTAGAAAGACTTTTGTCATTCGTGAGAGATGGTGGTTATCTATTGACGCGCGAACGAAGCAACATAATTAATTGCGATAAATATTTACGACAATATAAATTAAATGTTATTCTTGAAAAGCGCACTGAAACAGAAGTAATTGTGCTTCTGAAGAAAAAAGTTGAGATAAAGGAAATGACTGTTGTCTATATAAATAATGACAATTTTAATTGGCTCGAAGAGTTAAAGCTGCTTTTGAACGATGAAAATCAACTTATTAAAGACAATAGAATCATAATTGTTGGAGAAAGAGATTTTGAGTGCGGTTTGTTAGGCTTCATTAATTGTTTGAAAAAGGAATCAAGCAGCTTTGTCAGAGGTGTATTTATTCAAGATGAGAAGGCTCCTAAATTCTCTCTACAAAATCCTTTTTATATGCAACAGTTGCAAAAGGACATGTCTATTAATGTTTTGCGTTTTAACAAAATCTGGGGATCTTACAGACATTTACCATTACCTCGTCCAGAAGCTCAACCTGTACCTTCCGCCTATGTTTGTCAAATGGTATATGTATATATATATATATATATATATATATATATATATATATGTATACATGTATATATGTATATATCTTTGCAAATATTTGAATAGTGCATGAATATTATCTGTGTACATTGTATATATGCAATAATCATTTATTTTATTTTTTGTGTCATATAATTTCGCTATCTAAAATTTGCCTTATATACATGTCACGCATAATGAAACGTTTTTTGTACTCTTATAGGTTCCTGGTGATCTAAGTACATTTTGCTGGACGGAAAACGATATATCTGATTCTCATCTCGAAGATTTGATACGTGTAGTGTATTCGTCTATCAATTTCAAAGATGTAATGTTAGCAACTGGCAAATTGAATTCATTGCCGACTGCAATGCCGCAAGAACGATTTCAACGTACATCTCTTGGAATGGAATATGTAGGATTCGATGCCAATGGACATCGTGTAATGGGACTTCGAGATAATAAGTAAATATTATAATTATTCAAATAATTACGTAAAATTTCATCGACAAATATTCCTCTTTGTAGATGTATAACAAATGTCGTTGTAAAAGATAAAGATTTATGTTGGGACATACCTGATACATGGACATTCGAAGATGCTGCTACAGTTCCGTGCGTTTACAGCACGTGTTATTTCGCCTTACACATTTGTGGGAAGATGAAGAAGGGTGATAAAATACTTATACATTCTGGTACTGGAGGCATTGGACAAGCAGCTATCCACCTGGCTCTTAACGAAGGATGCGATGTGTTCACTACCGTAGGTACAATTGAAAAGCGAGAATTTATTAAGAGAACGTTTCCGACTATTATGGATAAGCATATTGGAAATTCTCGAGATATGAGTTTCGAACAAATGATAATGTTGCATACGAACGGTCGCGGCGTGGATATCGTGTTGAATTCCTTGGCGGAAGAAAAACTAATTGCGTCCGTTCGTTGTCTAGCACGAAATGGTCGTTTCCTAGAGATTGGCAAATTTGATCTTGTTTCTAACAATCCTTTAGATATAATTGTGTTTCAAAAGGGCATTAGTTTTCACGGAATTCAACTGGAAAATATATATTTGGGTTATGACAAGCAAAAGTCTTTAATATCTAAAATGATGGCTAACGATTTGAAAAAGGGGATTATCAAACCACTTCAGGTGAAAGTTTTTCCAAAATCAGAAATTGAGGCAGCTTTTAGATACATGTCAAGTGGGAAACATATAGGAAAGGTATGCTAACAATATAACTCATTTCACAATAATTATAAATAGTAAAAAATAAAATTGTTATAAATACAATTTGAAGTACTGTAATAATCTAATAGTTTTTCTAATATATGGATATACTTTTTCAGATAATTTTGAAGATTCAAGAGGAAAATCAATCTTTAAACGGGCTCGTTGTCGCACATCGTCGTTACTATTGTTTCAGTGACAGAAGCTACATTATATTAGGAGGTCTAGGTGGATTCGGTTTGGAATTAACTGATTGGCTGATACTAAGAGGTGCCAAGAACGTTGTACTGATTTCGCGAACTGGTATAAAAAATGGTTATCAACGCATGAAAGTTCAATTGTGGAAATCCTATGGCGTAAATGTACTCATTATTAAAAAAATCGATGTTTCTAACCGTGACGATTGCGAACATCTTTTGCGAACTGCAGAAAAAATAGCACCGGTGGATGCGATATTCAATCTCGCTATGGTGTTAAACGATCGCATTTTGAAGAATCAAACCACCGATAACTTTGTAGAATCCTTCAAATCGAAGGCCTGGGCGACGCAAATGTTGGACAAGCTATCCAGAAGGATTTGTTCTAAACTACGACAATTTGTAATGTTCTCTTCTATTACTAGTGGCAAAGGAAACGCTGGACAAACGAATTATGGTATGGCCAATTCCGTTATGGAGAGGGTGTGTGAGAAGAGGGCGAAAGATGGATTACCAGGATTGGCGATTCAGTGGGGAACCATAGGTGACGTAGGTTTTGTCGCTGATATGCAAGAAGAGAATACGGAACTCGTTTTCGGTGGCACTTTGCAACAAAAAATATCCAGCTGCCTTGATATACTCGATACATTTTTACTTCAAAACCGCCCAATCGTAAGCAGCATGATTGTAGACGAGAAGAAAGCAAGTTCTTTCAGATTTAGTAATATGATAGAAACTGTCGCTAATATTTTAAGTAAGTATTCGCATGTAGACTATGGCATGTGTGTGTTAAACTATTTCTTGTACGTTACACTAAATCAGACATATTATTGTATTGATAGATGTAAAAGATATGAATAAGATAAACAAAAATACATTTCTATCTGATCTTGGAATGGATTCCATGATGGTTGTGGAAATTAAACAAATTTTGGAACGAGAATTCGATATCTTTTTCACTGCACAAGAAATACGGACTTTTACTTTTGCAAAATTAATTGAGATGTCCAACACAAACATTGACAGAGACAATACGCAAGCTGGAAATTCAATTGATATCAGAAATCAAGTCATACCGAATCTATTCGGTATTTTAAAGGATGAAGATTTTATGACAGAAATTTGTTTAGATCTCTTAACAAAAAAAGAAGAAAGTACAATCCAAGTATTTCTTATACCGGGAATCGACGGCTGTATTACTGTATTTAATCACTTGACATCAAATATTAAATTTTCGACGACATCCTTGCAGTGTAACACAAATAATATCGATTCTATGAACACAATATCGGAGATAGTGGATTATCTTTTTGAGGTATCGTAATCGTAACGATAATTTTACGTTTTATTGTAATTGAAGAATTGTGTTTTTTTGCCATAGGCAAAATTTGCAAAATTATTTTAATATTTTACAGCACGTATTATCAAGATTGAAAGATGGAAGAGATTTTGTAATGATAGGATATTCTTTTGGATCTGTCGTTGCAATTGATTTAGTAAGAAGATTGGAGGCTATGAACTTTAAAGGTCGACTTGTACTGATCGATGGTGCTCCGGAACAACTACGATTAATGTGTGGACATTATATGTCAATTTCTAATGACGTAGAACTTCAGATTACTATTTTAATCTCTATTTTGGAAGTTTATAAGGCAGAAAGCTGTGAAAAGGTATATCTCTTTTTATGTACATGGAAGCATATTTCTAATCACAAACATTAGTATTCGTTTTATATTTTAAGCATCTTATTCTTGCAGTTTCTTCCTTAAAAGCTTTTAACTTTTTGCGATTCGGAAATTTCTGTCATATCCTTTTAGCAGATGCAATTCAGATTTATTTTCACTTATATCCTGCAATTTATATGTTATCCCATATTTCGTCTCTTATTTCCATTCATTTAATGTCTCAAATTATATACATTTATATCACATATAAAAAAAGGAAATAAATTTGAACACAAGTGTATATGTATAGTTATAACGAGAAATATTTTTAGGATCGTTAGAATGTTTATAAATATTCATATACTTTTTTATCTCAAGCTAAATTCGTCATAGGACGCTAGAGCAAAATGTAATATTGATTTAGACTCGACACAGAATCGCAAAAAAGTTAAGAATCTATAAAAGTTTTTAAAAATTATTTAAATATGAAGCATATAAATTTTGCAGGTTTTAATGATATTAAAGAAGTGTAAAACTTGGGAAGAGCGGTTTGATATTTTTGCTAAACACTTTTTAGCAATAAATGCATTACTTTCACCTGTAAATCTGAAAATACTGTGTACAACAGTGTATAAACATTTAGTCGCTATTCGACAATATGATCCTTCTACACTATCGCCTATTAAATCACCTGTAATGTTACTGAAAGCTACATTGTCCGCTACACCCGTATATAAGATTGAAGAAGATTATGGTTTGCACAAGGTATTTCGGGAAAGTTTAGTTAATATCTACATCTAATAAATTAAAATTAAATTAACAAAAAATTAACAATTTTTTTTAACGAAACGCATAATGTTTAAGATAATTCGAAACAAAGTGGAAATACATTACATCGAGGGTGATCACTTTACGATCTTGAGAAACGAGAAAGTAGCAGCTGCGATTAATGGAGAGCCACTATGATATCGAATTATTCATTAAATATTACATTAATATATATGTATTATATATTACATTAATGTATGTTAAAGTGCATAGCATTGATCATAATCAATAGATTAATGTATATTGTTTGGTAACTTTTGTATATATTCGACGACCATGTTGTTAATAAAATACCATAAAATATTTAACACAAAATATATGTTTAATTCCCCGCAAAGGATTTTTTAAAATTTATTTAAATTCTCTAATTTTTTAAGTTTTTTTTAAATATAATTCCTTTTTCTACTAGATTTCTCTCATATTTTGCAAATATAAATATTAATTATAATATGTATTAACTTACCTAAACTCTATTTCCTGTTTGTGTTTATATTTGTGTAATCTATTCGAATTTGCCAAGAAACTTTTACTGCCGCGCAAGTACGGAAACTTTAACTCTAACAACATTAAAGCTCCATAATATATATAATTAATAGAACGTAACTGAAAGATATCTAAAAGAAATCTAAAAAAGGATTCTAAAAGTTTTAGTTATGCTTAGGATGATTTGATATTGTCTTGATATGTGAAAGCATTATTCTATTAATTTCATGAGAAGGCAAATGTTTTTTACGGATAGAAGAAGAATGATATTTTGATTGTTTGATAAACGTTTATTTTTATCAAAAGAAGCGTTTCTTTTTACGTTTCTGAAGTAGATATTTTAATCAATCAGAAATATTTTTGAAAACTGTTATAAAATGTTTCAAAGACAATTTATAAAATTTTTCTAAAATGAATATGTACTATTTTCGATAATTACTGAAATCAAATCAAATATTATAAAAACTTTATAAATATCGGTTTATGTTACTATTTTATTTAAATTATTAGAAAAAATTTGCTTATCAGTTACGGCCGTCAATCTATTCAGATTACCAGATGTATTATATTTTATCGGCTGACAGATCGTAAATTTAATAAAGACATAACTAATGCCAATCTATTAACAACTTGTGATCTAAATCTAAATCTGTTGCCAATCTGCTAACGTATTGCGCGTTATTTTGGTTACTAGAAAACGTAATTGAGAAACAGAAATTGATCGTTTTCATTTTTTGTATTAAGCAATATGAGATAGATGTCATTTCGAAAAGTTGAAAATATATACAGAATTATACATTTTTATCTAAAATTTTTTTATGTAAATGCTATCAATGCTATACCTGAAGTATTGTATTGCCGTATCTATATGTTTGTAGTGAATTTTGAATATTCTTGATTACAATATTAATCTTTTATTTAATACTATTAATTTGACTCGCCTGTTGTTAATTTTTTTGATAATAATGTATGAAAAAATCAATCTCATCTATATAAATATTATTTTTATCCATTGCTACATTTTCCTGTTTTATCATCTTTCATCACATATGTATCCATCTGTATATTCATTTTCTTGTTTTATATAAAAACAACTAGTTTTGTAAGTGGTTTTAGTCCTTTTTATTGCAATATATTAGACGTCATTGTATTTATGTCCGATAAATACATCAAGTAAAAGATTTTATTTGACAAGTTTTCTTTTTTTTTTTCGACTGTTAAAGCGTGTTATGACGTGTATAATGTATATTATACGATTATATAATATCGTATCGATTATATAATATCGCGGAGTGTGTGTGTGTTCATTTTTACCGCTACCATAACACGAATTTCTCATTATTCTTATTATTCTTATCGCTTTCTTTCTTACCTAAAGATTAAATATTATACAAAATAAAAATCGTAAATTGTTGTAGTAAATCGTAGAATTATAGTATGCATACGTTGGGTCGCGATAGTTTGCGCTTTTCATTTTCTTTCTACATTTTCATTTCTGAAACTATCTAATAATTTTCTCTATATGTTATAACTCATTATCCATCAAAATGTCTAGTAGATGAAAAGAAATTAAAACAAATTTATTTATTACAAAATTTGTTTAAAAAAATATCACTATTAAATTAACGTCTAGCATTTCTTTTGCAATAATTTTCTTTCGCTTTATACATGCAAAATAAATTTTACTCCGAAATTGCAAAACCAATTACTGTAATACTTAAGTAAATACTGTCATTCCTTCTATATTTAAACAATATACAGATTGCTCAAAACTATCGCATCATTCTTTAATAAATTAGTTAGCTAAGTCTGTTTGGACAAATTTTGTCAAGCATCTGCTAGAAATTTTTATCAGCAGAAAGACTACAAATTTAGAATTTATTAATTTTAATTATATCGATAGATTGTTAGCAGAACTAGAGCTTGCTGATATAATCGTTTGTTTATAATAATCAGGCATATAATCAGGTCTTGTGAGCAGGTTCTGCTGGCAGATCACAAATCTAATGAGAATATAATCGATGAATTTGTTAAAAAATTTTAAGCGAGAAAATTTGTTGCCAATTTGTTAGCATCTTGCTTACTAGTTTATTGTTAGAAGACCGATAAATTATTTATTGTAAAAAAATTTATTAAAATAAAAGAATTCTTTCAACAAAAATTTCAAAAATACATTTGTATCTAAACTTTAGACTTTGACTTTTTTTTCTTCTTAAAATTAAATCTCAAATTAATTTTCTGTTAAATTAATTTTCTGCTAAAATTATTAAATCTTCATTAAAATTAATTAAGAAGCAAGATTTAGTTATACATTTTCAGTTTAAAATTATTTTACGCGCTGCTATTTTTTCTAATTGGAAATCTATTCTGCGTATTCAAAAGAAGGTGCGACAATTTTAGCGCATTATGTATACAATTACAAATTGAACAAAATTAGCGCTGCAATCTCATCTACACATATCTCAGCATTCGAAATTCTATTTTATAAATGCAAATATTGTTGTTAAATATAATAATATTTTTCTAAACGTCATTAATCGCATAAAAACGGGTTGTCTCCTTTTTTCTCTTTCGCGCAAACTATATTTCAGCAACGTACGCAGAATATAGCAAAGTACATCCTTCATCGGAACCTATGAGAAATAATAAACATGACCTCAATCTTTTTTAAAAATCCTGTGAAAAATACCAACTTTTTCTTGCGTTCACATTTTTGTTTCTTGTCACGTAAATTACATTGCGCGTATCCTTATTTATAGATAATATTAAATAAGTTCGCAATATTATTATTGTGGATATATGTGTATATATGTGTGTGTGTGTGTGTGTGTGTGTGTGTGTGTGTATATAGTTATATATATATACATATATATATTTTGTATATATGTATATGTGTGTGTATGCGCACACATTTGTGTGGGCGCATGAAGATGTAATTTTATGTATAATACGTTATAGTCAATTTTATTATTAATTAATATACAAATAATGGAAGACATATGGCAGCACTAAAAGTGCTGATCGAAAGATTCTTTTATCTAACACGTTTATAGAACTTTTTTTATTTTAAGTTAACGTTTATCTTTATTTTGCGTGATCTATTTGCACGCATTTCGTTCGCATATTATATACTAACATAAGTTTATATATATTTATATATATATATGTATGTGTGTGTATATGTGTAACACACATATATACATATATATTTTCATTATTATATGGATATTTTTGATAAAACATATTATTTTTAAATAATTACCTATCAAGACCGATGAAAAATAAAACCATTAAATTAGTAAAATATTAAAAAACGTTAAATTAATAAAAAATAGACAATGCCTTGCATAGAATAGATAAATGATATGATACATACATATGTATAAATCTAAGAATAGATAAGAATTATTCTATAATTGATTATTTTATAATAAATAATATAATATAATAGAGATATAAATATACAAAAAGTAAATAAGAATTATTTTATATAAAATAAATTCACAAAAATAATTAATAATAGATTTTGATTTAATAAGTAGATTAAATTCGTCTTAAATGTTTCTAATTACAAATATCTCTAAACAACGTGATAATCTTTTTTTCAAAGAATGTTCACACATGATGTTCAATATTCTATATCGCGAATTACTGACGATTTTGCCGCAAAGAATAGTCGCAACATTACAGCAATTGTGTTTCACTGACATATCATTGAATTTCACTTCTAATGATACTGGTAAAATTTGTTTTACTATAATTAAAGTCTTGTGACGCTCTGCGGCACATACATATATTAACATATATTAATGTAATATTTGATACTTAAATCAAACGCGCGAATAACTAAGCTCAACACACGTGGGTTTTTTAGTCTTTCCTCATAATCCACGCATTGAGATCACTCTGATCGGGATGCTATTTAACATATTGACTATTAGACCGATATTTTGACAATAAGTCATCTTTCTTTGAATATAATTCTACCTTTGTTTGTGTTTATAAAGATATCTACTTTTATCGCAATTTATATTGTAACATTTTATCTTTTACTAAAAATGTGAGAAAGTGTACTATATAATAATAATTATTAATATCGCGAAATTTAAATCAGCTTTGTATATATATATATATATATATATATATATATATATATTTAATATATATATATATTTTTAATATATATATATATATTAAAATTAATTATCAAATATATAATAATATGCATATGTAATAATCAAACTATAAAAGACTACAAATTCCACGAATAATAGGCCACTTATTAAATAAACTGAACAGAATTGAAGATATGTGTGTGTCGTGTGTGATTCCGCTTTTTATTATTTTTTATAGGCGACGCGAGACAACATTTAATTTTATTTGCAGAGATAATGGCCGTTGTTATAACTCATTCTTTTTGTTAAGCATAGCTCTATCGCATTCAACGCAATGTGAATTATATAATATAATAATAAATTTATTATTTTAATTTAAAATCAAAATTGTCGTAGAAGAATATTACAACGCGGTTTCTTATTACAATATTTTCAATTTTCAATATTAAATATTTTAGTAATCAATTAAAAAGATTTAAATTAAAACAATGTTTATTTTTGTCTTTAATATCAATATGCCTACATTTTTTCATAAAAATCCTTATTTTACCTCAAGTTTTAATGAAAAATTTGATTTTAATATTCCGTACGCGCGCGCGCATGATGGTTGCAAATTATTCTGTACTGTATTAGTTTTTCGATCTTTATAGTTGTTTCCTTAGAAAATTTTTAAAATCACTTGGGAACGTCAATATTTTTAATTAGGAAATCTTTTATCAGGCTCGGTTTGACCGATATCCTGATAAACAAAAATTTTTGTCCTCATTTATATCTTACAATTGCAGCTATAAGACAATGAAATAGAGGCGATAACGCGCAATTATATTATACGAGCGTATGCGCGTGATTTGCGTATTCATGATACACTCCAACAACTACTAATTATGCTAATAATAGTCATACTTATGTTAATTATCATCGTTTTGTATTCTGAGACAAATAATAATAAAATATTAACTAGAATTATATATAAAAGCATGTTATTTTGTTTTGTTGTTGCCTCTGAGTTGTGTCATTGTGGTTGCGTCAAACTATGCATTTCTTCGCGTTTCTTATTCACCACGAGAACATCATCTTACTCATTGTTTTATATTAAATAAGAAACAATGAATATTATAGATTATTTGTTCTTTTTTTCTGTTTGTTTTTACTTCCTTATCAATTATTTCGTTGCTCCATGTGTCGCGCTTTCTATTCCCATAGAAACTTTGTTATTCAATCAATTATATCGTAGCTATGCGATTCTGCGGCTATTTCTGACGTGTACTCGAGATACAAGATAAATTTACAAGATAACATAAAGAGTTTCTCTCTTTTCTTTCTTCTACACATACACACTCACACATACACACACACACACACACATACATAACATATAGAAGAAAGCTTGATTTTGGAAGAAAATGTTGCTTTAGAAGAAGTAACAGTAATAAAGTTACTTTTAATATTATTAGATTGTAAAAATGATACTAATATGCGCTTATACATCTTACTTTACGAAATAAATAATAAATATACTGTACATTTGTCGTAAAATACTTTTTTTGGAATAACGTAATTTTCGTATGTGTGCGTTTGTGACACGGATGGAAAATTTGTCTATAGATCAATTATCATCATTAATATATCAATTATCATCATTTGTCATCTTCATTTCTCTAGAAAGTTACCACCAAAACTTGTAATATCATTCCGAAAATTCTTTCAATAAATGCGAATATAAAATGTAATTCGCAAAATGACTGTTTCAAGTCAATTTTCCTTCGCGATACGGACCCAAAAAGGTTCAGCACAATACCTTACATTTTCAAATTTTATACTTCTTCGGGAGTATTAGTTTAGTAGACAATTCAATAATCAATAAAGAATAAACAAGAGCAAAGAGAATAAAAAGAGCAATAATGAAAGCACTCACATTTTTTAATCTCTGTTTTTTTTACTTTTTATTATTTTATTATTATTTTTTTTGCATTGCTTTCTTACTATATTGCATAGAATAAAGAAAAGCAAATAAAAGATGCATAGTCACGTAATCATGTAAATATAGAATAATAAGAGAGTAGAACGAACGAGAAGTAATAAAAGAAATAATAAAAGTAGTAAACGAGAAGCGAAACAAAGAATAAAAAATAAGGGACTCAATATTATCACTTGACAGCGAACATCATTGTAATAAGCTGATTTCATCGCATTTGATGGATCTGAAACCCTCGACTGTTTTCTTGTATAATGACATTAAAATGACTGCAAATAATTGACCAGCGTATAATTATGAGCTAATAGCGTATAATTATGAGCAATAATTATAAGCTAATGAAATATAATAATAATAGAACCATCGTTTTTTTGGTGTTGTATAATAATATCTGTGAGCTGTGTGTAGTTTTAGGCATTCCAACAATTATATAGGTGATAGACAAAATCATCACTTCTCGTATTGTGGAAAATGATGTGTCATCTGATAAGTAATTAAGTCTCTTATTTATTGCGCTGCTATTTTATTTTAAACATTCGATTTAGCATTATTTATATTTTAAATCATACATATTTTTTTATGTTTATTTATAACCTTATAAAGAAAAAAAAATATTCAAAATACGAGTATATGATAGAATTTGAAGGAGGAAGACTTTTTTTTTAAGTGAATCTCATCTATGATAGAGACAACAATCCTGCTGGCATGATGCTGCCATGATTTCAAAGAAAAGAGAGAACTACATTTTTAGAATAAAGAGATTTTTAGAATTAAGTAATATCATATTTAATAGAATCGAAAAAATTCACGATTGTTTCAAATAATGTATACCTAGTATGTCTTACGAAAACAGATATATTTATCGCGAAAAAATAAAAAATAGGGAAGTTGAAAAATAAAGAAATGTTTAAGATAGCTATCATACAACTATTAAGTATTCTATCTCTTTCTCTAAATTTCTCAATTTTTTATATTCTCTTAACATTTCTATTTTCTTACTCTGGAACAACTGTTCCGCTGTAAACTTTTCTCTTGCATTGCTCTCTTAATACATATTTGTTACATTACTATATAATCATATGTAGAATAAAAAAAAATTTAGAATAGAAAGATGTCTATTGACGATTTAAGAATAAAACTTTCACGGAAAAAAAATTCCAATTATGATTTCATTTTTCACCAGTTATCATATTCCATTTCGGTAAGATTATTTGAATAATATCCTTAAATAAATAGAAAACCCTTCGTAAACAAACGGAGAAAGATGATTGTAATCAGAAATGTGACTAAAAGTTTTCATAATTGGGAAAAATCGTTACCGTTTCTTATGATGCATAGCGATTATGGATCGATTTCGAAAAAAGATTCATAAATCGGAATCTTAAATTAATTTAAATAAATTTAATTTCACACACAATAGATTTTTAGAAATCACAAAAAAACTTCAGTAAAAGTAAAAATAAAACTCGAAAAAATTAAATTTTTTTCGATGATCTTTATGTGAAGATTGATAATAATTGCGAGAAAAAAATTTGTTAATAGAAACCGTTCAAAAAGCTGTTACTCTATATTTAATATAAAAGCAGTTAAATTTTGCTTCATTACAACTAATTATAAATAATAACTAATAAATAATAATTTTGTAGTTATTGTTTAATTCAAAACAAAAAGATTTTATACGACAAAAATATGTCAATTTACTACCAAAATGAAATAATCTGCTAACAATAAGTGCATTTTCTTATTACAGCAAAATTGTTATTGCAGAGTAAATATTAATTTGCCATATTATAATAAAATAATTTGCAAGTCACAAAATCACAAAATTACTTTTAGTAAATAAAACTAGTATTTCCGACAATCTTTACCGTTCAAATTAAATCTAAGGAAACATTTGCTACAACAGCATAACATATATTATGCCAGTAAGCTTCTTTTTTCATACAGTATCAATAAACTGTTACTCAAATATAATCCTTCACTTTTTTTCAAGATCGTCGTATTACATGCGGCATTTATTGCTTTTAGAGGGAGGATAAATTTTGACGTATATGTGACGAGATATGTATAAATATATAAGACCTTCTCGCCTAACAAAACTTATAATTGAATATTATAACATAGATATATGTATGTGTATATATGTGTATATGTATGTATATATACATACACATAAAAACATACATATATATGTTTATGCATACAAACATATATGTATATATTTAACATATATGTATATATTTATACATACATATATATATCTAGAAGTCTGTCGAGAGTAGATCTTGCCAAGTATTTGCTACAAATTGTTGTCAGTAAAAAGGCTACAAATTTGATACAGAAGTTGTTATAACTGATTAAGTCGGTAGACTGGCGGTAGAAACCGAATAGGGTTTGTTTACGCACAATCTGATGGCAGATTGAAACTGCAACAGAAACTGAGCAAGATTGGCATTTTCTAATCATGCAAATAAAATAGTAACAACATCAGATTATTAATGGATTCTGCTCGGTTTCTTTCGTCAACTTGCTTGTCAGATTCTATGAGTAGGCTCTGCTGGCAGATTACTAGGCTAGTATGAACTGATATCAATTTGTGAGTAACTTCTGAATAAATCTGTTGCCAATCTGCTGGTATATTGTACGCATTTTACTTACTGGGTACTACATACACACACATGCATATATATCCAGATAGCCAAATCTGTGAAAAATATGTATTACAAATTGTATGTTATGTTGGAAGAACTCTAATATTTTAACTAATGTCGGCAGAAATATAGTAAAAATTGAGCAGACATTATAACTATATAATAAAAATTGAGCAGACATCATAAATATAGTAGGAATTGAGCAACATCATCATAACATAAAAGCTATTCAATATGGCAAACTTTGCCTTATATTTTGCTACATATTTGTTACTACAACGTGATGTCGAACAATAGATCAGATTTTTATTGCATTTCTGTCATATCAGCAAATTATGTTATGAGAAATTGAATTTATTGAAGAAGCCGTGCAGCAAAATCTGCTACGAACTCATGGTTTAATTTTCTGCATTAAATTTTTCTATCTGGATATGTATATGTATGTATATATACATACACATGTACGCGCACCCACGCATGCACGCACATACGCACATAAGATATTTTGAAATACACCAACATTTAATAGTTAACAAAGTGTAATAAAATAAGTACTTTTAAAGCGACAATTCTTGTCTAGAAATGTCGCGTTTTTCTACTATAAAATAAAAATATATGAGAAGCGTTTTTGAAACAGATATAAGACCACTAGATTTGCCATATTAAATTATAATAGATGCTGAAAATTTCAAATTTCTATCACAAAAGGCACTGAATTTGTATTTTCGAATTTAGCGCATTCAAATTATCATTCATAATTTATATCATATATTTGTCCTGTATTTTTCTTGATGTCTTCTGATAAGGAAACTATAAAATTTTTCTTTCTCTCCATAAATATAATTTGTAATTGATACACATAAATAAAAACAACATAAAACACAGCACTCATCACGTATCCTTACTTCATTTTCTCACTTTAAATTAATAAAAATTAAATTGAGCTTGATATTACAATGTTTTTTTTATTTCTCTTATTTTTTTCATGTAAAGAAAACTGTTTACTGTTGGCACTTGATGGCCTGAAATCTCTTTCAAAATGCATCTAATTATTTTATTATTTTATGTAGCGGAAAAATATTACATTTCTAGGCATGAGAAGTACCGCTTAAAAAATTCTTATTTTATCACTCCCTATTAATCTTTAAGCGTTGTTGGTGTACTTCGAAATACCCTGCGTGTATGTGTGTCTGTATTGTAGACATATGTAAATAGACCAACAATCATATAATTTCCCTATATCGAAACTGTGAAGTTTATATATCAACAGAGAAACTGCAAAAATCATCTTTAAATATCTTCCTCTCGTTTCAATCAATGCTGAATATAATACTTCGTCAGTATCGCTATTGGTCGCTCTTAAAGAAAAAAAAGAAGATAATCAAAGATGATCTCCAACAGTTTTTCTTTAATTTCATTCTATAGATCAAATGATTGGTCTATGTATATATATCTATAATATATGTACATATATATATTTATATATATATGTGTGTGTGTGTGTGTGTGTGCGCGCACGTTCATGTGTATATGCGTGTATGTGTATTACCACCTTCGTGTCGTAATAATCCGCGAATCTAATACATTATTTTCTTTTCTTCTTTACTTCTCTCCTTCTTTATAATTGTTTCATAGAAACAATAACACTAAATTCATTTTAAAAAGATAATTTATAAACATGTGTGTATATGTATATGTGTGTGTATATGTATTTGCGCGTGTGTATGCGCAATATTATTTAATGACGATAAAGTCACGCAAGTAACAGCCGCACTATAACGATAGATAAGAGAACTGTAAGACTTAACGACGAGAAACTAACAAGACGGTCGGCGTCGCCACAATATTTAATTTCCATCTCTTCAGGGTGGTAGTTTATACATTTCGGTGGTCTTCGTCGGTACAAGCGTTCTCTCCTTGCCGTGCATGCTCCTGGTTCTGTCAATGCCTCAATAGGTTCAATACTCAATTGTTTACTGCCGCATGGGCACAGCGTGTCAACCACCAGCAATATTAGATTGGTGTGACGAATCTTTTGAACACTGAACGGTCTACGAGAAACAAAGAGAAAAAATATATTTGTTAGATCAGAGAGAAATTCTATTTTATCTTTGGGAATAGATGTAAATTATAATACATTTTTAAACAATAATTTTAAAAGTTCGGGAAGAAATTTACTTTAAAAATTTATTATACTAATAATTTCATAATTTTTTTATAATTTCAAAAACACGACGCCGCGATTTAGCTTTTGTGTGTGTTATAAATTACCTTTCGCACCCAGTAACGTGACAATTAGTGAGCTTCCCCTTCAAAGGATTGCTCTGCCCGCTGGTATTAAGCCGTTCAGGTTGCAGAATGTAAAGATCTGTTTTCTTCTCGCATGAGCGCAATTTTCGGAGATAATGAGCGGAAGTGGCTCGAGTAGTTGGTGGCGAGGCTGGTGCAATTATCGGAAATCTCATATATACGTTGTTCTCGTCCGATGCTGCCTCTTCTGTCGAATCGACAGATGTAAGTGACTCGAGGTCTTGAGTTTCACCATCGTCGGTGAACACTAAATCGTCTGGAAAAATAAATACAATTTCTTGAATTAGTAAAAATGATAATGAATTTTTCTTTTCGCTCCCGTTGTTTTTCCATTCCTTCATATCTAATCATATAGTAAATCTAAACAAATAATATAAGAAGAAATATTAAAAATAATTTTCTAAAAAGAAATAGAAATGCGCGCGATATAAGTAGTAGGTTCAAAAATTTTCAAAAATTTATTTATAACATAAATAATTTTTAGAACTATTTACACCACGTAAAATAGTTCCCTTAAGCAACTAATAAATTTTTGTCAATGATTGTAAAATTTTTAAAAACATTCTTTGAAATTATTTTTTGATAATTCTTTCAGTGCGTTCATCATGTTTTTCGAGATGTACAAAATCATTATACTCGTCACATGCGTTTTCTTCATTGTCGTTTCATTATATGCCTCTTAAAATATTTGAAATATTTTTGAAAGAAAATTTTATATCAAAAATTGATCTTGCATGTTAGTCTATAATCGACATTTTTAAATGTAGTAAATTAAAAAATGTAAAAAACGAATAATTTCCATTCCATTAAAATAATTACATAATATAACACGCTCTAAAGGCGATTGTTGACATAATGATTGTTGGCAATTTCTGAAAATTAAATGCTCCGCGTACAATTTTTTATTTTAAAAATTTTATCAAATTCCAGAAGCTTTTTGAATCTCTTATATACAATTAAACGAAACTTAAGAATACATATATATTAAAAATATAGAGATTTTACATATAGATGCATTTATGAGATATTACCATCCAACGAATGCATTACATCGTTAGCAAATGCTAATGTTGTTCGCCAGAAATCTTGAATATTGAGGCTTAAAATTATAGTCCAAAGAAAATTGCCAAATGCCGCAGCTGTTTTTATAACAGAATTGGATAGAGTTTGCGGCGCTGACGATTGATGAGATTCTTGAGGGCTACAAGTTCCTTGATAATCAATAACAGATACTTTCCTGAAACATCGCATAAAAAAGATACATTAATAAAAGCGATTAAATGTCTTACAAATTTGTTCGACTCTATTTGCATAATTTTCAATTCTCTCTTATTTTAACGCATTTTTATAATACTATATACCTGTATATCCTATCTTGTACTAAGGAATCCATTATTGTCCCATCTATTTCACCGAAAAACTTTCCAGTATGTTCGTGACGTTCGCTTATAATGATAAATCCGTTATTATCTAAAATGTAACAGTCGAGCTCCTCTGACGCGCAATTCTTTTTACATCCTGTCATACCGGTGCACTGAAAAACGAACGCTCGGTATGAATTCGATATGTATCGTGCATATATATAATTATGCGTGAAGGACAAAAATCTTGCATCAACTTACCGTAGAAGTGATATTGACGAAATGAGTTGCCAAAGACGAATGTTGAAATTGCAAACCCACTACTGCCGCCGGAGCTTTGTGGCTTTTCCCGATGTATATCGCGTGAGTAGCGGTGACAAGCGGATCGATTGTTTCAGCTAATAATTCAATAATTAAAGGAATAATTTTAAAAGATAAAAATAATCAAAGACAACTCTTTTATGTATACTTGAAATATTATGCAAAACTCACGTAATAATATTTGCCAATAATCTTGTTAATCGTGTTAATATATAGTTTATTCTAAAATATAGTGCTTATAATATTTTAATTTAATAAAATTATTTTTATCAATGATTGATAAAAATAATTAAAAATAATTGTTATAAACACATAATTTATTACCCAATCCATTTGCATAAAAATAAATGTTATTGATTACGACATTTATATATCTTTTTCTATTTCTCTACTTTTGATACTTTTTACAGCTATTATTTTAATTTAATGAAAATTAATATGTAGTAACACATGTTACAATATTTGCAATATGTTATACAGAATGTTTAACTTCATTATCATACTATCGTAAGTCATCAGATTAGTTTTGATTATTATAATGTGATGATAAAAATATGTAATTCCATTCTAAAAAATATCGTTGATTTTAGGACTTTAAAATTTCAAAAAATATGACCATGAGAAAAGTTCTTTGCTCATCGTAATCTTGCCCCTTTTCAAACAAATATTATTTTCCTCTGAGATTTTATATTATTAAAAATAAGGGAGATATTTAAGATACTCAAATTAAGTGAGATATTCTACACGTTAGGTCTATTATATATTCAAATAGTCTATTACATATTTACCCGCATCAAATGGTACGCTGAAGACGAAACTTTCTGGTTCTATGGAATGTTGATCCACTGCACGTTTGTACCATGTTGAATCCATGGCTCTTGCATACTTTTCCGCGAATCGCCTGCATTCAGTCGTCAGAAAGCCAACCATGTTTAATTAATTAATGTCGATTCAATATTAATCACAGTAATATCTGTCGTTTTCCAAACTTTTGTACGAACAATTTAAAATATTGTTTTATTTATGTAATTTTTAGCTATATTTATCCGACTCCAATTACCGTGATTAATCTTATTGATTAATCTGTATATATATAAGACATAAAAACCTATGGATTAATCATGTTGCTGTCATGTTGCCAATAATAATATATAAAACAATAATTGTTGATAATGTGACAGCAACTTCATAGACACTTCACTATCTGGGAATATTTTTATTATTAAAAATAAGCTCACGGTTCATCAGTGTTGTCGTCGTTTTGTTGATGCTCGTGCCATCGTAGAAGTCCACTTCTGGTTGCGATGAAATTTCTAGTGACGCCAAATCTACCCTTGCCTTGACTGCAATTGTACATAATGAGCTATGTAAATAGTATTCTTGGTAAAATAACAAATATGCCACCGGTACGCAATTATTTGCATATCCAAAAGCCGAAATACAAGTTAAACTAATTGTTTTGATCGTGGTTTGTGGAGCAATTTCCTTTTAATAGCTCACAATGCTGCAGTAAATATTGATAAAAGAAGAACCAACTCCGATGACCTTGATCTTGATATAGTTGTCAAGCTCATCACTTTGAGTAATCCTAAAAAAAGTTTCAGCCATCGCTTGTTGATTATTAAAAAGTTAACAAACAAAGATTTGTGAAAATCAAGGTGCGAATGTAGACTTACATACGCACACACGCAATAAAAAAAATCTAATATTGGACACAGTTTACATGGATATTCCTAAATATATCTACTATATTTAGCCAAACATGCAGATCTTTATATAAATGTTCAAAAATGTTAAAGATTAAAAAATGCATGTATGAGCAAAAAAAAAGTTTCACATAAATTTGCAACATTTTGCACGAAATAAAGTTCACCCCACATTATCTGATGCTTGTAAGTATAACAAATCCATGAGCATAAGTTCTACATTAGCTGCAGATTTGCATATTTAAATGAATGCATGAGCAAAGGAAGGGTGTCATCCATTTCTTGTATTCCCCATCTCCAAAAACTCTCTAATATAATTTAAATCCATTTTTGATTTAAAATTATATAAACTCATGTATGCATATATGAGTATATATATATATATATATACATTATCTAATAATATATATAAATATATATATATATATATATATATATATATTTATATATTTATATATTTATTTATTTAGAGAGAGAAATTGAACAGAAAATTCAATATTAGATGTAATTTATATAAGCATTATTACCTATATTTTCATTCTTTTTTCTATATATTATATATACATATTTTAATTTCAATTAGAAATAGAGATTTAAGTTAGAATTAAGTTAGAATTTTTTCGAGGTAAGGATGTAAAAGAAAAGACAAAACTTGTCTGTACATTCACTTAAATATTTAAATGTGCAGCAAATGTAAAATTTATATTATTATATTTAGTTTAGAGATTTATAACTTTTACACGTATGTGTGTGTGTGTGTGTGTGTGTGTGTGTGTGTGTTTGTGTGATATATGTAGGTAGTACTGATATTCATGTAAACTCTGTTTAATATGAATTTTTCATGGTCGTTTTTGTTAGAATCTTGTTTTGCTGGAAACTTTATTTGTTAATAACTTTAATAATAAATAAGAATAAACAGTGAATCATAATTAAAACTTTTTGAGAGTTACTCAGAGTGATGATCTTACAATATATGTCCAGTTTGACAATATATGTCAAACTCATCGAATTTGGATCTCTTTTTGCCAATATTTACCCATAGTTCTCGGCTGTCTGTTAAAATGAGAGATCAAATACGAGATAAAACAAAAGTTACAAAACCGTCGACATATTCGAGATATATACGCGATTTAAGATTCTTTATATTCCTAAGAGATTATTAAATTTGATGATTTTATATAATTTCTGAATTTAATTAGAGACAATAACATATTTATTACATATTTATAAATGCGTGCGAAAAGACGCAACGATATACGTATTTTAGCGTATATTTAATATTACTGCATTAATTATAATATAAATTATATACAGAGTAATGGTAAAACCGGGAAAAATCATTTCTTATTGAAAATTCGATGCATATTAATAAAAAATAAATAATTAGAATGATCATCTCTTCTTGAATATTATATTTTTAAGATTAATATGTCATATAAAAAATGTATTTAATTTCTGGCAATAAACTAACATGAATTTTGTACACGATAATTTTATGATAAATATAAGTATGATATATATATAAATATCTGTTGCCCTGATCGTAAGTTTATGCCAAAATTTGAAAAAAAGAATAATATTTAAAAAATGCATTTGTCTCCTTTAAAATTCTTAATATCTAGTTGAATAATACTAAATTAATATTAGAAACAAAAAATCATGTGAGTTTCTTTTCTTGAGAAATACATTGAAATAAATAAGTTTTTTGAGTATTACCATTTCATGTTCGATAATTTGAATTAGTAAAATATGTCAAACACTTCCCTCTCTTTATTTTATTTATTTTGCATTAATAATAATATTATAATAATATTATAATATTATAATATGCATGCATAATTTATCCGCATATATCAATTCTTAACGAAAATAAACGTTAATGACTGATAACTTATTAAGATTTACAACTATTTATTAATTTACGAATTAAAAAGTTTTTGGCGTATTTTACTAATCTATATTATCAAATATGAATATTTGTATTTAAAAAAACTTATTTATTTTGATATATAATAATTCGCAAGAAAAATAAATTTTCATATATAATTCCTCGTTTCTGATATCATAATTCAATGAGGATTGCAATGAGGAATTTCAATTCAATTCTAGATGCTTAAGCTCTCTTCTATTCATTATCTCTTAATCGGAATGCGCAATTTATATTTATTATATTTCAGAGACGATCTCTTTGTTGTTTCGGACTAAATGTGTAAAAAATAAATGGATTGAAAAGAATCGATAAGAATTCACTTTTGTATGAAATTGAATTTATTAAATGAATTCCTATTGATTTCTTTCGGCTCACTTATTTTTTTTTCACAGCAGAATCTTTCCGAAAATGAGAAGACTATAGTCGACGGCTGCCAAACATTTATTTTAGCTCGTATACTGACCATAGTCAACGATTAAAGATTATTTATCATAGCTATTTAATGTTAGGATTTATAACTTTATCTGCAGAATGTGTGTCTTATATTTTATGAAAATTAAATCTCTCACAATTGACACATACACGCGTGCGGACATATACATGAAACATTTTTCCTGATATCACTTAATTTACCACATATTTTATCAAAGTATTCAGGAGATTTAGAGAAACTATATAATTTTCTTTTTTTAAATTGAGCCTCGTTAATTTTAGTATATTTTCACATATACTTTTACAATTTGCTTCTTAAAGAACTGAGGAGATTTTATTCCTTCAAAATAATTCCACGGCTCATAGAGAGCCTTCTCTAACTAGCGTATGGGTGACTTCTTCCGAAGTTCACTAGCCACGAAGTAAGAGAAGAAACTTTGTGTTGCGGTAAGCATGTTAGTTTTCCTTTTTCAAAAATTTTCCGGCTTATAGGACCAAAATCAACGAGGCTCTATTGTATGTACAGAAAATGCAATATTAAAAATAAAAAGAAATTAATTCTTCTTGAAATTTATCATCCATCACTATCATTTTTATCATCCATTTCTACTAGCTCGAAAAATTTAAATTGTGTTTCACATAAGAAGCATATTAATTTTGTTAGATTAACATTTGATTACATCATCAGCTCTCTATAACTTCTGAGATATTCAAATAAATACAATATATATACGAGAAAAAGACTCTACATTGATTTTCATGCAATGCAAAGTCCAATCCATATCGGTCGATGCTTTACATGTCTGGAACGAGGTTTATAATTTTATTAAAAAAGTTAAACTTATATGAAATCATATAATTATAAATTTTGCTTCACATTAAAAATACAGAGTAATATGAGATAAATTTTATTTTACATGGAAAGAGTGAGAAAAAGAAAGAAAGAGAAAGAGAGAGAGAGAGAGAGAGATGCAAATGTAAAGCTTTCTCTACGTTCACATATTATATTTTTAATTCACGTGAATATCTCAAACATTAAATATGAAGCTGCCAATTAAGTAAATGTTAATCAGTATCTTGATGTCTATAATGTCATGGCCAAAATTACTGAAGATGTTTTTTAACGAAAATTATTATTTTTTTAATATCCTGTATGTACATATATATGCATATAATATACACACGCGTGTGTGTGTATTAAAAAATAATAATAAAAATAATCTCTTTAATATATTAATATTAATATTAAAAAATTTTATGTGTATATATAGCGAGTGTGGCACGTAAAATGTGGCAGATAAATATCTCTAAAGCTATTAAAAATAGAAGAAAATCTTAGCATCAGTAAAGTTAAACTATTTTAGAGATCATACTTTTGAGACATTTATTTTTTTTCTATATGATTATATCAAATAAATTTCAAAATATCTACTTTCTTTTTAAATAACACTGTATACGTTTGAATCTATACGACTGTAAACTGATGAATTTAACTATAAGCGTTCACATTGAAGAAAAAATAAATATATCCGAAAAGTATAACTTTTAAAGCATTTCAACTTTAGCTATTAATATTTTCTTTTAACTTCAATAGTTTCGGAGATATTAACCTGTCACACGCCTCACTCTATATGTATGTACGTGTGAGTTAAAAAATTATGTATTATACATAATCCATATAAAATATATTATATAATATAATATATGTATATGAATTTTTTAATGTATTTATATATATTTAACAGATTATAAGTTTTAATTTCTTTGTGTGTGATTTGCTTGTGTTTCTTCATAAACAATCAAGATCATTTCGATTGTACGATCAGTTTTAGTATAATATAGCTTTTATACATATGTATACATGTATATATGTATACACATACACATATACAAAAGCTATATTATCACCAAACACGTACAACTTGATATATTTTTTTATGCTTATTATACACAAAAATATATTTATTACATCTATAACAAAAATTGCTAAAAACAATTGCATTTTTTATATTTTTATCCATCAGAATAAACACACTTCAACCAATAAACGATCATTAAAAAGTGGTATTACCGTGCATTATTGATAAACGTGTTTAACGTGTTAGACAAATAATTGTGCATAATGGATTACCTGTGCAGTAGAGCCATCAGTATGGCAATAGGGCTAGCGGTGGAGACACACAATAATAAAATGTAATAAAAATATGCAATAAAAGATAATATTGTGAAATGAAATGTTGAACGGTTGCTCAAAGTATATTTCGCATATTACTTCGAGTGATAATTTGTCACACTGATCTCTTTTTATATGTATATATATATCGGATATATATCAAATAACGTGCGAACAATATTTTTATCACCTTTGATATCCTATTGTGTATGTATGTGTACGAAGCTTTTCTTTTATATATATATATGTATATATACAGACTTGATAAAGAGTTCTGAACAATATTCGGCGATTGTCAGAAGCTTTATCCATCTAGATGACACTAGAAATATGTTGCATTTTTAAGTTTATTTCTACACCTTGCAAAACAGTTATGCAAACCAGGACGCATCACGGGCTATATAATCAAGGCGCAGTGTGGCAGCTGAATAATTTGCAAAAGTAACCGGCATTATACGGTGCGTGATAATGAACCGCGTGCTTGTGCATTGCTGTGCTCGATCGCAATTTGCAATAGTGATGTGAACGGGTGAGAGTAAGAGACAGACGTGCATTTTTGCTTACTGCTGACGGAGAACTTACTTTTCATTTTCCTCTTTGTGCATTCTTTGTGCTTCTCTCTTATCGAATCCATCTGTTACTAGAGCATCCAAAACTAGGGATTGCACTAATTTCTTATCGCCTGAAATGTGACAATCAAAATTAATTAAAAATTATTATTCCGATTGATTGACATTACTCATAAAAGCATAAGACAAATTAAAAAAAAAACGAATATATTTAATTAAAATTAATTTTTTTAATTAAAATTAGAAAATGTTTTAATACAAACTATTGTATTACTTCTTGCTTGTTTTAATTTAACTACGTTATTTTCTCAAATTATTTTTAAACATGATTTAAAGATATTAAATTAATATAAACTTACAATAATAAGCATCTTTATCCGACTTGCTCGCTTGTTTGTGATGCGAGCTAGGACTCCTTGGTCTCAAGGACATCCATTTCCAACCCGGTCTACGCGTTCGTGCTAAAAAGTGCAAGACGCGTTCTTCGGGAGAGGAAAATAATTTATCGGAAGCCGAACTATATTCGCAATAGACCCAATCGGGATGCACTTTCCAGTTGATCCCTTTGAAATATTCTGTTACTACAATAATAATAATAATAATAGAGGTTTTAAAGTCATCTCGTAATATTTTCTTTTTTTACGTTTTATTTTTTTAGATATCGTTCAATAACAATTGAAAGCTTACCATTTACAATAGCGAGTTTGATTTCATGCTCGGCACGCAATTCGAACATGCCATATCCTTCCGGCAAAGCTAGGCCTAAAGAAAATGGAGTGCCTTCGATCGGCTTGTAAAAATAGTTGTGCCGTCTAATCGTAACCCTTTTCTGCAAATCAACATATATTGCATAATCAAATAAAAATTTTAATTCTACGGTATATCTGTATAATGAAATATATATAACCATTTATACAATTGCTTTTCTAATAAATATATGTTTCACATAATTATATTACGAAAAGATTACACCTCACCGATTTGTTTGTGTACACTACTTCTTTTATCTTTAAACTATTTCACTGTCGTCAACAGATTCCACCTATTTCTGTCAGTTCTTAAACAGCATTCGACATGTGACGACACAAATTTTTGAGTGCAAAGAGAAAAGAAGCTCCTTCCCTTGTATTCCCAATCCAGGAAAATTCTAATCTAACCTAAATTATTTTCTATTTTTTTTTTAATTAAAATTAGATTTGCATTAAATAAAAGTTTTTTTGGAATTGGTGGTGCAGGAAGAAGACTCCATTGTTCACGTATATATATTTTGCAGTAAAATAAAACAATAAAATATCGTCTTCCACGCGTTAGAAGTTTATTTTTCTTTACGCGTGATCCACGTTTTAGATGTTGCAAACTTATGTAAAATTATATAGTTATAACACTGAAAGCTAACAATATTGAACATGATATATCAATATCAAAGTCAAAATCAAAGTCGGTAATATTTATTTATATTACATTTAAGATATATTATTTCTAAATGTTTAAAAAGTAGAAAAATTTGAAATGATATATCTCAGAAACTATACAAAAGAGTTCACAACATGATTTAAAGTAATTTAGGACTCTATCCACTATAACGTATGTATATATAATGAAAATCAAAGTGATCGGCAAGGTCTCTAATCTTTTCGTAATAATTATTAATCTTTCATATCTTACCATATTGTCATAATGAATTTTGATTGTAAAATCCGTTTCTCCTTCTTTTTGATCGATCATATCACGTCTCAACTGAAAAGAATATGCGATATCACTTATTATTATTAATTACAGTAGCAATAAAATAATTGAAACACACACGTAGACATTAAACTTACATCGAGTAGGAGAGAATTGTTTGGAGGGGTTGAAGGGCCATCATATTCTGCGAGTTCAACTTCCGATAAATCCACACTTATATATGTAGGCTTTAGCGTTTCATCATACTAAAAAAAATATATATATTTTTTTCTTCAAAATTCTCAGATATTTAGAATAAAATATAATTCGATAGCTTTGGGACATATAATAATTTTGTGTATACAATATTGTGTATATATATTTGACTCTTTCACACTTACTTCTATATTTCCAGGCTGCGCATGAAACATTCAAATGATTATAATATCATGATATTATATATTTTTGCAAGAAATATACATGAAAAAAAACTAGTAGGATTTTGTGTAATTATAAGCTTTTGTTGTTAAAATCGCGGATTGCTTAAAAAATTTATGCGTCACATGTGTGCAATTTAATGCATGCTAAGATGTGACGAAAGTTAGCTACTATTAATTACAAAATTACAAAATATTTTCGAGATATATAATTACGATTATCTTTTATTATAATTAATTACAAACAAATTAAAAACATTAATACTTACGAGAGGCCGCAAATCAGGATGATACAGAACTCTGCCATTATTGTCAACAATAAACGAATATCCGTTAACTCCTAACTGTAATTAAAACAGAGCATATTAAGATATTAATAATTAATAAAACTAGAAAAAAAAATAAGTAAAACTTGTATGAGTAAAGTTGATTATAATCTTCTCTAGTTAATTTTTATTAAAATTTTTTTTATTTTATTATGTATAAGAAGATGTAAGAAGCTATAATTGTAGAAAGAAAGAACTTTGATGCAACCAGCATTAAAGAGCTGATAAAAAAAAGCATTAATCCGTACCTTGTAAGGCGGCACGAGTTTCTGAATCTCCTCAACAGGTACGTCAGTACCAACGATACCCAATAAATTGGCTGTTTTTACCTTTAAAAAAACGATAGTACATGAAGTTCTTTAAGTATACACATTATTTTAGCATAAAACATTGAAGCAACACGCAAGATTAAAACAAGACCTATTATTTTTAGATAATTACCGTATAATTTCGGCGATCTAAAATTGGAGCTGACACGGACGTCATTAGTTGACCGCGATTTTCTCTGCCATACATACTACTCTGAAAATCAATCGTTATTGTTATAGAGTGTCACAGATTATCACGTATATGAGATATTAAGAAAATATTAATATTTTCAAAAATATTTCCCGAAATGTAAATTAATTAATATGATGATTACATAATAATTTTATTATCTTATTAATAACGTGAATTTAATTGCTTACCTTTCCACCTATATAAGCAGGACTCCAGTGAAGAGGATGATCATGCTGATAGAGTACCATAGGCCGTGCTAGAACCTTCACGTACTCGAAGACTTTATCATGGATTTCGTCCACGTTTGTTATTCTTGCATAAAATCCTATGAGGTTATTATTGTAAATATAAGGAATTTACAAAAATTTTATTCCTCAGGCATTAATGAAATATTAAAATTTTATTTTTTAATTCCTGTATATGAATTTAAATGTACATACGCTCAATTATTTTTTTAAAAAATAGAGTTAGTTTAAATAATAGTAAAAGAATTTATTAAATAACAATAAAAGAATTTATTTTTTAAATAACAGAATTACTTTATTTTTCCATTCACACTCCTAAAAGAAATGCAAACATTGTCTTAAATTTACTATTGAAAATTTCACTTTATTGCATTAAAAAATTTGTTATAAAACACTTTACAAAACTATAGTAAAATAAATATATTTAAAAAAATTAAATTATCATGAACAATATTAAAAAAAATAATTTAAAAAATTTTCATTTAAGTGATTATATATAAATAAATCTTCTTATAGAAAAATAACTTTTTTTCAAAACATTTTTTGATAATTCTATTATAAATTAAAAATATAACTGAGTGTATATATTTAAATCAAACATACTGTATGCAGGTTGTAACTGTACAGGATGAGCAATGTTTCCCCAAAGTATAGCCGTATCTTTTACACCCTCTTATACCCTGTATCCTTTTTTCTAATTTCTTTTAATTCTTTCTTAAATATATTTTAAATAGATATCTTCACACAAAGTTCGATTTTTATATTAATATAATTAAACATTGTTAATAACTGTCCATAGCTATAATTGCTATAGTTATAATTAATTTACAATATATACAGGATGTCCCGAAACTAACGCTTCATATTTTAAAGGCAGATTCTCTGGCCAATTTAAAAACGATTTTTCCTCAGCGAAAATGTCAAGGGAGATCATTATTTTTTGCATATTCCCAATTTTTGTCATCATGTATCTTTCTAACTAAGCCTTAAATTAAAATTCTATTAAAGTAAACTCTACCTAAAATTAACTAAAGAATATGACTTTATTAATATTTTATTCCCGTAAGTTTGCGAATCCCCTTAGTTTGCGAAAAACCTTTTATTTTCAATCGTTTATAACTCGAAAACTATTAGTGCCGCGATATTTTCGCTGAGGAAAAATCGTTTTTAAATTGGCTAGAGAATCTGCCTTTAAAATATCAAGCGTTAGTTTCGGGACACCCTGTATATTCAAATTATAAACGAATAACGTTACCCTTATTGGTGCAAGCCGTGTTTCGGAGCTCGGGACTTTTATCACCGCCGATGAGATAAGTAAAGATGCGGACAGGCATGTGCGGCCAATTGTAACGTTTTATCACTTCCACAGGCGGGCCGCCAGTATCGCAGGTGATCAACATAATGGCCTGATTGCACTGACTCCCCTGACCAGTTCTGTTATATTTGTGCAAGATCTCAAAGGCAGTGCTGAGCGCGGCTGAGATGTTAGTCGCAGGATCCTCATGTTTCACGAAAGATAATGCTACCTTCATTTCGTGAATATTCTCTGGTGATGCCTGCACCAAACTGTCCTTGAAACATTGTACAATTTCCTCAGCGTTCTCACCATAACGATATACGTTCACGTAATCGTTCGGTCCTAGGGTGTCTAGAATGACTTTCGTCGTGGCTATTGTTAATCGCCGATTCTTATCAGACACGTAAGTCGTGCTATCGATCAATACTGCTAAATCTCTCGGGCTATTCGCCGCCCCGATAAACCAATTCAACATCTTAAAATCGTACACGTCGCGAACAGCTCGATGATGCGAGGAGGACTTGAACCTTCCGGATGTAGCCTCCATCGGTGGCCACGATATCGCTGTAATAAAAAAGACAATTATTATTTTCGCGCGGTTTTCAAGACCTATCAAATAAAATTTCAAACGTAAAAAATAATCACGAGCTCTTGAAAATAAGAACTTTAAAGAAATTAATATGTTTATAGGATATTTTATTTAAACTATTTTATTTAAGTCTTGCAAAATAATTCTCTGATTGCAGATTCCTTGATCTTATAGATTTTTATTTAAAAGATAAAATTAAGAATTTTTTAAATGCAACTTTCTAAAATAAGTTTTTTTTATTAAGTGCGTTTTTTAGTGCTCTTTACTCAGATGGAAAAAAAACAGTTACTTTTCCAATGCTAGATTTACAAATATAAAAATTAAATAGCTTTTTTAAGATATACATTTTTTTATAACACTTTCATTTTTTATCACTAAAAACTAAATAAAGAATATATAATGTATGTTTAATAGTTTAATATTTAATATTTTAATATTTAATATCTTGTTAAAACATTGAATATATAAATAGAAAAATGTAAATATATATTTATAATATATTTTAAACATATACACATATATAATTCACAATTTCAAACAAACAATACTCTAAAAGATGATTTAGAAACGTTTTATCGACTTTTAGATATCTTTTGACTTTTTGTGTTCATTTATCAATACGGATTGTCAATTGATTATAATATAAGAGTAAAATTATCAAAAAAACAGTTTTTAATCAAATTTCTCAGTTCTCAATAAAAATCGATTTCCTTTTTCAAGTATAGAAAAAAATTTCTAAGAATTCTAGGTTTTATATATTTTTTTTAAAGAGTAAACATCCTGTCTAATGAGACTAATTATTCTAATTTTATATTTTTCATTTATTTTATGGACTATAACTACCATATAACATATGTTACATTACATATTACATTTACGTGGGAAATTATAAATAATCAATGACTTACCAATGACTTAACATTTATGCAATAATATCTATAATACCTATATTTAATTTTGCTGCATCTATATTACATTAACATTACTGTGTTTAATAGACATGTTCTATCTTTATCGCATTTTTATCATCATGTTGTGACAGCAAGCTATGCTTAAATTTTGTTGTCGATATTTATAATAGGTATTTTAACCGTGTTTTTCTCAATAATGCTTAATTTCTACTTCCAAAATGCGCATAATATATCAATAAATTACCAACAAATTTACTCAGAAATTGCTAGCAAATTGGCATCAATTGTATCCGCATCTGCTGGTAAGTTTGTTCATAGAATCTAACAGCAGATTGAAGAGGCAAAAACCGAGTAGGATCTGCTAATATAATTTGAGATTAGATTGGCGGTGGAAACTGAGTAGGATCTATGTACACACAATTTGACGGTAGACTGCCAACAAAAACCCAGCAAACTCTTAGTTGTTTAAATGGAGGAGCAAATAAGTATTTATGAAAATTCTTAATATTTGATTCAATTTCAGTAAATACAGCTATAGCAATGTTACATAAATATAATAAAACAATATTACAGGTGCATAAACTTCACTAGTGAATAACCGATTGATTGTAATTTTTCTCTCATACATATAATATATAACATATGTTATATCGTTGTTATAACAAACATTTAATTCAACTAAATATTAAATAAATAATAAAATGTATAAACATATGTATAGAAATAATTATATTTAATTTATAAGATTCGAGATATATAATTATAGATATAATTATACGTAGGAATCAATATGTAGAAATCTCTTACTTTATGCTTTAAATAGATAGCAGACAAATAATTATCCATTTATTCTACTGATTTCAATCAGTTTAATATTCTAAATTTCCTGTTGGGATTGTACCGGATATTAAAAATTAAACTGATAAAAACAGTTATTACAGTTTTGATTTTATATACATTAACACAGCTTGCTACAGAATTTGCATGTCCAAGAATATAATATATATAATTTATGACATTTTGATGAAAAATTTTAACAAAAGAAAGATGTGTGCTTTGTGCTACTGCCTCATAAGATCTTCGTTGTACGTGAATATTTAGTCAAAAAACAAGTATACCATCCATCATATTCGTTAAATTTGTCTGTTTATGACTTTTTGCTATTCCCAAAAATGAAAATGACATAATAAAAAGAACATTGTACGATGATATTAAAATACAAGCCATCGCGAAGAGGATCATTAAAAGATCATCCCAAAGATGAATTTACACAAATTCATTCATGCATTAGTTCAATGTGCTCAGTATTGATACAAAAGAGACATATTTTGATTTTTAGTAAAATAAACAATTTTTTTATTCAAAACATTATTTCTAAAACTGTATGTTGCTCTATTTAAAAAAAAATCGATAATCTTGAAAGTTTATAATATAACTGTGAAAAATAATTCTAGCTTATCATAAAAAAAATATAATATCATTAACAAGATTTTTTTTTTTTTTTTGAACAAATTGATTTTGAAGATTTGAATATGCGTGCATTTGATTAGCAATGCGAATCAATTCAACAAATCTTGCTATGTACAATTATTTCTGCTCGTTTATTCATTTATTTGTAAACAAATAAATAAATAAATTGTAAGTAATTAGTTCACATTTTTTTAATTCACTAAACAATTCGATTCTCGAAATCGAATTATATGAAAAAATTTCATTTTACATTTTTGATTTACATTTGCATGAGAAATTATCTTCATTTTGCTTCTATCTCCCTGTTCCTATATATCCAATATATATGTATATTTATATATGTATATATGTATATTTATATATGTTATATATATATATATATATATATATATATATATATATATATACATATAAATCGTCTTAAATACCTGGAAAACGACGTAGAAATCCTGCCGTCGCTCCGTAATATTGCCATGATAGTGTAGGATCGCTTTCATAATTATTAACAAACAAGAGGTCTAAATATTCGCTCCATTGAATGCCCGAAGCAACATCACGGTCTGAAAGCAAACGATTAATTTATGTTAAACATAATTAAGACAAACTATTTTTTTAATAACTAATCAATTTCTTTTTAAGTTTGAACTATACCAATTAAAAAATTGTAAATATCTATAATGTAAAGTATTTAGATAAATGTCATTTGAAATAACTACTATACACTATAATGAAATAACTACTATACATACGAAAATATAATATGTATGAAAAAAATAAGAAGAAAAATAATAAAAAAACATTTCTTCTTTTTTTTATTATTTTTTATGTAAAATTTAACATAATGCAAAATTATTTTTATGTTTTAATTTTATATTAAAATTATTTTGTTTTTAAATGAAACAATATATTTTTATTTTAATGCCACGAAAGCGCAGAAAGAGATGAATTCAACATATCTATTTAAAGTGATTTCTATGACTTTCCAATTCAAAGTCAGAAATGAATAAATCTAAAGTCACAGAATAAAGAAATTATTAAAATAAACGAGAATCAAGATCTCTATTACACTATTATTTATTTTATTTACTTCATGAGTAAATAAAAAATAGAAATATTATAAAATGTGATTAAGGTGAATTATTTAATAAAATTAAATTTTTTAAAGATCACTTCAAATAAGTCTGTTAAATTCTTATCTTTTTCTATGCTTTCATAATATTGAAACAAAAATAAAATATTTACAAGAAATTGTGATACAATCTTTAAAAATTCAGAAAAATTTTTTTTGCATTATTATAAAAATTCGGTCACTGACACTACATCACTAGAGGATATTTAAAGAAGATATGCTACTGCATATTTAAATGCACAAATATTTCGACAATGAAATAATTAATGTATATTTTGCTAAGTAACGACATATATATCATTATTGAATTTTAATTCTAAAATATTTATATTATCATTTCTTTTATATCTAGATAACTTTACAGCCTTATATATCACAGCCTTTAATATACAGAATAATGCGGTTTTGACCGAATTCATTATCAGAAAATTCCATTCTACATAAAACGACTTATCCAGAGACATCCTACATATTAAGATCCGTACATATGCAATTTTTTGCGGATATCTGTATTTTTAATTGATTTTAATTATATCGTAATTTTTTAGAACTATCTGCATATTGCAATACTTACCACTGTCTTTAACTCCACTTGGCAATAGCACGGCAGACAAACTAACGTTCACTGCTAAATGGTCAAAATGACGATTTACAGTAAGGAACATTTCCTGCGCGCCACCGGAGCTCTTTCCATCAGTAACAAAGTTATTAAGCCGATGCGAAGCGTAATATTTAGGCGATACATTCCCTTCTTTTGGCACCGATACTGCAGCTTGCTCGGCACTCTCCACCAATCTCTGTACACATAACAGATTATGTTATATTTCACAAATGTACGTTCCATTTTTTGCACGTCTATTTGTGCAACAAATATGTATCGAATCTTTTATCTAAAATTTTACATATAATATAAAAGAGAAAATATAATAAAAAATTTTAGTTTTATTTCACGATGTTTTTTTTCTTAATCGACTCAAGTGTATATCAAAATAATAATGGATGATGAAAGATGACAAAAGAAGAAGAGATGTTTGTATATTTATATGTGCATTAGATTTTTTTAAAGGCATTAAACTTTTGTCTGCAGCCTTATTATATGCATTATTAATTTTTTATTATATAATATAATGTAGCGTATTTATAAGTTCATTCATTGTCATTAGAATTTGATGAGATGTATGATGATTAAGTACATACATTATTTAAATATTGAGATATTTAAGAAGATCCAATTCAAAATTTAATTTTGAAGATTTTTTACTAGCATAAAAATAAAGATATCTTAGAATCGACGGAGTAAATTTAAGTAAATTTATCAATAATTAAGCAAGACAATTATCACTTTTCCCAATTTTTTTGAATATCAATATTCAATGTAATTCTTAGAAATTCTCTCTTACAGATTGATGGAACTATGATTCGCATATTTCAAAGAGAACAACGAAGAATGTATTCCATTTTCTCTACTCTAAGGCTATGATATATATTAATATCTATTCATATTGTAAGTTCGCTTCGTTGAATCACGTTTTTATTGAAAATTTCCTCATTTTTAATGACTTATTGAATAGATATAAAATCTTTGAATCTTATAGAAGAAGAACATTCAATCTTCACCAATTCTAAGACAACCTTTACAATATTATGCGCATCTCTAATTTAATATAAAGAATCTAAAAATGATATGCTCTAACGAAAAAATAAGATATTAGGTGAAACAGATATGTATGTATTGGCGTACCATCACAGCATTCATTTTAAAGTCCATCATATTTTTCACTTCCATGGCCATTTCCCGAACAAGGACGAGACCATCCCTTTTCACGACGTTTGCATCCATTTCATGATATTTCTAAGTATGAAATAATAAAAATCGCATAAGAAATAAAGCCATAAAGTTTTTCATTAAAGAGAAATTTGAAAAATTCTAAAATGTAACTTGTTCTCTGATATTTTATAAAAATATATACAAAATATAAAATTTGGTACACACACACAATTGCAATATCTTTATACAATTTGTTTGATATATATATATATATATATATATATATATATACAGGGTGTTCAAAAAGTCCCGGACCGGTTGAATATTTCATAAACTATGCACTTTAGAAAGAAATGTTTCAGACAAAAGTTGTATGGCTTGAAGGGGGCCATAAGATGGCGTCATTGGTTTGACCTTGAAAAGTCGTTTGAAGGTCACGTGAAGGTCACCTTCAATTTCTTAAATGGAACCCCCTATTTTTTGTTACTTATTCTTGTAGCTTATTTCGAAAGCTTTTCAAAACACTATAATAAAGTATTTCTTCATTGAGTACTTTTCGAGTTATGAGGCTTGAAATAATTTCTTAATTTTACATAAACCATAAAATATCTAGTAAAATATTCATTTTTCGATTATCTTACCTTAATACTTTTATGTACAAAATAATGAGAGGAATCAATTGGTGTAAAGAAAAAACATAGTTGTTTCGAAGAAAAAATATGTAATTTGCAATTAACAATTACATATTTTTTCTTAAAAATAACTATGTATTTTCTTTACACCAATTGATTCCTCTCATTATTTTGTACATAAAAGTATTAAGGTAAGATAATCGAAAAATGAATATTTTACTAGATATTTTATGGTTTATGTAAAATTAAGAAATTATTTCAAGCCTCATAACTCGAAAAGTACTCAATGAAGAAATACTTTATTATAGTGTTTTGGAAAGCTCTCGAGATAAGTTACAAGAATAAGTAACAAAAAATAGGGGGTTCCATTTAAGAAATTGAAGGTGACCTTCACGTGACCTTCAAACGACTTTTCAAGGTCAAACCAATGACGCCATCTTATGGCCCCCTTCAAGCCATACAACTTTTGTCTGAAACATTTCTTTCTAAAGTGCATAGTTTATGAAATATTCAACTGGTCCGGGACTTTTTGAACACCCTGTATATCAAACAAATTGTACTGCGCAAATTGTATTGCGCGCCACATCCTCCGTGCGACTCTGCATGAGCTCACCGCATGAGCTCACCGAGCGATAAGATAGAAGATGCACCACATCCTTTGTGCAAAGAATTGCATCAGCCGTCAAATACTTTCTACATTATAATACTACGTAATTACTATTTCATTGCTAATAAGGGATGGTATATATATATATATATATATATATATATATATATATATATATATATATATTATAATTAAATGTATATTAAATATTAAATATGTATATATTATCTTACTCTCTGTATCTCGCTCATTTTAGTTACTTGTTTGCCAAACTCCCATAAATCCACGCCAAACTTTAAAGCCCAGTTTTTCACTCTGTAATAATTATAATAATATTATTATATTTCAAATACATGCATATATTCAGAAAAGATTTGAAATATTTACAATAAAGGAAAACAAAATAATATGAAATGTGTAATTATAATTTTTCGTACTCTTAATTAATTTATGACATTGCTTTATGCTAATTAATGGAAATCATTAATAAAAAATAATTAATCATAATTACAATGAATATATATTTTTATACACTTCTGTTTATTAAAATTATATGACACACATGAAAAAAATTCTCGAAACAAAGAATATGAATCAGTAGGATTTTGTCTTTCATGTAGAATTTATTTTACAAATTAATTATAATAAAAAAAGTAAAATAAATAAAAGTATAGCAAATGATTTTCTCTTTTAATTTTAATAAATATAAACAGTTGCATAATTTACATTGTATCATTTTGCTGTTCTCAGAGAAAAAAATTCTTTTTTCTTAAATAATATAAAAAATAAAAATAAAAATTATTTTATGTGTCGAATCTTTTCATGTTTGAATTCTTTCTATATATATCTCATTTCCCATTTATTCGTATCTATAGGCAATAGTCGATTAATGCGCTTCCTTATTTCCATCCCCCTTCTTCCATGCCTCCTCTCTATAAACGCCTTTTGCATATAATCGTCTTTTTCCATCTCTCTCTATTTCTTCATATTTCTTTTCCTCTCTCTAGAGGACCTAACGTATCTTTCTTTTAGACTTTTCCGTTTATATCCTTTTACCCTCTTTTACCTCTCTCACTTTTCCATCTCATTTTCCCCTTCGATCCTGCATATTCGCCTTTCTTCTAACATTGCTCACATCCTCGACAACGTTTCTCGTCTTCCCTCCCCCATTTCCTGTCCTCTCTCTCTCTCTTACTCTCTCCACTACTTTTTACTAGCTCTCCTTTCCTCCCTCATGCGCTCCTTTATTTCCCCACCCTGTTACCGCATGCTCGTTCTCGCCTTTGCCCTCGCGCTCCTTCTACTCCCTATCGAGTTTTGCTCGTCGAGCTTTATGCACCCCATCCGTCCGATCGCTCACACATCCACCGCGCCACCACCCCCCCACTTTTCCCATCATCCCCCTCTGTTCCCTTTTTGTCTTTTAGGCTCTCCTCATGCGTCATCGATGTCCGATGATGCACAAGCCTGCCGGATATTTTTCATACCATTTGTCATTAAATCGCTAAAAGTACAAGAAATTGCTTACTCATTGTGGGGTATGTCCTCCTCCTGCTGGCAACTCGAGCCTATCCACAACAGAAACAGTATCCCAAAGCGTAGTAGCCTGTCGTCAATGCGCAGGAACATTATTTCAACAGTTCTCAACAATTATTTCTCGAATTCCTCTCCCTCCCTCTCTTTCTCTCTCCGTTTCTCGTTGTTCTCGGCGCGTAGCCCGCGTAAACCCCTTTTTCTTCGCGATAATTTCGTGTGATTGGCGATCGATCGTCGAAGCAGGGACCGGGGACCAGCGGCGTACCGGCTCGACGCCCGTCGATTTAATGATCTTCGCGCATCGTCCATAGGTCGGCACCGCGTTCGGATTTCTTCCTCTCGTTCTTCTTCCGGATCAATCTCAAGCGCATCTAGCCTACTACTCCACTAATCTCGCGAAACTCGTAATAACTGCCCGACCTGTCACTCGCTCGCGCACGTGTGTACAAATATATATATGTACAAGTCGCAAAATCGGATCACACACAGCGATGAAGCCCCGTCTTCATCCCCGATGTTTTTCCATTTTCGCCAATAGTGGTCCACGCTACATGCGCCACGATGACGGCTCCGTCCGTCGATTCGATCATTTCAACGGAGGTAGGCGGAAGGAGGAAGGCGGCGGCGGCGGCGGCGGCAGAGAGCGTTCCGGGCTATGTGTATCGTTCCGGAACGTGTGCGTCCGAAATGTCACTGCCACCTCCGGAGCCGAGCGCGACCACATGATTTCATCGCGCTTAGCGAAGGCGGCATTATCTCCCTTTGCGCCTCCGCTGCCGTTCTCGACGACGACGCGATTTATTCGCACTCGCTCTGTTCCGCCGATTCGCGACGCTGCGTCGTCGCGCGAATTCGGTACTAGTTCACGCCGTAACGCGCAGAGAACTAGAAAGAATGGAATGGATGGGTGGTATACGGCAGGGGGAGAAGGAAAGGGAGCGAGAGGGTGGAAATGGAGAACGAGAGAAGGGTCAAAAGCGGCGGGAAAGGAGATTGGAGCAAGGCTTCGGTGGCCAGAAAGAGAGAGAGAAAGAGAGAGAGAGAGAGAGACGATACGCGCGAGCGGAAGAGGCGAGTGGAGCGCGTGAGCGGCTAAGCGGCTAAGGGGTTGAAATCAAACGATCAAAATCGACGCACGATCTCGCGACACTTCCTCGAGCGAGTCCACCCCGGCTTGGCTCGCGCGACAAAAAATCACGCAGAAACGCGCGGCGCGGCGTATCACGTCGTGCGTCGTGCTACTATCTCCGCCGCCACCATCAGCTCCCACCCCCGTCATCCCCTACTTCCTGGTAGCTCGGCGCGCGCGCGCGCGCACATTACTCTTTATTATGTCTACGATCAACGAGCCAGCCCATGGCGTTTTGGGAGTACGTTATTCCAGCGGGGGAGGAAAGGGGAGGAAAGAGAGAGGGAGAGAGAGGTGTGAATCTTTTCACTACTTCCGGCAAGAAGTTACAAGGACCGAGCAATATCGATAACGCCGATTGATAATGTCAGCTACTACCCCTAGACTAGAATTGCCAAGACTTTTCTCGGCCATTGCGATTCGTTTCGTAGAACTTGGAGTCTCGTGAGTCGCGGTATCGGAAGATGGGAAAGGCAAGGGGGTGGAATGGGGTACGTTGCATGAGTAGAGTATAGGTGGCAGGTGGTGTGGATACGGAGCACGCAGGGGAAGAAAGGAGGGATAAAAGCGACAGAAGATGGTGGAGGGTGGAGAGGCTGCCCGGTACCGTTCCGTTTGGGGCGGGGGTGGCAGTCCCAACCTTACGCCATGTTACGGGAGTTTAACGCGGCGCAAGCCCGGTATCATTGATTTAACATATATCTATATCTTACATAAAGACAGCGAGAGCCTTTCCTGACGGCGAGGCGAGGTAACATCATATTATACTTGTCCAAGTACGGTAGAAATAGCGTTATGCGCGCGGATTGTATAATAGTTAGGATGTGAAAAATTTCCTTTTATCGGAGAGGCTGTTTAAAGATAAAATTGTTGAGAATCGAATTCTAGATGTATATGGCAAAAGGCTAATTATTGATCATATGTTGATTATCATTGAAAACATTTTATTTATTTAAGTATTAATATTAATACTTAAATAAAATTTTTTATATATTAATATAAAATATAGTAATAAAATAAGATTAATAATTAGCTTATAATAAACAATAAATTAGCTTATAATTTTTTGCAGTAAATACAATAATTTTTTCTGGTCAAAATCAAATCAAAATTCTGACTCTGACAATTAATAACTTTAATTATATTTTTAGGTAGATGAATAGAAAGAATAAAGAGACAAATATATACACGTATACTTTTTGTAATCAATCTTGTATTATGATTTTAAGAGATAAAATTTATGCAAATCTTTTTGTACATATACATACACAACACACATATATTAATATTAATACTTTTATTTTAAAAATCGTTTAAATTCGATATAATTATCTTAGAAGAAGCAGAAAAAAAACTTTTGTTATCTATAAAATAAATGTTAAGATAAATACCGGTTCCTGATAAGAGCAATTCCTAAACGAAAAATATATATTTTTATTAATATTAATTTTCTTTTAATCCACATATTAAAAAAGACGGATTTATAAAATAAAGCGAAATATATATTTAGATTTTAATGAGAACATTTTGAACATAAAATATTAATTGTATTTAAAAAAAAAAAACTTACCTACATATATTCTTTCTTAGAATAAATATTATATTTTTTGACTGAAAAAAAATAGGTATTCATTAAAAAACTTTCTAGTATATTTACTTTACAGATCTAGTCATATTGAAAAAATAATCATTTACAATTATAAATTGCAATATACAAACTTATAACGTTACATATCTTTAAATAGTAAATCTGAATTTAATAAAAGAGAATTTTTATGATATTTGTATATATTTATATCTAATTTATATCGTGCTCTATTTATATTTCTATCTACAAAATATGTTCCATTTACATTTTTACCTATGACATGCAGAAACAATGAGCATAAATATATGTGTGTTGTGTGTGGTGTAAGGATATTTATTTATTTCAATTTTAAAAAGAGTGAAAAACTTAGTTTCATTTATACAATTGTTCCTTATACACATATTCTATCATTTTTTCTATCGTAACCATATAATTAATTTTCTTTTCATTCATAAAAGTATCCGTTCCAATAATGGAAAAAATTCTTACACTTTATAGTACTATGTCAAGAATCCTTCAAAATACATCTCTTCGAACATTGGATAGTCTTATATGTAGAAATTATACATGTAGGACAACAATTTACTAATTATAATAGATCGTTATATTTTCATCTAAATTTCGTTAGTTAGAAAAGAAATGTCTGAATATACAAATAACTAATATATGAAATAATGATTATATATTATACGATACATATCATATAATATATACATAAAATACATTCCAGAAGAGTTGTATCTTGAACATTTTAAAAGATATCCAATGTGACTTCCATTCCTTATCGGGTGATAATATATTGTACAAAAAAAAATATATGTATGAAATATTTTTTTAAAGAGTACAGAATTATTTTTCCTGCACATTTATCTTAACCTCAACTACATTCTATTCTATTCTATTAGATTGCAATATACATATCATCATATACATTCCTTAAATTACTTAATAATTTTGTGCGCGAATCAATAAAAATATAAAAATGATCTAAATGGTATCACACATTAATGTATTTTGCCAAGTTTTTATAATTTCCAGTTTTATCTATTGTATCAATCGTGTGATTTATTTTGTTATATCGCAATCTGCTATATATATCTGTACTATCGAATTGCTAAAGAGTTTTAAAAACAAACTTTATAATTGTTTGTGGAATTATAGCTTAATTGTGTACAACAAAAATGAAAAAATCACCATATTTTCTCTCTGTTACATTAGAGACGCTTAAAAGCTTTACAACTACATAATCAATAAATTAACTTATGTGTGTTATTCATTGCGATATTACTTCAGTTACGCGCATATTAACAATAGGTCGAAGTTCTTGCTGCGCATAATCCTCTGGTAACGGTAACTGAGATATCAGACGAACTAATAACTTTGTAACAGATCTCTTTTCATTTTTCTGCAATAACAATAGATTCCGAGCCAAATGTAAAGTCCTTTTTGCAATTTCGGCCTGACATAATCTATAAATATGAGAAATTGCATTAATATAAATTGAGAAAATAATGGTTTAAAATGATATGTATTAACGCACCTATGTTTAGCAGTTGGGCATGGGAATTGATCAATCTTTTGACACAAGTTCGTTAACCGTGGTTTTAATGCTTCTAGTTGATAAGTTATTCCATGGTAATCCGGAGCAGATTTTAATAAAGTTTGAATTTCACTAGTTATTTCCATATATTCCCACAACAACTGTCCTTGATGTGCCCAATTATTAATTGTGCTACTACATTCGGCTGGTACTAATGTGATTAACAATGATTTCAAATATTCGTAGTTTTCTGAAAAATAGAACAATATTTTGTGAAATTGTTTGATTGAAATTGAATATCAAAAGATGACTTTACTAATTTCAATAATCTAGGAATATATATCTCAGCAGTCTCTGTTATAATTCTCCATAACAGTTTGTCGACATAATTGGAATTAATAAATTCTGTATTAAATTTGTAATTTTTCTGTAGATAAAAATTTATAACAAATTTGACAAAATTTGTTCAAACAGACTTAGGACCTGGTGCAAAAGACGAGATTAGATGTTTTTAGATTTTATATTGCATTTGAAGTAGCAGACTGTAGATTTCATTTATGTAATCGGAAACTTATGCAAAACTATATTTTTAGATCTTGTTTTGCATTCAAAGTATTGAGTAATGTAGGACGAACTTTCAATTTTTCTAATATTTATAATATTAAAGTTAGAAATAAGCGATATTTGATGTTTGGCCAGGAGACATTCAATGACATTTCCTCCATACATACTATAATGTCATTGAAATCGATGAAATCATCCTTAATTCAATTTTATCATTATTTATAATATATAATATTGATATGTGAAAAAAATATAATAAAATAAAATAATGATACCATTTATTATAGCATCAGCTGCCAGATGCTCTATAATAATTTCATGAGCTTGAGTCCACTGCTCAGCCTGAATATAATACCAAGCTGCTTCACCAAACCTATAAAAAATGAAAATTGCATGTCAAAATTCTGTAAACATGATTTTTTTTTAATTAACACTTATGTATGTATGTATATATATATATGTTATAGTAATTTCTTTTCTTTTTAAATTTATATGAATATATTCCAATATATTTCACATTAGACTCCTTTAATTGATATTAAATTATAATGTCAAAGAAATTATGAATTTTTTTGCAAAATAAGTAACTTTTTTAAATGTAACCATTCTCTCTCTCTCTCATGTTTTAATTAATTAATTAATCGAAAAGAATTTTTTATTAATCTGTATAATACAGTAGTAGTTGCATTCAAAAAATTTATTTATTTGAATGAATTTCATAAGAAAAAAGCTTATATGATTTCTCATTTTTGATGTTATAATTCAAGATTGCGTTCCAAAATTACTCCTTGGAATAAAACTTAGAATAGCATTTGATCAATCAAGACATTTTTGTTTCTTTTACTTTGATTGATCAATTGAATGCTACTTTACTTTAAAGAGTAAATTTGAAATGCAACCCATATGGGTGCAATAAAAATATAAAAACTTTAATATTAAGTACCTCTTATTGATTCTACTTTTGATAGCTTTAGCTTGATGAATCCAAACTGACGATATACCAAGTTCTTCCTTCAGAAACTGTTCACGTTTCACGTATTCCGGAGAATCATCTATTTCTATATGACGTAATAGTAGATCTTGTACAGCAATTTGTCGTCTAGACGAATCTCGTAAATGCAACATCACAAAGATTGCCCAGTGCCAGAGTCCATATGCTTCTAATTGGGTCGCAAAATTCGTATGCGTTAATGCGGCAACATGATCGGAAAGATGTGTATAACCCAGAGCTACGAGTATCTGTTGTATCAACCAGCTGCCAAAAAATGTATTATAAATGTGTGGAAATTTAAATATATATTTTTACCATCTCAAATAAATTCAAAAAATTATATAGTTATAAAAGTTATATTTAAGATGCTTAAATTTTTATCTTTATCATTTCTTCAATTTGATTACAAAATTTATGATCTCTCTTCCTCTCACGCGTATTAGAACTATTCTTTTTTTCTAAGATGTTACTTATGCAAAATTATTTTTAAAATAAAATTTATAATTGTAATTTTTCTATAATATTTTTATAACTTGTGATTGATTTCTATTATCTTTTTTTCTTCAATTTGATTATTAAATTTGTCTAAATTCTTTGTAATATTTCTATATTAAAATATTTTTTGATCAATACATTTCAATATTTCTTTTCAAATTTAAATAATACACTTCAGCATTAAGACTTCTAATATATCTATTATGAAAACCATATCTGATTTTATCTTCTTGCTATCAATTATGATAAAATTAATTATTATATGATTTAACTTATTCGGTCAAGTTATAAATAATATCATAGATTTAAAATTACCTTAATCTATAATCCAAAGGATTGGCGGTGTAGGACAACGGATTCAAAAGTTCTCCTAGATCATGATTTCCCGTACAGTATAATTTCAACAAATGAAAGCAAAGATCGTATATTTGCTTGCCATTACTTAACTCAGCATCATAATCGTTTCTTCCATATTCAGGTTCTGGTATCGCCGCGTATACTTGAGTATACTCTGTTGTATTGAACGACGCTTTGTAGAGATCCAAGGCGTCTGTGATTGAGCATGTCGGTGACGACAAGTACCAGAGATGAATGGCAAAGGCCCGCTTCCAATCTAGATTTTCACATACATTGATAGTCCCATGTTTACTGGAAATGAGCGGTTCACCTGCCGCTAACATGAACAATTTCAGACGATCGACTGTGAGATTTTCATCTACGTCGGTTTGTTGCCACAAAGCAAGTTGCTGTTTGATCAGTTCCTTGACTGGCATGCCGCCTCGTAGTTGCGCCATCAACAATGCCAGACAATGATCTCCAGCTTTTCGAGCTTCCTGGCAAGCATCCTCGAGTTTACAAGCCGAGAGCAGCGATAGTATTATCTTCTCATGGGAATTCTTAATTTCACTGTCAACATTGTTTATTTCTCGCTCGACCGTTTTCTGCACCACGTTTTTCAACCACTCACTTACCGCTTCCCTCCTCACCATGACATTATAATGTTCTTCATTGGCATTATTAGTCATATCCTGATCAGTATAATTTCCCCAGAGCGCTACACATAGCGTCCACACGATACTCGCGTATTGACGAAATGATCGTTCAGCGATGTTACGATGTTCATCATTGATGTTCTCGTTCAATCTTTGTTCCTTTTCCATGAGATCTTGGGCCAACGTGCAATGCAATTGCAACGCTTTATTCGCATTATCAGTTGCTACATTGAAGATAGGACAATCACCTTCGTGACCCATCACGCAATTATCCAGTTGAATTCTCAAGTGACGTTCTATACTGTCTTTGAACATTCTTATGTCATCCTCGTCACCGCTCAGAATCTGTAGACGTTGAACAATCGCCGTTGATGTAATATCATCGGCTAAACGGCCGGAAACATAACGACTTAGCTGACTGAAAGTGCTTTGTAGTTGCACTTTAGTTGCCTGTGCCTGCGTGCTCAAAGATAATAATGTCAAGCCGGCTCCCCAACTCGGTCGAAACATTCTACCCATCTGTATACCAGTGTCGGCAATGCAGCGAAATCGCAATTTATTCAACCTTGATTCTTTGAGCGGTACAATTTCATAGTGATATTTTAATACGCTAGTTATTGGAGTAACTGCTGTTGGCGGAATTACTCTCTCGATAATTGCTTGCTTGGTTTTTGCATTGACGCGCGACAATTGCTTCAACTTTTTGCCCGATACAGAGAGTAAATTGTCCTGGCTCGTGGAAAACGGTATTTCATTCATGATAACATTTGATCGTAACATTGTAGTGTTGCATGGAGCTTCGTCGTTTTTAGTTTCGGTAACATCCGGAAAATAACGAGTCAAAGTTTTCTGTACGGAAGGAAATATATCGTGATTGGTTTCTTCGCTCATATCCTCATCGTTTGTATCGAAGAAACTCGCCTTCATAAGTTGCACTTTGTGACTGTCTGTACCAGCGACTCGGGCATTATCACCGACCGGACTGACAGTCATTCGTTTTTCGTAACTATAATCTTTAGAAATGAAAACAGAACGGCCGACTGGAGTATCCCTAACTGGATGGACAATCATCTCCCAATTATCGCGATTATCGTGACCGAAACGAATCTGAGTTTCATCTAAAAAATTGCTCTCAACGTCTGAGTGCTTAGCGTTTTCTATCTTTGTACCACCGACCGTTCCATTAATTGTTCCATTAATTGCATTTTTATTCGTTGCCGCTGATGGATCGGCAATCTTTCCTTTTTGCAGGGGAACGGGAAAGCCTTTTAGTTTCTTTGCTTCCGAAGCTGACGGAACTTGATTGTCATCTTCGTCCGAATCGCTAAGACCATATTTAGAAAAGTGGTCAACTTTAAATACCCAGGAGCCAGTCTCTGGTCGATATTCAAGGAAACGAGTATCATGTTTCGCGGATACTCTACGCAATTTTCCCTCATAATTCATCACGGCAAGCCGCTGCGGATCTGTAATCGGCTCATGTAGCGATTTATCATGCGGCCATACTTTATCCAACGTAACTTGTGCTCTTCGATTTAAACCTTGTCCCACTGGCGGCTTTTTTTCATCATCAGGATAAATGATTACCTCCTTATGACGGAAATGAACTATAAGAATAAAAAATTGCAAAATGTCATTCAAACATAATGTTATTTAAACAACAAAGTAATTACAAATTAATATATCGCGATAAAATATTTAATTTAATTGATTACATCTCAAACTGAACCATTTGCATTTTCCAGTGATTTTCGCTCATATGAAGAAAAAACACAGGATTACTTAAATTTCAAATGTTACATTTGCAAATGTACTGAAAAAACTAAATAGCTTTCGTAAAATAAATAAATATGTTTTACTTGCATAACATTTTTTGTATAAAAATTACAATAAAGAATATGTACTGCATATATTCACTTTGGTTAAGAAATTGAATATATACATACATGTATATTTATAACACGTGTAATATATTTTAAATACAATTTGGCTTTTGAACAACTCGGCAGATTATCAATATTTATAATATAAGATGATCAAATGAATTAAAAAAAAAAAAAAATTGAATCCTACTAAAATTCGATAAGAATTTTAGATTTTCCTAAAAGTAATTCTCCTATTAGATTAATATATCTACGGCTTACCGATTTCATCGAGGTTCAAACCGTACACATCAAACGAATCTGGGAAGTAGACATTGCCATAACCTTCGCGACCAATGGTAAAGTTTGGCACGATACATGTCTCACCACAAACGAAATCGTCTAATTTATCGAGTGGTGGAATGGTATAATAACCCGCTCGTCGTAGTGTAACTTTAGCCATATTTAAATTCCAATTTGATTGTAGCAAAAATGAATTTTCGTTCGTTTCCTGACTCGAATCTGAAAAAAGTCAAAAAGTAAAATTAGGAAAAAAGAACCATTTAATCGATGCGATCTTTTGATGTATATAAAATTGTTATTTAATTTAACGAATTTGAAAATATTTACCTGCATTTTGCATGGTAAGATTCACAGAGCTTTTATCTTCAAAAGTAGAATTTAACGGCACTTCAATCGAATTAATAGTATCAGAATGATTCGAATTTGATGTATTATTTTGTGGTCTCAATTCTGCCACTGTATTATTCACTTCTTCGGGTACATTTGTTGCAGAAAATGGCGATCGTTGAGCCTCAAGTAATTCATCATCTGGAACTTTGTTTCTCCGTGGAAGTGTTGACTTCAACCTATGAAAATTGTTCAAATTGTTTATACATTTTCCTTTAACGTTTTTATCATAATTTCTTAAAAAATTAAAAGATATTCAGAAAAGAGACTCTCCACAAGATATAATGTTATTATCTTACCAAGATGTAGATAATCGTCGATCATTTGCAATTCGATTATTATCTTGACTGTGATTTTCTTTGTTATTAACTTCAATGTTGTTACTGTGTACTATATTTGATGTATCTGCTTTGTCATCCACGGAATTATTTTTCGCTACAGATTCTCCATTTTCTATAGGAGATTGAACCGAGGAATTTGTTGCCGATTTTGGTCGTAATACTAAACGTTTTGCATTTGGCCGGGGTTGGAAAGCTTCTGTTAAGACAGGATCTTCTTCTTCAAGACCATCAAACAAAGATTTCTAAAAAAATAAGTTTATTTATGATAAATTATTATTGCATTTAATAAAAATATAATATTTATCAATACAATTAAAAATAGGCTTAAATGAAACGAAATACAGTTATTTATGTATATTAAAAGTGATGATAAAGAATTTAGTAATATAAACATAGTAATAAATAATGTAACATAAAAATAAAAAAAATTTTAAAGAACACAGATATGCAACTCAATCTTTTGTTTTAATTATAATATTTAATATTAATCATATTTCATTAATTGTACTTTTTGATTAATACATGCATAAACAAATTCAGTTTAGTTCCATTTAAATCTATTTTCAATCATTCATTTATATCAAAAGTATCGTTTTTTGATTGTTTTTAACATATTTATATTTGAAAATTTTATGGTAATTTTCAATGTTATAAATGTTTAAAGAAAATTGAAAATGTTTAAATAATTTAGTAAATTTACCTTAGATAATTGTACGGAACTGACGACTTTTGCCTTGATTTTTGGAGATTTGTTATTGGTGGTAACTCTGTAATGTGGACTATTAAGTACCTTTGATGTTGGATTTGTAGGTTTTAAAAGTTCTTCGGTCTTTCCAGATGCCTGTAAAAATAAAAAATAAAGACAATAACATATTTATTATTTATTTACATATTTATTATTTATTATCCTAAGTGGAATACAATACTTACTGGTAAAAGATTCTTCAATAATGGTGAGTCACCAAATGGCGCAGAAACGAGAGCTAAGATTTGTTGATGTACTGGTACTAAACCATTTGTTTTAGTTTGATTGGAAACCACTCTAAAATATAAATGTTTATTCAATTTGTACACATACAATTATAAATACGCACAAACATACACACATATATTTGGAGAAAGTACATAAACACAAAATATCTCACAATTTGCAATTATAAATTTAATATATTTAATTATTATTTTTAAGCTCAAAGAAAAAAATCCGAAAATAAAATATTAATATTTTTTTCAATGAAAAGTTTATAACTGATAAATCAGATAGTCCAAAATTTGAATTCTCGGGCAGTACTTATAATAATATAAATATTCTTATCATTTTTTTATGATATTAAATGTCAGTATATTATGTGCAAATAATAATAATCATGTAAAAAATATTACAGAATATTAAATATGACTTGTCTAAAATGTCATATAATCAATTGTTTTGATATATAATTTTATATATGTAAAAGTGTTTTTATATTTCAATGTGTTGTTTATATTTCAATATACAGAGCCTAATTTCTTATAGTTATTTAAAAGTGTTTTATTTAGTATCAATCAATATTCTACTTTTTAATGATATATATTCATGTGTTAATTTTTTCATTGATATAAAAAATAAACAATTTAAAATTAAATAAAAAAAGGTTTAGAATCGTATTTATAGACTTAATTTGTTAAATTCTTCCTATTTAAAAAATTATTATAGTTTCAACACTTTCATCTTTAGATTTTCGTCTTATTTGAGTTAAAAAATGTCATTAAAATTGAATGCAAATTGTAAAACACTCTGCATATATTATATTTGTATGCGCAGTAATACAGATAATTATTGAAAATTTGAACAATTAAAACAAAAGATTTCTCTAATCCAAACAAATAAAATTAATTATTTTAAAAATAAATATGTAAACATTGTATTACCCTCCATTAAGCAAACCCATTCCTGTTCCAGACATCATATTAGAGTTTGTTCCAAAAGTGGAAGATCCAAAAGTTCCAGGATTGTTAAATGTAGTATTACTTCCAGTATTTCCAAACAAACTGCCTGGTTTTTGTTGTCCAAATAATGAAGAACCACTATTTAAATTCAAACCAGTATTTGTGCCTGTATAATATTAAGATAAATAAGTTAAAAATTACAAGCAATAAGTGTTTATTGAATATAAATTGAATTAAATCTTAAATTAGAAATATATATATAATTACTAAGTCCAGTTGAAGATATTGGTGTAGTTCCAAAAGAAAATCCTGACGTTTGTCCAGCTGGTTTAAACGATGAGTTAAATAATGAGGATCCAGTGTTAGAACCGGAATTGAAGCCTGTATTAGTTCCAAATGTGGAAGGTGCAGCAACACCAAATGATGTTCCAAATCCAGTTGTATTGGTCTTGTTACCAAATAATGGTGTAGTAGTATTATTTGTTGCTGGTTGGCCAAAACTAGTAAAACCAGTAGTAGTCGATGTTGATGGAATATTAAAAGCAGACTTGTTTTGATTGAATAATCCAATACTCTGCAATAAATGCATAAAATATAAGAATAATTTTGGTTTTTATACGCAACACATGTATATCACATACTACCTGGTTGGGTTGTGTAGAACCAAATGCAGATCCAGATCCAAAACCTGTAGTCTGTCCAGTATTAATACTACCAAAACCTGTACCAGTGGTATGGTTAGTATTGCTAGTACCGAAAAGCGGCGTCGGGGCAGGTGCTGTAAATAAAATTTTATATTTTATACATTTTGTATATACTTTTGTATACTTTATAGTTCTTATATTTCATAAATATTTATTTTATTAATAAAATGTTAATAAATAAGAAATGAAATTGCATATGTCGGAAGCACAAAAATCTAATATTTTTAACTTTTCAATTATGTGATTAATATTAAAATAAAAATTATTAAATAATATATATTGATATAATTTATAATGTATTTTCAAGATATAATATGACTTACTACCAAATGGCTTTGTTTGAGTATTAGTACCAAACAAGTTTGTAGTAGGTGTAGAATTAAATGCAAAATTATTGGTTGTTGTAGTTGCTGGAGTTCCAAAATTAGTAATAGGTTTTCCGAATAATCCAGTTGATCCTGACTGACTGGTGGTGCCAAATCCTCCAGTCATTGATCCAAATCCTTCGATGAACAAAGTTAATTAAATTAGAGTTTCTTCTATTTTAAATAAATATTAATCATAAAAAGTATATGAACATAAACATTTTATATAAGTTACCTGTTCCACCTGTACTAGTACCAGCTGCTGTATTAGCAAACGGTGATGTCTGTGCGGGTGTTCCAAAAAGTCCTGTTTGTGGACCTATGTGAAAAAAAACCAAGAAGAGAAAGGAAATTATAGTTTTCCCATTTTTTCATTATGAAAATTCAATTAATTACAATGTACCTTTCCTTCCTACTTGATAATCTTCAAAACGTAATTCTTCATATGATTTTGATTCATACTCCTTCATGGATGCAATGCAACAATGACGCGCAGAAATGCTATGTGATATTCCATTTTTTGACATAGAATCAGTTGTAATAACAGGTGTAAATTTCACTACAGTACCAGTTGGTACAGTAGTAGTAGTAGTATTGCCAAAGCCTGTACAGAAAGAAATCAAAATATAATTTAAACTTCAAAGATATTAATATTATAGATTATAGTTATTATTATTAATATATATTAATAATGTATTTATTTCTATATATATTAAATATATATTTTCTATTTAATATACATAATATTACGACTATATTTTACCTGCAGTTGTACCAAAAAGATTTGTATTTGTAGTAGTGTTGGTTTGACCAAATGGAGTGGTTTGTTGCGTATTTTGTTGCGGTTGCCCAAATAAATTAGGTCCAGATGTCGTACCAAAACTGAAACTACCAGGTTTGTTTGTTTGACCAAATGCTGAAGTCCCTGTACTTGTACCGAAAAGATTTGTGCCTGCATTTGGTTGGGTACCAAAGAGATTAGTACTTGTATTTGTTGTCCCAAAACCTATTAAAACAAAAAAGTATATATTAGACTTTAAAAATATACTCAAAAATATATATTTGTCAAATATGATTTATAATGTTTATAGTGTTTATAAAACCATTTATTGATTTTATATATTTAGGTAATTTAATTTTTATATTATGAAAGATTATGTAATAAATATAAATCACTTAAAAAAATCATAATATAAAAAATAATTTTAACCAATTATAACTGTTTACATTTGCAATTTTTTATACATATTTTTTAAAATATAAATAATTTTTGTAGTCTACAAAAATTCAAAAATTGAATTTGATAGTTAAATATATTTTTGTATAAGACACATACAACTGATGTGTTTCAAATGCACAAATATTCAATAAAGATACTTTACAGTTGTACATGCAAATGAAACAGTTCATAAATTTCTACCTCCAAAAGATGGTTGGGTATTAGTTGGTTGTCTAAATGGTGGCGTTGTGGTATTGCCAAACAAGCCACCTGTGGTAGAACCTGTGGGCTTAGAACTAAAGAGTGGTGAAGTATTGGTACTACCAAAAACAGGTGTTGCGCCACTACCAAAACTTGTTGTAGTAATGGGTTTACCAAATGCAGACTGAGCAAACGGGCTGTTTTGTGTTGCTGTACTAAATCCACCTTAAAAAAAAAAAAAAAAAAATACATATAATATCTTCTTTCGTGAAATCTCTTACAATTTGATATCTATATATCAAATATACATACTAAACGATGTATTTCCGGGTTGCCCAAACATATTTGCAGTCAAATTATGACAGTCTTGCTTAAACAATCTGAAATAAAAATAAAAATTAATTCTATATAAAATAGTTCTTAGACATTATAATAGTATTTATATCAACTGATTCTATTTATTATAAAAAGTATAATTTAATAATATGTATTCTTTCAATATATAATTAAACTGTTAATATATTTCACAATATATTAAGAATTTGAATGGCATTCTTAAAAATATGTGTAAAAGAAATATATCATATTTTTCCCAATTTTTAAAATATTTTCAAGAAAAAACACTTTAAATATATATTGAATATATATTATCAAATTATATTATTTGTAAAATTTATAAGTACTTTAGAATATCAGTCAAACTCTATAGGGTTTTAACACATTTACTGTTATAAATGGTTATTAATAACTGCTATACGATGATGTATTATGATACGTAGAATATATAATTATTATATTAGAATATATTATTAACATTTGTAATATTATAACTTATAATAGTAATAGAAAAGTGTTACAAAGTACATTAGAAAAAATGAATAAGCATAATATAATGAATTTTATTTTTATAATTCCACTGGTGTAAATGAAAATTCAGAATATGTTTGGTGGTATGTGTTATGAAAATTCAGATAATATATATAATTTTTTTGAATTTTGCACTAAATGCAGTAATTATATACTACATACACTAAATTTTAATAGATATAAATATATTTATATCTATTCTGAAACATTATTGCAGCATGAAACAATTACATATTATGTTTTATTAACGTAGACAGAAATTTTACAATTAAAAAAAAAGTCAACATCCTATGACTCATAAAATACAAAATAATTCATATCAATAAAAACAATATGATGTGCAATTAATCTTCGTTTCTCTTTAAGTATTATCACAATATACCATAATCATGTAATAGTGTGGTTATAGATATCGATATCTACCATAACAATGTCGCTTATAAAATCGCTATAGAAAAAAAGTAAATAATAATTCGAATAAAGATTCAGTTTCTGTATCTCCAGATCTAATGTCTTTATCAATGGCTACAAAGATAAGAACATGTAATACGCATTTAGCTCTCACTTTGGTTATAAACTCGTTACTCCAGTGCATGTCTCCTATTGTTAGAGAAAATCACTTCGGCAGAGCGTACTCGACTAAATTCGGCCGTTATTTTCGAGCGTGCTTAAAGTTTTTCACTTACCCGTATAAAATTCACTTGAATTCGCGCACGAGGCGCGTATATTTCTTCACGATTGTCCCGCAAATTTGACACACAAGCAGTTGTACGCAATTACACGAAATCACACGAAATGGCATGCCCAACAAACTTCCATGCAGTGTTCCTCAGTTTACTCCCACATCGCCCTAATGAAGGATACGCGTTATATCCCTATATTTTATGGTGGCTTTAGGAACGCGGATCAAGCGGATTGCGTGTTCCAAAATTCACTCTTTCGAGTGGAACAGCTAAGAATTAGCGTTCGATTGACCAATCGAGGTAAGATCTGCAATCTGACATTTTTGATTAGACGGGCTTCCTTTCTCGCGCATGCGCGACTGGTGACGTTTACAGTCACGTACATGCGATGGGCACCTCAATTTTGGCGACAATTTTGGAGACAGATTAAATGGTTGTGCGTAAATAAATGAATTAATTAATATAATTTATGCGTATTATTTTTTCTCATGTTTTTTTAGATTAATTTTCCAAAAATTTCGAAATAATTTTCGAAATCGGGATCTCATTTCATAAAATTCTACAACTACTTCAGTGACGTCACAATCGAAGCGCATGTGCGAGAAGAGAAAAGGCAGTCCGTCTAAACAATTAACAACGCTGTTATGGAAATTGCGTTTCTTTACGCATAGCAAACACATATTATTGTTGCAAGCATGGCGGTAAGTTTTCTTATTTAAATAAATTTATTACAAATTTTATATTATTAAATTATAACTAACTATCTGAATAAATTAGAAATAAATCTTATTTTTCATAATTTTACGTGAACTTTAGTGCAGCAAATATAGTTTACTCTTATTTGCGTCGGCGTCGATTATAACCTATACTTTTTTTTTTCGTATTTTTATAACATTTTAAATACATTTTATTCGCATCATATTTTATATAAAATATTAGTGTACTTATATATTTCGTTTTAATTAATTTTTTGTAGAAGCTTAAATATTGATATTATCTTCTGTCGGTTGGCATAGAAACCAAATATTTGATCAATTTTGTCGCAATTATGCATTTATACTATAATATGCAGATTTGAAAATTTTCGATATATCCAATTGTTGTTTTTTATTTCAGGTTATTACTAATGTCCAAGACGTTCGCGAAATTACTAAAATAGAGCGTATCGGTGCTCATTCTCACATTAGAGGCTTAGGACTGAATGATAGTTTAGAGCCTCGCAATGTAATTATTTATATTGTGCAAGAGCACTTTTTATTAATTGCAAATAAAATAATCTAAAATTTTGTAATATTTAATTATATACTTTAATTATATATTAGGTATCTCAAGGTATGGTTGGCCAGCTTATGGCACGCCGGGCTGCTGGTGTTATTTTGGAGATGATAAAAGATGGCAAGATAGCAGGTCGTGCGGTTTTGTTAGCTGGACAACCTGGCACAGGAAAAACAGCTATTGCTATGGGAATGGCTCAAGCCCTAGGCATAGATACCCCCTTTACATCAATGGCTGGTTCTGAAATTTATTCTTTAGAAATGGGTAAAACAGAAGCCTTAACTCAGGCTATTAGAAAATCTATCGGAGTCAGAATCAAAGAGGAAACGGAAATTATAGAAGGTGAAGTTGTGGAGATCCAAGTTGATAGGCCAGCAACTGGAGTTGGAGTAAAAGTTGGCAAATTAACATTAAAAACGACCGAAATGGAGACAATTTATGATTTAGGAAATAAAATGATCGATTGTTTAATGAAAGAAAAAGTTTGTACATTCATATATTAAGTAATTTTTATATTATATATATATATATATATATATATATATATTAAATAATTAATTTTCATGATTTTATTGTTTTTTTAGGTACAAGCTGGTGATGTTATAACAATCGATAAAGCAACAGGGAAAATCAATAGACTTGGACGTTCCTTTACTAGAGCTAGAGATTATGACGCAACTGGTTCACAAACGCGTTTTGTACAATGTCCTGAAGGTGAATTGCAGAAGCGCAAGGAAGTTGTCCACACAGTGACTTTACACGAAATTGATGTAATAAATAGTAGAACTCATGGATTCTTAGCGCTATTCGCCGGAGATACCGGAGAGATTAAATCAGAAATACGAGATCAAATAAATGCTAAAGTTGCCGAATGGCGGGAGGAAGGCAAGGCGGAAATTGTGCCAGGTGTACTTTTTATCGATGAAGTGCATATGTTGGATATCGAATGTTTTTCGTTTCTCAATCGAGCATTGGAGAACGAAATGGCTCCAGTTGTGATCATGGCAACAAACAGAGGTATAAAAATAAGAAATAACCATAGCTATATTACTAAGGAATTATATATCTTCTATAATTTATTCATAACATTTAATATTCCATAATTGCATAGGTATTACAAGAATCAGGGGTACAAATTATAAGAGTCCTCATGGTATTCCGATTGATTTATTGGATCGCATGATTATTGTTCCAACGAGTCCATATCAAGAGAAAGAACTGAAGGAAATCTTGAAAATAAGATGCGAGGAAGAAGATTGCGAAATGGCTGATGATGCTTTAACAGTATTAACGAGAATCGCTTTGGAAACATCATTAAGATATGCGATACAGTTAATTACAACAGCTTCTCTTGTTAGTCGTCGAAGAAAGACAACAGAAGTAAGTAGTATGTATGATACAATTTATCATATCATGTTTTAGTGATATTATTCTAATCTTTAATTTATACTCAGGTTAGTATTGAAGATGTCAAACGTGTCTATTCTTTATTTCTTGATGAAAATAGATCTACGCAATTTCTCAAAGAATATCAAGATGATTTTATGTTCAATGAATTCTGTAAGTAAACATTAATTATTATGTATAATTTATCATATATATTATATATATCTACAATTTGTTTAATTATTAATATGTATGACATTTATAATTTATCATACATGTCATACATATCTACAATTTGTTTAATTATTTCAGCCATTTCATCTGGGGAAAATATGGATGTTTCTCTATAGATACATTAAAAAAATATAAAAATATAAATCGAATCTTTTTATTAAGTTCTATATTTTGCAATATCCATGGACATTTATAATTTAATATTAACAAAAATTAATTATAACAAGATTTTTTTTACTTAATTGTAAAAATAACTGAAACTTTTGACTTCTTAATGCTATTACTATAATACTTATTAGCACAAATATTAATCTTATACAATAATTATATTATAATAAATATATTATTATAATTATATTATTATAATAATTATAATAAATATATTAATTATATATTAACAACAAATTTATCAAAAATAAATGTTTTGCATTATTTTCTCTATCTCTTAATAAATAAATTTACATTTAATAATACATTTTACAGTTTACAATTAGTAAGGTAATGTATAAACATTTTCACATACTTAGATATATAATTCCACTTATTAGTTTTGATTTAATATCTTAGCGAATACATTTTTGACATTAAGGGTTACTAATAATTAATTAAAAAGGTTATTAATAATTATAATTTTTAGGAGGATAATTTAATAAAGGAGGTATATTATATTTTTGGTGTGAAGTTTTCCTCTTAACTGTATTAGATACAATATAATGAAAATAAAATACTTGCTTTGTTGCTGAATAAGTTTATAAATCATGAATTGGAAAAAAATAGTACGAGTCTTACCACATGAAAATCTCCTATGTGGTTTTATGTAGCTAATAAAATATTTAACTGATTTCGAATGCAACATTCGTTTCCGCTTACGTTTGACATAGAATGCAATTTAGTACTATATTTATGTATTTTTCTCCTGAGTTTTTTTGACTAGAAAAAAAGAAATTAACATTAATCACCGCAAATATTATATACAATATATAAATGATGATATATATATATATGAATTTTGTGTGCATCCGCCTGTGTTCTTTACATGAATCTGAATATATGTGAATTAAATATTTTTCCAAACAGTATATTATAAAATGTAAGGATCATCTTAAATTCAAAATATCCTAATAAAATACTTGTAGAATTTTGAACTTTTTATAAATAGAGAAAACTCCGAGTGATCGCACGTCATCAATTGACATAAAAATAACATTATATGATAAAAATAGCGTCATTTGACATCAATATGTTATGAGATAAAACATTCTTAAGACATCTAAAAGATATTTATATATATTACATATGCTATTTGGATTATAATTCAACTTCCTGCTCGCGTTGTAATACAAGAATAAATGGCGGAAAAAATTTCATCACGGAAATAAGATTTTGTAGTCTCACAAGTTAATACTTACTAGTTATCAACTTTATATTATCTTCCGGTTTGAACGATAATTGAGTCTTCTTATCTTTTGATATGAAACCTAAGCCATATCCTACCTTGTACACAGGTAGTGGAATTACCGTGGATGATACGGGTATCATTACTAGAAAAAAATATAATTATACTTATAATTATTAATTATATTAATGTAAAAAAATATTATATTGGAATCTCGTAATAGCGGATTTATAAAAACTAATTCAAGCATTGAAGGATAACATTAAGATATTCCCCTTAAAAAAGATTGCACTGAAATATTATGTACATAAGAAAGTATTTAAATCTGCATAGATTACAAACAAAAAATAAAAAATTAGTTGGTACTATTAAAAAAATAATTACATAAACATATGAGATTTTTGCAACTGGCCAAGTAATTAATTATATATACTATCAATTTATGGTAAATTCTAAATAAAAACGAATTTCTTAAATTCGTGAATTATACATTTTATGCAATATAATTTAAAAGAAAATTTTTTATATAAATTTTGCATCAAACACACACAATCGTTAGAGTCGAAGTAAAACAAAAACAAACTCGGTGTGTTTGGATATTAAAAAGTACATTTCTTATTCACAACTAAATATTTATTATTTCGACATTTTCTAATAACAATTTGTGAATATGTATCTTAATAAAATTGTTCAAATTCTCTATTAAAAGAATAAATATAATAATATAAATACAGAAATATATAATTTAATTTCAAAATTGCAAATATATTGAATAACCTTTTTAATGATTGTATGATTCGTCGATTTTACGACATTAAAATTTATGAAAATAAAAATTTTAATTCTATTGGGCAAATATTTATCTTACTTATTTTTATTAAAAAATGAATTCAAAAGTATATACGCGTTTTATATGAAAATAAATAGATCTTTTTGTACGAAACTATCAATAATGTAATATGATTCTATACTCATATTCATAGATATTTTGCATATTTAGGATACATAATCACATGTATTTATATATCATCATGTATGTGTCAACAAATAGTATCATACTATAACTTACAAATTAATTATTAATTTTATATTTAAAAAGGCTAAGTTTACTAATATATATATATATATATATATATATATATATATATAATATGGACATTTTTTTCTCTCACTTGCATACACACACATATGGTGCCTTTCATTAAATGGACATGTTTCACGAACCGCAGTTGCTAGCATACATGGCTGCATACTTTTCGGCGTGCGGATTTATGGACATATGTCCGTTTAAAAGAAAGCGCTGATTGATTGAAGCTTCCTATACAGCACAGAATATTGCAGCAAAATTACGATAATATTACTACAATGTTCTGTACTGTATGTGTTATTTAAAATAAATCCTATTTCATTAAATATGATAAAAACATGCTTCAGATTTTTCAATTTTATCATCAAAAATATATAACTATGTACTCAGTCATCGCGAATTAATTGACGCCCTGTATATTGAATATCAAGTCGATATCTATTGAATTTAATTACCGTACTGGTATGCAAGGGAGTGACATAGCTGATTATGCATTTCATATATCTTTGCTGGCATTTGCGTCTGATGTAAATGCTGACATAGATCACGCTTATATACATATAAATATATATATCATAACAATACAATTATGCATTACATAATAATTGCACTTTTATATTAAAATATGAATATGGCGAAGATTCAAATATACTATCAATTTTAGCATAGAAAATCTTTATGAATCGTTACGATTCGTTTGCTTGAACTATGATTACACTTTGCTTTTTTTCTACAAAAAACGCATCATCTCCCTTTTCTCTCATAATTTTGTAAAATTAATTAAATTTAAATATTGATTTAGTTATATAAAAAAAATTACTATATTTATGTCTCATTATAATTTCTCTCTTTTTTTCTATCGTTATACTAACAAATCGAAAATAATACACAATGCTATTGGCATATTTTACGTGCCCGCGTGTAGGTGTTTTCCATATTTAGCAATTCTTTTCTAACTCGATTGCATTTATTGTCAACAAACTATGGCAATTATATTGAAAATATTGACGTAGCTGAGATTCTAAAGCATTCTTGGAGCGAAAATTTGAAATTTATTATTGGTAAAATTAGCAGGAAATAAAGTAATATACATTTGTATATAAAATATTAAATTTTTGCAAGAAAACAATTTTATTGAAATAACAAAACAGCTAGAAAACATCAAAATTTCATACATATACATCTTTAAAAATATTTCTTGCAGTTGTCCACGCGATTTATACAAAGAAATATTGCGACATATTTTGAAATCATCTATAATTTAAAAAAATAATTTTATCAAAAAAACAAGACTTTTTTAAGCAGATCATTTATCACAATATTTTCCGTGTACAACAATTCTCGTGTATATATATGTATATCGTCGCAATTCCACAGTATCTTTTAGCAGAAAATCCAAGTATGACCGCATAGAATTTTTAAAGATAGAATTTTGACATTTTCTATTTTATTATTGATTAAAAAAGTAATTTTTTCATTGTAAATTTATTATTTTATATATGTGTATAGTGATGATATTCTGCATCGATAACGTACAATATACGGATCTTCTAATCTTGTAAAGCACAATATATAGATCTTACGTTATGATGAAACCTACACGTTATTCTGACGTCACCATTCCGTTAAGACCTTTTTAGACGATTTATAATTCGCAAAATCCAAGATAGAATTCTATTTATAATTTTATGCGTCATATGTTTTAACTTGTACGTATATTCTAATTCTAATATATATTTTTATTTGCATTTAACATGTTCAAATATTTTTTGCGTTACAGGACACGAATTTATAATTAGCATTTTATCTTGAATTTTATCGCGAATAATAGATCGCGTTTAAAGAGTCCTTTATTCATACCTGTCAAATATCGACTTACGTCGAAGGTCTTAATAAATCGTTGTTTATATAGTTAATAACATTTTAACGGCATCTTCTTTTCTGGTTAATATACATTTTTTGTGAAGATATATAAAATAATAAATGTATGAGAGATGTGAGAGTAGCATGGAAGAATGCATTGTATCAATTAGCATCACGATAATTACGGTGAAAGTTCTTTTCATGTCCACTTCTTCGTGTAGATGTGTAATATTACTTACATGATTCCGTAAGATTCTTTACTTAAAAAATATAAATTTTTATATTTGAACAAATTTTTCTCATATTATTAAAATAATATTTTTTAAATATCGTTTATTTTATTTTTTTGTGTTATGTGCGAAATAAAAGATTATTTTTTTTATTATGTTCTAATTAATCGGTTTTGGGAGAAAAATGCATTTTTACACGAATTATGCAAGCTGAAAGGATCCTTTTTTATCTTTGTTGAATAAAAATAGATTTTAGAATCGCCGTCAAAACTTTCGGAAAACTGTCGTAGTACATAACTTCTGTCTGTATACAATTTTTATTGCAGCGCTGATAATGGATCCATTTTTGTTTTCAAACTATAGTGACGTGTGTGCGTAGGTGATGGTATTGGAAAACACGCGACTTGCACGTATATCGCGACATGCGACATTATTATCCCTCGCGTGTTAACGAAAGTTCAGATTTCACAGGAAATATTCAAAGGACATTCTAACAGCGAAAGTGACAGCGGCAAAAATAAATACTTAAATTAGTCTTTGTGAAATATTTAGATATGTTTTATATTTTAATTTAATTAAATCTTCTATATTTTAATTTAGTTTCTCTTTAGCAATGCATGCAAACAGATAGCAAATTGTTCGCTCACCTGGCTCGAAGACATTGTCCTCGTTCTTCTTGTAAATCATGGGCTTGGCATATACCGCAACGATCGCGACGACAAGACAAAGAAGAACGACGGTCCAGAGAGTCCTCATTTTTAATTCACTGTAATTAATTGTCGAATTCTAGAAAATTCCTTGAAAAAGATTCGCGGATCTGATCGCGAGGAACACCTCGCACAGTGGTACTTGATACGATACTATGCTTGGCGCACGTTCTCCATGGACCCAAGCAGATGAAAACATGAGTGGGGAAAACTTGGAAATAAGGGAATTGGCGCAATCCGTGGGAGATCGCGGTTGTGCGATTGTGATAAATCTGCCGCATAAGTTAACGTATTGTAGCACGCCAGTGATGGAAAGTGATGACGAAGAGAAGGAAAATTGAGAAAAAGCATCATCATACAAATACTTATTATTTACATTTTTTTCCATAAGAGAAACATGAAAATTTTACTTTTACCAGCTATTGCATTATTCGCTGATCTGAATCGATCTTTATGATAAATTGATAAAAATTCATTTTTTCTCTTTTTTGTCAGAAAATTATTTCAAGTTTTTATATTTATTATATTTATTGTATTCAAATTGCAAATGTTTGTTATAAGTATTTTATACGATCATGTATTACACAGAGAAAAGTTTATAATATTCCAAGGATCTTTTGCGCGATTTAATTCATATGATTTCTTCCTCTTAAATGAGTAAAAACTATTTTGACCAGTTATTCGTCATAATACGCCTACACGGTTTATTTCGCTCGAAAGTAAACTGCGGCAAAAGCAAGATGTTCGTAAGCAATAACCAGGGAGCGTCAAGGATTTGTGTTAATCATTCTTTGTATATGTCATTCATTTCTACGCCAACGTATATACATACATGGAAAATAAAAGAGAGGAAAATTTATTAGCAAATTTAATTTTTTTTATTCATCTTTTTATTCATTTTCTTTCATCTTTTTATTCCAATACAATTTTATTAAAGATGGGATTGATTAAACCAATTACTTATTATTTATTTAACTTTAGAAAAAATAGAATAATTAAAAGAATACTAACGATGTAGTACTAATTGCAGGTAATTCGGTAATCAACAGACGTGGCAGAAATACAGACTTGGTCTAACAATGGAAATTGGGTTAAAAAGTGAAAGGATCCAGTTTAGAGGTGAAACGATGGTATATATAACTTTCGGGCTTTCTATTCACGTGACGACAGTTTTACTCGTAGACTTTACTTTTTTAAACTAACGTTGAAAAAGGAAAAAATTGGAATAAGTAATTTCGAAAATGAATATCAAAAGTCTATCAAGAATTAGATTCCTTCTTCTGTTCCTCTCTTTATCAATAATTATTTTTTATATGATACAAAGAAAAATCTCAATATCTCCAAACAGATAATGAGTTAGACTCATTATCAATATGTATTATATTATTTTTGTTGGTTATTAGTTTTTTTTAACAAAGCTAGCAAAAAGAACTATTAATTTTATAAATGCAATTCCCGATGAAAGTGAGTTAATTTAAGAGTTAAATATCAAAAAATTAAGAAGAATCTGTTAACATCCATATTCAACATAGCATAAGAGTAGACTCTGATAATCATGCACGAATAATTAATCAGAAGATTCTAGTATTCAATTGGCAATGTGGGCTACAGGATTCTGCTTAAAAAAATTACCTTTTCATAAAGTGTACCAAAGAACGCCAAGTCTACGTGATTGTTGAAAAACTAATGTGCAGAAAAGTATTTAATAATTAAAGCAATATATATAAGTTTAATTAAAATATTTTTCTTCTAGAAAAGATCAGAATTTTATATGTATCTAATTGATTTTTCATATATAATAATTTGTATATGATATATTACATGTGAAGTTATGTATTTATTATTCATTTAACTACTCTGTTTCAGGAAAAGAAACGATTTAATTTCCATTTTTATTTGGTACATTAAAAAAATTTTCAATAAACGCGGAATTTACGGGTTATATTTACCAGTTCTTTTTGCATTTTAATATAAATAACGTATTATAATATATTGTAATATTTACTTATACTCATTTAATTATAGATTTATTCGTATAACCATTTTGACGTATCGCAGTTAACATCGTGATCACTGATAACATTTATTTTGATACAACACCACATAGTCGAATTAGCTGATCGAAATCGAAACACGGCTTGTCCTCTTGAGTTGAATCACCTTGTTAGTAGTCATCCCCAGGAGTTTCCCGGTGTCAGACGTTTCCTATGTTCCTTCCTCTATATATATATTTATCGATCCTAAGCATCCCTTCTTCTCCGTGCCATCGACTGTTGTTTCTCTCTTCTTCTCATTCATCTACAGTGAAATCTCTTTATTATACTAACTTTCTCTCTCACTCGTTCAGGTCGATGTACGGGGTGATCCATTTAATTTTATTTTTTATATATTCTTTATTAATTTCACAACTGCTAAATATATAAAATTTAAAATAATAATTTATCATATAAATTTGAAATAATAATTCATTAAATTTACAAATTTTAATTTCGCTCTAATATATCAGCACGAAATAAAAGATAAAGAAAAATGAATTCTCTTGCATCTACAATTACTTTATGATGATAAAAGTTAAGAGTCTAATGCGATACAGTATGTAATAATATAAAAAATAAATCAGAAACTATTTCTTGTTGATTTTTAACATTTCTAGTTCAATATTTGGACTTCGAAAAATATCGAAAATTTTAATTTAAAATTTTTTCTAAATATTTCTAAATAATCTCTCTAGAAATTTAATAATATTTAAACGAGAAAAATATTGAAGCACAAGTGATTCAATTATTATCAGACCAAGAATTAAACCCGATCTTCCAATTCGATTTTTTGGGCGATTGCTCTGAACACTATCTTTATGATCTGTTAAACTGGAGCACAATCCATTTTATTTCGAAAGTACCAAACATTATATATGTGAATCACCATGTATATTGCACTTTAACGCTTACAGGCCTTCCTCCATGGTTCGCTATACCGCAGATAATTTTCCCTGCATATTTATACATGTGAGGAAAGTGTCTCCGTTAAAGGCTTCTTTTTTCCTCTCTTTTTTTCGTTCGGAAAGAATTAACTACTATGTTTAAGAGATACGTCATACGATGAAAACCTTTTTTTCTTACTTTAGAATAATTCTTGTGTATATTCAAAGTGGAATTATTTCTTCTTATTCAAGGCAATTTAAATAATTGTTTTCTTAAGTTCATGCTGCGATGAATACTTTATTGCAACATAAATATTTCTTAAAAATCTAGTACAAATATTAAAAGAATTATTACATATTATATATAAATGTTATAAATATTAATATATAAAATACTTTTTTTTACATTAAACGATGAATTGAGATCTAAGTTTAAAAAATATACAACTATTTTCATTAAAACGAAACACTTTGTTTAATACGAATCATTCATTATATATATAATTACTTGTCATTATGTAGTAAATTTGAAAGAAAATTACAGTAGTAGAACTCTTTCGTTTGATAATTAAGCCAATAATCAAATCAATTTCATTCAATCAACATATATTACATAAAGTAACGGCCGTGCTGTCTGGCTTATTCTGTCTGATTCTACTACCAGTAATATATGTCCAACATCGAAAACTTCAACGCAAACTTTTGATCTAATTATAAAATAATGTTACTATCTATTCGTCTATTTAATCTCAAATACTTTTAATATGTATATTATGTTAAATACAAATTTAAATATTTTATAACTTCGAGCATAATATTACATGATACTGTTCAAATTTTTAGAGACTAACTCTGGATAATGCATCATTCATATAATGTAAAGTAAACAGTATTTTATATTTATCTTTTTAAAAATGTAATATATCTTTTATATTACATTAAATAATGTAATTATTTGGTTTAAACGGTAATATATTTCTTTTATTACGATACAGCAACAAAAAATAGTTTAGATCCGCGTTTAATTCTTTGCTTCTCTAGCAGCCAATTAAAGTGTTGACAGTCGCGTGAATTATATTAATGATAGTGGATTTCTGCCAGCAAGAGAAAATCACATTTCATCATTCGAGACGAAAACAGCTCGTCTCTTTATGAAATGGCAAGTGGTTCTAACACCGCCGCAAGATATTAATATTCGTTCTAACTGACAAGTGAAAAGTCGTAAAATGTTTGGCGCAATTTCAACTTCATCTTATTAGGTTCAATTGAGTGCGCTGCAATTGTCGATAAAACAATGCAGTAAGTATTATTGTAAAGTATGATTGGTAAGGAGATTAGATATGTTAATTACGCAGAGACTTTGATACTACGAGGCTTTGATATTTTATTATATTCTTGAATAAATTCTTCTTGGACAACTAAGAAAATATGAAAAATATATGTAATGATAATATAATATAAAATAAAAGAATATAATTTAATATAAAAGAAGTGAACGAGAGAGAAGAGGAAGGAGGAAGAGGGGAGGCAAAGAAAAGAGAGAATTAATTTAAAGAGAGAATCTGAAACGAGATATGAAATAAGGAACTTTTATAAAATAATAATAATTATATGATTTTTTGTAAAAAAATAGATATATTTTACTTTAAAAGAATAAATTATTTCAAGAAAAATAGAATGTATAAATATGTACGTTGTATTAATATAAATGATAATAATATATATTGCTAGCATATTTCTGGTAAAAATATTTTATAGTATTATTTTGCTCTTTTCTGTAAAACTATTTCAAGATAAAATGTACAAATATATTTCTTATCAATTATATATATATATATATATATATATATATATATATAATTGATAAAAAATATATTTGTACATTTTATCTTGAAATAGTTTTACAGAAAAGAGCAAAATAATACTATAAAATATTTTTACCAGAAATATGCTAGCAATATAATATAATTATATATATATATATATATATATATATATATATATATATAAAATATATATACAGAATGCTCTAAAATCATGGAACATCACTTTAATTCTCTAACTTTGGAGATGATTTTTCTTTATATATATATTTATGTATATTATATATTTATATGATTGAATGGCTGTATGTATACATATAAAATATTTATACTACAATAAAAATATTCTGTCCTCTTTGAGGTAATTTTACACAAAAGAAAAATACATAACTTCAAAATTATAGTATATATGCTATACACATTACTCATTGAATACAACAATTTTGAGAGCTTGCTCGAAATACAATCGTCTTTTAATAGGAGAGGGTAAAAATAACGGACTATATATACCTTTTAAATAAGGTAAAATTAACGGTAGAAAAAAAACAAGCCATGAACACCCTCGCATGACGAGGAATCTACTCAAGCACGAAGCTCGGACACGAACCAGCGGCAATTGTCTTTGTATCGACGGTGGCAGCAACGCTACCCTCGCGTATCCCACACTTTGCTACCCTGAAGGTGGACACGCGGCTATTCTGTCCGCCACGTTTTCCAGAGTCTGATTTGACACCCTCGTATCGTCGTCGTTGGTGGGTGATGGTTCTCTATGCGCTCAGAGGGCGGAAGGGGTCTTTTCGTTAGCGGGCGTGGGGGTGCGCGCGCATTACTTACACCCCTCTGTGTGCCCGGCACGTAATCGAACTGGGAGCGCCGTGGTAGTCGTCGTCAGTTCCGTAAGACGGGGCTAAATTTCATCGCTAAAAATTGTAATATAGTTCGATGAAAAGAGCAAAAGCTATACAATTTATATAAAACGTGAAGGGAAGGGTTCTTCGAGGGTTGGCTTCTCATCACGATAAAGAGCTCCGATTGCGAGCACGATCACGCCGCTTATCGCTAGATTACAGCAACACCAATGCGTGAATGCGTGCAGAATAGAATGACTCAAGCAAAAGAGGGTGTCCGTGCGTACATGCCAGCTCGATCCGAACGTGTCTAGGAAAGCTTGAGGAGATCGTTAAGTTGTTTTGCTAGTCCGAGCATCGAGCAAAGTGAATATCGTCAACTGAGGCTGACTTGGCTATGGATTTGATGAAAGTCGGCGAACGAACGAGAAGAATCATCGAGAAGTGGCGGATCTGTACAATCGTGAGCGACTAAAAACGGCCGATTTTAACCGAGGCTCACCCTGAGCAAGGCAGGGTGCTGTGGTGTCTTTCCTCGAATCATAATGGCGCCCAACTCCATTTTCGTGGGAACCTGGCGGGCCACGAACGACTGATGCAGAAGCGGGTACTTTCGTAATTATCTAAATCTCAATACCCTTACATAGTTCGCTCGATACCTCGTTAATTCAGATGAGCGGATCAGCTACTGTCATTCTTCGAGATATTTCCAATAATTTTATCAGTGCACGGTCAAGGAGACAACATGAAAAAAATTCACAAGAGACATCCGCCGAAAATAAAAAAACATTCACGACAGTGATAATGTTAGCGTGAGTGTATTTAAATATATAATGTTTTTGCCTGAAAGTATTTGGCGGTCCCTCTCATCGTCGAACGTCCAGTGAATATTGTCTTTTGAGCAAGAAGAATTTAGGCTAGCGAGATAATGATGGATGTACGTGACACGTGATTTATAATTGTCGATTAATTAAAGTGGAAGACAACGATAACATTCATAAATAATTTGTGTTTGAGTTGGAATATGATTTTTGAGAAAAGATGGAATATTGACGATAAATTGATATTTAACGTAAATCGCATTGTTTGTTTTCGGATGTGTTCGAATAAAAAAAGATCTAAGTCGAAGACAATTAATTTATTGAGTTGCCTTTAAGGCATTTCTTATATTCCATCGCAAGTCCAGCCTTAAAATTATTCTAACAAAGTGCACAATGCTGCGTAAAATCGCGGTGAAACACAGTAGACTGATACGCAATCTCGCGAAAAAGTGATAACGACGAACGTGGAGAGCACAAGAGGCAGAAGACTCGTGTGGTTCGACTTCAGTGGCTTGTACAAAACAACCATTCAACCTGGCGGACCAAGAGGAAGGCGGAGGCTCAGCAGCGATGCAGGGCAAAGAGAGCCCTATCGGGTCCAACACCCAGGAGACTCATCAGTACGTCGGCCCTTATCGGTTGGAAAAGACCTTGGGAAAAGGCCAGACTGGTGGGTGGTGCATCATCTCTCGTTCTCTCTCTTTCTTTCCCTCTGCCTCCCTTTCTCTCTCTTTCTCTCTTTCTTTTTCTTTTTATGACATAAAATCTTTATCATAAATGTTACCGTGATTGACGATAGCAAATTATGAAAACGAATAGCTACAGGCATGTCTGTTTAAATCAATCATGTCTATTTAAATCAGTTTAAGCGCAAATTCTGCGCGTTCAAGAAGATATATGAGGCTTCGCACACATTTCTCATTGATGGAAATAACGAAACTTTACAATTGTATATGGACCGACTGTGTGTGTTCGAGACAACAGTATCTCGATTCTCGCTAAAATTGATTGAAGTCTACATGGTCGATATAAATTTGCTATAAATTTTTTTGTGCGATTTCAAGAACGCTATTTGTACGTTGTACATGCAGCTTTTGTGAATTATTTTATTATTTATACTTCTGAAACGAAAATATCTCCCAAATCTCTCAAATCTACAGAAGATTTGATATAAATTTATGATATCGCAATAATAAGGCACGCGAAAGAAAATTTTTCTCATACGTGAGACTGATAATACAATTTAACAAAATAATTTTTCTTGGAACATAAAAATAAAACTAATCATTTCCTGTAATTTTTTAACGCTGAATACATGATTTTGGTTCCCAAATTTTTTCGTCACGTTATAATTTTGAGAAAAATGCAATTAAAATTGAAAAAAATGGCTATTTTAGTGTATTTTATCATACTATAGTAGTTATATACGGTATATAATGTTTTATAAAAATTAAGTATATTGTTAAGATTTTCAGACTTGAAAGAATTTGCTGTATCAACTTAATAATAATTCTTGGTTAAATATGAGATGTATTATGAATTAGAAATTCATTAAAGATCTTAAAGAGTTTCTAATTATGTTATTAATTTAATTTTTTAAATTGTTGAATACAAATCCAATATCAAAATTGATAAATTTAAATTATATACATAAATTTTTGAATGTATATATAAATTTTGGAAAAAATTCAGATATTTTCAAATTTTGATAATATATCCATATTAATTCTGCCACTTTAAATTTATTATTTTTATTAGATTTAGCAACTTAAAAAATTCTTGAATTTAAATAAACATGAAAACTGTGTGATAGATCTTATTGATAAATTTCTTTTAATGATAATCCTAATAACATACTTAATTTTAATTGCAATAAAATTTTCTATAATATACAAGAAAATATATTAAAATATCAATTGACAGTTTAAAATTATAATATATAATGGAATAAGAAATATGAGTTTTGTCTTTGTTTTTTTTATTAAACTGTAAAATAATAAAATCCGACATATAAAATCGAATTTAATAATTAGGGATTTGGCTCAAATAATTAAAAATTAAATCGAAATTGGCACATAAGAGCCACAGCGCGGTTTGGAGTGCAGAGAAGAAACAACACTTCCTTTTTTTATTATTATTGATTACAAAACTTAAATTATAATAATAAAAGGCGAACGTTTCGGATCATATTTGATCCTTCTTCATTATATTAATTTAATCTGTTAACATTGCGCTGAAGAAGGATGAAATATGATCCGAAACATTCGCCTTTATTATTATAATTTGAGTTTTGTAATAAACTAATAATAAAAAAAAGAAAGTGTTGTTTCTCTGCGCACCAACTACCGCACTGTGGCTCTGATGTACCAATTTCGATTTAAGTTTTAATATAAAATCGAATTGTAAGCATTCATTAATGCATGATGAAAATATCAACCTTGACAGTATTTCCAAATAAATTTTTGTAGACCAATTCGATATGAATATTTCATTAACTTTTTTCAGTCCATTGATGTATTGTCATTTTGCCTAAACATAACCTTGGACATTACCTTTTGTCATTACTGCGGCATGTTATATTTTAATGTGTATCACACACATGCAAATTTATCCAAAATAAATGTGCATTTTATATAATTTACATATATCTAAGGGGAATTGTAAAATAAATATTTTGGGAATATGTTTTAATAAAAATTAATAAAAATAAATAGAACAATTCAGGGGAATAAATAATTAAATACTGAATAAAAAATTCTTCATAATATCATAAAAAAAGAAGATAACAATGAGATGACGTTTCGCAGAAACCTCGTATATCAAGAATATTTGTGGACAAGTTAACGCCGCACTAATTTACTCTCACCTCGAAGGCATTCAATGCTATTATACGATCAATACTGATGACATACTAATTATGTTATACAGCGGTTAGGCAGATAGAGAAATGTTTGAACCTAATTATATAAGAACGGTGTAGCGGTATAAATGAAATGTAAATATATATTTGAAATGTACACAAAAAGTATATGTAATCATTTATATTCTCATAAAATAGTAAATTGACAGGAGATTGTACAATTTTTAAAAATTTACATGAATTGATGAAAGAAGCAAAGCAATCTAGAAAGGAAAAATTTTTATCAAAATATTTTAAGAACAATATAATACATATAAGAAAATTAAAATATATTTTATTGATGTATTTTTAAAGCATTTTATCCATGCATAAATCTAGATTTCTCCACTACATAGAAAAGGTTACAACAGAAAATGATACAACAAAGTGAAATTTTATGATTTAAAGTACTATTAAAATTACTATTAATTATCTTATAAAAGCGCCATTTACTCGCTTGAGAACGATTAAAAAAATTGACATAAGAATATTTTAATTTTTAAATATTTTTCATTAAATATCTTTTTGCAATGTATAAAGAAACGTATTACATAATAAATCACTTCTAAATCATTAGTATTCTAGTAACAAATTTTAGTAACAAATGTGACTACAATTCAAAGCTAAAAGCTCTCGTGTTTGAACATCTGTTGTATAAAAGAAATCCTTTACAATAATTGCAAATCTTTATGGAGCAATTAATAAGCGTTTTTAATTAAGCGCTACCGTCGAGGGAAAGAAGGTAATAATATCGACGACAATGAACGCACCAAAGAAAGAAACGCCGATTTACGCGTGTGTATATGAATGCTAAAGTAAATTGGCGGCATGAAAAAATGAGATATAATTTTATTTCAATCAGAGCTTTTTTATTTTTGATATATTTTCTCAGAGCTGTATTTAATTTTTTTGCCGATGGAACTTTCATGGTTTATGCAGAAAAATACGAATTGGTTTTTCGCGATCAAGATGTAATTTCGCAAAAACTTGTTAATGAATTCACGGGTCAGCTTTCAACGAATGAGTTTCGTAGTGGTCATTTCCTCCGACAGACTATATCGATCCTGTATGCATCTTGAAAGGGGTGCCTGCTCTGGCACGTGACAATACGGTGCGTTAATCATACGAATGAATTCCTCTTCACGCTTGGAATTCTGTGATCCACGCGCAAACGGGTAATAAAATTGCCGTTCGTGCTTGCGATACGATTTGAATTATAACCAACGAAATTAAGTGTCGGTGAAAATTTGGAGGGAGAATATATAATGCTTTTTAAAATTTCTTGTTATGTGTTTTCGCGGGAACGAAAATGCTAAAAATATATGAAATCCCAATAGTAAGTTTAATAAATGCAAGTTTGGCGTATTGTGGTTACGAGAAATCAATGAAATTAAAAGCGGGGATAAATCATTATGATTTTGTTACTGATTTTAATTCTGAAATATCTTTTACGACTAATTCTCCCGAAACTAAGGCAATATCGATGTGATATGAAGAAAAGGAATTTATATTGCAAAATGTTCAATCTCGCATCTCCCAGAATTTACTTTTTTAATTCTGAAATATTTTTTACGTAAGACTAATTCTTCCGAAACTAAAGCAATATCAATATGATATGAAGAAATGGAATTTATATTGCAAAATGTTCAATCGTATCTCGCAGAATTTATTTTCTATGCATTCAAAAGATATTAAATTCAAATAGTGGAAAAATTTTTCTAAGCCTATAAAATTTTTCTAAGAAATTGATCAATTTTCTGATTTAAAAAAAAATTCATTAATATATATTAATATGTATCATTAATATATATTAATATAGCATATAATTTGACAAGCATGTATTCTAAACTGCGTGTATGATGCGTATACAAAAATCTCTAGAAATTTCTTTCTACGAATGCATCGACGACGTTAAAACGTGGATGAATCGTTGGGGAAAATGCATTTTAACTTTCAATGGTGTTGCTAATGCAATAGCCATCAGATTTGACGGGAAATGCCGAGTCCGTTTAACACATCCACAGGGATTGTCATGTCAATCATCGGACTTTATTTCATGTAATTCTATTGAGGTTGGCTAAAAGATGATCATCGATCATAAAAAGTGTTTCGGACTATTTATAACTTTGCGATATAACGTCACAGAAATGTAATATATTTTTAGACAATATGTAAATAAGTGCATGCGATAGATATAGGGAAGCCAACGTGCACGTGAAAAATTATGTTTCGCTCGAGTAATCAAAAAACGTTGATCACTTCGTGATAATCGAGCGGCTGCAAGATTGCTAACAGTTTTCGCATAATCGCTATGCAAAGCTGTGCAATTCTTTATCTAGGATTAAACTCTTTATACCTTCAATTAGATGCAACTTCATTACTAGGAGGTAATGCTTAATTGCTCTCCATTATCGCTTTACAATGAACAGTTTCCTTCTGCTTTTCTTCTATCCTGTTTTCTCTTTGTATATCTGCTTAAACAATGTACAACCGTCATCGTCGGTCATTTAAGTGGATAAAGATATTATATGGCGCGACTTTTTATAGATTTCCGACTATGATTTAAGCCAATTCTACTTCATAACTTTTGATCTTTACATCGATTCTACTTTTGAACTATATTTTTTATAAAAGATTCATTATAAAAGATTATAAAAATCTGATCTGATATCTCTTTTTCTCTTCTATTTAATAATATACTGATTGTGTGTAATATATATACATCTGTGTGATAATGTAACTACAAAATAATATCTTTTATTGTGAAACCCATAAAAATATAATAAACAAACAATTTTTTTCTAACTATAACCAATATTGTATGTCATGCGCAAATTAATTCGCGCTTGATTAAAGGTGTAATATTATTGGGCATTCATATTCCGCGAATACGACCGTGTCATTATAATATAATAGCATGTAATTAGGAATAGAACAAGGGTAATATACGGTAAATGATAATAAATCAGTATTTAAATGATAATAAATCAGTATTATATCTATAATATTATATTTATAATATGATATTTATAATATTTACAATATTATATTTGATAAACTTGAGTTATTAATATATTTCAAAATAGCATACAGCAAAAACGGATGAAATTATTATAATTATTTGCAAATAACAATTTTCTCTAGTTAAAATCCATTTTAACGCGACCTATTTCAAGTTTTCGTGAATTATTAACAATAAGGAAGGAATTTGAAGCTAAACTCGAGTATATATAATCAAGACTTTAATATTATATTTCCCTTAATAATATATTCCTAACTCATTATTATCGCAAAATTGCAGAAAATTATATTATTCAAGAGTAATAATGAGACAAAAATAACATAATTAGAACTGTTTATGTTTTGTGAAGCATAACAATCAAATATTTTTCAAAACTAATAAAATATACGAGAATCTTTTTTTGTTTCTTAATCTTCCAATTTTCCTGTACTAATATAAAATAAAAAATTCGCCTTTTTTTATTTTAGGATTAGTAAAGCTCGGCGTACACTGTGTGTTGGGCAAAAAGGTGGCAATCAAGATTATCAATCGTGAAAAGCTTTCGGAGTCTGTGTTGATGAAAGTGGAGCGCGAAATCGCAATCATGAAACTGATCGACCATCCACACGTGCTCGGTCTCTCGGATGTGTACGAAAACAAAAAATATCTGTAAGTTTTGATAAAATTATTTTGACGAATGAAGAAAACTTACAAACGATGCAAAAATATTATATATTTTCAATATTCTTCTAAGATATCTTGTTCTGGAACACGTCTCGGGCGGAGAGCTGTTCGATTATTTGGTTAAGAAGGGTAGACTGACTCCAAAGGAAGCAAGGAGGTTTTTTCGACAAATAATTTCCGCATTAGACTTTTGTCACAGCCATAGTATATGGTGAGTCGCGTATACATATTGTTATATTATAAATGTTACTTATATAATCGTCTCTTTTTTAATTTTTATTATAATCGTCTTTTATTTCTCGACAATATTTATGATGTGCGTTTTATTTTATCGTTATTTTTACAGTCATAGAGATTTGAAACCTGAAAACTTATTACTGGATGAAAAAAATAATATTAAGATAGCAGATTTTGGAATGGCATCCTTACAACCTGCAGGCTCCATGCTGGAGACCAGTTGTGGATCACCTCATTACGCCTGTCCCGAAGTCATTAGAGTAAGAGCTTCTACTATAATTAATTTTCTCGATAATAATTAATCAATATCAAGTTACAAAAATGATAAATTAAACGAGCAATAGTTAAGCCTATTTGAGTTCGACCTGTAAGTAAAACCATTTGTCGCTCCTTTCTTTTCGCAGGGTGAGAAGTATGATGGCAGAAAGGCGGACGTATGGTCCTGCGGGGTAATACTTTACGCGCTTCTAGTGGGCGCTTTACCATTCGACGATGACAATCTGAGAAAACTACTAGAGAAAGTTAAGCGCGGACTGTTTTATATACCGCACTTTGTGCCACCTGAGTGCCAGAATTTGCTCAGGGGTATGATAGAAGTTGATCCTGAGAAAAGGCTGACGGTAAGACGCTTTATATCTTTTTCCAGCTTGTGAAACGACTTTTAAAAATAAATTAAAGCTATTACATGTATTTATTAATCATGAAACATTTTGCAAAAGAAAAACTTAAGTAAAAAGCAAAGTATATTATTTTTCTTTTAGTTAGCGGAAATAAACAGACATATCTGGGTAACAGCGGCGGGTAAGGGTGAACTCGAGTTGGAGCTGTCGATGATGGATGTAGTGCAGACGCACGTTATTCCGTCCGTGGATGCGATCGATCCCGACGTGTTACAAGCGATCGCAAGTCTTGGTTGCTTCAAAGAGCGTGACAAACTTATTCAAGAACTGCTCAGTCCAAAGTAAGATAATTCCACTCCGATAGAGAGACGTTATATTCCACTTCAATCTATCCAAGTTCTATTAGAAATGTCTAAGTTCTATTGAAAATGATCTTACAAAGTAAATAAAAAATTTCTCCTTTAGCCATAATACAGAAAAGGTGATATATTTCCTATTGCTGGAGAGAAAGCGAAGAAGACCGGCGTGCGAGGACGAGCTCGAAGTAATGAGGGGAGGCATGAGGGGATCCGCAGGACAATTAGAAGCTGATCCACCAAGAAAACGAGTAGATACATGTAGAGTGAACGGAAGTACCGCGCTCAATCTTGGACAAATCAGTCACGGATCGCCTCTGACGCCTAGAAGACAGTCTAGGTAAACTCGCATGAATTTAGATAGGAAGAATAATAGCGTTATGGCAAAAATCATCTTTATCTTGAAATTTTACGGTGGAAATTAAGTTCTGTGATCAATTCTTGCATTTTGCGGTTAAAACTTATACATGTTTGATGAAAGAGTTTTGTAACGTCAGGTAACTGCGGTTTATTTCAAATTGGCATCGCATGACAGCGTCAATTATGTCGCGTGTTCGTATTCATATGTATTTGTTCCGTATCGCTTTTTTCCTTACTTTGTCGGATCTGAGCACTGCTAAAATGTTTAGGTCTCACGCCATGTTTGAGCTCTTTTATATAAAACGCAGTCACCAACTACGATCCTTTTATTTCATCCGATTAATATCAATGGGAACATCAATTAAAATATCTAATCTTTTATGAATTAATTCAAATAATTTAAATTGAAAGTTAATTGCATTGCTAATTGTTGCAGCACGAGACACCACGCGCGTCGATCACCAAGTACAAGCGGATGCCACACTCATAGCTCTCATTCACACACGTCAACGCCGGGTAGTTCACCGTTGCACGCGCCTGCGGGCTTATTGAGTCCCCATAGAGCGGTGCCGATATCACACGTGGGTCAAACGATTACCAGTAGCCCACACAGATTGTCCATCGGCAGCAGTACCACTACTACCGCCGGAAATGGCAGTCCCACGAGTCAGAGTGCACCAACGCCAGCCTCAGCGTCGGCGCTCACTAGTGTCGGCATTGAACTCAATGAGATGCAACCTGGTAAGTTCAGTAATTTACAAATTACTGCAAATTATTCTATGTTTATCCTCATCTTACAAAAATACTTTTATCTCTCTCGTTGTAGCATATATTATTATTATTGCTAATAATAATAATAATAACATTGTCAATGTTAATAACATTGTCTGTATTGTTAATACTTTCCTATATTCTTAATTTGCATGGTTAGGTTTTAATATTTTTTTAATGCTGTCCACTATTTTACACTTGCCACTTGATTATTCATGGATAAAAGTGCCAATACCACATGAAACAGCATTTTTATTTTATGTATATCGAAAAAATAAGGACTAGGAAAGTTTTTCTTAATTTTAACAAATTAAGAATATAGAAGTTTGTTGACTTTATATTGTGCTTTTTCTTGTAAAAATAATTTAATTCACAAGTACTTTTTATTATAATATTTTTAGTTTATTTTATATAAAAATTATTGTATTTTAATGCTTTAGTACCAGTTTTTCTATTAATATATTTATATGCCATTCATCAATCTTTTATTTTGTTACATATTTTCAAGTTGTGGCCATTTTGATTACTATGCACTGGTTGTAGTATGTTGTGCAATATAAATAATAATCACCTAAATTAATTGCTGTTCTTAAAGATCATAACAAATTAATATTAATTTATATTTCATTGACCATTTTCCTTTTGACATATATTATAGAGAGCGTAAATATAATACACTCTTTGTGTGAATTATAAAAAAGTGGTCCGTAAAGTATAAGTTTATGTTAATATTTATCAAGATTATTACAAGCATGACAGATTATATAATACTATTCTATGCTCCTATGTTTATCGTATAATTTTAAGATTGTCTATCTAATATTTAAACAGGAATCTCTCGATTGTCAATCTAATGTTTAAACAGGAACTTTGATACAATCAATGCAGATTGGCATGTCCGATATTATGTCTTATCAAACGTTGTTATTTTGATTTATATACAAAATTGCACTGTAATTAAACAAATTGCATCATTTGTTTCACATGATTCTATTCTTTTTTCAATTAATAATACAATAACGATTGTAATAAAGAAATTCGAAAAAAATAATATAATTAATTACAAAAAGAATGGATTGTCTAACTATCGTGTATTATTTTAATATGCTTAAGATAAGTATATGTTTTTAAAACGTAAAAACTTGTTTCGCAATAGTTGCGGTCGGTATTACACCGCCAGGATCGCCTCACACAGGAGCAGGATCTGGAGCTCATCACTGGAGATCGAGACTGACCACGATCAAGAATTCTTTTCTAGGCAGTCCCAGGTTTCATCGTCGTAAATTGCTCACTAGTACCGAGGAGGTATGCGATAATAGATAGTAAAAATTCAATTAATTTCTTTTTTTATAATTTGTATTATAACATTTGTATCTTTCATTCATAATATACGATTTTTTACAACAATTGAATTTTAGATTGGCTTAAGTTCTCTTAATACAATTTAAAAATTGATAAATATTTTCATAGCGAAATTTCGTCGAAGAACAGAAGTTAAGAATTTTAGTGCGATATAATAAATAATTTATAACAATTCTATTCTAGTTATCAGAATAGATTATTTCTTGGAATTAAAATTTAATGAGCACTAAAAATAAAAATTCTGAGTATATATAAAATATAAAATTAATTTTATTCATATATCTCAGGAGGAATCACAAAGTAAGCTTCCTACTGCATATAGGTACACCTCACGCCAGATTCCTCTCCGGAACTAACAAAGAAATCATGGTTCGGTAGTTTGATGACTACAGAAAAAGATGAGACCTTTACCGTCCTGGTTAAGGGGAAACCGCTGGCCAGTGTCAAGGCTGATCTGATTCATGCTTTCTTGTCGGTAAGTATTATTACTCTTGGTTAAAATATGATTAATATAATGGGCGATTAATTTAACTTTAATATGAAATTTCAGCAAAATTTCAAATTATATATTTATCGATTCTAATCTTTCTTTCCACATGTCAAATAACAAATAATTAATAATAATAATTTTGAAGTAATTTTGAATTAATAAAATGCAAGTATATTATTTAATAAGAATTACTCGCATTTGGGAATAATTTTTAGAAGAAAAGTAATTATTTTTTGAGAGAGAAACGAATAATTTTAACAATGTTTATGCAAACATCTGCAATACAAACGGAACGGATTAATTAACATACATTTAAAGAAATGTGAATTTTCATTTAAAATTACAATATTTAATTTAAAGAGGAATTGTATGACTCAAAGTCTTTGAAATTTAATAAAAATCTTTGCTAAACAAAAATGTTGTTTCTGAAATGAGACTAAAATAAAATTCTCTATACTGTACAATCTTCCAAAAATTCCATATATATTTATTTTTTATACAGTAACTATATAATTTTAAATAGTAATTATTAGAGATAGATAAAATTATTTGAGTTTATATTTAAAGAAATATATTACATATTTATTGCTGTGTATATACAATATTTTTTATCCACCAATAGATCCATTTCTATGATTGTCCAGCATCTTTTAAATAGACGTTAACCATAAAAGCCTTGTATGTGAGATTTGCGATATAAATTTATCGATTTCATTTAATCGAACATGACCTAATATATTAATTTCTTTAGTATTTTCAATTATATTTTTAATTTGGAACGAACTCTTGTATTTGCAGATAGCAGAATTATCTCACAGTGTAAGCTCACCGATGTCGTTCAGAGTGGAATACAAGAGAGGTAGCACTGCACCTGTCATGTTCCAAAGACAAGTGCGATTTCAAGTTGACATTAGCGCGATTTCGAAGCAACCAAACGAGCCCCTCTTCGCTATCACGTTCACATTATTGAGCGGTAAGTACACAATAGCATTATTGCAGATTTCTTTTTTTTTGTAAAATGTCATTTTCGAAATTGAACATAATATAAAAGAAACTAAAATTCTAAATTAACTAAAGATCAAAAGAGACATATAAAGCTTTAACGAAAATACGCGATAAACACTAGTAGATAGAAATATTGTTCGACGGTTGGCAGTCATCCAAGCGCAACCAAATCGATGCTACCTTGACTCAGCTAATATACCTACAACCTTATATCTTATCTGCACTTGTATAGAGATAAGTCGACGGATAGATCCTTATAGCTTTTCTTCCGACAATTAGCTTAATGTAGTCAACGAGAATAAACTGTATTTACTTAGCTCATAAATTCAGTATACAATCTCCCTTATCTATAATCTTATATTTATAATAATTATTTATATTCCTTATTATATAAAGTCCAATTAGCTTCTTTTCTTTACATTTCTGGACAAAAAGAATTCTATACATTTCAAGATAGCTAGTATTTAGATTTTATACATAGTGATCTAATAATTACTCATCAAAAATTTTCCCCATTATTTTTCTGATGTGTTAATTGTCATTCTAAAACGGTTATTTGATTCAGATGCTCCCGCATTTGGTTAATATTGGCGATAAATATTAGCTTGCATTAATTCTCTCTACAAAATGTGATCGTTTAACTTTGGAACACTCTGTGTGTATGTGTGTACATATATACATATAATAAGATGAATTAATTAAAATACATATATATATGTGTGTGTGTATGTTTTAATCAATTTGTTTTAATTTTATTTGAGAATATTTTATATTTATAGAAGAAAATATAACTATGAAGAAAAAATGTAATGTATGTAGTTTTCTAAGTTTCTCCGTAAGAATAAAAAACAAATTAAGAGTTATAATGCAATTGATCAACATTCGCAGGCAACATTCGAAGATTTAGGCGAGTGTGCGAACATATCCAGTCCCAAGTATGTTCGAGAAATGTGGGCATAAGTTTAGGAGGCCAAAGCAGAGCCGCACCTCCTAGTCCGAGAGCCTCCAGAAAATTTACCACGGAAATGAGTGAGAGCTCCAGCTGCGGCAGCGATACGAGCGAACGGCTGTTTCTTACTCCTCATCCAGCTACCAGACAGGTAGTCTGTTTTAACAAGGTAGCGCATCATCTCCATTATCTTCATCATCGTTAGCATAAAAGTAATATTGTTTTCTTAATTATTAAACCATTTTAGATCGTTAAAATTATTTCATTGCGCCAAATTTCGATGTAACATTAAATCTTATTTAGTTTATAAAGCCCTGAGAAAAAAATGCATATATATAATCAAATATATACATATATATGTGTAAAATAGGTCTATATAGGTTTTCTTTCTCTTGTATAATCTTTATTCGTATATATAGGAAAAATGATATGAAGAATAATTGAAATATAATTAGAAAAATAATTTTCACATTAGTTTTTAAAAGTGAACATTGAAAAAAATGAAAAAAAATTATCTTTATATAATTATATATAATTATATAATTATATATAATTATATATAATTTTTTCTCATTTCTTTAAATTTTATTTTCTCTAAAAAATATAATGCAAAAATTACTTTTTATATTATTTTATACATAATTATATATATCTATATTTGATTATATATAGATTTTTTCGGGCTACAGTATTTCCGCATGAAATAGAGAATTTATTTTTTTAAAAGAATATTATTAATAATTCTATATTATTAACTAACATATTATGTGTGCCTGTCAATTTTAGATCGATTCGGACATCGAGTCGGATACTTCTGTATTTGACGTAAAATCGCCGACTCGTGAAAACGGTAGAAGAAGCTCGACATCAACAAATAATAACAATGCTCTACCGGGCGACACGACATCGACGCCAGACAACTCGCCAAAAGCAGTGCGAAGTAATTCGGAAAGCCAGAACACGCCCGAGAAGAAATGTGTCACCACGATGAGTGGTAACAACATAGCGTGATACTATCAGAACATTCGCTTCGAATTTCGATCGAGTCTGAAGAACTTGTGGGATAGTGCTCAGAGATTTTGGTGAGGTTTTCTCTGACGAACGCTTAGAACATCTTAATAGAAAAGCATATGAACCGCTATACGTTATTCAACAACATAGAAGATCGAGGTCTAACATTATATATAAATATTTCCATCAGCAGTAATAGCAAGAAGATCAAGAGATGACAATGGGGATAGTGCAGTCATTCATTATGTAAACGAAATTCGAAACATCGAAATCTTTAGTGCGATTTCTATACTTACTTTCCACTTTCGGAATTAAGATATGCTTGATTATGTTTCGAGAAATACGTATGTACATGAAATTTTGTTTGAACAACTCGAATCTAAATCACATACAGACGTTAGAATACAACATTAAATGTAGATATCTCATGCTATTTTGTTCGTAAAATAAATAATTCTCCGCGAGAGATATTATTTCCAAATCGCCTCCAGATAAAATCATCATAAATCTTGCGGAATCAGTGATGTGTATTTAATAATAAACAAACCTTCACGGTGCGACACACATGAAGAATCACACGAAGAAAAGGATTCCGGAAATGAAGTGTAAAGTATATTAAAGAAATGTGTTTGTTATAAGTAGCGAGATTTAAGTGCAATGACACATTAGTATTGTTTTTTTACATTAGATATTATTGCAAAATAGCATTTTCCTGTGCAATAATCGCTGATTTTCGTCTGTTAAGTTTATAAATGATGTTTTTGCATTAGGCATGTTTTATTCGTTAGATAGAAAAATTACAAACGCCGTTGCTCGAAATACGTTATTGTTATTTCGATAAATTATAAATTATGTTATCCTACAAACTATAATTTTTATTTATTTATAATTTATTATTATAAAAATTATAATATATTTTTTTTATTTAATTTATAATTTCATTATATCAATCTATCCTCAAAGCAATCTGTCTAAATTCATATCGAACATATTCCTACATCCATTGAAAAACACGAGCCCGGTACGATCGAGCGCAAAGAACGCGCCGAGAGATTTTTTCACGCACGATGAAAAAAAGAGAGAGAAAGAGCAAATTCTCATAAACCTAGAAAATACTAATAATAAATACGAACAATCTCATAATAGTATGCGCAAAAAAAATGGGTATACACACATATACAGATTGTCAGCATACCATCTATTAATGACAGATTGTTGAGATCATTGTTTCCTCAGCAAAAATGTCGAGGGAGGTCATCAATCTTTGTAAATTTCCAATTTTTGCCATTATACAGTCTTGTAAATAAACCTTGAATTAAAATTTTATTAAAATAAACTCTTCATTTAAAATTGATTAAAAAATATAATTTTGTTAATCTTCTAAATCCACAAAGCTTAGTTTGCGAAAAATCCTTTTTTTCGCTTATAACTCGGAAATTATTGAAATTATGCCTTGATATATTGTTGTTGAGAAAAATCATTTCCAAATGATCTCAAGAATCTGTCATTGATGGATAATACGCTAGAAAGTTCTGTATATGTATAATTTCTCGTTTCTCACAAAAAGAAAGAATTATTGACTCGATGAAGATACTTGAAATCCATCATAAAGCAATTAAAAAAACCGCATTGATTAATATAACTCGTATAAAAAAAGAAATAAACTACACACACGCACGCACGTATGTAGATATGTATGCATGTTATATGTATGTACATATATATGTATGTATGCACGTATGTATGTATGCATATATGTATGTATATATATGCGTACATATAAAGTTTAAAAATTTATGATATATAATCTTTGCACGAACGTATGTAATATTTATCAAGATAAATAAAAATATCTCAGTAAATATGTATCTAAAAATAAATCGATTTAAAAAAATAAAATTTCCAGAGTACTTTATATTCATTAATTGGAAATATACTGGGCCATAAATCAGATTTGTTGTAAAGATAAATTTTTTCATATATATTCAAAAGATATTTCCAATAGTTTTGTATGAAAATACCTGTTCATTGTACACAGACTGATAATTAATAAATATAACAGAAAAATAAACTCGAAAATGCTTGTGTATGTGTGATTTACAGAATCATATATTTACTTATAACTTTTTGTTTATTTTGACGAGTATTACACATGCGTTTGTATCATAAATTTATAAAAACTACATACATTTATAAAAACACACACACATCAAATAAATAAACAAACAAATATACATTCACACGCACGCATGCATGCAGTGCGTATATACATATTGCGTGCATGTGTACATATACATATATGTATAATAAAAAAAGCAGTAAAAATTCTGCACTTTCCTAAGTCGAATAAGTAGTTATTATAAAGATTATTTGATAAAGATGCAGATATACGAATCTTCTCTCAATGATTGACATGTTGTCAAGATGATGATTCTGCGTAACATCTAAAAATCACTCGTTATTTTAGTCAACTTTTTAATAAACAACGAGCGAAAACCCCTTTAAATCCTTTGGTTGTTACTCAAAATTATGATCTTGACGGTATAATTTAAAATAATTGGAAGGAGATCCATACATCACATTTTTATTCTTCACACAGACATATCTCGAGATTATCCCTATCGACTTCTTAGTGAGAAATGATATAAGATATCATAAATGCATGTTAAGCACTGTTTTTAAGCGAAGGTTTATTACATAAGGCTACATCGTGATAGATGTTTACGAAGAGAGGAGGAAAAGCTAGATATGTAAAATAAAATGGATGGAATAACGAGCGTTGAGCGCCCGAATACTCTCAAAAAACATTATCTTCAAATTCATCGATTTTCGAGAATGTGATGCATGCTTGGAGGAAGAATTATTCTTAACAATAATTCTTAATAGCATCGCAATTTTTGAAATTCTTATTAATTACGATTAAATTATATAAGCCAGAGATCGAATATGTATAATATAAACATATTCACACGCGAATCAAAATTATGATTTTTTTTTTAGTGAATGCTGAATTCTCCGAATGATAAATTCTCGCTTTAGATATTACCTACTTATTATAACGCGCATGTGTGACAACTCGTTCCTATATAAATATTCGAATAAATGTCTGTAAACTATCTTTACAATCGATAAATGATATAAAAAGAGAGAATTAGCGATCTCCATTTTTCGTTGCAAGTAGTAAAATTTTGTGGAACATAAACCGCGATGTTTTTCAGTTAAAGCGCTCAGCTAAAGATAGATATACATTAATATTCCGCATCCTCAAACAAAGATATACGTAGTATTGTAAAAAAAATAGCAGGATGTATCGAAAATATTGTTATAATGAGAAAAAAAACCTAGTATAAAGTTTTATGAAATCGTTAACCCTTAACTCTATTTACAATTTTTGTATTTTGCGCTTTTATTTGTGCATAAATATTTAATAAATTGTATATTTATACGATTTAAAAATTGAAAGGGTTAACGAAAAGATGATCTATTTAAGATTTATCCAAACACATTTCCATAACCATATAATGAATATCCATAGAAAAATTAAATCAATCAATCTAATATAAAAAATACTATATTGTATTTTTTATATTGAACGCATGAGTGATTGAGTTTCTTTGTGTATATGCATTATACGATTGTACAAGTTTATAGATCTGCCTTTATTTATACGTCAATGCGCACATCAATTTTACACGAATAAAATATCAATATTTCCGTTTTTCTTTATCGCTTTCCAAAAATCAATTTCCAATTATTGCCTTTAATCGTCGTAGAAATAAATCATTAGATATTGTTAAAAAGAGAGCGAGTTTTAGTAGTTAAGCGTTAAATGCACAAAGTTCGAATAACTTATCAATGAGTTTATTGCGTTATTAGTTGTATAATAATTATATCAACAAGAATTAAGAAACAGCAATGTCATTATTCGAATATACCCGCGATTAATCCGCGATAAAAAAATCACTATCTTTTGCGTATCATAAATAGTAAAATCATAAAACGTGATATCCTTTGAAATCACTTAACGATGTAAATAAATTTTCCTTATTTGATGTTTTTTTTTTTGTTGACGATTCGAGTTTGATAATATAAGCGAATCGTCTATTAATATACGAGAATGAAAGTAATAGAGAGTGTATGATATAAGAAAAAAAATGAAGGTTCTCGTTGCATAGATGAATGTGGATTTAATATTACAGCATACATAAACAAATAATATAAATTAAACTTAGCATAAGCTTGCAATTATCTATTTACTAATTGCGGTTAAATATAAAACTCGTATATATATATATATTGCGTATATTATAATAATGAAATTGGAAAAGGGGAAGTGCAAGAGGACGAAAAGGGACGAATTAAAAAAAGAGGGAGAAAGAGAATGTAAAACAAAATTACCGGCCATATTAAATTAAGATTTTATATTGTGCAAGTCTGAATGTGAGCAAAGAAGACTAAAGTACTTTGTATGTAAAAGATGATTAACATTTACGTACACATCTTTGATTCTTGATTTTACTATATAATGTAGATATGAAAATATTGATTAATATTTGGTTATATCTTAATTGACATAACTTTATCTAATTTTTGAAATATTCATATGTAAAAATTAAAAATACAATATATAGATGGACAAAAAGTTTTATATAGGTTTATAACTTTTCATGGGATGAAGCCCAATCGACATCGATCTGCGATCAATGCTTTCACTGCGAAACAAAGTCTATAAATACACTGGAATCTCTTAATAGTGCGCAGTGTGATATAGGAAAATTGCTTCGCATAGAAAATTTCACACATATATAGAGCCTCTCCCCTATGTACAATAATATATTGCATTCTTATCAGCTACATGTATATTTCAAAAACTATTCGAAAGTCGAAGTCTAAATAAGATATAAACAAATATTAATTAGTACTTTCACTTTTATAATATATATGAAGATTAAAATCATCGAAGAAGTGTTCGTTAATGTAAATAATTTTAGAACTTTGAAATTCGCAGAAAGTATGTTAATAATAATAGAAAAAATAATTAAAGATCCTCAATAATTGGGGGAAAATTCTTGAGAAACCTAAAACAGCAATACTTGTACCGAATAACAGCACTAATTTGGAAGCTAAAGCTATGCGACAAATTATAAAAGCATATAGATTTTTTGAAAAACTCAGAACTCAGAACTTTTTAACATAGAAATTATCTTATTGAATCAACTGATTTATTTGAAAAATTTATTTTTTTCTAAAAAACTGTTTTTTTATTTGTTGTATATAGTTTGTTTTCCAAATTAGTAATGTTGTAAAAATATTTTTATTTCAGATTTCTTGATAATTTTTCCCAGTTTTTAAGAGTCTTTAATCACTTTTTTAACCTTGGTATATAACATATTTCCCATGAATTTCAAAAGATTTTTTCATTTCCTTCGAAAACGTAATATTGCCCTTTTTTAACATTGTCCTTTGTCTTACCAATTCAGACGAATTACAGTATAGTTCCGCGTGTAAAGATACAAATTTTGGAACGAATCTTTAACTCTTATTGTATCGTACGAAAGAATAAATACTAAGAAAAATCCATAGGATGATTCGGCGAGTTGATTCAAAGTGATAGATCGATATTTTGCGAATGTAGAAGTTAGAAGCACGTTGTATCGATTTCGACAAAGCATCTCGCCGACAGCTATACTGCTTACATATTTGCAAAATTTTATTTATAAAGGAAAGAACAAAAATACTCGCTATCTCTCTCACGTATCACTGACTTATTTTTCGATTCGCTTTTGCGTATCGCGAGATATATATCGCCACGATTTGCTATGTGATTTGCTATGATCGTGTGCAATCGCAATAGGTATAAAATCAATATTCACGCGAAGAAACTATTTACCAAAAAATTCAGCGACAATGATAAATAAATGTATGCTTTTGCAATAGATTCGAGCTCACGCGCAGATCATGGCAAAATGTCTCGCAAGAAAGACAGGCATTACACAACAAATTCCACAATATATCATACTCTTAAGACATTATAAGCTAGGTTGAATATATAAGAAATTTTTATACGATTTATAAGATAATGAAAATTTTGCGCATGCAATTGATTGATTTATTATTACATGTTTCCTTGTTGGCGTTTTGTTGAATGTGCATTGTATTCTTCGGAGCGTGTATCCCGCGGTAATCCTGCTGAATTTCATGAATTCCACATGATGATGATCAAGCATAATCAGACATGACGACGATAAAAAATTCTTTGAATCTTAAACAATTTTTTTTTTCAAAATCAGACATATGTTCAGTATACATCTTATGTTCAGTTATGTTGAAGTAATTTGCAGAGAAATAATTAAAAAATTGTCTGTTCTTTAATCGATCTTGAGGAAAATATGTAAAGTGTTTTATGTAAGCATCAGGATTCGAGGAAATAAACGATGAAATCGAGCAGGTCGCCGCGATGTGCCTCGCGTGTCCTCATGTTTCTCGAGGACGCGTCTTACCTATTGTAAGATACGTACGCTCTTGCTAAGTGAAACTTTCATGTTATTTATTATGATTATGCTTATTGATATGCTTGCGCATATCTCAATTATTCATCGTGCGTCTCTCACAATCTCTCGGCGCGACACATTTGCGTATATCATATATGTACTTATTTCTTGATTACTTCGATCTTTTGTAATCGCGACAAACGACGAGGTCCAATTAGTTTTAGCAAGATTTAGTAAAAGCGGAGAAGAAAAAGAACTCACCGAATATTTATAGTATCGAGATTAATCCAGATAAGAGGAATGTCTGAAGAGAAGGAAGACGATATCCTTATGATATTGTTTTTTTAGATATCCATCTAGAAAATTGCGTTGGGATACAAATTGCGATTAGAGTCATTTTTCGAAATGATACTTCTTTTACAGTATGTATTATATCACGTTTATTGATTGCATCAAGTGATGCATCATTGATCACATTAATCGTCGGGTCTCATACGCATCATTAGCACGCAATCCTTCTTCCCCTATCATAGATTAAGTACAGAATTTAGCGAGTAGCATGCGGGCCTCGAGAAGTCATGTCAAGTTCCGCTGATGATCGAAGAAAATACAATGGCTTTCTCACAGCGATAGGAACACCTCTTTTTCGAATTTAAATTCATAAAATAAAACGGACGATTGTCACACTAATCGTACGTCACTAAAGCGGCAATGAATAAATCTCGCGACTGGGTAGAATAAAGATTAACAGGAAAGATTCTCAAAAATTAAAGCAATATCAATTTAAATTGATCCGAATCTATCGTTAATAAATTTTGCAGAAAGACGAGAATTAACTTCAAAATATAATTTTGTTTAAATACAATTATTTAGAAAAAGAAAAATTAAAAAAAAATAAATTCCATGGAATAATTAGAAATAAAATAATTTTCGATATTTTGCAACAAAAATTAAAAAATACAGAAATTGACAATTAGTTTTTTTTTGCATAATTATATCCGATTCGAAATATATATTTTTACAATCAATATGGGATATATTATTAATGACTGATCATTAGAAATAGTTAATTTTTCTTTTCGATAAATAACAGTGTAAAGGCCGCAAATTAGACGATTTTTTTAAATCTCCCTCGCGTTATGAGCTTCGATTTATAATCGCGCGTATGTAGTATGTGCTGAATATTTAGTGACGTCCAGACAAAACTGACAATAACGGCTGTGTGAGTGAACAGTATTCCTTTCAGCAAAAGTCTATTGTAGCGTAAATCGTGTTTCGCTTGATCTGCCTATCTAAATCGGACGAGCACATTATGTCCGATCGATATAACCGCATCCCCCCAACTCATACACGTGCATTAATAATTTACTATCAGAATTGCAATAAACTTTTGGTCATACAGCTTGTGTGAGCCGATTACACCAATCCGCTTCGGAATGCAAGATACCATTATTTTCACATTTTATGCAATTTCCAAAAATTTAGGAGCTGCGTTTTAGCATCTCATTATTATAAACCACGTTTCGGGAAGATGTAAAGAGCTCATTATATTATATCGCGAGTACATTTCACTCGAACGTCGTACCAGATTCGTGCAGTTAGCCTGAAGAAAAAAAAGCGCTGAAATTCGATGCATTCACAGTGAACTATTTTTTTACGAAGGCTGAATCCTGCCCTTGCGATTATATGCCGATACTGATTATAATAAGCGATCCACTGTGGATGATTAGACTCTCTTCACACTGCGAACTACGTACGGCAACAATATATGTACGTATTGTAATTCGAGCATTTCACAGGCCGACGAAGTAAGCAAACTATACGGGGTGTCCCAGACTTAACGAATCAGCCGTTAATGGTGGATTCCTGAGGTCATTTGGAGACGAAAATTCTAATACCAAAATGTTGAGGAAGACTTCATAAAAATGTCCAAACTACTGACTACTGTCGCATGGAAAACACAATCGCGCTCACTGCAGAATCCTATTTTTTATTTTATATTCATCCCCTCTATCGATATCGATATTATCCCTGAGCATAGGAGAACGTAACGCGCCGATTGGTAATCTTTAATCTTCTATAGCGCCGAAACTACATCTTCCTCAAGATTTTGGTATTAAGATTTTCGTCTCCAAATGATCGCAGGAATCTACCATTAATAGCTGATTCGTTAAGTCTGGGACACCCTGTATACACAAATACAGACAACACATATATACACGTATATACATTCATATAGTTTTGAGCGATTATTCGCACGCGTATCATTAGATTAATCGTTCAAAATAGAATTTTGTACAATGCAACAATATCTTGCGGATGCATAATAGTTTCATAAAGATAATACAATGTTAAAAATGCGCGACATCCGTGCATTTGCGTCGTGCGAAATTCTGCTTTCGTTCGAGAGAAAAGAAAAAAAATGATACGCGATGCAGCGCGAGGATCCGTAAATCCGTACATACGCTTTGCGATTAATTTTCCATACGATTTTTCGCCGCATCGATATACATATGTGTATATTATCGTTGCATATTATTTAGATCTTATTTGTTAAATATATCGATTCACGCGTATACATTTATCTATTTACTATACGTTCATTGATACTACGCGTGCAATTTTATTTAATACAAAGTGAGTTGAGATGTCTATAATTTAGCGCGATATATTTAATACTGGTGGTTATTTGTCATATGCAATGACTATCTATATAAATTACTATGAGAATTATTATTATTAATATATTATTATTATATTATATGAAAATAAATCGCGCTTTTCCGATAAACGAAACACGAGAAAATGAAGAGGGAGGATGGAGAAATAAAAATTGTAACATATTTGTTGATGGCCAATATCAAATATGTATAAAAATAATAATAATGCAACATTACTAAAATAAACAAATATTATTAAATTTGTTTTGTTAACTTATCTCGATGGTGATCATAGAGTGAACATGCTGATTGTGTCTTTCAGTCACGGTAACGCAAGCTTGAGAAGATATTCGGCTAAGGACTGTCTCCGCAAAGAGGAATATTATCTTCGCTGCTATTATGTATGGTGATGAACAAGCTTCTGGAAATTATATAGATTTCTTTATTTATGTTACATAAGATTGGTACGTGGCGAAGAGTTTGTCAGTTAATTTGACAAAAACGCTGTAATATTAATCAGAAAATACAAATTCAAAAATATTGAGCCATTAAAGTTCCGGAGCAATACTAATCACTTTTATTTTTTTGATCAAATATTTGAGACTCTAGCTAGACATAACATAATTAGAAATAACATCTTCAAGATAAAAACAGAAAATTCTATATCTCTATGTAGGCATTCAAGATAGGCATAGGTAAGTCTTGAGGTATTAAACCCACAATTGCTCTTTGATTGTATAAAACAATTTTACTGTCTAGGTTTACATATGTTACTGTGTAATTGGTAATAAAGTCAGAAAGATTATATTGATGTGATTGTATTACGAGAAATTCACTGGAACGGACAAAGTGGAAAAAAGAAATTTTTAATTTTGCTAGAAGTATTCTATTTGACAATTATTATAAATGGATGTGTATCGACCGCTACTTAGGATAACCAGTAACAATTGACCAATCAAAGAATTCTATTTTGAATTGGTCAATTGGATTCAACTTGGTTTGTTCTTTGTGATTGAACTTTCTGCATCAGTGCAGAAGGTGTGACTAAAGCGTTCTTTTTAACGAAATTGACATCAGACACACTGTCAATATTTCTTACAGTTATTAAAATATAAGCTAGATGTTACATGAAATTTAATTTAATTGCCAAGAAATATTGTGCTCAACAGAGTACTTCAACCATAGTCTTCTATATATTATAGATTGCTGACTTCGAAGCAAGGCCATTTACAATTGGACAGAATATTCACGTTGGATTAATATACATTGTATCATATTTCAATTTGTCGGCAGTTATTAAAGTATAAATTATTTTCATGTATAGACAAATATTTATTGATTGTTATAAACAAGTATTGATTGATATTTTGCTCATTAATGCAGTAATTATATTCTGTCCAATTGTAAATGGCTGCCTTGACTTCAGCAGTAACATCGCTAGTAGCAGTCTAGATTCGGTATTCATAGTCCATTCTTACATTTAAGATCGTTTTAAGTAAGTTTGAAAGATGTTATAATGTCATTTCATTGGCTGAACAGAATCTTAAGATTTGACCCAAGACCAGACTTAAGACGATCTTGAGAACGGACTATGAACCGGCCTAGGTATAATATATAGAGATTTGTGATGCATTCATACTCTGACATTCATGCTCTGACATACATTTGAATTCATGTGTTAAGGCATTCCTATCTCTCTGTGTATAAGTGTGTAAAATCTGCAGTATTACCAACATTTCGGAAAATTTTCACGTTTAGCATGTGTTAATTATATTCATTTGCTTTTTTATTCTTACATAATTAGCCTTTCAGCTCAACTTTTAGCTTTTAGTCAAACATTGCAATAACAATAGTTATTATACAAATATTCAAGCTATTTTTAATGTCACAACTTTAGATTATTAAAAGTTATAATTTTTACATATTTTTTTATTACAATCAAATAGTACGGACAGGTTTCATAAACATTCTCTAAATATATTTTAATATTTTATACGCATCAAGCACTAATAAAAAATATCTCGACAGAAATGTTTTTGAAATCATAATTTACGAAATATATTTTTCATCTTTTTACAAAGAAACAAAAAAATTTATATTTTTAGTTTAAAATTAATATGAAAAAAAATTGCTCGAATATAGCTACAGTGGAACTTCGAAATAGGGCGTTATATATACGAGATTCTAGTCTGTTATAATTGACTGAGATTATTTTCACTTCCGTAAATTCAGGGCTGTAGCGATCGAGACTTGCACAAACACATTTTTTCAAACATCTGAAAAAGATATTGCGTTTACAGATTTACGTCTTGCTGTACATTTGGATACGTCTATTCACATTATTAGCATGTATAAAAGGGATGATATTCGCTATTTCGAGATGCACTATTTCGAGGTTTTATTATATAAATTTATTAAAATGATTTATTAATAATTATACATATATAGATAATTTTATTTTATTGTTTATTGAATTTTATTTAAAAAAACAAAGCGGAAATTATTTTAATTATTTTTCAATCATTACTTTTATTACTATCATTTTCTTATATACACGAACAAAATAATAGAAGAGAAAAAATATGTCATTTTATATATAATTATTCTTCTTTAATGTTTATGGACATTTTCATCTATAAAAAATATTTTAGAAATCGATTATAAAACGTCTCGAATAATTATTTCCGAAACATGTCAAATATGTTTTACATAGATTGGCCACAGATATTTAACATGTGATATTCAACAAGCAACATACATTTCGTTTATAATATAACGTTGAAATTTAGTATTTAAAAAGCGCGGAAAGGAAACGATAAAGATTTGCTCTTTTTACAAAGAGAATTATTGGAAGATGAAAAATAACAGAGCAGCAAAAATGGAAGGGGACGACAAATTAAGCGCGATCTTCACGGTCGCAACGTTAACTCGCCGGTCAGATGCCAGAGCGAGGCGCTATTATAATTTCGTGTCCGGCTTGGTCACCATCGTCGGAAGTCGAAGTGAGTTTGTCATTAGTTGAAACAATACATCGGACTGTTTGCGAAATATACGCGGAAAATCTCATTTAGTGTCCTTAATCGGTTATTTTATTTTATTTATTTTTTTTGTTTGGTGACGCGGCATATCGCATTCTGTAAAACACATTACTGCTCTTATTATTCCAGTTCCGTGTGTTTTCGTCAAATCATGAAATGGTACGTATAAGATGCATTTTCTAATTAACGTAATCGAATGTGTGCTGCGATTTCTTATCTTTGATTTTTATATTTGATTAAATTATTTTTGTTATTTAATTTTGTGTATACAATTGTGTATTAAATTTTATATATAATTTGTGCAATATATTGTGTACAACATTCTTATAAATACATATTTACGTGAGAAATCGTGTATTATCATAATTGTTTGATAAAGCATGCGTGAGTTGTGTAATATATATTTTCTTTGACGCATATATTTTGAAACGATAAATCATAAGCCTTTGCCAGAACGTTAAACTTAACTGTTTTATAAAATATTTTCAAAAAATACTTAGATTTAACATTTTTCAGTAAAGAAAATAATGCATATTTTCACACACTTTTCAAAATTAAAGAAGATATTTAACAAACATTTATTTTGGGAGACAAAATTGTGAATTATTTATTCCTAAATATCAAAAATTATTTATAAAATTACTCTCCTTTCTATTTAGTTGTCTTTTTTCGATAAAATGTAAATAACTGAATTAAAGTCATTTCTTCCATATTACTATGCTTTATTTAAATTTGCAATTCTATCTTGGTAATATTTTTTTACTTTTTAATCTTCAAACATATTATTTATTTAAAAATTATTTATTTAAAAATGAAAATGTTTTAATAAATTAAGTTTTATTGATATATCAAACAGCATAGTTACTTAAGGAATTTACAATTCTTAATACGTGCTTAATACTGTGTATAATGATATAATCACAACTATCTATTTTAGTGTCGAGGTCTCTACCTGTAATTTGTATCTCATCTCTAAGACCATATATTCTATAATTAAAAACAATTTAAATGATTGCACCTCAAGTATAATATATTTTTTTAAATCGCAATACTGTTGTTTTTTTTATATATATAATAATAAATCGATCACCCCTTTCTTTTCCTCAATCTTTTTCTTTCTTTTTCTTCTTCTCTATGTCTAAGTGTGTGTATATAGGCCCATATAGGCATCCTCTTTTATTGATAAAAGAGGGTTCAGAATTTGGACAATAGTGTATATAGTGTAATATAATAAAATATTACAATTGCAAAAACATATATATATATATATATATATATATATATATATATATACATGTACGTACATTATATATAAATATATAACGCATACATATATAAATGTATATGTAAAGTTATATGTGTATATAAATATATATATATATATATATATATATATATATATATATATATATGTATGTATGTATGTATGTATATATGTACAGTATATCTATCGGTATACTCGTTTTTATTAAAAATACTTCAAATAAAAATTATTCGGATTAATGACATCTTTAAAAATTTAACCAGAGCTTTATTTAAAATATAATTGCCTTCTCTCCTTTCTGTCTTTTGAAATAACTCTTTATTCGATCAAATTCATATCAATATTTTCAATAGTTTTTTAATGAAAAATTGGTGTATGAAATTAATGAAACATTTTATACATATTTATAAAGATATGTATATATATATATATATATTCATGACTTCGAAAGGTGAGCCAATAATAATATTTATATTTTATCCCCTTTGTTTGTTTATTTAGATTTAGCAATTATTGAAAAATTATTTATTGAAATATTCTGTTATTGTTATACGGATATCCGCAACGTTAGATTGTTAGTTTGGAATAAGAAAATGTAAGAAAAATTGAAAGAAGATGGAAAAGTTCTCTGGCGCAGAGGAAGATGTTGCTCGGTGTATTATATACTGATTGTGAGTGGGGTCGTTTAAAAATAGACGTTTAAACTTAAATTATGCCCTCTAGCAAAGGGAGTCGCGAGCGAGCGGTCAAAATTTTATAAGCGCTGTATGTTTCGATATAACTGAAAGATATCGTAACAAGAATCATACAAGAAAAGTATAGATAAAAACATAACAAAAAAAGTATAGATTTCCTTCTTTTGTCAAATATGTAACAGACAAAAATAATAAACTATCTTTAGCTTTAGAAATGATTTTTCTAAATTATTCTAAATTATTTTGTTTGTTTAAATTACTTTGTTTAATTCTGTATATATGTAAGTAAAATATTTTTACATTTTAGCTTATTGCAAAAGTATAAAAAATTCCTTTATTCTCTAAAAATAAAATTTCTTTATTCTCTAAAAATAACGAAATACAGAAGCATGTGCTGTGTCACGTGCGATTAATTCACTCCAACTTACGAGATTAATAGGTACCCGGTAAAAAATTTATACATAAATGTAAAGATATGTATAATTATATGTAAAATGTATTCACATATACATGTGTTTTTTCTCTTGCAATCTCTGTCCGTGTATACAGGGAAAAATAAAAATAATTGAAACAGAATTAGAAGAATAATTTTCGCATTTTTTTTTTTTTAATAAAATTTAAAGAAGTGACAAAAAATTATAATACATAATCATATATAAATTTATATATGATTACATATAAGCAATATTATTCACATATAATCTTTCAGTTATTTTTCAATTATTTTTACTTCTTATAGACATAATTACGTATATTTGATTATATGAGGACTTTTTTCCTGAATGCTTGTAATTGTAAGCTTCTTTAATATGTGTATTAAAAAAGCTTAGATGTTGCATATTATGATTAACACTCTAAAACGAGTGAACAATTCCAATAATTAATCCAATTAAAAATTAATAGTTCTTTGGAAGTGAATATTACAAACTTATGTCGAGAATATTATAATTATATAAAGAATATTATAAAAAACCTAATGTAGAGAATAAAAAAAATATATAATCGTTGCATGGGCCCATGATTCGTAGGCGGGCTATACGAACATAGAATCCCTCACGAATCATGCTCCTTTCCACGAACTATGAAAGGCAATGTCGCATAATGTATTTCCTGCCATGCGGAACTTTGACGTATGTATACAGGGTGTTTCGGTAAAGGGCAATCTCTCGTGGTTATGTGGAGCAAGTAAAAATAACATCATAAGTTCCTATAAAATTGTTTCCACAACGCATCTTTTATCATCATTATTTTACCATCATTTATTTTCTTTTAAATATCAAGAAATCTATTACGCTAATTTTAAAGATTTTCATCGAACATAAAAATAATTATTAAAACCTACAGTTATATAAAAATTATTAAAAAGAAGATGCTTCTTAAATTTCAACTTTAAAAATAAATATCTCGATAGAGATGCATTGTAGAAAAAAATTTTATGGGAACTTGTGGGATTATTTTTTACCTGCCCTAGAGAGACTGCCCATCGTTACCGAAACACCCTGTACATGCTCGCGACATCGCGCGCGATACGATAAAGGAGATACGTAAAAAAGATCTATATAGAAGATAATAACCAATAATAAACGCGAAGGAGGACGGCATGCTGACGTGAGAGAGCGTGGACGCGGAAAAGGTGAGGGGGAGATTTACCTAGGCGAAAAAGGAGAGAGAGAGGGAGGAGAGAGAAAGAGAGACACATGCACACGCGCGCGCACACACACACGCACTGGGAGAAATGTCATCGATCGCCGCGCCCTGCGCGCTATCTACCGTCGATTTCGCGCACACTCGATTCATGTGCGGTGCGAAATCGAAAAATGGCCGTCCCACTGGCATTTGACGAGAACTTTTGCGGCGGCCGTGAATATCCGGCCCGAGCCGTGACGAACGAGTGATCAGCTGCGTGAACAAGCTCTGAGATCTTCTGTCACGCGAACGGAAAGACGAGAAACGGAAGGTGGGAGGATGACGGCGACAGAATTGTGAAGGGAAATTGTGCGCGAAAGCAGTCCTGGCGAGAATACGTCGGTGTAACATCGCGCTGTAAGCGGTGTCTCTAGCAGACGACATTGTTAGTAAAAAGAAAATAAAAAAATAAAAAAAATAAGATACTCTTATTATATCTTTGGATCGGTCAGTCGGTCGGTCGGTCGGTCGAAGGAGAGAGAGAGAAAGAAAGAGAGTGGTTATATGCGCGGGCGGACAAAATGCGCATTATTGTATAATAATTTGCAAAAGTGCGGAGATTAATCTTGTCGTAATTAAAGGGGCCGTTTTTACATCGTACGTAACTTGACGAGCCGATCGTCGCGTGTCGACTCGTCGGCATCGCCGATCGAGGAGAAAAATGCGAAAGAGAAAAAATCGAGAATCCGTGCGGGGACATTCAATTAATTGTCGTGATGTTCGTTAATCATCGACGAATCGTTGATCGACGATCGAGGAGATGGCGATCGAGTGATCGCGATCGAAAGATCGCTAGATATGGAAGTTCGCTTTGGAACTGAATAACAAGGGACCAGCAACACCTCTCGCTCGCACGCAATCATGGCTGCCTAGCACAGGGCGCGTATTGAGCAATTTTATACGAAACGTCGCTAGAAAATTATAAACTCGTCACTCGAGATGTCTTTTGACAGCTCGCCCGGGTCGTCGACGCGTGGATCCAACGTATTCGATAATTATCCGCATCACGTGTGTACGTGTACATATATTTTTATAATCTGTTATTTTTGCATTTTTCAGGCCTACAAATTATCTAGAGGATTTGGTGTTGAGGAATGTAGGCGACGAAAGCACGGATCAAAATAATAATATAACTATGACGAGCGAGGATTTGTTACAGCCCGGCCATGTGGTCAAAGAACGTTGGAAAGTTGTAAGTTTCGATTTGTCGAAGGCTCTTAATATCGTAACATTTTTCAATTTTACACAAGATAGATTGACAGTATTTTATTTCAAAAAATAAATATTTAGAAGATATCTTTTATATCAATATACATATTGTGTTTTGTTTAGAAATACAAGCACAAGCAATATATATTAAGAAATATATATATCTTAAATGTAGGTGAGAAAAATAGGTGGCGGTGGATTTGGCGAAATTTATGAAGGTCTTGATTTAATGACAAAGGAACAAGTCGCTCTTAAAGTTGAATCTGCGCGGCAACCCAAACAAGTCTTAAAGATGGAAGTAGCTGTCCTAAAGAAATTACAGGGTCGGTATTAAATTATTTTTTATTAATTGAAATTTTTGCGCAAATTTAAAATATGTTTATTCTCTATTTTCTAAATTATTGCTTGAAACTATTTCAGGTAAAGATCATGTATGTCGTTTTATTGGCTGTGGACGTAATGATCGATTTAATTATGTTGTGATGCAATTACAAGGAAAGAATTTAGCAGAATTGCGTAGGGCGCAACCAAGAGGTGCTTTTTCGCTCTCTACTACATTACGTCTTGGTCTTCAAATTTTGAAAGCTATAGAAAGCATTCATCAAGTGGGATTTCTGCATAGAGATATTAAACCTGTATGTGTTTACATATGCACACATGAAAATATGTCACGTTGTTTTAATTGGTGTATTTGAACAGTGAAGAAACTATTGATTTTGTTCATTTCATAATCTTGTGAAAGCATAAAATATTGTATATTGTGCAAACATTACATAAGATTTATGTATATTAGATAATTTGTATTTTCTGTGAATTACATATTGAATGATTATAACTTTTTTTAATATAATAATTGTTATAATTTGAACAAAAAGTGATGATACTTTGTTTATAGTCAAATTTTTCAATCGGCCGTCATCCTTACAACTCCAGGCTGGTATATATGTTAGATTTTGGTCTAGCTCGACAATTTACAACTGGCACAGGAGAAGTGAGACCGCCTCGTGCTGCTGCAGGATTTAGAGGAACCGTCCGATATGCATCAGTTAATGCACATAAAAATAAAGAAATGGGTCGACATGATGATCTGTGGTCATTATTTTATATGCTAGTCGAATTTGTTAATGGACAATTGCCATGGCGAAAAATAAAAGATAAAGAGCAAGTAAGTCAGAGAAATTTCTACATAATTACCAGATATAAACAATTTTATACATAATTAGAAGTTCGATAAAGTGTAACATTTTTTCTCTATAGGTGGGTCTCATGAAAGAGAAGTACGATCATCGTTTGCTTCTAAAACATCTTCCATCTGATCTACGGGTTTTTTTAGAACATATTCAGGTATATATGATTGAAAAATATTCCGCACACATACATATATACAATGTTAAAGTAATTAACTGTTTCTGCACTTTTTGTCACAAATCTTTAGTGATTTTTATGATATATGATAAATTTTATTTTTGCAATAATGAAATATTTATAAATATTTTATATAGAATTTGGAGTATGCAGATAAACCAGATTATGGTATGTTAGCTGGTCTATTTGAACGATGTATGAAACGTAGAGGTGTAAAGCCAAATGATCCTTATGATTGGGAAAGGCCATTAATAGCTAATGAAGGTTTATCAACTACTAGATCATTACCTACAGTGACTGTGCCACCTGCACTTACTACAGCTACTACTATCAATCAGCCTCCAATTACAAATGTGGACACAAACAATCAAGAGAACGTAGAGCCAGATAACAGGAAAGAGTTGGATGTAAAAAATATAAAAAACTTATATCTTGTCAAGCCCATATTAGATTGGTGCAAAACGTTTGTGATTTTTCAAAAATTCTGATTTAAGCAAGTTTTTTGTTTTCTATTTGGAGAAATGAGATGGCATTATCAATATGAAACATAATATATATTTGTTACTTATATTTGTAATATTTTATATATATATATATTGTTTTTTATTTATATGTTATTAGTTTTGTAAAGTTTTTTTTTTTCTTTTTTGTTCTCGAAGGTGAAAATAAAGGAACCCTTGTTGAATAAAAATAATGGAGGAACTATCATTGAAAAATTGAATGTAATTCATCAAAAATTGGCTGAAAGACTTTGTTTGTTCAACAAAAAAGGAATACTTCTGTATAATAACGCTCGGCTACATATAGCTTCAATGACCATCTACTATATAGCTGCAATGAAAATTATAAACATTAGAAACTCAAATTTATTTATTGTATTTATTTACCAGATTTTATATCTATTGACTAATATTTATTTAAATATTTCGATTCGTTCTTGAAAAAAATTCACAAACTCAGGTTATTAAAAACACCATCAAGGAATTATACATTCTAAAGTTTCACATTATTTTATACAAGAGTTTTTTGTATGCCGATGAGAGAAATATATTGAAAGTAATTGTGATTATTTTGATTAATAAAAATTAATTTTAAATCTTCATTTTTTTTTTAAATGTGATAAACATGGCAAATCTCTTGCACCAACCTAATATATTTTAAGTTTTGTTGTAAAGTTATACTGTTTATATAACATAGTTATATAATATTTTTAAAGATTCTTAAGTATATAATATTTTTAAAGATTTTGAATCTCTTAAACTTATCTATCTCATATATATATATATATATATATATATATATATATATATATATATATAAATTTCAATTTTAAATATATATATTTATTATAACACATTTGTATATAACAGGCACAATTGGATTATGAAAGTATATATAGAAGAAATAGGCAACGTGGTATAGAAGGTTCTCCAGTGCCATTTGCAGCAGCTATCAGCAATCATGGTAGAGATAAAAATTGCAATGCCACGATACCAACGACCGATAATACGCATCAACAAGTCGCACAGCAGACTATGCCACCTCTACCAACCCAAGGTTTATATATAACTTATTTATATGTGTAATATTTAATGCGATATCTATCGTCTATCGTATAATAATTGTCACTCATTACTTCTCAGGATCTCCCAAAAAACGACGCGCCGTATCGATGGCAGTAGAATCTCAAGTTCCCGCGCCAATAGAGAAACAGGTAGATAACGAAGGAGATGCATTGATGGCTTCCGCGCGTTCCGCATCTGATGTTCCTCGACTTAAAACTGTGACAAATGCAACAGCACCGCTTAGGAAATCGGCAAGTGGTGCTACATTGCCTGCCACGCTTGCACGTTTGCGTATCGCTACTCCTGAGGGAACGTCCGGTGAATTACCGAGTCCTCGTATACAGACAGAAGTTGACGCTTCCTATTGTTCTTATGATGTAACTAATACTAAATACGTTGGAAATCAGAGTCCGGTAAGTATATCCTATAATTATCATTCAACATGATAGATTCATGCTGACATTTTTCCAAATTTATATATATATTTGAATGTTTTTAGGTAACCGAACAAAGGGAACCTCTTAGAAGAGAACCCAGAAGAAGAGCGGAGAACCGACAACAAATGAGAGCCGGGCGTTCGGCAGTACGAGATTGCTCTATTACACAATTTGCACAAATAGATGACGACAATGTATCCGCCCTGCAGCAAGTGACCAAAGGTGGTGGAGGTTTGACTCTGGCTTCGCAATGGAAATCGCAATTTGACGATTCTGAAGAGACTGACAATGAATGGAAAGGTGAAAATTTACAAAGCCCTGAACATAAAGGGATAATAAACACCCCGTCCATACCGCCACAGGTAAAAAACTCCTTATTTATTATAATAAAAGGATTAGTAAACGCAAACAGAAGCGTAATCTGTCCTATGAAAATGCTGGAACAAGTAAAGTTTCAACCAGTCAACAAGTAATTTAACATGCAGCCCACAGATATCGTCGAAAATGTGCAACAATTGGATACAAAACCTGTCGCGGCTCAATCAAATACCTCGAACGTGTGTCAACAAACTTTGATTCCCACAGCATTATCCAAAATAAGCGAAGATTCTCCGAAACCAGCGGTACCGCATAGATGTTTAAACATTGCGGGTATTGAAAAATATCCAGAGCTCCAAGGGGCACTCCCGCGAGCTTGGAGCGTTCCAGCTTTAGCGCCGCATGTTCGGGCTTATCTTGAAGCTCCATTGGTTCGTATCATATTTTACATATGATACATCATTATGACAGCTTTTACATAGATATATTTTAACGTCGATGTGTTAATAGGTTCAACAAGCGGCATTTGACGATTTGTTATATGAAGTTGATGTTATGAGGAATATCGCCACCCGATATGATGAGCCGAAGCAGACTGCACCAGTCAGAAGAACTAGTCTACCAGCGGTAGCTTTTTCTCTTTCTGATACAATGTTCAACGCTCACAAAGGGGAAGAAGAGGAAGAAGCAGTAGCAGGAAGATTAGAAATCAGAGTCGTAGATGCAACTGGCGGTGCTACAATTGTGCAAACTAGTGCCGATAGGGAACCTTTACAAAGTATATATAACCAATTCTTTTTTATTACCAATTTTTTTATTGTCTTATCGATCGATGAATCAGCATGTTTATTAATGTCACTTTGCACTTATAGATGTGCTTTATCTGAATTTCTAGAGAAATTAGCGAACGGTATGGCAGGTAGCCCGGCTAGTCCTAATCCGGGACCGGAAGAACCATCGATATATTACGACGCTACCGAAAATCGACCAACTGCAAACGCCAGTTTGCAAAAAGAATCGACTAGCGTCACTACTGCCTCGACCACTGTACAAAATGCAGTGCCGCTTCGTGATAATAAGGACAATAAAGAGAAGGAAACATCTAATAGGACATATATCGCTCACAGTAAAATACCGATTCCCGTTAAGAGTCCAAGATGCTCGTTATCTGAATCAACACCCGAAATTAATATTCCGAATATCAAGGCAGTAACTGGAAGTGACATAGAAAAACTACCGGTGCCTATGACTACAACTAAGGAAAAAGAAAATAGTTAGTAAAATTATTATGACATGACAGATTTATTAGAAACAAATTCTAAAATGATATGTCAATATGATATTTATAATTGTATTTATGATTGTCTATGATATTTTGTATAGATTATGATAAAAATTGGCATATATATCGTTTTTAAAAGTCATTTTTAAAAGCATATAGTAAGCGATTTACTAGATATTTGTTGAAAAAGCGATATTTCAAGTGCTTTAATTTATTATCGTGTAGGCGTTTTGTTTTTGAAAATTTTGAAGATTATTTTTATTTTAATAACTATATGATTGTTATCTTTAAAAGAAAGTTTTTGTGAAATATTAATATGTATATATCTCTTTACAAAGAGAATATCTAAAAGATTGTTTTATATATTTACTTATTTATTTATTTATTTATATATTCTAAGATACAATTTTATCGAGACAAAATAATCATGGCAGAAAATAATCTTTCAAATGCTATATTTTCTGCAATATTTCAAAAAACTTATTTTATATCAGTTATATTTCTAAATTTTTTCATGTTATAATATTTTCTTTTAAAACAAGAATATTAACCTCTTGTAACTGTACAACATAATATGTAACAATATTACACAAATATTATGGGAATAAAACATACACGAATTGTAATATCCTAAAAAAAGATTTAAGAATTTATCTATAATTTAAAGAATTCATCTATAATATAAAATATTTTTGAATAATAAAGTGAGGTCACAGTTTTTATTGAAAATTGATAATTTATATTTAAAAAAAAAGATGAGACGTTATCCTTATATATGTGAAATATTAAATAATATGTATAGTTTTTCGCGCTATACTAATGATTGCAAATTTTAGTCAAAGGTAAATCATCATATGTGCCAGCATATTTCCATGACATGCCATTATCTAACACTAGACCAATCATATCATCTTTAACTTCAGCCAGTTCTGCCGAAGATGAAAATTTAACCGGATGCACACCCGCTCTACGCCGTCGAAGACAAAGTGAAAAGTACGTGACAGACGCTAGTCAGCTGAATCTGCAGTTCCAAAGACCACAACATAGAACTAGACCACAATCTGAAGTATTGCCAAGACTTTCTCCCAGAGGAGTACCTTCGCATCTTCTACGAGAGTCAGATAAAAAGTCCGAGGAAAGCAGTGAAAGTGATTCTAACAGCAGCGGACCACCAAAATCCGCTCGTCAACCACCACCACCGCCTACATCATTGCCACCTCATATAGCAGAAAATAATGCTAGGTATGATTGTTACAAATATGCATCTCTTATCTGTATAATCCATATAACAGGGTGTCTACTCCCTGGAAAAATATGGAAATCCTAGAATTTTCAGGAATTTCTTTTACTTGAAAAAAATCAGAAAATTCTTATAAAATTTAATTGAAACTTAGAGAATTTTTAAAAGAATTTTCTTCGTGATAATTTTGCTTTTATATTGCTCTTACATTGCAGTCGATAATCCACCAATAAATCAAGTTATGAATTATGTACTTAAAACATATTATAAACATATATCTCTTTATATTTCAACACCTTAACAAAATATTGAATATATATATATATATATATATATATATATATATATATTTATTTGCTTATTACTTAATAATTATTGCGAATTTTGCAAAATGGTAGAGGACTTTTCTTCTTAGTTTGACCCAATCTATCATCACTTTTCGTTTGGTCCCTCACGAATCGGACACTCTGTATATATATATATACAGAGTGTCCGATTTATTATATATATATATATATATATATATATATATATATATATATATATATATATATATATATATATAATTTTCAATCATAAAAAAATGAAAATATTATGCAAACATGAAAGATTTATCTTAACGAAAGTTATTCAATTTTTTTCAATATATTTGCAAATTTAGCACTTGAAAGTTAGGTGGCTCTGTGTCTTTCCTTTGTAGGAGAAAAAAAACATTAGAAAACGAATACAATAAAAAAAAACTTACTTTACAAACGGCACCAAAAAAATCTTGAAAATATTTTTTTTATTTTTTTTAAATTTTGAATAAAAATATCTGGAGGATCAGAAAATTTTCAAGAAATATTTTTACAAGATTTGAATATAAATAGACATATATAGACATCCTGATATAAGTAAAAGTTTAGTATATATTATTTCTTCCGTTTGACGCATTAAATTCCACATCCTAAGAATAACATGATATATATAATCTCCTTTTTCTATCTATAGATGCAAATTTTTTGTAATTATAGATGCCGCCGTTATTGGCCCATACCAGATCCAACAGTTGCTAGCAGAGAATCGTGAGATTTGATATTCAAAATGACAAATAGTCTCAGTTTGTGTTAGGATTGAGGAGGTTTTACTGCTCAACCAACTAAGAATGTGATATCATTTGAGGCAACGGAAATGCGCAATCTTTCTCTGATTAAATCATCGGGTACATAAAAATTTTTGCAAAAATGCATATCTGCATATCTACAAAGATAAAGAACATTAGCTATTCATTTAACACGTGAAAATGTAACTGTCTGTGAATGCGTATTAATTAATAATGCCGCTTTAATTAACTACTGAAGTTCTTGAGCGACTTTTTCAAATAAGAAAATCTTTCTATATATATTATAGGAATTTGGAACACGCGCGCTCAATAAGTTTCAGTAAATTGAATAAAAGTATATATGAGATTGCTTATAATGTACAAATAGTACAACAATCTAGTGATTTAAATAGTCACTTTTTAAAGACTATACTCTTTCTTTACTTATACACTTGCCGCAATTTATGTTACAGTATCAACATATCCATCCAGTATCTTTAAATTTATATGATATTATGTATTTCCGTAATGCGTGTGTGTATGTGTGTGTGTGGGCGCACTTGCTTGCGTGAATGTGTGTGTGTATGTATGTGTGTGTTTGAATTTTGCATAATTCTATTCACGCTTATTGTACATACATATTACCAAAATTCGATGCTTTTAACTGAATTTCCTTTGCACAGAAATATGTCGAATGCACTTTATATCTACATAATTCTTATCAATACTAAAATTTTCTAGACAAGTTTTATAAAATTTATAATTTTATTCTAATGTGAGAGATAGTCATAAAAAATAATATAACATTTTTGTTATAAATGATATAATTATTATAACAACTATATTATACATTAAAACGTATTTTATTTGTTAATAATATGAATAATTTATCTCAAGGAAGAATGAGTGATAATGATAATTTCATTAAAATTATACTCACATACATACACAACACACACATACAAATGATTCATGTGTTTTAAATCATTGGTAATTTAGAATTGCTATTTTGCAATAAGCAAAAAAATCACGTAAATATGTCACACATTTTACAAATAATATAAAAAAGCATACGAATAATAGATATATATATATTATTTAACGTCGCAAAAGAAAAAAGTTTATTGTATGAAAAAGACACACAGCTCTAGAATAATTATTCAATTCGGGCCAGATATACTAGTCCCCTTAATAATCCATTATTAAGGACAAAATGAAATTTTCGCACATATAGGATGCAGGATCTTCCATTAAGATTTTTTTAAAGATTCTTTGGTAACTTGAAATAAAGTTTTTTTTTAAAAATGTCAAGAAAAATTATTTATTAAAACTTTTCAATTTTTGCATTATATATTTTTGTTATTAAATTTAAAATCAAAATTGGACATTTAAAATTAAATAAAAAATGCAGTTTTGTTATCCACTTAGTTTTTCTTTGAAATTTAATTGAAAATTTTTTCTTTTTTTTCAATCGTTTATAACTTAAATAATTATTGACTCAAAATTTCAAGAAAAAAAATGACTCCAAATTAGTTAAAGAATCTTTCATTAAAACAACTTCCGCTTCTGGGATATCCTGTAAATAAATATGTGTGTGTATATGTGTGCGCATATGATGTATGTACATATATGTATGTATACATATATATACTATCTCAGTTTTGTCTTACTATTTTGTATTCATGGATTTTAGGCATTGCATTTCCCTTCTATAAATAACTAAAACATTACAGAATTTTTTTACAATCTTCAAAAAAATAAACATATGACTGTCTTTACTATTCAAAAATATAATTTGTATAATTTTATTTAAAGATTAGAAATACTTAAAATTATTATTATATAAATTGCACATATTTATATAAGTACATACAAATTTATATAAGTATGTGTGTATATATATATATATATATATATATATATATATATATAAAATCTTGCGTGTATTTATGTATAACTAATATAATCTTAAATATTTTCAATCATTAAATTAAATAAAATTGTACTGAATGATTACATTTTTTATTTGAGTAAAAAAATCTTACATGTTTATATTCCTGAAGTAAATTTGCAACAAAAATTCTTTGATTTTTTAGTTATTTAGCTTAAAAATAAAAAATCATTGTAAATTTTACGAAGATATATGTATTCTCTAAAACCTTGTCAAAAAATCTAAAAATGAAGAGATATAGAAAATTTTGGAAATATTGCACATATGAGCACACATATACATGTAGACAAAAATTGAGAAAGGATGTATGTGCGTGTCAAGAACATTTTTAATAGGAACTTTCAAATAATGTTTGTACCAAACAACGTACCAAACACAAGTTCCTTCAGCAGCGTATAGTATCATACATGCGTGTACGTGCATGTGTATATTCATACGCGCATACGTATGTATGTATACATATATATATGTATGTATGTGTGTGTGTGTGTATATATTTATATTTATATTACATATATAATATGTGTATATGTATGCATATACATTTCAAGAAGGAATAGAATATCACAGTAATGTATAAAGAAAAAATAATCAAGCAAGACGTAATCGTGGCAAACATTTAAACATTTCTTGCACATAATACAACAAAAGATTGAGATATAAGCTTTGCGAGTTTTCTAATATAAATGAATCTTGAGTGAAGTCTAGTGATGCATAAAACTAGTCAAAGTAGAATAATCTATTATGCGCTATTGTTAAATCTAATTTGAAATATAAAGTTATATATATATATATATATATATATATATATATATATATAACTTTGTATAAAATAGGGAGATTATTCTGTGCAATGATTAATATAAGATCAAGTATATAAAATGTATTCTGGTGTTGGCAAAAAGAAATGAACATTAGTGTAATTTCTTATATAAAATACGATGTCGATTATTTTCTTAGTGAATAACGAAACAACAAGTAATAATTTTCCTTGAAATTTTTATCGAGGAAAAATTGTATCCAGGGTTCACGAAAAATAACTATGCGACCACTTTTATCGCCAATACTGTGAACACTTTAAATAATAATTAATAAATTTTTAATCGTTTTGTTCGGAGGAACATAACGCGCAACAGAAGAGATTGTATTAATAGGATCTTTATCATCGACTTATCGCTTATTAATCATGCAGCAATATCTTCGTGTAAATGTATACGAAGTGCGGATACACGACGTAGATTGAATAGAGATAAAAGGATCAAAATTGGTGAATTTTGCGATATTATTAATGATAATATTATTATATACAAATAAGATATAAAACAAAGTGTATCTTATTCATGCAAATATAACATAGACTTATGATTGTAAAATATTATTCAATATGCATGTATAATTGAATTCAAAGTTTTCGCTTTTTTTTTTAAAGAAAAAAAATAGGAGAAAAAGCACATATAGTATCGTCTTTTCAAATTTATGTAAATAAATAGCATGTATGCATATATATGTAGATATAGTTTATGATAAATGCATATATACATATATGCATATAGATGCGTATATACTGTATTTTATGGATATTCAAATATAAATATACAATAATTAAATGCGCGCAGAAAATTACGGTAAACGTTTAACAAATTTGAAAGATTAACTCATTCAAGTCCATAGTTTTACTACAATAATTCTGACTTAGATTTTCTTACCTCGATTTTTTTATATGCGTTATAATTTAAGGTAAAATATTTTGATATATAAAAAGTTATCAATATCTTTTAAGTATTTGGATTAAAAAATAAATATGGCAGAAATTGGTATCTTTTTATGTAATAACAAACAAACTTTGCAGTAATTAAAATTGCAACTGGACTTTAATGGGTTAATTCATGAAATTGACATGAAAGCAAATATAATCGATATAAAGACAGATTGTAGTATACATCAGGATACCAAAATACTAGAAAGTATTTGAAAGGTACTTTAAAACCAACTTTTAATGAAAATTATACGAGCTAACTTATTGCAATAGAGTTCATTTTTCATTATTAAATATATTCATTTTTCACTATTAAATATATTATGATCAAGCGTTATAATTTTAAAATTTTGCCGAGAGATAAAGTCTATTTGAAATTAATTAACTAAATCTATGTTGTGCATCTATATTATGTTTTCATGAATCTTAAATATATATAATAAAAATTTATAATAAAACTTTATTTTTTTCCGTTTATCTATTATTAAAAAATTCTTAATGTTGTCTTTTAGTTTTTAAAATTAAATTGAATTGATTAAATTGAGAAAAATTTATATATTTTTTCAGATATTCCTCAGATATTTCCTGGTGTATGTATATGAATTTTCAGAAAAAATAATATGGCAGTGTCCTTAATCGAGATCAACAAAATTCATAAAAATATCATTCTATTATATTTTCACATTTCTATTTATTTATTTTTCCAATTATCCTCCCTCCCTTCTTCTTCTCTTTCTCTCTTTCTCTTTTTACAATATTTTATATAAAATTATTCACTTGTATATTTTATGATACTTGAATTCGAATTTTGACCATACAAATATCGCTGTACGTGTATGAGCACGTCTACTTTCTATCTCTGACAGATGGAAAAGTACGATTCCATCCATAATTTTGTATTTTATAACATATGCATTTTGAAATTGAAAACACAATGTCATTTCTATCTTTACAGTGTCATGTATTTGCAAGTCGTTATAATGAGACCTTGAGAAAAACGATTGTTTTTCTGTTATATATATTTGCATGTGTATATATATATATATATATATATATATATATATATATATATATATATAAAACAGATCTTTTACAATAAATTTAATATATATTATTGTGTGGCTGCTTTAAGAGTGAGTCACGTATAGTTAATAAATATAGCAAAAGTTGGCTGTAACGAACACCGCTAGAAAATGAAATATTGTATCGCCATATAAATGAAATTCAATATAGCTGAAGCTTCAGCAAAATTTGGATTTAAAATTTTTTCTTTCTGTATACATTCACTTTATTCCTCTTTAAAAATGCATATTTTGAATTGTACATTTTATATCAGTAACAATATCAAAAGAAATATACAATATTCTACATATATAATATACAAGATATGTAGCTCTTCTTAATTATATAATTTTATAAACATGAAGTTAATCGACCTGATTTATTTTAAAGCAATAATTAATAGTTTTAAACAATTTGATTATAGAAAATTGAATTAATAAAAAGATAGCTATATTTTGCATGCATGTAATACTCCATAGATAAATAGAGAAAAACAAATGAAGAAAAATAAAGAATGAAAATTATTATATATATATGTTCTTCTCGGCAAAATAAAATCTATTTTAATGCAATTAATTTTCATAGATAATTTTATAGCAAAGCTGTTTGCAGTGCTTTTTTATCTATCTTTTGCTTTACATTTTTATTGTTTAAAATCTTTTTGACATTATTAAATCACTTGGGTATCCTTTATAGTTTTTAGTAAACAAGATGTCTACTCAATTCTTGTAAAAAAATTCCTTAATTTTCCAGGTATTTATGTTCAAAATTCCAGACAGAGAATACTTTAAAATATTTTTTGTTGTAGCTTTTTAAAATAAATGTTTTTATTGCATTTTCCACATTTTTCACCCATACAAAAGAAAAATAGAAAGCTTCTTGAATTTTAAATGTGTAAATATATTGAAAAAAAATAATTTTTCATTTGCATAAAATTATTTTTTTTATAATTAAAAACTATATAATAAAGAATATTATATTATATTCAATATTATTCAGTATTATATATTCAATATTTTGTTAAGACATTGAATATAAACTGAGATAAATAAGTATTTGTAATATATCTTAAACATATAATTCATTTTGCTTGACGATTGTTTACAATGTGAGAACAAAATTAAAAATTTTTTAAAAAATTCCTTAAATCCCATTAAAATTCCAGAAAATTCCCTAATTTTCCCAGGGAATAGACATCCTGGTAAAATATATATTTGATAAATATTTATATTCTAAAATCTATTACACATAATTTTGCCTAAATTATGTAGGAGAATATATGGACCTAGGATTATTTCTTTCTCAAAGTAGAAAAGAATTAAAGTAATGTTTGCAATACGTTGTTTTTATTTGTTATTAAAGTTTTTCGAGGTGTATTAGAGTTTTATAATAATCAATAGTGATATCTTTGCGCATGTATTTCATATAATAGCTACCATTTCTCTAATTTATACATAAAGTGCTTGGTATCTTTTGAGAATACAAGAAATCAGAGTATCGACATCTAGACTATAATATCACAATAATTAACTGCAATTATGTCAATATTATTTCAGCTTTACAATAGCAGCAATCATAGAAAATACAGAGATACTAATTAGTTTTAACTGTTATTAAGTTATTGGAATATATTCTTGGACTTACCTATGAACGAAAATATAAAAAATTGTTCCTTATTACTAATGTGCTCGTGGGAAGTGAGTGCCTTATGGTATAAATCACACGAGCATATTCTTGGCATACAAGCACAATTTTTTTTTGTTTTTTTTTTTGGTTAATTTTATCATGGTATTTGCACCATCCAACTTAGATCAGCTAAAGCTCAAGTAGTTTTCTACAATAATGACACAGTTTTGAACAAAGTTTGCCCAATACGCTCATTTTACAATTGATCCCAATACTATTATCAGTATCAAAGATTCGTCGCAATACTAACAAATAGGATATTTTAAGAGTATTAGCGAACTCCACTTTTCGAATGCGCTATGAGCCACTGTAACGTAATATCAATATTGTCTTTTTCTTTACACGAAATACTGTAGCAACAAATCTCGCGATCTTGAATCGCAGAAAGATTCCTAAAACATATGTATTGTCACACATATATCCATAAATGTATTTGCAAAATATCAATGCGCAACTCACATTCTTTCTATGAGTCCATTCTCATCCAATGCATGAGGTAAATCCCTTTTATTGCCCAACACCAATACTGGTATTCCAGACAATTGTGGTTTATCCAATAAATTGTGCAATTCATTACGACTTGCCTCGATTTTCTCTGAATCTGCTGCATCCACCATATAAACTATGGCATTTACTCCTCTGCAATATCTTTCCCACATAGATCTAAACCTTGGTTGACCACCAATGTCCCACACTTTTATAGTGACATTGCCTTTGGTTATTTTACGCATATTAAAGCCTACAGTCGGTATCATATCTTCGCTAAATTGCCCCGACTAAATATACAAAAGAGAAGAATTACCTTAATTTGTTGTTTTAATTCAAGAACAATAACATATATAATTATTATTAATTCTGATTATATATATAACATAATGATTATAATAATTATTATACTTTAATATAATTTTGGTCGAGCTATTAGGATTGTATTGCTAGGTATATTCAAATTTTGTAAGTTAAATTATTTGTTAATTTATCGAATTGTAAAAAAAATCAGTTATATATAATATATAAAATCACTTTATTAATAAGATAAGAAATCAGCTTAAAAATTGTTTACATATTGATATGATATGAAATGCAGAAAACATAAAATGATGAAAAGAGGGAGAAAAAGAAAAGAAGTAAAACGTGCAAGGAAAAGAATGCGAGAAGAAAAAATGAAAAATAAACGGCGACAATTTAATAATCTCACTCGATCGTAATTTCGGACGTAGCATTTAACTGCTTGACACATAAGGGCGTATGCGAAAACGATTAACATTATAGCAGCGATGGAGTTATTTCGAAGGGATTATTGAATATAACCCCCAATATACGAGACTTGTCAAATTTTCTTGATTTCCACTCGTTTCGTTTTCGATGTCAACGGGAAATAACATTATCTGATAATACTTGACATCCATTGAAGTGAGACTCCGCGCGAGATAAATAGAACAAATCCATGACTCACGTACCGCTATGACATTCACAAAGGTAGTTTTTCCACTGTATTGCAAACCGACAAGAGTGAGCTCCATTTCTTCCTTCCAGAAGAGAGACTTGAACCAATCCAAGATCCGATTAATAAGGGCCAACATGTTGAATTTCGTGCGATCAAATCCAGCTCCGTTGGAAGAGGTTAAAATGGAGACTCCTTCAAAATACGACCGCTCGGACTTTTTGACGTATAGGTCCCCGCTATATCCGCTGTCTCTCTCAGGCTTGCTCAGGCTACGTCCGTTAGTCACCGACGAGGTGACTATTAAAGACCGATGGTCTTGCGAGAGTTCGGATGACTCGAAAAAGGCTTATACACTAGCGTCCTCTCAATAATATCGCGGCTAGAGTATGAAATACGTAATTTATGTAATTTATATGCACATGCACAAACAGCTGCATATTTTTTTTAAGCAACTATGTGTTTGTTTTACATACGTCAATAATTTATTCCTCTCATTATTTTGTGTGTAAAATCATTGAAAAATAAATTTAAAATTCAAATTCAAAAAAAATTCAATGAGATACTTTTTAATTTATATAAAATTATGTCAAGTTAAAAGTATATAAAATTAATAAATAATATGTTAATAATATTAATATATTAATAATTTGATAGTATATTAATTTGATAGTATATTAATTTATTAATATATTTATAATATATTAAATATTTTAATAATAATATTAATATATTTTTTTATATTGAATAGATTCTCCTAAGTCCTATAATTATGGTAATCTTTATGCTCAAGTCGATAGTGTCAACACTGCATAAGGTTTATGACATTGCGAACACAAAATATACGGACAGCATCTCTAAATATATAAGCTCTATGGACAAATATAATATCTCCATTATTTCCTCCATTCTTTGTGAAAGTAGAGAGAAAACTGAACTTTATATATATATATATATATATATATATATATATATATATATATATATATATATATATATATATATATATATATATACATATCGAAGGTCCGAATATAATGTGTACAATAATAATAATAATAATAAATACGTAGCTTTAATAATAATAATAATAATAAATCCATACTACATAAGTTTAGTTTGCTTTAATTTTACACATTATATTCGAGCCTTTGATAGGGTCGATCCAAATAATTGACATTTATGTACCGATCAATTTATTACGCAGTCGATAATCTCCCGCATAAAAAGATTGACACACGAAATAAAACTCACCCTGTATATGTATATATATATATATACAGGGTGAGTTTTAATGGTTGTGTCAATCTTTTTATCATGCGGGAGATTACCGATCGCAATTTTAATAAATTGGTCGATACATAGATGTCAGTTAATTAGATCGATCGTATTGAAGGCCGAAATATAATGTGTACAATTAAAGCAAGTTAAAAGCTGAAATTATGTAGTATGGATTTATTATTTTTGTTAAAGCTACGCACTTATTATTATTATTATTATTATTATTATTATTATTATTATTAAATATATATATTATTATATTTATTATTATTATTATTATTATTATTATTATTATTATTAAAGCTACGTATACATATTTAATATATTAAAGCAGTAAGAATACATATTTAAAAATTCAGTTCAAATTTAACACTTTAACGTTTTATGTAAAACTTTATTTCAAATTCCGCATTTATTTTTATGATAAAAATTTTTATTATTGTTATACGCTAAAGGTATGTAGTATTTCTGCCTTCTTGAAATAAAATCACGCAATTGTTCCACAAGAAATACATTCTTATAAAACAATTGCGTAATTTTATTTTAAGAAGGAAGAAAATTTTTTGCTGCATATTTTTAGCATATAAAACAATAAAAATTTATCATAAAAATAAATGCGGAATTTGAAATAAAGTTTTACATAAAACATTAAAGTGTTAAATTTGAATTGACTTTTTAAATATGTATTTCTTCCGCTTTAATATATCGAATATGTATAATAATAAATCCCTAATTTGATCACAAATCAAAATAATAATAATAATAATAAATATAATAACATACATTTAATAATAATAATAATAATAATAATAATAATAATAATAATAAATGCGTAGCTTTAATAATAATAATAAATCCACACTACATAATTTCAGCTTTTAACTTGCTTTAATTGTACACATTATATTTTGGTCTTCGACACGGTCGATTCAATTAACTGACATTTATGTATCAATCAATTTATTAAAATTGCGATCGGTAATCTCCCGTATGATAAAAAGATTGACACAACCATTAAAACTCACCCTGTATATATATATATAAAGAAAGTGAAAGAGAGAGAGGACTACGAAACTCATGTATATTAAAAATTTATTTATATAAGTGTCTTGCTACAGCACTGGTGCTACCGGCATTTCGTGCACATAGCACGGAACAGAACCAGAAATTGTGCGCATTATATGTTACCCTCTGGAAACATTCATGAACACTTGGTAGTTCCACATTTTTAATGTCCACAGAGAGCGTGTCGTTTTCAGGAATCATCTGAAAGCGGGTCGCGACTCGTGACACCTCTCAGTCTTCTCTCTGATTTAGAATAGAATTTAGTGATATTTACGTCTCCCAAAAAAAAAAAAATCTTTGGCAGATAGAAAAAAATCCTCGCAAATAACCGACATATTTTGACACGGCAACAGCTGTAGCTCTTCGCAAAATGTCACATCAGACAGGAATCAAAGGTGATTACGTGTTCCTTATTACATATGAAGCGTCTTTATGGCGAAAATTAATTGAAACGATTCGTTTGTATAAAATACCATCGTTAACAATATTGTAATAAGATTGATTTATTTTTTTTTTAGCTAATGATGCATTGAAGAAGTTGTTTGCGAAATGCCGTGACGGAAAAATACGAGTACTGAAGGTTTCGATAGAGAATGGTGAGTTTTTTGTTGAATCATGGAATTTGCATTTTTATCTCATTATTAGTTAAGGTCTCGTAATTTAAGAGTTGTTGAGATTAAAAAGCACAGATATATATATAATATTCTTTTTTTTTTTACTTATTTTATTTTCCAGAACAATTGACTCCAATGTCTAGTTCCAAGCCAATAAACAAGTGGCAGGATGATTATGATAAAATGATCAAGCCATTAATTGTGGAAAATCAGCCAGCTTATATCCTCTATAGATTAGATACCAAGTCACCAGATTCTGGTTATGATTGGTTATTCATATCTTGGTCTCCTGATACCGCACCAGTGAGACAAAAAATGCTTTATGCCTCTACTAAAGCTACATTGAAGCAAGAATTTGGTACATCTTCGATAAAAGAAGAATTACATGGCACAGTTCCAGAAGATATTACATTAGATGGTTATCACAAGCATAAGAGAAATGATACGGTACCTGTACCACTGACAACAGCGGAGGAAGAATTAGCTGAATTGAAAAAGACTACAGCGACTACTGACTACAGTGTAGAAACAAGGCATCAGACATTAAGTGGTGTAGCGTTTCCAGTAACGGATGAAGCCAAACAGGCTATTATGGAGTTAGAAAAGGGAATTCATGAATATGTTCAATTAAAAATTGAATTGGATGAAGAAAAAATACATTTAGTAACAGCTTGTGATGTTTCATTAGACAAATTACCTACTAAAATTCCATCTGATGCTGCTAGATATCATCTTTATAATTTTAAACATACTCATGAAGGAGATTACACAGAAAGTATAGGTAGGTAAATGATAAATAATAAATATAGTAATTTTACATGTCAACATATAGTACAAATAATTTCTATATTTCTTTTTTTAGTTTTTATATATAGCATGCCAGGGTATAGTTGCAGTATTAAAGAAAGAATGTTGTATTCATCATGCAAAGCACCTCTTCTTGATCTTATCCAATCTCTAGGAGTAATTATAGCAAAAAAGGTTAGTATATATTTGATCCTTTGATAATTTATTATTTTATTTTTATATTCTCGCACCTTTTTAATATAAATATCTTTTTAATATTATTTGTTTAAGTATAGAGATAATATTAATGCAATTAAATGGACATGCTTTTCAAACAATAAAAGCTTAAAATTTTAATTGCGTGTAATTGCAAAAGTCACTAAAAATCATATATATATGTTTTATAATGTGGAATATGTGTGCGTGCGTGCATGTGTGCGTGTGCGTGTGCGTGCGTGCGTACGTGCATGTGCGTGCGTGCGTACGTGCATGTGCGTGCGTGCGTGCGTGCGTGTGTGTGTGTGTGTGTGTGTGTGAGTGTGTGTGTGTGAGTGATAAAACACATATATGGTTTTTTGTGAATTTTGTAATATTAATTAAACTTTTGAACTTTGTGATTTTAAGAGCACTCATATACAAAGCATATCCAAAGAAAGACAAAAAGAGAGAAAGAATATCCCAGATCTCTTGTGACTATTTAATGAAATTTTCTGGGATTATTTGTAGATAAAAATTCTTATATCAAAAATTGTAATTATTTTTAAATCGAAAGTATTTAATTGAAATATTTTGAGAAGTATTAAAATTGATTAACTAGATTGTATATAAAGTTTGAGTGCTCAGGCATAATATAACATTGTATAATAGAAATCTCTGGCTATCGATTCTATTCTCGATATTAATATAATTTTATATATAATATTTTATTGAAATTAATTCTTAAATTTGCCTTATTTATAATTGTTTATTGCAAGAATAATAATTTAAAAAAATTTTATAGAATATCGACGTTAAAGTGCGATGTGCATCAAAATTGTTTGAAATGTATTGTATATGAATAATATGCGTGTATATGTATACACACATACACATATACACACGCATGCACGCACACACATATGTATACATCCCATGCTCCTTTTTGCACATTATGTACATACACAATACTCTCTCTTTTTGTCTCTCAATTTGAATATAAAATTTTTAGAACTAACAGGGTTGGGAAAGTCACATTATAAAAAATAACTCGTTACCTTATTATTTGTTACCAATTTTTTAAAAGTAACTCATTACCAATATTATTATTCAAATAGTAATGAACTATTAATTTCCGTGTTATTTTCTTTCAATGTTAATACAAAATTAAACTAAACACATTTAAAATTGATATTTTTAAACATTTTTTATATTAAAATATAATAAAAACGATTTAATTTTGATAGTGATCTTACTAGATACTAGACTTGATAAATGTGTAATAATTTCATAATAATAATTAATTTTGACAAGAAAAGCTTAAAAATCTTGCAAAGAAACCTTTTTAAGATTTTTAAATGCTGTAAATAAAGAAGAGAAAATTTTCTTATTATTAGTGTTTTCTTTTAATAGATTTGTAAATAGATATGTGATATGCTAATCTTTATAATTTTGAATCCTCTTGATCATCGAATTATCTGTTAAATATTTCTTATAAAATAGGAAGAAATGAGATACTAAAAGAGTTCTAGCAGTTTTTATCGTAATTTCAATATCTGTTGAATATTTATTTGTATGAAAATTATAAATAAATTTAAAAAAGTAATGACAAAAATAATTTTGTTAATTTTGTTACTCTTGTTACTGAAAAAATGTAACAAAGTTACTTTTTCTGTTATAAAGTAATGTGTTACTTCTCAACCCTGATTGTGAGAGCTAATATATATTATCTGTTCTCTTAAAATTAAATGCTTCAAATGATAATCTTGTGCTATGCTTATAATAATCTTCAACAATAATTGTAATATACATCTTCGATCTATACACTTGCTTTTCGAAATCAATTTAAATAATATTACATACTATTATTTATTATTTTTTTTATGTGATATTTAAACTATTTTTCATATGTATACATATGTACATATATAACTACCATCTCTGTATTATATAAATGCAATCCCAGTTGGAAGTAAATAGTGGGGAAGAGTTAACAGATATGTTAGAAGATCCTCCAAGCATAAAAGATACAGCTGCAATAACTCCCGCAACTCCATCGACACCTTGTGCCCCTACTCAATTCATACCAGAGAAAAAATCAAAACAGAAACGATCTTGTGTTTTGAGCTAAAACTGGCCTAAAGCATTTGTCTCTGCTATTATTGCTTCTGCTAATTGAAGTGTTTGTGATGTTTTGCGCATCAATAGCTCCCTTTATGAATTCCAGAATTATAGTATATAATATTGTGACATTATTAATGGATCATTTAAAATAAAATAATGGGTTTTTCCAATGTTTCCAATATTAAAACAAATTATCGATTGCAATATATGTTGCAAACTAATTTAAAAGCAGTAGAAAGCGCGCATTATATAAAAAATATTAATCTCAGTGTTGTTAATCAACATTTAGAAATAATTTATGTGTCAAAGTAAATATAAAGCTATTTAATGAAGCAGAATAGACTAAATAATGTATTTTTCTAAATTATAAAAGCAAAAATGTCAGACACATGAAAGGCTCTCTGTTGTGAAATGCCATTTATATCTATTAATAACTTAATGTGAGATGCCTATACAATACAACTCCGTATAGTACATATTGTTTTAAAAGTTTATTATGATATTATTCATAATATTCATTTATATGAAAAACAAATGATCTAAAATGGAGTAAAATTATTTTGCTTGATATTGAAAGCTAAGCTTTATTTTTTGAATTTTATATTTGACAAATAAGCTGAGATGAAGTAGTTATTTTGTTTGATATTAAAAGCTAAGCCTCATTTTTTGGACTTTATATTTGACAGATGAGCTGAGATGAAGTAAAATGATTTTGTTTGACATTAAAAGCTAAGTCTTATTTTTCAAATTTTATATTTGACATTTAAGCACTAGTATGTGATGTGATGAGTAAATGAAATGTGAATGTAATTTAATTATCTATAGAATTTAACGTTTCTACTCAAATATAGTGGTTCCTTCATTTTTTTTAATTTTATATATACTTTATATACATATACATATATACATATATATACATATATACATATATATACATATATACATATACATGTGATTCCTTTAATCTAATACATGCAATACACACATACAATCTAATTTAAGCTGGACATGCTGGATTATTTCGTAAGCAATTAAAGATATGAAAAAGTTGTTTTACACAAAAATTATTTTATTTGGAAGATAACAATACATGGTTAGCTTTTTTAATAAGTAGAAAAATGTATAGAGAACATTTCAAAATTAACTTCATTTTTTTAACTCTTTAATTACGGCTATCGTCAATAGAGTGCGAAAACATACCCGCAGTTAAAGGATTAAATAGTATATTATATTTATTTATCCATAATGAGATAACATAGTTCACAACTTTCTACAACTTATTTTAATAATTGTGCTATTAAAGATAAAAAAAGATGGTCTAAAAATTTTTGAAAAATTTATTCATTAAAAAAATGAAGTTAACTTTGAAATTTTGTCTATATATTTTTATCTACAAAATAATCACGTACGTCTTTAGATATACTATGCATAGACACAGACACACACACACAAACACACACACACACAAACACACACACACCTAAAAATATATATATATAAAATATATAATACATTATCCCGAATTAGTTCCTAGTCTTATTAAAAGTGATACGTCATTTTAAGTATTTTTTATACGTGGAATTTTTGAAGGCTTGGCTTTTAAGCTCATTCAAATAGTCATGTAGAGTTTAGTAAATATTTGCAATATTTTTAATATTGATCTGTAATAACTTGTATACAATATGTGATGGATAGAGAGTTGGGAAAAATTCCATATTTGCTCTAGATATAGATAAAAGGAAGGAAAAGAAATAGAGCTAAAGCCATTCACCTAACTTCTCTATATACGTATTTTCAATATGATGATAACGTAGTGGACAGTGATAAATACGCGAGCGCCACATTAACGTAAATATATTTTTTTTGCACATTATTATTTTAGCTATAAAATAGTGATAACAAACTAGTTATTCTACATATAAAATTTTATATCATGTTCTACACTATTATAAATGCTATAAAATATTAGATTCTACACAAGTATGCGTATGAAATAAGACTGATTTGAGATGAGTCCTATCAGCTGTTAATGCATATTAAACATTTGCATTTACATAACTATAAGATCTTACAAGATTTCAATCAATATCAATTTAAAATTATCTCTTTATTGAATTCTTAAAAAATTACATTATAATGAAAAATTCTTACTTTTAATGTAATTATTATTTTGAAATATGTCCTATGTCTCCAAAATATTAAACATTTAAATGCATATGCAAGAAAACAGCAGATAGGATTAAAATTTGATAACCAGCAACAAAATATATAAGAGGCATTCTATTTTTTGTGATCTGTATTTTTTTAATACTTGTAGCTTTTTATAAACTTTAAATATTTTAGTCTAAAATAGAAAAATATAAAAATAGTTAGGTCTACTTGTGCTGTGAAAATAATTTGTGAGTTAAATTCTTTCTAATTTTTTTCTCTTCCGTGCACAATTATGTTTTTTATATTGTATAAATATGCCAGAATAATGTTTAAGTCTATATATGTGGTTTTAGAGAAATTTATTATCTTTAATAAATTATAAAAGAGAATTCTATTTATGATAGTTTATCTAAAGCCGCGGAAGAGAAAATAAAAGGAAATTTGGCTCACACATTTGCTATAGAATAATTAAGTTAAGTTCTTGTACTCTGTGCTAAAAAAAATAGTTACAGACAATGTTCCATTTTATAAAATCATGACGCACAGTGTTGCCTAGTATATTTTAATTAAGTATCATATCAGGCCTATTCTGTAATTCTTTAATTTTATCTTAGCTCTGATTTCTCAATTATTGTAGATATAGACTCATTAAAGTCAAGGATATTGTATATCTTGTCAATATCAAATATACTGGAAATAATAAAGCATCATGCAATTTAAAACTTACAATTTGTGTTTCCCTTTATATTACATTCAGTATTATGTATATTTATACCAGGTGCACATACGATGTATGTAATTGCTAAGGACCATTTATAGGTATGTATGTTGCAATTATGTAACTAAAAACTATAAAGATTCTTTTGACGATATCTTAAATGAGTAATGGTGATTATTTTTAAGATTTAAAAGCATGTCTGTTACAGAGCTTACAGAATAGGCCTGCCATATGTGACCTATAGCCACGTCAATAATTTATAAAATATTTTTCTATTTTCATATGTACACACAATGTAATTAATAGCTTAATATATGAATATTTTTCTTCAATCGGGACATATTTGCAAAAATACGTATACATCGTGTGTGCATATAATCTCCTATTACATATATATATATATATATATATATATATATATATAGGGAGAGTTATTACTTTTGCTATTAAAATATGTTGATTATATAGCTTGAAATAACTGATGGAAAGGAACTTACGGAGGAATTTTTTCAAGAGGAATTGCATCCAAAAATCAGTTTGCATCAGCCCAAATTCGCTAAACCCAAGGGTCCACCAAACAGAGGTGCTAAGCGTATAACTAAGGTTCAGGAATTAGCATCTTCTGATTAAAAAAATTAAATTACGAAATTTATAACATCAAATAAAAAGCATAATAGTAGAGAATATTTTCTAATGTATTTTCTTGCGCATCCACGTTCTTAAAATGTTTATTAAAATTTTTTTTTCATTTATTTCCAATGAAAAATATTTTTTAAATAGTTAAAACATAATTTTTTTTACATTATATTTTGACCTATTCTGTAAATATATTTAAAAAAATATTATTTATTCTATTTAATTTCTTATTTAAATTTTTATATACAAGATATAAAAGATTCATCAAGCTTTACACTTATTGTATGATAAATTATTTGTATGTTTAAAGAATGATTTTGAATTATTGTGCCATCTTCGCGCAAAACTTTGATTAATTATCGACACAGATAAATAATAAAGATATATACATATACAAGATTTATAGATGAATAATAAAAACACACATATATAACTATATACAAGATTTATTTACATAATAAGTTTATGTTTTATCTTCAATATTTTCCGTTTGTTCAATTAAGCGACTTTTTTTATTGTTTTCATATAGCTGCCTTACTTCTGATAATTCAGTACTCATACCTTCCTTTATCTTCTTATTGATGATCCTATAATTATTAAATATAAGAAATATTAATACTGAAAAATGAAATATAAACAGATACATTTTATGATTTCTACATACAATAAAAATATTGAATTATACATATATATACACTATAAAGTTTATTTAAAAAAAAATTACATATTTAACATTTCAATTATGAAATATATACTATTTTTATATAATACTTACTCATCTTTTGAATTTATCCATTGCTTTTGTGTCTCTAGTACTTCATCCATAGTTATGCCTGATATTTTAAGAATAACAAGTGATACAGCACCACACATTCCACCTAATATACTACCAAGCCCCATGCCAATAAGAGCTGCTCGAAGCCCTAAATTCATTTTAAATAGTAATCCTGTTACAGAACCACCCAACATATAATTTTCTACTGCCATTTTTCCTCGATATGCCGATGTGCATGTTGTTACAGTACTGTAAAAGAAAAAAAAATATATTTTCAACTTACAGTATAAATCATTCTATATAAAATTTAGAGGTTGTAGAAGCTGTATTCTTACCTAAATATACAACAAAAAAGTGCTAGTTTTCCTCCCATTCTTGAACCCTTCCTTATGAAATTTGTAGTGACTGCCTGCTGTAGATGCCATTTTGCATCAAAATGACTAATAAATTTTGTCGCTTCATTACTTGAGATAAAATTATCCACAGTATTTTTAGATGCAGTTATACCACCGAAGACCATACCAAACATGCCACCTGATAATGTTATACTTATGATAGATGTCAATTCTTTTGTATATTTACCTTCTTGGCTGTAAAAGAAAATTATTTATAATAACAATTGTACAACATAAAACGAAAAATTATTTTTACAATACAAATAAATAATTAGATAATATATAAAATAGATGTACTTTAGACGAAATATATCTTTTACTCTATCCCAACCAAATTTATCATCCAGTGGATTTATTATGCTATTCGCAGGTTTATCGAAATTAGTAGTATTACCAAATGGAAGTATGCCCAATAGTATTGGGCTTCTAGCTAAACCTAAACGTATCATTTTCTGACAATTTTTGAGAATTTAACGCGAATCACATGTATATGCATAAATATTGTCTGCAACAAAATTAAAAAAATAAATATTTACATAAACATTAAAAGATTATAATAATAATACAATGAAATAATTAAATTAATATTTAAATTATTATTTAAGAGATCTTTATGATTGTTTTATATTTATAACCTTCGTCTATATAAAGTCAATATATAAATATCCAAATGATGGAGATGTAGATTAACAACTTTTAAAATGACCGAAAAATATTTAGAAATATATAGAAATGTAAATATTATATTATTATATTCGTAAACATTTTTTAATAGAAAATTAGACAGAAATCGGAGAGAAAAATTAAATTGTCAACTCCACAAGTTTTGTTGTATACTATCCGTATATAATTTTATATACTATTCGTATTCGTGTTTTAGCATAAAAGTCTATGGTCAGATCTCTCTAGACTCTATTTGCCACGGCCACCATTTTTAGTTACGTAAATGAGAGCGGTGAATTTCATTGGAGTTTGGTCATCATTTTAGGATCCCAGGTCCTCTGTCTATGTATTTTATATCTATGGCTCTATGGAATTTAATGTCAGTGGTTATGCGTGTCACTATTCGTTGCTATTCAGTGTAATGACAGTTTTCTGATATCCCATTCCAGGTTTACTGTAATGATAAACATAAAAACATGAAAGAGATTCGCACGTCAAAATTTCAATGTACTTTATATCCGCGTGATTAATAAAGGTAATCTCGAATTAAAATGTATCGCTCAAATTAAATAGATAACCGCACATTGTCTTACGCAGAGAAAAATATTATTATTGTGGCGAATTATTTTTAAAGGACAAAAAATTCCAGATTATATTATTTTGTTGTACGTATAAATAAATACATCAATGTTGTTCAATTTATCTAACTTGTTTATTAGACATGTATAAGTGCATATTCAGTTTCTCGCGATGTATCGAATATACTTTAAAATTGATATGTCAAATTTTATTAATTTCATGTTTTAGAAGATCTCTAATTTTCTTATATAATTGTTACGAATGTATAAGTTATGTTGATAATTTAAATAATATGAATTTAAAATAGATATAAATTTATATTAGGTAGAATTAAAAATAAATTTTCAATATATATATATATATTTTCAATATATATTTCTGAGATTCAATAAAAATTAAATAATTTATATAAATATATTTATATATATACATAAAATTTTTAAAATGTATTAAGTAGATATTTTTCTATTTGAATGAGAGTACATGAAATGCTATGAGAGTAATAACTTCTAATTTAACAGACTAAAGGAAATAATACCATACATCATGGAAGACAATGAAGCATACAATGTTACGGTCCCATCTTTCTTTGAAACAGCCTTCTGGAATTATTCTGATCATGTCATCCTGGATGACCTTAAAATGGACAGCAACTTTATATGGTTGCTTTGTTCCTTAGTATCTGCCATATCCTGGATTGTTTATATTGCTTATTATAATAGCAGAGTGGCTGGTTACATATTAACAAAATTATTAAATCGATTTGTTATTAGAGATGGATATATTAAAGTTGGTAAGGAAACATAATTAATATTGGATCATTTCAAAGTATTTATTTAATTTTTGCTCTACAGGTTCCTTTACACTAAGTGCTTTAAGTGGGAAAATAATGTTTAGAGATATAGTTTATATTACAATGGATTATAGCTTTAGAATTCAGGATGGTTGGCTTATATTTAGATGGTGGAGAAGCTATGTCCCCAAAGATGTATCAGAAGGTATATAAATACTATCTTCAATATTTAATAAATATAATAAATTTAATAAATTATAATAAATCTTAAAACAAAATATAATTAAAATTTTCTATATTATAGATCTTTCACACTCTGATACACGATTGTCAGTTATGTTAAATGGATTCGAATTACATGTCTACAATCGCTGTCAACTTTACACACAATTGGAAAAATCTTTTGGTCTTATACCGCAAATGTTTCCTGATGAGGAAGATCACAATATAAATATTGATGATCGGGACGGGGAGTCTATAAATAATGCAGCTAATGAAACTCGTCATTCGCAAATCAATGCAATGGATGTATCTCGTCATGTAGATAACATTAGAAAGAAGGAAGCTCATGTAATTGCGCGTACTTGGAGAGATCTGATACCAGTTATTAAATTAGACATTTGCACAGTTAGTAACATTTTTTCTACTTTGCCTTATAATTTTTCATATCTTTGAGCAAACTTTTTAAAAATATTGCAATATATATATTTGTGTTTCTTTAGGGAAGACTGGTATTTGGTAATCGTTTAGTACCAACTACATTATCTATAACTGTGGAGGAAGCGCATTTTGTTTATTCCACAAAACCTGCGGCATCAAGGCACGATCATTTTATGCACTTTACCAAGTGCAAGGCAGAGAATTTCAAAGTTATTTTGGCCCCAAGTCCAAAATACACCGGGATGGTTGACGATCCACCCAGATACATGGGAGAAGGTTTCGTTGTTTTAAGTTCAAACAATATGGAGGTTTACTATTATATGGACGAACCAGGCGTTGTACCACAACATCCCGAAATGATACAATTGGTAAACGGAGATATGGTTGAAGCGATGCCCCCTATATGGGGTATTGATATCAAATGTGGAAAGGGCACAGATTTCAGTTATGGTCCATGGGCCGATAGACAACGGGAGCATCTATTTAAATTTTTTTTTCCTAACAATTACCAGTCATTGAAGGTTACGAAATCACCTAAACCAGGAGATAAAAGACAGGTTCAATCGTTCGACATTAGATTATCGACACTGAATGAAGCGACAATTGATATACTTTTCAGTAAAAATAGAGAAACCAATGCAGTTCATGTTAATGTAGGACCAGGATCATACCTGGAAATTACAATGCCATGGATAGTATTACAGGATGGGTATACGACAAAGATAACGGGTCAACTTCTACATTTGGAAGCTACTACTAGTCTACAATATCGAAGTTTGGTCGAAAGTGAGACCTTGGAATTTGGAGTAAAGTGTCATTATCCCATCAGATGGAATGATCATCAAGAGTGGACACTAAATTTAACTGGATGTAAAGCTACTGCTAATTTAGTCTATTTGCACAAAGATTTTTTTCAAGATATGATCAATGACTGGGCGAGCAAAGCAAGACCTGACATTCTACACTTTGTTCCATATACTTGGAAATTTAGTTTACTATTGAAAGAATTTGAACTGATTACAGTTTGCAATGAATATAATTGGATCGATTGCTCGTCCCAGAATCAAGAGAATGCGCACATTGCTTTCTGCGGGGAATTTTTTGATTTATCATTTGACCTTCCATTCGTAGATTTTTTGCCTGTTACGATACCATTACGTTTTTGGATTCAAGGAGAAAGCGTTGATCTTTCGTTTTATTTACCAGAAGTTAATACCAATCGTATTATTTTACTATCACTAGATAAAAATGCAAAGATCATGACGCGCGATGGATCTCAAAAGCATTTGCACGAATTGAACAGAGGCAAGAAATGGAGAAACTTTTGTCAAAAGGAATCGGGCTGGGTCGATTGTTGGTCTGTACCAATTGTAGCGTTGAGTATCAACTATACTTATCATTTATGTCCACCCTTGGGTCCTACTCCACAAGCCAATATAACAACTCCGGAAAAGGAAGAGATTCTTTTGTCTCCTATGCGAATTCCTAAATGTAGAAAATCACCAGGTTTACAGTGGGCAAGAAGTGGTGCGCAAAAGTTTGATCCACAATCTATAACGCCTGATAAAGTTAGCGTGGAACTTGAAATCGGCCCATCCGTATTGATTTTATACGGCTCCTTGCTAAAAAATTTTATGCACTTAAAAGAAAACATATTTGGAGATTATCAAACATTTACTGATATGCAACAAAGTAGAACTAGTTCAACACCGATTAACGCAGAAAGAAGCAAAGATAAAGATATACAAAATAGCAGTGTCGAGGCATCCGTGGAAGATGAGGAATTAAAATCCAAGCCGTTTGATCCGAGGGATTACAGATCCTTAGAAGTGACCGTCGGTGTTACTATGCATGACATTCAAGCTCATTTAATTAAGAATTGCAATGAAAACGACCCGTCGTGTCCGATCATAATCTTAGAACGTTTCGGATTCGAAATGAGAAAAAGTTACAAAGAAACACAACTACAATTATTGCTCTCTCCCGCCATTGCTCTACTTACGGATAACGTGGCGAGGTCGAGCAAAGAACATCATTTAAATCAAGGACATTTGATGTTGAGCGCGCTACAAGTCAGAGGGCATGCTATGTTTAGCAACGAGGGAAGAACCTTAGATCAGGAGACGTTGGAGTATGCATGGTTGATTGAAGTGCAATTGGGCAAATTAAGCGGAAAAATCACCTCTCCTCAATTACATCACTTTGTTACGTCATTGGAGACCTTCCTGTTGATGGCAAAAAATACCGAAAACAGTCTACGTCCACCCAATTTACCGTTTCAATGTCATCACGGCCTCCCTCCCCTACAATGCCCAGAGAGCGATGTCGACAAACATTATAGGTATACTTTTTCTATCTTCATATATAGAATAAAAATTTGTCGAAAATTTTTGCTTTATTTTATTCATATTTATTATCGAATTAAATTTCAATATGTTTAGATGCCCGAGTTCCGAGGATATTAAGTATCGAATGACGAGACTATCTATAGATGCCGTTGATTTATATCTACAAGAAGCGGGTACCGCCATACAATTCTGGATATCTCCAATTCGTGTTGCCACTTGTAATCTTCATGGGCACCAGGTCAAATCGGGCATCACTGCTGTTCTACCTACAATATCGATTCGACAATTTGTATCCGCGGCAGATTACTTCGCAAATACAAGTAATACTAATACAACAGGCAGCGGAAGATCTCATAATAATGCAAGCAGTCGGATGTCAGGTATTTTTCGTATGTATCTGTGATTATGACTCTAATATGTAAACATAAATATATTTTAATTTATAATTAATAAAAAAATTTAATATGTTTTTTCCTATATACATGTATATAGGCGATGGATCAGATATATGGCTTGAGGTAGGATCGATATCTCTGGGTCCGGTTATTTTAGAAGCTGCGATTTCTCTCCCAGCTCCGGAGCACAATTTGCATTTAGTACAAAATAAATATCTAAAGATGCACGACGAGGCAACGAAACGCTTGTGGTTTTTGTGGCTGCAGGAGAGCGGGGTAAAGGCGACAAAGTGCGGCTGTATAGGAGGCTGCGTATTCTTCGGCAATAATCGAAATGGACCGAGATTTTTCAAGCCGAGCTATCAAGATCTTCAGGATGGTATCAATATCGCCGCTTACAGGTGGATATTTGTTCCTTCTTGCTTCAAATATGTCCAGACTTAAGTTGACGAATAATAGAATATTTTCTGTATTTTAATATAAATTATAATATAAATGATTTACAAATATTAATATACTAAATTATAAATATTATTTTATTTTATTATAAATATTTTATTTTATTTTACATAAATTATAATATTTTCTGTTTATATATGATGTATCTTTATTATTGTTCTCAGGATTCATGAACCTGGTAAAGAGAAAGGATTTGGGCAATCTATTTTACACGATAGGCAATTGGTATTCCACACACCGCCGTATAGTTTACAAGATATATCTTTGCAAGATACATGTCATCCTATGACAGGATTAAAAGTAACACTCAATCAAGACGGTTCGCAAATTACGAAGAAAGGCATCGAACGTCCGAAATCTGTGACAGATCATAATAAGGAAGAAAATATTAGTACAAAATTAAACGTTGCGTCTGCAAGTCCATTGATACCTAGTGGCGACAAAAAACCGCTGGACAGAAGATTTTCTTATACATCAATGCGGTAATTTTAAGGGGATTTGTAACAGTTTTCTAAAATTATTTAAACATTTCTGAAGATACAATTATATATTCACAATTATATATTTTATCATATGATTTAATCTCTACACAATATTTTGTTCAATTATTAATAACAAGAGAATTCAAAATTAGATATTTTATAGAACAAAACTACATCATTTTTTTCAATTTATAAAATAATTGCTAAAATAAGTAGTGTTACTTGCTAAGAAAATTGAAAAAAAGAAAAAAATAATATAATATAAATGTTGTCGAAAAATATATAATTAATACTCATATGGAAATATCTTGTTTATGGCGACATTTATAAATCTGTTTCGGTGTTACAGTGGGCCGAATGTGAAAGATGTACCATATTCTCGTTTGATTGACGCTAGTCCTGTGACACAGCTACCTCAAAAATTAGATTCCGATTCTAAACTGAACGTAGAACGAAGTAAATCCATTTTAAATGTACCGGAGATCGAAACTGTACCCAAGAGTAGCGTGTCTGATTCCAAATTAGCTGTAGACTATTTTACTGCAACGGAAAATATGGAAACTGAATATGCGAGTAGCCCGCAATCTTTACCTGTGGTTCCAACTGAATTCAATATCTCTGCATCTACATGTTTGACCGAAAAAGATGAACAACGTGAAGGAGTGAATGTATCAGATTCTCATCATTCGTTATATGCGAGGACAAACTCGGAAGAGCGACTGAAGCAGGAGGTAAAAGATATCGCGAGTTTTAAAATATTGTATTTTATCATTTATCGTATTTATATGTTTAAAAGGTGCAACGTACGATATCTATGTCATCGGAAAATCATTCGGAAGCATTTTATTCGGCTGATGAAGATATGAGCCACGGATTAAGTGGAAGTCGAACATCCAGCTTACGCCAATCCATCGTCGGTTCTGGTTGTGTCTTAAATCGCAATGACAGCATGAAGAAAAAATTCTCATCAGACTTGTCTATCGTCGAGAGCTCGACCAATATGAATCACTCAGTGGCAGACAAGGCGCATACGTTGGAGAGAGCAAAAACGCAAATATTAAATTCAAAGAGAAGCCCTAGGATCAACAGAAACGCTAGTTTTCAAAATGAAATTGATCCAACTGAAAGTGGTCGCGGTATACAAGACTCTTCGGATAGTCACTCGGTATCATCGACTAGTTTTATCTCCGCTGTATCGTCGCAAGAAGATGTCACGCTTGTAAATTTGCACATGCAAGTGAATAAGCCAATCGTAGATTCGCCGTTATTGATGTCCAGTTACGTCAGCCACTTGACACAGGTACTTTTGTTGTTGACATAAATTCGTTTTATCTTATTCATTTATCTTATTTCTTTTTAATAACTTATATTATATAATAATATATAAATTATTAAAGTATAAATTATATATATTAAACAATAAAATTATAATTTACATAAAATAATAAAATAATAATTTACATAAAGTCTAAGCATGGAACAAAATGTGTTAGGTCCGCTGTACAAATTGGAATCAATCCTCATTACCTGCGGGTGGCGACGCTTTTACTACTCCTGTATTTCAACGTATGGAAGATGGTAGATTAGTTTATGTTGGTGGACGATACGTGCCAAAACTTGAAACGGTCACCGAAGGCTTTACATCGTTGAAAATGATAACACGTTCTGATGGTTCACCTATTGTAGGTTCATCTAATAAAACGCCTACACATCCTTACTTGTGGGACGACGTATCTTTAAATCGAACAGAAGGTACGTTAAAAGATATCATTAAAAAATTATGTACATTTGAATGGTCTCGATAAAATTTAAAAATTTTCATGCAGGTGAAGAGGATAGTGCGATGCATAACGAGGAGGAATTATTGGCAATATTGCACGAAACTGGATTACGTACAACGGTTATTGTCAAATTTAAAGGAGATGTCGATATTATGTTAAGCCCCATGATTCTAGAATCGCTTCAACGTTTCATCGATAGTATTATACCAACCTTGGCTAGTCTCCATCCATTAACGATCTTAAATCATCTTCACAATGAATGCATAAGCAAAGTAGAGAATGCAAACATTTTAAAACAAGATCAAAGTCTATCATATTGGAGTCAAGTCCAAACTAGTTCAAAACGATCGACAGCAGAAAGAAATCTTAAAAATGGTCAAGGTGATGACAAATGTTAGTTTTTACGATACATTTTGTTATATCATTCAAAGATCAATATGTGTATTTATAGATTTTTTATTTCTATAAATAGGTAAGATTGCGCTACAAACGAATGTTTATGAAGAAAGTATTACGACACAAGTACAAGGCAGTATTATTTTACCGAAGGTATAATAATTTTGGATAATGAGATCAATAACTTTCCACGAATTTCTCGAATGTGTTCTTCAATTATATTTTAACATTATTTTCAGTTGAACTTAACATTGTTACAAGCATCCGTTGTTGAAGAGATTATATCGTTTTCCGCGTTAGAAAATATCCGTGATCTGACGTGCGTATCATTATTTGCGATTTGTCTCGACGATGTTACTGCTAGATTTTATCTGGGGAAACAGGCCCGAGAGGTCGTTCAGATGTTCCATAAACCAGCTGCATTACCGAATCAGAAGAAGGTGAACAAGATTAGCAAAGTGTTTTTACCCGGACATCAAACTACCGCGGTAGTAGCTGATGTAGGAGGAGAAACGGTGTACATAGAGACGTCGGAGAAGCAACAGGAAGAGATTGTAGTTACTTTAAATATCGGTATATATATATATAAATAAATTAATACAATATATCATATGCGAAAGAGCGCGTTTTATACATTATGTTATATAAATTTTTTCTTTTTCAATAGGTAAAGCACATTCTCAATTAAGAAGGCTAAGAAATGAATCTTCTATATTGAAGGATGCGGTCATAACTGCTATACCTGCTCATTATTCGAAAGTATTATTTACATGCACAAGAATGACATCGCCGTTAAAGTGTGTCGATTATTATTTACATCACATCGACGATAAAGAAAAGCCAAATGTATATGCAGATTTCTTTCTGAATAATACTTCAATGAACCGTAAAGAGATAAGAGATAATTTATTACACGTATTTTAGAAACAAACTGGACCACCGCAAGCTACCGAAGAATTTACTATGGGATGCGGAGAGGATAGATTGGGATTTATCATGTTCGAATGCGGTTTAGAGGGAATTAAGTTGAAGGTAGTGAAGAGATCTCAGTTTGAAAAAAATGAAAATGGCGACAATAACAAAAAGAATGAAACTGAAATACTTTGTACGGATAGCATTAAGAGCCAAGAGGAATTGGATAATAATATTGCTGGTAAAAAAAGCTGCGATTTTTAGTAATATTGATATAAAATTATTTTTTCATTTTATTTATCTTGTTTTTATTTATAGCGTCCGCAACAACTACTACAGAGGCGGAAACAAAGCCGGCAAGCGTATCCGCCAGTACTCAAATGAATATGAGCGCTACATGTAACAGTCTCACATCCAAAGTAGCTAATGGCAATACCGTATCGTGCGTTATCGAGCTGAAAACTGTATGGTTTAACTTCGCCGCGCCTCCACGTACCCCAATAACGAGAAAGATCGATTATACGAGATTGGATTGGAATTTGCTGAGCACGGCATCGCCAGCGATAAATGCATGGATGAATCCCAGTAACAAATTTGCAATTCGGATTGTTCACATGTTTAGAACGATGTATCGTAGATCTACCGCGATTGTCGCTTGTCTCATGGCAGAAGCATTGGACGTACAAGGAATACATATGCCCATAAAGGTATATAATGATATATTGAAGAATTTTTTGCCAGATTGACATTTTTATTAATTTTCTAATATTTTGCACAGAGCCGTTACGGAAGATTAACACCGTTGGCCAAAACATTGCAGGAAGATCCCTCTTGTCAATTATGTACTATATTACAAAATTACGTTTTATTATCTGAAATCGCAAATATTGAAGCCAATTTGAAAGAATCCGATCTACCGCTTCTTTCAACACTTCGGCAGGTAATAATTTAAAGGCCAAATCTTCATAAAATGTAGTTTCTATTTTACACACTATAAATATATATATAAATTGTATATTATTATTATTTTCATTAGGGTGTCATTGTATTAAGCAGACAATGGAAGAATGTACTTTATACACCATTACTATTGGAGCATAATTATAAAACTAAACACGTTAAACCATTGAACGTTACATTTGCTATGTCAGATCCAGATGAGGTAAGATATATATATTGCATAGATGAATTAAGCAATGCTTGGTGATTTAAGTATCAATTAGTGATATTTAGTTGGTTGAGTTTTTGAAAAAATAATATTTAATTATTTATTTTGGTGTGTAAAAGATGGTTTTGACTTTATTGTCAAGGTATGACTTTATTGTCAAGGTTACGACTTTAATTAATCTCCAAAAGTTTTTAGTTCATTAAAAAATTATTAACAAATATGTGTGTGAATTTATTCAAAATGTTCAAACTTTGATAATGAAAAATTCGATTCTGGATACAATTTATATATCTATAGCATAAGATTATTAAATCTACAATATGAGACTATTTAATTAATATATATATTTTGTATCTCTTTTTGTTCCGTCTTTTCAATATTTAAAATCTTGAAGAGTCATCAATAGGAAAAATATAATTTGCTAGTAACTTTTTCTTTCAGCAAGTAAATAAAACAAAAGTGGAGGAAGAAATCGATATGAAAAGCAGTAAGAATTTTTAGTAAAAAATATTTTTATCAGAATTTATCCATTATGCAATACATATAACAAAGACGTTTATATTTTCTTTTTTCAAAAAAAATTGAACTAAACGCTTTTAAAATTCTTCGTCTGCAAAATTGTTATTAAATACTGATTAACAAGAAAACATATGAAAGTATCTTCCGATTCTGATACTTCTATATTATATTATAGAGAAATATATCATAGAGCTCAAAATATATATATACATATAAAAGAAATGTGTAAGGATACACTCTCACATATATATATTTAGAAATTAAAATAATTCTTTAAAGATAACTCAGAATATATGTGATTTTGATAATTTTTCGAAATTATGAGATATATAGAAAAATTTCAGATAACTATTATAAAAGTTATATAAAAGTTTTAGATAAGTGTGTGTTTAAATGCTAATTTCTTAAAAATACAATTTCAGAAAGCAATTATTGTTACATAAATGATAAATTTGGCATAAATGTTCTTTAATTTTTATTTTTATAAGATATTCGAAATTTGCAAAATTAATTGCGAATGGAGGATATTTTAAAAAATATTACATTTTCGAAGAATCTAACTGTATCAAGAACGATATTTTTATCTGATACATTTTTTTTATATAATGCATGGTTTCATTATTACCTTTGACAACTTCGAAGTTAGTTTCGAAACGTCGAAAAATATATTCTTGCTAATTCATATAAGAAATGTTGAAAATATTGTAAATAAAAGTGTATTAATATATATGCACAAAAAATTATTTAAAATATAAATTATTAAAAATTATTGAAAATCAAAATTTTTAGACATTTTTCAATTTAACAATATAATTGCAACATTTTATTCAGATTTTTTCATATAATTTAATAAATATATATTTATCATAGTAATATAAAAGTTGAATCTAGGACACTGGTGGTTTACTTCAAAAACTTTGATATTCGAACTTTAAACCTTTGAAATTTCGAAATTTCGATCTGCGAAAATTTTAATATCGAAATCTTCGAAGTATATCATCAGTCCTAGTTTCGACACGATATATATTTGTTCAAAATTACATATATATTTATATATATTTGTTTAAAATTACAAATTATTTTTTATTTTAAATATGGGAGAATATATTTTATTAAATATGTGAGAAAAAATACTTTCTTATAAAAAAATAATTATCTATTGTATTTTAAGTTATCTACATCATTTCCAAAGTTTACCAAACCAGAGAAGGACACTTTCATATATTTTTTTGTAGGAATTGTCACATACGTGTGCTTTTAACAATCTGTAATATATGTCTAATACAGCAATTTTATATATGTCTTATATAGTAATATATATATATATTACATATTTATCACATAATCAGGTGTATAGGTGCGACCATGCTTGGAAGATATGAATGTCGCTAATAAATAGTAATATGTGGAATAACTTAAAATCTTTTTGATTATTGTAAAGTACTTTTATATTTCATTTTTTCATATTAAAAATTAACTTTATATGCTATATTCTGCTATATGCTATATACACAAGAGCAGGTCTAACGCGTTTTCTTTCGATTTAATTAGACATTACGATTATAGAAAAATCAAAGAAAAAAGTTTGACACATTTAATATCAGCACAAATATATATTATTTTTTGTAAAATTATTTTTTTAAATTTAGCTTTGAAAAAATATTAAAAAAAATTATTTTGAGTGTTGGTTTTTGATGATACTTATAGGAGAATCTATTAACCGATGGAGAGGGTAGCGGGGGAGATATTGATGATCAGGAAGTCACAGATGAATGTGCTATGCTCATCCACACGGACCATATGCATAAACATGCACATATCAAAGGCGGACAAGATAAAACATCAGGTATTACAAATTATAGCAAGCATTAATATATTACAAGTATCTACAAATAATGGGGCAGGATTTAACAAAGAAAAAAAATTTTTAATAATTTAAAAATTAATATATTGTTATATAAAATATATTTAAAATAATTAGTAAGCACTATTATTTTTGTTTATATTATTTATTATGTAATATGTTTTATATATATAATTATAATTAAAAAACATATATATATATATATATATATATATATATATATATATATATATACATTGAGAAAAGGGGATATAATAAAATATATTTCACACATGTAGAAACTTTAGATTTAGAATCAAAAGATTTTATAGTTAAAGGAGTGTATATTATATAAAATAATTAAAGATTTCTTTTAACTTGGGAATATTTAAACAAATTATCTCAGTCTCTTATATTTTTATACACATTTTTCATGTTATATATTCTGATTTAAAAAGAAATAATTACACTCCATTCCGATATATGTCTATATTAAGATATATTAATTTATCTAACAAAAGTCATCTTGTGTGCTGTTTTCACAAAGCTTGATCTAAGATGTATATAAATGCTTGTATATGTTCTTGCTTGAGTGTTTTTTTTCTTATTTTCGTTTAACTAATTAGCACTTGTGAGTCTATCCTGTTAATTAACAAATGTAACACTATTATCTTATATAAACGCTTCGGTTTCGTATGGTAACATGGCTAGGTATATGTGGTGGTGGCGATGGTTTGACGGTTCCTGTAAGTTCTCCTCGCGGGAAAGATACGACTCCTATAACAACACCGGTTCCAGGCCCGGATTCATATTCCTCTCCCTCTCCGCCTGTAGCTGTTGCAAAGAGAGGAAAAACGTTGCAACAAACGCAAATACCCGCTAGTGCTCGTGCGAGTATCGTTTTCCCTTTACTTACCAGCAGTGGACTATTCGGTCAAACACGAGAAGCGAATAATATAAGTAAGTGGGGATAGAAGGGACACTTTAATTTTCTTTATAATTAGCAATTAACATTAAGTCATTTTATCTCTCTAATAAATCGACTTGTTTGAAGTACATTGGAATGACAATTAAAACTATAACATATATACAAACTATATATACAAGGAATGACAATTAAACTATATGTTATGTATGTATATGATTTCATCTTTTAAATATAATCCATTTTATCATGAAGAAATTTAGAGATACTTTTATATTTTTCTTACTAATGTTTCTGAAATAATGATTCTCTTTGCAAAATCTTGAGAATTTCTATCAATGTTGTAATATTATTTATCGCTTGTAGCTAATCTTTTAATTATTATTATTAATAATATACCTCTAGAGTATGTTTGTTGTAATTATTAAATTATTTTTATATCAGGCTATGGAACTTTGAGGGAAGAGAAGACGCCGCAAATTCATATCTCGCATTCGCATCAACTTGGCTCCAATCCTAGCATTTATTCTGGAGGTGTAGGTCACGGTAGTCAACATAGCACTGGAAGCCTAGAACAAGTAACATCTCCCACAAATCATTCTACTAAACCTATAAATACAGGGGAAGATTTGTACAGCTGGATGGCAAAGCAGCAAGAATTTATAAAAGATAACGACAAAGAAAATTTAAAGGGAAATTGGGTAAGCATTTAGCATATATTATTATACTATAGTCTTCCTATTAAAATATGTAAGCGATGTGTTTTTAGAAATATATAAAGATTTATATATGTATATTGAAAAATTATGTGCGTGTTTATTTGCTTGTGTACATAGGTCTTTCGTACAGAGCAAAAATCTACGAAGGTATATTTAAAAATCTTGTGTCATTTGTTATTCTATATTATGGAGATGTTGCTTTAATATGAGATTAAACTAAAAGCATTTTTATTTTTTCTTTTTTTGCAGGATTCAAAAATCAACACCATGACTACCGATGATACCGAAGATTCAGATATACAGAGCGGTGCTTTTCTATATCCAATGAAAGATTCTCTCAGATTATTAGATGCACATCTGATATTTGAACCACTTTTGTCATCTTTATCAGTCATGCCGCAACAGATGTTATCAGTTATTGGATCAGGAAATGTAAATAACATGTCTTCCTTAGATTCGTTAGGCTCTAATTTGTCTCTTGTAGGCAGTATGGATACTATGCGCATTGATATAGTCGTCAGCGAATTTGGAAAGATTACAGACAAAAAGAAAAGTAAGCTTGCAAAATTATTGTAGTTATAGAAGTATCTTAAGAAAGGTATCTTTAAATAATATATATATATATATATATATATATATATATATATATATATATATATATGTGTGTATATATTTTTTAAAATTTTTTATAGATAACAAATATCAGCCAAGAAAAGGAAGCAATTCGAAATTTTATCTCGACATACCACCAGAGACGCCAGCGTTTTTATGTGAAAAAATTGGCGTAGACATCGATGTGAAAAAAATGGCCGATATGACGGTGGACGATATGATACAGAAGCAAAATGTTTTATACATATCAAGAGGTCAATTGAAAAAGCATACTAGCACAGTGGTTAATATTAGTCTAAATATTCGGTATATAAGTCAGCAAGTGAATATGCCTCTTCTCCGATTATTGCATCAAATAAGTAACATGTATCAGAACGTTAAGGAAACGCAGATGGAATTGAAAGAGCAACAGCCAGAGGAGAAACGGAGCACTAATGTAATCGTCAATGATGCTACCACGAAAAACGGCTCGTCGTCAAGTAAACATATTTTTATTAATCATATGAATAAAGTAATACATGTGCATGTGATAAAAAATTTAATATTTTCTTTCCAGCATCAGATCTACAAGAACAGTTTCTCGTTGGTGGCAAAAAGATGGAAGCACCACTGCTATGTAGTAGCTTCGTTGAGCCCAACCAACCGAAAGTATTATCAGGCACGACTGTGCAACGATCACGACCGCAGAGTTTCGCGCAAAAATTACGAAGCACCGGTAAGAGCGTGAAGGGATACATTAATTTGAGCGAGGGTGTTATTACGCCCAGTTTTGGAGCAAGTCCTAGCGGATCGAATTTAGATAAATGTACGGATGTGACGTGTAAGGATAGCGCGCACTTGACGCCACGATGTTGGAAAACTATATATTACCTTCTCGATTTATACGCGACTCGTCCGGAGACTAAGACGATTACTCATCGATTTTCGATACCGGCGGAAGCGGCGGAACATTATAAGAGTGGCAGAAAATATGAGATATTGAACGAGACCAAGGATATTGATATCGAAAAAGGATTGAATGCGGAGAATAGCTCAACACCCGTTCCTCCATCAAGAGAATTGAGTGAGTGTGTTTTGAAATTTTTTCAGATATCAGAGTATTTACTCTGGAAAAATATGGAAAACGTGGAATTCTTAAGGATTTCTTCCAAGATCAAGTATCTGCAAGAATTAAGAAATTATTATAGAATTTTATTGGGAGTCAGAGAGAATTTTTCAAAAAATTTATTTGAATAGATACTCTTTATCTTTTTTCATTATAGATACGATAATCGAATATCATTATTGTAGATATTGTAACGGGTGAAAGAACGAGATTAATTATTTTTGGCGTCGCACGAATCCATAGAACCAGATTATTAGCCACTTTAAGCGGTCTAAAGCTTGAAGCGGAGATCACTAGTCTACACGCTAGTCTGACTTGCCGTAAGAAATCGCGACCCGCAAGTCTAGAATGCAGTATGACCGGACAAATCGGGAGAACCATGATCGTTTTACTGGAGGGCGTTGCTCCCAGTCAGCAGACAGTCGTAAAAGTCACTGTTGGAAAATCTCAGGCTTTATACTCTAGCATCACGAGGCGACAAAAGGACAAGAATAGCGGTTTACTAACTATCGGAGCTGTCAATATCGATATACCGCAGCATCCCGTAGCCTTGCATGGAATGATGACAAGAGGTAGCAAGCAATTATCGTCGACGCTACAGGTAGATATCTAGCAATCTTATCTAGCTCGTTCTTTGAAGAAATATATGTAAAAAAAGAATCTTTATCTCTCTATAGGAACTAAGAGTTACTCGAACATCGTCGAGAATGTCACGGGGACAGCAACAGGATGACGTGGACGCTGCCCCAGGTAGTCCGCATCATTATGCGCCGGCTCCATCGATGGATGCGGAAAAAGAAAAACCGCATACCGTGTCCGGTCTTTTAGAACCTATTGTTATGCAATTCCACATAATACTTCAAAGTCTGAGTATAACCGCGGCACTATTACCGTCTCTCCAAGCGCAGTACAAGATGGATCAAGTAAATAGTTCCGGTATAACAGGTGGCAAGGCTAAGTTTACCATAGACTTGCCCCATCATAATTTGAGTTTCACGACGAAGCTGCAAGTAACGGAAGCGAATCTACCATCCGAAGCTAGTATCGAATTACCTAAAGTGCACGTTTCGGCCGAATACGTTCAAGACGGAAGCGGTAACTTGAACGATAGTAAATTGGCAGGTAAGTAACTCGTGAATAAATCGTGTTTTTCTTTTTAATTTTAATAATCATATTTTTTTAAATAAAATTTCCCGATGTTTCATAGACGGTGTTGTGTTGAGGCAAGGTAGCTACTTAAGTGCAACCGCAGATATTGGAGTATTTGAGCATTCCTTAACGACGGATCTCTTAAATCATTTAGTATTTGTACAAAAAGTATTTATGAAAGAAGTAAACGAAGTAGTGCAGAAAGTCTATGGGGGTGAAAAACCAGTGCCATTGTGGTTTGAAGATGATGAATCAACTAATTCTACTTTAAAACGAATCTTATTCTCGCTGATTATACGTATCAAGGTAAGGAGAATCTTATGTAGTTTTTTTTACATTTGCTTTATTTTATTGATAATTAAAATCATGAAGCTATTATTAATTTATAACAATCTCTTTGATTAAGTATCAGAAAATACATATATATAGAAAAAATATATAGAAGATATATATAGAAAACACGTATAGAGATAATGTTATTCCTTTACAGAGGATTCAATTGACTGCAACAACTCCGACAAACTCGGCTGTGCGGCTAGAAACCGGCGCGGTCGAATTTCAATTATCCAACAGAGTGCAAAATGTTTCTGGAGCTACGCAACCTAATCCCTACATGAAATTATTCGGCAAAGCCCAAGTTGATATTAACTTGAGCCTGGGACAATTGTTGAAAAACGTCTTGTTCGAAGAAGTAGAGCCCGAATTCCAGCAGTTTGCTTTCTTCAATACTAGAATAGGACTGCGAAATGCATTTCAAGAAGAGATGGCGCAAGGTGAGGATAAAGAAGTGGTTTTAATTACTCTTAAACGGCCGCTGATTTATATACAACCGATGGCCATCGATAAAGCTATACTCGTTTGGTTAAATTACAAAAATGCATACGAGTATTGGAACGAAAAGAGATCCAATTTAAATAAAGAGGTATTAACCGCCACCCAGCAAGTGTTTGAGAAGGTTCCATTCGGACAGCTGACCAGTCAGCTCAGCGCGCCTCATCTCGGAACATTGTTTTTGCAATTAACAGTCGATGATATGGGTATTTGTTTACCACTTAATCCCTTACCGCCAAATAATTGGAGATTAAACAGAGGTCTTTATGACGGAGAATCACGAGGCGCTGTTGTAGTGACGCTTGAAAATACAAGCATATCCGCATGTAGCAGTGGTAGCCTAGTTAGTAAAGGAAGGTATGTGTTCATAAATATATATTTCTCTCTCTCTCTTTCTCTAGTTTGATTTTTAAAATATAGATTTACATATATAAAATTATGTACGTTTTTTTTCCATTTTAAATTATTTTTTTGTTATTTGTAGATTTGTAGGATTATGTTTGAGATTTGCAGAAGATTTTGAAACTTCTTTGGACGATTGGAAGCCAGATATGACCGATAGCAATATAATGAATTTATGTGTTGTATCAGAAGGTACTTACGAAGTATGTAGTAGAACTATTGCGCAGAAACAAGACAAGTCTGGTATGTAATCTCTACATTTTTTTATAAAATTAATATTTTAAATAAAATTAGTATTTTAAAAGTATATATATTATTTTGCAAATAATTAATTTCTCCTAGATAATGCCAAGTGGTTGTTAAATGTTCAATGGCAAATGGAAGGGGTTGATATTCATCTTGATGTTAGTGTGGGACAACAGCTCTCGGCTCTTGGACATACATTAACGATGTTAACTGGTTCTGAAGAGGAAGATGATCTTCACGTTCCTCCGGATTATGATAGCGACGATGGTGATCAACCGGAAAATAGCACTAGCCAGGTTAAAAAAAAAGTATGGTTTAATTAATTTTATTTTTCGTTATTTTATTTTACATGCCCAACTTTTGTATTATATATACATATATTTAAAAGTAAGTAATATATAGTGAACGAAATGTAGAACATAGACATAAGCTTATAAATTTATTTTGTTTTTTATGATGTAAAATCTTGATTTCAATGTTTATTTCAAATTCTATGTATTTATTGCTAAAGCTTTATTTATTATTATTAAATTTATGAGATGCGTCTATAAAGTAACTGACTAGTGGATTGACTTCTTTTAATTTTTTTATAGTGCGAACTATTAACGAGTAATATTGTTTTAAAAAAGCTTCAAGTCTTCAATTAAAAATTTCAATGAAAGAAATTCATTAAAATAGCATTATTGTTTGATTTTATACAATTTTACTTCACAGTTACTTTATAGCCACACATCCTGTATATATTTATATCTCTACTCTAAGGTGGTGTAATACTGAAATATTTTTAATTTAAATTTAGTGAGATTTTTTTGAGGTATTTTAATTTAGATTGACAATGAGATAAAATAACAATGAAATTGATATAATATAATAGTAAATAAAATGAAATAATAATTATTCTTTAATTATATTTATTTAAAATAAATAATTATTTTTAAATAATACATGAAAAATATATAATGAAGAGAAAGAGAACGTAAAATATATTAAAATATGCTTATTTTTGTGTGAATTTACTCGCATTTATAAAGAAATAAATCTCAAATTTTCAATATCTTTAATTCTTGTTATTTAAAAATTTCAGAATTACAGCACAGTATGATATCTTATTTAGAACTAAGATCGTTTGTAATTATAGGAAAGCATATTAATGAAAAAATCGAAAAATTGGACGGATAGTCTACCAGCATTCATTTTCGATCCTACACTTGATGCAAAGAAGAGATCGCAATTGATAGAGAAGGAAATGAACGAACAAGCTAAGATTATAAATGACTTGCGATCATTGGGCGCTTCGCACGGAACAATCGAGCAAGAAATGAAACGTCTACACGAATTAGAAGCAATGGTATTTAAAGACTTTAGAAGGTATGTTATAAAATTATTTTTTTCTTCTGTCTTTTTTAACTTTTTTTAACTTTTAAAATATATTTTCCAGAGATATGATTCAAAAGTTAAGAAGGCAATCGGTTAAAGCTTCTGGTATTAAGGGTAAATTAGGTCTCAGTAGTAAAGCGAATACGTATCGTTCAAGATCATTTATTGTACCTTCTCCTACGCCGGAACACCATTTAGAAAGTCCGGAAGATATTAATACGGAAATTAATTCAGCAAATTCGGCTAGTTATGAAAGTAGCCCTAGAAGCGGTCCCAGTCGGTATGTATTTTACATGTCTAATTAAGTATCATTTCTTAAAGCACAATTGAATTAAAAAAAAAAAAAAAAATATATATATATATATATATATATATATATTATAAATTAAGTTTTTAATTTGAGTAAATTTTTACAAATTATAAGTTTTCATTTAATTAATTATTATTACAGATCAGCTTCCCTGCGTGTAAAAGGACTTGGTGGACCACGAGTTACTTTTAGTGATACACATACAATGGGAAGGTATGTTCGAAATCACATTATATAAAGCAATAAAAAAAGAAAAAAACTGCATATAAAATAAATATCTACTTTTATTAGACAATCATCCTTACCAAGTGCTAGTTCTGACTTGAGTTTACCAGAAGGAGAGTTGGAATGGCCAGAGACTATTGAGATAGAAGGAGAACGAGTTGAATTGAGAAAAAAGAATAGAGATACTAGTTGGACATCTAGTTATGATAGTATGGAGGGGAAGTATGTATTTTCAATCATTGCAAAATATATGTATATGAAATATATTAGGCTTATACTTTATTTCCTTTCAGTGCACCGTTACTCGATTCATTTGGGAAAGAGCAAGCTTCATCGACATCATCCCCATACATTACTTCTCAAAAAACTCAAGAACCAAATATAGACTTCGAACTCGATGTCAAAGTTTTAATTAATAGTGGGAAATGTGTATTGCATACAAAAGATCCAGCAAGAGAAGATGAAATTAAATTGTAAATATTTATAACATCATATTTTTAACTTGATTTTTTAAAATATAATTTTTATGTAGTCTAAATTCTCTTTCTTTCTTTTTTACAGTTTGAGTAGAATGAAAAAAGAAAGATCATGTTCTGGTGGTATGTTCGAATTTCAATCTGGCAGTCCCAATAGCAGCAGAAAACACTTGAACAGTAAAGAGAAACCGTCGACAACTAGTACATCTCGATTGAGATATTTGCAGCATACAAATGTGCCTTTAGTAGATTTAACAATTTTTCATATTCCCGGTTTAGATGTTAAGGTAAAAGATTTAAGACTTTATTTATATCGGCAAAATATATTATCGATTTTTCAAAGCAGATATAAAGAAAACATACATATATATATTTTTTTTGCAGGTTCATTACGAATCGAAAACTCTTCCAGAAGAATCATTATCTCCCCGCGTATCTGCTGAAAATAGTCTATTAAATCCAATCACGATGACAATGTTCAGAAAATCTAGTACTAAAAAAGCCAGTCTGTTTGCTTGGATGACTCTTCAAAGCATTCCAGAGGAAACTATCATTAGTCCTCATATTCTTGAATTTTTAGAGCAAACTCTAGAACCAATTCCGAGCAAGAATAACTTTCAAAGCAGCGCGCAAACGAATGCTACCGTTCTATTGGAAAATACAGAAAACACATCATGGGCTGCCACAGCTGCGAATAGCAATTATGTTTATGCCAGTTTCCCCGTTGACGTTATAGTGTATTTTCATATGCAGCCATCTACGTTTAGGTAAAATAAAAAAACGCTATTTATTAAGTTTTAAAAAAGAAATTCAACATTTGTTAATGAATAATAATTTTCGTTGCAGATTCTCGTGTTTACCAGTTTCACGAGTAGAATGTATGCTACAGTTACCATCCCTCGACATTGTATTCTCGTCGAAACGGGCCGAGGAAGAATTGATAGAATTTCGGGAATTTAAATCTCAAACAACGGGAAAGGAAATGGGCTCAGCTATCGGTGGATTATCCGTCACCGGTTGTTTAGCGGATTTCTCCGTTTATATCTTTCACCCCTACGGTGGCGGGAAGAAGACAGGACTAAAGGAAGCACAATGGTCGCCCTTGTCGGACAGCGAGAGGAAAGATTCATTGAGCATCAATGTCGAATTTGTAAAATTTCATTTATCGAGAAGCAGGAAACTAAACTTTCAAAGCGAACAACTCAAGAAACTTTCGGATACTAGCCGTGCTGTCATACGATTCTCAAGTATGTATATAAATGTGTCAAAATATCAAGCATATGTATACCAGTTTATCTAGTTAAACTCTTGCTCAACAAATTTTTCAAACATTAATCTTTTTCAGCAATTATCGACATTGGATCTGCCTCGTTTAAATACGATATGCGTCGATTAACAGAAATTCTAGCTTTTCCAAAAGCATGGTACAGACGTAGCATAGTAAGACGCTTGTTTCTGGGAGATTTAAGTTCAGGTACTGCATACTCAGAAGGGGATGGGACTCCTCCATTAAATCAAGAAGAGGCGGTGATGGGTAGCTCATTATTGAAGCATTACGATAGACATACATGCGATTCGTTATCAAAGAGTGCACCTGAAAGAAGTCCTGTATTAAATAGAGAAAAATTGAAGTTAAGTTTGGAGAATGATATGCCAAGACCCGCGCGATTAAAAGGTATCTACACACTAGTACATTTTACGCAATTAAAAAGTTAATGAGATGCTTTCAGTTTGTACAAATAAATAATTACATCTTTATAATAGATATTGGAAGAGCATGGAGTTTTACCACGGACAAGCAAATATCGTCGGAGATTAAATTGAGAGAATCCGCATGGGAAACATTAGTGTTATTCGCGGTGAACTTTACGCGTTTAAATGTGCATATGAATATGGGTAACGTAATGGGCAATGTTAGTTGGATGACAAAAGATTTCAGATCGGATGGTAGATTGTCTATTGGCAGCACAGGACATAAAAATCTATACATAGGCATCGGTTTAGGAGGATCGAGTCTCGATGCGAAAGGTGGTATAGTCGGTGGGATAATCGAATTGAGTAGAATCGATACTTACAGTGAGTTTTTCTCTAATAAAATTCAGCTATTTAATATATATATCAGGATTGTGTCATAGATTTTAAAACTATGTTTATATGTGAATTGTTTATGCTTTGTCCATATGATATTTACATGAACTTTTTTCATGTAAAATGTAACTATTATAAATTAAATGTCACAGAGTGAACAAAAACAATAATTATATTATAAAATAATGTTAATATAATATTTTTTTTAACGTATATAATATATAATATTTATATTTATATAACAAAATACAATATTTATTTATTTTATTAATATGAAATCCAATTCATGGATTATTTTTACTGATTTTTGTAAAATATTAAAATTGTGCCATTATGTTTAAACTACATAAGCAAAACATCTTTGATAAGCCATATTTTGTAGATTATTCATTGCTGACATATATATGACATGTTAAACATAGTTCACATTGTTTATGCATAGATGTAGATTATTATATTTTATGCATAAATGTTCAAGTCAAATATATTGATAAGTTAGTATAAAATTTAATCGATTAATTTTTTTTAATCTCATAGTACATATTCGAGAAGAACCTGGAATAGAACCTGATCATACGGTTGGATTGAAATTATTTGCATTAGAATTACGATTAGATTATATGGGAACAAGTGTGTTAATGTCCCGAGTGTCTTCGTTGGATGTTACTCTCAGAGATGAGTGGAAAATTAATCGTAGCAATAACGGTGATGCTTTTATGCCAACACGAAGGTATCTATATATTTTAATTAATTTTAATCAAATTGTCCTTACAAATATTGTCATGTTGTTATATGACAATATGTTAACATGAAAAAAAAGAAAGAAATATTAATATGTACAGGCCTGCCATCATTTTTATGCACGGTGATCTGGGTTGGGATCAATTACAAATCATGATCAGTAAATCAACAACGGCCGACTTGCTGAAAATGTTTTACAAACTGGACGAATTCTTTAGTCAACAATTTAAGAGTAGCAAACGCGTATTTAGCTCGCTGCAACCGAAACATCAAAGGATAAATAACAGCAGTTTTAAAAAGAGGCAACAAAAGAAGAGATCAGATGGTAAATACAAATACTGCTAATTGTTATTCGCTTCATGATAAAGCTGTACAATGCTAATTAAAATTATTATAGGAGGTCCATGGAGCCTAAACCAGACTGCAATATCGGATGCTAGACATCATAGACACTGGCAAAGAGTATTAGTTCAAGTAGCTGGTCTTCAATTAGGAAGCTTAAGATTTTCCTTGCCGTCAACCGGTACCGTCCTCGGTGGCACGATGGAACTTCATGGATCTAATATTAGCTTAGCATGTTTCCATGGTATTAATTTCAAAAGCAAGAGCTGGGCTTTATTTTCATTGAAGGAACCTTGTATAAGTTTCGCTACGGAAGCCCAGGAAATACCAAGTGTCGAAAGTAAGTGGATATTAAACATTGCATGCGTGTATTTTTATAATGTACTAATTTATTAAATTTTTATCTTTCCTTCTTTGTAGCGCCCAATACATACGATGTTCATGTCGTACAAACATTGACCATCAGTCTAGGTCATCAACAGGAACAACACGCGAGACATCATTCCATGGCAACTGTCTGTAGATTAAGTCGAAGTGTTTTATTTCCACCGCAATTTAAATCCTTACAAGAATGGTTTCATTATGCATTTGCTAGTAGCGAGATCGATGGTATGTAGTTGTATACAAGTTTATTTTATTTATCTGTCTAACATGATATTACTCATTTCTGTCTCTTTTTTTTCATTATATAGCGGTAGATAGATTTCCGTGCGTAGAAAGAGATAAGATGGAAAATATGGTGGACGGTAATAATACGTCACGTGGAAGAAGTACATCCGCAACATCCGGCAAGCTCCAGGAACATTCGCACACGCGAGAGGTGATATTTGCTTTGCCTTCGTTGCAGTTGCATCTGAAAACTGAACATTTACAAACTGCCAGAACGCCAGACGTTATAGGTACGTAAATCAATTTTTCAAACAATTGCTGCGTAATTATTTAAATCTGCATCTGTGTAATCTCTCTGTCATTTGTCCTTATGTGTAAACCGATTGGTGTACAACAATTTTCTATTAAATATGAAAATAAGAGATAAGCACACACAATGATATGTGATGGACGTGTTAATTACTTACAATAATTTCACTTGGAAATGTAAATTAAATTATGTACATATTAATGAATGTTGACATTATGAGTCAAGTCTCTTTTTGTTGAATTGTTTAATACAAATCGTAAAATTATACATTCTTTCAATGCGCGAATTATTCTGCATATATTTTTAGGACTTCCTAAGCATATTTTATACAGTAAGTACAGAGAATGTAAAGTTTGTTATATTTGAAATGTTAAGGGGTGTTAGAGAAACTTGTTTGCTATGCTTTTCATATTATGTAGATGCTTAAATGATATATTTATAAATCATAATTATTTCGTATATATTATACATTATTTAAGAAATATAAATGAAAAATAATGAATTGAAATTTATAGTTCATTTCAAATAGCTTAAGTTGTACTTTTTGTGTTAATTATAGTTTTTGTATTAATTACAGTTGTTTGCACGAAATATAGTATACACATAAGTAGAAAATAGAGAAAGAATATACGCAATGTTGAAAATATCGATTTTGGCTTTTAGACTTTCCCAAAATTTATATATTAATGCGTTTTGACTGTCACTGTGTTTATATTCTTTTATCCGATTCTTTTATCTTGAATCCATTTCTAATTATTTAAATCGTTTAAATGTCAAGAAAAATCTTTAAATTAATCAATATTCGTGAAATGGTCATATCTCAAATGTAGAAGCACGATAGAAAAAACTACTTGTTCATCAAAGTTAAAATTTAATTCTATTTTCAAGTTAAAATTTTTCTATTTCACTCTGCTTCATTTTAGTTTAACATCAAAATAATCACCTCTTTAATTAAGATATTTTGAAGATTGGCTTATTATTCCCTATGTTCGTGCTAATTGATTTCTTTTGAAATCCTTTTTTCCACGATACAATCTGATATCTTTAAAGTGCATGAACAAATAAAATAAAATGATCTCTGAAAGAAATTGTTTCGGAGAAATTTCTATTCTACATGTGATGATATTTCACAAATATTAATAACTTAATTAATCTAAAGATTTTCTCCGAGATTTAAATCACTAGAAATGAATTTAACAATAAAAGAAAAACTTAAATAAATAAAAGATAAATAAAAATATGGATTTTAAAGGCAAAAATTGGCAATTTTTTAATATTGTCTTTTATAATTATTTGATATAAGCAGCGTATGATTAGCAATATAAGTTTAAGTAAGCTTAAATAAGCATGAGAAATTAATTGTATTACTTAGATGTATTTATAGGAGAGTATACGCTCTAGAATATAACTCTAGTAATCTCTAATAATATACAAAAATGTTCAGTTTTAATAATTATCATAAAAAAAACGTTTCTTGTTATCGTGTTTTATTATTTCGATTTGCAGGTGAGAAGCCATTAGTCGAGTGCAGTTTTATAACAGAGTTTGAAGATCACATATTTGTTACTGTCGACGCTGAAGCCTTTTTCTTTTTACATGATCTCATTACATCGTATGTGAAAGAAAAGGAGAGAGTGGTAAGAGCTTCTAAAAAAATTAAAAAATTTAGAATACATTTCAAATAGCATTGAATTTTATTTATGAGAAAAAGAAAAGAAATTTATATTCCTAAATTCATTCCTATAAAATTTCTTTTATTACAGCACACCATGCAAAACATGGGTGCGAGAGCACATAGTCCTGATCAGCAAGAAAGAAAAAATACAAACGCGGGTACCACGGCTAATGTATCCGGCGTATCTAGCATCACTTCAGAAGATGAGAGGAAACGGAAACAATTTGATCCGGCTGAAATGTTTATAAAAGATTGGCGGTCGTATAGGTGTAAAACATGGCACTTAGAACCAACAGTAAGGTGAGTTATTATTATCATTTTTAAATTAAGATTCCTCTTTTTGCAGCTAATAAAAATAACGTTTGTCGTGTATTTCTGTCAAGGCTACTCTCGTGGGCAGGTAAAAGTATAGAACCTTATGGCATTGATTATATCCTCCAAAAATTGGGATTCTCTCATGCACGTACGACGATTCCAAAATGGATACAACGAGGCTTTATGGATCCTTTAGACAAATTGCTTGCCGTTCTTATGTTAAGAATGGTATTAGCCGTTCGTGAAGAACCATCGGACGAACAAAAAGAACATAAAAGAGAAAAATAATACCAAATTGATCTTTTTTTCCTATTATTACATACATTACATACATTTTCATATTATTATATACATTTTGCTTTTGCAAAAGCATCAAATGTGATCTCTCCCTCCTGTGTGTATTCGAATTATATTAACAATGGTGCAATGATAGGCACAAGAACGACATAATAATCAATGTTACTTCAAATGCGATAAAGAAGTCTGTGCATAAAGTAACGTCAAGCCTATGTATAAATCTTTTTTTTATCGTTTATTTAAAGTAGTTTATAGATTTTCAAATAAACGGTATTATAATAGTATGATTGGAATAAATAGAACCATAGTGGTTGATAATAATCGTTCTTCGTAAAGAACAATGTGAAATACTTATATTTATAAAACTGACGTTCAGACATGCGATAAGATTCAGTATAGAGAATTGTAAATGTAATTAGAATAAAACGTAAAATGATGTGTATTTAAGCAATCATATATTGCTAAAATATATATAGCACATATAATTTTTGTTAATAGATATATTTTTTTATCTTAATTAAAAAATGGTATTATATTATTTCAGTAGTATATCTTTATATAACTATATTTTGTTATATATACACAGAGAGTATTTCTGGACTTTCTATGATGAAATAATGCATAACCACTCACATTTTGGTCTGTCTAAAATACTATTTACTCTTTTATTTTATGAATTATAAGTTGTAGTAATATAATTACATATATATAATGTAATAATGCAAGACATATTTTAAAAACAATGTTTTGTATCAATAAGTATGTGAAAGATACATATTCTTATTATCTTGAATGGAATAATGTATAAGTGAAATTATATATGTTTATCACATGTGTTGTTCATTATAAGTATAAATTTATGAATTATATTTGATAATCTGATACGAATTTTATATATACATACATATGTTTCTTAAAACTTAGACTGTAAAATGTTATCTGTGATTTTTCTATATTTATCATATATTGTGTACACATTATTTGCTACGATTTATTTGTTTACAAGCTTCACTTGAAAATTGTTTGATATGATTTATATATTTCCTTCTACGATCATTATCGACCATGAGAGAGTTCTAGAAAGAGCAACTCGTTAACTTAAATAATGTAAAATGTTTTATATTGATATATATGTAAATACGTAAAGTAGAGAAGTAATTAAATATATCCAGTAGTAAGTGAAGTAATTAAATTTATCCAACACCATCGCACGAATATATTCTTAAGAATATATATGAAAAAGATTTATGTAAAAAGATTTATTTTGTAAAAATTTCAATGAGATAATATGGCACGATCGTTCCAAGCGCAGAAAAGTGTATGCATTTTTTGTCTAATATATATATACACACACACACACACACACACACACAACATACATACACATAGTTCACAGAATATCCACATACCACCAAATGTATCCAATAATTCACAAAAATATTTAAAAATATATGAACTTTTTGTTGTTTTATCACCAACATGTATTAAATATGTATTTGCTGTTGCTGGAATAAATGTGCATTTATATATATATGTTTGAAATTATTTTTGAAGCTATCCTGTGTATATTTTATTATATATGTATATATATAATTATGGGGTTCCCTCTAAATAAAATATTACAAACTAATATTTCAAGAACTACTAGATAAAAATATATGATTCAAATAGCATTTTTCTTATTAGGAATTTTTTTAAATGTTACAATTGAATGTTCAAAATTTCTTTAAGAAGGCGGCAACTTTAAATTTCAAATGTATTCTATGAAAAAAGTAACATGTAGTATGTGCAATCGGGACTTATTCCTTGTTCTTATTGTATAATTTTTAATTGTTATAATGTTTTAACAAATAATGAGTGGCAGCTAAAATCTTTCAAATATTATTCAAGATTATGTTATCAAATAAATATGTTTAATCGTGATATCGAAGATGCGTTTACAAACAATAATAAAAGATATTTTTAAGTTAATTTTTAAATTTAAGTATTTATTTTATTTATATAGTTACATTTATTTCTGTACACAATTCACAATTGACTATATGATTATTTTTTAAACGTATTTACATAATTGAACTCTTATCAATTTTTTTGTTTATTATGTACCAGAACTCACTTCTTCATATAGGCTTAAAAGACAAAGTTTAATTAATATTGTCATCGACTTCTACTCTAATACGATTTAAAACATTGTACATTGATTTACATGTTACAATAATCGTGTAATTTAATGATATAATATCTTTGTAATATATGAAATCATACTTATATACGATCTTTTCTTATATGCATAGTTTCTTATATCTATAATTAATATGGGAAATTGGGCTTATTTAACAACATTATTTGAAATATTTTCAATCAATACATCTTTACATTTGAAGTTTATAATGTAATGTAATATATTTCAAAAAGATTAATTTTATACAACAGTGCCGATTCAGAAATATATAAATTATAGATTTATAAATAGAATAATTGACGAAAAAAAAATATTATTAACTTATGAGTAATTACAATCAACACAAATATAGTTTCTTCATATTTTTATATTATATAAAATCAATATTGTTTTTGGGAATTAAATTTTATAAAATCAAAGAAGTTTGAAAATGTTTTGTTAATAATTACATGTTATCTTGTAAATATTTACTATTACCATTAGATATCTTTAATTTATTAAGATATTAGATACCTTTAATCTATTAAGATATTTGGCCATTATATCGGCAATTATACATATTTCAATTAAACAGTACATAATATATTGAAATTTAGACTTTAACAATAAAATGTGATAATCAGTTTTCTATATTATACATAATCTACATATATTATATACATATAGGAAAATTATTTATTCATAATTACTAAATATAATTGAAATATATATACTATAAGAATACATGACACATAAAACTTGTTTTTTAATATATTTAACAATAAGATATTTATTTTCTAAATTGCGAATAACATTTGTTTCATTAAATATATTCATATAATACACTTATGAATGTTTTTTATAGATGTAACAAGGCGTATATCTCTGTATAAGTCTTGATTTTTTACATTTAAAGATCAACATTTTAGTTCTGTACATGACAGATCAATGCATAGAATTATACATTGTAGCAATACTATTTAGGACTGGTATGAATTTCTATGTCGCATTAATATGTAAAATTGCGCCCCGAGTATTAAAAAGTAAGTTAATTAATAAAATCAAATAAACTATCAAATACAATTTATATTATTATAATTATTATTATAGTTAAATTTATAAATATAATTCAGAAATATTTAATTGTAATACAAATTACTTGAGAATTTAATCATTGTTATATTATACATAATTTCATATATAATTATTTTCTTTATATGTATTTAATACTTGAAGAAAATATATATAAGGGAATGCAAAAATTATTGTGCACAGTTCTGAGTAATATTATAGATTATAGATTATAGATTATGTAATATTCTCAATATTTTAATAATTTTAAAAAATAACGATTTCTTCCTGAGAAAGATTTGATAATGATTTTTTTTTCAATTATAATAAATTGCAATTATAAATACATAAAGTTAAAACAAAATCGAAAGTTTCTGGAAATATATTGTCTTTTTAATATGGGCGAGGAATTTGTACGCACTGTTACTTATTCTTGATATAATAAAAATTGTCACCTTCACAAATAAATGGAAGTATTCGGGAAAAAAAGTAAACTCTAATTAGACCTTGTTATCAACCATATCTACATTGATCTTGTAATACACATATGGGAAATAATCGCTTTGGCCAAAACCTAGTCCTGGTATATCCAAATTCTGTTAAAAGTAAAATGTTTTTGTAAATATAAATATAAATGTTTCATAAAAAATTAGATATTTAAAATAGATATATATTTATTTACAAGAAACTTTTAATAAATGTTTTAAAATTATATTTAATTTTATTTAATTCCATAATATAGTATAATAACATACTTTGCATAACTTACATCTTGATTATGTTGCGCTGGTGTACCTGTAGCAGATGAATCTAAATGAGCATAAAGCTGATTTAAAACGTCACGTAATCTTTTCGCACATTTTTTATGCGGATGTAACAATATTGCTTGGAAATTGACAGGTAGGCCATATCTATAAATCATTTATGTTATAATATTATAATACCACTCTATTGATAGGGTGTAACTGAACAAACATACATAGAGCACACCATCAAATATAAGACAACAATTTAAATCAAAAAGTCTTTAGCCATTTTTTGGTCTGATCCTTCTTTTTATATGATATTAAAGTTAGCTAATCTCAGCGTCTATCTAAAGATGAATCATATCGCGGTAAAAGGGAATCCGGTAAATCCCCCTCGTATGATTTTGACATAACGTTGTTAAGGTCATGACCCTGAGTGATTTTCAAAAGATTTTGACCGTCGCTCGTTGTTTAATAAAAAGTTATTAATATACGTCATATGAGGAGGATCTTCTTTTATACAGGTTTACACTAATTTTAACATTTTATAGAAACGAAAAGAAAGCTCAGATCAAAAAATAGCTTAAAACTCTTCGATTTGAATTGTTATCTTGTATCTGATGGTATGTAAGTTTGTTTAATTACACCTTGTATATTATCATTGTATTTCATACGAAATATTTAATGGTACCTAAGAACAGATTCAACAAATACACGTAAAGCTTTGACATGGATCCAAGCACAAAAACATTCACTGAAATTCACTTTCAACCAGCGAACAAGAGGTCCGAATTGTTTTTTCTTATCAGTAACCAACTTTGTAATTTCATTTTTTCCTATAATGTAAACAAAATAAATCTCATCTTCTTTACATAACATAGATATATTTATTTATAGTTTTTTAAATCGTGAAAGACATCGCTCAAAGGAACGTTTCAACAAACCTGCTGCTAGTTCTTCTTCATTATATATAAAATCTCGTACAATAAATTTTTTCTCACGAGCGTGTAATTTAAATTCGTCCATTACTTTTCTAAATAAAGTGATTGTAAATAATCCATATTCTGAGTCTTGAGTAATAAGTTGAGTACTACGCGGTACAATCATGTCTGTTAGTTTTTCGTAACAACTGTACCAATCCTGAAAGTTGGATCTAAAAATATAAGACAGAAATATCAATTTTTCATATTATTAAAATTTAATCCTTAACATCTTTAATAACTAGTAATAATTTTAATAATTTTAATAATATATTGCGAGCTTTGGTTGTACATGTATTTACTCACCTTGGTACAATCACAAGCAAAGTAGTTAGATATTCGCTGTCCAAGATAAAATGTTCCTTTTTCACTAAATCTGCTAAATTGCGTGTTAGTAAACTTCCCCTATTGAAATATGTTAAATATATTTTTATTTAATAATTTAGTCGAGTAATATATTCTTCAAAATATGAAACATCAAACTTACGTCTGCTTTTTTTCAAGATTTTGTAAACTGCCTTTCAGATTATTGTACATTGTGGACTTAGTTTTCAGATCAGCATCAATTTGTCCCACTTGTTTACTGATAATGTCCGCGATGTTTCTCAAAGATTGTTTGATGGGATATTTAGCCATATCCCACTGGAATCGAGTTATATATGATGGCAGATCACCTAGTAAAATTTAAATATTAATCACACATTTCTGTTTCAAGTAAAAAATTATGATGTCACTTTGCAAGCAGAGCTTCAGAGTTAATTAAATGTATGTATATTTTTTCTGTTGAACTTTTTATATACATATATTCTTTAGCATATATCAACATGTAGGTTTTATAAGTATATAATTATTTATAAGTATATTAATATAAATATAAATATTAAATTATTAATATTAAACAAATTCACAATAATTTCTTAAAAATTTTGGATATTATCAACATATACAAATGTTTATTCTTTTCGTGTTTTTAATGTAATAAATAGAGAGAGAGAGAAAGAGAGAGAACCTGATTTCAAATGATGTTCAATGTATGAGATACATAATGATAAGATAAAGAAAAATTTCCATACAATTTTTTTATTCTAATATGCCTATCGTGAATATTACAAGCAAAAAGCAGGACATACATAAAGTATATCATGCAATCAAAAATAAAGAGATAATTAAATAAATCTTATAAAAAATATTTGTTAAACATTTAAGTATTATAAACATTCAAGTTACTTGCATAAAATTCTGTGCATAATATTTTATGTACAAATATAAAAGAAATTTTTATAATTAATAAAATTTTCCCTTAATACATGTAGCAATCTCTGCAAAAATCTTTAAATTTACACATATTTATGTGAATATGTGAGCACATGTTTTATTAATATCTTGAAGCCTGTCTATTGTCCTATTGTCTTTCTATTGTACTACTTCTCATTATGCATCATAATTTTAATATGATATTATTGATTCAAATTTATGGGTTAATTTAACAGTAGGTAAGTATAATTTAACAGCAGTAGATCTTCCTAAACATGCATATGAATATAACGCATATACATGTAGATCTGTATGTGTGCGCATGTATATTAAAATCATAAAAAACATTATTAATTACGTTTTTTATTTCCAATTATCTGTACTATTTTTCTTACATATTTGTAAGAAGCACCTACATTCCATACATGCTCAATAAAACAACTTCTAGCACAAAATACGTATATATATTTGCAGTTAAAGAAAATTCTTATATACATTGGAAAGAAAAGAGAACTTATTAAATATATAATACATAAATCATAAAATTTTTAAAGATTTTTAATACTTCATTGATGTATTGAATTATGATATTAGAAGCGAAAAATCATAAATTTTTTTCTTAGGTCCATATTCTGAATCTTCTTTTATCGATAAAAGTGCCTCTAAAAGTGGCTTACAGCCAATCAGAAGGCTTATAAACCACTTTTAAAGGCACTTTTATCAATAAAAGAGGATTCAGAATATGAACCTTAGTATACATCTCAAAATAAATAATTTTTTTTATATGCCATCGCTCGTGTTCAATATTACAAATTGATAAGTTATTGTAAAGATATACTTAGTATATTAATTAAGATTGTTATAAGATCTTTTCGCTAAAAATATAAGATATATATACAAATAAATTATTTATTAATACAAATAAAAAGTTTTTTTTTCAGTATATTCAATTTATATTATGAAACGCGAGTGAGGTATACAAAAAATAATTCATTTCAACATATTTTACAAAAAAAATCATAAGTTCTCATTTTTAATTTCTAATTCTATTGATTCTATTGATTCTTCAGTCATAATTCAATATAACTGCAATGAGAAAAAAGAAGTTTTAAGAATCTATATTTATAATAACGTACACATTAGTACATTAAATTGGTTATTCTCTTCTTCACATTATTCATATATATTATAAATTTAATTAACTTAGCAATTATAAATAATTACCAATGATTTTGCTAAATCTTTATAATATTCATTCAATTTATAATACTTACTGATAATTATGAATAATCAAAATAATTTCAATTAGTAAATGTAATAAATGCAAAAGTTTGTAATATACTTATATATTATAATTTATAATATATATTATAATTTTATTACTTACATATTTATGTTATAGCTTTATAACGTAAGTATAACAAAATATATATTAAATATAATATATATTACAACTTTATAATATAATAGTAAATATCTATATTAACTTACACATCACTTTCTTTTTCACATATATTGTTAAGGGTATATTCTCAATTAATGCACGCTTTGAAATATGTGGCGTCTTATTTTCATTCCTTAGATATATAACTTTGAAATATTATAAAAATAAAATTTTTAGAAAAGGGGATTTAATTCCATTGATTTTAATCTTGACATGTGTTTTCAAGATTATAATTCTCAATAATTTTCAAAAAATTTTTATCATATTAAGCATTAATCTCATTAAGTTATTGGTTATTAACTCTCACACTACTGACGATACCGACAATCGCGCAACTATGCCTAGATTATTTTAGATCTATACTGTTTTCACTTATGTAAGGATTTAAAAATAAGATTTTTATCATCAGAACTATCGATTAATTTTATTTATTTACCAAATTAGCAAATCTCATTTTTAGTCGATATTATACAGAATATTGGGAGGAGTCAATTTATATAAAAAAAAAGGATAGATTAGAAAGAAGGATCCATTTTAAAAAACTGGATTAATTTTTAAGTGATCTTGGCACTTACACCTAAGATCAAATTAATATCCTTTTTCTCCTTCTTGGAATCAAACAACTTTTTCAATAACAATTTTTAAAATGAATCTAAAAACAAAAGTCAGACTATCGCAATAAACATTTTGTGTATTTGTAAATAACTGACATTTAAAGGCACAGTAATATAATTATGTTTAATACGAAGTATGGCTCTTAAACAACTGAATTATGTGTGTAAATAACTAATATAAGAAAGAACTAAAACACAGAATAGGAGAAAGAAGATTGTTGACTTCGAACCTTTTTGTAACAATCGAGTCCATTTTTTGACCTGTCAATTAATTCATTTCATTGTTAATCGATGTACTTACTGTGTTGCCAAAATGAGCACACACTTTTCTGTAAGCAGTTTTTGGCGAAAAAACCACATATCAGTGCTGGGTCACCTGTTCTATTTTGAGTTGGTGTCCTATAATTTTTTCTTCAAAATCGAAAATATATTAAAGAAGACTCACTTAAAGTCTCCTTTAAAAAGAACCATCAAAGAGATGATTAAAGCAAAAACAATAGAATTGTTAAAAGACCTAACAAGAATGGATTTTTAATTGTTTTTAACAGAAGAATGCAGCAATGGACAAATGAAGGGGAATATATTGAAGAGGATAAAAATTAAAAAATGTACAATATTTTAATAAAGGTCTATTTATCAATCAAGCACTAATCTTCGATTATTTAATAGTCACACATCGTATGACAGAGAACTATAAATATATTCTTCCTACTCCTTTTATCTATCTATATTTAGCTATTGGCTTTTCCAGACATATTTTTTATTCTATAAATCGTAACAAACATTTCAGAAATGTCGTTTTTTCTTTTAATCATCTTTTTCAAATTTTCAATCGTTCACCTCCTCAAAACACAAGATCCGCTCACTGAAGATAATGAAGTGGACAAAATTTCAAAGCTATGTCGACAAGAAAGAGAAGTGATAGACTCCAAAAGTCGACAATGACAGGATGAATATCTGGATTTAATAAATAATTTGGTCTTGATTTTGATCCGCATCATTATCATCTCGTCGTCATAATTATCTTCAAATGATTTACAATTAAATCGACCTTGATCTTTTTAGTAGTCCATAAACGGTGTGGTTGTTGCTCAAGCTTTCCTTCATTGTTATAATTCGATAAGAAAGAAGAAAGGATTCGCGGAAATAGAATTGGAATGTGGTATCGAGGACTTAGAAGCAATGCACCAATAATGATAGAAACATAAATGTGTGGACAAGAAATAATTATTAGATTGAATTTTAAGATTATAGATGTCCTGAATATCATACGATAACTTTTTTGTCGAGCATGGAAAAATAATCTTGATGATGTTTATGGAAGTTATGATAATGATAATGTAATGATAACAATGCTGCTATTGCTCATAATGATAATCATGATAATAATGACGTTGGTGATGATGCTGACCTAAACAGATGGCCGGTTCTGGTTCGGACTTCTCCAATTCCGTCCACTGTTTTTGAAACTCCTTTGTAGTCGTGTGTGATGGTGTAACAGGGGAATTAGACCCCTGGGTGTATGGACCCCCATCGGGGCTTGAGCTCTCCCCATCCATTGATGTTTGACCTAGCCATTACAGCCCAGTCCCAATCTCATGCAATTTTTCTTATTGTTTTGCTCAACTATTATTGTTTTTTTATGCAAATGCCTAACGATAATGCTGACGAAACTAAATAAGAATAATTTAAAAGAATACAAAGTATTTAGCACAAATTATCTGGATAAAATCTATAAACATATAGATTTTAACTTAAAGTCTGATTTGAAAATATCAAATGTACAAATTCAGTTTAATGCATTTTTGCAAATAATGCATAATGCATAATTGATTAAATGGTGATAGATGTATCAATTGCAAAATGTAATCTAATACAAAAGTGATTTAATTTAAAAAAAGTGAACGATTAATTAATTCAATAATATTCAGTAATATTATAAAATCATTTAACATTTTAAATATATAATTTATAGAAATTTACTATAGAAATTTATTATAGTCTATGTATAAAATATAAATTTCATTTTATATGCGTGTATGTGTATACAACATACACACATACATATATATACATATATACATATATACAAGATTTTCTGCCCCTCTGTTTTATTCTAAATGCCCTAGCGAAATCTTTGGAAAACAGTATGAAGGAAAAATCAAAAGTTATAAGATTTTAAAAAGGGAATTTAGCTACATTAGAAAAATGAGATTATCATATTTGATTTAGCCATAAATTGCATTTTTCAAATAAAAATCCTGTTTTTAATCTTACTATCGTGAAAACTTTGTTTTAAAAACATATATATTATATTTTTGATTATACTATGTATTAAAAAGGATATCGTCAGCATCAGAGTTATCCAAAGAAAGAAATAGATATGGTGCAATTTATATTTGAGCGTTTATTTGTATATGTGCGCGCGCACGCAATTTGTAGTACTCACTGACTTCTACATACTTCTACATACATATTATACTAAACTGTTAACACGGCCATATCTTATATGGTAAGATGTAAAATAAGAGCAGCCATTTATAATTGGACAAAATTTATATCGGATATCACACATTATATTTGATATAAGTCATTTGATAAGACGTAATTATAACTTATATGTATTGATTATTGCTTACATTTATTTTAATAACTGCTGGCAAATTAAAATATATACTGCATCATATTTCAATTTGCCAGCAGTTATTACCCTGTATATAGGGTGTTTGATAAAGATTGGACCAACATTTGTGACCAGATAGAGCGCAGTAAACTGAATAGAAAAGTCCTTTACTATTTTGCAATTTTTACAGTAATTATTGAAATATTCATTAAAAAGAACCCGCGAATTAGCGCGCGTTTCGCGCGCCTAGATTGTGGAATGTATTTTCTGAGTATATCAATAGCGAATGTCACATGGTAAAACAAAAAGTTTGATTGTGCATTTTCAATTTTTATGAAACAACCTGGATATGAATATATATATCCAGCCTAATTATAATTGGCTGCTCTGGCTTCAGCTGTAACGTCTATTAGTTTATAACATATAGAAGTCTGTGGTAGTACTTGCTCAAAATTATCATTTAGTTTCAAGTAGAATTTTAATTTCGCTGGAAATTTCTAATTAAACTCAGACATCATGTATAATATTATGCAAATATTTTTAATATTTTTTATATTTCTATATTTTTATATTATTTTTTTATATTTTCTTTCATAATATAGTTGACTATTTACGACAAAATTCCTAGCGTTATTCCATAAAAATGTTAGACAATCTTAAGTTCAAGATTTTGCAAAAAAGCCATAAAAGATTACCATAAAATTACTAACTGATAACAGGGATAACGTTAAGATGTTCTCTCATTTTTCAAAGAAAATAGAGTGACAAGTCATTATAAAACATTTACCGGATATTTAAATTAAGAGATTAATTTATTTAGAGAAAGCAAAAAATTAATTTTTCCTTACATTTTCTGAAAGTATAATGTTTAGAGATTATTTCTCAAATTTTATTGAAAAACTCGCAAAATTAATGAAGATTTTTAATTAAATTTTTAATAAGATGGCGCGAGGAAGGAGGTCTTAAAAGTAAGTTTGCTTACGACACGTAGATAGAATATCGATTTTTTCAGTAACTAAAAGAGCAGTAGACACATAAACACATTTACACGTACATTATTATCACATTTACCTAGAAATGCATCGAAGGAAATACACAAAACGAAAATTATTAAAATAAAAGCATACTTAAATATTTTTAATGAAAGATTTAGTCTAATATTAACAATTTTTAATGCAGATATCATAAAAATAAAATCATAGAATTAAAAATATTCGCTCAATTATAGAACAGCTGACAGATCTGCATTGTGGACAGATATGTATCCGAAACATAAAGAGGTCCAAATACTAAGCGGCTAAAATAAGTTTTTAGAAGAAATCGAAAGTCTATTATACGGTTTTAGCAAATGAAATAAGTAGATAAATTTTAATAAAAAATATTCGCAAAATTATGTTTTCAAAATTGATGTGATTTATCTTGAAAAGAAAATAATTAGGGCCACATCGCACATAAAATTGCATAGCTGCATATATATGCATAGCATAAAACCGTATGGTGAGCATCAAGTATTATGTTATGTCCATATGACTTAATACTCGATGCTCATTGATCCATATGCTATGCCATTTTAGTCCTTAATCAGAAGACTATCTTTTTATTTTAAATGAAAAAGAACACTTTTTGGGACACTAAATCTAGCAAAAATTAAAAATTCAATAATTAATCACTTTTTAATTTTTTTCAAAAAGTGAAAAATTTTAGTAAAATTAAGATATATTTTTAAATGACATTACTTTGATTTCTTCAAATTTTTTGATACAAAATTTGGTTTATAATAATATCAATATCCTATAAATATAGCTATCAAGTAAATTTATAAATTTTTATTTTTCGCATAATTATTTCGAAAATAATTATACAAAAATAGTATGGTATCATAGAACATCGTGCACTTTTAAAAATGTTACGCGCGTAGATTGATATTTAACAAACAGAAGTCAAATATCTAATATTAATAAATACTGAGGTATTGTTAAAATATCAATAAAAATATAGAGTAGAACGATCAGATTCTGTCAAATTACCTATACATCTCTTAAAATCATTTTTTCTATTGTTAGAATGAAGACTAAACCTTTAATTTTTTCAAGCACAAGTAGTTTATTTCGTGTAGATATAAATACTATAAATTTTGCCCGCAAAATAAATGAATTTGCCCACAAAATAAGACAAAATTACCATAAATTCGAAAAAGCAGCTCAGCAAACTCAATAAATTTTCGATTCATTATATGCCACCAATGCTAATTATTAATTTGTTTAATATACTGAAAGTTTCCTAATAATCAATTACAATTATAGGCATTTACAATGATATTGACAATAAAATATTCTATTGTTAGAAAGCATATAATTGTTTGGTTGTTCTTTTATTTTTCTACAACATTCTATAATTGAGAATTCTATAAAATACAGAATTCTATAATTGATTTTATCTTTATTAAGTTCTGAGTCAACATAACAATGATATACAGAGTGTCCGGTAATAATTGCCTAACCTTTCGTGATAAACTGTAAAAATATTGTCAATATCGATTATTAATAATCAAATAAAATTCTTCTCTTGGCAATATAATATATAATTGTATATATATTATTTTAAAATAGTTGAATACGAGTTATGTTTCTCTATCAATAGCACATCGATTTTTAAAATCAATTAAATCATATACAGAATATCTAGTAATAATTGCTTAACTTTTCGTGTGCAGGTAAAACGGATAAAGAAACATATAACTCATATTCAACTATTTTAAAATAATATATATACAATTATATATTATATTACCAAGAGAAGAATTGTTTGATTATCATCAATCATCGATATTGCTAATATTTCTACAGCTTATCTTTTTCTTTGAATATTTAATTAAATCTTTCTTTATGCAAAGATATTGTTTAGTAATCAGGATATCTCAGATAGTATTGTTTTTGAGAAATATATGCATATTACACTAGATATATATTACAGTTCTTCATAATTGTATCAACATTCTCTCAAAACTAAGAGAATATTAATAATTTTATTAATTGAATAATCAAGCATTACTATCATAAAAATAAGATGAAGAAAAGCCATAAATAAAAAAAAATTAGAGAAAACTCAATGCCTACAGAATTTAATATATTATAAATAAAATAATACATAATATTATGTACTAAATACATAATATTAAAAGAGAATAAATAAATATACGTGTGTAAATGCAAATAAGTTTTTTGAGCAAGGGTTTTCTGAATTTGTGCGCGTACATACATACACACACCCGTGCGCGCGCGCGCGCGCACGCATACACATACACATACGCGCATCAATGTTTGGAAACTAGCAAAGTTACATTTTTCTTTGCTAAATAATTTCTAAACTACTAAACTTAGGTCATACATGTCTTGAGAATTTTCTACACAAAATTCAATATTTTGTAATCTGCTATATACATGTATAAGTAATTCTTTCTATTATATATTTTTGGAAAAACAAGCTTACCTTTATACATGATTTTGAAAAATAAATTGAAATTTAAGATCACATCAATTTTTCCCTTTTTAAAACCTTATACTTTTTGTCTGAAACATTTTGACTCAGTTTGTTTCTTGCTGAACTATTTAAAATGAGACATGTATATATATACATACGCGCGCGCGCACATACACATGCACAAAAGCACGCACATATTTATAATGATAAAATGATTTTTGTCAAATAATAATACTAGTCACAATTTTTGCGCTAGTTTAAATTTAGAGAAGAATTAAAAACTACAAATCTCCCCCCCCTCTCCTTTCCTCTCTCTCGCTCTCTTTTTTTCTTTCCTCCTTTTACTTCCTCCCCCCCCCCCTCTCTCGTTCGCTTACTCTGTAATTTAACATATACAAAGCGTTTCATAATTTTCTATTTAAAGAATTAGCTTAAATAATCATTAAATCATTATTAACACAATAATCATTAATTTTTAGTATGTACAAAAAAATATCCTGCTAAATAAAATAATCTTAAAAATATTAACAAAATTTTAAGAATAGAAAAATTAAGGTATCAAAAATTATGATTATAACAAAAAGAAAAATTTTTATTCATTTTTGAAATAATTTAACAGTTTAAAATCATATTTTTTGATATGAAGTATTTTAAATGTGGAGAAAGAGAGAGTGAAATTTTTTATAAGTTTATATTTTATTATTTATTATTAAAGCCCAGCAGATTACTTCCAAATAATAAGTAGGGATATATGTAATAGAGGGTGGCACAAAAACCTAAGACCTAAGACGTAATTATTTATTTATGGCATAAGTACTGATCTATGTAAAGCATATTTTTTTAGCTTAACAAATAATCTCTCCGGAAAACAATATATGAAAACTAGAAAAATATGTAAATGAATTAAGAATCAAACCTGAATCAGGTTTTTCGCTTTCCAGGTAACTCCTGCTCTCATTATTGAACTATTTAAATTTTATACTTTATGTAACTTTTAACATAATAATATAGTATAAAGTATATAACGCTAGTGCAATGTTGGTATCGCACTCAATGAATATAATGCTGACAGCCGTAGAGAAATCCACGCTACAAACAGCAACAGTGTCTCGGAGAGATGATAATCTTTCTCTCGCCAGTTAATGGCTGGACTATAAATGCTGGGCAAGCAATCGCAAGAAATTTTTAAAGGTGGCAAATTAGCCACACTCTTGATAGATTGCAAATAATCATACTTCACAAGAATAAAATTTTTCATCATTTCTTGTGTAAGATATCAACGTAATAATCTTCGAAAAGAGCAAAAAACGTAACATTACATGACTTCAAAGTAATAAACAGAGGTATATATAATGATACGATCGATTCCATTTTAGAAAACAATACTTCGAACAAAAGTTGTTTAATTTTGGCTGTGTTCTGATATTCACTGCCAGATATTCACTGAAAATCTATAGTTTACGTCATGTACAGATTTTCAGTATTGGCAGTTTATATCAGAATGCAGCCTTTGACAGAGACATAAAATGATAAAGCTTGATTTTGCTGACAATTCCATGAAGATCACATTGAAATTTTTTAATGGAAACTCTAATTTTATATTATAGATTCTTATAGTTAATGTCAGAACTTTTTTAAATCATTAATATAGTTAAGCTGAATTTCGTTTAGAAGCTTGAGTTATGAGACATTAAAGTTTAAGCACTGTCGACAATAATGCTAATGCATAGAATTCTCATATATTAGCAAAGGATAGATATTAGCAAAAAATAGACTAACTTTCGCTAAGGAAACGGAACGGATCATTGATGCGATACTGTAACATCGTAAGCAAGTTGTTCAGTCGGATGTAGATTATGTAGCCTTCAAAAGGCTGTAATGATATGTATATGTGGCAATACCACGATTTATGTCGTAAAATGAGGGCATGTTTCCTCTGCCTAATGTTGTATTTATAGCTTCATGAGTTCCAGGGAAAAAAATATATGCATTTAACTCGTAGTCTTATTTAATATTGTATTCGGTTAATGTTCTTAATTTAATAATATCTTATAACTCAGGAAATTCAAGTAACCGTAGTGATTTTGACGTCAATTGCAAGAATCTATTATAAAAAATTAAGGTTTTCATTGGCAAATTTCAATGTCATCTTTATATAACTTTGGAACTGCAAAATTAAACTGATTTTATTATTTTATATCTCCTCAAAATATTTATTTCAAACATTATTTTCTAAAATGAAATATTTTTTATATATTTAAGCATATATTTTAAAATAGGACACCTTATATGTACTTTTATAGGCAAGTTAGTATTGTACACATCCATGATGTATTTTTTCCAAGTCAACAATTTCGATACTCTATATCTTGAAAGCAATTAGGAATATTTTGAGGAATATTTTAAGATCAAAACCATAAGCAAAGAATTGCATTAATATATTTTGTGTGTGTGTATGCGTGCGCGTGCACAAAAGTCTGTGTGTGTATTAAAACAAAAGTGTGTATAAAATATCTCATAAAATATTCATTTTTCGATTATTTTACCTTAATAATTTTATGCAAGAATAAAACGAGGAATCAATTAATGTAAAGAAAATACATAATTGTTTTTAAGAAAAAATATATCGCTGCTCGTTGCAAATTCATACATTTTTTTAAAAACAATTATGTACTTTTTTTACACAAATTGATTCCTCTCGTTATTCTATACATAAAAGTATTAAAATAAAATAATCAAAAAATGAATATTTTATTTAGTTATTTTTTTATAATTTATATAAAATTATATCAATTTGAAATATAAGATATCTCGTAAACTATTCAATTTTTGGTTATCATATCTTTATAACTTCTTACGTGGAATATTTTGTGAGCAATTGATTTATATAAAAAAATTAGGATGGTTCCATTCAAAAAATGAAGATAATCTTGAAATGTTTGAAATGCCTTCACTTATGGAAAAAATGTTACTAGCTTATTGTGGTCTTCTGGATACCTTAAAATTTTCGTAATTACAATTTTTTCATATCTCTAAAAATAGCGCAGATATTCCAGGTGGACAAAATTATTGCTTTACTCTGTATATTCTTGTAGGCAATCTAGCACTGACACATTTGATTCGTTTTTTTTAATCAACTAATGAAATAAATTTTGTGTATTTGTAAAATGATATATTTTTTTCTTTTTTTAAAGTAATTAATTCAGAAAACAATTTTATAACAAACTCATATTGTTATTGTCTTTTAATTTTGACGACTTTACTTTTATAGTATGTCATGCTCCTTCTATAAAAGTTGAATTTTTTAAAAATATGTTTGCAATAGTTTCGAACAATTAATTAGCAACAAATTCTAATGTATTTGTCTTTTAGTTTGATTCACTGTTTTTTGAACGTGAAGAACTTTTTTGTTCTTCTTCTTATAAAATACAAACTAAAGCCATCAAACTTATTAAAAATAATAAGTGATGATGTAATGATAATTTTATGTATTATTAAGATCTAATAATTCACATAAAATCCTAAAATAAGGTATTTTCAATTAGACAGTTCATGTATAAATCTCACTAAAAAAATAATATAAATCTTAAAAAATTATTTTTTCAAAAAAAGAAAAAAGTGTTAAGTTTACGCGCGTTCCTTCAAAAAATTATTGTACAAAAAGATGTTAGTTTAATACATAAAAAGACATTATTATTTAACTTTTGCAACAAAAATATATAAAAATTTAGATAATTTTTTATTTCCATTAATTTTCTTTTATGTCATAACTTTTTGTAGGAAAGACAGATTTAAATAATAGACAATAAAATAACACCTCTATGTAACGCCTTTTTATATGTAAAATATTTTTTTATCTTTTCATCCTTTTATACAATAATTTTTTGAATTAACATGCGTGGACTTGACGCTTTTTTATATTTTTTTTTTGAAAATATATTTGTATAATATCTGAAAAATTAGAGCTCTCTTTTAAATATTATATAATATAATTAATATCAATATTATTTAAAATATACATAAGTATATGTGCGTGCGTGTGCACATGTGCGCATGGAATGTGCGTGTATGTATTCTGTGTGCTGCGTGTATGTATGCACATACACATATATGAATCTGTATATCTTTCTTTATAACTACATATATTTTATTTTATATATATATGCAAGAAAATTTTGTCTGTAATAACTATTAAAACATATAATGTTCTGTAACATTGTTTATTATTTGTGTACATTATTTATATATGTAGATAAAATCATTGAATTTTGTTCTATGAAAATAAATACACTATAATATTTTTTTATAATTTTAAATCATTGAAATGGGATAAAAAAATTTTCCGATTTTTGTCCTGATTGATCAATCAAATAATTCAAGGCATTTATAATATGAAGTATAGCTTATATATTCTAAAGTTTTAAAATAAATGGAAATTCTCTAAAATTGAATTCACTATCTTTAACTAAATACTATCTTTAACAAATCAAATAAAACCTAAATCAATTTTAATTAATAAGCAATGGAAATTATAAACACAAAAGACGATTTAAAATAGTGCATGTTTCGTGTTGTGTATAGTATTCATTAGTACATTAGTTGATCAATGTTTTTCTAAATTAGAGTATCTTAAGAAATTGATGTATAGAAAATCGATCAATATTTTGTAAAAGTTTAAAACATTTCAGCAATAATGTGTATGCATAATATTATCTAATATGTATAACATTTCTATAACTAATTCTTTTAAATGCATTAAATCAAACAGAGAACATGCACAATGCACATTTATTTAATATATTGAATGGAAAATTTAAATTCTGCTATAGAATCACACTTCCCAGTCAATTTGTATTACTCTATTCAACATCCTTTTATCCTGTATAATACAATAATTTGAAAATTAGAATAAAATGCAACATAATATCTTTCAATAGTTAATATATTTCCAACAATTAATATTTTCTAGATAGAATTGATTAAATATTACTTAGCATCTTTTAAAAATAAAGAAGTGATCACAAGAGAGAAAATAGAAATATAAGCTGTGTCACAACCATCTTATAATATTTTAACATTATATTTTAAATAGAAAATGAATAGAAAATAAATAATCAAAAAATTTAAAATTCTAATACAAAGATGTCAATAATTTTTGAATTATAAACTATTAGAATATTGTGTAAAATTATACACTCAAGTCTCTAACTTCATTTATATAAATAGAAATCATCTGTTATTATCAATATAAGTCAACTATATTAATTTTTATGGCATAGTTAGTTTTAATTTATTGTTTCTTATGTGATTGTTATGTAAATTATAGTAATTGGTCAATAAAAAAATGAAAAGTCAATAATAAATGTCAGATCTCAATATACGTGTATGAATTTACAATTTCTATGTTATATTGGCCAACTTTAATAGCTTATAACTCAAAAACTATTGAGATCTTAACATTTTTGCATTAGAATTTTATTTTATTTTTTAAATAAGCATTAAAATATTATATAATGATTGTGAAGCACCTTATAAATGTATATAAATTAATTTTCTTTTAAATAATATCCTTCAGATACTGTTGTTGAAAGAGTAAAAAGTGTCCAAAAAGTGACAAGCCAACAAATATTTTTTTACTTACTGTTATTAGCCATCAAATTTTCATGCAATTTGTCCCTCTGATCCTCCAAAACCTCGCCCAGATACGTCGCCACTTTACGTGTAACTTGCTCCACAAATCCATCAAGTTTGCCAAGATCATCCGATAAACCAACTAATTGATCCAATGTTCCAACTTTTAGATCCGGAATGTGAAATTTGTAATTCACTGACAAAGAATGCTGCTTAGATGTTAAATTGTTCATAGTTTCCCATGTTTGCTGACAGGTTTTATCCCCTGGTGCCGATATTAGCCAGTATTCTGTCATTTTAACTAATATATTTTTTGTATAAATAACTTTTCAATATACCTGAAATAACACAATAGTATATTTTCAATAACTTTAAAACATGTAAACTATACATAAAAGTATAAATAGTTACAAAAATGTAAATTTCATAAATTATACAATGATAATTTTCTTTTCTATCTTTTAAAAAAATAAAGATGGTATTTCTATAAAAAAATTGAAATCAGTATGTGTGTATAAGAGTGAAATATTATTTAAATATTATAATATACTTAGAAGTAATAACATGAGTATAACATATTATGTAAAAAGTTACTGTTGATTAATTGCTTTTAATAGTTATAATATTTTATCACATTTTTTATATATAATTCTTAGATATTATATATTTTAATATATATTGACATGTGTAAAACATACATCATTTTACATATGTTCATATATAATTAAAATTGAAAATAAATTATATGCTTTGTATATAACTGTAGATCCTAAAAACTTATATATGTTACAATAATATATTAAAGAAATAAATAATTACAAAAATATATTAATCTCAATAAACACAAATTGATTTTTCCCAACCACCTGCTACTATCATGTTTGTCACCTATCAAGATATCAAAAGCACAAGTATACATCTGAGAAGTGAGCATAATTATCAAACGAAAGTACGTAAAGTCAAACTAAAATAAATTTCTGCAAATTATTGAACGTGCGGCGAGCATAGAAAAAAGGGGGTGTGGCACGAATAAATGTCTGCTTAATGTTATATAATTAGATGTGTTTTCCACGTGACACACCGTACGTACGAATGGCGCGCTGAACAATCTACCGCCAATCAACGTTAAAGAAAAAAAAAAAGAAAACAGTTCACGCGAGAATGTATGTGAAAGACGCCAAAAGTGGCAAGTCTTTAGATGAATTTTTATACTAATATATAAATTTAACAGGAGAGATATTACGTCGAAAAAAAGCTGTTGTCTCGGATTAATTCAATGGCGTCGGTGGATGTCGGCTCCCTCGAAATCAATAATAAGGCACATGTTGACGAAACGATATAACGATGTACAGTTATGTCACGTACATGCGTGAAAAAGGTTTGGCGAAAAAAATTCACGTGAAATTAAATAACCTTAAATTGATTTAATGCCGATGAAATTGACAGTTAAGTTGAGTCCTGACAAAGACCGATGCACGATCGTCGACGGTAAAATGGACATAATGTAACGTACCAGCGGGAAATCGTTCGAAGTTTCGTTACGTTGTCGTCAATATCGTTAACTCGGCCAATTGCCAGATCGGCGCTTTTCGAATTTTACAAGAATTTCTCGCTCGCTGGATGATACTGCTCGCCGACGACAAAATCAGCAGAAAACATTGTGACTCCTCACGTGATGACAATTATATGCTGCTGCTTGCGTCTCATTCGTTAACTACACGAACTGAATATTGTCAGCTGATTCGTAACCCGACGAATGGCATGGTATAAATATACACAGCAGAGAGTGAATAAGAGTTAGATTCTGGAACGAATAGAACTGAATTTATTCTTAATTTTCTTCACTAGGGTCCATATTCTGAATCCTCTTTTATCGATAAAAGTGCTTTTAAAAGTGGCCTGTAGCCAATCAGAAGGCTTATATGCCACTTTTAGAGGCACTTTTATCGATAAAAGAGGATTTAGAATATGGGCCTAGATAATATTATGCATGGGCCTCTCTGTTTCCTGTTGCCTAGCATTGTGCAAGAGCCTTTAGGATCATAACCAATCATACATGCAATCCTTAAAGCCCTTGCACAATGCTAGGCATCAAGCTATAGGAACAGAAATTAGTATTTATTCTCTACTTTTATTGGTGAATATTTTTTATTCCGTGTTTTATTGATAAATTGTTTCTATTACCTGTTGCCTAGGATTGTGCAAAGGCCTTTAGTGTAATTTTTACGGAGAATTCACATTGCCATTTTCGACGTATACACCGTTCTACATCCAATAGGACCAATCGGACGCAGTATAAATTTTCTATTAATTCGGAACGCACCGTTTTATGTATTTTACGTATTTAAACACAGATGGCACTTAAAACATTACTCGAAAACGAAATACAAGAGTTGGTTATCTATTTTCTGTATCACCTGAGTCCATTGTGTGTTTTGGTTTTGGTTGCCAAGTTTTATAATATTCTCTTTACAATATTATATCAGTTGTGCATCGCTCTTTACATTTTCATAATATAAAATTGTGAATATATTCCTTTTCTTTCTCATAAATTAGAAAAACTGTCATGGGTTGCGATGGTGGTACTATTCCTCGCAGAGACGAGCTCGTTAGAGTAAAAAGAAAACCTGAACAGGTAAGAAAAATTGATATAATTTCGTTTACATGTAGAAGCTTTTATAGAATTGTCAATATTTAACATTGTGAATCTTTTTACTTTTAATATTGTCGAATCTTTCTTTCTTTGACTCCAATTCTATAGTTCTTGATATAATCATATTTGCATTAAATGAATAAAAATTAATACCTCACTAATATTTATTAATGTTTTTTAAGTTTTTTAAAATGTTTTTGTATATATGTATCTTTATACACACACACACACACACACATCTTTATATACATGCATATATATGTGTATATGTGTACTTAAATATAATTTATACGCATGTATATTTATATACATATGTATAAATTATATGCAAGTACACACATATATTATCTGCAAAGAAACAATTCTTAATTGATAATAATTATTTTTAGAAAGACAAACAAGCTGAGTTGGCTTTCAAATGGAAGCATTGCACAATACGACAATTGCCGTTACAATTACCAATTGTAGGTTGCAGTTTGGGTCGTTTATATAGCAAGGAATCTGTGTTAGAAGGTCTTTTAGATCGCAATACACTTCCAGAATCTGCCATACATATTAAAAATTTAAAAGATGTAAGAAATCTTAATTTGACACCAAACCCAGCATTTGATGGTAACAAAGCTGAAAAAGGAGATGGTTATACAGATGGAGGCAAAAGTCCATACATTTGTCCAGTCATTGGTTTAGAGATGAATGGGAAATATAAATTCTGTTTCTTATGGTCATGCGGTTGTGTGATGAGTGAACGTGCCCTGAAAGAAGTAAAAAGTATGGTAAGTAAAAAATTTAATAACGTAAAGAAACATTAATTAAATACAAGTTTGAAGTGTAACAAGAGATTTTTAATTTCTTATAGTCATGTCACAAATGTCAACAACCATTTGAAGAAATGGATATAGTCATATTAAATGCTGAAGATGATGATCTGGAACTCATGAAGGAACGTGCAATGATTAGGAAAGTTAACCAAAAGAAAAAAAGAAAGTTAGGTAATGATGAATCGACGGAAGAGAAAAAATTGGATGAAACATTAAAGAAAAAGATAAAGAAAGAAGACAGAGTAATACCTAAGCTCAGTAATGATCAAACTGAAGCTAATGATCCTGCTTACAGAAAAGCTAAAAGTGATTATAGCATTGCAAAAGATCCTAAAGCATCAGAAGTTTTCAAAAGTATCTTTACTTCTCACAAATCTGCTGCAGATCAAGATAGAGCACATTGGGTTACTTATAATCCATTTTATAACTAATTATGTAAACGAGTTCAAAATTATTTTATTCAAAATACTAAAATACAATTATATGTGAAAATAACTTGAGATTCGTAAGTTTAAAAATAAAATGTTTAATTTTAATTGTGATTAAATATTATTGTGATAAAGGTTAATAAAGGCAAATTAAGTAAATATACAATTTTTATCAAAATAATGATATTATCTACAAATTTACAATGGATGTTATACATTTTAAAGGCACATAATATAAATTTTAATAATTTGTATGATTCGTAGGATTAAGATAATTGTTTAGAAAATATTATATTAGTTATTATTAAAACTATATTATTAAATTTATACATAAATTATTAAATATATTAATAATGTATTAATATATTAATAAAATATATTAATATATTAATAATTATATTAATATAATAATAATTATATTAATATAATAATAATTATATTAATATATTAATACTAATTATATTTTATGTATAATATAATTCTTACAAAATTATGAAATTACATTTGTGCAGGTATTCTACGCATAGCAATAGTTTGAATAATTCTACGTATTCTGACAATCGTACGTTTTCTGCAAGAATGTCTCTTTGTCCCCAAACATTTCCATCGATTTAATAGGTACACAATAAATATTGTTATAATAATCACTATTGCTATATATTTCCATTGATATCCAACTATTTGATTATCTCCATTTCCTATCCTACCATAAACCATATTGTCAAAATGTTCCACTGGAGTACTAGCAATACTAGCACCACCAACTCTTCTTTTAAGCCACATCATCTCACTATCCTGTAGTACTGAATTTACTGCATTTATCGAGTCTTCTATAGATACTAATTTTTGGGGTTTATAAAGATCTCTATAAAAAATAAAAATATTCAAATATATATAGAACCAGTAAAAATCTGAAGAGCATCAATAATGATAAAATAAATACATAATCTGAGTTTGTGCATAAATGTCATCTATTTTTTTAATTGTTATTTCTACTACTTTGCATTATAATTACAAAACAATTAAAATATAATTAAAATTACTCAAACTAAATATTTTGATTATTTTTTATCTAATATGCATTTACATTATAATACATTTGTGAAATATTTGGAATTAGATCGACATGTTTGTATGTGTCGATATATATATATATAGTATTATATTTTAAAAACACGTAATATAAACTTTAATAATTTGAATAGTTCTTAAAATTAAGATAAATGTCTAAAAAATTTATATTAATAAGAAAAAAGTATAAAAATAACTTACATTGGCACAGATTCATTGACTAACACTGGTACAGCATAAGTAGGTGTCGGACATAAAGGAAGAGGTTGGAAAGTGCCTGCTGGCTTATTGGCCACCAATACTTTACTATGACAACTAAAATAATTTCCTTCCATTCGATGTGGTAATTTTCCAATCTTCATATCATTAGTTGTTTTAACAGTCTTGTGTTTTCTTTGATTTTCATTCATAAAAATAGTAGGTATGGAACCTGTTGTTGTGTATTCTAAGATAGCATCGAGCATCCAAAAACAAGCTAAAAATTATACATAACATTTTAGTAAATATCCAGACTATATAAAAAATTGCAAAATTTAAAATTTATAAAATATTTATAAAAAAGAAAGTTATAGATATCTCTAAAAAATGAATAAATTTTTAAAATATTGATATTTTATAATATCAATATTTTGTTTTGCAATACATACACTGTTGTAAATGACTGTCATCAATACAATTTGAATCTCCATAAACAACAAGTCTACCAGGCATAGTACTCGTCTGTTTTTTAATATAATTCTTTTTATCATTCTCATCTGCTGGTATCTCATTATTACTTCCATCATCATGTACTAGTTGAACATCTTTTTCGCTAGTAACTTGTAAAAGTCCAAGAATTGGTACAAGTGCGGATGTCCCCGATTTTTTTTCCAAGAATTCTTGACTTTGATCATGTAACTCTGCATATAGAATGATTCCATCTTTTGGGAATCTGAGGATGCATATAAAATCTTGTTATATAGAACTTTTAAAAACTGTTTTCTATATACAAAATTCTTTACCTTATTAATGTAGTGCCAGATGCGAATGTAACTGGCGGATGTTGACCAAGAGTGAATTGACCACTTCGTACTTCATCACTAAATGCTATACCCCAATTAGGATAAAGAAGATCATTTATAGCTGGAATATTAGCACCACCTGTCTCAGGTATCCACCACCGACGAGTATTCTCGTCAAAGAATTTAATTTTTTGCATGACTGCTGTATTATACCAGTCTGCAAATACAATTACTGAAAGACCATCTTCTATATCTTGCTTTAATTTAGCTATCTGCAGTTAAAAACAATCTGTTATGCTAATATACATATATGTATATACAGGGTGTTCTAAAAAGGTATGTCAAAAATTTAAGGAGATATTCCTCACACCTGAAGGATGAAAAAATGTTATATGGACATAAGTGCAGAAATGCTTATTTCAGGAGTTATGTTGAAAATACTGTTAGCTGTATTACTTACACAAGGAAAAATTTAGGATTAATTATTGTAGACGACAATCGTTTAATTAGGCTTATTTACATTTGGTTTTAATGTAACCTTGAGTATGTTACAATAAATGTTGAGAATGTTCACCATTTTCCTGAATACAAGCAGTGACGCGTCGACGGACACGTTAAAAAATGCCACCAGTGCGTGATATTCAAGATTTTCGTGACCGTATCACTGCAGGTTGCGAGACAATCCGCTGTACGCCAGGCATTTTTGAACGTGTCCGTGAATCGATGCGTCGACGTGTCACTGCTTGTATTCAGGAAAATGGTGAACATTTTCAACATTTATTGTAACATACTCAAGGTCACATTAAAACCAAATGTAAATAAGCCTAATTAAACGATTGTCGTCTACAATAATTAATCCTAAATTTTTTCTTGTGTAATACAGCTAACAGTATTTTCAACATAACTCCTGAAATAAGCATTTCTGCACCTATGTCCATATAACATTTTTTCATCCTTCAGGTGAGAGGAATATCTCCTTAAATTTTTGATATACCTTTTTAGAACATCCTGTATATATACATATATGTATATATATATATATATATATATATATATATATATATACACATATACATAAAACGCTAAAAAATATATATATAAATATAATCTTTTGATAAATGCATACTTCTTCAGGAAAAAATTCTTCTTCTGTATCTACAATAAGTAGAGTACCATAATTCTTTGCATCAAAACAAGTAAATGGATGGCCCAACACTTCGAGATAATATCCGGCATTACGTAAATGTTGATACATGTCTTTAAAATTAGTATGTATATGATCGCCATTCCAATCAAGTGGATCGTTCTTTACTCGCAAATCATCTCTGGGGAAATATCCGGGTGGGTACCGCAAATTATGGTACTGATCCCATAAAATACGTTTACTGGAGAAAAAAAAGAGATAGATACATAAAGAGAGAGAGAGGGGGGGAGAGGGGGGAGAGAGAGAGAGGTGAGAGAGAGAGAGAGAGAGAGAGAGAAAAGGAATAATTAATTAAACATTAGAACATGGATAATACAATACATTTAAAAATAACAACATATATATATATATATATATATATATATATATGATGATCATCTTTCTCTCCTTAAAATTAAAATTGATTATATCAGAATTATTAAATAATCAATATTAATAAATTGTAACTTATCAATAAGAGAGAGAGAAAAACAGACTTCTATAATTTTGCAATTTGTAGAGTTTTGTTTAGTTTATTCATCTTCATTTGTAGAAATGTAGTATACAAATTATATGTACTTACTGTTTAGGAGGAGTAGGTATAATTTTTGCTTGTAATGGAAGTTTTACCATTGATTGTTGTGATTTACCTGCTCCATCGCTCTCAATTGTGAGTGAAATATGGCCTATAAACATAATATATATAATAGATATCGATTTATTATAATATATATAATAGATATATTAATTTATATAGATATAGATCTAGAATAGATATAGATCTATTATAATATATATAATAGATATATTAATTTATTAGAAAACTAAAATTAATATTATAAACCTTGTGCAATGCCTTGCCAGTCGTGAGATGTCGATGGAACCGTTATAGCAACTGCTAACCAGCCTGACCATGGCCACAACACATCACTATATGTCATCGCGACATCAATACGTTCACCATTGCCAGTACCGACATATGGATGCCATGTCAGATTTACTATATTTCCAGCTACACCCAAACCGTTTATTATAGTTATATTCACTATTGTTGGCATACCAGTGTGGTATATAGCTTGAGTACAGTATGGCCACATATATTGACATTCTGTCAAATCTATGTAACTAGTCATTTAACAAAAACAAAAATTAATTATTGTTGCATTAATAATCAAGATTTTATAGTATTACTTATTGTTCATTTTTCAAAAATATTGTTTTATACAAAAATATTACTTTTAAAGAGATAAAAAGATTATGATTTTTATTGAAAAAAAAAAAAATAATAATTATGCACACATAATAATTACATATATATACATATTAATGATTAATTTATATAATTAAAGATGTTCATAAAATATTTAAATATAAGATCAAATAGTAGACAAGGAAGAATGTATTTCCTATATCTAAAAAAAATTTACCTTGGATTAAGTGTAACAGCAGGAGTATATGATTGTAAAAAACGAAACGCTCGTAGGAGATCTAGTTTCCCCGCTCCTTGCTCGAACATACCAATTCCAGGTAACCGACGGGCTGAACTTAGCAATGCTTGTTTCATACTTGCTGGTGTTATCTTAAAATATTTATTATTATTACATATAAGCAGGATACAATAAGAATTTTATTTTATAATGTTCTATATATGAAAAGCTGTTAAAAACTTACCTTCTTTTTCATAAAGTTAGATTCGTTTGTTTGTACAAATGCACTAGCTAATAATGCAACTGCACCAGCAACAACAGGACTAGCAACAGAAGTACCAGAAAGGGGTCTACATCCATTTTGTAAAGCAGACCCTCTTACTCCTGACCCATATGTGACAAGATCAGGTTTGACTCTACCGTAGCCATATGGTAATTCCCATGTGGTCATACCGCGTGAAGAAAATCTCGCTAGTTGATCATCCCAATTAATGCCTCCTACACCAATCACATCCATTTGATCGGCAGGATTATTTAAGGTGCTATATAAATAAAATAACACAACATATAAATATATATAGATCGACATTCATACTTTAAATATATAGATCAGTAGAAGGACACTTATCAGAGTATATGTAATACTCACTAAACTGAGTAAAAAATGTTTGATCAATAAAAATCAAAATCACTATTTGAAAATAGAAGCAATTTTCATTTTTAATAATACAAGTTTAATAATACAAGTTCTTAATTCTTTAATTTTTTATAAATACCTCGATATAGGATCTGTCATAGTATTTTATTTACCCATATAAAGGTCCATCATTGCCAATTGCTGATATCATAATGATACCATTAGCTGTAACCTCCCATACTTTATCAACAAATGGTTGGTCCATGAAGTCTGGACCACCAATGCTTAGATTTAACACTGTCACTTCACGAAGTATAGCATGATTAAATGCATCCAAAAACCATGAAGTATAAGATACCTGTGATATTTGAAAATAATATTATTAGATAACAATATAATTTATTATTATATATAACAATACAAGTGCTAACTACATTTGTATGTTACTATTATTTTGTTTACATAGTATCTTATATAATCTTGTTGATAAATATGACATAAAATTTTATAAAATGTAAATAAAAAATGTATAAAAAATAGATACCTGATTATTCGTAAAAACGCGAAAAATATAAAGCTCTGCATCTGGAGCAAAACCCAAACAATCATTAGAAGATGATGCTATAACACCTGCTACAAATGTACCATGACCCAGACCATCCTCTTGAGTATTTTCATTTGTCCAATTTATTCTTTCTTTGATGTTCTTAAAGTGTGAATGACTAGCAGCAAGTCCAGTGTCAAATATTGCTACTTTTACATTCTTTCCAGTAATGCCCATCCTCCATAATGTATCAGCTTCAAGTATGTTTGTAATTTGTTTTGGTATAACTCTTAATAATTTTCTAGATGTATATCGATTTGTTAATTGTCTAAGTTGAATTTTCTGAAATTTTTTCTGTTAATGCTAAAACTTCATACATATGTCTCATTTTAACATAACATTCTTCAAAATACTTGTGATTTTGCAACTTACATGAGAGGAAGGAAGATCATTGATTTTTTCCTTGGAGTTGTTATATGCTAAGACATGAGAATCATTTGTGTCAATGAACTTTAAAGTCCTATGTATAAGTCTTTGAGGTGTCACTGTTTTTATAAGTGGATGGTTATTTAGAGCTTTTAATGCTTCGTATTGATCCATTTTTCTTAAATGCACAATATCAAAATCGCTAGGATATTTGGATGCTGCATTGTTACGAGGTATAATTTTCCAATTTTTAATGTCAAATGGCTTTAACACAGCTCTTAAGTAACTCTCTCGTACATCTGCTTTGTAATAACCCTTAAATTTAACTATGTATTCATTCTCGACTATGCTGGAAGCGAATATAACTTTTACCTCCTGCATATCACAGCAGGAAGTACTTGAAGATAAAGGTACATCATACAGTGAAGATTTGATGGTAACATTATCATATTTTTCAAAGTTATCGTTCAAATTATTATGGCTTGATACAAAATGAATATTAAATAATAATAAAAGGATGTATAGCAAGCATATGTGCAGCTTCATTACTATATGTGCAGCTTCATTACTACCAATATTGGCTGAGTCCTACATGTCATACTTTGCTGCTAAAATTGTAGAATCAAAATCTCTGATAAAAATATGTTTATCAGTCCAAAAAAGGACATAAGAGTAATCTCTCTCTCTGCATTATAATAATAATAATCGTTGTTTTTTCATTTTCGATATTCATGTGTAAAACATCAATTATAGACTTTTGTATTCAATTCGTGTTTACACTTCAAATTAAAGCCTTGGAATAATTATCCAATTCAGAATAATTCTGAAAACAGTCATGGACATTTGCACTTTTTTCGCCTTTTCCCAATTTCTTCATATGTAAAATTCTTAAATTTCTCTCAATCCTTGAAATGTTGATAGACAAACTCCTTTTTTCGCGCATGCGCATCTATGATCTATGGTCTAGTTTTCACCGAAGTTTATGGAGCATAACCATTGAACTCTAGGGCCGGTATTCATAGTCCGGTCTTATATTTAAGATCGTCTTAAGTTCATCTTTAGATATTGTATGTATCATTTTATTGGCTATGGATTATCTGAAGATGAACTAAAGACGATCTTAAATATAAGACCGGACTATGAATACCGGCCTATACATACCAGAATAGGGTGAATTTTCATTTGACACTCGATGCTCATTTTCTAGCATCAAAAGACACCACGTGACTAAAAATAAAAATATCAATTCATTTTTTGATTACGTGATGTCTTTTGTTTAGTATTCAAGTGTTATTTTTTTTAAATTAAAACAAAAATTAATTATTCGATCTATTAGTTACCCATTATACCTTAAAATTTGTTTTGAAAATCTGCGCTAAAATTTTGGAGATCCATTTGAAGTCTCTTGTGCTTCTTATTCACTCTTACAATGAATCTTATAAATTTTTTTTTCAATAAAATTTGTAAGATGTATTCTTCAGACATGCTTTTAGAAAATACAAAAATAAAAATTTTATCTTATGGAGATTAAGAGTGAACAAAAGATCCTGTTCAAAAGATAATTTTTATAAACTTATATCTCAAAATTTTCCTTCTTCCTCTCTCTCTCTATCCGTTCTAAAATTATCAAGATGTTTTTTTATACATATTTCTATAATTATATTTTTTTTTAATAATTATTTTTTTATACCTTATCACAATGTTATTTGACCTCAAAATTAAAAATAAAATGCAATTATATATAATAAAATTTAATTAAATAAAAAAATACGCTTACATTCATGCTTTTTCACTTTGTCACATCAAGAATTCAAATTTCCAAAATGTAAACATTGAATTTCGAAGTTTTATAATATTCTGCAAAAATATTCTTTAAAATTTTGTAAACACTCACTAAACGATTGTAATGTTAATTGTATACAATAATAAAGTTGTATGCAAGTTCCTTATTCAGTATTGAAAAAAAGATTATTTGAACGCACTTTTTTCAGTGTATTAAAAAATATACGCTGATGAATGCATGCATGCACATATATATGTATACATATGATAGTTTAATGTCATAAAATAGTGCAATTTTGACAACAGGATTTTAAGTATACATACGCAAATGCATAAAAGAATTATATAAATTTTATTCAAGAAATATTTTCTTATTTAAGATAACATGAGAAAAAAATGGTAATTAAATAATTTTACTTTTGGATAATTTGCTGCAATTTTTTAAATATATATAAATGAAAAAGATAAAAAAGAAAAATCTAGAGAAAAAAAATGGATCTAACTTTGATATTTAAAATACTATCAAATATCATAGTGCATTATTTTATTCATTTATTTAATTAAATTTGTTATATTGTTAAATTTGTTATATATTCTGTTCAACTTTTAAATAGCTAAACTGATAAATATTGAATTTTCTTCTATCATTATTTTCTGGTCTAATAATATATATAAGATAATTTCCAAATACAAATATTATTAATGGAATGCAGAAATGGCACAATTTATGCTTATTTTCAATATCGCCATACAATTTTTATAATTTAACTCATTCAAATTTTTTACACTTTATTAAAAGCTGCAATATCAACACTTTGCACATAATCTTCGAGTTCTTGAATTTGTTCTACCAACCAATCCACTGATACTTTGTCATCTTCCACAACACACGAAATCTGTAGCTTGTGAATTCCATAGGCAAGCGGTACAAGTTTGGCTACAAAAGATGAGTACATATCAATTGCACTGTTCGCATGTGATATTAAATAATAAAAAAACTTACAAGCACCCCAAAGAAGGCCATCAGTTTCGATCTTTCGCACTGCATTTTCCATTTCTTTCATGTCCGTTTCATCATCCCATGGTTTCACATCCAAGATAATGTTTGATTTGGCTATTAAAACTGGTTCTGTGATATAAAAATCAATAATCATGTATTTTGAAAATTTATTGATTTATGTTACACATACATAAATTCAAATATCGCGAGCTATAAGAACCTGACATGAATAGTCATATATCGGTTTAAAAAAAAATTAATTTTTCAATGAAACTATTTAGTGTGCACAGGATATGAGAATTCGTGCTTTATATATATTAATTAGTTTTATAGAAAAATTAATTTTCTGTGGAACTGATGCACGACCATCCATGTCAGACTTTTATAGCCCGCGCGATATTTGTATTTATGTATTTTATATTTATAGCCTTATCTTCTTAATTTGTTATATTACATACTTTTAGACTTTTTGGCAGCATATTCAGCAAGTCGCTCTTCTCTAATTTTAGCAGCTTCAGTATCTTCTCCCTAAAAATACAGTAAAAGCCTTTATTCAAAACAATAATAATTAAAAAGTAAATTAATAAATCACGGAGAAAGATGTATGTACTAGATTTATATAAATGTGAGAATGCATTCATAGATATTGAAAAAAGAACATTATGAAAAATTTGTTGGGAAAGATAAGTCTAGAATCAAAAGATAGAATGTCTCATGCCAAATTACGCGTAGCAATAGTGAGATGAATGTATATTTATATGCGAGTTATTCATCTGAGAATATCTAAGTTATCGTATCTCACAGTCAGTGTTTTTTCCGTTATCTTGATAAAAATTATCTATAATTTTCATCTAGATGCGATTATTGTTTATTTTATCTTTTATTTATATAATTAAAGTATATCTTTATCTGTATCTCAGATAAGAAAAATAGTATCTTTTATAAAACATTTAAGATAATGTAATTAGTGTGCACTGAGTACAATTTTTGTCAATACCATGTATATATTACACAAAGGATGTAGAAAAGAGAATATACAAAAATGCTTGATATTTCGAAAACCATAGATTGTAGAAAAAATGTTCCATATAAAAATTGTAGGATTTTGACCAATACACATATGATAACATTAATACAACCTTGGATAATATTGTCAAAATCATATAAAGTCATATAAAGTCATATAAAGTCATAGGAAGTCATAGAAAATCATCTTGAAGTTTTTAATTGAAGATTTTTATTTTTAACTTTTTAAAAATTTTTTTAGCTTTTATATTGAAATGTTTCTAAAATAGTATTTTAGAACTGGATTAAATCTTCTTCTGTTAAGAATTTTCTGAGTTATGAACTGTTGAACTTAAAATATCGTCAATAACGTAATCTATGCTACATACTAGAATAGTTTTGGATTTACATATCTCTTTGGTGCGTGCGTACATAATGTATATACATCCCTACATCATGTATACACATCTACATCAGTAAATATTACCGCACACATACGCATGCGTACGTATAGAACACAAAGAAATAAAAAAAAATGGTTAATCTTTTACGTCCAAGTTACAAACAACCAACTCATCATGAAATTGCTAACGAATTATTAGATAAGGTTTATTTTTTCGCGAAAAATAGAAATATATGTATAATAAAAATATAAAAGAAATTATATTTATATAGCTATATTAGTAGAAAGATTAAGAAAAAAAAGACTTAGACACACAGAATTAGATTCAAATCATACAGGATTTAGAAACGTGGACGTATAGTACATAAATATAAAGGGTTAGGCATAAACGATCGTTTTGGAACTTAGGATGAACTACAAGGAAAGCTACTGATGAATCAATCTCTGCCAAGTAGATAATAAATTCTAGGTAATAAACAGAGAGAGATTGAGTATCGACTTCCATACAGACATATTGCCTTGAAGACACATTTATACTCAGACTATAAGCAACAGAAATAATTGTCGATTGTTGATTATGTGCAAAAAAGAGGATTTAATACATATATATTAATATTACTCACTCCCCTCGCCTGCAAAAGATATAAAATCTTAAATCATGTGTTCCCTAAGTCTAGTGATGTAGGAAATGTGAAAATAAATGTATGAAACAATATCGTCGAATAAATAACATTCATCCTTATGTTTTACACATAAAAATGCAGGACTTCCATTCTATTCTTAAAGATATATTAATATTCAAAATTTTAGACAAAATTTTATTCACATTTCCTTAGAACAAATTTACTATGCTGTGAGTACGATCATTAGATATTTCAGTTAATATTTTTAGCTTAATTTCTATTCATAGACTTTTTATATATTATACTGGACTAAGAACTTGTATAAAGAGATCATATGGTGAAATGTGATGTAGCTATTTTAATTGATCAGAATTTTTGATATGTTATTTCTCTTGATAAGATATAGTAGTGAATGTACATGTTAAGTAAAATCTTAAAGTAAAAATAAAATAGTGAAAAATATCAAATATATATAATGCACATACGGAAATAAGAACTTGAAGCCAATGACTTATAACATATTGGCTGTTCACTTATATATTTTACCTAATTGATATGGCTGCCTTACGATTATTATCCTGTTGCTGTTAGCAGTCTAGTATAATATATAGAAGTTTTCATTCAGTATAATATCTACAAAAAGTTCTTTTTTCAATTTTCCTAAGTATACGAGTATTACACTAGAGTGTACTGATAACATACTCAGCATGATGTATGTACTGATAACATGTACTCAGCATGAAATTAAGTATTAATTCAGTATTATGGGAATATCTGGTGTATGTTAAATAATAAATGTCACATGCGAATATATATTCGCATGTTTCCTAAAATTCGTATTAATTATGAAATATCAGTAGTGGTCAAGTGATGTATGTTCAATTATTTATGTCATATAAAATTAAACTTTAATATTCGCCCTAAATAGACCTATTAATATCGTTTTTTTATACTATTTTTGTTCACTTGCCTCTGAATCTGAACCAAACAGATCAATATCTTCATTATCATCATCTTTTTCTTTGTCTTGTTTCTGATGTTTGTCATGCTCTGATTCTTGCTCTGCATCCGATGATTCCGTGAGTTTCGCAGGACAAATTGCTAAGTAGGGCATGCGTACTTCAAGACTTTCCACGCGTTGTTCCAATGTTTCAAAACTCTTCACATGTTGTAGCAATTTCTCGAAAGAACTGTGCAGATCTTGAATCACTATTAAAAAAAATATCTATTTAAAAAAACTTTTCAAGACTTATAGATTTTTTCAATTATATATTTACTATTATCTATTATATACATATATAATCTTTACCATTTTCTATTATTCTTTATCATTATAATTATATTTATCATAAATTTTAAAATTGTTTATTGATATATATTAAGAAATATCATGATAATTTAGTGAGATTTTTTTGCATTAATTAATCTTTATATCTTTATATAACACTTCATTTCTTTAATTACTTTTATTTATAACATTTCATTTGTTCTAAAAATAATAAACGATTGTTTTATTCTATCAAATAACGATTTTGTTACCAACGACACAAAAATCTACATAAATGCAGTACCGCGCGAGGTTTGTCAATTGACAAATGAGATTTTCAGTCTTTAATAATATCTCATTTATACGCTGATATGAATGATTAACAAGGGGACGATTATCTATTTATTGTTACACAGCTATTTTTCAGAACTTTAAAGATAAAATAATATGATAATTACTCTCTAAATTTCTTAGAGTGAAGCTTGCACTCGAAAAATTGAGTGACTGGTCAAATCACTCTAGTTAGAGTGATTTTTCACTCATAGGAGTGAAAAATCACTAACTAGAGTGATTTGACCAGTCACTCAATTTTTCGAGTGCAAGCTTCACTCTAAGAAATTTAGAGAGTATGCTTTGCTTTTATTGTATAGTAGGATCTAAGCAGATTAAGATCTAAAACCTATGTAGACATTTGTATTGTTAGTAATAAAATAGTGAAGTTTAGTAAAGTACAACACAGTTTATATTTGTTTTTTAAATACATGTATAAAAAATTTATATAACACACAGATATCAAACAGTGAAACTTGTAAAAAAGCATTATTCTAACAATATATTTCTAAACTGAGCTTAATCTGAGTCCATAGGGTTTCACCCCTCTTTCTGTAACCCTACTTTGAAAAAATTTAATCTGTAACGTAAATATATTTCTAATTTGAAAGTTGAAATTAAGTTTGAGTTCTTCTTAATGTTATTAAGAAGTTATTAAGAATTATAATCTTAATAATATATATCAAGATCATTGAGAATCTATATTTACATCTATCTATTATCAAATACTTACATCTTTACTCTAGAAGCATTTTGTATAAAAAATATCAAAGATTCTCTTTAATAAATATAACAAATATTAAATTATTACTTACACATTTTCCGTTATTTTTAATTATAATTGATTATTATTTTTATATAATATATTATATATGTATATATACATATATATATATATATATATATATATATATATATATGTTATAATTATAATAATACATATTATATATAAAAATATAATTAGGTATACATACTATTTCGCAGATCCTGATTTTCTTTTTCAAGTTTGACAACACGAGGTGTAACATCTTGATTTGCGATATGAGCAAGTACTGCAATATCGTCCATCTAAAAAAATACAATTCAATATTTTGAAAATTATGCACTATATATCTGATAAAAATTATAATGCAATTAACACAACAATTAACAAAACAAGTAAAATATAATATGATTATGTCATTACATAGTCATAGTTTTAGCATGGAATTTATAACATTCAATAAAGTTTAATGTTAATTTTATATGTTGTATGTGTATGTGTGTGTGTGTGGGTGTGTACAGATATTGTATGAAGTATTATAAAATATTTTCACTGAAAATATTAAAGATAATAAAAATCTGTTTTAAGTTTTTATGTTTCATTAGGATTTTTTAAGTAATAGACATTATACTTGTATTCTTCCCATCAATCTCTTTAAAAAAAAAGGAGATATTTCATTTTTTTAAAGGAATATTATATAAAGTTTTGCACTTTTTATTTAGTAGATCTTTTTTAATATAATTTATTCAAATCTCTTTTAACATTTATTTTTTTTCATATTTTACAAATTTCATTATATGACATAAATGTATTATTAATCAGACAAATGCAAAAAAATTGATGTTTGAAAAAAGTTTTGAATAAATGTCATATTAAGCTGTACTTAAAAATATAGAAATTTATATACTATTAAAAAATGAAGTATATTGACTTTTTTTACTTATGAGAGATTGATGGTGATATCCTATCTATCATTTGAAAAATCTTAAAACATAAATAAGTATTTTTTCGCAAAAAAGTATCTTTCTATTACTTTTTATAATTTCAAAAATACCTTGTATAACACTTTATATGATATAGCTTATATATTTAATATATACAATAGATATTTTCATATAATTAATCCAGATAGCAAAATGCCAGAAGAATATCAGTATAACAGTATGACAGCAGATCCAATCATGCAATAGATCCCTATCCATTATATTTGTAATTACTTATTTTCTACCAACATAAATTGTTGGCACAACAGAAAAACAAAAATGCAATAAAAATCAGAAATTATCTGTTGTTGCGATAAAGCAGCAAATATCGAGAAGATTTTACCATAATTTACCGAAATCAATGGCAGAGAGACAGCAAAAATCAAATATAATGTGCTATCACGTTGTAACAGTAAAAATACACAACAAATGTAACATGACCTATCATAATTTAAATATTAAAGATATTGTAAATATTACCAATAAATCAGTCAGTTAATTCAGTCATAATTCATACAGCACAGAATATCGCAGCTACATTGTAAGGGAAATGTGATATGTAATATAACATATGTATATTGTAGTTATATTCTAATATAAGAAATTAGTGAGGTCGTCGCTAATATGCAGCTTTACCTTATTATCTTATCAATCTTATTATAGTCGTGTTTTACAGTTTTCATATTCGACAGAAATTTAAATACGAGACAGGTACGTCGCATAGCGATAATCAAAAGAACTATAACTAGATATAACATATCTTATGATAGTGCTGTGTTTCTGCCATTATTTTATAATAATAAAAACTCTCCATGTTGTGTTTCTTTCTTTTCTTGTTATCTTTTGAGATAACAATGCATACTCGATTTTTGATGATATTCTGTCACTGTAGTGTAATGTTATGTTATGCTTAATTGATTTAGTTTCTATTTACATATTGTGCTAACATGTAATATATAAATTCTATTATCTTTATATCGAAAACATTCACTTTTAATTTTTTAGCATATCATGACGCAGGGATATTAAGTACTTGTTTCTTGCTGCATTTTTACCGATATTATTTAAAACAGATTATTCTCGGCTGCTGCCAGAACTTTGCCAACGTAATATGTGGCACACACCTGTGATACATGCTCTTGGCAGATTTGGCTATCTGGATAAGACATTTAACGTAATTATTCTAATCTTTTACATAAAAATCTTTCTTATATGTATTAATTTTACGTTCTAAAGTATTTAAAAAGCAATGAAAGATAGAAAAATAAATTTTTATAATAACATCAAATATTAAATTAGTAAGCTATGAAAATTACATAAAGGATAAGCAAGGACAGTGCAGTACTCACACACTCTAAAGACTGTTTAATATGCTGCCGAGCCTTGGCGACCTCATTGGCTAAACTTCCAACAGCAGGCAAGATTGGGCAAGTAGACTGTTGAATTCCCTGTATCCACCATTGAGATTAAAGGATAAGCTCTCACACCACAGATTGATTATCTCAAAATAATTACATGCCATATCTCCACGACGTTTGCATTAACAAAAATGGCAGATGCAAATATATAAAATGCACAATTACGCAAATAAATATTGAAATATTTCTTTCTTATTTCTTCAGACATATTTTCTTTTTTATTTTTCTTTCTTAATAAAAATTAATGTAATGTAACTAAATTAAAAATAGTGTTGATATTAAAAAAAAAGCATTTTTTTATACAAATATTTAAATTTCATTTTTAATTTTATTACGTACATACGCAAAAGGTTGTGAGTATATATAGAGTGTTCCACTTTAATTTTGATTCAACTACCTTAAAAATATGGATTTAAAAAAAAAATATTTGAAGCAAAAGTTGGTTTGGCAAATGTTTACTTAAGTTACAGTGTGAATAATTTTCATTTCAACATATTGTACATTCCTAAGTAATACGTTTGAATTTTGTGGCGCTTCTTTTTGGTTTCTGAAATATGTAATTTTGAAATTTCATATTTGTTAATCATATCTTAGGAACCAAAAGAGAGTGCCACAAACGGTATATTATTTAGGAATGTAGCCTCTACAATATATATATCGAAATAAAAATTATTCGTGTTGGGTAACTTGAAATAAACATTTACTCTTGGTTTTAAGAATGACTGAGATAATATGATATTGATTATAGTTCTACGTCTTTTAAAGATTATGTTAAAATTATTTAAACTTTTAAAAATTTCATTTTTTATTATATATTTTTAAAGTTAATATTGAAATGTTTTCAAAACGTTATAATAAAGCCTACTTTTGTTTAATATTTTAATTGTAAGTATTAATACAGCTGTTTGTTGTAAAAATTACATACTTTTTCTTAAAAACAATTATATGTTTTTTTTTTGCACTATTTGATTCCTTTCATTGTTTTATATATAAAATAATAATGAAAGAATTAATATTTTATGAGACACTTTATAGTTGATGCCCAATTATATTAAATTAAAATATACAATCTCGTCTACTTAATTTTTGGTCATTTTACCTTTATAACTTTTTACGCCAAATATTGCGAAGATTTATTAAAAAAAAGAATTAAAATGATTCTAAAAAACTAGATTAAATTTTATATGACCTTGAAAAATATATAATCTTACAATTTAAGATTATCAATTTATTTCCTCCTATGAATTCTTTAGATATTTTTTGAAACATTTTCTTTTATGACGTCAAATTTAGAAGATATACAGCTGTTTCCAATAAAATGGAACATCCTACGAGTATGAGCGCGTGCACATGTGTTCATATAAAGTATCATTATTCGCGTTTATGAATTATGCAGTATTATTTCTTAGTGAAAAATGAGCCATAAATCCCCTAAATCATTTTTTTCTGCGATGCTACATAAATATCACCTTTTTAACATTTTTCTATATAAGTATACATCCATTTTGTGCCGAGAATATAAGTAATACACACTAGTCGATGTGTGACTTGCAGATATATGCTTGTCTAAGAAACGGCGATGATTGGATAAGTTTATATAAAAAGAAGCATATTTAGCTTTAACAAACTTTAAACTTAAATATTTCTGAATATTTATTATTAAATACCTTGTTCAGCTTTTTCTTTCTATTAATATTTTTATTATAAAAAACTTTTTTTAATCTTGCAAAGATATGAAAAATTTATAAAAATTTCTTAAATACGTAAAAAATTTTTACTAAATGTTTCTTTTATAATTTCTTAATTACTATTAAACATTTTAAATAATGGCACCAAATATAGTAACTTTTAATTAATTTCGCCATTTTCGTTCTTATAATCTTTTGATCAATTAGCGAAAAGTTGCCAATGTGTAGACTTATATTAGAGAGGATTTCTATAATAATTATATAGAGAAATAGTAATAGTAGTAACTTAATATTATCCATTGATATGATTAATCGATTGTATCAATAGAATATTAATTGTATTATTAATTTTTGTTTTAATAAACTATTTAAGAGCAGATGACGTTAGAAAATCTAATAAAAATAATAAAAATAATGAATTACTTAGATTTTAGTAAAATTTTATTACAAATATATAGGCTAAAGTATTATAACTGTTTTTGTACAGAATAAATATAGAATAATTTTTTTTACCGATTCAATAATTTCTAATAATTAAATTCTGAATAATTAAAAATTATGGGATGTTTTAGCAAACTTTTTAAATACTGTTTAAAGAAAAGCTGCTGGATTTTGAGAGAAATATAAAATAATGACTGAAATGATTTCAAGGAGAAATATCAAGATTACTTTCGATTTTTGAATTAAAATTCATATTTTCTATATTGCATATTCTTAGACTTATTGAAACGTTTCCGAAATAATAATTATGGACTTACTTTTTGTCATGTATTTCAATAAATATATACTTTTGCATGAAGAAAATATAATATGAAAATATAGTCAATTAAAAATGGAGACACTGCCATTATATAATTATTGCAGATATTCCTTGACAATTGTGTATGTACCTAAATAGCAAAATATTAGCAGTATGCCGCAAATTCAATCATGATTTCACAGTTTTCAGTTATGATGCCTCCTTATTGAAACTCAGTTTCCGACAGAATACAGCTTATTAATATAATATACAATAGAAACAAATTGATTATCTATTATCATGACAGCAAATATATAGAAAACATCGAATAGAATCTGAGACTTATCAAGATTTGATGGCATTGGATAATAATGGCAAAGAAAGTATATGTTTTCATAACAACAAAAACACCACAAGAGTGCAACATGGTCTATCATAAATGTTGACAATATGTAAGTGCAAAAAAGTTGAGTCATAAATCACAAGATGATTGAAACAATGTAGACAATTCACAGTAGTAAGATCAGTAACAAAAAAGTAATAACAAAAAAGAATAAACCTGTGTGCATCACTCATAAATTAATGCGCCATGACAAATTCCATGAAACGAATTGAAAAATACGTAATTTAAATCGTAATTAACAGTTATATTTTTCTTAAAAACAAATATTTTTTTATATCAATTAATTCCTGTCATTATTTTATGCATAAAAGTATTGAGATAAAATTATCAAAAAATGAATATTTTGCGAGATATTTTAATTTATATATAAAATTAAGAAATTATTTCAAGTCTGGTAATTCGAAAAGTACTTTAATAATTTATTAATAAAAAATACTTTATTGTGGTGTTTTTAAAAATTCTCGAGATAGCTACAAGAATATCTAATAAAAGATAGGGAGTTTCATTTAAAAATTTCAAACTGATCTTTACCTGATAACGTTCAAGATCATATTAATATAAGGTCATATATTATTAAACTAATTGTTAAAATGTGTTATTAATTTATTAATTATTAAATTAAGCCAATCATTTATATTTTATAGAATATGCAATATAACATATGTTACATTACACACTATGACTGAAAAATTATAAGTATTTGGTAAACTTACCAATTTATTTAATAATATCTATAACATTTAATTTTGTTGCATTTATATTAATACATGTATATATGTATTTTCTTTATTAAGTATATTTTGTCTTTGCCATGTTTTGTTGTCTGTGACAGCAAACTATTCTCAATTTCTTATGTGTTTTTGCATTGTGACAGCAAAGTGTATCTTAATATATTTTTATCATCCATAATATAACATACTTCGATTAATATTCGCTATTTTTACCGACAGGCTATGATGATAGACAATTCTTAATTTTTGTTGCATTTTTGTTCTTACTATGCCAGTAATTTATGTTGATAGAAAATAAACAATTGCGGACAGAGTAGATAGGATCTATTATAAAATCATGATTGAATTTGCTGTCATATTGTTGATATGCTGTTGGCATTTTGTTTTATATGATATTATTATATAAAGGGAGAAGAACTCTTAATATATACAAAATAAAAATATAAAATAAAACAAAGAAACAAAAATGCCATTCTTCTGATTAAAAAATATAAAAACTTTTTACTTCTATAAAAGAAAAAAGGGAGAATAAAAGCGTGGAAAAATAAAGTTAGTCAAGTACAATTATCTCTATATCGATATACACTAAATAATAAACGACGAATTATACATTAGAAATTAGAACATGTACCTGATCAGAAAATTGTTCTTTATTCCTCATGAATGGCATTGCAGTTTCTTTATTTCCTCCAATATCATCTTTACTTCCCCTATTTCTATTTTTTGTATCTTCTTTGTTTCTTTTTTCTTTTGTTTCTTTCGCGTTATATTTTATAGAATTCTCGCTTGGAAAAGCGATTTCTTTTTCCTTCGTGTTATCTTTTGCATCGGATTTTTCGCTTGTTTTTATGTTTTCCTTATTCTGCGTGTTATATGCATCTATAGTTTGTTTATTAGCTTTTATATTTCTTTTTTGACATTTAGAACGTTTCATGTTTAATTCGTTCTCAATAGCTAGCTTGTTGTCTTTGAATTTTTCAGCCTTAAATTTCATTGTGTTAGTATTGATTAGATCTTGACACTTTTCAGTTATAGAACTGTCAATCTTAAGCATGCAGGCTCCCGCAATCTTACAAGACATTACCTTGAAATATATATTCCAAACTATGCAGATCATATATTAAATAAACAAGAGGTAAATACAAAATCTTTTCTTCCATAAAAATCAATATGTAAAATACCTATTATAGTATCGTTTATAATTAAAATTTTATGTAATATATAATGTTTAAATAGAACATATAAATATTATATATTATATGACATAATTTTATAATTGTGTGAGAAGTGTGTTAAAATTAAGAAATATGAAAGAAACATGACTTATGATATCAATAGGCTACCATTATTTATCATTAGTACTTTATCAGCTTGTTTTATATTACAAACATGTAGATAAGTTTATAAGATCTGGAATCAGGGAAGCATATAACATTCTCACTATATAGAATTTTTCTCGACAGCATGAATGAAAGCATGAATAGACAGTAAAAATAATTTTGTTAATACCAGATATTCCCGCATGTGTTAAGAATGTGAATGTGTTAGTAGATACTTATAGATAAAATAATACTGCAAATATAAGAAAATGACAAATGCTATATTAGCTCTAAATGCTATGATTAGGACTAGTAAATTTAAGAATAAATTCATTTGGTAAGAGAATTATAAGTATATTTTCATAAAATATAAATAGAAAAGTGTGTTATCTTAAATTTGTAATTGTACTGGAGAATTTGGAAAATTATAATTGAACTTAAAAAAGACATACATATAAACATCATTTAGTAAATTTACATGTCGATTTTTTATAATTTGTCCGTTTTTAATAACTATAATTTTTCAGGTACATACATACTATTTTCTATTTATATCTTTTGAGAATATATATTATGTATACATACATGTGCATGTATATATACATAAACATTTGAATATTTTCACTTTATCTCACTATCATAACTGTATTTAATTGAGTAATAGATAATAAATACAATACATATTTCTTACCTTAGCCATTTTTTCAAAATATTGTCGTTCTGCTTTGTCGTAGGATGGTTTATCAAACCATACTTTTTCCTTAGCCAGTGCAGCAGTTGCCAATGTAACAGTTGCCATTGTTTTAATTTATTTTTGTGAAGTAAAATGCTATGAATTTCTGTAAAGAAGATAAAAGCATAAAAAAAATTTAATTTATATAAAAATATTCCTCAAACTAATTCTTTCCACCTTGTATGTATTTAACAAAATTAGTTTAAAAGACAATAAAAATATAAATTAATAAAATATTCATATTTATTATGTAAAAATACAAAATTATTTAAGTATAATATAACAATGTATCATCAATATATGATAATATAATATAAAATTATTAAAGATTAACACAATCATTAGAGAAAATTATTGAAGTAATAATATTTAATTTCTGATTTATTTATAATTTCAGATATTTCGAAGGACTTGTAATGTATATTTCTTATGATTATTAATTGCATCCTTCTCTTTTATTTTAATCTCTCTTTTAATATCATGTAACAAATAATATATCCCAGGTTTCTGTTCTTCTGAACAAACACAGGGATATATTTCTTCCGGCTTGAAATATTGTATAAAGCTCTTAAGTTCATTAAAAGATGCATGTGTAGAATAACATACATTAAATGTCCTTTCCCTAGTATTATCCCACTCCCCGATTACACTTGTTTCTTTTCCCTTCCATTTTTGTACAGATGGTATAATAGTTAAAATGTCTCTTTCTAAGATGTTACTACAACATTTCAAACCACGATCGAGCTTTTTCATACATGCATGTATACGTGTAGCCTGTGGGTTATTTGTAATAGAATCTGCTATATCTGCGATGCAATAATAGCTTTCATACACGCAATCCTTAACATGAATACATGTATTAAAAATTTTTGATAGTTCCACATAGAGGAACTCGGAGCCATACAAAGCGGAACATTCCAAAACAACAACATTTCTTGGACTTTTCTTTAGCCATTTTTCGACTTCTATACACATCTTTTTAATACTTTCTTCTCTTGTTGGTAAAGAGGCAAAATCAGAATCCAAGAATGTTGTATCTAAATACATCTTTGCTAGTTTTTTTGGATGCACATTGTAATTTTCGTATGAATGCAATGATACTATATTTTTATAATCTTTTGGATTAATTCTAAAATCTCCAGTATATAATACTAATTTATCAGTCTCAAAGAGAAACATTACAGAACCAGGACAATGCCCGGCAGAAATACATGTTACAAAAAGAATATTTTTATCATTATCTTTGTTTTTATATTCTATACAGACTTTTGTATCAAGAGAAAGATCTTTTACACAGCTTTCTATGTAGTAATCTTTAGCTTTTAAGAAAAGTTTACTAATATGACTACAATAAAGATATTTATTGTATTGCTGCAAATGTTTGAAAAATCGATAATTTATGCCTTGCATATGATCGGTGTGGCAATGACTAAGAAAATATGCAGAAGAGTTTAAATTCTCTCCATCAAAACGATCCACTGAGATGCCTGGTATTTCTTCGATAAGTCCAAAAAACGTTGACATTCTGATGTATAAAAAGAATCCCTGTAATGAAGAAACCAGGCATCAACCAATCTTATGCAAGGATACTATATAAATTTAATTATTTCTTATCTATGCTTAATTATATTTTTGTAAAGTATTTTCTATAAAAAAAAAGCAGTAAACAGTTTTTTAATATTTTAGAGCAACAATATTAAGTATTATTTTCTATTCATAATGTGCATAATATAGTAGAAATATATTTTAGAACAACAATATGAAATATTATATTCTATTCATAATATGTATGTGAATAGATTTTTTATTCTTTTAAAGTGATATACTATGTAATATTGTTACATATTATATGGTAAAAGTAAGTTGCAGATCAACATAGACTTTCAAATATATTAATGTGTGTGTGTGTGTGATTTGAATTTTTCTTGTTTATATAGGTTTTCTATTTATATAGTTACATTTAGACTTTGCATAAAATTATATACTATTTTTTACATTTCAAAATTTATATAATATTCTTCAGAAATTTGTAATCTTCTCTATTCTAAAAACTGTACATCCCTCTAATTCATCTTTAAATAAATCATTATATTACTAAAATACATTAAAATCGATATAAAAAAAAAACTATACATTTACTTGAGATTGAAAAGTAGGATTTAATCGAACAAAAGAATAAAGGTTTTTGTCTTCATCGATTTTTTATCTTTAATACAGTCTGATGCTGACATATAAATATATTGATTATTATATATTACGACTTTGATTATGAAATATATTATTGAATACATATTACAATTGTGTTTACTTTATTGATATAATAAATATTTTAATATTAAAAATGAATTTGTTTTAACAAGTTATAATTTTTTTTTATAATGTTGAGCAATAGTTTTAATTATTATTTTTGTAACTCATCCAAACTAAATAACACATATTGTAACGCAATGTTATATAAAGATTTTTAATTTTTTTTGCAAATTCAATTATGTAATATCAAAATTAATGTTTGTTTTTTGAGATAGTACAGATAGATATTTTATGAAAAATTGTAAATTTTACTAAAACAACTTTCATAATTATATTTGAATAAAATAATATATAGTGAAAGTAATGAAATAGCATCAACCAATTCACGGCAATTATTGTAAAATTAGTGATTTATAAAATAAATAATTGCATAAAAAGATATATACATATCTCCTCAGAAAATAATCAGTGATTCTATAGAAATATTTCAGTTTTTGGAAATTCGCTAGAATTGATTTTTTTAACATACACACATACACACACACATATGTAATTTTAAATCGCTTAAAATTAAAACAATAAACTGATAACTTAGATTTCAATAAATTGATTATTTTGATCTTTTTTCTTCAAAATTTAAGCGTAATTCTGCACATTATTTCATCTTGATTTATGCCATGTGTATATCACGATTGGCAACTTAATATTTGCGAATTCATATTTTTTGTTGCGATATTGATTAGTACAAGCTAAAAAAAAATTAAATACGAAATAAATATTTTTAGATATACCTTGTGAAGTACGTCAAATTGGCGTAATAATTGTCTGTCAACCAAATGTAGCAAAGAGAACCTTGCCGAATGTGCTGACGAAAAGCAATGGCCGTGTTTAGGAGAACAAGAATCGTCTTGTCAACATCCGATGTTGATTTGTTGGTTCTAAAAGTAAGAGCCAATCACGTTCGATTCCTATCAAGAGGTTTGTTCTGCCAGAGAGAAGCTTGAAGGGGCGCTGCCGTTTTTCGTGGAATACTTTTAGTGCGTTGTACACTAGCGACGCGTACATCCATTTTACGCCACGTGGAACTACATGGCCACTTTTCGGTGCCATGATAAAACAGTCGGTTGGTTCATGTCCGTGCTACACATCCACGATTTATAGATCAGAACGTCTCGCATTTCTAAATATATTAATTGCATATAGGTGTAATTAATATACTTTGTTAGCGCGATTTCTCTCTTTTTCTTTCAAACATATATTATAAACATCAATATATGCTATTAATGAAATAAATTTATGTAATATATACATGGGTAGAATATATTGTTATTTTCGTGATAGAAAATAAAAAAGATAAATTATATAAAAATTCAATAAATTGAATTTTATTTGTTAAAACGGTCATCTCAATTATTTATTATTATTTTCTCCTAGAACAAAGACAATTATAGATCATTTCTAAGAGATATAGATATTTTAAATATTTAAAATTAAAATCTGAAATGTTTTATATTATCTGATAATTTAAAATGTGAATCACTGTAGATTAAACAAAATGAAAAAAAAAAAAACAAGCAATTCATTTTAAAATTAATAAATAAATATCCATTTTAAAAGTAATATAAATATGACAAATAATTTGTATAAATTACTTACTGCATATGTGTATCCGTACACATTGCCTGATGCTTTTCCAGACTTCCTTTTCTTCTTTTTTACATCCTTCATTGTTTGCTCGTGGCCGTTGTTTCCTCTCATAGCACTTATTCACTCACGAAAATACGATTTAATTATGATTAATCGAATATGACAGAGACACTTTGTACGAGACTCTCGATCGCGAAATAATCACACGAAATACGCACTGTATTATATCATAAAAGAGCAATACGATATTTATATGAGACCAAAATCACGCGCTATTTGCTACAGCATATTATGCGTATTACTACTATTGATATACGCTATGTATTAAACTAATGAATGATAAAGTAATGAATAAATAAAAAATTAAAGTAAATGAAATTGTGATATAGCAATTGTTTAATTAATAATTAATTTATATTCACATTTTACAAAAATTTAAAGTATCATATAATTGACTTTATGTATAAGTATTGTTAAATAAATAATTATTCATAAGAATCGATAAATGAAGAACTATAATGAAAGTTATTTCTATTCCTTTGGTTTCAATTTTTACTTATAATAATAACGAATGATTGCCCTTTTATAAAGATTTATTGTCGCGATACAATTTCATATTGTTTATCAAAAATTAATTAATTATTAATTAATAATCATAGCTAATTATATTTAAATTAGTACGATCACGTTTATAAAAGAATCTAACAATTATAAGGACACGTTTCGTACGACTACTTCACTGCTCGAATGTCGTCGTTCGAATAATAACAAGGTTGTGCTACATAAACAATAGCACGCTCTCCTCTAACACTTGCTTATATTGTCAAGGCCATACATACCATGTTATTGAAAGTTCGTTGCCGAAATATTTTACGTACTGTAACGTATATTTATATACAATATATTGAATATTAAATTGTAAAAGAATATTTTAAGTTATTTAAATTAAAATTATTTATTACAAATTAATTATTAAATGATTATGTAGAACTTTTTGTCATGCTAATTATTCGAATGTTTTGATTCCATATTTTAATCATCGAAAAGTAGATTATTTCATTATCTATACGAACAATAATTATTTCTTTAATATATGCAATCAAATATATTTCGTCCATGATAAAGTATAATTTTTAATGATTAAGAATTATTTTAGATTCCTATAATTCGATTTTTACTTGAGAGAGAGAGGGAGGAAAGAGAGAGAGAGAGAGAAGAAAGAAAAGGAGAGTGAAGAGAAGAGAGTGAAGAGTTTTCCATAGTTTGTAATTTTATATCAGACGATGTGAATGAATCTCACTATACATGAAAAGTTACAAACCTACTGTAACCATATAATTATAAACCTCATCACATTGAAAACATTGGTCAATGTGAATTAGATCTCACTCTATGCATGAAAATTGTAAATCTATGTGAACACTATCGAATATAAAGATTTATATTCGAAACTTTAGTTTACTGGATTTACTAAATCTTATTAGATTTATATTAATAACTTTCAATAAACAATCAGCGATTGCTAAAACTTTTCAAATGTTATTTAGAATCATCACTTTAACAATATATGTTAAAATTAAGATTATTGGAGTTGATTTCTTTAGTCCCTAATTGTCTATGTGTATTTATGCATGTGTGTGAATAATTATATTTATACAATGTCTCCTGGTTATAAAATTGTTGTAACTATTTATTATAATATAATATAATTATCTTATAATCTATTTATTATCTTATAATTAAAATGCAAATTTGTTTACTCTTAAAGAAATGTTCTAAATTTTTGATTTATTTGAACGAAAATGAAACAAAGATAAAAGCTAGATTAAATAAATATAAAATAAAGATAAAAGCTAAAATTTTATGTTTGTTCATTCGATAAATAAAAAGAATAATTTATCATCTTATAATTGAAATAAAAATTAGTCTCAGCTGGGAAATACTATAAATATATCATATTTCTTATAATAAAATATAGTCCATATCAATAATTAATAACGGGATTTGTGTATCTAATTTTTGCAGATAAGAAAAGGAAATAAGCTGACTTTCTTTTTCTCTTTTTATTTCTTTCTCTTTTTCTTCATCTTTCAAGATATATCTCTCTTTGGAATACATAGCCAATGTCAATGGATTACAAAATAATATATCATGAGTATACAAAATAATATATCATGAGTATACATGTTTATAATGCCAGATAGAGATATATACAGCGAATGCCTAGTTTATCTTCAAATGTCTATAAATTATTGCTTTGCTATGCCTCTATCGTGCATGTAGCATAGTGTACTCAAATGTGAAGATAAAACATTCCATCAGTAATAAACGTATGTAAATCAGATATGTGTTCGACGCGATCGTCATACAAAGTAATTACAGATTATTTACCGATATTATCTGATTTATCCAACCAATATACGAGGAAACCTTTACGTATACGCCTGGTACATTTTGGCGACCGCAACCGAATCCCCAAGATACTAATCCGACAAGCTCATAGAAGCCATCATCCTGACATACCAAAGGACCTCCTCCGTCGCCCTGAATATCGATAAGTGTAATATTAATAAAAGTCCTACATCTACTTCTCAAATGAAAAGCATGTATCAGAACTCAACAAGTCCTACAGCTTAATATAGAGAAAAAGAGAATTATAATATTTTATTATAATATTTTATTAGAGATTTATTTTAAATTAGTGATGTAACATTGGTGCTAATTTTTTTTAGTAATGCTTGGAACTTCTACGGTTCTGCATGAAATAGATCAGAAAAATATGAAAAAAATCGAGAATCAATTCAAAACCACACTTTACTCATTTTCGATTTTTTTGAAAATGTTGAGTTTTGCATACATGCCCTTTAAATAGTTCTCGCAAAAAATCTTGGACTAAAAACAATTGTATTTTATATAATATTAAATATTTACATCGAATATTCTCTTTCAATTATAAAATAATCAATATATACCTGACATGCATCATTTCCTTGCTCACCACCGGCGCAGAAACTACTAGCCGGTAAAATAAAAATCTTCTCGGTTACGGCGTTCACTTTTCTTATGCATTCAGCATCACTTACAATGGGTATTTCCGCTTCGCGAACTCGAAGAGGAATAGGACCGGCTATATAAAACATGTATGTAGCAACGATGTATTGAGCAAAATTGTTTTGTAACAGTAATATATAAAAATGTTATATATATTATTGATATTATTGATACTCATTCTTTAGAAAAGAAATATAGAAAAAAAAATAAATATCAAATCAAAACTTATATACTTAAATTAACGCGTTCATTGTTTCATATATATGCAACAATTTATAATCTTTTTAGAAGAATTTAATAATTTTAAATTTCAACAATATTATAATCTTATTTCAAGATAGTAATTGTCATCTCAAGAATATATCTTTATTTAATTCTACTTTAAAAAAATTATAATCTTTGATTTAAAAATTTGATTTAAAAATTATTTTCTACCTAACATTGTTTCCTTTCCATTCAAGAAAATTAAATCTTAAATCATAAGACTATATTTTTCTTGATTGAACTATATAAAATGGCTTCATTCGAGCAAGCAATTATTCAAGCAATTATATTTTTCTTTAATTAACGTGATATAATCTCATTTCAAGATTTCTATGTTAAAACTAAAGATATTTTCAAAACAAGAATGTCCTTTTTTTCTGTGCATGTATATATAAAAAACTTACATTCTCCCATATATCCATAACCAGTAACTGTACATCTTTTGCCAGCTGTATGACTGACACCTCGTGCCGGTAAACAAACTAAACAAACTCCATCCTTTAATTCTGTTTGACCATGAAGTTTTAGCAAAGCGATATCATTATCGAGCGTCTGGCTGTTATGATTATGATGAATATAAGTCGTTGCGACGCGCAAGGTTTGGGCGCCAGGGCTTCCATATTTACGAGTTAGATCGTGATCACCCACCCTCACATAAATCGCATCGCCGGATCTCACAATGCTAGAAACGAACGCATTTTTTACTTTGTTGCTTCATCTTTCGTCTTTTACTTTAAGAAAATTATAATCTTTGATTTAAAAATTTTTATTTTTCTATTTTCTACCTAACATTGTTTCCTTACTATTCAAAAAAATTAAATCTTAAATCATAAGAACATAGAAAGATTGCATGTGCATATTTACTCACTTTGTCACGCAATGCGCTGCAGTGAGGACCCACTGCGTACCTATTAATGCTCCTCCGCATAAATACTGATTAAGGGAATTTATCAACGCGACCTGCCAGCACCATTCATTAGCGTCTGCGTCTTCACCACCTACGACACGCGCAACTCTCTCGGAACTTCGTGCTTGAATCGGCCCGCGAGAGGTTCCCTTCACGCCACAAACATATTTACTGTACACTGGACTTTTGGTAGTAGTAGTAATCGTTGTTGTTTCATCTATAAAATTGACGATTTTTTATTATATTTAGATTTTAAGTCATGATATGATTAGATGATTTAAGTTAATTTTAATTGAAATTAATTATATTTATTCCCTCGATGATTTTTAATTTTTATAATTTTATAATTTTATGAAGTAACCATAAACAAGATCGAAAAAATTACTTACAGATCGATGTGGTTAACGGGGTTGTGTAAGGTCGGGAAGTAACATGGAACGTATCATTTCTATTAGTCAGAATTGGTTCCGTGGAATTTTCACCATTCAATTCCCTTATCAAAGATTTCGGCGCACAGCATTGATATCCCTGTTTTTTGCACTTGAATAAATTTGTCAGCTCGGCATTTCCTGCAACCATATGTATAAATATGATATTATGATATATTTTGTTTAAAATACGAGATTAACATTTCCCATGCGATTATTACTTACTGAAGCAAGTAAACGATAAATAAGATACAATACAGGAACCAGGACATTCCGAGCGTGGATCCGGTGGTAACGATATAGTCGTCGGTAGTCGCGAGGTAGGTCTCGGCTTTGGTTTCTGCGTCTAAATAATTAAAAAGCCAACATTTTATTTTATTATTTATACAATATTTTTCTGTAAAGAGATTGCATATTATTTTTATAAATCGATTAATAATTAACACAATATTATAATATAATAAATAATTTTATTTAAACTCAAAAACAGGCTTAGTCACTTCTCAGGTTTTCAAGCTGAGTGAATATATGATTTCGATTTTCGAATTACTTCACCATGTTACAATTTAAAAAAATTTATAATTAAAATTGTAAGAAAAGTATTTTAATGTATTTTAAATTATAAAAGTTTTTTAATGTATTTTAATTTATAAAAGTTGTTTAATATATTTTAAATTATAAGCTATTTTGTAATATTACAGTTATGATACGTTATGTGTTGAAGCCGTTTTGTTGTAATCAAAATTAAGTATATGTTGGAAAATTATGACACAATGGAGCGGTTTAAAAATGGAAATAATATTCAGCACCATAGAAAGTGATTATTCTTGATCCTGTAATTTTTTTGTTAAACTGTACAATCATTCGTACGATAGATACAAGTGATTCCGTATAACAGAAGGCGAATTACCTGTGGTGGACTTTTTGTATTATCACAACAGATAGAGCCGGATTGACAGGTCGATGTTTTAGCTATGATCACGTTTGGCCGCTCGCAAAAAGCTGCCATAATTATCATCAGGCAAAAGCCAGGACACGGTGGTAACTTCGGTTGAGGACTTTTTGTGGACGGTCGAATCGTCGTTGTTGTTTCCTAAAATAGTACATTTCATATATTTTACATTGCTAGTATTCGTTACTTATCACAAGTTATTAACGTCCATGATAATTTATCGCTTGTCAAAATGAGTTTCATTGATTAAATATTAAATTATATTACTGTTTTTTCTGGTGGCGGTTCATTGGTGCAACAAACTGTCAACACGGATCCATCAGCAGGACATTCTGCATCTTCATCAATGCTATTACAAAAGATTGCCGATATTACATTCGTACACTTTCCTTTGCATAGTTTCGGTGGCAATGTCGGCCTCGTTATCATTGTTGTCATCGACGGTTGTTTGGTGGTCATTGTCGGTGTTGTCGTCGTCAATGTTGTCACCATCGTAGCGATGGCGGTAGCAGAAGCATCAGTTAACGATACGTTTGATTTCATTGTTGTTGATGGAGACGAAACCTCGCTAAAAACTCCGCTGCCGTTTTTTTCGTCATAACGAGAAGAATTCGTACGATCGATCACCAAGAGTTCAGGCGGTGGGAAATCCCCAAAAGCATCCCTGGACACGCAACACTTGTAACCCGGCTTACAAAGTGTTTCTATTATCAACACAGCATCACAATAATCTGCGATTCTCTCGGACATACAGATACCCGAACATGTTTTCACTGAAAATGAGTATTGTAAGTGTAGTTTTACAATATAATTAATAATGTCAACGTATCTTTTATAATTAAAGACATTCTTTTTCTTATGTTCACTATACAAAATTATATGATATTCGATGCTGACACATCAAAGCATACATTTTATACTCTAGCTATGCGAAACGTGCGCTTATTCGTTAATTCTTTTTAATTATTATTTCAATAATTTTTTCGAAAATTGCAAAAAAGACTTTTCTGTTCTGTTTTTGCGCTCTATTTTTTCATGAACATGAACCTTATCAAGAGTGCTTTGGATCACTCTGTATATTAAATTAAGGTAAAGCAAGTTACATAACTACATAAAAATTCAACTATACTAGAAGAAATGCAATTATATCAAAATAAAGAGATATATTTTACGAAACATCTACGTACTGGATGATTTTTCACTCGTCTCATTATGATTTTCCTGTAACACACAACAAGAGAATGTATAAATATAAAAAATATGATATATAGCAATTTTGAATACAAAAAATATATCGTGATTAATAAGCCGTTTTAAAATCTATAATTTGACAAAAGAGCAAAAGTGATTATTGTAATTTTCTCAATTAATCTTATTTATTTATGAGCATAATTTTCGAAATAATTAACTCGTAATATTAACAACGATATATCTTACTTTTGAAACAATAAATTTCTTCAGCAGTTTTAGTAAGTCAACTTATTTTCTAATACCACATCTATTGAACATACCAGCGTAGTTTTTATTGAAGTGGAGGAAGTCGATGTGCCAGTTATCGCGGTAGTTGTCGTGGGAGTCGTCGTAGAAGTTATAGTATTTTTGATTGTTGTGATGGGTTCGGCAGAGATCGACCCTTCATCATCGATAACATTTTCGGAAGACGATCCTGTGCCGTTTATTGCATCTTGTAGGCAACATCGCATACTCGTCATGGGACATTGCACGTCTTCGAGGACATCGTCGCACATTAACGTCGCTAATGCATGTACACATACTCCTGGACAATCGGCGATTTTCGCCGTGCTCGTTAAAGAACTTAAAAATCCTATGCACACAAAATCATACAAAATATTTAGGCATATATTGCAATTTGATTTACATGCGATAAAATTAAATTGATATAAATCAATTTTTAATTTAATTTAAATTAGACATTTAGAATTAACTTATTTATAAAAATATAAAGCTAAATTAGTATAATATAATGTTAGTTTAATTTGCATTAATCAAGAAAGAATTTTTCGTATTAAAAACGTATTAAAAATAATATAAATCTAAAAATTACTTTCAAAGAAAAAAGAAAAATAAAAATTAAGAGATTTTGAATTTTTTTCTCATAAAGATGTATTTTCTCATAGAAACATAAAATACATTTGTAAATTTTATGATATTATTTTAGATTTACTTTGATGTATTTCAAGTCAATTAATTTGCATTGATTTACTAAGGTTCAGATTTATAGACACATAAATTTTTCATAATTTATATATTACATTTTGGTTAATTATAAAAAAAAATAATAAAAATATTATGAAGAGATTTATTTCAAAAGTATGAAAAACAGACAAATATAGAAATATTTGAAAATATAATGTTCAGAAATTGTAAATTATAGACTCAAGCTCCAATAAAAAAAAGGAACTAACCGTTTTAAATATACGATAAAATATATAATCTATATTGATCGGACAATATTATTTCATATTCTGTGGCAGCGATATTATAGAAAGTCTTTTAAAAAGTTACAATAGTTGGGCTTTCGTTGTTGTTAATTGTAACTGTATATCATTTACAGGTGCGTGGACACACACCGTCAACGAACGGCAGAAATTCCTGCATATCTAATCTCACCAGCGAATACATTATCTTATAAAATTGTTAAGAGTGACTGAACTTGATCCTCGTAGAAAATATAAATAAGTTAATGACCTCCAGGAAATTTTCTGGAATTTCTTAAAATCTTTTTCATTTATTATATAAAATTGAAAAGGAAATTATTTATGTTAAATTACATTTCATAAAATTATATAAATACATGTACATCATTATCTATTACGAAATTATCTATTTACAAAATATCTTAATTTTCTTAATTGTTGTTATTAACTTTTCTGAAAAATATAAGAATAATTAAATATATTTAAAAAATTTGTAAACCCAAGAAATTTAAATATAATATTTGTATAATTAAATATAATAATTATTTGATAATAAATATCAATAAAAAGATAAAATATTTCTTTTTCTCAATATGTAAAATTATTAAATTTTTCTTTCCTGATATTTAAAAATTTACGAAAATATATTGGATTAATTTTACATTACATTCTTGTTTTCCTATTTCTAAATTAAATTTTTTAAAATTACATTAATTTTTTTTTATTATTTGATATTTAGATTGTTTGATATGCGTATATATATTGTGTGTATATGTGTGTTAATATAAATTTCTATTATATAATTTAGCGATAAATTTATAAAAATTTTATATACATTTATAGTATTGTATTTTTACAATTTTTGAAATGGCATCCGCAATTTGCAACATGCTTGAACATTTATTTTTTTTAAAACGTGTCTGATTAAATTGCGTGAATGTTTCCGCATCGCAACATATTAATAACCGACGTTTTTAGATAAAATTTATTTACGATGATAATCTATAATCGCTTTTGAATAAAAGTTTAGTGCAAAAATAGTAAATATTAGTATCATGTTTGTTATATGTTATATAGACTCGCCAAGAAATTCGCACAGGTAATACTTGGCTGGTTTGGCAGTTATAACGGACCAAACAAACATAACGGTATAGTTAATGAGTGACTTGACTCGAACTACGTATATAACTGTCTTTGGAGTTATATGTATTTCGACTAATCGAATGATTCGATCAATGACAAACGATTATGTAAAGCTATGCTTATATATGTTAGTATGTATATGCATATATATATATATATATATATATATATGTGTGTATGTATATATATATATATATATATATATATATATATATATATATATGTGTGTATGTATAAAAATTGAAATTGTAACTGGTAATTATACTGCGTTAATTAAACAGTATACCGAGAAATTACATATATAGGCAAAGATATACAAAAGAAAGAAAAAATATATAGACATGAAATATATCTATATGTCCATATTTTTTTTATAATCTTTGTTCGTATATATATATATATATATATATGTGTGTGTGTGTGTGTGTGTGTGTGTGTGTATGTATATAAGAAAAATAATAAGACTAATTAAAAAATAATTAAATAAATAATTTTTTTACATTGCTTATTTTTTAAAGTAATATTTAAAGATTTAAAAGAAAAAGTTATCCATATAAAATCATATATAAATTTATATATAATTGTATATAGGAAATTTTTTTTGTATATTTATATGTGCATATATACATATATAAGATATACATACATATACACACACAGACATATATATATTTCTTTTTTTATTGGAGAGTATTCCCCTTTCTCTCGACTTTTTTGATATTTATACCAAAAATAGTTCTTAATAAAAGGAGTCGAACTACTTTTACTTTTTAACTCCGAAGCATCCCAAGGGCACAAGAAGTCAAAAATTATCTCTAAATAATTTTTTCACAAAACATGAGCGATTGTTTAGCTAATCGGAGCTCAAACAATCATTCAAGCAATTATTTTTATGTATGATGCATCGATGTATCGATTATCTTTTATATTTAAAAAGATATAACATATTATTAAGTTCATTTATATATTTATTATTATATTTAAGTTTATATTTATTTATATTTATTTATTATTGTATTATATTATTATATTTAAATATATAACAATATAGTATATAATTATTATATATAATTTTTATATATATATTTATATATAATAATAAATATAAATTTTTACAGAAACAATGACATTTCACTAAAGAAAATCTCACGAAGATACGTGATCAAAAAGATACATCAAGTAAAAATCTAAAAAGATAAAAATGAAAAATTTTTTAAACTGATATAACATTAATACAATAGAAAATTATTTATGCGATTCAGAATTTGCTTATTTTTAAATTATATACATTATATAAAAAATGTTTTAGAAATTAAAGGAATCTTAACACATTTAGTATCTCGATTACAATTAATATAAAATTAATTATACATAAATTAAAATAAATTAAATTAAATTTAGATTAAATTAATAACGCACATTGTACTTGGCTAATTGTATTAATCTCATATCAGTTGTTAAAATTTTTCATTTTTATTATCTTTTTAGATTTTTTTTTATGTATTTAGTGTATTTTTTTAATTTGTGAGATTTTTTTAATGGCTACACTTTTTAGTAACTTTTAAATTTCGATTTTCTTGGGAAGCAAGAAGATTAGAACAAAAAAAAGAAAGAAATAATCTATTCTATTTGATATCGATTTAAAAGTATAATGTTTAGGAATTTTTGACTCCTTTTGAGGCAGGGAGAATCATAACATAAAAAATTAAGAAAATGATTTATTTGTCGAGATTGATCCAAGAAAATATTTATTAGAGATTTTTAATTTTTGACCTCACGACTCTAGAGGTCGAAGTTAAGAAGTGGAAAGTACCATTTGACTGTTCTTGTCAAGAGCTATCTTTAGTATAAATATAAAAAAGAAATCGGCAAGGAGAAATACCTTACTTCAATCAATTTTATGTAATGTATATATATATATATATATATATATATATACACATATATATATAGAATTTACAGAATCAGAATTCCTTTTTTCCAGCCACAAATTTCTTTTTTTAAGCCGTTTTTCCAGTTGCATAAGTATAATTTTGCTATACAGAAACGTTCTGCAAATATTTCAACAGTACACGATAATTTCTTTTGCATTTGTTTAGCACTAACAACTTATCAACATTTTCGTCAAATCTTGACATTTTACACAATTAATTAACACGGTTTACATTTAAAGAAATATTGATAACTGATCTACAGACTAATTTTATGAAACGTTTAGAATCGCATAAACTTGTTAATAAATACTTCTGTGACGTAACTTTTACAAGGGTATATTTATGAATACGCATGGAATTTTTTGTCAGATTTTCTCAATTATACAAAATATGAAAAAGTAAATGAGATAAAAATTATTTGCTCTTATGATTGCATTCAAATCTGCAAAAATTTACATTGTCATTCCATTTAAAAAATACGGAGTTGAAATGAAGACTGATCTTATTCGGGAAATATGTATTTTTATAGAGAATTGTATTCTTTAGAAGAATTTTGTAAAATAACTCACTTGTAATTTATCTAATATAGTTCATTTGTTGACAAGAGAATAAAACTATCATTTTTCTGGAGTCACACTACAGATATCCATAGCACGCGGATTTTTCTATGACGGCACTATATACATTCGAGATTCAAACATCGTTACTACATTTATTGTATTAAAAATATCATAGAATATAAGATATTCAAATAATAAATGGTATATATAAATGATATGTGATAATAAGTGGTGGCACGAGAATCCAGACACTCATAGTAATTATCTATATATGACAGAGGCTCTGATGTATTTGCATATGGAATTTGCATATTTCTCAACATAAATAATCCATATAATATAGAAAAAAGTTGCAGACATATTGTAGAATAATTGAAACATTGTAATATTGTAAATCGGTTGCATAACTCTACTGAGTCATAGTTGTAAGATTGTCGCAACGTTAAGATATCCTCTCTTTGTAATATTGCAATGAAAAATTATAGCAACATTGCAGTGTAATATATTTGAAAGAATGCAATGTGTGTGTGTGTGTTATTGTAAAACCATCTAGTAGTAATATCACATATAGAATATATTTTTATGTAATTATTTACTTATAGAGACCACTTCCCGATTTCAATAATTGTCACATATGTCAAAGTCATCACTCTGAGTAATGCTGTGAAAATTTTAGACGGTGGTCGTTGTGTTTATTAAAAAGTTATAAATAAAAAAATCTAATGAATAATATGTAATTTCATGACATCGTATATAGATTATATGTACTTTGCAAGACGAAACGAAGTTCACTCTCAACGAGTGTCAAGGTGAAATGTACAAGCGTGGACACAGTGCCCTTGTGGGGAGAATTCTACTTCTAGAAGATATAATCTAGTCTAAACCTATTTCTGATTTACAACTAAAATTTGGTTTAAATCAGAAATAGATTTGAGTTATATCAAGTATTACATTCATATCAAATTGGCTTAGTTCGATGTAAATGATAGTGATGATTTGAACTGACCACTGGTATCTAAAAAGGAAAACCAAAAGCTAAGAACCAAAACTCAAAAACTCAAAACCACCAAACTACAATTGAACTAAAATTTTACCCCAAAATTAATTCTAATTCCAAAACTGATTCAGAGTGATTAGATTCTAAGACTAAATTATAATACATAATATATAATATATCCATCTTGTTCTCTCTATTTTTCTACTCTTCCTCTACCGGTTTTTTCTTTCTTCTTCTATTCCTCTTAGTATTTTTAGTCCTTGTCCATCCTCTCCTAATATCTTTTCTACTTCCTCCCCTTGTTTTGTCCTCTCGCATTCTTTTAGTACATTCCACTCTCTATCTCCTCCTTACATAGCCTGCATAGTTTTTCCTCCTCTTTCTTCCAATATTCTCTTTCTCTCACTTGCCACACCTAAATCTTGCTATCATTTTTCTATCCCTGTTCTTCATTTTTCTACTTAAATATTCCGGTCTTTCTTCTTTAATTAACCTCTTATATTCTTTATTCTATGTTGATTATCTCTACATCTTTCTCTTATCTCGATGTAAATAATAGTGTATTAAAAATAAAATAATACGTGAATTAAATACACAGTGCTGTAAACATTAGTGTATTAATTCTAAAACACCGATATACGGGGTGTTTATAAGAGCAAATATTTAATAATACGTATTTTTTTCGTAATAAAATACAAGCTATCGAGCTATCGAGTAAAATATATAAATTGATTTTTTTTATATTGAGGTTTCTCAAGATTCCACGCATTGAGTACTGTTGAAAAATAGCGCGACAATTGAAAAATTATACATATAGATGAGATGTTTGTTCCTATTATCTTGTTGAATTTTTAAAAGTATGAACAGAGGAAAGAAAATCGCAACATTTTTTCCCACATCCATTTCTACTTCTTCTAATTTTATTTTCTTTATTAATTTAGGCCCTTATTTTTAGACATATCTATAGTGTACGTGACATAGATAGTATCGGAAACGCAGCCATAATACGCTTGACGCACTTGTATCAAATATTTAATGCGTACTAGCTTAATACGTATTAAAAATTGGCATGATGTAAATTAGATCTTTTATATTGTAATACTTACAACATAGCACGTGCGAGTTAGTACTGTTATAAAAAAAAAGTAGTGGCGATTGAACTCCATCTACGTTACGCGGAAGCTTTGAATTTTATCCATAGGGAGAATTTTCCAATTGTATTTTCGCGTAAATAAATCGTAAATAAATCGATATATTCATTGTGAACATAAGTAATCACTGTGAACAGTCTGTCAATTTCTAATCGAGTCTGATCTTGCTCAATTGAATGATTTAGACTTCCTTTTCTAAGTTTTCTTTTTTTTCAAATGATTTCATACTGCATCAGCAATGGCTTTTACAAAACTTTCTTCACAATAGTCGATCACAATTCAAATGAAATTGTTGATATTACCTGTATTCTTGCTCTTGGTGAAGTTAGACATAATTACCATAGAATGCATAGAGATTGTATTGTAATAGATTTCTTCTTAGACGACACCCAAATGGGATGCAGATGGAAAGAATTTTATTACGAGAAAAATCTATTAAAAAAAACAGGCGAATAAATGTTTGAACATGACGTTGATGATCTGTGCGTATTAGCAGTGCTAACAATGGCAAAATTTGAATCCTTAGATTTCAATTAGAGAAATCGAACGTAAATATTCTTTGTGCCGTGTAGAGGATTATGCAGAAGCATAAATTCCACCATTATCATATCACTTTAATTCAAGAACCAACAATAAGTAAAAATGATATGAGGGTAAAAAACGATTTTATTGTGATTTGGACATTACGAATGATAAGAGAAGAGCCAAAACTTTCTTTCAGTATATTATTTTCAGTGAAACTTTATTCCATTATAATGAATAACTCAACAGACATAATTATACTCCTGGACAAAATTAACGCATAATTTTTTTTTCATTTTTTCTTTAAAAGCTGATATTTAAATTTTAACGAAAAATTTTAAAGAGAAAGTGAAAAAAAAATTATGCGTTAATTTTGTCCAGGGGTATATCATTATAAGCCTCATTAGGCTCAATGGATAGATAATCAATCGTCAAATCATAATCAAATGTTGTTGAAGTTTAAATGCTTGGTGCGGGATTGTAAATTAATATTTGATAGCCCATATTTTTTGATAACCACCTAAATAGGGAATTTACTTTCGCTTTTTGCAGAATAAATTTGCCTGCAGTTTTGGATGAAGTCAATCTTGTTACTCAAAAAAATTCGGCAACAGGACAGTGCTACCTCATTCACATCATATATTGTGACGGAATTCCTCAATAAAATCTGTTATAAGAGATGGATAGCAAGATATGGATATATTCGATGGTCTTCTTGTTCTCTTGACTTGACTTCGCCTGATTTTTTTGTAGGACTATATAAAAAATATTGTTTACAAATATTGTTTACAAAATTCCTCCCGACATCTGCAGGAGATATTGAATAACTGATGTTTGTGCCGTAGCATTTTTCAAAATATTTTAATATCAACAGTAGAACATTTTGAGAAATTGCTGAGACTGTGCTTGCAAGAAAGTGGAAATCAATTTGAACATCTTATCAATGGCTAAAAATATGATCGATTTAAAAATAGAGAAGATTTGAAATGATAAAATACTAAAGAACGAGTCTTATTGTTAGAATCTTCAACTCTACTTCCCAACATACACACACACAAAACATACATGTAAATCGTGCAATCTCCACGCGATACATTTGGATAATGGTAATACCAGCGGTTTTGTAACATTCTCATAACTCGAAAAATAAAAAAATTACTTTATTATAATGAAATAATTTCTTAATTTTATATAAACTATAAAATCTAAAATAATCATTTTTCGATGACATTACTTCGATGCTTTTTTTTATGCATAAAATAATGACAGAAATCAATTGTTGTAAGAAAACACAGTTTTTTTAAGAAAAAATATGTAACTGTTAATTACAAATTACATGTATTTTTTTTAATATGTTTATAAGGTAATGTTTTACAAGGCGCATGTATGTGTAATGATTTATATTAAATATAATTATTGTTTTATAATTCCATAATTTCTAAAAGTCAATAAATCTTTTAACAAATTATATAATTTTAAGAATTTTCCATGTAACTAAATGCATGCAGTTATCAGGCATTTTTTATTCAGTAATTTAATATACATTTGCGAAAACTAGAATTTTAATATGGAAATCGCCATATTTGAATTCTGAGTTTTATAAAAATATAGTATATTGTGTTGTGTATATATATATATATATATATATATATATATATATATATATATATATATATATAATATAATATAATAATACATTTTATTTATTATAATTGCGATAGTGAAAAATAAGAATAGGACATTTGGTTTCGTAAACAATAAATAAATTAATCGAAGAATGAAATTTAACTTGTTATTAAATACGAGTGGATTATTTACTTTTTAAGTGGGAATATAACGGCAGTGAATCAACCATTATGTTACCGCTGGTAAATCGACCATCATCCGCATAGCACTACAACTCCTAAAAGTGGAACAAGTTGCATCCTTACAGATTCTACCTATAAAAGTGTGTGCCGCATATCTCCGCGCTTGCAAATTTCTATTTCTTAAAATAGCTATTACTACTGCTATCATTAGATGACTTTTTTTAGTTTTATCAAGTGCATTACATACAAAAATCGTTTTATAGACAATATGCTGAGGAACAAAATAGATTGATAGTTTCACGAAATTATAATGAAAAGAATTATCCTTCCTTTTCTTTATATAAACATACATCTCATCACTATTAAATAGCTTTTAATTAGTTCTGTGTGTATGTGTGTATAATATTCTTTGCATATTCTATAATAATAAACTACACACACACACACACACACACACACACACACACACACACACACACACATATATATATATATATATATATATATTACCTAAGTCATATATTAAAATAAACTTAGTTATAAATAATAATTTCATGTAAATGTAATGAAGATATTGGTAAAATAAAGTAATTAAAAAAAGATATCGTTATATTGGAAACGTAAATATAGTTAAAAAGATAAAAAGAAAATATATAAAATACTCGTGCTATTATTATGACATTACATTGTATTTTATTTTAAATATAAATCGTTAATATTTATGAATTAAACTTTATTTATACAATCTCATTATTGAATTACTGAAAGTATGTCGTAAACTCTGTGAATAATAAACTTTTTCCTTTTTTCTTTTCTATACGAAGAAATTGAAAGGAACTTTCGGAAAAAATTATACTAATAACTTTATCACAATTTTTTATCGTTAATATTAATTTTTTAACTTACTATTATGTTAAAATATTAATTTTATTAGAACACACACATTATATAGTATATTATATAAAAAGCCTATAATATATTTAATTTGCTTATGTAAATGTATATATATATAGCATCTCATCACATACAGCATTTTTAAACGCAAAACATTAATGAAAAATTAGATAGATTTTAAAAGTGATTTAATAGATAATAATCATAAGAAACTTTAACAAGAGGCAAATAAAACCATAAACGTTGAAGAACGACGCAAATAACATTCAAATAAAAAATTAATTATTACATATTAAATCATCAAGAATAACATATTGATTATTTTTTAAAAAAAGATATAAAGACGCTTGATCGTGAATTCAATGTAGAAAAGACACAGACGTTTCGATCCTCTCCGGATCCTTCTCAATGCTAATCACAGAAAAAACAATTCAAAAATATACAAACATAGTTAGCACAATGTTAGATATAAAAACTTCGATTCCCAATCGTACAATGTTAAAAATTAAAATTAAAGTCAGGAGTAAATGTACAATATAAATTAAGTCTCGCAAATAAAATACACAACGCTATGGAAATGCTCGAGGGGCCGCGAGTCTTAACATTGTACGGTTGCGAATCGAAGTTTTTATATCTGACATTGTGCTGATTTATTTATGTTTGTATATTTTTGAATTGTTTTTTCTGTAATTTAATATGTAATAATTAATTTTTTATTTGAATCTTATTTGCGTCGTTCTTCAACGCTTGTGGTTTTATTTTTATTTGCCTTTTGTTAAAGTTTTTTTATGATTATTAATAAAAAAGTGTTGATAAAAAAGTATTATAAAAATAAGATTATTTTAAGTTTCCCATATAATTTTTTCAATAATTGATTGTAAGTATTTTTTTACCTGATAGAAAGGTACTGGCCAAGGAATCGTCATCTTGTCCTGCGACTGATCGAACGAGCACGATTAAAAGAATGATGCTTCCAGAAGCGGTTCTCAGTATCATCTTTAACCTGTTTCTAATTATTTTTTACTCCTATTTCTTTAGGAAGAGTAGTAGAAAAATAGGAAGAATAGTAGAGAAAAAAAAAGAAAGGAAAAAGAGAAAAAAAAGGAAAAAGAGAAACTACTTCCAAGACACTGAATTGATGCACTATTTTGTTTGTGCGGTTTCGATCACGTGCCTATCAAACTGTCTCTCTTTACCGTGAGAGAATTTAGCGATGCTCGCAATGTTGCGTCGTGAGGATCCACATTGCTTTCCTCATCTTGTTTGACAGGGACTGACTGGGTAGAGATTAAAACCGCTTGTGGGTCAGGGTACTCGGATCCCCACCTTCATATAATAGCGGTTCGAGGTGTGCGTATCTGTCTGTTTCTTTCTCTCTCTCTCTTTCTCCTCTCTCTCTCTTTCTCTCTTTCTTTCTATGTCGTGCATATATGCATGTGTCTCTATATAATTTAAGGGGGGGTAAAGAGTGGGGGAAGAAAAGAAAAATACCAACGAGAAAGATGGTCGACTAATTTTGTGATTGTTGTTTAAGAGGGAAGAAATAGGGCTCTTGATGGAAACGGTATTGATTGTATTTGTTGTTTTTAGGATGCGCTACTATAAAATTAATGATTTAAACTATTACCCCAAAATAAGTTTGTGTATAAAGTTTCAGCTAATAATAATTAATACATTGTGTAAAATATTTCGAGATAATATTTAAAATGAAATTTTAATTGGGCAATTTTCGTTGCAATATAAAATGTCGTCTTCAAGGTTCTATTTTGATAGAGAAATTTATGGACTCGAGTTTGTTAGAAAAATTTAACGTTGAAATTTAAATGGATAATCCGTATTTGTTCTTGTCGGTATTCTTCATTCCTTCCTCGATAACCGATCATCTAAGTATACTTTTCTTGGAGCGCTGCTTATGCGCCATGTACTTATACATGGCATAGTTTCGGTTTACGCTCATTGCTTCTTCTGATTCCTCTACTCTTCTTTTACTCTTGTATGTTTGGATCTCATTTTTTTCCTGTTTTCTTTAGATTTACGTTTTTCTTTCTTTTTTCTTCTCTTTTCTTTCTCTAGCCCTTCCGTTGTTCGCTCCTTCATTTCTTGATATCGTGCGCGCTGACCGATGAATATGTGTATACTGATATACCTGCGTACGCACACACACAGACGCAGATATATACATGTGCGACTAGCGGTACTTTATCCGTAAATGTACGAGATACCGTACGATATATTTTTCTTCAGAATTGATCGCTTTTTATACAAATATCGTCTTACGATACATATTTCTGATAGAGCTTCACAAAATTTCATAGGAATTAAATTAATGGATATGAAATTTATGACAAAATGAATTTACTTTTTCATGTTTTAAAACGCTAATTATTTATGATAATTTTATGCTATCGACAAAGATGAAACTGAAGGAAATTAAGATAAATAGAAAAGAGATCGTTTTATTTTGTCACAAAATATAAAAAAAAATATGTATATGTCTTTATAAAAATATATATTTCTTCGGTATTTTCCTAAGGTAGTCTGAGTCTGAGATGAGCTAGATTGATTAAAGTATATATAAATTTTTCTATATGTACTATATTAATTATAAGAGACAAATTTTTAATATGCAGTATTTTTTATTTTATAAGTTTAGAGACAAATTTTTAATATGCAGTATTTTTTATTTTATAAGTTTATTTTATAAGATTAATTTTTGATAATATATACACACATACTTATATACATATATACATACATACATACATACATATATATATGCTAAGATTAAAAAATATATACATATATATTTATATATTATTATGTATATATATGTGTATATAATATATATATATATATATATATATATATATATATGTATATATATATATATATATATATATATATATATATATATATATATATATGATATGATATGATATATACTTTTATACACATATGAATGTATGGGTATTTCATAATATAAATAACTATCAATAACATAAATAACTATATCTATATAAATATTAAATCTGCATTACAAAGAAAGCCAAAATATAATATAAAAATTACTTATATATAACTAACAAGAATTATGAAATTATTAACAGTTATATGAAAGTAGTATAGAAAATAGATTAATTACGTATGTCAATTTATATATCTTATTTCAAACATTTGTGTTATATTTTCAGTTTATAAGCATTTTGTCGCATTATGGATCTTTATATTTTTAATTATAGATCTTTATCTCTTCGATGTAAAAAGATTGAAGAAATTCTACCTGTCTTTTGATCTCCGACCATCGTGCTTCTATCTTGCGTTCAATAACATCAAGAGCTTTGAAGGGATATCTGGATTCTCTAATCTCAACTCTGATGAATTTTTTTATCTAAAAAAAATTTTAACAATTGTCATCAATAAATGATTTTGTAATTGTCGCATTATCATACAGGCAGAGTTTCATTATTGACAGAATTATAGAACAAGGTATGTAGAAGATTGTGTATAAAATATATAACATACAAATTGTGTGTCTTATTCGCTGTTACTAACTTCTATGGTAGGTGTGGGAGCTAATATTAAACATTTTTTGATAATAAACTTATGTTCAATTTATAGTTCCAAATTTATAGTTTCAATGCGATAGCAAATAAAAAATAATACTTTCAATCTAGCGCCTTGATGAAGACAACCTATCGAACGCTACTGAGTGGTAGGTGCATACCAAAGTCCTGCACGGGCTGTGGACTAGTCAACCTATGGGACCTATTTTTCTATACACTAGTTGAACGGCAAAGGAAGTGCAATAGAAATGTTTTGTCATATTTTCAAATTATTGTTGTTTTATTTTAAAAAATGTTTCAACAATTGCCCAAAATGAGCTAATTTGTCGTTGTGTACATGGCAACGTCGTTCTATGTTTCTGTTGATTCTATCAAAAATTTAACATCTCTAGCAAGGTTCTGAACAATATGAAAGTATTATTTTTGGATCGTCGCGTTAAAATTATAAATTTGCGAACATACGTTTACTATCAAAAAATTCAATTTTAGCACTTCTACCCACTAAAAATGTTTGTAACATCGATCTTGAAACAACATATTGTGAAAAATATATTTGATAAGAAAAATTTAATATGGAACATTGATTAAAATTACCTCACCCAAGTGTTCCTTAGAATACACGTTGTTAATTATAACAGTTAATACCGCCATCTCATTGACTTTCCTATCAGAACAAAATAGTACATTTATAATTAATATGTACAGTAAACTTTTGTACCTATGTATTTTTATGAAATATCGTTACCCGTAATAATATGTAAATTTTCTGAAATTTTTGAATATGTCTTGAAGCATATATTTAGAATTTTTGGCAAGAGTAGAAAGAAAAATATTAGCATATAAAGCTTCAGTTCGCTCTACCGATTTGGATTGATTATAAGACAGATTGGTCATAAAATTATGCCGAAATGTTTCAAAACTAGCTGGTAATTTTTCCTCTATATAATTGAATATGATTTGAAAACTTTCACTGTAAGCTAAACATTCTAAAATTGTGTAATCAATCTCTTTCATGGAAAAATTAAAACTTCTATTCCATATAATACGATCTGGCGTTCTCAAACCGTTACAATATGTCCATCTCTTCCATCCAGGCGAAATTCTACAGAAAAAAATCCAAAAAAGAAATAAAAATATTCTAGCGAAATTGTACTAATTGTTCTAGTGTTACATAAATAATTTTTAACGTAAGTGATAATAAATTTTTCAAACATACACCCCAGCAAACACCAAGTAACATTTATATAACTGTTAGTTGTAATTTCCCACTCAACAATATAACTGTTACATGTTATGTAACTGTTACGTAACATGTAACAGTTATATTGTTGAGTGGGAAATTACAACTAACAGTTATATAACTGTTATTTGGTGTTTGCTGGGACAATATAAAAAATATCCTCATAAAGAAGTATTATAAGAAGAATTACTTGTATCTTGTAGGACTTATCAAATGCCATTTTAATTGCTGATAGGCCCATCTTATGCACGACATATAATCCATAATACATTTCCACTTTGCGAGTTCTTGCTTTAAACATTCAGTATGATCATCATTGCTATCATCTTTGCCGAACGGATTCCATTCTAATTTAAGCAGCTCTCGCACTTCCTAAAAAGCATCTTTTTATTTAATTTTTTTCATATTATTTACAAGAACGAATATAATGTATGTGCAAATATATTTGTATTTTTATAAATTAATTTTATTTTAATAAGTATATAAAACTTTATAGCATAAACTATTACAATTTCCAAATTTACCGATTATTTATTTGAATAATTGTTTATATATTTTATATTATTTAAATACATGCATTATTAACATGTATATATCGCTCTGTATACATTGATGTGTCGATCGATGAATTTGCTATACTATCCTCTTATTTAATGTTATATATCACACACAAATATGTTTTAAATGTACATATCACACACAAATATCGGTTTTAAAAATTTAAAATTTGTAAATATTCATTTTTTATAAAATAGATATTTACAAATAGATTAATATGTGTGTATAGAATGTGATAAAATTAAAAATTTAAGTCAATTTGTATAAAATATTTTATAAAGTTTTTAATATCGCCACAAATCTTTTATAACGTAAAAAAAGTAATATAAAGAAAATAATTGAAATTGTATTCTATAATTTTTTAAAATTAAATATAAATTGTATCATTTATACCATAAATTTCACAATATTAATATTAGAAAATAGCATTTCGAAAAGCTTAAAATTTAAAAAATATAATTATTAAATTTAAAAACATAAGCGTCTTTGAAATTAAATTTTTGGCGAAGAAGGAACTATACAATTTAATTCATCTTTTCATTTCTCTACATGAATCTAATTTTTAAAGAATTATTTCACTATCGGTATATCGATATATAAAATCACGATTATATGATATGTATTATGCATTAGCTTAATAGAAAACTTCTTGATTTTGTGTTTACCTTGAATTGAGGGTAAAATTCTAAGAATACGAAAATATTTGATATAAATTCAAAAGCTTTGATCATAGGATACCATGCGATATAATCTTTCTCTTTTCGCAAATAAATAACAAGTTCCCAAAATACGGAGAATTCAAGTTTCTGCTCTATCACAAAATGGAATGCGTCATCGATAATTTGCGCTCGATTGAGAACATGTATATTTCTGTATTCTTCAGAATTTAAGTATAGCGCAATTTTTTGCCAATTCTCGGTATCATAATTGACACGATAGTATCCTATTATAAAATAAATTGCTTCTGTCCATTATTAGGTACTTTGAAATTACATGTATAAATTCAACATATTTCGAAATGTTAAGTATATTTCGATATTACATCAGAATATTGAAATTATACATACAATATGATACATAATAAAAGTATAAGTTTATCATTCATTTTTTACCAGCTTGTTGTAAGTTTAAAATGATCCATTGATCTTTCTCAACAAAGAGTTCAATTTTTGAATTCGATGGTGTTAACCAAATATTTAACCAAGTTATGATAAAATTGGACTTCGATTCCGTAGTATAAGTAATAGGTATATAATATTGTTTCTCATCCAACTTGTTGTGAAACAGTGCTGATATAGTTACAATATTATTAGAATAATTTCGCATCACCTCCAATATGGGAAAACATTTCTGCATAACCCACGAATATACCATACTCTTTACATTAAACTGATACTTATAATCTAATTCATTTATGATAGTTTGCATAACATTCCATAAATTATCGGAAGTTGTTTCCAAAGGCTTAGCATGTCTATAAAATTTAACATTGTGGCAATAATATTAAACATTGTGTATAATTGATCAGCATCGTAAAAAAAAATCATAATTTGCGTAATTTATAGTTACACATTTTAATGTTATAATGTAAGTCTCATAGAAATATAAAAATTTGTCAATTTTAAATTATAATTTAATATGTAATACACTCGTCAACAAAATTATTGCATAGGTAATTTCATGTCAACTTTTCGCATAACTTCAAATAAATATAACTCCGTCAAAAATGGTAGCATTTGAAAATTATTTTTCATTTTCAAGCTTAAAGCCTCTATTTTAAAAATCATTTGTCAGATTTAGAATTTATCCTTCCCCTCCTCTCGTCATCTACTTAAAAGTAAGGACGTGTTTCGTCTCCAAAATATTGCATAATTTGACGCACGAGATGGAATAAATTTTTTTCGCAAATTTTATGATAATCATCGTGTGTTGGAGGACGGAAATGTGGAAATAATCACAGCGCTAAATCAAATATGGAATGAAATTTCTCAGGCAATAATTAGAGCAATAATATGCGTGAGCGTTTGCAAGAGATTATCCGAAGATGAGGCGGCAATACACATTTTTAAATGTGAACATTTCCACATTTCTCCAACACACACACGCAGACACACATACACACACACGATGCGCCAAATCCGACCAGCAACCTCTTCGTGATGCGCATCAGGTAATGCTAATGTTGCGGTAAATGAACAAAAATATATACGTAACTTTGATGTGTCGTAATTTCTCGAAAAAAAATCGTACAAACTTTATTTTTTTTAAATTCATAGATAAAAATCCATATTTTACAATGATTATCATGAAATTTGCGAAAAAAATTTATTCCACAGCGTGGAATGCGTCAAATTATGCAATTCTTTTGGAGACGAAACACGTCCTTACTTTTAAGGATATGACGAGAGGGAGGAGGAGGATAAATTCGAAATCTGACAAATGATTTTTAAAATAAACGCTTTAAGCTAAAGAATAAAAAAAAATTTTCAATTTTACGACCATTTGTGACGTTGTATTTATTTGAAGTTATGCGAAAATTTGAAATGAAATTACCTATGCGATAATTTTGTTGACGAGTATATATATATATATTTTTTTTCTTTTTTTTTCTGTTGTTATATAACATCTATAATTTTATTAATGATTAAAGCTAATTTTCCTTGACTGAATAAATAATTAATAATAATGGTTTCATAATTTTAATTTTAATTTTAATTGTAATTTTATACTATCCATACATTTGTATGTTACTTGGTTTTTGAAATATTATATAATTTGCATTTGAAATATTACATAATTTGCATTACACAGTAATTGTTTGTAGTTTAAAAATGATTAAACTGTACTTTACTTCTTAAGAAAAACTCAAATTGAAATTCACTCGAGAAACATTCATAAATGAAAATAACAGCGTAAATCTGAGACTCTTTAAATATGTATCTCTTTTAAACAATAAAAAAGGAAACATATTGCAACAAATTTATTATATTTTTCGGTTTTCTTTTTTACGACGATGTATTTATATTATTATATTATTATATTTATATTATTATATTACAATATATTATACTCACTGGTTGTTCAAATATATGTTGATAGCTTTGGAAAATATACTAGACGACAATATTCGTTCTAACATGCGCCATATGATGGAGCCTATAATGATACAAATAAAAAAATGATTTATAATATATTTAAAATGCTTCTATTGTGCATTGCTTACAAGTTCGGTACATAAATAAATCTAAAATTAAAATAAAGTAACAAAGTTTGTGTATTTAAATCTATCTAAGAAAAGTTAAAAAAATATTAAGTATATTACAATGAAAAGCAAGCAAAAAAATATAATAATTATAACAGATAGAAAGTATAAACGATTAGATAAATTTGATAAATTTTATTTACCTGAAATTCTTTTTGGTCGTGATAGTGATAGCATTACATTATAAAAAAGTAAAAGATATAAGAAAGAAGAGAGGTAAACAATACATATATAACAAGATTAAAAATTAAAGAAGAAAAAACATAAGAAAAAGTGAAAACAGACATAAAAAATGTACGATAATTTTTAATTATTTTGTTTATATATTCTAACTAAGATATCGAATCAGCTGTTTCTTAAAGGGAATGAGCGTTTGAATAAAAAAAATCAATCTTATCTGAATATCTTTTTGTTGACAAACTATTAATAGACGTATATCTACCTTGTATACAGGCATTTCGATGAAACACCCATGAAAAAACAAGCTCAGCTGAGATGCATTCAGAATATGCCAATTGAGTAACATTAAGTTATCGAGACAATCAGTGCAATCATTTATAACTTTATGTAAAAATGTGAGACCAAAAAGAAAGTCTTCTATTATGTAGATATAGCATTCAATTTAGTTCATTATAGGCATAATCATGACAAGTGCCATGATGCCCATAGACGTATTTAAAAAAATATATATATTTTATGAAAGATATTGAACATATTCTCAATCAAAATGCTGATAAGAAGACTATAATAGAAGTAAACTTTATGGAGATGAATTACCGCACAATAAAATAATTTAATAATATTGACATTAATGAACTATTTACATACTCAAAAAATAAAGCCTAGTTTCTAAAGTACAGTAATTACAATTATTCGAATATGTCTAGGAAGAATCTGTTTATAATTAAATATATTTAAATTTAATAAATTAAATCATTGTACAAAATCATATTTATGTCTTTTCATATTTTTTGCAATTGTAACATGTGCAATTGTAACATGTTATAATTGGAAACAATATAAGGAAAGATCTTAAGTTTTTGATATCATTTTCTTATTGTCATAGCAAGAATTAATTTGTAATAAAATATTATAATAAAATAATAATAAATAAGTAAATAATATAAATAAATAGTAAATAAATAAGTTGCAAATTACAAATAACTTTGTCTATAATATATTCTTCTGATTTCTTTCTGATGTTGATTTCTTTATAATATTGAATTATAGCTTATTTGTTTATTTATACAATATATGTACATACCTTTAACACGAGAAAGAAAAGTGTATAGATAATTTTCAGTATCGTTTTCATATTCTGTAGAACTTAAATTGACGTAAGTATTGAGATCAAGTAATTCATGTTGAATTTGAACTATAAACAAATTCATCATTCGAAAATCTGGCACAGTCTAAAAGTAGAATTCGAGTAAAATTAATCGAGAAAAAGAAGCTGTTAAGACACATATAAAAAATCATAATCAATCGCTGCTAAACATAATTTATAATATTTTGTACATTATAAAGTTTGAAACTATAGCAAAGCGTGTTTTTATATTTAAGTGTGTCATGTACATAGACTTCGCGTTTGGCTAAAAAGTTGAACAAATTTTAGAAGGAGACAGCATGCTTTCGAGGTGTTAGTTTCTCTGTCTATCAATAACAAGAGTGGGGCAAAAATTTTATATGGCCATTACATTTGACATATGTCCTGATCGATTTCTTTTCCCCATCACGCGTCGTTAGACAAAGAAGAAACTATCATAAAAATAAGCTCTCTCTTTCTAAAATTTGACGTTGCTGAAACAATGGAGAGAGTGGGAACGCGCGGTCTATATATTATACGTCTATGGTCATGGTTTAAAAAAAGTAAATGTTCTTATAATTACATAAAAAATAAATTTATAAGATTTTTGTTTAATAATTTTAGGTTAGAGATTCCTCTTTAATAATTTTAACAATTAAGGATTAAAAGGTTTTATATAAATAACAATATGAATAACACAAATTTAAATTTCACAGCAAAGAAGAGCCAGACGCGTATAGTGTTATATATAATAGTATGTTACACATCATAATTTTTTCAAAATTAATTTTTCGATGAAATTGATTAATTGTATATGGCGCACAAATTTTTCTTGATCCATATACCAAATGTACAATTAAGTCTTAATCCGAGATTTTTCATAAATCCCTCTTTACACTTCTAAAGAAACATCGGGGAGAAAAATGACGGGGCGAAGTTGGATCGAGAATCAAACCCGAATTTTTCGCTTGCCGGACGATCACTCTTACCCCCGACTAAGTTATTCAGACTTTATACTTCTACCTCGATATTTCTCATTTTGCTTACAAATATCTATTACTAATAATTATTAACACCATGTTTCGGCCAAGCGTATGGCGCACTCCTATTCGCGTCTGACTCCTATTTGTTATAAAATTAAAATTTTTGTTAATAATGTTAGTTTTGGTAAAACTTTAGAAAAAGACACCAGGGTCGAATCGTCTTTACCTTCACATATGTTGTCAAGGTTACTGTCCTGAGTAACATTCGAAAGATTTTAGCCGTCACTCGTTGCTTATTAAAAAGTTATTAACAAAAGCGTACATACAACATGCGACTATACGAATTCCTAAGCAATGTTGATGTGACTTCTAAGAAAGTCAAGGTTATTTTAACTTTCTATGTAAAGCGAGGTCCACCGCACACCACCCCTGAGTCAGCGCGAAACGAGGTCTATTATTGTATGGTTCCACATGGATTTGCAACTTTCCATGCGAAACGAGGTCTACCCTATACTACTTCTGAGTCAGTGCGAGGTCTATGGTTCCTCGTTTCTCATGGAAAGTTGCAAACCTATGAACTGTACAATAATAGAGGTGGTGTGGGGGTAGACCTCGTTTCGCATGGAAAGTTGCAAACCCATGTGGAACCATACAATAATAGACCTCGTTTCGCGCTGACTCAGGGGTGATGTGGAATGGACCTCGTTTTGCATAGAAAGTTAAAGTAACCTTGACCTTCTTAAAAGTCAAATCAACATTACTTAGGAATTCATATAGTTGCATGTTGCATATAATTCGTGGAAATTCTTTTTGTTAATAACTTTTTAATAAACAACGAGCGACGACTAAAATCTTTTGAATGTTACTCGAGACAGTGACCTTGACAACATATGGCAAGGCCAAGACGATTTGAGTCTGATGTCTTTTTCTAAAGTTTTACCTTCGAATTAGCATATTTTTCAATTGAAAGAATATCCAAAAAAATTTACACAAATATTTAAGAATTTTCTGTATACATTGTTATACTATTAATTACTTTGACTGCATTTTCAAAAATAGAATTAAAGATAAAATTACCTCATGGATAATATATGCTTGGAAAAATACAATAAAGCCTTCATTTAACCATACATGAAACCAATAAAATGGATTGAACAGATTACCAACATATTTTTGTATCATCCTACGTACTACTAAGGGTGCAATTATCATTTTGCGTGCTATAGTATCCAATTCTTCATTATACATGATATCTGTTTCTCTAAAAATCATTATAATATGTGTGCTGTATGAATGTATGAAAAATTTTAGATATTAATATAAACTTTTATTTAAATTATTATTAAATTATTATTAAATTATTATATAATATATATCTATTTTTAATTATATGTGTATATTACTTGTGAAAGACGAATCCCAAAATATGTTTGACTTCATCTTGTAAATTCGGGATTGCGATGTGATCCACTTTGCTCTCAGATAAAACAGTAGTCCACTCAAGGAATCTCTTCGAATTATTCCAATAATTTCTCAAGTACATAGTAATACTTTTAATAATATATGACGCAAATTTTATATACGGTATCGATTGCGGTCTGCACCACATGCTAATGGTATCAGTCATTTTGAATCGATGAAAATCAAACAACACAAATGCTATATTATCTATAGAATTCACAACAGTTTTGTTAAAATATGTCCATATTTCATCGTACAACAGTTCAGACGATTCTCCTATCGGCATATTCGACAAAACTTTATAACTTCGATGATGTTTTATGGAAATATCAAAAGTAATTCCTAATTTTGGCTCGTTCCAAAACGGAAATAATTGCTGCTTTCTTGTTGGGATACCCGTTATGATTAACAACCTGCCACATTTTAACGATATGTAAATAATGACTAATGTTAGACAATTATAAGCGTAAATGCAAAAATATACACAATTTGCTTTTGATATTTTAATATATTCTTCTACTTACTCTTTATCTCCATATTCGTTTATGTACGGAAATCCGAAAGACTCTCTTACTATATTAATCGGAATATCGAATCGTATATGCAGATTGTATATTCCTGGCAATATGGTAGCATTGAAATTGCAGAGGACAATATTGGTTATAAAATTATAATTTGTTGTTTCTGGTTCAGAAATGTTTCCATTGTGAATTTGCTTTAATTCCGAACTCATTGATATCGATTTTATTATTGAATTTGATAGATGAAAATTTATACGTTGCGTTGCATATATGATATAAATAGTGATTACATATTCACCCACTAAATTATTGTGGGTAAAATTTAACTTTATATTATAATGCAATGGATATATATTGTCAGACAAATTGTAATTTAATGCATTGCACTGCACGATATCCGATTCTTTATCGGTAAGATCCTCCATTGCTATTGTGGCAATATATATTATACTACTACTCAATAATAGTTTTAATAATCTCATGTTAAATTTCTTTCAGGTATCTATATAAATCATTTCCGTTATTAGAAACATATATACAAGAAATATATATAAACGTAATGCTAAATACAAGTGTGTATAAATATGATAAAATTTAAAAATATAAGCTTATTGAAGAATGTACTTTAGGTAATTCTGAAAAGGGGAAAATACATTAATCATAATTTTTATTTCTCTGAAATTCAATTACTTTCAAGATTTCTTCTTACATATTTTTATATTTTGCGTTTTATGGCAACTGACTTCTGTACGTGATGAACTTTGTATATTTACTAACATGTTACTTTCAAAGTGTGTTTGTTTCTTTCAACCTTAAGAGAGTGATGTATTAAAATCGAACGAAGAATAAACGAACAATAAACCGATATTAAATTTATTAAAAATTGATATAATTATTCGAATCAAATTTTTAACATAAAAATGTTAAAAATAACTTTGTTAACATTTGTCTTGGAATAAATTTATTTAAATAAAATATTAACCTATCGCACATTCTTCATTTTTATTCGTTATATATTTAAATTATCATATTCTATTTATATAACTTTTTGTAAAGAATATTTATTATTAACTTTACAGAATATATATTCTAAATATTTATTAAAAAAATTTTGTTTCAAAACAAAATATAAATAGTATTAAATATTTTTGAGATAATTTAATAAAGACAATGAAAGGTAGAACATACACATGCTTTATAACGTCAAAAAAGTTGCCTGTATTTTACATTTTCTGTATTTTAAGTCAAATTATGCCGTTACATGTCTAAATATATTGTTAGCTAGCATAGATGCAAGGAATGAAAAATAGTATTTGCAGTAAAGAAATATATTCAATCAAAAGTAGAAATGTCTCTTTTAAGAAATAAAATAGTTGATTGTTATTCCACACTTTCTTACTCCATATGCATACATTCAAAGAAAAAGAAATGTAGAAGTGGAATATTTTGTTGAATATTTAATTAATGTCTTACCCTATTTGTTGAACTCACAACTATAGGTTTAATATCAAAGGCATAAACAGTCAAACTGCGATCTTATAGCCTCAAGAGACTACTATAAACTGACGGCGCTATCATGTTACAGATACGGCATACCAGAAACAGGCAATGTACGTAGTATTATATAGATATCGCCTTGATATATATAACACAGGAGTATGTTATTCATCGATAGAAGTCAATACGTATATATTTACTTAGCTTTGTATTTCTTTGTATTCCTTGTTCCATATTTAAAACTTTCCTTTGTAAGGACAATTTTTCTGGAAAACATTCGCGAGAGAAAATTAAAATTGAGAATATTCTTCCCTAAATATATATAAGATAAAGATATTCTGTATTTTATATCATATTTTTTTCATAAAGAAGTTTTTTTTTTAAGAACTTATTGTATAAAATAAATAAAAGAGACTTGTCTATGTCGTATCACTTGAAATATTTTATGTTATATTTTCTATTTGGCACTAATTCCTGTACAAGTACGGCGATCTAATATTGTTTTTAATTTTGCTTATAACGTTTGTGAATAATAATTTCTATTTATTGTTTTAATATTATGAGCAATAAACGGAATAACTTGCGTTTATTTTGATATTGTATTTGCTAGAGGCAATGTTTCTTCATGGTAAAGAAGAAAAAAATTTTAATTTACATTTCTTCATTACATTTTGAGATAATTTTCTTATTTCAGAAATTTCAGGAACACATTTGTTATATGTGTTTCGATTCGATTAATTTTGATTGAGGAAAAAATTTATAAATTTAAAGATCCCAAAACATTTTCTCTCTCGACTTCCGTCGATCATCAATGTTCATAAGGAACAAATCAAACTTTGAATTTATTAGTGTCGGATCAGTATTTCAGCTGGTATTTCAATATACACAATGGATGCAGTATGAATAACATTTTAAATTAAGCTTGTCATATAATGTTAACACTTTCATGTTACGTATAAACATACATGAATACAAACTCCATTCAAGGATTCGAAAAACATAATTATTTATCTACTTCTCATTCTCAGTTTAAATTAAAAATTGAAATAGTTAATATTAATAAGTCGTATTATATATAATAAATTTTATTTCTTATACATATTTCAAATTTAATACATATCTAGTATTATGTGATATATTTTCATATATGTTATAAATTTTAATATTTAATAGAAAGTTGTATATTTAAATTAAGTTAATATCATATATGTACACATATACATGTATGTATATATATATATATGAATATGTGTACATGTGTGTGTGTGTGTGTGTGTGTGTGTATGTGTGCATGTGCATGTGTGTGTATAAATTAATAAATTTGTAAATTATTAATAAATTAACAAACATTCATGCTGTGTTTTCGAAGCAGTTTAACGCATTATAGATCTTTATGTTTTCAATCGATGAATAAAGATTCAAGAAAGTATCTCTGTCTTATGGATCTCTAACAAGCGTGTGTTACTAGCTTGCATTCAACGATTTGGAACGAATTCGTTCTTCAACCTCATTATCAATGAAATATTGTATCTAAAGAAAATTATTTTAGCAATTATCATGAATAAATGATTTCGTAATTGTTGCATTATTATGCAAGCAGAATCTCATTATTTACATAATTATAAAAGAATATACCTAGAAAATTATTTATAAAATATATAACATATACACAGAGTTTCATGGTATCTTATCAATTGCTATGCCATAAGGACTAAAATTAAACATTTTTTTGACAATAAACTTAGGTTTGCAAATTTATAGTTTGAATACCATAACAAATAAATGATACTTTCATTCTAGTGTCTCGATGAAGACAACGCTACTGCAATGGTACGTGCATATTAGAGTCCTGCACCGGCTAGTCTATTTGGGACCTTTTTTCCTACTCGCTGAGCGGTAGAGGAACTGCAAGAAATGTTTTTTCTATGTCTTTTTTTAATTATTATTTTGGTTTATTCCAAAAAATATTACAATAACTATCCAAACTGATTTACTTCATCGTTGCATATACGATAACGACCATCAATTTCTGTTAATTCTATCAAAAATCTAGCACTTCTATCAAGGCATTAATATATGCAAAGTATCATTTTTGTATTGTCACGTTGAAATTACGAATTTGCGAACATAAATATATTGTCAAAAAATACTCAATTTTAGCACATCTATCTACTCAATAAGAATTTATAACATCGACCTTGAAACACCGTGTATTGTAAGAAATAAACGTTATAATAAATTTTTAACAAATAAATACGTATATATATATATCTGATTCATTAAAATTAAACATTCAAATCTCCCTTACAACACATATTGTTAATTATAACAGTTAATGCCACAATCTTATCGACAGGCATATAAAAACAAAATAGTAAATACATAATTGATACAAACAATAAACTTTCGAGTTTGAATTTGAATCAAAGATGCAAAAAGAAATGCTGTGTGTATTCATCAAACACACGCACACAATATATTTTACGTAAATATAATTGACATCTATATAAATACTAAATCGACATTACAAAAGGCCAATATAATGTTAAAAACGTTCACTTAATTAAGAACAATTAAAAATTATTAACACTTATATAAATTATTAATAGTTATACATACCGATTTATTACTGATTTGATATTTATTATAGTGATTTAGTATATATATATAAATTTATAAATATTATCTTAAACATTATTATCTCAAACACGATATATTTTTGATATTTCTAAACAATTCGATGTTTTATAATCTAGTTTTTCAATAGCTAAATAAGAAATGAAAATATTTTATTTGTCTGTCGATCTCCGACCATCGTATTTCTATCTTGCGTTCAATATCATCAAGAGTTTCAAAGGGATATCTGGATTCTCTAATCTCATCTCTGGTGAACTTTCTTATCTAAAAACGATTTTAACAATTGTCAGCAATAAATGATTTTGTAATTACCTCATTATCACACATTCGAAGTATCATTATAAATAGAATTATAGAAGAAGATTATATAAAATATGTTACAATATGATAGTGAGTAAATTTAATATAAAAAAATTTAATTAAATATGTTTTATAATAAGACATAATAAGTGTATGGAGTTCTGATTCATTAAAATTTACCTCGTCTAATTGTTCCTCGAAATACACATTGTTAATTGTAACAATTAATGCTGCAATCTCATTGACTGGTCTATGAGCACAAAACAATACGTTTATTATATTTAATTCAATAAATTTTCATGTGCCTATGTGTGTAATGTCTCTTTGTCTGTGTGTAATATATGTTCATTAAGCAATGTTATTACCTGTATTTTATTTTTTTGAAGATATTTAATATGTCTTTAAGCATGAACTTAGCATTTTTCGCAATAGTAGAAAGAAAAGTATTAGCAATTAAAGCTTCTGTTGAGTTAACTTGATCAAAAGGTAGTTTAAAAAAATGGTACATAAATTTTTAGTAATTTTTCCTCTAAATAATTAATTATGATTTCAGAATTTTCACTATAAGCGAGACATTCTAAAATTGTATGATCCATTTCTTGTAATTATCAAAAACTTTATACCATAAAGTGTAATTATCAAAAACTTTATACCATAAAGGACCTGCCTCTCGCAAACCATTACAATATATCCATCTTTTCCATCCGGGCAAAAATCTATAAAAATTCAGAAAAGAATATTTTCTAATGAAATCGTGCTAATTGTTCTAGTATTACATAAATAATGTTTGACATAAGTGATAATTAATTTCTCTAAATTTAATAATTACAGATTTGGCTCAAATAATCAAAAAATTAAAAAGAAAATAGCATAAGAGCCAACGCGCGGTAGTTGGAGCGCAGAGAAGCAACAACACTTCTTTCTTTCTTCAATATTAGTTTATTAAAAAACACATTATAATAATAAAAAACGAACGTTTCGGATCATCTTTTGATTCTTCTTCAGCGCGATGTTAATAATTTATATTACAGATAGTGACGCGTTACATTAAACGAATTTGTTCTCGACGCGTAGGTGACGCTAAATTGCATCCCGCGGAGGTCTAGTAAGCGCTCTGCTTCCAACAGTCAATTAAATATGCTATAGTTATATTATGCGACGTCATAGCAGATCAGATTCCGCGCTTTTTACAATTAATAATATAGTATGCCGCTGTGCGCCTCATGTCGATTCGAGATTCGATGACGAACGTTCAATTCGTCTGTAAAACTGTATGCCATAAAGAACCTGCCCGTCGCAAACCATTACAATATGTCCATCTTTTCTGTCCATGCAAAAATCTACAGAAATTCAGAAAAAAATATCTTCTAATGAAATTGTGCTAATTGTTCTAATACTACATAAATAATGTTTGACATAAATGATAATTAATTTCTCTAAGATATACACAATATAAAAAATATACATATAAACAATCAAGCATCACAAAAAGAAATACTTTTGTTTAGGATTTTTCAGATGCCATTGCATCAATTGAATAGCTTTTGTTTTGCATGAAACAGCATCTGTAATACATTTGCACTTTGTGAGTTCCTGTTTTAAACATTTCAAATAATCATCGGCGTTATTTTCGTTATGCCACAAATCTATTTCAACTTTCCATACTATAAATTCTTTAACTTTTCCTAAAATTCGGCAAAAAATATAACATCTTTTTATTTCTTTCACTTTATTTATAGAAATAGATTTAATATATGTGCAAATGTATAGGTATTTTTACTAGAAAATGTTATTTTAATAAGTGTTTATTTTAATAAAATTTTATAGCATCAACTATACATATATACTACAATATCCATATTAATCGATCATTTATTTGAATAATGATATAAATAAATTATATAACATTTAAATACATTTATTATTGATATATATATATATATATATATATATATATATATATATAATATAATAATACATTTTATTTATTATAATTGCGATAGTGAAAAATAAGAATAGGACATTTGGTTTCGTAAACAATAAATAAATTAATCGAAAAATGAAATTTAACTTGTTATTAAGTACGAGTGGATTATTTACTTTTTAAGTGGGAATATAATGGTAGTGAATCAACCATTATGTTACCGCTGGTAAATCGACCATCATCCGCATAGCACTACAACTCCTAAAAGTGGAACAAGTTGCATCCTTACAGATTCTACCTATAAAAGTGTGTGCCGCATATCTCCGCGCTTGCAAATTTCTATTTCTTAAAATAGCTATTACTACTGCTATCATTAGATCACATTTTTCAGTTTTATCAAGTGCATTGCATACAAAAATCGTTTTATACACAATATGCTGAGGAACAAAATGGATTGATAGTTTCACGAAATTATAATGAAGAGATTTATCCTTCCTTCTTAATATAAACATACATCTCATCACTATTAAATAGCTTTTAATTAGTTCTGTATGTATGTGTGTATAATATTCTTTGCATATTCTATAATAGTAAACTACACACACACATATATATATTACCGAAGTTATATATTAAAATAAACTTAGTTATAAATAATAATTTCATATAAATGTAATAAAGATATTGGTAAAATAAAGTAATTAAAAAAAGATATCGTTATATTGGAAACGTAAATATAGTTAAAAAGATAAAAAGAAAATATATAAAATACTCGTGCTATTATTATGACATTATATTGTATTTTATTTTAAATATAAATCATTAATATTTATGAATTAAACTTTATTTATACAATCTCATCATTGAATTACTGAAAGTATGTCATAAACTCTGTGAATAATAAACTTTTTCCTTCTTTCTGCTCTATCACAAAATGGAATGCGTCATCGATAATTTGCGCTCGATTGAGAACATGTATATTTCTGTATTCTTCAGAATTTAAGTATAGCGCAATTTTTTGCCAATTCTCGGTATCATAATTGACACGATAGTATCCTATTAGAAAATAAATTGCTTCTGTCCGTTATTAGGTACTTTGAAATTACATATATAAATTCAACATATTTTGAAATGTTAAGTATATTTCGATATTACATCACAATATTGAAATTATACATACAATATGATACATAATAAAAATATAAGTTTATCATTCACTTTTTACCAGCTTGTTGTAAGTTTAAAATGATCCATTGATCTTTCTCAAGAAAGAGTCCAATTTATGAATTCGATGGTGTTAACCAAATATTTGTCCAAGGTATGGTAAAATTGGACTTCGATTTCGTAGTATACGTAATAGGTATATAATATTGTTTCTCATCCAACTTGTTCTGAAATTGTGCTGATATAGTTACAATATTATTAGAATAATTTCGCATCACCTCCAACACGGGGAAACATCTCTGCATGGCCCACGAATAAACTGCGTTTTTCACATTAAACTGATATTCGGAATCCCATTCATCTATGATACTTTGCATAGCATTCCATAAATTATCGGCAGTTTTTCCTATAGACTCAGCGTAACTATAAGATTTAAGATGATTATAAGATTAAGATGATTAAGATGACTATAAGATTAAGATGATGGTAAATGTTAATAATGTTAAACACTATGTATAATCAGTATTATAAAAAAGAAAAAAAAAATTTACATAATTTAGCTTCGTATTTGTATGTATAAAAAATTAAACTATAACTAACTAGAAATATTTAAACTTCACAATATAATTTTCATAAGCATAAATAATTATTTATTAATGTTATTTTTATACTATCCGCATGTTGATAAAACTTGTTTTTCCAAAGATTACTCAGTTTGAATTGTTTATAATTCGGACACTATTAATCTCTCTTCATGAAATTAACTTTCAGATGTTTAAAATTTATTTATTCAATGTTATTTACATACCTTTGAAATGAGAAAGAGAAGGAAATAAATAATTTTCCAGGTAACTATTATATTCTACAGCACAATTGATAACGACGATTAAGGATTTAAGTCGAATAATTCGTGTTGAATTTGAACTACAAATAAGTCCATTATCCGAGAATTTGGTAAAGCCTAAATGCAATTCAATATAATCAACCTATAATTAATGAAAAATAAAAGCCTTAAGGTATATATACAAATTGGCTTTATTAAGTGCTTCTGTTAAAAATAATGTTTGTTCTTTCCTCAATAATTTAAATATAAACACATACATTCCTTATTTCTTATTAAATTTCTTTGTGTAGAAATATGAAAACTTAAAAAATTTGAACAATTATGTTTTCTTTATATTTAAGAAATAAAATAACCTTATCCATAAAATCTGTTTGGAAAAATATAGCAAAACCTTCGTTTAACCATAATTGAAACCAATAAGATGGACACAATAGATTGCCAAAATATTTTTGTATCATCCTACGTGCTACTAAAGGTGCAATTATCATTTTGCGTCCGGTGGAATCCAATTCTTCATTGTACATGATATCTGCTACTCTAAAAATCATTATACTAACATGTATGCTGTATGAATGTATGAAAAATTGTGGATATTAATATAAATTTTTATTTAAATACATTAAATTATTACATAATATATATCTATTTCTAATTATATATATTACCAGTAAAAGACGAATCCTAAAATATGTTTGTCTTCATCTTGTAAATTCGAGATTGCGACATGATCCACTTTACTCTCAGATGAAACAAGGTTTCCCTCAACAACTTTCTTTGAATTATACCAATAAGTGTTCAAGTATATAGTAACATATTTAATAACATATACCGCAAATTTTACATGCGGTATCAGTTGCGGTCTGCACCACATGCTAACAGTTTTATTCAAATTAATCCGACGAAAATCAAACACCATAAATGCTACATTATCTATGGAGATTAAAGCAGTCCTGTTAAAATATGTCCACACCATATCATCCTCTACCAATCTAGATTCTCGTATCGGCATATTCGACAAAGCTCTGTGCTTTCGATCATGCTTTATAGAAATATCGAAAGTAATTCCTAATTCGGGCTTATTCCTAAACGGAAATATTTGCTGTTTTTTTGATTGGATACCTGTTGTGATTAATCACCTGCCACATTTTAACGATATGCTTTAAATAATGGTTAACTTTAGACAATTATAAGCGCAGAATGCGTAAAGATACAATTTGTTATTTCAATATCATTTCATATGATTTCATATATTTTTTTACTCACTCTTGATCTCCGTTTATGTACGGAGTTCCGAAAACGTTTTTTATGATATTAATTGGAATTTCAACCTTTATGTATAGATTGTACATTCCAGGCAACAAGACATTTTCGCAATTGAACACGAATGTATTGTTTTCATAATAATTTGTTGATATGTTTTTACAAACATCCATTTCAATGTTATTTTGTGTTAATTTCCACGTCCTTACATTACTTATTGGGTCCAGCATATGAAAACTTATATTTTGCGTTGCATGAATAATATAAATAGTAATTGTGCAGTCGCAAGTGAAATAATCGTTGACTAATCTTAACTCCATGTTATAGTGTAATGGCATTATATAATTTGATAATTTATTGATTAATGCACTGCGTCGTACGCTTTCTGATGTTTTATTAATAGAAATTATTGTTGCCATTGTAGCAATGTATATTAGACTACTACTTAATAATAGTTTTATGAATGTCATGTTAAATTTCACTCGGATATCTATAAAAACGTTTCCTTATTAGAAACAGGGTACAAAGAGTATGCAATTCAATTGACTTTTGTGTGAAAAAGCCTTCAAGAGAATTTATATTAATTTTCTTAAGAATATAAGATTAATATACAGAAAAATGAAACAATACAATTTATTAATAAATGAAAGAAATCATTAATAAAAAATAATTAGAACTTAATAAAGTGTTACATTAAATGTTTTTATTGAAAATGAATATTGGAAACCATAATGAACATATTTAAATAATTCCGAAAAGAACAAACAAAGTAAACATAATTTTTACTTATTTACGTCAAGTTCAGTTTCATCTTTAAAATTTCTTTCAGTGCAATTCATGGACGTATAATATATAGACTTCGCGTTTGGCTAAAAAGTTATACAAATTTTAGAAGGAGATAACATGTTTTCGTGGTGCCAGTTTCTTTGTCTATGAATATACCTAGAGTGGAGCAAAAATTCATTATGGCCACTGCGTTTAATATAATAATTCGAATCAAATATGAAAAAATACTAAAAAGCGATATTAGTATATGTCATGTCACACTAATTTATTCCAACAAAATATTAATCTACTGCTCGTTCCTCATTCGCGCGTTCATTACATATTTAATTTAAGATATTCTATTTCAGTAACGTTGCAGGAAAACATTGATTTTACGCATTTATTATAAAAAGAAATATTTTAAAAACGAAGTACAAGCAATATTAAATATTTTTAATATAATTTTATAGCTATGGTGTGTGTAAATTTAAGCACGCATATAATAATATTATAACGTCAATAAATATTGTCTTAGATTTTATATTTTCTATATCAAAATATGATTAATGATATTATTACAATATACTTTTAAATATCTTCTTATTAGCTACATTATTTACAGAAAATAAAAATAATAATTGCAATATAGAAACATGTCTTTTGAAAATTGAAAAGGAATGTCTCTTTTAAGAAACAAAATAACTGCCTTATTATTCAACGTATTTTTATATACATATATTAAAAGAAAAGGACATATATAAGTAAAGTCTAGAAATGTACAGTAAATAAAAAAAGAGTTGTCCATATCGTAAGAGTTGTCATTAAAATATTCGTATCATTAAAATATTTTACACTATATTTCCTATTTGGCATTAATTTGTACGCAAATTAATATATTCGATCATTTAATCGCTATAGAGGCTGAAAATCCACTTTTTCACATAGAATTGATTCTAAATTATTAATTATAGAAATTAGGGATAGCTTTCATCATGCATCGTCATGCATAGTAGCCACAAGATAGATTTATAAAATTTCGATTACAAATCAATTAGTCGTTATAATATAAAGCAATATACAGTTAATCATGACATTGACGGAATGATTTACATGTCAGTAAAATTTTCAATAAATTTTAATTGCACATTTTCTGCTTTTAACTCAGAACAACTAAGTAATAAAATGATTGCAAATAATAGTATAAATATTCCCTTGCTTAAAAAATATGTTTATTTAATTTTTCGAATTTCTTAATGGTTTATTTTTTACAGTGAAACGACAAAGCAATAAATAGAGAATTTTTTTTATATTAATACATAGAAAACAATATTGACAGTAATTAAATTTCTTTATATCGTTTATTCCAGTACGCAAAAATTGTAGGATGGTTTAATATAAGATGTTGAAATGCTGAAAATGCTCGATAACATTTGATAAAGAATTTCACTTTATGACGCAATAAAATTTAGTTACGAATTTTTAATAAATATGTATAATATTTTTTTCATTTCTAAGCGCTTACTGCTGCTATTTTTCTATTCAGCTATGGCTCTGAAATATGTACTATGAAATTTCAAAATAGCTTTGTGAACATCGATAAATTTATACCAATATTATGAGATCACCTATCGATTATATGAGAAGAGAATAACAAAAATTATATTAATATTGAGAATGTTTACACATGTTAGCTTCTACTAAAAGAGCGAAGAATGCATCATAAAAAAACTGACAAATATAAAATATCGTAAAACAAAACAGACGATATCATCGAATAAAGTTTCCGAACATTTAAATTTATCCGACTCTACATGTATACATCTAAGACCATTCAAAAATAAAATTACCGGAAATATTGTTGAGTTCATATATTAATGTTCTTTTGCATGTTGGAAAAATGAGCGACAATTGGAATATTAATGTTATGGTTGAAATATTTGTCCCATACATTGACATATCCATCAATTCGAAAAACAACATTTCTCTCGCTATGATACTCCGAGGCGCGATGTCTATAATAGTATTTCTTTAATTCCGGAATGTTCAATTGCGAATTATAAAACCATCTGATTATATATTTCTTTATTATGGCGAATACAAATGATAAACGGATTACAAAAACAAGATAATGAGCATTCTTATTTAATATATGATAAAAATTAATTGCTTGCAATGATTATGAAAAATTGATTGTATTCTATGTTATTTCTTATTTTAATTTCATGAGCAATAAACGGGTCAACAAAATGGCTGTTTATTTTGATGTTGTACTTCTTGGCAGTGTTCCTTCAGCAAGGAAGAAAAATTAAAGGAATCTTAATTTACATTTCTCCATTCTTTGTTGATAACTTCTTTATTTCAAAGATGTGAGGAATATTTGTCGTCTTTCAATTTGGTCCATTTTAATTGAAGATTAAAATTTATAGATTTAAAGAGCAGGAAACAAATCATCAATAGATCATCAATATTTATAATGAATTAACCACACACAACTTTGAATTCGGATAAGTGTTACTGCTTTGGTCGATTATTGAAAAATACACGATAGATGCAGTATTAATAACATATTTAATTGAGCTTCCTATATAGGGCTAAATACTTTCGTATTATATAAGCATAGATTAAGAAGAACATCATTTACAAAGATTATAAAGTGTAATTATTTATCTACTTCTTACTCTTGGATTAAATTACAAATTAATGGTAAATATTATATAATAACGAATAAAAATATTAAGTTTGATATTTCAATATATAAAATATTTCTATATATTTTAAGTTTAATACACATATTTGCTAAATTTAGTTAATACTGAATTTTAATATTAAATAAAATATTTTAATATAATTAATTAATGTTATAAATATATATATATGTACATGTGTATATATATAAATATATATGTATATACATTATATATACATATATGTATTTACAATAAATATTATATAAATATAATTAATTATATACAAATATTAAATTACAAAAAAGCCAATATATGTAAAAATTACTTAAAATATAATTAAAAACAATTAAAGAATTATTAACAATTATATGAAAATAGTGATTAATTACATCAATATATCTTATCCAAAACGATTATGCTACATTTTTGGTTTCTAAACAGTTCGACATACTATAGATCTTTATATTTTTACTTGGTAAACAAAGATTGAAGAAATTCTGTCTGTCTTTTGATCTCCGACCGGCGTATTTCTATCTTGTGGTCAATAACATAAAGAGTTTCAAAGGGATACCTGGATTCTCTAATCTCATTTCTGATGAATTTTTGTATCTAAAAAAAATTTTAACAAGTCATCAATAAATTATTTGTTAATTGTCGCATTATCATACAGGCAGAGCTTCATTGACAGAGAGCATTATTGATAGAATTATGGAACAAAGTATGTAAAAGATTGTGTATAAAATATATAACATACAAATTGTGTGTTTTATTCTGTTACAAACTTCTATAGTAGGTAGCTAATATTGAATACTTTTTGATAATAAACTTATGTTCGCAAATTTATAGTTTCATTGTGATAGCAAATAAAAAGTGATACTTTTAGTCTAGCGCCTTGATGAAGACAACCCATCGAACGCTATTGGTACGTGTGTAGCAGTAATCCTGCTGCACGAGCTGTGGGCTAGTGGGGCCTCGACTTATGGGGCCTATTTTCCTATACACTGATTGAATGGCAGAGGAAGTGAAATAGAAATGTTTTGTTATATTTTTATTTTAAAATTATTGTTTTGTTTTATTTTAAAAAATGTTTCAACAATTGCTCAAAATGAGCAAATTTGTCGTATGCACAACATCGGACTATATTTCGAACATAATAAGTTTACTATCACAAAATTCAATTTTAGCATTTCTAATCAGCAAAAATATGTGTAACATCGACTTTGAAACAACAAACAAATATATATCAAACTATGATTCATTAAAATTACCTCGCCCAATTGTTTCTCAGAATACACATTATTAATTATAACAGTTAATACCGCCATCTCATTGACTGTCCTGTAAGAACAAAATAATACATTTCAATAATTAATATGTACAATAAATTTTCGTATCTATGTATTTTCAATTATGAAACATCATTACCAGTAATAATATGTAAATTTTCTGAAATTATTTAATATGTCTTTAAGCATATATTTAGTATTTTTGGCAAGAGTAGAAAGAAAAATGTTAGCAATTAAGGCTTCAGTTCGCTCTATCGATTTGGATTGATTATAAGATAGATTGGTCATAAAAATATGCCTAAATGTTTCAATACTAGCTGGTAATTTTTCCTCTAAATAATTGAATATGATTTGAAAACTTTCGCTGTAAGATAAACATTCTAAAATTGTGTAATCAATCTCTTCCACGGAAAAATGAAAAGTTCTATTCCATGTACTAAAACTTGATAGTTTCAAACCATTACAATATGTCCATCTCTTCCATCCAGGCGAAAGTCTACAAAAGAAAATCCAGAAAAGAAGTAAAAATATTCTAGCAAAATTGTGCTAATTGTTCTAGTGTTACATAAATAATTTTTGACGTAAAGTCATAACTAATTCCTTAAACATGCACATATAACAAATACTGCTATAAAGAATCAAGTATTATAAGAAAAATTACTTGTTTTTTTTCAGATCTATCAGATGCCATTGCAATTGTTGATATGCTTTTACTCTACATAGGACATCATGCATAACACATTTCCATTTTGCGAGTTCTTGCTTTAAACATTCAGTATGATCATTGCTATCTTCGCTGAACAGATTCCATTCTAATTCAAGCGGCTTTTGCACTTCCTAAAAAAAAACATTTTTTAATTTAATTTTTTTCATATTATTTACAAAAACGAATATAATATATCTGCAAATATATATATATATATATATGTATATGTAATATATATATATGTAAATATGTATTTTTAGATAATTTTATTTTAATAAGTATATGAAACTTTATAGCATGAATTATTACAATTTCCAAATTTACCGATCATTTATTCGAATAATTGTTTACATATTTTATATCATCTAAATACATGCATTATTAACATGTATATATTGCTCTGTATACATTGATGTGCCGATCGATGAATTTGCTATACGATCCTTTTTTTCCAATGTTATATATCACAAACAAATATGTTTTAAATGTTGCATATCACACAAAAATATCGGTTTTATAAATTTCAAATTTGTAAATTTTTATTTTTCAAGAACAGATATTTACAAATAGATAAATATGTGTTGTATATAATGTGATAAAATTGAAAATATAAGTAAATTTCTATAAAATATTTTATAAAGTTTTTAATATCGCCACAAATATTTTATAACGGAAGAAAATTAATATAAAGAAAATAATTGTAATTGTATTCTATAATTTTCTAAAATTAAATATAAATTATACCATTTATATTATAAATTCCACAATATTAATATTACAGTAAAATAGCAATTCAAAAGTTTGTAATCTAAGAAAATGTAATTATTAAATTGAAAAACATAAGTGTCTTCTGGCATAATAGAAAATTTCTTGATTTTGTGTTTACCTTGAATTGAGGATAAAATTCAATGAATGCTATAATATTTGATATAAATTCAAATGCTTTGATCATAGGATACCATGCTATATAATCTTGCTCTTTTCGTAAATAAATAGCAAGTTCCCAAAATACGGAGAATTCAAGTTTCTTCTCGATCGCAAAATAGAATGCGTCATCGATAATTTGCGCTCGATTGAGAACATGTATATTTCTGTATTCTTCAGAATTTAAGTATCGCGCAATTTTTCGCCAATTCTCGGTATCATAATTGACGCGATAGTATCCTATTATAAAACAAATTGCTTTTATCGATTATTGGGTACTTTGAAATTACATATATTAATTCAACATATTTTGAAATGTTAAAAATATTTCGATATTAAATGTATTATTATATTTAAAGATGTTTTTGTTTTCTATTCTTATATGTGTGTGTGTTAGATTTGATATGTTTCTTCATTATTTTTAATTAAAACCTCACATATGATAATTCAATAATTTTGAAAAACTTTAATACTAGAAATTTTGTTTGAACGTAAATTGGTTTGACTATAATCACAATGTTGAAATTATACATATAATGTGATAGATAATAAAAAAGTTTATCATTCATTTTTTACCAGCTTGTTGTAAGTTTAAAATGATCCATTGATCTTTCTCAACAAAGAGTTCAATTTTTGAATTCGATGGTGTTAACCAAATATTTAACCAAGTAATGATAAAATTGGACTTCGATTCCGTAGTATAAGTAATAGGTATATAATATTGTTTCTCATCCAACTTGTTGTGAAACTGTGCTGATATAGTTACAATATTATTAGAATAATTTCGCATCACCTCCAATATGGGAAAACATCTCTGCATAACCCACGAATATACCATAATCTTTACATTAAACTGATACTTATAATCTAATTCATTTATGATGGTTTGCATAACATTCCATAAATTATCGGAAGTTGTTTCCAAAGGCTTAGCATGTCTATAAAATTTAACATTGTGGCAATAATATTAAACATTTTGTATAATTGATCAGCATCGTAAAAAAGAATCATAATTTGCGTAATTTATAGTTACACATTTTAATGTTATAATGTAAGTCTCATAGAAATATAAAAATTTGTTAATTTTAAATTATAATTTAATATGTAATACACTCGTCAACAAAATTATTGCATAGGTAATTTCATGTCAAATTTTCGCATAACTTCAAATAAGTATAACTCCGTCAAGAATGGTAGCATTTGAAATTTTTTTTTTCATTTTCAAACTTAAAGCCTCTATTTTAAAAATCATTTGTCAGATTTAGAATTTATCCTTCCCCTCCTCTCGTCATCTACTTAAAAGTAAGGACGTGTTTCGTCTCCAAAAAATTGCATAATTTGACGCATGAAATGGAATAAATTTTTTTCGCAAATTTTATGATAATCATCGTGTGTTGGAGGACGGAAATGTGGAAATTATCACAGCGCTAAATCAAATATGGAATGAAATTTCTCAGGCAATAATTAGAGCAATAATATGCATGAGCGTTTGCAAGAGATTATCCGAAGATGAGGCGGCAATACACATTTTTAAATGTGAACATTTCCACATTTCTCCAACACACACACGCAGACACACATACACACACACGATGCGCCAAATCCGACCAGCAACCTCTTCGTGGTGCGCATCAGGTAATGCTAATGTTGCGGTAAATGAACAAAAATATATATGTAACTTTGATGTGTCGTAATTTCTCGAAAAGAAATCGTACAAACTTTATTTTTTTAATTCATAGATAAAAATCCATATTTTACAATGATTATCATGAAATTTGCGAAAAAAATTTATTCCACAGCGTGGAATGCGTCAAATTATGCAATTTTTTTGGAGACGAAACACGTCCTTACTTTTAAAGATATGACGAGAGGGATGGGGAGGATAAATTCGAAATCTGACAAATGATTTTTAAAATAAAGGCTTTAAGCTAAAGAATAAAAAAAAATTTCAATTTTACGACCATTTTTGACGTTGTATTTATTTGAAGTTATGCGAAAATTTAACATGAAATTACCTATGCGATAATTTTGTTGACGAGTAGATATATATATATATATATATATATATTTTTTTTTTTTCTGTTGTAATATAACATCTATAATTTTATTAATGATTAAAGCTAATTTACCTTGACTGAATAAATAATTAATAATAATGGTTTTATAAATTTAATTTTAATTTTAATACTGTAATTTTATACTATCCATACGTTTGTATGTTACTTGGTTTTTGAAATATTATATAATTTGCATTTGAAATATTACATAATTTGCATTACACAGTAATTGTTTGTAATTTAAAAATGATTAAACTGTACTTTACTTCTTAAGAAAAACTCAAGTTGAAATTCACTCGAGAAACATACATAAATAAAAAAAACAGCGTAAATCTGAGACTCTTCAAATATATATCTCTTTTAAACAATAAAGAAAGAAAACATATTGTCAAATTTATTATATATTTCGGTTTTCCTTTTTACTACGATGTATTTATATTATTATATTACAATATATTATACTCACTGGTTGTTCAAATATATGTTGATACTTTTTGAAAATATACTACGCGACAATGTTCGTTCTAACATGCGCCATATGATGGAGCCTATAATGATACAAATAAAAAAATGATTTATAATATATTTAAAATGTTCCTATTGTGCATTGCTTATAAGTTCGTTACATAAATAAATCTGAAATTAAAATTAAGTAACAAAGTTTGCGTATTTAAACCTATCTAACAAAAGTTAAAAAAATATTAAGTATATTTCAATAAAAAACAAGCAAAAAAATATAATAATTATAACAGATAGAAAGTATAAACGATTAGATAAATTTTATAAATTTTATTTACCTAAAATTTTTTTTGGTCGTGATAGTGATAGCATTACATTATAAAAAAGTAAAAGATATAAGAAAGAAGAGAGGTAAATACATATATAACAAGATTAAAAATTAAAAAGGAAGAAAATAAAATTAGAAAAAGTGAAAACAGACATAAAAATATGTACGATAATTTTTAATTATTTTGTTTATATATTCTAACTAAGATATCGAATCAGCTGTTTCTTAAAGGGAATGAGCGTTTGAATAAAAAAAATCAATCTTATCTGAATATCTTTTTGTTGACAAACTATTAATAGACGTATATCTACCATATACAAGCATTTCGATGAAACACCCATGAAAAAACAAGCTCAGCTGAGATGCATTCAGAATATGCCAATTGAGTAACATTAAGTTATCGAAACAATCAGTACAATCATTTATAACTTTATATAAAAATGTGAGACCAAAAAGAAAGTCTTCTATTATGTAGCTACATATAGCATTCGATTTAGTTCATTATAGGCATAATCATGACAAGTGCCATGATGCCCATAGACGTATTTAAAAAAAAACACATATTTTATGAAAGATATTGAACACATTCTCAATCAAAATGCTATACTAATAAGAAGACTATAATAGAAGTAAAATTTATGGAGGTGAATTACCGCACAATAAAATAATTTAATAATATTGACATTAATGAACTATTTACATACTCAAAAAATAAAGATTAGTTTCTGAAATACAGTAATTACAATTGTTCGAATATATCTAGGAAGAATCTGTTTATAATTAAATATATTTAAATAATTTAATAAATTAAATCATTGTACAAAATCATATTTATGTCTTTTCATATTTTTTGCAATTGTAACATGTGCAATTGTAACATGTTATAATTGGAAACAATATAAGGAAATAGGTCTTAAGTGTTTGATATAATTTTCTTATTGTTATAGCAAGAATTAATTTGTAATAAAATATTATAATAAAATAATAATAAATAAGTAAATAATATAAATAAATAGTAAATAAATAAGTTGCGAATTACAAATAACTTTGTTTATAATTGATTCTTCTGATTTCTTTATGATATTGATTTCTTTATAATATTGAATCATAGCTTATTTGTTTATTTATACAATGTTATATGTACATACCTTTAACACGAGAAAGAAAAGTGTATAGATAATTTTCAGTATCATCTTTATATTCTGTAGAACTTAAATTGACATAAATATTGAAATCAAGTAATTCATGTTGAATTTGAACTATAAACAAATACATCATCTGAAAATCTGGCACAGTCTAAAAGTAGAATTCGAGTGAAATTAATCGAGAAAAAGAAGCTGTTAAGACACATATAAAAAATCATAATCAATCGCTGCTAAACATAATTTATAATATTTTGTACATTATAAAGTTTAAAGCTATAGCAAAGCGTGTTTTTATATTTAAGTGTGTCATGTACATAGACTTCGCGTTTGGCTAAAAAGTTGAACAAATTTTAGAAGGAGACAGCATGCTTTCGTGGTGTTAGTTTCTCTGTCTATCAATAACAAGAGTGGGGCAAAAATTTAATATGGCCATTACATTTGACATATGCCTTGATCGATTTCTTTCCCACATCACGCGTCCTTAGACAAAGAAGAAACTATCATTAAAATAAGCTCTCTCTTTCTAAAATTTGACGTTGCTGAAACAATGGAGAAAGTGGGAACGCACGGTCTATATTATACGTCTATGTTCATGGTTTAAAAAAAGTAAATGTTCTTATAATTACATAAAAAATAAATTTATAAGATTTTTGTTTAATAATTTTAGGTTAGAAATTACTCTTTAATAATTTTAACAATTAAGGATTAAAAGGCTTTATATAAATAACAATGTGAATAACACAAATTTAAATTTCACAGCAAAGAAGAGCCAGACGTATAGTGTTATATATAATAGTATGTTACATATGATAATTTTTTCAAAATTAATTTTTTGATGAAATTGATTAATTGTATACGGCGCACAAATTTTTCTTGATCCATATACCAAATGTACAATTAAGTCCTAGGTAAATCTTTACTTTAACTTACTCACCTCCAATGACTTTGACCTTGATATATATTGTCAAGGTTATTACCCTGAGTGACCTCCAAAAAGTTTTAGCCGTCGGTCATTGTTTATTACAAAGTTATAAACAAATAAAGTTTGACGAATTATATGGATACAATAGATACATCGCTTAGCATAGAAAATTAGAAACCCATGAGAGGTCCATCAGAAATGTATGTGTACACATACACAAATGCACACGCACACACACACACACGCGCGCGCGCGCGGGGGGTGCAAGGGGGCCTTCGGCCCCCCCTCCCGCACCGCCCCGCCGGTAGGCTAGGTGGACGTTGCTTTGCTACAATGGACAGATGTTGTAAGTTATAAAACGAGGCCCCCGCGCGCGTGTGTGTGTGTGCGTCTTGTGTGTGTACACATATGTTTCTGATGGACCTCTCATGGGTTTGTAATTTTTTCATAAGCAACATGTTCACTATTTGACAACTTTGAATATACTGAATGTTTGATATACTGCGAAGCACTGTGTAATAACATGTTTATATATTTCTGATTTAGCTTACTTATTTCACTTGTGATAGAGATACTGTTGTTTTGATATTTCTTTTTTATTTTGCCTAAATAAATTTATTAAATATTTGTTATTAAAAATACAAAATAATTAAATAAACGTATATTTCTTATAAATACATTTTATTAAGTACGTAATATGTTCGAAAATTACGTGAAATTCATGAAACTTTATTTGTTTATAACTTTTTAATAAACAATGACCGACGGCTAAAACTTTTTGGAGGTCACTCAGGGTAGTGATCTTGACAACATAGGTCAAGGTCAAAGTCATTAGAAATGGGTAAGTTAAAGTAAAGATTTACCAAGTCTTAATCCGAGATTTTTCATAAATCCCTCTTTACACTTCTAAGGAAACATCGGGGAGAAAAATGACGGGTTGGATCGAGAATCGAACCCGAATTTTTCGCTTGCCGGACGATTGCTTTTACCCCCGACTAAGTTATTCAGACTTTATACTTCTACCTCGATATTTCTCATTTTGCTTACAAATATCTATTACTAATCATTATAATTAACACCATGTTTCGGCCAAGCGTATGGCGCACTCTCATTCGCGTCTGACTCCTATTTGTTATAAAATTAAAATTTTTGTTAATAATGTTAGTTTTGGTAAAACTTTAGAAAAAGACACCAGGGTCGAATCGTCTTGATCTTGACATATGTTGTCAAGGTTACTGTTCTGAGTAACATTCGAAAGATTTTAGCCGTCACTCGATGCTTATTAAAAAGTTATTAACAAAAGCGTATATGTATACAACATGCGACTATACGAATTTTTAAGCAATGTTGATGTGACTTCTAAGAAAGTCAAGGTTATTTTAACTTTCTATGTAAAGCGAGGTTCACCGCACGCCACCCGTGAGTCAGCGCGAAACGAGGTCTATTATTGTATGGTTCCACATGGATTTGCAACTTTCCATGCAAAACGAGGTCTACCCTATACTACTTCTGAGACAGTGCGAGATCTATGGTTCCCCGTTTCTCATGGAAATTTGCAAACCTATGTGGAAATGTACAATAATGGACCTCGTTTCGCGCCGACTCAGAGGTGGTGTGGGGGTAGACCTCGTTTCGCATGGAAAGTTGCAAACCCATGTGGAACCATACAATATAGGCCTCGTTTCGCGCTGACTCAGAGGTGATGTGGAGTGGACCTCGTTTTGCATAGAAAGTTAAAGTAACCTTGATCTTTTTAGAAGTCAAATCAACATTGCTTAGAAATTCATATAGTCGCATGTTGCATATAATTCGTGGAAATTCTTTTTGTTAATAACTTTTTAATAAACAACGAGCGACGACTAAAATCTTTTGAATGTTACTCAAGACAGTGACTTTGACAACATATGGCAAGGCCAAGACGATTCGAGTCAGGTGTCTTTCTCTAAAGTTTTACATTTGAATTAGCATATTTTTCAATTGAAAAAATATCCAAAAAAATTTACGCAAATATTCAAGAATTTTCTGTATACATTGTTGTACTATTAATTACTTTGACTGCATTTTCAAAAATAGAATTAAAGATAAAATTACCTCATGGATAATATATGCTTGGAAAAAAACAATAAAGCCTTCATTTAACCATATATGAAACCAATAAGATGGATTGAATAGGTTGCCAACATATTTTTGTATCATCCTACGTACTACTAAGGGTGCAATTATCATTTTGCGTGCTATAGTATCGAATTCTTCATTATACATGATATCTGTTTCTCTAAAAATTATTATACTAATATGTATGCTGTATGAATGTATGAAAAATTTTAGATATATTAATATAAATTTTTATTTAAATACATTAGATTGTTATTAAATTATTATATAATATATATTTATTTTTAATTATATGTGTATATTACCTGTGAAAGACGAATCCCAAAATATGTTTGACTTCATCTTGTAAATTCGGGATTGCGATATGATCTACTTTGCTCTCAGATAAAACAGTAGTCCACTCAAGGAATCTCTTCGAATTATTCCAATAATTTCTCAAGTACATAGTAATACTTTTAATAATATATGACGCAAATTTTATATACGGTATCGATTGCGGTCTGCACCACATGCTAATGGTATCAGTCATTTTGAATCGATGAAAATCAAACAACACAAATGCTATATTATCTATAGAATTCACAACAGTTTTGTTAAAATATGTCCATATTTCATCGTACAACAGTTCAGACGATTCTCCTATCGGCATATTCGACAAAACTTTATAACTTCGATGATGTTTTATGGAAATATCAAAAGTAATTCCTAATTTTCGCTCGTTCCAAAACGGAAATAATTGCTGCTTTCTTGTTGGGATACCCGTTATGATTAACAACCTGCCACATTTTAACGATATGTAAATAATGACTAATGTTAGACAATTATAAGCGTAAATGCAAAAATATACACAATTTGCTTTTGATATTTTAATATATTCTTCTACTTACCCTTTATCTCCATTTTCGTTTATGTAAGGAATCCCGAAAGACTCTCTTACTATATTAATCGGAATATGGGACCGTATATGCAGATTGTATATTCCTGGCAATATGGTAGCATTGAAATGGTAGATAACAATATTGGTTTCATAATCTGTTGTTGTTGATAATAGTTCAGAAATGTTTCCACTGGGAATTTGCTTTAATTCCCAATTCATTAATGATATCGATTTTATTATTGAATTCGGTAGATGAAAACTTATATGTTGTGTTGCATATATGATATAAATAGTGATTACATATTCACCCGCCAAGTGATAGTGGGTGAAATTTAACTTTATATTATAATGCAATGGATATATATTATCAGATAAATTGTAATTTAACGCATTGCATTGCACGATATCCGATTCTTTATCGGTAGGATCCTTCACTGCTATTGTAGCAATGTATATTATACTACTACTCAATAATAGTTTTAATAATCTCATGTTAAATTTCTTTCAGGTCTATCTATATAAATCATTTCTGTTATTAGAAACATATATACAAGAGATATATATAAACGTAATGCTAAATACAAGTGTGTATAAATATGATAAAATTTAAAAATATAAACTTATCGAAGAACTTTTATAATTCTGTACTTTTATAATTCTGTACTTTTATAATTCTGAAAATGAAAAAACACATTAATCATAATTTTTATTTCTCTGAAATTCAATTACTTTCAAGATTTCTTCTTACATATTTTTATATTTTGCGTTTTATGGCAACTGACTTTTGTACGTGATGAACTTTGTATATTTACTAACGTGTTACTTTCAAAGTGTGTTTGTTTCAACCTTAAGAGAGTGATGTATTAAAATCCAACGAAGAATAAACGAACAATAAACCGATATTAAATTTATTAAAAATTTTGTTTATATAGTTATTCGGATCAAACTTTTAACATAAAAATGTTAAAAATAACTTTGTTAGGTTAGGTTAGGTTTGTCATAGAATAAATTTATTCGAATAAAATATTAACCTATCCCACATTCTTCATTCTTATTCGTTATATATATTTAAATTATCATATTTTATTTACATAACTTTTTTTAGAGAATATTCATTATTAACTTTATAGAATATATATTCTAAATATTTATTTAAAAAAATTTGTTTCAAAACAAAATATAAATAGTACTAAATATTTTTGAGATAATTTTATAGTTGCACTGAAAAGTAGAACATACACATACTTCATAACATCAAAAAAGTTGCCTGTATTTTATATTTTCTGTATGTCAAGGTGGTCAAATTATGCTGTTACATGTCTAAATATATTGTTAGCTAGCATATATGGAAGGAATGAAAATAGTATTTGCAATAAATAAATATATTCAACCGAAAGTAGAAATGTTTCTTTTAAGAAATAAAATAGTTGATTGTTATTCCACACATTCTTACTCCATATGTATACATTCAAAGAAAAAGAAATGTAGAAGTGGAATATTTTGTTGAATATTTAATTAATGTCTTACCCTATTTGTTGAACTCACAATTATAGGTTTAATATCAAAAGCATGAACAGTCAATCTGCGATCTTATAGCTTCAAGAGGCTATCATAAACTGACGGCGCTAACATGTTACAGATACGGCATACCAGATAATAAACAGGTAATGTACATAGTATTATATAGATATCGCCTTGGTTATACATAACACAGGAGTATGTTACTCATCGATAGAAGTCAATTCGTATATATTTATTTAGTCTTTGTATTCTTTTATATTCCTTGTTTTTATATTTAAAACTTCCCTTTGTAAGAACAATTTTTCTGGGAAAACATTCGCGAGAGAGAATTAAAATTGAGAAGATTCTTACCTAAATATATAATATATAAGATAAAGATAAAGATATTTTGTATATTATATTATATTTTTTTCATAAAAAAGTATTTTTTCTTCAAGAGCTCATTGTATAAAATAAATAAAAGAGACTTGCCTATATCGTATCACTTGAGATATTTTATGTTATACTTTCTATTTGGCACTAATCCTATACAAGTACGGCGATGTCTAATATTATTTTTTACTTTGCTTATAACGTTTGTGAATAATTATTTCTATTTTTATCATTTATTGTTCTAATATTATGAGCAATAAACGGAATAACTTGTTTTATTTTTATATTGTATTTGCTTCAGGCAATGTTTTTTCATGGCAAAGAAGAAAAAATGTTAATTTACATTTCTCCACTACATTTTAAGATAAATTTCTTATTTCAGAAATTTCAGGAACACATTTGTTATATGTATTCTGATGCGATCAATTTTGACTGACGAAAAAATTTATAAATTTATAGATCATAAAACATTTTCTCTCTCGACTTCTGCCGATCATCAATGTTCATAAAGGACAAATCAAATCATTTTTGAATTTATTAGTGTGGAATCAGTATTTTGGCTGGTATTTCGAAATACACAATGGGTGCAGTATCAATAATACATTTAATTAAGTTTTTTATCATGTTAACACTTTCATGTTACGTTTAAACATACATGAATACAAACTCAATTCGAAAAGCATAATTATTTATTTACTTCTCATTCTCAGTTTAAATTAAAAATTGAAATAGTAAATATTAATAAGTCGTATTATATATAATAAGTTTTATTTCTTATACATATTTCAAATTTAATACATATTTAGTATTATGTGATATATTTTAATATATATTATAAATTTTAATATTTAATAGAAAGTTGTATATTTAAATTAAGTTAATATCATATATGTACACATATACATGTATGTATATATATATGAATATGTGTGTGTGTGTGTGTGTGTGTGTGTGTTTATGTGTGTGTAAATTAATAAATTTGGAAATATATTTCAATATATTTCAAACATGATATATTTGTGATATTTCTAAACAATTCGATGTTTTATAAATCTAGTTTTTCAATAAGAACTGAATAAGAACTGAAAATATTTTATTTGTCTGTCGATCTCCGACCACCGTGTTGCCAGCTTGTATTCAAAATAATCAAGAGCTTCAAAGGAATACCTGGATTCTCTAATCTCATTTCTGATGAATGCTTTTATCTAAAAAAGATTTTAACAATTGTCAGCAATAAATGATTTTGTAATTGCCTCATTATCACACATTCGAAGTATGATTATAAATAGAATTATAGAAGAAGATTATATAAAATATGTTACAATATTATAGTGAAAAGTAAATTTAATATAAAAAAATTTAATTAAATATATTTTATAATAAGACATAATAAGTGTATGGAGTTCTGATTCATTAAAATTTACCTCGTCTAATTGTTCCTCGGAATACACATTGTTAATTATAACAATTAATGTTGCAATCTTACTGACTGATCTACGAGAACAAAACAATAAGTTTATTATAAATAATTCAATAAATTTTCATATGCTTATGTATGTAATATATCTATGTCTGTGTGTAATATATGTTCTTTAAGCAATGTTATTACCTGTATTTTATTTTTTGGAAGTTATTTAATATGTCTTTAAGCATGAACTTAGCATTTTTCGCAATAGTAGAAAGAAAAATATTAGCAATTAAAGCTTCTGTTGAGTTAACTTGATCAAAAGGTAATTTAAAAAAATGGTGTACATAAATTTCTGGTAACTTTTCCTCTAAATAATTAACTATAATTTCAGAATTTTCACTGTAAGCGAGACATTCTAAAATTGTACGATCCATTTCTTTCATGTAATTATTAAAAACTGTATGCCATAAAGAACCTGCCTGTCGCAAACCATTACAATATGTCCATCTTTTCTGTCCATGCAAAAATCTACAGAAATCCAGAAAAGAATATCTTCTAATGAAATTGTGCTAATTGTTCTAATACTACATAAATAATGTTTGACATAAGTGATAATTAATTTCTCTAAAAGATATACACAATATAAAAAATATACTTATAAACAATCAAGCATCACAAAAAGAAATACTTTTGTTTAGGATTTTTCAGATGCCATTGCATCAATTGAATAGCTTTTGTTTTGCATGAAACAGCATCTGTAATACATTTCCACTTTGTGAGTTCCTGTTTTAAACATTCAAAATAATCATCGGCGTTATTTTGCCACAAATCTATTTCAAGTTTCCATGGTACAAATCCAAGCTTTAATTTTTCCTAAAATTCGGCAAAAAATATAACATCTTTTTATTTCTTTCACTTTATTTACAGAAATAGATATAATATATGTGCAAATGTAAACGTATTTTTACTAGAAAATTTTATTTTAACAAGTGTTTATTTTAATAAAATTGTATAGCACCCACTATGTATATACTACAATATTCAAATTAACTTATTATTTATTTGAATAATGATATAAATAATTTATACCACATCTAAATACATTTATTATTGACATACACACACACAAACACACATATACAGGGTGTCAGGGCAATGTCTCTTCCCCAAAAAAAGCTCTTGCAGCTTACCTCGAAAGCTTTTCAAAACACTATAATAAAGTATTTTTTTATCGAGTACTTTTCGAGTTATGAGCCGTGAAATAATTTCTTAATTTTTACATAAACCATAAAATATTTAGTTAAAATATTCATGTTTCGATTATCTTTATTTTGTACATGAAAGTATTATGGTAAGATAATCGAAAAATGAATATTTTACTAGATATTTTATGGTTTATATAAAATTAAGAGATTATTCCAAGCCTCATAATTCGAAAAGTACTTAATGAAAAAATACTTTATTATAGTGTTTTGAAAAGCTCTCGAGCTAAGCTACACGAGCTACATTTTGGGATGAGATTGCCCTGATATCCTGTATATATGTCAATAATATATGTATTTAAATGTGATATAACTCCGTATATATTGATACATCGATGAATTTGCTACGCGATCATCTGTTTTCAATTGATCTAATTTAAATATGCTGCATGTCATACAAATATCAATTTTAAAAATATCAAATTTGTAAATTTTCTTTATAAAACAATCATTTACAAATTCTTTAAAAAAACAAGAATTTGAAAATGGATTAATATATTTTGTATAAAATTTAACAAAATTAAAAGTATAACAGTCTATGCAAAATATTTCCAAGCTTTTAACATCCGCCATAAATATTTTATAACAAAAGAAAATAAATATAACGAAAATAATTGTAATTGTAATCGTAATCTATAGTTTTATAAAATTAAATATCGTAAATTATATTATTTAAAATATAAATTCTACACAATATTAGTATTATAGGAAATACGGAATACGAAAAGTCCAAAATTTATAACATGTAATTATTAAATTTTAGAAAACGAGACTTTTAAATTTACATAAGTCCTTTGAAATTAGATTTTTGAATTTTGGCGAAGAAGGAATTATACAACTAAATTCATTTTTTCAATTCTCTGCATGTATCTAATTTTTTAAGAATTATTTATACTATTATAATATATGAAATTGCGATATATATTATGCATTGACTTAATAGAAAATATGATAAAATTTATTATTGTGTTTACCTGGAATTGAGGGTAAAATTCTAAGAGTACGAAAATATTCGACATAAATTCGAAAGCTTTGATCATAGGATACCATGCTATATAATCTTTCTCTTTTCGCAAATAATAAACGAGTTCCCAAAATATGGAGAATGCAAGTTTTTTCTCTATTGCAAAATGGAAGGCGTCATCGATAATTTGCGCTCGGTTAAGAACATGTATATTGCTGTATTCTTCAGAATTTAAGTATTGCGCAATTTTTTGCCAATTCTCGGTATCATAATTGACACGATAGTATCCTATTATAAAATAAATTGCTTCGTCGATTATTAGATATTTTAAAATTACATATATTGATTCAACATATTTCGAGATGTTAAAGATATTTTGATATTAAATGTATTATTATACTTAAAAATGTTTGTATTTTCTACTTTTGTGTGTGTGTGTATTAGATTTCATATGTTTCTTCGTTATTTTTAATTAAAACCTTATATATAATGATAATTTAATGATTTTGAAAAATTTTAATGTGTAAGAAATTTTTAACTTAAATTGATTTGATTGTTATCATAATGTTGACATTATACACAATATATGATAAATAATAAAAGTATTGATAAAATAATAGAAAAATTGTAAGATAGTCGAAAAATAAATATTTTACGAGATATTTTTTACGATTTATGTAAAATTTTGTCAACTTAAAGTAATCCTTTATCAATTTGAAATATCACATAAATTGTTCAATTTTTGACTATCTTACTCTTATAATTTTTTACGGAATATTGTGAGGAATCGATATATATATAGGCAAATAAAATATAAATTTATCATTCAATTTTTACCAGCTTGTTGTAAATTTAAAATGATCCATTGATTTTCCTCAAGAAAGAGTTCAATTTTTGAATTCGATGGTGTTAACCAAATATTTGTCCAAGTTATGATAAAATTGGACTTTGATTCCGTAGTATAAGTAATAGGTATATAATATAGTTTCTCATCCAACTTGTTGTGAAATTGTGCTGATATAGTTACAATATTATTAGAATAATTTCGCATCACCTCCAACACGGGGAAACATCTCTGCATGGCCCACGAATAAACTGCGTTTTTCACATTAAACTGATACTCGGAATCCCATTCATTTATGACACTTTGCATGGCATTCCATAAATTATCAGCAGTTTTTTCCATAAACTTAGTGTAACTGTAAGATTTAACATGATGGTAAATGTTAATAATGTTAAACACTATGTATAATCAGCATCATAAAAAAGAAAATAACAATTTACACAATTTTCTTCGTACTTATGTATATATAAAAAATTAAACTATTACTAACATAGAAATATTTAAACTTTACAATATAATTTTAATAAGCATAAATAATTATTTTAATTTTTATTACAAAAATTAAAGTAATTTTTATATTATCCGCAAGTTGGTAAAACTTGTTTCGCCAAAGATTGTTTAGTTTGAATTGTTTATAATTCGGAAACTGAAAATCTCTACCACTTATTCACTATAAAAAACTCGAATTGAAATTTATTCGAGAAAAATTTTTAAATATATAACAGGATATAAATGTGACTCTTAAAATATCCATATTTTTTAAACAATAAAAGGATGTATATTGTCAAACTTATTATATGTATATTTAGATTTTCTCTTCCTATACAATATACATACATATATTACATTACAATATAATACTCACTGATTGTATAAATATATGTCGAGAGCTTTTGAAAATTTGTTATGCGATAATATTTGTTCTAACATGCGCCATATAATGGAACCTACGATTATTGAAATTAAAAAAAAATGATTTAATAAATTATAATTGAAAATACTTTTCGTAATACATAAGTTTTTAAATAGCATTTAATTAAAACTAAATTCGTAACAAAGTTTGCAACTAATTGTAACAATTATATAGCAAATAATTAAGTATATGTAAAAACATTAATTTCAGTAGTAGATAGATATTTACAGTTATAATTTAAAAATTATATTATGTAATTTAATAAAAACTATACAAAAGAGAGAAGTTAGTTTTTACTTTTACACGTTCTTTTAATACTGTCATTGCACGAAATATAATAAAATATGATAATAATAATAAAGTTAAATTACAAATACATTTGTTTATAATTTACATATTTAACTTTTCATGAAATTAACTTTCAGATGTTTAAAATTTATTTATTCAATGTTATTTACATACCTTTGAAATGAGAAAGAGAAGGAAATAAATAATTTTCCAGGTAACTATCATATTCTACAGCACAAGTGATAACGAAATAAGTGTTTAAGTCGAATAATTCGTGTTGAATTTGAACTATAAATAAATCCATTATCCGAGAATTTGGTAAAGCCTAAATGCAATTCAATATAATCAATCTATAATTAATGAAAAATAAAAGACTTAAGGTACATATACAAATTGGCTTTATTAAGTGCTTCTGTTAAAAATAATGTTTGTTCTTTCTTCAATAATTTAAATATAAACACATACATTCCTTATTTTTTATTAAATTTCTTTGTGTAGAATCATGAAAACTTAAAGAATTTTAAGAATTATATTTTTTTATGTTTAAGAAATAAAATGGGAGATTTATACAAATATTTAAATGTTTTCTGTTGTAAACTATTAATCGTTTTAACAGTGTATTCATGAATTAGAAATAAAGTAACCTTATCGATAATATCTGTTTGGAAAAATATAGCAAAACCTTCGTTTAACCATAATTGAAACCAATAAGATGGACACAATAGGTTTCCAATATATTTTTGTGTTATCCTACGTACTATTGAAGGTGCAATTATCATTTTGCGTGCGGTAGTATCCAATTCTTCATTATACATGATATCTATTTCTCTAAAAATCATTATACTAATATGTATACTGTATAAATGTATGAAAAATTTCGGATAATAATATAATTTTTTAATTAAATACCTTAACTTATTATATTATAGAATAAATATATCAATTTTTAATTACATATACTACCTGTAAAAGATGAATCCAAAGATATCTTTGACTCCGTCTTGTAAATTTGAGATTGCGACATGATCCACTTTATTTTCAGATGAAACAAGGGTCTCCTCAACGACTTTCTTTGAATTATGCCAATATATATAATGTTTTAAGTACATAGTAATATGTTCAATAACATATAGCGCAAATTTTACATGCGGTATCAGTTGCGGTCTGCACCACATGCTAACAGTCTCAGTCAAGTTGATCCGATGAAAATCAAACACCATAAATGCTACATTATCTATGGAGATTAAAGCAGTCCTGTTAAAATATGTCCACACCATATCATCTTCTACCAATCTAGATTCTCGTATCGGCATATTCGACAAAGCTCTGTATTCTCGATAATGCTTTATGGAAATATCAAAAGTAATTCCTAATTCGGGCTTATTCCAAAACGGAAATATTTGCTGTTCTTTTGATTGGATACCTGTTGTGATTAACCACCTGCCACATTTTAACGATATGCTTTAAATAATGGTTAACTTTAGACAATTATAAGCGCAGAATGCGTAAAGATACAATTTGTTATTTCAATATCATTTCATGTGATTTCATATATTTTTTTACTTACTCTTGATCTCTGTTTATGTACGGAGTTCTGAAAGGGTTTTTTGCGATACTAATTGGAATTTCAACCTTTATGTATAGATTGTACATTCCAGGCAACAAGACATTTTCGCAATTGAACACGACTATATTGTTTTCATCATAATAATTTGTTGATATGTTTTTACAAACATTTATTTCACTGTTATTTTGCGTTAATTTCCACGTCCTTACATTATTTATTGGGTCCAGCATATGAAAACTTATATTTTGCGTTGCATGAATAATATAAATACTAATTGTGCAGTCGCAAGTGAAATAATCGTTGACTAATCTTAACTCCATGTTATAGTGTAATGGCGTTATATAATTTGATAATTTATTGATTAATGCACTGCGTCGTGCGCTTTCTGATGTTTTATCAATAGAAATTATTGTTGCCATTGTAGCAATGTATATTAGACTATTACTTAATAATAGTTTTATGAATGTCATGTTAAATTTCACTCGGATATCTATAAAAACGTTTCCTTATTAGAAACAAGGTACACAGAGTATGCAATTCAATTGACTTTTGTGTAAAAAAGCTTCAAGAAAATTTATATTAATTTTTAAGAAAATAAGATTTATATAAAGAAAGATACAACACAATACAATTTATTTATAAATAAAAGAAGTCATTAATAAAAAGTAATTATAACTTAATGAAATGTTATATTAGATATATTGAAAATGAATATTGGAAAACATAAAGAACATGTTTAGATAATTCCGAAAAGAACAAACAAAGTAAACAGTAATTTTATTTGTTTATTTCAAGTTTAGTTTTATCTTTATGATTTCTTCTAGTGCAATTACATATTTCTGTGTTTTTCATATTCTAGTATTCTATATATATAACAAGTTTTAAAAACTTTAATCTCTTTTTTACATATACATGTTAAATTTATAGAAGCATTAATGTATATGAGAAATGCAGAGATATTCTCAATATAGCCGGATATTATAAATGGATTGTATGTTTACTAACATGTTATCTTCAAAGTTTATATGTCTCTCCTAATATTAAGTGAGAGATGTATTAAAAACGAACGAACAATAAACATGTACCAAAATAAAATTATTTGAAACTTAATTGATATAACAATTCGGATCAAATATGAAGAAAAGACGATATTAGTATATGTCATGTCACATTCATTTTTTCGGACAAAATATTACTCTATTGCTCGTTCGTCATTCGCGTTCATTACATATTTAATTAAAAATGTTCTATTTAAGTAACATTAGGAGAGAATTTTTGAGAAACATTGGCTTTAGGCATTCATTATAAAAAAAATATTTTAAAAATGAAATATAGATAACATTAAATATTTTTAATATAATTTTATAGCTATAGTGTGTGTAAATTTAAACGCATATAATAATATTATAACGTCAATAAATACTTGTCTTAGATTTCATATTTTCTATGTCAAAATATGATTAAATGATGTTATTACAATATACTTTTAAATATCTTCTTATTAGCTACATTATTTACAGAAAATAAAAATAATAATTGCAATATAGAAACATGTCTTGAAAACTGAAAATTGAAAAGGAATGTCTCTTGTAAGAAACAAAATAACTGCCTTATTATTCAACGTATTTTTATATACATATTTTAAAAGAAAAGGACATTTATAAGTATTTTATTGTAAATTTATTTAAAGTCTTACCCTACTTGTTGAATCAGACGTTTAGTTAAGTTTAATTCCAAATTAACATTCAACAGCAATCTTACCGCTTCAAAAGACTGTTATAAACTGACGACACTGTCGGCATACCTGAGAGTAAATATACAAGATACATTGTGTGTGTGTGTGTGTGTGTGTGTGTGTGTGTGTGTGTGTGTGTGCGCGCGCGCGCGCGTCTTGTAAATATTTTACACACACCTTGATTATATATGTATATAACATAAAAATATTTTACTTATCGATAAAAATTATATGTATATAATAATATGTATATATTTGTTTTTATATGCTGCCTTTTTGTATACATTCCTTGTATTCCGTTTTCATATTTAAAGTTTTTATTTGTAACAACCATTTTTCTGGTACGTTTGCAAGATAAAATTAATTGAGAAATCGCGTGTACATTCGATATATAAGATAGAAATATTCATTTTACTTTATATCTTTATCGTTTTTAGAAAATTCCAGAATTAATACAAAGTCTAGCAATGTACAATAAATAAAAAAAGAGTTGTCCATATCGTAAGAGTTGTCATTAAAATATTTTACACTATATTTCCTATTTGGCATTAATTTGTACGCAAATTAATATATTCGATCATTTAATCGCTATAGAGGCTGAAAATCCACTTTTTCACATAGAATTGATTCTAAATTATTAATTATAGAAATTAGGGATAGCTTTCATCATGCATCGTCATGCATAGTAGCCACAAGATAGATTTATAAAATTTCGATTACAAATCAATTAGTCGTTATAATATAAAGCAATATACAGTTAATCATGACATTGACGGAATGATTTACATGTCAGTAAAATTTTCAATAAATTTTAATTGCACATTTTCTGCTTTTAACTCAGAACAACTAAGTAATAAAATGATTGCAAATAATAGTATAAATATTCCCTTGCTTAAAAAATATGTTTATTTAATTTTTCGAATTTCTTAATGGTTTATTTTTTACAGTGAAACGACAAAGCAATAAATAGAGAATTTTTTTTATATTAATACATAGAAAACAATATTGACAGTAATTAAATTTCTTTATATCGTTTATTCCAGTACGCAAAAATTGTAGGATGGTTTAATATAAGATGTTGAAATGCTGAAAATGCTCGATAACATTTGATAAAGAATTTCACTTTATGACGCAATAAAATTTAGTTACGAATTTTTAATAAATATGTATAATATTTTTTTCATTTCTAAGCGCTTACTGCTGCTATTTTTCTATTCAGCTATGGCTCTGAAATATGTACTATGAAATTTCAAAATAGCTTTGTGAACATCGATAAATTTATACCAATATTATGAGATCACCTATCGATTATATGAGAAGAGAATAACAAAAATTATATTAATATTGAGAATGTTTACACATGTTAGCTTCTACTAAAAGAGCGAAGAATGCATCATAAAAAAACTGACAAATATAAAATATCGTAAAACAAAACAGACGATATCATCGAATAAAGTTTCCGAACATTTAAATTTATCCGACTCTACATGTATACATCTAAGACCATTCAAAAATAAAATTACCGGAAATATTGTTGAGTTCATATATTAATGTTCTTTTGCATGTTGGAAAAATGAGCGACAATTGGAATATTAATGTTATGGTTGAAATATTTGTCCCATACATTGACATATCCATCAATTCGAAAAACAACATTTCTCTCGCTATGATACTCCGAGGCGCGATGTCTATAATAGTATTTCTTTAATTCCGGAATGTTCAATTGCGAATTATAAAACCATCTGATTATATATTTCTTTATTATGGCGAATACAAATGATAAACGGATTACAAAAACAAGATAATGAGCATTCTTATTTAATATATGATAAAAATTAATTGCTTGCAATGATTATGAAAAATTGATTGTATTCTATGTTATTTCTTATTTTAATTTCATGAGCAATAAACGGGTCAACAAAATGGCTGTTTATTTTGATGTTGTACTTCTTGGCAGTGTTCCTTCAGCAAGGAAGAAAAATTAAAAGAATCTTAATTTACATTTCTCCATTCTTTGTTGATAACTTCTTTATTTCAAAGATGTGAGGAATATTTGTCGTCTTTCAATTTGGTCCATTTTAATTGAAGATTAAAATTTATAGATTTAAAGAGCAGGAAACAAATCATCAATAGATCATCAATATTTATAATGAATTAACCACACACAACTTTGAATTCGGATAAGTGTTACTGCTTTGGTCGATTATTGAAAAATACACGATAGATGCAGTATTAATAACATATTTAATTGAGCTTCCTATATAGGGCTAAATACTTTCGTATTATATAAGCATAGATTAAGAAGAACATCATTTACAAAGATTATAAAGTGTAATTATTTATCTACTTCTTACTCTTGGATTAAATTACAAATTAATGGTAAATATTATATAATAACGAATAAAAATATTAAGTTTGATATTTCAATATATAAAATATTTCTATATATTTTAAGTTTAATACACATATTTGCTAAATTTAGTTAATACTGAATTTTAATATTAAATAAAATAGTTTAATATAATTAATTAATGTTATAAATATATATATATGTACATGTGTATATATATATAAATATATATGTATATACATTATATATACATATATGTATTTACAATAAATATTATATAAATATAATTAACTATATACAAATATTAAATTACAAAAAAGCTAATATATGTAAAAATTACTTAAAATATAATTAAAAACAATTAAAGAATTATTAACAATTATATGAAAATAATGATTAATTACATCAATTCATATATCTTATCCAAAACGATTATGCTACATTTTTCTTGGTTTCTAAACAGTTCGACATACTATAGATCTTTATATTTTTACTTGGTAAACAAAGATTGAAGAAATTCTGTCTGTCTTTTGATCTCCGACCGGCGTATTTCTATCTTGTGGTCAATAACATGAAGAGTTTCAAAGGGATATCGGGATCTTTCAATCTCATTTCTGATGAATTTTTTTATCTAAAAAAAATTTTAACAAGTGTCATGAATAAATGATTTTGTAATTGTCATAGTATCATACAAACAGAGATAGAATTCCATTGATAGAATTATGGAACAAGGTATATAGAAGATTGTGTATAAAATATATAACATACAAATTGTGTGTTTTATTCTGTTACAAACTTCTATAGTAGGTAGCTAATATTGAATACTTTTTGATAATAAACTTATGTTCGCAAATTTATAGTTTCATTGTGATAGCAAATAAAAAGTGATACTTTTAGTCTAGCGCCTTGATGAAGACAACCCATCGAACGCTATTGGTACGTGTGTAGCAGTAATCCTGCTGCACGAGCTGTGGGCTAGTGGGGCCTCGACTTATGGGGCCTATTTTCCTATACACTGATTGAATGGCAGAGGAAGTGAAATAGAAATGTTTTGTTATATTTTTATTTTAAAATTATTGTTTTGTTTTATTTTAAAAAATGTTTCAACCATTGCTCAAAATGAGCAAATTTGTCGTATGCACAACATCGGACTATATTTCGAACATAATAAGTTTACTATCACAAAATTCAATTTTAGCATTTCTAATCAGCAAAAATATGTGTAACATCGACTTTGAAACAACAAACAAATATATATCAAACTATGATTCATTAAAATTACCTCGCCCAATTGTTTCTCAGAATACACATTATTAATTATAACAGTTAATACCGCCATCTCATTGACTGTCCTGTAAGAACAAAATAATACATTTCAATAATTAATATGTACAATAAATTTTCGTATCTATGTATTTTCAATTATGAAACATCATTACCAGTAATAATATGTAAATTTTCTGAAATTATTTAATATGTCTTTAAGCATATATTTAGTATTTTTGGCAAGAGTAGAAAGAAAAATGTTAGCAATTAAGGCTTCAGTTCGCTCTATCGATTTGGATTGATTATAAGATAGATTGGTCATAAAAATATGCCTAAATGTTTCAATACTAGCTGGTAATTTTTTCTCTAAATAATTGAATATGATTTGAAAACTTTCGCTGTAAGATAAACATTCTAAAATTGTGTAATCAATCTCTTTCATGGAAAAATTAAAAGTTCTATTCCATATAAAGCGATCTGGACATCTCAAACCATTACAATATGTCCATCTCTTCCATCCAGGCAAAAGTCTATAGAAGAAAATCCAAAAAAGAAGTAAAAATTCTAGCGAAATTGTGCTAATTGTTCTAGTGTTACATAAATAATTTTTGACGTAAGTAATAATAAATTTCTCAAACATGCACATATAAAAAATACCTCTATAAAAAGTCAAGTATTATAAGAAGAATTACTTGTTTCTTATAGGATTTATCAGATTCCATTTCAATTGTTCATATGCCGTCATTTTGCATATGTTATTATTCATAAGACATTGCCACTTTGCAAGTTCTTGCTTTAAACATTCAATATGATCATCATAGCTATCTTCTCTGAACAGATTCCATTCTAACTCAAGCGGCTTTCGCACTTCCTAAAAAAGCATATTTTTATTTAATTTTTTTCATATTATTTACAAAAACGAATATAATGTATGTTCAAATACATGTATTTTTACTAGATAATTTTATTTTATTAAGTATATGAAACTTTATGGCATGAACCATTACAATTTCCAAATTTACCGATCATTTATTCGAATAATTGTTTACATATTTTATATCATCTAAATACATGCATTATTAACATGTATATGAGGTCTGTAAATAAAGTAATGAGACTGGTACCAGACCGCACGAATTGGTAACACTGCGCGTCTCCGCGCCACAGTGGGCGCACTTCAACATCTTATGTAGCTTCAGCGTGAGTGGCGAGTCGCTCGTGTCAACAGGTGGATTGTGAGAGCTTCTTTTGCAAAGTGATTTTTTTTGCTGCGTCACTATAATGAGCGAGCGGAATTACGAGCAACGGTGTGCGATCAAATTCTGTTTGAAACTTGGCAACAACGCGACTAAGACTCTGGCAAAACTCCAACAGGCTTACGGTGATGCTGCTTTGTCAAGAGACCAGGTGTTCAAGTGGTTCAAGGCATTTTCCGAAGGTCGGGAATCAGTTGAAGATGAGTCTCGGTCTGGAAGGCCATCAACGTCGAGAAATGACGAAAATGTGGAACGAATTCGAGATCTTGTGCGGTCTGACCGTCGGTTAACTGTCAGATTGATCGCAGACGAGTTAAAAGCGGCTGTAACCGACCAGCTGAAGGCCATTTGGGTTTCTGAGTTCCAGCACTGCTATGAAGACTGGAAACAACGTCTCAGGCGCTGCGTGGTTTCCCAAGGGAACTATTTTGAAAGAGACAGAGTTAATTTATAGTTAAATTATAAATAAAAGTTCATCTCAAAAAAGTCTCATTACTTTATTAACAGACCTCGTATATTGCTCTGTATACATTGATGTGCCGATCGATGAATTTGCTATATCGGTCCTCTTTTTTCAATGTTATATATCACACACAAATATGTTTTAAATGTTGCATATCACACAAAAATATCGGTTTTATAAATTTCAAATTTGTAAATTTTCATTTTTCATAGAATAGATATTTACAAATAGATATATATATGTTGTATAGAATGTGATAAAATTGAAAATATAAATAAATTTCTATAAAATGTTTTATAAAGTTTTTAATATCGCAAATATTTTATAATGGAAGAAAATTAATATAAATAAAATAATTGTAACTGTATTCTATAATTTTCTAAAATTAAATATAAATTATACCATTTATATTATAAATTCTACAATATTAATATTACAGTAAATTAGCAATTCGAAAAGTTCAAAATTTAAAATGTAATTATTAAATTTAAAAACATAAGCGTCTTTTGGCATAATAGAAAATTTCTTGATTTTGTGTTTACCTTGAAATGAGGATAAAATTCAATGAATGCTATAATATTTGATATAAATTCAAATGCTTTGATCATAGGATACCATGCTATATAATCTTGCTCTTTTCGTAAATAAATAGCAAGTTCCCAAAATACGGAGAATTCAAGTTTCTTCTCGATCGCAAAATAGAATGCGTCATCGATAATTTGCGCTCGATTGAGAACATGTATATTTCTGTATTCTTCAGAATTTAAGTATCGCGCAATTTTTCGCCAATTCTCGGTATCATAATTGACGCGATAGTATCCTATTATAAAACAAATTGCTTTTATCGATTATTGGGTACTTTGAAATTACATATATTAATTCAACATATTTTAAAATGTTAAAAATATTTCGATATTAAATGTATTATTATATTTAAAGATGTTTTTGTTTTCTATTCTTATATGTGTGTGTGTTAGATTTGATATGTTTCTTCATTATTTTTAATTAAAACCTCACATATGATAATTCAATAATTTTGAAAAACTTTAATACTAGAAATTTTGTTTGAACCTAAATTGGTTTGACTATAATCACAATGTTGAAATTATACATATAATGTGATAGATAATAAAAAAGTTTATCATTCATTTTTTACCAGCTTGTTGTAAGTTTAAAATGATCCATTGATCTTTCTCAACAAAGAGTTCAATTTTTGAATTCGATGGTGTTAACCAAATATTTAACCAAGTTATGATAAAATTGGACTTCGATTCCGTAGTATAAGTAATAGGTATATAATATTGTTTCTCATCCAACTTGTTGTGAAACAGTGCTGATATAGTTACAATATTATTAGAATAATTTCGCATCACCTCCAATATGGGAAAACATCTCTGCATAACCCACGAATGTACCATACTCTTTACATTAAACTGATACTTATAATCTAATTCATTTATGATAGTTTGCATAACATTCCATAAATTATCGGAAGTTGTTTCCAAAGGCTTAGCATGTCTATAAAATTTAACATTGTGGCAATAATATTAAACATTGTGTATAATTGATCAGCATCGTTAAAAAAAAATCATAATTTGCGTAATTTATAGTTACACATTTTAATGTTATAATGTAAGTCTCATAGAAATATAAAAATTTGTTAATTTTAAATTATAATTTAATATGTAATACACTCGTCAACAAAATTATTGCATAGGTAACTTCATGTCAACTTTTCGCATAACTTCAAATAAGTATAACTCCGTCAAAAATGGTAGCATTTGAAAATTATTTTTCATTTTCAAGCTTAAAGCCTCTATTTTAAAAATCATTTGTCAGATTTAGAATTTATCCTTCCCCTCCTCTCGTCATCTACTTAAAAGTAAGGACGTGTTTCGTCTCCAAAATATTGCATAATTTGACGCACGAGATGGAATAAATTTTTTTCGCAAATTTTATGATAATCATCGTGTGTTGGAGGACGGAAATGTGGAAATAATCACAGCGCTAAATCAAATATGGAATGAAATTTCTCAGGCAATAATTAGAGCAATAATATGCGTGAGCGTTTGCAAGAGATTATCCGAAGATGAGGCGGCAATACACATTTTTAAATGTGAACATTTCCACATTTCTCCAACACACACACGCAGACACACATACACACACACGATGCGCCAAATCCGACCAGCAACCTCTTCGTGATGCGCATCAGGTAATGCTAATGTTGCGGTAAATGAACAAAAATATATACGTAACTTTGATTTGTCGTAATTTCTCGAAAAAAAATCGTACAAACTTTATTTTTTTTAAATTCATAGATAAAAATCCATATTTTACAATGATTATCATGAAATTTGCGAAAAAAATTTATTCCACAGCGTGGAATGCGTCAAATTATGCAATTCTTTTGGAGACGAAACACGTCCTTACTTTTAAGGATATGACGAGAGGGAGGAGGAGGATAAATTCGAAATCTGACAAATGATTTTTAAAATAAAGGCTTTAAGCTAAAGAATAAAAAAAAATTTTCAATTTTACGACCATTTTTGACGTTGTATTTATTTGAAGTTATGCGAAAATTTGACATGAAATTACCTATGCGATAATTTTGTTGACGAGTATATATATATATTTTCTTTTTCTTTTTTTTTCTGTTGTTATATAACATCTATAATTTTATTAATGATTAAAGCTAATTTTCCTTGACTGAATAAATAATTAATAATAATGGTTTCATAATTTTAATTTTAATTTTAATTGTAATTTTATACTATCCATACGTTTGTATGTTACTTTGTTTTTGAAATATTATATAATTTGCATTTGAAATATTACATAATTTGCATTACACAGTAATTGTTTGTAATTTAAAAATGATTAAACTGTACTTTACTTCTTAAGAAAAACTCAAATTGAAATTCACTCGAGAAACATTCATAAATGAAAATAACAGCGTAAATCTGAGACTCTTTAAATATGTATCTCTTTTAAACAATAAAAAAGGAAACATATTGCAACAAATTTATTATATTTTTCGGTTTTCTTTTTTACGACGATGTATTTATATTATTATATTACAATATATTATACTCACTGATTGTTCAAATATATGTTGATAGCTTTGGAAAATATACTAGACGACAATATTCGTTCTAACATGCGCCATATGATGGAGCCTATAATGATACAAATAAAAAAATGATTTATAATATATTTAAAATGCTTCTATTGTGCATTGCTTACAAGTTCGGTACATAAATAAATCTAAAATTAAAATTAAGTAACAAAGTTTGTGTATTTAAATCTATCTAAGAAAAGTTAAAAAAATATTAAGTATATTACAATGAAAAGCAAGCAAAAAAATATAATAATTATAACAGATAGAAAGTATAAACGATTAGATAAATTTGATAAATTTTATTTACCTGAAATTCTTTTTGGTCGTGATAGTGATAGCATTACATTATAAAAAAGTAAAAGATATAAGAAAGAAGAGAGGTAAACAATACATATATAACAAGATTAAAAATTAAAGAAGAAAAAAAAATAAGAAAAAGTGAAAACAGACATAAAAAAATGTACGATAATTTTTAATTATTTTGTTTATATATTCTAACTAAGATATCGAATCAGCTGTTTCTTAAAGGGAATGAGCGTTTGAATAAAAAAAATCAATCTTATCTGAATATCTTTTGTTGACAAACTATTAATAGACGTATATCTACCTTGTATACAGGCATTTCGATGAAACACCCATGAAAAAACAAGCTCAGCTGAGATGCATTCAGAATATGCCAATTGAGTAACATTAAGTTATCGAGACAATCAGTGCAATCATTTATAACTTTATGTAAAAATGTGAGACCAAAAAGAAAGTCTTCTATTATGTAGATATAGCATTCAATTTAGTTCATTATAGGCATAATCATGACAAGTGCCATGATGCCCATAGACGTATTTAAAAAAAAATATATATTTTATGAAAGATATTGAACATATTCTCAATCAAAATGCTGATAAGAAGACTATAATAGAAGTAAACTTTATGGAGATGAATTACCGCACAATAAAATAATTTAATAATATTGACATTAATGAACTATTTACATACTCAAAAAATAAAGCCTAGCTTCTAAAGTACAGTAATTACAATTATTCGAATATGTCTAGGAAGAATCTGTTTATAATTAAATATATTTAAATTTAATAAATTAAATCATTGTACAAAATCATATTTATGTCTTTTCATATTTTTTGCAATTGTAACATGTGCAATTGTAACATGTTATAATTGGAAACAATATAAGGAAAGATCTTAAGTTTTTGATATCATTTTCTTATTGTCATAGCAAGAATTAATTTGTAATAAAATATTATAATAAAATAATAATAAATAAGTAAATAATATAAATAAATAGTAAATAAATAAGTTGCAAATTACAAATAACTTTGTTTATAATATATTCTTCTGATTTCTTTCTGATGTTGATTTCTTTATAATATTGAATTATAGCTTATTTGTTTATTTATACAATATATGTACATACCTTTAACACGAGAAAGAAAAGTGTATAGATAATTTTCAGTATCGTTTTCATATTCTGTAGAACTTAAATTGACGTAAGTATTGAGATCAAGTAATTCATGTTGAATTTGAACGATAAACAAATTCATCATCCGAAAATCTGGCACAGTCTAAAAGTAGAATACGAGTAAAATTAATCGAGAAAAAGAAGCTGTTAAGACACATATAAAAAATCATAATCAATCGCTGCTAAACATAATTTATATTATTTTGTACATTATAAAGTTTGAAACTATAGCGAAGCGTGTTTTTATATTTAAGTGTGTCATGTACATAGACTTCGCGTTTGGCTAAAAAGTTGAACAAATTTTAGAAGGAGACAGCATGCTTTCGAGGTATTAGTTTCTCTGTCTATCAATAACAAGAGTGGGGCAAAAATTTTATATGACCATTACATTTGACATATGTCCTGATCGATTTCTTTTCCCCATCACGCGTCGTTAGACAAAGAAGAAACTATCATAAAAATAAGCTCTCTCTTTCTAAAATTTGACGTTGCTGAAACAATGGAGAGAGTGGGAACGCGCGGTCTATATATTATACGTCTATGGTCATGGTTTAAAAAAAGTAAATGTTCTTATAATTACATAAAAAATAAATTTATAAGATTTTTGTTTAATAACTTTAGGTTAGAAATTCCTCTTTAATAATTTTAACAATTAAGGATTAAAAGGTTTTATATAAATAACAATATGAATAACACAAATTTAAATTTCACAGCAAAGAAGAGCCAGACGCGTATAGTGTTATATATAATAGTATGTTACACATCATAATTTTTTCAAAATTAATTTTTCGATGAAATTGATTAATTGTATATGGCGCACAAATTTTTCTTGATCCATATACCAAATGTACAATTAAGTCTTAATCCGAGATTTTTCATAAATCCCTCTTTACACTTCTAAAGAAACATCGGGGAGAAAAATGACGGGGCGAAGTTGGATCGAGAATCGAACCCGAATTTTTCGCTTGCCGGACGATCGCTCTTACCCCCGACTAAATTATTCAGACTTTATACTTCTACCTCGATATTTCTCATTTTGCTTACAAATATCTATTACTAATAATTATTAACACCATGTTTCGGCCAAGCGTATGGCGCACTCCTATTCGCGTCTGACTCCTATTTGTTATAAAATTAAAATTTTTGTTAATAATGTTAGTTTTGGTAAAACTTTAGAAAAAGACACCAGGGTCGAATCGTCTTGACCTTGACATATGTTGTCAAGGTTACTGTCCTGAGTAACATTCGAAAGATTTTAGCCATCACTCGTTGCTTATTAAAAAGTTATTAACAAAAGCGTACATACAACATGCGACTATACGAATTCCTAAGCAATGTTGATTTGACTTCTAAGAAAGTCAAGGTTATTTTAACTTTCTATGTAAAGCGAGGTCCACCGCACACCACCCCTGAGTCAGCGCGAAACGAGGTCTATTATTGTATGGTTACACATGGATTTGCAACTTTCCATGCGAAACGAGGTCTACCCCCACACCACCTCTATTATTGTACAGTTCATAGGTTTGCAACTTTCCATGAGAAACGAGGAACCATAGACCTCGCACTGACTCAGAAGTAGTATAGGGTAACTTTTTAATAAACAACGAGCGACGACTAAAATCTTTTGAATGTTACTCGAGACAGTGACCTTGACAACATATGGCAAGGCCAAGACGATTTGAGTCTGATGTCTTTTTCTAAAGTTTTACCTTCGAATTAGCATATTTTTCAATTGAAAGAATATCCAAAAAAATTTACGCAAATATTCAAGAATTTTCTGTATACATTGTTGTACTATTAATTACTTTGACTGCATTTTCAAAAATAGAATTAAAGATAAAATTACCTCATGGATAATATATGCTTGGAAAAATACAATAAAGCCTTCATTTAACCATACATGAAACCAATAAAATGGATTGAACAGATTACCAACATATTTTTGTATCATCCTACGTACTACTAAGGGTGCAATTATCATTTTGCGTGCTATAGTATCCAATTCTTCATTATACATGATATCTGTTTCTCTAAAAATCATTATAATATGTGTGCTGTATGAATGTATGAAAAATTTTAGATATTAATATAAACTTTTATTTAAATTATTATTAAATTATTATTAAATTATTATATAATATATATCTATTTTTAATTATATGTGTATATTACTTGTGAAAGACGAATCCCAAAATATGTTTGACTTCATCTTGTAAATTCGGGATTGCGATGTGATCCACTTTGCTCTCAGATAAAACAGTAGTCCACTCAAGGAATCTCTTCGAATTATTCCAATAATTTCTCAAGTACATAGTAATACTTTTAATAATATATGACGCAAATTTTATATACGGTATCGATTGCGGTCTGCACCACATGCTAATGGTATCAGTCATTTTGAATCGATGAAAATCAAACAACACAAATGCTATATTATCTATAGAATTCACAACAGTTTTGTTAAAATATGTCCATATTTCATCGTACAACAGTTCAGACGATTCTCCTATCGGCATATTCGACAAAACTTTATAACTTCGATGATGTTTTATGGAAATATCAAAAGTAATTCCTAATTTTGGCTCGTTCCAAAACGGAAATAATTGCTGCTTTCTTGTTGGGATACCCGTTATGATTAACAACCTGCCACATTTTAACGATATGTAAATAATGACTAATGTTAGACAATTATAAGCGTAAATGCAAAAATATACACAATTTGCTTTTGATATTTTAATATATTCTTCTACTTACCCTTTATCTCCATTTTCGTTTATGTAAGGAATCCCGAAAGACTCTCTTACTATATTAATCGGAATATGGGACCGTATATGCAGATTGTATATTCCTGGCAATATGGTAGCATTGAAATGGTAGATAACAATATTGGTTTCATAATCTTTTGTTGTTTTTAATAGTTCAGGAATGTTTCCACTGGGAATTTGCTTTAATTCCCAACTCATTAATGATATCGATTTTATTATTAAATTCGATAGATGAAAACTTATATGTTGTGTTGCATATATGATATAAATAGTGATTACATATTCACCCACTAAATTATTGTGGGTAAAATTTAACTTTATATTATAATGCAATGGATATATATTGTCAGGCAAATTGTAATTTAATGCATTGCACTGCACGATATCCGATTCTTTATCGGTAAGATCCTCCATTGCTATTGTGGCAATATATATTATACTACTACTCAATAATAGTTTTAATAATCTCATGTTAAATTTCTTTCAGGTATCTATATAAATCATTTCCGTTATTAGAAACATATATACAAGAAATATATATAAACGTAATGCTAAATACAAGTGTGTATAAATATGATAAAATTTAAAAATATAAGCTTATTGAAGAACGTACTTTAGGTAATTCTGAAAAGGGGAAAATACATTAATCATAATTTTTATTTCTCTGAAATTCAATTACTTTCAAGATTTCTTCTTACATATTTTTATATTTTGCGTTTTATGGCAACTGACTTCTGTACGTGATGAACTTTGTATATTTACTAACATGTTACTTTCAAAGTGTGTTTGTTTCTTTCAACCTTAAGAGAGTGATGTATTAAAATCGAACGAAGAATAAACGAACAATAAACCGATATTAAATTTATTCAAAATTGATATAATTATTCGAATCAAATTTTTAACATAAAAATGTTAAAAATAACTTTGTTAACATTTGTCTTGGAATAAATTTATTTAAATAAAATATTAACCTATCGCACATTCTTCATTTTTATTCGTTATATATTTAAATTATCATATTCTATTTATATAACTTTTTGTAAAGAATATTTATTATTAACTTTACAGAATATATATTCTAAATATTTATTAAAAAAATTTTGTTTCAAAACAAAATATAAATAGTATTAAATATTTTTGAGATAATTTAATAAAGACAATGAAAGGTAGAACATACACATGCTTTATAACGTCAAAAAAGTTGCCTGTATTTTACATTTTCTGTATTTTAAGTCAAATTATGCCGTTACATGTCTAAATATATTGTTAGCTAGCATAGATGCAAGGAATGAAAAATAGTATTTGCAGTAAAGAAATATATTCAATCAAAAGTAGAAATGTCTCTTTTAAGAAATAAAATAGTTGATTGTTATTCCACACTTTCTTACTCCATATGCATACATTCAAAGAAAAAGAAATGTAGAAGTGGAATATTTTGTTGAATATTTAATTAATGTCTTACCCTATTTGTTGAACTCACAACTATAGGTTTAATATCAAAGGCATAAACAGTCAAACTGCGATCTTATAGCCTCAAGAGACTACTATAAACTGACGGCGCTATCATGTTACAGATACGGCATACCAGAAACAGGCAATGTACGTAGATATCGCCTTGATATATATAACACAGGAGTATGTTATTCATCGATAGAAGTCAATACGTATATATTTACTTAGCTTTGTATTTCTTTGTATTCCTTGTTCCATATTTAAAACTTTCCTTTGTAAGGACAATTTTTCTGGAAAACATTCGCGAGAGAAAATTAAAATTGAGAATATTCTTCCCTAAATATATATAAGATAAAGATATTCTGTATTTTATATCATATTTTTTTCATAAAGAAGTTTTTTTTTTAAGAACTTATTGTATAAAATAAATAAAAGAGACTTGTCTATGTCGTATCACTTGAAATATTTTATGTTATATTTTCTATTTGGCACTAATTCCTGTACAAGTACGGCGATCTAATATTGTTTTTAATTTTGCTTATAACGTTTGTGAATAATAATTTCTATTTATTGTTTTAATATTATGAGCAATAAACGGAATAACTTGCGTTTATTTTAATATTGTATTTGCTAGAGGCAATGTTTCTTCATGGTAAAGAAGAAAAAAATTTTAATTTACATTTCTTCACTACATTTTGAGATAATTTTCTTATTTCAGAAATTTCAGGAACACATTTGTTATATGTGTTTCGATTCGATTAATTTTGATTGAGGAAAAAATTTATAAATTTAAAGATCCCAAAACATTTTCTCTCTCGACTTCCGTCGATCATCAATGTTCATAAGGAACAAATCAAACTTTGAATTTATTAGTGTCGGATCAGTATTTCAGCTGGTATTTCAATATACACAATGGATGCAGTATGAATAACATTTTAAATTAAGCTTGTCATATAATGTTAACACTTTCATGTTACGTATAAACATACATGAATACAAACTCCATTCAAGGATTCGAAAAACATAATTATTTATCTACTTCTCATTCTCAGTTTAAATTAAAAATTGAAATAGTTAATATTAATAAGTCGTATTATATATAATAAATTTTATTTCTTATACATATTTCAAATTTAATACATATCTAGTATTATGTGATATATTTTCATATATGTTATAAATTTTAATATTTAATAGAAAGTTGTATATTTAAATTAAGTTAATATCATATATGTACACATATACATGTATGTATATATATATATATATATATATATATATATATATATATATATATGAATATGTGTACATGTGTGTGTGTGTGTGTGTGTGTGTGTGTGTGTGTGTGTGTGTGTGTGTGTGTGTGTGCATGTGTGTGTATAAATTAATAAATTTGTAAATTATTAATAAATTAACAAACATTCATGCTGTGTTTTCGAAGCAGTTTAACGCATTATAGATCTTTATGTTTTCAATCGATGAATAAAGATTCAAGAAAGTATCTCTGTCTTATGGATCTCTAACAAGCGTGTGTTTCTAGCTTGCATTCAACGATTTGGAACGAATTCGTTCTTCAACCTCATTATCAATGAAATATTGTATCTAAAGAAAATTATTTTAGCAATTATCATGAATAAATGATTTCGTAATTGTTGCATTATTATGCAAGCAGAATCTCATTATTTACATAATTATAAAAGAATATACCCAGAAAATTATTTATAAAATATATAACATATACACAGAGTTTCATGGTATCTTATCAATTGCTATGCCATAAGGACTAAAATTAAACATTTTTTTGACAATAAACTTAGGTTTGCAAATTTATAGTTTGAATACCATAACAAATAAATGATACTTTCATTCTAGTGTCTCGATGAAGACAACGCTACTGCAATGGTACGTGCATATTAGAGTCCTGCACCGGCTAGTCTATTTGGGACCTTTTTTCCTACTCGCTGAGCGGTAGAGGAACTGCAAGAAATGTTTTTTCTATGTCATTTTTTAATTATTATTTTAGTTTATTTCAAAAAATATTACAATAACTATCCAAACTGATTTACTTCATCGTTGCATGTACGATAACGACCAACAATTGCTGTTAATTCTATCAAAAATCTAGCACTTCTATCAAGGCATTAATATATGCAAAGTATCATTTTTGTATTGTTACGTTGAAATTACGAATTTGCGAACATAAATATATTGTCAAAAAATATTCAATTTTAGCACATACATCTACTCCATAAGAATTTATAACATCGACCTTGAAACACCGTGTATTGTAAGATATAAACGTTATAATAAATTTTTAACAAATAAATACGTATATATATATATATATATATATATATATATATATAATTCTGATTTATTAAAATTAAACGTTCAAATCTCCCTTACAACACATATTGTTAATTATAACAGTTAATGCCACAATCTTATCAACAGGCTTATAAAAACAAAATAGTAAATATATAATTGATACAAACAATAAACCTTCGAATTTGAATTTGAATCAGAGATGCAAAAAGAAATGCTGTGTGTATTCATCAAACACACACGCACACAATATATTTTACGTAAATGTAATTAACATCTATATAAATACTAAATCGACATTACAAAAGGCCAATATAATGTTAAAAACGTTCACTTAATTAAGAACAAGTAAAAATTATTAACGCTTATATAAATTATTAATAGTTATATATATCGATTTATTACTGATTTGATATTTATTATCAGTGATTTAGTATATATATAAATTTATAAATATTATCTTAAACATTATTATCTCAAACACGATATATTTTTGATACTTCTAAACAATTCGATATTTTATAAATCTAGTTTTTATAAATCTAGTTTTTCAATAGCTAAATAAGAAATGAAAATATTTTATTTGTCTGTCGATCTCCGACCATCGTGTTTCTATCTTGCGTTCAATATCATCAGGAGTTTCAAAGGGATATCTGGATTCTCTAATCTCGTCTCTGGTGAACTTTCTTATCTAAAAAAGATTTTAACAATTGTCAGCAATAAATGATTTTGTAATTGCCTCATTATCACACATTCGAAGTATGATTATAAATAGAATTATAGAAGAAGATTATATAAAATATGTTACAATATCATAGCGAGTAAATTTAATATAAAAAATTTAATTAAATATATTTTATAATAAGACATAATAAGTGTATGGGGTTCTGATTCATTAAAATTTACCTCGTCTAATTGTTCCTCGGAATATACATTGTTAATTATAACAATTAATGTTGCAATCTTACTGACTGATCTACGAGAACAAAACAATAAGTTTATTATAATTAATTCAATAAATTTTCATGTGCCTATGTATGTATATAATATATCTTTGCTGTGTGTAATACGTGTATATGTTCATTAAGCAATGTTTTTACCTGTATTTTATTTTTTGGAAGTTATTTAATATGTCTTTAAGCATGAACTTAGCATTTTTCGCAATAGTAGAAAGAAAAGTATTAGCAATTAAAGCTTCTGTTGAGTTAACTTGATCAAAAGGTAGTTTAAAAGAATGGTGTACATAAATTTCTAGTAATTTTTCCTCTAAATAATTAATTATGATTTCAGAATTTTCACTATAAGCGAGACATTCTAAAATTGTATGATCCATTTCTTTCATGTAATTATCAAAAACTTTATACCATAAAGGACCTGCCTCTCGCAAACCATTACAATATATCCATCTTTTCCATCCGGGCAAAAATCTATAAAAATTCAGAAAAGAATATTTTCTAATTGTGCTAATTGTTCTAGTATTACATAAATTGTGCTAATTGTTCTAGTATTACATAAATAATGTTTGATATAAGTGATAATTAATTTCTCTAACATATGCACAATATAAAAAATATTCCTAAAAAATAAAAAATCAAGTATTATAAAAAGAATTACTTTTGTTTAGGATTTTTTAGATGCCATTGCATCAGTTGAAAGGCCTTCGTTTTGCATGATACATCATATATAATACATTTCCACTTTGCGAGTTCTTGCTTTAAAATAGATGTAAAATAATCATCGGTGTTATTTTCGTTATGCCACAAATCTATTTCAAGTTTCCATACTACAAATTCAAGCTTTAATTTTTCCTAAAATTCGGCAAAAAATATAGCATTTTTTTATTTCTTTCACTTTATTTACAGAAATAGATTTAATATATGTGCAAATGTATAGGTATTTTTACTAGAAAATTTTATTTTAATAAGTGTTTATTTTAATAAAATTGTATAGCATCAACTATATATACTACAATATCCATATTAACAGATCATTTATTTGAATAATGATATAAATAAATTATATCACATTTAAATACATTTATTATTGATATATATATATATATATATATATATATATATATATATATATACAGGGTGTCCTAGACCACCCTGTACACCTCTTTTCTTTCAAAAACTAAGCATTTTAGAGAAAAATGTTTCAGACAAAAGTTGTTTGGTTTCGAGGGGGCCATAAGATGGTACCATTGGTTTGACCTTGAAGAGTCATTTGAAGGTCACGTGAAGGTCACTTCAATTTTTTTAAATGGAATACCCTATATATTTTTGCACATTCTTGTAGCTCATCTCGAGGGCTTTCCAAAACACTTTAATTAAGTTAGTTTTCATTAAGTACTTTCCGAGTTATGAGGCTTGAAATAATTTCTTAATTTTACGTAAATCATAAAATATCTTGTAAAATATTCATTTTTCGATTATCTTACCTTAATACTTTTATGTACAAAATAATGAGAGGAATCAATTGGTGTAAAGAAAACACATAGTTGTTTCGAAGAAAAAACATGTAATTTGTAATTAACAATTACATATTTTTTCTTAAAAATAACTGTGTTTCTTTTGTCTGAAACATTTTTCTCTAAAATGCTTAGTTTTTGAAAGAAAAGGGGTGTACGGGTGGTCTAGGACACCCTGTATATATATATATATATATATATATATATATATATATATATATATATATATATATATATATATATATATATATATATCAATATATATCAACTTTTGTTCCCGGTCCCCCATGTATATATATATATATACATGGGGGAGACCGGGAACAAAAGTAACAGCGTCATGAAAGTAACAAGCCTCCTACTAAACTACACAATATATTGAATAATGTGTACTATATAGTCAAACGCGTACGCCCCGATTCTCTTCCTTTTCAGTTAATTGTTGTAGAACGATCGCGTCGATTGCACAAGCAGGAGTGAAGTTAGTGTATTTGCAATATTCACCTAAGTATTTCTTGTTTTAGTTTTTTTGTATCTATGCCTAATTAAAGTGTATATATTGGCGTAATTATTTGCCGGTGCATTCTTCTAAAATGTATTCATAAGTTTTTATAGTTGATTTAGCTAAGTCTTGCATCATATTTAGGTAATACTTTTATTCTAAAAAATATGTTTGAGGACAAAAGTAACACGACCCTCTGTGGACGAAAGTAACATGTTTCAATGCTTAGAGTGTAAAGGCTGGTCCCATAATAATTGTACCAAAGGCGATTATTATTACGTATACCATAATTGTGATTCGGAATAGATACCAATCTGTTTTGTATAAGTAGTTATCATACAATTTTTACACTATTATTTAGAATTAAACTATTATTTAGACTTAAAAAAGTACAAAACTGGTGTGATATTAAGTATAATTATTTTATGATATTACTTATAATTATTTTGCTTAACGAAGATTATTTCTTTTAAGTTTTTCAAAGATGATAAAAATAAATTATTTATTTTATTTTTTATTTTAATATAATACAAATTTAAAAAAAAAGTTATCTTGCTTAATAAAAGATTATAATAAAAGTTGCCTTAAATTGAAAAAAGTCATATTTATCTTATTCCGAAAATAAGTACTGGTACTTTTATCACCAGACTATGTTATTTTCGTCTCAGGCCCCCAGGATAAAAGTAACAATCAACGTAATTGCGAAAAGCTATAATAATTCTTTAAATATTTATCATTTGAGGTGGAAACATAGGTATAATAATAAAGCAATAAATGGAGTCTTTTAACATATAATCTTTTTTTATATCTCTAACGATAATTAATTAGTGACGTATAATACAAAAAATGTTACTTTTGTCCCCGGTCTCCCCTATATATATATATGTACATATATGTCAATAATATATGTATTTAGATGTGATGCAACTTTGTATATATTGATATGAATTTGCTTTGCGATCCTCTGTTTTTAATTGATCTAATTTAAATATTCTGCATGTCACACAAATATCGATTTTAAAAATTTGTAAATTTTCTTTATAAAACAATCATTTACAAATTTAAAAAAAAAATAAGCATTTAAAAATGGATTAATATGTATTGTATATAATTGAATAAAATTAAAAATATAATTCAGTCTATGCAAAGTATTTCCAAGTTTTAATATTCGCCATAAATATTTAATAACGAAAGAAAATAAATATAATGTAAATAATTGTAATTGTAACCTATAATTTTATAAAATTAAATATAAATTATATTATTTAAAATGTAAATTCTACACGATATTAGTATTATAGGAAAAACCGAATACAAAAAGTCCAAAATTTATAACATGTAGTTATTAAATTTAAAAAAACATGCTTTCTAAATTTAGATATTCCTTTGAAATGAGATTTTTTAGTTTTGGCGAAGAAGGAATTATATAACTAAGTTCATTTTTTCAATTCTAACGCATGCATTTAATTTTTTAAAAATTATTTTACTATTATAATATATGAATTTACGGTATATATTATGCCTTGGCTTAATAGAAAATTTGATAAAATTTATTATTGTGTTTACCTGGAATTGAGGGTAAAATTCTAAGAATACGAAAATGTTCGACATAAATTCGAAAGCTTTGATCATAGGATACCATGCTATATAATCTTCCTCCTTTCGCAAATAATTAACGAGTTCCCAAAATACGGAGAATTCAAGTTTCTTCTCTATCGCAAAATGGAAGGCGTCATCGATAATTTGCGCTCGATTGAGAACATGTATATTTTTATATTCTTCAGAATTTAAGTATCGCGCAATTTTTCGCCAATTCTTGGTTTCATAATTGACGCGATAGTATCCTATTATAAAACAAATTGCTTTAATCGATTATTAGGTACTTTGAAATTACATATATTGATTTAACATATTTTAAAATGTTAAAGATATTTCGATATTAAATGTATTATTATATTTAAAGATATTTTTGTTTTCTATTTTTATATGTGTGTGTGTGTGTGTTAGATTTGATATGTTTCTTCATTATTTTTAATTAAAACCTTACATATGATAATTCAATAATTTTGAAAAACTAATGCTAGAAATTTTGTATGAATTTAAATTGGTTTGACTATAATCACAATGTTGAAATTATACATACAATATGATAGATAATAAAAAAGTTTATCATTCATTTTTTACCAGCTTGTTGTAAGTTTAAAATTATCCATTTATCTTTCTCAAGAAATAGTTCAATTTCTGAATGTGATGGTGTTATCCAAATATTTGAACAAGTTACAGTAAAATTGGACTTCGATTCCGTAGTATAAGTAATAGGTATATAATATTGTTTCTCATCCAACTTGTTGTGAAATTGTGCTGATATAGTTACAATATTATTAGAATAATTTCGCATCACCTTCAATATGGGGAAACATCTCTGCATGGCCCACGAATATACCATGCTTTTTACATTAAACTGATACTTATAATCTAATTCATCTATGATAGTTTGCATAACATTCCATAAATTATCGGAAGTTGTTTCCAAAGGCTTAACATGTCTATAAGATTTAACATTGTGGCAATAATATTAAACATTGTATATAATTGATCAGCATCATAAAAGAAAATCATAATTTGCGTAACTTATAGTTACACATTTTAATGTTATAATGTAAGTCTCATAGAAATATAGAAATTTTTTAATTTTAAAATATAATTTAATATTTAATACACTCGTCAACAAAATTATTGCATAGGTAATTTCATGTCAAATTTTCGCAAAACATCAAATAAGTATAACTCCGTCAAAAATGGTCACATTTGAAAATTTTTTTTCATTTTCAAGCTTAAAGCCTCTATTTTAAAAATCATTTGTCAGATTTAGAATTTATCTTCCCCCTCCTCTCGTCATCTCCTTAAAAGTAAGGACGTGTTTCGTCTCCAAAAAATTGCATAATTTGACGCACGGAATGGAATAAATTTTTTTCGCAAATTTCATGATAATCATCGTAAAATATGGATTTTTATGTGTGAATTAAAAAAAAATAAAGTTTGTACAATTTTTTTTCGCGAAGTTACGACACATCAAAGTTATGTATACATTTCATTTACCGCCAACATTAGCATTACTTGATGCGCACCACGAGGAGGTTGCTGGTCGGATTTGGCGCATCGTGTGTGTGTGTGTGTGTGGGTATGTGTGTGTGTATGTGTGTATGTGTGTCTGCGTGTGTGTGTTGGAGAAATGTGGAAATGTTCACATTTAAAAATGTGTATTGCCGCCTCATCTTCGAATAACTTCTTGCAAACGCTCATGCATATTATTGCTCTAATTATTGCCTGAGAAATTTCATTCCATATTTGATTTAGCGCTGTGATCATTTCCATATTTCCGTCCTCCAACACACACACGGTGCGCCAAATCCGACCAGCAACCTCCTCGTGCGCATCAGGTAATGCTAATGTTGGCGGTAAATGAACAAAAATATATACGTAACTTTGATGTGTCGTAATTTCGCGAAAAAAAATCGTACAAACTTTATTTTTTTTAATGCATACATAAAAATCCATATTTAACAATGATTATCATGAAATTAGCGAAAGAAATTTATTCCACCGCGTGAAATGCGTCAAATTATGCAATTTTTTTGGAGACGAAACACGTCCTTACTTTTAAGGATATGACGAGAGGGAGGGGGAGGATAAATTCGAAATCTGACAAATGATTTCTAAAATAGAGGTTTTAAGCTAAAGAATAAAAAAAAATTTTTCAATTTTACGACCATATTTGACGTTGTACTTATTTGAAGTTATGCGAAAATTTGACATAAAATTACCTATCCGATAATTTTGTTGATGTTATATTACAACAGAAAAAAAAAAAATATATATATATATATAAATTATTATAATGAAATAAAGGTCCGTTAGATAAAATCAATAAAAATTAGTTAAAAGGCTACAAGGACCAACGCAATGGTGGAATATATGCAAAAATAAAACGGTTATTACAATACAATAACCATATGAAAATGTTTATTTAATTTGAACATGACAAACGCCGCGTTTCAATCCAATTCGGATCCTTTTCAATGTCGAATACCAAAGTGAGTAATAAACATTAAGTTTCATCTTCACTCAGTTCGGCTCTGTTGATTGGAACGTTAAGTTGTGCTTAACTTGCTCTCCCTTTGTGTTCGATTTTTTGATTTGAGATCACTTTCAAATTTAGAGACCGGTATGTGATTTTATTATATCAACTTTACTCTTGCTTTATATGAAGGATTCTCTTAAGTAGTTTTCGGATTGTTTGTTAAATTATTGCTCTGTCTTGTTTTTTTCTTTTTTAGAGTGTCATATTTTTAAGCTTTTACTCGCACATATTTGGACCATCAAGTTTCCAACTGGTCATCGATTTATGCATCTTTGACTGTTTTTTCTTTTGGAAATGGTCATGGACTTGTATGTGGGATTTCCTTCCGGTTTTTGTTTTGGAGAGGATCATCTCGTTTTTAACGGTACACTAGGGATATGCGGTACGAGTTGCCTTCGGGTTTTCTGTGGCGATACGTTAATGCGATGCGTTCTTTCCTTTTTTGTGATTGACGGTTTAAATTTTCCGTTATTGTACATATATTTGCTTTCGATTTTTTGACTTTTTTTGACTTTGCGTTGTTCCGAAACTTATTTACATTTCTCCTATGACTGTTAATTTTGCTTTTATCTTAATGTTTATTACTCACTTTGGTATTCGACATTGAAAAGGATCCGAATTGGATTGAAACGCGGCGTTTGTCATGTTCAAATTAAATAAACATTTTCATATGGTTATTGTATTGTAATAACCGTTTTATTTTTGCATATATTCCACCATTGCGTTGGTCCTTGTAGCCTTTTAACTAATTTTTATTGATATATATATATATATATATATATATATATTTTTTTTTTCTGTAATATAACATCTATAATTTTATTAATGATTAAAGCTAATTTACCTGGACTGAATAAATAATTAATAATAATGGTTTCATAAGTTTAATTTTAATTTTAATTGTAATTTTATATTATCCATACGTTTGTATGTTACTTGGTTTTTGAAATATTATATAATTTGCATTTGAAATATTACATAATTTGCATTACACAGTTTGTAATTTAAAAATGATTAAACTGTACTTTTCTTCTTAAGAAAAACAAGTTGAAATTCATTCGAGAAATATTCATAAATAAAAATAACCGGAAATCTGAGACTCTTCAAATATGTATCTCTTTTAAACAATAAAGAAAGAAAACATATTGTCAAATTTATTATACAGGGTGATTTATTTTAATCTTAACAGAGAAATATTTCGAAAATATGCAATTTTACAAAAAAACTTTCCAAATAAAAGTTGTATGGTATAGAGGGGGACGTACAATGGTGACCTTCATTTGACCTTGAGACGTCTACTTAAGATCAGATGAAGGTCAATTTAAGTCTTTTAAATGGAAGTCCCTATTTTTTATTACTTATTCTTGTAGCTTATCTCGAGAGCTTTCCAAAACACTATAATAAAATATTTTTTCATTGAGTACTTTTTGAGTTATGAGGCTTGAAATAATTTCTTAATTTTACATAAACCATAAAATATCTAGTAAAATATTCATTTTTCGATTATCTTACCTTAATACTTTTATGCACAAAATAATAAGTGGAATCAATTGGTGTAAAGAAAACACATAATTGTTTAGAAGAAAAAATATTTAAATTTTAATTAACAATTACATATTATCTTAAAAACAACTATTTTTCCTTTACAACAATTGATTCCTCTCATTATTTTGTACATAAAAGTATTAAGGCAAGATAATCGAAAAATAAATATTTTACTAGATATTTTATGGTTTATGTATAATTAAGAAATTATTTCAAGCCTCATAACTCAAAAAGTACTCAATGAAGAAATATTTTATTATAGTGTTTTGGAAAGCTCTCGGGATAAGCTACAAGAATAAGTAATAAAAAATAGAGACTTCCATTTAAAAAACTTAAGTTGACCTTCATCTGACCTTAAGTAGACGTCTCAATGTCAAATGAAGGCCACCATTGTACGTCCACCTCTATACCATACAACTTTTATTTGGAAAGTTTTTTTGTAAAATTGCATATTTTCGAAATATTTCTCTGTTAAGATTAAAATGAATCACCCTGTATATTTCGGTTTTCTTTTTTACTACGATGTATTTATATTATTATATTACAATATATTATACTCACTGGTTGTTCAAATATATGTTGACACTTTTTGAAAATATACTACGCGACAATGTTCGTTCTAACATGCGCCATATGATGGAGCCTATAATGATACAAATGAAAAAATGATTTATAATATATTTAAAATGCTCCTATTGTGCATTGCTTATAAGTTCGTTACATAAATAAATCTGAAATTAAAATTAAGTAACAAAGTTTGCGTATTTAAATCTATCTAACAAAAGTTAAAAAAATATTAAGTATATTACAATGAAAAACAAGCAAAAAAATATAATAATTATAACAGATAGAAAGTATAAACGATTAGATAAATTTGATAAATTTTATTTACCTAAAATTCTTTTTGTTCGTGATAGTGATAGCATTACATCATAAAAAAGTAAAAGATATAAGAAAGAAGAGAGGTAAACTATACATATATAACAAGATTAAAAATTAAAAAAGAAAAAGATAAAATAAGAAAAAGTGAAAACAGACATAAAAAAATGTACGATAATTTTTAATTATTTTGTTTATATATTCTATATAATTAAGATATCGAATCAGCTGTTTCTTAAATGGAATGAGCTGGTTGAATAAAAAAAAATCAATTTTATCTGAATATCTTTTTGTTGACAAACTATTAATAGACGTATATCTATCATATACAGGCATTTCGATGAAACACCCATGAAAAAACAAGCTCAGCTGAGATGCATTCAGAATATGCCAATTGAGTAACATTAAGTTATCAAAACAATCAGTACAATCATTTATAACTTTATGTAAAAATGTGAGACCAAAAAGAAAGTCTTCTATTATGTAGATATAGCATTCAATTTAATTCATTATAGGCATAATCATGACAAGTGCCATGATGCTCATAGACGTATTTAAAAAAGAACATATTTTATGCAAGATATTGAACACATTCTCAATCAAAATGCTATACTGATAAGAAGACTATAATAGAAGTAAACTTTATGGAGATGAATTACCGCACAATAAAATAATTTAATAATATTGACATTAATGAACTATTTACATACTCAAAAAATAAAGCTTAGTTTCTGAAATACAGTAATTACAATTGTTCGAATATGTTTAGGATAAATCTATTTATGATTAAATATATTTAAATTTAATAAATTAGATCATTGTACAAAATCATATTCATGTATTTTCATATATTTTGCAATTGTAACATATGCAGTTATAATTAAACACAATATAGGAAATTGGTCTTAAGTTTTTGATATTTTTTTCTCACTGTTTCTCATAGCAAGAATTAATTTGTAATAAGATATTATAATAAAATAAATAAATAAATAACATTAATAAATAATAAATCAATAAATAATTTGCGAATTACAAATAACTTTGTTCATATGTTGATTTTTCTGATTTCTTTATGATATTAAATTACAGCCTATTTGTTTATTTATTTATACAATGTTATATGTACATACCTTTAACATGAGAAAGAAAAGTGTACATATAATTTTCAGTATCATCTTCATATTCTATAGAGCTTAAATTGACATAAGTATTGAGATCAAGTAATTCATGTTGAATTTGAACTGTAAACAAATCCATCATCCGAAAATCTGGCACAATCTAAAAGTAGAATTCGAGTAAAATTAATCGAGGAAAAGAAGCTGTTAACACACATATAAAAAATCATAATTAATCGATGCTAAACATAATTTATAATATTTTGTACATTATAAAGTTTGAAACTATAGCAAAGCGTGTTTTTATATTTAAGTGTGTCATGGTCATAGACGTAGAATACATAGACTTCGCATTTGGCTAAAAAGTTGAACAAATTTTAGAAGTAGACAACATGCTTTCGTGGTGTTAGTTTCTCTGTCTATCAATAACAAGATTGGGGCAAAAATTTAATATGGCCATTACATTTGACATATGTCTTGATCGATTTCTTTCCCCCATCACGCCTCGTTAGACAAAGAAGAAATTACCATAAAAATAAGCTCTCTCTCTTTCTAAAATTTGACGTTGCCGAAACAATGGAAAGAATGGGAACGCGCGGTCTATATATTATATGTCTATGGTCATGGTTTAAAAAAAGTAAAAGTTCTTATAATTACATAAAAAATAAAATTATAAGATTTTTATTTAAAAATTTTAATAAGGTTAGAAATTCTTCTTTAATAATTTTAATAATTAAGAATTAAAAGGCTTTATATAAATAACAATATGAATAACATAAATTTAAATTTCACAGCAAAGAAGAGTCAGACGCGTATAGTGTTATATATGATAGTATGTTATATATGATAATTTTTTGAAAATTAATTTTTCGATGAAATTGATTAATTGTATATGTCGCACAAATTTTTCTTGATCCATATACCAAATGTACAATTAAATCTGAATTAAAAATTAGAATTCTCTTAATTCGAGATTTTTCATAAATCCCTCTTTACACTTCTGAAGAAACGTCGGGAAGAAAAATGACGGGGCGAAGTTGGATCGAGAATCGAACCCGAATTTTTCGCCGGACGATTGCTCTTACCCCCGACTAAGCTATTCAGATTTTATACTTCTACCTCGATATTTCTCATTTTGCTTACAAATATCTATTACTAATAACTATTAACACCATGTTTCGGCCAAGCGTATGGCGCACTCCCATTCGCGTCTGACTCCTATTTGTTATAAAATTAAAATTTGTGTTAATAATGTTAGTTTTGATAAAACTTTAGAAAAAGACACCAGGGTCGAATCGTCTTGACCTTGACATATGTTGTCAAGGTTACTATCCTGAGTAACATTCGAAAGATTTTAGCCGTCACTCGTTGCTTATTAAAAAGTTATTAACAAAAGCGTATATACAACATGCTAACTATACGAATTTTTAAGCAATGTTGATTTAACTTCTAAGAAAGTCAAGGTTATTTTAACTTTCTATGTAAAGCGAGGTTCACCGCAGGTCTATTAATGTACATTTCCACATAGGTATGCAACTTTTCATGAGAAACGAGGAACCATAGACCTCGCACTGACTCAGAAGTAGTATAGGGTAAACCTCGTTTCGCATGGAAAGTTGCAAACCCATGTGGAACCATACAATATAGGCCTCGTTTCGCGCTGACTCAGAGGTGATGTGGAGTGGACCTTGTTTTGCATTGAAAGTTAAAGTAACCTTGACCTTCTTAGAAGTCAAATCAACATTGCTTATAAATTCATATAGTCGCATGTTGCATATAATTCGTGGAAATTCTTTTTGTTAATAACTTTTTAATAAACAACGAGCGACGACTAAAATCTTTTGAATGTTACTCAAGACAGTGACCTTGACAACATATGGCAAGGCCAAGACGATTCGAGTCCGATGTCTTTTTCTAAAGTTTTACCTTCGAATTAGCATATTTTTTGATTGAAAAAATATCCAAAAAAATTTACGCAGATATTTAAGAATTTTCTGTATACATTGTTGTACTATTAATTACTTTGACTGCATTTTCAAAAATAGAATTAAAGATAAAATTACCTCATGGATAATATATGCTTGGAAAAATACAATAAAGCCTTCATTTAACCATACATGAAACCAATAAAATGGATTGAACAGATTGCCAACATATTTTTGTATCATTCTACGTACTACTGATGGTGCAATTATCATTTTGCGTGCTATAGTATCCAATTCTTCATTATACATGATATCTGTTTCTCTAAAAATCATTATACTAATATGTATGCTGTATGAATGTATGAAAAATTTTAGATATATTAATATAAATTTTTATTTAAATACATAAGATTATTATTAAATTATTATATAATATATATCTATTTTTAATGATATGTGTATATTACCTGTGAAAAACGAATCCCAAAATATGTTTGACTTCATCTTGTAAATTCGGGATTGCGATATGATCCACCTTGCTCTCAGATAAAACAGTAGTCCACTCAAGGAATCTCTTCGAATTATTCCAATAATTTCCCAAGTACCTAGTAATATTTTTAATAATATATGACGCAAATTTTACATACGGTATCAATTGCGGTCGACACCACATGCTAATGGTATCAGTCAAATTGATCCGATGAAAATCAAACACCACAAATGCTATATTATCTATAGAATTCACAATAGTTTTGTTATAATATGTCCATATTTCATCGTACAACAGTTCAGACGATTCTCCTATCGGCATATTCGACAAAACTTTATAACTTCGATGATGTTTTATGGAAATATCAAAAGTAATTCTTAATTTTGGCTTGTTCCAAAACGGAAATAATTGCTGCTTTCTTGTTGGGATACCCGTTATGATTAACAACCTGCCACATTTTAACGATTTGTAAATAACGATTTGTAACGATTGACTAATGTTAGAAAATTATAAGCGTAAATACAAAAATATACACAATTTGATTTTGATATTTTAATATATTCTTCTACTTACTCTTTATCTCCATTTTCGTTTATGTACGGAATTCCGAAAGACTCTCTTACTATATTAATCGGAATTTGGAACCATATATGCAGATTGTATATTCCTGGCAATATGGTAGCATTGAAATGGTGGAGGATAATATTGGTATCATAAAGTTTCATTGTTAATACTGGTTCATAACTCCCATTACTGTGAGTTTGCTTTAATATCGATCTCATTGATGATATCGATTTTATTATTGAATTTGATAGATGAAAATTTATACGTTGCGTTGCATATAGGATATAAATAGTGGTTACATATTCACCCACTAAATCATTGTGGGTGAAATTTAACGTTATATTATAATGCAATGGATATATATTGTCAGACAAATTGTAATTTAATGCATTGCACTGCACGATTTCCGATTCTTTATCGGTAGGATCCTCCATTGCTATTGTGGCAATATATGTTATACTACTACTCAATAATAGTTTTAATAATCTCATGTTAAATTTCTTTCAGGTATCTATATAAATCATTTCCGTTATTAGAAACATATATACAAGAAATATATATAAACGTAATGTTAAATACAAATATAAATATGATAAAATTTAAAAATATAAGCTTATTAAATACTTTAGGTAATTCTGAAAAGGGGAAAATATATTAATCATAATTTTTATTTCTCTGAAATTCAATTACTTTCAAGATTTCTTCTTACATATTTTTATATTTTGCGTTTTATGGCAACTGACTTCTCTGTACGTGATGATCTTTGTATATTTACTAACATGTTATTTTCAAAGTGTGTTTGTTTCTTTCAACCTTAAGAGAGTGATGTATTAAAATCGAACGAAGAATAAACGAACAATAAACCGATATTAAATTTATTAAAAATTAATATAATTATTCGGATCAAATTTTTAACATAAAAATGTTAAAAATAACTTTGTTAACATTTGTCATGGAATAAATTTATTCAAATAAAATATTAACCTATCGCACATTCTTCATTTTTATTCGTTATATATTTAAATTATCATATTCTATTTATATAACTTTTTATAAAGAATATTTATTATTAACTTTACAGAATATATATTCTAAATATTTATTTAAAAAATTTTGTTTCAAAACAAAATATAAATAGTATTAAATATTTTTGAGATAATTTAATAAAGACAATGAAAGGTAGAACATACACATGCTTTATAACGTCAAAAAAGTTGCCTGCATTTTACATTTTCTGTATTTTAAGTCAAATTATGCCGTTACATGTCTAAATATATTGTTAGCTAGCATATATGCAAGGAATGAAAATAGTATTTGCAATAAAGAAATATATTCAACCGAAAGTAGAAATGTCTCTTTTAAGAAATAAAATAGTTGATTGTTATTCCACACATTCTTACTCCATATGCATACATTCAAAGAAAAAGAAATGTAGAAGTGCAATATTTTGTTGAATATTTAATTAATGTCTTACCCTATTTGTTGAACTCACAACTATAGATTTAATATCAAAGGCATAAACAATCAATCTGCGATCTTATAACTTCAAGAGACTACCATAAACTGACGGCGCTATCATGTTACAGATACGGCATACCAGATAATAAACAGGTAAGATACGTATTATATAGATATCGCCTTGATTATTCATAACACAGGAGTATGTCTTCGATAGAAGTCAATACGTACATATTTATTTATTCTTTGTATTCTTTTATATTCCTTGTTTTTATATTTAAAACTTTCCTTTGTAAGAACAATTTTTCGGGGAAAACATTCGCTAGAGAAATTTAAAATTGAGAAGATTCTTCCCTAAATATAAGATAAAGATATTCTGTATATTATATTATTTATATTCTGTATATTATATTATTATACTATTCTTTTCATCAAAAAGTATTTTTTTCAAGAACTTATAGTATAAAATAAATAAAAGAGACTTGCTATATCGTATCACTTGAAATATTTTATGTTATACTTTCTATTTGGTACTAATCCTATACAAGTACGGCGATGTCTAATATTATTTTTTACTTTGCTTATAACGTTTGTGAATAATTATTTCTATTTTTATCATTTATTGTTCTAATATTATGAGCAATAAACGGAATAACTTGTTTTATTTTTATATTGTATTTGCTACAGGCAATGTTTTTTCATGGCAAAGAAGAAAAAATGTTAATTTACATTTCTCCACTACATTTTAAGATAAATTTCTTATTTCAGAAATTTCAGGAACACATTTGTTATATGTATTCTGATACGATCAATTTTGACTGATGAAAAATTTTATAAATTTAAAGATCATGAAACATTTTCTCTCTCGACTTCTGCCGATCATCAATGTTCATAAAGAACAAATCAAATTATTTTTGAATTTATTAATGTGGAATCAGTATTTTGGCTGGTATTTCGAAAAACACAATGGGTGCAGTATCAATAACACATTTAATTAAGATATTTATAATGTTAACACTTTCATGTTACGTATAAACATACATGAACACAAACTCCATTCAAGGATTTAAAAAGCATAATTATTTATCTATTTCTCATTATTTATCTATTTTAATATGTTATAAATTGTAATATTTAACAGAAAGTTGTATATTTAAATAAAGTTAATATCATATATGTACACATGTCCATATTTGTGTGTGTGTGTGTGTGTCTGTAAATTAATAAATTTGGAAATTAATAAATTAACAAACATTCATGCTGTGTTTTCGAAGCAGTTCAACGCATTATAGATTTTTATGTTTTCAATCGATGAATAAAGATTCAAGAAAGTATCTCTGTCTTATGGATCTCTAACAAGCGTGTGTTATTAGCTTGCATTCAACGATTTGGAACGAATTCGTTCTTCAACCTCATTACCAATGAAATATCGTATCTAAAGAAAATTATTTTAGCAATTATCATGAATAAATGATTTCGTAATTGTTGCATTATTATACAAGCAGAATCGTAATTGTTGCATTATTATACAAGCAGATCTCATTATTCACATAATTATAAAAGAATATACGCAGAAAATTATTTTTAAAATATATAACATACACACAGAGTTTCATGGTAGCTTATCAATTCCTATGCCATAAGGGCTAAAATTAAACATTTTTTGAGAATAAACTTATGTTTGCAAATTTATAGTTTCAATACAAATAAATGATCCAATAACGATGATTAATAAATAATAATGATGATTCAATAACAAATAAATGATACTTTTATTCTAGTATCTTGATGAAGATAACGCTACTGCATGGTACGTGCATACTATCTACTTATGGGACCTTTTTTCATACTCTCTCAAATAAAAAAAAATATCAAATCTTGCGAGCGCGCACGCACATATATATATATATATATATATATATATATATATATATAAGTAAATAAAATATACATTTATCATTCAAATTTTACCAGCTTATTGTAAATTTAAAATGATCCATTGATCCTTCTCAAGAAAGAGTACAAATTTTGAATTCGATGGTGTTAACGACATGTTTGACCTAGTTCTGGTAAAATTGGACTCCGATTCCGTAGTATACGTAATAGGTATATAATATTGTTCCTCATCCAACTTGTTGTGAAATTGTGCTGATATGATTACAATATTATAATCGTAATGTCGCATCACCTCCAACACGGGGAAACATATCTGCATGGCCCACGAATATACTGTGCTTTTCACATTAAACTGATACTCGGAATCCCATTCATCTATGATACGTTGCATGGCATTCCATAAATTATCGGCAGTTTTTCCCATAGGCTCAGTGTAACTATAATAATTAACATGGTGGTAAATGTTAATATAATAATGTTAATCAGTGTCATCAGCATCATAAAAAAGAAAATAACAATTTACATACATCGACCTTTGTATAAACTAATAACATTCATTTTCGTATTTTAAAATTAAAATATAACTAACATAGAAAAATTTAAACTTTACAGTATAATTTTAATATGCATAAATAATTATTTTACTTTTTATTACAAACATGAAAATTATTTTTGTACTGTCCGCATGTTGATAAAACTTGTTTCTTTAAAGATTGCTTAGTTTGAATTGTTTATAATTCGGAAACTATTAATCTCTATCACATATTTACTATGAAAAACTCAAGTTGAAATTTACTCGAGAAAAATTCATAAATATATAATAACAGCCTAAATGTGACTCTTAAAATGTCCATATTTTTTAAACAATAAAAGGATGTATATTGTTAAATTTATTATATGTATATTTAGAGATTTTCTCTTTCTGGACGATATATATACGTATATTATTACATTATAATATAATAATATAATGTTGAGAGCTTTTGAAAATTTGTTATGCGACAATATTCGTTCTAACATACGCCATATAATAGAGCCTACGATAATTAAATTAAAAAAAAATGATTTAATATATTATAATTTAAAATACTTTTCGTAATAAGTTTTTAAATACATTTAATTAAAACTAAATTTAAAACAAAGTTTGCAACTAATTGTAACAAATATATAGTAAATGATTAAGTATATGTAAAAATAATAATTTGGCCGTAGTAGATAGATATTTACAGTTACAATTTAAAAATTATATTATATTATGTAATTATATAAAAATTATACAAAAAAAAGAAGTTAGCTTTTAGTTTTACATATTCTTTTGATACTGTCATTGCACGGAATATAATAAAATATGATAATAATAATAAAGTTAAATTACAAATACATTTGTTTATAATTTACATATTTAACTTTTCATGAAATTAACTTTCAGATGTTTAAAATTTATTTATTCAATGTTACTTACATACCTTTGAAATGAGAAAGAGAAGGAAATAAATAATTTTCCGGGTAACTATCATATTCTACAGCAGAATTGATAACGACATAAGGGTTTAAATCGAATAATTCGTGTTGAATTTAAACTACATGTAAATACATCAATGGGAATTTGGTAAAGCCTAAATGCCCTTCAATATAATCAATTTATAATTAATGAAAAATAAAAGACTTAAGGTATATATACAAATTGGCTTTATTAAGTGCTTCTAAAAATAATGTTTGTTCTTTCATCAATAATTTAAATTTAAGCAAATAAAATAACCTTATCGATAATATATGTTTGGAAAAATATAGCAAAACCTTCGTTTAACCATAATTGAAACCAATAAGATGGACACAACAGATTGCCAATATATTTTTGTGTTATCCTACGTACTATTGAAGGTGCAATTATCATTTTGCGTGCGGCAGTATCCAATTCTTCATTATACGTAATATCTGTTTCTCTAAAAATCATTATACTAATATATGTATACTGTATAAATGTATGAAAAATTTCGAATAATAATATAATTTTTAATTAAATACCTTAATTAAATACCTTATTATAGAATATCTATTTTTAATTATATATATTACCTATAAAAGACGAATCCCAAAATCTGTTTGACTTTGTCTTGTAAATTCGAGATTGCGACATGATACACTTTACTTTCAGATGAAACAAGGGTCTCCTCAACGACTTCGTTCAAATAATTTTGCAAGTACATAGTAATATTTTTAATAATATATGACGCAAATTTTACATACGGTATCAGTTGCGGTGCATCTGCACCACATGCAAACAGATTCAGTCAAGTTGATTCGATGAAAATCAAACACCACAAATGCTACATCATCGATGGAGATTAAAGCAGTCCTGTTAAAATATGTCCACACCTTATCACCACCTGCCGGTCTAGATTTTCGTATCAACATATTCGACAAAGCTCTGTACTTTCCATGATGCTTTATGTAAATATCAAAAGTAATTCTTAATTCGGACTATTCCAAAACGGAAATATTTGCTGTTCTTTTGATTAGATACCTGTTGTGATTAACCACTTGCCACATTTTAACAATATGATTTAAATAATAGTTAACTTTAAACAATTATAAGCGCAGAATGCGTAAAGATACAATTTATTATTTCAATATCTATTCTATATGATTTTATATTTTTTTACTTACTCTTGATCTCCGTCTATGTACAGAGTTCCGAAAGAGTCTTTTGCGATATTAATTGGAATTTCAACCCTTATGTATAGATTGTATATTCCAGACAACAAGACATCTTTGTAATTGAACACGACTATATTGTTTTTCATAATTCATAATCATCATAATTTGTTGATTCCTTTTTATAAATCATTCCACTGCAATTTTGCGTTAATTTCGACATTCTTATATTATTTATTGGATCCAGTATATGAAAACTTATATTTTGCGTTGCATGAATAATATAAATAGTAATTGTGCAGTCGCAAATGAAATAATCGTTGACTAATCTTAACTCCATGTTATAGTGTAATGGCATTATATAATTTGATAATTTATCGATTAATGCGCTGCGTTGTGCGCTTTCTGTTGTTTTATCAATATAAATTATTGTTGCCATTGTAGCAATGTATATTAGACTGCTACTTAGCAATAGTTTTATGAATGTCATGTTAAATTTCACTCGGATATCTATAAAAACGTTTCCTTATTAGAAACAGGATTCAAAGAGTATACAATTCAATTAACTTTTGTGTGAAAAAGCCTTGAAGAGAATTTATATTAATTTTCTTAAGAAAATAAGATTAATATAAAGAAAAATAAAACAATACAATTTATTCATAAATGAAAGAAATCATTAATAAAAAATTATTAGAACTTAATAAAGTGTTACATTAAATGTTTTTCTTGAAAATGAATATTGGAAACCATAATGAACATATTTAAATAATTCCGAAAAGAACAAACAAAGTAAACATAATTTTTACTTATTTATGTCAAGTTCAGTTTCATCTTTAAAATTTCTTTCAGTGCAATTCATGGACGTATAATATATAGACTTCGCGTTTGGCTAAAAAGTTATACAAATTTTAGAAAGAGATAACATGTTTTCGTGGTGCCAGTTTCTTTGTCTATGAATATACCTAGAGTGGGGCAAAAATTCAATATGGCCACTGCGTTTAATATAATAATTCGAATCAAATATGAAAAAATGCTAAAAAAGCGATATTAGTATATGTCATGTCACACTCATTTATTCGAACAAAATATTAATCTACTGCTCGTTCTTCATTCGCGCGTTCATTACATATTTAATTTAAGATATTCTATTTCAGTAACGTTGGAGGAAAACATTGATTTTACGCATTTATTATAAAAAGAAATATTTTAAAAACGAAATACAAGCAATATTAAATATTTTTAATATAATTTTATAGCTATGGTGCACTGATAAAAAAATCGATAATAAAATTGACTATAATTGCATGGTAAAAAAATTATAGTTAGGATACTCATTTTTATAGTAAATTTTACTATAATACTGGTAATATAAACTATATACGCATGGTACCGAGAAACAATGAAACTTTTTACTATAATTTATAATAATTTCAAATATCATATAAGTAAAAAATGAAAGAAAGGAATGATACATATAATTTTACTATTCATATAGTGATTGTAACATTAATAATGGTAAATATTACTATATTATCTGTCATTTAGATATTAATATAGTAGTAATAAATGAAAAAAATTATAATAACAACTATATCTAAATAGTACGTGGAACCTGATGAATAGCACATTTAACAACATAAAACTTATTATTTGGAATGATTGTATGTGGCACATGTTTCTTCGCTTGCCGTTACGCGGCGCACTACTCTTAATTTTTCTCGTATTCAATATTTAGCATAAAATATTTAGCATAAAATGTATATAAAGGACTAGTATTAAACACGTAAGATCTAAAGTATATTTTTTTCCTCTTAGCAGTAGTGCGAGAAAGAGGATGCTACTCACACGCAGGTTCTCGGATTGTATGCATGTGAGCATCCTCTTTCTGACATATCACTGTTTATCAGTTTAATTTCAGACAAACTGAATTTAAAATAATTTATTTAATAATCTGGATTCCTTGTTAGGATTCAGAATATTAGAAGAGATTATTTGAAATTATAGACGGAAAAAAAACTTTTAAACAACTTGGTGCTGCGTATATTAAAAATCTGTAATATACGTAACATGTATTATAGATTTTTAGTACTAATAGTGAATTTCGGAACACTACGTATACCATAACCATATGGTTACATGAAATGGATATTATGATTTTACGAACTATATTTTCATGTTATATCAACTATATTTTTTATAGTAAAATGCACTATTATATATGCTTGGCGCCTTAAGATACTATAAATTATAGTGAAATTATGATAATTTCAACTATAATTTTTTATCAGTGTGTGTGTAAATTTAAGCACGCATATAATAATATTATAACGTCAAGAAATTGTCTTAGATTTTATATTTTCTATATCAAAATGTGATTAATGATATAATTACAATATACTTTTAAATATCTTCTTATTAGCTACATTATTTACAGAAAATAAAAATAATAATTGCAATATAGAAACATGTCTTTTGAAAATTGAAAAGGAATGTCTCTTTTAAGAAGCAAAATAACAGCCTTATTATGTAACGTATTTTTGTATACACATATTCAAAGAGAAGGAGATTTATAAGTATTTTATTGTAAATTTATTTAAAGTCTTACCCTACTTGTTGAATCAGACGTTTAGTTAAGTTTAATTCCAAATTAATATTCAACAGCAATCTTACTGCTTCAAAAGACTGTTATAAACTGACGACACTGTCGGCATACCTGAGAGTAAATATACAAGATACATTGTGTGTGTGTGTGTGTCATGTAAATATTTCACACACACCTTGATTATATATGTATACATCATAGAATTATCTTACTCATCGATAAAAATCAATATGTACATATTTGTTTTTGTATGATGTCTTTTTGTATACGTTCTTTGTATTCCATTTTTATATTTAAAGTTTTTATTTGTAACGATTGTTTTTCTGGAGAAACGTTCGCGAAATAAAATTAATTAGGGAATCGCGCGTGTACACTCTATATATGAGATAAAAATATTCAGCATTTTACATTATACCTTTATCACTTTTAGAAAATTCCAGAATTTAATACAAAGTCTAAGAATGTACAATAAATAAAAAAGAGTTGTCTATATCGTAAGAGTTGTCATTAAAATATTCGTATCTTTAAAATATTTTACACTAGATTTCCTATTTGGCATTAATTTGTACGCAAATTAATATATTCGATCATTTAATCGCTATAGGGACTGAAGATCCATTTTTCTACATAGAATTAATTCTACATTATTAATTGTAGAGATGAGGAATGGCATTCGTCATGCATCGTCATGCATAGTAGCCACAAGATAGATTTATAAAATTTCGATTACAAATCAATTAGTCGTTATAATATAAAGCAATATACAGTTAATTGTGACATTGACGGAATGATTTAGATGTCTATAAAATTTTCAATAAATTTAAGTTGCACATTTTCTGATTTTAACTCAGAACAACTAAGTAATAAATGATTGCAAATAATAGTATATTTATTCCCTTGCTTAAAAAATGTTTATTTAATTTTTCGAATTTCTTAATGGTTTATTTTTAACAGTGAAACGACTAAGCAATAAATAGAGAAATTTTTTTATATTAATGCATAGAAAACAATATTGACACAGTAATTAAATTTCTTCACATCGTCCATTCTAGTACGCAAAAATTGTAGAATGGTTTAATATAAGATGTTGGAATGCTGAAAATGCTCGATAACATTTGATAAAGAATTTTACATTATGACGCAATAAAATTTAGTTACGAATTTTTAATAAATATGTATAATATTTTTTTTAATTTCTAAGTGCTTACTGCTGCTATTTTTCTATTCAGTTATGGCTCTGAAATATGTACTATGAATTTTCAAAATAGCTTTGTGAACGTCGATAAATTTATGCCAATATTATGAGATCACTTATCGATTATATGAGAAGAGAATAACAAAAATTATATTAATATTGAGAATGAGTTTACACATATTAGCTACTAAAAGAGCGAAGAATACATCATGAGAAAACTGACAAATATAAAATATCGTAAATCGAAACACACGATATCATCGAATAAAGTTTCCAGCATTTTAATTTATCGGACTCTAGATGTATACATCTAAGCTCATTCAGAAATAAAATTATGGGAAATATTGTTGAGTTCATATATTAATGTTTCTTTGCATGTTCGAAAAATGAGCGACAATCGGAATGTTATCGTTAAAATATTTGAAATATTTGTCCCATACATTGACATATTCATCAATTCAAAAAGCGACATTTTTCTCGCTATGATAGTCCGAGGCGCCATGTCTATAATATTATTTCTTTAATTCCGGAATGTTTAATTGCGAATTATAAAACCATCTGATTATATATTTCTTTATTATGGCGAATACAAATGACAAACGGATTACAAAAACAAGATAATGAGCATTCTTATTTAATATATGATAAAAATTAATTGCTTGTAATGTTTATGAAAAATTAATTCTATTCTGTTATTTTTTATTTTAATTTTATGACCAATAAACGGGTTTGTAAAATGGTTATTTGGATGTTGTACTTGCTTGGCAGTATTCCTTCATAGCAAAGAAAAAGAAAATAAAGAAACCTTAATTTACATTTCTCCACTCTTTGTTGATAACGTTTTTAATTCAAAGATGTAAGGAATATTCGTTGAATTTCGATTTGGTTTATTTTGATTGAAGATTAAAATTTATAGATTTAAAGATCAAGAAACATTTTTCTCTCTCCACAGATCATCAATATTTATAATGAATTAAACACATAACTTTGAATTCGTTAGTATCGAATAAGTGTTTTGGTCGATTATTGAAAAATACACGATAGATGTAATATTAATAACATATTTAATTTAACTTCTTATATAATGCTAAATGGTTTCGTATTATATAAGCATAGATTAGGAAGAACATATATACAAAGATTATAAAGTGTAATTATTTATCTACTTCTCGTTTTTGGATTAATTAAAAATTGTAATGGTAATTATTATTATAATAGCGAATAATAAAAGTATCAAGTTTTATATTTTACCTATATATTTTAAATTTAATATACATACTTAATAAATTTAATTAATGCATCCGAATTATAATAAGTAAACATATATATTTAAGAATATTAAATCAATGTCATAAATATATCCATATGTATATGTATATATAATATTTGTGATAAATACATACATATATATATAAATATTTATTATAACTACATAATATTATAAATACATATTATAAATATGTAATACTTATTATAATATGTATATATATATATATATATATATATATATATATAATATATGTATATATGTATATATAATAAATATATATATATATATATATATATATATATATATATGAATTTATAATAAATATTACGTAAATGTGTAATTCGTAATTATATTTATATAAATATTAAATCTTTTGAAAAGGCTAACATATGTAAAAATAACTTAAAATATAATTAAAAACAATTAAAGAATTATTAACAATTATATGAAAATAGTGATTAATGTGTGTAATAGTGATTACATACGTAAAATTCATATATTTTAAAACAATTATACTATTTTCGGTTTCTAAATAGTTTATCGCGTTATAGATCTTTATATTTTTAATCGATGAATAAAGATTGAAGAAATTTTGTCTGTCTTTCGATCTCTGACCAGCGTGTTTCTATCTTACGTTCAACATCCGAAAATATTGATTGTTCAACCTTCTCTTTAATGAATTTTTTTATCTAAAAGATATTATTTTAAGTTATCATCAGTAAATAATTTCGTAAATATTATCTTATTATTATGTAATCAAAATTTCATTATTGACAGAATTATAAAAAATATGTAGAAGATTGTATATAAAATATATAACATATACAAATTGTGTGTTTTATTCGCTGTTACAAACTTCTATGGTAGGTACAGGAGCTAATATTGAACATTTTTTGATAATAAACTTATGTTTGCAAATTTATAGTTTTAATGCGATAGCAAATAAAAAATAATATTTTCAGTCTAGCGCCTTGATGAAGACAACCTATCGAACGCTACTACGCGCGATAGGTGCATACCACAGTCCTGCACAGGCTGTGGACTAGTCGACTTATGAGATCTATTTTCCTATACACTGGTTGAGAGGCAAAGGAACTGTGTGTGCAATAGAAATTTTTTTTTATATTTTTATTTTCAAATTATTGTTTTATTTTTTATTTCAAAAAATGTTTCAAACAACAATTGCCCAAAATGAGCTAATTTGTCGTTGTATGCATGGCAACGTCGGATGTTTCTGTTGATCTTATCAAAAATTTAACATCTCTAGCAAGGCTCTGAACAATATGAAAATATCATTTTTAAATCGTCGCGTTAAAATTATAAATTTGTGAACATAAGTTTACTATTTAAAAAATGCAACTTTAGCACTTCTACCTATCATAAGTGTTTATATCATCGACCTTGAAACAATATATTGCAAAAAATAAATTTTATAATAAAAATTTAATGATAAATATCGAACTTTTATTCATTAAAATTACCTCGCCCAACTGTGCCTTAGAATACACATTGTTAATTATAACAGTTAATACCGCCTTCGCAATTACTGTCCTGTCAGAACAAATAATGTATTTATAATTAATATGTACAATAAATTTTCGTATCTATGTATTTTGAATTATAAAATATCATTACCGAAAATATTTTACGTCTCTGAAATTATTTAATATGATTTTATGCATATATTTAGTATTTTTGGCAAGAGTAAAAAGAAAAATATTAGCATATAAGGCTTCAGCTTGCTCTATCGATTTGGATTGATTATAAGATAGATTGGTCTTAAAGTTATGCCGAAGAGTTTCAAGACTAGCTGGTAATTTTAGCTTTAAGTAATGGAATATAATTTCAAAATCTTCTGTGTAAGCTAAACATTCTAAAATTGTGTAATCAATTTTTTTCATGGAAAAATTAAAAGTTCTATTCCATGTATTAAAACTTGATAGTTTCAAACCATTACAATATGTCCACCTTTTCCATCCAGGCGAAAGTCTACAAAAGAAAATCCGGAAAAGAAGTAAAAATATTCTAGCGAAATTGTGCTAATTATTCTAATGTTACATAAATAATTTTTGACGTAAAGTCATAATTAATTTCTCAAACATGCACATATAAAAAATATCCCTATAAAAATCAAGTATTATAAGAAGAATTACTTGTTTTTTTTTAGATTTATCAGATGCCATTGCAATTGTCGATATGCCGTCATTTTGCATATGTTATCATTCATAAGACACTTCCACTTTGCGAGTTCTTGCTTTAAACATTCAGTATGATCATCATTGCTATCTTCGCTGAACAGATTCCATCTTAATTCAAGCGACTTTCGCACTTCCTAAAAAAAACATCTTTTTATTTAATTTTTTTATATTATTTAGAAGAAGGAATATAATATATATGCAAATATATATGTATATATGTATTTTTATATATGTATATATGTATATGTAATATGTATATATGTAAATATGTACTTTTAGATAATTTTATTTTAATAAGTATATGAAACTTTATGGCATGAACCATTACAATTTTCAAATTTACCGATCATTTATTCGAATAACTGTTTACATATTTTATATCATTTAAATACATGCATTATTAACATGTATATATTGCTCTGTATACATTGATGTGCCGATTGATGAATTTGCTATATGATCCTCTTTTTTCAATGTTATATATCACACACAAATATGTTTTAAATGTTGCATATTACACAAAAATATCGGTTTTATAAATTTCAAATTTGTAAATTTTCATTTTTCATAGAATAGATATTTAGAAAACATGTGTTAGATAAACATGTATAGATAAACATGTGTTGTATAGAATGTGATAAAATTGAAAATATAAATAAATTTCTATAAAATATTTTATAAAGTTTTTAATATTGCAAATATTTTATAATGGAAGAAAATTAATATAAAAAAAATAATTGTAATTGTATTCTATAATTTTCTAAAATTAAATATAAATTATATCATTCATATTATAAATTCCACAATATTAATATTACAGTAAATTAGCAATTCGAAAAGTTCAAAATTTAAAATGTAATTATTAAATTTAAAAACATAAGCGTCTTCTGAAATTAAATTTTTGTCTTTTTTTAGCAAAGAAGGAACTATATAATTAAGTTCAATTTTTTCAATTCTCTACATGAATATAATGTTTAAAGAATTATTTCACTGTCGGTATATCGATATATGAAATCACGATTATGATATGTATTATGCATTGGCATAATAGAAAATTTCTTGATTTTGTGTTTACCTTAAATTCAGGATGAAATTCTAAGAATGCGACAATATTCGATATAAATTCAAAAGCTTTGATCATAGGATACCATGCTATATAATCTTCCTCTTTTCGTAAATAAATAGCAAGTTCCCAAAATACGGAGAATTCAAGTTTCTTCTCGATCGCAAAATGGAATGCGTCATCGATAATTTGCGCTCGATTGAGAACATGTATATTTCTGTATTCTTCAGAATTTAAGTATCGCGCAATTTTTCGCCAATTCTCAGTATCATAATTGACACGATAGTATCCTATTATAAAACAAATTGCTTTTGTACATTATTAGGTACTTTGAAATTACATATATTAATTCAACATATTTCGAAATGTTAAGAATATTTCGATATTACATCAGAATATTGAAATTATACATACAATATGATACATAATAAAAATATAAGTTTATCATTCACTTTTTACCAGCTTGTTGTAAGTTTAAAATGATCCATTGATCTTTCTCAAGGAAGAGTTCAATTTTTGAATTTGATGGTATTAACCAAATATTTGTCCAAGTTATGGTAAAATTGGACTTCGATTTCGTAGTATACGTAATAGGTATATAATATTGTTTCTCATCCAACTTGTTGTGAAATTGTGCTGATATAGTTACAATATTATTAGAATAATTTCGCATCACCTCCAACACGGGGAAACATCTCTGCATGGCCCACGAATGAACTATGTTTTTCACATTAAACTGATATTCGGAATCCCATTCATCTATGATACTTTGCATAGCATTCCATAAATTATCGCCAGTTTTTCCTATAGACTCAGCGTAACTATAAGATTTAACATGATGGTAAATGTTAATAATGTTAAACACTATGTATAATCAGCATTATAAAAAAGAAAATAAAAATTTACATAATTTATCTTCGTATTTGTATGTATAAAAATTAAACTATAACTAACATAGAAATATTTAAACTTCACAATATAATTTTAATATACATAAATAATTATTTATTAATGTTATTTTTATACTATCCGCATCTTGATAAAACTTGTTTTTCCAAAGATTACTCAGTTTGAATTCTTTATAATTCGGAAATTATTAATCTCTCTCTATCACATATTCATGAAAAACTCGAACTGAAATTTACTCGAGAAAAATTCATAAATATATAATAACAACATAAATGTGACTCTTAAAATATCCATATTTTTTAAACAATAAAAGGCTGCATATTGTCAAACTTATTATATCTATATTTAGATTTTCTTTTCCTATACAGTATACATACATATATTACATTACAATATAATACTCACTGATTGTTTAAATATATGTTGAGAGCTTTTGAAAATTTGTCATGCGATAATATTTGTTCTAACATGCGCCATAAAATGGAACCTATGATTATTGAAATTTAAAAAAAAATGATTTAATAAATTATAATTTAAAATACTTTTCGTAATACATAAGTTTTTAAATAGCATTTAATTAAAACTAAATTTGTAACAAAGTTTGCAACTAATTGTATCAATTATATAGTAAATAATTAAGTATATGTAAAAAAATTAATTTCAGTATAGTAGATAGATATTTACAGTTATAATTTAAAAATTATATGATATTATGCAATTTAATAAAAACTATACAAAAAAAAGAAGTTAGTTTTTAATTTTACATGTTCTTTTAATACTGTCATTGCACGAAATATAATAAAATATGATAATAATAATAAAGTTAAATTACAAATACATTTATATGTTTATAGTTTACTTATTTAACTTTTCATGAAATTAACTTTCAGATGTTTAAAATTTATTTATTCAATGTTATTTACATACCTTTGAAATGAGAAAGAGAAGGATATAAATAATTTTTCAGGTAACTATTATATTCTACAGCACAATTGATAACGACATAAGGGTTTAAGTCGAATAATTCGTGTTGAATTTGAACTACAAATAAATCCATTATCCGGGAATTTGGTAAAACCTAAATGCAATTCAATATAATCAATCTATAATTAATGAAAAATAAAAGACTTGAGATATATATATATATATATATATATATATATATATACAATTTGGCTTTACACACACACTAATTGCTTTTGTTAAAAATAATGTTTGTTCTTTCCTCAAAAATTTAAATATAAATACATACATTCCTTATTTTTTATTAAATTTCTTTGTGTAGAATTATGAAAACTTAAAAAATTTGAACAATCATATTTTCTTTATATTTAAGAAATAAAATAACCTTATCGATAATATTTGTTTGGAAAAATATAGTAAAACCTTCGTTTAACCATAATTGAAACCAATAAGATGGACACAATAGATTCCCAAAATATTTTTGTGTTATCCTACGTACTATTGAAGGTGCAATTATCATTTTGCGTGCGGCAGTATCCAATTCTTCATTATACGTAATATCTGTTTCTCTAAAAATCATTATACTAATATATATACTGTATAAATGTATGAAAAATTTCGGATAATAATATAATTTTTAATTAAATACCTTAACTTATTTTATAGAATATATATCTATTTATAATTATATATATTACCTGTAAAAGACGAATCCCAAAATCTGTTTGACTTCGTCTTGTAAATTCGAGATTGCAACATGATCCACTTTACTTTCAGATGAACCAAGGGTCTCCTCAACGACATTCTCTGAATGATGCCGATATATATAATTTTTCAAGTACATAGTAACATTTTCAATAACATATAGCGCAAATTTTACATGCGGTATTAGTTGTGGTCTGCACCACATGCTAACAGTCTCATTCAAGTTGATCCGATGAAAATCAAACACCATAAATGCTACATTAATTATGAGGATTGAAGCAGTCTTGTTAAAATATGTCCACACATTATCACCATCTGCCGGTCTAGATTCTCGTATCGGCATATTCGACAAAGCTCTGTACTTTCGATAATGCTTTATGGAAATGTCAAAAGTAATTCTTAATCCGGGCTTATTCCAAAACGGAAATATTTGCTGTTCTTTTGATTGGATACCTGTTGTGATTAACCACCTGCCACATTTTAACGATATGCTTTAAATAATGGTTAACTTTGGACAATTATAAGCGCGGAATGCGTAAAGATAGAATTTGTTATTTCAATATCATTTTATATGATTTCATATATTTTTTTACTTACTCTTTATCCCCGTTTATGTAAATTCCGAAAGAGTCTTTTACGATATTAATTGGAATTTCAACCCTTATGTATAGATTGTATATTCCAGGCAACAAGATATTTTCGCAATTGAACACGAATATATTGTTTTCATAATAATTTGTTGATATGTTTTTACAAACATTCATTTCAATGTCATTTTGCGTTAATTTCAACGTCCTTACATTATTTATTGGGTCCAGCATATGAAAACTTATATTTTGTGTTGCATGAATAATATAAATAGTAATTGTGCAGTCACAAATGAAATAATCGTTGACTAATCTTAACTCCATGTTATAGTGTAATGGCATTATATAAGTTGATAATTTATCGATTAATGCACTGCGTCGTGCGCTTTCTGATGTTTCATTAATAGAAATTATTGTTGCCACTGTAGCAATGTATATTAGACTACTACTTAATAAGAGTTTTATGAATGTCATGTTAAATTTCACTCGGATATCTATAAAAACGTTTCCTTATTAGAAACAAGGTACACAGAGTGCAATTCAATTGACTTTTGTGTGAAAAAGCTTCAAGAGAATTTATATGAATTTTTAAGAAAATAAGATTTATATAAGGAAAGATACAACACAATTCAATTTATTTATAAGTAAAAGAAATCATTAATAGAAAGTAATTATAACTTAATGAAATGTTATATTAGATAATTTTTTTGAAAATGAATATTGGAAAACATAAAGAACATGTTTAGATAATTCCGAAAAGAACAAACAAAGTAAACAGTAATTTTTATTTGTTTATTTCAAGTTCAGTTTCATCTTTACGATTTCCTCTAGTGCAATTACATATTTCTGTGTTTTTCATATTCTAGTATTCTATATATATAACAAGTTTTAACAACTTTAATCTCTTCCTTACATATACATGTTAAATTTTTAGAAGCATTAAAATATATGAGAAATGGAGAGATATTTTCAATATAGCGGATATTATAAATGGATTGTATGTTTATGTACTAACATGTTATCTTCAAAGTTTATATGTCTCTCCTAATATTAAGTGAGAGATGTATTAAAAACGAACGAACAATAAACATGTACCAAAATAAAGTTTATTTGAAACTTAATTGATATAACAATTCGGATCAAATATGAAGAAAAGACGATATTAGTATATGTCATGTCACATTCATTTTTTCGGACAAAATATTCATCTACTGCTCGTTCCTCATTCACGTTCATTACATATTTAATTTAAAATGTTCTATTTAAGTAACATTAGAAGAGAACATTGGCTTTAGACATTCATTATAAAAAAGATATTTTAAAAAACGAAATACAGATAATATTAAATATTTTTAATATAATTTTATAGCTATGGTGTAAAATTAAACGCATATAATAATATTATAACGTCAATAAATACTTGACTTAGATTTCATATTTTCTATATCAAAATATGATTAAATGATGTTATTACAATATATTAATATTTTAATATCTTCTTTTAATATCTTCTTATTAACTACATGATTTACAAAAGATAAAAATAATTGTAATATAGAAATATGTGTTTTGAATATTGAAAAGGAATGTCTTTTTTAAGAAATAAAATAGCTCATTATTCAACGTATTTTTGTATATATATACAGGGTGTCCCTGAGCATGTGCTCACGCACTTGTGAAGAGGTAGAGCGCAGTAAATTAAATAAAGAAATGGTGATATTTTCAACTTTTGATTCCGACCGGAAATAGGCCATCCGGATCGGAAGTTGAATTTTTTTGGGGGAATATGGTACTTTTTATTACAGATTCGAATTGTACGTGAAAAAATAAGAAACTTTTGTATCAAACGTTTTTTCTGAAAGTGCCTCTGTCAATCTTAAAATTGACCTTCAAAGTAACTATGATGAATTTTCAATAATTAATATTTCTATTATTATTACAAAAATCGTTACATGGAATAGGATTTCTTTATTTAATTTACTGCGCTCTACCTCCTCACAAGTGCGTGAGCACATGCTCAGGGACACCCTGTATATTCAAAGAAAAGGAGATTTATAAGTATTTTATTGTAAATTTATCTAAAGTCTTACCCTACTTGTTGAACCGGACGTTTAAGTTAAGTTTAATTCCAAATAAACATTCGACAGCAATCCTATCGCTTCAAAAGGTTGTTATAAACTGACGGCACTGTCGGCATACCTGATAGTAAATACAAGATACATTGTGTGTGTGTGTGTGTGTGCGTGTGTGTGCGCGCGCGCGCGCGCGTCATGTAAATATTTCACACACACCTTGATTATATGTGTATATAACATAGGAATATTTTACATATTGATAAAAATTAATATGTATATATTTGTTTTTATATGCTGTCTTTTTGTATACATTCTTTGTATTCCGTTTTCATATTTAAAGTTTTTATTTGTAACGATCATTTTTCTGGAACGTTCGCAAGATGAAATTAATTGAGAAATCGCATGTACATTCGATATATAAGATAAAAATATTCTACATTTTACATTATATCTTTATCTCTTTTAGAAAATTCCTGAATTTAATACAAAGTCTAGGAATGTACAATAAATAAAAAAAAAGTTGTCCATATCGTAAGAGTTGTCATTAAAATATTCGTATCATTAAAATATTTTACACTATCGTTTCCTATTTGGCATTAATTTGTACGCAAATTAATATATTCGATCATTTAATCGCTATAGAGGCTGAAAATCCATTTTTTTACATAGAATTGATTCTAAATTATTAATTATAGAAATTAGGGATAGCTTTCATCATGCATCGTCATGCATAGTAGCCACAAGATAGATTTATAAAATTTCGATTACAAATCAATTAGTCGTTATAATATAAAGCAATATACAGTTAATTGTGACATTGACGGAATGATTTAAATGTCTATAAAATTTTCAATAAATTTAAATTGCACATTTTCTGCTTTTAACTCAGAACAACTAAGTAATAAATGATTGCAAATAATAGTATATTTATTCCCTTGCTTAAAAAATGTTTATTTAATTTTTCGAATTTCTTAATGGTTTATTTTTAACAGTGAAACGACTAAGCAATAAATAGAGAAATTTTTTTATATTAATGCATAGAAAACAATATTGACACAGTAATTAAATTTCTTCACATCGTCCATTCTAGTACGCAAAAATTGTAGAATGGTTTAATATAAGATGTTGGAATGCTGAAAATGCTCGATAACATTTGATAGAGAATTTTACATTATGACGCAATAAAATTTAGTTACGAATTTTTAATAAATATGTATAATATTTTTTTAATTTCTAAGTGCTTACTGCTGCTATTTTTCTATTCAGTTATGGCTCTGAAATATGTACTATGAATTTTCAAAATAGCTTTGTGAACGTCGATAAATTTATACCAATATTATGAGATCACTTATCGATTATATGAGAAGAGAATAACAAAAATTATATTAACATGGAGAATGAGTTTACACATATTAGCTACTAAAAGAGCGAAGAATACATCATGAGAGAACTGACAAATATAAAACATCGTAAATCGAAACACACGATATCATCGAATGAAGTTTCCAGCATTTTAATTTATCGGACTTTACATGTATATATCTAAAATCATTCAGAAATAAAATTACGAGTGATATTGTTGAGTTCATATATTAATGTTTTTTTGCATGTTCGAAAAATGGGCGACAATCGGAATGTTAATGTTATGGTTGAAATATTTGTCCCATACATTGACATATTCATCAATTCAAAAAACGACATTTCTCTCGCTATGATACTCCGAGGCGTGATGTCTATAATATTATTTCTTTAATTCCGGAATGTTCAATTGCGAATTATAAAACCATCTGATTATATATTTTTGTATTATGGCAAATACAAATGATAAACGGATTTCAAAAACAAGATAATGAACATTCTTATTTAATATATAATAAAAATTAATTGCTTGTAATGATTATGAAAAATTAATTGTATTCTATGTTATTTCTTGAGCTACTTTAATTTCATGAGCAATAAACGGGTCAGCAAAATGGCTGTTTATTTTGATGTTGTACTTCTTAGCAGTGTTCCTTCAGCAAAGAAGAAAAATTAAAGAAATCTTAATTTACATTTCTCCATTCTTTGTTGATAACTTCTTTATTTCAAAGATGTGAGGAATATTTGTCGTCTTTCAATTTGGTCCATTTTAATTGAAGATTAAAATTTATAGGTTTATAGAGCAAGAAACATTTTCTTTCTCAACAGATCATTAATATTTATAATGATTTAACCACACACAACTTTGAATTCGAATAAGTGTTACTGCTTTGGTCGATTATTGAAAAATACACGATAGATGCAGTAATAATAACATATTTAATTGAGTTTCCTATATAGGGCTAAATAGTTTTGTATTATATAAGCATAGATTAAGAAGAACATCATTTACAAAGATTATAAAGTGTAATTGTTTATCTACTTCTTTGTCTTGGATTAAATTAAAAATTATAGTGGTAAATATTATATAATAACGAGTAACAAAAATATTAAGTTTGATATTTCATCTATATATTTTAAGTTTAATACACATATTTGCTAAATTTAGTTAATACTGAATTTTAATATTAAGTAAAAATATTTAAATATAATTAATTAATGTTATAAATATATACATATGTACATGTATATATATATATATATATATATATTTATATGCATATACATTATATATACATATATGTATTTATAATAAATATTATATAAATATAATTAACTATGTACAAATATTAAATTACAAAAATGCTAATATATGTAAAAATTACTTAAAATATAATTAAAAACAATTAATGAATTATTAACAATTATATGAAAATAATGATTAATTACATCAATTCATATATCTTATCCAAAACGATTATGCTACATTTTTCTTGGTTTCTAAACAGTTCGACACACTATAGATCTTTATATTTTTAGTTGGTAAAAAAAGATTGAAGAAATTCTGCCTGTCTTTTGATCTCCGACCGACGTATTTCTATCTTGTGGTCAATAACATAAAGAGTTGCAAAGAGATACCGGAAATCTTTAATCTCATTTCTGATAAATTTTTTTATCTGAAAAAAATGTTAACAAGTGTCATCAATAAATGATTTTGTAATTGTCACAGTATTATACAGGCAGAGCTTCATTGACAGAATCATGGAACAAGGTATATAGAAGATTGTGTATAAAATATATAACATACAAATTGTGTGTTTTATTCGCTGTTACAAACTTCTATAGTAGGTATGGGAGCTAATATTGAATACTTTTTGATAATAAACTTATGTTCGCAAATTTATAGTTTCATTGTGATAACAAATAAAAAGTAATACTTTCAGTCTAGCACCTTGATGAAGACAACCCATCGAACGCTACTGGTAGGTGTGTAGCAGGATCCTGTACGAGCTATGGGCTAGTCGACTTATGGGGCCTATTTTCCTATACACTGATTGAATGGCAGAGGAAATGAAATAGAAATGTTTTGTTATATTTTTATTTTAAAATTATTGTTTTGTTTTATTTTAGAAAATGTTTCAACAATTGCTCAAAATGAGTAAATTTGTCGTATGCACAACATCGGACTATATTTCGTACATAATAAGTTTACTATCACAAAATTCAATTTTAGCATTTCTAATCAGCAAAAATATGTGTAACATCGACTTTGAAACAACATATTGTAAAAAATATATTTTATAATAAAAATTTAACGATAAATATCAAACTATGATTCATTAAAATTACCTCGCCCAATTGTTCCTCAGAATACACATTATTAATTATAACAGTTAATACCGCCATCTCATTGACTGTCCTGTAAGAATAAAATAATACATTTCAATAATTAATATGTACAATAAATTTTCGTATCTATGTACTTTGAATTATGAAATATTGTTACCCGTAATAATATGTAAATTTTCTGAAATTATTTAATATGTCTTTAAGCATATATTTAGTATTTTTGGCAAGAGTAGAAAGAAAAATGTTAGCGATTAAGGCTTCAGTTCGCTCTACCGATTTGGATTGATTATAAGACAGATTGGTCATAAAATTATGCCGAAATGTTTCAAAACTAGCTGGTAATTTTTCCTCTATATAATTGAATATGATTTGAAAACTTTCACTGTAAGCTAAACATTCTAAAATTGTGTAATCAATCTCTTTCATGGAAAAATTAAGACTTCTATTCCATATAATATGATCTGGCGTTCTCAAACCATTACAATATGTCCATCTCTTCCATCCAGGCGAAATTCTACAGGAAAAGAATCCAAAAAAGAAGTAAAAATATTCTAGCAAAATTGTACTAATTGTTCTAGTGTTACATAAATAATTTTTGACGTAAGTAATAATAAATTTCTCAAACATACACCCCAGCAAATACCAAGTAACATTTATATAACTGTTATTTGATGTTTGCTGGGACAATTTAAAAAATATCTCTATAAAGTATCACGTATTATAAGAAGAATTACTTGTATCTTATAGGATTTATCAGATTCCATTTCAATTGTTCATATGCCGTCATTTTGCATATGTCATCATTCATAAGACATTTCCACTTTGCGAGTTCTTGCTTTAAACATTCAGTATGATCATCGTAAGTATCTTTGCTGAACATATTCCATTCTAAATCAAGCGGGTTTCGCACTTCCTAAAAAAGCATCTTTTTATTCAATTTTCTTCATATTATTTACAAGAATGAATATAATATATGTTCAAATACATGTATTTTTACTAGATAATTTTATTTTAATGAGTATATGAAACTTTATGGCATGAACCATTACAATTTCCAAATTTACCGATCATTTATTCGAATAATTGTTTACATATTTTATATCATCTAAATACATGCATTATTAACATGTACATATTACTCTGTGTACATTGATGTATATATCGATGAACTTGCTATATGATCTCCTTTTTTCGATGTTATACACAAATATGTCTTAAACGTACACATCACGCACAAAAACCGGTTTTAAAAATTTCAAATTGGTAGATATTCATTTTTTATAAAACGGATATTTACAAATAGATTAATATGTGCTATATAGAATGTGATAAAATTTAAATTTAAGTCAATTTGTAAAAAAAGTATTATGAAGTTTTTAATATCGCCACAAATATTTTATAACGGAAGAAAATTAATATAAAGCAAATAATTGTAATTGTATTCTATAATTTTCCAAAGTTAATTATAAATTATATCATTTATACTATAAATTTCACTATTATTCAATATTACTTATTTCAATATTAATATTACAAGAATATAGCAAAAGTTCAAAATTTAAAAAATGTAATTATTAAATTTAAAAATATAGGGGTCTTTTGAAATTAAATTTTTGACTTTTTCTGGCGAAGAAGGAGCTATATAATTAAGTTTATCTTTTTAATTCTCTACATGAATCTGATTCTTAAAGTATTATTTCATTATGATATATGAAATTACAATTATGATATGCAATTATGCATTGACTTAATAGAAAATTTCTTGATTTTATGTTTACCTTGAATTGAGGATAAAATTTTAAGAATGCTACAATATTTGACATAAATTCAAATGCTTTGATCATAGGATACCATGCTATATAATCTTCCTCCTTTCGCAAATAATTAACGAGTTCCCAAAACACGGAGACTTCAAGTTTCTTCTCGATCGCAAAATAGAATGCGTCATCGATAATTTGCGCTCGATTGAGAACATGTATATTTCTGTATTCTTCAGAATTTAAGTATCGCGCAATTTTTCGCCAATTCTCGGTATCATAATTGACACGATAGTATCCTATTATAAAATAAATTGCTTCTGTCCATTATTAGGTACTTTGAAATTACATATATTGATTCAACATATTTTGAAATGTTAAGTATATTTCGATATTACATCACAATATTGAAATTATACATACAATATGATACATAATAAAAATATAAGTTTATCATTCACTTTTTACCAGCTTGTTGTATGTTTAAAATGATCCATTGATCTTTCTCAAGAAAGAGTCCAATTATTGAATTCGATGGTGTTAACGACATGTTTGACCTAGTTCTGGTAAAATTGGACTCCGATTCCGTAGTATACGTAATAGGTATATAATATTGTTCCTCATCCAACTTGTTGTGAAATTGTGCTGATATAGTTACAATATTATTAGAATAATTTCGCATCACCTCCAACACGGGGAAACATATCTGCATGGCCCACGAATATACTGTGCTTTTCACATTAAACTGATACTCGGAATCCCATTCATCTATGATACGTTGCATGGCATTCCATAAATCATCAGCAGTTTTTCCTATAGACTCAGTGTAACTATAAGATTTAACATGATGTTAATAATGTTAAACTCTATGTATAATCAGCATCATAAAAAAGAAAATAACAATTTACATAATTTATCTTTGTACTTTTATATATATAAAAAATTAAACTATTACTAACATAGAAATATTTAAACTTTACAATATAATTTTAATATGCATAAATAATTATTTTAATTTTTAAATAAATATATAAAAGGAATAAGGCAATAAGAGCCAGCGCAGGTTTTTTGCATGTATATTATGTAATGATTGATAGGTTTACAAATCATGCAATCATTTCTTCGATTACATTAAATATTTAAATGACGCGAACGTTTCGACCCTTTTTTTGGGTCATCTTCAGCGCAACGAATTAAAGGAATAGAATACAATGGAACAAGATAATATGAACTTTCCGGTGTTAATTAAATCCATCGAGGTCGAATAAAAATAAAGAATTATCGCACATCTTGTCACATTTGCCGTGTCATAGGTCGATCGAAGCGTTAATAGGTCTATAAGACAGAAAGACCATAGATAATAATAACGACAAACCTGTCAGGTATTTTACAGTGCCCCTTTTACCATCAGTCTCAGAAAAATTCAGTCATATGGTGAGAGGCATTGATAATGTCAAAATTTCTTATTTTAGTTTTAATAAACTAAATAAGTTCATTAAAGGCCATAAAGATCCTCTACCGAAGACGGTATCGAGAAATGTAGTCTATAAGATCGATTGCAATGCGTCCTACGTAGGCCAAACAGGCAGACAACTGCTCTCTAAAAGTGAATCAGTGTATTATCACTGTAATCAGTGCTATACTTATAACTGTTTATAATCAGTGAGTATTTACTGTTTTTCAGTGATAATACACTGATTCAGTCTAGTGAAAGTAGTATATATACTATTTTCACTAGAGCGAATCAGTGTATTATCACTGAAAAACAGTAAATACTCACTGATTACAAACAGTTATAAGTACAGCACTGATTACAGTGATAATACACTGATTCACTTTTAGAGAGTGCATACTAGAATCGAAGAACACAGGAAACATATAACCAGAAATACTTCAAGTCACTCTGTTATTACGGATCACAGGTTGGGTTTAGGCCATGAATTTAAGTGGGATGAGATTAGAGTTCTAGATAATGAACCAATTTTTCATAAGCGCCTCATATCAGAAATGTTTTTTATAAAAAGACAAAGTAACAGTTTAAATTTACAGACTGACACCGAATGCTTACATCATAATTATATATCAGCTTTAAGCAAGCTTCCAAACATTTAAAGTTGTCCTCGACTGTTTACGTTTCGTTAGTACATTGTGAGTCGTTTATCAGTTCAGTCGAGGATTACAATGTTCAACTGCTTTCATCGTGTTGATTACATCCATTTAATCTATTTGATTTTACGTTTTGACATCTATTTATTTACATTGCACATCGACCTACTGTGAGTTTTCATTACCCACTTATTCCATTTAATATCACAGATTGGAGTGTTCGGGTTGATCACCTTTTAATCATTGACTTTTAGTTTTAATTTTTGGACTCTAACATGGACCAACTCATACCTCTTTGGTCTTTCAATCATGGAGGGGATCGACCTATGACACGACAAATGTGACAAGATGTGCGATAATTCTTTATTTTTATTCGACCTCGATGGATTTAATTAACACCGGAAAGTTCATATTATCTTGTTCCACTGTATTCTATTCCTTTAATTCGTTGCGCTGAAGATGACCCAAAAAAAGGGTCGAAACGTTCGCGTCATTTAAATATTTAATGTAATCGAAGAAATGGTGCATGATTTGTAAACCTATCAATCATTACATAATATACGTACAAAAATACCTGCGCTGGCTCTTATTGCCTTATTCCTTTTATATATTTATTTAAAATTTTTAGAGCCATATATTTATTTTCTTAGTTATTTTAATTTTTATTACAAAAATTAAAGTAATTTTTATATTATCCGCAAATTGGTAAAACTTGTTTCGCCAAAGATTGTTTAGTTTGAATTGTTTATAATTCGGAAACTATCAATCTACCACTTATTCACTATAAAAAACTCGAATTGAAATTTATTCGAGAAAAATTTATAAATATATAACAGGATATAAATGTGACTTTTAAAATATCCATATTTTTTAAACAATAAAAGGATGTATATTGTCAAACTTATTATATGTATATTTAGATTTTCTCTTCCTATACAATATACATACATATATTACATTACAATATAATACTCACTGATTGTTTAAATATATGTTGAGAGCTTTTGAAAATTTGTCATGCGATAATATTTGTTCTAACATGCGCCATATAATGGAACCTACGATTATTGAAATTAAAAAAAAAATGATTTAATAAATTATAATTTAAAATACTTTTCGTAATACATAAGTTTTTAAATAGCATTTAATTAAAACTAAATTTGTAACAAAGTTTGCAACTAATTGTAACAATTATATAGCAAATAATTAAGTATATGTAAAAACATTAATTTCAGTAGTAGATAGATATTTACAGTTATAATTTAAAAATTATATTGTGTAATTTAATAAAAACTATACAAAAAAGAGAAGTTAGCTTTTACTTTTACATGTTCTTTTAATACTGTCATTGCACGAAATATAATGAAATATGATAATAATAATAAAGTTAAATTACAAATACATTTGTTTATAATTTACATATGTAACTTTTCATGAAATTAACTTTCAGATGTTTAAAATTTATTTATTCAATGTTATTTACATACCTTTGAAATGAGAAAGAGAAGGAAATAAATAATTTTCCAAGTAACTATCATATTCTACAGCACAATTGATAACGACATAAGGGTTTAAGTCGAATAATTCGTGTTGAATTTGAACTACAAATAAATCCATTATCCGAGAATTTGGTAAAGCCTAAATGCAATTCAATATAATCAATCTATAATTAATGAAAAATAAAAGACTTAAGGTACATATACAAACTGGCTTTATTAAGTGCTTCTGTTAAAAATAATGTTTGTTCTTTCCTCAATAATTTAAATATAAACACATACATTCCTTATTTTTTATTAAATTTCTTTATGTAGAATTATGAAAATTTAAAGAATTTTAAGAATTATATTTTTTTATGTTTAAGAAATAAAATGGGAGATTTATACAAATATTTAAATGTTTTCTGTAGTCAACTATTAATCGTTTTAACAGTGTATTCATGCATTAGAAATAAAATAACCTTATCGATAATATCTGTTTGGAAAAATATAGCAAAGCCTTCGTTTAACCATAATTGAAACCAATAAGATGGACACAATAGATTGCCAATATATTTTTGTGTTATCCTACGTACTATTGAAGGTGCAATTATCATTTTGCGTGCGGTAGTATCCAATTCTTCATTATACATGATATCTATTTCTCTAAAAATCATTATACTAATATGTATACTGTATAAATGTATGAAAAATTTAATATAATAATAATATAATTTTTTAATTAAATATCTTAACTTATTATATTATAGAATAAATATATCAATTTTTAATTACTTATACTACCTGTAAAAGATGAATCCAAAGATATCTTTGACTCCGTCTTGTAAATTTGAGATTGCGACATGATCCACTTTATTTTCAGATGAAACAAGGGTCTCCTCAACGACTTTCTCTGAATTATGCCAATATATATAATTTTTTAAGTACATAGTAACATTTTCAATAACATATAGCGCAAATTTTGCATGCGGTATCAGTTGCGGTCTGCACCACATGCTAACAGTCTCAGTCAAGTTGATCCGATGAAAATCAAACACCATAAATGCTACATTATCTATAGAGATTAAAGCAGTCCTGTTAAAATATGTCCACACCTTATCACCTTCTGCCGGTTTAGATTCTCGTATTGGCATATTCGACAAAGCTCTGTACTTTCCATGATGCTTTATGTAAATATCAAAAGTAATTCCTAATTCGGGCTTATTCCAAAACGGAAATATTTGCTGTTCTTTTGATTGGATACCTGTTGTGATTAACCACCTGCCATATTTTAACGATATGTTTTAAATAATGGTTAACTTTAGACAATTATAAGCGCAGAATGCCTAAAGATACAATTTGTTATTTCAATATCATTTCATATGATTTCATATATTTTTTTACTTACTCTTGATCTCCGTTTATGTACGGAGTTCCGAAAGAGTCTTTTGCGATATTAATTGGAATTTCGACCCTTATGTATAGATTGTATATTCCAGGCAACAAGACATTTTCGCAATTGAACACGAATGTATTGTTTTCATAATAATTTGTTGATATGTTTTTACAAACATTCATTTCACTGTAATTTTGCGTTAATTTCCACGTCCTTACATTATTCATTGGGTCCAGAATATGAAAACTTATATTTTGTGTTGCATGAATAATATAAATAGTAATTGTGCAATCGCAAATGAAATAATCGTTGACTAATCTTAACTCCATGTTATAATGTAATGGCATTATATAAGTTGATAATTTATCGATTAATGCACTGCGTCGTGCGCTTTCTGATGTTTCATCAACCGAAATTATTGTTGCCACTGTAGCAATGTATATTAGACTACTATTTAATAATAGTTTTATGAATGTCATGTTAAATTTCACTCGGATATCTACAAAAACATTTCCTTATTAGGGTAAATGTTTACTATAGGTTACACAGCTCGAAAAATTTTTATTTTCACATATATTGTAGAGAATACATTCCTAAGTAATACACCGTTTGAATTTTGCAGCGGTCTCTTTTCGTTTCTGAGATATGCACTTTTGAAGTTTCATACTTTTATGTCATCTTTTCGTTGTATCCTATTTATATATTTACATTTCTTGTTTACATTTGTTCATCATGGTTTCATATTATATTTTACTTGTATGTTTATATTTTTTTGTTTACGTTTGCTATCTCTAATTATTATTCTAATATAAATATTCTAATAAAAAAAAAGGTAAACAATTTAAATTTATATAGAATTTAATACAATTTAATACAATTAAAAAATATCACAAATGTATGTGTACACACACACGCGGGGGGTCTTCGACCCCCCTCCCGCAACCACCCCACCGGTAGGCAAGGTGGACCTCGTTTTACAACTTACAGCATATATCCATTGTGATTGAACGCTTCGCAATGCGTCCCCTACCGGCGGGGCGGTTGCGGGATGGGGGGCCGAAGGCCCCCCTTGCACCCCCCGCGTGTGTGTGTGTGTGTGTGTACACAAACATTTATATTTTTTAATTGTATTAAATTGTATTAAATTCTATATAAATTTAAATTGTTGGGCCCATTTTATGCATAATTACCTATATTTCTTCTTAAACATACATGATGTGGTAAAATTTTATATTCTATTCATGAAACTTTTTTTGTTAATAACTATTTAATAAATAACAAACGGCTAAAACCTTTTGAAAGTTATTCAGAAAGATAGCCTCGGTATGACCAAATATAAACAGAAAAATATAAACATATTTAGAATGTAACGAAAAGATGATATAAGTATGTATAAAATTTCAAAATCGCAGGAACGAAGAGAGACCGCCGCAAAATTCAAACGGTGTATTACTTAATACTTAGGAATGTATCTTCTACAACATATGTGAAAATAAAAATTTTTCGAGCTGTGTAACCTAAAGTAAACATTTACCGAACAAACAAAGTAAACGGTAATTTTTATTTGTTTATTTCAAGTTCAGTTTCATCTTTATGATTTCTTCTAGTGCAATTACATATTTCTGTGTTCTTCATATTCTAGTATTCTATATATATAACAAATTTTAAAAACTTTAATCTCTTCCTTACATATACATGTTAAATTTATAGAAGCATAAAAATATATGAGAAATGGAAAGATATTCTCAATATAGCCGGATATTATAAATGGATTGTATGTTTACTAACATGTTATCTTCAAAATTTATATGTCTCTCCTAATATTAAGTAAGAGATGTATTAAAGATGAACGAACAATAAACATGTATCAAAATAAAGTTTATTTGAAACTCAATTGATATAACAATTCGGATCAAATATGAAAAAGAGACGATATTAGTATATGTCATGTCACATTCATTTTTTCGAACAAAATATTAATCTACTGCTCGTTCGTCATTCGCGTTCATTACATATTTAATTTAAAATGTTCTATTTAAGTAACATTAGGAGAGAACATTGGCTTTAGACATTCATTATAATAAAATATTTTAAAAACGAAATACAGATAATATTAAATATTTTTAATATAATTTTATAACTATGGTGTGTGTAAAATTAAACGCATATAATAATATTATAACGTCTTATAAATACTTCAATAAATACATAAATACGTCAATAAATACTTGACTTAGATTTCATATTTTCTATATCAAAATATGATTAAATGATGTTATTACAATATATTAATATTTTAATATCTTCTTTTAATATCTTCTTATTAGCTACACGATTTACAAAAGATATAAATAATAAAAGCAATATAGGAATATGGCTTTTGAAAATTGAAAAAGAATGTCTTTTTTAAGAAATAAAATAGTTATTCAACGTATTTTTGTATATATACATTCAAAGAAAAGGAGATTTATAAATATTTTATTGTAAATTTATTTAAAGTCTTACTCTACTTGTTGAACCAGACGTTTAAGTTAAGTTTAATTCCAAATAAACATTCAACAGCAATCTTATCGCTTCAAAAGACTGTTATAAACTGACGGCACTGTCGGCACCTGATAGTAAATATACAAGATACATTGTGTGTGTGTGTGTGTGCGCGCGCGTCTTATAAATATATAAATATTTTACATACCTTGATTGTATGTGTATATAACATAGGAATATTTTACTTATCGATAAAAATTAATATGTATATATTTGTTTTTATATGCTGTCTTTTTGTATACATTCTTTGTAATCCGTTTTCTTATTTAAAGTTTTTATTTATAACGATCATTTTTCTGGAACGTTTGCAAGATAAAATTAATTGAGAAATCGCGCGTACACTCGATATATAAGATAAAAATATTCTGTATTTTATATATTATATCTTTATCTTTTTTAGAGAATTCCAGAATTTAATTTAACAAAGTTTAAGAATGTAAAATAAATAAAAAAGCATTGTTTATATCGTATCGTAAGAGATGTCATTAAAATATCCAAATCATTAAAATATTTTACACTTATATTTCCTATTTGGCATTAACTTGTACGCAAATTAATATATTCGATCATTTAATCGCTATAGAGGCTGAAAATCCATTTTTTCACATAGAATTGATTCTAAATTATTAATTATAGAAATTAAGGATAGCTTTCATCATGCATCGTCATGCATAGTAGCCACAAGATAGATTTATAAAATTTCGATTACAAATCAATTAGTCGTTATAATATGTATAAAGCAATATACAGTTAATCACGACATTGACGGAATGATTTAAATGTCAGTAACATTTTCAATAAATTTTAATTGCACATTTTCTGCTTTTAACTCAGAACAACTAAGTAATAATAAAATGATTGCAAATAATAGTATAAATATTTCCTTGCTTAAAAAGTATGTTTATTTAATTTTTCGAATTTCTTAATGTTTATTTTTTACAGTGAAACGATTAAGCAATAAATAGAGAATTTTTTTTTATATTAATGCATAGAAAACAATATTGACAGTAAATAAGTCTTCATATCTTCCTTACTAATACGCAAGAATTGTAGAATGATTTAATATAAGATGTTGGAATGCTGAAAATGCTCGATAACATTTGATAGAGAATTTCACTTTATGACGCAATAAAATTTAGTTACGAAGTTTTTAATAAATATAATATTTGTTTTAACTTGTAGGTGTTTACTGCTGTTATTTTTCTATTCAGTTATGGCTTTGAAATATGTAGTATGAATTTTCAAAATAGCTTTATGAACGTCGATAAATTTATACCAATATTATGAGATCACTTATCGACTATGTGAGAAGAGAATAACAAAAATTATATTAATATTGCGAATGAATTTATACATATTATCTTCTACTAACAGAGCGAAGAATGTATAATGAAAAAGCTGACAATTATAAAATATCGTAAAACGAAACACACGATATCATCGAATAAAATTTTCGAGCATTTTAATTTATCGGACTCTATATGTATACATCTAAGAACATTTAGAAATAAAATTATGGGAAATATGTTGAGTTTATATATTAACCTTCTTTGCATGTTCGAAAAATGGGCGACAATCGGAATGTTAATGTTATGGTTGAAATATTTGTCCCATACATTGACATATTCATCAATTCAAAAAACGACATTTCTCTCGCTATGATACTCCGAGGCGTGATGTCTATAATATTATTTCTTTAATTCCGGAATGTTCAATTGCGAAATATAAAACCACCTGATTATATATTTTTTTATTATGGCGGATACAAATGATAAACGGATTACAAAAACAAGATAATGAACATTCTTATTTAATATATAATAAAAATTAATTGCTTGTAATGATTATGAAAAATTAATTGTATTCTATGTTATTTCTTGAGCTATTTTAATTTCATGAGCAATAAACGGGTCAGCAAAATGGCTGTTTATTTTGATGTTGTACTTCTTAGCAGTGTTCCTTCAGCAAAGAAGAAAAATTAAAGAAATCTTAATTTACATTTCTCCATTCTTTGTTGATAACTTCTTTATTTCAAAGATGTGAGGAATATTTGTCGTCTTTCAATTTGGTCCATTTTAATTGAAGATTAAAATTTATAGGTTTATAGAGCAAGAAACATTTTCTTTCTCAACAGATCATTAATATTTATAATGAATTAACCACACACAACTTTGAATTCGAATAAGTGTTACTGCTTTGGTCGATTATTGAAAAATACACGATAGATGCAGTAATAATAACACATTTAATTGAGTTTCCTATATAGGGCTAAATACTTTTGTATTATGTACATAGATTAAGAAGAACATCATTTACAAAGATTATAAAGTGTAATTATTTATCTACTTCATATTCTTGGACTAAATTAAAAATTATAATGGTAAATATTATATAATAACGAGTAACAAAAATATTAAGTTTTATATTTCATCTATATATTTTAAGTTTAATACACATATTTGTTAAATTTAGTTAATACTGAATTTTAATATTAAATAAAATATTTTAATATAATTAATTAATGTTATAAATATATACATATGTACATGTATATATATATATATATATATATATATATATATATATATATACATATGTACATGTATATATATATATATATATATATATATATATATATATTTATAAATATATATATTTATATGTATATACATTATATATACATATATGTATTTATAATAAATATTATATAAATATAATTAACTATATACAAATATTAAATTACAAAAAAGCTAATATATGTAAAAATTACTTAAAATATAATTAAAAACAATTAAAGAATTATTAACAATTATATGAAAATAATGATTAATTACATCAATTCATATATCTTATCCAAAACGATTATGCTACATTTTTCTTGGTTTCTAAACAGTTCGACACACTATAAATCTTTATATTTTTAGTTGGTAAAAAAAGATTGAAGAAATTCTGCCTGTCTTTTGATCTCCGACCGACGTATTTCTATCTTGTGGTCAATAACATAAAGAGTTGCAAAGAGATACCGGAAATCTTTAATCTCATTTCTGATAAATTTTTTTATCTGAAAAAAATGTTAACAAGTCATCAATAAATGATTTTGTAATTGTCACAGTATTATACAGGCAGAGCTTCATTGACAGAATCATGGAACAAGGTATATAGAAGATTGTGTATAAAATATATAACATACAAATTGTGTGTTTTATTCGCTGTTACAAACTTCTATAGTAGGTATGGGAGCTAATATTGAATACTTTTTGATAATAAACTTATGTTCGCAAATTTATAGTTTCATTGTGATAACAAATAAAAAGTAATACTTTCAGTCTAGCACCTTGATGAAGACAACCCATCGAACGCTACTGGTAGGTGTGTAGCAGGATCCTGTATGAGCTATGGGCTAGTCGACTTATGGGGCCTATTTTCCTATACAGTGATTGAATGGCAGAGGAAATGAAATAGAAATGTTTTGTTATATTTTTATTTTAAAATTATTGTTTTGTTTTATTTCAAAAAATATTTCAACAATTGCTCAAAAATGAGTAAATTTGTCGTATGCACAACATCGGACTATGTTTCTGTTGATTCTATCAAAAATCTAATCATCTCTAGCAAGCTCCGAACAATATGAATATCATTTTTGGATCGTCGCGTTAAAATTATGAATTTGCGAACATAAGTTTACTATCACAAAATTCAATTTTAGCACCTCTATCCAGCAAAAATATGTGTAACATCGAACTTGAAACAACATATTGTAAAAAATATATTTTATAATAAAAATTTAACGATAAATATCAAACTGTGATTCATTAAAATTACCTCTCCCAATTGTTCCTCAGAATACACATTGTTAATTATAACAGTTAATACCGCCATCTCATTGACTTTCCTATCAGAACAAAATAGTACATTTATAATTAATATGTACAATAAATTTTCGTATCTATGTATTTTGAATTATGAAATATCATTACCAATAATATGTTAATTTTCTGAAATTATTTAATATGATTTTAAGCATATATTTAATATTTTTGACTAGAGTGGAAAGAAAAATATTAGCAATTAAGGTTTCAGCCCGCTCTCTCGATTTGGATTCATCATAAGATAGATTGGTCATAAAAATATGCCTAAATGTTTCAAAACTAGCTGGTAATATTTCCTCTAAATAATTGACTATGATTTGAAAACTTTCGCTGTAAGCTAAACATTCTAAAATTGTGTAATCAATCTCTTCCACGGAAATATGAAAAGTTCTATTCCATGTACTAAAACTTGATAGTTTCAAACCATTACAATATGTCCATCTCTTCCATCCAGGCAAAAGTCTACAGAAGAAAATCCAAAAAGAAGTAAAAATTCTAGCGAAATTGTGCTAATTATTCTAGTGTTACATAAATAATTTTTGACGTAAAGTCATAATTAATTTCTCAAACATGCACATATAAAAAATATCACTATAAAAATCAAGTATTATAAGAAGAATTACTTGTTTTTTTTTAGATTTATCAGATGCCATTGCAATTGTCGATATGCCGTCATTTTGCATATGTTATCATTCATAAGACACTTCCACTTTGCGAGTTCTTGCTTTAAACATTCAGTATGATCATCATTGCTATCTTCGCTGAACAGATTCCATCTTAATTCAAGCGACTTTCGCACTTCCTAAAAAAAACATCTTTTTATTTAATTTTTTTCATATTATTTAGAAGAACGAATATAATATATATGCAAATATATATGTATATATGTATTTTTATATATGTATATATGTATATGTAATATGTATATATGTAAATATGTACTTTTAGATAATTTTATTTTAATAAGTATATGAAACTTTATGGCATGAACCATTACAATTTCCAAATTTACCGATCATTTATTCGAATAATTGTTTACATATTTTATATCATTTAAATACATGCATTATTAACATGTATATATTGCTCTGTATACATAGATGTGCCGATTGATGAATTTGCTATATGATCCTCTTTTTTCAATGTTACATATCACACACAAATATGTTTTAAATGTTGCATATTACACAAAAATATCGGTTTTATAAATTTCAAATTTGTAAATTTTCATTTTTCATAGAATAGATATTTAGAAAACATGTGTTAGATAAACATGTATAGATAAACATGTATTGTATAGAATGTGATAAAATTGAAAATATAAATAAATTTCTATAAAATATTTTATAAAGTTTTTAATATTGCAAATATTTTATAATGGAAGAAAATTAATATAAAAAAAATAATTGTAATTGCATTCTATAATTTTCTAAAATTAAATATAAATTATATCATTCATATTATAAATTCCACAATATTAATATTACAGTAAATTAGCAATTCGAAAAGTTCAAAATTTAAAATGTAATTATTAAATTTAAAAACATAAGCGTCTTCTGAAATTAAATTTTTGTCTTTTTTTAGCAAAGAAGGAACTATATAATTAAGTTCAATTTTTTCAATTCTCTACATGAATCTAATGTTTAAAGAATTATTTCACTGTCGGTATATCGATATATGAAATCACGATTATGATATGTATTATGCATTGGCGTAATAGAAAATTTCTTGATTTTGTGTTTACCTTAAATTCAGGATGAAATTCTAAGAATGCGACAATATTCGATATAAATTCAAAAGCTTTGATCATAGGATACCATGCTATATAATCTTCCTCTTTTCGCAAATAAATAGCAAGTTCCCAAAATACGGAGAATTCAAGTTTCTTCTCGATCGCAAAATGGAATGCGTCATCGATAATTTGCGCTCGATTGAGAACATGTATATTTCTGTATTCTTCAGAATTTAAGCATCGCGCAATTTTTCGCCAATTCTCAGTATCATAATTGACACAATAGTATCCTATTATAAAACAAATTGCTTTTGTACATTATTGGGTACTTTGAAATTACATATATTAATTCAACATATTTCGAAATGTTAAGAATATTTTGATATTACATCAGAATATTGAAATTATACATACAATATGATACTTAATAAAAATATAAATTTATCATTCACTTTTTACCAGCTTGTTGTAAGTTTAAAATGATCCATTGATCTTTCTCAAGGAAGAGTTCAATTTTTGAATTCGATGGTGTTAACCAAATATTTGTCCAAGTTATGGTAAAATTGGACTTTGATTTCGTAGTATACGTAATAGGTATATAATATTGTTTCTCATCCAACTTGTTGTGAAATTGTGCTGATATAGTTACAATATTATTAGAATAATTTCGCATCACCTCCAACACGGGGAAACATCTCTGCATGGCCCACGAATGAACTATGTTTTTCACATTAAACTGATATTCGGAATCCCATTCATCTATGATACTTTGCATAGCATTCCATAAATTATCGCCAGTTTTTCCTATAGACTCAGCGTAACTATAAGATTTAACATGATGGTTAATGTTAATAATGTTAAACACTATGTATAATCAGCATTATAAAAAAGAAAATAAAAATTTACATAATTTATCTTCGTATTTGTATGTATAAAAATTGAACTATAACTAACATAGAAATATTTAAACTTCACAATATAATTTTAATATACATAAATAATTATTTATTAATGTTACTTTTATACTATCCGCATCTTGATAAAACTTGTTTTTCCAAAGATTACTCAGTTTGAATTCTTTATAATTCGGAAATTATTAATCTCTCTCTATCACATATTCATGAAAAACTCGAACTGAAATTTACTCGAGAAAAATTCATAAATATATAATAACAACATAAATGTGACTCTTAAAATATCTATATTTTTTAAATAATAAAAGGCTGCATATTGTCAAACTTATTATATCTACAGGGTGACCCATTTTAACTTAGGCAGCCAAATAACTCGAAAAATAAGCAAGATAGAGAAAAATGTTTTAGACAAAAGTTGTATGGTTTCGAGGGGGCCATAAGATGGTATCATTGGTTTGACCTTGAAGAGTCATTTGAAGGTCACGTGAAGGTCACTTCAATTTTTTTAAATGGAATACCCTATATATTTTTGTACATTCTTGTAGCTTATTTTGAGAGCTTTCCAAAACACTATAATTAAGTACCTTTCCGTTAAGTACTTTTTGAGTTATGATGCTTGAAATAATTTCTTAATTTTACATAAACCGTAAAATATCTTGTAAAATATTCATTTTTCGATTATCTTACCTTAATACTTTTATGTACAAAATAATGAGAGGAATCAATTGGTGTAAAGAAAACACATAGTTGTTTTTAAGAAAAAATATGGAATTGTTAATTGCAAATTACATATTTTTTCTTCGAAACAACTATGTGTTTTCTTTACACCAATTGATTCCTCTCATTATTTTGTACATAAAACTATTAAGGTAAGGTAATCGAAAAATGAATATTTTACAAGATATTTTACGGTTTATGTAAAATTAAGAAATTATTTCAAGCCTCATAACTCAAAAAGTACTTAACGAAAATGTACTTAATTATAGTGTTTTGGAAAGCTCTCGAGATGAGCTACAAGAATGTACAAAAATATATAGGATGTTCCATTTAAAAAAATTGAAGTGACCTTCACGTGACCTTCAAATGACTCTTCAAGGTCAAACCAATGATACCATCTTATGGCCCCCTCGAAACCATACAACTTTTGTCTAAAACATTTTTCTCTATCTTGCTTATTTTTCGAGTTATTTGGCTGCCTAAGTTAAAATGGGTCACCCTGTATATTTAGATTTTCTTTTCCTATACAGTATACATACATATATTACATTACAATATAATACTCACTGATTCTTTAAATATATGTTGAGAGCATTTGAAAATTTGTCATGCGACAATATTTGTTCTAACATGCGCCATAAAATGGAACCTATGATTATTGAAATTTAAAAAAAATGATTTAATAAATTATAATTTAAAATACTTTTCGTAATAAGTTTTTAAATAGCATTTAATTAAAACTAAATTTGTAACAAAGTTTGCAACTAATTGTAACAATTATATAGTAAATAATTAAGTATATGTAAAAAAATTAATTTCAGTATAGTAGATAGATATTTACAGTTATAATTTAAAAATTATATGATATTATGTAATTTAATAAAAACTATACAAAAAAGAGAAGTTAGCTTTTAGTTTTACATATTCTTTTGATACTGTCATTGCACGAAATATAAAATATGATAATAATAATACAGTTAAATTACAAATACATTTGTTTATAATTTACATATTTAACTTTTCATGAAATTAACTTTTAGATGTTTAAAATTTATTCATTCAATGTTATTTACATACCTTCGAAATGAGAAAGAGAAGGAAATAAATAATTTTCCAGGTAACTATCATATTCTACAGCACAATTAATAACGAAATAAGGGTTTAAGTCGAATAATTCGTGTTGATTTTGAACTACAAATAAATCCATCATCCGGGAATTTGGCAAAGCCTAAATGCAATTTAATATAATCAATTTATAATTAATGAAAAACTTAAAGTATATATACAAATTGGCTTTATTAAGTGCTTCTATTAAAAATAATGTTTGTTCTTTCCTCAATAATCTAAATGTAAACACATATATTGTTTATTTTTTATTAAATTTCTTTGTGTGGAGTTATGAAAACTTAAAGAATTTTAAGAATTATATTTTTTTATGTTTAAGAAATAAAATGGGTGATTTATACAAATATTTAAATGTTTTCTATATTGTAAATTATTAATCGTTTTAACAGTGTATTCATGCATTAGAAATAAAATAACCTTATCGATAATATCTGTTTGGAAAAATATAGCAAAACCTTCGTTTAACCATAGTTGAAACCAATTAGATGGACACAACAGATTGCCAATATATTTCTGTATCATCCTACGTGCTACTGAAGATGCAATTATTATTTTGCGTGCGGCAGTATCCAATTCTTCATTATACGTAATATCTGTTTCTCTAAAAATCATTATACTAATATATGTATACTGTATAAATGTATGAAAAATTTCGGATAATAATATAATTTTTAATTAAATACCTTAACTTATTACAGAATATATATATCTATTTTTAATTATATATATTACCTGTAAAAGACGAATCCCAAAATCTGTTTGACTTCGTCTTGTAAATTCGAGATTGCGACATGATCCACTTTACTTTCAGGTGAAACAAGGGTCTCCTCAACGACATTCTCTGAATGATGCCAATATAAATAATTTTTCAAGTACATAGTAACATTTTCAATAACATATAGCGCAAATTTTACATGTGGTATCAGTTGCGGTCTGCACCACATGCTAACAGTCTCATTCAAGTTGATCCGATGAAAATCAAACACCATAAATGCTACATTATTTATGGGGATTGAAACAGTCTTGTTAAAATATGTCCACACATTATCACCATCTGCCGGTCTAGATTCTCGTATCGGCATATTCGACAAAGCTCTGTACTTTCGATAATGCTTTATGGAAATATCAAAAATAATTCTTAATCCGGGCTTATTCCAAAACGGAAATATTTGCTGTTCTTTTGATTGGATACCTGTTGTGATTAACCACCTGCCACATTTTAACGATATGCTTTAAATAATGGTTAACTTTAGACAATTATAAGCGCGGAATGCGTAAAGATAGAATTTGTTATTTCAATATCATTTCATATGATTTCATATATTTTTTTACTTACTCTTTATCTCCGTTTATGTAAATTCCGAAAGAGTCTTTTACGATATTAATTGGAATTTCAACCCTTATGTATAGATTGTATATTCCAGGCAACAAGACATTTTCGCAATTGAACACGAATATATTGTTTTCATAATAATTTGTTGATATGTTTTTACAAGCATTCATTTCAATGTCATTTTGCGTTAATTTCAACGTCCTTACATTATTTATTGGGTCCAGCATATGAAAACTTATATTTTGTGTTGCATGAATAATATAAATAGTAATTGTGCAGTCGCAAATGAAATAATCGTTGACTAATCTTAACTCCATGTTATAGTGTAATGGCATTATATAAGTTGATAATTTATCGATTAATGCATTGCGTCGTGCGCTTTCTGATGTTTCATCAATAGAAATTATTGTTGCCACTGTAGCAATGTATATTAGACTACTACTTAATAAGAGTTTTATGAATGTCATGTTAAATTTCACTCGGATATCTATAAAAACGTCTCCTTATTAGAAACAAGGTACACAGAGTGCAATTCAATTGACTTTTGTGTGAAAAAGCTTCAAGAGAATTTATATGAATTTTTAAGAAAATAAGATTTATATAAGGAAAGATACAACACAATTCAATTTATTTATAAGTAAAAGAAATCATTAATAAAAAGTAATTATAACTTAATGAAATGATATATTAGATAATTTTTTTGAAAATGAATATTGGAAAACATAAAGAACATATTTAGATAATTCCGAAAAGAACAAACAAAGTAAACAGTAATTTTTATTTGTTTATTTCAAGTTCAGTTTCATCTTTACGATTTCCTCTAGTGCAATTACATATTTCTGTGTTTTTCATATTCTAGTATTCTATATATATAACAAGTTTTAACAACTTTAATCTCTTCCTTACATATACATGTTAAATTTTTAGAAGCATTAAAATATATGAGAAATGGAGAGATATTTTCAATATAGCGGATATTATAAATGGATTGTATGTTTACTAACATGTTATCTTCAAAGTTTATATGTCTCTCCTAATATTAAGTGAGAGATGTATTAAAAACGAACGAACAATAAACATGTACCAAAATAAAGTTTATTTGAAACTTAATTGATATAACAATTCGGATCAAATATGAAGAAAAGACGATATTAGTATATGTCATGTCACATTCATTTTTTCGGACAAAATATTCATCTACTGCTCGTTCTTCATTCACGTTCATTACATATTTAATTTAAAATGTTCTATTTAAGTAACATTAGAAGAGAACATTGGCTTTAGACATTCATTATAAAAAAGATATTTTAAAAAACGAAATACAGATAATATTAAATATTTTTAATATAATTTTATAGCTATGGTGTAAAATTAAACGCATATAATAATATTATAACGTCAATAAATACTTGACTTAGATTTCATATTTTCTATATCAAAATATGATTAAATGATGTTATTACAATATATTAATATTTTAATATCTTCTTTTAATATCTTCTTATTAACTACATGATTTACAAAAGATAAAAATAATTGTAATATAGAAATATGTGTTTTGAATATTGAAAAGGAATGTCTTTTTTAAGAAATAAAATAGCTCATTATTCAACGCATTTTTGTATATATATACAGGGTGTCCCTGAGCATGTGCTCACGCACTTGTGAGGAGGTAGAGCGCAGTAAATTAAATAAAGAAATGGTGATATTTTCAACTTTTGATTCCGACCGGAAATACGCCATCCGGATCGGAAGTTGAATTTTTTTAGGGGAATATGGTACTTTTTATTACAGATTCGAATTGTACGTGAAAAAATAAGAAACTTTTGTATCAAACGTTTTTTCTGAAAGTGCCTCTGTCAATCTTAAAATTGACCTTCAAAGTAACTATGATGAACTTTCAATAATTAATATTTCTATTATTATTACAAAAATTGTTACATGGAATAGGATTTCTTTATTTAATTTACTGCGCTCTACCTCCTCACAAGTGCGTGAGCACATGCTCAGGGACACCCTGTATATTCAAAGAAAAGGAGATTTATAAGTATTTTATTGTAAATTTATCTAAAGTCTTACCCTACTTGTTGAACAGGACGTTTAAGTTAAGTTTAATTCCAAATAAACATTCGACAGCAATCCTATCGCTTCAAAAGGTTGTTATAAACTGACGGCACTGTCGGCATACCTGATAGTAAATACAAGATACATTGTGTGTGTGTGTGTGTGCGTGTGTGTGTGTGTGTGCGCGCGCGCGTCATGTAAATATTTCACACACATCTTGATTATATAGTGTATATAACATAGGAATTTTACATATTGATAAAAATTAATATGTATATATTTGTTTTTATATGCTGTCTTTTTGTATACATTCCTTGTATTCCGTTTTCATATTTAAAGTTTTTATTTGTAACGATCATTTTTCTGGAACGTTCGCAAGATAAAATTAATTGAGAAATCGCGCGTACATTCGATATATAAGATAAACATATTCTGCATTTTACATTATATCTTTATCTCTTTCAGAAAATTCCAGAATTTAATACAAAGTCTAGGAACGTACAATAAATAAAAGAAGAGTTGTCCATATCGTAAGAGTTGTCATTAAAATATTCGAATCATTAAAAAATTTTACACTATATTTCCTATTTGGCATTAATTTGTACGCAAATTAATATATTCGATCATTTAATCGCTATAGAGGCTAAAAATCCATTTTTTCACATAGAATTGATTCTAAATTATTAATTATAGAAATTAGGGGTAGCTTTCATCATGCATTGTCATGCATAGTAGCCACAAGATAGATTTATAAAATTTCGATTACAAATCAATTAGTCGTTATAATATGAAGCAATATACAGTTAATTGTGACATTGACGGAATGATTTAAATGTCTATAAAACTTTCAATAAATTTAAATTGCACATTTTCTGCTTTTAACTCAGAACAACTAAGTAATAAATGATTGCAAATAATATATTTATTCCCTTGCTTAAAAAATGTTTATTTAATTTTTCGAATTTCTTAATGGTTTATTTTTAACAGTGAAACGACTAAGCAATAAACAGAGAAATTTTTTTATATTAATGCATAGAAAACAATATTGACACAGTAATTAAATTTCTTCACATCGTCCATTCTAGTACGCAAAAATTGTAGAATGGTTTAATATAAGATGTTGGAATTTTAGTTACGAATTTTTAATAAATATGTATAATATTTTTTTAATTTCTAAGTGCTTACTGCTGCTATTTTTCTATTCAGTTATGGCTCTGAAATATGTACTATGAATTTTCAAAATAGCTTTGTGAACGTCGATAAATTTATACCAATATTATGAGATCACTTATCGATTATATGAGAAGAGAATAACAAAAATTATATTAACATGGAGAATGAGTTTACACATATTAGTTACTAAAAGAGCGAAGAATACATCATGAGAAAACTGACTAATATAAAACATCGTAAATCGAAACACACGATATCATCGAATAAAGTTTCTAGCATTTTAATTTATCGGACTCTACATGTATATATCTAAAATCATTCAGAAATAAAATTACGAGAGATATTGTTGAGTTCATATATTAATGTTTTTTTGCATGTTCGAAAAATGAGCGACAATCGGAATGTTAATGTTATGGTTGAAATATTTGTCCCATACATTGACATATTCATCAATTCAAAAAACGACATTTCTCTCGCTATGATACTCCGAGGCGTGATGTCTATAATATTATTTCTTTAATTCCGGAATGTTCAATAGCGAATTATAAAACCATCTGATATATATTTTTGTATTATGGCGAATACAAATGATAAACGGATTACAAAAACAAGATAATGAACATTCTTATTTAATATATAATAAAAATTAATTGCTTGTAATGATTATGAAAAATTAATTGTATTCTATGTTATTTCTTGAGCTACTTTAATTTCATGAACAATAAACGGGTCAGCAAAATGGCTGTTTATTTTGATGTTGTACTTCTTAGCAGTGTTCCTTCAGCAAGGAAGAAAAATTAAAGAAATCTTAATTTACATTTCTCCATTCTTTATTGATAACTTCTTTATTTCAAAGATGTGAGGAATATTTGTCGTCTTTCAATTTGGTCCATTTTAATTGAAGATTAAAATTTATAGGTTTATAGAGCAAGAAACATTTTCTTTCTCAACAGATCATTAATATTTATAATGATTTAACCACACACAACTTTGAATTCGAATAAGTGTTACTGCTTTGGTCGATTATTGAAAAATACACGATAGATGCAGTAATAATAACATATTTAATTGAGTTTCCTATATAGGGCTAAATAGTTTTGTATTATATAAGCATAGATTAAGAAGAACATCATTTACAAAGATTATAAAGTGTAATTATTTATCTACTTCTTTGTCTTGGATTAAATTAAAAATTATAGTGGTAAATATTATATAATAACGAGTAACAAAAATATTAAGTTTAATATTTCATCTATATATTTTAAGTTTAATACACATATTTGCTAAATTTAGTTAATACTGAATTTTAATATTAAGTAAAAATATTTATATATAATTAATTAATGTTATAAATATATACATATGTACATGTATATATATATATATATATATATATATATATATATATTTATATGTATATACATTATATATACATATATGTATTTATAATAAATATTATATAAATATAATTAACTATGTACAAATATTAAATTACAAAAATGCTAATATATGTAAAAATTACTTAAAATATAATTAAAAACAATTAATGAATTATTAACAATTATATGAAAATAATGATTAATTACATCAATTCATATATCTTATCCAAAACGATTATGCTACATTTTTCTTGGTTTCTAAACAGTTCGACACACTATAGATCTTTATATTTTTAGTTGGTAAAAAAAGATTGAAGAAATTCTGCCTGTCTTTTGATCTCCGACCGACGTATTTCTATCTTGTGGTCAATAACATAAAGAGTTGCAAAGAGATACCGGAAATCTTTAATCTCATTTCTGATAAATTTTTTTATCTGAAAAAAATGTTAACAAGTGTCATCAATAAATGATTTTTAATTGTCACAGTATTATACAGGCAGAGCTTCATTGACAGAATCATGGAACAAGGTATATAGAAGATTGTGTATAAAATATATAACATACAAATTGTGTGTTTTATTCGCTGTTACAAACTTCTATAGTAGGTATGGGAGCTAATATTGAATACTTTTTGATAATAAACTTATGTTCGCAAATTTATAGTTTCATTGTGATAACAAATAAAAAGTAATACTTTCAGTCTAGCACCTTGATGAAGACAACCCATCGAACGCTACTGGTAAGTGTGTAGCAGGATCCTGTACGAGCTATGGGCTAGTCGACTTATGGGGCCTATTTTCCTATACACTGATTGAATGGCAGAGGAAATGAAATAGAAATGTTTTGTTATATTTTTATTTTAAAATTATTGTTTTGTTTTATTTTAAAAAATGTTTCAACAATTGCTCAAAATGAGCAAATTTGTCGTATGCACAACATCGGACTATATTTCGAACATAATAAGTTTACTATCACAAAATTCAATTTTAGCATTTCTAATCAGCAAAAATATGTGTAACATCGACTTTGAAACAACATATTGTAAAAAATATATTTTATAATAAAAATTTAACGATAAATATCAAACTATGATTCATTAAAATTACCTCGCCCAATTGTTCCTCAGAATACACATTATTAATTATAACAGTTAATACCGCCATCTCATTGACTGTCCTGTAAGAATAAAATAATACATTTCAATAATTAATATGTACAATAAATTTTCGTATCTATGTATTTTCAATTATGAAACATCATTACCAGTAATAATATGTAAATTTTCTGAAATTATTTAATATGTCTTTAAGCATATATTTAGTATTTTTGGCAAGAGTAGAAAGAAAAATGTTAGCGATTAAGGCTTCAGTTCGCTCTACCGATTTGGATTGATTATAAGACAGATTGGTCATAAAATTATGCCGAAATGTTTCAAAACTAGCTGGTAATTTTTCTTCTATATAATTGAATATGATTTGAAAACTTTCACTGTAAGCTAAACATTCTAAAATTGTGTAATCAATCTCTTTCATGGAAAAATTAAGACTTCTATTCCATATAATACGATCTGGCGTTCTCAAACCGTTACAATATGTCCATCTCTTCCATCCAGGCGAAATTCTACAGAAAAATATCCAAAAAAGAAGTAAAAATATTCTAGCAAAATTGTACTAATTGTTCTAGTGTTACATAAATAATTTTTGACATAAGTGATAATAAATTTCTCAAACATACACCCCAGCAAACACCAAGTAACATTTATATAACTGTTATTTGATGTTTGCTGGGACAATATAAAAAAATATCCCTATGAAGAATCAAGTATTATAAGAAGAATTACTTGTATCTTGTAGGACTTATCAGATGCCATTCCAATTCCTGATAGGCCCATCTTATGCACGACATATCATCCATAATACATTTCCACTTTGCGAGTTCTTGCTTTAAACATTCAGTATGATCGTCATTGTTATTTTCGCTGACCAGATTCCATTTTAATGCAAGCGGTTTTCGCACTTCCTAAAAAAAGCATCATTTTATTCAATTTTTTCATATTATTTACAAGAACGAATATAATATATGTGCAAATATATATGTATTTTTACTAGATAATTATATTTTAATAAGTATATAGAAACTTTATAGCATGAACTATTACAATTTCCAAATTTACGGGTCGTTTATTCGAATAATTGTTTACATATTTTATATTATCTAAGTACATGCATTATTAACATGTACATATTACTCTGTGTACATTGATGTATATATCGATGAACTTGCTATATGATCTCCTTTTTTCGATGTTATACACAAATATGTCTTAAACGTACACATCACGCACAAAAACCGGTTTTAAAAATTTCAAATTGGTAAATATTCATTTTTTATAAAACGGATATTTACAAATAGATTAATATGTGCTATATAGAATGTGATAAAATTTAAATTTAAGTCAATTTGTAAAAAAAGTATTATGAAGTTTTTAATATCGCCACAAATATTTTATAACGGAAGAAAATTAATATAAAGCAAATAATTGTAATTGTATTCTATAATTTTCCAAAGTTAATTATAAATTATATCATTTATACTATAAATTTCACTATTATTCAATATTACTTATTTCAATATTAATATTACAAGAATATAGCAAAAGTTCAAAATTTAAAAAATGTAATTATTAAATTTAAAAATATAGGGGTCTTTTGAAATTAAATTTTTGACTTTTTCTGGCGAAGAAGGAGCTATATAATTAAGTTTATCTTTTTAATTTTCTACATGAATCTGATTCTTAAAGTATTATTTCATTATGATATATGAAATTACAATTATGATATGCAATTATGCATTGACTTAATAGAAAATTTCTTGATTTTATGTTTACCTTGAATTGAGGATAAAATTTTAAGAATGCTACAATATTTGACAAAAATTCAAATGCTTTGATCATAGGATACCATGCTATATAATCTTCCTCCTTTCGCAAATAATTAACGAGTTCCCAAAACACGGAGACTTCAAGTTTCTTCTCGATCGCAAAATAGAATGCGTCATCGATAATTTGCGCTCGATTGAGAACATGTATATTTCTGTATTCTTCAGAATTTAAGTATCGCGCAATTTTTCGCCAATTCTCGGTATCATAATTGACACGATAGTATCCTATTATAAAATAAATTGCTTCGTCGATTATTAGATATTTTAAAATTACATATATTGATTCAACATATTTCGAGATGTTAAAGATATTTTGATATTAAATGTATTATTATACTTAAAAATGTTTGTATTTTCTACTTTTGTGTGTGTGTGTATTAGATTTCATATGTTTCTTCGTTATTTTTAATTAAAACCTTATATATAATGATAATTTAATGATTTTGAAAAACTTTAATGTGTAAGAAATTTTTAACTTAAATTGATTTGATTGTTATCATAATGTTGACATTATACACAATATATGATAAATAATAAAAGTATTGATAAAATAATAGAAAAATTGTAAGATAGTCGAAAAATAAATATTTTACGAGATATTTTTTACGATTTATGTAAAATTTTGTCAACTTAAAGTAATCCTTTATCAATTTGAAATATCACATAAATTGTTCAATTTTTGACTATCTTACTCTTATAATTTTTTACGGAATATTGTGAGGAATCGATATATATATAGGCAAATAAAATATAAATTTATCATTCAATTTTTACCAGCTTGTTGTAAATTTAAAATGATCCATTGATTTTCCTCAAGAAAGAGTTCAATTTTTGAATTCGATGGTGTTAACCAAATATTTGTCCAAGTTATGATAAAATTGGACTTTGATTCCGTAGTATAAGTAATAGGTATATAATATAGTTTCTCATCCAACTTGTTGTGAAATTGTGCTGATATAGTTACAATATTATTAGAATAATTTCGCATCACCTCCAACACGGGGAAACATCTCTGCATGGCCCACGAATAAACTGTGTTTTTCACATTAAACTGATACTCGGAATCCCATTCATTTATGACACTTTGCATGGCATTCCATAAATTATCAGCAGTTTTTTCCATAAACTTAGTGTAACTGTAAGATTTAACATGATGGTAAATGTTAATAATGTTAAACACTATGTATAATCAGCATCATAAAAAAGAAAATAACAATTTACACAATTTTCTTCGTACTTATGTATATATAAAAAATTAAACTATTACTAACATAGAAATATTTAAACTTTACAATATAATTTTAATAAGCATAAATAATTATTTTAATTTTTATTAAAAAAATTAAAGTATTTTTATATTATCCGCAAGTTGGTAAAACTTGTTTCGCCAAAGATTGTTTAGTTTGAATTGTTTATAATTCGGAAACTGTAAATCTCTACCACTTATTCACTATAAAAAACTCGAAATGAAATTTATTCGAGAAAAATTTTTAAATATATAACAGGATATAAATGTGACTCTTAAAATATCCATATTTTTTAAAAAATAAAAGGATGTATATTGTCAAACTTATTATATGTATATTTAGATTTTCTCTTCCTATACAATATACATACATATATTACATTACAATATAATACTCACTGATTGTTTAAATATATGTTGAGAGCTTTTGAAAATTTGTCATGCGATAATATTTGTTCTAACATGCGCCATATAATGGAACCTACGATTATTGAAATTAAAAAAAAAATGATTTAATAAATTATAATTTAAAATACTTTTCGTAATACATAAGTTTTTAAATAGCATTTAATTAAAACTAAATTTGTAACAAAGTTTGCAACTAATTGTAACAATTATATAGCAAAAAATTAAGTATATGTAAAAACATTAATTTCAGTAGTAGATAGATATTTACAGTTATAATTTAAAAATTATATTGTGTAATTTAATAAAAACTATACAAAAAAGAGAAGTTAGCTTTTACTTTTACATTTTCTTTTAATACTGTCATTGCACGAAATATAATGAAATATGATAATAGTAAAGTTAAATTACAAATACATTTGTTTATAATTTACATATTTAACTTTTCATGAAATTAACTTTCAGATGTTTAAAATTTATTTATTCAATGTTATTTACATACCTTTGAAATGAGAAAGAGAAGGATATAAATAATTTCCCAGGTAACTATTATATTCTACAGCACAATTGATAACGACATAAGGGTTTAAGTCGAATAATTCGTGTTGAATTTGAACTACAAATAAATCCATTATCCGAGAATTTGGTAAAGCCTAAATGCAATTCAATATAATCAATCTATAATTAATGAAAAATAAAAGACTTAAGGTACATATACAAACTGGCTTTATTAAGTGCTTCTGTTAAAAATAATGATTGTTCTTTCTTCAATAATTTAAATATAAACACATACATTCCTTATATTTTATTAAATTTCTTTGTGTAGAATCATGAAAACTTAAAGAATTTTAAGAATTATATTTTTTTATGTTTAAGAAATAAAATGGGAGATTTATACAAATATTTAAATGTTTTCTGTTGTAAACTATTAATCGTTTTAACAGTGTATTCATGCATTAGAAATAAAGTAACCTTATCGATAATATCTGTTTGGAAAAATATAGCAAAACCTTCGTTTAACCATAATTGAAACCAATAAGATGGACACAATAGGTTTCCAATATATTTTTGTGTTATCCTACGTACTATTGAAGGTGCAATTATCATTTTGCGTGCGGTAGTATCCAATTCTTCATTATACATGATATCTATTTCTCTAAAAATCATTATACTAATATGTATACTGTATAAATGTATGAAAAGTATCGGATAATAATATAATTTTTTAATTAAATACCTTAACTTATTATATTATAGAATAAATATATCAATTTTTAATTACATATACTACCTGTAAAAGATGAATCCAAAGATATCTTTGACTCCGTCTTGTAAATTTGAGATTGCGACATGATCCACTTTATTTTCAGATGAAACAAGGGTCTCCTCAGCGACTTTCTTTGAATTATGCCAATATATATAATTTTTTAAGTACATAGTAATATGTTCAATAACATATAGCGCAAATTTTACATGTGGTATCAGTTGCGGTCTGCACCACATGCTAACAGTCTCAGTCAAGTTGATCCGATGAAAATCAAACACCATAAATGCTACATTATCTATGGAGATTAAAGCAGTCCTGTTAAAATATGTCCACACCATACCATCTTCTACCAATCTAGATTCTCGTATCGGCATATTCGACAAAGCTCTGTATTCTCGATAATGCTTTATGGAAATATCAAAAGTAATTCCTAATTCGGGCTTATTCCAAAACGGAAATATTTGCTGTTCTTTTGATTGGATACCTGTTGTGATTAACCACCTGCCACATTTTAACGATATGCTTTAAATAATGGTTAACTTTAGACAATTATAAGCGCAGAATGCGTAAAGATACAATTTGTTATTTCAATATCATTTCATGCGATTTCATATATTTTTTTACTTACTCTTGATCTCTGTTTATGTACGGAGTTCTGAAAGGGTTTTTTGCGATACTAATTGGAATTTCAACCTTTATGTATAGATTGTACATTCCAGGCAACAAGACATTTTCGCAATTGAACACGACTATATTGTTTTCATCATAATAATTTGTTGATATGTTTTTACAAACATTTATTTCACTGTTATTTTGCGTTAATTTCCACGTCCTTACATTATTTATTGGGTCCAGCATATGAAAACTTATATTTTGCGTTGCATGAATAATATAAATACTAATTGTGCAGTCGCAAGTGAAATAATCGTTGACTAATCTTAACTCCATGTTATAGTGTAATGGCATTATATAATTTGATAATTTATTGATTAATACACTGCGTCGTGCGCTTTCTGATGTTTTATCAATAGAAATTATTGTTGCCATTGTAGCAATGTATATTAGACTACTACTTAATAATAGTTTTATGAATGTCATGTTAAATTTCACTCGGATATCTATAAAAACGTTTCCTTATTAGAAACAAGGTACACAGAGTATGCAATTCAATTGACTTTTGTGTAAAAAAGCTTCAAGAAAATTTATATTAATTTTTAAGAAAATAAGATTTATATAAAGAAAGATACAACACAATACAATTTATTTATAAATAAAAGAAGTTATTAATAAAAAGTAATTATAACTTAATGAAATGTTATATTAGATATATTGAAAATGAATATTGGAAAACATAAAGAACATGTTTAGATAATTCCGAAAAGAACAAACAAAGTAAACAGTAATTTTATTTGTTTATTTCAAGTTTAGTTTTATCTTTATGATTTCTTCTAGTGCAATTACATATTTCTGTGTTTTTCATATTCTAGTATTCTATATATATATCAAGTTTTAAAAACTTTAATCTCTTTTTTACATATACATGTTAAATTTATAGAAGCATTAATGTATATGAGAAATGCAGAGATATTCTCAATATAGCCGGATATTATAAATGGATTGTATGTTTACTAACATGTTATCTTCAAAGTTTATATGTCTCTCCTAATATTAAGTGAGAGATGTATTAAAAACGAACGAACAATAAACATGTACCAAAATAAAATTATTTGAAACTTAATTGATATAACAATTCGGATCAAAATATATAAATATGAAAAAAAGACGATATTAGTATATGTCATGTCACATTCATTTTTTCGGACAAAATATTAATCTATTGCTCGTTCGTCATTCGCGTTCATTACATATTTAATTATAAATGTTCTATTTAAGTAACATTAGGAGAGAATTTTTGAGAAACATTGGCTTTAGGCATTCATTATAAAAAAAATATTTTAAAAATGAAATATAGATAACATTAAATATTTTTAATATAATTTTATAGCTATGGTGTGTGTAAATTTAAACGCATATAATAATATTATAACGTCAATAAATACTTGTCTTAGATTTCATATTTTCTATGTCAAAATATGATTAAATGATGTTATTACAATATACTTTTAAATATCTTCTTATTAGCTACATTATTTACAGAAAATAAAAATAATAATTGCAATATAGAAACATGTCTTTTGAAAATTGAAAAGGAATGTCTCTTTTAAGAAACAAAATAACTGCCTTATTATTCAACGTATTTTTATATACATATATTAAAAGAAAAGGACATTTATAAGTATTTTATTGTAAATTTATTTAAAGTCTTACTCTACTTGTTGAATCAGACGTTTAGTTAAGTTTAATTCCAAATTAACATTCAACAGCAATCTTACCGCTTCAAAAGACTGTTATAAACTGACGACACTGTCGGCATACCTGAGAGTAAATATACAAGATACATTGTGTGTGTGTATGTGTGTGTGTGTGTGTGTGTGTGTGCGCGCGCGCGCGCGCGCGTCTTGTAAATATTTTACACACACCTTGATTATATATGTATATAACATAGGAATATTTTACTTATCGATAAAAATTATATGTATATAATAATATGTATATATTTGTTTTTATATGCTGCCTTTTTGTATACATTCCTTGTATTCCGTTTTCATATTTAAAGTTTTTATTTGTAACAACCATTTTTCTGGTACGTTTGCAAGATAAAATTAATTGAGAAATCGCGTGTACATTCGATATATAAGATAGAAATATTCATTTTACTTTATATCTTTATCGTTTTTAGAAAATTCCAGAATTAATACAAAGTCTAGAAATGTACAATAAATAAAAAAAGAGTTGTCCATATCGTAAGAGTTGTCATTAAAATATTCGTATCATTAAAATATTTTACACTATATTTCCTATTTGGCATTAATTTGTACGCAAATTAATATATTCGATCATTTAATCGCTATAGAGGCTGAAAATCCACTTTTTCACATAGAATTGATTCTAAATTATTAATTATAGAAATTAGGGATAGCTTTCATCATGCATCGTCATGCATAGTAGCCACAAGATAGATTTATAAAATTTCGATTACAAATCAATTAGTCGTTATAATATAAAGCAATAGACAGTTAATCATGACATTGACGGAATGATTTACATGTCAGTAAAATTTTCAATAAATTTTAATTGCACATTTTCTGCTTTTAACTCAGAACAACTAAGTAATAAAATGATTGCAAATAATAGTATAAATATTCCCTTGCTTAAAAAATATGTTTATTTAATTTTTCGAATTTCTTAATGGTTTATTTTTTACAGTGAAACGACAAAGCAATAAATAGAGAATTTTTTTTATATTAATACATAGAAAACAATATTGACAGTAATTAAATTTCTTTATATCGTTTATTCCAGTACGCAAAAATTGTAGGATGGTTTAATATAAGATGTTGAAATGCTGAAAATGCTCGATAACATTTGATAAAGAATTTCACTTTATGACGCAATAAAATTTAGTTACGAATTTTTAATAAATATGTATAATATTTTTTTCATTTCTAAGCGCTTACTGCTGCTATTTTTCTATTCAGCTATGGCTCTGAAATATGTACTATGAAATTTCAAAATAGCTTTGTGAACATCGATAAATTTATACCAATATTATGAGATCACCTATCGATTATATGAGAAGAGAATAACAAAAATTATATTAATATTGAGAATGTTTACACATGTTAGCTTCTACTAAAAGAGCGAAGAATGCATCATAAAAAAACTGACAAATATAAAATATCGTAAAACAAAACAGACGATATCATCGAATAAAGTTTCCGAACATTTAAATTTATCCGACTCTACATGTATACATCTAAGACCATTCAAAAATAAAATTACCGGAAATATTGTTGAGTTCATATATTAATGTTCTTTTGCATGTTGGAAAAATGAGCGACAATTGGAATATTAATGTTATGGTTGAAATATTTGTCCCATACATTGACATATCCATCAATTCGAAAAACAACATTTCTCTCGCTATGATACTCCGAGGCGCGATGTCTATAATAGTATTTCTTTAATTCCGGAATGTTCAATTGCGAATTATAAAACCATCTGATTATATATTTCTTTATTATGGCGAATACAAATGATAAACGGATTACAAAAACAAGATAATGAGCATTCTTATTTAATATATGATAAAAATTAATTGCTTGCAATGATTATGAAAAATTGATTGTATTCTATGTTATTTCTTATTTTAATTTCATGAGCAATAAACGGGTCAACAAAATGGCTGTTTATTTTGATGTTGTACTTCTTGGCAGTGTTCCTTCAGCAAGGAAGAAAAATTAAAGGAATCTTAATTTACATTTCTCCATTCTTTGTTGATAACTTCTTTATTTCAAAGATGTGAGGAATATTTGTCGTCTTTCAATTTGGTCCATTTTAATTGAAGATTAAAATTTATAGATTTAAAGAGCAGGAAACAAATCATCAATAGATCATCAATATTTATAATGAATTAACCACACACAACTTTGAATTCGGATAAGTGTTACTGCTTTGGTCGATTATTGAAAAATACACGATAGATGCAGTATTAATAACATATTTAATTGAGCTTCCTATATAGGGCTAAATACTTTCGTATTATATAAGCATAGATTAAGAAGAACATCATTTACAAAGATTATAAAGTGTAATTATTTATCTACTTCTTACTCTTGGATTAAATTACAAATTATAATGGTAAATATTATATAATAACGAATAAAAATATTAAGTTTGATTTTTCATCTATATATTTTAAGTTTAATACACATATTTGCTAAATTTAGTTAATACTGAATTTTAATATTAAATAAAATATTTTAATATAATTAATTAATGTTATAAATATATATATGTACATGTGTATATATATAAATATATATGTATATACATTATATATTCTTTTTTGTATTTACAATAAATATTATATAAATATAATTAATTATATACAAATATTAAATTACAAAAAAGCCAATATATGTAAAAATTACTTAAAATATAGTTAAAAACAATTAAAGAATTATTAACAATTATATGAAAATAGTGATTAATTACATCAATATATCTTATCCAAAACGATTATGCTACATTTTTGGTTTCTAAACAGTTCGACATACTATAGATCTTTATATTTTTACTTGGTAAACAAAGATTGAAGAAATTCTGTCTGTCTTTTGATCTCCGACCGGCGTATTTCTATCTTGTGGTCAATAACATAAAGAGTTTCAAAGGGATACCTGGATTCTCTAATCTCATTTCTGATGAATTTTTTTATCTAAAAAAAATTTTAACAAGTCATCAATAAATTATTTGTTAATTGTCGCATTATCATACAGGCAGAGCTTCATTGACAGAGAGCATTATTGATAGAATTATGGAACAAAGTATGTAAAAGATTGTGTATAAAATATATTATATACAAATTGTGTGTTTTATTCTGTTACAAACTTCTATAGTAGGTAGCTAATATTGAATACTTTTTGATAATAAACTTATGTTCGCAAATTTATAGTTTCATTGTGATAGCAAATAAAAAGTGATACTTTTAGTCTAGCGCCTTGATGAAGACAATCCATCGAACGCTATTGGTACGTGTGTAGCAGTAATCCTGCTGCACGAGCTGTGGGCTAGTGGGGCCTCGACTTATGGGGCCTATTTTCCTATACACTGATTGAATGGCAGAGGAAGTGAAATAGAAATGTTTTGTTATATTTTTATTTTAAAATTATTGTTTTGTTTTATTTTAAAAAATGTTTCAACAATTGCTCAAAATGAGCAAATTTGTCGTATGCACAACATCGGACTATATTTCGAACATAATAAGTTTACTATCACAAAATTCAATTTTAGCATTTCTAATCAGCAAAAATATGTGTAACATCGACTTTGAAACAACAAACAAATATATATCAAACTATGATTCATTAAAATTACCTCGCCCAATTGTTTCTCAGAATACACATTATTAATTATAACAGTTAATACCGCCATCTCATTGACTGTCCTGTAAGAACAAAATAATACATTTCAATAATTAATATGTACAATAAATTTTCGTATCTATGTATTTTCAATTATGAAACATCATTACCAGTAATAATATGTAAATTTTCTGAAATTATTTAATATGTCTTTAAGCATATATTTAGTATTTTTGGCAAGAGTAGAAAGAAAAATGTTAGCAATTAAGGCTTCAGTTCGCTCTATCGATTTGGATTGATTATAAGATAGATTGGTCATAAAAATATGCCTAAATGTTTCAATACTAGCTGGTAATTTTTCCTCTAAATAATTGAATATGATTTGAAAACTTTCGCTGTAAGATAAACATTCTAAAATTGTGTAATCAATCTCTTCCACGGAAAAATGAAAAGTTCTATTCCATGTACTAAAACTTGATAGTTTCAAACCATTACAATATGTCCATCTCTTCCATCCAGGCGAAAGTCTACAAAAGAAAATCCAGAAAAGAAGTAAAAATATTCTAGCAAAATTGTGCTAATTGTTCTAGTGTTACATAAATAATTTTTGACGTAAAGTCATAACTAATTCCTTAAACATGCACATATAACAAATACTGCTATAAAGAATCAAGTATTATAAGAAAAATTACTTGTTTTTTTTCAGATCTATCAGATGCCATTGCAATTGTTGATATGCTTTTACTCTACATAGGACATCATGCATAACACATTTCCATTTTGCGAGTTCTTGCTTTAAACATTCAGTATGATCATTGCTATCTTCGCTGAACAGATTCCATTCTAATTCAAGCGGCTTTTGCACTTCCTAAAAAAAAAACATTTTTTAATTTAATTTTTTTCATATTATTTACAAAAACGAATATAATATATCTGCAAATATATATATATATATATGTATATGTAATATATATATATGTAAATATGTATTTTTAGATAATTTTATTTTAATAAGTATATGAAACTTTATAGCATGAATTATTACAATTTCCAAATTTACCGATCATTTATTCGAATAATTGTTTACATATTTTATATCATCTAAATACATGCATTATTAACATGTATATATTGCTCTGTATACATTGATGTGCCGATCGATGAATTTGCTATACGATCCTTTTTTTCCAATGTTATATATCACAAACAAATATGTTTTAAATGTTGCATATCACACAAAAATATCGGTTTTATAAATTTCAAAATTGTAAATTTTTATATTTCAAGAACAGATATTTACAAATAGATAAATATGTGTTGTATATAATGTGATAAAATTGAAAATATAAGTAAATTTCTATAAAATATTTTATAAAGTTTTTAATATCGCCACAAATATTTTATAACGGAAGAAAATTAATATAAAGAAAATAATTGTAATTGTATTCTATAATTTTCTAAAATTAAATATAAATTATACCATTTATATTATAAATTCCACAATATTAATATTACAGTAAAATAGCAATTCAAAAGTTTGTAATCTAAGAAAATGTAATTATTAAATTGAAAAACATAAGTGTCTTTTGGCATAATAGAAAATTTCTTGATTTTGTGTTTACCTTGAATTGAGGATAAAATTCAATGAATGCTATAATATTTGATATAAATTCAAATGCTTTGATCATAGGATACCATGCTATATAATCTTGCTCTTTTCGTAAATAAATAGCAAGTTCCCAAAATACGGAGAATTCAAGTTTCTTCTCGATCGCAAAATAGAATGCGTCATCGATAATTTGCGCTCGATTGAGAACATGTATATTTCTGTATTCTTCAGAATTTAAGTATCGCGCAATTTTTCGCCAATTCTCGGTATCATAATTGACGCGATAGTATCCTATTATAAAACAAATTGCTTTTATCGATTATTGGGTACTTTGAAATTACATATATTAATTCAACATATTTTGAAATGTTAAAAATATTTCGATATTAAATGTATTATTATATTTAAAGATGTTTTTGTTTTCTATTCTTATATGTGTGTGTGTTAGATTTGATATGTTTCTTCATTATTTTTAATTAAAACCTCACATATGATAATTCAATAATTTTGAAAAACTTTAATACTAGAAATTTTGTTTGAACGTAAATTGGTTTGACTATAATCACAATGTTGAAATTATACATATAATGTGATAGATAATAAAAAAGTTTATCATTCATTTTTTACCAGCTTGTTGTAAGTTTAAAATGATCCATTGATCTTTCTCAACAAAGAGTTCAATTTTTGAATTCGATGGTATTAACCAAATATTTAACCAAGTTATGATAAAATTGGACTTCGATTCCGTAGTATAAGTAATAGGTATATAATATTGTTTCTCATCCAACTTGTTGTGAAACAGTGCTGATATAGTTACAATATTATTAGAATAATTTCGCATCACCTCCAATATGGGAAAACATCTCTGCATAACCCACGAATATACCATACTCTTTACATTAAACTGATACTTATAATCTAATTCATTTATGATAGTTTGCATAACATTCCATAAATTATCGGAAGTTGTTTCCAAAGGCTTAGCATGTCTATAAAATTTAACATTGTGGCAATAATATTAAACATTGTGTATAATTGATCAGCATCATAAAAAAAAATCATAATTTGCGTAATTTATAGTTACACATTTTAATGTTATAATGTAAGTCTCATAGAAATATAAAAATTTGTTAATTTTAAATTATAATTTAATATGTAATACACTCGTCAACAAAATTATTGCATAGGTAATTTCATGTCAACTTTTCGCTTAACTTCAAATAAGTATAACTCCGTCAATAATGGTAGCATTTGAAAATTATTTTTCATTTTCAAGCTTAAAGCCTCTATTTTAAAAATCATTTGTCAGATTTAGAATTTATCCTCCCCCTCCTCTCGTCATCTACTTAAAAGTAAGGACGTGTTTCGTCTCCAAAATATTGCATAATTTGACGCACGAGATGGAATAAATTTTTTTCGCAAATTTTATGATAATCATCGTGTGTTGGAGGACGGAAATGTGGAAATAATCACAGCGCTAAATCAAATATGGAATGAAATTTCTCAGGCAATAATTAGAGCAATAATATGCGTGAGCGTTTGCAAGAGATTATCCGAAGATGAGGCGGCAATACACATTTTTAAATGTGAACATTTCCACATTTCTCCAACACACACACGCAGACACACATACACACACACGATGCGCCAAATCCGACCAGCAACCTCTTCGTGATGCGCATCAGGTAATGCTAATGTTGCGGTAAATGAACAAAAATATATATACGTAACTTTGATGTGTCGTAATTTCTCGAAAAGAAATCGTACAAACTTTATTATTTTTTTAATTCATAGATAAAAATCCATATTTTACAATGATTATCATGAAATTTGCGAAAAAAATTTATTCCACAGCGTGGAATGCGTCAAATTATGCAATTTTTTTGGAGACGAAACACGTCCTTACTTTTAAAGATATGACGAGAGGGATGGGGAGGATAAATTCGAAATCTGACAAATGATTTTTAAAATAAAGGCTTTAAGCTAAAGAATAAAAAAAAATTTCAATTTTACGACCATTTTTGACATTGTATTTATTTGAAGTTATGCGAAAATTTAACATGAAATTACCTATGCGATAATTTTGTTGACGAGTATATATATATATATATATATATATATATATATATATATATATTTTTTTTTTTTTTCTGTTGTAATATAACATCTATAATTTTATTAATGATTAAAGCTAATTTACCTTGACTGAATAAATAATTAATAATAATGGTTTTATAAGTTTAATTTTAATTTTAATACTGTAATTTTATACTATCCATACGTTTGTATGTTACTTGGTTTTTGAAATATTATATAATTTACATTTGAAATATTACATAATTTGCATTACACAGTAATTGTTTGTAATTTAAAAATGATTAAACTGTACTTTACTTCTTAAGAAAAACTCAAGTTGAAATTCACTCGAGAAACATTCATAAATAAAAAAAACAGCGTAAATCTGAAACTCTTCAAATATATATCTCTTTTAAACAATAAAGAAAGAAAACATATTGTCAAATTTATTATATATTTCGGTTTTCCTTTTTACTACGATGTATTTATATTATTATATTACAATATATTATACTCACTGGTTGTTCAAATATATGTTGATACTTTTTGAAAATATACTACGCGACAATGTTCGTTCTAACATGCGCCATATGATGGAGCCTATAATGATACAAATAAAAAAATGATTTATAATATATTTAAAATGCTCCTATTGTGCATTGCTTATAAGTTCGTTACATAAATAAATCTGAAATTAAAATTAAGTAACAAAGTTTGCGTATTTAAACCTATCTAACAAAAGTTAAAAAAATATTAAGTATATTTCAATAAAAAACAAGCAAAAAAATATAATAATTATAACAGATAGAAAGTATAAACGATTAGATAAATTTTATAAATTTTATTTACCTAAAATTTTTTTTGGTCGTGATAGTGATAGCATTACATTATAAAAAAGTAAAAGATATAAGAAGAAAGAAGAGAGGTAAATACATATATAACAAGATTAAAAATTAAAAAGGAAAAAAATAAAATTAGAAAAAGTGAAAACAGACATAAAAATATGTACGATAATTTTTAATTATTTTGTTTATATATTCTAACTAAGATATCGAATCAGCTGTTTCTTAAAGGGAATGAGCGTTTGAATAAAAAAAATCAATCTTATCTGAATATCTTTTTGTTGACAAACTATTAATAGACGTATATCTACCATATACAAGCATTTCGATGAAACACCCATGAAAAAACAAGCTCAGCTGAGATGCATTCAGAATATGCCAATTGAGTAACATTAAGTTATCGAAACAATCAGTACAATCATTTATAACTTTATATAAAAATGTGAGACCAAAAAGAAAGTCTTCTATTATGTAGCTACATATAGCATTCAATTTAGTTCATTATAGGCATAATCATGACAAGTGCCATGATGCCCATAGACGTATTTAAAAAAAAACACATATTTTATGAAAGATATTGAACACATTCTCAATCAAAATGCTATACTGATAAGAAGACTATAATAGAAGTAAAATTTATGGAGATGAATTACCGCACAATAAAATAATTTAATAATATTGACATTAATGAACTATTTACATACTCAAAAAATAAAGATTAGTTTCTGAAATACAGTAATTACAATTGTTCGAATATATCTTGGAAGAATCTGTTTATAATTAAATATATTTAAATGATTTAATAAGTTAAATCATTGTACAAAATCATATTTATGTCTTTTCATATTTTTTGCAATTGTAACATGTGCAATTGTAACATGTTATAATTGGAAACAATATAAGGAAATAGGTCTTAAGTGTTTGATATAATTTTCTTATTGTTATAGCAAGAATTAATTTGTAATAAAATATTATAATAAAATAATAATAAATAAGTAAATAATATAAATAAATAGTAAATAAATAAGTTGCGAACTACAAATAACTTTGTTTATAATTGATTCTTCTGATTTCTTTATGATATTGATTTCTTTATAATATTGAATCATAGCTTATTTGTTTATTTATACAATGTTATATGTACATACCTTTAACACGAGAAAGAAAAGTGTATAGATAATTTTCAGTATCATCTTCATATTCTGTAGAACTTAAATTGACATAAATATTGAAATCAAGTAATTCATGTTGAATTTGAACTATAAACAAATACATCATCCGAAAATCTGGCACAGTCTAAAAGTAGAATTCGAGTAAAATTAATCGAAAAAAAGAAGCTGTTAAGACACATATAAAAAATCATAATCAATCGCTGCTAAACATAATTTATAATATTTTGTACATTATAAAGTTTAAAGCTATAGCAAAGCGTGTTTTTATATTTAAGTGTGTCATGTACATAGACTTCGCGTTTGGCTAAAAAGTTGAACAAATTTTAGAAGGAGACAGCATGCTTTCGTGGTGTTAGTTTCTCTGTCTATCAATAACAAGAGTGGGGCAAAAATTTAATATGGCCATTACATTTGACATATGCCTTGATCGATTTCTTTCCCCCATCACGCGTCCTTAGACAAAGAAGAAACTATTATTAAAATAAGCTCTCTCTTTCTAAAATTTGACGTTGCTGAAACAATGGAGAAAGTGGGAACGCGCGGTCTATATTATACGTCTATGTTCATGGTTTAAAAAAAGTAAATGTTCTTATAATTACATAAAAAATAAATTTATAAGATTTTTGTTTAATAATTTTAGGTTAGAAATTACTCTTTAATAATTTTAACAATTAAGGATTAAAAGGCTTTATATAAATAACAATGTGAATAACACAAATTTAAATTTCACAGCAAAGAAGAGCCAGACGTATAGTGTTATATATAATAGTATGTTACATATGATAATTTTTTCAAAATTAATTTTTTGATGAAATTGATTAATTGTATACGGCGCACAAATTTTTCTTGATCCATGTACCAAATGTACAATTAAGTCCTAGGTAAATCTTTACTTTAACTTACTCACCTCCAATGACTTTGACCTTGACATATATTGTCAAGGTTATTACCCTGAGTGACCTCCAAAAAGTTTTAGCCGTCGGTCATTGTTTATTACAAAGTTATAAACAAATAAAGTTTGTCGAATTATATGGATACAATGGATACATCGCTTAGCATAGAAAATTAGAAACCCATGAGAGGTCCATCAGAAATGTATGTGTACACATACACAAATGCACACGCACACACACACACACGCGCGCGCGCGCGGGGGGTGCAAGGGGGCCTTCGGCCCCCCCTCCCGCACCACCCCGCCGGTAGGCTAGGTGGACGTTGCTTTGTTACAATGGACAGATGTTGTAAGTTATAAAACGAGGCCCCCGCGCGCGTGTGTGTGTGTGCGTCTTGTGTGTGTACACATACGTTTCTGATGGACCTCTCATGGGTTTGTAATTTTTTCATAAGCAACATGTTCACTATTTGACAACTTTGAATATACTGAATGTTTGATATACTGCGAAGCACTGTGTAATAACATGTTTATATATTTCTGATTTAGCTTACTTATTTCACTTGTGATAGAGATACTGTTGTTTTGATATTTCTTTTTTATTTTGCCTAAATAATTTATTAAATATTTGTTATTAAAAATACAAAATAATTAAATAAACGTATATTTCTTATAAATACATTTTATTAAGTACGTAATATGTTCGAAAATTACGTGAAATTCATGAAACTTTATTTGTTTATAACTTTTTAATAAACAATGACCGACGGCTAAAACTTTTTGGAGGTCACTCAGGGTAGTGATCTTGACAACATAGGTCAAGGTCAAAGTCATTAGAGATGGGTAAGTTAAAGTAAAGATTTACCAAGTCTTAATCCGAGATTTTTCATAAATCCCTCTTTACACTTCTAAGGAAACATCGGGGAGAAAAATGACGGGTTGGATCGAGAATCGAACCCGAATTTTTCGCTTGCCGGACGATTGCTTTTACCCCCGACTAAGTTATTCAGACTTTATACTTCTACCTCGATATTTCTCATTTTGCTTACAAATATCTATTACTAATCATTATAATTAACACCATGTTTCGGCCAAGCGTATGGCGCACTCTCATTCGCGTCTGACTCCTATTTGTTATAAAATTAAAATTTTTGTTAATAATGTTAGTTTTGGTAAAACTTTAGAAAAAGACACCAGGGTCGAATCGTCTTGATCTTGACATATGTTGTCAAGGTTACTGTTCTGAGTAACATTCGAAAGATTTTAGCCGTCACTCGATGCTTATTAAAAAGTTATTAACAAAAGCGTATATGTATACAACATGCGACTATACGAATTTTTAAGCAATGTTGATGTGACTTCTAAGAAAGTCAAGGTTATTTTAACTTTCTATGTAAAGCGAGGTTCACCGCACGCCACCCGTGAGTCAGCGCGAAACGAGGTCTATTATTGTATGGTTCCACATGGATTTGCAACTTTCCATGCAAAACGAGGTCTACCCTATACTACTTCTGAGACAGTGCGAGATCTATGGTTCCCCGTTTCTCATGGAAATTTGCAAACCTATGTGGAAATGTACAATAATGGACCTCGTTTCGCGCCGACTCAGAGGTGGTGTGGGGGTAGACCTCGTTTCGCATGGAAAGTTGCAAACCCATGTGGAACCATACAATATAGGCCTCGTTTCGCGCTGACTCAGAGGTGATGTGGAGTGGACCTCGTTTTGCATAGAAAGTTAAAGTAACCTTGATCTTTTTAGAAGTCAAATCAACATTGCTTAGAAATTCATATAGTCGCATGTTGCATATAATTCGTGGAAATTCTTTTTGTTAATAACTTTTTAATAAACAACGAGCGACGACTAAAATCTTTTGAATGTTACTCAAGACAGTGACTTTGACAACATATGGCAAGGCCAAGACGATTCGAGTCAGGTGTCTTTCTCTAAAGTTTTACATTTGAATTAGCATATTTTTCAATTGAAAAAATATCCAAAAAAATTTACGCAAATATTCAAGAATTTTCTGTATACATTGTTGTACTATTAATTACTTTGACTGCATTTTCAAAAATAGAATTAAAGATAAAATTACCTCATGGATAATATATGCTTGGAAAAAAACAATAAAGCCTTCATTTAACCATATATGAAACCAATAAGATGGATTGAATAGGTTGCCAACATATTTTTGTATCATCCTACGTACTACTAAGGGTGCAATTATCATTTTGCGTGCTATAGTATCGAATTCTTCATTATACATGATATCTGTTTCTCTAAAAATTATTATACTAATATGTATGCTGTATGAATGTATGAAAAATTTTAGATATATTAATATAAATTTTTATTTAAATACATTAGATTGTTATTAAATTATTATATAATATATATTTATTTTTAATTATATGTGTATATTACCTGTGAAAGACGAATCCCAAAATATGTTTGACTTCATCTTGTAAATTCGGGATTGCGATATGATCTACTTTGCTCTCAGATAAAACAGTAGTCCACTCAAGGAATCTCTTCGAATTATTCCAATAATTTCTCAAGTACATAGTAATACTTTTAATAATATATGACGCAAATTTTATATACGGTATCGATTGCGGTCTGCACCACATGCTAATGGTATCAGTCATTTTGAATCGATGAAAATCAAACAACACAAATGCTATATTATCTATAGAATTCACAACAGTTTTGTTAAAATATGTCCATATTTCATCGTACAACAGTTCAGACGATTCTCCTATCGGCATATTCGACAAAACTTTATAACTTCGATGATGTTTTATGGAAATATCAAAAGTAATTCCTAATTTTAGCTCGTTCCAAAACGGAAATAATTGCTGCTTTCTTGTTGGGATACCCGTTATGATTAACAACCTGCCACATTTTAACGATATGTAAATAATGACTAATGTTAGACAATTATAAGCGTAAATGCAAAAATATACACAATTTGCTTTTGATATTTTAATATATTCTTCTACTTACCCTTTATCTCCATTTTCGTTTATGTAAGGAATCCCGAAAGACTCTCTTACTATATTAATCGGAATATGGGACCGTATATGCAGATTGTATATTCCTGGCAATATGGTAGCATTGAAATGGTAGATAACAATATTGGTTTCATAATCTGCTGTTGTTGATAATAGTTCAGAAATGTTTCCACTGGGAATTTGCTTTAATTCCCAACTCATTAATGATATCGATTTTATTATTGAATTCGATAGATGAAAACTTATATGTTGTGTTGCATATATGATATAAATAGTGATTACATATTCACCCGCCAAGTGATAGTGGGTGAAATTTAACTTTATATTATAATGCAATGGATATATATTATCAGATAAATTGTAATTTAACGCATTGCATTGCACGATATCCGATTCTTTATCGGTAGGATCCTTCACTGCTATTGTAGCAATGTATATTATACTACTACTCAATAATAGTTTTAATAATCTCATGTTAAATTTCTTTCAGGTATCTATATAAATCATTTCTGTTATTAGAAACATATATACAAGAAATATATACAAACGTAATGTTAAATACAAATATAAATATGATAAAATTTAAAAATATAAACTTATTGAAGAACGTACATTAGGTAATTCTGAAAAGGGGAAAACACATTAATCATAATTTTTATTTCTCTGAAATTCAATTACTTTCAAGATTTCTTCTTACATATTTTTATATTTTGCGTTTTATGGCAACTGACTTTTGTACGTGATGAAATTTGTATATTTACTAACGTGTTACTTTCAAAGTGTGTTTGTTTCAACCTTAAGAGAGTGATGTATTAAAATCCAACGAAGAATAAACGAACAATAAACCGATATTAAATTTATTAAAAATTTTGTTTATATAGTTATTCGGATCAAACTTTTAACATAAAAATGTTAAAAATAACTTTGTTAGGTTAGGTTAGGTTTGTCATAGAATAAATTTATTCGAATAAAATATTAACTTATTGCACGATCTTTATTCTTATTAGTTATATATATTTAAATTATCATATTCTATTTATATAACTTTTTTTAGAGATTATTTATTATTAACTTTATAGAATATATATTCTAAATATTTATTTAAAAAAATTTGTTTCAAAACAAAATATAAATAGTACTAAATATTTTTGAGATAATTTTATAGTTGCACTGAAAAGTAGAACATACACATACTTCATAACATCAAAAAAGTTGCCTGTATTTTATATTTTCTGTATGTCAAGGTGGTCAAATTATGCTGTTACATGTCTAAATATATTGTTAGCTAGCATATATGGAAGGAATGAAAATAGTATTTGCAATAAATAAATATATTCAACCGAAAGTAGAAATGTCTCTTTTAAGAAATAAAATAGTTGATTGTTATTCCACACATTCTTACTCCATATGTATACATTCAAAGAAAAAGAAATGTAGAAGTGGAATATTTTGTTGAATATTTAATTAATGTCTTACCCTATTTGTTGAACTCACAATTATAGGTTTAATATCAAAAGCATGAACAGTCAATCTGCGATCTTATAGCTTCAAGAAGCTATCATAAACTGACGGCGCTAACATGTTACAGATACGGCATACCAGATAATAAACAGGTAATGTACATAGTATTATATAGATATCGCCTTGGTTATACATAACACAGGAGTATGTTACTCATCGATAGAAGTCAATTCGTATATATTTATTTAGTCTTTGTATTCTTTTATATTCCTTGTTTTTATATTTAAAACTTCCCTTTGTAAGAACAATTTTTCTGGGAAAACATTCGCGAGAGAGAATTAAAATTGAGAAGATTCTTACCTAAATATATAATATATAAGATAAAGATATTTTGTATATTATATTATATTTTTTTCATAAAAAAGTATTTTTTCTTCAAGAGCTCATTGTATAAAATAAATAAAAGAGACTTGCCTATATCGTATCACTTGAGATATTTTATGTTATACTTTCTATTTGGCACTAATCCTATACAAGTACGGCGATGGCTAATATTATTTTTTACTTTGCTTATAACGTTTGTGAATAATTATTACTATTTTTATCATTTATTGTTCTAATATTATGAGCAATAAACGGAATAACTTGTTTTATTTTTATATTGTATTTGCTTCAGGCAATGTTTTTTCATGGCAAAGAAGAAAAAATGTTAATTTACATTTCTCCACTACATTTTAAGATAAATTTCTTATTTCAGAAATTTCAGGAACACATTTGTTATATGTATTCTGATGCGATCAATTTTGACTGACGAAAAAATTTATAAATTTAAAGATCATAAAACATTTTCTCTCTCGACTTCTGCCGATCATCAATGTTCATAAAGGACAAATCAAATCATTTTTGAATTTATTAGTGTGGAATCAGTATTTTGGCTGGTATTTCGAAATACACAATGGGTGCAGTATCAATAATACATTTAATTAAGTTTTTTATCATGTTAACACTTTCATGTTACGTTTAAACATACATGAATACAAACTCAATTCGAAAAGCATAATTATTTATTTACTTCTCATTCTCAGTTTAAATTAAAAATTGAAATAGTAAATATTAATAAGTCGTATTATATATAATAAGTTTTATTTCTTATACATATTTCAAATTTAATACATATTTAGTATTATGTAATATATTTTAATATATATTATAAATTTTAATATTTAATAGAAAGTTGTATATTTAAATTAAGTTAATATCATATATGTACACATATACATGTATGTATATATATATATGAATATGTGTGTGTGTGTGTGTGTGTGTGTGTGTGTGTGTGTATGTGTGTGTAAATTAATAAATTTGGAAATATATTTCAATATATTTCAAACATGATATATTTGTGATATTTCTAAACAATTCGATGTTTTATAAATCTAGTTTTTCAATAAGAACTGAATAAGAACTGAAAATATTTTATTTGTCTGTCGATCTCCGACCACCGTGTTGCCAGCTTGTATTCAAAATAATCAAGAGCTTCAAAGGAATACCTGGATTCTCTAATCTCATTTCTGATGAATGCTTTTATCTAAAAAAGATTTTAACAATTGTCAGCAATAAATGATTTTGTAATTGCCTCATTATCACACATTCGAAGTATGATTATAAATAGAATTATAGAAGAAGATTATATAAAATATGTTACAATATTATAGTGAAAAGTAAATTTAATATAAAAAAATTTAATTAAATATATTTTATAATAAGACATAATAAGTGTATGGAGTTCTGATTCATTAAAATTTACCTCGTCTAATTGTTCCTCGGAATACACATTGTTAATTATAACAATTAATGTTGCAATCTTACTGACTGATCTACGAGAACAAAACAATAAGTTTATTATAAATAATTCAATAAATTTTCATGTGCTTATGTATGTAATATATCTATGTCTGTGTGTAATATATGTTCTTTAAGCAATGTTATTACCTGTATTTTATTTTTTGGAAGTTATTTAATATGTCTTTAAGCATGAACTTAGCATTTTTCGCAATAGTAGAAAGAAAAATATTAGTAATTAAAGCTTCTGTTGAGTTAACTTGATCAAAAGGTAATTTAAAATAATGGTGTACATAAATTTCTGGTAACTTTTCCTCTAAATAATTAACTATAATTTCAGAATTTTCACTGTAAGCGAGACATTCTAAAATTGTACGATCCATTTCTTTCATGTAATTATTAAAAACTGTATGCCATAAAGAACCTGCCTGTCGCAAACCATTACAATATGTCCATCTTTTCTGTCCATGCAAAAATCTACAGAAATCCAGAAAAGAATATCTTCTAATGAAATTGTGCTAATTGTTCTAATACTACATAAATAATGTTTGACATAAGTGATAATTAATTTCTCTAACATATGCACAATATAAAAAATATTTCTATAAGGTATCAAGTATCACAAAAAGAATTACTTTTGTTCAGGATTTTTCAGATGCCATTGCATCAGTTGAAAAGACTTTATTCTGCATGAAGCATCATATATAATACATTTCCACTTTGTGAGTTCCTGCTTTAAACATTCAAAATTATCATCAGCGTTATTTTCGTTATGCCACAAATCTATTTCAAGTTTCCATGCTATAAATCCAAGCTTTAATTTTTCCTAAAATTCGGCAAAAAATATAACATCTTTTTATTTCTTTCATTTTATTTACAGAAATAAATATAATATATGTGCAAATGTAAACGTATTTTTACTAGAAAATTTTATTTTAACAAGTGTTTATTTTAATAAAATTGTATAGCACCCACTATGTATATACTACAATATTCAAATTAACTTATTATTTATTTGAATAATGATATAAATAATTTATACCACATCTAAATACATTTATTATTGACATACACACACACAAACACACATATACAGGGTGTCAGGGCAATGTCTCTTCCCCAAAAAAAGCTCTTGCAACTTACCTCGAAAGCTTTTCAAAACACTATAATAAAGTATTTTTTTATCGAGTACTTTTCGAGTTATGAGCCGTGAAATAATTTCTTAATTTTTACATAAACCATAAAATATTTAGTTAAAATATTCATGTTTCGATTATCTTTATTTTGTACATGAAAGTATTATGGTAAGATAATCGAAAAATGAATATTTTATTAGATATTTTATGGTTTATATAAAATTAAGAGATTATTCCAAGCCTCATAATTCGAAAAGTACTTAATGAAAAAATACTTTATTATAGTGTTTTGAAAAGCTCTCGAGCTAAGCTACACGAGCTACATTTTGGGATGAGATTGCCCTGATATCCTGTATATATGTCAATAATATATGTATTTAAATGTGATATAACTCCGTATATATTGATACATCGATGAATTTGCTACGCGATCATCTGTTTTCAATTGATCTAATTTAAATATGCTGCATGTCATACAAATATCAATTTTAAAAATATCAAATTTGTAAATTTTCTTTATAAAACAATCATTTACAAATTCTTTAAAAAAACAAGCATTTGAAAATGGATTAATATATTTTGTATAAAATTTAACAAAATTAAAAGTATAACAGTCTATGCAAAATATTTCCAAGCTTTTAACATCCGCCATAAATATTTTATAACAAAAGAAAATAAATATAACGAAAATAATTGTAATTGTAATCGTAATCTATAGTTTTATAAAATTAAATATCGTAAATTATATTATTTAAAATATAAATTCTACACAATATTAGTATTATAAGAAATACGGAATACGAAAAGTCCAAAAATTATAACATGTAATTATTAAATTTTAGAAAACGAGACTTTTAAATTTACATAAGTCCTTTGAAATTAGATTTTTGAATTTTGGCGAAGAAGGAATTATACAACTAAATTCATTTTTTCAATTCTCTGCATGTATCTAATTTTTTAAGAATTATTTATACTATTATAATATATGAAATTGCGATATATATTATGCATTGACTTAATAGAAAATATGATAAAATTTATTATTGTGTTTACCTGGAATTGAGGGTAAAATTCTAAGAGTACGAAAATATTCGACATAAATTCGAAAGCTTTGATCATAGGATACCATGCTATATAATCTATCTCTTTTCGCAAATAATAAACGAGTTCCCAAAATATGGAGAATGCAAGTTTTTTCTCTATTGCAAAATGGAAGGCGTCATCGATAATTTGCGCTCGGTTAAGAACATGTATATTGCTGTATTCTTCAGAATTTAAGTATTGCGCAATTTTTTGCCAATTCTCGGTATCATAATTGACACGATAGTATCCTATTATAAAATAAATTGCTTCGTCGATTATTAGATATTTTAAAATTACATATATTGATTCAACATATTTCGAGATGTTAAAGATATTTTGATATTAAATGTATTATTATACTTAAAAATGTTTGTATTTTCTACTTTTGTGTGTGTGTGTATTAGATTTCATATGTTTCTTCGTTATTTTTAATTAAAACCTTATATATAATGATAATTTAATGATTTTGAAAAACTTTAATGTGTAAGAAATTTTTAACTTAAATTGATTTGATTGTTATCATAATGTTGACATTATACACAATATATGATAAATAATAAAAGTATTGATAAAATAATAGAAAAATTGTAAGATAGTCGAAAAATAAATATTTTACGAGATATTTTTTACGATTTATGTAAAATTTTGTCAACTTAAAGTAATCCTTTATCAATTTGAAATATCACATAAATTGTTCAATTTTTGACTATCTTACTCTTATAATTTTTTACGGAATATTGTGAGGAATCGATATATATATAGGCAAATAAAATATAAATTTATCATTCAATTTTTACCAGCTTGTTGTAAATTTAAAATGATCCATTGATTTTCCTCAAGAAAGAGTTCAATTTTTGAATTCGATGGTGTTAACCAAATATTTGTCCAAGTTATGATAAAATTGGACTTTGATTCCGTAGTATAAGTAATAGGTATATAATATAGTTTCTCATCCAACTTGTTGTGAAATTGTGCTGATATAGTTACAATATTATTAGAATAATTTCGCATCACCTCCAACACGGGGAAACATCTCTGCATGGCCCACGAATAAACTGCGTTTTTCACATTAAACTGATATTCGGAATCCCATTCATCTATGATACGTTGCATGGCATTCCATAAATCATCAGCAGTTTTTCCTATAGACTCAGTGTAACTGTAAGATTTAACATGATGTTAATAATGTCAAACTCTATGTATAATCAGCATCATAAAAAAGAAAATAACAATTTACATAATTTATCTTTGTACTTTTATATATATAAAAAATTAAACTATTACTAACATAGAAGTATTTAAACTTTACAATATAATTTTAATAAGCATAAATAATTATTTTAATTTTTATTACAAAAATTAAAGTAATTTTTATATTATCCGCAAGTTGGTAAAACTTGTTTCGCCAAAGATTGTTTAGTTTGAATTGTTTATAATTCGGAAACTGTAAATCTCTACCTCTTATTCACTATAAAAAACTCGAATTGAAATTTATTCGAGAAAAATTTTTAAATATATAACAGGATATAAATGTGACTCTTAAAATATCCATATTTTTTAAACAATAAAAGGATGTATATTGTCAAACTTATTATATGTATATTTAGATTTTCTCTTCCTATACAATATACATACATATATTACATTACAATATAATACTCACTGATTGTTTAAATATATGTCGAGAGCTTTTGAAAATTTGTTATGCGATAATATTTGTTCTAACATGCGCCATATAATGGAACCTACGATTATTGAAATTAAAAAAAAAATGATTTAATAAATTATAATTGAAAATACTTTTCGTAATACATAAGTTTTTAAATAGCATTTAATTAAAACTAAATTCGTAACAAAGTTTGCAACTAATTGTAACAATTATATAGCAAATAATTAAGTATATGTAAAAACATTAATTTCAGTAGTAGATAGATATTTACAGTTATAATTTAAAAATTATATTATGTAATTTAATAAAAACTATACAAAAGAGAGAAGTTAGTTTTTACTTTTACACGTTCTTTTAATACTGTCATTGCACGAAATATAATAAAATATGATAATAATAATAAAGTTAAATTACAAATACATTTGTTTATAATTTACATATTTAACTTTTCATGAAATTAACTTTCAGATGTTTAAAATTTATTTATTCAATGTTATTTACATACCTTTGAAATGAGAAAGAGAAGGAAATAAATAATTTTCCAGGTAACTATCATATTCTACAGCACAATTGATAACGAAATAAGGGTTTAAGTCGAATAATTCGTGTTGAATTTGAACTATAAATAAATCCATTATCCGAGAATTTGGTAAAGCCTAAATGCAATTCAATATAATCAATCTATAATTAATGAAAAATAAAAGACTTAAGGTACATATACAAATTGGCTTTATTAAGTGCTTCTGTTAAAAATAATGTTTGTTCTTTCTTCTATAATTTAAATATAAACACATACATTCCTTATTTTTTATTAAATTTCTTTGTGTAGAATCATGAAAACTTAAAGAATTTTAAGAATTATATTTTTTTATGTTTAAGAAATAAAATGGGAGATTTATACAAATATTTAAATGTTTTCTGTTGTAAACTATTAATCGTTTTAACAGTGTATTCATGAATTAGAAATAAAGTAACCTTATCGATAATATCTGTTTGGAAAAATATAGCAAAACCTTCGTTTAACCATAATTGAAACCAATAAGATGGACACAATAGGTTTCCAATATATTTTTGTGTTATCCTACGTACTATTGAAGGTGCAATTATCATTTTGCGTGCGGTAGTATCCAATTCTTCATTATACATGATATCTATTTCTCTAAAAATCATTATACTAATATGTATACTGTATAAATGTATGAAAAATTTCGGATAATAATATAATTTTTTAATTAAATACCTTAACTTATTATATTATAGAATAAATATATCAATTTTTAATTACATATACTACCTGTAAAAGATGAATCCAAAGATATCTTTGACTCCGTCTTGTAAATTTGAGATTGCGACATGATCCACTTTATTTTCAGATGAAACAAGGGTCTCCTCAACGACTTTCTTTGAATTATGCCAATATATATAATGTTTTAAGTACATAGTAATATGTTCAATAACATATAGCGCAAATTTTACATGCGGTATCAGTTGCGGTCTGCACCACATGCTAACAGTCTCAGTCAAGTTGATCCGATGAAAATCAAACACCATAAATGCTACATTATCTATGGAGATTAAAGCAGTCCTGTTAAAATATGTCCACACCATATCATCTTCTACCAATCTAGATTCTCGTATCGGCATATTCGACAAAGCTCTGTATTCTCGATAATGCTTTATGGAAATATCAAAAGTAATTCCTAATTCGGGCTTATTCCAAAACGGAAATATTTGCTGTTCTTTTGATTGGATACCTGTTGTGATTAACCACCTGCCACATTTTAACGATATGCTTTAAATAATGGTTAACTTTAGACAATTATAAGCGCAGAATGCGTAAAGATACAATTTGTTATTTCAATATCATTTCATGTGATTTCATATATTTTTTTACTTACTCTTGATCTCTGTTTATGTACGGAGTTCTGAAAGGGTTTTTTGCGATACTAATTGGAATTTCAACCTTTATGTATAGATTGTACATTCCAGGCAACAAGACATTTTCGCAATTGAACACGACTATATTGTTTTCATCATAATAATTTGTTGATATGTTTTTACAAACATTTATTTCACTGTTATTTTGCGTTAATTTCCACGTCCTTACATTATTTATTGGGTCCAGCATATGAAAACTTATATTTTGCGTTGCATGAATAATATAAATACTAATTGTGCAGTCGCAAGTGAAATAATCGTTGACTAATCTTAACTCCATGTTATAGTGTAATGGCGTTATATAATTTGATAATTTATTGATTAATGCACTGCGTCGTGCGCTTTCTGATGTTTTATCAATAGAAATTATTGTTGCCATTGTAGCAATGTATATTAGACTATTACTTAATAATAGTTTTATGAATGTCATGTTAAATTTCACTCGGATATCTATAAAAACGTTTCCTTATTAGAAACAAGGTACACAGAGTATGCAATTCAATTGACTTTTGTGTAAAAAAGCTTCAAGAAAATTTATATTAATTTTTAAGAAAATAAGATTTATATAAAGAAAGATACAACACAATACAATTTATTTATAAATAAAAGAAGTCATTAATAAAAAGTAATTATAACTTAATGAAATGTTATATTAGATATATTGAAAATGAATATTGGAAAACATAAAGAACATGTTTAGATAATTCCGAAAAGAACAAACAAAGTAAACAGTAATTTTATTTGTTTATTTCAAGTTTAGTTTTATCTTTATGATTTCTTCTAGTGCAATTACATATTTCTGTGTTTTTCATATTCTAGTATTCTATATATATAACAAGTTTTAAAAACTTTAATCTCTTTTTTACATATACATGTTAAATTTATAGAAGCATTAATGTATATGAGAAATGCAGAGATATTCTCAATATAGCCGGATATTATAAATGGATTGTATGTTTACTAACATGTTATCTTCAAAGTTTATATGTCTCTCCTAATATTAAGTGAGAGATGTATTAAAAACGAACGAACAATAAACATGTACCAAAATAAAATTATTTGAAACTTAATTGATATAACAATTCGGATCAAATATGAAGAAAAGACGATATTAGTATATGTCATGTCACATTCATTTTTTCGGACAAAATATTACTCTATTGCTCGTTCGTCATTCGCGTTCATTACATATTTAATTAAAAATGTTCTATTTAAGTAACATTAGGAGAGAATTTTTGAGAAACATTGGCTTTAGGCATTCATTATAAAAAAAATATTTTAAAAATGAAATATAGATAACATTAAATATTTTTAATATAATTTTATAGCTATAGTGTGTGTAAATTTAAACGCATATAATAATATTATAACGTCAATAAATACTTGTCTTAGATTTCATATTTTCTATGTCAAAATATGATTAAATGATGTTATTACAATATACTTTTAAATATCTTCTTATTAGCTACATTATTTACAGAAAATAAAAATAATAATTGCAATATAGAAACATGTCTTGAAAACTGAAAATTGAAAAGGAATGTCTCTTGTAAGAAACAAAATAACTGCCTTATTATTCAACGTATTTTTATATACATATTTTAAAAGAAAAGGACATTTATAAGTATTTTATTGTAAATTTATTTAAAGTCTTACCCTACTTGTTGAATCAGACGTTTAGTTAAGTTTAATTCCAAATTAACATTCAACAGCAATCTTACCGCTTCAAAAGACTGTTATAAACTGACGACACTGTCGGCATACCTGAGAGTAAATATACAAGATACATTGTGTGTGTGTGTGTGTGTGTGTGTGTGTGTGTGCGCGCGCGCGCGCGTCTTGTAAATATTTTACACACACCTTGATTATATATGTATATAACATAGGAATATTTTACTTATCGATAAAAATTATATGTATATAATAATATGTATATATTTGTTTTTATATGCTGCCTTTTTGTATACATTCCTTGTATTCCGTTTTCATATTTAAAGTTTTTATTTGTAACAACCATTTTTCTGGTACGTTTGCAAGATAAAATTAATTGAGAAATCGCGTGTACATTCGATATATAAGATAGAAATATTCATTTTACTTTATATCTTTATCGTTTTTAGAAAATTCCAGAATTAATACAAAGTCTAGCAATGTACAATAAATAAAAAAAGAGTTGTCCATATCGTAAGAGTTGTCATTAAAATATTCGTATCATTAAAATATTTTACACTATATTTCCTATTTGGCATTAATTTGTACGCAAATTAATATATTCGATCATTTAATCGCTATAGAGGCTGAAAATCCACTTTTTCACATAGAATTGATTCTACATTATTAATTGTAGAGGTTAAGATTGACATTCATCGTCATGCACAGTAGCCACATCGATAAATTTATATAATTTTATTATTGTAATCTTGAGTTCGAAATAAACTAACAATAAAAAAGAAGGAAATGTTGTTTCTTCTCTGCGCTCCAATTACCGTGCTGTGGCTGTCATGTGCCAATCTCGATTTAATTTTCTATTCTATGTCATTTCTAATTTTAATTTTATGAACAATAAACGGGCCAGCAAAACGGCTGCATATTTTGTTGTTGTACTTGCTTAGCTGTGTTTCTTCATAACAAAGAAAAGAGAAAAATTAAAGAAATCTTAATTTACATTTCTTTATTCCTTCTTAACTTCTTTATTTCAAAGATGTAAGGAATATTCGTCGTCTTTCGATTTGGTCCACTTTGATTGAAGATTAAAATTTATAGATTTAAATGTCAAAAAACATTTTCTTTCTCAACAGATCATCAATATTTATAATGAATTAAACGCACAACTTTGAATTCGTTAGTATTGAAGTGTTACTACTTTGGTCGATTATTGAAAATACAGGATATGTGCAGTATTAATAACATATTTTATTGAGCTTCCTATATATATATATATATATGCTAAGTAATATACTTTCGTATTACATAAGCATAGATTAAGAAGAACATCATTTACAAAGATTATATAAAGTGTAATTATTTACTTTCTTTTCATTGTTGGATTAAATTAAAAATTATAATGGTAAATATTATATAATAGCGAATAACAAAAATATTTGAGTTTAATACACATATTTAGTAAATTTAGTTCATACTAAATTTTAATATTAAGTAAAAATATATAAGAATACTTAATTAATGTCATAAATATATACATATATGTATATATTTATATTTATTTATACGTTATATATACGTTATATATACATATATGTATTTATAATAAATATTACATAAATATAATTAACTATATACAAACATTAAATTACAAAAAAGTCAATATACATTAAAATTACTTAACATATAATTAGAACCAATTAAAGAACTATTAACAATTATATGAAAATAGTGATTAATTACATCAATTCATATATCTTATCGAAAACAATTATGCTACATTTTTGGTTTCTAAACAGTTTGACACACTATAGATCTTTATATATTTAATTGGTAAACAAAAATTGAAGAAATTCTGTCTGTCTTTTGATCTCCGACCGGCGTATTTCTATCTTGTGATCAATAACATGAAGAGTTTCAAAGGGATACCAGGATCTTTCAACCTCATTTCTGATGAATTTTTTTATCTAAAAAAAATTTTAAGAAGTGTCATCAATAAATTATTTGTTAATTGTCGCATTATTATACAAGCAGAGCTTCATTAACAGAGAGCATTAATGATAGAATTATGGAACAAGGTATGTTAAAGATTGTGTATAAAATATATAACATATACAAATTGTGTGTTTTATTCGCTATTACAAACTTCTATAGTAGGTATGGGAGCTAATATTGAATACTTTTTGATAATAAACTTATGTTCGCAAATTTATAGTTTCATTGTGATAACAAATAAAGGTGTTACTTTCAGTCTAGCGCCTTGATGAAGACAACCCATCGAACGCTACTGATAGGTGTGTAGCAGTAATCCTGCATGAGCTGTGGGCTAGTCGACTTATGGGGCCTATTTTTCTATACATTGATTGAATGGCAGAGGAAGTGAAATAGAAATGTTTTGTTATATTTTTATTTTAAAATTATTGTTTTGTTTTATTTTAAAAAATGTTTCAACAATTGCTCAAAATGAGTAAATTTATCGTATGCACAACATCGGACTATATTTCGAATATAATAAGTTTACTATCACAAAATTCAATTTTAGCACTTTTAACCAGCAAAAATATGTGTATCATCGACCTTGAAACAACATATTGTAAAAAATATATTTTATAATAAAAATTTAACGATAAATATCAAACTATGATTCATTAAAATTACCTCGCCCAATTGTTCCTCAGAATACACATTATTAATTATAACAGTTAATACCGCCATCTCATTGACTGTCCTGTAAGAACAACATAATACATTTCAATAATTAATATGTACAATAAATTTTCGTATCTATGTATTTTCAATTATGAAACATCATTACCAGTAATAATATGTAAATTTTCTGAAATTATTTAATATGTCTTTAAGCATATATTTAGTATTTTTGGCAAGAGTAGAAAGAAATATGTTAGCAATTAAGGCTTCAGTTCGCTCTATCGATTTGGATTGATTATAAGATAGATTGGTCATAAAAATATGCCTAAATGTTTCAAAATTAGCTGGTAATTTTTCCTCTAAATAATTGAATATGATTTGAAAACTTTCGCTGTAAGATAAACATTCTAAAATTGTGTAATCAATCTCTTTCATGGAAAAATTAAAAGTTCTATTCCATGTACTAAAACTTGATAGTTTCAAACCATTACAATATGTCCACCTCTTCCATCCAGGTGAAAGTCTACAAAAGAAAATCCAGAAAAGAAGTAAAAATATGCTATCGAAATTGTGCTAATTGTTCTAGTGTTACATAAATAATTTTTGACGTAAAGTCATAATAAATTTCTCAAACATACACAATATAAAAATCCCTATAAAGAATCAAGTATTGTAAGAAGAATTACTTGTTTTTTTTCAGATCTATCAGATGCCATTGCAATTGTTGATATGCTTTTACTCTACATGGGAGATCATACATAACACATTTCCATTTTGCGAGTTCTTGCTTTAAACATTGCGTATGACCATCATTGTTATTTTCGCTGAACAAATTCCATTTTAATGCAAGCGGTTTTCGCACTTCCTAAAGAAAGCATCTTTTTATTCAATTTTTTTCATATTATTTAGAAGAACGAATATATATAAACGAATATAACGAATATAATATGCAAATATATATGTATATATGTATTTTTATATATGTATATATGTAAATATGTACATTTAGATAATTTTATCTTAATAAGTATATGAAACTTTATGACATGAACCATTACAATTTCCAAATTTACCGATCATTTATTCGAATAATTGTTTACATATTTTATATCATTTAAATACATGCATTATTAACATGTACATATTACTCTGTGTACATTGATGTATATATCGATGAATTTGCTATATGATCCTCTTTTTCGATTTTATACATAAATATGTCTTAAAAGTACACATCACGCACAAATATCGATTTTAAACATTTCAAATTTGTAAATATTCATTTTTTATAAAACGGATATTTACAAATAGATTAATATGTGCTATATAGAATGTGATAAAATTAAAAATTTAAGTCAATTTGTATAAAATATTTTATAAAGTTTTTAATATAGCCACAAATATTTTATAACGGGAGAAAATTAATATAAAGCAAATAATTGTAATTGTATTCTATAATTTTCTAAAATTAAATATAAATTATATCACTTATGCTATAAATTTCACAATATTAATATTACAAGAAAATAGCAATTCGAAAAGTTCAAAATTTTAAAAATGTAATTATTAAATTTAAAAACATAAGCGTCTTTTGAAATTAAATTTTTTACTTCTTTTGGCGAAGAAGAAATTATATCATTAAGTTCATTTTTTTCAATTCTCTACATGAATCTAATGTTTAAAGAATTATTTCACTAACGATATATCGATATATAAAATCACGATTATGATTTGTATTATGCATTGGCTTAATAGAAAATTTCTTGAATTTGTGTTTACCTTAAATTGAGGATGAAATTCAAAGAATGCGACAATATTTAACATATATTCAAAAACTTTGATCATAGGATACCATGCTATATAATCTTTTTCTTTTTGCAAATATATAGCAAGTTCCCAAAATACAGAGAATTCAAGTTTCTTCTCTATCGTAAAATGGAATGCGTCATCGATAATTTGCGCTCGATTGAGAACATGTATATTTCTGTATTCTTCAGAATTTAAGTATCGCGCAATTTTTCGCCAATTCTCGGTATCATAATTGACACGATAGTATCCTATTATAAAACAAATTGCTTTTGTCGATTATTAAATACTTTAAAATTACATATATTGATTCAACATATTTCGAAATGTTAAACATACTTCGATGTTAAATGTATTATTATATTTAAAAATATTTGTGTTTTTTATTTGTGTGTGTGTTGGATTTGATATGTTTCTTCATTATTTTTATTTAAAATCTTACATATGATAATTTAGTAATTTTGAAAAACTTTAATTTATTAGAAATTTTGTATAAACTTAACTTGGTTTGACTATAATCACAATGTCGAAATTATACATACAATATGATAGATAATAAAAATATAAGTTTATCATTGACTTTTTACCAGCTTGTTGTAAGTTTAAAATGATCCATTGATCTTCCTCAAGAAAGAGTTCAATTTTTGAATTCGATGGTGTTAACCAAATATTTGTCCAAGTTATGGTAAAATTGGTCTTCGATTCCGTAGTATACGTAATAGGTATATAATATTGTTTCTCGTCCATCTTGTTGTGAAATTGTGCTGATATAGTTATAATATTATTAGAATAATTTCGCATCACCTCCAACACGGGGAAACATCTCTGCATGGCCCACGAATATACTGTACTTTTCACATTAAACTGATATTTGGAATCCCATTCATCTATGATACGTTGCATGGCATTCCATAAATCATCAGCAGTTTTTCTTATAGACTCAGTGTAACTATAAAATTTAACATGATGTTAATAATGTTAAACTCTATGTATAATCAGTATCATAAGAAAGAAAATAACAATTTACATAATTTATCTTTGTACTTTTATATATATAATTAAACTATAACTAACATAGAAATGTTTAAACCTCACAATAAAATTTTAATATGTATAAATAATTATTTTAATTTTTATTACAAAAATTGAAGTTATTTTTGTACTATCCGCATGTTAATAAAATTTGTTTCTCCAAAGATTGCTCAGTTTGTGAATTATTTATAATTCGGAAACTATCAATCTCTACCACTTATTCACTAGAAAAAACTCGAGTTGAAATTTATTCGAGAAAAATTTATAAATATATAATAACAGGATATAAATGTGACTCTTAAAAACCATATTTTTGATAAATGTTTACTTTAGGTTACACAGCTCGAAAAATTTTTATTTTCACATATGTTGCGAAACATACGGTATCCACACGTGTACTTTGCAAAACGAAGGAAGTTATATACAAACTCTTATTAAAAGTTTTGGTAAACACAATGTTGAATTACATAATCGGTAAGTTTATCTTTGTTTTCTATAATGGCTATAAATTCGTACAGCTTTTGTTACGCTGGTTTCAAGATTTCTAGCGAAACTAAAAACAATAATTCTATAGCTTAGCGACATGGAAGCGACAACAAGCAAACGTAAACAAAAAAATATAAACGCATAAGTAAAATATAATATGAAATCATGATGAACAAATGTAAATAAAAAATGTAAACATATAAATAGGATAACGAAAAGATGACATAAAGGTATGAAACTTCAAAAGTGCATATCTCAGGAACGAAGAGAGATCGTCGCAAAATTCAAACGGTGTATTACTTAGGAATGTATCCTCTACAATATATGTGACAATAAAATTTTTTTGTGCTGTGTAACTTAAAGTAAACATTTACCATATTTTTTAAATAATAAAAGGATGTATATTGTCAAACTTATTATATGTATATTTTCTCTTTCGGTATATATACGTATATTATTACATTATAATATAATACTCACTGAATGTCTAAATACATGAGAGCTTTTGAAAATTGGTCATGTGATAATATTCGTTCTAACATATGCCATATAATGGAGCCTACGATTATTAAATTAAAAAAAATGATTTAATAAATTATAATTGAAAATACTTTTCGTAATACATAAGTTTTTAAATACATTTAATTAAAACTAAATTTAAAACAAAGTTTGCAACTAATTGCAACAAATATATAGTGAATGATTAAGTATATGTAAAAATAATAATTTTCCCGTAGTAGATAGATATTTACAGTTATAATTTAAAAATTATACATTATGTAATTATACATTATGTAATTATACAAAAATTATACAAAAAAGAGAAGTTAATTTTCAGTTTTACATGTTTCTTTGATACTGTCACTGCAAGGAATAAAATAAAATATAATAATAATAATAAAGTTAAATTACAAATACATTTGTTTACAATTTACATTTTTAACTTCTCATGAAATTAACTTTCAGGAGTCTATTTATTCAATGTTAATTACATACCTTTGAAATAAGAAAGAGAAGGATATAAATAATTTCCCAGGTAACTATTATATTCTACAGCACAATTGATAACGACATAAGGGTTTAAATCGAATAACTCGTGTTGAATTTGAACTACAAGTAAATCCATTATCCGGGAATTTGGTAAAGCCTAAATGCAATATAATCAATCTATAATTAATGAAAAATAAAAGACTTAAGGTATACATACAAATTGGCTTAAGGTATACATACAAATTGGCTTTCTTAAGTTCTTAAGCTTTTGTTAAGAATAATATTTGTTCTTTCTTCAATAATTTAAATATAAACACATTGTTTAGTTTTTATTAAATTTCTTTGTGTAGAGTTATGAAAACTTAAAGAATTTTAAGAATTATATTTTTTTATGTTTAAGAAATAAAATGGGAGATTTATACAAATATTTAAATGTTTCCTATTGTAAACTATTAATCGTTTTAACAGTGTATTCATGCATTAGAAATAAAATAACCTTATCGATAATATCTGTTTGGAAAAATATAGCAAAACCTTCGTTTAACCATAATTGAAACCAATAAGATGAACACAACAGATTGCCAATATATTTTTGCGTCATCTTACGTACTATTGAGGATGCAATTATCATTTTGCGTGCGGTAGTATCCAATTTTTCATTATACATGATATCCGTTTCTCTAAAAATGATTATACTAATATGTAAACTGTATAAATGTATGAAAAATTTCGGATAATAATATAATTTTTTAATTAAATACCTTAACTTATTACAGAATATATATATATCAATTTTTAATTACATATACTACCTGTAAAAGATGAATCCAAAGATATCTTTGACTTCGTCTTGTAAATTCGAGATTGCGACATGATCCACTTTATTTTCAAATGAAACAAGGGTCCCCTCAACGACTTTCTCTGAATTATGCCAATATATATAATTTTTCAAGTACATAGTAATATGTTCAATAACATATAGCGCAAATTTTACATATGGTATCAGTTGCGGGTTGCACCACATGCTAACAGTTTCAGTCAAGTAGATTTGATGAAAATCAGACACCACAAATGCTAAATTATCTATGGAGATTAGAGCAGTCCTAAAATATGTCCACACCGCATCGTGCACTGCCGGTCTAGATTTTCGTATCGGCATATTCGACAAAGCTCTGTACTTTCGATGATGCCTTATGGAAACATCAAAAGTAATTTTTAATTCGGGCTTATTCCAAAACGGAAATATTTGCTGTTTTTTTGATTGGATACCTGTTGTGATTAAGCACCTGCCACATTTTAACGATATGACTTAAATAATGGTTAACTTTAGACAATTATGAGCGTAGAATGCATAAAGATACAATTTGTTTTTGATATTTCAATATCATTTCATATCATTTCATATATTCTTTTACTTACTCTTTATTCCCGTTTATGTAAATTCCGAAAGAGTCTTTTACGATATTAATTGGAATTGCAATCCTTATATATAGATTGTATATTCCAGGTAACAAGACATCTTCATAACTGAACACAACTATATTGTTTTTATCATAATTTGTTGATATCTTTGAATAAATCACTCCACTTTCATTTTGCTTTAATTCCGACATTCTTATATTATTTATTGGATCCAGTAAATGAAAACTTATATTTTGTGTTGCACGAATAATATAAATAGTAATTGTGCAGTCGCAAGTAAAATAATTGTTGACTAATCTTAACTCCATGTTATAATGTAATGGCATTATATAATTTGATAATTTGTCGATTAATGCATTGCGTCGTGCGCTTCTGATATCATCAATAGAAATTATTGTTGCCACTGTAGCAATGTATATTAGACTACTACTTAATAATAGTTTTATGAATATCATGTTAAATTTCACTGGGATACCTATAAAAACGTTTCCTTATTAGAAAAAACGTAAAAAAGTATGCAATTGACTTTTGTGTAAAAAACCCTTCAAGAGAATTTATATTAATTTTCCTAAGAAAGTAAGATTAATATAAAGAAAGATAAAATTTATCAATAAATGAAAGAAATCATTAATAACATTTAATTATAACTTAATGAAATGTATGTTAGATATTATTTTTGAAAATGAATATTGGGGAATATAAAGAACATATTTAGATAATTCCGAAAAGAACAAACAAAGTAAACAAGTAATTTTTATTTGTTTATATCAAGTTCAATTTCATCTTTAAGATTTCTTCCAGTGCAATTCATGGACATATAATATATAGACTTCGCCTTTAGCTAAAATGTTATACAAATTTTAGAAAGAGACAACATGTTCATGTTTTCATGGTGTCAGTTTCTTTGTCAATGAATATATCTAGAGAGTGGGTCAAAAATTCAATATGGCCATTGCGTTTGACATATGGCTGGATCGACTTCTTTCCCCCAACACGAGTCGTTAGACAAAGAAGAAACTACCATAAACATTAGCTCTCTCTTTCTGAAATTTCATATTACCGAAACAAAAGAGAGAGAGGGAATGCGCGGTCTATATCTTATACATCTATGGTGCAATTACATATTTTTTTGTATTTCATATTGTAGCATTCTATATATGTATACATAACAAGTTTTAGAAACTTTAATGTCTTACATATATACATATTTTAAATTTACAGAAGCATTAAAATGATTGGGAAATGAAAGAATATTCTTAATAGTTGGATATTATAAATGGATTGTATGTTTACTAACATGTTATCCTTAAAGTTTATATGTCCTTCCTAACCTTAAGAGAGAGATGTATTAAAAACGAACGATCAATAAACATATACCAAAATCAAATTTAGTTGAAACTTAATTTGGAACTTAATTAATATAATATTTCGGATCAAATATGAAAAAAACGATATTAACATATGTCATGTCACACTCATTTTTTCCAACAAAATATTAATCTACTGTTTGTTCCTCATTCGCGCGTTCATTATATATTTAATTTAAGATATTCTATTTAAGCAACGTTCGGGGAAGTACATTGATTTTAGGCATTCATTGTAAAAAAAATATTTTAAAAACGAAATACAAATAATATTAAATATTTTTAATATAATTTTATAGCTATGGTGTGTGTAAATTTAAGCAAGCATATAATAATGTTATAACGTTAATAAATACTTGGCTTAGATTTTATATTTTCTATATCAAAATATGATTAAATGATGTTATTACAATATACCTTTAAATATCTTCTTATTAGCTACATTATTTACAGAAAATAAAAATAATAATTGCAATATAGAAACATGTTTTTTGAAAATTGAAAAGGAATGTCTCTTTTAAGAAGCAAAATAACTGCCTTATTATTCAACGTATTTTTGTATACATATATTCAAAGAAAAGGAGATTTATAAGTATTTTATTGTAAATTTATTTAAAGTCTTACCCTACTTGTTGAATCAGATGTTTAGTTAAGTTTAATTCCAAATGAACATTCAATAGAGATCTTACCGCTTCAAAAGACTATTATAAACTGATGGCACTGTCGGCATATCTGAGAGTAAATATACAAGATACATTGTGTGTGTGTGTGTGTGTGTGTGTGTGTGTGTGTGTGTGAGTGTGCGCGCGCGCGTGCGCGTCATGTAAATATTTTACACACACCTTGATTATATGTGTATATAACATAGGAATATTTTACTTATCGATAAAAATTAATATGTATATATTTGTTTTTATATGCTGCCTTTTTGTATACATTCTTTGTATTCCGTTTTCATATTTAAAGTTTTTATTTGTAACGACTATTTTTCTGGAACGTTTGCAAGATAAAATTAATTGAGAAATCGCGTGTACATTCGATATATAAGATAAAAATATTCTATATTTTACATTATATCTTTATCTCTTTTAGAAAATTCCTGAATTTAATACAAAGTCTAGGAATGTACAATAAATAAAAAAAGAGTTGTCCATATCGTAAGAGTTGTCATTAAAATATTCGTATCATTAAAATATTTTACACTATCGTTTCCTATTTGGCATTAATTTGTACGCAAATTAATATATTCGATCATTTAATCGCTATAGAGGCTGAAAATCCATTTTTTTACATAGAATTGATTCTAAATTATTAATTATAGAAATTAGGGATAGCTTTCATTATGCATCGTCATGCATAGTAACCACAAGATAGATTTATAAAATTTCGATTACAAATCAATTAGTCGTTATAATATAAAGTAATATACAGTTAATCATGACATTGACGGAATGATTTAAATGTCAGTAAAATTTCAATAAATTTTAATTGCACATTTTCTGCTTTTAACTCAGAACAACTAAGTAATAAAATGATTGCAAATAATAGTATAAATATTCCCTTGCTTAAAAAATATGTTTATTTAATTTTTCGAATTTCTAAATGGTTTATTTTTAACAGTGAACCGACTAAGCAATAAATAGAGAAATTTTTTTATATTAATGCATAGAAAACAATATTGACAGTAAATAAGTCTTCACATCTTCCTTTCTAGTACGCAAGAATTGTAGAATGATTTAATATAAGATGTTGGAATGCTGAAAATGCTCGATAACATTTGATAGAGAATTTCACTTTATGACGCAATAAAATTTAGGGTAATTATGCATAAAAGGGCCCACCCTCTCACAAATGTGTCATTGACATATGTTGTCAAGGTCCTATCTTTAATTAATATTCTGAAGGTTTTAGCCGGCGGTCATTCTTTATTCAAAAATTATTAAAGTATTTATGCATAAAAGGGGCCCCCTCTCCGATTTGCTTTATTTTTAAATATGTTATAGGGAAGATCTCCCCTATAATATATTTAAAAATAGAACAAATCGATGAACAAATAAAGTAGAATGGTTATGTCAATATTTCTCACATTTATTTGTTAATAACTTTTGAATAAAGAACGACCGCCGGCTAAAACCTTCAGAATGTTAATCAGGGATAACATCTTCACAACATACGTCAATAACACATTTGTGCAAAGGTGAGCCCTTTTTATGCATAATTACCAAATTTAGTTACGAAGTTTTTAATAAATATAATATTTGTTTCAACTTGTAGGTGTTTACTGCTGTTATTTTTTATGCAGTTATAGCTCTGAAATATGTACTATGAATTTTCAAAACAGCTTTATAAACGTCGATAAATTTATACCAATATTATAAGATCACTTATCGACTATGTGAGAAGAGAATAACAAAAAGAAGAGAATAACAAAAATTATATTAATATTGCGAATAAATTTATACATATTATCTTCTACTAAAAGAGCGAAGAATGCATCATGAAAAAGCTAACAAATATAAAATATCGTAAAACGAAACACACGATATCATCGAATAAAGTTTCCCAGCATTTTAATTTATCGGACTCTATATGTATACCTCTAAAGCTATTTAGAAATAAAATTATGGGAAATATGTTGAGTTCATATATTAACCTTTTTTGCATGTTCGAAAAATGAGCGACAATCGGAATGTTAATGTAATGGTTGAAATATTTGTCCCATACATTGACATATTCATCAGTTCGAAAAACGACATTTCTCTCGCTATGATACTCCGGGATGTTTATAATATTATTTCTTTAATTGCGGAAAGTTCAATTGTGAATTACAAAATCTGAAATTACATTATCCGATTATATATTTCTTTATTATGGCGATTACAATGATATACGGGTTACAAAAACAAGATAATGAGCATCTTTATTTAATATATGATATAAAAATTAATTGCTTATATTGTTTATAAAAAATTAATTCTATTCTATATTATTTCTTACTTTAATTTTATGAGCAATAAATGGGTCTGCAAAATAGCTGTTTATTTTGATGTTATACTTGCTTGGCCGTGTTCCTTCATCGTAAAAAAAAGGAAAAATTAAAGAAATCTTAATTTACATTTCTCCACTCTTTGTTGATAACGTTCTTAATTCAAAGATGTAAGGAATATTCGTTGAATTTCGATTTGGTTTATTTTGATTGAAGATTAAAATTTATAGATTTAAAGATCAAGAAACATTTTTCTCTCTCCACAGATCATCAATATTTATAATGAATTAAACACACAACTTTGAATTTATTAGTATTGAATAAGTGTTTTGGTCGATTATTGAAAAATACATGATAAGTGCAGTATTAATGACATATTTAATTGAACTGCTTATATAATGCTAAATGTTTTCGTATTATATAAGCATAGATTAGGAAGAAGATCATTTACAAAGATTATAAAGTGTAATTATTTATCTACTTTTCGTTTTTGGATTAATTAAAAATTGTAATGGTAATTATTATTATAATAGCGAGTAATTAAAGTATCAAGTTTTATATTTTATCTATATATTTTAAATTTAATACACATACTTGCTAATTTAATTAATACATCCGAATTATAATGTTAAGTAAACATATATATTTAAGAATATTAAATTAATGTCGTAAATGTATCCATATGTATATGTAATATAATATATGTATATATAATAATATTTATGATAAATACATACATGTATATATAAATATTTATTATAACTACATAATATTAGGTACATAATAAAAGGTATAAATATGTAATACTTATTATAATATGTATATATATATATATGTGTGTGTGTGTGTGTGTGTATACATATATGTATTTATAATAAATATTACGTAAATATAATTCGTAACTATATCTATATAAATATTAAATCTTATAAAAAGACCAACAAATGTATAAATAACTTAAAATATAAATAAAAACAATTAAAGAATTATTAACAATTATATGAAAATAGTGATTAACATATAATAGTGGTTACATACATCAATTCATATATCTTAAAACAATTATGCTACATTTTCGGTTTCCAAATAGTTTATCGCGTTATAGATCTTTATATTTTTAATCAATGATTAAAGATTGAAGAAATATTGTCTGTTTTTCAATCTCTGACCAGCGTGTTTCTATTTTACGTTCAACATCCGAAAGAATTGATTGTTCAACCTCCTTTTTAATAAATTTTTTTATCTAAAAAAGATTATTTTAAGTTATCATCAGTAAATGATTTCGTAAATGTTATCGCATTATTATACAATCAAAGTTTCATTATTGACAGAATTATAAAACAAAATATGTAGAAGATTGTATATAAAATATATAACATATACAAATTGTGTGTTTTATTCGTTGTTACAAACTTCTATGGTAGGTACGAGAGCTAATATTGAACATTTTTTGATAATAAACTTATATTCGCAAATTTATAGTTTCAATGCGATAGCAAATAAAAAAATAATACTTTCAGTCTAGCGTTTTAATGAAGACAACCTATCGAACGCTGCGTGGTAGGTGCCTACTAGAGTCCTGCACGGGTTGTCGATTTATGAGACCTATTTTCCTACACACTGATTGAGCGGCAAAGGAAGTGCAATAGAAGTGTTTTGTTATATTTTTATTTTCAAATTATTGTTTTGTTCTTTTTATTTTCAAAAAATGTTTCAAACAACAATTGCTTAAAATGAGCTAATTTGTCGTTGTATGCATGGCAATGTCGGACTATGTTTCTGTTGATTCTATCAAAAATTTAACATCTCTAGCAGGGCTCTGAACAATATGAAAGTATTATTTTTGGATCGTGTTAAAATTATGAATTTGCGAACATACGTTTACTATCAAAAAATTCAATTTTAGCACTTCTACCTAGCAAAAATGTGTGTAACATCGATCTTCAAACAACATATTATAAAAAATAAATTTTATAATATTATAAATATAATATTATAATTTTATAATATTATAAAAAATAAATTTTATAATAAAAATTTAACGATAAATATCGAACTTTGATTCATTAAAATTACCTCGCCCAATTGTTCCTCAGAATACGCATTGTTAATTATAACAATGAAATACCGCCACCTCATTGACTTTCCTATCAGAACAAAATAGTATATTTATAATTAATATGTACAGTAAACTTTCGTAGCTATGTACTTTGAATTATGAAATATGAATTGTACCCGTAATAAATTATAAATTTTCTGATATATTTTAATATATCTTTAAGCATATATTTAGTATTTTTGGCAAGAGTAGAAAGAAAAATATTAGCACATAAGGTTTCAGTTCTCTCTACTGATTTGGATTGATTATAAGATAGAAGATTCTTCATAAAATTATGCCGAAATGTTTCAAAACTAGCTGGTAATTTTTCCTCTATATAATTGAATATGATTATAAAACTTTCACTGTAAGCTAAACACTCTAAAATTGTGTAATCAATCTCTTTCATGGAAAAATTAAAACTTTTAATCCATGTAATATGATCTGGCGTTTTCAAACCATTACAATATGTCTACCTCTTCCATCCAGGCGAAAGTCTACAGAAGAAAATCCAGAAAATAAGTAAAAATATTATAGCGAAATTGTGCTAATTGTTCTAGTATTACATAAATAATTTTTGACGCAAGTCATAATTAATTTCTCAAACATGCACATATAAAAAATACCTCTATAAAAAATCAAGTATTATAAGAAGAATTACTTGTTTCTTATAGGATTTATCAGATTCCATTTCAATTGTTCATATACCGTCTTTTTGCATATGTAATCATTCATAAGACATTTCCACTTTGCGAGTTCTTGCTTTAAACATTCAGTATGCTCATCATAGCTATCTTTGCTGAACAGATTCCATTCTAATTCAAGCGGCTTTCGCACTTCCTAAAAAAGCATCTTTTTATTTTTTTCGTACTATTTACAAGAACAAATATAATATATGTGCAAATACACATATTTTAACTAGATGATTTTGTTTTAATAAGTAGGGGAGACCAGGGACAAAAGTAACAGTGTCATGAAAGTAACAAGCCTCCTACTAAACTACATAATATGTTGAATAATTTGTACTATATAGTCAAACGCGTACGCTCCGATTCTCTTCCTTTTCAGCTAATTGTTGTAGAACGATTACACCGGTTGCACATGCAGGAGTGAAATTAGTGTATTTGCATTATTCATCTAAGTATTTCTTGTTTTAGTTGTTTTGTATCTATGCCTAATTAAAGTGTATATATTGACGTAATTATTTGCCGGTGTATTCTTCTAAAATATATTCATAAGTTTTTATAGTTGATTTGGCTAAGTCTTGCATCATATTTAGGTATAATGCTTTTATTCTAAAAAATGTGTTTGGGAACGAAAGTAACACGACGCTCTGTGAACGAAAGTAACATGTTTCAATGCTTAAAGTATAAGGACTGGTCCCATAATAACTGTACCAAAGGCGATTCTTGTTATGTATGCCATAATTGTGATTCGGAATAAATACCAATCTGTTTTGTATAAGTAGTTATCATACAATTTTTACACTATTATTTAGAATTAAACTATTATTTAGACATAAAAAAGTACAAAACTGGTGTAATATTAAGTATAATTATTTTATGATATTACTTATAATTATTTTGCTTAACGAAGATTATTTCTTTTAAGTTTCTTAAAGATGATAAAAATAAATATTTATTTTATTTTTTATTTTAATATAATACAAATTTATAATAAAAGTTATCTTGCTTAATAAAAGATTACAATAAAAGTTACCTTAAATTGAAAAAAAGTCATATTTATTTTATTTTCCCGAAAATGCGAACTGTTACTTTCATCCCCAGACTATGTTACTTTCGTTCCCGTCCCCCAGGACAAAAGTAACAATCAACGTACTCAACTGACTCAGAGGTGGTGTGGGGGTAGACCTCGTTTCGTATGGAAAGTTGCAAACCCATGTGGAACCATACAATATAGGCTTCGTTTCGCGCTGACTCAGAGGTGATGTGGAGTGGACCTCGTTTTGCACAGAAAGTTAAAGTAACCTTGACCTTTTTAGAAGTCAAATCAACATTGCTTAGGAATTCATATAGTCGCATGTTGCATATAATTCGTGGAAATTCTTTTTGTTAATAACTTTTTAATAAACAACGGGCGACGACTAAAATCTTTTGAATATTTCTCAAGACAGTGACCTTGACAACATATGGCAAGGCCAAGACGATTCGAATCTGGTGTCTTTCTCTAAAGTTTTATATTCGAATTAGCATATTTTTCAATTGAAAAAATATCCAAAAAAATTTACGCAAATATTTAAGAATTTTCTGTATACAGTGTTGTACTATTAATTACTTTGACTGCATTTTGAAAAATAAAATTAAAGATAAAATTACCTCATGGATAATATATACTTGGAAAAATACATTAAAGCCTTCATTTAACCATACATGAAACCAATAAAATGGATTGAACAGATTGCCAACATATTTTTGTATCATCCTACGTACTACTGAAGGTGCAATTATCATTTTCCGTGCTATAGTATCCAATTCTTCATTATACATGATATCTGTTTCTCTAAAAATCATTATACTAATATGTATGCTGTATGAATGTATGAAAAATTTTAGATATATTAATATAAATTTTTATTTAAATATGTTAGATTATTATTAAATTATTATATAATATATGTCTATTTTTAATTATATGTGTATATTACCTGTGAAAGATGAATCCCAAAATATGTTTGACTTCATCTTGTAAATTCGGGATTGCGATATGATCTACTTTGCTCTCAGATAAAACAGTAGTCCACTCAAGGAATCTCTTCGAATTATTCCAATAATTTCTTAAGTACATAGTAATACTTTTAATAATATATGAAGCAAATTTTATATACGGTATCAATTGCGGTCTGCACCACATGCTAATGGTATCAGCTATTTTGAATCGATGAAAATCAAAACCACAAGTGCTATATTATCTATAGAATTCAAAACAGTTTTGTTAAAATGTGTCCATGTTTCATCATTTAACGGTTCAGACGATTCTCCTATCGGCATATTCGACAAAGCTTTATAACTTCGATGATGCTTTATGGAAATATCAAAAGTAATTTTTAAATTTGGCTTGTTCCAAAACGGAAATAATTGCTGCTTTCTTGTTTGGATACCCGTTATGATTAACAACCTACATATTAACGATATGTAAATAATGACTAATGTTAGAAAATTATAAGCGTAAATGCAAAAATATACACAATTTGCTTTTGATATTTTAATATATTCTTCTACTTACTCTTTATCTCCATTTTCGTTTATGTACGGAATTCCGAAAGACTCACTTACTTTATTAATCGGAATATGGGACCGTATGTGCAGATTGTATATTCCTGGCAAGATGGTAGCATTGTAATGGTAGAGGACAATATTGATATCATAATTACTCTTTCTCGTTAGAAATTCATAAATCTTTCCACTTTGAGTTTGTTTTAATATCAAATTCTTTAATGGTATCGATTTTATCATTGAATTCGATAGATGAAAACTTATAAATTGTGTTGCATATTTGATATAAATAGTGATTACATATTCACCCTCCAAGTGATAGTGGGTGAAATTTAACTTTATATTATAATGCAATGGAAATATATTGTCTAACAAATTGTAATTTAGCGCATTGCATTGCACGATATCCGATTCTTTATCGATAGGATCCTTCATTGCTATTGTAGCAATGTATATTATACTACTACTCAAGAATAGTTTTAATAATCTCATGTTAAATTTCTTTCAGGTATCTATATAAATCATTTCCGTTGTTAGAAACATATATACAAGAAATGTATACAAACGTAATGTTAAATACAAATATAAATATGATAAAATTTAAAAATATAAACTTATTGAAGAACGTACTTTAGGTAATTTTGAAAAGGGGAAAACACATTAATCATAATTTTTATTTCTCTGAAATTCAATTATTTTCAAGATTTCTTCTTACATATTTTTATATTTTGCGTTTTATGGCAACTGACTTTTGTACGTGATGAACTTTGTATATTTACTAACGTGTTACTTTCAAAGTGTGTTTGTTTCAACCTTAAGAGAGTGATGTATTAAAATCCAACGAAGAATAAACGAACAATAACCCAAATAAACCGATATTAAATTTATTAAAAATTTTGTTGATATAGTTATTCGGATCAAACTTTTAACATAAAAATGTTAAAAATAACATTGTTAGGTTAGGTTAGGTTTGTCATAGAATAAATTTATTCGAATAAAATATTAACCTATCCCACATTCTTCATTCTTATTCGTTATATATATTTAAATTATCATATTTTATTTATATAACTTTTTTTAGAGAATATTTATTATTAACTTTATAGAATATATATTCTAAATATTTATTAAAAAAATTTTGTTTCAAAACAAAATATAAATAGTGCTAAATATTTTTGAGATAATTTTATAGCTGCACTGAAAGGTAGAACATACACATACTTCATAACATCAAAAAAGTTGCCTATATTTTATATTTTCTGTATGTCAAGGTGGTCAAATTATGTTGTTACATGTCTAAATATATTGTTAGCTAGCATATATGGAAGGAATGAAAATAGTATTTGCAATAAATAAATATATTCAACCGAAAGTAGAAATGTCTCTTTTAAGAAATAAAATAGTTGATTGTTATTCCACACATTCTTACTCCATATGCATACATTCAAAGAAAAAGAAATGTAGAAGTGCAATATTTTGTTGAATATTTAATTAATGTCTTACCCTATTTGTTGACTCACAACTATAGGTTTAATATCACAGGCATAAACAGTCAATCTGCGATCTTATAGCTTCAAGAGACTACCATAAACTGACGGCGCTATCATGTTACAGATACGGCATACAAGATAATAAACAGGTAAGGTACGTATTATATAGATATCGCCTTGATTATTCATAACACAGGAGTATGTCATCGCTGGAAGTCAATACGTACATATTTATTTATTCTTTGTATTCTTTTATATTCCTTGTTTTTATATTTAAAACTTTCCTTTGTAAGAACAATTTTTCGGGGAAAACATTCGCGAGAGAAATTTAAAATTGAGAAGATTCTTCCCTAAATATAAGATAAAGATATTCTGTATATTATATTATTTATATTCTGTATATTATATTATTATACTATTTTTTTCATCAAAAAGTATTTCAAGAACTTATAGTATAAAATAAATAAAAGAGACTTGCCTATATCGTATCACTTGAGATATTTTATGTTATACTTTCTATTTGGCACTAATCCTATACAAGTACGGCGATGTCTAATATTATTTTTTACTTTGCTTATAACGTTTGTGAATAATTATTTCTATTTTTATCATTTATTGTTCTAATATTATGAGCAATAAACGGAATAACTTGTTTTATTTTTATATTGTATTTGCTTCAGGCAATGTTTTTTCATGGCAAAGAAGAAGAAATGTTAATTTACATTTCTCCACTACATTTTAAGATAAATTTCTTATTTCAGAAATTTCAGGAACACATTTGTTATATGTATTCTGATGCGATCAATTTTGACTGACGAAAAAATTTATAAATTTAAAGATCATAAAACATTTTCTCTCTCGACTTCTGCCGATCATCAATGTTCATAAAGAACAAATCAAATCATTTTTGAATTTATTAGTGTGGAATCAGTATTTTGGCTGGTATTTCGAAATACACAATGGGTGCAGTATCAATAATACATTTAATTAAGATTTTAATAATGTTAACACTTTCATGTTACGTTTAAACATACATGAATACAAACTCCATTCAAAAAGCATAATTATTTATTTGCTTCTCATTCTCAGTTTAAATTAAAAATTGAAATAGTAAATATTAATAAGTCGTATTATATATAATATAAGTTTTATTTCTTATACATATTTCAAATTTAATACATATTTAGTATTATGTGATATATTTTAATATATGTTATAAATTTTAATATTTAATAGAAAGTTGTATATTTAAATTAAGTTAATATCATATATGTACACATATACATGTATGTATATATATATGAATATGTGTGAGTGTGTGTGCGCGTGTATGTGTGTGTGTAAATTAATAAATTTGGAGATATATTTCAATATATTTCAAACATGATATATTTGTGATATTTCTAAACAATTCGATGTTTTATAAATCTAGTTTTTCAATAAGAACTGAATAAGAACTGAAAATATTTTATCTGTCTGTCGATCTCCGACCACCGTGTTGCCAGCTTGTATTCAAAATAATCAAGAGCTTCAAAGGAATACCTGGATTCTCTAATCTCATTTCTGATAAATGCATTTATCTAAAAAAGATTTTAACAATTGTCAGCAATAAATGATTTTGTAATTGCCTCATTAACACACATTCGAAGTATGATTATAAATAGAATTATAGAAGAAGATTATATAAAATATGTTACAATATTATAGTGAAAAGTAAATTTAATATAAAAAAATTTAATTAAATATATTTTATAATAAGACATAATAAGTGTATGGAGTTCTGATTCATTAAAATTTACCTCGTCTAATTGTTCCTCGGAATACACATTGTTAATTATAACAATTAATGTTGCAATCTTACTGACTGATCTACGAGAACAAAACAATACGTTTATTATAATTAATTGAATAAATTTTCATGTGCCTATGTGTGTAATATATCTTTGTCTGTGTGTAATATATGTTCATTAAGCAATGTTATTACCTGTATTTTATTTTTTTGAAGATATTTAATATGTCTTTAAGCATAAACTTAGCATTTTTCGCAATAGTAGAAAGAAAAATATTAGCAATTAAAGCTTCTGTTGAGTTAAGTTGATCAAAAGGTAGTTTATAAAAATGCTTTACAAAAATTTCTGGTAATTTTTTCTCTAAATAATTGATTATGATTTCAGAATTTTTACTGTAAGCGAGACATTCTAAAATTGTACGATCCATTTCTTTCATGTAATTATTAAAAACTGTATGCCATAAGGAACTTGCCTCTCGCAAACCATTACAATATATCCATCTTTTCCATCCGGGCAAAAATCTACAAAAATCCAGAAAAGAATCTTCTAATGAAATTGTGCTAATTGTTCTAGTATTATATAAATAATGTTTGACATAAGTGATAATTAATTTCTCTAACATATGCACAATATAAAAAATATTTCTATAAGGTATCAAGTATCACAAAAAGAATTACTTTTGTTCAGGATTTTTCAGATGCCATTGCATCAGTTGAAAAGACTTTATTCTGCATGAAGCATCATATATAATACATTTCCACTTTGTGAGTTCCTGCTTTAAACATTCAAAATTATCATCAGCGTTATTTTCGTTATGCCACAAATCTATTTCAAGTTTCCATGCTATAAATCCAAGCTTTAATTTTTCCTAAAATTCGGCAAAAAATATAACATCTTTTTATTTCTTTCATTTTATTTACAGAAATAAATATAATATATGTGCAAATGTAAACGTATTTTTACTAGAAAATTTTATTTTAACAAGTGTTTATTTTAATAAAATTGTATAGCACCCACTATGTATATACTACAATATTCAAATTAACTTATTATTTATTTGAATAATGATATAAATAATTTATACCACATCTAAATATATTTATTATTGACATACACACACACAAACACACATATACAGGGTGTCAGGGCAATGTCTCTTCCCCAAAAAAAGCTCTTGCAGCTTACCTCGAAAGCTTTTCAAAACACTATAATAAAGTATTTTTTTATCGTGTACTTTTCGAGTTATGAGGCGTGAAATAATTTCTTAATTTTTACATAAACCATAAAATATTTAGTTAAAATATTCATGTTTCGATTATCTTTATTTTGTACATGAAAGTATTATGGTAAGATAATCGAAAAATGAATATTTTACTAGATATTTTATGGTTTATATAAAATTAAGAGATTATTCCAAGCCTCATAATTCGAAAAGTACTTAATGAAAAAATACTTTATTATAGTGTTTTGAAAAGCTCTCGAGCTAAGCTACACGAGCTACATTTTGGGATGAGATTGCCCTGATATTCTGTATATATGTCAATAATATATGTATTTAAATGTGATATAACTCCGTATATATTGATACATCGATGAATTTGCTACGCGATCATCTGTTTTCAATTGATCTAATTTAAATATGCTGCATGTCATACAAATATCAGTTTTAAAAATATCAAATTTGTAAATTTTCTTTATAAAACAATCATTTACAAATTCTTTAAAAAAACAAGCATTTGAAAATGGATTAATATATTTTGTATAAAATTTAACAAAATTAAAAGTATAACAGTCTATGCAAAATATTTCCAAGCTTTTAACATCCGCCATAAATATTTTATAACAAAAGAAAATAAATATAACGAAAATAATTGTAATTGTAATCGTAATCTATAGTTTTATAAAATTAAATATCGTAAATTATATTATTTAAAATATAAATTCTACACAATATTAGTATTATAGGAAATACGGAATACGAAAAGTCCAAAATTTATAACATGTAATTATTAAATTTTAGAAAACGAGACTTTTAAATTTACATAAGTCCTTTGAAATTAGATTTTTGAATTTTGGCGAAGAAGGAATTATACAACTAAATTCATTTTTTCAATTCTCTGCATGTATCTAATTTTTTAAGAATTATTTATACTATTATAATATATGAAATTGCGATATATATTATGCATTGACTTAATAGAAAATATGATAAAATTTATTATTGTGTTTACCTGGAATTGAGGGTAAAATTTTAAGAGTACGAAAATATTCGACATAAATTCGAAAGCTTTGATCATAGGATACCATGCTATATAATCTTTCTCTTTTCGCAAATAATAAACGAGTTCCCAAAATATGGAGAATGCAAGTTTTTTCTCTATTGCAAAATGGAAGGCGTCATCGATAATTTGCGCTCGATTGAGAACATGTATATTTCTGTATTCTTCAGAATTTAAGTATCGCGCAATTTTTCGCCAATTCTCGGTATCATAATTGACACGATAGTATCCTATTATAAAATAAATTGCTTCGTCGATTATTAGATATTTTAAAATTACATATATTGATTCAACATATTTTGAGATGTTAAAGATATTTTGATATTAAATGTATTATTATACTTAAAAATGTTTGTATTTTCTACTTTTGTGTGTGTGTGTATTAGATTTCATATGTTTCTTCGTTATTTTTAATTAAAACCTTATATATAATGATAATTTAATGATTTTGAAAAACTTTAATGTGTAAGAAATTTTTAACTTAAATTGATTTGATTGATCATAATTTTGACATTATACACAATATATGATAAATAATAAAAGTATTGATAAAATAATAGAAAAATTGTAAGATAGTCGAAAAATAAATATTTTACGAGATATTTTTTACGATTTATGTAAAATTTTGTCAACTTAAAGTAATCCTTTATCAATTTGAAATATCACATAAATTGTTCAATTTTTGACTATCTTACTCTTATAATTTTTTACGTAATATTGTGAGGAATCGATATATATATATGCAAGTAAAATATAAATTTATCATTCAATTTTTACCAGCTTGTTGTAAATTTAAAATGATCAATTCATCTTTCGTAAGTAAGAGTTCAATTTTTGAATTCGATGGTGTTAACCAAATATTTGACGAAGTTTCAGTAAAATTGGACTTCGCAATATATATAATATACGTAATAGGTATATAATAGTGTTCCTCATCCAACTTGTTATAAAATTGTGCTGATATAGTTATTTTTATAATATTGTAATAATAATTTCGCATCACATCCAATGTGGGAAAACATCTCTGCATAGCATACGAATATATCATCCTTTTTACATTGAACTGATATTCGGAATCCCATTCATCTATGATACTTTGCATAACATTCCATAAATTATCGGAAGTTGTTTCCAAAGGCTCAGCATGTCTATAAGATTTAACATTGTAGCAATAATATTAAACATTGTGTATAATTGATCAGCATCATGAAAAAGAAAATCATAATTTACATAATTTATAGTTACACATTTTAATGTTATAATATAAGTCTCATAGATATATAGAAATTTTTAAATTTTGATATAATTATATACATATATATATATATATATATATATATATATATATACACACATATATTAAATTATATTAAAATTTAAAAATTTCTATATATCTAGAGAGACTTATATTATAATATTATTATATTATAACATAATATTATATATATATATATACATATACAGGGTGTCCCAGACTTAACGAATCAGCCGTTAATGGTAAATTCCTGAGATCATTTGGAGATGAAAATTCTAATACCAAAATGTTAAGGAAGATTTTATAAAAATGTCCAAACTATTGACTACTATCGCATGGGAAACACAACGCGCTCACTGCAGAAACCTATTTTTTATTTTATATTCATCCCTCTATCGATATCGACATTATCGCGCTGTACGCGGGCCCCTTAATGCGCTATGTCCCTGAGCATAGGTGAACGTAACGAGCCGATTGGTAATCTTTAATCTTTTGTAGCGTCGAAACTACATCGTGCTCAACATTTTGGTATTAAGATTTTCGTTTCCAAATGATCTCAGGAATCTACCATTAACGGCTGATTCGTTAAGTTTAGGACACCCTGTATACATATATTTATATATTTATATATGTATATTATATATATTTTTTTTCTTTTGTAATATAAAATAACAGCGTAAATTTGAATCTTCAAATATGTATCTCTTTTAAACAATAAAAAAGGAAATATATTGCAACAAATTTATTATATATTTCGGTTTTCTTTTTTGCTATGATGTATTTATATCATTATATTACAATATATTATACTTACTGGTTGTTCAAATATATGTTGATAGCTTTTGAAAATATACCAGGCGACAATGTTCGTTCTAACATGCACCATATGATGGAGCCTACAATGATACAAATACAAAATGATTTATAATATTATTAGATAATATATAGATTTATTATAATATATTTAAAATGCTTCTATTGTATTGCTTACAAGTTCGTTACATAAATAAATCTTAAATTAAAATTAGGTAACAAAGTTTGCGTATTTAAATCTATCTAATAAAAGTTAAACAAATGTTAAGTATATTCCAATGAAAAACAGATATAATAATTATAACACATAAAAGGTATAAACGATTAGATAAATTTCATAAATTTTATTTACCTGAAATTCTTTTTGGTCGTGATAGTAATAGAATTAAAAAAAAGTAAAAGATAAGAAAGAAGAGAGATAAACAATACATAACAAGATTAAAAATTAAAAAGGAAAAAAATAAAATAAGAAAAAGTGAAAACAGACATAAAAAAATGTACGATCATTTTTTATTATTTTATTTATAGAATCTAACTAAGATATCGAATCAGCTGTTTCTTAAATGGAATGAGTTGGTTGAATAAAAAAAAATCAATTTTATCTGAATATCTTTTTGTTGACAAACTATTAATAGACGTATATCTACCATATACAGGCATTTCGATGAAACTCCCATGAAAATACAAGCTCAGCTGAGATACTTTTAGAATAGAAGATATTTACAGAATATGCCAATTGAGTAACATTAAGTTATTAAAACAATCAGTGCAATCATTTATAACTTTATATAAAAATGTGAGACCAAAAAGAAAGTCTCCTATTACGCAGATATAGCATTCAATTTAGTTCATTATAGGCACATAATCATGACAAATACCATGATGCCCATAGACGTATTTAAAAAAAAAGAAAACAGATTTTATGCAAGATATTGAACACGTTCTCATCAATCAAAATGCTATGACTATACTGATAAGGAGACTATGTAATAGAAGTAAACTTTATGGAGATGAATTATTGCACAATAAAATAATTTAATAATATTGACATTGATGAACTATTTACATACTCAAAAATAAAGACTAATTTCTGAAATACAGTAATTACAATTGTTCGAATATGTCTAGGAAAAATCTAAATTTAAATTTAATAAATTAGATCATTACAAAATCATATTTATATCATTTCATATTCTTTTTGCAATTGTAACATGTGCAGTTATAATAGAAAACAATATAAGGAAATTGGCTTAAGTTTTTGATATCTTTTTCTTATTGTCAAGAATTAATTTGTAATAAAATATTATAATAAAATAATAATAAAAAAGTAAATGATATAAATAAATAGTAATGATATAAATAAATAGTAAATAAATAAATTGTGAATTACACACAAATAACTTTATTTATAATTGATTTTTCTGATTTCTTTATAATATTGACATTATTTCTTTATGATGTTCATTTCTTTATAATATTGAATTATAGTTTATTTGTTTATTTATTTATACAATGTTATATATGTACATACCTTTAACACGAGAAAGAAAAGTGTATATATAATTTTCAGTATCGTCTTTATATTCTACAGAGCTTAAATTGACATAAGTATTAAGATCAAGTAATTCATGTTGAATTTGAACTATAAACAAATCCATCATCCGAAAATCTGGAACAATCTAAAAATAGAACTCAAGTAAAATTAATCGAGAAGCTGTTAACACACATAAAAAAATCATAAACAATCGCTGCTGCTAAACATAATTTATATTTAGCACATTATAAAAAATTAAAATATAGCAAATCGTGTTTTTATATTTAAGTGTGATATGGTTTAAAAAATTAAATGTTGTTATAATTACATAAAAATATATTTATAGGATTTTTGTTTAGTGACTGTAGGTTAGAAGTTTTTCCTTAATAATTTTAACAATTAAGGATTAAAAAGCTTTATATAAATAACAATATAAATAACACAAATTTAAATTTCGCAGCAAAGAAGAGTCAAACGCGTAGTGTTACATATGATAATATGTTATGTATGATAATTTTTTGAAAATTAATTTTTCGATGAAATTGATTAATTGTATACGGTGCATAAATTTTTCTTGATCCATATACTAAATGTATAATTGAGTCTTAATCCGCGATTTTTCATAAATTCCTCTTTGCACTTCTGAAGAAACGTCGGGGAGAAAAATGATGGGGCGAAGTTAAACCGAGAATCGAACTCGAATTTTTCGCTTGCCGAACGATTGCTCTTACCCCCGACTAAGCTATTCAGACTCTATACTTCTATCACACCTTCATACTTCTCATTTTGCTTACAAATATCTATTACTAATAATTATTAACGCCATGTTTCAGCCAGGCGTATGGCGCATTAGCATTCGCGTCTGACATTTATTTCTTATGAAATTAAAATTTGTGTTAATAATGTTAGTTTTAAACTATATTATTTTCTTATTAAATTTCTCTAAATTTATAAAAATGTAAAAGACTCGAGTAATCATACGATTCGAATTAGCATAATTTTTAATTGAAAAAAACATCCAAAAAAATTTACACAATTATTTAAGAATTTTCTGTATACATTGTCGTACTATTAATTACTTGGACTGCATATTTAAAAATAGAATTAAAAATAAAATTACCTCATCGATAATATATGTTTGGAAAAACACAATAAAGCCTTCGTTTAACCATACATGAAACCAATAAAATGAATTGAACAGATTGCCAATATATTTTTGTATCATCCTACGTACTACTGAAAGTGCAATTATCATTTTGCGTGCAGTAGTATCCAATTCTTCATTATACATGATATCTGTTTCTCTAAAAATCATTATACTAATATGTATGCTGTATGAATGTATGAAAAATTTTAGATATATTAATATAAATTTTTATTTAAATACATTAAATTATTATACAGGGTTTGTCAAAAGTGTGGAAACCCCTAAATATCTCACAAACGGTGCATTTTAGAAAAAAATGTTTCAGGCAAAAGTTGTTTGGTTTCAAAGGGGCCATAAGACGGTACCATTGGTTTGACCTTGAAGAGTCATTTGAAGGTCATGTGAAGGTCACTTCAATTTTTTTTAATGGAACACCCTATATATTTTTGCACACTCTTGTAGCTTATCTCGAGAGCTTTCCAAAACACTATAATTAAGTACCTTTTCGTTAAGTACTTTTTGAGTTATGAGGCTTGAAATAATTTCTTAATTTTACATAAACCGTAAAATATCTTGTAAAATATTCATTTTTCGATTATCTTACCTTAATACTTTTACGTACAAAATAATGAGAGGAATCAATTAGTGTAAAGAAAACACATAGTTGTTTTTAAGAAAAAATATGGAATTGTTAATTGCAAATTACATATTTTTGCTGTATTCTTCAGAATTTAAGTATCGCGCAATTTTTCGCCAATTCTCGGTATCATAATTGACACGATAGTATCCTATTATAAAATAAATTGCTTAGTAGATTATTAGAGATTTTAAAATTACATATATTGATTCAACATATTTCGAGATGTGAAAGATATTTCGATATTAAATGTATTATTATATTTAAAGATGGTTTTGTTTTCTATTTTTATGTGTGTGTGTTAGATTTGATATGTTTCTTCATTATTTTTAATTAAAACTTTATATATAATGATAACACAGGTCTACAAGGTTTTGTTGTTGGGCAGCTGGGGGTCATTTCCGAAGTAATTTTCTGCGTAGAATCCGAATCCGAGGTCAGAATTGGCCCATCACGTCAGGATTTTGAGATATTTGAGGTTATATACTCGAAAAATGGCTTTTTGGGCTACTTTTGAGGTTATGTACAGAACGCACAAAATTTTTTAGCTCTTTTCTTCTAATTGCATCATTTAGTACTACTCTTTCCCTTCAAAATGAGCTGTCGAATGGTCATCTACGATTTTTCCTTGCAAAGTTACGGCCATTTTACGCCATCTTGAATTTTCAAAATCTGATTTCAGATTCTCCATCAAACCCATATATACAGTTTTCAGTCCAGGTTTTCTGGTTTATAGTTCAAAGTTTACAGGTTTAATGTGAATGCTCATGAGGTTGTTGGGCTATAACGGCGCAGGGTTTGGAATTCATCATGTCATCTTAAAATGGCCGTAACTTTGCAAGGAAAAATCGTAGATGACCATTCGACAGCTCATTTTGAAGGGAAAGAGTAGTACTAAATGATGCAATTAGAAGAAAAGAGCTAAAAAATTTTGTGCGTCCTGTACATAACCTCAAAAGTAGCCCAAAAAGCCATTTTTCGAGTATATAACCTCAAATATCTCAAAATCCTGACGTGATGGGCCAATTCTGACCTCGGATTCGGATTCTACGCAGAAAATTACTTCGGAAATGACCCCCAGCTGCCCAACAACAATCATGACCCCATTTTTTGTAGACCTGTGTAATTTAATGATTTTGAAAAACTTTAATGAAGAAATTTTAAACTTAAATTAATTTGACTGCTATCATAATGTTGAAATTATACACAATTATACACAATATATGATAAATAATAAAAGTATTGATAAGATAATCGAAAAATTGTAAGATAGTCGAAAAATAAATATTTTACGAGATATTTTTTTTGCAAAATTTTGTCAACTTAAAGTAATCTTTTATCAATTTAAAATATCACATAAATTACTCAATTTTTGGCTATCTTACTATTATAATTTTTTCGGGAATATTGTGAGGAATCGATATATATATATATATATAGGCAAATTAAATATAAATTTATCATTGAATTTGTACCAGCTTGTTGTAAATTTAAAATGATCCATTGATCTTCCTCAAGAAAGAGTTCAATTTTTGAATTCGATGGTGTTAACCAAATATTTGACGAAGTTACAGTAAAATTGGACTTCGCAATATATATAATATACGTAATAGGTATATAATAGTGTTGCTCATCAAACTTGTTGTGAAATTGTGCTGATATAGTTACAATATTATTAGAATAATTTCGCATCACCTCCAACACGGGGAAACATTTCTGCATGGCCCAGGAATATACTATGCTTTTCACATTAAACTGATACTCGGAATCCCATTCATTTATGACACTTTGCATGGCATTCCATAAATTATCAGCAGTTTTTTCCATAAACTTAGTGTAACTATAAGATTTAACATGATGGTAAATGTTAATAATGTTAAACACTATGTATAATCAGCATCATAAAAAAGAAAATAACAATTTACACAATTTTCTTCGTACTTATGTATATATAAAAAATTAAACTATTACTAACATAGAAATATTTAAACTTTACAATATAATTTTAATATGCATAAATAATTATTTTAATTTTTATTACAAAAATTAAAGTAATTTTTATATTATCCGCAAGTTGGTTAAACCTGTTTCGCCAAAGATTGCTTAGTTTGAATTGTTTATAAATCGGAAACTATCAATCTCTACCACTTATTCACTATAAAAAACTTGAGTTGAAATTTATTCGATAAAAATTTATAAATATATAACAGGATATAAATATGACTCTTAAAATATCCATATTTTTTAAACAATAAAAGAATGTATATTGTCAAACTTATTATATGTATATTTAGATTTTCTCTTCCTATACAATATACATACATATATTACATTACAATATAATACTCACTGATTGTTTAAATATATGTTGAGAACTTTTGAAAATTTGTTATGCGATAATATTTGTTCTAACATGCGCCATAAAATGGAACCTATGATTATTGAAATTTAAAAAAAATGATTTAATAAATTATAATTTAAAATACTTTTCGTAATACATAAGTTTTAAAATAGCATTTAATTAAAACTAAATTTGTAACAAAGTTTGCAACTAATTGTAACAATTATATAGTAAATAATTAAGTATATGTAAAAAAATTAATTTCAGTATAGTAGATAGATATTTACAGTTATAATTTAAAAATTATATGATATTATGTAATTTAATAAAAACTATACAAAAAAGAGAAGTTAGCTTTTAGTTTTACATATTCTTTTGATACTGTCATTGCACGAAATATAAAATATGATAATAATAATACAGTTAAATTACAAATACATTTGTTTATAATTTACATATTTAACTTTTCATGAAATTAACTTTTAGATGTTTAAAATTTATTCATTCAATGTTATTTATGTACCTTTGAAATGAGAAAGAGAAGGAAATAAATAATTTTCCAGGTAACTATCATATTCTACAGCACAATTAATAACGAAATAAGGGTTTAAGTCGAATAATTCGTGTTGAATTTGAACTACAAATAAATCCATTAACCGGGAATTTGGTAAAGCCTAAATGCAATTCAATATAATCAATCTATAATTAATGAAAAATAAAAGACTTGAGATATATATATATATATATATATATATATATATATACAATTTGGCTTTACACACCCACTAATTGCTTTTGTTAAAAATAATGTTTGTTCTTTCCTCAATAATTTAAATATAAATACATACATTCCTTATTTTTTATTAAATTTCTTTGTGTAGAATTATGAAAACTTAAAAAATTTGAACAATCATATTTTCTTTATATTTAAGAAATAAAATAACCTTATCGATAATATTTGTTTGGAAAAATATAGTAAAACCTTCGTTTAACCATAATTGAAACCAATGAGATGGACACAATAGATTCCCAAAATATTTTTGTGTTATCCTACGTACTATTGAAGGTGCAATTATCATTTTGCGTGCGGCAGTATCCAATTCTTCATTATACGTAATATCTGTTTCTCTAAAAATCATTATACTAATATATATACTGTATAAATGTATGAAAAATTTCGGATAATAATATAATTTTTAATTAAATACCTTAACTTATTATAGAATATATATCTATTTATAATTATATATATATTACCTGTAAAAGACGAATCCCAAAATCTGTTTGACTTCGTCTTGTAAATTCGAGATTGCGACATGATCCACTTTACTTTCAGATGAACCAAGGGTCTCCTCAACGACATTCTCTGAATGATGCCGATATATATAATTTTTCAAGTACATAGTAACATTTTCAATAACATATAGCGCAAATTTTACATGCGGTATTAGTTGCGGTCTGCACCACATGCTAACAGTCTCATTCAAGTTGATCCGATGAAAATCAAACACCATAAATGCTACATTAATTATGGGGATTGAAGCAATCTTGTTAAAATATGTCCACACATTATCACCATCTGCCGGTCTAGATTCTCGTATCGGCATATTCGACAAAGCTCTGTACCTTCGATAATGCTTTATGGAAATATTAAAAGTAATTCTTAATCCGGGCTTATTCCAAAACGGAAATATTTGCTGTTCTTTTGATTGGATACCTGTTGTGATTAACCACCTGCCACATTTTAACGATATGCTTTAAATAATGGTTAACTTTAGACAATTATAAGCGCGGAATGCGTAAAGATAGAATTTGTTATTTCAATATTATTTCATATGATTTCATATATTTTTTTACTTACTCTTTATCCCCGTTTATGTAAATTCCGAAAGAGTCTTTTACGATATTAATTGGAATTTCAACCCTTATGTATAGATTGTATATTCCAGGCAACAAGATATTTTCGCAATTGAACACGAATATATTGTTTTCATAATAATTTGTTGATATGTTTTTACAAACATTCATTTCAATGTCATTTTGCGTTAATTTCAACATCCTTACATTATTTATTGGATCCAGCATATGAAAACTTATATTTTGTGTTGCATGAATAATATAAATAGTAATTGTGCAGTCGCAAATGAAATAATCGTTGACTAATCTTAACTCCATGTTATAGTGTAATGGCATTATATAAGTTGATAATTTATCGATTAATGCACTGCGTCGTGCGCTTTCTGATGTTTCATCAATAGAAATTATTGTTGCCACTGTAGCAATGTATATTAGACTACTACTTAATAAGAGTTTTATGAATGTCATGTTAAATTTCACTCGGATATCTATAAAAACGTTTCCTTATTAGAAACAAGGTACACAGAGTGCAATTCAATTGACTTTTGTGTGAAAAAGCTTCAAGAGAATTTATATGAATTTTTAAGAAAATAAGATTTATATAAGGAAAGATACAACACAATTCAATTTATTTATAAGTAAAAGAAATCATTAATAAAAAGTAATTATAACTTAATGAAATGTTATATTAGATAATTTTTTTGAAAATGAATATTGGAAAACATAAAGAACATGTTTAGATAATTCCGAAAAGAACAAACAAAGTAAACAGTAATTTTTATTTGTTTATTTCAAGTTCAGTTTCATCTTTACGATTTCCTCTAGTGCAATTACATATTTCTGTGTTTTTCATATTCTAGTATTCTATATATATAACAAGTTTTAACAACTTTAATCTCTTCCTTACATATACATGTTAAATTTTTAGAAGCATTAAAATATATGAGAAATGGAGAGATATTTTCAATATAGCGGATATTATAAATGGATTGTATGTTTACTAACATGTTATCTTCAAAGTTTATATGTCTCTCCTAATATTAAGTGAGAGATGTATTAAAAACGAACGAACAATAAACATGTACCAAAATAAAGTTTATTTGAAACTTAATTGATATAACAATTCGGATCAAATATGAAGAAAAGACGATATTTGTATATGTCATGTCACATTCATTTTTTCGGACAAAATATTCATCTACTGCTCGTTCCTCATTCACGTTCATTACATATTTAATTTAAAATGTTCTATTTAAGTAACATTAGAAGAGAACATTGGCTTTAGACATTCATTATAAAAAAGATATTTTAAAAAACGAAATACAGATAATATTAAATATTTTTAATATAATTTTATAGCTATGGTGTAAAATTAAACGCATATAATAATATTATAACGTCAATAAATACTTGACTTAGATTTCATATTTTCTATATCAAAATATGATTAAATGATGTTATTACAATATATTAATATTTTAATATCTTCTTTTAATATCTTCTTATTAACTACATGATTTACAAAAGATAAAAATAATTGTAATATAGAAATATGTGTTTTGAATATTGAAAAGGAATGTCTTTTTTAAGAAATAAAATAGCTCATTATTCAACGTATTTTTGTATATATATACAGGGTGTCCCTGAGCATGTGCTCACGCACTTGTGAGGAGGTAGAGCGCAGTAAATTAAATAAAGAAATGGTGATATTTTCAACTTTTGATTCCGACCGGAAATACGCCATCCGGATCGGAAGTTGAATTTTTTTTGGGGAATATGGTACTTTTTATTACAGATTCGAATTGTACGTGAAAAAATAAGAAACTTTTGTATCAAACGTTTTTTCTGAAAGTGCCTCTGTCAATCTTAAAATTGACCTTCAAAGTAACTATGATGAACTTTCAATAATTAATATTTCTATTATTATTACAAAAATCGTTACATGGAATAGGATTTCTTTATTTAATTTACTGCGCTCTACCTCCTCACAAGTGCGTGAGCACATGCTCAGGGACACCCTGTATATTCAAAGAAAAGAAGATTTATAAGTATTTTATTGTAAATTTATCTAAAGTCTTACCCTACTTGTTGAACCGGACGTTTAAGTTAAGTTTAATTCCAAATAAACATTCGACAGCAATCCTATCGCTTCAAAAGGTTGTTATAAACTGACGGCACTGTCGGCATACCTGATAGTAAATACAAGATACATTGTGTGTGTGTGTGTGTGTGCGTGTGTGTGTGTGTGTGTGTGTGCGCGCGCGCGTCATGTAAATATTTCACACACACCTTGATTATATGTGTATATAACATAGGAATTTTACATATTGATAAAAATTAATATGTATATATTTGTTTTTATATGCTGTCTTTTTGTATACATTCCTTGTATTCCGTTTTCATATTTAAAGTTTTTATTTGTAACGATCATTTTTCTGGAACGTTCGCAAGATAAAATTAATTGAGAAATCGCGTGTACATTCGATATATAAGATAAACATATTCTGTATTTTACATTATATCTTTATCTCTTTCAGAAAATTCCAGAATTTAATACAAAGTCTAGGAATGTACAATAAATAAAAGAAGAGTTGTCCATATCGTAAGAGTTGTCATTAAAATATTCGAATCATTAAAAAATTTTACACTATATTTCCTATTTGGCATTAATTTGTACGCAAATTAATATATTCGATCATTTAATCGCTATAGAGGCTAAAAATCCATTTTTTCACATAGAATTGATTCTAAATTATTAATTATAGAAATTAGGGGTAGCTTTCATCATGCATCGTCATGCATAGTAGCCACAAGATAGATTTATAAAATTTCGATTACAAATCAATTAGTCGTTATAATATAAAGCAATATACAGTTAATTGTGACATTGACGGAATGATTTAAATGTCTATAAAATTTTCAATAAATTTAAATTGCACATTTTCTGCTTTTAACTCAGAACAACTAAGTAATAAATGATTGCAAATAATAGTATATTTATTCCCTTGCTTAAAAAATGTTTATTTAATTTTTCGAATTTCTTAATGGTTTATTTTTAACAGTGAAACGACTAAGCAATAAACAGAGAAATTTTTTTATATTAATGCATAGAAAACAATATTGACACAGTAATTAAATTTCTTCACATCGTCCATTCTAGTACGCAAAAATTGTAGAATGGTTTAATATAAGATGTTGGAATGCTGAAAATGCTCGATAACATTTGATAGAGAATTTTACATTATGACGCAATAAAATTTAGTTACGAATTTTTAATAAATATGTATAATATTTTTTTAATTTCTAAGTGCTTACTGCTGCTATTTTTCTATTCAGTTATGGCTCTGAAATATGTACTATGAATTTTCAAAATAGCTTTGTGAACGTCGATAAATTTATACCAATATTATGAGATCACTTATCGATTATATGAGAAGAGAATAACAAAAATTATATTAACATGGAGAATGAGTTTACACATATTAGCTACTAAAAGAGCGAAGAGAATACATCATGAGAAAACTGACTAATATAAAACATCTTAAATCGAAACACACGATATCATCGAATAAAGTTTCTAGCATTTTAATTTATCGGACTCTACATGTATATATCTAAAATCATTCAGAAATAAAATTACGAGAGATATTGTTGAGTTCATATATTAATGTTTTTTTGCATGTTCGAAAAATGAGCGACAATCGGAATGTTAATGTTATGGTTGAAATATTTGTCCCATACATTGACATATTCATCAATTCAAAAAACGACATTTCTCTCGCTATGATACTCCGAGGCGTGATGTCTATAATATTATTTCTTTAATTCCGGAATGTTCAATTGCGAATTATAAAACCATCTGATTATATATTTTTTTATTATGGCGAATACAAATGATAAACGGATTACAAAAACAAGATAATGAACATTCTTATTTAATATATAATAAAAATTAATTGCTTGTAATGATTATGAAAAATTAATTGTATTCTATGTTATTTCTTGAGCTATTTTAATTTCATGAGCAATAAACGGGTCAGCAAAATGGCTGTTTATTTTGATGTTGTACTTCTTAGCAGTGTTCCTTCAGCAAGGAAGAAAAATTAAAGAAATCTTAATTTACATTTCTCCATTCTTTGTTGATAACTTCTTTATTTCAAAGATGTGAGGAATATTTGTCGTCTTTCAATTTGGTCCATTTTAATTGAAGATTAAAGTTTATAGGTTTATAGAGCAAGAAACATTTTCTTTCTCAACAGATCATTAATATTTATAACGAATTAACCACACACAACTTTGAATTCGAATAAGTATTACTGCTTTGGTCGATTATTGAAAAATACACGATAGATGCAGTATTAATAACATATTTAATTGAGCTTCCTATATAGGGCTAAATACTTTCGTATTATATAAGCATAGATTAAGAAGAACATCATTTACAAAGATTATAAAGTGTAATTATTTATCTACTTCTTACTCTTGGATTAAATTACAAATTATAATGATAAATATTATATAATAACGAATAACAAAAATATTAAGTTTGATATTTCATCTATATATTTTAAGTTTAATACACATATTTGCTAAATTTAGTTAATACTGAATTTTAATATTAAATAAAATATTTTAATATAATTAATTAATGTTATAAATATATATATATATATGTACATGTGTATATATATATATATATATATATATATATATATATATATGTATATACATTATATATACATATATATATTTACAATAAATATTATATAAATATAATTAATTATATACAAATATTAAATTACAAAAAAGCCAATATATGTAAAAATTACTTAAATTATAATTAAAAACAATTAAAGAATTATTAACAATTATATGAAAATAGTGATTAATTACATCAATATATCTTATCCAAAACGATTATGCTACATTTTTGGTTTCTAAACAGTTCGACATACTATAGATCTTTATATTTTTACTTGGTAAACAAAGATTGAAGAAATTCTGTCTGTCTTTTGATCTCCGACCGGCGTATTTCTATCTTGTGGTCAATAACATAAAGAGTTTCAAAGGGATGCCTGGATTCTCTAATCTCATTTCTGATGAATTTTTTTATCTAAAAAAATTTTTAACAAGTCATCAATAAATTATTTGTTAATTGTCGCATTATCATACAGGCAGAGCTTCATTGATAGAGAGCATTATTGATAGAATTATGGAACAAAGTATTTAAAAGATTGTGTAAAATATATTATATACAAATTGTGTGTTTTATTCTGTTACAAACTTCTATAGTAGGTATGGGAGCTAATATTGAATACTTTTTGATAATAAACTTATGTTCGCAAATTTATAGTTTCATTGTGATAGCAAATAAAAAGTGATACTTTCAGTCTAGCGCCTTGATGAAGACAACCCATCGAACGCTACTGGTACGTGTGTAGCAGTAATCCTGCTGCACGAGCTGTGGGCTAGTGGGGCCTCGACTTATGGGGCCTATTTTCCTATACACTGATTGAATGGCAGAGGAAATGAAATAGAAATGTTTTGTTATATTTTTATTTTAAAATTATTGTTTTGTTTTATTTTAAAAAATGTTTCAACAATTGCTCAAAATGAGCAAATTTGTCGTATGCACAACATCGGACTATATTTCGAACATAATAAGTTTACTATCACAAAATTCAATTTTAGCATTTCTAATCAGCAAAAATATGTGTAACATCGACTTTGAAACAACATATTGTAAAAAATATATTTTATAATAAAAATTTAACGATAAATATCAAACTATGATTCATTAAAATTACCTCGCCCAATTGTTCCTCAGAATACACATTATTAATTATAACAGTTAATACCGCCATCTCATTGACTGTCCTGTAAGAATAAAATAATACATTTCAATAATTAATATGTACAATAAATTTTCGTATCTATGTATTTTCAATTATGAAACATCATTACCAGTAATAATATGTAAATTTTCTGAAATTATTTAATATGTCTTTAAGCATATATTTAGTATTTTTGGCAAGAGTAGAAAGAAAAATGTTAGCGATTAAGGCTTCAGTTCGCTCTACCGATTTGGATTGATTATAATACAGATTGGTCATAAAATTATGCCGAAATGTTTCAAAACTAGCTGGTAATTTTTCCTCTATATAATTGAATATGATTTGAAAACTTTCACTGTAAGCTAAACATTCTAAAATTGTGTAATCAATCTCTTTCATAGAAAAATTAAGACTTCTATTCCATATAATACGATCTGGCGTTCTCAAACCGTTACAATATGTCCATCTCTTCCATCCAGGCGAAATTCTACAGAAAAAAAATCCAAAAAAGAAGTAAAAATATTCTAGCAAAATTGTACTAATTGTTCTAGTGTTACATAAATAATTTTTGACATAAGTGATAATAAATTTCTCAAACATACACCCCAGCAAACACCAAGTAACATTTATATAACTGTTATTTGATGTTTGCTGGGACAATATAAAAAATATCCCTATAAAGAATCAAGTATTATAAGAAGAATTACTTGTATCTTGTAGGACTTATCAGATGCCATTCCAATTCCTGATAGGCCCATCTTATGCACGACATATCATTCATAATACATTTCCACTTTGCGAGTTCTTGCTTTAAACATTCAGTATGATCATCATTGTTATTTTCGCTGAGCAGATTCCATTTTAATGCAAGCGGTTTTCGCACTTCCTAAAAAAAGCATCATTTTATTCAATTTTTTCATATTATTTACAAGAACGAATATAATATATGTGCAAATATATATGTATTTTTACTAGATAATTATATTTTAATAAGTATATAGAAACTTTATAGCATGAACTATTACAATTTCCAAATTTACGGGTCGTTTATTCGAATAATTGTTTACATATTTTATATTATCTAAGTACATGCATTATTAACATGTACATATTACTCTGTGTACATTGATGTATATATCGATGAACTTGCTATATGATCCTCTTTTTTCGATGTTATATACACTCGTCAAAAAAATTATCGCAACACGCAATTAATATTAAAATTTCACCTAAATTCAAATAAGCGTATCTCCGCGAAAAATTATCGCATTTGAAAAATTTTTTTTTTGTTTTAAAGGGTAAAGTCTCCACTTTAAGAAACTTTCGTTAAATTTTGATTTCATTCTCTCTCCCTCTCTTCATCCCTTTAAAAGTAAGGACGTGTTTTTTTTTTCAAAAAATTGCAAAGTTTGACGAACTCTACGGGGTGTACTAAATTTTTTTCGTCAATATCATCATAACTATCATAAAATATGGACTTTTCTTTACAAGTTTAAAAAAAGATTGAAGCCCGTGCGATTTTCTTTCGCGGAGTTACGGCGTATCAAAATTATCTATGCATTTTTGTGCAACCGCCAACATTTGTATTAACCGATGGGCACCACGGGGACCACTCCACATAGCGTATCGCTGTCATTCCGGGAGGTAATAAAATTACGGGATTTGTGCGTTTATGTGGGTATTCCACCCCTAATTTTCGTTTAAACGAAGAATTTTTGTTTTCCGAATGAACAACAGTATTTTTAATACTGTGAAGTTTCGTACGTACTGAAGTAAGTACTTACAGTACATACATAATTTCACAGTACTGAAGTTCTTACAGTACATAACTTCACAATACTGAAGTTCACACAGTATACACTGTGAAGTTATGTACTGTACTTACTTCAGTACGTACAAAACTTCATAGTATTAAAAACACTGTGTTGTTCATTCGGGAAACAAAAATGCCTCGTTTAAACGAAAATCAATGTGCGCAAATTATTGCTCTTTTGGAAGAAGGGGCAAGTCAGGCACATGTTGCAAGGCGAATGGGTGTGCATCGGGCCTCAATCTCTCGAGTTTGGGCTCGTTATGAAGAAACAGGCGGATTTCGTCGGAGAAGAGGACAAGGTCGAAGACGAGCAACATCAGCTCGAGAAGATCGTCTCATCGTAAACGCGGCAATACAAAATCCAGTAATAATTGCGCGACAAATCGCTAATGACATTCTGCCGTACAGACGAATAAGCGATCAAACAATCAGGAATCGTCTGCACGAAAGAAACTTCAGTTCGCGAGTTCGTGCTCAAGTACCAATGTTGTCTGTGGCTCATCGACGTAATCGTTTACAATATGCACGCAGTCATCAGAACTGGACTGCAAGACAATGGAACAACGTATTGTTCACTGACGAGTCGCGATTTTGCCTCTTCGGTTCTGACAGAAGAGTTCGTGTTTGGCGTCGTCAGGGACACCGTTTTGAAGAGAATTGCGTCGAACCTGTTCGAGCATTTGGTGGTGGTTCAATTATGGTATGGGGTGGAATATCCACACATAGACGCACAAATCTCGTAATTGTACCATCTCCCAGAATGACAGCGATACGCTATGTGGAGGAAATTTTGCGTCCTCACATAATTCCGATGCGTCGTCAAATGGGGCGCAATTTCATTCTAATGCAAGATAATGCTCGCCCACACACTGCCAGGATTACAGTTGACTTCTTCGAAGAAAACAACATCGAGGTGTTACCACAGCGATGAGCCCGGATTTAAATCCCATCGAACATCTGTGGGATATAATGGCAAGAAGGCTGCGTGATTTGGAGAGGCAGCCAACCAATCTCCAGCAATTGGAAGCAGCTCTACAGCGAATTTGGTTCGAAATTCCGCAGGCCACAATTAGAGCTTGCATTAATATGCGTGAGCGCCTGCAAGAGGTCATCCGAAGACGAGGCGGAAATACACATTTTTAAATACATACAACATACATCCCTTTTCCAACACACACACACACACACACACACACACACACACACACACACACACACACACACACACACACATACACACACACACACACACACACACACACACACATACATACACACACACACACACACACACATGATGGGTAAAATCCGATCAACAACCTCCCCGTGGTGCCCATCGGTTAATACAAATGTTGGCGGTTGCACAAAAATGCATAGATAATTTTGATACGCCGTAACTCCGCGAAAGAAAATCGCACGGGCTTCAATTTTTTTTTAAACTTGTAAAGAAAAGTCCATATTTTATGATAGTTATGATGATATTGACGAAAAAAATTTAGTACACCCCGTAGAGTTCGTCAAACTTTGCAATTTTTTGAAAAAAAAAACACGTCCTTACTTTTAAAGGGATGAAGAGAGGGAGAGAGAATGAAATCAAAATTTAACGAAAGTTTCTTAAAGTGGAGACTTTACCCTTTAAAACAAAAAAAAAATTTTTCAAATGCGATAATTTTTCGCGGAGATACGCTTATTTGAATTTAGGTGAAATTTTAATATTAATTGCGTGTTGCGATAATTTTTTTGACGAGTGTACAAATATGTCTTAAACGTACACATCACGCACAAATACCGGTTTTAAAAATTTCAAATTTGTAAATATTCATTTTTTATAAAACGGATATTTACAAATAGATTAATATGTGCTATATAGAATGTGATAAAATTTAAATTTAAGTCAATTTGTAAAAAATATTTTATGAAGTTTTTAATATCGCCACAAATATTTTATAAGATGAAAATTAATATAAAGCAAATAATTGTTATTGTATTCTATACTTTTCCAAAGTTAACTATAAATTATATCATTTATACTATAAATTTCACTATTATTCAATATTACTTATTTCAATATTAATATTACAAAAATATAGCAATTCGAAAAGTTCAAAATTTAAAAAATGTAATTATTAAATTTAAAAACATAAGGGTCTTTTGAAATTAAATTTTTGACTTTTTCTAGCGAAGAAGGAGCTATATAATTAAGTTTATCTTTTTAATTCTCTACATGAATCTAATTTTTAAAGAATTATTTTATTATGATATATGAAATTACAATTATGATATGTATTATGCATTGGCTTAATAGAAAATTTCTTGATTTTATTTACCTTGAATTGAGGATAAAATTCAAAGAATGAGACAATATTTGACATAAATTCAAATGCTTTGATCATAGGATACCATGCTATATAATCTTCCTCCTTTCGCAAATAATTAACGAGTTCCCAAAATACGGAGAATTCAAGTTTTTTCTCTATCGCAAAATGAAATGCGTCATCGATGATTTGCGCTCGATTGAGAACATGTATATTTCTATATTCTTCAGAATTCAAGTATCGTGCAATTTTTCGCCAATTCTCAGTTTCATAATTGACGCGATATCCTATTATAAAACAAATTTATCTTTTATCGATTATTAGGTACTTTGAAATTACATATATTGATTCAACATATTTTAAAATGTTAAAGATATTTCGATATTAAATGTATTATTATATTTAAAGATGTTTGTGTTTTCTATATATATATATATATATATACACACACACACACACACACACACACACACACACACACATACATACATATATGTGCGCGCGCGCGCGTGTGTGTGTGTGTTAGCTTGATATGTTTCTTCATAATTTTTAATTAAAACTTTACATATGATAATTCAATAATTTTGAAAAACTTAAATGTGGTAGAAATTTTGTTCGTTTTGAACTTAAATTGGTTTGACTATAATCACAATGTTGAAATTATACATACAATATGATAGATAATAAAAATATAAGTTTATCATTCACTTTTTACCAGCTTGTTGTAAGTTTAAAATGATCCATTTATCTTTCTCAAGAAATAGTTCAATTTCTGAATGTGATGGTGTTATCCAAATATTTGAACAAGTTACAGTAAAATTGGACTTCGATTCCGTAGTATAAGTAATAGGTATATAATATTGTTTTTCATCCAACTTGTTGTGAAATTGTGCTGATATAGTTACAATATTATTAGAATAATTTCGCATCACCTTCAATATGGGGAAACATCTCTGCATGGCCCACGAATATACCATGCTTTTTACATTAAACTGATACTTATAATCTAATTCATCTATGATAGTTTGCATAACATTCCATAAATTATCGGAAGTTGTTTCCAAAGGCTTAGCATGTCTATAAGATTTAACATTGTGGCAATAATATTAAACATTGTATATAATTGATCAGCATCATAAAAGTAAATCATAATTTGCGTAACTTATAGTTACACATTTTAATGTTATAATGTAAGTCTCATAGAAATATAGAAATTTTTTAATTTTAAAATATAATTTAATATTTAATACACTCGTCAACAAAATTATTGCATAGGTAATTTTATGTCAAATTTTCGCATAACTTCAAATAAGTATAACTCCCTCAAAAATGGTATTTGAAAATTTTTTTTCATTTTCAAGCTTAAAGCCTCTATTTTAAAAATCATTTGTCAGATTTAGAATTTATCCTTCCCTTCTCTCGTCATCTCCTTAAAAGTAAGGACGTGTTTCGCCTCCAAAAAACTGCATAATTTAACGCATTCCACGCGGTGGAATAAATTTTTTTCGCAAATTTCATGATAATCATCGTAAAATATAAATTTTTGTGTGAATTAAAAAAAAATAAAGTTTGTACGATTTTTTTTTCGCGATTTTTTTACGACACATCAAAGTTACGTATATATTTTTGTTCATTTATTATTTACTGCCAACATTAGCATTATCTGATGCGCACCACGAGAAGGTTGCTGGTTGGATTTGGTACATCGTGTGTGTGTGTGTGTGTGTGTGTGTGTGTGTGTGTGTCTGCGTGTGTGTGTTGGAGAAATGTGGAAATGTTCACATTTAAAAATGTGTATTGCCGCCTCATCTTCGGATAATCTCTTGCAAACGCTCATGCATATTATTGCTCTAATTATTGCCTGAGAAATTTCATTCCATATTTGATTTAGCGCTGTGATCATTTCCACATACCCGTCCTCCAACACACACACACACACGATGCGCCAAATCCGACCAGCAACCTCCTCGTGGTGCGCATCAGGTAATGCTAATGTTGGCGGTAAATGAACAAAAATATATACGTAACTTTGATGTGTTGTAACTTCGCGAAAGAGAAATCGTACAAACTTTATTCTTTTTAATTCACACATAAAAATCCATATTTTACGATAATTATCATGAAATTTGCGAAAAAAATTTATTCCTCCGCGTGGAATGTGTCAAATTATGCAATTTTTTGGAGACAAAACACATCCTTACTTTTAAGGAGATGAGTGGGGGGAGGATAAATTCTAAATCTGACAAATGATTTCTAAAATAGAGGCTTTAAGCTTGAGAATGAAAAAAAATTTTTCAATTTTACGACCATTTTTGACGTTGTACTTATTTGAAGTTATGCGAAAATTTGACACGAAATTACCTATGCGATAATTTTGTTGACGAGTATATATATATATATATATATATATATATATATATATATATATATATATATATATATATATATATATATATATACATATATATATATATATATATATACATATATATATATATATATATATATATATATACAGGGTGAGTCTGATAAAACGTCCACCGTGTTTTTCTCGAAAACGGTAAGAGATAGGTAGAAGACATCCATTATGAAAATTGTAGGATAAGTAGGGGCACATACTTTGATGACCTTGAATAACCTTGAATGTCCGTTTTTCACATCAAGAATTTTAAAAAAAATTTTTTTTAAATGGAAAGGGATACTTTGTAATCACTCTATCGATAGTACTCAATGAGCTTAATAACTTTTGTATCAGTTTTTTTCGAAAATTCAACCGTTGTCAAGGTATCGACAAAATAAGTCAGAATGAAAATTTGGAAAAATCCAAACATATTAAGTCGGGTGATCTCGCAGGTGATATTACAGAACCACCTCTATCTATCCATTTGTTTGTGGATAGGTAGAGGTGGTCCTGTTCTATTCCCTGCGAAATCACCCGACTTAACATGTTTGGACTTTTACCTCTGGGGAAGAGTGAAGGAGTTAGCCTATTTTCAACGTCTTACACTCGAGAAAATATGATAGAAAGAATTAAAATAATTTTTCGCGAAATAACCATACAGGAGTTAGAAGAAGTACAAGCAAGCTTTCCGCGAAGACTACAGGCATGTCTGGCTCAACGTGGTGCACATTTTGAACACTTACTACAGTAAGTACAGTTAGGAATAATAAAAAAATTTATTCCAAATTTTCATTCTGACTTATTTTATCGATACCTTGAGACAACGGTTGAATTTTCGAAAATAACTCTGATACAAAAGTTATTAAGCTCATTGAGTACTATCGATAGAGTGACTACAAAGTATCTCTTTCCATTAAAAAAAATTTTTTTTTATTCTTGATGTGAAAAACGGACATTCAAGGTTATTCAAGGTCATCAAAGTATGTGCCCCTACTTATCCTACACTTTTCATAATGGATGTCTTCTACCTATCTCTTACCGTTTTCGAGAAAAACACGGTGGACGTTTTATCACCCTGTATATACTTGTCAACAAAATTATACAGGGTGACCCATTTTAACTTAGGCAGCCAAATAACTCGAAAACTAAGCCCAGCAAACAAAAATGTTTCAGACAAAAGTTGTATGGTTTCGAGGGGGCCATAAGATGGTACTATTGGTTTGACCTTGAAGAGTCATTTGAAGGTCACGTGAAAGTCACTTCAATTTTTTTAAATGGAACACCCTATATATTTTTGCACATTCTTGTAGCTTATCTCGAGAGCTTTCCAAAACACTATAATTAACTACCTTTTCGTTAAGTACTTTTTGAGTTATGAGGCTTGAAATAATTTCTTAATTTTACATAAACCGTAAAATATTTTGTAAAATATTCATTTTTCGATTATCTTACCTTAATACTTTTATGTACAAAATAATGAAAGGAATCAATTGGTGTAAAGAAAACACATAGTTATTTTTAAGAAAAAATATGGAATTGTTAATTGCAAATTACATATTTTTTCTTCAAAACAACTATGTGTTTTTTTTACACCAATTGATTCCTCTCATTATTTTGTACGTAAAAGTATTAAGGTAAGATAATCGAAAAATGAATATTTTACAAGATATTTTACGGTTTATGTAAAATAAAGAAATTATTTCAAGCCTCATAACTCAAAAAGTACTTAACGAAAAGGTACTTAGTTATAGTGTTTTGGAAAGCTCTCGAGATAAGCTACAAGAATGTGCAAAAATATATAGGGTGTTCCATTTAAAAAAATTGAAGTGACTTTCACGTGACCTTCAAATGACTCTTCAAGGTCAAACCAATGGTACCATCTTATGGCCCCCTCGAAACCATACAACTTTTGTCTGAAACATTTTTGTTTGCTGGGCTTAGTTTTCGAGTTATTTGGCTGCCTAAGTTAAAATGGGTCACCCTGTAGATGTTACATTACAACAGACAAAAAAAATATATATATATATATATATATATATATATGTATATTGTTGCGTCCGCGGAACGATATTAATATCGATCGCGCGCGACACAAGGATCGGCACCCGCGCACACGCTCGCGCACTCGTTAATAGGAACTCGTATTTAAATTAGAACACAGGAACTTTAATAACACCAGAGAACACAGAATGTAACAGAAATAACGATAATATAAGCTCGGGAAAATCAAGACGCGTCCGTATAGCTCGACAGCTATTTTCCAACTCAGCTGACTCTCGTTGTTTATAAACAATTGACCACGGGATCCGGACAACGGCAGGGCCGCAACGACTCGGGCGCGCGCGTAACAATATATATGTGTGTGTGTGTGTGTGTAGACACACACACACACATATGTATATATGTATATTTTTTTTGTCTGTTTTAATATAACATCTATAATTTTATTAATGATTAAAGCTAATTTATCTTGACTGAATAAATAATTAATAATAATGGTTTCATAATTTTAATTTTAATTTTAATTGTAATTTTATACTATCCTTACGTTACTTGGTTTTTGAAATATTATATAATTTTCATTTGAAATATTACATAATTTGCATTACACAGTTTGTAATTTAAAAATGATTAAACTGTACTTTACTTCTTAAGAAAAACTCAAGTTGAAATTCACTCGAGAAACATTCATAAATAAAAATAACAGCGTAAATCTGACTCTCTTCAAATATGTATCTCTTTTAAACAATAAAGAAAGGAAAATAAAATGACAAAAGCAATATACGGTTCGGATGATAACAATACGCAATAAAAAATGAAAGGCTAAAAGACCGTGGCGCAAGATGTTAGAGCGTAAAAAATAAAAGTAATAATAAAAAGACTCTAAATAAGAGACATAATATATTAATAATCAGTTAGATTTCCCCCCCCCCCCCTCCACCCTTCTTCCTATTCCTTCTTCACATTTTTTCAGTTATCGTTCAGTCTTTTCACGATCGCAATCCTTCACCTTTAGACATGGTTTGCTTGGCTTTATCTCGCGATTCTCTGTTTTCCATCTTTGTAAGTATTTAGCTTGGACTCTTGATTTCGTTCTGAATTATTTCCTATGTCTTTTGTATAATACATTGTACATTATTCGCTTTTATAACTAATGTTTTCATTTTTGCTAACAGTTTTTTGGGATATTAAACTACTAGCGTCTTATTATTTTTATGCTTGACATGTGTTTCTTTGTTTCTTGATAGCATTGCTTTCTTTCTTTCTCTTATATTTTTTACATAGGCATCCACCTCGCTCATCGATTAAGAGATTCAATTTGTTTCTGCTGACTCTTTTGTGGATCTTCCACCTGGAGAGACTCCTGGACTTTTTTAAGAATCTTTTGACCAAGCTCAATTTTATCCTTACGACTTCATAACTTATTTGGAGAAAGATTTCTGAGACTTTTTTCATCGGTGGATCGTCACACAACACAAATTTGTGAAAGAATATTCTTCGTATGCGGTTTTATTGCGTTTTTTTTCTGATGGAGAGGTGAGCGTTGGCCTTCTTTCGGAAAATCTAGCTTACGGCCAGACATTATTAGTTTTTGTAATTTGCTAACTGTCTATGCGCTTTCGTCACATCTTGTTAGCGTTTTCAAATTTTGCGACCGTTATTATTGTACACCATGGGCCTGTTCTTTTTAGCTGCACTGCTGCACTAGTGCAATTAGTTAGAGTGAAAGAAAGTACGTTTGTCTTTTTCTAACTTATTGCACTAGTGCAGCAGTGCAGCTAAAAAGAACAGACCCAATATCTATTTGTTTCCTATCGCGCTTGTCCTTGTTTAATCGCGTTTCTGTTTATTATTTAAAATTTAATTTTGTTTATCTTCTAACGACTTCTTGAACATTGAAAAGGATCTTGAAAAGATCGAAACGTACGTATGTATTTTTTATATCTAACTGATTATTAATATATTATGTCTCTTATTTAGAGTCTTTTTATTATTACTTTTATTTTTTACGCTCTAACATCTTGCGCCACGGTCTTTTAGCCTTTCATTTTTTATTGCGTAAAGAAAGGAAATATATTGTCAAATTTATCATATATTTCGGATTTTTGCTACGATGTATTTATATCATTATATTACAATATATTATACTCACTGGTTGTTCAAATATATGTTGATAGCTTTTAAAAATATACTAGGCGACAATGTTCGTTCTAACATGCGCCATATGATGGAGCCTACAATAATACAAATAAAAAAATTATTTATAATATATTTAAAATGTTTCTATTATGCATTGCTTATAAGTTCGTTACATAAATAAATCTGAAATTAAAATTAAGTAACAAAGTTTGCGTATTTAAACCTATCTAACAAAAGTTAAAAAAATGTTAAGTATATTCCAATGAGAAACAAGCAAAAAAATATAATAATTATAACAGATAGAAAGTATAAATGATTAGATAAATTTGATAAATTTTATTTACCTGAAATTCTTTTTGGTCGTGATAGTGATAGCATTACATTATAAAAAAGTAAAAGATATAAGAAAGAAGAGAGGTAAACAATACATATATAACAAGATTAAAAATTAAAAAGGAAAAAAATAAAATAAAAAAAAGTGAAAACAGACATAAAAAAATGTACGATAATTTTTAATTATTTTGTTTATATATTCTATATAACTAAGATATCGAATCAGCTGTTTCTTAAAGGAAATGAGCGTTTGAATAAAAAAAAATCAATCTTATCTGAATATCTTTTTGTTGACAAACTATTAATAGACGTATATCTACCATATACAGGCATTTCGATGAAACACCCATGAAAAAACAAGCTCAGCTGAGATGCATTCAGAATATGCCAATTGAGTAACATTAAGTTATCGAAACAATCAGTGCAATCATATAAAACTTTATGTAAAAATGTGAGACCAAAAAAAAGTCTTCTATTATGTAGATATAGTATTCAATTTAGTTCATTATAGGCATAATCATGACAAGTGCCATAGATATGTATTTAAAAAAAAACATTTCATGCTTATATTTAAGATATTGAACATATTCTCAATCAAAATGCTATGGGGAAGACCGGGGACAAAAATAACATTTTTTGTATTATACGTCACTAATTAATTATCGTTAGAGATGTAAAAAAAGATTATATGTTAAAAAACTCCATTTATTGCTCTATTATTATACCTATGTTTCCATCTCAAATGATAAATATTTAAAGAATTATTATAGCTTTTCGCAATTACGTTGATTGTTACTTTTATCCTGGGGATCTGGGACGAAAGTAACATAGTCTGGGGATAAAAGTAGTTCTTATTTTCGGAATAAGATAAATATGACTTTTTTCAATTTAAGGCAACTTTTATTATAATCTTTTATTAAGCAAGATAACATTTTTTTTATAAATTTGTATTATATTATATTAAAATAAAAGGTAAAATAAATATTTATTTTTATCATGTTTAAGAAACTTAAAAGAAATAACCTTCGTTAAGCAAAATAATTATAAGTAATATTATAAAATAATTATACTTAATATCATACCAGTTTTGTACTTTTTTAAGTCTAAATAATAGTTTAATTCTAAATAATAATGTAAAAATTGTATGATAACTACTTATACAGAAGAGATTGGTATCTATTCCGAATCACAATTATGGCATACGTAATAAGAATCGTCTTTGGTACAGTTATTATGGGACCAGCCCTTATACTTTAAGCATTGAAACATGTTACTTTCGTCCGTACAGAGTATCGTGTTATTTTTGTCCCCAAACACATTTTTTAGAATAAATGCATTATAACCTAAATATGATGCAAGACTTAGCCAAATCAGCTATAAAAACTTATAAATACATTGTAGGAGAATACACCGGCAAATAATTACGTCAATATATACACTTTAATTAGGCATAGATACAAAAAAACTAAAACAATAAATACTTAGGTGAATAATGCAAATACATTAATTTCACTCCTGCATGTGCAACCGCCGCGATCATTCTACAACAATTAGCTGAAAAGGAAGAGAATCGGGGCGTACGCGTTTGACTATATAGTACAAATTATTCAATATATTGTGTAGTTTATTACGAGGCTTGTTACTTTCATAACGTTGTTACTTTTGTCCCCGGTCTCCCCTACTGATAAGAAGACTATAATAGAAGTAAACTTTATGGAGATGAATTACCGCACAATAAAATATTTTAATAATATTGACATTAATGGACTATTTACATACTCAAAAAATAAAGCCTAGTTTCTGAAATACAGTAATTACAATTGTTCGAATATGTGTAGGAAGAATCTGTTTATAATTAAACATATTTAAATTTAATAAATTAAATCATTATACAAAATCATATTTATGTCTTTTCATATTTTTTGCAATTGTAACATGTGCAATTATAACATGTTATAATTAGAAACAATATAAAGAAATAAGTCTTAAGTTTTTGATATCATTTTCTTATTGTCATAGCAAGAATTAATTTGTAATAAAATATTATAATAAAATAATAATAAATAAGTAAATAATATAAATAAATAGTAAATAAATAAGTTGCGAATTACAAATAACTTTGTTTATAATTGATTCTTCTGATTTCTTTATAATATTGAATTATAACTTATTTGTTTATTTATACAATGTTATATGTACATACCTTTAACACGAGAAAGAAAAGTGTATAGATCATTTTCAGTATCGTCTTCATATTCTATAGAACTTAAATTGACATAAGTATTGAGATTAAGTAATTCATGTTGAATTTGAACTATAAACAAATCCATTATCCGAAAATCTGGCACAATCTAGAAGTAGAATTCGAGTAAAATTAATCGAGAAAAAGAAGCTGTTAAGACACATATAAAAAATCATAATCAATCGCTGCTAAACATAATTTATAATATTTTGTACATTATAAAGTTTGAAACTATAACAAAGCGTGTTTTTATATTTAAGTGTGTCATGGTCATAGACGTAGAATACATAGACTTCGCGTTTGGCTAAAAAGTTGAACAAATTTTAGAAGGAGACATGCTTTCGTGATGTTAGTTTCTCTGTCTATCAATAACAAGAGTGGGGCAAAAATTTAATATGGCCGCTACATTTGACATATGTCTTGATCGATTTCTTTCCCCCATCACGCGTCGTTAGACAAAGAAGAAACTACCATAAAAATAAGCTCTCTCTTTCTAAAATTTAACGTTGTCGAAACAATGGAGAGAGTGGGAACGCGCGGTCTATATATTATATGGTCATGGTTTAAAAAAAGTAAATGCTCTTATAATTACATTAAAAATAAATTTATAAAATTTTTGTTTAATAATTTTAGGTTAGAAATTCTTCTTTAATAATTTTAACAATTAAGGATTAAAAGGCTTTATATAAATAACAATATGAATAACATAAATTTAAATTTCACAGCAAAGGAGAGCCAGACGCGTATAGTGTTATATATGATAGTAAGTTATATATGATAATTTTTTGAAAATTATATTTTTTCCATTTATATTAAACCCATGGAACTGTACAATGGCTGCGTTCAGCAGGAAAAGCTGCTTTGCAACTGTTGTAAAATTCGTGAATCTGATTGGTGTATGCTCTTAGATTCAGTCAAAATTAAGAGCATACACTAATCAAGCTCACGAATTTTACAACAGTTGCAAAGCAGCTTTTTCTGCTGAACGCAGCCAATAATAGACCTCGTTTCGCGCTGACTCAGGGGTGGTGTGCGGTGGACCTCGCTTTACATAGAAAGTTAAAATAACCTTGACCTTCTTAGAGTCAAATCAACATTACTTAGGAGTTCGTATAGTCGCATGTTGCATATAATTCGTGGCAATTCTTTTGTTAATAACTTTTTAATAAACAACACAAGCGACGACTAAAATCTTTTGAATGTTACTTAGGACAGTGACCTTGACAACATATGGCAAGGCCAAAACGATTTGAGTCGGGTATCTTTTTCTAAAGTTTTACCTTAGTTTTAAAGTACGTTATTTTCTTATTAAATTCCTCTAAATTTATAAAAATTTAAAAGACTCAAGTAATCACGATTCCAAGTAGCATATTTTTCAATTAAAAAAAATATTCAAAAAAATTTACACAAATATTTAAGAATTTTCTGTATACATTGTTGTATTATTAATTACTTTGACTGCATTTTTAAAAATAGAATTAAAGATAAAATTACCTCATCGATAATATATGCTTGGAAAAATACAATAAAGCCTTCATTTAACCATACATGAAACCAATAAAATGGATTGAACAGATTGCCAATATATTTTTGAATCATCCTACGTACTATTGAGAGTGCAATTATCATTTTGCGTGCGATAGTATCCAATTCTTCATTATACATGATATCTGTTTCTCTAAAAATCATTATACTAACATATATGCTGTATGAATGTATGAAAAATTTTGGATAAATATAAATTTTTATTTGAATACATTAAATTATTATATAATATATATCTATTTTTAATTATATGTATATATTACCTGTGAAAGACGAATCCCAAAATATGTTTGACTTCATCTTGTAAATTCGGGATAGCGATATGATCCACCTTGCTCTCAGATAAAACAGTAGTCCACTCAAGGAATCTCTCACTCCAATAATTTCCGAAGTACATAGTAATATTTTTAATAATATGTGACGCAAATTTTACATATGGTATCAATTGCGGTCTACACCACATGCTAATGGTATCAGTCAAATTGATCCGATGAAAATCAAACACCACAAATGCTATATTATCTATAGAATTCAAAACAGTTTTGTTAAAATGTGTCCATGTTTCATCATTTAACGGTTCAGACGATTCTCCTATCGGCATATTCGACAAAGCTTTATAACTTCGATGATGCTTTATGGAAATATCAAAAGTAATTTTTAAATTTGGCTTGTTCCAAAACGGAAATAATTGCTGCTTTCTTGTTTGGATACCCGTTATGATTAACAACCTACATATTAACGATATGTAAATAATGACTAATGTTAGAAAATTATAAGCGTAAATGCAAAAATATACACAATTTGCTTTTGATATTTTAATATATTCTTCTACTTACTCTTTATCTCCATTTTCGTTTATGTACGGAATTCCGAAAGACTCTCTTACTTTATGAATCGGAATATGGAACCGTATGTGCAGATTGTATATTCCTGGCAAGATGGTAGCATTGTAATGGTAGAGGACAATATTGATATCATAATTACTCTTTCTCGTTAGAAATTCATAAATCTTTCCACTTTGAGTTTGTTTTAATATCAAATTCTTTAATGGTATCGATTTTATTATTGAATTCGATAGATGAAAACTTATAAATTGTGTTGCATATTTGATATAAATAGTGATTACATATTCACCCTTCAAGTGATAGTTGGAGAAATTTAACTTTATATTATAATGCAATGGAAATATATTGTCTAACAAATTGTAATTTAGCGCATTGCATTGCACGATATCCGATTCTTTATCGGTAGGATCCTTCATTGCTATTGTAGCAATGTATATTATACTACTACTCAAGAATAGTTTTAATAATCTCATGTTAAATTTCTTTCAGGTATCTATATAAATCATTTCCGTTGTTAGAAACATATATACAAGAAATGTATACAAACGTAATGTTAAATACAAATATAAATATGATAAAATTTAAAAATATAAACTTATTGAAGAACGTACTTTAGGTAATTTTGAAAAGGGGAAAACACATTAATCATAATTTTTATTTCTCTGAAATTCAATTATTTTCAAGATTTCTTCTTACATATTTTTATATTTTGCGTTTTATGGCAACTGACTTTTGTACGTGATGAACTTTGTATATTTACTAACGTGTTACTTTCAAAGTGTGTTTGTTTCAACCTTAAGAGAGTGATGTATTAAAATCCAACGAAGAATAAACGAACAATAACCTAAATAAACCGATATTAAATTTATTAAAAATTTTGTTGATATAGTTATTCGGATCAAACTTTTAACATAAAAATGTTAAAAATAACATTGTTAGGTTAGGTTAGGTTTGTCATAGAATAAATTTATTCGAATAAAATATTAACCTATCCCACATTCTTCATTCTTATTCGTTATATATATTTAAATTATCATATTTTATTTATATAACTTTTTGTAGAGAATATTTATTATTAACTTTATAGAATATATATTCTAAATATTTATTAAAAAAATTTTGTTTCAAAACAAAATATAAATAGTGCTAAATATTTTTGAGATAATTTTATAGCTGCACTGAAAGGTAGAACATACACATACTTCATAACATCAAAAAAGTTGCCTATATTTTATATTTTCTGTATGTCAAGGTGGTCAAATTATGTTGTTACATGTCTAAATATATTGTTAGCTAGCATATATGGAAGGAATGAAAATAGTATTTGCAATAAATAAATATATTCAACCGAAAGTAGAAATGTCTCTTTTAAGAAATAAAATAGTTGATTGTTATTCCACACATTCTTACTCCATATGCATACATTCAAAGAAAAAGAAATGTAGAAGTGCAATATTTTGTTGAATATTTAATTAATGTCTTACCCTATTTGTTGACTCACAACTATAGGTTTAATATCACAGGCATAAACAGTCAATCTGCGATTTGTTGACTCACAACTATAGGTTTAATATCACAGGCATAAACAGTCAATCTGCGATCTTATAGCTTCAACAGACTACCATAAACTGACGGCGCTATCATGTTACAGATACGGCATACAAGATAATAAACAGGTAAGGTACGTATTATATAGATATCGCCTTGATTATTCATAACACAGGAGTATGTCATCGATGGAAGTCAATACGTACATATTTATTTATTCTTTGTATTCTTTTATATTCCTTGTTTTTATATTTAAAACTTTCCTTTGTAAGAACAATTTTTCGGGGAAAACATTCGCGAGAGAAATTTAAAATTGAGAAGATTCTTCCCTAAATATAAGATAAAGATATTCTGTATATTATATTATTTATATTCTGTATATTATATTATTATACTATTTTTTTCATCAAAAAGTATTTCAAGAACTTATAGTATAAAATAAATAAAAGAGACTTGCCTATATCGTATCACTTGAGATATTTTATGTTATACTTTCTATTTGGCACTAATCCTATACAAGTACGGCGATGTGTAATATTATTTTTTACTTTGCTTATAACGTTTGTGAATAATTATTTCTATTTTTATCATTTATTGTTCTAATATTATGAGCAATAAACGGAATAACTTGTTTTATTTTTATATTGTATTTGCTTCAGGCAATGTTTTTTCATGGCAAAGAAGAAGAAATGTTAATTTACATTTCTCCACTACATTTTAAGATAAATTTCTTATTTCAGAAATTTCAGGAACACATTTGTTATATGTATTCTGATGCGATCAATTTTGACTGACGAAAAAATTTATAAATTTAAAGATCATAAAACATTTTCTCTCTCGACTTCTGCCGATCATCAATGTTCATAAAGAACAAATCAAATCATTTTTGAATTTATTAGTGTGGAATCAGTATTTTGGCTGATATTTCGAAATACACAATGGGTGCAGTATCAATAATACATTTAATTAAGATTTTAATAATGTTAACACTTTCATGTTACGTTTAAACATACATGAATACAAACTCCATTCAAAAAGCATAATTATTTATTTACTTCTCATTCTCAGTTTAAATTAAAAATTGAAATAGTAAATATTAATAAGTCGTATTATATATAATATAAGTTTTATTTCTTATACATATTTCAAATTTAATACATATTTAGTATTATGTGATATATTTTAATATATGTTATAAATTTTAATATTTAATAGAAAGTTGTATATTTAAATTAAGTTAATATCATATATGTACACATATACATGTATGTATATATATATGAATATGTGTGAGTGTGTGTGCGCGTGTATGTGTGTGTGTAAATTAATAAATTTGGAGATATATTTCAATATATTTCAAACATGATATATTTGTGATATTTCTAAACAATTCGATGTTTTATAAATCTAGTTTTTCAATAAGAACTGAATAAGAACTGAAAATATTTTATCTGTCTGTCCATCTCCGACCACCGTGTTGCCAGCTTGTATTCAAAATAATCAAGAGCTTCAAAGGAATACCTGGATTCTCTAATCTCATTTCTGATGAATGCATTTATCTAAAAAAGATTTTAACAATTGTCAGCAATAAATGATTTTGTAATTGCCTCATTAACACACATTCGAAGTATGATTATAAATAGAATTATAGAAGAAGATTATATAAAATATGTTACAATATTATAGTGAAAAGTAAATTTAATATAAAAAAATTTAATTAAATATATTTTATAATAAGACATAATAAGTGTATGGAGTTCTGATTCATTAAAATTTACCTCGTCTAATTGTTCCTCGGAATACACATTGTTAATTATAACAATTAATGTTGCAATCTTACTGACTGATCTACGAGAACAAAACAATACGTTTATTATAATTAATTGAATAAATTTTCATGTGCCTATGTGTGTAATATATCTTTGTCTGTGTGTAATATATGTTCATTAAGCAATGTTATTACCTGTATTTTATTTTTTTTGAAGATATTTAATATGTCTTTAAGCATAAACTTAGCATTTTTCGCAATAGTAGAAAGAAAAATATTAGCAATTAAAGCTTCTGTTGAGTTAAGTTGATCAAAAGGTAGTTTATAAAAATGCTTTACAAAAATTTCTGGTAATTTTTTCTCTAAATAATTGATTATGATTTCAGAATTTTTACTGTAAGCGAGACATTCTAAAATTGTACGATCCATTTCTTTCATGTAATTATTAAAAACTGTATGCCATAAGGAACTTGCCTCTCGCAAACCATTACAATATATCCATCTTTTCCATCCGGGCAAAAATCTACAAAAATCCAGAAAAGAATCTTCTAATGAAATTGTGCTAATTGTTCTAGTATTATATAAATAATGTTTGACATAAGTGATAATTAATTTCTCTAACATATGCACAATATAAAAAATATTTCTATAAGGAATCAAGTATCACAAAAAGAATTACTTTTGTTCAGGATTTTTCAGATGCCATTGCATCAGTTGAAAAGACTTTATTCTGCATGAAGCATCATATATAATACATTTCCACTTTGTGAGTTCCTGCTTTAAACATTCAAAATTATCATCGGCGTTATTTTCGTTATGCCACAAATCTATTTCAAGTTTCCATGCTACAAATCCAAGCTTTAATTTTTCCTAAAATTCGGCAAAAAATATAACATCTTTTTATTTCTTTCACTTTATTTACAGAAATAGATATAATATATGTGCAAATGTAAACGTATTTTTACTAGAAAATTTTATTTTAACAAGTGTTTATTTTAATAAAATTGTATAGCACCCACTATGTATATACTACAATATTCAAATTAACTTATTATTTATTTGAATAATGATATAAATAATTTATACCACATCTAAATACATTTATTATTGACATACACACACACAAACACACATATACAGGGTGTCAGAGCAATGTTTCTTCCCCAAAAAAAGCTCTTGCAGCTTACCTAATTCTACATAAATTCTACACAATATTAGTATTATAGGAAATACGGAATACGAAAAGTCCAAAATTTATAACATGTAATTATTAAATTTTAGAAAACGAGACTTTTAAATTTACATAAGTCCTTTGAAATTAGATTTTTGAATTTTGGCGAAGAAGGAATTATACAACTAAATTCATTTTTTCAATTCTCTGCATGTATCTAATTTTTTAAGAATTATTTATACTATTATAATATATGAAATTGCGATATATATTATGCATTGACTTAATAGAAAATATGATAAAATTTATTATTGTGTTTACCTGGAATTGAGGGTAAAATTTTAAGAGTACGAAAATATTCGACATAAATTCGAAAGCTTTGATCATAGGATACCATGCTATATAATCTTTCTCTTTTCGCAAATAATAAACGAGTTCCCAAAATATGGAGAATGCAAGTTTTTTCTCTATTGCAAAATGGAAGGCGTCATCGATAATTTGCGCTCGATTGAGAACATGTATATTTCTGTATTCTTCAGAATTTAAGTATCGCGCAATTTTTCGCCAATTCTCGGTATCATAATTGACACGATAGTATCCTATTATAAAATAAATTGCTTCGTCGATTATTAGATATTTTAAAATTACATATATTGATTCAACATATTTTGAGATGTTAAAGATATTTTGATATTAAATGTATTATTATACTTAAAAATGTTTGTATTTTCTACTTTTGTGTGTGTGTGTATTAGATTTCATATGTTTCTTCGTTATTTTTAATTAAAACCTTATATATAATGATAATTTAATGATTTTGAAAAACTTTAATGTGTAAGAAATTTTTAACTTAAATTGATTTGATTGATCATAATGTTGACATTATACACAATATATGATAAATAATAAAAGTATTGATAAAATAATAGAAAAATTGTAAGATAGTCGAAAAATAAATATTTTACGAGATATTTTTTACGATTTATGTAAAATTTTGTCAACTTAAAGTAATCCTTTATCAATTTGAAATATCACATAAATTGTTCAATTTTTGACTATCTTACTCTTATAATTTTTTACGGAATATTGTGAGGAATCGATATATAGGCAAGTAAAATATAAATTTATCATTCAATTTTTACCAGCTTGTTGTAAATTTAAAATGATCAATTCATCTTTCGTAAGTAAGAGTTCAATTTTTGAATTCGATGGTGTTAACCAAATATTTGACGAAGTTTCAGTAAAATTGGACTTCGCAATATATATAATATACGTAATAGGTATATAATAGTGTTCCTCATCCAACTTGTTATAAAATTGTGCTGATATAGTTATTTTTATAATATTGTAATAATAATTTCGCATCACATCCAATGTGGGAAAACATCTCTGCATAGCATACGAATATACCATCTTTTTTACATTAAACTGATATTCGGAATCCCATTCATCTATGATACTTTGCATAACATTCCATAAATTATCGGAAGTTGTTTCCAAAGGCTCAGCATGTCTATAAGATTTAATATTGTAGCAATAATATTAAACATTGTGTATAATTGATCAGCATCATAAAAAAGAAAATCATAATTTACATAATTTATAGTTACACATTTTAATGTTATAATATAAGTCTCATAGATATATAGAAATTTTTAAATTTTGATATAATTATATACATATATATATATATATATATATATATATATATATATATATATATTTATATACACATATATTAAATTATATTAAAATTTAAAAATTTCTATATATCTAGAGAGACTTATATTATAATATTATTATATTATAACATAATATTATATATATATATATATATATATATATATACATATACAGGGTGTCCCAGACTTAACGAATCAGCCGTTAATGGTAAATTCCTGAGATCATTTGGAGATGAAAATTCTAATACCAAAATGTTAAGGAAGATTTTATAAAAATGTCCAAACTATTGACTACTATCGCATGGGAAACACAACGCGCTCACTGCAGAAACCTATTTTTTATTTTATATTCATCCCTCTATCGATATCGACATTATCGCGCTGTACGCGGGCCCCTTAATGCGCTATGTCCCTGAGCATAGGTGAACGTAACGAGCCGATTGGTAATCTTTAATCTTTTGTAGCGTCGAAACTACATCGTGCTCAACATTTTGGTATTAAGATTTTCGTTTCCAAATGATCTCAGAAATCTACCATTAACGGCTGATTCGTTAAGTTTAGGACACCCTGTATACATATATTTATATATTTATATATGTATATTATATATATTTTTTTTCTTTTGTAATATAAAATAACAGCGTAAATTTGATTCTTCAAATATGTATCTCTTTTAAACAATAAAAAAGGAAATATATTGCAACAAATTTATTATATATTTCGGTTTTCTTTTTTGCTATGATGTATTTATATCATTATATTACAATATATTATACTTACTGGTTGTTCAAATATATGTTGATAGCTTTTGAAAATATACCAGGCGACAATGTTCATTCTAACATGCACCATATGATGGAGCCTACAATGATACAAATACAAAAATGATTTATAATATTATTAGATAATATATAGATTTATTATAATATATTTAAAATGCTTCTATTGTGTATTGCTTACAAGTTCGTTACATAAATAAATCTTAAATTAAAATTAGGTAACAAAGTTTGCGTATTTAAATCTATCTAATAAAAGTTAAACAAATGTTAAGTATATTCCAATGAAAAACAGATATAATAATTATTAACACATAAAAGGTATAAACGATTAAATAAATTTCATAAATTTTATTTACCTGAAATTCTTTTTGGTCGTGATAGTAATAGAATTAAAAAAAAGTAAAAGATAAGAAAGAAGAGAGATAAACAATACATAACAAGATTAAAAATTCAAAAAAAAGAAAATAAAATAAGAAAAAGTGAAAACAGACATAAAAAAATGTACGATAATTTTTTATTATTTTATTTATAGAATCTAACTAAGATATCGAATCAGCTGTTTCTTAAATGGAATGAGCTGGTTGAATAAAAAAAAATCAATTTTATCTGAATATCTTTTTGTTGACAAACTATTAATAGACGTATATCTACCATATACAGGCATTTCGATGAAACTCCCATGAAAATACAAGCTCAGCTGAGATACTTTTAGAATAGAAGATATTTACAGAATATGCCAATTGAGTAATATTAAGTTATTAAAACAATCAGTGCAATCATTTATAACTTTATATAAAAATGTGAGACCAAAAAGAAAGTCTCCTATTACGCAGATATAGCATTCAATTTAGTTCATTATAGGCACATAATCATGACAAATACCATGATGCCCATAGACGTATTTAAAAAAAAAGAAAACAGATTTTATGCAAGATATTGAACACGTTCTCATCAATCAAAATGCTATGACTATACTGATAAGGAGACTATGTAATAGAAGTAAACTTTATGGAGATGAATTATTGCACAATAAAATAATTTAATAATATTGACATTGATGAACTATTTACATACTCAAAAATAAAGACTAATTTCTGAAATACAGTAATTACAATTGTTCGAATATGTCTAGGAAAAATCTAAATTTAAATTTAATAAATTAGATCATTACAAAATCATATTTATATCATTTCATATTCTTTTTGCAATTGTAACATGTGCAGTTATAATAGAAAACAATATAAGGAAATTGGCTTAAGTTTTTGATATCTTTTTCTTATTGTCAAGAATTAATTTGTAATAAAATATTATAATAAAATAATAATAAAAAAGTAAATGATATAAATAAATAGTAATGATATAAATAAATAGTAAATAAATAAATTGTGAATTACACACAAATAACTTTATTTATAATTGATTTTTCTGATTTCTTTATAATATTGACATTATTTCTTTATGATGTTCATTTCTTTATAATATTGAATTATAGTTTATTTGTTTATTTATTTATACAATGTTATATATGTACATACCTTTAACACGAGAAAGAAAAGTGTATATATAATTTTCAGTATCGTCTTTATATTCTACAGAGCTTAAATTGACATAAGTATTAAGATCAAGTAATTCATGTTGAATTTGAACTATAAACAAATCCATCATCCGAAAATCTGGAACAATCTAAAAATAGAACTCAAGTAAAATTAATCGAGAAGCTGTTAACACACATAAAAAAATCATAAACAATCGCTGCTGCTAAACATAATTTATATTTAGCACATTATAAAAAATTAAAATATAGCAAATCGTGTTTTTATATTTAAGTGTGATATGGTTTAAAAAATTAAATGTTGTTATAATTACATAAAAATATATTTATAGGATTTTTGTTTAGTGACTGTAGGTTAGAAGTTTTTCCTTAATAATTTTAACAATTAAGGATTAAAAAGCTTTATATAAATAACAATATAAATAACACAAATTTAAATTTCGCAGCAAAGAAGAGTCAGACGCGTAGTGTTACATATGATAATATGTTATGTATGATAATTTTTTGAAAATTAATTTTTCGATGAAATTGATTAATTGTATACGGTGCATAAATTTTTCTTGATCCATATACTAAATGTATAATTGAGTCTTAATCCGCGATTTTTCATAAATTCCTCTTTGCACTTCTGAAGAAACGTCGGGGAGAAAAATGATGGGGCGAAGTTAAACCGAGAATCGAACTCGAATTTTTCGCTTGCCGAACGATTGCTCTTACCCCCGACTAAGCTATTCAGACTCTATACTTCTATCACACCTTCATACTTCTCATTTTGCTTACAAATATCTATTACTAATAATTATTAACGCCATGTTTCAGCCAGGCGTATGGCGCATTAGCATTCGCGTCTGACATTTATTTCTTATGAAATTAAAATTTGTGTATTTAATAATGTTAGTTTTAAACTATATTATTTTCTTATTAAATTTCTCTAAATTTATAAAAATGTAAAAGACTCGAGTAATCATACGATTCGAATTAGCATATTTTTTAATTGAAAAAAACATCCAAAAAAATTTACACAATTATTTAAGAATTTTCTGTATACATTGTCGTACTATTAATTACTTGGACTGCATATTTAAAAATAGAATTAAAAATAAAATTACCTCATCGATAATATATGTTTGGAAAAACACAATAAAGCCTTCGTTTAACCATACATGAAACCAATAAAATGAATTGAACAGATTGCCAATATATTTTTGTATCATCCTACGTACTACTGAAAGTGCAATTATCATTTTGCGTGCAGTAGTATCCAATTCTTCATTATACATGATATCTGTTTCTCTAAAAATCATTATACTAATATGTATGCTGTATGAATGTATGAAAAATTTTAGATATATTAATATAAATTTTTATTTAAATACATTAAATTATTATGTAATGTATATATCTATTTTTAATTATATAACATATATCTATTTTTAATTATATGTAGGGGAGACCGGGGACAAAAGTAACATTTTTTGTATTATAGGTCACTAATTAATTATTGTTAGAGATATAACAAAAAAGATTATATGTTAAGAAACTCCATTTATTGTTTCATTATTATACCTATTTTCAATCTCAAATGATAAATATTTAAAGAGCTATTATAGCTTTTCGCAAGTACGATGATTCTTACTTTTGTTCTGGGGACCTGGGACGAAAGTAACATAATATGGGGATAAAAGTACCAGTTCTTATTTTCGGGAAAATAAAATAAATATGCCTTTTTCCAATTCAAGGCAACTTTTATTATGATTTATCTTTTATTAAGCAAGATAACTTTTATTATAAATTTGTATTATATTATGTTAAAATAAAAAATAAAATAAATATTTATTTTTATCATCTTTAAAAAACTTAAAAGAAATAATCTTCGTTAAGCAAAAAAATTATAAGTAATATCATAAAATAATTATACTTAATATCACATCAGTTTTGTACTTTTTTAAGTCTAAATAATAGTTTAATTCTAAATAATAGTGTAAAAATTGTATGATAATTACTTATACAAAAGAGATTGGTATCTATTCCGAATTACAATTATGGCATACGTAATAAGAATCGCCTTTGGTACAATTATTATGGGACCAGCCCTTATACTTTAAGCATTGAAACATGTTACTTTCGTCCACAGAGTGTCGTATTACTTTTGTCCCTAAACACATTTTTTAGAATAAAAGCTAAAAGCTTTTTTAGATTATAACTTAAATATGATGCAAGACTTAGCTAAATCAACTATAAAAACTTATGAATACATTTTAGAAGAATACACCGGCAAATAATTACGTCAATATATACACTTTAATTAGGCATAGATACAAAAAAACTAAAACAAGAAATACTTAGGAGAATAATGCAAATACACTAATTTCACTCCTGCATGTGCAACCGGTGCGATCGTTCTACAACAATTAGCTGAAAAGGAAGAGAATCGGGGCGTACGCGCCGATTTGACTATATAGTACAAATTATTCAACATATTGTGTAGTTTATTACGAGGCTTGTTACTTTCATGACGCTGTTACTTTTGTCCCCGGTCTCCCCTATATATTACCTGTGAAAGACGAATCCCAAAATATGTTTGATTTTATCTTGTAAATTCGGGATTGCGATATGATCCATCTTGCTCTCAGATAAAACAGTAGTCCACTCAAGGAATCTCTTCGAATTATTCCAATAATTTCCCAAGTACATAGTAATATTTTTAATAATATATGACGCAAATTTTACATACGGTATCAATTGCGATCGACACCATATGCTAATGGTATCAGTCAAAATGATCCGATGAAAATCAAACACCACAAATGCTATATTATCTATAGAATTCACAACAGTTTTGTTAAAATATGTCCATATTTCATCGTACAACAGTTCAGACGATTCTATCGGCGTATTCGACAAAACTTTATAACTTCGATGATGCTTTATGGAAATATCAAAAGTAATTCTTAATTTTGGCTTGTTCCAAAACGGAAATAATTGCTGCTTCCTTGTTTGAATACCAGTTGTGATTAACCACCTACCACATTTTAACGATATGCTTTAAATAATGACTAATTTTAGACAATTATAAACGTAAATGCAAAAATATACACAATTTGTTTTTGATATTTTATATATTCTTCTACTTACTCTTTATCTCCATATTTGTTTATGTACGGAAATCCGAAAGACTCTCTTACTATATTAATTGGAATATCGAAGCATATGTACATATTGTATATTCCTGGCAATATGGTAGCATTGAAATTGCAGAGGACAATATTGGTTATAAAATCATAATTTGTTGTTTCTGGTTCAGAAATGTTTCCACTGGGAATTTGCTTTAATATCAATTTTATGAATGGCATCGATTTTATTATTGAATTCGATAGATGAAAACTTATATGTTGTGTTGCATATATGATATAAATAGTGATTACATATTCACCCGCCAAGTGATAGTGGGTGAAATTTAACTTTATATTATAATGCAATGGATATATATCATCAGATAAATTGTAATTTAATGCATTGCACTGCACGATATCCGAATCTTTATCGATAGGATCCTCCATTGCTATTGTGGCAATATATATTATACTACTACTCAATAATAGTTTTAATAATCTCATGTTAAATTTCTTTCAGGTCTATCTATATAAATCATTTCTGTTATTAGAAACATATATACAAGAAATATATACAAACGTAATGCTAAATACAAGTGTGTATAAATATGATAAAATTTAAATATATAAACTTATCGAAGAACGTACTTATATAATTCTGAAAAGGAAAAAACACATTAATCATAATTTTTATTTCTCTGAAATTCAATTACTTTCAAGATTTCTTCTTACATATTTTTATGTTTTGCGTTTTATGGCTACTGACTTCTGTACGTGATGAACTTTGTGTATTTACTAATATTACTTTCAAAGTGTGTTTGTTTCTTTCAACCTTAAGAGAGTGATGTATTAAAATCGAACGAAGAATAAACGAACAATAAACCGATATTAAATTTATTAAAAATTTTGTTGATATAATTATTCGGATGAAACTTTTAACATAAAATTGTTAAAAATAACTTTGTTAGCATTTCTCATGGAATAAATTTATTCGAATAAAATATTAACCTATCGCACATTCTTCATTCTTATTCGTTATATATATTTAAATTATCATATTCTATTTATATAACTTTTTGTAAAGAATATTTATTATTAACTTTACAGAATATATATTTTAAATATTTATTAAAAAAATTTTGTTTCCAAACAAAATATAAATAGTATTAAATATTTTTGAGATAATTTTATAGCTACAATGAAAGGTAGAACATCCACATACTTTATAACGTCAAAAAAGTTGCCTGTATTTTATATTTTCTGTATGTCAAGATGGTCAAATTATGCCGGTACATATCTAAATATATTGTTAGCTAGCATATATGTAAGGAATAAAAATAGTATTTGCAATAAATAAAGATATTCAACCGAAAGTAGAAATGCCTCTATTAAGAAATAAAATAGTTGATTGTTATTCCACACATTCTTACTCCATATGCATACATTCAAAGAAAAAGAAATGTAGAAGTGCAATATTTTGTTGAATATTTAATTAATGTCTTACCCTATTTGTTGAACTCACAACTATAGGTTTAATATCAAAGGCATAAACAGTCAATCTGCGATCTTATAGCTTCAAGAGACTACCATAAACTGACGGCGCTATCATGTTACAAATACGGCATACCAGATGAACAGGTAATGTACGTAGAATTATATAGATATCGCCTTGATATACATAACACAGGAGTATGTTAAGCGTCTTCTACAATGAGACTTTTCAGGAGACTTAAGTCTTACGCCTTAAGTCTCCTTAAAATCTCATTGTAGACGCCGCATTATTCATCGATAGAAGTCAATACGTATATATTTACTTAGCTTTGTATTTCTTTGTATTCCTTGTTCCATATTTAAAACTTTCCTTTGTAAGGACAATTTTTCTGGAAAACATTCGCGAGAAAATTAAAATTGAGAATATTCTTCCCTAAATATATATAAGATAAAGATATTCTGTATTTTATATCATATTTTTTTCATAAAGAAGTTTTTTTTTCAAGAACTTATTGTATAAAATAAATGTAAGAGACTTGTCTATATCGTATCACTTGAGATATTTTATGTTATATTTTCTATTTAGCACTAATTCCTGTACAAGTGCGACGATCTAATATTGTTTTTAATTTTGCTTATAACGTTTGTGAATAATAATTTCTATTTATTATTCTAATATTATGAGCAATAAACGGTATAACTTGCGTTTATTTTGATATTGTATTTGCTAGAGGCAATGTTTCTTTATGGCAAAGAAGAAAAAATGTTAATTTACATTTCTTCACTACATTTTGAGATAATTTTCTTATTTCAGAAATTTCAGGAACACATTTGTTACATGTGTTTCGATTCGATTAATTTTGATTGAAGAAAAACTTTATAAATTTAAAGATCCGAAAACATTTTCTCTTTCGACTTCCGCCGATCATCAATGTGAAGAACAAATCGAACTTTTATTTTATTAGTGTCGAATCAGTATTTTAGCTGGTATTTCGAAAAACACAATGGATGCAGTATCCATAACATATTAAAATAAACTTTTCATATAATGTTAACACTTTCATGTTACGTATAAACATACATGAATACAAACTCCATTCAAGGATTCGAAAAATATAATTATTTATCTATTTCTCATTATTTATCTATTTTAATATATGTTATAAATTGTAATATTTAACAGAAAGTTGTATATTTAAATAAAGTTAATATCATATATGTACACATGTTCATATGTGTGTGTGTGTGTGTGTCTGTAAATTAATAAATTTGGAAATTAATAAATTAACAAACATTCATGCTGTGTTTTCGAAGCAGTTCAACGCATTATAGATCTCTATGTTTTCCACCGATGAAGAAAGATTCAAGAAAGTATCTCTATCTTATGGACCTCTAACCAGCGTGTGTTATTAGCTTGCACTCAATGATTTGGAACGAATTCGTTCTTCAACCTCATTATTAATGAAATATTATATTTAAAAAAAATTATTTTAGAAATTATCATCAATAAATAATTTCGTAATTGTGTTGCATTATTATACAAGCGGAATCTCATTATTAACATAATTATAAAAGAATATACGCAGAAAATTATTTATAAAATTATTTATAAAACATATAACAGAGTTTCATTATTATTTATAAAATATATAACAGAGTTTCATGGTCGCTTCCCGAGAAAAAAATGGGTATAATATGTTCAGATATAAATATGCATAATTAGATGCAAAAAGATCAGAAAATTGGCGCGATATGTTTTTATATTTATATGATGATATTCGACTAGATCTGTCTTCATATATAATTAGATCTAGCTAAATATGATTACATAAAGATAAGATCATATTATGCCAAATTTCAAATATTATTATATACGATCATACAACATATACAGTATAATACAACATACAACATATATTATCAGATCTTTTCTTTAACCGATAATATAAAGGACATCGTACATTTTATATGAAAAAAGTGGCTTCGGTCAAATTGGCTAAAAATAAAATATATTGTAGTTTAGGTGGTGCTGATCAAAAGTTTCCTGAGGCAAAAGGTCTAAAAATCAAAAGTATAAAAGATATGATAATTTGAAATGGATAGTATTGAAGTTTACAAAACGTCTGTTTTTGAATATATAAATTAAATTAATATATAAATGTTTGAAAACAAATATTTATATATAATGTGTATCACTTCTGCAATATTTAATGATTCCAAATTCTTTCTGTTATACAGTGCCTACCAAAAGTTCCGGGCCACCTAAATAATTTTTGAATGGTTTGAAATATAGGATTGAAATTTATAGGGATACAATGGGATCACAAAGTCTATCATTTAACCACAAGAACACCCACCTCCACACCCCCGGGGGCCGGGGGGAGGGGGAGCAAGAAAATCTAAAATGGAACTCCCTATTTTTTATTGCATATTCTTGTAGCCTATCTCGAGGGCTTTCCAAAACACTATAATTAAGTTAGTTTTCATTAAGTACTTTCCGAGTTATGAGGCTTGAAATAATTTCTTAATTTTACATAAACCATAAAATATCTAGCAAGATATTCATTTTTCGATTATATTACCTTAATACTTTTATGTACAAAATAATGAGAGGAATCGATTGGTGTAAAGAAAACAGTGTAGTTGTTTTTGAGAAAAAATATGTAATTTGCATGCAAATATTTTGGTTTTATTCAAACTGATCACAATCGAAAGCTTGTATTCACATTATATAAGAAAAATGCCGTTAGATTTTTAATTACGGCTTTAGTTTCTGAAATATTTCAATCAAAAGTTTATGTGACGTCATTTAACGTAAAATTCCGGATAAGCTACTTGGTAGCGCCGCGTCAAGAACAGTGACTCTCAATGCTCGGATCCAATTTTTTATCAGTATTTTATGTACTTGTTTATATTTTGTTTTAAAACAAAATTTTTTTACGAGTACCTAGAAATATTCTCTAAAAGTTATATAAATAGAATATGATAAGCAGTGACACGTCGACGCATCGATTCACAGACACGTTCAAAAATGCCTGGCGTACAGCGGATTGTCTCGCAACCTGCAGTGATACGGTCACGAAGATCTTGAATATCACGCACTGGTGGCATTTTTGAACGTGTCCGTGAATCGATGCGTCGACGTGTCACTGCTTGTATTCAGAAAAATGGTGAACATTTTCAACATTTATTGTAACATACTCAAGGTCACATTAAAACCAAACGTAAATAAGCCTAATTAAATGATTGTCGTCTACAACAATTAAATCCTAAATTTTTCCTTGTGTAAGTAATACAACTAACAGTATTTTCAACATAACTCCTGAAATAAGCATTTCCGCACCTATGTCCATATAATATTTTTTCATCCTTCAGGTGTGAGGAATATCTCCTTAAATTTTTAACATACTCTCTAAAAGTGAATCAGTGTATTATCACTGTAATCAGTGCTGTACTTATAACTGCTTGTAATCAGTGAGTATTTACTGTTTTTCAGTGATAATACACTGATTCACTCTAGTGAAAGTAGTATATATACTACTCATCACTAGACCTTTTTAGAACACCCTGTATAAATAAAATACCTATAAAAAAAAACACTCAAAAAATATTGACCCCTTAAAAATTCTTAATATTAATAATATAATTATTGAAATATTTATTAATCTGTTTTCCTTAATATTATTTAAATCTACATTTCCTGATTCTTCAAAAGATACATAATATATTAATCACCTAAATTAATCACATAATAACTTACACAATTCTCTGCTTCTTGAAAGGAAAATTAAAAAATCTTAATGATCACCTAATAGCCCTAACAATCCTATTTCTCGACTAAGTGAAATTATTCGAGGAAAGCCTATCTCTAATTACGTATATTTTAATTACGTGCCCTAATTACATTCTTTAATCGCGTGCCCTAACCGCGTGAATAAATGTCCGACGTTACGTACTATTCTACGTAAAGCTTTTCTTCAGGCCACTTGAACTTACTTTTCGTTGATCCTGGCCACTTTTTCGCTCCATCTCTAATCAAAGATCGAAAAAGGAGATAAACACTCCTTCTTTTGGAATCTCTCCTTTTGGCTCCTTGCCGATTAATTACCGGCAAATGAGCGTAAATATTTCACGCTCATCGTAACAATCGCTCGATTTTACGATCGTTTGTTAAATATATTTGAATATAATTTTATTTTAACTCATAAAGCCAAATTACTACAAATTTCTGTATATTATATTTTCTAATAAAATATAAAATTCATGTGTGTGTATAACTTTTATCATATTACAAATTATTTAATTAATTAGTCATTTGGCTTTATATTAAGTTAAAGTTTAAAAACAATATCTACAAACAAATTCTACGATGGATGAGCTATAAGAAATTAGAATAAAATAAGTGCGCGTTATAAAAATAAAGTAGCATCAAAAATTGATAAAATTGATAAAATTATTAATGTGTGCTCTTTATTTAATAAATTAGACAAAATCTTTACAAAAAAATTTTCTTTTCTTGATTCTCCTTTTTTAATTAATACTTCAATATATTTTCGCAATAGATGCAAAGCATTTCGAAAGAATTTATTAAAAGTTATTTAATTTAATCTATCCTAGCTCATCCATTTTAAGGCAACGGATTTACTACAATCTACAATCTACAATCTACATTTACAACCTCTACGAATTCGTTACCTTAAAGTTAAATAAAAGTTTTTCTCACTCACCGGCACTGATGCGCAACAGCGGAGTTAACGAAGCTACGTTGTCTGTAACATACAAATATAAAATTCATTTATAATAATGTTCACGAAATGCAATCAATATTTCAAAAAATTTTTATCGTTCGAAATTTTATATCCGATGTGTAAAATAATAAGCAGAGATAAACACGTGTGGAAAAATTTTATGAATTTTTAAAACTGTTTCTTAAATAGAAAGTTTTATATGACTTTCATAAAACTCTTTTCCTCTAATTTTCTTTTTAATTCATTTAAATAATAAGACCGAATTATTATGCGTACAATTTATACCAATTGATATATAAATAATAAATATTCACCATCAGGTTGCTCCGCCGATGCAAGATGCCTCTCCCAGGCCTCCTCCTCCTCTCATGTTGTTGACGCGCGATACTTTTAACGGCACTCCCGCACTCACGAGCGATATTTTTATATCGCTATTTCCGCTATTTTACGCGCGATACTAAACGATACTCCCGCACTAATTCGGTACGATTAAAAATTTGGTCGCGCGATGTATATATTTAATATATATATACTTTGTACGACACTCCCGGTTTCGGTACGAGCGAAAATCCCATTTCATTTCACGAGAATCAACTTCGAGCCAACAGGTCGGGAATGCAACGATACAACGAGCAAAGACTAGGCCCGAACCGGAAAGAAGACGAAACGATTGACGGAAATAGAGGAAAATGAAGTTCACCAACTCTTTTTCGCGCATAATTATCCTATCTCGTATCGAACCTGGACCCGCTAAGCACGATTTCAGGTGCTCCGCCCGGACATATTATGCCTCCCGCGGTTGCTATATGCTACACCAGGCTGGTAGACGGCAAAAGAAGAGGATACCCACATTTTTTAAATGCTAACATTCAATTTAGAAAATGGGGAGGCAACCCCTTTTACCGAGTGAAAATCGTGCCTAGGGGAATCCACTCGACTCCTCGACAGGGTTAACACACGCAGTGCGTGTGGCTGTAGACGAGCAAAGAGAAGGCACCCATTGACGACCATTCCGAGCAATCGATCGAGTTCTAACTAATTTGGGCCGAATCACTTGACGAAGCACCAAGCACGAGTGTACGTTGCATAGCAACGTGTGCAAACTCGAAATCCTAGTTAGTTTGCATCGGAAGTAGAGATTCGTGACAATAATGAAATTGGGATTTTTATACGAAAAGTCCAACGCGGAAGCGCGAAAACGCGACGACGCGAGAATACTACAACGCGAAAACACAGTAACGAAACGCCGCCATCCGCGACACGTTGACGGCACCGACAACGCGAAAGGGTACTTAGCTTCCCCTTCAGGCTCCTTAAGATTTATCCTAAATAGAAAAATTTAAGATAAACCTCAAGGCACCATCCAAGTACTAAGCCCTCCCACCCCGACAAGGTGTACCCAATGGGAGGGTTATATTATATATAATTTTATATATGTATAATATATTTTGTGGAATTTATTTTGTAATATACTACATATATAAATTTAAATTCGCAAATATAAACGATAAATAAAAATACAAAGGATAAGAGAAAATATATTACATAAAGCAATGTTCAAAATAATTGATTTTAAAACTAATTATTGCGCGCAATTAATTTTTACATTTTTACTTTTAAATAAATATATTTTAATATTATAAATTGCGTAATTACAAAATAATTTATATTTCTTAGATATAAACTTTTAGTAATACGATAAATTAAAAAATTTCTATTTTTTTACATGTGAAATATTTAAATAAATATATTAATATGAAATATTTTATAAAACATAAGAAGTATCTGAAAATATTAATAAAAAATTTTATAAATGTTTTAATCATTTTAAAATAAAATGGAATATTTTTTACAAGTATATGTATTATATATGTTATAATTTAAAATCAATATTGAATCACTATCAAAGAAATAAAACGAAACATGTATGTGAAATATGTATATTTTGAATATATACTAATAATAAATAATTTATATATTGTTGCGTCCGCGGAACGATATATATCGAACGCGCGCGACACAATCGACATACGCTGACGCTCGTGCACTCCTAACTAATAACGCGATTTAAGGTGCACAAGAATTTTAATAAACCGCTAGTAACATACAAGAATTCAGAATAATCGTAAAACGGATCACAAATAGATGCGCGTCCGCACAGCTTGGCAGCTGGGCTCAGACTCTCTGACAGTCGTTGTTTCTAACAACATCTTGACAACGCGCGCGGAAACGATCTTCTTCGAAAGAATTCAATGGATGACGAATACATTCAGCGGGACGGGACGCAACAATATAATAAATAATGAATGTGATAAATAATTTATATCAATGACTTACATCATATCTCTTATTGGTCCATCCATTTCCAAAACCTTCTTCTTTCTTTTGCTTTTTTCGCTTTTTCCTCGTGGCACTTCAATCCTCGTTGCACTCATTTGAATTCCTCGTTGCACTTACACTCATTCATGAAAAGTTCCTCGTTGCACTTGCAATTGTGTTCAGAGAAAGAATTTGATAATATATGATACGTCTCACATCACTACTTCACTGCTCAAGAGTCACTGAGCGAATGATCGTAAGTCAGAAACACTACCGCGGTATTGTTTATATCGCCAAGGTTGACTATGTGAAGAAAGAATTTGATAATATGTGAAACATCTCCACGTCACTACTCAAGGTTACTGTGCGAATGATAATAAAGCCGTGTAACATGTTAATAATAGCGCGATACTGTTTATCAAGCTCGAACACGGTGTTATTGATAATTCTCTCGTTGCCGAAATATTTTCTGTAATATAAAATATTTGTGTGAGGAATATTAAATTATAGAAGTATTTTAATTTATTGATTAAGATTAATTGATTATTTATTAAACTATTCATCACTCATGAAGTCTTTCGTTATGCTAATTATTTGCATCTATAATTTGATTGTTTTACTTCGTGTTCTCTCACAATCCAAATTATATTGAGATTCTCAAGTAGAGTGATAAAGTAACACGGATGGAATATATTTGTGACTCTAAGTATTAAAATAATAATTATTGTCCGTAAAGATTGCAAATAATTAGCATAACGAAAGACTTCATGAGTGATGAATAGTTTAATAAATAATCAATTAATCTTAATCAATAAATTAAAATACTTCTATAATTTAATATTCCTCACACAAATATTTTATATTACAGAAAATATTTTGGCAACGAGAGAATTATCAATAACACCGTGTTCGACCTTGATAAACAGTATCGCGCTATTGTTAACATGTTACACGGCTTTATTATCATTCGCACAGTAACCTTGAGTAGTGACGTGGAGATCTTTCACATATTATCAAATTCTTTCTTCACATAGTCAACCTTGGCGATATAAACAGTACCGTGTAAGTGTTTCTGACTTACGATCATTTGCTCAGTGACTCTTGAGCAGTGAAGTAGTGATGTGAGACGTATCATATATTATCAAATTCTTTCTCTGAACACATTTGCAAGTGCAACGAGGAACTTTTCGTGAATGAGTGTAAGTGCAACGAGGAATTCAAATAAGTGCAACGAAGATTGAAGTGCCACGAGGAAAAAGCGAAAAAAGCAAAAGAAAGAAGGTTTTAGAAATGGATGGCGAATAAGATATGATGTAAGTCATTGATATAAATTATTTATCACATTCATTATTTATTATATTGTTGCGTTCCCGCGTCCCGTCCCGCTGAATGTATTCGTCATCCATTGAATTCTTTCGAAGAAGATCGTTTCCGCGCGCGTTGTCAAGATGTTGTTAGAAACAACGACTGTCAGAGAGTCTGAGCCCAGCTGCCAAGCTGTGCGGACACGCGTCTATTTGTGATCCGTTTTACGATTATTCTGAATTCTTGTATGTTACTCGCGGTTTATTAAAATTCTTCTGCACCTTAAATCGCGTTATTAGTTACGAGTGCACGAGCGTCAGCGTATGTCGATTGTGTCGCTCGCGTTCGATATGTATCGTTCCGCGGACGCAACAATATATAAATTATTTATTATTAGTATATATTCAAAATATATATATTTCACATACATGTTTCGTTTTATTTCTTTGATAGTGATTCAATATTGATTTTAAATTGTAACATATATAATACATATACTTGTAAAAAATATTCCATTTTATTTTAAAATGATTAAAACATTTATAAAATTTTTTATTAATATTTTCAGATACTTCTTATGTTTTATAAAATATTTCATATTAATATATTTATTTAAATATTTCACATATAAAGAAATAGAAATTTTTTAATTTATCGTATTACTAAAAGTTTATATCTAAGAAATATAAATTATTTTGTAATTACGCAATTTATAATATTAAAATATATCTATTTAAAAGTAAAAATGTAAAAATTAATTGCGCGCAATAATTAGTTTTAAAATCAATTATTTTGAACATTGCTTTATGTAATATATTTTCTCTTATCCTTTATATTTTTATTTATCGTTTATATTTGCGAATTTAAATTTATATATGTAGTATATTACAAAATAAATTCCACAAAATATATTATATATAAAATTATATATAATATAACCCTCCCATTGGGTACACCTTGTCGGGGTGGGAGGGCTTAGTACTTGGATGGTGCCTTGAGGTTTATCTTAAATTTTTCTATTTAGGATACATCTTAAGGAGCCTGAAGGGGAAGCTAAGTATCCTTTCGCGTTGTCGGTGCCGTCAACGTGTCGCGGACGGCGGCGTTTCGTTACCGCGTCTTCGCGTTGTAGTATTCTCGCGTCGTCGCGTTTTCGCGCTTCCGCGTTGGACTTTTCGTATAAAAATCCCAATTTCATTATTGTCACGAGTCCCTACTTCCGATGCCAACTAACTAGGATTTCGAGTTTGCACACGTTACTATGCAACGTACACTCGTGCTTCGTGCTTCGTCAAGTGATTTGGCCCGAATTAGTTAGAACTCGATCGATTGCTCGGAATGGTCGTCAATGGGTGCCTTCTCTTTGCTCGTCTACAGCCACACGCACTGCGTGTGTTAACCCTGTCGAGGAGTCGAGTGGATTCCCCTAGGCACGATTTTCACTCGGTAAAAGGGGTTGCCTCCCCATTTTCTAAATTGAATGTTAGCATTTAAAAAATGTGGGTATCCTCTTCTTTTGCCGTCTACCAGCCTGGTGTAGCATATAGCAACCGCGGGAGGCATAATATGTCCGGGCGGAGCACCTGAAATCGTGCTTAGCGGGTCCAGGTTCGATACGAGATAGGATAATTATGCGCGAAAAAGAGTTGGTGAACTTCATTTTCCTCTATTTCCGTCAATCGTTTCGTCTTCTTTCCGGTTCGGGCCTAGTCTTTGCTCGTTGTATCGTTGCATTCCCGACCTGTTGGCTCGAAGTTGATTCTCGTGAAATGAAATGGGATTTTCGCTCGTACCGAAACCGGGAGTGTCGTACAAAGTATATATATATTAAATATATACATCGCGCGACCAAATTTTTAATTGTACCGAATTAGTGCGGGAGTATCGTTTAGTATCGCGCGTAAAATAGCGGAAATAGCGATATAAAAATATCGCTCGTGACTGCGGGAGTGCCGTTAAAAGTATCGCGCGTCAACAACATGAGAGGAGGAGGAGGCCTGGGAGAGGCATCTTGCATCGGCGGAGCAACCTGATGGTGAATATTTATTATTTATATATCAATTGGTATAAATTGTACGCATAATAATTCGGTCTTATTATTTAAATGAATTAAAGAGAAAATTAGCGAAAAAGATTTTTATAAAAGTCATATTAAACTTTCTATTTAAAAAACAGTTTCAAAAATTTATAAAATTTTTCCACACGTGTTTATCTCTGCTTATTATTTTACACATCAGATATAAAATTTCGAACGATAATAATTTTTTGAAATATTGATTGCATTTCGTGAACATTATTATAAATGAATTTTATATTTGTATGTTACAGACAACGTAGCTTCGTTAACTCCGCTGTTGCGCATCAGTGCCGGTGAGTGAGAAAAACTTTTATTTAACTTTAAGGTAACGAATTCGTAGAGGTTGTAAATGTAGATTGTAGATTGTAGATTGTAGTAAATCCGTTGCCTTAAAATGGATGAGCTAGGATAGATTAAATTAAATAACTTTTAATAAATTCTTTCGAAATGCTTTGCATCTATTGCGAAAATATATTGAAGTATTAATTAAAAAAGGAGAATCAAGAAAAGAAAATTTTTTTGTAAAGATTTTGTCTAATTTATTAAATAAAGAGCACACATTAATAATTTTATCAATTTTATCAATTTTTGATGCTACTTTATTTTTATAACGCGCACTTATTTTATTCAAATTTCTTATAGCTCATCCATCGTAGAATTTGTTTGTAGATATTGTTTTTAAACTTTACTTTAACTTAATATAAAGCCAAATGATTAATTAATTAAATAATTTGTAATATGATAAAAGTTATACACACACATGAATTTTATATTTTATTAGAAAATATAATATACAGAAATTTGTAGTAATTTGGCTTTATTTGAGTTAAAATAAAATTATATTCAAATATTTAACGAACGATCGTAAAATCGAGCGATCGTTATGATGATCGTGAAATATTTACGCTCATTTGCCGGTAATTAATTGGCAAAAGAAGGAGTGTTTATCTCCTTTTTCGATCTCTGATTAGAGATGGAGCGAGAAAGTGGCTAGGATCAACGAAAAGTAAGTTCAACTGGCCTGAAGAAAAGCTTTACGTACAATAGTACGTAACGTCGGACATTTTTTCACGCGGTTAGGGCACGCGGTTAGAGAATGTAATTAGGGCACGTAATTAAAATATACGTGATTAGAGATAGGCTTTCCTCGAATAATTTCACTTAATCGAGAAATACAATTGTTAGGGCTATTAGGTGATTATTAAGATTTTTTAATTTTCCTTTCAAGAAGCAGAGGATTGTTAGGGCTATTATGTGATTAATTTAGGTGATTAATATATTATGTATCTTTTGAAGAATCAGGAAATGTAGGTTTAAATAATATTAGGGAAAGCAGATTAATAAATATTTCAATAATTATATTATTTATATTAAGAATTTTTAAAGGGTCAATATTTTATTTTTTTTTTTTTAATAGGTATTTTATTTATACAGGGTGTTCTAAAAAGGTATGTCAAAAATTTAAGGAGATATTCCTCACACCTGAAGGATGATGTTATATGGACATAGGTGCGGAAATGCTTATTTCAGGAGTTATGTTGAAAATACTGTTAGCTGTATTACTTACACAAAGAAAAATTTAGGATTAATGTTATTGTAGACGACAATCGTTTAATTAGGCTTATTTACATTTGGTTTTAATGTGACCTTGAGTATGTTACAATAAATGTTGAAAATGTTCACCATTTTCCTGAATACAAGCAGTGACACGTCGACGCATCGATTCACGGACACGTTCAAAAATGCCACCAGTGCGTGATATTCAAGATCTTCGTGACCGTATCACTGTAGGTTGCGAGACAATCCGCTGTACGCCAGGCATTTTTGAACGTGTCCGTGAATCGATGCGTCAACGTGTCACTGCTTATCATATTCTATTTATATTACTTTTAGAGAATATTTCTAGGTACTCGAAAAAAAATTTTGTTTTAAAACAAAATATAAATAATATTAAATATTTTGGAGATAATTTTATAGCTACAGTGCAAAATTAAGCATACACATAATTTGTAACGTCAAAAAGATTGTCTGAATTTTATATTTTCTATATGTCAAGATTATCAAGTTATGCTATTATAATACATCTAAATGTCTTCATTTAGCAACAATATATGCAGAAGATGAGAAAAGTAGTTGCAATAAAGAAATATATTTATTTAAAAATTGAAGAAAAATACCTCTTTAAAAAACAAAATAGTTGCCTGTTATTCCACACATTCGTGTATGCATATATTTAAAGAAAAAATAGAGATAAGTATTTTATAGTATATTTATTTAATGCCTTACCTTATTTGTTAAACTAGCCACAGGTTAGCTTCAAATGTGTGAAAATTCAATCGCGATCTTACCACTTCAAGATAATGTTATAAACTGACGGCGCTATCGGCATACCTAGAGTAAAGTATGTAAAGTACGTGTCATGTAAATATCACTTTTTGAGTATATAACAAAAAAGATATATCTTATTTTCATCGATAGAAATAAATATGTATATATTTATAATATATTTGTATCTCGTTTTCGTTTATAAAGCTTTTATTTAAAACAACTTTTCTCGAAAAAGATTCGAGAAAATCAATTGAAAATGTCAATAAAACATCAACATAAAATATCTGAAGTGATACGATAAAGATATAATTGTCCTGTACTTATTTCACATGTACAATAAATCATTGCAAAAAGACAATTCTTTAAAAAAAATAAAAAATATGAAATATAGAATATTTTTTTATCTTATACACAGATACAATTCTCATTTTTTGGTAGAGAGAGAGAGAGAGAGAGAGAGAGAAAGAGAGAGACAACCAAAAAATTTTCTTTATAAATTATATTTCACGAAAATTATATTATTCTATTTTACGATTATTAAAGATTGTTTATTGTATATATTGTATATATTATTGTATATATATTGTATTGTATATAATCTCTTTATTATCTCTTTACAAATTCTTATGTTAAATATATAAATCTATAATAAATCTATATAAATCTATATATAAATCTTTTTATCAATTATACACAATACATTTTTTATTGTAATTTATATAAATTTTAATAATTTTGAATATTGACCGTTCTTTTTTAATAAGAAAGAATGCAAATACAAGAGACGAATTGACTAAAATAAGACACAAATGGAACATCAGTTTTGTATTAAACATGTTACAAACTTAAATACTTACATGTCGCCCAGTAATATATTATATGAGAAATCGCGGAATGACGCCGAATCCATAACATGTATTATATATACATATATATATTGTATATGTACAATAACATGCGATAATAAGTGATAATTGCGGACAATCATTATATAATGTACACACATGCGGTATGTAAAGCCAATTACCAATAATTACATATTAATTGCAAGAATCTCTTAAGCTTTAAGAATTGGCGGAATCGGACAAACAGACATCTTGAATCAGAATTCTTGAACATCTTTCTTTCTCTTTTCATTTTTCTCTATTTTTTTCTCCCATATTTTTGCACATTCTCTCTTCCATTTTCGTCGTTTATACCCATGTGCAAAACAAGTCCGACGAGTTCTTATCCCCGTTGTTTCCAAGAGACACTTGCTATCGTGAGATTAAAGATAAAAAGAAAGGTTGTCAATAGCATTGTTACTTGTTAGGCCTATAAAATTAATTTTTACATTCTAATTTTTTTATCAACATGTATAATACATTCTTAATAGCAGACAAAAATTATGGTCTCTTTTTATTTCTTATAGTTACAAATTTGTTATACTGTTTGGATGTAGGTTTGCTTTATAAGAAAAATTTATACAAACATTTAAGCAACATAACAAAGACTGATTTAAATTATACGATATGGTATAATATATTATCACTACTCTGCCTGTCATATGCCGATATATGTAAATGCGTAGTTTTTGTCACACAACAGAAAAATATTCCAAGTCACAAATAATTTATCCTATGCTAAGTTGAAAAAAATATCGAGGAATCTTTGGCTACTAAAGCAAAGAATTAAAGTTTAAAATAAAAATTATGTCTTTATAATATTAACTAAACATTATGAAATATTGAGAAGAAATCTACTTCAATTTTTAACATCATTATAGAATTAAAAAATTGTTACATTACGTCTTTCTCATAAAACAAAATCGAAAAATGAAAAATAACAAAAATTTGAAAAATTAATGTTTCTGGATAAATTATTAATAAAATTATACGATACAGAACACAGAATATAATATATTGTTAATCTACAATTTCGAAAAAAATTTACCAAGATGCAAACATATTTAATTTTTTTATCTCACGAAAAAAGATTTTATATGTATTTAGAAATTATTCTGTATGAATTATATAATTGTTGTTTATAACGTATTCCTCGAGATTTCAAGTAATAATCTATACGAATTTTTTTATACCAACTTATTACATAAAGCAAAGAATAAAAAATAAAACAATAATTATTTCAAAACCAGGATTTGAACTTCACAAACAACATTTAAGTACATTATATATTTTTTCTTTTATTCTTATAATTATTATATTTCAGCATTTGCAGATACAAAGATCCTTCGGCGCAAAACTCATAATGGATAATAATGATGCTTATAAAACTGAAGCTGAATGTGGAAAAAGAGAATAATAATAAAAGGAACTGCCGAGAAAATAATATTAAACTGTTACTCAAATTGAAGAATAAAATTTAAAAGAAAAATGAAGCTCGAGCTCAGTGTGAAATGTGAATAAGCTATAAACGCAAGAATGCTAGATTATCCCAAAAAATAGTGTTAAAGATAAAACAGAGAATCTATTATTAAGACTCATCAATTTTCTGTATTATATAAAGTTTGCGGAAGAATCACGGAAAAAATGGAAATATTATACGGCAGATATAAAGAGTCTTTAATGTAGAAATTGTAATTTAGAAAGATCATGTATCTCAAAACAATGAAAAAAAAACATAATGTTAAGAAGACCCGCTGAGCAAATAGCACTAGCCATTACTATTTCAGTATTTTGGCATGTTTCATATAAATCACAGATTCGAAATTAAAAGGAGACGATTTACAAGCAGCTATATAATTTAAGTACACTTATAAGTAACAAAAGAGTATTAAGTTATACAAAAGAGTACATAAAGCCTTAAGGGCTTTAAGTGATTTGGTCTGAGACAGATACGTCATCATCAATTAACTATTTAATTTAAACAGTTTCGTCTGTAGATTATTTCTTTCTATTTGTATCCAAAGGATTGTCTTTATCTTAAATTCTAACATCGCAATTTTAATTTTTAATTAAGTTAAATACTTCGTCATATTGAGCAAAACAATATTCAATCTATCTCTGACGCATTTCACGGGACGAATATAAATACAAGTATTAAATTATAAGATCTTTTAAGGGCTCTAAATCGTACTAGAAATATTAAAATCATGTCGATCGTTTACTTATTCTTACACAATATCTAATAAATGCTAAATAATGTATACAAATAAAAATATCTGTTCTCAAAATCGATCTAATTCCAATTTCGAGAACAGCGCCAATTGATGATTATGAGTCTTAAAAAACAAATGCGTACAAATGCATACAAATTTACAATTATAAATTTGAACGTATTATATTAGATAATGTTATGATATACATCTTTCTAATAACAATCTTCGTCATAAAACTAGGCAATAACTGCGTCATATTCGCATATGTTTATTTGCGGAGTATCAAAACATGGATAACGAGTATTATATCGTTCTTGCAGTTAAGGAGATTCGAGTATCCCCTCGTCTGTATTTCGTTGTATCACAATGTTTAGTTGAATATCAACATGTCCCTGGTGTCGGCCGAGGCTGACGCTTGGCTTGATGCTGAACTCTTTGATCCTATTTCACCATAAGTCCCAGAAGATGCATTGCTGGACGCTTGTGCATTGGCGTTCGCAGATCCCGATCCACTCGTAAGGGCCGATGATTTGCTGGAGCTGTTCGCTGATGCCAATCCGCCGTTGGTATGCGCGTTGGACACAGCGTCGGAGGTGGCTTTGGACGAGCCACCGCCGGATGCGATCGCGTTAGAAGACGCCTGAGCGTTGGCGTTTGAGCCTGCGGGATGGAATAGCGAATCATTTAATTACGATCAATCCGGATGCCACAGCCTTCGTCATGGACAACGCTGACGCCTCAGCCTCCGGACTTAGGCCTGTGGAAAAGTGAACACGAGAAGTTCTATTACGAATGATGATTGACATGAAAACACAAATACAGATGGTTAAAAAAGCTTCTGATGCTACATCGGAGTGTCGAAGTGAATCTTTTCACATCCAATGGTCGTTGTATCATAATGTTTAAGGTCATGCATAATCGACGAATGTCGTCGAAGTTGCTGGAAACGCACGCGATGACGTGATATCTGTGATAATCCGACAACGTGCAACTTGAAGGCTGATTTTGTGGTGACGTTGAACGACTGGTTTCCGAGAGCTCAATCGTTAATCGATAATAATACATAGCTTAAGATAATTTTTCATCTCTTGTATAATACGCGAGATAAATTATGCATTGGAAATTTTAAAAGGAGGCGCATTGTTTGATCGATGGTTATTTGAATGATGAATATTTACATATAATAAGGTGTTATGTGACTGACAATGTCAACAAGGTGTTACATAACGTAATAACTACTTAAAAAAGTCGCGTCTAATTCTAATAAAATAATGACCATTTAGCTGGCAATTTCAAAAATTACACGCTTGTATCTTTAACTATCAAAGGTTTAATTTGATACATAAAGTTTGAAAATGACCTTGTCATGGCGGATTGTGCAACACGAAATACAGATTTATATGTAAAATGTGTACCTCCTCCGGCTGATCCGCCAAATCCACCTTGACCACCGAATCCTCCGTGTCCAGAGCCTGATCCCTTAACGCCACTTCCGTATCCACCAAGGACATTATTTGAACTTCCAGCGTTGGCATTAGCATTAGCATTAGCGTTAGAAGAACCTCCGCCATATCCACCGAGGTTCGACCCAGAAGAGCCGTCTTGTCCATATCCACCGCTGCCTTGGCTGCCAAATCCTCCGTGACCTCCAGATCCTCCGAGAACAATTCCGTTACTTCCACCAGCGGTTCCTGCATTAGCATTGGCATTAGCATTGGCCCCAGAAGAACCACTGCCGTATCCTCCAAGGTTTAATCCAGAAGAGCCGCCTTGTCCATATCCACCGCTGCCTTGGTTATCATAACCTCCGTGACCTCCAGATCCTCCGAGAACAATTCCATTACCACTGGATCCTCCGTGACCGCCGGATCCTCCGAGAACTATTCCGTTACTTCCGCCAGCGGTTCCTGTATTAGCATTAGCATTAGCATTGGCCCCAGAAGAACCACTGCCATATCCTCCAAGGTTTAATCCAGAAGAGTCGCCTTGTCCATATCCACTGCTGCCTTGGTTATCATAGCCTCCGTGACTTCCAGATCCTCCAAGAACAATTCCATGACCGCTGGATCCTCCGTGACCACCGGATCCTCCGAGGACAGTTCCGTGGCCACCAGATCCTCCGAGAACAATTCCGTTACTTCCGCCAGCGGCATTAGCATCGGCATTCGCACCAGAAGAACCACTACCATATCCCCCAAGATTCAATCCAGAAGAGCCGCCTTGTCCGTATCCACTGCTGCCTTGGTTATCATATCCTCCGTGACCTCCAGTTCCTCCGAGAATAATTCCGTTACTTCCACCAGTAGCGCCAGCATTAGCATTGGCATTGGCATTAGCACCAGAAGAACCACTGCCGTATCCTCCAAGGTTTAATCCAGAAGTGCTGCCCTGTCCATATCCACCGCTGCCTTGGTTATCATAACCTCCGTGACCTCCAGATCCTCCGAGAACAATTCCATGACCGCCGGATCCTCCGAGGACAGTTCCGCCACTTCCGCTAGCGGCTCCAGCATTGGCGTTAGCATTGGAATTGGATAAACCTCCAGCTTGTCCTCCACCATAGCTCGGACTACTTGATCCTTGACCTCCGTAACCACCAAGAATAGTTGATCCGGAAGATCCACCGCCATATCCGCCTAATATTGGACTGCCTTTGATCGGTCCACCGAGTTCTCCTCCTCCAGTACCGGCATTGGCATTAGCGCCAGCGTTAGCTCCTGCTGAACCGAGCGAGCCCGAAGATCCAGAGAATTGTCCGGGATACGTTGTAGGAATGCCTTTGGGCTTCTCGCCCAAAACAATATCGCCTCCTGCTCCTCCCGTGTTGGTCCCATGGGACACGCCGCCATTGAGGAATGGATTATTCGCACCTACCGGTTGATGTCCGGTAGAGCCGGCTCCAGCATTTGCATTGGCCTGAGCGTTAGCAGTGGCGCCGGATTGTCCACTGCTTAAAAATGGATTGTTTCCGCCAATTGGAGTTGATGGAACTTCTGGGTAATTGCTACCTTGTTGATATCCTCCTAGGATACCGCCGCTTCCGCCTGTACCTGCTTGAGTATTGGCGTTAGCGTTAGCATGAGCATTAGCGTTGGCATTGGCATTTCCCGCGCCGCCTGATAAGAAGGGATTACCACCGTGGCCACCATAAGAGCCTTGTTGTGCTGGATACGTTCCTTGGGTACCACCATTTCCGTAACCATTAGCTAAAATAAGAAAAAAATAATGATTTCAATTTTTTTTCTACATTATAATTATATATAATTGATATCATTATATAATTATATATAATATTTTATATATACACAGAATGTGTGTATAATAATCGCCCTAACCGTCGTGTACAGGTAGGACGGATTAAATCGAGTAGAAAAGTTCCATATCATTTTTCGATCTTCAATGATTAATGAGAAATTAATTAAAAAATCGACTAATTCGCGCAAATATTAACGCGCAAGAAAGAAACAGCTCGCAGTCTTTAAAACACGAGGATTCAGCGTTATTTACAATTTATGTAGTTATTGTTATTTGTAGAATGCTCTCTTCAACGCTTTGTCGTGCACTTAATAAAAATGTAATAGCTATCTCTTTCTGCTGCGTGCTTCTTCTGCTGCCGATCTTTTTTAATTAATTTCTCATAATTACGAAAATCGCAAAACCGAATCTTCTACTCAGTTTAACCCACTGTACGATGTATGCACACATACACACACATAATATTATATTAATTTTATATAAAGATATATTAAAACATAAATATATGAAAATTAAATTAGCACGAAAGTCACGAAATTTATGCTCTCAGTCTCAGTCACGTACAATGTCAGATTCTTCGTAAGCATCTTTTTTATTCAGAGATGCGAGTTACAATATAAAAAAAAGTACTGAAAATACATTATTAAGCAGATCCTTATTTATCGTCGTCGTAAACAATGTGCTGTTAAAAATTTTTACTTATGAAGGAAGGTTTTCACAATCTTCGATTAGATGTATAAAATGCAAAAGATATCTACAGATATACATATCCTTGAGTGCGAATTTTTGATGCAAAACTTGTGCAATGAAAAGAAAAATAGAACGATGAAACATGTTAATCACATAAAAAGCTGTGGAGAGGAATAGAGCATTCGGAAATTCTGTTCCATTGCGATCCAAAGTCTCAATTGTCATCCAGCATCGTTTGCACATGTATAAGGTATATGTGCAAAAAGAACAACAAATAAATATATGTGCAGAAAGATCAACGTCGAGTCAATTAGATGTAATTATGAGCCTCTTCAGGAAGAATTATATAAAGAGAATGCAGAAAATTTGCGGTGCTGCCACCGATTAGTGCATAATCTCAACGAGTCGATGATCACGTGATAACTTTCGATTATGAAGTGTCACCTTGGCTAGTCGCTGGTTCCTCGATGACGATAATCTGGACGGGCTGTTGCTTTGGTTTACCCCCGTAATGCGGCCGACGATGGTGATAATGATGAGGATGTGGATTATGATACTGCGGATACTGCACTGGTGGTGAGTAATTCTCGGTAATAACAACCGGAATAACAGTTTCTTTACCAATTCCTTGAGGAATTGGTCGGTAGAACGGCTGTTGAGGCGTTGGATGGACCGGTTGAGAAATCGGTAACGTATTTACCGGAATGACTTCTATTTGGTCTATTCCTCCACCAGGATATTTGCCCGGGACTACGTTTATGCCACCGCTGCCCGCGGCGTTCGCAGCCGCATTTGCGTAAGCATTGGTGTTAGCGTTGCCGTTGACCTTAGGTCCAGAAGGTATTGGATAATAAGAGCTGCCCGGTAAAGCTCCGCCACTGCCACCGTTGGCGATAGCGTTGGTATTCGCATTAGCGTTAGCATTAGCGTTAGACTGAGAGCCACCGTAACTTCCGTAATACGGTTGATTGGTTTGAATGGGAGCCTGACTGACGCTGGGACGGTAATAACCGCCACTATCACCATAACTTCCCGGGGTTCTTGAAGAACCTCCATAATTACCTACATTAAAAGTGTATCGCTTATTAACGTATTAACGACAAAACGATAATGATAAAGATAAAAATTTAAATATCTGGAAAAGAAACATGATAAAGAAATATTTTAAAAAATAAAATAATTATTATGTAATAGTTATTATGACGATATGTGAAACCTACCTGAATTAGCGTTAGCGTTAGCGGACGCCTGCGCGTTGGAACCGCCGTATCCTCCGTATCCTTGAGCTTGAGCATCCGCTTTCGCTGAAGCCGAACCACCGTTCGCCGATGCCGAGGCTGACGACGAGGAATATCCACCTCCGACTCCGACCGGTCCGATATTGAAACCTCCTCCTACTGACTGAGAGTTAGCCTGGCTATTTGCACCCCCCTTAGGTTTGAAAATTCCCAATGGGTCCAACAAACCGACATTGCCGCCAATCAAATCGCGTAGTACACCTTTGCACGAACAAACAAAAAATTATAAGATTTTCGAATATAAGAAGTATAAGAACGATAATGCGATATAGAAATTGTCTCAAGTTGCTCTTCATAATTCTCCTTATTTATAAACTCTTCGATAAATGTATTGTCTAATAAAAAAAGAGCTTCAAAATATTTATATTTAGAAGAAAGAAAACGAAGGAACCGACGGTTAATTCGACTTTTAAAAGTTGGCAAAAACTATTTTGATATGATACGATGGTCTCAAACCAATGTTAAATTATCATTGTGCCTTCGAACGAACAAACAAAATATTATAAGATTTTCCAACATAAAGAACGACAATGCGATATAGAAATTATTTCAAGTTGATCTATAATTCCTTTTATTTATAAATTTTTCGATAAATGTGTTAAATAAAAAAGCTTAGAAATATTTAACGAAAATAATTTTACGAAAAAAACCGACGGTTAACTCGACCTATAAAAGTCCGAGCAAAAACTATTTTGATACAACACGATGAGTTCCAGACCAATATTAAGTTAATTATTATTGTACAAATATTTGAAAAGAGAGAAGCCTGGCAATAATCGAATGCTCAAATTCGTTCAGTTTAAAACTGAAGGAAAAGGGATTACTTTTTAATCAAAAACTCACCAGGTCTTGCAGAGGAATTCTTAATCAATAGCAGCACCACCACGGGCACCAAACACTTGAGCAATCTCATGATTCTCACTTTCGCAATAAATCGATTATTTGTCTAGCCCGCACAATATTTCTTTTTGTTTTGACCGTTTCGCCGATATCTCGATGGTCGGAGAGTCAAGAACGACTGAAGCTCTCTCACCAAGACAACATCTTATATACGATACACGCGTGGATTTTACGTCGGACAATAATTGATCCTCTTTCTCTCCCATCGCGTTCGCCGCCTCTACGTTTCCGTTCAGGATATTTTAAAATTATTATTTTGTGAGATTAATGCCAATCCCGAAAAGCATTGTATTTTGGAAGCAGCATATTTTTGCGTTAAAAATTCTAATAAAATAATTGACATTAAATAATTATGACACCAACGATTTTCAGAACGAGAAAAGCTGGTCGTATGACAAGAGTTTTGCCGCTCGAATGTCGCGCACGGAATCGTCTATCAAGGTCCGCTTATATTTCGACGAAGCGTTTACACATTTTCGAATCTTGGGATATTCCTTGCCATTCTATTGGAAAATGATTGGTATAAGTAATCATTTTATATCGTTATTCATACGGGATTTCTCTACGTAATTTATGGGAACTTTTTGTTGGAAACAACCCAACAAAAAGTAATATATTTTTATAAATTATTTCAATTAGAAAGAAGCTGTAAATAAAAAAAATTTTTTCAAGAAATATAAAAGAGGAAAAAAAAGATGTAGAAGTATAGATGTAATAATTAAGAGAGTTATCAGTATTTCTTTGTTCTTAAGTAAATGTAAACAAATTAAATAACGATTATTTTATTTTTCAATTTTTTCGGAATTATCTAAAATAGTTTTCATTTAAAAAATATTTGCGAATAACATTTCTTATGTTATTAAAATATAATAATTATTATAATATTATTAGCACGCTTAGATGATTACGATTATTGGCATTTTCATTGTTGTACGAACAATAACATACATATTGTATTATGCAATGAATTTATCACAAAATAAAGAGTCTATATATCTAGACTTGACCGGATTCGTGTATATTTTACATAAAAAATAACTTTTATTCCATAGAAATTTGCATTAACCAGGAAAATATTATTAATATTCTCAGTTCTTGCATAAGCACAATAAATTTAATGCAAGAAAAATATTGATTTCCAAATAGCCTTAGCAACGTAGCAATATCATTTGCAATTTAAGCAGTCAACATGACAAATCCCATATGTATGTATATGAATTTCACTGAATTCTGTCTCCTTTTTATATCGGTAATAATTAATTGTAGACAGATATGATTAAAGATCTTATTACAAATTTTATTTTATATTTGAAATTATGTGGAAAAAATAACTAAGTTTTCTATGTATTATTTTAAAACTTGATAACTGAAATATAAAAATATAATAGAAATGATAACTGTATCTTAATTATATAAGAAAAGTTAATGAAAACCATTCTAATATAATATGTTCTCACTCCATGCCACAATTTATTTGTATATAGTAAATATTTTTAATTTAGAAGTGTTTCAAATATATTGTATTTATTTTTTAAATTAGATGGTTCTTGCCATCAAATTGTTTATTTAATTTTTCTACCAAGTATTTTTTGAGATTGCAACACATGAATTACTTGAATTACATAAATTATTTGATTCATAAACAATACGAACATGTAATCACAAAACACCACGCGAAAAATTTTTTTTCTTTTTCATAAAATTAGCATAAATGACCACAGCCAATCGACGATACACACGATATTCACATAAGCGTCATTCTTCTACACGCGTACATTTTAAAAATTATTATACTTAGTAAAGAGTGTCTTTTTTAATATAATATTACTCCTTAAATGCGCGTAAAAAAATTATGCTTAATAAATTTTATAAGATTAATTATACGAGAAACATAAGCATATAAAAAATCAATCAGTATTCATGGGGAAAACCCCAATGAACACATGAAAGTAACGAACAAACGAGAGAAACAAAAGTTAAACCAGCAGTTCTCGAAATATTCTTTCTTTTTTGCTGTGAGTCTTGATGATTGGCGATGAGGATTTATATTGGGTCAAGGAAAGATTCAAGGTACAAAAAATATCGCTAAGAAGAATAATTTCTATTCAAGCTCTCAGAATTATTACGTCATTAACTTCTACATAATTAAAACGTTTGATTAAAATTTATCTAAATTAAATTAGAATTTAAAAAAAGCTAAAATATATTAGAACTCTATGTTATTATGATTGCATTTTGATTATTCTTTTCTCTAACATACAACTAGTATTAGATTACCGTTAAACTAACACTAACTTAGCATTAGATATGCTATAATTTTTCATAATGACTTATTCTAAGAAATTTTGAAAGCTATATGGAAGACATTTTATCGATGATTACAAAATTCTTATTATGATATCTTTTATATTCAGTCAACAGCTTTGTTATGATGAATTAATGATATTTAGTCATTAATCAAGCATTAACTAACTAACACTAACAATTTAACTGAAAACGAAGCTATTTTCTAAGTTCTATCCTCAAGCGAAACCTGTTTCGTTCCGGTTCTTCAAGGTCAGGTTCAATGACTGGTCTCTATCTAACTATCGATGAAAATTAACACACATACACACACACAGAACTACCTGTAGAAATCTGGTAACATTCAAAAATCATAAAATTATTCAAAACATCGATAATCATTACATTCGGTTACAGTTCTAGTATATTTACTCGTATTTAATCATAGATTCTTTGGATACGTATATATTTATACTCATATTTATAATATATACTTGTTATGTATAATAATAATTATGTATAATATATTATCTATAATAAAAATTTTGATAAGTTTAATTGACAGAAAAAATAAACAGGACGCAAACGAATTATAATATTTTTACTAAAAAAGCTTTTTTTAACGTACTAAATTAGTCATCAATTATTATAGGAATTTTATAATAATTAATTTCAGATTTCTTTTAGATACGCAAATTCCCTGATCGAAAATTCCGAGTAATTATTTAGAAGTAACTGAACGCTCGAGAAACCGAGTTTGATTTCGCGTTCCAAGTATATGTACGCGAATGTCTGGAAAATAAACGATTATCTTCGACGATAATACAGTTGACCTTGTCATTAAACCTAAACATACACAGATATTCGTATATCGACGATGTCCGATCTCTGTTTCGCGTAGTTCGTTATTTCCGCTTGTGCGTCATAAAAACGGATAATGAGCGCAAACGAATTACTGAACTCTTGATCAAGTTTATCACACATCAGCTAACGATTTTCTAATCATTAATTCAAGTTGTACGATTGTTTTGTCGATTGGTTCATGAGGGATTCCTTGCGCATCAATCGGGAAATCCTCATGACGTAGTCAAAGCAAATTAATCTCGTAAACGAATAATTTTTTTATTTCAAAACTCTTTTTGACCCCTATTGATATTACTATCCAAGAAAACATGTCTATATCAAACATCAAATATTATATTTACATATCATATTGATGAAAAATTTATTAGAATTTACTAAAAATATGAAATTTTGAAGAATTAATTTCTATAATAATACAATTTTTTTTTCAATTCCAGATTTATCGAATATAAATTCTTGTAAAAGATAAATATTGATAAAAATTCAAATCTTATCTACAAGTTTTCATATTTTACCTATCGTAATTTATCTACAGATACAATTTTATAAAAAATTAACTTATTTAATAATAAATGTTTTATATAGATTACGATAATAATTTTAATAGAGATTCAGTGATAATTTTCGAAATCTTAAAAATTAGATAATGGAATCGAAAAACTTTTAACAAATTTATTTTCAAGCTTCACTTTTCTCAAATAATACCTTGATGTTAAGATACGTGACACAAAGGAAATAATTTATCCGCGAATGAATCAAGATCGAATCGAGTTTGACGGATCAAGATAGAATGTCGATATTACGGAATAGGATTGTATGATGAATGCAAATGCAAAACCCACGGGAAACCTACACGAGCGTTGCTAATGACTCACCTTCCGCAGTATTTAATCAGACAAAATTTGGTGCCGGCCAGGAAAACCCAACTGTTGGACTTACATGCTTTAACTGTGGTATCAGCAATGTAGTCTTTACTATACTTACATATGACGGACAATGACGTAATCCGTGTATATACACACCGTGGGTAGCGAAGGATTATTAATCATCTATTATTTAAAACTGCATTGTTACTGGAGTTTTTCTTGTATTCACGTAGCACTTTACATTACATTTATTACTATTATTTAAAATGTATTGTAATATTTTCTGATCAGATATATTACAATGAAAATTTATATTTACATTTTTTATACTATTATAAATTATAATATTTGCTAAAGTTCTTTATTATTGTATAAATTTAATTATTTATATATAACTTAATTTTTATTATTGAATTAAATATTGAATTTATTATTAAATTTACCAATTGATTAAGTTAATTTTTCTATTATAATTAATTGTCTTTTTTCTCTGATATGTTTAAAAATGATTCAATAATACATACTAAATGCAAGTATAAAAGATAAACATATATTTAATCGTTATAATTTTTTAATTCCCTGTAATTATTACGAACAAATGCATATTGTCAGGATTCAATTCTAACAATAATTAATATTATATCAGCTATAATATAATTCTATTTTGCTAATTAATGATATCACTGCCATACAACACATATCCTGTCATTCAACATACTTTATTATACTAATTTTAAGTATACTAAAATTTCCAGTGATTTGTTTAAATTGTAAGAATTATTTTGCGTTTACTTTGCATTATAACACATATACAACACGCTTGACTGGTACATGAAATCATTGATGTAGCACATGATGTCGAGGTCGAAGTCAGTCTTCATTTTTTGATATTATTGTTTGTTACTTCCTTTTTCTTATTTTTACGTTTTCCATGATATTGCGTCATGAAAGTACGAAGCTTGTTTAATGTTTATTTAATGATTTGATCATTCGCTATCTCTACGATATTATCATACATGCATTCCGCATATTTTACAATCGTCTGATGCATTCGACATTGATTAATAAAATATTACATTGATTAAGAAAATATTGAAACCTAATTTTAATTGTCTGGTATGCCTTGGTAATAATAATTCGCGTGTTAAATAAAAAAAGATACAAACGATTACACGAATAAAATAAATCCAGATGATTCTTTCGAATATTTTATTTTATAGATAGAATACACAACAGTACATATAGACGTATCATTGAAATTCGGTCTCGATTAAAAACATTAGATGAATTATTTAAATAAGTAAAACGTTCTCTTTAATAAACGAGTTCGAGACTATTGACTTTTATATCGATTTTTTATTGCACAATTAATAATCAACATAAAATTATATAATATAATCATCGATTCGAAAGTCATAGAAAAATACGCAAAATTCTTTCGTCGCTAAAACTTATCCCATGTCTACTAATACTGGCATTAATTCTTTCGCGAATAAATCATATAAAAAATCATACCTCTCTCAAAATAAACTACTAGAATTTTAACATTCATGACATAAATTCTATGTTTTATTGACGGAAAAATGGTAAAATCACATCCACATCCCACATCAAGATGCTGTCAGATATGATAATATTGTTCCATAATATTATTATTGTATTAAATATAATACTATTATTGTCATCTCTTTTGTCCATTTGAAAATATATCTTCTTCTACGTAAAGCGATCTATCATTCGAAAATTGTCGCCTAATATACACCGAATATACAGATAATCGCTACGTTAGCGTAATCGCAACTCTTGATTAATACATTGCGAAAAATTGACTTTTATAGCCTTTGCAGCTTGTCGATGCATTTATACAGCACGATATCGATAACAGTCGATAAGAACTAATCGCTCATATACTAAGAAGTAATTAGACACACTCCAATTGGCGTCATACGTCAATTATTTAAACTGAGAACAGCATCTATATTTTTATGCATATCGTAACGAATAATATTCCAGAATATCCTAATATATATCCTAATAGCATTATGTTCTCTTTTACGTCAATGCCCATAATATTTCATTGTCGATGACGTAAAAATTAAAAAGTATCGAGACGATATAAAATAAATATTTTTAAATATAAATATAAATCTTTAAATATAAATTCTTCCTATCAATTAAAGAAAAAGGGAACTTGTTTTTATAAGATAATATATATAATTTATATACAATGAGTGATATATATATTAACATTTCAATTAATATTTTTTAAAGTGTCTCTCGCAGTAGACTCTTCCGAAATAAGAAATATTTCTAAGACGGATATATAGTATTTTATATCTGTGAAGAATCTCTTAAAACATATTTAAAAAGATATGTTTAACGCACGATTCACATGCGCTTATTACGAAGAATTTCCACGAGATAATATCTGTATTTCCCAATTGAATCGTTATCCGCGTGTTATGTGCGCCATTATAAAAGAACAAATTATTATTTGCATGATTAAATAGAAAAATAACAAGCGCCGCTGCATCGAGATAGCTTGATTGTCAATATTTGACTAACAAGAAAATCACTAATATTCCAACATTTAAAGTAAATAAAAATTTAAATGTGGAAAATTGTGTGTTTAGTTTCCAGAAAATGAAAAAATGTGAAAAAAGAATAAAAAGAACTCTTCTAATAACTTCAATTTTAGGCACGCACAACTTGTGTTTCAAAATGCAAATGTTCTTTTCGATCTTAAATGTATCTTCACTATCTTGCCGTGTAATATGTATCATTATTGAACGATTCGAAAATTTATTCTTAAAATAACTCCTCTTTTTCATTTTTAAGGCAGACCTTGTATGAAGAGACAAGAAAATTTATTCCTGTCCTGTTATATATTCTCTAATAAATAACTTAATTAAGAAGTTTTTCAAAAAAAGTTTTACATAAATTTGTACGCGAAATTATATGTAAAATTTGAGAAATTTTGTAATCTATTCAGAAAACAATCGTGCAAAGAATATTTTATCAAATTTAAAGGCCCGACAATATTTGATTTTTTGTTTATTGATTTGATATGTAAACCGGAAATTTTTATTATATTTACACATTTAAAATATAAAGGGTGGATGATGAAATGTCAAAGTGTATTCCCAAAAGAGAAAAAAATCACAGACGTCGGCAATAAAATGCGACGAGATAAAAATAAAATATGAATTAATAAAACGAGATGAAACGAGTTCTTTATCGCTAAGATTTTTTGTACACTAAATTAATTAAGTAAAAGAAAAACACATGCATACATATTATCAATCATAGTTTCTGTTAATCTGTGCTACTTAACAATAAGACTCGGGTGTAAATGAAATGAGATCATACATGGCTTTAACAAATCTTGAAAGTCATAGATGAAATTATTGTTCCTCGTTATTGTATCTTTAAAATTGATGTAAACTCTCATATAAAAATTTTATATTAATTCATTCGCACATTATTGAATAAAAAAATGCTTGCGACAAATAATTCTAATACAAATAATGACGTGCAAATTTGCTATACTATAGCTATTTGAATATAATATAAAAAAATAAAAGAAAAAATATATTTACACGTTTAAAAATGTGTTTTCTCGATTCGATAATTTTCTATACATAATCCTTTGTTCCCGTCCTCGAGTTTCAGATAAATTCATCGTTTATTACTTACGGTAATGGCGATTGCATCGCCGTTTCTTGCGTTTTAGGACAAGAATCGTTGTTATTATCGATACACTCGTTCTGTTTGTTCTCTAGCTCAGTATTATGAGCGAGAGCATAGTTATTTAAATATTCTACTATCTGCATATGTCCGAAAGTCTCGGCTTCGTCGACTGGTTGTTTGCCCCATCTAAAAATATGATGTACGTATATGTTTCTAAATTCAGACTCGCGATTTAAAAAACGAGAGCTTTGCCAAAACAAGATCGTGGAATTCTTAGTTATATTAGATGCTAATCATTAATTTAAAAATATTAAAATATATGCATAAGATTAAAAAGATATATAAAAAATTATATAATACATAAGAAATGTATAAATTAATTTTTGTAAAAATTAACTGAAAGATAATGTCAAATATTTAAAAAGTTGCGTACATAATAAAAAGTAGGCGCACAGGAAAGATTGAAATTCCAAAATATTGACTTCGAATGTGTTAAATAATTCATGAAAAGCAGCAGTAATATTTAGAAACTGAGAAGTATAATTTTGTTATTCAATAAAAAGTAAAAAGTATTCAAAATGATTCAAAATCTCAATGGACCAATCATCCATAATAATCGTGAAGGTATGTTGTAAGTATGCCAGCGTACAGAAGATCGTTAAAATAATCATTATGACACTTGATCTTGAAGCAAATCGTGTGATGCTTACCTGTCCTTGGGATTGTGTGGGACTCCGCACTGCTCGATCAGAAACTCGACGCAATCCAGGTGACCTTCGCTGGCGGCCAAGTGCAACGCGGTTCTACCATCGTAATCCGACAGAGTCATGTCCATCCCACTTAATCGATGCCTGAAATTACAAAGAGATTCGATTGTGATAATCAAAATACCATTTTATCACTATTCGTAAGAATGATATATAATAAATATAATACATATATATAATTATTTATATAAAACAATAAAATCAATGAAACTTCTTGCTGTTTTAAATAATAAACTATTATAAATTTCTCACATAACTGTTTCTCTATTCAAAGCTACCTTTCTCTTACAAGATGTTTTCCCACAATTTTAGGTAGGATTTAATCAAATATTTTTCAAGTTTTAATTCTGTCACAAGCAATATTGTTAACAAAAATACGAAGATATATAATATTGTCTCTACATATTAAATTTTGCTTCTGCATATAAATTCTGTCGAATGTAGAAGCATTGTGTGATGAAAAAAAGAACCAAACAGCCACGCATTTCCGCGCGCGTTTATTTTTATTAAACAGGTTCTAAAAGAATATGCTACCTTCTCATCGCTGTGACATCACCACTGGCAGCGCTAAACAGAAGATTAACGATCGAGAGACCTTTCGTTTCATATTTGTGCCGTCTAGGATCCTTCTTGTTCGTTGCATGCTTCAAGTTATCATATCTGCGATCAATCGCACAATAAATAAACTAAAATAATCGATGCAAAAAGAAGATGAAGAATAGTCAGATTTCGATTTTGTATAATGTTTACGATGACGTAGACTAAATAAAGCTGAGATCAATACTCAAAAAAATATTCCATAATAATTGAAATATTAGAGATACGCTTAAAATTGTGTCAAGTATCTAACATAACATTATTTTATTAAAGCTTTAAGATACTTTCTTAATTTGTTGTCATCTTCTTATATCATTCTTTAGTAAGATGAACTTAATTTATGACTGATCGTTACCTGTGAAAGTTAAATTCGTTCACGAGCTCTTCGCAGAATTGTACACCGCGACAAGAATTGCCAAGTGGATCCAAAGGTGGAGACCACGTGCATATTCCCATAACATTTGGAATTACCAACAAAAGGCTTCCCGACACACCGGATTTCGCTGGTATGCCAACCTAGAATAAATTATATGCTTCAATTTAATGTTATGTATTCTATTGAATACTTAATATGTCTATAAAATAAATTGGTAATATTTACATATATGAAGCAAACATAATATGACAAATTTTTGTATTAAATTATAATAATTATTAAAAATATAATTGTTAATACAATATTTACAAAAGTCTTTTAACTTATGGAATGACTTTCAGCCATTGATATAAAGAATATCCGATACCGGATGTAGTTTTGTTTAAAAGAACTTACTTTGAATGCGAATTGTCCGCTATAATCATACATGCCGCAGCTGTGCATAAGACTCAATACGTCACGCACGCTTTCCGGTTTTAAGACTTTTTCTTCAGTGATAGGACATATGCCACCGTTTGCTAGCGTGGCCGCTATCACTGCCATCGTCTCGCAATTAGCTTCCATGGCGCAACACTTATAATAAAGATAAAATTAAAATAAAATTTATTAATTCGTCTATAAGATAGAAATAGACTGATAATATTATCAACGCTGCATCCTTGCATCGTTATCGAAATGAAAGATTAGATTTACTTCTATTGTCCACAATAAGTAAAGTAAATATTGTGATGGTATTGCATATTAAATATATAATGAAGTGTAGCATATAAAAAATTAATAATAAAGAAAGACTTGCGTTTATTCTGAAAAAAATTTTGATCACAATGTTTGATCTATTAAATAAACATGAGACAGAGAGAAAAATATTTTAAAAAATCATGATTTCTATGTTTTTAATAATCAAAGAAATATTTCGTATATTTAATATATTTCACTTTTAAATCTTTTCTTTATGATTTTATATAAAAAACAAATATTTACCTGGAAATAGTAATCCATAATTTCGCGCAAATTCGTCTTATCTGGATAACAGTTGTATTCTCTCATGTAAAATCCTAAAGCGTAATTTCGATCGGCCGCTTCTCGTTCGGATAAGAAAACGGCGTTGTTAAAGCCAAGATTCTCCTCACCGGCTAATCTTTTGAAATAATTCATTGTAAAGTCGAATTTTTCTGCCAGGCCCATTTCCGGTTTGACTAATGTTTTCAAGAGCGAACAAACCAGTATCGCTCCGGCATTAATCATTGGATTGTGTGGCTTCTCTAAAAAGATATTTATTAACAGAATTTAACCACATATAATTAAAACTCATAAAAAATTAGTCTTTAAAGTGTTATTTTTTGCATTTATGTTTGCAAATACTTATATTTTATTAACGTACATCTTTAATTAATTAATTAATTGTTTTATTATACTTTATATTTTAATTGATCAAATTATACAATGTCAATTAATTAATCCCAGATTCTATCAAGTAATACTCACTATTATGATCGAGCACCAGCTCGTTGAAATTTCTACCGGATGGCTCCTGGCCAATATATTGATGTACCACTTCCGGACTCAATCTGTCCAAGGCTATTGCATAGGTTAAAGGTTTGCTACAACTTTGAAGAGTGAACGGAATCGAAGTGTCACCGATACTGAATCGCTGGCCATCGATAGTGCACACAGAGACGCCCCAGTATTCCGGATTCATTCTAGCTAATTGCGGTATATAGGAAGCGACTTTGCCCTCGGTGTTTGTCTTGCATTTCCAATAAAAATCCTCTATGTGTTTTGTGAAACCCGCCCAATCGGGAATTATGAATTGGTGCCTGAATGCCCGCGAGATCAGTATGATATTGGGGTTTATAATTCTGGGAACAGAGAGCAATGCAATTAAAAATGTATTTCAAACTTTATAAATCTTAGACTTTAAAAAACAATATATTATATTTAATTATAATTATTGAAAATTATTTAGAAGGAAAAATTATTAAGAAAAAAATTGTTAAGAAAAAAAATATATATATATTCAAGAGAGAGAATTATATATTAAAATTTTGAAAATAAAATTTTGAATATTATAATTGTATATAAATGTTTCTTGTATTTTTTACTTACTTTAAATATATATTATCTATAATACTTGAGATCATATAAACTCACCTTCTAAATTGTTCTCTATCTAATTTCTGCGTTTCGTGGGAAATATTTTCATGACCTGCCTTTGCATGTTCCTTTTTCAGATTTTCCGAAAGTTCCTGCAAGCGAGGATCACTTTTCCGCAAGCCAGTTGTCCTTAAAGCCTTGAATGCATATATAGATGTCAATTTTTATTCTTTTTCAATTATTTTACAAACATATTAGAATATTATGTATATCAATTTTGTTGTACATACAGCTAAAAATTTTCCCATCGACACGAGGCCAGTCTCTTCGTTTTTAAACATGTCGAACAAAGCATCTTCAGCATTTGTTGCTTGATCTTGATCTCGAGTACTGTAAAATTAATATACAACTATTAAAAGAAGATGAATAGTGCATTAACGTCGTCGTTGCTGTAGAAACAAATCTAATATTTCTACAACTATTGTGTATTTTTCTATATATACTTTAAACATAAATAATAATATATATGATAATAATAATAAGATAATAATAAAATATAATAATAATAATATATGATGAATCAGAAATAATCAGAATATATAATAATATATAATGAATACTATATTATCTCGCTAAATATTCTAAATAATAAATTATTCTACCATTTAACAGTCATAAAAACAATATTTAATATCTCATTTATCATTTGCAAGCCATTACTAAATATAAATATAAATATAAATATAAAATTTATTTATGTTATCAAATATAAATATAAAATTCTCACCATGCATTTTTGAAGCAAATGTTATAAGCAAAATGATAAATTCGATAATTTCAAGAAACAATGAACAGAAAAGTTAAATGTGCCACCATAATTATTATCAATGATATATTTGACATACATTATAAATAATATATATGAAAAATTATTAATATAATAGCATTAAGTACTATGCTGTTAATCATAATGAGCAATTCATATCACACCATGCATTAATGCAGTGCATAGTACTCACTACATATAGTGGCTGTCATGAATGAAACTGTATTTGCTGTAACGAGAAGCAAGATAAACGATTTTGCATTAGTAATGATAATAATAATAATTATTAATGCGGCTGTTATACCTAAGGAAGCGCGCCAACATCCTACTGGACTGATCATTTTTCTTCTCTAACCAAATCGAACACGCAACTTTTGATTTGATCACATAATCTTTCGAAACTTTAGCCAACTGAAGATTAAAGTTCTTTTTGGAATCGCAACTAATCGCCTCGATATAAGGCATGTCGGTATACTTTCGTTAATCAACACAATAATATTTATAATCCCCACAAGTATTAATTGAGATTATTATATTAATTGTATATATTGTGTTAAATAAATTTGAATAAATTTTATATTAATTGTAAATATTGTGTTAAATAAAATTGAATTAATTTTAATATATAATATTAGTCTTTTGTGTTTTCTCTAATGTAAATTTATTAGATCTATGACAAAATATTTAGCCTGATTAATTAAATTCGAAATTATTTATTCACTTTTCGCACAATTTTATAGAAATATTTTATATTAAAATACACTTTGATCACAAGATATAATTAGAGATCACTAGTTTATATAATGCGTAATCCAGAAAATTTTCACAATACAGTATAGCATACAACAGAAAATATCTTACAGTCATGGAGATTGTAAGATCGTGACAACGTTTATCAGCTGTGAGGAGAATTACTGGGATTCTTATATATTATCCGGAGAGAAAACAAGTTTTCCACCTTTACTTTTCCACCCCTTACGATGACGGCAAAATATATCTTAAAATAGTGTCATCATTTATGTCAGATTAGTGCATGTGACATCTTGCAAGCGAAGAACATGTGCAATTTGCGATGACGAACAATCATAATAAACCCGAAGAGAAAATAAGTTTTTCATCTTTACTTTTCCGCCCCCCATGATGATGACAAAATATATCTTAAAATAGTATCGTCACTTGTATTAGATTAGTGCATATGACATCTTGCAAGCGAAGAGTACGTAATTTGCGTTCGATGACGAACAATCGTAACAAACAGAAATAAGTAAATAATTACTTGATGTATTAGAGCCGATTAGAGCTAGAATAGAGAAGCTTCATGTGGGGGAAAGAGGAATAAAACAAAGGTCAGTTAGTTGATAAGAAGAATATTTATACGAGTTTGGACTTTAGATACACAGTTTAACTAAAACTATATAATAAATAAAAAAACACAAATATATATAGTAAAATATTTAGCAAAAATAATAAACTGTAAATTAACTGTAAAAACAGATATTATTTAAAAAATATTTATATTTTTCTATTTATTTCTATTACTTTTCCTATTTTACTTTTTGATTTTTAACAAAAATACTTCTAAATCATTTAATAAATAAAAATATTTAATGTGTAAAATAAAAATATTTAACATTTAATAAATATTCTAGCAAAGTTTTATAACACACTGTTAAATTGTTTCGAAGTAAAAATAAATAACGATATTAGAAATTCTTAAAAATGAATTAATCTTACCGAAAAGATCTTAGAAATCACTAATTGTGCCAATGATTATTGAATTCAAAATCAGTTGTTCTGATTTTGCAAATTTCGGGTAAAAAGATATGAGCATATAATCACTACAAAAAATTTAATATTTCAGCATTCGGTCTTACAATATTTTGTGATCTCACAAACTCTTTCAGCTTTAGTATAACGACAGATAAAATCACGATCTAAGAGAACGTACTTAAATAAGAACCAATAAAAATGCTTGATCTAACAATTGTGATGGGTCAATAGATCGCACTGGTTCTATATTGCATCGATAAATTTATTGCACGATGATCATTATGCCTCTCTTGCAGAAAATAAATCCTATACGTATATTAATATCGTTTGCAACATGTTATCCATTTGTCCATGTTTGAATTATATTTTAACATTATATTATGTTTGTGAATTTTAATATTATATTATGTTTGTGTGGCGATTAAGCAGGCAAAATCGATACTTGCGCGAGTTACACGTATCGAATATTGATATCGGAAATATAATTCGTAAAAAGATTCACATTACTCTCTGATAAAAAAATGTTATCTTATATATCTTTTATTTAATTCCTTATAAGAATTAAATTAGCAATGTGGTATACATAAGAATATATTTCTTTACCGTGTCTGAGAATGTTCTAATTCCACTGTTGTTCCGAAAGCAGCGTCCAGATATTTTGCATTTCCAAATCTGGTGGATGCTGGTACACGCCTCTGCAAAATCGTGAATATCGTCTAATAATAATTAAGAAAGGAAAACATGACGACTGATTTTAATCGCGCAAAATTTAGAGATTTATATCTGAACTAAATTGTACGATTTTGTTTATATTTTTTTATCGTATAAGCTTAGACTTAAAACATACGTGTAATTATTCGTACGCTAAAATATGTGTGATTTTGTGACAGTTTTCTTTTGTAAAAAACCTACACAACAGATGAATTAAACATTTTCGAAATGTTCATATAGAAAGGGACCGGTTGCCAGGCAGCTTTGTATTGATCTTTTAATGAATCAATGTCTAATATTCTAAGAGGGAAGCTTGCCACGTGCACTCTAATTCGGATCACTGAGATTGCATATACGCACATATAAACGTAATGAAAATTGAAAGGCCGTCCAATCGAAGAATATGACTAATGAAAAATTACTCTCCTACGCTGCTCGTGCCTCGTTATATAATCATTTGAGCGATCAGAAAGCTTATTGTTTTATTGTAGAAATATTTAATTGTAAAAAAATAAGATTCAAACATTTTTTAACAATTTTGATAAATCAATAAAATTATTGGTAAATCAATAAAAGAATAAATTTCGAAGAGAGAAATAAATTCACTAATGCACAAAAGATTTGAAGAAATCGCGGAAAGTCTTTCTTGCTTCATAATGACATTAAAATATGTATAACATTGAGTGTATGTAACATTGAGTATATGTAAAAACACATATATACGCACAAACAGAAAATTTTTTTTACACATATATATATTTATGAATACTGATTTTAATAGATAAAATAAAAATCATACAAAAAAGTATAATTATTTTTAAAATATGTATATTTTTAAAAATATATGTAATTTTTTAAATTATATATAAAAAAAATATTTTATATTTTATATGGTATTAATATATTTTTCAAAATATGAATAATGGACATTATTGTAATATACATACAAATTATATCATTCACGATAATTATTAGATTTATGTATCGCGTACTGCTAACTGCAATAATCTATTTTAAGTATCTCATTGGCACAACAGACGCAAAGTAAACGTATGAAGTACGACGTATTTTTGTCATCGATATAGGCCATTATCACCACCCACGTGGTTGTAATAGACAAAAGATTAGATCTTTTGAATGATTTTCTTTTAATGATTTACATTACATATAATTTAATTATTATAAGTGTTAATTTAATTAATAAATCGGTTATATTTTATAAACATTAATATTGAATTTTGGAAGGATATATTTCTCACATTATTACACAATATAATTGGAAATATGTTGATATATTTAATATCTTCCTTGCTAAAAGTGTTCGTATGATTGTCATCAATTTTCCCAAATATCCATCATTTAACGATTCGCTTTCAAATTTATTTCTGCTTTTCCTGCAATATATTTTTACCTTGCTAGTAGAATGCAGTCTTCTAAACCTATTTGCTCCGATTCTCATGATCTTCAGCATTCTCGTTCCCTGCATCATCACCCTTTAAAAGCAAAATCTTCTCTTTAATCGCTTTGTAACTTTACTCGACACGCTGCTACACAAAAAATGTTCGAATAATTCGAAAGTCGTAAATAAATCGTAAAAAAGGATCTTTAAACACCTCTCTCTGATGACCCAAATTTTCTGATCGATGTCGCACTAAACAAAACTGCTGTGAATTCACACTCTGAATCGTGAAATATTTATTCGCACCTACATTAATTCATATTGCGTACACAATATTTCTGAATGAGTCCTTTAATGAGATCTTGCGTCAACTGACAATGCCATTTAATGCGAATTTATCACTTGTGCAATCTTACGTCAATGACAACGCGAAAGATGACCCTCGACGTCCCGGTGATCAGCGTCTACTGCATCGAGGGTTGTGCGGATGCCCGCGGGGAAGGTAGAAAAAAACCGGCCGGTGGGACATGCGCACGAATTAGAGGGATGGTATAGAATATTCACTATAGCTGATCTTCAATATGTCACGAGTTCGCCGGGTCGATTCATAATTCATATGGAATATCTCGCGAAAATAAGAATCCCGAAACGATTTTTGAGCGTTATTTCAGCAAAATTCTGCATAAAATAATCTTGGCATTTCGTAAATGTCATATATACGTCAAACTTATTTATATTTATAATGCTATACGTTACGAAGATAAAAAATACATGAAAATTTAATATATAATTTAATAGATAAAAAAATAAAATATAAAATATATAAAAATTTAAATAAATTAAAATATAATTTAATATATAAAAAAAATAATGTGTCTTTATTATATATGCACATATGTGTGTGTAATATCTAGAAACAGATTAGATATATAGAATAAAAAAATTATATATATGAATTATTACAAATATAAGGACTCGATAAATAATAATGAACACTTATTGTTTATTGTCTTACAATCGTTACACGATAATACATTGTAGAATATAAGTCTAAATAATGTAATCATCATATTAATAATCACATCCTCCACTTCAGTATAATTGAACAATTGTTATTAACAAATTATCATCATAAATTCTTATCATTTAAAACTGTAAGATAATGTGTATTGCAATATGTAAAGTCATTTTAATAAAATGATCGAATGCACCGATATAATTCGCTTTGCAATCGATAAAATAATAACTGTTCTGTGTGTAAAACTATTCCACTACGAAATTGTATTTGTATGTAAGTAATATTACAAGTAATGTACAAGTAATATTACATGTATATAATAAAAGATTTAAAAATATGTACAACTAAAAAACTATCTAAGATTCTTATAACTAATCAGAGAACAAAGTAATTCATTACATTATGTTTCATTCGATCTCTATCGAACAAGTTTCAGAATTAATGCTAAGTTGTACATATATTCAGAACAGGTGTGTGAGGCAGTTTTAAAGTTGACACATGTCTCTTACATGTATATCGATATTTAACGCTTTGGTTTTCGCTCTTATTTAAAATTCATGACGCGCTTATAGACACGAGTCATTCTCTCTTTCATAGAGTAAAATATATAAACAATAAAAAAAGATTGTAATTAATATATGTGTAAAAAACACATTTTATATACACAATTCATTTTCTCCATTAATTAAATTATAAACTGCTTAAACAGTTTTTATTTTTATCACTTATATTTTTTATAACATCGCGAGCAGCAAAAATGAGTTAGAACTTTATTTAAAAAATGTGTATTGTTGCAAAAGATTAAAACTTAATTAAAATTCCAAAAATTCATGACGCGCTTATAGACACGAGTCATTCTCTCTTTCATAAAGTAAAATATATAAACAATAAAAAAGATTGTAATTAATATATGTGTAAAAAATACATTTTATATACACAATTCATTTTCTCCATTAATTAAATTATAAACTGCTTAAATAAAATAAATTGCAGTGACATTCAAAACGAATTAATTCAGGTTCGTCGCAACTCCAATTTTCTTACAATGTACATAAATCATCGTAATTTCACAGTTTCCAATTTTTTATTGCAAAATATTACTTAGACATTTGCGGCATATTACACATAATTATTGCCATTATTCGGTTATTATTATTAATATGCAAATACAACTGTATTGCATTAATTTTTATCCGCTAATATTCAGATAAATTGCGAGATATGTAGCAAATGGAAGACTATAGTTTAATTATATATGTGCTTAAACATACGCTCAATAATAATTGTCCGAATACACACAATTATATATGTGCAAGTTACATAGAAATTGTAAAAAGTCGAGATTCGAAAATATCGTAACTTTTTAAAAAGGCCAGTATCTTCTAATTGCTATAAAGTCAAAAATAGTATAAACCGCTGATGGTACTTGTAGTAGAAAGAATTATAAATGAAGTTGATTGTCTTGTTTGTACAGCATTGTCGAAAATACATTTGATGAATGATTACAATCTGTATTTACAGACTATGCGATGCTTTTTTTGATTTTACACGAATAAAAGAATCCTTAACTCTATGATATAAATAGGATGAGAATGGAAAGTTCTTATGAAAGTTACTGACAATGAGAAAAAAGATGAAAGAAACGCATAAAAATCTTAACATTATTAGAACTTTGTGCGATCTGTGTTTGAGATCCTCAGATCTTAAGTACATTAATTTCACATACGCCGATCAGATGAATTTATCCTGAGAGTGAAAGAACAATTCTTCACTATGTATGTCGTGTATACACTTTAAAAATCGTATAAATATGTTCAATTTATATATTAAAAAATCTCTATACATCGAATCAATTTAACAACTGTCTTCAACCATTAACTTACATCGTTTTCAATACAGTCTCATCGTGTCACATCGATTGTATGAATTTACGATCGATATGATCAAAAATTAAATCGGCAAATTGTATAGTGACGTAAGCAGATATTTATTAAAATAATGCTGCTAAATGATTTGAATAAGAGAGAGGAGAATCGGAAAGAGAGAAAAAAAGAGAGCGCTAGTTGTGACTTTTCAAGTCTTAAGTAAAATTACGTCTCTTGTAGACGTCATTTTTTTGCAGTATAATGCGATGCAACGTTAGTAGAGATCTATCGCATCGATCTGCATCAAGTAAAGCTCTGAAATGGACAAACTCGCGATGCTTGCCCGTTTTTTTATTATTAATTATTTTTTATTGTTAAGCAATACCACTCGCAATCTCACGAGTAATAATTATCGAAATAATAGTAATACAGATATTTAAAATTATTACAATTACTTTTGAAAATATTAACAGTAGAGAAAAAGAATTATAATTAATGCACGTTATAAAATTGCAGTTTCTTCAAATCTTACATTCGCTATATTTTCTTTTCGCTGAATCGAACGCGTCGCGTGCGCGACTAGCGCTATCAAAAATAGTATCCTTTTCATTAAGATATCCCTATGAGACGACGTTATCACGCATTTCTTATCTCTACAATCTATTACATCATTTGTTGATTAAATAGAATTGGTTAAATAGTAAAAGGTTCTATAAGGCCTGTTCTATCTATTATCTCGTCTCCAATACGAGACGTACAATTGACATCGCTCGACACGATGTCATCAGATTACCGTGTCCTGATAAGCGGGCGGTCCGCTGAGGACAAACTGTCGTTGGCTCTGCCTGACGATGTCGGTGCGGTTCGGCACTTGCGGCGTCGCCCTGACGCCGTGATAATTACTGTAGCTAGACCTAGCGCTGGCCGGCCGATTGCTGTAGAGCTCCTCCAGGTCCTCGCCGTTCAGACTCTGCGTGCTGGTCTGTTGGAACGTGGGATTGCTCTGGCCTTGCCACTGCATCGTGCTTAGTTCGCCGGAGGTCGGCTGCCAATTGTCGGTGAGGTTTCGCGTCGAGCTGGTGATCGCGTGCTGCTGATCCCAGTCGCCTCCGGGCGGGCTCTGGCCAGGCGGGAAGCCGGACGATGCGTTCGAGTAATTGTTGGAGGAGTCCTGGTTCGACGGCGGTGGCGGCGGCCACAGGGCCGGCGACGACACCGCCATGTTGACCGCTTCCGGTTGCCAGTTCCGGTCGACGGGAACGTTACGTTCGCGGTCCCAGCCGCCGATCGTGATCCGGTCGTAGTTGAGCGCCCGGTCACCCTGCGACAGCGTGCTCACGTTCTGATTCGTCAGGGTGCCGATGCAGGCACCCGGACCCGTGTTGGCGTACAGGTTCTCCTGGTGGTCCATGATGCGGTTCACCGGGTTCTTGCGTCGGGACTGGCGCACCGAGCTGCGTCGCGTGCTGGAGCGTCGCGTGCCGTCCCTCGAGATGACGGAACGTCGCTTCACCCGACGCGGCGTCATCGGCTTCGGCGACACGCTGCTGTCGTCCTGGACCGGCGGCTCCGGCTGGGAGTACTCGATGCTGTACAGCGGCCGCGGCTGCTTCTTCTTTCGCTTAGTTCGTACTGTCGGAGAAACAGAGAGAGAGAGAAAGGCGGTCAGAGATTCTGTGACGCGCGACGACTTTTCCTACGTTTATTCGTCATTGCCAATCAAATGATAATAATGTTAAAAATAATAAAAGCGAAATCAGTTATACGGTGTGTAATTTCTTGATGAATGCTGTCAAGATTTCTAAAAAATAAGATTGTTATTTAATTTAAAAATTTGTCCTTTAGGTCTCTTGTTTATTTTATCTTAGAATATTTTGAAAATAATAACTTTTAGTCTATGAATTTTGTAAATGCATTTGCATTTTCTAAAAAAAATTGCAGTTTATTATATCCGTAATCTTTTAGACTGAAATATATTAAATAATAATCTGTAATATAAATAATTTTTGTAAAAAATAGTATTTGTGAAATATTGCGAGTTCATATAAAATAAAAAGTAAACGTTCAGTTAAAACCACAGATTTAAAACGATGACTAAGAAATATAAAGAAAAAGATTCCCCAGAAACCGCAGTAGTAGGAAATTGTTAGAACAGGAAAAGAAAAGAGTGAAGGGTTAATAAATAAAAAAGCAAGCAAATAGTATTGCATATTTATTGTTCCCAATTAACTGCACCAAAGTAAATAATGCGATACAGTAGATAAATACAAAATTAATAATAACGGTCTTAAAAAAAGAAAAAACGATAAATATGCTTTACAAACTTCAGATGCTCAATAGAGACTGTATGTCCAAAATATATTATAAATCTGAAGTGACAAAGAAACCTTGTGTCATTTTTCTTTATTCCATTTAAAAAAAGAAGTCGTTTAAAATCGTCTAAAGCGCCACTGTAGAGAAAAATAATCATATTCCATATTTAATAGAGAAATTTTTCTTTCTATCTCTCATTTCTAATATTTTTGTTAAGTACTGTATAAAAATAAATATATACATTATTATACACATTTAGCATAATTTTCATCTCTACTATTATGCTCTATAGACAAGATATTGTATTATATATGTGTAACTACCTCTCTCTCAAAAATAAAAATTGTATTATATACAATATATATAAATATAAATATATATATATATATATATATATATATGCATATATATGTATGTAAATAATGTGCGTCTACACACATTATTTAAAAAAAAATACTCAACTTGTAAATATAATTACTATTTTCTTTTTTAATGTATATAAAATATAAGCAGTGTGTTAGCTACATCTTTTTTTTTCTCTTAGAGCAGTCTTTTTTGTATAATTCGTATAGTAATTACATGCTATTTTCTGATTTACACAAAGAATTAATATAATTTAGTAAATACAAATTTTTTCGGATGTCACTTCAGATTTCGTATCAAATTATTATAATGTACGTAAAAAATCAATCACTTATATGAGAAATGTCAAAGTGTCAGTGAACAGAAATTATTTTAAACACATGTTTGCCAAAAGAGATATCTGAAATTTTACATTCCTCTGTAAGAGACATTCCGTCTTAAAAATATTCCCATATATAGTGAATAATTTACGTGACTTAAGCTATACATTTAAATCATTTAAATACATTGCGATCCATTCTACAAAGATGACTACGAAGATTTTAAGGAATCGAAAATACTTCACACACTCTGTTAAATTGAAAATACAAAAAGGCCACAACTACCATGCACTACTAACAAAAAGAGAGCGATAGTACGTTTCATCGATTTTTTTCATCTTTTGCGAAAATGAGACAATTGCAGCTAACTAGTAGTGGCTAACTAATGGTTGTAATTAACCGTGTAATTGAAATTAAAACGCAATGTTTTAACATATATTTATAAATACTTATCAAGTATAACTGTTATCATTGAATATTATAACTTAGCATATTTTTATATTTAAACTAAAGATCAATCATTTTAGGACAAATCGTATTATATGTTTCTCCTGATATTTTTTTACGTAATAAAATATTTATTGAAAATCGATTTTGCGCGAAATATGAATTTATTGTAATTAGAAAATTTTATTGTCATAAAAAACAACAAAATTTGCAAGACAAAGAAATATTTTTTTTATAATTTGGATGTAAAAATAAACAGATAACAACAAAATTGTACATAGTTGAAAAGCTTTATGTTTACACATATATACATGTGTATTTCAACTGCTTTAGACTTGCCAAAAGTGAAAAAAAATCGATAAATCATATATTATGCTCTCATTTATATCCATTTAACTATCCTATAATAAAAACTGTTCATAATACCGGGTCAAACTCAAAACTGAACTCTAAAATAAGCTAATTAAAAGCAGTCGAATTTTTTTATAGAGTATCAATATTTGAAATCCTTATCCATATTTATATCTGGTGTACAGCAAAGTTGTATAGAAATGAATTATTTTTGACACACATAGAGAAAAGCTAGAAAAAAATATTACTGCAAAACACGATGTGGTTTCCGTCAATTTCAATTTTTTCGTACAAATTTAAAAACTGATATTAGATAAAGCTAAAGTAAATGAATCTTCACATTTGATTAAAACATTCTAGTCATTTTGCTTTATCACAAATACGTTGCTGTACGTTGTGTACAGTGAAACTCTCGATGCATACAAATTTCAATGTATCTCTAATCAATTTTTTTCATATATTGTAGAGCGATAAGTATTCCGCTCTTAAACAACTTATATATCACAGTACATACATCAAGACGTATTCATTAATCTATTCTTTTATAGCAATACATGTAAACCATTTATAAAATAAATAATTCATAGTTATCATTCGTATTCTCTTCTGTAACTTTTCTGTACAATAAGCGACTTTTAGCCTCTCTTAAACCATTAATCTTACTCCTATAATTAAAATGGTGATCATGATAATTAGTCCAATGTTAATTTTATTGTATGTGTCATCACAGCATTGATTTATTCATATTATTCATATGTGCATGTATCAGATTAATTATTCATATGTGTATGTATCAGAAAGTGTAAAAGGAGTAAATGATAAATTTGTGAATATATATATGAATTATCCTATTGTATATAAATAAGCAACATTTACGAATTAGTAGATAAGTCACACTGCACTGATTGTTCATATGAACGAGCAAATGCTACTGAACACACACAGTTCGACATCAGTCAGTTATTTCGATGCAAAATACGAAGAACACCGTTAATGAATTACACAATAATATGCAAGAAGTACTCATGGTATGAGTACTTTTCTACTGATCGAAGATCGCCGAAAGGTAGGGCGTCTATGCTACTGGGATTAATTATACTAATTGTTCTATCTATTTGGCAAGTATAGGAATTATAATGTTACACGTACCGCACGTGGACGTCGTATACGCGGCAGTATAGAAGTTCGTATAAGCTAATTTTCGTAATTCTTCTCGCTAAGAGAGCAATAGACCGGTAGGGAACTTTTAGGGCAATTTTATCTGCCGATCGTGTGCGGAGAGAAGTGTCATCGACACACGAGTGTTTCGGAAACCAGTAATCGGGTGCAAAAGAAAAAAAACGCGGCGGAGATCTCGTTGTTCAAAAGTTACTCGCGTACAGAGACAAGGGTCGGCTATCTCGTTTCGACGACCCGTCGTGCTCGCTCGATGCTTGCTGCTGATCAACGGCCAATCTCGGATCGGAGTAAAACGACCTCAGAGGCTGATCGCGCACGTGATCGATGAAGACTCGTCGTGGTTTGGCGGGATTCCTGCCTTGCTTCGTCGCGGTCGAACGACACTTGATACGCGCGACCGGGCTGTATCTGGCCAGGTGCGGATAGTACAATTTGTTTTTCTGATACCTCAATTTAGCGACGCTGTCCAGCGAGTCGTACTCGTCGTACACGGGCGACACGGGCCGCTGCAAGTGATCCAATGGATTCGTATAGTCGACCGAACAGTCTAGGTTCTGAAAATCGCGACTCGACGAGCGACTGCTGTTACTACGGATCGTGTCGTTCCTGAGACTGACGGTGTTGCTTTTGCCGCGCGCGGAACCCAGCAGCTTCTCGCCACCGTGTTTCGGAAAGCTCGATTCGCGATAGGCAGATTGGTGAGAGCTAGTCGTGCCGATCGGATAATTATTTTCAGCGAAATTTTTGTGGGAATATGCGGGTGGTGGAAGAGCCGAGTAGCTAACGTACATAGGATGCAACGGCGTGTGGCCTGCCAACCCAAAGTCATCACCTCCAACAAAGTCAACTGAAATATCATCCAAGAATCCATCGCATTAGACGAGGTCGACTGATGACAGGCGAGAGAATAAGTATTGCGTTAATGATCGGTCGAAGAAGCGAATACGCGGCGTGTATAACGTCGAAAATATCATTATGACTGATCTTCTTCCATAATATTTTACGAAGAAGAAATATCTTAAAGTTCATAGATGTAATATTTGGTCCTATTACATGGCATAGTCTGCTTAATATATTTTAAATAATTATTTTTGCCTTTAATTATACTCATAAATATCTTTGCTGCAGAGAAATATCACTACTACATTAAGACATAATACCATTCTTAGATATTAAAAAAAAAAACAATATATAATACCATTCATGCTAAGATAAAGAAATGCTATTTGAGCAATATCATATAATAACAATAATGTCAATAATATAATAGATACGAATCACAAATTGCAAGATGCAAAAAGTTTTATAATGCTACATGTTAAAACATAATAGTACACTCTGTAGCTTCATGATCGTACTATGAAAAATTATTTATTCGTGCCAAAAGATAGACAAATATATATTGCGTGCAATTAATGAACATGATTAAGCGGACTTACCAAAATGGAGGATCAAATCCACCAATGAAATCAACTGTAACCGATAACCCTCTTTTCAAGCAATAATAAATAATCGCGTGTACTTACACATAATTAGTGATCAAAGATAATTTATCAAAGATAATTTCATATTACTAATTAAAATATTTTAAAGAATGTGCTGCTATTATATGTACTATTGTGCAATTAAAATAGAAATATATCCGCTCTCTGTACATTTATATATATATGTATATTCAACATATAATACACACTAACAAAAGTACGTAAAAGAAGTAACTTAATAATAAATAATAATAATATAGCTTTTGCTTTTCAAAATGTATTCAATTCGTAAAAATGAGAGAAAATTGTGAAGAAAGAGATAGGTAATATCATTTATAACCTTTATAACTTTCCACTATTAAAATATTTAAATTTACAATAATCATAAATAATATAAATAAATATCACGATGATCAATATCAGACAACTTGTTAGTTTGATTTTTCTAAAGATGGAATGAAATAGTTAATGCCTACATTTTTTCTGTTTCCAAATGTGCTGTTCAAATATAATAACCACTTCCTCCTCTCAGTTACTTATCATAAACCACAAGTATGACAGATTACTAATTTTTACATAAGGAAATATTACATACATATTCTTTAAAATGTGAAAGCAAAAATTTGTTCTAATTAAAACTTTAAATATAAATCTTTTAGATATGCCTGATTTTATAATTAGAAATTTTAATTAGAAACAGAAACCATTAACTTTTTTTAAATTAACTTAATATGTAATTACTAAATATATACTTACAGCTATCATCTTCTTCAAGGAACACTTTACTAAGACAGATTCCACCAACAATCGCCATAAACTGAAACATGTAAAATGTCTAAATTTTAGAAAACAATAATAATATATATAATCTATACATCTATCTATCATGCACATATTATGATTACATAGCATTGCATTATGATGATTACTTCTCTACTTACACCTAAAATACATTGTGTTGCAGCATGTAAAATTTCTATCACTTCATAATCCAGCACACAATCTGTTACATTAGTGGGACGTGCAGGTCTAAAGAGCTCTGGTTCCGTAACATCGTAAACAGCTTTGCAACCAGGCCCATTTACGTGCCACCAAGAAAAACTACCAGTACCTAGATTGAGGATATCACTATCCTGAAAGATAATATTACATCCATAATATTTATATAACAATCCATGTTATTGCATAAATATCTATGATAATCTTTAGTGCATTGCATTCAGATGCAATATATTGAAATGGTATGTAATTACATTCTCTACTTACTTTATCCAGTATCCCTACACTGAGGTAGAAGCATATTATAAATATGTTCCATCCTAGCCATAATATATTCCATATACAATACTGAAACACAGAATTAAAATAATTTAAAAATATACATATATGTGTGTGTGTATGTGTGTCATTAATACAAATACAAAAGTGTTTTTCTAGTTGTTTGATTACATATGAATCTTTATGTAAAGAAATACAATTTATCCTCTTTTCTTCATATACTGCAATATTTTGCTAGAATTAATTATATGTACTAAAAATAATTGGATTTTATACATACTGATATGATATATTTTGGTCTATATTGAAAGGCCCCGAAGAATCCTAGAATTACGAAGATGATATTGAAGAAGTTGGCCAGTATCGGGGTCCACATAAACCCCAGAAAGTCGAAGACTTGACGTTCTATAGTGGTAATCTATAAGTAATAAAGAAAATATAAAATAATAAATTAAATGCAAAATGTATATATTAAATATGTTCAACTGCAACATAGACTAAGACTTTTATGGAACAATGATCTCTTAATCTACATTTCAGTTAAACGTACCTAATATATTAATAAACATGCAACATGGAATGTAATACAAAGTAATATAATCAGCGACAGCATACATCTCAATTTCTGCTGATTCTCTTGTGCGCGTTCTTAATCTACATCAATTGTCTTATGTTCTAAATACTCAGTTAATTACTCTGAGTCATAGCATTTATGATAGCACTACATGTACATGAGCAACATGTAGCAACCATGTACATGATAAAGTATCTGAAGCTTACATCATAAATTTCATCGTATATATATATATGAAAGTTTATTTTATTGCTGTGTAGGGTCAATAAAATTTTAAACACATTTCTATACAAGTTCTATACAATCATAAAAATAAAATCATAGATGTTTATTATTAATTAATATAAAATAATTAAGAAACAAGGAGTAAATATGCATCAATTAATATTCGAAAAACAAAATATACATAGAAAATGCAGACATACGATACACAAACAAATATTACTTATCGAGTATTTATTACTTTCTTTATATTTCTTTTATAAAATATATTAATAAAATCTTATTAAAATTCCTTAATAAATTAATTTTCTATATATTTAGTTTAACTATTTATTTCTAAAATAGAGAATCATTAATTATTTAATTATTGAAAGGTGGATTATTATTTCTAATACTCCAACCATCGCAATGAGAAAAAAGATTCGCTCTATTCTTCTTCCTCATATATTTGTTTTCTTTCACTTCTAGTGTAAAAAGTAAGCTAATCATTGCACGTGAGAATAAAAAACATAATTAAATCCAACGAGTGGTATAAAAAATTATGATATAAACAAAACTTTCTTTTATATAAAAATATTCCAAGATAAATCTCTTCTTTTATATATATTTATTTTCTTACACTTCTAGTGCAAAAAGTAAACTAACCATTGCACGTAAAAATAAAAAACATAATTAAATCCAACGAGTGGTATAATAAAATTATGATATAAACAAAACTTTCTTTTATATAAAAATATTCCAAGACCGACCAGGTTTAAAACTACACGATAATTCACAAATTCGAATAAGTGATAAGAAAAACGTAGTAATGGTATTTTTCCATTTTTCCATAGACGCTAGCACAGTGTAATTAACGAGAGTATCATCGCGTTCGCGGAATTTGCAAGAAAAAGAGATGACATAAGTCAAAATATATGTGTACATTTGTGTCATTGTATACTATATTTATATAAACATATATACGTATGCAAATTAGACAGGAATACACAGCCTAGCCGAACCGCGAGCTGGCATTTCCGCGTATCCGGATTAACGACGCATGTACGCTCACCAGTTGTAGGCTGCATATCGTCAATAGAAAGTGTCTTCTGCTGCAAATTCCCATATCATTTGGCCGCGCTCCGCTCAACGAGCGATCTCACGAGGGACGATCACGATGACGAGGACGACAAGGACGACGACGAGGCTGAAGATACTCGCGCGAGCCGCATCACACTTCACCACCTTGGCACCTTCCGATGCGCCATCGCCATCTTTCGCTCCGCTGCGTGTCGCTCTCACGCGGACACTTGTTCCTCCCGTCCTACCACGCGAGTCACTGTCCGCCTGCTTCGCAAGTTGCAACTGCTGCTATAGCTGCTCTAATGACGCGCACGCACTACGCATTCACCGTGCTCAGGCAACCGCGACACGCACACGCGTTTCCCGTCACGGTGGGCGAACGATCGCCACCATCGCCAGACTCGCACTAATCTAACCTAACCTCCCTTCCCCTCCCCCGCCGGATAAGAGATGCCACATGCCACGATGCCAGATTGTAAACGCAACAGCATGATTGTGTGTATATCGAGTGGAGAGGGTTGGGGGATACGCTGGCATTGGAGGGGGAAGGATGCGTAGTTAGCATGCGCGACATCTTGACGCCGGTCGCGAAGCGAGGCACAGCTGTGAGAAGTCACGTGACGCGGGACCTGTCACCTGTCATCTGTCACCTTGTGCGCATTGTCACCCCGCGTTTGATTAAGAATAGTATGTTATGTCACATTGAAATTTTCATATGTATTGAAAGAAAGGAATTAGAGTATAAATGCGAATTTGTAAGCGCGTAGGATACTTAAGTATTTTCTCGCCATGGGGAAAAAATACGTTTTTACGTAAAAATTATTTCTGTTGTGCGCGAAAATTTTATTAAGAGATAAATACTGCAATATTTTAGATCGAACAAATCTTCGCTGCAGTTTCTTGTCATCGATAGGAAACATTTTTATGACGAATCATTTTCCATCAATGATAGAATAAATATTGGAGAAGGATGAGTATTTCTTTACTAAAAAGTGTCATATCATATATTTATTTAAAAAAGAAATTCGATAAACAAAACACCTTTGAAAAAGAGAAAGTACAGAATAATGCTTTCTGATTAGCAATAAATTAGCTTATTATATAAATAAATAAATATATATACATATATATTTATAGTTCTTAAATATATATTTTTGATGTAAACAAATTTAATTTTTTTATTGTATTTTCTACATTTCATTTCTTTTTAGTACAAAGAACAAAGGAATATGTAATTAAAGAAACAGAGATATATTCGATATCATATCTGAGATCTGAGATGTAATATTCGATATCGTATCGTAATCATATCATATATCGCTGCATTCATGCTACATAAATGTCCAAATAAAAACATGTGTGTGCACATGGTATTTAATCTCTTTGTATAATTTATTTCAAAAATATTCAAATATTATTTTACTGTAATATAGAAATTGTTAATCTCAACTACATGATTGATAACGGCTGTAACATTTTCTAATCTTCCAAGATAAATTAAGCTTCTAGTCAAGACTGTCGAAATTGCTACAAATTCTTTATTTGCCGTGTTTTTACTTATGTTTCTTCGAGGACGGTAAAAACTTATTTTTAAAAAATATTTATTTATTTAACACTCAATAATAGAAGAATTATAAAAATTAATATAAAAAAATGACAATTTATGTGTTATACTAAAATATACTTAATACTTCTAATAATTTTGATATATTACAAAGAGATTTTATTCTATTTTATTTTTATTAAATTAAGTATAATAAATTTACAATATTATGACATATTTAAGATAAGCTAAAAAGATTATTCAATGTGATTTTTAGAAGATTGCGATCATCGTCGTACATTATTTGAGAATGAAAAGAAACACAATTTTAAAAAAGCGAAACGTTTATTGGATCGAGGAGACTCCAAAGTTATCAATAACTTTTCGAAAGGAAAAGCTCGGACAAGCAAAAACGATTCTGCATGGCAAATCTGCAAATCTAAAACACAAATTTTTTCAACGCGAATTAATCAAACGAGGTGCAGTTGCAGAAAACGTAGAAGTAGACGTTCTCAGATTTTTAAAAAAGGTCACTTATCAAAACGTTTTATGAACGCTTACTTAATATTAATTTATCAAAATGATTTATTTACATAAAAGAACAATTTTTATTAAAACATATGTTTTTATTTTTCATTTCAATGCCAAATATAATTATTCGATTCTGTTTTATTTATATCATAAAGTTTATTCACACAATAAAATTAATTTATTAAATTAATTTACATTGATTTACTTAACAAAATTTTTTTATTAAAGTGCACACGTTTTTACTTTAATATATCAAATATGATTATTCGCGATTCTGTTTATTTATATCATAAAATATATTCACACTGAAAAATATCGCATGGTATATTTCGAATTAAATATATAATCAGTATAATGCATATTCATCGGATTTATTGCAGGTACGGCTCTATTAAGGTGTAAGGAGGGCACGTTTCGCGTGCGAAAGATATACGGAGATGGCAATTGCATGTTTAGGGCAATCAGTTACATTTTATGGCGGAACGAGGAAGAGCACCAATCGCTCCGAGCTATGGTCAGTCCATGATTAACACAAACATAAACATTATCTGATCATGTGAATTATAATTCGGAATGCATATATCATGGAAGGCAAAGATTCGTCACAAAATCAAAAATAGAATCGCCTCGCGACGAGATACGCAATTTAATTAATCGAATAAATGCTATATTACTCTTTAAATACATGTTAAGAGTTGGAGGTTCGATTTATGATATAATAATTGATACGACAATGCGTGTAAGGAAGCTATGGCTCGTTTGATAGGTCGTGCGACACATTAGGGATAATTGGCAAGAGTACGGTCCCTTCGTGATGGCTGAATGGAATATTTCGGATCGCCAAGAGTACTACGATTACATGAATCCAGTGGGTACGTTCGCCAGTGAACTGGAATGTACAGTGGCCACAAAACTCCATCGCATGAATCTCTCGATCTATCGCGAACTCGCCGGCAGATACGAGCTCGAGCTGGTTTTCCACAACCGCGTAAACATCCACTACGAAACCGCGAGGCTCCTGTTCACCGGATGCTCCGAAAACGGTCATTACGACGTGCTGTTACCCGATTCGATGTCGAGCTTTTACGTGAGTTAGCAAAAATGGGTAAAAATTGAGAGATTTTTTATTTTTAATAGAAGATATCTCAAATAGGCGACAAATTTATATTAAAATTTACTTTGTCAGTGTTCTCCTCGACAACTTTTGCTATAATTTGCATTTTGTAATATTTTATACAATTTGTAAAAAATATATAAGGAAAGCATACATGCCTTTGAATTCATTGGAATTATTGATATTTATATTGGGAACGTAGGACTGGATATATGGAGGATTAATGTTTCATTCATTTACCTCTTTATTAAGTAATATAAACAAATATACAAGAAAATGAGATCCATATATGTGAGTAATATACATGGTGAAAGAGTGTATATATATTTAAAAAAACGTGTTATTTTCATTAACAAAAAAATCGTCTTTTGTAAAAATTGCAAAATTCTTTATAATATAAATTAATGCTTTTTTTATTTTGTTTATATGAACAATTAATTGATCTGAATATATCTGGATAAATTTACCGATTCACACAAGTCGTGAGAAAATACTTGCTGCTCGTCTTCTGAACGACTATTAAAACTTTTTGCTATCCATCTCGAGCGAATTCGCTGATAGAAAACACAAATTCCCACACTCATGTCGGTGGCTGACACTGGAATGTTTCACGCTCCATGAGCAAGTACGGAATTTAAAAAGAATAATCGCATCCTTGCGTGTGAAGCCATTGTGTGACCGTCGTTATTCCACTATGGATCATGCAACTGAATACAAGATCGCAAGTCAATTAAAAATTATATAGAGTATTGAAAATTACACTCAATCATAGCCTAACAATCGTAATATACATATTACAATTGTTAAACTAATTAAATATAATCTTCAATTTTAATTTATAAATTTATTACACGATTCAATAATATATAAATATCGTACATTAGTAAAGCAAAAACATGAATAAAAATATGAATAAAACATACAATTCTCTATTTTAAATATATCAAGTAGTAACATTGAATTTAAATATTAAATTTATCAATCACTAATTTTAACTACATGAATTTAAATATTAAATTTATTAATTACTAATTCTAATTACATAACTATTAAGTATATTTAATAATTCTGCTTTTATACATATGTATATATAATATTAAATAACATTTATTATAACAAAAATTGTCTCTTTACTGTGCATTTTTAACTGCGTAAATATTCTTGATGACTATTTTTAATTTTTCGAAATTTACATAATTGTACTACCTGAGATATATTTAGTTTGTAATAATATAATATACTGATGGATGCAGACTTTACTTAATCCAGTCAGATCGCCGTTTACCTTATTCTATATAGCATTTTCGAACACCAACTAACATCGATAACGCTCTGATTCCTGCTGACCGCTTGTACGACTTCCTCAGCCACTTGTTGCTCTTTTTGCCTCGTATAACTGCAATACGATAAGTTAACATTAATAAGTTAAAAGTCATCATCGAGAAACAGCAGCAACAATTTTTTTCCAATCTTTTTTTCGCAAGAAAGCTTACCCATGTTCCGCTACTGGTGAAACTGCTAGGAAGGTGAGGTGATTGCTGTGATCGCTCAATTCCTGACCCAAGCTTTCCATCAGACCTACATGTAAATAATAAGTGTCTCATATATAAATAAAAAAATTAAAAAGAAAATGGCATAAGAGCCAATATATAAATAAATCGCGAATTAATCAGTCAACGTTTATTGTTTACCATGCGCGATTTAACGAGCTGCCTTTATGATGAGCTACCCACCGGCGATTGCTGCTCTCGAGCCCAAGTATACATCCTGAGAGGATGCAACCGGCGTAACTCCGACAACGTACGCTCTACCGCGTCGCAACATCAAAGGCAAAAATGCTAGCATCGTCTGCAATGATGAAAGAAATTAAAAAGTTGATCGAAATTGATATTTAAAAAAGCGGAAATTTGCTTCAAAATTATTTAAAAAAAAAATAACACCGCATATTGGCAATATTTACCCAATAGTGGCTCATGAGAGTCGTGCTAGCCATGTCGAAAATATCTTGATTAGGCTGGCCAGCACAAGTCACCAGGACATCGATGCCCCCAACATCGCCCTCGATCTTCCTGGCAATCTCGCGGATAGCATTACGATCCAATAGATCGCATTCGTACGCCATTATTATAGGTTTTTCATTTTCCAACTCGTGTTTCCTGTAATTTGGCCCGATTCCCTCCACCCTGCAACATCGCGATCTCAATCTGGCGATTATCTCTTCAACGTATCTGAGATCCTTATCCATACAGATCACGGAACATCCGCCTTTTATGAATTTCTCGGCGAGGGATTCGCCGAGCGTCGACGAGATACCAGCAATCTGTTACAGGAAACTCTTGTCTATTAAGAAAATACTACTCCACATATTTATTAAATCATAGTTGATTAAATCATTAATATATGATTTTAAAAGAAATATTCATTTTTTATAGAAATGTAGAACTAATAATTTTTTCTGATTTTGTGTAATTCTAATTGAAATTGCATTTATTATATTTTGTGTTGTACAGATGTGATACTTTAAATTAACCGGAAATATTTGAAATATTAAATGTGATTTAACATGTATGATATATATATATATATATATATATATATATATATAGATAAAAAGTATGCGTACTAAGACTACATCGCCGGCCAGACTCCTCGGTGGCTTTGGTAGCAGTGATTTTATAGTATTAAGAATACTTAAGAAACCAGAAATTATAGCGCCAATCAAAAATTCAATGCTAAGGTAAAGCCAAATATTGATCGAAGAATCTATTCTCGAATTTGTGATTATTGTTTCGTCCTTAATTGGTAGCATCATCCAACTGCACATAAAAATTTATTTTATTATCATGCATAATAAACCAATTTGATGAAAAAGAGAGAGAGAAAGAGAGACACAGAACCAAAATAATTACGAGAGAATTATAATTGGCTCTATATTCTATAGCAATATAATTATATTATTAATAATTGCGTAATATTGTCTCTCAATATAATTACTAATCAGTGCATTTTCCAATTTTTTTCTTTAGTGCACTTACAAAGATTTCGTAAGATTTTTTATAAAAGTATCATTTTCCTAATTACTAGGAGATAAATTATGCTTGCACTCTGTCGAAATCGATGTCTTATCTTGAGAAAGTATTAACACGATATGAACAAGTGGTTATATAATATGTAAACTCCTGTATGCTATATGACGTGTAATAAAGGATATAGTGCTTTAGGAACAAGTAAGCACCTAATGAAAAAAATTTATGATTTATGATCGTCGCATCGAAGCGTGAAAGCAAAATAATCGAATAAAGATTGGTTAGAATATTAGAAATCGTTGCAAGAATGTTTTTTTAAGTAACTAGAAAGATAATTTACATTTACCATATATCTCAACATATGGTCTCTAATTTTGCTGTATTGCAAGAATTTTATTGCAATTAATCGTTTAGCATTGCAAAATCTCAATTTGATTATTAAATTTGTATTTCAAAGCAGAATTATTGATTTTTTAATGATATTTTTCGATAAAGTTAATCTACTTATCCTTTTATTTATCATATGAAAGAGAAAGAAAAAGAAAGAGAAAGAAAGAGAATTTAAAAATATTAACAAAATTATTTTTTTTTTTTTCGGAAATGCTAGGTGCTAATAATTCACGTTAAAAAATTGTAAAAATAGCATACACAAATAGATACATATATATATCTAATTTATTATTTATAAAATTATTTTCCTTGAATTTAATTTGCAATCATCATCAATGTTTCGAGAAAAATTATGTAACTAATCGGGCAAATTCGAAAATTAATTTACGATATTTTGAAACTAATTTGTATTAATATCCAATTAATTACCTCTAAGCTACTATTATAATAACTGATATGATGAATAAATGTCAGAACTAGCTGTAAAATACAACAAAATAAAAAAAAGAACTTGCTGGTTTGTTACATAACGCTTTAAACTTTATTTTCGGTTAAAGTAGGATCTACTACTTGATTGCTATTATTTGATATCTATTTGGGATTATTTATTCGTGAAAACTAAGATTTAATATGTAATTTAGTATTAATGTTTTTGCTGCACAAAAAAAGAAATAAAATTACAAATTTACAAGCTAAAAAAATATAATAATAACAGAATAATAATAAAATAAGACATACACATATATATTATATCTACAGTGAGAAAAAGGAATTGTTGAATTAAATAAATAACTTTAGTTGACTTCTATTTTGTTAATTCAATGCTAAAATTGTCTAAATAACAAAAAATGTGTTTTAATTAACAAAATAAATGATTGAGACACTTGAATCAATTAGTTGAATGGGTATAGTTGCATGAACACCATTATGTGTTACTGGAACTAAAAAGATATGTTGAATGAACTGAATCAAAATCTGAGTAACTGCACATATTGTTAAACTAAAAAATTTGGAAAAACAATTTTGATGGTTTGAAATAATCAAATATTCCATTTTATTAATCTTGTTCGCATGTTACGATGAACTAAATCTTCAGTTAGATACAAGATATATTACAACTAATAGTCTGAACTTGATGTAACGAAATAATGATTTGAGAGAAATCATAAAACAATTAAATACAATTTATACATTTAGTTAATTGAATCAATTATTGTATTGAATTTTCTCGACATTGTTGTATCATTTCAAGACCAAAATTAATTGAATTAAATACGATAATATTCATATACTTCCACGAGCTTCATGCCTCTAGATGGCGAAAAGAAAAACGCCTAACCCGAAAGTGACATTCATCTAAGACAGTAATATAAGGCCGCGACACAGGTCCCACGAATCACGGCTTATCGATTAAAGAGCGATATTATAGCCGCATCTCCTATAGCTTTTGCAAGGAGCTCCAGAGCTCCATGTAATTAAGCAAACGGTTAATTTTTTTTTAATTCCATCATATATGTATCTATATACAGAGAACATTAAATCGATCAAGTTTTTGAGAAATGACATTAAAATAAAAATTTAGTAGTTAGCTAACTTGACGAAAAATTATTCTGTTTTTAATGGATATATTGTCATAAGGATTATATATTCGCTCAAAACATTGAAACATATACACAGAAGAACAACTCATTTACTTCGTCCAAACAGATTTCTAGTTCTCACTATATCTATTTCAGTTGATCTAAAATAATATTTAGTTCAATTAACTACTTTTCATTATTTCAAACAATTATGTAATCTTATTATTCGGCCTGTATATGCTGTTGGCAGCCCGTGACCGCCGGATTTAGTTAATTCAACAAAATTTTCAATGTTTTTACAAAATTTTTTTCTCAGTGTAGATAAATAATTAGAGGACCATTAAAAAACATATATAATCGACCAAAACTAGCCAAAATTCTTGTTTATTTATTAAAAACGTTACGACCATATGGTTGTGGTCCTTTTCAAGTATACACTGGAATAGTGAAATTGATAATTAGATTTTTGACGGTTTGAATAAAAACAGCAATAGACATGAATTGACTGTGAACAATTTAAGTACATACGGTTCAGATAAAAGAGTATAACAATGTAAATCTTAATTTTGTAAACTCCACATATCACAGTTACAAGATCATTAACGTCTTGCCACATTTGAAAAAGAGAGATAAAACGTTGTGTCAGTGTAAGACTTCGTCAAAAACTGAATATGTTAAATCAAAAAATAATAAACTACACGACCTTTATTATTTTGTCGTAGATGTTGTTTAAGCTATCCGTGTCCTTCTGTAGGTTGATTGAATTATTTTTTAATATAAAACATTTCAGCAATTTCTCTCTTTCGCATGTACATATTTCTCATTGTGTAATATATTAGATTTCGTCCAGTCAAATTCGTGACCATACATTAAAGATGTGAGTCATGACTTGTGCCGTTTATTGCGAGGCAATGGCTTTAACGTCGTCTATAAAATAACCAAAAAAACTAAATACCTTAATAAAACGTGGCAAGGACACTTTACATAATAACGATAAAACAAATGTTGTATATAAATTAAATTGCAAAAATTGTAATGTGTCATATATTGGGCAAACAAAAAGGCATTTACGTACTCGAGTGAAAGAGCATTCTAGTAATATAAAATTGCATGAAACGAATCATTCCGTTATAAGTAAACATAAATTAGAATCAGGACACGAATTTGACTGGACGAAACCTAATATATTATACAATGAGAAATACGTGCAAAAGAGAGAAATTGCTGAAATGTTTTATATTAAAAAATTCAATAATTCAATCAACCTACAGAAGGACACGGATAGCTTAAACAACATCTACGACAAAATAATAAAGGTCGTGTAGTTTATTATTTTTTGATTTAACATATTAAGTTTTTGACGAAGTCTCACACTGACACAACGTTTTATCTCTCTTTTTCAAATGTGGCAAGACATTAATGATCTTGTAACTGTGATATGTGGAGTTTACAAAATTAAGATTTACATTGTTATACTCTTTTATCTGAACCGTATGTACTCAAATTGTTCACAGTCAATTCATGTCTATTGCTGTTTTTATTCAAATCGTCAAAAATCTAATTATCAATTTCATTATTCCAGTGTATACTTGAAAAGGGCCACAACCATATGGTCGAAATTTTTAATAAATAAACAAGAATTTTGGCTAGTTTTGATCGATTATATATGTTTTTTAATGATCCTTTGATTATTCTACTAGCGATATTAAGATAATTTAAGAAAAACTTTTTATAAATAATTAGGACTTATTTTATATTTTATGATTTAGTGAATTAATTTCAAATGAAAAGAAACATTTGCATCTCTTCTTAAACGTATTGCAATCATAATTGTAATATAAATAAAATAAATTTAATAAACTATAAATTAGTTCAAATTCTATCTAATTCTATCCTGAAAATCATTGATAGTCAAGTTAAAGTTCACACATAATTATACTTATGTAATATACATTATTTTATAAATACATATTATATTTTTTATAATTAAAATATAATGTAGAAAAGAATTTTAATCGATGATTAGATTTAATATGTAAATTTTTATGATTTTTGATAAACATTCTGCTATACAATTGCCAGCAATGCGTGTACGTATGACTTCAAAGAAAATTCAAAGTCTTGCAACCCTGTGATTTGACAAACCGTAAAGATATCATCTTGCTCCTTTTTCTGTTAAATAATATAAAATGCAATTGGTTGGGTTAGATCTCGACATAATTTTGACATCACCAAGGACCTAGGAGAACAAAAATAACATTGCTTTCGAACGAACTGAAGTAGCAGTCACCATAGCTTTGTAATTAATTAACACAAAAAAATATTACAACCTATTGCCTAATTTGCGAGTTTCATTAAATCTTTTAGTGGTAATTTATGTTAAATTATTCATAGAGAATGTTACAACTTATCAGACTAATTTAATTTAGAAATTTTAGGAAGGTCTTTCAACAGTAATTTATATTAAATTAATTTAATTACATTATAATATTTGCATTACGTTAATTTCATATCCGAGTTCATCGCAAAAAATTCCATAAAAAAGACTACTTTATTTATATCCATTAATTCGATCTGTTTCAATTGTCGATATAGAAAAATATAGACGAGAAACTCGTTTGAGAGGATACGGTTCAATGCATTCAAATTCTGATATCGACGTTACATAACACTAAATAAATTAATCGAAATAAACTTGCTCAAGGCCTAGTTATCTTATTTTTAAAAGTGAAAAAAATGGCTTTGTCATTGAAAAATATATATTTGCGACGTACTTATACGTATTATTATATATTACATGACTATTTATTTCATTACATAAGTTGCCTATTAATAATACTATAAAAATATCTTGTGCAATCAAAATTTGCAATACGTTGAAAGCTCTCATGGTATAATCAATAGCCTGCGACGAAAATAAATTAAAAGATATGAAGCGAATACAATCGAAAGATTTAAAATGTGAGTTTGCTCATTTATATTCTTAAATAAGTATGCCCGTTTATGCTATTGTCTTGTGCTACACCTGCCTATGCACAGCGAATTAAAAAAATATTGAATATAACTGGTCAATAAGTGGAATATTGTGCAACATCAAAATACGAAAATGCAAGCGAACATAATACAATAGTAATGCACGTGCAAGTGCAATACTAGACGTGAATAAAATAAAATAGAATGTAGACAAACATTATTTTTCCCGTTACATAACGTGAACATTCCTCGAATGCTTTACTTTCCATCGAAATGAATGTGGCAAAAAGTAGTTGGATTCATGCGATTATACTTACCGCAATCAAATTCCTATTATAGGATTTAATGATTGCTGTGCATGAGGCCAATTAGAAACTACAGTTTGAAGTATAAATAATTATATCCTTTTGTGAAAAATGACCGACATTGACAAGAAATGATGCGTGATAAGTAAATTAAGATTAATAAACTATTTTGTTCACCAAAACTGAAAATAATAATAATACGATTAAAGGAAAGAATTAAATTGCAATCGGTCACTTTCACGAAATATTAATAATTCATGCTGCATACAATACTGATAAAAAAATTAACGAGATACAAGTACAAAGAGATTTCACTCTTCTTATGATATTATCATAATATTTTGATTGAGATTGAAACAGAGGAAATTTGATTTACGTGCATCGATTGACAGACGATCATATCTTGTAATGCATTAAAGCGTAATTGTGCAGCATCGAATTGTGATCTCTTACGTCATAGCATTAAAGTTTCATATACATACATACAATTGTAATCTATAATCTGATCTGCAATAGATACTCTAAAAAAAAACCTAGAAAAAATAGAAAAACTGAGATCTACATTATATTTTGACCGACAATATCTGCAATTTCCGGTAAAATTAGTAATGAACTAGTTTTTAAGGGGCAACTCAAGGTGAACTTCTATATTTTCTAATGTATTTCTCAGCATGTTAATCGCACCGAGATTTCCTTGTATCCTTGAGATAAGATCATAAAAATTGACACATATCACGTAATATATGTTATTCCTTTATATTTATTATCGTAACTTATGTAAAAATTATAATTGTTTAATGTAATTACTATATTATTGTAAAATTATTGAATATATTTATATATAAATATAAAATTATACTAATTATAATTATATTATTACAATTATTATTTTTTAATAAATTACTAAAAAGTTTTAAAAATTACGAAAAATTACATTATGCTTAAAACAAATAGAATCTGAAAATAGAATCCGATAAAAGAATATATGCAGTCTATACTTTAAACTTATCTCAAGAATATATGAAATAGCTGATGATAAATATATATGTGTTACATTGATTGCATAAGTGACATATTAATAATGTTCGATGAGAGCTATGTTAAAAAAATTGCAAAAAAAGTGACATCTTAAAGCCATTAATAATTACTCGTGTGTGCGTCAGAGAATACATCATTAGAAATAAGAATATATTTTTATCATACTGCCTAATTTTTTTATTGTTTTTTTTATTGAAGCACAGATTTATAGTAATAAACGAATATTAATAGTATGAATTTTCTAAAACCAACTTTTTTATTATTATTGTTACATTTCCGATAAATAAAAACTCTATTATCTCTGAAAAATATGCAAAATTTCACTAGACAGATAATATAGAATAAATAATATAGAATAAGATTGTTCAATTTTGTAGACTAGCACTTCCCTACAGTTGCTTATATTATAACAAGAAATTGTTAAGTGTTAATTTAATAAATATTTATTATTTATTAAATTAAATATCTATTTGAATTACAGTTTATATATGTAAATTTAATTTTTTTTTAAATTGTGAAAAAATTCTTTATTCATCAATAAAAAATCCTCATTTATAATATATGCGTATATAAAATCGGATCACCTGAAAGTCAAGACGTTAAAATTCAAGATGTTAAAATTCATATGCATATTAATAACGTTTTCTCTCAATTTTATTTTTATATTTTTTGTAATTTTTTAAAAGATATTCTATATTGTTAATATTTGTAATTTAAAGTTCGTAGATAAAGATAAAATAAAAAGTTGCACGAATTTAAGTAACACAAAGTTATTGCAAATTTAGAATTTATTAAAATATCGGTTTTTAATATAAGTAAGGTATGAAAATATACATAATGAAGTAAATGGAAATTTTATATGAAGGTATAAATTTTTTGCGATATATAGAAAGAATCTAAAAACGTTTAATGAAGATACTCCAAAATAATTCAAGCAATAGTAAATGTAAACACCTTGAATATCTTAAACCTTGAACAAAACTAGAATTCGCCTTGATTAACTCTTCTTTCAATGAGAACAATTTTTTTTTAACTGATTATTCTTTTTCTTATTTTTGTCATAATAATTTAAATAAACAGAGAGACTAAGAAAAATCAAAATCGAGAAAACCATAATTTAACCACAGCTCTAATACTTTTTTTTAATCCAATAGTTGAAACAAAAATTATAACAATCATTAAATGTCTTTTTCGTAATTTTAATTGAATCATAATTTTATTTTGTCAACAGGAATGCAGTCGTATGCAATGGACGCGGAAAGACTGTCAAAAGAAATCAAATGTTTTTGCTTAGGTAATTAAATTTTTCAATAAGGTCCACATCTTCAAGTTGCCTGCGTTATTTTGGATAAACTTTATAAAAGAAAATTTCACTTTTGTAATAATGCATCATTTAAATAAACTACGAGTGTAATTTCTAAGTTTGCAAACTCGTCTCTTACCTTTTGAAATTTTAATAAAAGCGCTGACTAGAAACACATTTTATGAGAAAAGCAAGAAAATTAAAATAGAAAAACGACATATATATTACATTTAAAAAAAAAACAATAAAAAGTATACTTTAAAAATTGAGAAAAAAATAAAGTAAAATGCAAGATACTTTAAATTTCTTACTTTTAACACAAATCAAATTTGAAAACGCAATGAATGTCACTGAAGATACGCATGCAGCATGGCTATCTTGATACACTTGTTTGAACAAATGCTCAAAATTCGTTATACACAAAAATACATGCGTGTATAGCAGCACGTTGAAAAGTTGGATAGAAGAAATGCACTCTTGGAGCGAAACGTTACCCTGCCGGACGCGTAGATCACTGGATCACGCCAGACTTCCAGGTTCCTCGACGGTTTCGTGAATAGTAGGGAACGCGTGGGAGCAACAATTCCACCGTAATCGTAAATATAATGATGACGGCGGCGACAGTCAGAACGCTAGACTCGCTTGAACTTGACTGAACGAAACACTGTAACGAAACAACGTACCGGCAATCGAGTGTGTAGGCAAGGTCAACGTGTTGCTCGTCATCTACTTCTTCGTTTTCTTCTTCGCTCGAGTGTCTGTGACGTGGGAACCTGAACCTCGGTAGAATCACTTGGTGACGCGCCCATCTATCGATCATAATGAACTGCAACTTATTTTATTAACATTCCGATTTCGATCTCCGTCAGAACAAAAATCGCTTTAATTAAGGATATCTTTAGCTTGATAAAAAAATTTATCATATGCTGATTCTTAAAAATTTGAGCGATATATATATTATAGATATAAAGCTTTTACTTCCGTTGCTCAGACAAAAGAAAATTTTAATTTTCAAATAAAAAAAAATTCTTAAAAATACTGTTTACAAAAAATCGGAACGATTTTAAATATATACACGAGCAACTTTTGTTCTATTACAAAGGAAATCATGTTTAATTACATCCTAAAGCGACAATTAATCAGGCATTCTAAACACATGGTGTGTGTTTAAATAAATTTCTAGGCGTTTTAATATATAATCGATGTATTTTTATGTCGAAAAAAATTACAAAAATTATAGAGGATTATACAAAATCAACAATCATACAAATTACAATTGTACATACGTAGAGTTTAATTGCATATATTATTTTCAATGCATAGAGATGCAAAGAAGAATTTCGATAGCATTATAATACTATGTATATTTATATACAAAGCAAGTAACTTATTTTTTAATTTATAAACTTTGTATACTTATTTTTTAATTTATACTTTGTATATAAATTTATTATGTTATCAGCATTTTTTCATCTAATCGCAGTATTTAATTTTACAACAGGTTCTATAAAAGATGAGGTCTTCTTACAGAACAAAAAGTGTTGCCTTAACTTTATATTGCTTCAATAATATGTTGAAACATTAACGGAAATAAGAATAGTTGCACAATATTATGGCAGTATTAATTACACGTTTTCTCTGGTACTAATTATGCGATACACTACATGACTGTACTAGTACAAAATGACTCTAAATTAAGCAATCTCGATTTTTTTATTTGGAAATATAACATTGATTGTTGGAATCTATATTTAAACAACATATATCTCCAGGAATGGTTAAAAATTTGAAATCTTGTCGTCCTTCAAAATGTCTTTTTGTGCTGTGGAATGCTTTTCTGGGTAATGCAAGACGAATAAATTATTGTGAAGAATCTTTAACTGTTCTTTAATCCGGTTTCTTCTACCATGTAAAATCAAGGCTAGTGAATACTAAGTGTCTCGAGTAGTGCATACTAAAATAGTTTTTATGTTTCTTGTTTTTCATAAAATCAACGTGATGTGCGTCCAACTTGTTAGTTAATATATTTAAACTTTTTGAAATTAAAATATATTTAAATTTTTTCTTAGAGTATAAATTATAGAGTACTTTTATATTGGTTTTATTTTATATTTTTATATTTAGTTTTAAATTTATATATTTAAATCAAAATACTATATGCATGTGTATACAATTCTTTATATATATAATTCTTAATTTTTAATGTGCGGTCAAATTCTATCTTTTATCAAGAAAACATATATATATATTTTTTTTAAATACTACTGATGAAACACGATGATAATACATTAAAGCATAATAAGTATAACGAAATAAACATTTCAAGGCTAATCTTCATATTTCTTACATCATCGCCTTGTCTGTTATTAATTGCACATGACGGACTTTGTTACTCCTATTGAAATTAAAATATGCTAAGAAAGAATAATTTATTTGAAAAATCTCGGAACCTTATGACTGTTGTTGACTAGCGAGCTATTCAAATTTGCGTCTGTTCCTCGCTGAGGTCTTACCTGCTCATACAGCAAAGAAGCTTACAGTAACATTGCTGCAATGTTGCAGCAACGTTTTAAAACAGCGAAAACGTATAATAGTGTATGATTTCTTCGCTTGTCGCTACGCAATGACACCAAACTTAACTAATTCGTATTTAAATTTTCATCATAAAATGGATATAAAGCCTATAAAAGATTGATACTAACATAACATACAAGGTATATTTCTTTTCTTTTGTTATTTTATTTCTGATAAACTGACTTAATTTAAAGTAATTTGTTTAATAATCTAAATTTCTTGTTAGGGTTATTTGAAATTAGACGGACAAATGGAAAATAATCCACTTATTGTGCCTGTATTAAAGTATTCCTATTATCGAATGTATGTAAGATAGTTATTTATAGATTATCAAGATAAACATTTAATAAGAAACGTTTAATAAAAAATACTAGAAGTTTTCCTTATCTTTCTTTTTACACATTTTCAAAGTTATTTATTAAATTTAAAGCGTTCTGCATTTATAGCAAACCGCGTTTCAATATTACAAATATATTGCACCGTAACATTACTGTAATTTTACATTGTAATATTCCTAAGGGCGAACATCTCAACTGCTGCAAGCTTGAAATAATGTTGCATTTCGCAACTTCTATGCAATATTACTAATGATTCAATGTGAACATAATTTTATGCAATGTTTTTGCAATCTTTCGGTGCGCTGTATGAGCTTACGACAAATTATGGTTATTATAGTGAAACTCAATCATACGAAATGTTACATAATATCATATTTATGCCTGATTGTAACGCTCGTTGTAATGCCTCTTTCATTTATGTTTTAATAAATCTAATTATGAATTCATTACACCTTTGTCTCCGTTTAATTCATATTAATATATTTAAAGAATCTATTTTTTATAAAATTATAATAATAAAAATAATAAAAATAATAAAAATAAAAATAATAAAAATAAATTATACAAATTCAATATTTGATATAAAAAATGTAAAAAAAATTGTATGAAATCTGAAAAAAGGTCCGCTTATTGTTATTTGCACATGTTACTTGTTACATACTGTTTATCATTATCTCGTGTCATTATATTTTAATTGGCGTTAAAAAATACAATATCAGGACAAAAAGTGCATTATGCTTTATACGCATGTTACGTCATATATACGTCTTAGAATTATAAGAAATGAAGTATTCATGTAAATAAAGTATCCGTGCAAAAAGAAAATCCTCATTAATTTTATTTTACTTCACGCACAGTTCAAGATAATAGTCGAATAAAAATTTATAATCCATTTGCTAAGTGACATGTAATTAGATAGCGTAAAATTATATAGGAGATGAGGAATTTGCAATGGAAAATGTAATAACGCGGAAATGAAATAGAGATAGAACACTCGGCAATGTGATTTATTACACGTTAAGCGCAATCCCGCTGAAAGTCGATAGAAAAATGGTGATTCGTATATCGGCGAGTATTGGTCGAACATTATTAATTACATAATCCAGCAAGTCGACGATAATGACGTGTTTCTGACCGCGCATTTGATACGTCTGGTTTACTTTCTATGAGAGCTATTTCTTCTAATATATTCCACGTCGGTCGATGGTCTTTTTATTATCCATAACTTTATTTACATTACATCGTGAAAAAAAATAAAAAGTGTTTATCGAAAATCACCAATTTATCAAGAGATATGTAATCTATTTTACAAGATATATAATAATCATAATTTGCAAAAAGTTCTTACAGAAGTACCAAGTCGCATTAAACAACTTTAGACTAAAGTAAAAAATAGCTTATATATAATAAAAAATAAAAAATAAATTTTATTATAAATATTTATTAATCTAATTATTACTAAATTAATATCTATAAAATATTATTACTCTATAAAATTCATCTTATTTTAATGTTTACCTAAAGTTTATATCTAATAAATAAATATAAGCATTTTCATTGTGCACAATTCTGTCATGCTAGGCTTATTCTAAGTTTAACTACAAATTCATTACATCCTTTTCTCTCCGTTTTCGATCGACATCCGCTAAGAAATCTAGTATCAAGCGCATTACGCTCTCTGGAACAATCCTGAAAATAAAACAAAATTTAAAAAGTATCATCATATAAAACTTCTTTCAGAGGTAATTATTTATAAATTAATTGTAAAGTTATATAAAAAAATATCATTGTTAAATAATTATAGAAAACAACGAGCATATCAGGAAAAAATTATTTTTGATACATTCGGCACGACTTTTGATATATCCGTACCTGTTAATCGCATTCAAAGAAAGAAGACATCGTGGTATTGAGTACTCCGTGTAATTTCTTTGAATCGCTTTAATTATCTCTCGGGCAGCGTATTCTGGCGTTACAACGCCGAAAATGTAAGGAAATCTGCAATTAATTCTGTATTAAAATTACTTTCTAATTGTTATGACAAGCAGAAAACAGAAATAATTCAACGTAACAGACACAAACATTAATTTATTAATAAAAATAAAATAGCAGGTAACAAAAAAATATAAGTTACATATATAGTGTCCAAATATTTATTAAGAGGACTACTCTGTATATAGCAATTTCTTTGTTGACTTTACGCTCGAAGTAATCAAAGAAAAATCATTAGAATCGGTATCGTTATGTAACCATCTGATAATTTGATATAAAGCTTGAGTTATATAAAGCTTGAGTTTACGAGTACAAAATATTTTTGTTTTGCGCAAATTTTTTTTCTCCGTAAAACTATAAAAAATATAATAAAATTCTATTAAAAATAACATGAAGCATTTCCTTAAAAATTTCAATTTCAATTCTAAAAGAACAAAAGCTAATAAAAATCGTCGGATATAGTGAAACACAGAAGTAATACATAATTCCTTGTTTTATTATTATTTCGTCGACAGTCGGTTTCACTGCGCTAATTAGTTATATCTCACGCAATTACGCTATATTAAGATGGATAAAGCGATTCGGCTCCCAAGTACAACTCGCGCGCAAATTATCGCGTTTATGGATCGACATAAACGCGATGCGGAAGCATCGACACGAAAACAGATACTGTCTGCCTCCATTAGAAAGTATTCGATCAATTAATAACACGATGAGTACAACGCGTGGTGCAATAAATGAAATATTGCAATTGCGTCGTATCATATTTCTAATACGTACGTCTTCCGCTGAAACATCTTACGTAGCGTTTATTATTATCAATGACTTAAAAATGTGTTTTCACCTGTATTTAGGATCCTTCGCTAAACCGGTGTCCACGTAAAACGGATAAATCGTCGTGAAATGAATGTTGGATTTTCTCTCATCTAACCGCACTTCCTCGTGTAAGGCTTCCATAAGACCTAAGAAAATTGAATCCACCGAAAATTATACCGCAAACGAATTATCATACGCGAAATACCTCTCACGGCGAACTTTGATGAGCAATATGCTACTTTTTGCGACACCCCGTAGATGCCGCACATGCTACTTATCGCTACTATATGACCGCTATTTTTCTGCAGCATCAGAGGCAGAAATGCCTCTATCGTCTGCTTGAAATAAGAATCATTATGAAACATCTTGAGAAAAGGAAGAATTTTATTAAATTTAGGAACGAAAATATGTACTGCTTTAATAATTTAAAAATACAAACAGAAATGATGTTTAGATTGATTAAACTTGAAGAGAGATTGTAAATAAATCGTTATTAAAAAACAAATGCATACCCAAAAGTTTGAAAGCACATTAACGTTAAATGTTTTCTCCACGTCATCCGGATCAAAACTCAGATATGGCTTATGATACAACACAGCCGCATTATTAATGAGTATTGTCACATCCGGCACGCCGATTTTTCTCATCAACCTCACCGTCTCTCGTACTTCCAATCTCTTTGAGACGTCAACCAAAAAACCGTAAACCTAAAGACTCTCAATAGCTTAGTTTGGCTTCATTAAAAATCGTATAGTACATTGTTTTTTTTCTATAAAAAATAAATTTAAAAATAAAAATATAGCATGTAATGAAGTAGAACTCCAAAGAAAATATGGTATTATTTAACATAATATTATGTTAGTTAAATTATGTTAATTATTTAATATAATATTTAATTATTAATATAATATGATATTTTTATTATATAATTATATTATAATTTATTATATAATATTAAATAATTAAAATATAAGTATTTAAATATATACTTCTCCACCATTCTTCGACACTTCTCTCATCGTTGATCGATTGTTATCAACATCATTATCCCAACAAACTATTATACAACCCATAGACGACAATTGGATGGCTAACTCACGGCCGATACCATGACCAGCTCCAGTAATCTAATTTTATTTTTTGAAAAATATAATTTCCATATACATGTATATTGCATAAAGACATTTCTGCATCTATCTTTCATTGCAATCATTTCTGCTCGGTTCGAAAAGCGAAACTTACTAGAACGGTTTCTCCTAGTAAACGTTTCATGGAACGCGGTACAATCATTCTGAAAGTTGCCATTATCATCGCCAAGCTTATCTTCGCTGACAGAACAGATAGATCCAGAAACAATCGGTGCAATTTGATATCTTTGAAGATACGTTGAATGCTCTTCATCCTGAAATAATTATTAAAAAAATATCAAAAACATAAACGAAATAATAAATAAAAATAATAAATAAATAAAATAATAAATAAAAATGAGATTCTCATTATTTCTAACATTAAAAAAAAATTTTCAATTTTATTCCGTTACAAAATATCCAAATATAACGCCTCTTTATAATTGTAATTATTTAACGCGCATATAACCACATTAACTATCATTATAATTTTTATCACATTAATCTAATTTCACACTTAACTGCATAGAAAAAAATAAAACGAATTATCTCCAAAATAATAAAGTTGGGCTGGAGATAATTACTTCTTTTAAAGAACATTAGAAAGTATAAAACATTGATATTCTAAGCAAAATGAGAAAATAAAGGAAAATGCCCGCACGTAAATATTCTTGTGAATGCCTTGTAATTTCGTGATGTAAGTTTCAGTGGACCGTAATATTCGGCCCGATCACTTTCCTTCCTACTCTCGGACCGTCGTTAGTGTGATAGCTAGTTTATTTAGAATCCGAAAATTTTTCAAATACAATTTTAACTTTAAAAATAAAAATTATGTCATTTGACGTTTGACAGTTTGTAGCCATGACATTTATATGTAATGAATTTATAACATCGATCATAAACACTTAAACATCTGTCGTTCTTCTTTTTTTTCCTCAAAAAATTTGGGTTATATTAAATTTTCAAAAATAAAACTAGTAATATATCATCATATTTTTTGGTTGAAAAAAAATCTGTTCGAATATATTTTATTTAGATATCTAAAAAATAAGATTAATAAATATATGCGTGTTTTGCTGAAAATTTGAAAATAGCAAAAAACAATTTCTGTTCTGCTACGGCGTATATTTCCGAGTGATATAATCTCCTTTGTTTTCTCTTGCAAAAAACTCTCGATCCTCTCGAAAGAGTAGTTGTCAAGAAACAATTTAGTTTCCCAATTATGCAAAATGTGTCTGCTTTCTTTATCTCTGTGCTAAATAGACTATGAAATTGCTTTCCTCTCGCGAGCATTTATAGTCAAGTAAACATTTAATCTAGAGTATAAAATCAAGATGCTGAGAATGAGAAAAATTATCGAGCATACGAAATTAAAGAGATTCTGGACGAGATGGCGAATTCTTATGTGGAAAGCCGTACTTATGCGGTTACACAGTCCTATAACCACCGTATTGGAAGTTATTATAGCTATTATCTTTTCTCTACAAATACGTCTGATATTTGAACCACACGCTCTTCATTCGCAGGTAGTTAAACACTTGCAAAATGTATCACAAATTGAATTTATTACATAACTCTATATACATATATTCACAATTTAATTATGTTTGATAATATTTATATCCAATATTTTTTTCTTCATTTTCAAAAGATTTTGATTTTTAATCTTTCAGTTAATATCAAAATCGTATAAAACAATTCAAAAACATTAATTTTATTAGATGAAATTGCATAAATGATAAATAATATTAAATAAATTAAATAAATAAAAGTACATATATATATAAAATTGAAAAATGATATTTATCATACATATATAATTATTTAATTTATAAACAATCTAATAATGTTTTTATATACATGTGATTCTCTCATATTTATTTACATAAAGAACTTGGATCGATATAGTCGAAATGATATTCTGGCTAAATTACCGAATGACGTGAAATGTTGGTATGCTCCAAAGAATGCATTTATAGACGAATTAATGTCGAAAGCGGCAAAAATGCTTGGTACGAATGGTAAGATAATCTCGAAGATGTTTAAAAAGAGAAATTGTTATAAAAAGAGAAATTGAATAAAAAATAAATATTACATATCAGTTCAAGCAGCCGATAGCGAGATCAATCTTGTGCATTCGCGTTACACGAAAAATGACACTTCCAAGGTATTATGGGCGATCTTTGAGGTCGAAAAACTTGCATCTGGTAAACCAAAGGTTTTAGAATATAAAATACGTTCATCGGAAATAGGAGAGAGTCGAGTAATTATGATGCACGAGGAAGAACCTGCCTATAAAGGTGTTTATCAAATATGTCTTTTAATAAATAGACATTAAGATTCTAGTTTGATATGTCAAATTTCAAATTAACTTAAAAATTTGTTTTTGAAATTCTACTAAACATTTTGAAATTTTACTAAACGTTTAAAAAATACCTTTCACGATCTTGTAAACGATCTCTTAATTATTAATGTAATCAATGTTATAATTCACAAATGCGATAGAATCTTGTATTGAATTTATCTTAAGAACATATCGTAATAAAAAGAGCAACAAAATTACTTATATCAATGTTTATGATCGAAGATCCGTACGTGTTAAGTGGTTTCATGGCTCTACAAATAGCAATCGAAAAATCCTTCATCGAAATATGGACGAATCCGACATTACCGAAGATCGCTGACGACGTAAGCTCTTCAAATACCGAAATTAGCGATGTAGTAAAAATTATTTTAAACGGGAAAAATGTAATAAAGTCACAAAATCAACAAAAACAGACTTTTTCCGCAGCTGACCATCGGCCGATTTCCGTTTTACAAAGTGAATTTTTTAATTCTGCCATCTGTTATTCGACCTAACATAAGTATAATATATTACATGGTGGTCATTGCTTTCCTACCATTATCAGCAGCAACATTAAGAAAAGCACTTCATGATAAAGAAACTGGATTCAGAGTAAGTTTTTTGTTACGTCTTGTAATATTTATTATTACTTGCCAATTAATCGTATATACATATATTGTAATAATGATTTTATTATTGACATGATATTTTTTATATTGACGCAAAATATGTACGTGTTTTTTAGAGTCTTATGAGATTGACGAATATGTCTTTCGCGATGCTGTACGTCGGATGGCTCAATTATTTCATGATCACCATGTTACCTGCGACGATCGCATGCACGATTCTGCTACATCCTGTGTTCTCGGCTACAAATGCATTGGTTGCTGCTATCTTTATCATGCTGTACAATATCCTTTCGGTGCTCTTTATGTTCACGATTGGGACATTTTTCAATCATAGTAAATTATTTATAACATATAAACAAAAAATATATAACATTTTAATTGAATGTGAAAGCTTCTATAAGAAAATAGCTCAATTGTCCACTTTGTGTAATATATTTTGCATATAAGAGTAGTTACTTTTGTTCTTCTTAATAAGTTATATAATTAATATTATATATTACATTACACAAATTACATTTTATTTTATTATAAATTGTAGATCACAATTATATTTGCATAATTACAGATACTTCTCAAGATTTTCTTATATGATTGCGTATATTATTTTATCATAGCTACAAAGGCATTGCTCACATCAATTCTGTTTTGGATTTTTTTGACACACTTTACCATCGTTTTGGATCAATTCTTGATAAGAGCAACTGTTTCATGGAAAATCGCTTCGCTGATTCTGCCGCATAGTGGTTTGTTATACGGACTTGTAGCCTTCACAACTCGAGCGAATTTCGGTGAGCAAATATACGCAAGATTATATTAAATTAGACATACAAGATTAGAAATTACAATTTAAAAAATTACAAAAATACAGAACAAAAGTATTACATTTAAAAAATTACAAAGATAAAATACAAAAACATTATAAAGATATTAAAAAATATTTACGTATATTCCATATAAATTATATGCATCACATATTACATATAAAATATATGCATTGCAAAAAATATTTGTACATATAAATACAATTGAAGAAATGCTCATACGACTTAAATTTCATTTAGACGTAAAGATTATGTATTTGTGCTCAAGTTATATAACGCAATAATTATATAAATTAATTATTTAAATAAAGATTATATATATAAGATATATATATATATATATATATATATATATTATTTACTCTTGAAATAAATTTTTATTTATGAAACATATGAATAATATTTTATTCATATATGTAAAAGATTTTTTTATTAACAAATAAAACATTACTTTTTACCCCTTATTTGTAAGTTTATCTTCTGCATGCAACAGAATATAAATTAATTTTATAAAAGCATTTATTTTGCATGTATATTAGTAAATAAGAAAGTTATGAAGTTATGAATTATGAAGTTATGAATTGCGTAATACGCGTTATTCGTAAGCGTTATTCACTGCAATATTAAAATTAGAGATCTATAGATTGTAACTTGACTATGTTTTTTATATAACTATCTTATGTTAGATTAGTAAAGCTATTTGCAATCACTATTTCAGAAAAATATATATTTTTATTTTTTATGTAAATTATCTTTATAAAAAATTTAATAGTGCTTATATTTTATGCATCAAAATGTTATAAGATTATTAGATTATTTAACATTAAAAGATAGATGATCCTTCAAATACATAATTTATCATATTATACAAAATGAATTATCGGATTTTTTAATAGCATATTATTATTAAAAGCATATCAAATGATTTTGTGAGACCCTGTATTAATAATAAATATAATTAATATATAAATAATATATATAAGATAAATAATATAATTTAATACGAAATATATATTAGCTTTTTTTTAGTAGAGAATTATGGAAACGAAGATTTGAAAAATATTTGGCAGAAGGCAAAATCGCGTAATTACATGAATCCTACCTCGTATTTATGGCCGCGATGGCTTTCCGAATTAATTGCGCTACGAGATGTTCATGATATTATTCATGCCAAAGAAAAGATCTCTATCGGCATGATCCTGTTTGCATGGTGTTTGCATATCATTTTCTGGTACTTACTAGCGGTATACTTGGACAATGTTAACCCGGGTAAATTAGGCAGCGCGAAACCTTGGTATTATTTATATAAGGTAAATAAAAGATCTGTAATTTTTCATCAATTACTATTTGCTCCTTTTAAATAATATCAATTATTTATATAAATGATATTATAATGATATTAAATGATATTAGTTATATAAATAATATTAAGGATAATATTTATGTGGTATTTTAAGAAATTATATTATTTCTTCGCCTACCCTTTTCCAAATAAATAAATGAATTAACGTAAATATAAATTAAATTTAAAAGATGTTTAAACAAAGCATTTTAATAATCATGTGTAATAATATTTTTTTCAATGTTTGAAAGCATTTCTCATATATATCTTTCAGGATGTTTAAAAACATTTCCAATACTTTCGTATAAAAATATAATATAAGAATTATTCTTACATAAAAATTACAAATACATATCATGAATTGTCTAGAAACCTATTTATGATGACGACGATTTAACGATTCGAGGATCCACCAATTGGTCGGCAGTTGAGCGTACACCATCATATATAAAAGTATACATAACATCATCTAATTAAGTAAAAGGCAGAGAGAGAGAGAGAGAGAACGTTATTCTTAGATTTATATTTTATATTTTTACATTGTTATATAATATCCATTTAATACAACTTAAATATTATTAAATCATAAAATTAATACAGCAGATAATCGAATAACATTAAGAAATTTGCATTACAAATGTTGTTATTAAAGCATTTTGTTTCTTTATTTACGTAATATAAATACTTTAATATAAAAATTAATATAAATACTAGATTTGCTTTGGTAAAGCAAATTAATATATTAAAATAAAATTTTAATAATGTAGTAAATAAAAAACTATTGGCAAGATTTACATTTTTTTAAATGGATAATCAATGTTACAATCTTTATCATTTAAATATCAAAGAGCGAAATAAGACCTTTTAAACATTAATGATGAGCTATAACAAACATTAATAATTAGCTATAACGTAATTTAACTTTTCACATAATTGATTTATATATACGTACAAACGATAGCCGTCTATTCGAGTAAGATGTGTCCGCAAAGAATTTGGCAAAATTGGCGAACGCTTTACAGCTATAGACGATGTAACAATCGATTTCTATCATCAAGAGTTTTGCGTTATTCTTGGTCACAATGGCGCCGGCAAGAGCTGTTTGTTAAAGACAATTATAGGTAAAATAGATTCCTTATAGATATGATAGACATTCTAGCTTTATATTCAATAATCAATATATCAACGAAATTTTTTATAATTAAATGTATGTAACAGGAATGCACAAACCAACTCATGGAAACATTTACTTAGAAGGAAGAGATAACGAGAATGAAAGTACCATGGATCCGATTGGTTATTGCCCGCAGGAAAATATATTGGTGAATTATTTGACAACGATACAGCATCTCTATATATTTGGCATGGTACAAATATCTCCATATTATTAATACTTACAAAAAAATTGATAAAATAAGATAGATAATACATAAATTTGCTCATATATATATATCAAATAATACTTTTAATCTAGAATGCATATTAATTGTAATCAAAAGAAATTATCTCATACGTATAGATAATAATAATAATAATAATAATAATAATGTGATCGATTGCTTGTATAAATTATTCCTTTTTGTAAAAAAATTTAATTTTCCGTAGAATTATTCATAAATTAAAAATAATGGAACACATATTATGTCGATCTAAATAAAAACTGTTATTCGATCTATCTTGTCACATTTTTAAAGATTTATTCTAAAATTTGATAATAACTAGTTGTATTCGACTAGTTAACGGATTACAATGAAATGTTTAATTGTCCAACTTAAGCAAAAAGAAAGAAAAATAATAATTTTCGTGCCTAAACTCTTTTATATAAAATTATTACAACGCGATATGCTTCTAAATGATTTTGGATTTAAATTATATTAATATTCAATTAATAAATTCAAGCTGTATACAATTTACAATTATTAAATAATCTCTTGTGTTTTATACAATAAATCTTAAATTAGATCTATAGGAAATTAAATTAATAATAATTGTTATTATTAATCAAAATAATATTTATACTCCATTTATTAAAAAAATTTATTTAATAAATAAATATTTTTTTAAATTATCTTATCAATCAATTAATACTAAATAACTTAATGTGTTGATGCGTAGCCGAAATTAATTAGAGCAACACAATCAAAATTTTATTCAGTAAATTAATTATTATTTTAGATGAAGGGAATGACTTATACTAATGCTCATAGAGAATCGCTGAAGCTATTGAAACAACTCGATTTGGAGTTTGTAAAGGATAGGAAAGCAAAATCTTGCTCTTTCGATACACAAAGAAGAATTTGTTTAGCGATGGCACTTATTGGTGACACTAAGGTACATTACTTTATTTATAATCATAATTTTATAATTATAATCATAATTTTAATGAATTGTTACAGAAATTTAAGGATTAAATATTGACATTTATAAAATAACTGTAATAATAATGAATATATATAGGTTAAACAGATTAGGTAATTAAAATATATAGATTTTTTCAGATCCTAATCCTCGATGAACCTACATATGGAATCGATCCATGGCACAGAAGACAGATATGGGATCTACTTTCGGTGAACAATCTTTTTCAAACAGCCAGTTAAATATTAAATATTTAATATGTATAGAAATTAATAAAAATTTCTAAATGCCAAGTATTAATGATTTGCAGGATATAAAAAGAGAGAGGACAATATTAATGGCAACGAATTCCATGGAAGCTGCAGATCTTCTCGCCGATAGAATAGCTATTATCGCTAATGGAAAGATCGAGTGTTATGGTTCAAAAATGTATCTAAATCGCCGATATGGTAAAATTCTGAAATTCATAGACAAGATAAATCTATTTATTGACATAAAGAAGGAATTTTAAGATAGATATAATTAATATATTAATTTATTAAATATTTCTAAAATTAATTGAAATTAGGAATCGGTTATGTGCTAAGTTTATTGGTACAAGAGAATTGCAATGTAGAACGAGTTCGTGCGGAAATACAAGAATTCTCGGCAGATCCAATTACTGTACGAGGCATGATGGGTTTGGTAATAAGATTCGACGTGCCCAGAAACAGTCGATTCGCTAAATTGCTCCAACATTTAGAATCCAATAAGGAAGAGTTGGGAATCATATCTGCTGCACTGAGCGCTGCAAGCATCGAGGGTCAATTTCTCAGGTATCAAACCTTTGTTCATATGATGTATTAAGTTAAAAATTTTATTAACAAATTTTTATTTAAATACAAAACTAATAATAAATATAATTAAAAAACAATTTTAACTCCTACAGAATATTTATTATAAATAACAATTTTAATTTCAACTTCTTTACGTTTTAATATTTAAAAATAAATCAAAAACTGAAAGAGATGATATCAATGCTAATTTTATTTTACATATAGGATAGGTTTAGAAAGCCAATTCAAGGAACGCTGCGTACAATTACCTAGCGATAAATATGAGCTCATTGTGCAACAAAGACGACGACATTTATTACAAACGGGTAAAATTTGGACATTATTTTAAAAGAGTTGCAAAATGATAAATAACAATGTATGTGTATGTGTGTCAAAAATTAAAATTTATTTCTTTATTTTAATATTTCTATATTTATAGTTTATACAAATAATTAATATGTATTGTTGAATATTATTCTCAACTAATCTTTCTCTCTTTTTCCCTGAATTTATTTATAATTTAATTATCAGCTAAACCATGGGAGCGATTAACCGGCAACACTTTATGGCGACAACAAATTCTTGCAATGTTCTACAAGAAATTATTACACATTATTTCCTCCTGGAAAATGTATATATTTTCGGTAAATTTACTCTTTTCATCATGAAATACTGTCTATTATGAAAAAAAATATATATTTCTCGATAAATATAATTATTTTAGAATTATTTTAGATAACTTTGGCGATTGTTACGCTCATTCTGACCACTATGATTGGCGAATTGAGCGTTTTTACGCTTTTTGACACGACGTAAGTTAATCTTGCTTATTTTAAATCGATAGAAAAAGAGATAACGATTTCTTTTTATATGTAAAAATTCAAACATTTTTGACATTTTATCTTCATATATTAAAAATTTTTTTCGTCAAATAATCAATACATTTTATATTGGTAAAAAATTATTATTTGCAAGGAATATGTATTGATTCATCTTTTCATGATACATAAAATATAAATACATATAGTAATAAATACATGTAGTAAATATTATATATAATAGAAATATTTTATAAGAAACACTTTTTACTTGCATAGAAAAGATGTGTTCTAAAAAAATTAATAAACACAGTTACTTAATTGTGTCAATTATTTATAATTATAGCGAAAAGATTATGAATTTAACGAATTATATGGACAACAACCTTCATGTGTTATATTATGCGGCCGATGAGAAAATCGCGAGAGACTTTCTTGTCACATTGTACACCACTGGTCAAGCGTATAGCGAAAGGCACAATTATCATGTCTCCAAAAACATCCCAGCCAGAGATATTATGATTCATCCTGATTTACATTCGATAGAGGTACTGTGAATATCCGCGTAAATTTGACATTTATTACCCAAATTTGGCTATTAATATTTCATAATAGTTTAAGGATCGTTATGTGATGTCTATCGACATATACGCAGATGGACGTGTACAACTTATGTATTCGTCTACCGCAATACACAGTGGCCCAATTGCATTAAATCTACTACATAATGCGTTGCTGCGCTACCATTGCGGCTCAGATGATTGTTGGATCAAATTGACGAGTCGACCATTAATACACCCGGGACAGGTAATATGGGATTTTGATACTTTACTCTCTTTGTATACATATATAATATCAGACAAAATACGACGTTTACAGTGGCAGCATTTGCTAGTCCACCCACGCAGTGTCCGGAATTGGGAGAACGCCGCTATAATAATGACTTTGTTTCTTCTCCTACCGTCTATCGATATGGGGATACGGGAGCGAAATACGCTCTCGAAGATGCTGCAGACCAATACGATTGGCGTGTCTACGCGAATCTATTGGATCTCGATGTATATCATTGATTTTCTATTGTACACGTTCTCCATAATATTTCTTGAAATTGCAATTTTAGTCGCCTATCATCCTACTGTGCAATTCTCAGCTTTAGAAATTGGTGAGAATCTGAAGAAATATTTTTGCGCGTGTGTGTTCTATGTAATTTCCTCTTTTCGTATTTTAATATTAATTGACAATTAACGTTTTAACGTTTCACGAATTTAAATGATAATTAGATATTAAAGTAAAAATGCTATTTATTTATGTGTTATTCCTATATAAATTAGAATTCCTACATAAATTTGAGTTTGAAATATAATTAAAGATTGGAAATATGCAAATAAATAATATATACATTGTAATAAATTAATATTTCAGTCCAGATTTTAATAATATTCTTATGTTATGGAGGCTGTGCCATCCCATTAAATTATTGCATACAACTTTTCACGAGAAAACCAGAAAAAGTCTATCTGGTTGTAATAATGATTAACATCATAGTCGGTCAGTAATTTAATAACGAATAATAATGATTTGTTATTATGTTATTAATGACTTAATAATAATAAACTTTATTATTAAATTAAGATATAATTCAATTATATATAACAATTTAAGTATAAAATATGTTTTGCAGTATTATTGGTAAACAGCTCTATCGTTTTTCCATTGATGTTTCGCGTACTAAACAGTACTGGAAAATATATATTCGAGGCTTTTGTACATATATTTCCACCATATGTTTTAGCTTGCGCTTTAAGCAATTATATCATGTTAAATTTATATAACAGACAGTGCAGCTATTCCAATGCATGCGATACGGAATTTTACATTGAAGATCCTTGCTGTCGTAAGTCTACCTTTATCGAAATTACACATTTCAATAAAATTTGAATTATGATTTGTACTAAATCTAAATTTAAAATTTTAGAAAGTTGCAATGATAAATTTTGCTACAAGCAATTGAATGTAATGCTGATCAAACAATCTGGCGCTGAATATTATCATTCGGTCACAGACGACATACTTTTAATGATATCCCAAATGTTTGCCCTTTATATATTGCTAGAGATTTTTGACGAAAAAAATCGCAGAAAGTGGTATAGTTATTCTGTACCTTCTGTACAAAACGATAATATTGAGCCTGAAGTTATGGAGGAAAAGAAGCGAGTCGATGAATATATAAAACGTAAAAACACATGAAAAATAATTTAAAAAACTTATTTAAATTTATATATTACTTACGTGCAAAAAATTATAAACTTAAAATGCATAAATTTGTTTTATTATGAAAATAATATTTTTGTCTTGATCAGAAAAATTGTCTTTCTCTTTCCATCCAGATTATGAAGAAACAAAATTATTTCCATCACAAGTTGCCTTAGTTGTTCAAGATTTAACAAAAAAATACTCTGGGAATGCGGTAGTTCAAGGAGTAAATTTTAACGTAAATAAGTTTTAATTCAAGTATTTTCTTACATATTTTTTTCTAATGTACATTATATGCAATATTAAATAAATATTCCTCGCTTAGATCTATAAACAGGAATGTTTCGGTTTGTTGGGATTTAATGGGGCAGGAAAATCAACAATATACAAAATGCTAACGGGACAAACAAAAATATCGGCTGGAAAAGCAGTGATATACGGATATGAATTTACAAGAAATCAAGAAATGGTGAGTATATTATCAAATTATCAAATATATTATGTCTTTCTCTCGTTATAATTGAAATATATAAAATGATTATAAATAAAGTAAAATACTCCTAAATATATTAAATATATTTAATGTGAGAATATAAATTAATAAGTAACGTTTTTAAATTTTTTATATCTAAACTTTTATAGATCTTTTTATTGTATTTTACAAATTATTTTATGGCTATTAATCTCTTATATTTCCTTACATAAAAAATATTGTCAAGTTTATAGGTATGATAGGATACTGTCCACAAATTAACGGACTAAGCGATTTTATGACGGGGAGACAATATTTGCAACTTCATGCGGCACTTCGCGGTGTTCCATACGAATGCATTAACGACGAAGTAAACAAGTGGCTAGATGTATTAGGTATAAAAAATGAAACATAAAATTCTATGGGATTTAAGCATTCTTAATTAAATACATTAACAAAATAAAATCCTTAGATATGTTGGACTTCGAGAATTTAAAGATCGCCCACTGTCCCTGGGGAATTCAAAGGAAACTTTGCGTATTGCAGAGCTTAATTGGCGATCTGCCAATGGTATTTATGGATGAACCTACCACTGGAATCGATATAATGACTAGACATGCTATCTGCGAAATTTTACGTCAAATACGGGAAATGGGGAGATCTGTATTAATCACTACGCACAGGTTAGATAAATAAAATAACGATTAAAATTTGTGTTAAATGGACTTTGTGGATTTCTAGTATGTCGGAAGCAGAAGCAATGTGTCTGCGCGTGGGAATCTTGGTTAACGGCCAGTTTACCGCAATTGGATCTTGCGAGCAACTAAAAGCAAAACATGGTCGCAATTTTATATTAAATATCAAAGTAGTACCGGGGTATCAGCTTACAAACCTCGAGAAAATAAAAAACATTATTGATGAAACTTTCCCAGCGATAAAGTTTAAAGATAGTTATTTGGTAAGTAACATACAACTTTACTTTTTGACATCCTTACAAAAAAGATTGTTATAATGTAACATTACACATAAAAATATTAAATAATTTAGTTAAACGCATTTGGGCGACTTTACTGGATTGATAAGATCTAGGCTAGAAAAGATTTATAAAAAGATAAATTAAATATTTTCTAACAGGGTGTTCTTAAATATGAGTTGGAGAGTGACATTTTGTACAGTTATGTATTTGATAAGCTTGAAAAGTTACGACAAAGATATGTGTGGTTCACAGACTTCTCTGTTACTCAACCATCCATGGATGAAGTACTTTTAACTTTAGCGAAGAAGCAGAGAAAACCTAGCATAAAATTAACATCTTATGAACGTCTATATTCTTGGATTATCCGTAATATATATCAAGTATAAATGAAAACCATATATATATGTTTAGTAATATTAGATATATATTACATTAGATATAATGTTACTTAAAGCTAATAATAGCAACACATGTTAAGTTCATCTGACACGATTGTAATACATATATTATAAAATTCTTATTAATTCTATTAATATTAATATCTATTAATAATATTATATTAATATTCATAATACGTTAATTATAGATATATAAAAATAATGTTTATATAGTATATGCAAATAAATACTAAATAATTTTAAATTTTAATTTTATTTATGATATAACATTGGTGTTGGGGACCTTTATTTAATATTCAAAGGAGGCTTTGATTTTTATTCTGCATTAAATTTTAATTCATACATCAATTATGACTACAAATACATTTTACAATTGTTTCTTACGCGCACGATACAGTAATATAATATTCTATTTCAAATAAAAAAAGTTTGTTGTAGGGATAGAAATTGTTATTATTTTCATCAGTAATCCATAAATAAGATCTCAATTTTCGACTCATATATAAAACTTTTATGATTACCTGTCTACACACAAAAAATATATACCATATTCAAATAAAAATATTACTTTTGTCAAATATATTTTACATATTTATATATCTCCAAGGCTATCGTAAATTTCATAAGCATAAGATTTTCTTCAAAATATTTTCTTAATCCTAATAATTGTAGCAATTTTTTAAATAATGCCTACTCTCTCGTAGCATTTTAATATTTGGAACATATTTATAACAAACAATTATATAAAACAAAAAATTATTAAGTATATGTATAATAAAATATATTAATGTAAACTTTTTATCTTTATTATATTTGTGATACATTTTATATTATTGTTTCGATGCATTAATAAATTCTAAAGTTAATTTTATATATATATATATATATATATATATATATATATATATATATATATATATATATAGTATTAACACAATGTTTCCAAAGATTAAATCGCATGAAAGAGCAAGCAATTTTAATGACAGTATGTACAAAAAAGTAATCAATATCGAAAATAGAGATGGTTATTTAAAATTTTCTCTGTTATACAACAATGTGCTAGAATATTCAAAAACTATAATAGCATCGATATTTTGGTATTACATTTTCTACAAATGAGAGAAATCTATTATTAAACAAATGTCATGTATATTGTGTTTATATATATGTATAACCTAAAACATAATATCACATATATATTGAAAAAGATGTGTTGTAAAATATTGATTTATTAAATTTAAAATCTTATTTTACCAGTACAAAAATTGCTTCGACTAAACTTTGATTAATTTAATCGATGGTTAATTTTGTGAAATAAAAAACGTCGCTATAATTCAAAAATGTCTACAAAACAAAACAATAATACTTTTTGTATTAATAATTTTAAGCAGAGACTTACTTGAAAAATTAATAAGAGTTTTGTCGAAGTTACCCTGAGGCTTTTATTATACTACAATCATTACAATTATGTAAAAATAAAAATTTTAAAGTAATTACAATATTAATCGAGTAAAAATCTTTCATAAATAAATACATATTATTTATTCGTATTCAAAGAACGTAGTCAATGTGATAATAAAGATAGACAAAATACGAGAAGAACAGACACATCTTTAAATATGTAAACATGTTAATGTATGAAGTTTCTTTCTTTCATGCCATTAAAAATAGCGATCGTTAAATTTAGTTTATGTTCTCAAGCATCATGAAAATTGTGATTGACGAACTATAATTTACTCGATTTTTATTTATAGAAACAATGCATTCACATATATTGCGTATAACATAACACAATTGATTAATTAAATATTATATACAAGATATGTAAAATAAAACAGAGAGAAAAAGAGAAAGAAAAAAAATATCCTAAATTATAGAAAGAGACAAATAACATATACAAGATTAAAAAATAAAATTAACATAAGATAAGAATTTATTTCTCAATTAGAAATAATTTTCTTTTTCTTCTACTTTCCACTTTCCTCTCGTTTTTTCTCATATCCCTTTTTCTCTATTTTATGCTACATATTTCTTGTAATAAGATTTAAAGATGTATTTATAAATAAAAAACACATATTTTTAACAATATAATTATTGTTAAAAAACAATAAATATATTCTGCTGCTTGTGTTCACCAACCACACGAGCGAATTAATGCAAATTAATAATATTCTGCAAACTCTCTAAATAAATTTAATTATTTTATTGAAAATGCTATAAAAAAATAACAAAAACAAAAGCAAAAATACAATAAAAAATATTTTCTAATATTTAAAATAGCTTTTATTATTTTGTTTTATTACTTTAAATCTGATATTATATACAATTAATAAAATATAAATATAATATAGCTTTTCTTAAGGGGTTATATCTAGTCAGCAAGTCGAAAAAAACGTATTTTTGGGGAATTTAAAAAAAAACCTGTTAGGTATTTTTATTTCATCGATTCTTTATCATAATATATATTTATCAAAGAAGTTTTCATAATTTTTTCAATTAAAAATATCGAGAAATGTAGGCACAGTAGCTATTTTCCAGAGACATCTTTTTTCGGAGGCGCTTGGCGGTGAACAAGATTGCTCGAAGGAATTTTAATTTTGATGAAACCTTTTTTTTATTAACAAAAGCACGAAAAGTTTTAACACGAAAATTTCGTATTTTTGCGTCAAACGTCGGTCACATTGTCAAAAATCAATTTTTTGTAAAATCCTTCGTTCACCGACTAGATCAATTCATACGAAAGCTAAATCCTTTTGAATTTTTTATTTCAGATGATCCAGCTCGGAGCAATCTTGCTCACCGTCAAGCGCCTCCGAAAAAAGATGTCTCTGAAAAATAGCTACTGTGCCTACATTTCTCGATATTTTTAATTGAAAAAATTATGAAAACTTCTTTGATAGATATATATTATATAAAGAATCGAAATAAAAATAAAAATCGAAATAAAAATACCTAACAGTTTTTTTTAAATTCCCCAAAAATACGTTTTTTTCGACTTGTTGACTAGGTATAACCCCTTAATAGTGTTTTTGATTCTTTTTACGGCATTTTCTTTTAATTCGTAAAAAATTTTAGAATTATATAGGCTAGTCATTTATAAAATATAGGTAATAGTTATTTATAAAAGTATAGGTTCTCTTTAAATTACTTCTTATTCAAAAACCGTTTAAATTCATAGTAATAATTCTTAAAAATAGTTGTTAATGTTACCTCTCGAGACTATTTTTTCAATATTTTATACATGGTGCGATTTTGAAGCAAGCTAAAATTTGTTAGTTCTAGAACGTTAAATTGTTTCAAAAGTTATATTTGATATGTTTTTATCAAACAAATGTAAAAGTTGTTGTTTGTCACTTATTTTTTTCTTTGAACCTCTTTTATAAGTGCAATTATACAAGAGAATAAGAATATCGTTACTGTATCTCATTTCAAATTCTCGCAACCAATATATATCTGCTCTTTTATGTTCATCCCAATCTTCTGGATATTGGATATTATTTTCTTTAACGAATTCGTAAGCAATTATAGACAGATATTTCAAGGCATAAATTGAATTACACATCCGTTTATCTTGAAGATTTAGCGAAATCTCTAAGGATTTTAATAATAATTGTTCTTGCTGAAATGTAAAACTTACTTCACTTACAGACATTACTTTTCTGTCAAATTTGTATTTTTTTCCAAGATGTTTACAACGTGCTATTTCTCTATCTAAAGTATTCTGGCAAATTCCGTAGTCTCTTACAGCTTCATGTTTGCTTATTTTTTCAGCTATAACATCTTTTATTGCTGCCTCATATTTTATTTTCCTTTGAAGATACTTTCTTCTGCTTTTTAAAATATCTATTTTTAATTGTAATATTTCGATATTAAGTTTATAACTTTCTGTTACGTCTGATATAGATCTATTGTCAATCATAACATCATGTACCGCTGCCCGAAGTACATTTCTTAATTTGAGATGCTGCTGAATACGTCTTGTGAAATCGTCCAACTTAATTTCCTACGAAACAAAAAGCATATATTGTACAACTATAATCAAATAATAATAATATAAGATCATACATGAAATAAAGATCGTCTAATCGTTTGCGTTGTTCTTGCCTCGCAAAATACACAGTTGCATTTATAAATTGAAACTAGATAATACATGCTCTTCGTAAACAAATTATATAATGGTTGAAATACGAAGAATTTTTTATATTCTTGAAGTATATATATATATATATATATATATATATATATATATATATTATCTCGGTAATAATATAAAAATTTAAAAGTGTTAAAAATAATAATTTAAAGCAATTATGTAAATAATCGAAATAAATCGAATAACAAATATGTCTAGACAAATTTCTTTTTACAATTAAAATATTGTGCATACTATGTATATAATTAAGGTATTGTAAAGCATGAATTTTATCTATTTTTATAAAAAAACAACTATTAAACTAATGTTACACAAAATGATCGAATTTAAGATTCGAAATACTTTGTCAGAAAAGTAAATATATTAATTCAAGATCCCTGAATAATACATGTATCGCTTCTGCGTCTCAAGAAATTGAAATTTGATTCTTAGCTTTATATGACATTCAATCAGATCATGTCAATTATATTTATATATGATAAGAAAACATTAAGTTTTCAAGCATAGTCTCAAACACATATGAAAAAACACATAAAACTATACATAATTTTATAAATATTGTCATAATAATACAATAGAGAGAGAAAAAGAGAGAAAAAGTGAGGGTGCCCGAGATATTTATCGATATAATATTTAAACGATTCATAACATAGGTCTAATAAATGTACGAAAAGATAATGTTGAATGAATTTATTTAAAATGACGAAGTTTTTGGGAAAAATAATATTTTTAACACTTACAGTATTCTGTTGTGGTTCTTTTATTTCCGTTTCTATTTCTGTTGGTGTTTCTTTGAGAGTAATATCTTCTCCTGTTACATTTTTAATTAATTTCGACGTCTGTTCAACCATCCATGTTGACGTTCCTGTTTTGCAAGGATAAAAACGGAAAAGTTTGGAAAATAAAAATTGTATATTTTCGTTTACTTCTGTTGGTGTTTCTTCGAGAGCGATATTATGTTCCTCGAGTTCACTTTCAGTTAATTTCGACTTCTGTTTTACCATACACGTTGATGTTGTATTTTCTGTTTTGCGAGAAACTGATGAACAATCTTGGACAACTTTGGAAAATAAAAAGTCCAATTTTTCGTCTCGGCTTGCTGATGACTTTCTGGAAACGGTATCTTCCTCTGTTACATTTTTATCTAATTTCGACATCTGTTCAACCAAAGATGTTGCATTTTCTTCTATGAGAGAATCTGATTTTAAAAGTTTTTTCCATACAGATTCTATATGCGCAGAGGAGATGTTCGCCCATAACTCGCAAATCTTGCTAATGAAAAATCCTATATCGTAGCATGTACAAAAATGTTCAAATACTTTAAATTTCTGTCTTAGTTTTTGTTTCATATTCAATAACTTCAATGGTTCAAAAATTTGAGATGTGCCAAATGGAAAAAACAGTATTTCGAAGTTGTCATTTTGCATGGCATCTTCTGGGAGAATAAACGTTTTAGATTTTTTGACAAGCAAAAGCACTTTGCCACTTGCATTTGTTTTCTTTTGATGTTTTTTCACTAATTTCATGAAGTTATTATTATACCAATTTGCGAAAATTTTATCATTTTTTGGCGTATTTTCTTTTGACGTAAAAACGACACCCTCCTTGTTCTTCAAAAATTTTTTAGCTTCTATATCTTTATATTCATAAATATAAAACGGTGATAATTTATGACTACCTGTAGCATTTGTACAAAATATAATAAATAGACGATCGTTTATTAATTTTTCTGCATGAATTTTGTTCTTGACTTGGTGCGTACATGGAAAATAAGGTTCCAATTTGAAAGATATTTTGATCATAGTGTAAATATTATCTCTTCTAATATTTTCTTCCTCCAATTGATGGTTGAATTTTCGAATAAATTTTTCAGCATCCAATTCTTGTTCAGTTTTATTAGTCTCTTGCACGAGACTTTGCGAGTTCTCAGATGAATTTCGAGATTTATAATTAGTAGATTCTTGTTGCTTCTCTCTCTTGAAAGGTTTTAGATTTCCCAACAATTGTTTTTCTCCGTCAATTGTTGACGGCCCACCAAACTCACGTTCAATTTCCTTAGCCTTAAACAGCGGTTTGGAAAAGTCTCCCGGTTTTATCCGTTTTCGATAGCACTTATACGATGAATCTTGTAATTGTTCATATTTTGCTTCATTTACGTGTTTTCTTATTAAATTTATTTCTTGCTTAACTAATTTTTTTATTTTATCTGCATTACGTTTAATTCTCTTAACTGTAGATTTAGAGACTTTATATTTTTTTATAAGTCTTGTTGAGGTTTGACCTTTCTTTAATTTATCCAAAATTTTTATGTAGTGTTGTTGAGTCGAAAGAATGTTTCGTATTACGTGCGTGCTTAACATTATAAATTTTATTTAAAATTATTTTCTCACTTTGCTCTATTGATTTTACAGACACTTTTAATACTTTTGCTACACGATATGAAGAGCTGAAACTAATACTGGCAACTAAAAGTTGTTATGATTAGCTGTTCTTGAGAAGGATCACAAACGATCGCAAACAAGAACGTTATCCAAGTCATGTATCAATACCCTAACAGTATTTTCTTATCTTTATGTTTACCTTTTACATATATAATAACACATTGGCTAAGACATTATATTATTTATAATTGATAATAAAACGATGAAGTTAATTGTAAAAAATTATGAGAAAAATTGTATAAGTGAAATATGCATTATCTTGTGTCTATAAAAGAACTTATTTATTTGATTGTGTTGAAATGTAAGGAAAAAAAGATACTACATATATATAAGTTATATTACAATTATTTTTCTTCAGCACCATTTGTTTATATTGATTTTATAATATTTTGCATGTAATAAAATATGAAATATAATTTATATATATATATATATATATATATATATATATCTCGTATCGCTTTCAGAGATCAAGCGAGCCATGACACCTCTCAGTCTTCTCTCTGATAATATAAATAATATAAATTTATAAATAATATAAATAAAAATATAAGTAATTTAATTAATAATAATTTATTATATAAAAATATTATGTTATCTCTTTTCAAACTATTATTTATTTATTTATATGTTTTCTTTTTCTCTTCAACATAATTTATTTATTTATTTATTTATCTATTTAGCTCGCTGTAAGTCAGTCTTTTAGAATGCAAAACTAAATATTATAGAATTTAACTTCGGAAAAGCGTTCCCTTCTTGGCACAAAAGCTGAAGAATAAAATAACTAACTACTAACTTCGGAAAAGCGCGGTGAAACAATCGAATAAATTCAAATAATTAGCATAACAAAAGGTTCCGTGATCAATCGTTTAATAATTAATTTAAAATAAAATATACCTCTATAATTAATAAAATAAAATATATCTAATTTAAAATTCCGCGTGTATATGTAAAATATTTCGGCAGAGAATTATCGATAATATCATGTTTGGCAATGTATAGCAAGCGCGCTATTGTATACATGTTACGACCTTGTCATCATTCGCACGGTGACACTCGAATAAAGTAGTGGTGTGCGAAACGCTTCGTACATTATCGAATTCTTTTTCCAACCCTATCGTTACTAAAATATTGCAACATAATTCGCTATAATTATTATAATTAACAAGTATTAGACTTTTGATTAAATTTTTCTAAAAACCAAGTAAATTGATTATTAATTTAATAATAGTTATATCACGATTTTTCATTACTTTAATTTTTGATCTTACGAGATTTATATTTTATGCATATATACTATATACATACATCAACAGTACTAGTGCTACTTACTCTGCTTATTACTGCTATATTATTAATTTTAATCTCATATAAATGTTGCTTTTATGATATAATAAAGTGTGAATTTCATATGATTATTCCGCGATCGAAAATATCATGCAAAATGTCCCACGTGTTAAACTATGGTAATTAATCGTATTCTACTAATCGTATTACGCAGATGAGTGCCACAAGAAAACAGCGAAAAATATACAAGGAAGAAAAAAAAGATCTGGGAAAGCATTGGGCAACGTACGAAACACACATACACATATGCGGTAAGTAATTTTATTATTTATATATTATTTTCATAATAAACATTGTTCGTTCTTTTCATTGTCATTTCATTTCTGGATAGTAATTTATTCTAAATTATCATACAATATAATATATAATAGTATGTATATATAATATATAAGACACATATAATATACATAACATACAGTCCACATTTTAATTTCAAATACTTAAAATTATAAAATAAAATAAAATATTTTTATACGAAATACATGAATACGTTAAAGATATATTAACATTTAATAGATACATTAATACGTTACAAAATATTTTTCATAATATATTTATTTAGATATTTTATATATAAGAATTAGAATTTTTATTCATTAAACTTTTTAAAAGTTATACTCAAGACAAAACTTTTTCGATAATTGTGCAATTGATATTAAATATCTGTTCAACGGACAAATAAAAATATAGATTTGAGCGTAATAATTAGTTTCTCAAAATCAATTATTTTGGACACTTTACTTTATATGAGAGGGATCTGTAAAAGTATTGTTTGATTGCATACATAATTTGTGCTTGGCGTTTATATTTATAACAAATAATCTGAGGAAGTTCTCGCAATTGTAATTAATATTACAAGTCGTTTTTCTCTTTCTCTCTTTCTCTTTCTTAAGAAAGAAAATTATTTAAATATCTTATTTATATAATAATCATGACATATATGTAGATATTATACAAAGAAAGAAAATTCTTAACTTGACTAAATATGCTTATTTCGTTATTGTTTCTTTAGTCTGACAGTCAAATCTCAAGGTCCAGATTAATATAAAGATTCGTGATACATAAATCGTATAATAAATTAATAATTTAAAAAATTTCTTTAAATTAATTTAATATTTCGCGCGTATATGTATGCTATAATATACAAAATATTTTTGCAAATTAATAATAATATTGCGTCCGATCTTGGCAACATATAGCGCATTAATATTTACATGCTTTGATTCTGTTATCATTCGCGCAATTATATTCGAAGTCATGCCAGAAGCTTCATCAAAATTCCTTTTCTAAACGCGATTGATTTGAAAAGTACATTAAGGAATAATTTAATATGATTAATATTTAATTTCATATACATATGTTAAATAATATGTAAAATTACGTCGCGACGATAGACCTCGAAATGTATATTTCGCGATGTATACAATTTAAGAGGATGCCGGAGTCGCGGCGGAACTCCGACAGGTAGGCGCCCTCATTTTAACATAACTAAAAGCGTCGGTACATTACCAACACTTATAGTTATGTTACCGACAGTATTATCTAGAGTAGAAAGACATACATATTTTAAAAAGAGCAATGTGAAATACAAGCTTTTCTTGTATTGTGTTTAATTGTATTTATATTGAAACAAAAAATATGTTGCATTTCTACTGCTCTATCGTCTCGCACAAGCAACGATTTTAGAGTATAGATCTGTCTTTATTGCATACATATTTAAATACAATTCTATCATTGCTCTCATTAGCTATGTCTCTTTATATATATAATAAAAATATATTGTGAAAATATTTATAAATATTACTTATAAATTTTATGAATATACGACATTACATCAAACAATTTGCATAATACATTTTATATTGTTAGTTTTTGATTATATCGATTTAACAAACGTCGTACATAAATTGTAATTTGTAGAAAGTTATATGCAAATATCCTTTTTATTATATGTATACAGAATGAGGCGTCTTTTTCTAACGATATTCATTAGAATATTGTGATCAGATATGATAAATGTAAAATATGATATATGAATAATTTACCATTTTGGAAAAGGTAATTAATTTTCTGCTATAATTTAAAAAAAAATGTTGCTTCATACATTTTACACATTATTGAAATATTTTTCCTTACAAGGATTTCCTTCTAAGGCTATAGTTTATAGTAGTGTAGCGAAAGCTGCAGCATAAATTTCACAGCATATGCTATCAGGTTGTTAAAGCTTTTAAATATTATATTATTTGTAGGCAACGGCGATGAAAGTAATTTTTTTTTTAGGCACCAATTTATCATATGTACAGCCGGGTAGGCATCGTACATTCGAAGCTTGGTATCATACAAAAAAATCGCCAGCAATCACTATAATTTGCTCCAATAATTTGTTAGCTTTTGTCGCTATGTGACATGCTGCAATTATATAAGATATATTATATAAGATATATTATATAAGAATTATCGAAATATAGCACGCTTTCAAAATAAGAATCATCTCTTATGACGCAAAAATCGGTCCAATGATTCATCTCATCTGGATTTTTATTCTTATCAAATATGCCTTTTAGTTGAGGCAGTGTCTTTATGATCTCTGAATTAAATTTCGTTTAAATTTCGCTACCAGAATGTACATGCAAATCGTATCTGATGTAAAACATTTTTAGTAACCAGCACACAAATTAAGATCGCTTCTCGAATTTTTTTTTAAATAACCAGCATACAAATTAAATTAGATCGCCTCTGGATTTTTTTTGAATAACCAGCACACGAATTAAATCGCCTCTGGATTTTTTTAAAAAATAATCAGCTCACGAATAGATCGCCTCTGACATAAATATTTTAATAACCAGAGCGCACATGCAAACCGCATCTGGTATAAAATATTTTTAAAAACAACCAGCCCACGAATAAATCGCCTCTGGATTTTTTTGAATAACCAGCACACGAATTAAATCGCCTGTAGGTTTTTTTACACCAGCATACGAATTAGTAGGTTTTTTTACACCAGCATACGAATTAGATCTCCTCTGGATTAAAAAAAAAAATAATCAGCTCACGAATAGATCGCCTCTGAAATAAATATTTTAATAACCAGATCGCACATGCAAACCGCATCTGGTATGAAATATTTCTAAAAACAACCCACGAATAAATCGCCCACGAATAAATCGCCTCTGGGATAAATATTTTTTAATAAGTATTTTTTTAATTAATAACTAGAGCGCATATGCAAACTGCATCTAGTAAAATATATAATCTGTACGTGTATATATATACACCGAAATATTAAATAGCCACTTTGATCCTTGCGATCTTTACGAATAATAATTATTATTCTAATATCTTAGAGTAAAAATATATTTCATCCGTGTTACTTTATCGTTCTACTTGACATTCTAAATATAATTTGGATTATGAGAGAACACGAAGTAAAACAATCGAATTATAGATGCAAATAATTAGCATAACGAAAGGCTCCGTGATAAATTGTTTAATAAATAATCAATTATAATCAATAAATTCAAATACTTCCAATTTAATATTTCGCGTTTATATATATTTAAATATATAAAATAATATACAAAATAATATATAAAATATTTCGACAACGAATTATCGATAACACGGCGTTCGACTTTGGCAATATAAAACATAAACAGTAGCGCGCTATACGTTATGGTTTTGTTATCATTCGCACGGTGACTTTCGAGTAATAAAGTAGTGGTGAGAAACGCTTCGTATATTGTAATTTTTTTACTAAACACGATTACGATTAGTATCGAAACATAATTTGCTATAAATATTAATAAAAATTAATTAATTAAAAATTAATCAACGACATGAAACAATATCTCAACGATAAATCTTTATCGAATCGCAATCATTCATTACTATGAATACAAATTGAAACAGGGGATACATAAAAGGAGAAAAAAAATTGTAAAAGGGGATACATAAAAGAATTAAATATGTTATGATTTTTCGATCATCGATGCTTATTATAACATTTCTTTAACAATATTAGAATTAAATATATTTCGATCAATACTTTAAATTTTCGCAATCCTTGTTAATTAAACAATATACAATTTAATCGATGATCGATTAAATGATAGGAATCCAAAATATTAAATAATCATTTCGTTCGTTGTTCGATCTTTACGGACAATAATTATTATTTTAATACTTAAAGTCAACTATATTTCATCCGTATTACTTTATCGGTCTACTTGACAATCTAAATATAATTTGGATTATGAGGGAACATGTAATAAAACAATCGAATTATAGATGCAAATAATTAGCATAACGAATGACTTCATGATGAATAGTTTAATAAATAATCAATTAATCTTAATCAATAAATTAAAATACTTCTATAATTTAATATTCCTCACGCAAATATTTTATATTATAGAAAATATTTCGGCAACGAGAGAATTATCAATAACACCGTGTTCGACCTTGATAAACAGTATCGCGCTATTGTTAACATGTTACACGGCTTTATTATCATTCGCACAGTAACCTTGAGTAGTGACGTGGAGATGTTTCACATATTATCAAATCCTTTCTTCACATAGTCAACCTTGGCGATATAAACAGTACCGCGGTAGTGTTTCTGACTTACGATCATTCGCTCAGTGACTCTTGAGCAGTGAAATAGTGATGTGAGACGTATCATATATTATCAAATTCTTTCTCTGAACACAATTGCAAGTGCAACGAGGAACTTTTCGTGAATGAGTGTAAGTGCAACGAGGAATTCAAATGAGTGCAACGAGGATTGAAGTGTCACGAGGAAAAAGCGAAGAAAGCAAAAGAAAGAAGAAGGAAATGGATGGACCAATAAGATATGATGTAAGTCATTGATATAAATTATTTATCACATTCATTATTTATTATATTGTTGCGTCCCGTCCCGCTGAATGTATTCGTCACCCGTTGAATTCTTTCGAAGAAGATCGTTTTCGCGCGTTGTCAAGATGTTGTTAGAAACAACGACTGTCAGAGAGCCCAGCTGTCAAGCTGTGCGGACGCGCGTCTATTTGTGATCCGTTTTACGATTATTCTGAATTCTTGTATGTTACTCGCGGTTTATTAAAATTCTTGTGCACCTTAAATCGCGTTATTAGTTATGAGTGCACGAGCGTCAGCGTATGTCGATTGTGTCGCGCACGTTCGATATATATCGTTCCGCGGACGCAACAATATATAAATTATTTATCATTAATATATATTCAAAATATACATATTTCACATACATGTTTCGTTTTATTTCTTTGATAGTGATTCAATATTGATTTTAAATTGTAACATATATAATACATATACTTGTAAAAAATATTCCATTTTATTTTAAAATGATTAAAACATTTATAAAATTTTTTATTAATATTTTCAGATACTTCTTATGTTTTATAAAACATTTCATATTAATATATTTATTTAAATATTTCATGTATAAAAAAATAGAAATTTTTTTATTTATCATATTTTTAAAAGCTTATACCTTAGAAATATAAATTATTTTGTAATTACGCGATTTACAACATTAAAATATATCTATTTAAAAGTAAAAATTAATTGGGCGCAATAATTAGTTTTAAAATCAATTATTTTGAACATTGCTTTATATAATAGATTTTCTTTTATCTTTTATATTCTTATTTATCGTTTATATTTGCCAATTTAAATTTATGTACTATATTACAAAATAAATTTCAAATTATGTATTATATTATATATAAAATTATATATAATATAACCCTCCCATGGGGTACACCTTGTCGCGGTGGGAGGGCTTAGTACTTGGATGGTGCCTTGAGGTTTATCTTAAATTTTTCTATTTATGATAAATCTTAAGGTGCCTGAATGGGAAGCTAAGTACCCTTTCGCGTCATCGGTGCCGTCAACGTGCCGCGGATGGCAAGCGCTTCGTTATCGCGTTTTCGCGTTGTAGTATTCTCGCGTCGTCGCGTTTTCGCGGAACTTTTGGCCTTTTTTATATAAAATCCCAATTTCATTTATTGTCACGAGTCTCTACTTCCCATGCCAACTAACTGGGATGTTTCGAGTTTACACACATTGCTTTGCAACGTTCACTCGCGCTTCGTGCTTCGTGCTTCGTCAAGTGATTCGGCCCGAATTAGTTAGAACTCGATCGATTGCTCGGAATGGTCGTCAATGTGTCCCTTCTCTTCGCTCGTCTACAGCCACACGCACTGCGTGTGTTAACCCTGTCGAGGAGTCGAGTGGATTCCCCTAGGCACGATTTTCGCTCGATAAAAGGGGTTGCCTCCTCATTTTCTAAATTGCTGAATGTTAGCATTTAAAAAATGTGGGTATCCTCTTCTTTTGCCGTCTACTAGCCTGGTGTAGCATATAGCAACCGCGGGAGGCATAATATGTCCGGGCGGAGCACCTGAAATCGTACTTAGCGAGTCCAGGTTCGATACGAGATAGGATAATTATGCGCGAAAAAGAGTTGGTGAACTTCATTTTCCTCTATTTTCGTCAATCGTTTCGTCTTCTTTCCGGTTTGGGCTTAGTCCTTGCTCGTTGTATCGTTGCATTCCCGACCTGTTGACTCGAAGCTGATTCTCGTAAGTGAAATGGGATTTTCGCTCGTACCGAAACCGGGAGTGCCGTTCAAAGTATATACATATTAAGTATATACATTGCGCGATCAAATATAAAATTTTTAATCGTACCGAAATAGTGCGGGAGTGCCGTTCAGTATCGCGCGTAAAATAGCGAAAATAGCGATATAAAAATATCGCTCGTGTGTGCGGGAGTGCCGTTAAGTATCGCGCGTCTAAGACTGAGAGGAGGAGGAGGCCTAGGAGAGACATCAGGCTCCGGCAGATCAAACTTCCGGTAAGCAATTTATTTATTTGTAATTATATATTAAATATTAAATATATTTATTATAATTTTAATTAAACAATTAATCGCAACAATTAATTTGATGTTTTTATTTATATTTTTTTATTTATATTTAAATAAGAGAGAATTAAAGAAAAAGATTTTTAAGTTAAAGCTATAATCTTGTAAAGGTGTAAACTTTTATAAAGTTATAAGAGAATTATTAGTAATGTTTTTTAAAATTTATAGAATTATTTTATTAATCTGCTATTATTATATTCATCGAATATAAAATTCAATGTATACAATAATTTTTGAAATATTAATTATTTTGAACGCTGCTACATTGGAATCTTCTTTTGTATGTTATAGATCGATGCAACAACCCTGATGATCTGAGAGGAGGAGCAGGCCTAGGAGAGGCATCCTGCACCGGCGGAACAACCTGATGGTGAATATTATTATTTATATTAATTATTATATTGCATATACATATTAATTTGGCTCATTTATTTGAATGATTAAACAAGAAAAATTTTAAAAAGTGATTTTATATAAATCCTATAAAAGTTGCTATTTAAACAATAGTCTTTTCAGAATTTAAAAAATTATTGCAGATTTATATATTTGTTTATTATTGCACGCATCGGATATAAAATTCGGATATAAAATTGCGTACAATAATAATTGAATTATAATGAAATATAATAAAATATTAATTATTTTAAAAGATATTATAATTTGAATGTTATATTTGTATGTTATAGACAACGTAGCTTCAATATTGACAACTCCGCTGTTGCGCATCAGTGTCGGTGAGTGAAAAACTTTTATTTAATTTTAAGGCAACGGATTTGTAGAGATTGTAGATGTAGATGTAGATTATAGATTGTAGATAAATCCGTTGCCTTGGATGAGCTAAGATAAATTAAGTTAAATAAATTTTAATAAATTCTTTTGAAATGCTTTGCATCTATTGCAAGAATATATTGAAGTATTAATTTAAAAAAGAATATCAAGAAAAGATTTTTTTAGTAAAGATTTTGTCTAATTTATTAAGTAAAGATTTTGTCTAATCTAACGCGCACTTAACTTATTCTAATTTCTTAGCTCATTAATCGTAGAATTTGTTTGTAGATATAGTGTTAAACTTTACTTTAATTTAATATAAAGCCAAATGATTAATTCATTAAATTATTAATTCATAACATGTAACATATGATAATAAATGACTTAACATATGGCCATGTTAGCAATTTAATATAATATATAGAAATTTGTAGTTTGGCTTTATTTTAGTTAAAATAAAGTTATATTCAAATATTTAACGAACGATCGTAAAATCGAACGATCGTTACGATAAGCGTGAAATATTTACGCTCATTTGCCGGTAATTATCGGCAAAAGAAGGAGTTTTTATTTCCTTTTTCTCGATCTCTGATTAGAGATCGAGCGAGAAAGTGGCCAGGATCAACGAAAGGTAGGGCCAACTGGCCTGAAGAAAAGCTCCCACGTGATTAGATTAAGTTAGGGAATGTAATTAGGGCATTGATTAAAATATATATAATTAAATATATATAAATATATATAATTAGAGATAGGCTTATATAGAGATAGAGATATCTATACTCGAGAACAAATGTCCATAAAAAGTATTCCGATGGACTCCATAAAAAGGAATAAGCATGACAAATGATGATAATCCTTATGATGTTAACACAAAGGAATTAATTAGAAACTAAAAAACAGTGTGCATACAATCTATTTATTAATAATAATACTATTTTGTAATTATATTAAATTTTATAATTTAGTACATTGTATTATATAAAGTATTAAGCATAAAAATATTATGCTGGTATGAAAATTATAATAAAAATATATAAATAATGTTGACTATATATTAGAATGGAACATATGAATTCTTTATATATTTTATATAAAGAATTCAAGAAAGAGAAATTCAAGAATTAAAGAAAGGGACATTTAAAATTTTGCAACATCTATATTTTTGGAATCTTAATTATAAAATCTTCAGAAAAATCAGTGATTAATTTAGCAAATTCTATACATGTATTAATAATTAAATTTTTAAATAATTAAAAAAATGATTAATAAATATCAAAGATTAGTTTACTGCTAATTAAGAAGATTTATAGGAATATGGTTAAAAATGTTTTCATCCCACAGTAGTTATTTTGTGTTTTGTAAATAAAAATATATATATTTATTTCATCTTTATATTAACATTACACTGGAAGATTACAGTATCTTTCGTGTTTGAATAATTTATTTACTACTAATTTAAATATATACATAAGCGTCTTGCTATAGCATCTTGATATAGCACTAGTGCTACACCGGCGTTTCGTGCACATAGCACGGAACAAAACCAGAGATTGTGCACATTATATGTTACCCTCTGAGAACATTCGTGGACATTGGCTTCGTAGTTTCATGTCCACGTGAGGGTGTATCGCTTTCAGGGATTACCTAAAGATGGTTTTGAGAGTTGATAAAGTCGGGCAATGTTAATTGCATCAAATATTTTTATTAATATAATGAGCACATGGAAGTTGATACAGCGACGTTGTTACGATTTACTTTCATATAAATATTCCCTGCTTGTGATATTGGTGGCATTTACCTGCATATTCATTGGCATAGTACATTTTGGAGAGGTTAGAATAATGATTATTTTTTTTATGCACATGATAGATCGTACAATTCATAAAAATTATTTTAAACTTTTTTTAGTTTTTGTTATTGTTCATTGAAAAATGTTTGGTTACTCCTTAATATTATAATCCGATATAATTGTTATATATATATATATAACAACTACATCATACATATATATATGTTATATATATATGTTATATGTATGTTATATATATATATATATATATATATATATATATATATATATATATATATACCATACATACATATATATAATAAATGATAATTAATGTCAATGTTTTGCATGTTGAAGTATTTGATGAATAGAGGTCTTGCTTTAGGTATGGTTGACATGGAGCAAGGAAAAATACGAGGCAGTATTTCATTCTTTCAATGACAATATCTTAGGAAAATCCTTCCAGAAGAAATTGTGCCAACATGTCCCTATAGATGTGGTTTATACATGGGTAAATGGTTCCGATCCAGTGTTTTTAGAAAATCTTCAGAAGCATGTTCCCATTATGGATCTTAGCACTGCAGCATCGAGATTTAGTGATAAAGACGAATTACGCTATTCGTTGCGATCATTGGAAATGTATGCACCCTGGGTGAGGCATGTTTATATCGTTACCAATGGCCAAATACCAAGTTGGCTCGATATGGATAATCCTCGGATGACTCTAGTCAGTCATGAAGATATTTTTTTAAATAAAAGTGATTTACCAACTTTTTCTAGTCCCGCTATTGAAAGTCATATTCATAGGTGCTTGGAAATATATATGAATCCATATTATTATATGATGAAATATATACAAATATGCAACAACATTTTTGTATTCTTTTAGAATACCTGGAATCTCTGACAAGTTTCTATATTTTAACGATGACGTCATGTTAGGTGCCGAGGTATGGCCGGAAGATTTTATAACTCAAGCAGGTGGACAAAAAGTGTACTTGGCATGGTGGGTTCCAGATTGCTCTGACATATGTCCATGGGCATGGGTCGGCGATGGATCCTGTGATCACGCTTGTAACACTACATTATGCGAGTTTGATGGTGATTAAATAATTTTATAACATTGTTGTGTGAGTTGTGTATATAAATATAATATACATATATATATGTAACTATAATATATATTATCTAAATAATTGTCCTAACAATAATGTAGGTGGAGATTGTCAAACAACCACTGTCCCTATTGATAGCGAGACTATAAAAGAAAAAAGCGATGATTTATACAAATATTTGGAAGATTCTCGTGAGAACAATAATAATGAATTAATTAATATCTTACATGACAAAAATGTCGTTGATTTATTACGGAATGATATGCCAGTGTCTACAGTTCAAATGTTGCCTTTGTATAATCTCAATACTGTTAAGCCCATTGACACACTTGATGATTTCAGAAATAATGGTAATGTGGAATTGTATGTGCGAAGTAATGTATATGTAAAATCTAATGATAAAAAAATCTATAAATCTGCAGGTGTTCTTCAGCCTGTATATTCTAAACTTTTACGCAGAAATCTTTTAAACAAAACTGCTAAGCATGTTGAACAATTGAGACGCTACCATAATGACATAAATCTCGCACCATCCAACAATTCTGTTAAGTTCGGTAAATTCGCATATTCGAATCAATGGAAACACAATATACGAGGACTTGATATTTACGCGGAATCTTTATTATATGTTAATAAGATATATAATGTCGCTTATGGTCTCGAACGAAGAAAAGTACCAGCGCATATGCCACATTTAATAGATAAATGGATTGTAAATGACATGCAAGAGAAATTCAAGCTTGAGTTTAAAAAAACGTCTAATCATAAGGTGAGAGATTCCGAAGACATGCAATTCGCATTTTCTTACTTCTACTTTTTGTCCAGTGAAAAACGAAAAGTACCCATCGGAGAAATATTTGATATGTTTGACACTGACAAATCACGGTAAGAAACAGCATGTCATTAATTAACAAAGTTATAATTATTAAAGTTATTAAGTAAATTAAGTTATTTAGTAATTATTTATTTAGCTTATTTAGTAAATCAATGTTTTTAGAACTTGGTCAGATAGGGAGATAAGAACGCTTTTATCAAGATTATATCCATTACCGCTAGATTATAATCTGGTCATGGAATTTGAAAATGCGATAACAAATTGTTCTCATGACACTGTTTTATCAGAAATTATTGATGTCCCACCTGGAGAAAGATACCTAGATTCTACTCTCGTAAGTATAGAGCATTTTAAAATAATTGTTCAATATTGAATGTGATTGAACAGTAAACAAAATTACAATTTTTTTTTCTATTTTTTTGCAGCCAATAGTTTCTAAGGAATTAATATTGAATTGTGAATCAGTGTCTAGAAAAATGCAATCGAAATTCGGTGAAAGTAGCCGGTATTCACATGAAATAATAAAAGCTGGAAAAAATGAAATTTTTGAGATGTTGACCAGCAATGTTTCTTCAACGGTACAATTGCTGGATGAAATTCGGAGAGATCCCAAGTATGTGTATATATCTCGTTTTATATATATATATATATATATATATATATATATATATATACATATATATGTATATGTATAATATATGTTAAACACATATAGAAATGATTTTCATGTAATTATTTTTTCAGAAAATTTATTTGCTTGAATGACGATATGGACCCTATTAGGCATTCCGAGAATGAAGTCGTTCGTGCCTTGTTGAATGATTTCTATCGTTCGTTATATCCGTTGCGAAGTAGTTTTGAATTGCCAGCGCAGTATCGAAATCGTTTCTCTCATAGACACGAGCTTCTTGAGTGGCGAGGGAATCGTGCAAAAGCTAGGAATTTATTATTATGCCTTGTGGCATTGCTTCTTTCCTTTACATTTTATCACATATTCTATCATCATATACGTAGATTATGCAGAACTCGAGAGTTATCTACATTTCTTGTGTGAAGAATTAATAATAAATCTAAACCATATGCGAATGTAAAGTTTTTTAACGGAAAACTGATAACTATATATATATATATATATATATATATACATTAACATAATTAATTAAAAGAATAATATTTGTAGAAAGATCTGTAGGATAAGGACTTCCATTTGACATTTTCTAAAACTAGATAACTGTATTTCTCTGTGATATGGAATAAATACTCTTTTATATAATTACATTTTAATAAAAGGCTGAAAACTATAATAGAATATGTTAAAAAATACACAAGTAATAAATGTATCTGAAGATTACAAACGTGCCACACTTATGTACATTATTTTTCTTTTTTTGTTACAGTTGTATTCTCCATATCTATTGTTATAAAATGATGGAATGTACAAGACCATGATAATTATTCGTGTAAAGATGGACAATTTATGTGGCGAATATTTCGCGGTCCCACCATGCCCTCTTGAAGTTTTGCGCACTCGAGCATCCACGTCGCTACACTTGCGATTCGCTCAGCTGGTAATCGAGATCCTATACCTATATTTTGATTTCGTATCAAGACAAACTTCGACAAGCCCCCCACTATACATATAAGCCCCACTATACATATAAAGACACAAAACTACCTGGTACATTTAAATGACACGTAATCTCTCCGTCTTTTTCAACTTCAAAAACTAGACTTCCATCGCTATTAACATTATCAATTCCACAGAATTTCTTATCGATTGTATTATTTTTATTTTTTGAACAATCATTGCTGGTGAAATCGTCGTCTCTTCGACTAGCCAAAGAAATATCAGTTTCCTTTTCTTCGTTATCAAGTTCCTTCTCGAACGAACTATTTACCATTGGTTCTATTGACAAGTCGGCTACAAAAAAGGGATTTTAATAGATAAATTACATGATAAAATGGAAGAAAATATCATAGTCGATAATCGTACTTTTCGATGAGACAATCTCATCTTTGGATATTAATTCCGAATCCAAATTAATGTCCACGTCGGTATCTTGACTATTTATGGAGGTACGATCTACAGAGCTGTCTTTACGTTCTGTCGCATCTCGATCGCGTGCACTTTTCTCGCTACCGTCACAAACGAGTCCTGCTAAATATCTAATATTGTTCCGAACATTATTCAAACGATGGCATATTAAATTAATAGCTGAAATTAGAAACTAAATTGGCGCACTAAATTCTTACTCGTATGTCTCCATGAATAAAGTGAGCGGGATCATCGCGGATCCTCCATCCGGTTCATGGGTGAATAATTGACAAATCAGGATCATTGTCTCGGTGAGACTAGCTCCAAGAAGGCCCACCGCTATAGCCAGAAACTTTTTCACTTGACATGTGCGTTGAAATTTTCCGATTGTTACGATCGCGTCGAAATCCTTACGATCCAAGCAGAGACAATCCCAACGGTGTAAAACTATCTCAATGGGTAATGTCTTGTTGTAATCTGAAGGAATTTATAGTTAATAGAGTCTTAATTATATAGAGAATTAATTAAATTTGTTTTACTTATTATATATATAATAAATATATTTACATAGCAATAATCACATAATCATCAATAAATATCCTATATTTATATATCATAAACAATAAAAAATTTTATTATAATTATAAACGACAATTGTATCTCAACTGCAAGATGCAGTGACCAATAATGACTTATATCAAATATTTAAAAAAAAAAGATTATTGAGTTTTTACGCTTAATTCGCTCGATCGCTTGTAAAAAGGGTTGGAAAATATTGCACAAATATATAGTGCATAATATTGCCTCTTTCGGTAAGCTAGATATATTTTTATAAGTTGACGATTTATCATATTAGAAAAATTAATATCGTATCGTTTATCTAACAATAAAAAAATCTCCATCAAATCAAAATTTTGTCTCATAATTTCTTCTTTTACAGTTTCTAGCATTATTTGTTATTTTCTTAGCAACTTATTTAGATTAGAAAAAAATATACAAAGTATTCATCTTTTGATAGATAAAATCATTTTTGTGATAAATTCTCAAAGAAATTTGAAAATTTTTCCTCGACGAAAATGTCGAGAAAAATCATCATTTTTGGCAAATTTACAATTTTTGCACCTCGATAACTGAAATTAAAATTTTATTAAATTTCTATTAAATTTCATCTCCAAAATTAAGCAAAGAATATAATTTTGTTAATCTTTTAACTTTCTAATTTAAAAATTTAATTTACGAAAAGCAACTTTCCCTTTCAATCGCTTAAAAATTATTGATTAATTTTAAAAAATTATTAATTAATTATTGAAAAATTATGTTTCATCATTTTTGTCGAGGAAAAATCGTCTCCAAATTAGCCAGAGAATCTGTCATTAAAAAAACACATCCGGTATATAAAATTATCGAGACACTTCGCATCATACTTCCAAATTGTCGAAGCAGTACTCTGAGAAATCCCAACGTCAAACCGGAGGCTGTACTCGGCGGTGGGTACTCGAGTCGCGACTTGACCGGGGGCTCTTCGCCGTCAGCCAGTGCGCGAAAATACGAGCCGGACCACCTGAGAAGATCGTGAGGCTGCGTGCGTATCGCGGCTTTGCAAAATTGCTTCAGGATCATCGGCAGCTTGGCTGGCACCGCGATTTCGCGTCCGAAAAACGGCTGCTCGACGAAAGACATTCTTTACGTTGTTCGAAATGCCTTTATTGTTGTGCCACCGCGATACCTTGGTCGTCCAGGAAACGTCGATGACGACTTGGCGCCAAAAGTGCGAATACATATACGTATTTAGGGTATTGTTAAGACAACTGTAATTATTTTACAAATAAAAAAGAGGTCAAAAGTATAGAATAATTTCTTCGCATACGATACTTCATTTTCGACAAGATTGACTCCGAAAATTGGAAAATTATTAATAATAAATATTATTTTTTCTTTTAAAGCTGGAATAAATTATAAGGGTTTTGCATGACCCATCCTTTAATTCATCTCGCGACAGTTGCTATTAAAATATTTTGTGTATTGAAAAATTAAAGTTTATCTAGATATATCCCAGCAAACACCAAATAACAGTTATATAATTGTTAATTATAATTTCCCACTCACAATATAACTGTTACATGTTATATAACAGTTACATAACACGTTACAGTTATATTGTTGAGTGGGAAATTACAACTAACAATTACATAAATGTTATTTGGTGTTTGCTGGGATTTATATTCTTTAATAATTGAATTACTTATATTTTTTTATTAAGAGAATTAGAATTAAATTACTTATATTTTAAATTGTTTTATATCAATAAATTATTATTATTATTATATATTTAATGTGTTCTTTGTACTTTAATTTATTTTTGTATTTGTATTTTAATTACATATATAGAATTTTATATTTATTCATTTATTTAAAATAAATACACATATACTGTTATATTTAATAATAATAATATTGAATAAGTATATATAATATTTTTTTATTTATTAAAATTAGTTTATTTATAAAAGTAAAAATTGCGATATATATTCGCGAATTCAAAATGATAAATGTTTAATTTGACCTCTTCATTTTGAATTTAAAAAATAAGAATACATTTATTTAATATTTTTTTGTGCAAAAATAAAGGTTTTGCAAAATAAAATTATGTCTAATATCACAAAAAAATGATATTTATCAACAATATTATTATGACAATCAATCAAAGATCAGAAAATATATCATATCGACAGAATATGCAGATGTCGCGATGGAAGAGACATCTATGTATGAAAAGGTACTTTAAGATAAAGATTTATTTCGATTGGTTATCTAAATAGGGTCCCCATCAATACTCTAGTAACTTCCTAGTCAACAGCCAATCGGTATGTCGAACGCGAACCTTGTGCAAATTGATAACGTCCGCGATCCGAGTGCAGTTACTCTAGTAATTTTGGAGGGATAAGCGCAATATGGCGGTAAATGGCGATCCACGGCGGTGTTTGATGCTGTAGACGCGGTGCGTCGACAACGATCTAACCGAGACAGGCCAACAAGTTGATCGTCAGGTACAAGTCGCTGAGATACCTAATATTTGCGAAGGCGAAGGTTTCATTTCCGGAAAGACGAGCCTACGTCGTAGGTAGTCCAGCTGAGCAAGATGTCTAAGGCAGACGAGAACGCGGACACCGGCGATACCGGGGACAACTCGAACGGATCCTCGGCGGAGACCACATCGTCGAGGGGCGGTGACTTCGAGACGAAACTCGAGACGGATCGCAGCAAGCGGTTCGACTACCTGCTGAAGCAGACCGAGATCTTCTCGCACTTTATGACGAACAATCAGAAGGACAAGGCTGGCAGCCCGTTGAAGATCAAGGCCGGCAGGCCTAGAAAACACCAACCGGAGAATCAACCTAAATCCGACTCTGGCGACCACAGGCATCGTAAGACCGAACAGGAGGAGGATGAGGAGTTGTTGGCCGAGAGTAACGCCAGCGTGGCGCCTACCACGCGCTTCGAATCCTCTCCGCATTACATCAAGTCCGGAGAGTTACGCGATTATCAGATACGCGGTTTAAATTGGATGATATCGCTCTACGAGCATGGTATAAACGGTATTCTGGCGGACGAGATGGGTCTGGGTAAGACGCTACAGACCATCTCCCTTCTTGGATACATGAAACACTTTCGAAACATTCCTGGTCCTCACATCGTCATCGTTCCCAAGTCGACGCTGGCTAATTGGATGAATGAGTTTAAGAAGTGGTGTCCCAGCCTCAGAGCTGTGTGTCTCATCGGAGACGCAGAGACTAGAAATACCTTTATCAGAGATGTAATGATGCCTGGCGAATGGGATGTATGTGTAACATCCTACGAGATGGTCATCAAGGAGAAATCAGTATTCAAAAAGTTCAACTGGCGTTATATGGTGATAGATGAAGCTCACAGAATAAAGAACGAAAAGTCCAAGCTGTCGGAGATCCTCAGGGAGTTCAAAACCACTAATCGACTTCTATTAACAGGCACACCGCTGCAAAATAATCTTCACGAACTGTGGTCCCTATTGAATTTTCTTCTGCCAGATGTATTCAATAGTTCGGACGATTTTGACTCATGGTTTAATACAAATAGTTTTCTAGGCGATAATTCTTTGGTCGAGAGGCTACACGCAGTCCTTAGGCCGTTCCTCCTGAGGCGTTTAAAATCTGAAGTGGAAAAGGGACTCAAACCCAAGAAAGAGATCAAAGTGTACATTGGTCTAAGTAAAATGCAAAGAGAATGGTATACTAAAGTATTGATGAAGGACATAGATATTGTGAACGGCGCAGGAAAAATAGAGAAAATGAGATTGCAGAACATTTTGATGCAACTGCGTAAGTGCTGCAATCATCCGTATTTGTTTGACGGTGCTGAGCCCGGACCACCGTACACTACTGATGAGCATCTCGTTTATAATTGTGGCAAAATGGTAATTCTTGATAAGTTATTGCCGAAATTACAGCAGCAAGAATCCCGAGTTTTGGTATTCAGTCAGATGACGAGAATGCTCGATATCCTGGAGGACTATTGTCACTGGAGATGTTTTCAGTATTGTCGGTTAGACGGCAACACCGCTCACGAGGATCGTCAGCGACAAATCAACGAGTACAACGCACCCGGCAGCGAGAAGTTCATTTTCATGTTGTCGACTCGCGCTGGTGGCCTAGGTATCAACTTGGCAACCGCCGACGTGGTCATCATTTACGATTCCGATTGGAATCCACAAATGGATCTGCAAGCGATGGACCGCGCGCATCGTATAGGCCAGCAGAAGCAAGTGCGGGTCTTCAGATTTATCACAGAGAACACGGTGGAGGAGAAGATCGTGGAGCGGGCCGAGGTAAAGCTACGCTTGGACAAGCTCGTTATTCAGCAGGGACGACTGGTCGACGCCAAGCAGACAGCATTGAACAAGGACGAGATGCTCAACATGATCAGGCACGGCGCGAACGAGGTGTTCGCATCCAAGGACAGCGCAATCACCGACGAGGACATAGACACTATATTGCAAAAGGGTGAAGCCAAGACAGAGGAGATGAAGCAGAAACTGGAGAGTCTGGGTGAATCCTCACTGCGGAATTTCACTGTCGACGCACCCACTGATTCCGTGTATCAGTTCGAAGGCGAGGATTACCGCGAGAAGCAGAAGATCCTCGGGATAGGCAATTGGATAGAGCCGCCGAAGCGCGAGCGTAAAGCCAATTACGCGGTCGACGCTTATTTCAGAGAAGCATTGAGAGTGTCGGAACCGAAGGCACCGAAAGCACCGAGGCCGCCGAAGCAACCGATAGTGCAAGATTTCCAATTTTTTCCACCGCGATTATTCGAACTGCTGGATCAGGAGATTTATTATTTCAGGCAGACGGTCGGCTACAAAGTCCCAAAGAACCCCGAACTCGGATCGGACGCCGCCCGGATACAGAAGGAAGAACAGCGTAAGATCGATGACGCTCAGCCACTCACCGACGAGGAGATCGCCGAGAAGGAGAAGCTGCTCCTTCAAGGCTTCACCAACTGGACCAAACGGGATTTCAATCAGTTCATCAAAGCGAACGAGAAGTATGGCCGCGACGATATCGAGAACATCGCGAAGGAGGTCGAGGGGAAAACGCCGGAGGAGGTAATGGAGTATTCGGCCGTTTTCTGGGAACGTTGCCACGAGCTCCAGGATATAGACCGCGTGATGGCGCAGATCGAGCGGGGCGAGGCCAAGATCCAGAGACGCGCCGGCATCAAGAAGGCTCTGGACGCCAAGATGGCCAGATACCGCGCGCCCTTTCATCAGCTCAGGATAGCTTATGGCACGAACAAGGGTAAGAATTACACCGAGGAGGAGGACAGATTTCTCGTTTGTATGCTACACAAACTCGGCTTCGACAAAGAGAACGTGTACGAGGAGCTACGAGCTACGGTGAGATCGGCGCCCCAATTCCGCTTCGATTGGTTTGTCAAGTCGCGCACGGCGTTGGAGCTACAACGTCGCTGCAACACCCTGATAACTCTGATAGAGCGCGAGAATCAGGAGCTGGAGGAACGCGAGAGACAAGAGAGGAGAAAGAAAGGCGGCAATTTGGGGACGAAACCGACCTCGAAGCGGAAACAGGAGAACCTGCCGGCGCCTCAAGACAAACCGCGAAAAAAGAAAAAATAAACTCGTGTGCGCGACGAGTTTATCTTCCCCCTCTAGACTCTTGGAACTACTTTTTTTTTTACGACGTGGTTGAGAAACACGCAGTGTATTCACCAGACAATTTTTCTATATTTACAAATCTACAAATTTTCACAGCGATATATATATGACGCCTATTACATATATCATTACAATAGGATACATTTTTAAATAACGACATCATCAAGCTTCACGTTTAATGTTTATAATTCGTCGTAATTAATATTCGCATAAGTTCGAAACTAGATTTTATTAATGTTGCGAAATTATCAATAGCCACATTAAGATGGACTTTCTGATAAATTAGCAAAAATTTAAAATAGCGTGAGTGTGTTTTCATATATCACATCATCATTCACACAGATACTGAAATATAAGAGATGTATTATTTATTTTTCCAGACTTGTCAAAAACTAGGTAAAAGAGTCGTTAATACCATCCTTTTCTCGTTTCGATAAATGTTAGTATTCTTATCAATTTGAATCTTGCTTTAACTTATAGCATTCCATTAATAAACTATATCTATGTATTATAATATATTGAAATATCATATCTATCATATCTGTATATTATAATATTTGACTAAATGGATCTGCAGACACCAATTGCATTATACCACAATGATACCTTAAGATATTTATTTAATGATTGCATGTTACAATTTCACAGCGCAGTACATATTATAATATATAAATAGGATATAGTTTATCAATGGAACGCTGTAAGTTAATGCAAGATTTGAATTGACATGAATACTAACATTCATCGATACAAGAAAAGGATCGTATTAATCTTCTGCATAACTCAAATTTATAAGGTGAATGATTTAACTAAAGCGATTTTAATAAATATTATATCTCATAAGAGAGAAGTATTAAAGTGAAATATGTATGCATAATATAACTAATTTAAAATTTTTATCCCTGTAAGAGATTTTCATTAAGATTTATTTATTATTAAACATTCAAACTATAAATTTTTCTTGTTCATGTACATATATGTGCTTATACATTTGTATACTTGGATATAAAACTCTCACATCTAGATGTTTCATTTATCTAGAAATGTGATTTAATTCGAGTCGTAGAGCTGCAGTTCTGGATGATGAAATAGTAATCTTTATCATTATGAGAGATAGCAGCATCTCTTTTTGGAAATGTATGATGCAGCTTTTGAGACAGATCTGGAAAAATAAATATAATACATCTTCTCTTATATATTTCGGTATCTGTGTGAATGATGTGATATATAAAAAAAACACGCTACTTTAAAGCTCTTGCTAATCAAAAAATCCCATCGTAACATGGTTATTGATAATTTCACAGCATTAATAAAATCTAGTTTCGAATTTACACAAATATTAATTTTCTTCTGAGAAAGTATTCTTAAGCATTATATATTTTCACAGATGCTATCTCTCTTAATGACAAAGATTACTATTTCATCGTCCAGAACTGCAGCTCTACGATCCCAATTAAATCACATTTCTAGATAAATGTAGAAACATCTAGTTGTGGGAGTTTTATATCCAAGTATACAAATGTATAAGTACATATATGTACATGAACAAGAAAAATTTATAGTTTGAATATTTAATAATAAATAAATCTTAATGAATCTCTTACAAGGATAAAAGTTTTAAATTAGTTATATTACGCATACATATTTCACTTTAATACTTCTCTCTTATGAGATATAATATTCATTAAAATCGTTTTACTCTTGAATCATTCAAAATTACTTTATAAATATCTTTATATTTGAGGTATGCATGAGTCAAATATGAAATTAATTTTGAGAATATTTATTTATCACGTGCCACACACACAAAAACTGAGCAATAAGCGTAATGCTTCGACTTAAATATAAATGCAAGAACGTATTGCGAAGAATATATAAGTAATAAAAATATTAATGTATCTAATAATCATCTCATATTTATTAATAAGTGAAAGAGATAATGAGATGAGAGAATGTCATGTATAATTTATGTTTTTAATTAAAAAGATAGAAAGAAGAAAGAAGTAGAATGGATTGCTGAAACACTTATATTATTTTTGTTAACAAATAATGGAAAAATAATGATAAATCGATTAATGGATCGAACATATGTATGGAAATTTACCAAATATAAAATGTCTTTCCTTTGCATACAATACAGATCGAAAAATATATCGCACATTGTGTAAATTTACAAGTCAAAAGGGAAATCTGATTTTTCTTTTGAACTTTAAGGCCTCAAAGTTCTATTCACCGTTACAAAACACAATATCCTAATTTTACACACCTTATATATTTTCCAGAATTTGTTTGCCTTCCCCGATCTAGAAAGTTATAAAGAAGAAAAATATTGCTGAAAATTTTATATAGGTTTTATACATTATATTGTAAATGATAATCAATTGGTAAAGAGAAAGAATTAATCGATCTTATAAACGTTATTAATTGTCTAGGCATGTGATGATATATATCTATGTATATGTGTATATACATATATATATATATATATATATATATATATATATATATATATATATATATATATTAGTATATTAAAAGACAAATATAATTATATAATTACATTTTACTTTCACACAACTTCAACAGTTCACATCAAATGAGTTAAAAATTAATAGCCAAAGTGCTTATTTTTATATTACATTAAAGGACATTACGGAGACTTCGCTTAAAATTAAAATAATCCTTATTGTTTGTAACATCAATCTTTTTTTTTCATTTATCATATTTCTGAAACGATTTTATCAAATTATTTTTGGAATCTATGGATCGACGATAGAGTATATTTAGTTCTCGGCAAATATATTTATATTCACACAATGTGAGTGCACAATTATCAGTAATAATATTAGAAATTCATATATTGGATATATATATATATATATATATATATATATATATATATATATATATACACACATATATATATGTATATATATATATATTGGGTTTAAAAAATAAATTCAATCATGATAAAAAGATTGATAGTTGTATACGTGATTTTTTTAAAACAAGACAAAAAGTTTCTGAAACACATTTATAATTGTTAAACAAATTATTTTATAAAATTAAAATTTCCTGTCAATTTCAATCTTTTTAAAGAAACGATACATACACAAATCGCTATTTTTGATTCGTAAAGAGTATACGACTACATTGTTCATTAATATTAAAGCAAAGAAAAAAAGGCTTAACAAATAGATGTAGAACAAATAGATACTTTGGTTTGAATTGTGTTTCACTGCTTTTGGAAGTAATTACTATCTCACTTTTCTACGCATACAAGATATAGATTTTGAAATAAGTATCGAGTTTACATCATTCTATACATGACCTAACGTTTTAATGATTACGTTTATATGACTACATTTGAAGTCTGCAAGATAGCAGCATAATAATAGAATAATAATACTGGCGAATATTATGGCGCAATTTTAAGCAGACTTTTTATCCCGCCTAAAAAGGTGATTATTTTCGCCTTCAACTAAATATGACTACAATATGTTCGAAATCTACAATTTCGTAATTATTTTTGCAATATTAATATATTTGTATGTCTAATTCATTTGACACAGTGTATGTATGATGGTACACCTGCACTTGCAAATGATTTTTACAATTTATATCTTTCCGATTTTGATTATTCGATAAACAATTATTCGTGCTTTTGTTCGCGAAAATTCTTCTTTACATATTATTAAGATAATATTGACTTACTAAATTGTGCTTGAACAATTATTTTTGAATGAGTAAACGTGCGGATAAAAATTCTTGCTTTTTTATATATCATCTAATATATAATACATTTTACTAGAATGCAGTTGAAAAAGGATTAATTTGTTACATGACATGAACGCTGCTATTTGACTAAATACATTTCAGGTATATTTTCATAAATCACTTTTCACACTAATCATACTTTGCTAGTAATGCAGGCATAAGAAACAATATTTTTCACAAAATTTACATAATATAAGTAAAGCATTTTAAATATATAAGTGAGATATTAGAAAGATTTTCATATACATTTACAAAGCACTAATATAATTAAATAATTCTATTTAACGCTATATACAAAGTGGTTCACCAGAAACAGAATACCTAAATAATTTTCCAAGATTGAAGATACAAAAAGAGCATTATACACGTAATTTAAAATTTACACATTTTTAACATTTTAATGGTTAATTTAAATTAGATAAAATAGCTTTATAGGTTTAGAATAAAGTTATAGATCGTAAAAAAGCTAAAATAAGAATAAGAATGCATCCAAAATTGTGGCACACAAGTGACAGACAAATAATACAATAAACAAAAAATATGAAATAAAATTTTTTCACAGGTTTTATTTTTGATAAAAGTTATTAGAAAGTTAATAACATATGCTTCTTATATTTAAATGAAAGTCTAATATAATCTTGTATTATCAATAGTATCAAATTCATCTCGGCAATTTTCTACTACTATATTTAAAAAAAACTGCTAATAAATATATATAAAAAAAATATATATTTTATGAAAAAATAAATTACTCTTGATATGTATACTTCATATATAATTTCTTTAACAACTTAAATAATTTTAGTTTATTTTATTATAAATGAAATATACTTTCTTATTTATATATTAATGATCATTGTCGAGATGAATTCTACAATTTTTCTCGATTATGTACTATAATTTTGGCACATTCTGTTCTCGAGGGAAAAATATTTTCTACATCATATTTGTTTCTGAAACTTATACTAATTATTTTTTTTCATATCTTTACATTTAAGAGAATTACACAGATGTACTGTTTCTGATGAAGAACTTCGTATAATTTGAAGAGGATTCTTACATTTATATAAAATAAATAAACTTGAAAAATACAACATGATTCCTATCAGAATAGAATAAGAGGAATGGATATTAAGTCAAGTGCCGAGTTTACAATAGCCAGCTTAAATAATAAAACATACGTAAGAATTGTTTTTTACATAACAACTTACAAATAATTATTTTCTAAATCAGGCGTATATCTTTTTTACAATCTTAATATACATAAAATTAATAACGAGCCGAATAAGTATTTTATTCGAAAAGATAAATTCGACTTTAAGACTTTAGAAGTACATAAATAAAAAATAATTGTGATCAATATACATTATATGTCAAAATTAAAATTATTCTTTTTGCAATTTTGATAATACCATTGATATTAACAGAACAAAATAACTAATGCATTTGTGTAATATTATATATATTCTAATTATAGATATAAATATCTTAACGGCCATTGCACGCTCGATCGAAGAAATATGATCTATACACAGAAATGAAAAAACGGGTATTTCATTAAATGATTAATCGAGTCCACTTGAACTAATAACGTAAAAAACTATAGTCATATATATAATACAGCAGTAAATTAATCAACAAATTAATGTTGAAACATGTGAGAGATTCCAAGAGTTGCATAGGCTGCATTATATAGAAATTAAACGTCAAAAATGCTACGTCTGTTTAAATTCGATATTTTGTCTATATTCCTATACGAGTAAGATGGAAAAGACCTAAAATTCAATCGAAAATCAGATGCCTCCAAGGGGGTGGATCAGGGGGTGGAGGCAAAGGGACTGGTTACGGACGGCAATGACCTCTCTTTCTACCACCTTCGTTACCATCTTCGTCCTCGCCACCCCTTCGCACTTCCGTGTAACGTTCACCCTTTACACTTACGATCTTATTATCGAGATATCGTACCAGTTTCTTGGGCTCTGTTTTTGGCGCTACTGGACGATGTTCACGACAATCATCGTCTCTGTCGACGTAACTATATCGTGCTATGATACGAGATTTCAGCTCTTCGTCGTTCAATCTCGCTTTATTACGACCATTGGGCTGAAATGATTGAAATTACGCATATTGGTAATTTCGATGTACATGCAGGAGATATTGCAGGGTGTCTATGCCTGGAAATCTCAGGAATTTTTTTTATACTTGGAAAAATCAGGGAATTCTCATGGAATTTTATATTATTCTCTGGGATTCAAAAAATTAAAAAAAAAATTGAATGCAATATATATTCTTTATTGTAATTTTTTTAATGATAAAAGAATGAAAAATATTTATCTCACTTGAAACCTGTTCACTTTTTTTCAATATATTTGCAAGTCTAGCACTGGAAACTTAAGTGGCTCTATGGTTTTCCTTTGTAAAAGTATTAGAAAACGCATGCTATAGAAAATTTTTAGAAGTTGCAAAAGATTTTTAAAATATTGTCGTTATCTGGAATTTTGAACAAAAATATCCTAAAAGATCAAAAAACTTTTAGAGAATTTTTTTACATAATTTGAGTAGACACCCTCTTATATTAAAAAGATAACAATTAAAAGAATTGAAACATCTTACCGTTAAAAACGTAAGATTGCTCACGATACTTTGACCTGCTTCCTGACGATGTAACGCCAGTTGCGCGGCTTTTGCTATATCACCCCCGGCCACCGCCAAACAATGCCTGGCTTCAGCGGTGCTCGCTGCTGGAAACATCTCTTGCAACAGAGCAACCTGATGCCAAGAAGATTCCTATAATGATACAAAGAAATTTATATAGATTTGTGAAGGCGTTTAAAGTGATGCTTTTCTTACCTCCGAAAAATATTCTCCGCTAGAATCACTGCCGGCATCGCTCGTTTCTGACAGATGATGAATGCGCATTCTTTGCGTACCAGCTGGCAAAAGAGCGGAGAGGCTGATGTGATTCAATGGATCGCTGTGAGATTGACAATTTTCACTATCTTTACTTTCTTGTTTCAATTTACTTTCCACGTCCAGCAACCATTTTGATACAGCCTCTTTTTCGATAGTGGAAAACTCGGGAAGGCAAGCGGATACCATCTCGCACAATCCATCCACATCTAAATTTTCCTCCAACGCACTTTCTTCTACCATACTCACTACATAACTTAGTACAATGTCGTCTATTAAGCTAAAACAAAAAACGTTTAATTAATGTAAAAGTAAAAAGAAGATTTATCAATTTATACTAGGATAAATCAAAAAGTAAGATTCTTTATTTTATTACAACTTATTGAACTTATTGTGTTAAAATGGAAGCTAATAATTATTTTTCAATATAGTCTTTGAGAAGATTGATGCATTCTCTTTAATATGAATTGGAAGATTCCCTCTTGGTAAAAGCCTTGATGTTGATTTGATGATTAATTTAAACATCAAAAACTAGATTTTTACTGAAGAAGAATCTTTAAATTCTTGTCAAGAGAGGACAAGTGTATCAATCTCCTCTCAAAGATTACATTAAAAGGTAATCATTAGCTTATATTTTTAACACAATAAATCCAATTTGTGCACAAATGTTAACTAAAAATCACAATAAAATATAACCAGTGAATCTTACTTTTCGATCCACCCTGGTATATTTTTCCATGAAAGACAAGAAATAAGAAATATTTCGGAAAATCAAAGTTTGAGCTTGTACCTCAATTGAGCAGTGGGCACCTGTTTCCTAACGAAACTAAATAAGGCCTTCTTCACTAATTCCTCCTTCTCATCCATCGTACGGCTCATCCTGCAATTGTTAAACCGTTAATCCAAACGCGATCCTTTGGAAATTCATCTAATATCGACACGCTCTAATCGCTCGCCGTTCCCATCAAAGTGGGCGATCTCGCGAAAAATAAAGCCTTCGAGAGGCACGATCAACTCATGCGTGTCTCGCTCGCTCGCGATCTGACAAGCGCTGACACACGTCCTTCGCGCGTATATAACATTCAGTCATTGATCCTTTAATATAGGTTAAGGGAAACAAGAGAGGGCAGCAGGTCTCTAGTTCGTAACCCTTGCGCGAACGAGAAGTCGCGACGATTCCTTCGGGATCAGGATCCCAGGATCCAGGATCGGTCGATCGCGCGAGGAATTCACTCGCCCGGCAGATCATGTATGTATATGGATGGAAACAGAGGGGGGTAGGGTAAAGCCGAGAAGTGACAGAAAGTTGCGGTTGTGGTGGCTGTGGTGGATGATCAGGGATGCTGATGACGGGGCCGGTCTTGCGAGCGAGATCCGCCTCGCTTTCGGCGAAAGAGAGGCGTTATACGAGTATACGAACCTGATGCCCTAAAGCTACACAACTCGATCTCGATCGGGAGTCTCTCTCTCTTTCTCTTTCTCCCTCGTGACGACGCTAAATCGCGAGATAAATTCCGTATACAAACAACGCTCGTCGATTTGACAGTTGACAGGGAGAGGGGCGAACACGTGGCGCCTCCTAACACATTTCGCACGAATCTATCGCATAGTATAGTATGTTTGCTGTATTATTATAATATAGTGTGTCCCATAATACCATCTCTCGGATTTTGCCGAAGAAAAATTGTCTCCAAATTGGCCAGTTTTTTAAAATTCAATCTGTTAAAATGACTAAAATTAAATTATTTAAATATTTAAGTAATAATTATTATATTTAAATATTAATTATTATATTTAAATATTAATTAAATTAAATATTATAAATTTTAAATATTATAAATTATTATTATTTATTATTGAAACTTAAATTATTAAAATTATTAATACATAATTATATAATTCGATGCTTTTAGGACATCCTGTATATAATGCAAGGACATGTAGTATACATATACAGTGTATATATGTATATAATATTGTATATTATATCCCAGCAAACACCAAGTAACAGTTATATAACTGTTAGTTATAATTTCCTACTCAACAATATAACTGTTACATGTTATATAACTGTTAAGTGTTAGATAACAATTATATTGTTGAGTAGGAAATTATAACTAACAATTATATAACTGTTACTTGGTGTTTGCTGGGATACATATGTAATAACACAATAAAAAGAGAAAATCAAATTGAAAGGGAGAAAAAATTATGAATTCTGCGATATCGCAAAACATACAAAGTTACAAAAAATTTAAAATAATTTTTAAAGATCACAGTTCCAAATTTTATGCGATCATTATTTTATTCTCGCGATCAATTATGTCAAAAATACTCTTTACATTTATGGATTATGATAAGGAAACCTTTTATTTTAACTTGTGTGTATATAAAAATTGATTCATATTTCACAGAGATTTAACGTAAAGCTTTATCTACAATGGAGATTGTTATACATTTGAAGTTGTGTGTTGTAATAGCTATATTTATTTACGAGATGTATCTTCACATGTTACAATTTACACTTACAATATTCCAATCACATATGACTTTACAATGCGCGCACCAGCGACAATGATACAGCTTATTTGATACATATTCAATGTATAAATAATTACAATTTGATATTTTTATAGCTGAAATAAGTTACAACACAATTCTAGAGTCTAAAATTCATGTTTTTATATAAAATGAAATTGATCACACATCCACTTACGAGACAACCGAATATATATTTCGATATAACAGCAAATAGCATTATTAATCCTTATAAATGCGTTGCTAGTCAGATGTTTATATTGCGTGTGTATATATACATATATATGCATGTATATATATATGTATATATAAAGTTATATGTAAAAGATATTTAAATAAATATATATATGCTGTGAAAAAAGATGCACTGGACTAGTAGAAATATGTTTAATGTAAATGCTATATTTACTAAATGATAAAATATTTGTCTTTTATTAGAGTCCGATACATAAAACATTAAATAAAAGGTCAACTTGTTTGTCAAGCACTTTCGTTACATAGATTCCAACAAATAACATTTTCTTTGTTTCAATAATTGAATTACATATGTTGTCTGATAAATTATCTTAATAAACCTGACAATTTTATTGTCGTAAAAATGTCTCGTATTTTAAAGAAATCAAATCGCAGATATTCTTATACAAGTCGAAATTTGTAGCACGTGATCCATTACATGAAGATATTCTTACATCTTACTATGCCGCCTTTTTTTCCTTTAACGGCTGTATCGCGTTCTGAATTTCATTGTCTTCCCCGACATCAACGGAAGCATAATCGATAGAGTCTTTTTTAATACTGTCTCTGTTACAACCCGATTCTGGTTCTTCGACAATTTCTTGTTGTTGTTCTAGGAAATCAGTAGGTACAAATTCCATTTGGTCTTCGTTATCGTTTAAATCCGGCGGACCTGGCAGTTCACAAAAATGTAATCTCTCATCACTCTCATTCACTTCCTCGCCACCTGGGTCATCCTCCTCGTGCAAACTCATAAGTTTTTCAAAATCCGAAGAAGGTGTAACATCTTCATTATTCTCTGAAAATATCTCCGTCGGACTAAGAGGTATATCTAAAGGCTCCATTTTCACGGTTGCACACGGCGATGATGGTGTAATAGGTCGCTGTAAACGTATTTTGGTGAAAGGTCTTGGCTCTATGGATTCGGATTGTTGTCGCTTTTGTGCACGTTTAGGGCTAGAAGACGTAGATACTTTTGGAGATGATGTTTTATTTTCTTTGGATTCCGCAATATTTCTAGGAACTACAAGTTGAGACGATAATGGTTTCGATTGAGGTATAAGTAATGGTGGTTTTGTGTTCTGTCGATAAAAGAATACAAATTAATTTGAAGATTGTTTTTTTGAAAAATATTAGAAAACAATTATATATAACAAATTGTATTAATAAACTTACTTGGGATGAAGGACTTGGACCAGCTAGTCCTTTCACTTGCAATGCTTCGGCGGCATTCAACAGTTGTGGCAGTTTATCATGAGCGACATTAACTTCTCCACGATACATGAATTTAACCAAGGCTTCCACTTCCCAAAATTTCAGATCCTTCATTAAAATAATAGGATGTTGACACGGATTCTCCCGTAATAAATCTGCCAAATAGTCGCTACATGAAGATAAAATCATCTTGTGGCATTTCAAAGATCGCCCTTCGCATGCTAGGGTCACATCGACAAACTGTTCTGTATCTAACAATGATGGAAAGCTATTTTGCATATTACTATGGTAACTATTCCACCTCAAGCAAACCTAAAAACAACAAGTAAATAAATTTAATAAAAATCCGCATTTTCCTCTTAAAATAGATACGACATTCGCAAAGATATACCTCTGTAGGTTGTTGATGGACGATATTATGTGGTAATCCTTGACTAGTTTGTCGCGGTGGCATTTTGATAGTCGTAGGTGCAACTTGCTTAACTTTCAATGGAATAGTTTTTAATACAAGAGTCTTTGGTTGCCGTGATTGTTGCTGTTGTTGCTGCTGAGGCAGCGGCGCTGGCGCAATATTACGAATATGAGGTCTCACTAGAGACTGCGTAGCTATCCTTATAGTTTTAGCAGTTGTGTTACTTTGGGATGTTGACTGTAAAACTGTAACAAAAAAATAAATATATTATTGCAAGTATCTCATATAAATCAAATGAAAACTACAAAAGAAGTAAATCAAAGAGAAATTTCTTATTGACATGGTTTTCAACAGTGGCAGTGATTATTTTCAAATTCTATTTTTGAAATTATAATTTTGATGGAACAGTTTTAATTGAAGAAAAACAAAAAATTCTAACTTAAATTATGTCATTTATAAATCCTAGATTTCTTGATTGTAAAAGATTTTATCCATCATATTAAAATAAATGAAAAAGTAAGGTTTCCTATTTTATTACAACTTTTATTCGCAACTTAGACTTATTGTATTAAAATAGAAGTTAATAATTACTTTTCAATATAGTTTTCGAGAAGATTATACTTGTCCTACCTTGACACAAATTTGAAGATTTCTTTTCAGTAAAAATCTGACTTGATGTTTGAATCACTCTTGAATAGCATTCTGTATTGCTATGATCAAAGAATCTTCTCTAGAAAGGAGCGCAGGCTTCTTTCCTGACTTTTTTCTCAATAATACCAGATCTTATTCTGCATATCAAATTCAGGAGCTTTTGTAATCATACGCTTGAAACATTAAAACGTCCTCTCTACAGCCTGGATCTGATTTCTTCCAATTTTCATTTGTTTAGACTGCTAAAAAAACATTTTGAAGGAAAACAATTTCGAGATGATGTAGCGATACAGAATGCTGTTCAATAATGGTTTAAACATCAAGAGCCAGATCTTCACCCAAGGGGGAATCTTCAAACTGTGCCAAGGGACAAGCGCCTCAATCTTCTCTTGAAAACTATATTAACAAATAATAATCATTAGCTTATTTCTTAACACAATAAGTCCAATTTGCAAATGAGTAGTAAGTAAAAAAGGGACCTTTCTTTTTGTTTCACTCTTTATACAGGGTGTCCCATTTTAAAGTTTACAGTGCTATATCTCGCAAATCAATGATTTTAGAGAAAAATGTTTCAGACAAAAGTTGCATGGTTTCAAGGGGGACATAAGATGGTGTCATTGATTTGATCTTGGACAGTCGTTTGAAGGTCACCTTCAAATTCTTAAATGGAAACCCCCATTTTTCATTGCATATTCTTGTAGCTTACCTCGAGAGCTTTTCAAAACACTTTGTTGTTAGAGTTGTAAGACTTGAAATAATTTCTTAATTTTACATAAACCATAAAATATCTAGTAAAATATTCATTTTTCGATTATCTTACCTTAATACTTTTATGTACAAAATAATGAGAGGAATCAATTGGTATAAAGAAAACACATAATTGTTTCTAAGAAAAAAATATATAATTATTAATTGTAAGTTACATATTTTTCCTTAGAAACAATATACTTATGTGTTTTCTTTACACCAATTGATTCTTCTCATTATTTTATACATAAAAGTATTAAGGTGAGATAATCGAAAAATGAATATTTTACAAGATATTTTACAGTTTATGTAAAATTAAGAAATGATTTCAAGCCTCATAACTCGGAAAATACTCAATGAAAATTAACTTAATTATAGTGTTTTGGAAAGCTCTCGAGATGAGCTATAAGAATAAGCAATAAAAAATAGGGGGTTCCGTTTAAAAAATTAAAGGTGATTTTCATGTGACCTTCAAACAATTATCCAAGATCAAACCAATGGCATCATCTTATGTCCCCCTTTGAGTCAAACAACTTTTGTCTGAAACATTTTTCTCTAAAATTATTAGTTTGCGAGATGTAGTAAACTTTAAAATGGGACACCCTGTATATACACAAAATCGTAAAAAAAAAACCTACTCCGAAATTACCAAAAAATTTTACCGTGGTATCGTCTGCCGATCAGCCTGCCGCCGTGATGTACCCTGAGGTGCCGATGCAGATTCGTGGTGCCACATTGACGCGGGTTCGCGCCGCCCCTGACCACGACCGCCCCGCAGATACGGCACTGTGCGCGTAGCGGATCGTTAGCGCACAGGTCGAAGTGCGCCCAGACAGCGCTGGGATTCGCCATGGCGCGCAAACTGCGCGCGTGGGAGCGCACTCGGTGCGTGACATGCCGGCCGGAGGACGACGACGCGGACGACGACGACGTGGGCGGCGCGGGCGGGGGCGGTGGTGGTGGGAGCAGGGCCGTCGGCGGCGGCGACGTCGACGGCATACTCGACTCGTCGAAGTAGCAGTCCTCCTCGTCCTCCGGTTCCTGCTTCATCGCGAGACTCTCCCTGATGTCGTCCGTAGAGGTCGTCGCGACCGTTTTTTCCCGCGAAAATTAATCGATGTGGATGTTGTTCTCGCTCTGTGGAACGAAAGAGATACCGGAAGATTAAAACCGAATCGCATTATTATTCTTAGTATTCATTTTTCTTAATAATTTTACAAATTATCGAGCGTTACGTTCTCGCCGATGAGGACTGTCAAAATCAGCTGTTCGCGCGCGGTTAAGTTTCGCGCACGTGCTCGATCGCTTTAACGACGATTATTGCCGCTGTATTTTCTTAGGAACATGCTTCTCTGTCAAGTATGAGAGAGGCGACTACATTCCAGATTCTCTCGTTTATTTTACACCGAAATTAACAACGAATTGAATCTTTATCAGGGCAAAATTCATCCTGAATTATCTCGAAGAGTAAATATCCACAAACTTATGTACCACAACGCAAGAATCGTTATTACAAAAACGCAGCCCCGAGCATAAAATAAAATCAATAAAATCTTATTTGTCTAGAAAAAATCCTTTTATATTCAAATACATAATTCCTCGATGCATCTTCGTTCTTTCGCCGATTTTATCGATGCTCGAATGCCGGGGAAAAAATTGCGCGACAAGAACAGAGGTATCTCTAAATATATACATCTCGAAGAGAGGGGGATACAAAAAAAATGATAATACATAAGACTCGCTACGCTACTGGTTGCTCTCTCGTGCATACGCGCCATCTTTTTTTCCCTTCCTCGTGTATCGAGGAAAAGCATGGTTTGACAGCTGCGTTTTCGCGCGATCTCGCTCGTGCACAATTACACTTGATTTTTTTCCTACGCCCACGCGAGCCAAACGCATTCCCCTCGCCCTCCCCCGCCCGGGAGAGGGGACCGGATTCCCTCTCTGCGCGCGTTTCGCGCACCCACTCCATCGCGTGCACTCGCCTACGGGAGTTTATCGTTCGCGGAAGAGATCGCGCGAGAGACCGACCGGCTATAAAACGGCGACGGTGGCAAGTGCGCGCGATCACATCGAGCCAGGGCGGTCGTGGAAGCGGGTGTCTATTCGCGCGCGGATTCGAGGGCACATGTTTTTCTTTTCACGTCGTTCTTTTTTTTTTTTTTTTTCCCTCTACCGATCCTCGCCGACAGTGCGATTCTCGTGGCGCACCAGACGTTCGATCGATTTTCCCGTCGCGGAGGAAGCGTCGTGGTCGTCGCTCGCGTTTCGACTCTTACCTCACGAGTACCCCCTCGTCTGCTCTCGACGTCGAGATAACCGAGGCGCGTTAAATCGGATCGGTTACTCCGGATCGGACGCGACGACGAGCGGAATCGCCAGAACGCGATCTGTCAGAGCATCCACGCGATGGACTCTCCCTTTCGTCTACGTCTACGTCTCTTCCTCTACGATATATATCCTCCCGAGAGGAAGAGGAGCCCACGGAGACGGAGAGATCGTCGGACACGCGCTACCCCTCGCTCGTTTCCGTATCGTTAAACGCCGCGAGATCGTTAACGTCGCGAACGAATTCGGGCGGTGGCCGCGCGTTACGCCGGGCCGAGAGACGATTTTCTCCGAAGCCGAACCCGGGAGTGACTAAAATCGAAATCGGTGAACGAACAGGGGCGCGTCAGGACGCGCATGTGCGACGGCGTCGCCGGTCGTCGACGCATAGTATCCGTCTCGTCGCCGGGCCGCGTCGCTATCGCGCGCGTGCGTCTCTCTCGCTTTCTCTCTCTCTCGCTCGCGCTCCCTCTTTCTCTCTCTCTCTCTCCCTCTCTCTCGCTCGCGCTCTCTCCCTGTCTCTCTCGTTTTCGCTCTCGCTTTCGCATCTCCCGGCTACATGTCCGCTACACGGGAGATTTACTAACCGACTTGACGATATCCGGCTCCGAAAACAGTCGACCGACAATTCCGATCGATCGGAATCCACTCGCTCTTTCGTTCCCTCCCGTACAGCACGGACCATTGTTGTTACATTGCTGCAATATTGCCGCAATATTGTTGTTACATTGCGGCAATATTGCCGCAATGTAACAACAATGGTCTGTGCTGTGGGCTTGGAGCAGAGGTCGAGCGCGATGTAATAAAGAAAAATGATATTGCGTTGGGAAAAGATGAGAATAAAAGAGTCGTTCGCCTCGATACGGAATCCTCATTCGTATCGTATTCGGTAAGACTTCCCAGCAAACACCAAATAACAGTTATATAACTGTTAGTTGTAATTTCCCACTCAACAATATAACTGTTACATAACATGTAACAGTTATATTGTTGAGTGGGAAATTACAACTAACAGTTATATAAATGTTACTTGGTGTTTGCCGGGTTCTTAGAGGCGCGTGCAACAATGGACCCTCGGCTCTTTAACTTCTGATAAGCAGAAACGTCAAACGAGAGCGTCGTATTTTTGGAACTGAACCATCTCGTCATTCACGCTCCGTTTCATATATCGCGAGGGGAACGTTTCATTTCAAAATTCGGAAAAAAGGAGAGCGCCCATGCGTTATATTTAATTTATTACATCTCCATTATATTAATTCTATTATTAATTTTATTTTATTTATCAATAAAATATGGTTACTTTTTTATTAGCAATGACGAATAACATAGATTAACAATATTATAGATTATAATTAATAATGAGAAAAATACATTCGTTGAGAAAAGTATATAATATAAATATATATACGTAATATAACGTAAATGTATAAAATATATAAAATACTGATAATTTTGTTTTGAAAAATATTTAAAAAAGAGTACCTTCATTAAAATAAAATCATTTATAATTTGTTACATTTATTCAATTAATTTGTTTAGTAATCACGAACAATATAAATTAACAATAAAATAAGTATAAATATAAGTATAAAATAATAATATAATATAAGTATAAGTTAACTTATAATAAAATAATAAGTAATAAATAATATAATCATAATAATAAAATGAAATTAAAATATCTCGTGCGGATTCATCGGAAAAAGAATCTAACATATATATATATATATATATATATATACAAATACATATACATAGTACATTTGTTTTGAAAAATATTAAAAAATTTGCGATATAAAAATCAAACGCCATAAGAGAGAGAGAGAGAGAGATGCATCGCGAGCTCTCTCCAATTATAAATAGCGACACACATGGATATTAATAAATAAATATCGATTTCATCCGTCTCTCTATGTCGGTATTTTGATGCGTGAAGACAAGGATCATCAATATATTCGCTACATTTAATAAAAATTTATGTGTCAGATATGAAAGGATATCGAGCAGGAAAACAACGAAGAACTGGCTCGTGTAATGACTCATCATTTTTAATGTAATTTTTATAGTAGCATAGAGTATAATATTAATTAAATTAATTATATATTAAATATTGTTTTTTTTTATATGCACTGTGTAACCGAGTAACAATACAGACGAGACTAGCAGATGGTGACCTTCGTAGCACTACTCCTCTTTTACTCTTGGCGCAAAATTAAAGTTATTTGTCATTTTCTTACGTTGCTAATTAACGTGGATATTTCTGTTACATTTACGCTTATCTCTACTTCAAGTGTATCTCTCTCATTCCCGAAGCCCGACAACATTTCATCGATATGCTCGTAGAACATATAAGGAGAGTGGAGCAAGGGGGGAGAGCCCACTCCGATTAAAGTAATAAATTATTTCATGCGAAAAAAATCGATACATATGTAAAAAAAAAACTATTTTAATAAATAATACAAAGCGTAATATCATAATCATTTTAAAGACACGGGCAACGGATGGAGCATGAACCCATACAGCACCGAATATTGCAGCAATATTATTAATATTGTTGTAACATTGCAGCAACATTGCAATATTGCCGCAATATTACTGCAATGTTCTGTGCTGTATGGGAATGTTCGAATGATTATCGCGACTTGTATATCTAAATAACCTACTATCGTTTGATCTCGATTAATTAAGAATAAGTTTTAATCGCACGTGAATTTTTAAGCAATTAATTAATTCGGGGATTTTGATTTTTTGCGTTTTTATCGTTTTTAGTAGGATCCGGCCGATAAGAGTTGCCAATGCCTTCAAAATTGTCAATCCTGTGACAACAATATGTGTAAGATACATAGAGAGAATTTCATTAAGATAGAATGTGATAGCTTTTCGACAAGTTTGTAAGAATATTTGCGCGCTCCGACCTCTCGTTGTTCTGGACAAGACACGTAACGTATACGGCTAAGATTTTGGCGCGTATTAGTGGCAGTTCTAAAAAAAACACACTATATTATTTGTTCTAACTAACGTATACCCTTATCATGATACTCTTTTTACATGTGTGTGATCGGCCTTCTTACTATTTCTAAAACCTCAATTGCAATTTTCATCTCTGTACGCATAACCACAGAGTCTTCGCGTGGTTGTAGCAAAATATCTATCTAAGTATCTTACATCACAGAGTAAAAAAGGAAAAGAATGTCAGATACCAACGATATAAAGGCACGACGGATTCCCAATGCGTCGTGTTGCGAGAACGTATGTGTGTGTTTGTGAGTAGGTGTACATGTATGGTTATTAGCGAGCATCTCTTACCATTTGCCGAAAACCGACTGGCTAGTCTAACGACGTACCGAGCTCGCTTTAACAACAATCGTATGCCGATACAACTTGGCTTTTATTTATTAGAAATTGACGTTGTGCAAAGTATCGATGTACGATGACGCTATAACGGAATAATCGTGGTGATGCGCGTTTATTTTTCATTCTATAGCATAATGGGACACGCAATGACGATCACACTACTATATAGAAACCGACGATTTGATTTTGCGACGGTTTACACGGGACAATATAACACTGGTAATGTAATAATAATAAGAATAAGAATAGTAATAATAATTATTATTGTGATATATGCAAAATTGAAGAACTTGTACTCGTCGGGAGATAATTTTATTACGAAGATCTTATTCGGTCGCGCGCGATCGAATCGCGGCTTTGTCATGAATCGAATATTTATAACCGATGATGTTACTCGTCAACGATTAATATCGAGAAGGCCAATCGATGGGTGGTATGAGGGTAGCGCTTTATCGTTGAGGAGACTGAGCAACGAGGTCGAACAACAAATCGTACGTTTAAATAACGCTCCATAGATAGCGGTCGCTTCGTGTTCATCGGCTGATCGCGATCATCGACCGGGCCTATTCTGAGCCGTCAAACAATCAAGCGGCATATGCGAAGTACGATAGACAGCATCGAAAAGAAAGCTCCTCGCGTCGCAGCGCTGCGTAATAGCAAAACGCGTAGCATTATTATCAGCATCCCGAATTGCATGGCCCTGTGAAGCCAGTATAGTCTGTAACAGACATAAGTAAGAGCGTATCAAATTGACAGAATTTTTTTCCTTAATAAATAGGTGGAGAAATAAACAGATAGATAGAAAAGTCCTTATGCTTTCTGTAAACATGTAAATATAATACATGATGGCAGAATAATACAAGTAAATTACTGGACATTAACATATAATTACTTAAAAACTATTTAAAAAATAGAAGAGAAAAAAAGTATAGAAAAATAAGTACGTATTATAAGATGTAAATTCTAAATTCTAAAAATATAAACATGTTAGATTCTAATGAGAAAATTAATATTGTACTAATGTCTGGAAAGATTTTTTAATATTGCTTTACTTCTCTCTCAACAGATTTTAGGAAAGAGATTTCTATAGAGAAATTGCATTGACTTGCAAAAAAAAAGATGTCTTACTTTGTAATGTGTGAACGAGCAGCTGGCAGTGTATCCGGACTCTCCTTCAAAATAAACTGTCGTATTCCCAAGATGTAATGTTCCAAGTATGACGGCCAATTGATCTGCTTGACATCGAACATAAATATTTCCCGATCCTCCGGACTGAGTTGTTCACCGAGTCGTCGCACGTTGTCGTCCCTAAAGTTCCATTGTTTCGTGCTAAAGTACTCTAGACACTTGGTAGCCTTGGATAGTTTCGCCTGTACACGGACCATTATCGGTCGCGAACCCTTCAGACGTGCGAAGGTATCTAAAATGTGCGCGGGTAGCGTGTGCTGAAGCGTCACGCACAATTTATTTAGGATAAAGGAGCTGTGACAACGACCGTCCGGATACCAGAGCGCATCGTTTGCCGGATGTAGCCGGCTATATTTGAATGACAGATCAACAAACTCCTTCCAAGTTATTGGATTTTGCTGACCGGTGCAACAGTTGTAAATCGAGATAGTGTCGGTGCGATGCGTGGCAGTCCTCCATGCCGCGCAAATCATAAGATTTATCACTATGTCGACAGGCACCAAATCCGCCACTTTGTCCTTGTGACACAGCATAGTTCTATAAACGAGATTGTGAAGATTTATAGGAGCGATCATATGTGCTATTTGTGAAAATTATTGAAATTACTCAGATTGCAATATTAGAACCAAAATAACGATGTGTATTGCATTATCATTAATTATGATCCTTAGGTTACCTGAAGAAGCCTTTTCCGGCAGCAGCAATAATCCCGGTAGGCCCGTTGCAATTGTCTACCCAACCGGCAACTGGTTCTCTGTACGATGACAACACGATCGATGGCCTGACAATCGCCACCGGTAAAGAACCTCTTTCCCGCTGAAGCATTCGCTCGGCCAACGCTTTGGTAAATGTATATGTATTCGGTCGGCCAGCGATCAGACTTGGAGTCAAATCTTCAACCATCTTATCGTCCATCCACTGTGTCAGAGCGATCACTTGTTCGGGTTCCTTTGCCACCGGATAAATCTCCTCGGCGACATCATGTCGATCGCAATTGCAATATGCCGTCGAGACGTGAATGAGAGCCTGCGATTAAAAACTTGCGTTTATCGCGTTTATTTTCATTATAAATTATGAGAAACACGAATTGCAATTGTAAATGTTTTTCGACTTTCATTTCAGTGCGTCGATTAAACCAGATTAAACGTGCACTCCTAATAACTATTATGTGTATAAAGATCTAGTGTGTACACGAAAAAAGTTATAAAAGTGAAGACGTTTAGAAACAAGTGAAAAAGTGAACGTTAATCTTATCTTTATTTAAGGATCAAATATATCACATAAGCTTATTTTTTATAATTTAATTTATTAAAATAATATATAATTTTTATATATAATTTTTATAATTAATTAGATATATTATTTGTAAATTTTCTATCATTGTGTGTGTGTGTGTGTGTGTGTGTGTGTGTGTGTGTGTGTGTGTGTGTGTGTGTGTGTGTGTGTGTGTGTGTGTGTGTGTATGAAGTATATAGTTTTTATATTCTATAATATACCTAGATTATCGAAATAGATTTTTCAATGCAATATTATCAATAAATAGATTGAATAATTGCTCATAATTACTCATAATTTACTCATAAATTATCAAAAATAAAATATGTATTGAATATCATTATTTACGAGTTGAACGTACGTTAGTTTTTTGCACGCTTTTTTAAATTGTGTATGTTTCTTTATCTATGCGCGCTGTACATGTAATATATACGTACTTACATAATCCGACTAATTTTAAATTATAATTTAAAAAAAGAGCACGTAACAGGAATATTGATTAGGCGATTGATGAATGCTTTAAAATTGAATAACGCGATATAATAAAAGTGCACAAAATACAAATACACCCGTATATAAACCGGCTCTATTTACCTTTCACAATATGTAGATACAAACTGAATGTATTCACTATTTTTTAATCAGAAACTTGGACAGAATTAGAGAGCTGTTGATTAATTAAAAATCGACGTCGTATGCCATGAGCAAACGAAACGAAGTATTCAAAAGATTCTCGAGAATGTATCTTTCGATGCAGTAGAGATGTAACCTTCCGTAGAAAAAAGACGCTGTAATCTTTCGTAAAGTATAAGATTGATGGACAATGCAAGTCTCTTAAGCGACTTTGATTTATAAGATCTGTAAATCAATCTCGGCTCGACGTTGCGATTCGACTAAAGATGAAGAAAATATGTCTTCTCTTACCTCCACGTTACGCATTCGATGGCACAATTGAACTAATCTTTTGGTGCCCAACATATTTATGGTGACTGAGAGTTTCAATGCCTCGTCGAATTTAACGGTGGCCGCTGAATGAAAAACGACCGATACCGATCGTATCAGCATATCCTGATCGTTTGCTGAGATGCCCAATTCCGGTTCCGTGACATCACCAGCCACAGGTATGATCTTCGACAGCTCACCCGGAGAATCCCGTCGTAATTTTTCAAATAACTGACGAAAGAAATATGATTTAAATTTTTCGAAATTGCAAAAACGCAAAAATAAGGATAAATAATTACCGGTGCGTTTAAGAGTTCTTGCAACCTCTCTTGAACATTTTGGCCTTTCTTGGGTCTCATCAGAAGATAAATGTTCTTGATATCCGGACACGATCTCAGTAGTTTCTCGACGAGAACTTTACCCATGAAACCCGTGCCTCCGGTTATAAAAATCGATCTATCTCTGTAAAAGTCCTTCACGGATGTGTACTTCCCTCCAGCCATCGTGGCCATATCAAGAATGAACGCGTCCTTTAAAAAGTACTAGGGATTAAAAAAAGTTTAGTATAGACAAATATATTTATTAATTTATTTAATTATTCAAATAAATTATTAATATATCTTACCCGAATTTCTTGACGAAATTACTTTCCGGTAGGAAATATGCCTCGGATTCTCCTATGTCTTTTTGCTTCCTTATGCTTCCTTGTGCTTCTATATTTTTTATATCCAAAATCATATATATTAGAATACGATTATAAATTGATGAAATCGATTAAATTATAGAATGTAATGCTTACAAGGAAATTGTAGATGATCCCCCCCCCCCCCGATGGTAAACGATTAAGTACGTTTTCTCTAGATTGATGTTTAATTTGTAATTTTAATATTACAATGTTGGTTCTACTTTAATTAATTGATATTAATATTAATATTAATTTTATTTTAAGAATTGTTATATCAAGACGTATAAATACGTAAATAAATAAATAAATGTCATTTCTCAAAGGATGATTGTTGTAATACGAAGATTTTTATTTTTCTAACTTCGTATAGAGTTTGTCTATCTATGTACCTAACAGATTATGTACGTATCTCAAATTATAAACTATTTATCTAATTCTCAGATTGTAACACGATATCAAAATGGATCTGGAAATATTGTGAAATGAATTTTTAATTATTTTGAAAAGTCATCTGCGAACGCAAAAATAAGATCACTAATGACAGGTATTCTGAGACTGATTCTGTGACACTGCAATGAATATACATTAATGAAAGATACAATAGCCAATCTAAAAAATTTTTTTGCTTTTGGTCGATATTCATAAGTAGCATCTTTGCATTGTTATTTTATCTTGCAAAAATGTTTCAATTTTTTGTGTTTATTCATAAAATTATATGTGATTACTATTTATGTATATGTAAGAATTTAAAACTTTGAAAATCAATTTTGTTGGCGGACATCATTTTTAATTCATAATTATGGTCAGGAGTGTACAAATATTTAATATTAATAAATATTTAATTTTAAGCGTTTCTAACTCTAAAATTATCATAAAATCTTGATTTTTCACATTAAATTAGATTTTTCAATTCTCTAATTTATTTTCACGTAATTAAAAATATTTAATTAATATATTTTATATAGTTCGATTGCATTATACGAATGTATATGAACGTGCTTTTATTATTATGACGCTATAAAAATATTTGAAATATATTAAATTATTTGAAAAAAAATTTACATCGATAAAAGCAATAAAAATATATTTATAATAATTATTTATAATAATTAATACTAAATGTTAATCCACTTATTTGTTTTTTTCTTGCAATATTATCATTGCTATTCTATATATTTCAGCGATGGTATTCGCAAGCAGAATCGACTTTCAAAGTTTTAAATCGATTTTCAAAGTTTTTACAAGTATAATAATCATAAGATATAATAAGATAACATATTAAAAATTAAAATTTTTTTTATTTTAATTAATAATTAATAATTTTTTTTCCTAATAATAATTGCTATTGTACAGCTTCTACACATAACGAACTAAAATAACAATAATTAAGTATAATAATAATAATAATAATAAAAATTAATATCAATTAAACTATGAAAATTAACATAATAATTATAATAATAATTAATATTATATATGTGTGTTAAATAATTATATTAATAAACTAATATTATTAATTTATGTTAATAATAATTGTATTAATTAACATACGTATGTACTTGCGGATACTATTATATACTTTTAAACTGAAAATATGATATGCAATTTCAGCTCGTTATTGTTGTTAATTTTTAACTTAATTGTTTAAATTATTAAGTTATCAGTTATAGCTGTCTTGACCGCGCGTACGAAGTGTGCATCGCACACGGGCGGTAGAAATTTTGATTGAAAGTAGAAGAGTTTGAATAAAATAAAATAATACTTTTCATGAAAATATAATATATTAAAAAATATATTAAATAATATATTAAAAATGTAATTAAAAATAAGCAAATAAAATCTTCTATTTAAAAACTTAGAATACTGTATCGAAAAACTTGTGCGAAAATCAATATCTCTCTAAAATGTAATATCTTCAGATCCATATGAGAATCCGCTATCATAATATTATTTTTATTATGATTCAGCAGGATGTTGATAAAATATTCTTCTTTTTCATTATTTCCGGACTATACATATTTGTCATGTGATAATGTGATAAATTATATAAAACACACACACACATACACACACACACATACATATATACATATACAGGGTGTCCCAGGTATCTTCCGTCCAAAAAAAAAGGCAGATTCTCTGGCCAATTTAAAAACGATTTTTCCTCAGCGAAAATGTCGCGGCACTAATAGTTTTCGAGTTATAAACGATTGAAAATAAAGGGTTTTTCGCAAACTAAGGCTTATGGGAATAAAATATTAATAAAGTCACATTCTTTAGTTAATTTTAGGTAGAGTTTACTTTAATAGAATTTTAATTTAAGGCTTAGTTAGAAAGATACATGATGACAAAAATTGGGAATATGCAAAAAATAATGATCTCCCTCGACATTTTCGCTGAGGAAAAATCGTTTTTTAATTGGCCAGAGAATCTGCCTTTTTTTTTGGACGGAAGATACCTGGGACACCCTGTATATATATATATATATATATATATATATATATAATGCAATATAAGTATATAATATAATATAATATAGTGTATTAATAATATATACTTATTTAGTATTCGCGAAATGTACCTTTAATCAGGAACAAAGTACGCGCACATCGTTACATGTCCAATTAGTTGAAAATTATACTTTAAAATATACTTTTAAAATATAATTTTGTATATGTGTATGTGTGTGGTGATTTTAAGATTTCGTTTTGATACAAGCTATCTTTGAAATATAAATAATGAATATTTATGTTGCTTTTTTAAGTTTAATTTTGTTCACCTTTTGCTTTCTCTCGCGTTCTAAAGAATAAAAGCGAAACCTAAGATTAGGCAAAAACAAAAAAAATTATGTAATCCATAGAGAATACGACACGTACGCTTATTTATGTATTTTCAGTTACGTTACCTAGGATATTTATTAGTTACCTTTATTATGCGATGTGACCAATTCTCTTTTAATGATTATTCTTCTATTATTCGATCCTTGAAAAATGAAGCGGCAAGAATGGCTCTCAAAAACGATGATAGAACGTCTGCGATAGGTGCGTCGTCCTTTTTTCACACACGTATACACCGTACCGTGATCTTCCAAGCGGCTTACAATTAAATCCAACATCCGGATTCATTTCGTGTCTTTTATAGTTATGAACTTGTCTCTGAACAGTGCACAAAATACAAAAAGTTTTCTTAAAATCCTGAGAATTACGCAAATGTCGATTAATATACAGATACAATGTCGATTAATATACAGATTTATATCGTGATTAATATAAAAGTTAGTAGAAACATCTCAATTCTTTTCGCGACACGTTTGTGTTTAACGTTAAAATACTTTTAATAATAAAAGTAATAAAATTTTGCGTTCCTCTGTCTTTTTTATTACAAAAAATATTTTTGTAATATTCGGATATGTGTTATTTGGTTTTGATAAAACTTGAACTCATTTCAGACGACATATCTATAATTGATATAAAAATCAAGATAGAATTTTATTGATAATTTTGTGTATCGAAAATATCTTAATACATTTATATGTGTATGTTGTGATGTATATATTTTGTTTAGTATTCTATTATACTTTCATCGAATTATCTTGAGCGGAGACATATTACACAAAATGTATAAAATTATAAATAGAATATTCTGCCTCGAATTTCGTACGAAAGATAGATCATCTAAAGTGAATTCTACCTTTATTTCATTTAGACACATCCAACATGCAGTGAAGATCAATAATACTTGACTTCCAATTCTCGGATGTATCGTATTTAGACATTTTCATTAATTTTGAGAACATTTTATAACATGTTATCATCGAATGGAAAAAAGTATATTACATTTAAAAAAAATATATATATATAAATATATATTACTTTTGTGTATTTTTTTATACTTTTGTATAAAATATCTATACATGTCTTATTTTCATTCATAATTTTTTTATTAGTTAGCTGTTTCCATATTTTAATGATAAAGAATTACTTCAAAGTTATACAGTAATTGTAATTATTAATACACACACGCGCGCGCGTGCGCGCACACACACACACACATAGTTTTATAACGTTGAAATCTGTTTTGATGTGTCTAAAATATGGGAAGAAACTAATTATAATAAAAGAAGGTATAAATGTAAATAAAATATATACAAAATAACTTTTTATAATTTTATCGGGCGCTGGTTTTTTTAAAGCGATGTAATAAAAGAGAACAAAAGATCGATAATCTGTATGAAAGAGCATATAAGCCTTGCCAACTGATTTGCGAACAATGTGATAAACGTACCATAAACGGGTTACGAGGCTATTCGGCTTTATGGCTATGAAAAGGAATGAATTGACAAAATTATATTGTTGCTTTCAGAATTTCTGACCAGCCCCAAAGTATATTAATCCACGAACGAGCGAGAAATATTTGTTATCTTCTCGCATATCGAACATGGTGCGATATGATGCAAAATTATCTTACGTAGCGTTAGTATTTATATAAATTGCTTAGTAACTGCATTTCCCCTCCCTTATGAGGAAAGAGAGAATAAAAAGAATTAAAAATTCAATAAAAAATTTTTTACAAGAACTGTAATAATAAATAGCAGGATGTAATGAAGTGGTTTGACTAAAAAAATCGTCGTGAAATTATGGTTGAAAAAAAAAAGTGAATATACATTTATAATCCACGATTTCTTCGCAGTCGACATCACGCTACGTGCGATTAATTGTCGACAATTTACTAGCATGCGGAGGTTCACAATGCGACATTTACGTAACCATCGGAGTTTTGAACACGCGCTACCGTTGTAACACCGTAGACATTATGATTCGAGAAAAGGAGAAGAAATACTGCTTCGTTAATTTTTCAAGAAATTTACAATTCTAATATTTTATTAAGTTAAGTGATATTTAAACGTCAATAAAATTGTGGAAAGAATATATAACTATAATACATTTATCCCGATTTACGATTTGACATTTTGGTATTGCAAATCGCCTCGACAATCCCGTTCACTTTTCTCTCGCAATCGTTAACAGGACAAGATCCAAATTCGATCGGGCGTATCGATAACCGCTGAAGTAGTTAGGGACAAGTGCTATAATATAAATATATAAACATACTCGTATAGCATAGACATAGAAACGGATACGGACGAGAGGATTCTAGGTCACTGTTCTGACTCCGAGACGAAGCGACCGGGAGAAACCGAGCGTCCGGGGAGTCCGTTACACGTATATACGTATAAACCCGTTACATGACGAATCCGACAAGCGCGAGCGTGATCGTGACCATGGTCATGATTGCAACCGCGACCGCGAAAACGTCCTTCCTTCCCTCACTCTTCCCTTTTATTTCGGCCATTACTCTCACCGCTTTCCGGTGTCCTCCCTGATGGCCCGATGATAAGTACCTTATATTTCGCTCACGTAACTCGGGCACCCCGCGTGAATAAGCGGAAACCGGTATATACGTGATTGCGGAATTCGCCTTTTACCAAAAGAACAGAAAAGTTGCAAGAACAGAAATAAAAGCAAGAGCGATAAACGAGCTAGAAACTTTTCGCCAACGAAATTGGCAAATTTTTTTCATTGGGCGTATTCGACAGAAAAAAAACCGGTTATTGTTAATGAATAATCGATGATTGACTGTTATTTCTAGCATCGATTACTCCAACATCAACAATGTTGACGAGAGAAATTACTTCAGACCCATACAGCACAGACTATTGTTGTTACATTGCAGCATCATTGCAATATTGCTGCAATGTAACAACAATGGTCTGTGCTGTATGGGTCTAAAGTAATTTCTCTCGTCGACATTGTTGTTACATTGCAGCAATATTGCAGCAACATTGCAATATTGCTGCAATGTAACAACAATGGTCTGTACCGTATGGAGAGTCAATTACATTTGATTGCTATCCCAGCAAACTCAGAATATTGCGGCAATATTACAACATTGCAGCAATGTTGCTGCAATTTTTTGTGTTGGGTGGCTACTGAACGGTTTTTTCTGCTGAATACGCTCATTATTATCATTGACAGTTACAACGCGGGAAAACTGTACAGTTTCCACAAGCGAGCGTCGAAAGACGGGAGGTATTATAAATCTCTTGGCGATTATGTTGAAACTCGAGGCGAGAAGATTATTCTGGTTATACCAGAAGTGTGAAAAATTATCGCGCCACGCGCCTTTTTTACTTTATAACTCTTTGATAACAAGTAGACCGAGAGGTGATTCAGGTATATCGAAACTTGTTCAATTCTGGAAAACGCGAAATTTTGCGTAATATATACAGGTTTGCTTATGGATACCTGTACCGCGTGATAGTAAAACACGGTTGCAACGCGCATTTAATAACGGCCAATAGCACGCCTTCCATCCGCTTGCTGCATCTCAAAGTATGTCAGCGGGACATTGACTTCCGAAAAGCATGCCACGCATCAGAGCGTGGCTGAAAGACGCGACTAGAAAGACATTCTTATCTAATTGACATGGACGAGTGGTAGAGCGATCCGATGCTAAATAATGCATCGCGAACCGATTCTTTATTGCGCCATTCTCCGTTGCAAAAAAGTGTTTCGTTGTTACAGATAGATTTTCATGATAATAACAATTTGCCTGTCCTAAAATATTGTTTAGGACACGTAGAATTTATAGCAACAAATTTTAATAATGTTTTCTTGCAAATTCATGACCCCATTAATATCCATATTAATCATTGCATTGCATAAATGTGAATTATTATATTACAGCTGGAATGATTCTTCTGTGAAAAACGATTTTTCTGTGTTTCACAGTTAAACTTTAACGAGTATGAATGTTTGTAATGAGTATGATTAGCCTTAACATGGCTAGCAAGATTTTCTTTCGAAATTTCACTAGCAATTCCAAAGTTTGTCTCTGTCATTTAGATTGATCAAGTGCAAAATGCATGCAACATTTGTTAATTATTAATCTACTTCGGTTAATTTTTTATTAATCTACTTCAATTTTTTGTACCTAGAAAATTGTTGCAATAGTTGCAAGAGCATTTCTTTTGAGTGCAGATATCGAAGTGTCAAATGGAATCACATGTACATGTAAAATTTTATGTTTATATAAAATTTCGATAATTAAAATCTAAAGAAAAGAAGGACACGTTTCCAGTTAGGTTCGAAAATTTCGATACAAAATATATATATTTTATGCGCTGGAGACACAGCCAATTAACATTTTATTTTTATTACTAATTCTATTTGCACATCATATACTGTGCTGAATTTCATTGTCCTTCTTTTCTTTACACGTATAAAATTCTTGCACGTATAGAATTCCAACACGTATATTTGCGTTCCACGCAAATTACTTCTGTATTCTTTCTCGAAAAATTCATTCAATTGATCATTTACTTAATTATTTATTCGAAAGCGTTGTATATTTATAATTCCAAGTTGTATTTACAACTTGGAATTATAAATATACAACGCTTTCGAATAAATTTACAAAAGTAAAAACGGCTTTGCATATTTCTATAAATATAACTCACAATGCATCATTATGTATTCATGATTTTATTCCTCAATTAATTGATTGATTTTATACGAATTAATTTTAATTATTGCGGACGCACGTATAAAACAAAAGAGTATATAGAGTGAATGTATGCGAAAATTGATTCAATTAAACCATTAAAATGAATATAAACAGGATGTTAGGGCAATCTCTTCTCAAAAAAAAGCTCTTGTAGCTTATCTCGAGAGCTTTTCAAAACACAATGACAAAGTATTTTTTCATTGAGTACTTTTCGAGTTATGAGGCTTGAAATAATTTCTTAATTTTTATATAAACCATAAAATATCTAGTAAAATATTCATTTTTCGATTATCTTACCTTAATACTTTTATGTACAAAATAATGAGAGGAATCAATTGGTGTAAAGAAAACACACAATTGTGTTTCGGAAAAAAAAATGTAATTGTTAATTGCAAATTACATATTTTTTCTTCGAAACAATTATGTGTTTTCTTTACACCAATTTTTTGGGGGCTTTTTTTGGGAAGAGATTGCCCTGACACCCTGTATATGCATAATTTATAAATCAAGTATTTTGTATCTTTTTGTAGATATAATTTCGCGGAAGAGTGACTCTCATAGGAATAAAGGAATATATGTACATAAATATGTGTGTGTGTGTTATGTTTGTATATTCGATAAATAAACTTAGAGATTTCAAGAACAAATCACAAAGAAAATATATAATTTCCTTCAAGAGTTTCGATCGCAATAGGTAAATACATTATACAGGGTGTCCTAGATCACCCGTTTTCACTAGAACACCCCTAGAACACCCCTTTTCTTTCAAAAACTAAGCATTTTAGAGAAAAACGTTTCCGACAAAAATTGTATGGTTTTGAGGGGAACATAAGATGGTGTCATTGGTTTGACCTTGGATGGCATCGTTAAGGTGAGGTCAAGGACACTTTTAATTTCTTAAATGGAACCACCTATTTTTTATTGCATATTCTTATAGCTTATGTCGAGAGCTTCCCAAAACACTATAATAAAGTATTTTTTCACCAAGTACTTTTCGAGTTATAAGGCTTGAAATAATTTCTTAATTTTACATAAACCATAAAATATCTAGTAAAATATTCATTTTTCGATTATCTTACCTTAATACTTTTATGTACAAAATAATGAGAGGAATCAACTGGTGTAAAGAAAACATAGTTGTTTTGAAGAAAAAATATGTAATTTGCAATTAACAATTACATATTTTTTCTTAAAAACAACTATGTGTTTTCTTTACACCAATTGATTCCTCTCATTATTTTGTACATAAAAGTATTAAGGTAAGATAATCGAAAAATGAATATTTTACTAGATATTTTACGGTTTATGTAAAATTAAGAAATTATTTCAAGCCTCATAACTCAATAAGTACTTGAGGGAAAAATACTTAATTATAGTGTTTTGGAAAGCTCTCGACATGAGCTATAAGAATATGCAATAAAAAATAGGTGGTTCCATTTAAGAAATTAAAGGTGTCCTTGACCTCACCTTAACGATGCCATCCAAGGTCAAACCAATGACACCATCTTATGTTCCCCTCAAAACCATACAATTTTTGTCGGAAACGTTTTTCTCTAAAATGCTTAGTTTTTGAAAGAAAAGGGGTGTACGGGTGGTCTAGGACACCCCTATATCAAATGCGGTGAAAAAAGAGATATTTCAAGAATATCACGCTTAGCGTATATCATGAATAATATCAATAGTACATTAAACTTTAAAAATGTATATCTCCAATTCATTCACAGAGAGCATTGTAGAGAAACAAGTTTTGAGTGACCTAATGAGTTGTAAATTTCTCAGCAACAAAATGTAGTACTCTCACTTTTAACTTCCGTAAGTAAATATGATAAGTGTTTAATACCATAACGATAATATATGTCGCACGACCCAAGTTAATCTCAAATCACAAACATGCTATCGCAAGTTTTGTGACCGATAATCAGCACATGACACATACACATGCAGAACGCACGGGATAATCTTGAAGAAAAAAAGATTATCGTGCATTTTTTTTCGCGTAAAAGAATCATGTGATCGATCATTCGAGTAACAATATATTAAGAGGCAATAAGAAAAGAGTCCTTCACTTGTTATTTGTTATGACAATAGGCTCTACGACATGTGTGTGTTGTGTGTAATAATTGAAAAAATATTTATCGTCTTATCTACGCGTCAATAAATTTCTGTGGAAGGTTTATTCGCGCTCTATTAATCGAAAAGCATTCTAAATTTCTCCCAAACGTCATTAATACGATGTATTTTCTCGAATAGAATTTTCGCTTACCTATTCGGCCTCGTAAAGCCATCATTTTTCTCGATTAACCGGGCATCTGAAGAACGTTATCGAGATCAGGATAGAGAAGAAGACTCACATATCTTTCCCTTAGCGATGAGTAAAAACGAGATGAATTGGCTTCCTTCGAAGATTAACGGACGACTAACGAAACATGTACTGAGCGCATCTGAAACTAACTCAAGTTCCTTATACCTATCCACTCGATAGAACGGAACGTTTTCTCCCACTACTGAAGTCGATCCCGTACCGCGCCTCACACCACGATGTGTCTATCGAATTACCACGTATGCAGACAGATTTTTCATTTTTATATAAAAGAATGCCGAAAAAAGTGACCATGACTTGTTGATCGTAAAATAAATATGTATTTAATGCAGCGAGTAGTTTATTCCTTCGCTTTTGCATTATTCAAGTTATTGATATATAATATTATTCGTGATTTACGCATGTTAAATTATTTCATCAATCAAGTTTAAACAATTCCGGAAAGTACTTTCATAAATCGAGTAATTGTTCGTCACAAATCATTCTTTCTTATTTTTTCATAATTAAAGATTTTTGGATTGATGTCAATAGTAAATTTATTGTGTGATAAAAATGGTAAAGTCTTCGGGAATATATTTGAGATAAAAAGCGACTTTTATGTTATATTTCTGTGTGTTTTTTTTTTATTTAAAGCTAACGGAAACATATTCTCTTTTTCTCTTATAAAAAAAATCAGGATGTCAGTATTAACATAATAATCTAATCATCAAAAATCAAGACTAATATCAAGATTAACGTAACTTATAATTAATATCGCTATTGCCGAGTTATTATTGAAATGTATGATAATAATTGAATCGCAATTCATTAATTTTTATCAATTAACATTGTTACAATCTAATCAGTTGATAAATTTTTCACCGTTATCACAAAATATATCCATCTATCGCTGTATGTACCTATCGCTAATAATTATATAATTAAATTTTACGATGTATTGTTACAAATTATGCAATTTAAACTATAGAAATTTATATACACATATGAAAGAAATATAATCAGAATAAGAATATTCAAATGTTTCGAGACAATTAATTAAATTATGATCTCATAATAATTACTCAAATTTAGAACCATTTATTAATACTACACAGCAAAAAATTTTGTGTTAAAAATTTAACATGTTTCACATGTCCCAATTTATCCACTCTAATTTTAATGTTAATTTAATACAAGGTAAATATGTAAATAAATAATCCAAGTAATATGTGAAAAATGAACACAAAAATGTAACACTTGAACGTTATCTGGAAGTAAAATTTATGTTAAATTAGCATATTTATAATGTTAAATTTAATTAAAATAAAATATTTATTCTTATGTTTTTTTAGAAGTAGTTGTTTAAAAAAGTTGTTGTTTTTTAATCTCTTTACGATAAATAAGAAACATGTCGATTTAACAGATGTGGGAACTGTTATAGACAGAAAAGTAGCACAACTTATCTGTTCACTTTAACATATAAAATATATCATCAAAAATTCATTACATATTAATTGTGTTTTAACTCTTAGATGAATATTAACGCAGAAAAGTCAAAATAATGCAACAACAATGTTAAAACTTTAACACAAAAATTTTTACACGAGAAAATTTCGACAGAAATGTAAAATGTTTTTTATCGTGTACAGTGATAAGAAAAGTGCGTCCTTCGTTTATGTGTATGTGATTCAAGAAAAAACTGTTACATTTCTTTGCAAATATTTTTAATTATAAATTTTTTTTATTTTAATTTCATGATTGCCGTAAACAGTGAATCTATTTTGTAATTTTTTATAACATAAACAAGATTTTACGCATACTTAATTTTCCTATTCCATAAATACAATCTACATAACGCTTGACATAACACATGCGTTACGCAAACGAGTTGTGCTGAGAATACGGCCATTGAGACTTCATATTAAAACATCATAATTAATTTCTTAACGCATTTGTTTGTGTTATATAAAATCACGCTAACGCCGAATGTTCTTTTATTAATGTATCACTTGGTATGCAATTAAATTTTTACAAGTCTTACATTTTATATTTACTATTTTGTTTTTGTTCTATTTAGATTTCTTATCTTTTCCAAAAAAACAGTACACAATAAGATATAAATTTCTATTAGAAGATATGCAGGCATCCCAAAACTATATCGTGATCTTTCAATAACAATCTATGGCCAAGTGGAAACGATTTTCCCTCATCAAAAATATCGAAATATGGTAATTTTTGAATTATAAACAATTGAAGAAAAAAGATTTTTCGCAAATGAAACTTTGTAAAAAGTTAAAAAATTAACAAAACTATTTCTAATTTCAAATAAAATTTGCCTTAATAGAATTTTAATTTAAGATTTAATTACAAAGATGTACATGATGACAAAAACTAGAAACTTGCACTGAATGACATATGCTGAAGAAAAATCGCTTCCAAATTGAATCCAATCAAAGAATCTATTATTTAAAAAACATCCGATTTTTAGGTCACTTTATATATATTTTTTTAAATTTTTATATTTTGGAAATAATATGACTGCTGCAATGTGAGAATATGTCAGAAACTATAAAGAACACATTATGAAGCATAATTTTATTTTAATAAATTTTATTTTAATTTTATTTTAGCAAATTTTATTTTAATTTTATTTTAGTAAATTTTATTTTAATTTTATTTTAGTAAATATTTTTTATCATTAGACGATATTAATCTTTCTAATATGATAAATTGCCAATTTATAAAAATCCCTAGTTTATCGAAAGAGGTAATATTGCACACTATTTGTATAATATATTTTTCATATTTATATATTTTTGAACCTTTTTTACAGCGCCAAAAATTGAGTGAATTAAGAAAACTCAATTGCTTTTTTTCAAATATTTGATACATGTCACTACGAAGTACAGTCATATTATTTTCAAAGTTAAAAAAATATATAAAGTGAAAACTAAAACTATCTAATATTTTTTTAATAGATTCTCTGACCAATTTGCAGACAATTTTTCTTCGCCAAAACACAATTGCCATTTATAATTACAATCTTTTATTTTGATTTGTGATATATTGTTCTACACACATATATAAAATATTTATAGTAATTTAGTAATAAAACTCATTAAGAAACAAATAAGAACAAATCCTAGAAAGAAACAAATAATCTTAGAAGACCTAGGTCCCTAAATTAATTGCTTTTGAATATTTACTTTTTGCATAGATAAGGTAATAATAAGGTAATAATAATTATACAGATTAACTGATATTTTAAGAATTCAAAACATCATTAATTATGTGACGTATAGATACATTTTTAGTAGAATATTTACTTTTTGCATAGATAAGGCAATAATAATTATACAGATTAACTGATATTTTAAGAATTCAAAACATCATTAATTATGTGACGTACAGACGTATAGATACATTTTTAGTAAATGTTCCAACTATCGGCCATTTATTTTAATATATCCTTGATTGTCAGAATAATTTTTCGTAAAACTTGTCACAAGATAAAATCTTGAAAATAGCTATTCTTAAGTTAAATATATCGTGTTTAAATATTCCATTATGATTGTCGATTCGACTAATTTTGTAAAAGTTGATTTGATAGTTGTTTTCGTTCACTATATTTAATGTAAGATTAACAGAATGTAGTATAATCTACTGCCACTTTTTTCAACAAATTATGAATAATTCAAAATGTAAATTTACGCACATTCAAGAATATCCTAAATGTCCTTCCAATCCTTAATAATGTCAAATTCCTTAGAATCATTCAATTCTCAAGTTCCTGAGAATCTTTGATGAATAATAATTTAATTAAATCTTTTAATAAAAAATAATCGAAGAACAGGAATATATAAAAGATTCGGAAAATTGAAAGTCTGCTATGAATCTATTTCACCCAATCCATTTTCTAGAAAATTTCATTTAAATATTGTCTAATTGAAAATGTGCTAATAATTCATCATGCATGAACTAACATATTTATTTTTTGTGATACGAATGATATTTCCATAAAAATTGTGATGTGATTGCTGTTTTAAGATAAGTAACAAGTTATTCTATTTCAATCTTAGATGGAAAACGCAGCATATATTAGAGGCTCCTTTAGAATATCTTTGTTGTTCATAAATGTTCGTTGATCGAAAATCATCCTGATTTAATGGTAAATTCATAAAAATTTTCATTCGCTCAAACATAAAGTCACACAAAAATTAAATTAAATAGTTATAATTACTAATGTAGCTGCAAGCATATAAATTCAGCTTCATCAGTGAATAAACTTTAATTCATACATCATGAATTAACATCCAAATAAAAGATATATTGACGCAAGTTTACTCTCGCCAGAAAATCATTAAATAATTTTTTTCGATACCTCTTCATTTTATTTTTGCAATCTCAATTGTTCTAAATCTTCTTAAATTTCAATATTTTGTAGTACCATACGAGACGTATTTTAATTAATTAATTGTAGTAAGAAAAAAAGTACAAAAAATATGATGTAATAATCAATAATAAATTAAAATGTGCTTGAATATCATACAAGTACAAGTATATAGAATGAATCTCATTAATTATTGAAAATGTAAACAACATTAATCCATAATAATTTCGAAATCGTTCATCGAAAAAAATTGATATCAATCCATGAGATAATATTATACGAAGAATTATTTACTTTACTATTAAATGAATGAATATCCAAAGAGTATTTAAGGACTCTTATGTTCGTTAACATCTTTAATTCAATTTTGTGATTTCTATAAATTTAATTGTATACAATTTATAATTTTTATATTATAATGAAATTTACCTTGAAATTTTTGCATATCTTTGCAGTAGATTATAAGATTACATGAGTCACATTTTTATGATTTGTACTATACATCATCAAAAAGATCTTTTTATTTTTCGCAATATAATTAGAAATAAAATAATGTAACATGTAATATAACATGTAATATCGGGGAACTCCTGTATTATATCATTATTTTAAAATTCATATAAGTTTACTTTATAACTGTTTGCATTACAATGAAACTCAATCACAGCAAAGTCATCTGGAAGTTTTTGATGATGATATATATATATATATATATATATATATATATATATATATATATATATCATCAAAAACTTCCAGATGACTTTGCTGTGATTGAGTTTCATTGTAATGCAAACAGTTATAAAGTAAACTTATATGAATTTTAAACTGTATAAATATAGTATAATGTATCATAATTATTAATATATACATCACTGGATATATTTTCAATTGTCGGGTGCAAATATCTATAATGAGTTAAGTCTGAGATATGTGGTTTTTTTCGCGATACACAGAAATTGGTAAATTATTAAAAGTATCATTAAAAGTATTACGCAGAGTTTGTAATAATTTATGCAATCTATAAAAAAATTTATCGTCTATCGTAAACTTTATTTTATCCATACTTTATAAAACAAGTTTCACAAGAGCGGAGTAAAATTTTTTTCATACTTGCGATTATGCACGAGAATTAATAAACTATTAAAAGTATCACACAGGATTTCTGATAATTTAATAGCTTATGTGCAATCTATAAAAAAATTTATAATTAATAATTTAATTTTATAATAAAAATTAATATTATAAAATATTAAAATAATTTTAATAAAAAATAAATAATTTAATTTTCTATCTATTTATCTATCATAAGCTTGATTTTATTCATTCACTTTACAAAAAAAGGAATTTCGTAAAAAGAGCGGAGTAAAATTTTTATCTGAAATAAATAAAACTCCAATTGTCGTAGATGAATTTTGTTTTTTTCTCTTGCTTGTTCTATATATTCTATAGTCACAAAATTATTTATAATATAAAGTCTTACTTTTTCAAGATCTTTTTCTACAGTGTCAAGATTATATCCCGCAGTTTATTAATAATATAATAGTCGGAAAAATAGTGCGAAATGATCATAGCGATAGTGTGCACGACTGGATGAGTCGGAAATCACGTGAAAATTGTTCATTCTCACGTTAGTGTCGATTAGATTACTTTAAAGCCAACGCATCAACTCGAGAAACCTCATCTCCCAAGACGTATCAACCGATTCATTGGCGTAAACGCGATTCGGGAAAATTCGTACGGACGCAAACATTAAGACGGAAATTTATCCCAAATGCAAGTCGAATCTCGAGATTTCGGCATGCGGTGGTAACGTGGAAGTGACGCAGTATGTATCGATCAGGTTTCTCCGCAGACTTACTGGCTCGAGATAAAAAGACCCGTGGTGCTTAATTGTAAAATTGCGAGCAACTACATAAGCAAGCATGTAACTGGAAAGAATAAACGGCTCGCGAGGTGTGCGTGACGCGATTTAACCATTTCCACCCCAGCAAACACCAAATAACAGTTATATAACTGTTAGTTATAATTTCCCATTCAACGATATAACTGTTACATGTTATGTAACAGTTATATACATATATGTAACCGTTATATTGCTGAGTGGGAAATTACAACTAACAGTTATATAAATGTTACTTGGTGTTTGCTGGGACAAGTGCAGCGTATAATTACGCGCTAGAAAAAAAGAAGCGTGTGTGGGTCGGTATAATTTTTCGGTACAATTAAATATCACGCTTGAAACGCGACAATCAACGAGATCGAGAGCGAACGATGAATTTTGCGAGACGACAGCAAGTAATAAGTACCAAAATGCAAGGAGAGAGTGTATCTAGATAAGATGTCGCATCGAGATAAGGCGTCGAATCGAAGCGATACTTCTGTTTTGTCTGTTACGCGAAACGCGAGATAAGGGAAAGGAGACCGAGCCAGGGCGAGGCGAATTTTCGGCGTGACTCGGGAGGCTGCTCCGCCCAGGGTTCAAGCTCGGAGCGACTCATTATGATCGTAAGAGGTAAAATCCCCGATAAACTTCCAACTGTCAGCCGCTCGACGATATTCTCCTCGTGCAAGCGAGGAGAGACTCGCGCCTCTCTCTCTCTCGTCGCAACCTCGGTCGATTTTTAAAGCGGACCACCCCGTCGAGTGCTCCGAGTTTTTCTCTCCGGGAGCTCGGCCGACAGAGAGGGTCGCGCTCGCACGCGAGCACCGATGAACCCGGGATCCCGAGGATGGCGATATTCGGCGGCGAGAGAGACGTGCTCGGGACCTCGTGGATTAGACGGCGAGAGAGACGTACAGGGGGAAAGAAGTAGTCGATGACAGAGTAGGCGCGGCCAGCCTAGCAGCGGGCGCCGCGCCGACAGCGGCCTTCCGCATCCGTCTTGCATCCCGTGAAAATCAATGTCGCGCTTACCTCAGCCGATCGAGGGAATCTCCTCCTGCCTCGTGACGCGCACTCCGGGCGCGGATGACGCTGACAGTGTCGCTTTAACACAGAATCGCCGATTTTTCGCGTGCTCGCCGCTTTTCCGTAAATGCCCCTCGCATGCCAATCGAGTCCGCCATCTTCGGTGAACTGCCAGATACCCTCTCAGGGCGGCCAACTGCGGACCGACCGCGCTGCGCGCGAATAAGCTCGCCTCGACTCTGCGCATCTCGTGTCATTTCGCACGCGCGCGCGTGCCTGCGGCCTCTCTTTCCTCTTGCTCTCTATCGGGGTTGGGCATTTGCCGCGGGGGGGGTTGTCCCGTAGATTTCAAAATTACACGAGTCGTTTGCTTATTGTCTACTATGATTATATGTATAAACTATGTACATACATTATTATAAATAAATAAATTAAATAATTAATTTAATTAACTTATACTAAATAATATATTTAATTACCTTATACTAAATAATTATAAATTATTATTTATTATTACTATAAATTAATTAATTAATACTAAATAACAGTTATATAAATGTTAGTTATAATTTCCCACTCAACAATATAACTGTTACATGTTATGTAACAGTTATATAACATGTAACAGTTATATTGCTGAGTGGGAAATTACAACTAACAGTTATATAAATGTTACTTGGTGTTTGCTGGGAAACGTCAGAATACAAGAAAAATAGTAACCCAGTAAACACACAAAAAAGTAACAGTAATATAACATTAATGTTGTAATTTCCCACTCAACAATGTAACTATTATGTACAGGCGTGTTACATTATAGTTACATTGTAGTTACATTGGAAATTATAATATTGGTGTTATATTACTCTTACATTACTATTATGTACTTTTTTTGTTTACTGGGAATTTTATTATAAAATAGAATTAATATATATAATGAATTAATATATATAATATTAATATATATAATCTAATATTTATGTAATATAATAATAATATGTATTATTTTCTTTTTTTATCAGTTTATCCAGTTTGTTCAATTTTATTGAAATTGTTCGTGGCACCATAAAATATTAAAATTCTCTCCTGTTTCTCCTATAAATCTTTTTTCAATTATATTCTTGCTCCAATTAATATATACAAGAATAAAAAGCATGTCATTTTTTTACAAATTTTTGAAACTTTTTTGACAGCGTGACTTTTTTTTTTTGCATAATATGTAAAACAATGCTTGAATTATGCAGCAAAAGGGAAAAAAAATTCGAAGTAATATAAAATGCAGAGAGCATGACTGTATCATGTATCATATATTTCAAAATAAATCTTGTCTGTAAAATTATATCATTACCGGTAAATCTTATTCGTAAACTATAATTAGTCTATATCTATATTGATGATGACATGATTTAAATATAATATGATTTAAATATAATGATACAAGTTTAATATCTTATTGTGCCACAAAAAATCTCTCTATAGAAGATTTAAAATTAAATTTTGTAAAAATAAAATAAATATTATATACATAAGAAAAAAATAGACGGTTAAGTATATTAACAATAAAATGACATAAATAATACATTTAATATAGTTTATATAGTTTATATAGTTAATATATAGTTATATATAGTTAATATAGTTATTATAGTTTATGTAGTTTATATAGTTAATATAGTTTATATTGTTTACGCGTTTTAGACTATTATATAGTTTACAAGAAAGATTTACCGATAATAATATAGTTTTATGAATAAAATTTATTTTTAAATCTATAGCACACCCACAATTCATGCTTTCTACATTATACATATATGTATATATGTATAATTTCAATTCTTCTTTTCCCTTTTTGCATAATTCAAACATTGCGTACAAAAAAAGCACAATGCGAAAAGTTTCAAAAATGTGTAAAACGGAGAGTGACACATACATCGGCTTTTATATTCTTGTATGTCATTTAGTTGGAGCAAAATTATAACTGAAAATAACGATTTTTAAGTGAAACAAAAGAAAAGTGGGAAGCGAGAATTTGTCATTTCATAAAAAAACTCTTCGTAATTACATCAATGCATCGATAATAAATTCACAAAGGAATATTTTTAAATATTTCCGCGCTTTTGAACATATCCGGTTTTTACGTATGTTTGAAAATTTGAATATTCAATGTCACCAAAGATTGGAACTATTTCACGTCAAACATATACATAAATGTTTCAAGATATTTGGATTTTTAGTTTACTTTATTTCATGAAAATTAAAAGAGTCAACATAAAATCATGTCCTTTTTAGATTTGTCTTCAGTTATATGCGGTGAACTAATTCTGCAAACACATTTATTATAGAATACTAACTTTTTCTTAAGATGCTACGAATATCATTATTTTGCAAAATATTGCTTCTAATATTAAGTCTGTATTCCAGGTATTTCTGGTATTTATTCTGTATTCCCGTATTCTGGTATTTATTAATTTCAATTTGACTCTAATTTATTGGGCAAGATAAAATATATTAATAAAATAAACCTATTTTATTAATCAATAAAAATCAAAATAAAACGAAAGATAATTTATTATTTCGAGTATAACAGATAAAAAATTAAAATAGATTAAAGAATATATTATAATTATATTTCAAGCATAACAAATTTATTGTGTTAGCTATTAAATTTACTATTTTCGATTATTATATTGATTATCATCAAGAAAAATTTCATATTTTCAATCATTATTATATTCATTATTATATTAGAAAACAAAAATTAAAATCTAAATTTTATTTTTCCTTCCAACAGTGTAAAATGCATTAACATCTGTTTAAAAAGAAAACTTTTTGACTTTTCCTATTTCTTTTTACAAAGATATCTCGCACTATTTGTCATTGTCAGTTGATGGCATCGTAACAAATGTCAAGCCACGTTCAGATTAAAAAAATGAACGTAAAATCATTAACAAATATCAATAAAAAGATATTATTTAATAAGTAATTTTATAAAAAAGTTTATACAGGGTGTCCCAAAAGTCCCGGAACGGTCGAATATTTCATAAACTATGCATTTTAGAAATGTTTCAGACAAAAGTTGTATGGCTTGAAGGGGACCATAAGATGGTGTCATTGGTTTGACCTTGGAGAGTCATTTGAAGGTCACGTGAAGGTCACCGTCAATTTCTTAAATGGAACCTCCTGTTTTTTATTGCATATTCTTGTAGCTTATCTCGAGGGCTTTCCAAAACACTATAATAAAATATTTTTCCTTCAAGTACTTTTTGAGTTATAAGGCTTGAAATCATTTCTTAATTTTACATAAACCGTAAAATATCTTGTAAAATATTTATTTTTCGATTACCTCACCTTAATACTTTTATGTACAAAATAATGAGAGGAATCAATTGGTGTAAAGAAAACACATAGTTATTTTTAAAAAAAAATATGTAATTGTTAATTGCAAATTACATTTTTTTTTTCGAAACAACTATGTGTTTTCTTTACACCAATTAATTCCTCTCATTATTTTGTACATAAAAGTATCAAGGTGAGGTAATCGAAAAATAAATATTTTACGGTTTATGTAAAATTAAGAAATGATTTCAAGCCTTATAACTCAAAAAGTACTTGAGGAAAAAATATTTTATTATAGTGTTTTGGAAAGCCCTCGAGATAAGCTACAAGAATATGCAATAAAAATAGAGAGTTTCCTTTAAAAAATTGACGGTGACCTTCACGTGACCTTCAAATGACTCTAAAAGATCAAATCATTGCCACCATCTGATGGCCCCCTTTAAGCCATACAACTTTTGTCTGAAACATTTCTTTCTAAAGTGTATAGTTTATGAAATATTTGACCGTTCCGGGACTTTTGGGACACTCTGTATATGTATATAATTATTTGATAAGAAAACAAATTAATTCTATTTCATTCTTTTATTCGCTGTTATACTTTTATAATATATTGCTCGTTTATTTAATCTCCATCCAACTCTCAATCTTCAGATTTTTTTTCTGTTATAAAAATTTATCAAAAGTTGTCAATCCCTGGCGAAAATAATTATCGGAACGTAAGTCGAATGTAAGGAAAGAGTAACAGAAGTGTAAACGAAGCTTCTAGGAGGCGTAAATTGAAACAATGAAACGTAAACGAAGTGTTAACGCTTCATTTAGAAGAACGCCTCCTAGAAGCTTCGTTTACACTTCTGTTACTCTTTCCCCATACAGCACAGGTAGATCCTGAGTATGTACTCAGTATATCGCAAACGTAGATTGTGTATATCCCACTAATATTCGATATACATACTATGATATTTTGAGAATGTACGGAGGATGTTCCTATGTCTGCCTTAGAAACCTACTCAGTATATACTCAGAATATTTCTTGGTGTATTATGAGTATATTTTTAGAATATTTTAAGCATATTTTTACATTAATAAATTATATATGAATATAGAAGACAGTTGGACTATATGTAGAATAAAAAATAGATTCTTCGTGATGTAAAAAATAAATAAAAATGTGAAATTATTTACTTTATAAACAAAACTTCAGACAAAAATGTTATTTCTAATAGATGAATATAAAACGTTTGAAAAACACCTATTAGTGTTTATTAAATGATTCTCCTTGAAATATTGATCTCGATAATCTATGTACAATTATGTAAGTACACTCGGTAATAGATGAAATACCTTAATAAATGCAGTAAATGGATTACTTCTCATTTTAATTTCAAATAATCTGTTTAATATTCTGAATTCCAACAAGGAATCCAGATTATTAGACAAATTACTTTAAATTAAGTCAGTTTATTATAAATTAAACTGACTAAAAAGAAAAAAGAAGAAACTTTGGAATTCATGTTAGTACCAGTCCTTTATGTCCATTTCATCAAAAATTAAGTACGAGTTTGGTGGCGCGCGTAGCGGCAAAATGAAGAAACCCATGCAATATTATAGAGTATTCTGAAAATATACGAGAAAGAATATACTAATACGAGATATTCAAAGTATATTCTGAGAATATATGAAAAATAATATACAACAAGAGATGTTATGGGATTATTCTCAGTATATTACATCTGTAACGTATATTTACAGTATGAGTATAGAATATTCAAATGATATCATGTGCTGTGTGGGTCCTTACATTCGACTTACGCTCCGATATTTATTTTCGCCAGGGATAATTTGCATCATCAATCAGATTATTATTGAAAACGACCAACTATAAATAAATTTTCGTGACTATCAAATAAACTCGATATAAGGGGATAATTAAAGAAAAATCACATTACCAATCGTTCCGACAGTATTGAATATTAATATTAAGAGTTATCTTATCATGCAAATATTTTAATTTATTCAGTTATTACTTTATTTTTAGAAATATAAACATTTTTTATGAAGCTATTTCAAGAATAATAAAACTCTTTATTGCATAAAAAATCTGTGTTTTATTATCGACAATGCAAAGACTTACTTACCTACAGTAACGCGCAGCAAATTTTTTCAAGTTACCCTACTTCCATAAAGTTACCCACACAGTATCAAGTCGTCCAAATTTAAACTATTTTTGTCACAAACATCTATTACTAACATCGTTAGGCACGGAAAGATAGCTAAAAGGCATGTCTCATGACCCGAATTGAATGATTTTTTAGTCTTGTCCATATGATGACTAAAAGATGACTTGATTCATGGACATCTATAAATTATATACACTCGGCAATGGAAATACACGCAATAAATGGACTATTTTTCATTTATCCGTTTAATTTTAAATAAACTTTAATATTCTTAATCCCAACAAGGAATCCAAGTTATTAAATAAATTATTTTAAATTCAATTTGTTAGAAATTAAACTAATAAACAGTGATGCCAGGAAGAGGATCGCTCTGCGTAGCACATGTACGTGGGCTCTCTGATTGTGTACGTGTGAGCAGCGTTCTCTTTCTGACGGTACTGCTTTTAAAAGGGAAATAATACACTTTAGAGATCGTATACTAATACTAGTTCTTTATATACATTTCATATTAATAAATATTGAATACGAATTAAGTTAAGAGTGGCTCATCGCAAAGTGGCAAGCAAAGAAACATTATATCTTTTTAAATTATTATACCCCATTATGTCTTTTATACAGGGTGTCCCGAAACTAACGCTTGATATTTTAAAGGCAGATTCTCTGGCCAATTTAAAAACGATTTTTCCTCAGCGAAAATGTCGCGACACTAATAGTTTTCGAGTTATAATATTTGAAAATAAAGGGTTTTTCGCAAACTAAGGCTTATGGGAATAAAATATTAATAAAGTCACATTCTTTAGTTAATTTTAGGTAGAGTTTACTTTAATAGAATTTTAATTTAAGGCTTAGTTAGAGAAAGATACATGATGACAAAAATTGGGAATATGCAAAAAATAATGATCTCCCTCGACATTTTCGCTGAGGAAAAATCGTTTTTAAATTGGCCAGAGAATCTGCCTTTAAAATATCAAGCGTTAGTTTCGGGACACCCTGTATGTTATGTGTATAGACTTTATAGACATCTTTTCGTTTTGTCGAAAAAATAACTTAGAAAAACATCTTTTATAAATGTAATATGCTGTGTGAGTAGTATTGAGATCAAAGATATACGAAATATTTTAATCATTCAAAAATATTTTAATTTATTCATTTATTATTTTATCATTAAAAAACATGTCTTTTATATAGTTCCAAGTATAATGAATAAAAACATTTTTATTTTATAAAACCATTATTTTATTATCGACAAAGATTGAGGTAAAACTCTCTTTTTAATAGTATATCTCATCGATAATGATACCTCATTATATTGTTTGTATATTTCGCGTTCAAATTTTAATAAGAGAAAATTTATACAATATACTTAATTAAAAATTTAATATGAATAAATATATTAACAAATTAATAAAATATATTTTAGTAAAAAAAACAAATTAATACAGTACATGTATATATATATTCCAAAATAAAGTTATAATTATAATTAACAGTTTATATATAAATGTAACAATATTATTTTTTAAGAATCATTTCATCATTGTAATTTCATCTATGCTTTTAGACACTTCTCAATAGAAGCATCATCATTATTTAATCCCCAGTCAAAATATAGAGTTGATGTGACGCCAAATTGACATCAAAAATTAAATATTGAAATAAAATTGGAATTTAATTGAACTGACATCAAAATTACAAATTTTCAACGAATCTTCGATTATTATTTTGACATAATTTTAATGTTGAACCAAAATTAATTATATCGAATTTATTTAAAAGAAAATAAAACAAATATATTAAAAATATATTAAATATATTAACATTTATAAGAAATTTGATACATGTAAATACAATAGTAATAAAAACGCAATGGATATCTTTTTAATTATAAATTGAAATAAAAATTAAATACCACATATTAAAAACTAAAAACTAAATATCGTGTATGCATTACAGTTTATTTTATCAGAGGCAATGTGGACTTTGAAGCAAAGATATACACAAAAAATGATTCACAATGTCTTACCTTGAAATAAATTATAATCCATAATACTTAGTTTCTAATTTTTATTATCTGATATTTAATTTTTATTTCAGTTTATTTCAGTTTGAAAGATACGTGTATATATATATATATATATATATATATATATGTGTTTCTACTATTATTGTATTTAAATTTAAATTTCTTATAAATATTTTAATATATATATGTTTTGTATTTTTCAGAGAAAATAAGTTCGACATAGGTAGTTAATTGATTGATTAAACATTAAAATTGCATCAAAATAACAGTCGAAAATTATTACCAATTTATATCATTTCGATATCAATTCAATCAAAATTTCAACATTTTCAACGTTAGTTTAGCTATATATATAGATAATCCCAGCTATTACGAAACATTCAAAAATAATAAATCGATTTTGCAGTATCTCGACTTTCAATTCGATTTAATAGGTAACTGCTCAGCTCAAATGTCAAATCGACCCTAAACTACTGACATTATACTTGTGTCTTTCTTTCTCAATTTAAATTTTGATTATGCTATCTTAATAGTAGTTGATTATTTTTCATATTATTTAAATCTTTAAAAAAAATTTATGAAAATAGATCAAAAATACACGCGCCAAGTATTTTATAAAGAATATCCAACTTATGTGTGTATGTATCAAATAAGGAAATTTAAACAAATAACAAACTATTAAACAATGTTAAAAATGAACTATTTAAAAAATTAATCATATATGTTATCAATTTATAATTGACGCAAGATTATACAGGTACATTACACATTCTAATAACTTAATTGAAATCATAAATAACTTTTGTTTGAATTGATTTGAGAAGATTGGAATATATTAACGACATAAGGTTACAATTAGTACTACTCAATATTTAACACTATTATTAGATGTAATCATTCTTTACGTATGTATGTGTTTTATTTTGTTAAATATTTTAATGTGTGTAACAAGAAGTGATTACATCTTTCGTTATATTCTTTTGCAAGTTATTTTTAGAACGACAGCTACTGTTATTCAATAGATATGTATATATGTGTATATGTGAGTGTTTACTCACCCCATTCTGTTATATCTCTTACATTAGTGATACCTTGAAAGAAAAAATATGAGTTTGAATGAAATAAGATAAGAGAAATTATCGCTTTTAGAATGAATTAAATCTCGAAATTTTATGAATGCATCACTTTGATTCGAATCGATTGAAAACTTAAATGAACATTATGTAAGAAAGATGCCATTAAATTTTTTATTATAGCTTTATATATAATTTTAGATATATTTTAAATTTTTTATTATAGCTTTATATATAATTCTAGATATATTTTAATTGAAAATACATTTGAAATATTCAGATAATTTTAATTTTTTTAATGGCTACTTTAATTTGAATGATATGTTTTGATGATATGTTTCTTGAGTATGCGCAATCAATATATGCACATCAATTATTTTTTATTGTATTTGACGTGATGCTATTGCATCGTATAATAACTCATCTATTACTAAAATATAACTCATCTACCACTTTGTGTCTGAAACCGCACGACACGTGCAATTATTGCTACATTGTTTCATCACGAAAGTTTAATTCTTCGCTATTAAATGGAAAGTGTCTGACTGCAATCGGAGTTATTTTGCATTTAACTGAGAGATCTTAAACAAAGTAGTATAACATATTATGTACTGTATTATCGTATTATACACATTTTATCACAATTTTCATGATTTAACAAAACAAGGATAATCAAGTTACTATGCGTTTATTATAGCATACAAATGAAAATTAAGGCATTTATACATATATCTTTTACATCGTATGTAAAAAGAATTATAATAAAGGATGTATTGACGGAAAAATTGATTTGCCCTGCATTCTTATTGTCGAACGTTGTGAAACCGCGCAAAACTTGCTATATTATACACGCAAATATTACGATGTAAGTAAAGTTAATCTGAATATGTACTTTGAGCTATGTTGCATCAATACATTCTCTGTTTTTTACGTAGAACTACTTGAGGAAACCACTTTTTGCAGGCTTATGTGCCGCAAAAGATAAACTTGTTTATATTCTACGTAAAGAATTTAAAAAGAAGACTTAAAAAGAATCTTCTTATTCCCTGGCGAAAATAAGAAACTTTATAAAGCGTTAACAACCGTTGAGTGAGGGTTTTCTGAGAGTTTATATGCTTTTCAAACTTTGTAAGAGCACTTACATAACGCTGTTGGGTTTTGAATGCTTATCAAACGCTGCAGTGTTGCAATTTTTGTTCTACAAACTCTTTATATAATGTTACATGAAAGTTTTGCAATGCTGAGGTAACATTTTTCAGAGTACGTTCAGTAAACGTTGATACATCTTCGTGTACAGAGTTTACTCAGACTTTTCAAACGTTTACGATTACGCTATAACGTACAAACGTCTTTTAAACGCTGCAGTGTTGCAATTTTTGTTCTACAAACTCTTTACTAATCGTTTTTAAACTCTCGACGAACTTCCACAAACGTTCATGTAAACGCCAAACAAACGTCTCATTTTTGCCAGGGTTTTCAATAGGCCAAATGCTTTTGATGTAGGTTCTCTCAATTAAATATAAGTATAAATACATATATGTATATCGATATTTCATATATAATTATTATGGTAATTATTATATTTCAATGTATATAAGTTTAATACTTTTAATATGTGTACCCAGCAAACACTAAATAACAGTTATATAATTGTTAGTTATAATTACCTACTCAACAATATAACTGTTACATGTTATGAGTTACATAACATGTAACAGTTATATTGTTGTGTAGGAAATTACAACAAACAATTATATAAATGTTACTTGGTATTTGCTGGGTATATGTGTTACGTTTTATTTTATTACATACTTTATTAATGAATATACAATTTCTCTGCATATTTACTCATAATTGTGAACATTTTAAAATTTACTCCCCTTAGAATAGTATTCGATCGATCGATCAGGAAGAGAAATTTTTTTATCCTGATTGGTCAATTTAAATGCTACTCTACTCTAAGGAGAAAATTTTGAAACGTAACAGCAGCGGAACGCAATTAACACGCTACATAAATGACTTCCGTGTTACTCGTTTCAATGTTGCTGGCTGGTAAAACGTGGACTCCCCACTTTGACACCGTGCAACTCTTCCTAGTAGCATTCAACATTCACCAAGGCCCATATTCTGAATCCTCTTTTATCGATAAAAGTGCTCCTAAAAGCGGCCTGTAGCCAATCAGAAGGCTTATATGCCACTTTTAGAGGCACTTTTATCGATAAAAGAGGATTCAGAATATGGGCCCAAGTATTCACGAATATCATCGAAAGGCGTCTGATAATTAACTGTGAGTAGGACTCTGGATTTCTTTTGCGTGGAGTGATAGTTACAGAGTTGGGAACGTTACTTCAAAAAAGTAACGCGTTACCGTTACTCGTTACTAATTTTGAAAAGTAACTCGTTATACCGTTACCGTTACTAAAAAAGTAACGATTCGTTACTTTTTCGTTACTTTTTATAATACAAAAATTAAATTAATTTATTTTAAAATATAATTATTATTTTATAGTATTTATTATATATAGTTGATTTTAAAATATAATTATTACTTTTATATATTCGATAATTACAAATTATTCCATCATTGATGTTCTTCATATTCAATTTTTCATTTATTGTAATTTAGAAATTTTAGATTTATGAATACAGAGAAAAACATCATGCATGTATATAATTTTCCAAAATATTTGCAAACTGTTTTGTAATAAGAATAGATTTTTCAATTACTAAGGGGATACTATCAGGATTACAAAATTAAAGTAACGATAAAAGTAACGGTTAAATTCGTTATCGTTACTGTAAAAATGTAACGACGTTACCGTAAAGCGTCGTCTACAATGGGAGTAATATCGGTGGAGTAAGGCGTAAGATTAGGAGTAAGCGAATGGCTTTTTTCCATTTCGCCTTACTACACCGATAAAACTGTCTTACTTCCTACTCTGACATCTTATTATATACATTTCGTAGGAAGTAAGACAGTTTTATCGGTGTAGTAAAGCGAAATGGAAAAAAACCATTCTCTTACTCCTAATCTTACGCCTTACTCCACCGATATTATTCCCATTGTAGACGACGCTTTACCGTTATAAACAGAAAAAAGTAACGATCGTTATCGAAAAAAAGTAACGGTAACGGTAACGACGTTAACATCCTTGTTTAACATTCGGTGAACAACAAAGATAAAATGACCCGGGGCACTCGGGTGATGTTTCCGAACGCAGCCTAACGCGTTACTTCCCACCTCTGGGCTGCGTTCGGAAACATCACCCGAGTGTACCCGGATATCATTTTATCCTTGTTTAACATTCGGTGAACAACAAGGATAAAATGATACCCGGGGGCACTCGGGTGATGTTTCCGAACGCAGCCCTGGATAGTTAATACAGTAATGTAGATACAAAACACAAAGGCCCATATTCTGAATCCTCTTTTATCGATAAAAGTGCTCCTAAAAGCGGCCTGTAACCAATCAGAAGGCTTATATGCCACTTTTAGAGGCACTTTTATCGATAAAAGAGGATTCAGAATATGGGCCAAAAATTCTAGTGGATCTAAGTGGGCAATAAAGGTAGATTATACATGTAGAGTGAGTAGAGAATAAGATCCATATTCTGGATCCTCTTTTATCGATAAAAGTGCCTCTAAAAGTGGCTTACAGCCAATCAGAAGGCTTATAAGCCACTTTTAAAGGCACTTTTATCAATAAAAGAGGATTCAGAATATGGACCTAAATGTATATTTATTAATGGATTTTCAAAGATGAAAAAAAGCAATTAAACGGCAAAATTTCTACAACAGATTATTTACAATTAGAAATTTTGCGCGGGCGATTAATGACATTTCTTACTCAACCAAGCACGTTAATGATACGTCACGCATACGCGAAACACACGGTCTAAGTATTGGCCGCATTCAGCGGACTCAACCGCTAAGTAGCAATCGAACATGATTGGTTTCTACTTTCAGGTCCGACCAATCAGCGTCGAATTACATCGGAAAATCTAGTAATGTTGCCCAACTGTTGAGTCTGCTGAATGCGGCCATTGTAGCTACTATTTGGTTGCTATATTCATATATATATACGTAGTAATAGCGTTCGTTTCTCATTTGGTGGGGGAAATATATGTTCATGATCTGACGACCATCAAGCAACTTCGAGCGAATCGCTTGTACCGGTTACAGCTTCGTTATCGAGCATCCACGTGGCAATTTAGGCGTTTTCCAGCAAAAAGTGTCATTTACATTCATCGAGAAATACCGTTACAGAGCAATGGCATCACACGTAACGGATTTCTATAATGGCAAGAGCGTATTTATTACTGGTGGCACCGGATTCGTCGGTATCTGCTTAATAGAAAAACTCCTGAGATGCTGCCACGGTATCAAAAATATTTATCTGCTAATACGACCAAAAAAGGGAAAGGAAATCACGGAAAGACTGGAGGAATTGACGAAGAATTCGGTAATTACCATATAAGATGTCAAACTCAGGTCTTTTCATTTTTTATTTTTTTTTTTATTTTTCATTTTTACTCAATACTATGTTTATATTTCATTTATTATTCTTTGTATTTTAATTGTAACTTTTTTGTATAGGTCTTTAATAGAATGAGGGAGGAAAAGCAAACTGATTTGTTTAAGAAACTAATCGCAGTTAACGGAGATGTTGGCGAAGAAAATTTAGGATTGTCGTTGGAAGATCGAACAACTTTGATAAATAATGTACAAATTGTTTTTCATTCTGCTGCTACATTAGACTTTGAAGCCGATCTGAAGAATACGACAAATATTAATTTGTTAGGAACTCGTAGAATTGTTGAACTTTGCCAGGAAATTAAGAACTTTAAGGTGAATGTAATATTTACAGTGGACAAAGATATATTTTGCAGAAAAATTGCATATTGCTTTATATATATATTTTTTTTCAATTTATTTTACCAATTTATCTTATAACTTTTATTATATTTAATATTTAATATTTAGGTGCTGGTTCATGTCTCTAGCGCATATGTTAATTCAACATTATATGATGTTGATGAGATAATATACCCTGTGCCTGCAGATGTAAATACATTTTTGAAATTGGTTAAGTCATTGGATACAGCTGCCTTAGATGCAAAAACACCAGAGATATTAAAAGATCATCCAAATCCTTATACATTCACTAAACATTTGGCTGAACATGAAGTGCTAAATGGAGGAATTCCAGCATCTATTGTACGCCCTTCGATGAGTAAGTTTATGCTTGCTTATCCAACATATATTATTATTCATATTATAATCTTAAATCTTATTTTATATATTTAGTAATAGGAGCATGGCAAGAACCAGTTCCAGGATGGACAATATCGAAAAATGGACCACAAGGTTTCTTAATGGGTGCTAGTAAGGGTATTGTAAGAAGATTGCCAATTGCAGAAAATCTTGTTTATGATTACATTCCAGTAGATATAGTAGTGAATAATCTTATTGTTGCAGCTTATAGTGTTGATCGGGATAGGTAATTCTAAATACAAAAATTTTATGCATTTTTTACGAAAATATAGTGTGATTTTATTTAATGTTAATAATTATTTCGGAAATAATGTATAATTTTAGCGACAAAGGATTAAAGGTATATCACTGTACATCTAGTACCTGCAATGCTTTCAAATGGCAAAATGTTAATGAGGAACTTAACAAGTATTTACATAAATATCCATTACGAAGTGCTGTTTGGTATCCATATCTCAAATTTTTACCATCGCTTTTCCTGTTTAAAATTTCGGCCATCTTTGTTCATTTTATTCCTGCTTATATTTTGGATACAATTACACGATTATGTGGAGGTCGTCCGATGTAAGTTTTATTTTGAAATGAACAGTTATATATCATATAAATATATCTTGTTATAAAATTCTTTTTAATTTAATTATAATATTTATTATGTTTTTTAGTTTGGTTCGTTTACATACAAATGTTAACAAATCGTTAGGACGTCTTGAGAAATTTATTTTCCAAGAATGGAGATTTAATAATCCACGTATGTTACAATTGCATGAATCATTATCTCCAGATGATCAAAAATTATTTACATTAGACATCAAATCATTGATCTGGAAAGACTACATTGTGGATTTGATACAAGGTGTTAGATTATATCTTCATAATGAGTCGCCGAAATCTTTGCCGAATGCACGTTCTAAGGATAAAATGTAAGCAAATATATAAAACATTTTTCTTAAGCAGGATTAACAAATATTAGTTATTATATAAACATGCATTTATGTTCCAGATTGATGATTGCTCATTTGGGTTTGCAAGCTGCTCTATTAGGTCTGATCTGGTGGTTGGTTAAAATTTTGTTTGCTTCAACATGGACAAAAACTGGTTTAATTGTACCAATAACATATTTACTCTTTGATCAATTATAAGCAACATTTAAATAAGCCCATTTCAGTTGAGTAAACGAATAATATCGAATATAATATTAATATATAATTAATATACAATTTATTTACGCAAACAGAAGCACATAAATATTATCATTATATAAATTTTTATATAAATATCCTGTCTTTTTATATATTTAGTACAATTATCAAATGTTTTTGCATTTTATATTTAAACTTTAGATATGCTCTCTCTCTTTATAAATATTTAGAACACTTAAAATTGATTTAATTCGCATATTGCTTAGGAGCATATCGATAATACTATGTGCCGTTACATTATAGATTATTTAGAAGAGATAGAGCTGGATAATATTTGGAAACGTCGATTTATTTACATAAACATGATATTAATAATATTAAAGGAGTTGCTTTATAGAAGTTTAAGGAGCGAAAACATCTGAAATATTCAAAACAATTTAAATTAAAAAGATATTCATTAAATTCGGAAGAATTGAAATATTTATAATAAATGTTTATGTTACACAAAGTTCAGTATTGTTCAATGTTGTGATTATTCCTTCGAATAAAATGTAATGGTACTTCTGAAGTCGAATAGTAAAATATATTGAAACATTTTTTATAAAATACTTATATACATAAACTACTGATGAAACGCAAGCAGCAAAAAATTTCACTCATTAATACTCCCATATGATATGTGGCATATGCTAAGTATCTTTCCTTTTCCTTATGTTTGATCATAAATTATCATAAGCTTTTTTCCAGTTATTTATTATACTATATTATATAACTCTTTATTAATTTCTTGCCCCCAGTTATTTATTTATTATATTATATAACTCTTTATTAATTTTCGTAGGATCATGGGTTCATGCTATTTTAAGGACAAGTATTTTTATATTAAAAAATTATTTAAAATTATATATTTCTTTTTTAATTCATAAATATATTTTTATTTTATTATTCAATGTTTAATTTTAACTGATCAGAAAGATGATGAAATAGTTTATAGAGCAATAATATCCAGTTTTATCTTATAATAACAATGAAAATCTATTATAACATGAACAAGATATATAATCAAGTATCTATGTATAATATTAATATTAGCTCTTCAAGCTAACATTGATATACATATAAGATGCTTCGCTCCTTAATCTTTTTAGAATTTTAAAGTATATTATCATCAACTTATTACATTACCATATATTTTAGCACCATTTAAGTATATATTTTTTATACTTTTAATGCAGTAAATAATGGTGATGGATATCATAGATATTTATCAAAAAATATTTAAATTGTTTACAATATTGTAGCATTTTATTTGCGTTATTCATATGTGCGTGCGTGCGTGTGAGTGTGTGTGCGTATATGTATCAATACACGATTAAAGTCCAGAACAGCCGAATATTTCCGAAAGTACTTGCCAGAAAAATATTTCAAATAAAAGTTATAGATAATCCAACTTTAAATGGTGGAATGGTCGAATAATTAAAGTATTATTTTGTGATTTCGAATCGCTTTATCAAAATGTGAAGCTAAATCTGAGCTTTTTTTATAAAAATCTCCATTTTTTATTGCATTTTCTTATAGTTGATGTCAAAATGCTTTTTCAAAATAGTATGATTAAATTTTCTTTTGTTAAGAATTTCTTGTCATATACGTAACATAAAGAGATAAATCCTATCGTGTGCTTTCTACATAGACGCATGTTGGATGTTGGGTCGCCAATATTGGCGTTGATAATTTATTAGATGAATATTTCCATGAACCACGTGACTACACATTATTCGTACGTAATTCGCGAATATATGTCCGTCTAAGGAACAATTCTGATTGAATGTGAAATTTCTTTTTTCATTAAACATCACAGAAAAAATAGTTTAGAACTTTTCGACTCATTTTTCATAACCAATTCTCTCTATTTGTCTCACTCTGCAAGATTGTGTTGTGATATTTTCTTAAAGTATTTCAGATATTGATTTTTTACAATAGAGAGAGAGGGAGAGAGAGAGAGAGAGAGAGAGAGAGAGAGATCATCAAAATATATACACGGTGAGTCATTTTAATCTATAATCCCAATTATCTCGTTGGCAAAGCATGACAGAGAAAAAATTTTTCCACAAAAGTTGTTTGTTTCTTTGGGGACCATAAGATGGCACCATTGGTTTGACCTTGAAGAGTCATTTGAAGGTCACGTGAAGATCACCTTCAATTTCTTAAATGAAACCTACATTTTCTCATTACATATTCTTGTAGCTTATCTCGAGAGCTTTCCAAAACACTATAATTAAGTATTTTTCCCTCAAGTACTTATTGAGTTATGAGGCTTGAAATAATTTCTTAATTTTACATAAACCGTAAAATATCTTGTAAAATATTCATTTTTCGATTATCTTACTTTAATACTTTTACGTACAAAATAATGAGAGGAATCAACTGGTGTAAAGAAAACATAGTTGTTTTGAAGAAAAAATATGTAATTTGCAATTAACAATTCCATATTTTTTCTTAAAAACAACTATGTGTTTTCTTTACACCAATTGATTCCTCTCATTATTTTGTACATAAAAATATTAAGGTAAGATAATCGAAAAATGAATATTTTACAAGATATTTTACGGTTTATGTAAAATTAAGAAATTATTTCAAGCCTCATAACTCAATAAGTACTTGAGGGGAAAATACTTAATTATAGTGTTTTGGAAAGCTCTCGAGATAAGCTACAAGAATATGTAATGAGAAAATGTAGGTTCCATTTAAGAAATTGAAGGTGACCTTCACGTGACCTTCAAATGACTCTTCAAGGTCAAACCAATGGTGCCATCTTATGGCCCCCAAAGAGACAAACAACTTTTGTGGGAAAATTTTTTCTCTGTCATGCTTTGCCAACGAGATAATTGGGATTATAGATTAAAATGACTCACCGTGTATATTATTTTAATCAAAATTATGATTCTCACAAATCCTGTAATCTATTATTATATAAAATTTGCTTTTTAACCGAGTTCTTAAAAAATTTTTTTACATACATATATGAATAAATATATTTCCTATAATAATTTGTGTAATTTAAAAATTATATGGAAATTGCATCTTTGATAAAACAAGAAAAAATATTTAAATGAATTATTTGTGCCTTGGTATTACGTCAATAGTAGAACTTTAGTTTTTCATTAAGAAAACTTTTTTATTGCACTTTGATTAAGATCAAACTAGATTATTTTACAAGTTTTAAATCCAAACAATAATAAATTATGTAGAATAAAACAAGTTCGATATCTATTATATATAAATTAACGCCTTTTTTCTTCTTTTTTTTTCCTTTTTAATGCATCTGATTGTAAAACGTACACGTACAACTATGACTTGTTTGAGAGCATTTGCTATTATAATGATTATACGAAAGAGATATCGTGAGATGACATAAAATCACGTGTTTTTTTTTTATCAGAAATAAATTGCATTTAAATATAAATTAATTTTCTCATATACATTCAGTTTTAATAATTTATATTCAATGGATATAAATTGGTAAAATATACTAATGTATATAAATTAAAATACTAATGGATTAAAAAATAAGTTTAAATCTTGAAAAATTGTTATAAGAATCCATTTCCTAGAAGGATATATACATTTATTTTTTTGCCAATGTAAAGCAGTTAAAAAGAAGTTTTCGCCAGATTTTATCAATAACTTTAACATGTAAAAGACATATATCAGTAATATCTTTCATCTCGGTTCCTTGATATTCCTGTTTTATGGAAAAAAGCTGTTAAAAAGATAAACGCACAAACAAATAAAAAATGATCTCTCTCTCATAATTTATACATCACAATATATGCAACACACAATAAAAATGCAAGTGTCATATACACAGTAAACTAATTCTTGAGCAGATTAACTTTTATTATATTGAAAGAAGATATGCACAACGCTGAGACACTGAAAAATAAAGATTAAAGTCTAAAACAAAAATCGTCACTTTTTATGTAGTAAATTTTGAAATTTCGGGATTAACTGTAGCAATTTTATTCAAATTCTGTTCGCAATTGTGTGATGTTAGATTTTTTACTTATAGCTACAATAGATATATTTTGATCGAAAGAGCAAATTCTCTCTTTTGGAATCAGAATTTCAAAAAAATGCCTCGATGTATATGACTATGTGAACATAGTCTCACGGTTAATCGTTTTTTATGTGGAATATCATAACATTTATTACCTTCATAATAAATACAGCAGAATTTATATAGAGACATATATCATATCTAATGAATTAAAAACCAGTAAAAAATTTAAAATAAGAAAATATCTATTAAACTATGGAGAAATACCAATAAAGTGATATGTACATCATATGCATAGGATGTGTACACGCACCGGCAGGAATGGTATCCCGGTATGCTTGTGTGACGCTCACTGACGTCACACTCATACAAGCGAAGCGCGCATGTACGCGAGCCGGGCAGCGAGAGAAAAAGTGGGGGTAGAGTAGTGGGGGGCATTCCGATGTTGCGTCCTTCGCGCACGGCACAAGAGCGAGAGAGAAAGCACTATAAGACGTGATACCGAGTTAGAGGTGTCCGATAGCCGTCTCTCTCGCTCGACGCTCGAACGAGAGAGTGCGAGCGAGACAGCTATATACCGCGGGACACCGCGCTATTTCTATACGTGTCTTGCGCTCCAGTATCGATATGCGTACTTTTCTTTTCTTTCTTTAAGAAATGCGGCTTAATCGCGTGCACTAAAGGTCGGCATTCATTCTATTAAATTAAATAATAATTAAATTATATAAAAAGATAAAATTTAATGAATAAATTCTTGGCTCGCGTACGTGCGCGCTTCGCGCGTGTGCGTATGACGTCGGCCGTCCACGCATACATACCGGGACACCATTCCTGCCGGTGCGTGTACATAAATTATGTACGCAAATCATGGTTATGAACATGTAAATTTTACTCAGGATACTAATCTCAATTAGTTATCTATTTTTATAACATTTTTCCTGCATTGATAAAAAAAATATTTTTTATCAATGCAGGAAAAATGTTATAAAAAATAACAATTGTGCATTGGTGATTAATTAATTTTTTCTATATATTAATATATTTATTAATTAATGTTTTCTATATATTAATATATAGAGAAGAATTTTATATATGTTATTATTGAAAAAAATATATTTTCGAAAGATTATATAATCCAAATAATCTTGGCTCTAAAATAATGCAAATTTTTTAAAAATATATTTATAAATCAATTTATATATAATTAAGTAAATAGCCAAAAAACAAAACTAAAACGTTTTGTTTTATAACGTTGGACGTCTGAAAACGCCATCTGAATGATAACATAATGATATCAGTAAGTCCTCTAATGCGTCGATTTTAGAGGAAAAAAAGACTTCATATACATGACATCTAAAAGAATACTGTAGCATGACTTCTTATAAATGTCATCTAAAAGAGTACTGCAAAATGACTCCTTTTAAATGTTAAGAAAATGTTACTATTACCCAATAAACACATGATGGTATATTATACGTTTAAATCAAGTATTTACGGGAGGTCTAAATGTGATAGATTTATCCAATAAACACATGATGGAATATTAAACATTTATTAAACGTAAAGTTAGTATAAATTTGGTATAAGGCCCAGTTCCACAATCCAGTTAACCTGAGTTTAAGTGGCGAATGTACCAATCAGGACCCAGTTTAACGTATTAAACTCGGGTTAACTCGAGTTGTGGAACTGGGCCTAAGTATATCAAATAAACGTTTTAATTTTTATGGTTTTTATACAATCGTATAATATATGATAATGATATCCGTTTTTATTACATTTGCATAAAACAAAACGGACTTTATGCGTTGAAAAATATTATATAAGAATACGAAAAGAAACGTTTAATTTCTAGAATGTATCTGCGTCTATTTTATTTCTTAAAATCGTATATTTATGTAATCGAAGAAACGTTTATTGAAAACGTATATAATTTATGAGAAAAATCTCATTTATAAATGTTTACAAAATTTTATTCTATAAATGGTATAATCTAAGTCTTAAAAACGTTAATAAATTGTTGCACGAATAATATATACACACCTGATTTTACAACTAAAATATTATACGACTAATAAACATTTTATTATTATATATATTTAACTCAAAATATGGTCAAATATATACCCTGGCAAAAATGAGACGTTTGTTTGGCGTTTACATGAACGTTTGTGGAAGTTCGTCGAGAGTTTAAAAACGATTAGTAAAGAGTTTGTAGAACAAAAATTGCAACACTGCAGCGTTTAAAAAACGTTTGTACGTTATAGCGTAATCGTAAACGTTTGAAAAGTCTGAGTAAACTCTGTACACGAGGATGTATCAACGTTTACTGAACGTACTCTGAAAAATGTTACCTCAGCATTGCAAAACTTTCATGTAACATTATATAAAGAGTTTGTAGAACAAAAATTGCAACACTGCAGCGTTTGATAAGCATTCAAAACCCAACAGCGTTATGTAAGTGCTCTTACAAAGTTTGAAAAGCATATAAACTCTCAGAAAACCCTCACTCAACGGTTGTTAACGCTTTATAAAGTTTCTTATTTTCGCCAGGGTATAATAATAAAATATGTTTATTAGTCGTATAATATTTTAGTTGTAAAATCAGGTGTGTATATATTATTCGTGCAACAATTTATTAACGTTTTTAAGACTTAGATTATACCATTTATAGAATAGAATTTTGTAAACATTTATAAATGAGATTTTTCTCATAAATTATATACGTTTTCAATAAACGTTTCTTCGATTACATAAATATACGATTTTAAGAAATAAAATAGACGCAGATACATTCTAGAAACTAAACGTTTCTTTTCGTATTCTTATATAATATTTTTTAACGCATAAAGTCCGTTTTGTTTTATGCAAATGTAATAAAAACGGATATCATTATCATATATTATACGATTGTATAAAAACCATAAAAATTAAAACGTTTATCTGATATACTTATACCACATTTATACTAACTTTACGTTTAATAAATGTTTAATATTCCATCATGTGTTTATTGGGTAAAGTCCATATCAGATTATGCCTACGCATTGAAAATTTAAGATTAAAGATTGGAATTTGACAAATCAGAACAAAAGGAACTAAAGTTTCTTTGTCCTGATTAGTCAAATTTCAACTTTAATCTTAAATTTTCAATGCGTAGGCGTAATCTGATATGGACTTTAATTTCAACTTTAATCTTGAATCTTAATCTTCAATGCGTAGTCAGATATGGCTTAGGAATTTTTTATTTATAATATTTTTACATATTTTATTATTTGAAAGAATATACTCAATAATATATATATATATATATATATATATATATATATATATATATATATATATATATATATATATATATATATATATATATATATATACACAACTCTTTTATGATAAATATATAATTTATACATTTTATACAAACATTAGAAATTATGTGGTATATATTATTTTTTTTCTTTCATGTATAAAAATATACTTTTATTTTGTTTTTGTAAACATAAAAAAATTGTATTTTTCTTATTATATACTTAAAATTATTTAAAATTATTGCATTCTTATACATATTTTATTGCCATATGTAAAAAATAAAGTTCTGTTACAAACCAAAATAAAGAAAAAGATTATTGCACATATTTAAAAAATAAAATTCTATTATAAGCTGAAAGCTTAAAGAAAAATCCAAAATAAAAAAAAATCAATATAAAGCTTAAAGAAAAATCCAAAATAAAAATCAATATAATTATAATATTTCAAAAAATTTCATTTCTTTTTTTCATGTCGTTTCATAGTTTGACTTATTCGATCTCCAGCATGCTGTAGCCAGTTCTTAATTACAGCTTGAATTTTATGCGATGAAATACTTTTCCCACTAACACTGATGATTACTTCTGAAAAAAATATTTATTAATTATAATTTCGTAATAAAAAAATTTACATATGTAAAATTTACATATATTTTGTGATGCACCAAGAGCATGTTACTCTGCACGAATATATATATATATATATATATTCATTGATTCAGTTATTTTGTTATTCATATTAGTCAGTGTACAGAATAATATGCTCCTGCTGCATGTGTATAGTATCATTAAATATATGTAAATTTTATGCCAATGCTCTACAATGTTTACTGAGTGTTTCTGTTAAAATTCTAGAGCATTAGATGCCAGTCTTGAAAAATCAGGTTCAAGTCGTTATTAGTGATGTATTATCGTATGTGTTTGTAATGTATATAATTCGGACTAATTTAAAAGTTTGAGACAATAAGATCATACCGATAATAACGTCAACAAATTTCATGCATCTTGTTTCAATCGTGTTTTTCTGTCCTGTCCATGACAGTTTGTAGGCTAAAAGATCAGTTACGATTAGTTTTAATGCATTTCTCACATGCTGTTCCGCATCTTCTATTTTTGTCAATTTCTTGACTCACACAAATCTTTTTCTCCACAATATAATAAATAATCTCTCTGGTCCATTCACATTCGGTAGATTGATTATAGGTTATGTGGTTTTTGAGAAACATCTTGCGAAATGATTATTTACTGATAACATTTTCAAGAGAAATTAATGAGATATTTGAAAAGACCTCTTAAAGAGCTCTTCCTTCTAAGACTCTAGAGCCATCTATAAATAGATATCATAAAGAGCTCTTTTAAAAGACAGTTTGCAAATAGATACATTTATTGATATCATTTCCAAGAGAAATAAATGAGATTTTGAAAAATTCCTCTTAAAGAGGTCTTTTCAAAGATATCTTGCAAAAAAGATAACTTATTGATATCATTTTTGAGAGAAATTAATGAAGTCTTTAGAAAGTCCTCTTAAAGACTTCTTCCTCTCAATAATGCTCACTGGGATGTCATTAAAACTAAATCGAAAGTCTCATTATATATATATATATATATAAACTATTTTTTTATTACAAATTAACTTTCGGACACAAAAGATTCGAACAAATTGTGTGATCGAACTAATGAGACTTATATATATATATATATATATATAACGTAACATCCGATTATATGAATATATCTTAAATATATAAGTTTAATGTCCGAAGAAGGTTTATGAGATAAAAAAATCTTCTTTATTGCAGAAATCAAAGAACAACATCTTGGTTGGCCGCTATTTGTGTACCAAGCATACTCCCAAGGTCGCGGGGAATCATTGGGAAGGCCCGAAAGAATTCATTGTTCTTTTTACTGCCGATGAGTAGTGATGTCATAAATCTCAACTCGAATCCAAAATTATTTCCATATATAAATATGAATGAAGGTGCATTGTATTTTCAACGTTAAAGTGGACTCGAATACTAAGTGATTCGCTGCATAATCTTGAAATTTCCAGAAAACTATTTACTTAAATAAGTAAGTAAGAAAAAGTGAAGTCTCTTCATACGAGGTGATTGAGAGGAATGTGACTCACTCCCATCGCTAAATTGTACGAAGGAGGAGAGGGAAGTAAGAGGAAATTTGCGAGACCCTGAGAGAACTCGCTACCGCCCTCGAATCTACCGGACCTATTCTGGACGAAGGCAAAATTACAAGAAAGTCTCAGGAATGACCACGCCATCAGCCGTATAACAAGGATAAAGCTTGTCTTGTCGTATTAGCATTCAGTCTGTTCTAGCAGTTCTTACGATATGGAACAATAAGACAAAATTCTCTTCCAAGTGGTATTTAAATCTTCCCAATGGTGTTCGCTCTTTCAGTGTAAAATATTTAAAAAATTCGGATCGTTGAGTTGTTCTCCCCGCCTGGTCTTGCTGAAAATCTTTTCGAATTTTCTAAGATACGCTCGATATAGTAAGTATGTATATCGAGACATATAAATACACCAAAGCCAACGAACATATTTAATAATTCGAGTAGTATTATTCTAAAGAATTAGAGAAAATAAAACAATTGCAATTTTACAAGTTGCAATTTTTTACAAGCATCTGATGATATATGTGACTTTGTGTAATTGCTGCTACGTTTTTTTCTGCTTAGTTTCTTTTTTATTTTCCTCCATAATAATAATATTTGCTTGTCTTATCTTAGTTTTTATAATAATTTAAGTTAAATAATTAAATATATAATTGATACATTGTGACTGAAATTCTCCAAATGGGGCGGGTTATACATATTTACGATTAATGAATTTGATTGATAAGTAGAAATGAATATTTTTATCAATCATAAAAACTAATTAGAAATGTGTTCAGAAAAAGAAAGAAAGAGATAATCATTATGTCGAATATTAATAAAATAGAACTATAATGAAACCATATACATATATATAAATGTTCGCTTCAAGCTGCGAATTTTCTTAGATAATTACAAATAAAAATATAACATAAATAACATCTTATAAAATAAAGAGTAAGAGAGAAGTAAAGAATTCCATACAAATTCTTAAAACTAAAATTATAAATAAGTAAGATTTCAAAGAATGCAAGCCATAATTTTTTATCGATTTTTTCCTTCCTTTTTCTGACGTATAAATAGTTGGTTTACATCTCTTTCAGCTTTCTCGAAAAATGGCCACAAAATCGATACCCGACTGGTTTTCCAAGAAAAATATCCTCATCACAGGAGGCACCGGATTCATGGGAAAAGTTTTAATCTCGAAACTACTACTTAGCTGCCCCGATATTGGTGATATCTTTTTATTAATCAGAAGAAAGAAAGGCATTGACTCGCAAGCAAGGTTTCATCTCATATTACAGGTATCGTAATGAGCTTAATTATTTATTTAGAAAAAGAAAAAGAGGGAGAAAATAAAATGAATAGATAAAAGAGGTTATTTGGAAATACAAGGAAAAGAGTGCTGCAATTTTATTTAAAAATAAACCTAATTGTCATTACATATGAAATTTATAATTATTATACATTCATTTGCGACCTATTATGCATGATTGGAATTTAAAACATGATCTAGATACTATACACGACTATACTGATTATGAACTGCAAATGCATGAACATAAATTTACATAACATAATACAAATGATACAAATTATCTTCTGCATTTCTTTCATTATTCAAATTAATTGCTTAAGTATTTAACATTAATTTAATTAATTACATCCATCCATTTTTTTGTTACTCATGTACAATTATTTCTAATTATCTTACAAATTAATTAATTTACAAATTAATTAATTAACAAATTAATTCGTTTTTAATAGTAACATAATAGCATTTAAAATCAAATTTTTATAGAAAGGAAATCTGTCTCTTATAGCTATATTCGAACGATTAATTAAAGATTTAAAAATAATAATTTACAGAGATATGTTAATTATTTATTTAAATATCGTTTACGCATTATAAATCTTTAAATTTTCTATATTTTCTTTTGATACATTTTTATAAATTTTTTATAAATTTTTTGGAAATTAATTTGATAATATCTTAAACAAATATCTAAGTGAAAGAATTGCTATAAAGCTTATGTACATTCTGTTATCCTTATTGAATTTCGATATATTATATATATATTAAATCTTCGAAAAAAATATGCTAAAATAAAAGCTACTTAAATTTAATCACACAACACAAGAGTTCTCATTGTATTATCTATTTATATCTCCAAAATGCGAGTTGCAGTTAATCCAAAGTAAGATAGTATTGTAATTGAAGAAAAGAAATTGACTTTCGGAAAATTAAAATCCTGAGAATAAACGCAATGTACCTTGCATTAATACATTACGCAAAGCTTTTGTTATTTTATATTATTCGTTTATCTATTGGTATGAGCAAAACAAACACATAGCATTGAATTATCAGTGTAAGCGAAAACACTTCAACGTAAATGTGCATACGCACAAATATATGCGTCAAGGTGGCTAATAGAACGGACCGCATTACGATCTCTTTGGCAAATGCGTTGTCGTTAAAATAACTTCGATCAATGATGAAACAACATGCAATAGACACGCAATAGACCTTTCCTGACATTATTCCCTCGAACCAACGATTTATTATAATTCTAATTTTTCTTTTCACGCATTATATTATAGCTTTCATAACGACTTCATCCGCTGAAGATGTCGAATATTACGACATCACACGCGGCGAATAGAATGCAATTGCTTTTTTAAATTTTAATAGAGTCACGCTTTTTATGAAGAATAACGAAAGGCATTAATATTAGCGATGTGGCAATTGAATAATCTGATCGTACCACAAAGTATAGGAAAACAATGCATAGCATAATCGATATTTCATTATTTTTTTTGTCTTTATCTCTTGTTCATTGAACTTTTTATTTTATCATGTGTCTACAGCTGGTCCATAATTTATTCCAATAATACATAGTGGATCGCATTGTTTACAGAAAATATAAATATTCTTAAATTTTAATAAACGTGCACGCGGAAGTCGACAATAATCGATATATGCTTAGAATAATTATATTATATTCGATGAATTAGATGATTTAGATGAATTGAATCATCGCGAATTGCCTTGACATCAATCACTCCTTCAGAAATTTTCAAATTACTTCATCATATTTCCGAGTGTTTCAAAAGACTTTCAAAACTTTCGATGTGTAAAGATTTGCTAAGCAATTTTATCCTTGAATCATGTGAATGCGCGTCGGAAAATCGGAAAATGTTTCTGAGACACTACATTATAATTCGTTTTCTAGAAGATATTGGAAAGTAATCGTTTCCAATACGTCATTGTATTTTTCCATCGTGGATTTTTCATCGGATTGTTTCGTGAACAAAAGAGCTAATCATATAGAGCTATGCTAAACGGTTATTATTGTTATTATCATTTGGAAAAGAAGTGAAACAATTATAAAAACAGCTTATTATGCTCGTAAATCTGTTTGCACCAATCACTTCGACCTATTCATCTATCGAATACGATTCATGATCAAGTGTCTGTTAATTGTGACTTGGAATAGTCAATTTTATATATGTACATTACACACACATACATGCATATATAATGAGATATAGCCAGCAAAAATGATCTTTTTAACGTCAACTGATGATGAATTAGTTTTTTATAATTAGCTGATTTATGCGAAAAATATTGACCAAGATTTTTTCTTTTTTCTTAAGAAGGATGACTAAATATTTCATTCTCTGTCTTAATTAATTACACTTTTGAAAACCTTAGCAATAAACAATAACACATCATATGTCATATTAAGTTTTTTATTATTTTTTTTTATAACTATTTCTTTTACACACTTTTTTCTGAAAATATGAATCATTTTTGAGACAGTGCTTTTAGCAGTTTTAAATAGATATAAAAAAAAATAAAAATTTACAATACGAAAGAAGCATAATGTATATTAAATATATTTCGAAATATATTTTATCGAACTTCGTATAGTAATTCGCCTCTTTTGAAATTGCAAACATCTATCTAATATTATTATTAATATTACAAAATATTGCAAACAATTTGTCCGATGTTGTGGTGTAACTTTTACTTTTTAAATATTCATTTAATTTATTTAAAAAGTTGTTCTAAATGTTTATTTATTTCAAATGTTTACTTAAGTAAATTCCAGAAAAGAAAAAATATGCAGTGGGAAAAGGATAGTCTTGCAGGACACTCAATAGAGTCTTTCTTGCCAATGATCAGGAATCACCGAGTGCACTGTATAATATGGACAAATTTCATCCTTGGAAAGACACAAATTAATTTCTTTCGTGTAGCAAGACATGTCTACAAGTGATGATTTTTAATAATTTCCGTAATCATTGTATCGACGTAACTCTCTGGCAGTTAAGATATAATTCTCTATCGAAATTACATTTGATAGAAATCGCTTAATCTCAGTGCAACTTTAATGATTTAATGGCACAATAAGAGTTCTAGCGGTTTGCTTAAAGTCCTTGTGAGAAGCGTGCTTTGCTTTTATTAATTTTTCACAAGATTTTTCACAAAAAACGTAAATGTAAAATGTCCTCCTCTATTATCTATATCAGGTTTTTAATATTTTGCCGAACTCGAACGTTTAAAAATTCCAAAAATAATATACTTATATCACAATTTTCACACTTTTATTGATATATTTTAAATTTAAAGAATACGAGCAAGTTTTGATTTTCTTTGTGAATTTTTAGATTTTAACTCAATACAAAGAAAAGTTTTTGAATATATATTTATATAAATTTTTTTTTCTTATTTTGATCTTTATAACGCTTTTAATGTGATAAAGTTTTTATTAATATTTTGTATAATAATTATTAAAAAAATCATAAAGCATTAAGTCTTCGAAACCCTAATGTATATTTTGTAAAAAAAGTGTGTTTTATCAAAAATTATCTATTTTTATTTTTTTTCTATTGTACAATTATAAATCTATTGTATACAATTAAAATTACATTTTCTGTAATATCACATAAAAATTGAAATATTCCCTAAGAGTTCCAATAAAATTGTTTCTAAAGAGTTTTTTAAAAATTAAGAAAATTCAGGATATATTTATAAAAAGTTTAAAGAATTTTAGATCATATTGAAGAACTGTATAAATGTGTGGAAGTATCTTTTAGAAAAAGAAAAAAGACTTTAGAGACTAATGGAAATTATATTTGCAGCAAGAGCCGTTTAGGATCCTCAGAGAACAATATCCAGAACGACTAAAGAAATTGATACCAATCAATGGTGATATGATCGTAGACGGACTCTCTTTATCCGAGACAGACAAGGAACGTCTCACGAGCAAAGTTTCTGTCGTCTTCAACATGGCTGCTAATGTCAGGTTCGATCTATCGTTGAAAATTGCAGTCAAGACTAATACTGTGGGCACTATAAACATTGTGGCGCTAGCAAAACAGGTGAATGCTCGCTATAAATTTATATATGTGTCATAAACATTGCAAGTCCACGTTTTAACTGGCAGAGTACGATTAATATGACGTCATAATATCAAAATAATTTTTTAATATTGCCAACTATTTGTCAGAATGCAATCTATAAACTACGCATTCCAATTAAGAGACGATCAATAGAAAGCTTTGACGGTAACCTTTTCTATTTATGTATCTCCATCTACAGTTGAGTTAAAGAGAGACAGATCACACGTCCTTGAGAAACACTGCGCTCTCTTTCTGAAATGAACACCGATTAAGATAGGTGATATGCAATTTTTATTTATAATTAGTATATCTATGTGTAAGTGCAAACCGGTATAATCACATAGATTGAATTTTCTTCGTTATTTATTATGCAAAAATTGTGTCCACAAACATTAATTAAGCGAATAAGATTAAAATTTTATTTCTTGCTAGAATAAGAAATTTTACTTGGTAGTACTGAAGTGAAAATTATAGTGGTATATTACGCGTAATACTATATCGTTGCAATTTCGTATCTTTAAATAGTAGTCTTTTTGTCGCTCTTATTTATAACGAAAAAATATACCTATATACTTGCGGATTGAGAAAGGTTTAAAGTAAGATTATATTAGGATAAATTACAAATAAATGAAAAAGAGATTGAATTATAGCTTTTGTTGTTAATTTGCTATTTTAGCTAAAAAGTATATTCTATCTGTAGCTAAAAAGCATATTTCCCTCTTTGTCAACAATTTTTTGTTAAGAGGCAATTGCAAAGTCATACGACAAAACTACTTATCGTTACGTTTCTTTTTTTACAATCGTAATATATCCGAATAATTTTATTCTCTTTTTTTTTATACAATTGCATTTTGACTGATATTTTGTGATAAATAAACTTTTTCTAAATAGTAATTATAATTTAAATATTAAAGTCAGTTCTTTGACGATTTTAATTTACCTAATTTTTGATAAAATTATAATTTTTTTAAACGATTAAATCATAGTTTATTTATTTTTAAACAGATTTAAAAAATGATAATCGAACTGTATAAATCTCTTGTTATAAAAAGTCATTTTTTCTCTTCATTTTTGAGTTGAATTTCTTTTTTCTTTAACATTTTGTTGGCTACTTATTAAAGCTACCTATTTTTAGAACATGAAAGCATACTAATCGTTTCTTTACTATTCAAAAATATTCAGGCACGTAAAAATGCACGCATATAAGAATGTTTACAAAGAGAGATTGATGTTAAGATGTAACCTTAACGTTTGTTCTTAAAAAAAATAAGTATTTATAAATTAACATACATACGTTGTATGTTCAATTTTATAAATCTTTCGAAAACCCTTCATTAAAATTAAATATTTTAGGAATATTTTTGTAAAATCTTACTCTTCAAGCAAATAGTTTTTAAAAAATCAATTTTTTTCGATCCAAAATGTCCCCGTTAAATGATTAAAGAAAGTGAAAAATCGATATTTACTTTTTTGTGTTTGTAGCTCTACATAAAAGTTCCATATAGGAATTTATATTCATAGATATTTATTAAAGATCCAATTATGTCAGACGATATTCATAATATTGTTTAAATAAATGATCTTCTTATAACATAGACGAATATTAAGATCTAAAAAATTGGTAACCAAAATCATCATACTCAAGAAACGGCAGAAACTAGTGAAAAAAATTGCGAGTTATTATAAATTATTATATACAAATTTGTTGAGTTTATAATAACACGTATAATAACATTTTATTTTTGTTTATTATAATAATTGTTATTTAAATTATAAAAACGTTAAAGATTGTCGTAAGAAAAAGAAATTCTAATTTTAAAAATTTAAAATTTAATATTAATGGATAACAAATATACACGAATTATGAGCTTCTGATGAGTAATTGACTAAACAGACGGAATCCATTCTTCAGTTCTGATAAAGCGCAATATTTAATGCTCAGAAATAAAGATTCTAGGAGACTTATGGTTTTAGTATCTGCTCCTAAATTAAAAGTAAAAGTCTTTATTCGATACTAGAAATATTTAATACTAGAAAATGTAGTAAAATAAAGCATTATGTATTTTTCAGATGCCTCTACTCGAATCATTCATTCACGTTTCAACTGCTTTTTCTCAATGCGGCGAATCGGTACTGGAAGAACGCGCTTATCAAACTAATGTTTCAGCAGAAGTTGTTATTAATATGGTTAATACGCTAACAGATCAAGCATTAGACGAAATGAGACCACAACTGTTGGGTGATCAACCTAACACGTACGCCTATACCAAGGCACTCGGCGAAGATTTCTTGTCGAAATGTAGACTGCCCGTAGGAATTTTACGTCCCTCGATAGGTAAGAAATTCTTCCTAACATGTTTTCGAAATCTGTATTTATTATATAAAATAAGATCATGAAAAATAAAGAGTTTCTTATTACAAGAAAATATTAATTTGATTAAAATTAATAATAAAAACATTATATTATTATTGAATAGTCAGGACAAATTATAATATCCTTAATAAGAAGTCACGCATAAACTATTATAATATAGCATCATCTTAGCATAAAAAATTTTAAATTTTATTTAAAATTAATAGAAAAATAATAGAAAATTATTGAAAATATTAATCAAATTTATAATATGTGCCAAAATCATTTTTATTTTTTTAATAGAGTATTATTTTTATATTTTTATTCACATATTTTTTTTGTTAATTGCTGTTGAAATAAATTTATCGACATAAAAGTCACGATATTATTATAAATTATGTGAATTCTTATAACAAAGAGGAGAAAGGTATTATTCTCTTCTTATTTCAATATTTTTGAAAAATATAAACTTTTATAAAAAGCATTTAAGAAATAATAATGCTAAGAAATATTTCAACATATTATTTCATAAGAAATCATTTGAAATCACATTCCGATATATTACTAATAATTATAATATATTATAACTATTATATATATATATATATATATATATATATATATATATATAATAATATTGACAATTATATGATGTTCTGATTGTACTTGTATTTAAGTGGCAGCGTCTTGGAAGGAACCAGCACCCGGTTGGGTGGACAATATGAACGGTCCGACCGGATTAATGGTCGGCGCGGGTAAAGGAGTTATACGATCCATGCTCTGCAACGCGAATTATTTGGCCAATATAATACCTTGCGATATGGCCATAAATGCGACAATCGCTCTGGCTTGGCAAGTCGGATTGGAAAAGTCTACTAAGCCAATATTCCTAAATGCCACAGCTAACCAGGAAAATTCAATTTCTTGGGGCGATGCTGTAGAAATAGGAAGAAAACACATATACGAAAATCCGTTCTCGCGTAAGGAATATTAAACCAGTCTAGTAAACTATTATATTAAAATTAAAATTATAAAAGCAATAAAACAAAATACTAGAAATTATATTCACAAATATTATCGATAAGTTACTAGTTAATTGTGTTTCCATTCATAAATGTGACATGTAATATATGTTGTTACATCGTAGTTCTAATCTACATAAAATTGATTCATATAGAGTTGGTAATAAATAAATAAAATAAATTATATGTATTTAATTTATAAAATTCGGTTTTCAATTTTTTTTGTTTCAAACAGACACTAAATGGACTCTATTTTTCATTTATCTGCCCAATTTCAAATTATAATCTATTTTATTCTAAATTCCTTGTTGAAATTGTATTGGAAATTAAACTGATAAAAAAAGATATATTTTAGATTTTATGTTAGTACTTGTCTTTTATAAACTTTATTTCATGATAAAAAATTGTATATGAATTAGTTATAAGTTTGGTTTCGCATGTGAAGAAACACATATATAACAGTATAATATAACAATAATATTCTGTTACATTACTATTATAATGTTGCAAAATAATACCTATGATATATTGTATTTATATTATATAAATGATTTGCATTATATTATTTGTTATTTTCATATTATATTATTGCAACAAATAGTGTTTACTAGAGAGTTTTTCGACGATATGAAATTTTGCAAGATAAATCTAATATATGTAACGTTACGTTTTTTTCAGAACCATTATGGTATCCCGGTGGAAGAATGACATCCTCAAAAATTTTACACTGGTTTGCCGTTCTATGGCTGCATACTATGCCCGCGTATCTATTAGATACCTTACTTATTATTACCGGGAATAAGCCTTTCATGATACGAGTACAAAATAAAGTGAACACTGGATTGGAACTGCTTCAATATTATACCATGAAGGAATGGAATTTTCGGTGAGAAAAGCTAGCGATTTTATTAAAATTTAGTCAGGACTTACTTTTTACATTATGGATTTAATTTAATTACAGCCACGACAATTTGCGCGATTTGCAGCATCGACTGTGTCCTTCGGACAGAGAAACATTTTTCATGGATACGAAGCTTATCTCTTGGAACGAATATTTGTTGACATATATCTTAGGCATAAGACAATATTTTTTGAAGGACGATCCTTCGACGTTATCTCGTGCAAGACGGGTCTTCAAGTTTCTTTATTTTGCCGACTGTTTGCTCAAAATAATGCTCGGAATTTTCGTTGCTTGGATAATGTATACCTGGATCATTTCCGCTAAGCCTATTATAGCAATGCTAGTCAAGACGAATGACTGAATATATAAAGTATGAAACTTACTTATGTCGAATAGCTATATAGTTATTATATAAATATACATGTGTGTGTACTATATGAAAATCAGAATAAAATTGTAGAGATAAATGTAGAGGTAAACATTTATAAAGGTTTCTGAAATAAACGTTTTATTTATATGCAAAAGGAAAATTTTATTGAATTAAATCAGTTCTGATTTTCACACAGTGACGCGAATAACTTTACGCCATTTGTATTTCGGAAACAAAAATTTATATTTATATAAATTATTTTTTTATTTTAGGCCTTATATACGTCTGTGAGATTTAAAAGTTGTAAACAATTTTGTATATATATTTTATATCTTTTGTTTCTACTTCAGAATATATTTATCTATAATTGAACCATAATTGTAAACAATTGTAACGTAGTTATATGAAAAAAAATCAAATGATAATTTTTGGATTCGCCGAATATATGTAAAGTGTTTTATGTCATATAAAATAGAATCAAAACTGTCACGTAGAAAGCAAATATCTTATTTTCAGTTTTCGATATTACTGTAAAATTTTATTTTCAATCTCTTCCTTTATTATAATTTAACTGTATATAATTTAATTATTTTTAAAGCTTTTTTCCTATATAACTACGTTCAATTGATCGTATCTCGCTGTATTACGTAAATAAGAGATGCCATTTTATACTAGTTTTATACTAAGTTGCATTAATGAAAAAACGTGCCAATATTTGCAAACTTTTATTATAGTTTTTTCATTACGTTAAGAGTATGATAACATTATAATAACTACAAAGATTAAAAACTAAACTATTAAGACGCTTTAATATCTTATATAGTTTGATTTTCCTTACATTTACAATTTAATACAAAAATTGAAAAATATATTAAAATATTTCCAAGCGGGTACCTTCAATGGACGACATTAAAATGTATAACAATTTCTCTCTCCTTTTCTCTCTCTCTTTCTTTCCTTTTCGATTTATTCTTTTAAATAAACGTAATAGATTTTTCAGTCTTGGGAGAAGTAAGTATATATGTTTTTTACTTAATGATCAAAATTACTAAGGCTGGCTGCACGTGAGCGGTTTGAAAAGACTACGTTTCATTCATCACGCGTTTAAGCAATAGATCTAGCTAATTACGAAGTACGATAACATTACTTTCGAAAATTACATGTATACATTGCTTCATTACAATCTAGATACTGCTTAAACATATATCAGATTAATTAATATACATGCAATTTTTTATTCACAGATTGTGTAGCGGATCTAATTGTAAGATTATAATCAAAACGAGCAACGACAAGACTTAATATTAATGCCTTATAGTTCAGATATAGATTCTTCTTTTAAATTGAATTAGAAAAATCATGGAATCTCATGCGCGCATCATCATTTGAATAGCAATTTTAGTTTTCTTTATGTAAAATATGGATTCTAAATTATCGTATAATGTAACGCATAAAATATTTCAAGTTTTTATTTTTAAATACTTAAAATAATAATATATAATAAAATATTTTTGTACTAGTTCTCTACTTTTATAAGATACTTTAATATTTTAAAGATATTTCTCTCTCTCGCAATAATATAATTACTTACATATATTAGGTATGTGTATTGTGTAATTACTTAATTTTTCTACACAAAGATATTGTGTATATTTTACATCACCTATCGAGAATGATATTCGCAACAAGAAGATTTCAATATCGAATCTTTTTAAACGAAATTAAGATATAATAAAAATACAAATTAAAAAATTTAATTCTGTATTTTCGATAATAGCTAAATTATGTCTATGCAAAACATAATAGAATGTACGTGTGATTAATTTTGAGCAATAATTATACATGTGTTATTACTTTCTCATTTTCTATTAAACTTTATAAGTTAATCATTTATATTTTGATTGTCGGCTAATAATATTTGTTTATTTTACTTCAATTGACACTTCGGCAAAATGTTTAGTTAAACCACAATGTATAAACCACAAGATATATTAGTTTACGTCTAACAATGCATAATCGGTCACGTGCAAATTCTATTTGATGCTAATATCTAACTTTAATTTATGATGCTTATAATCACTGTTATATTTGATGCTTTCATGTTAATGTCCTAATTAATCCTTATGCAATATTAAAATATTTAATATTTGACATTAACAATATAATTTCTTCTTGACTATTCTCTTTTATTTTTCTGTTTTAATACAAATAAAAATATTATAAAAATATTATAAAAAAACTTGAAGTGTGTTGTAAGCAGGGATGGGAAAGTTACTTTTTAAAAGTAACTCGTTACCGTTACTCGTTACCGAGTAAAAAAAGTAACTCGTTACCGTTATTAGTTACTTATTTTTAAAAGTAACTAGTTAGCGTTACCGTTACTTCAAAAATAACGATTCGTTACTTTTCCCATTACTTTTAATGTTAAAACAAGATAGAATTAAATAAAAAATTTACTTTGGTAATATTTTTTATTAAAATTTTTAATATAAAAGCAAAATTCTTTATTTTAAATTTACAAAACCGTAAAAAATTTAAAGAGATATAGATTTTAAAGCACTTAACATGTAACTTCACATGTAAATAAAAAAATTTTAATTTTCATTAAATTTATAAATACAGCTAAATTTGCATTCTTTTTGTGCTCTCGTCCGATATTACGTCAAACTTAAAAGCTAGCCGATCACATCCATTCCTCAGACGACTGAAATAACTGTGATTGACCAATGATATCATTAATCGCTCCAGAGGTGGCTGTGAAGCTGGCACGACAATCTACGAATTTTAATGTTCTTGACCAGTATGACATTTAGATCAGCATGACATTTAGATCATTCCGATCGTTTACTATTTTATAAATAACACAGGTCTACAAAAAATGGGGTCATGATTGTTGTTGGGCAGCTGGGGGTCATTTCCGAAGTAATTTTCTGCGTAGAATCCGAATCCGAGGTCAGAATTGGCCCATCACGTCAGGATTTTGAGATATTTGAGGTTATATACTCGAAAAATGGCTTTTTGGGCTACTTTTGAGGTTATGTACAGGACGCACAAAATTTTTTAGCTCTTTTCTTCTAATTGCATCATTTAGTACTACTCTTTCCCTTCAAAATGAGCTGTCGAATGGTCATCTACGATTTTTCCTTGCAGAGTTACGGCCATTTTAAGATGACATGATGAATTCCAAACCCTGCGCCGTTATAGCCCAACAACGCATGAGCATTCACATTAAACCTGTAAACTTTGAACTATAAACCCGAAAATCTGGACTGAAAACTGTATATATGGGTTTTTGGGATCGCTGATGCTCATGACCCAAAGAGAAATGACAAGTCGGATAGACGTTTATTAGACGTCTAAGATGTCTAATAAACGTCTATTGGACATCTATTAAACGTCTTAGACGTCTATTCGACTTATCATTTCTCACTGGGGAGGTTGTTGGAAGACATTAAAAATTCATAAAAAATTATTAATTATTGAAATATCGGTCTGGAATTGCATATATAGGCTGAACTATAGCAGAATTATTGGGAACTCTTGCTAAAGTAATAATTTTCAACGCGTTTTGGTTCTTTAGAGGGAAAAGTGTCGTGCTAGATTCGCAAAGTTAGCACGACATTTTTTCGATTTCGACTTTTCAGTATAAGGAATGCGGAACTCTTTAATTTTTATCAGGAACTGTAGAACTATGAAAAGTGCTATCAGAACTCTTAGTATTTTTTTGAAATTCGTAGATTGTCGTGTCAGCTTCACAGACACCTCTCAGAGCAATAAATTTCATCCGAAATATTATCGAATTTTATATGAATGTCGGTCGATGACTAAAAATTGAATATGACAGAAATACGATGTCATAAGTATTTTCAAAATATGAAAAGTAACGGTAAAAGTAACTGTTAAATTCGTTATCGTTACTAAAAAAATGTGACTACGTTATCGTTATAGTTACAGAAAAAAAAATGTAACGCCGTTACCAGTCCGTTACCAAAAAAAAGTAACTATAACGGTAATGGCGTTACAAGTAACGCGTTACTTCTCAACCCTGGTTGTAAGTATTTGTAAACTTATAGATTATAGATATACAAATATATATATATATATATATATATATATATATATATATAAATTTAAAAATACATCATCAATAAAAATTATACAACAATAAAAATATATCACATATCTATTAAAAATATTATGTTTTTATTTATATATTAATTTAATCGCAAAAATTTAAATCAATTATTTTATTATAAAAATATATAATGCGATATATCTATATATTAATCTTTATTTTTAAATAAAAACAATTTATTAATTATAAAAATTATAATTATAGCACAATTGCAATTGTAAAATTGAAAATAAAAAAATTACATTTTCCACTTATTTATTTATAGAAGTAGACGTATTTAAAAAATTTTCCTATCTCTTCAGTTTACAATTTTTAATGATATTTTTGCAACGCAATGTAGAAGGAACAAATACAGACCTAATCAGCTAATAGTATTTACTCATTCTCATTGAATTGACACTTCAGAGAAAAAAATGGTAAGCTATATCGACGTGACAAACTTCAAGATTATTAGTATTAGTTTACCTAGACATCTTAATTTCGCGATTTCTCTAGTTGTATTATGAGAGAAATAATGGAGATAAAAATACATAAATATAAAACATTTAGAAATTTACAACTGCACAAAGTAACATAATGTTAATGTAATATATATACGTATATTAACATAAAAATACTCATCGTTACTTATTGCTGGATTATGTAATTTGCGAAAATAAAAACTTTTAAGCTTTAAAAACAAGTCGATATATTATGTAAATGTATAACCTAAATAAGTTTATTTTCAAAATTATCAATTTATTTTTAAAAATGCTATAAATTAATTAACTATAAGCGGGTAAATTCTGAGAAATTAAAACATTGTATTTTTTATCATTTCTAAAATAGAAATAAATATCGATTTTCCATAACTTTTTTCTATAATTATTTTTTCTTTGATAGTTTCTTTTTGAGATAAATTTATTATATAAGTCAAAAATGACATTGCTATATTCTACTCACGTAATCTTTGTTACGCGTACTAAAGAAATCGTTCTACGTAATATTTTTCAACTGACACATACTTAACGGGATTTTCACTTTTCACACGTATTTGTTTAAAGGAAAACGATACACACGTCACAACATAAATAACTAGCGTTTATTACTGTCGCGAGGTCTCTCGTAAAACAACTTTTGTAATAGGTCATGTATTTATTTTCAAATGTAAATTACGCATGAAAAGAAAAGAGAAATAGAAAAAAAGATGTGATAAAAGTTTAACACAAATATCTTTAAAATGATCTTATATACAATAGCGTCACATCTATGTATAAGCGAAAAAGAAAAAGAGAGGGAGAGAGGAATTTCACTTAAATACAATTTCAAAATAGTTTCTGATTCGTAATTCTGTTGCTTTACGAAATCATGCAAATTTAATTGGATTTATCTCATTTTATTGTAGTATTAAATGTAATATTTTTGAACAACATGGTTTTTTGCGCTTTTTTCAATAACATTTTCGTAAAATCGCTTAAAGTGATTAATACTTAAAGATATGATTAATTTCGGGAAATCCCAATAGTATTTAATATATCCAGAAGATGTTTCATATAAAGTTATTAAAGGTTTCCTCCGAAATTTGACAATATATACAAAATATTTCACAAAATTTTTAGTTTTGCAAGAAAAAATGGATAATCTTGAATTTTAAGCAAAGTTATTTTTCAAAAACATGTAAAGTAAATGTAAAAATACATGTAAAAAAATCAATCTAATTTTTTTAAATGGAATTATTTTAATTTTTTATATAAATGGATTTCTCGCAATATTCGGCGTAAAAAGTTTGAAAAGTAAGGTGACTAAAAATTAAATTAAAGTTTACAAGATTATTTTATTTACTTTAATTCGATGTAATGTTATATAAATTACGAAATATATATTTTGTACATTTGTATATTTTGTGTATTAATTTCTCGATTGCCTTGCCTCAATACATTTCTACACAAATTAAGGAATTCATTGATGTAAAGGAAATATAGTTATTTTTTAAGAATATAAAGATATATTTTTCTTCTTTTTGTGCTCGCTGCAGATTCATATATTATACAAAATTTCTTGCTGTTATAGAGTAAAAAAAGCATCATACACACACAGACAGAGATGCATAAAAAAACAGTGATTCACTACGGTAAATGAAAAACATTTTTTACTTGAAACACGTATTATGTTTTTCTTCGTTTCTATTCCACGAAGATAATCCAAACTTAATTATATTATAAATCTAGTAAAAAATGCGAGATCTTTTAATAGAATGACGTAGAGCTGATAAAAACAGCTATAATATAGCTAATAATATAAACAGCTGATATAAACAGCTAATAATATAATAATAAATAAGTTAATAATAAAATAATAAAATATATTATTCTGCTAAATACACATTTTTTTTAAATTAAATTTGTCAATTTTCGTGAAACGATAACTGAAAAAAATTGTTCAAGTGTAAACTAAGTAGAGCACAGAGATATTAGTCATAGAAAAAAATATATATATACCGAAACTATTCCCATACAGCACAGAACATTGCAGCAATATCGCGGCAATATTGCAATGTTGTTGCAATGTTACAACAATAATAATAATATTGCTGCAATATTCTGTGCTGTATGGGTTATTGCTTGCGCAAAATGTCAAGTGAGCAATAATAATTTCACTCAACGTCGATCAATTTGCTTCGCCAAAAGCTAATTACAAGAGGAACATGCGAATCGTAAAGGCGCGTATTCGTCACGTTATATAAGATTAGGCTTACAAGTAAAACGTGCGCATGTGCGATTCGTTACGGAAGAATGCGAAAACAGCAAGTCGAATCGAGGTGTATTACACACTTTCTCAATCTATGACGACTGGTTCACCATCCGACTGAGTCTGGGTCCGAGGCCGCGTGCACGACCTAGACGTACTCACGAACGGTCTCACGTCGCATTCGTCCGACATCCGTGTCCGCCGATCGTTTTCCTCTCGCGGTAAGTGTAACAAAAGTGTCGCGGTAAAAGCTCGACAAAAATCCCGCTTTTCGTCTTTCGATTTTGCGAGTGTAAATGTGTGTATTTGGATCGTCGATGTGTTTGTTTTGACCGAAAATTATAAGAAGTGTGACAAAGAAAGAAATTATTGCAAATAAACCGAGCAATTATTTTATTTTAGAGGAATATATTTTTACGATCAGTTTTTAACGCACACGCTAAATTAAAGTTGAATAATTAGAGATAATTATAGATTTTACGAAAAATTTATTTTTTATGTCTATTCTACACAGAGAAAAATATCATTCTACTGCCAAGAAAAACGATTACTCAGTTTATTTTTCTTTTCTTAAGTAATAGTTTTCTTCAACAAAGAATATATTCTTGATAATAGTCTTAAAATATACTCATCACAAGTGTTAGAAAATCTCACTATCATGTACTCAAGAGAAGAATTTATTTTCTCTTCAAGAATATTGTAAAATTGTATAAAAAAAAAATCAAACTTACTTTACGCCAACTCTATGTAGTAAGCAAACCAAATTTTTGTTTTAATTTAATATTCTTGACTAAAATACTGCACTTACTAAAAATCAGAATATATTCAATTAAATTTAATGCTTGTGGTGAACTTGTGATATATTTGCGGATATACAAACTTTTGATATACTTAAAATAAATAATATTTACTTGAATACAGTATACATTTTTCTCTGTGTATTTCTTTTAATGGTATGATATTATAATATAATTGATAAATGTGCGAACAAATGCACTCATCGCGGTAGCCCATTAATCGGTCTTTCTGCTTTTCAAGTTTTCAGACTTTTTATCTTGGAGTTTGTAAAATTGTTTTTACTTTAATTTTTTATTTTTTATAGTTTCGAAAGTGTGAAATATGATAAAGTCAAAATCCGACTAGAGATAGAGAAGCGACAACTCTTTCTTAAAAAAAAAACATGTTTCTCTCTTAAAATATATTTACCATTAATATATTCACCAAAATCCCTATGATATTAAGCATGTGAAATTCTCATTAATAAAGAAAAATACAAACATTTAAAGATATACCATTAAATTAAATTAGAATATACAGTACCGACCAAAAATATATCATCTTTATGTTTTTTCAGGATAACTTAATTCAAAGTGAATATATTTTTATCTAGTCACATATATTTGAATAGTAGGTATACAGGTTACTGAGCAATAGACTTTTCGTTCAATAATGAAAACAGCAATTTAAAAAAAATTAATTAAATATATGCGCTTTGAATTAAGTTATCTTCAAAAAAACATAAAGGTAATACACTTATGGCCAGTACCGTATATTCTAATTTAACTTAACAATATATCTGATATTGTATTTTATAATGTATTTTGTAATTTACAATTGTATTGTATAATGCAATGTTTATGCCATAATTTATTCACATAATGAAAAATATTTCAAATAATGTATACAGCAAAGAGAAAATAATTCCTACATAGATAGAAATCTCATTACGCTGATATCTATGAATGTAGCGCAAATTTACATTATTAATTGTATTGCTCTGGAATAGTCAATACAATTAAAAACATCAATAAATAAAAATATTTAATAATTGAAATTTCTAATTCCTTCCTGAGAGAGAGCTGTGCTTATCTTTTTTCTAATATTCACAAAATGTATAGAGATAAAATAATTTGATAATATCTTAAAAAAATTTCTCTCCTATGTTTAAATGTAAGAAAATTAAATCTTTTAATTTTATTTGCGTTATATAACACTCGTATGATACTGAATGTTTTCTTCTATCTTACGCAAAATGATAATGAGAAACTTATTAATTACTTATATTTCTAGATTTGATTTTATTGTGAAAAGAAGCGCATATTATTTTTTATAGTAGAGAAGTAATTGAGAACTAAATAACCTTTGTACAGGATGTGCGTATATTATCATTCAATACTAACCTTAGGAAGATTGCTTTTCTGTGCTACTTAAAATAATTACCATTGTTTGATCGGCGAACCATAAATATTCAATACGATTAACGATAACGATTACAATAACGATTCAATTTTAATCACTGACATCCATTTTGTCCGTTTTCAAATATTGCTCATTTATCTGAGCAACATTTAATTGTTCTAGTGATGAGACAAATGCGCTCGTCATAATGTATAATTATGCATCGCGCAATATATGTACCTTATTAATGCTTTCCGCAACGTGAATAGTGATTATTTGCTTCATCTAGAGACCTAGTCACATGTCTGGCGTAAGATCTTGCGATGTGGAAGATATCATCTGTGTTGCACATTTTATAAAAACAAATATCTTTTATCTAATCGAAGAAATAGTGCATGATTTGTAAACTTATCAATCATTACATAATATACGTGCAAAAAAATCTGCGCTGGCTCTTAGTGCCTTATTCCTCTCTTATATTTATTTAAATTTTAAATATCTTTTAGAAAATTGATTTTTAAAAAATTAATTTTCTAAAAATAATATATTTTTATTTCTCTTTTTTTAGGATATTATCCCTATTCCTTTGATCACAATGGAACCGGGCAAAGACGATAGCGCCGATGCGCCGGACAGGATAGTCGAGACTTTCGCTGGTCGCAAGATTATGGTAACAGGTGGCACGGGATTCGTAGGAAAAGTGTTGCTCGAGAAATTTCTGCGATGCCTGCCTGAAATAGCGCAAATTTACATGCTTATCAGATTGAAGAAGGGCAAGGATCCTAAACAACGATTGCTCGAGATACTCAACTCTCCGGTAAACTTTAATTGTCATCATATTTTCGCTTTTTCTAAACACGTGAAACGCGCAAAATAGAAAAAGAATTATTAATTTATTAATAAATTTTTAATTATTAATAAATTAATAATTAATAAATTTTTGAATTTATTAATAAATAATTGCACGGTAAGACGAGAAGGATATGTCGCTATTCTAGAGGAATTTTTGCAAAAACGAAATTCGATGGCTGCCATCGGACTTCCGTATCGCTTTGGTTCCTCGAGAGCATCGAAAAAAGAGAAAGTGCCTAACTATGACTCTATTACTATATGCGTTGCAAGTTGCATCATTGCCTTAGAACGGATAACGTGAGGTGCCGCGAGTTTAAGTCTCTCTTTTTCCTCGCACGCGCACGTTTCGGATATTTCTCGCGGATAAATTTGCCGGTGAAAGCGCGCTTACCGGATCGCCGACCACATTGCGATCTGTCGTTCTACGTGACGAAAGAAACCAAGTCAAGGCCTTGTCGAAAAATATAGCGAGAAGATGGTGATTATATTAGTACAAACTGCGCTCTTACCGGTGAAAGTACGATGTATTGCGCGTTTCATGCTGTTATATCATGCCTTTCGAATTTTAACGCAACACCGTAAACATGCTACGTCACACGTATACACGTGTGCATCTAAGATATTTGAATTCATTAGAACTATGAATTTTTTAATATCTATTTCGTCAGAAAAAGGCTCGAGTCTCATGATATTAAATTACTACTTTAATTCAATTCTCTCCTCACATCATCTTGAGGCTTATAAACTAAAGTTATATATAAACTTATGGCGTTAACAGGGTGTCTCAAGTCTTGTTAAAAATTCCTTGATCTTCCAGATATTTTTGTTCCAAATTCCAGGTAACGAGAATATTTTAAAGATTTTTGATGCAATTTTCTGAAATAAATTTTTTATTGCACGTATTTTCTAATGCTTTTCACACATAAGAAGGAAAAATATAGTCTCTTCAATTTCAAGTGCTAAATTTGTAAATGTACTAGAAAAGCTGAATAGTTTTGATAAAATGAACAGTTTACACTTGCACAACATTTTCAGTCTTTTATCATTAAAAATTACAATAAAGAATATATACTACATATTCAATATTTTATTATAAGACATTGAATATATATATATATATATATATATATATATATATATATATATATTATAAATAGATATATAAATGTATAATTCACTTGACTTGTCGACTTATTAACATTTCATATGTAGAGTAGTTTACCGCGATTAGAATTAGATTTTCAAAAAGGGTTCTTAATAATAAAATAATACAATTTTTTATTATTTTTAAGATTATTTTGGATTTATTTTTTTCTAAATTACATTCTTTAGAGTTAGAAAATAAAACCACACACACATATAAATTTCTGAAATCAATGTATCATATAAAAATCATTTAAAAAATGAAATAATACGAGAAAAAATAAATAAAGATGAAAGAGCATTTTTATTCGTATCGATCGACGATTTATTATAACTATAAGATGTGCAAAAGAGAGGACCGCGACAAAGCAAAGAATATGCAATATGAGGACTTGATAACGCGATAAAATAAAGAGCATCGGTTTTAAAGATAGATGAGAACAAAGGAAATATATAAAAGAAACAAAACAAAAAAGAAACATTTAATTGGATCGAAAGATTACTCAACTCGAATCATAATGACTTAAACTTTCTAGAAGAGAGATGATTCTTACTTGTTTCTTGTCAAGGTGATCGACTATAGAAGGTCTAATTCTATTTACAATATGAGAACAAAATTATTAAAAAGAGAATTTTTTTTAAATTTTGATATCCCATAAAATTCCAAAAGAATTCTCTGAGAAATTCAGGTTTTTCATGTTTTTCCAGAACATCCTGATAATGTTTAATTAACAAAGAAATTGTTGTAACAGTCTTATGTTCATTTCTACCAATGTAGATTAATTTTAATCTTGGTTTAACTTGCTTTTCATCTTATTCTAATTTTAAAAATTAGAAAGAAACAAAAAGTAAACTAAACGGAAATTAAAATTAATCTACATTGGTAGAAATGGACATTATACATAAAATAATTGCAATCAGTGAAATATCGCACAATAGTTTCTGAAGAAAAAAATACATCTATTTGCTGGAATTTAATTGCATCTATTTACATCTATTTACACCTATTTAATTTTATTACAAATGATTATTACAAACGATCATTTTAGTGAGATTTAAAATAATAAAAAACTTTTTAATATAATACACACTTTAATATAGTACACACACATATATAAACATACGATAATTCAGCAAAAATAGTTATGTAAAGTATAAAAAATATTTTTATGAAAGATACTTTTGCTTGTTTTAAATATTTATTTCCTTATTATTTGAAACTTCGGATTAACTTGAGGAAAAGAAGTTATGCAACAGTGATTTAAATGGATAAATTACACCGAGATGAGATCCATCACACAATTTTAGACTCTATGTTATTATCACGGAAAAGAAAAAAATCTCATTATATTGAATTTCAATAAAAATAGAATCAAGGATCAACTCATTTTTATACGTGCCGATGAATCATAATAATATAAAGCAATCTTCACACATATTCTCTACTCATAGCGATCTTTATATTCCTTCTACTCACAGTTTCTTTATTTTACACTATTCCTATATAATCGACAAACAGTAGATGACTTTTTTTTAAATTTAAATTACAGCTTTTCGAAAAAGTCAAAGCTGAAAGGGGGCTGTTGGCGCTTCAAAAAGCAATAACGGTCGTAAGCGGAGACGTATCACTGCCAGGACTCGGATTATCCCCGGAGGATAGAAAAATGCTCTGCGAGAATATCGAAATCGTGTATCACGGAGCAGCTACCGTCAGGTAACGAAGACGAGAAAAAGATATATCGCTGCTCTCGGAAAAATTCAATGCTCTTAATATTTATCAATATATCTTCGGCAATAGATACTGCCAAAATGTCGAAACTTCGTTTCTCTCTCAGTTTCAAAAATAAGCAAAGTGTTTTTCTCGCATCATTTAATATCATTTAACATCTGTTAATATAATGATTTTCATATATTTATAATTAATTTCATTATTTCATCCACGAACATACGGATTTCTCTGTGTATGTAAGTTTTTCATCCGTCGTGCAGATTCGACGAATTGTTGAAGAAAGCCGTACTGCTAAATGCACGTGGTACAAAACAGATGATAGAACTGGCTAAGGAAATGAAGAATTTACTTTTGTTTGTTCATATCAGTACAGCATATTGCCATCTGGAAGAAAAGGTATGTATCTAGTTTTTCCTTCTTTCATTTCACCTCTCTCCCCTTCCTCTCTATGCATGCATAATGAATGTATATATATATATAGGATATTTTAAAAGATGATAAAAAAACAATATATATATATATATATATATATATATATATATATATATATATAGGATATTTTAAAAGATGATAAAAAAACAAGTTGAAAATATAGAATAAAATTTTTTAAAAGACTTCGCTTTCGAAAAAAAAAAAAACTCAATATTTATCAAATAGATTCGTGCGCTTGAATATCTCTGCACACGTTTGTATTTATATAATAGTAGGATTTTTTATCAATTTTATTATCTTTATATTGCGCCATTTGCTCAGTTACGCACAACATGTGACATACCGGTTTATATTTCGCCAAAATATGCAAAATAATTTCTCATTTTTTTATCGCTATTCCCTCAAGGATCTTTGCAATTTTTACTCATCTTTGCTCAGCTGCTTCTTCATTTGTCCGTGATGTTGCTGCTATATTAGGAAAAAATCATTTACAATTAATTTTGGCTTCTTCTCATCCCATCAGAGCTTATTACATAAACATTATTTACCGCACACTCTGAACGGTCTACCGCCCTACAAGTTTTTATCGCATCTTTTTCCTCTTAGCTCCGATCTGAGTTTGCGTGCTGCGACTCAATTTTGATGTTTATATATTTATGTATTTTTTTATATATTTATATTTTTTTATATATTTTATTTTTTATATATGTAGTTTATATATTCTTTTTTATATTTTTAACATTGTATTGATTTGATATATTCTTTTGAACCGTTATTACATGGCTTGCCATAATGAAAAGGATCCGGAGAGAATCAAAACATCTTATGTCCTTATAATGTAATTAATTTAAAATGTAATTTGATCAAACATATTTTATGGATAATTAATGTATTGCTTATAACTTAATTTGCGCCCTATTTCAACGCTTGTGGTTCTATTAACCTTTTGTATAAATTTTGATTATTATCGTATAAACCACATTATTCCTTTAATTTTGTTTGTCAATTTTATTAGCTTATTTTTATTAATATGAACTTTCAGTTTCTATCATTACATAGAGCAATCGAGAATACATGGGCCATAATTCTTGCATGTGGATAATGTTTCTGCCGCCAATCATTATTAGAGTCGATTTCGTAATCGTTGATATTCCAATAAGCAAAATATTCAAACAGCAGAACATTAGTTTTCATTTTAATTATTTGTATATAATGATCAATTTCGTCAAACAAATGCGTAAAATTTGCAAATAATTTGTTTAAGTTTATATGAAAAACTTGTCCTATCTTTTCGATTTATTTTCTTAAAACTCCTGGTAATTTTCTTAAATTTCCGGGTTCTATCTGTTACAAAATGTTCTGTTCATATACACATACACACAGACACAGAAGCTATTAAAAAATAATAATAATAAATTAAAACAACCGATTTTGATAGATTTTATACGAGAAAACCTATCCTCCGCCAGCGGATCCTCATAAAGTAATTAAATGCGTCGAATGGATGGATGATGATGTAGTCGAGGCTATGACTGACAAGATTCTGGGCAAGCTACCTAATACATATGCTTTCACAAAAGCCTTAGCAGAAGGTCTCGTCGAAGAATCTATGCCATATATACCGTCGATAATTTTGAGGTATCTGACTCGAAAAATATCTCGCATTTAGATTTATTAGAACAAACACATGTGTGAATATGTAGATATATTAGAACGACACATACACGCACATCAAATATTCATTGTGATTTATTGATTTGTCGACCGTCAGGCCAAGTGTAGTTATTCCTATCTGGAAGGATCCGCTTCCCGGTTGGACGGACAATATCAATGGACCAACCGGTCTTTTGATCGGTGCTGGGAAGGGAGTAATCAGAACGATGTACTGTAATGAAAATGGTTACGCCGATTATCTTCCCGCCGATATCGCGATCAATGCTATTCTTCTTTGCACGTGCAATTTTATTTGTTTCAAGGATGAGCAACGGGTTTATAATCTTACAAGTAGTAGCGAATTCAAGGTACATAAATCGCTGTACGATGCGCTTTGTCTGTACGCATCCTCTGACGATGTTTAAACAAGATCTTCGATATTTCTTTTCACGGTTTACAGGTTCCCTGGACAGAAATAATAGAACGCGGTCGAAAGATAACGGAACGAGTACCTTTAAACGGAATCTTGTGGTATCCAGGTGGCAGTATGAAGAAATCACGACTTCTACATAATATCTGTGTCATATTGTTTCATTTGATTCCAGCTTATATTATTGACACACTTCTCTTTTTGTTGGGCTACAAACCAATGTAAGTTATCACTGAAACAATGTGTAAGAAATACTTATAATACGCTTGTTCATTTTATTTACATGCAGTCTGTGTCGTGTACAACGCCGTATAACTAAAGGTTTCGAGGTCTTCGAATATTATGCCAATAGACAGTGGGACTTTGATAATTCATCTGTTCTCACTGCGAGAAAAAAAATGAATAGCACAGAATATAAAAAATATCAAGTGCACGGCGATGACATGGACAAAGACGAGTACTTTGAAGCTTGCATCCGAGCTGCAAGAATTTACATATTAAAGGAAACTCCAGACACTCTACCAGCCGCTCGCCGACATTTGAGAGTGTAAGTTTGAAGCCGCATATTTTTTTTCTTACATAAACAATTTGACATTTTTTCTTTCTTTTGTCACAGTATGTATTGGGTGGATGTATTTACAAAATTCTTTCTCTTCCTGCTCCTTATATATGTATTGGCATCCTGGAGTGAAAGTTTTAGAACACTGCTCACAGGTAGTGTAACATATATTACAAAAATGTTAATGGAGTAATGTTTTATGATTTAATTAAATCAAAAACATTTTTTTCATCTATTGCATGCAAAGATTATATCTATTATATTGATCAAATTAAACTATGATTTAATATTAATGAAATGATTAAATATATAACTTCACAGCATATGCAAACTATAGCTGTGTTCCTTAGATATGAACAAAATAAAAAGTGAATAAAGACATTATTTACACCATATCAAATGTGGTTTTTATTTTTATGAAAGATTGTACACTCATCTTTAAACAGATTCTTGTACTGGTGGTTCGTAGCCTTCTGGTCTATCAACCTTAGAACCACTATCACCAGTTTCTTCACTCTTGTTACCACCTCCATCTCCGTGCAATTCTAACAACTTGCTGAGTTCGAAGCGCGGTTTCTTCAATACTTTCACCTGATAAAATTATAACTCATTAATGTTTAACAAGAATAATCATGTATCATTAATCCTTTCATTACCAAAGATGACTTAGTCGTCTGCTGCTGAGCGCTTGCATAACAAGTGGCTGTAGAATACATCTATCACATCAACACACATTTTTCAATGTGATAGATATATTTTATAGCCACTTGTTTTTAGTTGATGTGGCGTTATTAAACTTACATTTACATCTTTACAGATATTTCTTGATTTTATAAAAACTTTTGTTTATAAACACTTTCATTAATCATTAATATATACTTTCATTACATCTGTAAGCGCTTCTCGACTGAATATTGTCATAACGAAAGGATTTACATATTAAAGCATCGTGAAAAAACATTAAAAGTGTAAATATTACTACTCACTTTACGAATGTAAACGTCGTGCAGAGGATAAATACCCTGCGAAGCTTTCTCTATGTCTTTAGCTGTAGCATCCGGAAGTAATTTGCTAACCACGCCTTTTAAATCGGTCTTAGTAACATCTTCCGTAATAGTTTCAACCATTTTCTGTCTGATTTTTTTAACCTAAATTGAATCATGTCAATAAATAAGATAGAAAATTAAGAGAAAGGAGAAAAAACGTGCAACTAAAAATTAGTATTAAATGAATATATTCTCACTAAAAGAAATCCAATTCACAATTAGCATTTCTACTGATTTAAATCAATTAGAAATAAGATTTTAAATTTTATATAATAATATTATGTATATATATATAATTTTAAATCTTACAAGATTAGAAAAAATTCTTTGAACATCAGTAAGTATCAAAAACATTTGAATATTTATATTAAGAAGGAATTTATTAATACATCAAAATATCATGTAGCATGTTTATATATCACTACTTACTCACATGGAAGTAGTGTGGTAAGTAACTGCGTTAATGTACGCAATGTTTCTGTCTTTCACAATATTAAAAATTGGGATAGACAATAGAATTGCGTATAATGCATGACAAACAATTGAGTACAAACCTGCGCATGTTGAGCATAACACGTCTTCCTCGTGCTTAGCTGATCTTTGTTTGTGAAACCAATGCAGAAAACTCTGAGCAGATAGCCGTCTGTAGTTTTCACATCTACATTAGCCTCAATCAGAGTCTGCCATTTTTTCACCATTGATCGAAGCTTATCCGTTGTCAAGTCCATTCCATGGAAATTGGTCAATACATTACGGCCTTGGACATCCTCAGCAATCAATCTAAATTTTCGGAACGATCTCTCTGCATCTTGATCACTTTGTAAATCAGCCAGGGATACTTCAAACACTCGGAACTTTAATCCCTCAGATGCAATCTCTGTCAAATTAAATATTTTATTGAATATTATGTTATTATATATTGAGTTTTATATATATATAAAATGTTAAAAACAAAATAAAAAGAAAAATCAGAAGCAAATGCGAGTAACAAACCAAGTAATTAATAGAGAAAAGAATTTTTAGCTTATATTAGTTACACAATAGTATAAGAAGAAAAATTTACTTGTTCCCTGAGTCCTATTGACAAGGGTTTTTCCAACTTGCCGATTGGCAAACATAGACGGAGCCTTGACATCATACCAGTCTTTGCGAGTGAAAGGATCAACGCTGAAATAATAACGCTACATAAGAAGAGAAGCACATGTAACATACAATGCAATGGTAAGATTTTTTTGTATGCATTGTATATGTGGTCTGAGTATCGATTGTGTAACTTTTTCTAAAGTGAAAACGTGAAAAGTGAAGAATTTCTTCCAATCACACATCGATTTCATTTTAAAATCAATGCGTGATTGGCGGAAATTTTTCACTTTTCACGTTTTCACTTTAGAAAAAGTTACACAATCGATACCCTGTATAGTATAGTTTCACATCTGCATAAATTGTGTCGCACAAGTTAAATAAAATAAAGATTTTTTTTTTATTATGATATTTAACGCGCCATCAACCGATTTTGTCTTTAGCGATTTTTCGACACTTTCAGATGAAAATACATGACAAAATATAATGGCAAGACTAAAAATGAATTAGGTTAAGTTTTATAGAGCACGCGTGATCACATATTACATGCATCAACCGTCTTAAGATAGTGACACTTTCACACAAAAACGGACAGCAACAATATTTCAAAAATATTTAGGACATATGTTTTATAATCATATATTGATACGATCGTCCGAAATAAAAATGATGTACAATATAATCATCGTTTTAACAGTACACATTGTTGGCGATAGCCTGTCCAAGGATCCGACATAACCAAGGGAATCTTGCCAAACGATAATTTGATGAAAAATATTTCGCATATATGAGATAATTAGCTATATTTAAATTGCAATATATTTCACTCACATCTTCTTCTTAACTCCCTTTTTGCCGCCTTTCGAAAGACCCTTATTCTTGCCCACTGCCATGATTCCAAGTCAGAAGCGAAAAGGAACATAAAGCGGAAACTGCTAACCTAACCTACCGAGTGTGAAAGCGGAAATTACTACTCAATTCATTTTCGAACTTTTTTGACTTAAATTATATTTTTATATAATTTTATATATTTTTATTTAAAAAAAATACATGACAAAATATAATTAATATAAATCAATTTTTACATAAAATATTCGTAGCAATTTTTCCCTTAAAAATAAATGTCAATTGACAGCTTGGTTCAATGCGATAAAAAGACAAAATTGCACTTCCAGTAAATATACAATGAATAAAATTTATAATGAATATTTTACTGCAAATAATTATTTCCACTCGCTACTGTGTCAGCTGTAGCTAATTAACTCTTCTCTTTTATGGACAAGTCGATCAATCGATTGATTATCGTATAGTGAAATTGCGACATTCTCTCTGTTTCTTTGCGCATGCGTTGTTTAAAAATCTTGTAGAGAATTCTTGCGAGTGGATGCACATTAAAAGCTGTAAATATGCAAAATAGAATAAATAAACAATAAAAGAAATAGTAATAATTAATACAGAACAGAATTAATATTACTAACTATAATATATTAACAGCAAAATAATCAATATTTAATATGTTTTCTTTCTCCTATACAATCTTTATTTATATGTAATAAACGAAAAATAATTAAAAGAATAAATTTTGTATCGTTTTTTTAGAAAAATAATTTGTAGAAGTAAAAGAAATTACATTTTTATAGCTACTATATTGTCTAATAACAACTAAAAACTCAATCTTTTTTAACTTTTTAAATTTTGCTTTTTAAAAAAAATGCTACAAAATTTATTCTTTAATTATTTTTCAATTATTTTTCCTTCATTACATAAGAATAGAGATTGTACAAGAGAAAGAAAATGTATATATAAGTATATTTTACATACAATTATATAATCTATTTATATTTGATTGTATATGAACTCCTTCCCCCCTTCTTGGAACTGTATTAAATGCATTATGCGATTTAATGGAATTCTAAATTGTTTTTAGCGTTAATTATAAATTGATAGTATACATATTATATAGCGTAGCAATTGCACTGATCTCATATTTATTTTTAAGCAACTAATTTTTTAATATTTATAAATTAATATTTTTATTAAATTAATATTTATTAAATAAATATTTTGTTGCATGCTTCTATATATATATAATTATTTGTCATTCAATATATTATAAATTGAACCATTATATTTCAACCATTATATTCACATCAAAAATGCTGTTATATATTTACGCTATGTTTTAGAATATATTAATTAAGTAAATATATTAATTTGCACACTTTTTTATCATTTTTATTGATGCGATTAAGCTTATTTTCAGTTTAATAATTTATACAATAGCAGAACTAATAAAATAACGAGATCAGTATTATAATATTCTAAATGACATAAGATTAACTATACATTTTAAAATTATTATTTCGGTCCTAAGAGAAATGTGTTGGTTGCGTGAGTGTATTCTCAATAGAATCATCATATGAATCATATAATTTCTCTTCTCTCTTTTGCCATTTCCACTTTTATAAATAAACTTCCGTGCAATGATAACGCTGGGAGTGGCAGCGACAACAATAATTTAGAGTTTAGTTTCAATAATTAGTATGCAATGAAACGGTATCTCAGAATGGTTTTGTTCTTTGTGTGTCTCACGATCCTAATCTCTCTCTCTTCTTCTCAGAGCGATCAAGCAATAAAAGAAGAGTTAGAAAGATTATGGGAAAAAAATTTTACCACTCCTCGTGTTTATATAGAGGTAGAGAGTAATTTCAAATTTAATTATACTTGTACTTAGAATTTATCAACAAAGCTAATTTGTGTCCGTTTGTTAATTTACATGTGTCTAACATATAACGATTCTTAATATTTATATTTTGCGAATGATGTGACTGATATAAAACATAATTGAATAAAAAATAATTTTTTTCAAATACAAAAATAAAAATAATCATTTCATATTTTCTGATGTCGCATACAAATTCTAAAATGCCTCCCATGTTTTACAATTTTGACAAATTTAAAGGGTATAGCAGGATAAATATACTGTGTGATACCCTCGCACGAATCTCGTTAAGATTTTTACCATAAGTTGGCAGTGAGTAAAAATGAATTTTGCAAAATATTATATCTGAAAAACATTTTGTATGGGAATTAAATTGAAAATCGAAGAAACGAATTTTCTCCCCAATGGATGAACCGATTTTAACGAAAGAAAATATATTATGGAATTTAATGGTACGATGTTTAAAAAAAATTAGGAAAATATTTTTTCCAAAGAAACCGGCTGAAAAAAATTTTCAAAATGTTTTCAAATTTTTTTATGGAATATACTTGAGATACTACTACCATTTTTTACTAAAAAAATCTTCGACTCATCTAGTATAACATATTTAATTTTCAATTTGCTGATGTATAGCAAAGAATCAAAATATATAATGTTTTCGATACATTTTACAGAAAAGAAAATATAATTCAATATGTATATTATAAGATTGAACTAAACATAATACTGTTTTTCGACATGAATATGATAATTGATTTCTAATTTAATATAATTGGGTTCTAATTATTGGTTTTTAAGTTGATTTTTTTTACGTTAATGCATGTTCAATAATATATTACAACATAGAAATTTAAAAATTGACATTTGATTTCTTTCTGCACAATATATTCATTACGATTGACATCGTTTGTCTTCGTTTCTCCTTTTTACTTCTAGACAACGACCGATGGCGATCAAATAAATGACAATTCTGGAAAGTCTCGTGTGTCACTATGCTGTCGCGTTGGCACTTTCCTCACAAAAGCACATGGTTGTATAGAAATTACGACAAACGAGACAGAGGAGATGGTGCAGCTGCCGGCGGTCTACGACATCAATCTTGTTCTGGAAAATATTAGCATGAGCGACAAGTACTTTAACTTTGTGATATGGAATCCCTGCGCTGGCGGACATCGGTATTTTTTGGATTCGCACACTTACGAGAACGACAAATGGTATCTCATGTCGAATGGCTCTTTATGGCAACCCAAAAACCTGAAGAAACCTATTCTCGACTACCGTCAATATTGCTTAGCCCGGATAAACAGCACCGAGTATCGAGAGTACTTGGCGTTCGTCTGCATGTTCAAAGATGATAATGACGACAAAAAAGTGATGATGATCTTTTTCTACAGCGGAATGCTTGTGTCTGTGCCGTTTCTGATTGCCACATACATCGTCTACTGGTTATTGCCTGAGCTGAGAAATTTGCACGGTTTAACGTTGCGCGGATACATCTGTTGTTTGGCAACAGCTTATAGCACATTGGGAATGCAGGTGCTAATATCGCATCATATTGTATCTAGCACCTGCATCGTACTCGGTATATCTACAGAGCATGTACTTTTCTTCTTCATTTGTGCTATGTTGCTTTAATGCAAAGGAAATCGTCGTGTTATTCTAAAATGAAATCAACCCAGCAAACACCAAGTAACAGTTATATAATTGTTAGTTATAATTTCCTACTCAACAATATAATTGTTATTTAAATTTCCTACTCAACAATATAATTGTTATTTAACACATAACAGTTATATAACATGTAACAGTTATATTGTTGAGTAGGAAATTATAATAATAATTATAACTAATTATAAATAAGTTATATAACTGTTACTTGGTGTTTACTGGGAATACTTTGCTATATCCGGGAAGAAAAGTCCATATACATATAATTAAATATAAATATACGGTGTTTCAAGAACAATTCTACATCGCATGACACAACTTGATATAATCCGAATAGGAACTTCGTAGTAAACTTAATAGAGATGACGATAACAGTAACATCATTGCATGAAATATGCGACAATGTAATATCTGAACTATTTTGGCTGATCATGTACGATCCACGCCAGGAGACTGGGCCTTTTTAACTTAAATCGAAATGTGGTTTAGTTTGATGTATTAGTATTTATTTTATTGTTTTTTGTTATAAATTTTATATTGCTTTTTTTGCTATAAATTTGCAATGCAAAACGATGACGTAAATCTATTTTTTCCATTGATATATGTATAAGCAGAAATCATTAATCTTATTACAGTGTTTTAATACATTGGTAATTGATACGCTGTTTATTCGACGTTTGTTGTTGTTTATTTCAGCCTTCATCAGTTATTTCTCATTTTTGGCGAGCTTCTTCTGGCTAAATGTGATGTGCTTCGACATTTGGTGGACATTTAGGTAAGCGAATACAAAAAGAAGTGTTCTCTTATTTTTAAAATGTGCTATATATAATCATGAACATAAATTAAAATATCTCGAAGATTCGAGTGTCGAAGTCACTTTTTTCGTTATGGACCAAATTTTTAACGTCGTTACAAAAATAACAAAAATACACAACAGCAACAATGTTACACGTAATTATTTCCAATCAATCTTATTCATTTATTAATCTTATACATATATTTTAATGTTACTCAAACGTTGCAAAAAATAACATATTTTTTGAATAAACTTCAAAAAGAGTTGATACACATGTATATGTACATAAATATTATAATTATTATCTATGTTGGTGATGATTTTAATGAAATTATCTCACGGATATGTGAAATCATTGATGTGTCCTCGATTGCAATATACAACGCGCGGATGTTTTCCCTTTTTCTTATTCACATAGGATATAAAAAGAAAATTTAAATTTTTTATCTCTGGCGTATCAATAAAATTTCAGGACATGACAATATTATATCGTTATTCCTTTCATATTATGCAAATTGATTTGTTATTATTAAGCTTACGTCGTAATTATTTTATGATGCAACGACTATCTGTGTGCGTAATATGCTATGCGTTTTCTTGTAATCAATTACAGAAAAAAATATCATAATATGCAAGATAGATCAAAATGCATGCGTTGAATCTGTCTTTACGTGCACATAATTATGCATATATTTTCACGATCTTCACGCGAATCATTACTCGTTTAATTTAACATAATTTAATTTAGGCCCAGTTCCACAACTTACTTTAACCGAAGTTTAGCTCGTTAAAGGAGGATTTACATTGCGCCCAAAGCCCACTGTATCTAATCGGACGTCATACATCGGACATTGGACGCAATGTAAATTCTCCTTTAACGAGTTAAACTTCGATTAAAGTAAGTTGTGGAACTGGGCCTTGATGTATGTATTTATTAACGATAATTACCAATTTTGAACTATCATTTGATAACTCTTTTATAGATCCGGGAAAAAATACTTTATAATAATATATAATTTTTTACACATATTTTTATTTATAATATTTTTCAGATAAAGTAATCTTAGATAATCCCTTGTTTTTTAATAATGTTTTTTTAATAAATAGAACAAATAATATATTAAATTTCAAATGATAATATATATGTTTAATGTATTTTATTTTGCATCGATTACATGCCATTTATACGATTAGATAGAATGTTTCAATCAAAAATTCAGAGCTACACTTTATATTTTCGAGAATGTATATCCTCGAGTCATCTAAAAGCGATAATTATTTCAATATTTTCATGATTATTATAAACTTTGTCTTACTTATTGTTACTAAATTTGAATGTAAACTGTGTTTTCACAGAAGATTCCGCTCGTCACAAGGAAACGTGAAGCAACGAGAGAGAAAGAAATTCATAATATATTCGATCTACGCATGGGGAAGTGCATCCATCCTCACTATTATTTGTGGTATCATGGATTTCGTTCCCAGCGTGCCGAGAAATCTTATCCGACCGGAATTAGGCATCAGAAGTTGTTGGTTATCTAGTACGTGGATATCAACTTTATTATTGCACATTTCAGTTATATGCATTAAAGCTATACGCGATTAAATACTTTCATTATAAAATATAATAAAACTATAAATCTACAAATCTGAAATATATGTTTTATAATAGTATATAAATATACATATAGATAATTATAAAAATATTACTTCTTTAAAAATATCCTTATTTACATCCTTCTACAGGCATTTATTCGAATATATAATGACAAATTTATTTTCTGTTTTAGCAAAACCAGCGATAGCACTATACTTTTACGGACCTATGGGTATTACTGTTGTTTGCAACATTTGTTTATTCATCTCTACAGCATTGAAAATCGTGGACCACAGAAAAGACACGGCTCATCATCTGAGAGGTTTGGAAAATCGGCGTCATAATGAAAATAAGCAATGGTTCGTATTTAAGCCTTTTTGCACTATTATTGTTGATAATTCTTTTTTATCTTGATAACGAAATATATTCTAGTATCTATTTACAACAGGTTTTTAATGTGCATAATATTAATCCGTCCTCGTTTCTAACAACATAATTATTTTTAATCAACTTTCTTATGAAATACAGTCTTTTACAATTTGTGATTCTCAGAAAATGACCAATGATATTTGTGTAAATAATCTATGATTTGCACGAATAAAATTATAATAAATATTCCTATTTTGCTCTTATTTCAAAGTAAGAATTATATAAAGACAAATAGAATAAGATTTTAAAACGATATAAAACGAGTAAGATTAAAAAGAGTTAGAGTAAACAACAGATGCAAACAATTGTCTTCAAAAAATTTCATTTTAAATAGAATTATGAATAATTAAATTTTTGAAGGCAATTATTTGCATCTTGACTTATATTAGCCCATTATCTTACCTGTTTTATATATTGAAGTAATATTTCTTAAAAATTTCTTAAGAAACATTATCTGTTTCTCTTAGAAAAATTATTTTCTAAGAAAAATTATCTGTTTCTCTTTTCAAATTTTGATCTATTTTTTTGTAAATTGATTTTATTAATTTATTATTATTACTTAAAAAATATTTAAAAATAAGATAATTACAGATGTTCAAAAATATTTATCTTTAAAGACCTAAAAGTTAAATATTTCTAGTTTTCGACCATAGCAATCTAATTAAACCAATTTAATTAAACGTTTTTTTAATAATCGTAGATATATATATATACATATATATATATATAATGATTATAATAATAAATCGTCATAATCGTAAAAATATATAAATAAATATATTCATTCGCAGGTTCAATTTGTATTTAAAGTTGTTTATCGTGATGGGTATAAGTTGGTCTATGGAAATAGTGTCATGGCTGTTCGACAGTGTGCCGCAGTACGTCTGGTATCTTACTGATTTGATAAATGTCCTGCAGGGTCTCATAATTTTTATAATTTTCGTGTGGAAGAAAAAGATTAAGCGATTGTTGCTGAAGCGATTTGGTTGCCAAAAACTAGAAACTTCCTAGAAACTTGATGATGAACAATGATTGTCAAAGCTTATACATTAGTACCATTAATGTTAGGTAGTGATGATCCTTATACATTAGTACCATTAATGTTAGGTAGTGATGATCCTACAAAAAAAAAATCAATCCTTTTGTTCACGTGAACGTGCGAAGAATTGTTCCAATGAAGCTGACTTTTAGTGTTGCACAAATAAAAAGATTTTATCATATATAAAACAAAAATTGGTGATTAACTATAACGATTAACTGTGATGTCATATAATTTAATTTTCCAATCAAAGATTAATTTTGTATTGTTTTTATAATAATTTCTTTGTTTGAAACGCGGAAAAATGATATCTCTGATTTTACATAACAATGTTTATCTTTTTTCTATTGTTCATTATTTTTCTTTTCACTAATTTTTATTCTTCAAATCTTCAAACTTTATTTAAAATATATTTAAATCTTTTTTCAATCTTTTTTTACAGTTTAAAGACTATTATATTTATATTAATTTATACCTAATTTTTATTTTATTTTATTTTCCATATTATAAATAGATATCAGGAAATTATATCACACAAACAATAAAAGCAAATATTATATATATTACTATAAAGTTTAAGTAATACTATAAATTTTCTTTTTATTATTATATTTTAATATTAAAATTATTATGTAATAAATTAATATGTAATAAAATCTAACATATAATTGTATATTTGACTTGAATATTAATAATTTATGAATATTATTAATTTATGTACATTTATATAATATAATCGATAATTTGATATGATTGTGGAAAAAACTTAAAATATATATTTTTAAAAGAATAATATATGTTTAATTAATATATGAAACATATATTTTTTCGTTTCGTTCTAAATGTAAAAAATTTTCATATTTTCATATATCAGCTGATTAGCAGCTTCTTTTTTCTATCTCTCTTCCTTTCTTTGTAATGAGCTGAATTCCATAAAGCGCATGTCTGTGACATTGTAGTGTTGCCACATTAGAAAATTTTCCCCTAAATTTTGGACTTTGGGAATTTTGTTTTCTTTTAGGATATTTTAGGGAAATGAAAAGTATAGTAGATTTTTTTAAAAAAGCAGAGATATATAAAATACATGCATTTCCTTACACAATTTTTATTAACTAATTATTCTAGGAGTAAAAAACACAAGTCACGCGATTGGCTATTGAATAGAAAACTTTTTAAATCCAGTGTTTCTTGTTGGAAAGTTGCGTTCGAAAATTTTCCTTACAGTAGAGTAGTGTTCGATTCGACCAATTAGGACGGAAGAAACAAAAGTTTCTTTGTTCTGATTGGTCAGTCAAACGCTATTCCATTCCAAGGAGTAAATTTTGAAACATTATATTGTTATATATAGTGAAATATGAGAGAGGAAAAAAGAGAATGAGAAAGAGAGAAAGAGAAAGAGAGTGAAATGGTAAGGGAAACCGAAACAACCGATAATTATTAGCTGTTTCAGTCGCTATCTTTCAATATTGTTCAGTATGTTCGAAATTTTGGTTGCGAGGGATTGTAACTTATTATTTTTCTGAATGCAGATGCAGGAGCTGACGCTTGCGTTTTTTCGTAGTAATATCCGTGGTAAATGAAATCGCATGCTTTTATTGTAGCATGTATCTCTATTCGACAAATCATATAAAGATCCTCTTCGATTAATTGGCCTACATAATCGCTCCGATAATTATGAATTTGCAAACACTTTTTCAAGACTTCAATCCAAGGTAACTTTTACATTATTCGATATAATACATGATTTCAAGTATATTAATAAATATAAATATACGATGTTAATTTTTAATTCCAGTAAATTTCTGGTACATTCCTGTTTAATGATATTTACATCTCTATTTGCTCTTCGATTGGATGGCTTCATAGAATGGAGTTACTGGTCAATATTTAGCCCGATATGGTTTTGGAAAAGCATGGTAATTTTGGGAGCTATAATTGGAAGTTATGTTTGGTGGAGACATCCGCATGCAAGATTGGAAGGAGATGCCTATGTACATTATAAAGCGATGCTCATTACCCTGGCATTACATTTAATTCTATTAATGTTTGAATTGTTGGTATGTGACAAGTTAGAATCAGAAAGACACTTATGGATACTTGTATTTATACCCTTGATATTCATCTCAATAGTATCTATTGCGGTAAGTAATATACCTTTCAAAACTGTCAACAATTTGTATAATTATTTAAACTGTCTTCTGACAATACTTTATTGTGATTTAGGTTTGTATCTGGGCTGTCAAACACGATCGATCGTTTGAGCTCGAATTATTCTGTGCAGTAAATGTATTGCAATTTATTTTTCTGGCCTTGAGATTGGATGGTTTTATAACATGGAGTTGGGAAGTTGTGTTTGTGCCAGTATGGGCACTCCTTTGTTTATCCTTAGTAGCTGTTTTATATGCAATAGTATTTGCTGCTGTTTTATTAAGAACACCACAGATCAATGCTCGTCAGAGGCGGACCTCCTTGAATTCGGCGTTAGCATATACATTTCTCGTCGTTCCCATTTTGGTGTTCCAGGTATAACTACGCATCTTTTTATCTATTTACTTAAATAGATCATATTCTTTTTTCTTTTGTATTATTTATTTATTTATTATTCCCTGCTTTAGGTACTATTAGCAAATAAATTGGATGGAGATATTTCAATAAATTATACAACAGTGGCAATGCCACTCCTTGTATCACATATAACTCTTATTTTTATGTCTTTTGGTGCAAAAGGTGGAAATAGATGTAAGACACAATCTTGTAGACTTTGTTATTTAATAATATTCCTTAGAATGATATATTATTATTTTTAAAATATTACATATAAATGCACACATATACATATAAAATGTTAAAAAAAGGACTTAAAAACTTAAGATAAATATACACTAAATCGAGTAAAAAATATGTGATGAATATTGATCTAAAAATTCAATCTTGTTCAATTTTAATTCTGATATAGTTGATTTTTTGTCTTATATTTATTAGACATATTTTTTTTACTCGATTTAATAAATATTTTATAAGTCCTAACTTTTTTCTTTTTTATGTAAAACATACATATCTCTTTTTATGATTAATTTTAATTAGGATATAAGAATGATGGAATTTTTGTCCAGGGTGGTTTGGTATCAGAAAAGACTTTTGTCACTTCCTACTAGGTTTATGTCCATTGCTCCAAGAATATGGTAATATTTCATATCAACCAAGGGATGAACGAGATCAACCGCCATCTGAGCCAATGATCACGGAAAAGAGTGAAAAACTTATTAAGAAAATCGACCTAATGAAACCTGTTGTGCCTATAATCTCTATAGACATGCCTGACTGAGTGGCTCAAAGCAGGTATTCATCACAGAGATTTAAGAACTATACTATATGGCTTATATATTTTGCAATGTAATATATATTTTTTATTCTTATATTTTGCAGGGTTAACTTGTATATTTAAATATTATTTTTAATGCGATTGACTTATATAGAGGCCAAATATCTGATATAAAATAGTCAGGTATACATTTAAATACATATATAAAATATATAATTCAAAATATATTTTACAATAAAACAAAAAAGTATATAATTTTCTTAATGTGATACATGTATATATATATATTTCATGAAAAATTATGGAAAGAAAAATTCTAAATATAGAATAATAGAAAATATAGCTATTGTGCTTACATGTACTTTATTCTAGGCCTTATTAAGTCAAGAGATTATAATTAAATGGATGTATATGTTGGCTGGAATACAAGACTGAACACTTCGTATCTCTAGGATAGCAGAACGACAAAAAAAAAATTAAGAAATTGTAAAAAGAGCTGGATAAATCTAGAAAAGCCATGTTACTGTTAATGTTGCTGGATATTGTAATATTGAATGCCCAATCATTTATTATATTATAATGTAGAAATAATGTACAGACTGTTATATCACAATAACATCATGTATGATAGACATTAAATATGGATCTACCGCATTGTGGTAGATAAATACTAGTAAAACATGTTATATATAATAAGATATATATATAACATTTAAAGATATAATCTAATAAAGTTTCTATTTTTTGATATCAGTAGCAATGATTAATTAATTGTAGTTACACTATTATCTAATATCTGAGGTAATATAAAATATGTATGTATATATATATATATATATTTGTTATCTCAGAATATATACATATTTGTAATATAATATATATATAAACTATATATAATTTCTTTCATTATTAATATATATATGTAATTTTGTTCAACAACTTTTTACTGCAGATATTATAAATGCTATGAACAAAAATACATTAAATTTTTTGTTCAATGTAATATTTAAATATTTTTGAAAGTTTTGACACTATATAAGCCAAATATAATCAAAGTTAAAACTTATATAATCAAAGCTTGAAAGTTATGTGTAATTTGTGAAAAATATTTTATTTAGTATATTATGGCTAATTTCTTTCTCATATGGAAAATTTATGAATTTCACACTGCGATGTACATACAACAGTTTGATATCCAATAGAAATAAACGAGCTATAACTAACGACATTTTCACTAGAAAATAAATCCTCCTATTGGATATCACACATATATATGTCACACATTGGACAATAGTTCACAATCAGTCAAGAACGCAAAAGCCCATTACATACACTATCACATCATTGGAATATCAATGATATAAGATTGTTTTCAATTCAAATTATTTACATTTTTTGCTCATAATTTTTAAACAATCTGCGCTGGACAGATGGATATCGGAGAACTGTTATCTTATAAAGTATGTATTAAAATTTTCGAGTAAAGATTTATTTCTATTATGTCAAACTACTATATGTACACTATTTAATTTAACCTCACATTTTCATATATTTTCATATAAAAAATGAGTGAAGGAATATTGATTTCATAAACAGAAAGTGTCAAAAAAACCATGAAATTAAACACCTCATAAAAAAAAATATATATATATGTGTGTGTGTGTGTGAAGCAAAAGAGGAATTTAATAAAAAAAATGTTTGTAAACTATACATTATACTAACTATATATATATTTATTAAATTCCTTGTTATTTCTTTATTACAACAATATGAATACAATTAAATACATCATGTGATAATAATATATGTAGCCTCCAAATACACCAAAACGGCCAGCAGCAGGAGAAGAGGATGATGAGGATGAATGGGAAAATCCGAAAAAACCAAAAAGAGTAATAAAAACTCCATACCATGCACGTCAACGGCAACAAAAAGAAGTTGAAGTAATATCATCCAGGGAGAGCGAACCTCCCACACCTATCAGATCTGCCGAACCCTCATCAACTCATGATGTGATAGAACCGCAACTGACGGAGAAGGAGAAACAAGATATATTAAAATATGTAGAAACTGAGGCACCCGAGGTTGAAGCATTGGATGAGGCGACGCTTAAACGTATGATTCTTTTATTTGAGAAGAGAGGTCTTCGAAACCAGGAAATGAGAGTTAAATTCCCAGATCAACCAGAGAAGTATGTATATATAAGTTAGTATTTTGAAACACAGAATTCTTAAAATATAATTATTTCTCTAAGCTATGGGATTTTACAGATTTATGGAATCTGAGGTGGAATTGCATGAAACTTTGCAAGAGTTGCATATTGTAGCAACTAATCCAGATTTGTATCAATTGATGGTAGAATTAGGCGCTGTGCCTTCTTTACTTGAGTTATTATCTCATGAAAATACTGACATAGCAGTTGGTGTAGTAGATCTTCTGCAAGAATTGACTGATGTAGATATATTGCACGAGAGTCAAGAAGGTGCAGATACACTCATTGATGCTTTATTGGAACAACAAGTTTGCGCTCTTCTAGTACAAAATCTTGAAAGACTTGATGAGACAGTGAAAGAAGAAAGTGATGGTGTTTTTAATACACTTGGTAATTATTTAAGGGAAAAAATATCATGTTATAAAAAGTATATTATTGAATTATTTTTCTTCACAAAAAGTGATTTTTAATAAAACTTTTAATCAATATACATTGATTGTATATATTTTAAAAATACTTTAGAAAATATTAATATTAAGTATATAGAATCTATATTTCTCTTGCTTCCATTTATACGTATTCTCAGCCTATTTCAAGCATTTTATTATAACATATACATTAATACTTGCTAATCAAATTTTCAAATATTTTATAAACTATTTTGAAAACATGATTAATATATTGATAAAAAATTTATATTAAAAATGTCACTATAAAAAAAATAATTTTGACTTTTTAGCTATTTTTGAGAATCTCCTGGAGTTTAGACCAGATTTGTGTGCAGATGCAGGAAAACAAGGTTTAATGCAATGGTTATTGCGTCGAATTAAAACAAAAACACCTTTTGATCCAAACAAGCTTTATGCTAGTGAACTCTTGTCTATACTTTTGCAGCATACACCAGATAATAGACTTCTTTTGGGTGACTTAGATGGAATTGATGTTTTATTACAACAATTAGCTGTATGCATTTATATTTTCATAAACTTTATAATTACATACATACCTAGTTTAATCATTTTAAAATTGGATTTGCAGTATTATAAGAGACATGATCCACAGACTGCAGAGGAACAAGAGATGATGGAAAATTTATTTAATGTTTTATGTTCAAGTTTAATGGCTACTGTCAATCGCGATAGATTTCTACGTGGTGAAGGTCTTCAACTTATGAATTTAATGTTGCGAGAAAAGAAAATGTCACGGAATGGATCTCTTAAAGTAAATATATTTATAGCAAAATAAATAATCAAACCAATATAAATTATTATTATTAATTATTATTATTGTTATTAATTATTATTATTATTATTAATATAGGTTTTAGATCATGCTATGAATGGTCCAGATGGAAAAGATAATTGTAGCAAATTTGTAGATATTCTTGGATTAAGAACAATATTTCCCCTGTTTATGAAAACTCCAACAAAAAATAGAAAAAAGATGCTTACTGCAGAAGAACATGAAGGTACACAAATTAAAATTAGAAATATACATAGGGCGATTTCTAATTTTGTGTGTGTAATTTATATCTATTATAATATTATAATGTTATTTAAAAGTTTTTAAAACTGAACCATGAAAATACTAAGTAATTTTGCAGAACATGTAGTTTCCATCATAGCAAGTATGCTGAGAAATTGCAAAGGACAACAGCGTCAAAGACTACTTAGTAAATTTACAGAGAATGATTATGAGAAAGTAGATCGATTAATGGAATTACATTTCAAATATCTTGAAAAAGTAGAGGAAGTAGAAAAGAATGGAAAGGTAGATATCCATAATCAGAACAATCAGAAATATATATCTAAATATCTAATAACAAAAAATTGAAAATTTATATGTTCTCTTATTTATTACAAGGAGGATGAAGATGAAGAAGAATCTTATTTAAGAAGATTAGATGGAGGATTATTTATATTGCAATTAGTAGATTATGTACTTTTAGAAGCTTGCACTGGCTGCCCACCTGCAGTCAAACAACGAGTAACAAGAATCTTGGCACAGAGAAGAGCATCTCTTAAAACAATACGACATATTATGAGAGGTAAATTGTGTATATCTTATTTAAAATTTCATAGATTAAATTATAAATCTGTACTAAAAAAAATAATATACATAATATATATTTTTCATTTAAAAAACAGAATATGCTGGTAACTTAGGAGATGCTGGTGATACAGAATGGAAAGAAGCAGAGCAACAACATATCTTACAATTAATTGACAAATTTTGATATGTATTTTCTATGATATGTATATTGATGTCAAATATATCCTTATAAATCATAGTAAGATTTAATAACTTTATATTGTTATGTAATGTATAATATAATAAAGAACTGATATTATGAGTACACAAATCTGTAGATAGATGTTAAGACAGTGCTATTAATTGAGGTTTAGCCAAAAAATGATACAAATACATCTTTTCAAAATCCGAACGAAATCAATTTTATGCGTATTAAGTGTATAATGAAAATATATTTTACTTTTTGTTTGCATAAAAATAATGTCAAAAAATTATAACAAACTTTGAAATACAAGTAAATACATAAACACAGTAGTATATATATGTATATATATATATATATATACTACTGTGTTTATGTATTTATTTGTATTTCAAAGTATGAAAGAGACGTCGAAAACGTTTTCATTTTGGCGGGAAAAATTAACGCGCAAAAAGAGCGGAAATTGAGAATTATTATATAAATGCAAAAATATATATTTTTTAAGTTGTAATATATATATATATATATATATATATTACAATTTAAAAAATATATATTTTTGCATTTGTATAATAATTCTCAATTTCCGCTCTTTTTGCGCGTTAATTTTTCCCGCCAAAATGAAAACGTTTTCGACGTCTCTTTCATAAAGCTTCAATGCGCATGCGCATAAAGGATAGAAATACCTCTCTGAGCGTTTCTCTTTTCTGTAAAAGGCTTTTGACGACCGCATAATCTGTGTATGTCAGAGAGAAAAAAATTGATTAACACACGTGTATATTTTTACGAATATATTTTTTATATTGTATCTTTCATATTTGCATTTCTAATATATATCTACAACGTATAACATTGTAGCTAATAATGCAACAATGGAACCTGAACAAATGAAAAATTATCAACGAACATTATTAAATAATGTGTTTGCGCAGGTATAATTTTACTTTTCATTCAAATTGTACATATATATTGTATAATGATAATTTTTGTTTAAATTATACTAATTACAATCTAAAAATCAATAATTGATTTATGTATATAGGAACTTGAACAAAATGAGAATCAAATGAATACATGGAATGATTATAGAAACACATACAAGAAAGTAATAGAAGGACTTGAAGTATATCCACTATCTGTCTCGGAAAATTGTATGGTGCCTATTGGCAAGCGAGCATTAATGAAAGGAAAATTAATTCATACTAACGAAATTTTGGTTTATTTGGGAGATGGATATTTTGCAAAATATAGCGCATCACAGGCAATTTCATTGTGCAAAAGGAGGATAGCATGTATAAATTTTATATATGTATTTTTGTTTCATTATTTTATATTAAATATATTTATTATACATTGTATTTTCTTATTTCATAGGGGCAGATAAAATGTTGAAAGACTTAGAAGCTGAAAGAAACTTGTATGAAATGAGACAATATCTCCCATTAAAACATGATATTTTTGGAGAAGAAGGTAGAAAAGACATATTGGAACATTGGAATGAGGACAAACTTGATGAATGGAAGAGTAAATATTTGTATCATACTTATTCTTTTAAATATATTTCTATTTATTATACCAGCTGCTAGAAACAAAGTATATTTAATTGTAGTACAACATAGGCAGCGTGAAAAGGAATATCGTGAAAAATTAGCACAGTTGAGGGAAAAAGAAAAGACTAATATTTGCACCGAAGAAGATCTTTTTAATAGATTAGATGAATTAGAATTGGAAGAAGAATTAAAAGATGAAATATGCAGGTTACTCTAATTTTTAAAGTTAAAACTTATTGGTGATTGTAATTAGAATAAAATTATTATATTTAAAATTTTATGCAGACTGGAAGCTGAACAAGAAGATGTTTATGGTGATTTGAAAGAAGGAGAAGTCTATGATGAATCAGAAGAGGATTCATCTGATTCTGACGAAATTACAGAAACAATTGAAGAAGAATTACAAAAATTGAAAGATATCCAAACAAGCAAAATTACATATAATACATCAGATGTCAGTGTTGATACAATTCAAGATAAAATTCTTGATACAAATGTTAAAACAAATGAACATCTTGATCTCACTGTAAATTCTAGTCAGGAGGAATTAAAAAACAATCATTCATCTGAATCTAAAGAGAATATATCCAAAGCCACAAATGCAAAGAAAACAGGAAGAGTATCATTTGTTGAACCATATATTACGAAAAATGCAGAAAATGAAGAGGAAATATTAATACCTAGTGAAAAATCCTGTTTTATTTCAAAACAGGATAAAACACATGATGATGATTCTGAAAATGAAGATGATATTATCAGGATTGAGTTTTCACATTCATCCCATATTCCAAATATATCTGCATCAAATAATACAGAAATACAAAGCCCAATAGATATTTATAAAATGTTTAGTGCTCCCAAATCTATTTTGAAAAGATCTCCAAATGATATGATTCCTAATCAAATTGCTCCTCTTTTGAATGAAGAAAGTAGTACTGATACAGAAAATGAAGTCGAACATGTTAAACATTCTATCTACAATTCCGTAAGTAGAAGTAATTTAATAGTACTAACACACTGGAAATAAATAATTGTATATACTAATAGATATATTTTGTAGGTAATCAAAGAAAAAGTCCAAGAAAATAAAATATCGCCAATGAATAATAGTTTAGAAAAAAAAGATGAAAAGAAAGTTGTAAGTAGATTTAAACTGGGGCGAGCTGGAAAAAAGAAGTGATGTGTGAATATGTTTATTATAAGTTAGAATTTTGTTTGTACATAACTTATAAATAAATATATATTTTCTAAGACTGTGTTCATAAAATGTCCCAGTTGTATGGAAAATTTATTTTGAAAACAAAAAACTTTCCACATGAAACAGTTCATGAAGATCACAATCTATTCCACGTATACAATTACAATCTTTTTAAAAAGTATAATTTATACTTTAAGAGAAAGTAATAGAAAGAGTCATGAACTTTAACAACAGAATGAAAAACTATGATATATATACATAATATTTACAATATATTTCTTTATTTTTGCAGTTCCCATACAATGAAATTTATTTTTTTTTTTTTGGGCAGGATACATAGGGAGAATATGGTAATAAATGAAAATAGATGTAATTACTTTCTAATATAATATTAATTCTATGTTGAAAACAATCCACTAGTTCACCCTTAATTGTATTATACAGGTGCTTTCTCGACCAGCTTAAACCAATGGCCACACTCACAGCGACGTGGAGGACCCTGATGCAGCCACATCCAATTTACGTGCAATGCATCCTCGTCACAAATGCATCCCATTATACGACTCTCAAATGCACTGTAGACTATATTAGGATTCTCCTTTGTACTGTCTGGTCGTCGTTTTATAGTCAAATTATAGGGATCCTAGAGAGAAGCAAATTAATAAAATATATCATTTTTTCTTTTACAAAATATACACTATTAATATTAATATTATTTATCACAGTGATCTCTACGTAAAAGTATGGATATAAAAAGTAAAAAATGCAAACTTATAAAATAAAATACAAGTCTATGATATAAAAATAAATATACACATATAAAAGAATCTTCTTTCGTAAGAAGATAAAGAGATACATGTCGATTGTGATATATTAAATTATAACACTAGCACGTCAGGATCGCGATAGAAATGTTTCCAAAGTTGCAGAAAAACGTCACAACTTACTTCGTTACCGGCTAAACGGGCGAGCATCTCCCTCTTCTCCAAACCAGTGGCATGATCAAGGGAATTGGCGACTGTCGAGAAAAGAAAACGTACAATGTATGAATTGGGGCGAATTTTCTCCGTGTCAAAATATTTCGGACATAGTCGAGAGGAAGATGAAAATCGATCAGGCGGACGAAAAATACATTACGTAATATGGAGTACGTCTCCAATGTATGTAAAATCAAGAAACGTGTGTCGAAGACATCCCGTATATTCGGGGACGTTTTACGTGAGATAATTACATTTCTTTTGGGAACACGCGAGGCTGTAGGAGATCGGCCGTCGACACGTTTGGAGCACGCTACGGGCACATAACCACGCCATTTCTCAGGCTGTAGAAGCAGATGTCACACGCTATTCGTCCCTCGGCCCGGTTGGGTTAAGTCCTTATTTTTAGTCACGAATAGAACGATGCGCAGAGATTGCCGTGCTCAGGAACGGAATAGCGCGCGCGCAGCGCTACAATCTCCCTTTTTGCGTGTTACAACTTTTGTAATATATATATCAAAAATTGATAATATATAGAGATGTTATCAATATAATATGTATAATATTATTAATCTATTATATATATATATATATATATATATATATATATATATATATACACATTACATTTATATATAATTTATATATTAAATTATAAATTATATTAAATAAATATTAATATTTTCTAACTTACAAATATTAATAATAAATTTTATATTACATTTGATAAAACAAGAGAGTATAGATAATTAATATTATTTATCTCTAGTACTTTAAACTTGTAATTTTTAGAGAACAAACAACATACTTTTTTACTCAAACCACGTCGAGATATTTATTAATATTTAAATTGACTCTCCTACATTAAATGAATGATTCATGATATTTAATTACACCATCAATTATTGCAATCTACATAATTAGTAGTGGGAGAGCTTTTTAAAACTGACGAGCTATTTGCATCGCACAATAAGACATTTATGAATGAAGAAATATTCTTGTAATATTTCAGAATTAAATGGATTTTTGCATTGAAATATATATACAATTGTAGAAAAACAACAGTTTATATTTTTATACACAATTTTGTACAAGTTTTATAAGATTATTTATACCATAAATTTGTACTTTAAAATACATCTTTATGAAATAATAAATTATATGTTCCACTATATCAAGTATTATCAAATATATTGTCACTTATAATATTTAAATAGAACTCGTAACTATTGCTATTACCTACTATTTTACATGAAAGCAGGAAAATATATTTTTAAATATATATTACTAAATATATATTATTACTAAATATAAAATTACTTATTGTTAAGAAACATTGCTATGACATATGTGTAATTAAAAATTTTATAACTTGTGTAAGTATATTTTAAAATAAAACATTTAAATTGTATGATCAAATAATATAAATTATGCAAATCATCTATATATAAATATTTGTATAATATTAACATTATATCAAGATATATACATCTGAAATCAGTATCTAGTATCAAGATTAATGAGACATTATTTAGTATTATTGAGACATTGTTGTATTATTATAAAGTTTTACAAAATTATAAAATGTACACAAATTATTCAATCTGTATCAATAGTAGACAACAAAACTGATGATCGAAGTAACGATTGTAAAAATTGATATTTATAATTATTGTAAAATTTTTAATAAATCTTTGTTTATAGTATAATATACAATATGTAACAAGGAAGTATTTATATTGATCTATTTATAAAAGAAATAATGAATTCATAGAAAAAATTTTATTTAAATAAATGGCTATTTAAATAAGATAAAATTTGATTTAAATAAGGGATTAGCTAAATTACATACATAAATAACTTCAATTTGATTTAATCTCTCGATTATCAAATTTTTATTGAATTTTTTTATGAACCTATTATTTTTTTTATAATTAAATCAATAATCAAGTTTTTATTAATTATAAATTATTATACATTATAAATAATTATCTAAAAATTCTCGTAAATTATCAACTCTATTACAATTGTCAAATCTTTTATCATCAGTTGCATTAATTGTTATTAAATAAAATAGAGAGATAGATAAAATAAATAAAGCTACATATATTATGCCCTAAAAACTCAGATTATTACTTTAACTCTTGTTAACAGGATTTAACTATTTACAGAATTCAATCAAGATGACCATTGACAATAGATGTGCCAGTAGAATGATGATGGCAGTAACATTGGCCGGGTGAAGCAAACACTCGACATCTTTTGCCGTTTCTTGTTATTGCCATACAAACCATTTTCGAAAAACCTAATGGGGTGACACTAGAATCATATTTGTTTGGTCATTTTACGAATTATCAATCATTCTAGCGATGTTACATATACCTTTTAGATCGCACTGTGTTCATATTATAACTACGATGTTTCAATTCGGACGCGTCCGTTATATCATTAATATCATTATAATAGTTCTCATGTGACGAATGCGTCATGTTGGAAGAATAATCATATTGCATCTCATCGTCTGAAATATTCGAAAATTCCCGTTTGTAGTTGTACACATCCTCACGATTTCTTTTCAATGGTTGATATGAACAGGAGAGTTCCTCGTGCGTGTTTAAGTTGCGCCGATTGTTCCAAGAACCGATCAAATGTATCAAGTCATTAATTTTTTCTGAAAAATGATTATTATCAAGAATTGTCACTTGATGATTTCTTTCAGACAGTTTTTATGTCAAATCGGGAAAGTACCTTTACAGTAGCTTATTTGTAAAATGAAGAAATTATAGAGATTCCGCATTTTTTTCATTAATTCTTCATGCAATCGCGTCTTTGCTATGGAATTGAAATACGATGTTAATGTGTATTTATGTGCATTTCCATTCAAATGTTTATTTTGACAGACTGGCTTAGCTGGTTCTGTCTTTGCTTCTGAACCGTTTGGTCCAAACATACGTTGTATTCCCAGCATTACAAAATACACTGCATTAAAAAATATATCAAATATAAGTCAATTTATATTGAATTATTATATTATAACTATAATATTATAACTATAATATATTTATATATATATATATATATATATATATATATATATATATAACTATAATATTAATATCATGTATTGTTTTAATGCATATTTTGCACAATACTTACTTCCAGTGATTACAAATATTAACACTGTCATAGATGTAAAATCTAGAGAAGCTTCCATTCCATGTTTCAAGTAAGTAATGAGATTCACTGGCACTATACCCAAAATACTAACTCTGGTTAAAAATGGTGCTTGTAAAAATGCAGCGATTATCATCGCCACTAATATATATGCGATATGTGAAACTATACGAAAGATTCTTTGCACTTGTTCACCTAAAAATATGAAAACTTGAATTATCGATGCATATTTCGATTTTATATCAAATTTATATCACAAAGTAAAATTTTTTAAATATAATATAAAAAAAATTTACTTAATTTAATTAATCTAACAAAATTTTCTTATGCAATTAAAACAGACTGTATTCTTGTATATAATAAATATATCTTGTATAATAATGTACCAGTGTCGTCAATATAATCGGTAATCCATCCCAACTTTTGGTCTATTTCTGTGCGCATAATATTCGTGAGATTCCAAATATATTGAATAGTATTATTAATTTGTGTAAGTTTCTGCATCGTCTGCTCGTAATTCTCCAAGGTTTTCTCATGTTGATCTAATATACGATCAGTGCTACTTTCAATTTTTTCCCAAATTGATTGCATTTGCTCTTGTATACTGATCAAGTCTTGCAACACTTCTTGATGATTTGCACCACGCTCAGTAGCTTGTTGCTCAAGCTCTTTTTGCGCCTTTTCTGAAGGATATATTAAATAAATTTAGAAAGTCTATACAATAATAAAAAGAGTAAAAATAACATACATATGAAAAATATGTAGTACCTAATTTATCTTTTATATCTTCTGCCATGATTGCGAGCTGAGTATGCCCAGATCGTATTAATGCTTTTTCGTTATTTAATTCTCTCAGATTTGATGTTACAAGATTGTGAGCTGTCACTTGAGCGTCCTTCAAGTATTGTTGTTGTTCCAAGAGTGCTTCGTTTCCTTTGGATAATGATGATAGAGCTTTTGTTGTCTGTTCTTGCAGATGATCTTGACTTTCCTGTATAAATCATACAATAAATAAAATAAAATTTTCATTAAAAATAAATATATAAATTTATATATAGTAAAGAAATATATTTATTTTTAATGACTTTTATTTTATTGTATGATTCATGCAGGAATATAGGAATATATGAATACAGATACCCTCAAAGATTTCAATGCTTCAATTTGAGAATGCGCAGATTGCATCAGTTTGTTGACAGTTAACTCTGTAAGAGCACGAAATTGTGTATTTCGAGCTGCGTAACAAACTGCTCTTGCTCTATTACTCATTAAATGATACGCATTCCACATATCAGCATCCATATTTGTTGTACACTGTTGAAGAGGCTAAAAAATAGAAATTATATTTTATACTTACTATAAATTATATGATTTTCTTGCACATACTTCAACAGTGCACTTTTTTTATAACATTATCTTAGCAATTATTTCTAATTATTCATTCTACTTAATTTTTTTTTAATTTAAATTTTCACTAAATATTCTTAAATATTCTTTAGTATTATATTAAAACATCTACTAATAGAGTAACATTAGATACACTAGTATAATGCACTGTATGACTGAAAACTCTGGGGAGGTCTTCAAAAGTAAAAGGAGGGGGAAATGTGCAGGTTTGAACAGGCATGGAATTTACCCCTTCAATTTGTGTCAAAGGATATGGATATTCTGCAGCTATCTTGTATGTTTTGAATAACATAAATCGATTCTTTTATATATTATTAATAAATAAAAAATTTTAATAGATAAGTCTATATCGTTAAAATAATTCTGTTGCATAAATGTCCTCTCAAAATTGCATTTTTTAAATTTTTTTTTAAATTTGGTATACAAAGCATTAAATTATACATTGAAAATATAATAAAATTAATGAAGTTAATAATTCAAAAATGCAATTGTCAATTTTATTATTATTCAAATAGATTTTAAATGATTAATGGAATGCTTAGTTGATATTTTGATTAACAAGATTGATATAATAACAAAAATAACAAAAAGTTTTCATTTATGCAAAGAAAATATATTGTATCGATTATATACCATTTCTTCAGTGCAGGGAAAGATCTTTCTGCCTTCAACTGCTGATTGGCAATTTAGAAGATTTACACTCAGCTTTGCGAGCTCTTCTTCTGACATATCGGAACACGAGGTTCTGATTTTCATAATAACTTTATGTTGACAGATTTCCAATGGAGAAGAAACCTTAACATCTGTTAACTTGGCAGCCTGTTGGAGGAACTTTTCATCTTCTGTCATCGACTCGTAAGGAATCGAGATCAAAGGTACACTATCAGCGACTGAAACAGTTTTATCATCTGTTTTTCCCCATATCCAATCCAGTATAGATGCACTCCCAAGTTTACAATTAAACGACACAAAGAGTATCAACAATAAGAGCCTGCAATCCACTTTCAACTCCATTGTGTCTAATTAATTCGCTGCCTAAAAACAAAAATAAAGGCAATAATCATTGAATATAACTTTGTTTCATATTAAACGATTCATGAAAGATACATACAAGTATCAGAAATTATAAAATGATTTGTTCAAAAATAATCAAAAGATAAATCCATTCATAAACATAGGTTATTTTTTCTCTTCTCACTTATTGCATATTATTAGTATTCGAGTCCGCTCAAAAGGTGACGGTACAAAATACACGCAAACCACAACTAAAAATAGATAACACCAATTGGATCGTTCGAGGCTGTGATTTGCATCGCAGTTATTATAAATTTGTCGTAAAACAATGTCGAGTAAGCAGATATTCAGCAGCTTTTTCACTCGATCGTTTTACATCGCGTCAGCGAGATACGAACCAACAAAATTAACCCTTTTCTCAGATTCAAACGCGATGACAAGCACACACCTGTCACCTGTTTTCACCCATGTGTTTTAACGGTTGTGTCGTTTGAGTGCACGGCCTTTCGTTGATCGACGATCCGCCACTTGAGGGACCCCGTAAAATATTCTCTACGATATATTTATTTTTATCTATTTTTCATTACCTATCTGGTTTAAAGATTATGTTTCATTTATAATTAGAAGGCGAATTAACGTTGCGTTCGAAGACAGAAATGTTTTTGTAAATTCAAGTTGCAAGCCAATCGCAAACGCGAGTGACTTGCACGTGATCACTTGGAATTTTAAAAACGACGAATCATCGCACAGGATCGTACAACGTCAAATCAAGATAAGGTTCGAATGCGCGGGCATTTTATTTTCTATGAATACAAATTCTTGAAAATTCATAAAGGTAAAATAATTCGAATTATACACAAATAAAACGATAACTGAACATTTGTCAAACTAGACAAATGTTTTTTACAAAAAAAATTCTATATCACAGTCTTTATTTTTTTTCAGGCATAACTTCGCTTATACCGTACATCCCGGCTAACAAGCGCCCATGAGACGCAGCTACTGGCTCCTTAGGTGGTAAATATGGTCCTTTCTCACCCATGTACACGTAACTTTGATATTTATTAAGAAAAAAATGACGTGATAAATATTTGAATGGAAAAAGAAAAGTTAAGTAAGAAAATAAATTGCTCATATATAATTAAAAAAAAGATTCTCGATAATTTTAAGAATGTTAACGTGTAAAACAAATTTTTAAAAAAAGGATACGGCAATCTTAAAATCCAGTATGCACTTTGTGATAGTTTGATCGGTTCTTCGCACCCGGTGACGAATATCGGGCAAGGTGGGGGACCAGGTTGAACCCTGGGGTTCAATGTGACATGTACTGGGGCTTTAGGTGTCACCACATGGATTCTCATCAATTGAGCGATCAATACTTTCGTTTGCCTAAAAATGAAAAATATATTTATCCGATGAATAAATTTATGAATTTTATATTAAAAAATGGGTTCGAGATAATAAAATTCTACGGACCTGCAAGGGCACGCAAAGTAGAGTGGCATGTCAGCCGTGCTGGACGTCACTTTATTTCCGCTGTCTTTCACTATTCCATTTCCAGTGGTCTTTAGTACCTTGTCGGGCGCGGATGCCATGAATCTGTGCCCACGTGGACATTCGTATTCCACGCCGACAAATATCTTTACCACAAATTCTTTACCACCCTTAGATTTACGACCACGAACGGTATTAATATTTTGGAAATTTTTGCCTCCCCGCGGACAATAGCCTCCATGAATCCCATGATCAGATCCTGTAAATCCCACCGTAGGCCACAAGGAGCTACTACGCTCCTTTTGATGCTCCAATCTATGATACAATATATTTTCTTCTTTAAATTTGTTTCTTAAAGAGTTGGAAACGACAACTTCATCAATGTAATAGATATGGGACATTTTTTTCTTCACCTGACAGTCACATCCCATGGAAGTAGAAACGCGGAGGTAGGAAATATCCCGGTTTGATGCTGCAATCCCAAATTGTGAGAATAAAGGCTACTCGGTCCCAGACATATCAGGGACCAGCTAGAAAATTGCGGTAGCAAGCCCGATGGTGATTCGGTGTGTAACATTCCAGGCAAGTATTCTGTTGTTGATGGTTGCCTGACTAAAGATTTGTCTGTAAAGAACGTGTATTTATTGTACATCTCGCATTTAATCGCGCAAATTTAACGAACGTAAAAAATAATGCGATAGAATACCTTTAGAGTTTTCCGCGTCGCTGTCAGTTACTTCTATAATGACTTTATGCGAATCACTCGGTGTAAGACTTGTTTTGCCGCTCAATCTGGGAATATCCTCTCCAATCGGATCACTCGTCATCGAGGATTGACCACCGCTACCATAATCTGTAATTCCATCTGTATTGTTTCCTAGAGAAATTAATCAATTAAAATCTTGCTAAGAGAAAATATTTATCGCATCCAATATTACTTGCCATTCAAACTATCTCCTAAACTACAAGCTTGTGTATCTTCTTGTGGTGTAGAAGATCCATTGCGACTAAAGGAATCGTGGCGTTTTGTCGCTGAAAATAATTGCGCTGCCCTGAAAAGAAAAAAATGTACATTGTCTATTTTCTCTTTTTATTGAAAGGCATCTCTAAAATATAATTCTACCTATAGTTGTGTGTGCTAGGTTGAAACACGGGGAATTGTATACTCTCCAATTGTGCGCATCCGCATTGTTTCGCTAACATTTGAAAATAGTCGTGGTTGGCCTGTCTTAGACTGAAAGGATCTTCTCTGGAGTTTTGAATTCGACCACAATTGCAAGCACACACATATCTAACTCCACTGCAATGTTCTCTAGTAGGTAATTCGCTGAAAGTAATTGAAAGGAAAAATTTGATAATTAATAAATATAAACAATTTATAGAAATGTATATAATACACGATCTTTCTTTCTCATAGAGATATCTACCTATCGTCTTCTCTAGGTTCAGTTTGTTCTCCGCCTCCAGCACCTTCACTACCACCTCTGTGAATAGGATTTGTACAAGGATGACCAGTGAGTGACAATACTTCGCACATTTGTCTACCAGCACGCCAATGTTTGTCACATTCGGCCTGTAATTTCTCACTAAACTCTTCGAATAAAGGACCGCGAGCGTGCATCTCGAAAACTGCCATTGCATGCGCTAATTTCGATTCGTGATACGCTCTAAAAAACACATCATTTTAAAATATAATTAGTTAAAATATAATTTTATTTTAATAGCAATTATCCCAAGTAATTTTCAACCTTGTGTAATGCTGTGGCAAGTTCTCCTGATATGCTTGTAAAGCTCTTGGAAGTACTTTGCTACATCGACTTTTACTGAATTTCACATCTGTATCTAATAAATTATGAAGTGTTGACAATTCTTTGTCAGTTTCATGAATAAAATAATCAAATACCTTGTTTGCTACTTGACAAAATATATTTAAATTTGGTATCTGTAAATATCATTCATTTTTAAAAATAATCCAATAAAAGTTTGATCTAATATTAATATTATTCAATAAATATTGATCTCAATATTAATTATATTAAATTTATATCATTATATTGATTTGAAATTAAATTAATGATTAAATTAATTGCTAATAACACACTTCAAAATAAGCTGGTATAGAGTGTCGACCGACGTTGTCGTCAAATCCTTTTGCAAAAGCCAAGTTTATGTGTTGTTGCAAAAACAGTTTAAACGAGTGAGATTCTGTAAATGTATGAAAATGATCTTTATATATGTAGCACAATTTTTATTTCATTTTTATTCATCTTACCAGTCCCAGTATCATCTGTTATGATACTATTTGAATCTAAACTGGCAAGACTTCTAGATGTTGTACCACCGGAACTGATTTTACAGCTTTGCATTAATTTTCTTGCCATGTAACCCAACATATCTCTTGAATCTATATTTCCGGTATGCACATACACAAATTCCTGATTAGCTGGTATCGCAAACAAAGAGTTTGAGCTAAAAACAAAGAAAAATGATTTTGATGTTTTCTTAAGTTTTAATAAGATTTGATATGCTAAATTTTATGTACCTGATATTGGTAACAATTCTATTTTTCCTCAACATATGGTAAATTTGATCTTCAAGAGAATGTTCTAACTTTTTAATATTGGCATCATTATCTGGATTTTGGAATGCTGTAGGACAGGTTTCAAAATAAAATAATACTCGTGGTGAGCATGGTCTGACATTTGCAATCCAATCTTTAGGTAGATTATGAATTGAGTTCAACACATCAGAAAGTTGTGGAGAAATCTTTTGCCTATCATGAAAATGTTACATTATTTTATTACAAAAAAATCCAAATCAACTAAATTTAATTTATATATCTGCATATCAATATTTTTAATAATATATAAATCAAATATATGACCTGTGCTCAAAAAATAAAACTGATGCTAACCTGACTATATCCATAGCACGAAAAAGATTTACATAACTGTAATCAAAAGTGTGTGTTGGATGAGTAAGTATAATCACATGAGATATATGAAACAGCACTAGAAGCGCTCTTGCATATTTATCTCTCATATGCGCCCATACACTGAGAAAATCCTTGCAATTCTGTTTCTCTGTGAACTTGTCATATTCGGTTAAAAGTGTATGAGTATCCAAGAATCCTCTCAAATGCAAGAAAACTGTCTTCTCACGAGGATTATAATACCCTTCAATTTCACACTAATAAGCAAAAAAAAAATAGAATCAAGATACTGTTTGCTAATCACCAAGATTCCAGTTATTCAAAAAAAGATATCTCACCCAAGAATCTTTATCAATCTCTGGTTCATCCATATGATTTAACTGGAGTATGGAACTGAGCATTTCCATCTTGCATCCTTTAGCTTGATATTGAGACTTGCCAAACACCGAGACAATAACAACTTTTTGATCAGTGTACGGAAAACTATAAAATCAATGTTATATAAAAAGATTAACAGAATATCGCATAAATATTTATAAAATAAGAATATAAAATTTAGATAATAATCTTAAATAACAAAATTGTGTTACTATTAATATTCAACATTATTCTTTATGAATAATTCTTTACCTGTCCACATCACAAGGAAGTTTAAACTTATGCGGTCGCATTATGAATTGGTTTATATATTTTTATTTTTTTCAATAAATATTCCCCCAATTTATCGATATACCAGAGAGAAATTATACAAAGGTTTAATTTTATTCTCAAAATTCATTTAAAGAATTTTATTTACATAAAAACGATTGTTTTCTTATTCTTGCACATCCTATAATCTGTTGATTTATATTGTTTTTTTTTCTGAGAAAATTTGTGCACAAGTATCTGCGAATTATTTACATCATAATCACAGGATTTTTTCTGTCAAGTCTAATACGGGCTAATATTCGCTTTGCACGCTCACGTGTGTAATCATTCTGTCTTTATTGCACATCGAATAAATGAATTAAACGAAGATAGAGCGATGCTTTCACCTAAAAGCGTCAAAACGAACGCAGCCATAGAGGGACAAATCTCGCACATGCGTAATTACGTAAACACTAGCAGACGGTATTATAATTCGCAATCAGTCATGTATATATTTTCTTGAAGTAAAGAAGTGTGAATAAATTTTATTAAAAGAAATATTATAAATAATGAAGGAAAGTTAATGTGTGGAAAACTTTCTATAAGGTAAATGAAATGTAATTTATAAATAGTGACAAAATTTAATTTGTGTTGTATCTGCAGACTTAATTTTTTGTATAAAATTTTTATATAAAAATTTTATATAAAAATATAAAGATATAAAAATGTATTTTTATACAAAATTTTATATAAAAATACATATTTTAATATTATTTTAATAAGAAAAAATACAAAAGTTTGTTACATAATAATTATACTAAAATATAAAAATTATATTTAAATTAAAATTTATTTAATCTACATGATTAATAAATATGTTTATCGTATTTATTTATCAGGTTAATGTCATATATATTTAATATATAGTATTTAATGTTACAAACATGTTATTCTTTCTCCTGGAATCTGTTCGAAAATTCTACTCATGGAAATATTGATTTGATCAATCGGAAAGAGATCTTTTGTCCTGATTGGTTAATTAAATTCTACTTTACCCCAGTAATATTTTCGAATGTACCCTCGCATAAATGAGTTTGTTTACCTTCTAGGTTTATCTTCTAGTTCTAAGTTCTAGATATCAGACTGTTTGATTCTTACAATTTGTTAGTGCGCTTTGAAATTTTTATAAAGGTGTGTTATTATTTAAAAGCGCTGAAACATATTGAAATTTTTGCAATGATTACGACGTCCAATTAATTATATATCTTTAATATGACATCGATAGGACATCGATTTTTTATAAAATTATGTAGAAGTAGCTTGTCACCGCGAATCATCGCTACAAAATTCAGCAGTGTTGCTATCGAAGAAAATGCGAAAAATGTCGCTCCGGTTTCGCAGCCGGGAAAAATTCAAGCTGCATTATTAAAAGATTTCTCCAGTCCTCTCGTTATAGAGAGTCTGGAGTCACCAAAAAACGTACAAGCGAATGAAGTAAGTAGAAGAAAAAAGAATTATTGCAGAATTAAGTGCAATTTATCGTTTATATTTATAAATATATATATATATATAAATATATAATATCAAAAGAATATATCAATGATAATCTCAATTTATTTCCACAGGTTCTCATTGATGTTCATTATTGCGCTTTAAACACTTCCGATACACTGCTCAGTAAAAATTTGTATACATTTGAGCCTAAATTACCAACAATCCTGGGTTATGAAGTTGTTGGAAAACTGGTTGAAGTTGGTACAGAAGCAGAGAAGAATGGCTACAAAATTGGTGATAAAGTCATTGCTCTTAACAAGGAAAGATATGGAGGTTTGGCCGAGAAATGTCTGGCAGAGATTGGAGTAAGATGTGTTTAAAATATGGATTTCTTTTCTTGAGTACTTAACACAATATTGTTAATAACAATACTTATCTTATTTAGGATATATGGAAAGTACCCTCTGTGATAAATTCTGTAGATGCTGCGAGCATTTTAGACAACTATATTACTGCTCTGGTTGCGCTAGAGAGAAAAGTCAGTATAGATGAAGATGATATGATCTTAATAAATGTTGGTATAAGCGGTATTAGCCTTGCAGCAATAGATCTTGCGACAAATGTCTTTAGAGCAAAGGTATAATTATAATTCATTTTATGATTGTGATAGTTACAATTTATTTCATAATTAGGCTTTATATATGATATATTATTTTTACATAGGTCATTGGGGTATGTGCGACTGAAGATGGAGCAGATTTGGCTCGAAAGAAAGGAGCATTTGCATCCCTTAAATACAAAGATAAGAAGTTATTAAAGCAAATAGAGGAAATTGCTGCCGAACGAGACATCAAAGCTATTTTTGACGATGTAGATGGAGAATATTTCAAGAAAGTGTTGGATTGGTAAGTTTCAAAGAAATCTGCCAATAGAAATAGATTTTTGGGTGTAGAGAAAAGTTGCTTTTCTGGATTTCCACATCAGGTAAGATACACTAGTGAGACATGTAATATTTTTAGCTTTACCAATGTCTACAAAGATGCAACACTAAAGGATTTGCTGCGCGATGACAATTTCGCTGTGGTGGTGCATCATTTGTCTCGCGAAGGTATAAATCTCTATTTTCTTGAAATAGTCATAATCAACATTGGACGGTTCACTCACTTGTAGCCTCTGTCATGAAGGGCGCATAATCATAGCTGGCACAGCGACAACTATGACGAATGTTCATTCGGAGGCGCAAAAAGGTTCCTTCAGCGTTACCGGTTTTAATCTCGCAGAATACAGAAAGAGAAAGCCTGACGTATATCGGTATGCTATATGTTTATAGTTTCTATTCCTTTTATATAAATAAAAATTTAATTATTTTGTTTACTTTAAAATTAGTCAAGCAGGAGATGAAGTTTTACAATTCCTTGAAGAAGGGCTTATTACACCATCTTGCTCGTTAATTGTTGGCTTGCATAAAATCAATGATGCTTTGCAGTTTGTTTCTGAAAATAAATCTCCAGGAAAAGTAAGTAATAGATAAGATTCGAGTTTTTTGTTACAATGTTATAAGTATAAAATTCACAGGTTGTAATCGACATCAGGAACAAGGAAGCTGATGCAGTAAAAGTGACGAAATAAATAAATTTATATGTAGTGATATATATTTTATACATTATATTAGGGTAAATGTTATTATATAAATGGAAAAATATTAATATGGTTAAGTTATTAAGATTTCATTAATAAAATTTTCTTTTCTAACTCGTGTATTATATTCAGCAAACAAAAGCTAGTTTTTGCAGGTCGTCCCACTCTACATTATAGTTGGCAGTAATTATTAAAATCTCTTACAAGATTGCAATTTTTTTCCAATTTTAGCTAAAGAATGATTCACTACTTGTTTATATGAAAAATTATTTAAAAACTTTTTAATATTTGATATAATTTTATATATATATATATATATATATATATATATATATATATATATATATATATATATATATGCACATAATATATTATAAAAAAATAGATCTTCGCGATCTTTCAATTGCTCAATGTTGTTTTAGTTTTTAAGCCACTTTTGTATTGATATGAAAAGATATTCAGCGTGTAGATTATGTGAAAATGAGCAATTGTACAGAAGACGCAGATCGATCAACAAGTTCTTATCCATCATTTTTAATCTCCGAGGGTATTTCTTTTAGACTTCGACATTAGGCATAAACAGTTAGTTAAAAGTGCTGATTAGCTAGTGACTTAGGAACACGATATGATGTAAATATTCTAAACTACACAGATGTGTCCTGACTTGGTATTAATATCCGTCTGAGATATACAGAATATAGTGTTTCAAAATAATTACATTGTGTCTAGACTTTCTACATCATGTGAAGGATATCATAATGATCAAAACCTGTCACTGCGCATTACTTATAAATGTGACAAAACGCGACAGTAAAATTATTTTAAATAATTAAAATTATTTTAAATACATCCGATGTATATAATTATCAATCATTCTTTTGTTTAAACTTAATTATTGGAATATAATTGATTATTATACAAATATTATTGAAGATATTGTAAATCCACACACAAATGTACATTTCATATTGTAAAAATTAATATTAAAATAATTGGGATTTATTTGATATTAATTGAAAGATATTTGAAATTCATTTTGATATTAATTGAAAGATATTACATATGTATAATTTTTTCAACTTAATTAAATAAATTGTAAACTATTTTCTCAATATTTATCTCAAATTCCTCTTGTAAAAGAATTTACAAAATTGACGTTTTTTTCATTTTTCATCATGGTTTTTTATTATTTTGATCTTGATTATTTATATTAATTTGAATGTACATTGCAGACGCATATTGCAAATTCATATATGATGAACAGCAGGCGCATTCCAAATGTTATTAACGCTTTGTACCGACTAACGGTGAAGGCCAATTAGAACGGTTTTACGTCGTTAATCATAAAAGTGGTTCGAGTTCAAGGTAGCCTTCTCTTAATTAATCGTAGGCGTTCTGTCAGCGCGATTTTCAAATCCAATTGTCCAGTCTATCTCTGGATATTGCGAGCACCAGGCTCCTTATATGTAAATGTGTTTTCTCCCTAAACCTTGGAGCAAATTGACACGACATAATGTCGACGTGGAATCAAGGAAAATTGATTGTCATTGATCGTTCACGTCCTGTTCGAATTCCAAGGCTGGAGAAACGTGGCGCACTCATATATATACATATACATATATAAGGATTAATAGATATTTATATTAAAGAATATAATTTTTATCTTTGTTACATTTTCTATAATTATGGACTTTTTTTTATTAAATTTGAGCTTTATCTTTTTTGAAAATAAAAATCGAAGCGCTTACAATTTTCACGTAATTAATGATTGACAATCATTTCTAATGAAATAAGTATACACATGACAAGAAAGAAAATACACATATGACGTACGTACACATACAAAATCAGATTTTTTAAATTCATTTCAAGCGGATTTTATTGTATATTTTTCTTTTCTAGAAAAATATGTAATATTATAAATTAGAAAGTATTATGATAGATAATGATTCTTCTTAATGATTATTTTTGCTAAGAAAAATATTTACTTCAAATTAATTTATATTTTTCAAATATTTAATATAATCTTCCTTACTTTAAATTTGACTCAACCTAGAATTTTCGAGAGAGAATCTTGTATTAATAATATATGTCTATAATAAGATATTTTATAATGACATAAGACAAATTTCTTTCCACAGATTTTATTCGACTTGGACGTACATCACGTACTCTAGAGAGACGGATGTTTTAACTAGTGATATACGATACAGATGATATCACGATGCTATATGCTTGCCAGATGTCGCAGATTTCACAGGTAACGAACGCTCATAGAAAAATTGCATACGACTAGTTAGCGAGAGATATTACATGAATTTTGCGAGATACTTTCGTTTAAGTTTACAATACGTAATACTTTTCGTATTCTCTATATCATCTTTCTGCTGATTACGCAGATGCACATCTAAACACATACGTGACTTTAAAAACAATTCGCAAGAATCATGATAACTATGATGGATAAATGATGTATTCAGAGGTTGCACAGGTGTAAAAATACAGATATCTTTCGTAAAAAGGATCTTTTAGTTTGCGAAATGTGATCGTGAGCAATTTCATCCATCTTTAAACACATATTTGAATCATCTAATTCACGTCATTTATTTCTCGTATGTAATTAATCTATTTTTATAAGAAGATAAATACATTCATAAATATACTTTTATATTTAGAGACAAAAAAATAATAATTATAAGTTATTTTCTTTATACTGGAAAAATAAAGAGACAAGGATATTCAATAATTACATAAACTGTCAATTTCGCAAATTCGAAATTCATAATTTTACGAAAATCATTCATCTTTCACAATAAATTGTTTAATCATTAACGAATACAGAATGTATATAAAATATTGTGAAATGTATGATATGAATGGCTCTAGAATACAATAATAATGAGATGTCATTTAGCGACTAATAGGAGGATATAATGAAGATGACGGATTTTTTGTACTGAATATGACTTCTCTTCTCTTTTAATGATATTAAACGATAATTTTCGCATTAGAATGTAAGAAACCAAAAAATCGCGTTATATAAACATTATGCTAAACGCAAATGATATATTAAAGCAGCTTAAATTGAAAGAAGATTTATGTCATTTTGCGCAAAAAAATTACCATTTTTGCAAGACTTTCGCGTACGGCATGTTCAGTGATTTTCTTATAGAAGACACCAAGAGAGAAAGAAGTATCTTTATCCTAATTATTGTTTTATTTTTAGGATACAGAAAGAATATTCTCTATATAATTTATCTATTTCATTTTATCATTTCATTTTATCTCTATTTCATCGCATAAATTACATGAATAAAAAAATGTATATGACTAAAATTAAAAAATTTTAAGCTATTCTATCGCTAATCTTCGATGCTAACATTGTTGAATTTTTTGAAATCATAAATCACGACATTAAAAATGTAAGTGATAAATCAGGTTGAAAGAAAGAAATATATTTCACTATTTCTGAGATACGCTATTTCTAAAGATAGGAAATCAAGTTTGAAATATATAAATATATAATTTGCGACTAATAAATCAATTTGCATTGTGTCAAAATTAAGTCTAAATTAATGAAAGCCTAGAAAAAGAAAGGAATAGAGTTGTTTCTTGAGAGGAATATTACATACAACGGACAATTATGCCAAAAAAGTATCAGGTAGGTACGCCATGTCATAATACTCGCTATTGTAGATCATTTCGATCACAATCGAGTAAGACATTCGAGGATCTATTGCTACTCTTTAAACTGTTTCTGGAACAAGTTTCGCAAGTGTATAATGAATAACGATCTTGTTAGGATACATTATCGTTGCGATAAATTGGAGATTTGACAAGTAAAATTATGATCTGTCTAATATCATTAATTATTCCTTATATTTAACGTAAACGTGATAGTTCCGAAAGAATCGAAACAGTTTTACGAACTAATCAAAGAAATGAAATTACTCTCTAATGCTTGCAATCAATCAATTATTTCTATATAACGAATAATAAACGAGTTCGTTTTTACGCTTTTCGATTACTTTTATATCAATTTATATTTGTAACAAAAGAGGAAATGGGAGATACTTTTAGTTATTATATTTCTAGAGAAATATTTGCACAATTCTTATTGCTTGCGACGCAATCACGGAAAAGGACAAAAAATTCGATTGAGAGTCGCAGCAAGGATTTTACCCCGTGCTTTATTCAGCTTTGAATTTTTTTTTTTTTTTTTTTTGAGAGACGTAAATGACAATCCTGTCGCACGTCACGGTTCGTCAGGTCGCCCAACCGGCAAAAGAGTCACATACTAATAACTGGAGCAAAGCAGTTGTGTAAGCCGGTGGGTGGCCGCCTTTCTCTGCGAAGCGGTTGCCAGGGTTTAACACTGCGACGTGATTTTCTGTGCTTACAATACGAAAGATTGGCGACGTGCTGACAGATTCGTGCCGATTAACGAATATTGTTGCGTTGAGATCTATAAATCTCAAGAGCGCCCTGATAAAAAATATTTTGCAACTCCGTCGTTGTCTAGATTTGCGACGTCTGATAATGAGATAAATTCGTATCAAGACAATGTTTCATTTAAATTTAACATTTGATATAAATTCTACATTTGAAAAAAAGCAGGGATATATAAATAAAGAAGCTTAATAAAAAAAAAAAGAGATTTTCTTGCAAAAATCCGATAATGAATGGAACATATGCAAATTTTATTAGGAAAAAAATTAAAATAAAAAATAAAAGTAAAATTTAAAAACAAAATTAAATTAATTAAGGTATTTTTATAGAAACGATTCAATGCAATGAAATGTAACAGACGGACAGACAAGAGTAAAAGGTTTGCAAGGAGTCGAGAACAACCAAGAAAAGTGCAGGGGAAAAGTGAGCTGGGCGACCTTCGCGACAATTCACTTACCTACCTTCTGTCTGATCCTTCGAATTCAGCTCGTACTTGCTCGTAACTGCTCGACTTTTCGTTAATGCCTTTTCTGCATCAAAAACCGATAATGGAAACAACTCCTGCAATCAATATCGAAAACATCTTGTAATTTCTTAAAAATTATTATTGGAATTATTAAATTGATTATATTTAAAAATAATGCAATGATGCGCTAAAAGTTGACATGTATTTTTTCGTTAATTTATCTTGAAGTCGTATATAAGAATTTATATATATGCTATATACAGATCATGACATATATAATAATTACTTAATGTTCTGTTAAAGATTACAGTTACTGTTAAAGAGACAGTTTACTGTAGCAATATGAAAAATTGATGATTTTTATAAATTTGAAGAATATTAGAAATTTATCTCTTTGGCGTTTTTTTTACATATATTTCTATTGATGTTTAAATGATGCTTAAACAGTATGTCAATATTTTTAAATTTTGAATTCTTAGCCTTTTTTGGTCAATATCAGCCTCTGCGTGAAACGTGTTAAAAAATGCATAAAAAATGTTCGATGATGTGACATAATGCTCCTTGTGTAATGAAGTCTCTGAAGTGAAGAAACTTGGTCTATATATAATTTTATTTTATATTTCGTAGGATGTCTTTTAAATATTGAATCTAATTTTATTTAAAAAATTGTGAAACATGACAAAGTAATATCATTTTAAAATTAGATATTTCAATTTTGCTGAAATTTTTTCATTTCTTAAAAGTATAATAAAAAAAATATTAATATTAGTTTTTTAAAATGCTATTTAAAGTCTTATAACTCTGTCAGTTTTGCGAATTTTTCAATAAAATTTGAAAGACATATTCTTCAGATATAAAAAAAATCAAATATAAAAAAATCGATTTTTTTGATTCTTTAAAGTAGACCGAATTTGTAAGAGATAGAATTTTGAAGAAATTATTATGAATTAATCACAATATTACAAAATGATTAAATGAATGAATGCGAGAGAATTGTCTGTTTTTCTGCTGCATTTTTCTTCGGCGTCGACAGAATGGTGATTAAGATTGTTGGGAATGAGCGTGCAATTTCGGCAAGATTTATCGAAAGTGATGTTAATATTTGGCATTTTCAACTTTACCTTTGAAACGATTATGCGACGGTTTTATCTTCTTTCGTTAGACATAATTATTATGCACAGCAATGTCTCGTAAATGATTTATGCTTTACATTCGCGCATAAAAATAAAAATAAAATTTGTGTGATGAAATTTGAATTAAAACAAAATATTAAAGTTGATATAAAATGTTTACGTATCAAAAGAAGACAACGTTCTTTCGTTAAATAAGATCTAATTTCAAAAAACATAATCTAATTTTTGCAAGATATTTTACTTTGTATAGAAAAAATTCAGATATATATTTTTTTAAATTAATGAAGAAAATTATGTCCTTCCAGGATTTTGTTTATCTAGTCGATAAACAAATCACGATATCGGAAGAGCCAAGATTCCGATGTACGAAAGAAGAGAAAGAAAGAGGGGATATCTTGTGCTAACAGAAGGGATAAGAAACCCATGCACGTACTCTTACAAGCGGTGCGACGACTTTAGTCTGACGATCGCTTCCACAGAGCGAGGTTGACTGAATCCGACATTAATCCCAGGATAGTCCGTCGGTGCCTTAGATCCTGGTGAGTGATTGGTGTAAAAACACAAAGAAAAAAGAATTCGACGGAGTGCTCCAAAAAATTTCGCGTCGCGATATATAAACATTAAATTTAAATTCTACTTCATAAAACAATTCGAAAAAAATCAGGTCGTAAAATTCGAAATTCGTAGTTTGACAAGAATATAAATTACATGTGTAAAATGTTTATAACGAAAGTATTGTAAACGGACTTTGAAACAAGGAAAAAATTTTTTTAAAATAATCTAGATTATATTAGTTTCCGGAAACACTGCAGCAAAAAGTCGAGGCTTTTTCCAACATTTTTTGTATTACGCAATAATTTACATAATAATTTATATTCCCATCGAATTCCGATACTCTCGCGAGAAGACATATCCCCAGTTTCCGCGGCACGTGGCGAGCTACTCCCTCTTCGCTTGATCTAGCAAAGTCTCGAGGAAGCCGCCGATTTCGCGAGCGTGTGCGTGGTGTGCAACTGGCAAGAGAAAGTGTGCTTGCTGTGTATCTTTCGGTTTTTCGGTGGATCGATTCGCGACGACGGAATCGATGATCGAGCGTCGTCAGCGACCTGCCTGACGATGAGAGGCTCGCGTTTTCTCAGGACAGCATGATTCTCGGCGCGTGCGATCGTCCGCGTGCATTAACATGCGCGAAGACACACGTGTTCGCGGGGACCGCTAGATCCTCCTGAAGAGGCTGCAAGGAAGAACTTGCCTGAAGAGAGATTGCCGCAAGAACGAAAGATCCTCTGGATCATCGAACGTGAGACGATCGAAGATCGATTGCGAGGACAGTTACTGGCCGCCGAACTATACAGGTTAGCCATTTGTTGTCCTTCTTATCTGAGATTCTTAGAAAATAATTAATTAAATGGATTATTTTGGTAGAAAACAAATTAATAAATTCAAAAATACGGATCAAACAAATTTTCCTTTGAATTGCGATTATTGAAAAATTTGAGGGGATTATTGAAAGACGGGAATTTATGATGAATTGTGTTTTCTAACAATTAAGAGAGCATACAAAGTACACCTGTCGTTTTGGAAGAAGCAATATTTCAAACTCTGAAAGATGAGAAATAGAATCATCTTCTATCTACAAATGATCATAATTCGATTCTTCATTAATCATGCTAGAATCGACGTTGATTGTATTTGTACTCTTTGGAAGATTATATTTTTTAGCCAAGTATATCGGCGACACACACACACATATATATATATTACATAACGACGGGTTGCATATGCAACATTATGTACGGCCCGTCACCTAGACGTAAACTGATTTCAACCAGTTCCTCCTATTTTTCTTCGACTCGAAATATCGGCTTTCACTGTACACAACTATAGACGCGCGCCTATAACTGCTCCGAAAAATTTAAATCACACTGTTACTTTTTTTTTCATTCTTCATTCATTGCTTGTTCCTTGTACATGCAAAATCCTCAGCATCACTTCATGAATGCATAAATTCTTTCTTCTATTTTTTGCGGCACGTACAATTTTTTTTTATAGTTTTCTCGTTTAAAATATATCATAAAATATATTATAAATATATTATAATATATTATTTTAAAATATATTATTTTAAAATATATTATTTGTCATACATTAAATGTATTATACAGGGTGAGTTTTAATGGTTGTGTCAATCTTTTTATCATACGGGAGATTACCGATCACAATTTTAATAAATTGATTGATACATAGATGTCAGTTAATTGAATTGACCGTAACGAAGGCCGAAATATAATGTGTACAATTAAAGCAAGTTAAAAGCTGAAATTATGTAGTGTGGATTTATTATTATTATTAAAGCTACGCATTTATTATTATTATTATTAAATATATATGTTATTATATTTATTATTATTATTATTATTATTTTACTGTGATTAAATTAGGGATTTATTATTATACATATTCGGTATATTAAAGCGGAAGAAATACATATTTAAAAATTCAATTCAAATTTAACACTTTAACGTTTTATGTAAAACTTTATTTCAAATTCCGCATTTATTTTTATGATAAATTTTTATTGTTTTATATGCTAAAAATATGCAGCAAAAAATTTTCTTCCTTCTTAAAATAAAATTACGCAATTGTTTCATAAGAATGTATTTCTTGTGGAACAATTGTGTGATTTTATTTCAAGACGGCAGAAATACTACATACCTTTAGCGTATAACAATAATAAAAATTTTTATCATAAAAATAAATGCGGAATTTGAAATAAAGTTTTACATAAAACGTTAAAGTGTTAAATTTGAACTGAATTTTTAAATATGTATTCTTACTGCTTTAATATATTAAATATGTATACGTAGCTTTAATAATAATAATAATAATAATAATAAATATAATAATATTTATATTTAATAATAATAATAATAATAATAATAATAATAATAATAATAATAATAATAATAAGTGCGTAGCTTTAACAATAATAATATATCCATACTATATAATTTCAGCTTTTCACTTACTTTAATTGTACACATTATATTTCGGCCTTCGATACGGTAGATCCAATTAACTGACATCTATGTATCGATCAATTTATTAAAATTGCGATCAGTAATCTCCCGCATGATAAAAAGATTGACACAACCATTAAAATTCACCCTGTATATTTGTCATACATTAAATGTATTATATTTGAGTAAAAGATTGATCTCCGAAATGCTATATATCAAGAGGCAAAGAAATGGTCTCAATTTGCAAACGGATACTGAACGTTTACCAGAAATTTATTTAAATATTGTCAACAACTTGCCAAAAATTTAACACAGTTTCTATCATAACAAATAGGTCTGCGACTTTGCGTATGTGTACATTTATACATTATTTGACTCTCTTTACCGTTTATATATAAGTCACATTTATCCGTTAAAGACGAGTCGATCTTTGTCTTCGCAGATGTTAAGTTGTCTTTATTCATCTCCTCGGCGCGTCATTATCTTCGATGCCTGGAAGTAAGTCTTATTTCCGTAGTTTTAACTTCTTATCTGTTTAACCTTTTAATTTTTATTTCTTGACTATATGTTCAGTTTATTTAGATCATTTTTAATAAATTGACATTAAAATAATTTCAATCTCGTAATTTTCATGTAATTCTTAGTACTTTTTTCTTTCTATGTTCATATTAGTCATATTATTTATTTAACTTATTTATAACTTATTTATTTATTTCTTTGACTTTATGTTCAGTTTATATTTAGATCATTTTTAATAAATTAACATTCCAATCTCATAATTTCATGTTTAATTTAGTACTTTTTCTTTCTTTGTTCATATTAATTACATTATTTATTTAACTTATTTTACTTTTGTCCTTTGTTTTTACGTAGGCATCGTCAAGATAATGAGATACCGAGACATTTATTATCGCTTTAAACAGCAACCTTTGTAACAGACTCCGATATAAAACACATTGTTATTATATTATCTTTTATTATATACTTTCGCGCTGAAGATGACCCAAAAATAGGGTCGAAACGTTCGCTATCCTCTCTTTGTATGCTTTAATATCAATATTTATTTGATTGTAATATAAATAAATGTGTTATAACATCGACACTAGACTCGTATTGCCATTATAACTGGTTTTTTAATTTTATATTTCGAGTCTTATATTTATTAATTTTTGTATATTATTTGTCAATATGTATATCATTTTCATTTGATTTTTTATGATAGAGAATATTATTGATAAATATTGATAAGTTAAACGAAATTATTGCTTAATTATTGACAAAGTAAATTCTTGAAACACCATAAAAAATGTCAAAAAATACGATTAAAGAAAGATGCAAATTAACATGTTATTGTACCCGATCGTTTTCTCTGTATTCGCCAATTTTCCGCAGTTAGAGACATTAATCTTTTCTTCCCATCGTCTGTAGAGCGAGAAAATCGACGGACGCGAGAAACTCACCGCATTTATCGTCGCAGTTATGTGTAGATGATAGGCAGTGGCCCAAATCGCCAAGTTTTGTGTCGAACTGATCTTAAATGATTTAATCCGTTCGCGTTCCATGTTTTTCTCTCTTTCTCTCTTTTTCTGTCCGCAATCAAATTTTTATTCTGAATAGGAAAAGCGCGATTGAAATATCATCGACACGATTAAGCTTGGAATTAATAACAGTTCAGGAACAATTTAATAAATATTAGGTTTATTAATTCAGGTTGAAAAATATTCGCTTATATCCTCTTCAAGATCCTTTAACATATATTTCTACGAGTTTTACTTTCGCCTTAAGATTACCTACTCTTACTTTAACATCGTTTAATCGATATCTCTTAATTAGCATACGTTCCGATTAGCATAATCTAGTACACTAGTCATTTTGATGTTTGGCTTTCGATTTTTAATTTTTGCCACTTCCTTTCGTTATATCGCTAATATTTCAGATGCGTCGAATTTCGCGATACTTCATATGATATATATAAAGTTTGTTTTTTAAAAATTAAGGGAAATAAATTTTCTTATTTATTTTCAATGCATCGAGCGTTTAATCGTTAATAAAAATTTACGCGAAAATTTGCGCGAGTTTATTTTGTCGCTAATTGAAAATCGCGAAGATCGCTTCCGCGATTCAATATATTTAGCTTTGTTTGTCGAATCTTGTTGATCGATTCTGACGTTTCCTGAAGCGCCGCAGGAAACTCTCTCACTTTCATTCGCACACGTGCTACGCATCACGCACTCCCCTACACGAGATACTCTACGCATACTGCATCTATACAATTTCTATTCCATCTCCGCGTGATTCCGATACGGAATTTCCAAGAGAGAAAATCTCTCTTCTTTCTACTCAACCACGCGAGTAGTTTCAGTCATTCTGGGTATTTATTGCACTTACAGTGATCAAAGAAATACGTGTAATATATTTTTCATAAATATAAGACAGATAGGGATCTTTGGCCGTGCATGCGATGCAGAGAAACAGCTGTAACGAAAACGATTCAGTTAATTAAAGAAATAAGTTAAATTACCGATAAGGTGGATAAGAATATGTTCTACGTCGCAAATTATAATCGCAATTATACGTGAAACTGTTATTACACGCTTTCTTTCAGACTTTTATAAAACCGCGAATTATCGTTGTTTAACTCTCATGAGCGACGATGTATCGCATTCCTACGAGGAATTCTCGACAGAGAGAAATATCCGTTTCACAGTAGCAGGATTTCCTGTCGTGTTTGAATAAGATATTTCGCGATCTAGGTCGAAGAAGCGTGCGCAGATTTATAGGCAATTTCTTGCCGTAATCTTGACGGTCGCAATAATCGATAGAAAGAATCAATGAGTCATCTCGTCCTCTCTGCTCGTTTCGCTCGAACCGATTAAAAGTATAAGAGAAGTAAAAGTCAAAATAAGAAGAAGAACTTTTCTTTCTTTATATATTATTTATTCCGCTGTTTATATCGTTTTCTCGTATAAATTAGACTGGTCAATCATATTATTGTGCCGGTAAATCTATTTTCCCAATCTTGCGATTGATTGCATTTTTTATCTCTTTCACGTCAATCACTCAAACGTCATCAAAATATTATACTTTTGAATAATTGTGGACATCATATTTTTTCCATTTTTTTATTCCAGTGAAACGAAACTGCGCCTTTGCGCTTTAATATTTAAACAGTTGACCGATTTATATAACAATTTCAGCGCTTGTTACATATGTGATTAATGTAATTTTTTTGAAGAATTTCGATGGCTTTAAAAGACCGCTTATCTCTAAAACGAAAGCCGGTTCCGTCCTTGCAACTATTACCGCTTGGCTATTTTTTTTTATTGACGCAACTGACCACCTCTGGCCATATCTGCTTGGCCGGGCAATACTTGAATTGATTCTATTTTCCCAATACGATATTTAAATTTTTAATCTAAACCGTTAATAACTGCCAATATTTTCCTATTGATACAGGAAAAATGTATAAGATATATAGGTGTCAGGGCAATCTCCTCCCAAAAAAGCTCTTGTAGCTTACCTCGAGAGCTTTTCAAAATACTATAATAAGCTTCGAACACATAAACACATAATTGCTTCGAAGAAAAAATATGTAATTTGCAATTAACAATTACATATTTTTTTTCGAACAATTATGTGTTTTCTTTACACCAATTGATTCCTCTCATTATTTTGTACATAAAAGTATCAAGGTAAGATAATCGAAAAATGAATATTTTACTAGATATTTTATGGTTTATGTAAAAATTAAGAAATTATTTCAAGCCTCATAACTCGAAAAGTACTCGATGAAAAAATATTTTATTATAGTGTTTTGAAAAGCTCTCGAGGTAAGCTACAAGAGGTTTTTTTTGGGAGGAGATTGCCCTGACACTCTGTATATATAAAACATCAAAAATTAGTTTTTCTATTTTTATTTTAAAGTTAAAAGTAATGAATCTATGAGTTTCTCGTTGTCGAATTTTTTGCGTAGAATCAAATATTTTTTTCAAAAACAAAGAGAAAGAACTAATGTGGCAAGAACGGGTGTTTAAGATACATACATATAGAAACGTTTTTGCACGAGATTCGATTTATGTAATACATCTCAAAGGAATGGTATGACGAATCGATAATTGCGTATCCGATTAAGATGTATCAGGAAAGCGACGCGAATACTATAGGATCATGCACTCGCCCTAATTTCGCAAATCTCATTTTGCACCGAGCCTCGCAATAAAATGCCGCTTTTTAAAACTTGTGTAACGCATCGCGCAGGAATTTCGCGGCCGCGATGGGGAAAGTGTTCATAAAGACGTTTTGCGCGAATTAAATTTCGCACTGATTTTCTTTAAGATTTATAAATATCGCTTAATTTTTCGAAGAGAGAAACTTTTCGCCTGTTCTTTTCAATTTTTTTTTACAAAACTTTTCTAAACACCATTTGTGACATCATAGTTCTTTTACAGACAAATATATATTTTTTATTCTTTACACTCTCTTTTTGTTATATGTATTTATACTCTAATTTACTTACATTCTAATTTTTTTTTAAATCTATCGAATCTACTGATATAAATTGATCTGATATAAATATGATATAAATCTGATATAAATTTCTGATATGAATTTTTTGTCATTGATAAAATTCACTTTATTCCATTTTCTTATAATGCGGGAAACAAATAGCGCATGAATAAAAAAATGAGAGATATCTTCCCTTGCAAATCGAACGACAATCTCTCTTCCGAGCCGTAAAAACTCAGTTAACTTCCTTTCGTTTTTCTCTCTCTCTCCGGACCATTTCTCCCTTTTGCTCGCGGTTTTTATCAATTGATCGGTGCACAATCGATAACTCTCTAACGATAATCGATACCGCGTTACGCAAGAGCGCCTTTGCGACACTACCCACGCGCGAAATGTATTGTTAATCCTTTCTCGAGTGTGCCGTATTACGAAAAGAACGTTACATAGCATTCGCGATTTTCCTATCTACTTGGCTGCTATCACTCTATTAACTCTATCGCGTTGTTTGCGCTCTGGACATAATGTGCAACGGACTATTGTTGAGACCAACACATTATCTTCAAGTGTGATCTCACAAGCTGTCATATTTCGTTTTAATTATAGCATTCCATCGATCTCACTCTTTTCTATCATTATTGCTGAGGTGCAGCAATATAATTTTATAAAATGTTGAAACTTTAAAACATCTATATTTTAAATTTAATAGAGAATAAAGAAAAAAATACATGAAACCTTAATGTAACTTTGAAGAATTCTAACAGAAAAAGCATTAAAAAATAAGAAATATTTATTATATCGTGAAAAAAACTGTCAATTACAACTTTCTGACCATAGTGTCGAAACGAAAGTTTATAAATTAATTCATAAATTAGAAAATTTATGAATTATCCGAGAATTTTATCCTAGAATCTTTTTCTATTCTTTTATTAATTAATCTTTGCAGCTTGCGAATGAAGCTTTTTCTGTACAAAGCCGTCTCCTTATTCTGTATTTTTAATGCAGACTTTAAAATTTATTTTTCAATAAAAATTATTTTTAATGTACCAATCGGCACGTCGGTTCTTTGATTACATTTTGCAATTTAACGGCTGTCGCGGAATTAAAGATTTATGCGTGCATCGTTACGTGTGGCGCGAATAAACGAAGGACATGCGACAGATAGATGCCATTGATGAGTTGTTGCTTTCGCAACGAGTTTGACCCTATTGCAAAATGTACCGAATAATCTAGCGTAACTATTTAGTCCTGACGTGCTTTATTCGGAGCTTCCTTATCTAGATCATCTCAAACTAGATTAAAAGTTTTCAAGATCCTTTCTTTCTTTAACAAATTATACATTTATGAAACTTTATTCAATGTGTATAAAATGTATGTATAATAGACACTCTAAAATTAATATTCTACTACATAATATTAAGAAGAATCTGAATTAGATATTTTTAACTTATAAATTAAGTAAAAAAATATATTAAAAATTATTCTTGCTAAAGAAATGTTTAAGGTATTAAATTAGCAAGATTAAACTGTTATATTTTTCTAAAAATATTGTGAAAAAACTTTTAATCACACATCATAATTTAAGCAAATATTTATAATAGATAAGAAATCTTAAAAAAAACTCGTCCCTTAAGGAATAAATAATTATGTTGAATTTTTTATTTTTTATTCGCTACGTTAAACATTCGCGTTTCGAAAGACTCCTAGTTTCGCGTGATCGACCGATACGAGATCAGATCTGATAAACATAAATGGACCGTTGGTTCTAGAGACAACTGTGCACGTTAAAATATGCCCATACACTTTCTTCGCACGTTTAGCTTTCGTCACGCTGGCCCGCTTGATATGGCATAGATCTATCATTATGTTTTCTAAGTATATTTTACGGCGATTATCTAAATAGCTTATTTTATCGAAATTATATATTCTAAATACGCTTTAAATTTCTGCTCACACCTGCTAAAAAGTTGTCTCATTCGCTTTGCTACCATTTTTTATAAATATTGTTAATGCGATGTATGATCAGGAGAGATTTATATTCGCGCAACATTAATTTTTACACGAGAAATATAATTTTAATACATAAATCATATATATATATATATATATATATATATATATATATATATACAGGGTGTCCCAAACTTAGCGAATCAGCCATTAATAGCAGATTCCTGAGATCATTTGGAGACGAAAATTCTAATACCAAAATGTTGAGGAAGACTTCATAAAAATGTTCAAACTACTGACTACTGTCGCATCGAAGACACAATCGCGTTCACTGCAGAATCCTATTTTTTATTTTATATTGATCTCTCTATCGATATTGATATCGCGCTGTACGCGGGCCCCTTGATGTGCTATGTCCCTGAGCACAGGAGAACGTAACGCGCCGATTGGTAATCTTTAATCTTTTGTAGCGCCGAAACTACATCTTTCTCAACATTTTGGTATTAAGATTTTCGTTTCCAAATGATCTCAGGAATCTACCATTAACGACTGATTCGTTAAGTCTGGGACACCCTGTATATGTGTGTGTGTAAGAGAAAAAGAAAAATATAATGTACATGGAAATGTATTCTTCACTTTAAAGTCGGTGCAGATAATTATGGCCATGTATGAAGGAAGTATTCATCCATAGTTTAACGGTCATTAAATTCGGCTTTCTTTCTCGTAGAGTTTCATGAATCTCTCTCGATCGTACTTTACTCATTCGCCGGTGATTTGTGTACGACGACGATAAATTGTTGGGATAGCATATAATAAGGATAATGAGATAGCGAGGTGCAGAGTACGATCGATAACGTAACGGTACTTTTTTACTTTCACGCTGACGATTGCGATCTTCGAATGGTCGTGGTCATCGTCGTGTAGGCCGCCGGGTCATTGGATAATGTCAAATTATTTTCGACGTCAAGCAACGTCCAAGGAAGAAATGGATTCGATTTAACGTCACGATAATTGCCAGTTGAAAATAGAAAGAGAATAAAGCAATGCTAATGTTACTGTAGTATCATTGTTGGAGCATGAACAGTCAATTATTCAGACGATACTTGATGCTGCTGAAAAACTTGATGATATATGAACTTTTTTATTCTGTTTTTTTTTTGCTTCTTCTCTTTTGCTTCTTGTAATTTCATAGAAAAATACAATTTATTTGTTTATTAATAAAATGTTAGACCACCATTTGCCTTTAATAGAGCTTCAATTCTTCTTGGAATAAAATTATGAAATTTTTGAATAATCTTCAGGAATATTTTGTCCCATTCTTTTATCAAAATATTTGTCAATTGCTTTAGAGATGTTGGAGTAGGAAATCTGCTTCTCACTTTCTTTTCCAAAATTGTTCATAGTGGTTCGATGATATTTAAATTGGATAATTGTACTGACTAGAGAAGAAATTCATTTTGATGCTCCAATCAAGATTGAATTTTTCTAGCTGTGTGTATGTTATTATCATGAAAAATGACATTATTTGAGAGAAGAATGGGACAATATTCTACTAGAGACTATTCAAAAATTGCATGATTTTATTCCAAGGAGAATTAAAGCTATATTAAAGACAAATGATGGCCCAATATCTTATTAATAAACAAATATAGTATTTATTTTTCAGGTATTCACATTATTTTGTCTACCCTGTAGATTCTCTACGGAAAGAAACGTCGATTGTTTAGAGACGAATTGGCGCCGATTCATCGAGGGCGGATGATAATCGCATCATTACGTGAACTCTGTCAACGTAATTACTGTCATTAGCAAATTTGCATAATGCGACATCTTCATCCGTTCTATTTTATTCATCCCACGTTGTTTATGGTCTGACGGGCGGATTATCGGCGCGATTATTAGCGCTGCAAATATTTCCGCGACGGGCTGTCGTACTTTCATTATGGCTTCGTTCCGCCGATTTCCCAATGATATAATCGGCGAATAGTGAAGGCGGTTATGATAAATTCTCCAGCGTTTAGAGTGCGTCTGAACGGAGAAGGAAACGCGCCGTAAAAATGCAGATTAATATGCACACGATTCGTTTACGTCACATATGCGGTGTAGGTGTAATGACGTAATAAAAGGACTCGCCGTGTCGGTTACTTTCCCGCATCGACTTCAACCCCTTCGCCATTTCATTGCGATCCGCTCGAAGGGCGTTTAGATTCTGCGAATCGCGAAAGTTTCTCGTTATGCATTCATTATCTATTCATAGCGCAGAAATTCCACGGCAAAAATATGCTATGATAATAAATTAAGCCATATGGCATGCTGGATTTAATCAGTACAATAAAATAATTCTAGAGATACAGTACCGATCAAAAGTATTGCATCACTTAAAGAAATAGGAAAGTTGTTACTTTAATGAATTTGTGAGATGAACTAGATAGTGGCGTTTGAAAAATGAGACTTATTAATCAAAAATCGTGGAGGTATTTGCAAGCATATTGAAATCAAATATTGGTAACAATTTTAGAGAAATTATCGTCAAGAATGCTAAGTGTACTCGTATGCGTAGCATTGGAAGCAAAGAAAGGTTATTTTGAAGAATTAAAAATTTAATATTTCTGCTATTACTTATTATGACTTTTATATTTTATTTAATATTTATTTTTTTTATTTTACATTTTATTTAATTTTTATATTTTTAATTTTAATTTTTAATTTTTAAAGCATTATATTTTTATATTAAAAATTATATGAAATAATAATAAAATATAACTTGATAATATTTATACAGGTTTTTGTTCATTAAAGTAACAATTTCCCTGCTTTTATAAGTAATGCAATACTTTTGAGCAGTACTATAATTAATCTATATATAATTATGACATAGATTATATATTTTTGTTTCGTATTATGATAGAAATTTTTGAAAGTATCCCTCATGTTGTGTACATGCAATATTTCTGTTATTATCTCATCCACCTGGGCCTTGATACTAAGGTAATCACTGTCACGGACTTAGCGGGATAAATGTCCCGTTTGTGGTTTAGAGAATGAAGCAGATATGAATGATGCAGATATGTATATTTTATACGTAAATGCGAAAAGATATATTAACCACACAATGACATTTCTACTTTAGCAGTCTCTTTCAAGCAATGGTGTAAATTGCGAGATAATGTCAAGGCATCAATATAAATTAGATTTTTTATATGAAACATTTGCGCCTACATTATATTTCATGATTTTTTTTGCCGAAATAATTTTATTGTACAGCATATCATTTATTGGTCGGACTAATAATCTCGCCAATAGTAATAAATAGGGGAAATAAATCCTTTTAAATCTGTTTTTTGGAGAAAGATGAAAAGAGATGGAAATATATGAATTAAAAAATGAGAAGAGATGAAAATATATGTTAATAAATTTTTAATTTATATGTTAATAAGTTTCAATAAAAACTTTGGATTAATAGAATTGATATATTTTAATCGACTTTTTTTATATCAAAGATCTCTTTTTTCTTACGAAAGTAGTCTCAAAATAATAAAATCCTTGCGAATAAAATGACATAATGACGATCTTGCGTTAAGATGCATTTCACGTAACGGTTAATAAAAAAGGATGTCGCGCTATTTATCGTGCATTGTGACGGGCAAAGATCTTTGGTCGGTGGCTACTGTCGACCGCGGGAACGTTTTAATATAGCGAATGACATAGCTCGTTACGGCCACGCGGAAGCCGCAAAAAAAGAGCAAATACAATCGGTTAACGGGACGGTGAACGTTTAGAGAGAATGTACGTAGCTATATCGATAGCACCGACTTGGTACTCCATTGCGATATAATATTGGAGATCGATTTGATCGGTCAACCATGAAAACGCCACGTTTGCGAAGAAATGATCTTTCACGCGTGGCGCTACAATATTTTCATTTATTTCAAATTTTCTCCAGAGACATTAAAAATATCGAAATAACGAGAAAAATGACACTACACGTTATTTTCAAAGATTGGTGCAATTAGAGATGTAAAAAATTTTAATAGAAAGAAAACATATTTGACTTTTTTCATTGTTTTTCTAATATTATTTTTCTTCATATTTTTTGTTGAATAAAAAAAATAAAATTCTTATGTTTCTTTAATTTATCTTTTTTCGTAAGAAATTTTAACAAATTAATGAGATTTTTGCGCAAATTACAACAAGCACGACATGATTCGAACATTTTTCAGAAATAAATACATAAAGAAAATTTTTATTATACATTTAATTGAAAAAATCATCCGAATTATGTCATGTTTGGTATTTTAAGATTTTGAAAATCTTATTAATTTATTAAAATTGTTTTCAAAAAGTTCAAATAAAAAATAAAAAGATTAGTTTTTTAAATAAGATGTTTATATTTGTGAATTGCAAATGGACAAAAGAAGATTGTAAGAGATTAGTATTCTTTAATGATAGTAAAGATATTAAAAATAAAATAAATAAGTGAAATAAATAAAATTTTGAAAAAAGAACTTGCTTTTTTCGCAAATATAGAAGAACAGTATGAGAAAAAAATTTAGTTTTTTTTTCTATTTACATCTCTAGTATAATGGTGATTTATAATCATTATATGCAGCGAAATTTAAAATCAATACAGATATTTATACACATCAATACAGATAATATTAAACATAGGATATATAATTATAAATGCTAATTTGGAGTCCTCGTGAGTCGTTATTTACAGTAACATAATTAAGGACGGTGATTGACCTGGAGGATTTTTCATGATCTTTTTTCTTGTCCATTCATCTAAGACTAGAATCATCATTATCCGGGATCTGGAGCAGCGCTTGATTTATGGATCCACGGATAAATCACGATTCTCTCCGCTGCCGCGACGGTGAGATTTTCTCGGGAGATACAGCACCGGCACGTATGTTGCATCCGTTAAATGCGGTCGTTAACGCAGTTAAAGCCAGAACGCGTACGCGGAAAGGAAAGAGCCGAGCAATTTTTAGGAGCCGGCGGAAAATATGATTCCCGTTTTGTTATATTGGTCGTAGCTCCAAGCGCGATTTATCGCGCCCGAAATATTGCGTAACCACTCATTATCTTACACTGACGAGAGCCGATCGTGGCGGAGGGGGAACCGTATAATTGGGCCCTTACGTAAAGACCGTAGGAAAGTTCGGTATTAATTCCCGCGGAGGCGGAGAATCGCGTACGGCGATTCTCCGCAGTTTCGGCCGCCGGTTTCGCATGAGGATATCGTAAATCTCTTTCGTAGAGCCGCGATGAAAAGGATGCAATCAAGTACCAGGGTTATTGCGAGCGTGCACCTCTCACACAACTATTTACTCACAATTATTTTATAGGTTAAAGTAAATTTTTGAATAAAAATGTAAATTATAAGTTTTAAAAAATAAAATATGTGAATGGAAAAAAAATGAGAAAAAATAAAAATTAATGAAATTTAGTAATCAATATTATCAATAAATAATTATTTAAATATTAATAATATTATATATCATAAATTAAATATTAAATATTTAATAAACATTTATTACTTATATATCTATATAATCATATTATTAAACATTAATGTAAAATAAATTATTAATATTCAAATAAATTATTAATAACTTAAAAAAAATTAGAGAAATATAAATTAATAATAACGTAAGATTAAAATTAAATAAAATATTATAAAAATTAAAATATTATAAATAATTAAATACTTATTAAAATATATTATTAATTTTTAGTATAAATAATTATTAATAATTAAATTTATATATCTTACAACGAAGTCAAATTGCCTGATTAATTACCATCTTTCCTTTACGTGTGATTGTTCACAAAAGGATACACTGCGTATCAGATGGCTTTTGAATACATCCCAGAATTCACACATCCGATTCTTTGAGGAAGTTAAATCGTGCATCTAAATCTCGGCCGTTATCTCGATAGGAAATTCGTAACTTCCCGCTAATCCAGAAAAGGGATAAAGTACCAGGTCCAGATCACATCGAGTATCGGATACGATCGACACGCGAATCTCCGGTCGAATTTCCGGGCGATCCGAAACGCGGAAATTGAAGTGTAATTGGAAATCGATCCTATGTAATGCCGAAACGCGTAATCGTCCAAGTAAATCGCCAGAAGACAGTGAAATCCATTTTTTTGGGGATATTGCTGGCCGGAACAATATATAATATTTTCGATTTATTATATATTTAAATCCGCACAATACATGCTTTTTTATATTTTATACACATTGCTTTTAATCTTTAATTATTCCTTATTAATTATTTTCTAATCGAAAAAATACCTAATTATTTTCTTATCAAAGAAACGCTATTCCTCGATTTTTATCTCGATATGTGGAGTCGAATCGTAGAAAGAAGCGTGCAAAAGGGAATAAATGATCGAATCAGTTTAGAAAGTTCAGGATGCACTCACGAGGAATCGTCTTCTTCTCGTTTTCTCGTTCGGGCTTGCGATGAATGCGCAATCCAACTCTGTCTTAATCCAAGCTGTCACGGCCAGCGAATAATCCCCCGATAAAATTGCCGCGTGAAAGACTACATTGTTTCGCGGCGTTCGTTTATGTAATCGGAGAATTATTGTCATTATTATTTGGGGTTTGATTTGCCTCGGCGATATTGTCTCGATCAGTGCGGACTGAGTTGCAATCAAAGTCGGGTAATGAGGACGCTTTGAACTCTCTATCGTAATCTGATGATGGAAGTAACATGATTGAAGGATCGATTCGATCTACAACAATTGTCTCGTCAATGAATTAGCATATGGAGATCTTTGAGAAATTTGAGAGATATATACATGCGTTATGCAGTATATTTTATATAAGATTATTACAAAAAATCAATACTTCATATATCTCTATAATAATTCCTATCATCTTTTCATATCTTACTAGAAAAAAAAAAAATTTTTACATTTTTAATTAATCTCAACACTATATTCCAGTTATTTTTTATTTTTCAGCTTTCTTGATAAAAACTTCTTTTATTTCTGCACTTTGTTTATTTCTTTACAAATATTAAAATTTTCACAATAATTAATACAAATATTAATATATCCATCTAATAAAACATTATATTTTTTAATAAATTAATTATTAATAATAATAATATTAATAGTAATAATTAATTGTCTTAAAAAATTATTAGAGATTTACAAAAAAAGCATCACTTGGCGGGTAATGATCATTAGCTCGACATTTCTTTGAGATCGACCAAGTCTTCCTCATGTCGAGGAATCGGGGAGGAATAATTTATTCCGATCGTGACATTCCGTAGGTAAACCGAGCGGTTTCGTTTTCATCCCAATGCGATTTAGGAGAATGTAAAGTATCTTAAAAGCAATACTATTCCGACGACGTAAATGGTAAATGCAATTCACTAACGTGAAGAATAAGCGTGCACATGCGATAAAAGATAATTGCATTGTCGTAAATCGAATCACGTTAGCCTCTTCGCATTTTCTTTCACTTTTCATATTGCATTCATTCCCATAAGAGGTTGATGAGATTTTTGCTGAACATAAATTCATCCAAAATCAATTATGCGATATTTTTTTCTTATTTTATATAGCGAGAATATTTCGCTGTATCTAAGCACTTGAATTTTCTACTCTCGGAGAAAAGATGGAATCTGCGATTTTAATGTATGCAGAACGCGACATTGCGGGCGATTTCGAATTCGCTTTCTTCTGCGTAAAATTAGAATCGACAGATTGAAGACTACTAATTAGAAACAAGGGAATGGTTAGCTTCCTAACATCTTAGTGCTTAACTAATGATAAAAGTTATAGTTTTCGTCGTTTATTTTTTTCATGCAGCGAATTATCTCATCTTGTGTGTGAACTAGTATCATTCTATTATATATTTATTCTATTGTATATTATATATTTTATGGAAAATTCTTTATTATATATTATAAATTATAAATAAATGGATTAAAAATTTTATTTAATTGCGAGTGCAAGTGGTAATGCAAAATTAAGGGACTTTTCTCTTTTGGCCTGAAAGGATTTTTACGATTCTTTCTTTTTTCTTTTTTTTTTAACTATTGATTCTAAATTTTGTACATTTATTACATATGCAGGGTGTTTAGGGCAATCTCTTCCCAAAAAAAAGCTTATCTCGAGAGCTTTTCAAAACACTATAATAAAGTATTTTTTCATTGAGTACTTTTCGAGTTATGAAATAATCTCTTAATTTTACATAAACCATAAAATATCTAGTAAAATATTCATTTTTCGATTATCTTATCTTAATACTTTTATGTACAAAATAATGAGAGGAATCAATTGGTGTAAAGAAAACACATAATTGTTTCGAAGAAAAAATATGTAATTTGCAATTAACAATTACATTTTTTTTTCGAAACAATTATGTATTTTCTTTATACCAATTGATTCCTCTCATTATTTTGTACATAAAAGGATTAAGATAAGATAATCGAAAAATGAATATTTTACTGGATATTTTTTATGGTTTATGTAAAATTAAGAGATTATTTCAAGCCTCATAATTCGAAAAATACTCAATGAAAAAATACTTTATTATAGTGTTTTGAAAAGCTCTCGAGGTAAGCTACAAGTGCTTTTTTGGGGGAAAGATTGCCCTGTATATTGAATATATAATTATAATTAAAATATAAATTGCTTAAAAAATCAATTAATTTAAAGAATATAAAACAAAGATGAAGACGCTCCCAAAAAAAATTGTTTTGCAGTGTGCAAAGTTGCTCAATTCAAGATCTGAAGCGAAAGAAATAGAAAGGATTTTACTTAATAAAACGGACATATCTTGGATTCTAAAAAAATTGAAAATTCATAAAATGACGTCATTTAGTAAATTTTGAATTTTCTCTTCATCAAAAAATCAGATTTTATCACAGCAGGGAAATAGTAATTTTTTAAACTTCGAGAATTCCGAGGTATATACTCTAAATAGACGAATATTAAGTAATAAGACGTATATTTGTGGGCAGTCGATCCGGTGCAATTGATCATGAATCGGCCGCGAAATCCGGTCTGACTAAAGGTGCGGCCGATCGTCTCCTCGATATGCATACATGCATATCGCGCGATACGGAATCGGGGAAAGTCTCGTTCTCGCTGTGGAAACGAGAGCCATGTGCCGAGGGCCGATGTGCCGATTTTACGTAAGGTGAAAATATATCGTCTCTCTTAGGAATCGCGAGAGGAAAGTGCACCTAAACTGAACAGAAACGCTTTTTATGAATCGCACGTAAATAGCACGCGCATCGCATGTAATGACACACCGTATATATTATTTACACATGACAGTTTGTTGTTGAAAAAAAAATGACATAAGAGAGAGTTAAAAATTCGACATATTTTTATTTAAATAAATAAGTAATTAAAAAGAGAAAAAGTTGATTTGCTATGCATTGTTTGCAGAAAATCATGCATGTAATCACGATGAGTGGAAAATCGTAAGCAAAGAACCTGATAGTATTATTAATATTTTCGATCCACGTATGTTTATAGCACCGCTATAACGTGATTGATTTACTCCAAGAGGTGCGTTCTCAACCGGTCGATCGTAGAGCAAGAGCATGATGAGCCTCGCTATTTTTTCCGATTTAATGATCGCGTACATACCATACGGGTAGAGTTTAAACGGCTAAATGAATATCTCGAGTCGACCAACAAACTGTAATACGTACGCCTTCGCGAAGGAAGGCTGAGTGAATAAATCTCAGTTCGAGAATGATTGAATCGCACCGTCATTCATTACTGCCACGTAAAACATATCGAAGAAGTGCACCGATTGCAACTATGTTATCGACTCCATTTATCGAATGACGGCCACGATTCGTTATGATAAATGGGCATCTGATAAACGTCACGCTACTTTTACATTGCAATAAAGCGCACAGCGTAAAAAGTGCGCCGCAGCTGCGCGCTTGTGCAATTCGACCTTGAAGCTATTTGAATTTTCTACATCAGAAAATGTCTCAAAAGTATTAATATCTTTCAAAAAACGTGATATCTGAAATTATGTAGAAAATGAGAGACAAGTGTAGAAAACTTATAAAAGTAAAATTTAAATATTACTTAATTCTCTCTTCTTTTTTTTCTCTAATTTAAATATTTTTATTTTCTAGCAGTGAAATATTAGATTCCACTCCTATCAAAACACGCCAAGATGATTTATATAGATATTTATATAGATGCTTAAATTAATATTTATCGTGAAAGTTTTGAAAATTTTGATTCATTCTGACTAATTTGCAAGAATTATTATGATTTATATATGTAAGAAACACTTTCGAGAGATTTAGATTTTTTAAAGTTATTTTGATATATTGAGAAATGTTTAAAAAAAATAGCAAAGAGAATTAAGATAATTTCTACAGAGGCTTATACATGTATAATAGAAAAGATTCATAAATAAGAAATTAAAATCATTTTTATGAAAGTGAAATAAAGAAAATATACATGTCATATATATGGATATGAAGCTAGAAACAAGAAAGCATTAATACGATTTAATAAACAGTTCTCTTTCAATATATTATTCAATAACTTATTCATGATAAACTTTATGAAATAATTAAAAAAAATGTTCTTATTGAAATGTTTGCAAGAATTGTAGGCAATTCCCATATATTGTTCGCTCCAAATGAATATTATATTTTGTTCTAGATAATTCCTGATTTTGTTTTTTGATAATTTTGATAATTTTAATTGCGAACGAATAGACCAAACATTACATACGTTATAAATAAATTTTGACGCTCTCTTACTTGTTTCAATAATAAAAAATTAGCAATTTTAAAATAAAAATTTATTTTTATCTCTGTACTTTATTAATTACATAAAAAAATGATTATACATAATAGATGCACTTTACTATTATATAAAAAATGATTATACATAAAAAAAAATAGTTATAAATTCAAATAAATATCCGTGGTGTCTATAATAATAAACCATAAATCATGCTTAAAAACTAACATGTTACATTATTAATATTTTTTCTACGAAGAATTGACATATCTAAATCAAGCGATCTTAATGAAAATAATTAGAAGAGCAATCGCGCGTGCACGCGCTGGTCTAAAAGTAACGAATGAACAAAGAGAAAGTTATGTTGCGCAATGAAACGAATATCTTAATTGCTGTTAAAAATTTTCATAGAACGAGAAAAGTTATTAACGTTCGAGTGGATCTTCGGCAAGGTACTCACCGATCCGTAGGATCCGGATAATAATTTTCCCTCGCTTTCTCGAGTAAGTAACATGCGTTTTTCGACTATGTAATTAGTGCGTTCGCAAATAATTCAGGTCGCCAGAAATCCGTACGGCTGTTTCTTCGACGATGGATAAAACTACCGTTATAACACGCTTGACCTGAATTATTTTCTGCAATGCGAACGGCCATTGTTCCGATGGACTTTCTTCCGTATGCACGCGCGATCTTACTCTTCATTTGTTGCACGTACGAAATGACGGAATCAACAAAATAGGACAGTGCAAATAGAAATCCAACACGTGGACGGACAATTTTTTTTGACGATATCGAAGCTATCTGACTTGAATTTAATGATTGTCGCGCTTCTTTCAAATTTTTAATTGCTAAATAAATAAGAAGACATAAAGCTCGAGAATAAATAGATTTAATTTGAAAAATGTCTTTTTGTTTGGGGCAATTTTAATATTAATTTTAATATTAAATGCAAATTAACTTGCTTGTGTTGTAATGCAATAAATATTTATAAAGTTAAAAAGAATTAATCAAATTATCGTTTGATTCCAATAAAATTATGAGACCTACAGGGCATTAGTCGAATGGTTTTTTAATTGCGTTTCCGACTATATCTCCAAGGACTTTCGTTCGCCGCAAAAAATTGCTCAACTTACACTTAATTAGTAGGCAGATAATTAATTAATACTAGGGGGTATTTTCGATCGATATATGCGGCATCGAGATATCAGACTGCGGCATTTCCTTTCGTTTCAGCGAAGCTTCCAGACAAATATTGACACACCAACCATGTTGGTGGAGTTGTCACACATCCTTTGAAGCTACTGACCGTCCGCAAGAGCACACAAAGAGTCTCCGGCGGGAAGAGTTTATTTGCCTCAGTTATTCTTTTACGCCTCCGAGCGATTTAGTAGCAATTAGCGTAGCTCGTTATTATGTTATTATCCTCTAAGAGTAAATTGCTAGAACGACATTAGCGTTTTGTCGTTGACTTTTATTTCGTCTTTTATTTCCAACCTTATGCTCAATGTATCGGATATTTTCTCTTTTCATTTACGAAAAGATCTTATTTATTCATTATGTATTATTAAAAATATAAATGTATATATTCTCGCATTCTACTTAATATTTATAAATGTATTAAATAACTCAATGTAATTTATAGGCAGAGTAATTAAATTATACGGCTAATTAATTTTTTGTACTTCATGTTCATAAATATTTAATATTTATAAAATATTTAATCTCTAATTCTTTCTTTAAGAACTATTTCAAGAAAATTAATTCTATCTATTCTTTTTTCTTTCAGGCTGAAGAAATCAATCATATTGTAGCCATGAACCTCGCGCTGCATGGATTTTTGCTGCAGGGTAAGTTTTGCAGTTCTCTCTATGAATTAAATTAATGAGCGAATAAATTGATATTGGAATAATAATGAATAAAACGCAAACTTTATTTATTATCCAACTTTTGTACATTTATGAATATAAATTTATTGAGTATAAAGAAAGAAATAGAGATGTAGAGTTTATTAAAAATATAAAATATTTTTTCAAAATATCCTCTTAGGCAAAATATCGATGAAATATAATTAAAATATAGGATGAAATAATATTTAGTTAGGAGATTAAATTATTTGTCACTAATTTTTCGCTTCCACACTTTGCAACTTTATTAGTTGACTTTACCACTTACACTTGACTCACCCTCGTATTCGTATGCAGACGACATTTTTCCCGGTCATCCTTCGCGGGGGCAGGATGCATAAAACTCGGCGCGTCCCACGATAAAATCAGTCTCCGTCGTTTCCGAGGATTAACTTAGCGCGGATTAACTCGTGATCGACAATCGTCCTCGAGAAACGCCCAACTCGCTAACTGGGTTTTCGTGCCGAGACCAAGGTGTTTCCTACGTGAACGTAAACAGGCAGCTAGAGTAATCGGCTGGTACGGTTCGGGAATCGCGAATGAATCACGAGAGGGGAAGAGCAATGTGAAACACCGCGAGAATCGCGAATGAATCTCCTCGCGCAAGACAACAGGGTATTCGTTCCCTGGAAAAATATGAAAAACCTGGAATTCTTTTTGTATTGGATTTTTTTGTATTTGGAAAAATCAGAGAATCCTCATGGAATTTTATTGAAACTCGCGAAATTAAAAAAAAAAATTTCTCTTTAATAATTTTGCATTTATATTGCAAGTAAATTATGTGTGTTTAAAATAACTTATAAATATCTATTTATCTTTATTTATATATTATATCTTAACAAAATATTGAATATGCAGTATATATTTTTTATTGTAATTTATAATAATAAAAAATGAAAATATTATGCAAGTGAAAAATCTTAAGAATGTTATTTTTTTTTCAATAATATCTTCACAAATTTAAAACTTAAGAGGTTTTATATTTTTCTTTCGTAGTGAATGTCATAGTGAAATTTATTTTAGAAAGTTGTATAAAAAAATTTAAAATAATCTTTCGAATTTGCTAAATTTTGAACAAAAATATTTAAAAGGAAATTTGTAAGGAATTTTTTTATAAGATTTGAATAGACACTCGAGAAATGTGAATATTAATATCATAAAGATATATAAATAAAAAGTGTTTGTTCAGGAATCCAGATCGTGAAATTGATCTTCGTGAAGGAAATTGAAACTCAATACGGAGCTCATCGATACTCATCGCAAAGTTTGCGATTTTATCGCTTGCCGACGAATCATAAGATACAAATTCAGTCATTTTCTTCTCCCCAACGTGTAATATAGACTCTGATTTACGTTGACTTAAGCAAAAGAAGTCTTATACGACGAAATAATTTTCAAGGGCTGAGCAATAGCTGTCGTAGCGAAATCACGTTAAGGTAAGAGTATAGTTGAACGTGTAAATTTATGCGAGGATTATAGTAAAGGAACGCACGGCAATCAATACCGAGAGTCAGAGGACAAAAAGATAATACGACATACCACAGGCATTTTGTATAAATCGTATAAGCGCCTCATCAGATTGCCAGCTGAGACCACGAAGTATAAAATGGAAATCCCACATGTTTTCACACGTCGCGTATCTGCAGGGCAGAATGAGATAGACATTTTGAAAGCATAATTAATAGAATTTTTAAAAATACAAAATAATGCAATGAATTCTTCTTTTGAAGACAAGCTATTATTTTGAATTCGTTGAAAAAATATAATTTTTATATAAAAATGAAATTATATTTAAAACTAATATAATTTTTAATATTTATTAATTAATTTTATAATATAATTTTTGTATAAAAATGAAATTATATTTAAGTCTTCTTCTATATTTCATAAATGATAATTTATTACTTGTAATCGTGAAAAAAATCTCTTGATTTGTCCTACGTATCGTTAAATTAATCATAGACTTGGCGTTATAGAGACGGTCATTTAATTCTTCCTAAATTCTTCTTGATGCTAGATAAATAAAGGTTGGAATCAAACGCCTACATTTTGCTAATATGGGCTCGTAATAATCGAGACGAGTCGGCTGTATGACGCATCGAGCAGATATATGTACGATTCTACACGTTCCGCATAAAAGATACTGTCTATTGAAACCCCGACGACGACGGAATGCGGCCTCGTGGGATATCCATGCAAGAAACGTATGCATCGCGGTCGAAACACGTGGGATGTCCGAGCATCATCCACTTGTTTGTGCGTTTTATTGTAGCTCGCTTCTCCTACAGGAAAATTTTCTTTGACAATTTACGAACTTCCGTCCGCTAAGACGCCATGCAACTTTGTTTGACAAATCTTAACTTTAATCTTACTAAAAGAGAGAGAGGTAAAAAGAGATAATTAAAAATCAAATAGTAGAAAAATCATTTTTAGTTTTTATTCAAATGTTTTAGAAACATTTTATTCTTTAATGCAGTTAATCTAAAAATCATATGTAATTTATTAAAATTTAGGGAAAAATTTATAAAGAGAAATTATGTTTTGAAACAGCGAAATTCTTTCTGTTACGTGATTATGATTCAATCGCATTACACAGATAAATTTGCAGAAAAGCAGGCAAAATATATCATTATCTCCGTAAATTTCATTTATGTTTTTCTTTAATTAATATGTATGCGTTATTTAATTTCCCCTTTCCGCATATTTTCCGACATTTTACACCGAGTCGTTGCATAAAATTTCAGATTTATAATTGATCCAAGTTTCCCATGTATTCCAGTACTTTCGAATTGCGGAAGAGACTTAAAAATATACAATTTTACTTGCACATTTCTCAATTGTAGTATCGTATTAATTAAATATAGTCGAAATTTTGCAAATGATCTCTAAATATTAAACACATACATGGCAAGAAAAACCTCACGAGGTCACAAATCGATTATAATAAATATAAAAATGAAATGGGACGAGAAGAAATGGGCAATAAACGTGGAGTTCATCTATCGGAGAAACGCGAAAAGTATTATACAAAGATATGAAAGAGATGGTTCACGCAAAAAGTCGTTTTGCATTTTCAGCCCACGCAAAAGACGGCGGCAAGATAAAAAGAGGAGAGAGACAGGCCACGCACTTCTCTCAATCTTTACTTTAAGTTAAAACATACCAAGTTAAGGAGGTCAAATAGTTGGCGAGAAAAGACACAGCCGGTTGCTCATCTCGTAGACGGAGATCGATCGCTACCCAATCATTCTTGCGTTTAACACCTGCGAGGGCGTTCGTTGATGGAAACTCGTTTGCCCGCAGGTACGAAGAAAGTTGCCGTTTACTGTGAAGCATATTGGTAACTCGCATCGCGAAAATAAATAGAAAATAAATGCGGAAAACACGCAAAGTATTTGCGCCAGCAAAATCATTTACGATTCCGTTATGTGACGTATTTTATTATACAGCGACAATATTAATCTAGTAAAAAACATTATTTCTTGACAATTGAAATTTTATTTTACCAGTTTTTATACCAGTACAATAAAATTTGAAGTAATCGTTTAATAAAATGCCATTTAATGAAAGTTGTTTAGTCTTCTTCTGGAAGCCCCGTGACGCGCTTATGTCATTTCTCATTGATATTATTCCTTATTACTTATGCAATTATGTAACAGTTAGATTAGAAGGTGAAGAGGTAGGAAAAATAATTAATCTTCAGTAGAAATATAAATATAAAAAAGAAAGAGAGAAAATGTTTTATTTTTTAAATTTTGCTTTTTTTGTAAATATTTAACATCTTTATATATATTTTGATTATTGCAAATTAATTATTTTCATTTCTTTCGATTTTTTAGATTAAACTAATCATTATTTTAAATGTAGATCGCATGCCAATTGGTTATATAGTAATGTTATGTAATTACTATTTTTAATTAGTTAAATTTTCTAAAAACAAATAAACATTGAATTTGAATGAATTATTTTTATCGTAGATATAAAACCATATTTGATAATTTTTAAAAATATATTTTAGACTATTTTAATATGATAAAAAATTAAAGCTCTGATATTTTTAAGTAATTTTTTTTTTAAATTATTTTAATAGATTAATGAAATTTTTACGAATCAACCACGATATCAAACACGATATAATTTTTAATTAGATGTAATAAGAAAACATTTGTTATACATCTAACTGAAAATTATTCGAAAATTATTCATGTGTTTGATGTGTTTAATTTGTCGCAAAAGTCTCATTAATTCATTAAAATTACTTTCTAAAAAAGATAAATTAATATCGTAAGAATTTTAATTTTTTTTATTATACAATATTAACAAAAAATATGAAGAAAAATAATATTATATTAAAAAAAATAAAATTTGTTTTTTCTTTTCAATGAAAAAAGAAAAGATTTCTTTACATCTCTAATCTTAAGGCTTCTATCTCCTGTCAGTTAATCGCGCGAATATAAGTTTACGTGTTACTACAATGATGCGAAGATGAATTTCTTTTTTATGTAATTCTGTGCAATCTTCAATACTTTTTTCATTTGACGTACAATGCAAATGATTGGCTTTCACTTCGTTCATGTTCGATCGGATTGCAATACGCAATAATTGAAAATTCACATTCATTCTGTGAACGCAGACATCTGATTCGAACACAACGATTGTCGTTGTACCTGAATTAGCGTCACATTCAAATAAGAAACGTTCAATTGAAATATATACGTAATTTCGAAAATGTATACATAATTTTTTACTTCATACAATCGTCTCGTTATTTTTATAAAAATTTTACTTTATTTAATTTTATTATTAAAATTTTACTTTATTTAATTTAATTTAATTTTATTATTCGCAGAGAGAAATAAAATTAAATAGATGTTAAATAAAGAGACATTAAATTTATAAGTCGCGAATTTTAATGGCATGTAATGGTGAATAATTATTACTTTACTAATGTCGTAATATTATCTTTTTTTATGGAATGTGTATGCAATGCATTCTCGTAACAGGCACCGGATAGATCTGCAAAAATCGAGAGCCAACATGGTTACATTGATACGAGTTATCGTCTGATCGCGTTGATACATATTTTCTCGAACTTATTTTTCTTTTTCTCTTTCTCTTTCTCTCGTAATGTTCCTCTCCCTCTTTTCCTCTCCCTCTCTCTTTCGGTGTCTCACTTTTCTTCTTACGTAATCGCGTAACTCCGGCGCAAGGATGCGGTTAGACCTTTCGAAGCGTGTCTCTCTTGGTGCCGATGTCACGTAAGCACACATTAGTCAGTCACGATCTTAATTTCACTCTGTCACGTGGTCGGACAATTATCGTATACTGTCGCTCACGCACTTTTCGGCAGCCTCTTATCTCGGACAAGGTTTAAAATCGAGAGACTAAAAGTGATCGATGATGCACTATTCGAAATGAATATTTTGCATTATATTCGTTTTAGTAATTCATTTTACCAGTTCAAGTTTAGCTTAGTAATTTACAGTTGTCATGTAAGAAGTTAAAAATATTTTTTAGCGGCACGCAATTTTAATTAAATTCATTAAGATAATTAAATTAATCAGAATTTGATTAGAATTTGAAGTGGTTTTAAGTGGACAAATATTCAAGCAGCTGATATATTTAGAATAAAAGAAAGATAAAGAATATAAACTTGTGTTTTAATTATTCAAATTCACTTGAAGCATTATAAAAATATTTTATCGATATCGTATAAATACTGAATCCCTTACTTTCATAGAAAAAATATATTCAAAATAAAATGTCTTTTAAGACTAATATGAATCATATAACATGAATGATTTAAAGCAAATTTTAAACCGACGGTTATTGCAAAATAATTTTTTTTTAATTCGATTTAAAGAAAGAAAATAATTTGTCGAAATTATGGAGATGTGGAACAGTGCTAAACAAAATCGAAAATCTTATAGAAATATTTCTCGTACGAGAAAACCTTTTACAACTCTAGTCAAAAGAAAATAGTCGCGAAAACTCTCGCTTTTATCGATCTTTTAAATAAGTATCTGTATATAAATAATGATTTTTATATAAATAATGTATATAAATAATGAATTTATTGATAGATATAATTTATGATTTCAAACTGCGAAAACTGATACTAAAGATAAAGTTAGATAATGAATATGTATAACAAAGTTGAGCGATACAAATGTATATAAATGAAATGTTTCCCGACACCTTCGTCCACTATACTTTCTTTTCTTAAATGTAGGTCAATCGACTCAATCCGTAAAACGCGTTCTTAGGTTGCGGTAGCAACGCCCAGGTATCTTTGCGAAATAATAATTGTGGTGAAAGAGTTTCTCTTATATTCGCCAATAAAAAATTTTTTAACGTTACACATCTCATTATTGCAAATATTAGGTAGCAAAGCATAAATATCTATAATAATCTGTTCGAATAAAATGCGTGTGCGCTTGGCTTAGTTTTTTAAATTAAAATTTATTAAATATAATTCGTAATAATGTATCATTTTTAGGAAACAATTGATGACTAGCTGTCTTTCTCAAGACACTTATAAGTTTATAAGCGACAAAAAAATATTTAGAAAAAATATTTAGAAAAAAATATTTTTCCACGAAAGAAAGAGAATGAACTTCTCCTTTCTTGAATGTCAATCACGTCGCATGGTATCCTCAATATGGCTCGGGATATCTATAACTAACTACGGATATCTATCTGCGTGCACATGTGTCGACTAGATATGAGCATGCATCTTCTTCGTCAGGTATTCTTTTCAGCGATTTTTCGAACAAACAGGCGGAGAATTTAAATCTAGGAAATTACGAAAAATGAACAATTAATCTCTGATTTTAAAAATTAAATATCTAATCTTGTAAAATTAATTTCCTTTTTAATATTTTCTATAATCAATTGACATGCGGTAAAAAGAAATTACAACCGAATTTTTATTTAAAAATAGGAAAATAAAAGCTTAAATAAAATAATTTTTGAAATAATTGAGACTTGAAAATTTTACAAAGAGTTATTTATATTATTTTTTAAACTGGAATTGAGAATTTATAATCACGCGATTTCACGAACTATTTAATAAATTTCCATCCTCTCTCTCTCTCTATTCTCAAGCTGGGAGCGCTGCAGGAAGCTGCATGAACGGAAATGCTGCGCGTCCGTCTTCTCCTGTTGATTATAATTAATATCCGTCGACACGGCAATACAATGTAGCTTCTTTCACCGAGGCTTCGAACTTTGCATGCAGCGACCTTTTCTCTTTCCCGCCTTTCCCTTCAAAATTTCTCTCATCGCTTCTCGATGCAACAGCGATGCAATATAATTGCAGAGAGGAGAGACAAAACTGTTAAATAAAGCGGCAATTATTAATAAAAAAAAAATATTCGTTATGTATAATATAATTTTTATAGAAAAGTTCAATTTTAAGCAGGAAGAAATTATCTACTGAATTCTAATAAAAGTGGTTTTTAATTTTATTATTATTACATCTGAAAAAAATTAACGAAGTTTGCAGTTATATACTCATCATTATTGCAATTCGATTTGGAAGCTTTATCAAAGTTCGGATATCCGTTCATTCTTAATCTATGCTTTCGATAGCGAGAGGAAAAGGTCGTTGCCCTCACACGCGCATTTCGAGATTGTATTTTTATCCCTGTGCACTTACATGCGCGAAACCACAACCGCGGAAAGGCTATTTCTTTTCACGTTTTTCTCCTTGTAACGTAATGTTATTGACTCCCGGGCTCTCGTTATTATAACCAGGGAAAAGTTGCGCCTTAAACGCGTCCTTGTCTTGCGCGCGCGCGCGCGCCATTACCGGGAGATTAATTTCAATTTTTGCATTCCGGTCACACTGGCCGGTTTGTAATATCCTGCGGCCGTTATTTATACTTCCATTGAAATTCCGAGACATTTTTTAGCATATTTGACTAATTGCCTAGCGCTTATATCACCGCGAGATTTCAACTATTACACACGATCTAAAAATTCTACTTTTAATCAATTCTTTCGAGGCTTCAATATGATTACTAAATGATGCGTGTATACAGGGTGTATCAGGTCAATCTCTTCCCAAAAAATGTTCTTGTAGCTTATCTCTAGAGCTTTTCAAAACACTATAATAAAGTATTTTTTCATCGAGTACTTGTCGAGTACTTGTCGAGTACTTGTCGAGTACTTGTAAATAATCTCTTAATTTTACATAAACCATAAAATATTTAGTAAAATATTCATTTTTCGATTATCTTACCTTAATACTTTTATGTACGAAATAATGAGAGGAATCAATTAGTGTAAGGAAAATACATAATTGTTCGAAAAAAAATATGTAATTGTTAATTACAAATTACATATTTTTTCTTCGAAGCAATTATGTATTTTCCTTACACCAATTGATTCCTCTCATTATTTTGTACATAAAAGTATAAAGATAAGATAATCGAAAAATGAATATTTTACTAGATATTTTATGGTTTATGTAAAAATGAAGAAATTATTTCAAGCCTCATAACTCGAAAAGTACTCGATGAAAAAATACTTTATTATAGTGTTTTAAAAAGCTCTCGAGGTAAGCTAGAAGTGCTTTTTTTGGGGAAGAGATTGCCCTGACACCCTGTATATTGTTGTATATTTTACTTTATTTCTCTAAATGTATGTAGTTTTTAAAAATTGTTTCACTCATAACATCTAGTGATTGACAGGCTATAAAATCCTGAATAAAGAAATGAATTAATAATTCATATATTACTTTTTAAAATTTCTCTTGGAAGGAAAATATTCGCTTTTAAAGATTTTATACGCTTTCCATCGAATACATTTCAGATTTCTAAACGCAAATTGATCATTCGGATAAGTGTACCATCTATGGGAAATTCTCGACGAAACACACACGAACAATAAGAAGCTATGCAAATTTTTATTGTGTGTGCAAAACTGAATTCATAAAAAGTGAAATATATGGCGTCACGTATCAATAGTCCCGGGAAAGAAGACTATCCAATTAATATCCCCTTTTGAAGCATGAACAATTCTAATTAATGCATAATGCCCGAAAGAAAGACAATAGAGTCTTCTTTCATGCACAATTTCGCCGCTTATTATTAGTTGCTCTCTTTTTTTTTCTTTCACGGAAACAGGTAGTCTTTGTTTTTCATCTCATGATCGGTGCCGTGAAAACTACCAGACGATTATTATCGATTTTAATAAAGGATGCGATATAGAGTCAGATTTGACTTCAAAAAAATAAAAAAAAGGATGATAAAACGACTCAGTGTATGTATAAATTTTATAAAAAAATCACTTAATATTTTTCATATATTTACGAAGTAATGTTTAAAAAGAATCGTGAAAAAAGATCTCTCGATCTGTCGCTCTCATTTATGGAAATTGCATGCTACTTGAAGTTTAAGAAATGAGACACACTTCGTGAATTAATACGCGCGAGAAATCTCTTTTACGCGAGAAATACGATGATTGTAACGAGAGAGAAGATGAAAGAAAACCGCGTGAATTTAAAACGAAAGTGAAAATTAAAAATTGACAGAAAACGCCCATGTGTGTTAGCCTCGCCTTTCACGTTTTTTTACAGCTTAATCTCGTGTATTTTTTTGCAACACGCGCGACAACGGCGTATTTTTGTGCGATATCAGCAAAATTTCGCAATTCACCGGTTAAAATAACGTCGTTTTCACGCTATTTCCTGAGAACTATTTGCACGGCGCGTTGACATGCGGTTAATGGAAGGGTTTCCCTTTATAGAGCATGCGATGTGTAAAGGAGTCAGTCGAAGCCGCGTGAAATGCGGGGAAAAATACATCGATTACAATGAAAATTGCACTACCACGTGCATACCGCACCACGTGCGTATCACGCTCGTTTTCTCGTTTCCTCGCGAACGAACCGTTTCCTTAAAAGGCGCATTAACCTTTCGCGAGCCTAAATTACCGTGTTCCTTCGTAACAGATTTTATTTCACTATAAATTCCGTTCTTTCCGAGTTTATCGATTAACATACGAAGAAGCAGAATAGGAAAAATAATTTCCGCATGTTATAGACTTGTTAAAACAACATGTACTATGCAAGAAGAATCATTTTGAAGAGCTATCATATCAAACAATCGATATCAAGCAACTGAGATTACTGCAGCAAAAATTAATAAAATTAAAATAAAATTAATAAAATAATCAAATAAAATTAATATAATTGTAAAATAATGATAAAATAATGTAATAAAGTAATGTAAATAATTATAAAAGTATTGTAAAATAATTTGAATAAATTTTGAATAAATTTTGCCTCAATATTTTGTTTTATTATTCCCATCATTTTTAATCTGTTCTTTATAATGCGCTTTATAATGCAGCGTGTAATGATGATCGAAGAAATGAACGGTCAAGAAGTAGCGCGAGGAACAATGACAGATACGATGCGAAGGACATTCCGTCGAAAGGGAGTGTCTAGAGTGTATGCAGTTATAAAAATCCACTTCCTCTACTATAAGATAAACTCTCGCGACCGGCTTTTCGCGCACTGCTTGCTTATAGAAACGATCGATTTCACATAACTTTTCGTAATTAAAGCAAATCGAAATGTATGACTCGGAGCAGTCGCGCGACTTTCACGTATGTCGATTTATTGGGCGCTCGTTGCATATGTTACATATTACATTATCATGGAATTAAATAATGAGGATAAGCATATATTTATAATTACTGAATAAATTTTAAAAATGATATTTTGCATTTTAACAAGTCAGACTATCGATAAAATTTTTTCCATGGAATATTTTGGATTAAAATTTATGCGAATCGATGTTAATATTTTGACAATTGTGTTTTCATTGTGCAGTTGTCACGATCAATAATTCCCGAGTGTTTTTACAAGATTTCGCGATTAATGTCACACGATAATAACTCGAGAGGCAAATAATCGGGTGATTTTTCTCACCAGATGAAGATTAATCACCGCGTCTACGTCTTGACAAAATGGCGGGGTATTTGCATATGCAATTGACGCATTTTGCACACGATTGTTTATCCAACAGTAACGCGTTGAATGGGTTTTCTCGGAAGACGCAACCTCATATGTCATTCATTTCATCAGTCATTGAATGAGACGTTTGTATCGTCACGTGCCTGTCGGAAAAGTCAACAATATTTTATTATAAATCGTCGCTGTCGAACGAAATGCAATAAATTAAATGGATAAATTTTGATAAGGATTGTAACAAAGTTATTATATAAATCAATTATAAAGTAAGTTTTATTAAATTTTAATTTTCTTTTCTTTTTGTCGCTTTGATAACTATTTGACATCATATATTTTTACGTGGAATAAATAAATCGCGCGAATTAAATACTTTGATAAAAAATCATGCGATACAATCAAGTGTTATTTATTGGGAATTAACCAATTAATTATAATATTTAAAGCAAATTAACAATGAAACTTCTCGTTATGTTAATCCTCGATTGTGATCCCTATCTTACTGTATTCTCATTCGAATAGCAAATTACATTTAGATCGGTGAAAAATTTGAAGTATCGAAATATATTTGAGAAAGAGAAAGATTTTAAAGAGAGAAAGTATACTCGAGTGCCGAGCGAATGATAACAAGGTCGCGTCATATGTAAATAATAGCGCGTTATACGATGCCAAGGCCAAACATAATTAATTTGTTGCCGAAATATTTTATATGCTATAAAATGCTATACACATGTAATAGCCTATATTTTTAAAATTACATAGTATTTATTATTTAAACGATTAATATATAACGTAACTTTTATTACGTTAATCACTCGATCCTGCGATTCGCGTCTTTTATTGCGTGATCCCATAAATTTATTATTCACCTAGTGAATAGTAAATTAAATTTAGATCGATGAAAAATTGCAAATATCGAAATATATTTGTTAAGTATTATTGGAGAAATAATTATTATTTAGAGAAATAATTATTACTTAGAGAAATAATTATTACTTAGAGAAATAATTATTACTTAGAGAAATAATTATTACTTAGAGAAATAATTATTATTTAGAGAAATAATTATTATTTGTAAATATGGCAATAAAATAAATGGCTCGTGCTATAATATTCTAGTGATGATGAAAAAATATGAGAGATTTTATCGTATATAAATTTGAACACACATGCACTTATGTAGTAATCATAATATGATTAATAATAATTTTCAAAAAGGGCAATATAATTATATTTTTTAAAATTGCTTTGTTAAAAAAATAAAAATTTTGGTGCATTGTTTAGTGAAGATTTAATTGAATGTTATTATTTACCTATCGTCCCTTAAAATATTAGCCATTTATATAACGAGTGCTTATTATACCGAATTTGTTCGTTACATTTTCGAGGCGAAATCAAAGGTACACAAAAGGACTTTTCGTATTCGTAGTAGCGTGTCGGCATTTGAAACAGAATATCCTACGATCCGAGTATATCCGATGTCTTGGGGATAATAGAGGACTTCCGTTTCCTTCCCTCTCCATCTCGAATAGCAATGACTTCGTTCTCGCGTTGCACGTACGCTCTCAAACGTGATACATTGCACGTGTGCGTGTGATCTAAGATTTCTCTCCACTTAAGAATCAGATCGAAAAAAATTGCCGTTGCAAAATAGAGCCAAGTTTGCTTGCTCCAATTAAGTTCTGATAATGTCAACAATGATATTTGATATTTTAAAAAATTTTTACAAATAGTTTTTATTAATAAATCAACTTGTCGCCTCTTGCGTAAGAAAAGTCTCGTTTTAAAGGAATCAAAAACGAGTGCAATTTTAGTTTCGTGCCGGCGAGAAATGAACTGGAAACGACAGAAGTGCATTGGCACAGTCGCGTAATTGAGAGTCGCCGTCACGCTAGTAACTCAAGTGACCGGGACATTTTGTTACATTCGAGTTCTATTTATTCCAACGTCTCTCGCGGGTATATAACGTCCGGGTGAGCCGGGTAATATCGACTCTAGAAAGTGTTACGCAGGATTCGCACGAATGCAATCGGTGATATGCAACGTGTTTCCCCTATGCAACACGGTGGCGATATCACTTCCCGCGACGTATGTTTGATCGATCGGGAAGCGGAACGTGTGTTTTTTTTTCCTTTTTTTTTACACGGATGACTATCGTCGCCTCGCGATTGTGAATCATTAGGTCTTAATTTGTGCAAAAATGAAGCACCGCGCGAAACAAATTGCAAAGTGTCCAAGAAAGCGCGGACGCGCCGAGAGATAATCCATCTAATTCACATATCCGTCTTCTACATTTTTCTCTCTGTAATTATCGTAGGAGTCGATTTATCCCTCCAAAATGGCGAAAATAGTTATCATAAGCATTTGCGTTGTCAGCTTTTTTAATTTCTTTCCTCTATAACAGATTGAATGATTCGAAGGAGAATTTTAATGATGATTATACACGGTCGAGTAAAAATCTGACGGTATATTTATTTCCGCGAGTCGGAAGTTGCGCTTTAAATCAACGATAAATCAGCAAATGAGAAATATTCGCCGTGCAAACCAAACATGTGCATTATACGCAAGTAAGAACGTGTATAAGATGGATTACTCCCGAGCTAATTATTTTTTATGGATTTAGATCCACAAGCAAGTATTGAGTGTTAGAAGAATATTGTATAAAATCGTGATCATTATTTCGACGTCAAAATCTTCTCGGTTATAGCGAGAATACTTTGCTTGCTTTATATTTCTTCTTTTTTTTTCATTTTTCTTATTTAAAAATTTTTTTTTAAAACACGTGCGGTTCGAAATATTCTTTTATTGTGCTCGTCTCATCTCGTTTATGCTAGATAAACGTCATTTGACCTGGATTGACATCGTCTCCATTCAAGGAACATTCCGACTTGATTGTTCGGGCGCATAATTATGCTAACGTGATCTTATTTATAGAAGACAATGTCTCGTAAAAAGGACAAGGAGTGCGAAAGAGAGAGGACGACTTTTTTCATTTATATTTTTTTAATGTCATTCGCAACAAAATAGATTTTGCTCAAAATATTTCTATTATCAAGCAATGAGTTATACTCTATTATAAAAAATGAATTACACTTTTTGCTTTTGCTAATGTGTTTAATTTAATTTTATGCTATTTAAAATGCATTCTTGCATTTATCCCACGAAAAACTCATAAGACATCTCAATAAAATTAGAGGAAACATTAACGCGTCTTTAAATATTTTAATTTCCTGTCATCAAGGCAAAGGGGAAAAGTGGAAGGAATAGAGAAGGGGCTCATAAGGTGTTCGGGAGAAAGTTTACAAAGGACAAGAATTCGGGTGGTGCTGCTTAGGCTCTCGTCTCGAATGGAGAACGTTCTCATAAATATTTAAGCGATTGGACCGCCGTGACCTCTTCTGATTTTCTTCTTCATCCGCGATCCTCCTCTCTCTTCCTTTAACTATATAAGCTTAGTTCTTTAAATGCCAGGAGTTGATTCACACACAGAAGTCATTTCTGCTCGTGGCTACTTCTTTTGACTTTTTCTTCCTGTTAATAGCTTTTTATTTGACACGCTCTAGAAGCTAAAGAAAGCACTTCTCTCGAGAAGAATTTGATGGCGCCGTATTAACATTTGGAATCTTGTTGACTATTTTTGAAAAGAAAAATGCACTCTTAAGAAAACTAAAGCTGTTTAAAGAAAAAAATGGATTTATATAAGTAAAAAATTAATAAAAAGTTAATAAAATATTAATAAAAAAGTTTTAAAAAAATATCAAATTATGTCTTTTAATTCTGTTAGCATACTACGAGACATGATGAATGATACATCCCGTTACCTCGAGTTTAAGGCCGAATACGAGTTTGCAAATTCACGTGCAACGGTATGGCTTATTATTATCGAATCTGAATGTTCGCCTTGTAAATATAATTGAACCTTGACATTATGAGAAAAGTATGTGTATGTAATCTTATCGTCCATTTACTCCTGACACTCTTGCGAGTTGCAGTCAATGCGGAGGTCAACGATTACGGAATTATGCAAGTTACAATATTGTATTTAGGAGCGATCCCCATGAAATTTTTCTGTCAAGTTGTTATTATTACTCGACGCGATTTATCATCGATATATTTGGCCGAGCATGATCGTGAGAAATTTCGAGTGTGATCGTACAATGATCAATAATTTCAATTAATGCACGCGCGTGGAACTTTATTATCTTCTTTCTTCGTTTCTCTGCTGCTTCATATATGAAATTGACAAAAGGCCTAAGATGTGTCAAACAAGATCGTAAATCTGAAGAAACACTGCATTTTTTGCATTGCAATAATAAAAATAATAAATAATAAATTTTATAATAATTGTTATTTCAAACTAAATGTATTATTTTTTTTAATTATTGCTTTATAAAGAAATAGAAATATTTTTTATTCACGATGATACGATAAAATCTTACTTTTTTCTTCATATTACAATCTCATCAGACAAACTTATATGAGTTTCTTTACAAGAAAATTTTTGTTCCATCGTTTTGTGCATACGACGATGTTGAAACTTGTCCATTTATCTTATTTTCTTTGATACTTGCATTCCTCGCATATACGTGTGTAGATTGAAATTCCAATGTTCCAATCGTAAACGCATTAACATTGACATGAGATGACACAATGTGATTTTTCCCCATCATATCGCGAAACTTATTTATTTTTCAGTCAGATTTTCATCTACGAGATTGTAAACAGCATAAGTTTACAAATGTACAATTGTGCAAGAGTTATTTTCTTTTTTCGATCTTAATACCAGCTCGTTTATCTCGCTAAAGAAACTAACTGCTTCCTTTCTTCCTTCGAATTTCCTCGCTGCATTAGGTGATTGTAAGCGGCGCAATCCGATGACGTGTCCGTAGAAATGCTTGGAAATTCCTTAAACAAGATACGACAAGTGAACACTTATCATACGTATAAGTTGTTCTTTTATGAAAGATTATGGAACAAAGATGAAAAAATAATTTTAAAATATATATATAATAAAGAAAAATTACGTTAAAAAATTTTACGTTAAAAGAACTTCAAATATGTGTTGAGGTATTTTTTGCGCGTGGCATGTTATATGTATATTTGATTTATAATAATATTTGAATTTCCGAGAAAATCAATTTCGAATCGAGCAGATAAATAAATGATGATATTACTTGCATCTGTAGATTGTTTTGGATTAAATATATGTATCTGAAGAAATCTTAATTTCTTGTCACATTAAATCTCGTAATCTTTTAAAATAACTCGACTTTTATTACGAATTTTATTTCGAAAAGAAAGAAATGATCTATCTTCATGAGGACTAACCGCGTACTATTTCAAGATGACAAGTAGAAAGTAAATTAATCCGTGACCTTCCTATTTCTTTACTATCACGCTTCGATTTTGTAATGATCCATTTTGCAGACGGTTCACTTTCATTTTTATTTTCATCCCAATTTTGTTTTAGTCTTTTTTCATTTTTACTCCCTGATGAATGATTTGTAACTTTTTCAGGCAATATTCTTAGATAACGAATTAAATAAGTCATTAAAATACAACTTGATCCATATGGATAGGTCTCAATTTTTTAGATATGCTATGTATTTTAAATATTTATTTTACATCATATATGTAATTATATGTGCATATATACTTTTTACAAATTATTACTATATTTTTATTTGATATTTATTATATCTACTATTTTTTGTTATTAATAGAGAAATTTTTTGTTCGTTTGAAACAAATAATTTCCATGATGTTATAATATTCTGCAAATAAAAAGTAACAGCAACTAGTGAGCAACTCACGAGGAAATGAAGCAATCTTCGACAGCCTTTATTAACATCTTAATTGGATAAACGATTTCGTCTAGGACGCCTTCGCGGTGATTTCCAATTTCAACAGCTTCCGGGTACAAGAGCCTTCCTTTGTGCATTCAACTATGTTAGAAATTTTAACACTGCAATAAAGTCTTTCTCATTATTTTCAGAAAGTCTTTATTTGTATTAAGACTATTTTATATTGCAAATATAATCGTTTATTTCGTTGGAATAAAGAGCATCGTTGCAAAATATAGTTTAAAATCGTTTTCAGCAAGATATACTTTATACATCTGTTAAACACTTTACCTACGGATGTTGTACAAAGCAATTGCGACGTAAAGAAATAAGTAATTTAGACATTTGAAATTTGAAGATATTTTTTTAACATGTATAGATTATGCATTATCCTTTTTCTTAATCTTCTTTATCTTCTTGATTCAATTAAATTCATATGAAATGTATTATGATTATTTTCTCCTTTCTTGTCAAATCTGAAACATTTCAAAATTATGCATCTCGAGCACTGATCTCTTCGTAAGAAGTGCATCATCCACGAAGCTGCTCCGGCTGTAATTATTCAATCCGCAATTTCCCGGATCAGTTTTTCAAATACTTTCTCGCGTAATGAATACTCATCATACGGATCATTGATGGAATTGGCATAATATCGTGACGTATACAGACAGCAAAACTGTAATAAAATTGCGTCAAATTATTCATTAATAATGTAATTTGTAATAAAATACTTGTGTTCACATATGTACGAAATGATGGAATAATTGGATTCCAATAATAAATATTATCGCATAATTCAGTAATATTCCCATCGAAGTCTACAATATAATATTGAACTTCATATAAATTCCATTGATTGCTGCTCTTTTCTGCACGATTCTTGAAATTTTGAAATTAAATCTTCCGATAACAAGATTTTAAAATAATATTGTATCCATCAAAATCCATATAAATTTATTCGAAATAATATTGTACTCGGTCAAAATCCAATATAAATTTTGTTCCAATGAATTTTGCATTCGGTATTTAATTAATTATTTAACAAAATTCGAAACCCGATTAAAAAGATCGATGATGCACTATTGTACACGAGAAAATATCTAATTTTGTGAACGTCGATACACATTGTAAATTACTGAGGAGGCACGGACGTATCGACATAAAGACGATCTATAAGCTCTCGGAAGGTGAAAGGTGCTCTTTTTACGCGATTTCATAATACATCGATGTGCCCTTTCGGGTTGTAATAAAATCGCGGGGGTCATATCACGGTGCTTCCTCGTCCGTGTCATCCTCAAGGTGGCCAGAGATCGTGTAGATACGTGTAGAAACGCTTACATCGCGACTGGAGCGAATGAGTTATAAATGGATAAATATAGAGATAAGCATTGTTATGTAACGTTATTAAATTTTGATTGCGAAAAAAATAATAAAAAATAATAAAAAGAAAAAAAATATATATATATGTTTTAAATATATATTTTAAATATTTTTAAAAATCTTTTAAGTTCATTAGAGATATAAATCAAACTATTTAATTACACGAAGTTAAATAAATTACATGGCGTAATATTTAAGCTTAATAGATGTAAGTAAAGATAAAAACCGTTTTTTTCCTAATAGAAAACAAATATTGAAAATAAATAACTCAACAATGAGGCTTGTGTTTTTTTCGTAAAAATTCATATTTTATAAAGAAAAAAAAATTTTTTTTCTATTTACAGATGCAACCGAGAGTAACTGCTGCGTTCGAACTGTTCGCTTTTAAGTCTAATTGCAACCAAGTACTAATTAATGAAGCGCAATATCAACTTATGCGCGAGGCTCTTAATCATTTTCGTATAATATCAAGTATTACGGAATATTGCCGAAATAGAAACGAGATGACAGGGTAGTAAGATGCTCGTATAATTGGCCGCGCGTTCGGGATAATAATTTGATTTTCTTTCATTCGCAATCACAGTAATCAGCGTAAAGAATGGTTTCCGCGCGCGTGAAAAGTATAATATACGGCTTGGTCGAGGGATCGCGAGAAGGAAAACTGCGGCTCCGAGATGAGCTGCCGGAGGGAATTGAGCAATGCTCCTGCCCGATGGAGTAACCTGCCTTGGAGTGACGCTACTGTAACGGTAATATCACGGTAATGGCAAGAACGGTTAGGTTGCGATAATCGGTACTTTGGATGTCTTCCTTCGAGAAGGAGAGGCGGAGGAATCGAGACGCATCGCGTATACATTCGAAGCTTCAGTTATCTATCACAATTACAAAGTTGAACAAGACATGAATGCGAGTTGAAATATTATTATGTAAAATACCACCTCTGTTTTGATTAAATTTAAAATTTTGATATATAATATTATAATTATTATAATATTATTATTATTATTATATATATTATTATTATTATATTATTATTATAATATTATTATTATTATATATATAAATAAAAAATTTAAAAATTTTATTTATATTAATTAAAAAATATTGATATATATTAAAAATTGGGATAAACTATAAATTTAGATTAAAATAAATTTTAATTTTAATTTAAAAATATTCTTATAATTTGAATTTTTCATAAATAATTTAATAATGCGCGAACGTAAAAGGCTTGATAAAAATTATTTTCTGTCACTATAAATAAAATTTGCTTGTAAAGACGCCTATCACAAAGTTAACGTTTCTTTATCTCTTTCCAAGCGTGCGAAAAAAAAGAATGGAAAATCAGATTATTATTAACATTCACAGGAATGGTCTGCAATATTCGTCGACGATGCTGAGGACGCATTCGCGATTTATTCCCATGAAGGCGCATTTAATATTCGCGGAAAGAGCGAAATTAATTACTATACCGGGACAGGGTTGCGGAAGCTCGCGGGCGAAATGAATCTCGCGACCCGGCCATTGATTAACCGTTAATTAGCCGCGAATGAGAGCGTATAAATCTGCATTTATCGCGTGGAGTCACCCGATTATTATCGGCACCAACAAAAGGAGCTCCTCGATTCGCGGAATCGTTTCTCAATATTCGATCGGTTCATTTCGAGCACGCTTACTTTCGATTCCTCGCAGATCCGCGGTGGTCGATATTAATTAAGTTGTTCGCGAAGGTAACCTTATGACTTAATGCTTTGTCTAACACGATCGCGATATGCGCGCTGCAACAACAATAAATCGAGTATTAGTCTCTCTAGTTATCTGAGAAATTTATCTCACCATGTGTTCTCCTGTACAGACAATATGAATATTTTTTTTATTTATTTTTAAGCAAAAATAACAAATTGTTATTTTCATTAAAACATCTGGTTGATTAATTATGCGAAATGCATAATAATTTTATCAAATATGTGTATATTCATAATAAGATAAACTCTTCGTAATATTAAAAGATATTGAATCTTACCAATTTAGAAGAGAGAAAAAAATAGATTCCCACACTTTTTAATTGCCCTTTGATACTTTTGCAACGTCTTTGAAATATTCAAATGATCGCTATTTTATTTAATTAACACATTGCACACTCGGCATGAATCACAGATAATCAAACGTCATAAAGATAGAAACATTGTGCTCATCCGTTCTCGCGTCATCTGATGGGCTTATGAAACGGTCCACTCATCGAGATCACTCTGCGCGTGGATAAATGATACGAAGATAATTTATTGACGAAATCGCGGGGAGAGAAAGAGAGAGAGAGAGAGAGAGATTGTCAAGAGTCCGCGCGCGCACGCGAAGACGAGTAACGAGCCGGCCAAGCTCTGGCAGAGATCTAAATGTCACGAGATTCACACAGGTATTACGCGCTAAGGGTTATATCACCTGGCTTCAACGCGCTTCTTCTTCGGGAATTACGCCTCTACGCAGTGCACGTCTGTGCATACCTTATGTGGTGAGAAAAAAAAGCAAGCAAGCTCCCGCTTTGATGCATACGTATCTGGACTTTTACATCTGCTATACGACGTTACACGATGGTGCCACAGCAACTATGCATTACAACGGAATCGTTTCCCCTCGGTCGCCGTAGCCAGTGTATGCCATTAAGCGAAAATTGCGATAAACGAAAGCTGAAGTGATTATTATTACCGTGCGCCGCGATGTAATGCGCCACGTGCGCTTCTACCGCGTGCTTACATCGTACCACAGCATCGGTTTTCCAGCCACGGCATCGAGAAATAACCGATGATGATGATTAACGATCACGTCGATCGCAACGGTGGAATAAATACGTCACTTTGTATGCCCTTGTGGAAAAATAAATTGTTCTAAAAATATGTGTGTGTAATTATATTATACGAGTTCCATATTGTGATTGATATAATACGACATCGCGATATATATTGCAGACACATAAATCATAACAAATTGCTTTTATTTATACCTGGCCTTTTCAAATAGGATTAATGTCCTCTTATAAGGATTAATATCCTCTCGTCGAATATTTTTATATTTTACTCCAATTATTTATATAATTTATCCATCTCTTCCATCTTTTATTTAGATTATTTTTAATCTGAAAACAATATATATATACAAGGTGTCAGAACAATCTCTTCCCAAAAAAGTTCTTGTAGCTTACCTCGAGAGCTTTTCAAAACACTATAATAAAGTATTTTTTCATCGAGTACTTTTCGAGTTATGAGGCTTGAGAAATGATCTCTTAATTTTACACCATAAAATATCTAGTAAAATATTCATTTTTCGATTATCTTACCTTAATACTTTTATATACAAAATAATGAGAGGAATCGATTGGTGTAAAAAAACACATAATTGTTTCGAAGAAAAAATATGTAATTTGCAATTAACAATTACATATTTTTTTAAACAATTATGTGTTTTTGTAATAAATAAAAGATTGACTCTCTCTTTTGCTTTGTGAATTTATAATAAATTCTCTTCCTTTTTTCATACTTAAATTATTAATTTGCAATATTTAATGTAGAGCACATTCGGCAAAAATTCCTTGACAGATTAATATTCTCTCTCTCTCACGTGAAATATTTTTATATTTTATTACAATTATTTTTAATTTATATATATGTATATATTCTTCTCAAATTGAAAATAATGTAAATAAAAGATGGAATCACTTATTTTCTTTTGTTTTTTGAAATCGTAACAAATCTTTTTTCATACTTAAATTAAGTTATTAATTTGCAATATTAATATATTGCGCAAACATTCGTGGGCAAAAATTCCTTGACACCAATTCAAAATACCGGCAGATTATGAAATCATGATCGTAATGACTTAAACGTTTAAACTTTTTCGAATGCCAAGTGGCGCAAAATGAAATGAGGAGAGACTCGCGATCTTTCGTGCAGCAAGCGTAGAATATCGAGTTGTTCGCGATCAATGAAAGCAAATGTCCATGGACGACCAACCAGATTAGAGCAGAAAAATCAGAGAGGAGTTTCAAAGAACTTCGTCACAGTCGGCCGAGCGCGGTATGCCCCAGGAATTATTTATGAAATTTCGGTTTCTAGCATGGAATCCTGACGTGTGTGCGCCACGATCGCGCTTTCCATTTCTTCCTCCTTTCCCTTTTTAGCTTCTTATATACGAGACGCGTTTACATGGATCGATCCATATATCCCTTTCATTCTCAGCATCCGGAAGTCCGTAGACTTTATCTCTGCAATACATAAACATGTAGTGTTAGTCGAACCATTTAAAAAGTCTATAAATTTTTACGATCCAAGCATAACAATTTTATTTAGCGCCGAGTTTGATATAAAATAATCAGTGAGAATAGAATTTACATCGAGAAAGAGAGTTCTACTCATTCTGTAAGACAAATTATTCGCTGCGATATACATGAGCAGGATATGTCAAGCAATCATTGAAGAATATCAATCGCAAAAATGGTCTACGTTTTATGAAATCATCAAATGTCTTCATTATCATACTCCCGATTCGGATGACATCGACGAAGATAAATATTCTTTCACCTCGAGAAAGCTATGCAGCATTATTAACGACGCTGGCCGCGGTGAAACTGATGGAAACTAACGTCGCATGACGTCGCGGTCAGACATCGTCGAACGAAAGGTCAGCATATGTAAAAAATAATTGGCGAAACATCCGATGAGAGAGTACTTTAACTATCGTGCAGTTGTTTTTGTTTCACGCCGACTTACATCATCTCTTTCTCTCTTTCTCTCCCTCTCTCTCATTTCCTTTCGCCTTTTTATTGAAATTATTACATCATCGAATGTATCGAGATCGAACGATTTTACAATCTCGCGCTGGAGCACGTGGGTATATATTTTACAAGCGCCACTCGGTGAAAGGTCTGTTCGTCTTTGCACATATGGAAATTAAAAGTCGCTCGTAAGTTATCGAGTCCGGATAGTCCTCGACTCTCCATTTGACAGAAACGGCTGCGACATATCCCGATCAAGCGTGTTATCAAGCATGACAGCGCAAACAGGTGCGATTTATGTGCTATAAGATAAAACTTCCTAGTCAAATTGTGGAGTAGACGAAGCTAAACGTTCAGAAATAATTGACAAACTATGATATTAACTATGATATAAACATGATATAATTGAAATGATCGAGGGGGATATCCTATTTATAAGCAAATCTGCATTTTAAAAAATGGACAGTAGTATTTAAATAATTATTTAATATCTGACTAAATAATTATTTAATATTTTATTATTTTATTATTTTATTATTTTAATATTTTATTTTATTTTATTTTGTGTTTTAAATATTTAATATATGTTTCTAGAAAATAAAACTAATTATCTATCTGAGATATCATCGTATATGTATATTTATAAATCTTTAATATACTATACTTTTGCATCGAAGCGTTATTAATGAAGCGTTATGCTCCATAAATCAATTATACAGTCGCGTTATATAAATGCTTATTGATAAAAAATACCGATTGCAATTTGAATAACCAAAGAAAATTATTAGCGAACTATAATTGAGCACGGGACAGAGTCAGCGTGACGAATATAATTTAATCTGACGGTAACAATTAACACCTGTCTGTGGCGCGTGTTAGATAAGCGAGGTGAAAGTCGTCTATTCTAGTATCTTATTACTTTTTGATTATATTTTAATTTGTTATTCTTTTCACGAAGCTTCTCTAATATTCAATAGAGAACCAAGAAAGAAATTTTATTATCTATATAATACAAAATAGATTTGCTTTTAAATGCAATTATTGTTATTTCTGCAGCTTTTTTAGATTCAGCTTAATTTTAAACTCATCTTAATTAATATCCATTTAACCGTATCTCATTAATCTATGTCTGACTTGATGTAATTTTTTTCTTTACTCTAATCGCGTTTACGTAACGTTACATTTACGCAGAATTATGTTATACATGAGTTATATATAAGTCGATCGAAATTATAAACTCGAATTTCTGGAGCATTAACCTATCGTCGATGCGTGACGATAGTTGTACATAATTATAGTCGCAACTAATGCAACCGGGGTTCACAGGGGACCCTGGACCTACGATTGCACAACTGCATAAATTACTGCTGCACCGAATAGGTCGGTGGCGAGCAGGATTTTATCTTTTAGAAAAAATAATTTTTCTTTTATTATTTCATCGATATATAATAACACGAATATTATGTATTGGATTTAAATGTCTCCAATAGCACAAGAGAACATACTTTAAGCGAGAATCAAGCTCTGAAGAAATATATAAATATGATACTCTAACAATATAAAAATAGAAATGTATTGCTATTTTTCATAAAATTTTAAAACGTTAAATTTTGTAAAAGCTATGTTGGATTAGAACAATGTGTGCGAAATTTTTTTCCTTATTCAATCTATTAGTTGAAAGATAAAATTCACTTTGAACGAGTATTCAAAGGAATTCTAAATATTTCTAATATTTCTAATATTTTGGATTTTTTACTTAAAATTATTTTTACTTAAATATAATTTCTACTTAAATTTATAATATAATTTTTACTTAAATCTAATAATTTTTACTTAAATTTTTACTTAAATAATCGCATAATGAAAATTTCTGTTCCCTCATATTTCTTTTTTTCTTTGTTTTTCAGTTTTCGTGTCGATCCTTAATCTCCATCATGGCCGTTTATTATGCAGCGCGGGGGAACCTGGCGTAAGTGTCTACGAAACTCATTTAAATGAAATTAAAATCATTTATTTAAACTTTTCTTGACTCGTCGCAATGAAAATCTGATTTTTCTTTTCGCTAACTCGCCGGATTTTTTATTTTTCAAGTATCTGGACTTCGACAACCTACCGGAGACGAACTTCTCGTGTCAAGGAAAGGTGATTGGTGGATATTACGCGGATGTCGAGGCGGGCTGTCAAATGTTTCACGTCTGCACCATCGGTCAGAAAGGTAACTTTGCATTACAAAGATTACGAAATTCTCAAATATAAAAATCAAAATCTATAAAATAAAAACCTCAATAATAGAAAAATGTTCCTTTTAAATGCTTTAAATTATATATAATTATAAATTCTCCGCTTTTTCGGCAGAAAAGTAACGAACGTTAATTCCAGTTAACGAGAATTGAATTCTCGAGATTGTATTCGCGAACGACTTCTCGTGACGAGTCAAAGCCAGACTCTCGGCTTAGGTCAGTAAACGTTCCTCGGCGACCGTGACATTCTCGTTGTAAAACGATCTCCCGATTGATTACGAAACTTGGACGGGACCTTCGGCCGGACTTGTCGAAATGATCTACTTATCATCGATATGCGTGACGGCCTTAAATAGATTCGCACCACTATTAATTACCGCTTCTAATTCTAATATACCGGATCTGTGTCCGCGACAAGTCTGGATCGACTCTCAACCGGAGATGCAGAAGGAGCCGACTATGATCATTCGTCGTGATATCGTGAACGCTTGACATATAAAACGATTTGCATAATTACCTGTATAAGATGGATTTTATGGACTGGATCGCGAGGTGAGCGCGACGTGTATAATTTTGTCTGGAAGTTCGATCAATATAGTTTTGTCAAATATCTTTGAGATGAACAAGACACGCGTTTCTTCAAAGATAGTTTATTGTATTCTTAGTAGAAACTCGAATGTGCAATTTTAACGCGAAAAATCGCGCTCGAAAGTACGGTACCTTTCTTTTAACTAATGATCAAGAAACGAATAATAAAATACAAGTGTCTCGGTGAAATTTTAACCCAACGAACGCGTTCTAGAGAGCCCAGAGTATCCCCAAATAATGATACCCTCTTCTTCACCGTGAGATCTGGTTTCAGACGAGATCATGGATATAAAGTTCCTCTGTCTGAATGGGACCGTCTTCGACCAGGAAACCAGAGTCTGCGAGAGAGTCGACGAAGTCGATTGCAGTAAGAGCGAGCGATTCTACAATCTGAATCTGGAGCTCTATGGCAATAACGCCGTGACGCTCAGGTAAAAATCCATGTTGCAATCTCGCTCTTTCTACTTTATAAATCAAGTTTTCCGGCAAATCAATGACAAGATAAATTATCGATCAGGTGACACAGGGTTAATGACAATTCGGCGATTCGCGAAAAATAATATCAGTGATATGCTCTCCAAACTAGTCGTTCTAATCGATTTTCCGATTTCGCAAGTCGCTGCGAGCAGAAACTATCGAATGAAATAAATTATTGCACACTTTGATTGCTTTGCCGGTCACATATAAAGTATTCTAATATCACTACAGCTCACTCGTAGAATGATAGATACACCGAATATATCTCGTTTAATTTATAACTTGTAAAATGTATGAATGAATATATGTAATTAAAACTATATAAATTTATTGGATATAAACAAATAACGAAATTTCACTATTCCAAATTTAAGTCTAAAAATTTTGTTTTAAATTTAATTTTTTTAATTTTTTTAGAAATATATAATTATTAAGGCTAATATATAATTTTTAATTTTTTAGAAATATATAATTATTAAGAAATGTATAATTATTATTAATTATAATATATATAATTATTAATTAAATAATTATTAATTAAAATATAAGTTATCGAAAAGAAATTCTTTTTAAAAAAAAGGAAGAGAAAAATCAATTTTAAATTTATCAATACATTTCAAAATTGAATTCGCGCAAATGTTACCGAACATCCTGTACGTGTGATGTAATATCAAGTCAAATTTCAAAAATCCTCGCTTGGCTTTCGTTGCTACATTTTTCTCGCTTCGTTTCGTTTATGCAACGTATCCGAAGCAACGCCTAGAGATATAATCGCATAATGTTGCGATGAAAAAAAAACATACGGCACGCTTTCAAAGTCCCCTTCAGCCTTTAAGTCGCATATTTTCAATTCGTGCAACTCGCGTATGCATTTTTCCCTAAGTGCCTTATACCTTAGACGAGTCGGACGTACAGCGCAAAATTGCGGGCTATAAAAGGCATGCCCGTAGATACTTGGGCATCCATAAATACTTCAACTGGCTTTCCTTCACTCGCGGCCGGTATCTCAGGAATGTGCCAGAGTCCTCTCCTCTCGCGTCGACTGGACGATAGTGCATGCATGTATTCGCGGATAAAAAATTGTAACGATGAACTGTCACGGCGACGAAATTTATACGCTCCGTTCGACGACGCGGCTGCTTAGTCATTGACGGCCGTCTATTTTTAGCCAAAGTAAATCTCGTTTCCCGCGCGACTCTCCTTACCCCGCTTCTCCGTCTGCGACCTTATACGGTTAATGTCGTTATTATCATCCGTCAGTGTCGTCCGATTAACAACGGTCGTTACCTGGAAGCAGCTATCTCGCGCTATTCCCGAACACGAGCGTGCGACTGGTTCAGGAATGCGTTTGGGATTTCTGCTCACCGCGACATTCTGACGCGGCTCTCTTGCTATCGACGTCGGGAATTTGTTCTCTGATAATTTCAAGCTTTATCCACGTTTCTGGACACTTGAAACCGCAGCCTACAAGTCTCACGGTTGAATTTCCTGTAACAACTGGTTAAGCTTCTTATGGACTACTCTTTTACTTCTCTTCTCCACTCGCAGCCTTCATGAGAACGATGATGACGGCGAGGACGTTCTTACGGATCACCCAGCGGAGGATCATCAGCCACGAACGACCTCGGCGCGACCCAGCACAACCTCGACTACCCCCAGCCCCATGACTACGTCTCGGTCCAGCAAGCCATCATCCACCACCGTCGCGAGCGGTTCCTTCCAACATCCGGCTGGTTATCCGCAGCACTATCAGCCCCAACCGCCGTTCCCCCAGGTCCATACAAGTCAGTCCAAGTCGCTGTACGATGACAAGAACGGCGGCTACCATCATCAGTACATCTTCCACAACGGCGGCGAGCGCGTCAACAATCAGGCTACGTCATATCAGCTGTTTAGCAGTCAGGGCGCCGTCAGCTCGACGACATCGTCTCCGCAGATCCACGCGCAGATCAGATACACCTCGACGGTGGGTCCGCCACCGCAGATCATTCAACACAACGAAGCATCGACCGTGACGCCGCTGTACCATACGTCTTCCGCTACGATACAAACTCTGCTCAACAGTAATGCTAACAGCCCGGCCTTGATCAACCCTATCTTTCATAATCACGGCATTGCGAGCACCACCGAGTTCACCGTGCACAGCAATAATCCGCGTGAGACCGCAGACTATCGCGACGAGGATGATCGCGAAAGTATAGGGTTACTGGAGGCGATACAACCGACTAATAAGGGAAAGGTGCAATAATTCTCTTTAATTTTTGCATTTGATTTTTTGATTTGAATTTCAGTAAGATTTTTTAACTTAAATTTCGATAAAAATATTCTTAAATGAGATGTACATTTACGATATAAATGAATTTATATAATTTACTTAACGTAATACGAAGGCAATGTATACTTCAATAAAGAACTTTTAATGAAATTATCAAAAAGAGAGAGAGAAATGGAGAAAAAAATTCGTTTCACCTCTTATTTCAGGTATCCAAGTTGACGATATCTCCGGTTCCAAGCTTGCAAGAGTCGTCTCGTACGCAGACGAAGATGAGTCAAACGTCGCAGCAGCAGAGGATATCCGACAATTTTTTGCCAACATCTCCAACGACTATCGAGACGACTGTCAGATCGTTTTATCCGACGCCGAGACCTTCGCCGAAACCCTCGCAGTCGGTTACCCAACGGGGCATTCACCGGGTGAATTCGCCAGGCGTGACGGTACCGCAGCTCAAGCCCCATCAGATCACTATAAATCTACCACCAGCGGATATTCAGAGAATTGTGCAGAATCCGTCGCCGCTGTTGCCGTCGCAATCGCGGGTGATTGTCACAGCAAAGGCAAGCGTGAGCGACGAGTCCGGTAGGCCTTTAAACACCACGCAATTGGTGACGTTGCCGTTGCCGACGATACCGGCCAGTTACGACGATTACAAGGAGGGCGACGAGTCCTTCGATCCGTTTTACCACGATGTTCCGAAAATACCCAAGAATCGGCAGGTCGCGAGAAGCGCGATAGACAAGATACGACTCTCGCGTAGGAAACGATCTCACGGTCAGCTCTATCATTTGATCAACGGCGCGAATAGTCAAGATGGGGATTTTAAAGCGATACGAAGGAGTGAATCGCGTCGGAACGAGGATGAAGCGACGAACGTGGAAGATACACGTGTCGAGATCGGAGATTTCCGAGCTATTAGGGAGAATCTGATGAAGTTTAGAGATATCCTATTCAGCGACGAGGCGGACGAGGATGCTTTTCGCAATATTGCTGATGAAATTGGAAATACTGCTAAACACGTCGCGAAAGATAGCGAGATTCTCGACGCGAAATCTGCACAACGGACGAAAGATATCGCGATAGAAAAAGTGGACGTTTTAGAAGATTTAAAGACAGACGCTTCGAAACATTTAGCGTTTGATAAAGAAGAAGATGAGGAACAAGAGGATACAAAATCGAGTCACGAAGATTTGTCTTCAAATGTCGAGGCTGATGCTGAAAAATTATCAGACAAGAAAAAACATATTAAAAATACATCAGAATCGGACTACAAATTAAAATTCGAAGCTAACGTTGAACTTACAACCGCTCGTTCTGAAGAAAACAAATCTTTCAAGGATGATATAGACGTAATAATACTTGATTCCGATAATGACTTTAAAGTAAAAACTACGAATTCTGATTTCGTCCAGATGTCCAAGACTGACGCTCCTGTCGAGATTATTATTGAAGAGGAAAGTAAATCTGACTTGCGTGATATATCGGGGATTGACAAAAAAGTCATACATAACGAACAGCTGACAAGACACTTGACAAAAGATGAATCGGAGAAACGAACGGATTTCATAACCGACCAAGAGAAACAACTGAGAGTTCCACAAGAAACAATTGAGCGAAAAAATGCTAAGGATTCTAGAGAAAGAAAGTCCGGTCCGAGAAGAAAGGTTTCTCGAGCGAGAACCTCAAGAAGACGCATATCTTCGAAAATAAAGCAGCAAAAAACGAACAATATCGAACTGACAGAGACGATTCAACAGAAAGACGAAATGGATGAAACGACTACTACTACTATTGCTAGTATTATTACTACCACATCTACTACCCCATCTGTCGCACTTTTCGAGACGAAAGTTGCGGAGCAAATCGATAGCCACATTTTTGAAGAGCCAGAATCGCAAACTTTTAAAGAAATCGATACGAGAACGATTGATCAACGCAACGCGTACTCGAAAAGCTTGCAAGACAGCAAAAATAACGACGTCGGAAAAGGTAAAGAGATTGAGCGATCGTTCGATCATCAAATTGTGGAAACGAGCGCGAAAGATTTAGATGCTCTAAATCAATCGGTAGAAGCAGAGCAGAAAACTGAATATGCTATTTTAGAAGACACAAACTTTACCGAGAATCCGCAAAGCGCAATGGAAACGGAATCGACGGAAATTACTCACGTTTCTGAAGAGGAAAAGTCCAATGAAGAATTTTTCTCAAGAGAATACGAAACTTTGGATGAAGACGAGTTCAACGCGAATACAAAAGAGAGAGAGTTCGAAATGAGCTCCGAAGAGACACCTAACAAGATTTCCTCCAGCGAAACCGTGATTTCTCGCGAGAACGATTCGGGACAAGAAGAGCTGTCTTATCACGAAGACTCAAGCGAGAAGACGAGCACTGATGATTTGGACGAAGAGACACATTCGACTGTGAAATATAATCAAGAGACAAATTACGAAGATTCAAACGAGTATCCGGATACAATAGAATTGTCTGCGGAAAATTCGCGCGATACCAGCACCGAAGAAGATTACAAAGGACTGGAAAACACCGAGGAATATACAATGTCTATTGATTACACGAGTTCCGAGGAATACACCGATTCTCAGGAGGACGTTATGGATTCGACTGAAGACACCCAAGGCAGCACTGAAGGCATCTTAAAATTCACGGACGAATTACCGAGGACGGATGATAGAGACGACGATACGAAGACGACGAAGGGAACGAAGGAATTCGAAAGGGAAGGAATTGTAGACAATTCGCATGATTATATTGATGACAATTACGAGCCGGAAAATTACAGAGAAATGGAAACTACGACTAAATCGAATGATTTTACGGAACAGAAAGTTGAGAAAAATGATTTCGAAACACATCAGATCGATGACGAAGCAGAAACACAGACGGAACCTGAAGAAAATGTCACGGAAGTTGCAGGTCTCGAAAAAGTTGCAAGTTTGACTACGACTTTGTCAACTACTACAACAGCATCGAGCACAACAGTGTCTACTACAACGATGCCATCGACGAGTACGATTGCAACCACATCTACAACTACGACTACGACTACGACTACGACTACTCCTCGACCGACGACTACTACCACTCGTCCCACATCGCCGAAACTTTTCAAACCCGTCGGGAACAGGAGGATTTACGCTTACACTCCTCCTACGACGACTCCTGTTCCGGTCGTAATTAAATCGAGGATGGGCTTATTTAACCCGAAACCGGCGAAACCGCCCAAGTCCTATAACGACCTGGCGCCGAAGCCGGTGATTAGGAAACTCACTCTGACGCGTAAACCTACTATTACTACCAGCGCTTCGATTGCGGAAAAATTAAATACAGAAAAATCGACGGAAGCTACGACAGAACCCAATGACGTGACAACAATGACGATGGCAGCAATGACAACGGAGTCTGGTAGAAGCGAGGAAAATGTTCTCGAGAGTAAGCTGGAGGCGAACGATCCTGTTTCTATTGATTCTTCGGCGAAGACCGATCGGACAAACAAGGAAGATCAATTTCCAAGCCCAACCGAGCAAAATTCCCCCGTCAACTCTTCAAAGCATGTCGATGCAACAAGAGAGATCGAGACTTCCACCCTCTATCTCTTGTCTAGACTGACTACCCTTGCGTCTCCTATCGAGCAGACAACGATAAAAGTGAAAACTGAGCCGCAGGAAACTACAGAGAAGATCGATATCTCCGCGACGACCTCGCTGCCCCTGACAACATTGCCCCTTGAAAAATCATACACCGAATACAAAGAGACGAGTACCGACATATACCCTGAAGAAGATGTGGAGATCACGACGACAGCCGGCAAAGACCATCAACAGTATGTTACAGAAACTCCTTCCGAACATCCGACGTCAGTTTCGACGATTCCAACTTCGACGATTTCGACTTCGATCACCGTCCAGCTGAAAACTGAAGACGCCGATCCTGTGGCGACGACGGAATCCTTGATTCCTCGATCGAGTAACCGAAAATTCTCCAGCTCGCGGAAGTATGCGAGCTTCAATTGCCTGGAGAAGGAGATGTATCGCTTCTACGGCGATGCCAGGGACTGTCGACTGTTTCACTATTGCTCGCCCGGCTTCACCTCGCGGCAGGTGCTAGACTTCCGGTTCGTATGCGAGGAAGGCACGGCATTCGACGAGGAGACGCAGAGCTGCCGTCACGACGTGCGCAATCGGAAGTGCCGGAATCGATCCTGGTGAGAGCGTTTCCCTTTCCGCCGTGTTTCCTCGACGCTCGACTTTGTTGATTTTGGTAATTCGTGAATCCTCCATAGGACTCTACGTAGTATATTTATAACTCTTTTTTTTTTAACGCGCAATACACGTAAGCATGCCCCAAAGAAGAGGGCCCTTCTCTTCTCCTAAGCCCTATTGCCATAGCGCCTCGCGCTGGATTCACACTTATTAAAGTTAATGTCGATTCAATCGGCCCGCGATCGCTGATCGGATCAAGTGAGAAACGAGGAAGCACATCGTCGATGCAGCTGATGCGGTGCGAATTTCGTGCGTGCACCTGAAACAATTGCACGGCACTGTTAATGTTAAGTCAAAGAGCGAAGAATCGGTTCCTACGGTTGTTCTCGAGGCGCGAGAGAGACTTTAAGCGAAGACGCGATCGCGCGATCGTAAAGTAGTTTTTTAATCCTTCGCGCGACTGATTCAATAACGCGTGAATTTTTAAATACGTTGCCGAATATTGCCGAAAAAACTACGCCACGATTACTCTCGTTACTCTTAGCACCTCGCTCGTAGCGCAATATTTATATTTTTCCGGAAACAACTGCTTTTTTCTTGATCAAAGGAATAATTTTATTCGATATCGAGATAAAAAAAATATTAGATATATTTTTGATAAAATATACCCTCTGCATCTCCTGGTCTCGGACCACCAATTCTTGTCATGAATCAATGATACCTCGCACGTTAGAATGTGTGGTATGCGCTTAAAAATGTATGAAAATATTTTTAATTAAAATATTTTCACACCGAATATCACTCATCTTTGATAAGTATTTATATAAAAAATTTTATATAAATTTTATATAAAATTATTTTTATATAATCTATTTTATATAAAATTTTATTTTATATATGCAATTAACGCGACGCGTTTTGATAAGAAATTTTTTTTCATAAAATTTTATATATAAATAATATTATTTTAATCATCGCGCGTAGTAAAATGTGCCTATGAATAAAATATCGTGGATGTAAACGCTCATCTTGTTTGTTCTACTTGTATCAATTCCTCGAATCAATTTCTCGTAGTACCAAAAAAGTGCAATAAGACGTAACATCGTTGCTCAAGCATCTTTTAGATGTGAATTTAGCTCGATATAACGTAGATATTTTGAAGTAACGAGCGTGCAAGACGTAGTCGATTTAACAAATGCGTTACAATGTTACATGTAAGAAAGTCGAAGAAAGAAAGATTGCGAACTTATAGTTTGCAATATTTAAGTATGCGTATGTTCACTAATATTCATTTTTATTGTTCGGTATGTATCATAAAAAAAGCTGATTACACAAAAAATTCGCGTAATCTTTCGTTCATGTTTTTATAATTTCCTACTATTAATTAATGCGCTTTAATTACAAGTGAAAACGAGTCACACAGAGTACCGTAGATAAATATATATTATATAAAGATATATATTTTTGCGGATTCTGTTTTTCATTTCGGGACTATCTAGCGATTTAGATAGAGTCTAGGAAATTCGTACGTGTCGCTAAAATGAGTGTGTAACTCGTTGATAATTTTCACATATGTACATATTGCGCGTGCACGCAATGACGTATAATATTCGAAAAAAAAACTATAGCTATTATATTTTCTAAGCAATTGTACTATGTCAATAATAATTGTATATTCTATACGCACACATGTGCCTATGATATTCATTCTTTCATCAATCCAAACTGTGCTTCCTTTTTCCTGTATATGAATTAGAGAAAAATTTCCTAATATCCTTTCGATTTATTTTTATCGAATATTTTCTCAAAAAATAATATTCTATTAAAGTCCAAAGATTAAAGCATTTTCTGTAAACTTCTTTTTTTCCATATACACAAAAGTTTATTATTTCGAAAAGAAGGAACTCAATCTGACGTTATTTATTTTTTTAATTGTTAAATATATCATAAAATTTGATACGATTTGTTTTGAAAATAGAAAATAATCTTAAAGTGTATTAGATTTTATCTATAATTGTTAAAAATGTGTCGAATTCAATAAAATTTATATTAAAATATTTAATTTCGCCAAAGCACTAAATTCAAAATTTTAATATTATGTATGTAACTATGTAATATGTAATATTACATTTCATAAAAAATAATCTTATGCAAAAACTATTTATTGACATGCAGAAAGGAGGGATGGAGGAATATTTATTTTTACATTTTTATTAAGAATTTTACAATTCTACATTAAATACATATACTTAAAAGAGGAAACGAGATTTATACATTAATATATACATTATTTATGGCATCAACTCATATATAATATATGATTTGTACGAATATACTTATTATAAATTGTAATTGAATCTTTTATATATATCCTCCATTAGTATAATGCATTTTTAATATATACGATAATATATGCAATCATTTGCATTAACCATGCAATTTTCTTGTATTAAAATATATCGTATTACATATTGAAATTTGATATACACCTTATTATTCTTGCAGCTCTTGATTACTGTTCTTTTGGAATTATTATCATTGTTTTTACTTTTCATTCGACTTGAATTTAAAAAAGCCTCGCTTGTCCATATGTGGGAGTAGTTTTTGCTATCGCTTCGTGTTCACTAAAAAAAGCATATTAACTTAAAAAATTTTTAGGTTTACTTTAAACCACAAATTGCGTATTATTAATTAAAATAAATGTCAGCAACCTTACACGCAGATTATTCTCGAAAAAGTGTACAATCATTATAATATTAAAATATTTCGAAACATATAAATGTTTTATACGTGATAATAAATTAGATAATTATATAAAAGATAATAATATATATATCTTCCATATGAACATTTTTTAAATATTTCTTGGAATATTTTGTATCACTTAAAAGTATAACTTAAATTTTATTTTTTATGTCAATCTAATAAATAGGATAATAATAATTTATATCTTCTTTCTTCTTTTAGTGAAAGAATTCATAAATGAAAAACAATACTGACATTTTATTCACATGTTCTTAAATATCACTCACCAGCCAGTGACATTTTCTGCGGCATCGCAGGTATCGATGAGCTCGTTAAAGGCATTCCCCGTGCCACAATTCTGTAATCGTGGACGGCCGTTCACGCAAATGTAATAGTGATGACAGTCGACGGTACTGCGGTATAACTTAATCTCGGCGTCCAGGAATGGGCTATTTTTCACCTCCGGACAGCGAAAGCCAAGGAAGGCCTCGGCGTCGCAATCCGACACCTGATCTGGCCAGTCACATCGATACGATTCCGGATTGAAGGCCAGACCTTCCGGACAATCAAAGACATAACCCCGGCCGTCCACGCAATTCATAAATTGACCGCAATTTTGATGATCGCCGATCTTGAAGTAACCGTATTGATGGGGACAATCCTCGGTCGGACTTGCCTTCTCTGAAAGAAATTCAACAATCAAATTTTATCATTTAATGGCATTTCAATGCGAGTGATTTATGTGAAATCTTTAATTTAATAAAGCTTCAATAGTTTTGAAAGAATCGAACTTTGTGAATTAAAATTTAATAATGCAATATTTTTATCACACAAAATAATTACAAATTAAAGATTGAATGAAAGATTGATATTGTAATAGTAAGTAACTCACGCAAATTTGGCCTGCCCGTGCAATCTACGTCAATGGGATATCCGCAGGGGTAGTTGAAGCGAGCCTCAGGATTGAAATATAAGCCCTCAGGACATAACTTTTCTTCGGCAACTCCATTGATACACTCGATATAAGCGTCGCATTGATTTGGTACTGGATAACGACCGTTCCTCTCTGGACAAGATGCAGATATATCACCTTTCGGCGAAAATTGCTGTTGGTTGCGATTCAGCTGATTATTAAACAGCTGATTCGAGAACCTGGGAGTTTGATTGAGCGCTGAAATACGATAAATCTTTCGTAGAAAAATTTCGCGCATAAATTCTTATCTTAAATAAGACTAAGATATTTTTTTATATCATGGTTGAGCATCTACTTGTTTCAACTATCAAAATCTCAAGACTCTGATTTAAACGGCAACCAATATTGCGCATAAAACTCGTCAAACGAGTTCGTCCAGAAAGTATTAATGGGTCGTGTTCAGTAACGCGGCAAGATGCGATTATCGCACGATGGCGAAAGTTCGGCGATAGCCAGCACTCGACCTCTATGAAGCCGTGTATGTGTGTGTGTGATGTGCATACATTAGCGTTACCTGCGCATCGCTTACGCAATGTCTGCGTGCTGCTCGTAACCGATTTTGCCGCAGGCAAGATTGAGTCAAAAATACTTTTTAGAAATTAAGCAAAAATTTTTTAAGAAGAAATATAAAAGTAAAATTGCACGTTCTCGTTACAACTAAAATTGATTAGATAATTTGGGAAGCTTTCTTTATGACATTGTCCAATAAAAAATTAAAACGATATATTCCAAGCTAGAAAGAGAGCTCGATATTAGCCTCAGGATATCACGAAAGGTCGAGAAACAACGACAATAGTTTCGTGCACGAAAACTGTCAGGCATTCCCGAGAAATGTTTCCCGGGGCAGAAATTGCACAAGGTACGTGAACGCAAACAATGGGAGAAAGTTCCGTTGATTACAAATTCGATTATCCGTCGTTAAACCGACGAGCACGAACATTAAACAGTTCGTCTATCGGGGATTCCTTTAGTCTGCCGAGGACAAAAAGAATTTTACTGGTTGAAGTTAATCATTTTATTTCACGTTCGTAGAAACAAAATAAAAAAATATTCTTCTCTAGGGCTTACAACGTAACGCGTACAATTTTTATTTATTAAGAGCAAACTGTCCTCGATATAGCTGTACAAATTTATCCACGTGATAGTAGAGTATTCATGCTTGTCTAGCTTTAAGCTTAAAAAATTCATTTTTTTAACAATGTGCAAGCACATCGCATACAAATCACCAGTTCGTGACTGAGCATACCTGTGATCGCATGGCTCCAAAATACTATTCAGGACGCGTTTGCATTCATAAGAATGAGCATACACGAATTTTCCTAAACATTTTGGCTCTTAGCCAATCTTATTAAACTTGTTTGAATTGCATAGCGTAATTATTTAAAACATTATAATACACATATATGTTTTAAAAATATATATTATATATATTTTTTTAAAATATATATAAATATATATTATATAAAAATATATACATATATTTTTTTATAATTTTTGAGATAGAAAAATCTGTAACATTCACCGTTAAAATATGTTTAATTAATAAACTGTGATAAATCATATTAATAGCTAGTTGCAAATTAAAAAACACTGTATTACATACTTTTATCATTTTAGTATACTTGATTACTAGAAATTATGTTTGAATATTTATTACAATTTGGTGTAAAAATTTAATCCTTTAAAAACAATGCTTTAATTTATCGTGACCTATTGAAAGAATCTTACAGCCTGATATTATTATCTTCAACGATGGTATCATTCATTAATAGAAAAGAAAAAATCAAAGGTATCTAAAATTTGTGTCATATATATAAATAAATTTGTATAAAAAGAAGCGATTTATTACACGAATAACTACATATAATAGAAAACGTCGTCACTTGTATCATTGCATAACATTTCACTGCGGAATTAAAATGATAATTGGAAAAAGAGCACAGATGCTTCTTCTGTGTCGACTAGGACATGAATTCACTTTCTCCGTGTTAAAGAACACGAGAGGGTAATTTTTTTTTTACTCACATGTAGTCACGATGAAAATGCCGCAGGCGATTAGCAGATGGACGATCGGTCTCGAGGCCATCGTCGGTTATTGAATTCATGCGTTTCACGTTCCTCCTGGGTCGATCCCGAAAGATGGACTACGACGAGCTGCTACCTCCTAACATGCTTTTATCATCTTCGGATGAGAAGCGGGAGAGGATGGCCTCTCGCGCGCATAAGTCGTCTTCTCGTTAGCGGAACGCTGACCGTAACAAGTAATCGTCCCGCCCTTCTCTCAAAGACCTTCAATCACGTGACACATCACAGCTGAAAAAATTAATCGTCCCATTCTAAGTTTCATTCATTCAGCAGCCTATTTTAACTCGCATATAATGCGCAGTTAAAAAACAATATTAGCTATTAATGCGGAAATAAAAGAATTAATTATATATATTTTTATTATTCAAAATTAAATTAAAATAAAAATTATTAATACTCTTCAGTATAAAAAATCAGTTTATATATATTTTTCATGTAATGTAAAGAAGCATCTTGCGAAGATGTCCTAAATATTGTCATTTTTAATAATAACCATAAATTAATAGCCAATGTTGTATTTTATAGCGTAAATATTCTATTATTAAAAGATGTTGCGTGTCACCGGCTTGCGATGATGGATTTATATGAATGTCAGAAATGCCATTTACAGTTAGCCTTGTTCGTCTTCTCGCACGAGGATGGCAATTGCAGGTCGAGAGTCACTCTCCTAACAAAGAGCAGACTATAATGTGCGTTGCATTTAGATGTGTATTTATGCGCACTGTAGTATTTTTGCATAATTCATACAAAGTATTAATTGCATAAATTGGTGCGTATATTTAATTTGCATAAAAAATTATTCGGTATATTGTTATCGTCCAATGAGACTAATGTAAAATTAATGTGTACTTGACACAAGAAACTCTTTTGTTACATTCTATAGCAATTTTTATATTACAGAAAAGATATAGAAACTCTATTTAATTTTAGTATAAGATTAATGTGTGACATGATTGAGAAACATTTATTACAATTATTTAGTCACCAAAAATGTAGTTTTGACAAAATATTTTTTTTAATGACAATCACGTATTTCAAATCTATAAATTTTTAACCAAATTAAATACAAAATTAAAAACGAAATATTTGACAAAATATTTTTGTAAATGACGCAATCACGGATTTCAAGTCTATAAATCTTTATTTCCTTAGAGAGAAGAAACAAATAAAATTTTATTTTTTAAACAAACATGATATAATCTTTTTTCCTTTCTAATCATTCTAATTTTTCATTTTCGTTTTTCACTAAAAAAGCGGACAGGACGCGCCGCATGAATGTTCGCGTGTTAGAGGAAAGAATTATCTCGTTTCGTAGAATGGAGCCTTGACATTTTCCTCGTGTGGACGAGAGCGAGTTACCTCGTGGAACATCGTAGACATCAAGTGTCTTACCTCGCAAAAACAGCCAACGTCTGATTACGCCACGGAAATAGCGGCGACAATTCCCCGAATATTTTACATGTCACAACACGTGCCATATCGATAGTTCCGTATGTTGCAACATAAGAGACATTAGAGTCAGATGAGTCAGAAATTTCAGTAACGAGAGAATTATATATTGAATATAAAGATAAAAATTACTAATCGATAAATACAAAGATCGACGTCTGATCATCATTATCACTTGCAGCGTCAGAAACATCGTCTGTCTAATGAGGGTGCGTAACTACTGACTGGACGCGTCTAGACAGTCTGACAATGAAAGGTCACTACTACTTCGCATTGTCCGCGCTGCAGAGGAAAGGGCTTCTTCTATCCGTCACATTCTTTTTTTTCTTCTTATATTTGTTTTTCTTTTATACTCACCTAAAAATTAAAAAGATCAAAAAAACATTATATTATATTGATCAATACATATTTTTTATAATATTCATCAATTAATTCTTTATCTACTTATTTTCTTATTTGGAAGATACGTATTGAACTTTTCACGATCCTTTTTAAAAACTACACGATAATTCTTTTAGTTAATTAAAAAAAATACTTTGTTTCTGTTTGATAGTAATCTAAAAAATATAGATAGATTTACTTGCCTTTTGGTGTTGAAATTAAAGTTTTCACTTTAATTGCAGTTTTATATATTATAGGTTCATAATATTAATTTTTCTATTTGTAATTTTATACTCATTATATCACAAAGTTATTTATACTTCACGTAGAAAATTATTATTAAAAATAAATTAATTAATAGAAATTAAATTTCACATACACCATAAGATCGTAGACAAGAAATAATAAAAAAAAAGATACGAAAAGTATGCAGATCTGTTTGATTCGAGTAAATAATAATTTACCTTTGTGATGACGAGGCTCGGGAATAATTATATTTTAAACATGCTTGTTTGTCTCGACTTACACATACACGTATATGTAGGAAATGTAATGTCCAATATAATCGGGCGTTTTAGCTTTTGAATAATCACTTTTATTTTTGATCCTTATCAATATTAAACAACGTATATAGTTACGTAAGGGTATATATATTACATGGAAAAAATTCTGTCCTTCTCGTGCGCATATATCTTCCCGAGATACCTCGAGTGCCCTCCACCCGACCGTCCCGAGAGAAACAAAGTGTATCATCATGCACAAAGTATATCATACATCATTCACACTCGCATACTTTCTCTCTCTTTCTCTTTCTTTCTTTCTCTTTTTCACATTCTCTCTTTCATTTTCTCTTTCTACCTCGTTCTCTCTGCTTTTCTTAAGGACAACAAAACTCTTTTCTGGTATTTTCTCGGCAAAATAGCGAGAAAGATGACGCTCAACGAAATTTCCGACATCAAAGAACGCTTTCGCATTTCCACCTTTCGACGATGTACATGTACAGAGTGTCAGGACAATCTCTTTCCAAAAAAAAGCACTTGTAGCTTACCTCGAGAGCTTTTCAAAACACTATAATAAAGTATTTTTTCGTCGAGTACTTTTCGAGTTATGAGGCTTGAAATAATTTCTTCATTTTTACATAAACCATAAAATATCTAGTAAAATATTCATTTTTCGATTATCTTACCTTAATACTTTTATGTACAAAATAATGAGAGGAATCAATTGGTGTAAAGAAAATATAATTGTTTCGAAAAGAAAATATGTAATTGTTAATTGCAAATTACATATTTTTTCTTCGAAACAATTATGTGTTTTCTTTACACCAATTGATTCCTCTCATTATTTTATACATAAAAGTATTAAGGTAAGATAATCGAAAAATGAATATTTTACTAGATATTTTATGGTTTATAAAATTAAGAGATTATTTCAAGCCTCATAACTCGAAAAGTATTCGATGAAAAAATACTTTATTACAGTGTTTTGAAGAGCTCTCGAGGTAAATTACAAGAGCTTTTTTTTAGAAAGAGATTACCCTGACACCCTGTATAAGTCGCCGTCTCGCCGAGCTTATAATCTCGAACCTTCCCGGATCATTCGCGCCTTCACGCGAGGAACAATGCACTTTTGTAAGTTTCGCGTAACAAGCGACTCGTAGAATTTGCAAAGTGTGTTACGCGCTGTCGCAAATTACTTATGTAGATTAAAATCGCTACGAGTTAATTTTTAATATCGATATAATGTCCGTTTTTTTTTCATAATATCATTATTTAATCAAAGATATGATTGACGCGCAATGCTGGATGCAGCTTCCAGAACGCAGAATCTATAGCGGATTTCATTACACTGTTATTTGAAGTGTCAAAAATGAAATGTGCAGTTTGTTAAGTCACAGAGTAGGAATTTTAGACAAGAGCAAAGAGAAAAATATATATAACGTAAATATCACTTGCGCTAAATTTGTTATTGCTGCGCCGTTGTATGCTTTGTAGAAGTATTATTCTATTGTATTTCTATTTTGAATCAGTTTTGTTACAGGTATGTTTATGTGGCTCTTAACAATTTCTCTCATTCTCAGCGTTCTTTTCGTTTCTACAAGACGTACTTGTCCTTTGGCTCTGCATTCGTACATTTACATCGAGCACACGCTCGCTATTATGGCCTGAAAATAAACTTTTCTTAGCCATCGATTGCTTATTCTATCCTTCATTATATATCACACTTGCAATGGAAAAAAAGAATTGTCGCGAATTTATTTTTCACGAGTTGCAATTTAAAGAGGGGAAGAGGAAAGGAATCGTTTTAAACTACAACATTATTGCTCAATGTTACATATTCGATATATAGTATCAATTCGTAAAATCACTTCTTCGTAACTGAAAAGTGACACAGTTTCCTTCTATTGAAAGTGCGATATTTCTCCGCGTCATGTCTTCTCGTAGAAGCTAATACTTTCAACTTACAGCCATCTGAACTCTCAAGGTATTCTGCAGTGAATTACTATTTTAAGGTACGTGGATAAACGAGCAAATCTCTCTGATCTGCTAAATTTTTAAATAAAACATGCTTCGTCAGATTAAATTATATAGATTTTAGAACAACAACTCGACGAAAGATATCTTGACTTTTTTCAAAGATTCTTAGTAGACATCTTTCGAGCTTCAATTCATTCAGATCGCTTTCGTTTCAACGCAGCAGAGGGTTCTCTGTGACTTAAATTTTACTTTATAGTTTGTACCTCGGCCGACATTGTTTCATCACTCTGTGCAATAGGCCATTTTCTCCTATCTAAGAATTCAAAGGACTAATTAAAAGAGCAAAGAGTAAAATATCGCGTTCTCTTTATCGTTTTGCTCGGACGTGGTTTTACTCTCTTCCCGGAACATACACAGGATGTCCCAGATTTAACGAATCAGCCGTTAATAGCAGATTCCTGAGATCATTTGGAGACGAAAATTCTAATACCAAAATGTTGAGAAAGACTTCATAAAAATGTTCAAACTACTGACTACTGTCGCATCGAAAACACAATCGCGCTCATTGCAGAATCCTATTTTTTATTTTATATTGATCTCTCTATCGATATCAATATTATCGCGCTATACGTGGGCCCCTTGATGCGCTATGTCTCTGAGCACAGGAGAACGTAACGCGCCGATTGGTAATCTTTAATCTTTTGTAGCGCCGAAACTACATCTTCCTCAACATTTTGGTATTAAGATTTTTGTTTCCAAATAAACTCAGGAATCTACCATTAACGGCTGATCCGCTAAGTCTGGGACACTCTGTATATCGAAATATATAATCTGTTTACTAATAACATTATTTGCATAGATAGCTTACTTGAATTAACGGGCTAAATATAAGGAAGCCATATTATATGCTGCAACGTAACTGATTTTAAAGTTCAATTTAAAATCTTTTCCAAGTCGAAAAAGAATTTGCAAAATTATAACTTCTCAACTTATTTAAATATTTAGGATAGGAATCGCTTGATGTCCATATATTTTCTCATATGTCCCAGAATGTAATTCTCGTAAACTGTAATCTATTATATCTTCTAAGTGAGATTCCCGTAATAATTCTTAGTTTTATAATTTAATATGAGGTCACTTTTACAGCTTAATGTAAAAATTGACTCATGCGCCGCGTTTTTAAAACATCACTGCAAGATCACGCGTTTATGGACCATCTTTGTTAAACGCTTATTCATCGCTATTTAATGACATAACAATAATTTATCTATACGAGATGAAATCAATTTTCATAAAAATGAGACTTTATTAGCTCCTTCATTAAGTACGCCATTTCGATCGCCACATTTTCTTGTCCATTTCAAGGAAGGGATTTCTAACGTTTCGTCTAACATCTGGAGAGAGATGTGTACAGGCACTATTCTTTCACAGAATAAACTTCCAACACGCGACACATGTTACGTCACCGTGGACAAGAGAATGCCAACACATTCGATTCCATTGCTCGTATTGATTGCTAATTTTATTTCGAGAATGCTCAAGATTGCTTAGTAATATTTTTCATCATGCATATAATACAAGGTATAGATATACATATATGTTTAAATATATATATAACGATCAAGCGGCACGAATTTGTGCTTTGCTTTCGGAGAAAGTGCCGCATATAAGTACATCGTAAATCGTATTCGTAAGGAGTCCAGTTTTCTCATAAAATCATATCACGGTGACGTAGACCCAGCGTGTAAATAAAACAATTCCCTAAGATATCCGCGACATTATTACAGGGGTGGAGGATCAAGATAAAAAGAAAAGGAACATGCATTGTAAATTGCATTGCAAACGCGAAATTCACGTCGGCGCTCCGTTTGCAATGAAATTTTTTCATCCAATGATTCTTTAATTAATTGCAATTTTTTTTATAATTCTTGCATATCGAATATCTTGATAGCTCTTACATTAAAATTCTATTCGACTAAAAAGGGCCTCTCGAGTCTCACAATCAGTTGAATTGAAACAAAGAGCGAGAAAAAAATGGATGTTCGAATTGATGAAAATTGTAATTAGGAGCGTGAGCGTGAATTTGCGCGGCCATATCTTTGATATGTGTGTATGTATATTACCGTTACCTAAAAAATCGAACAGTCTCGTGTGTATAGAAAGTATTCTACGTATATATTGGAACATATATCACGTCGTACGCTCTATGCAGCGCAGGCTAACTGTATATAATCACGCAACATTTCCGCGACTTTCCCGCGTCGCGGATAAAGACTGATATGTGAAAGGATCACGTCGATCAATATGTAGAGAATAAAAAAGCGAGACTCGCGCGAGCTTTCGACCTGCCCCTGTAGCATGTCGAGTACCACTTCTTTTTTGATCCTCGAATCAATTTTACGCCTGAAACGATCGACGTTCGCCGTTGTCGTTAGAGATTTCGATCACAGAATACGTAATAATATATATACTTTTCTCACTCGCAAGCGAAATTAATCACGGTCCTAATCGGTCCCGTTGACGGATTCACGCGCGAGCACAAGAGGGAATCAGGGCGAACGATCGACCTTAGAATTTGCTCCTACTACAAAGACCGAAATGTACGCGAAGAATTACAATAGAGCAGTTTTGATTATTACGAAAGAAAAATATTGCATGTATAATAGAAATGTTTTTCAACGCACATTAAACACATCTCGAGCAAGTAAACTCTTATTTCTTTTCTGTCGATCGCTAAATGATATCTTATACTGTATCGTAATTTAATTAATATTATTTCTCGTAAGAATAATCCTTATAACGATAAACAATGATCAATTTTCTCTTAATCGGACCCATCGATATTTCATTAAACGATCGATTAAACGCGCGATAATTTCTATTCAATCACAGTGTTTCTCCTCGAAGCAATTTCGTTTAAAGCGATCGATCCTGCTATCGTCGCCTTATCGTCGAATTCCGTTCACGTGGGAAAGGGACGCGGAGAGTGTCGGACGACACTCGAGAGCCGAATCGCGGGATTTGCGATTTCCACGCACGGCCGGACGATGCGTCCCAACGAAGTAGTAAAGTGGTTGGGAGCAGCTGGACAAAAAGTAAATACAGACACGAGAAGAAATGCAGTTTCGCGAAAGCGGGGGAGTAGTCGTCGTACCTGCCAACGACCTTCGCCCGTTCGAGCAATCGACGTCGCGATGCTCTTCTGGAAGATGCACGATCGAATGTCGAATAGTATGCACAACATGTGTCTCCGTTACGAGCAAAGAAGAAAAAATGACGAGAGAAAAGCGATAATAACATGAAAATATTCCCTACGTACAATATATAATAGCTTTATACATTTCGAGGGGAAAGAGGGATAGAAACAATCTTGAGATTAAAGTAATTTGTGTCATAATAAAGAGCTCTATTCTAACATGATGATTTTTAGAAATTTTGTTTTTGAAGAATATTAGAAATTGATCTTGGCACTTTATATATGTTTTTATTGATATTTAAATAATATGTCAGTATTTTTTAATTTTAGATATTTAGCTTTTTTTTGTTCAATACGAACCTCACGAGCGCATAGCATGTTTAAAAACGCATGGGTTAATGATTGACATGCTACTCCTCGTGTAATTATCTGAAATGAAAAAACTCAATCTAGTTTTATTTCGTAGGATGTATTTTTAGGACTCTGAACCTAATTTTAGAAAAAATTAAAATAGTGTCATTTTGAAATTAGATATTTTAATTTTTGCTAAAATTTGTTTATTTCTTGAAGGTCAGAAAAATATTAAATATTAACTTTTTAAATTCTAGTTAAGTTTAGCATTCCGAAAAAATATTCTAGAGAATATGAAACTAAACCGAGTTTTTTTTCATTTTGGACAATTATACGAGAAGCATGTCGCATTGTTGTTTTTAAACACGCTACATACAGAGTTTAAATATTAATAAAAATATATGTAAAACGTCAGAAAATCAATTTATTATTATAAAATTATTTATAATTAATATTCTTTAAAAAAAAATTCTTAAAAATTATCAATTAAACTATACTACCAGAATAGATTAAAAATTAAAACGTCCGCTATTACACCGTGCGTGACTCAAACTATACAACAGCACGCTTTGTCCTTGGTGATAAATTCTCGGTAACCAATCTTATGCATCTTCCGGTCGCATTATTCGATTGTTCCGCAATATCGCAGATCGATAAGTGTTCCATTATAGCTTTCCCAGCGTTTTATCGCAATCGCGTGTCGCATCTTTTGTGCCTTTCTGAATCTCGGTTTGCTTTGTTCACGATTGGTTCATGAATTAAATTGCAGGATTAATATCTGCACGATAAGTGTTAATTAGACAGAATAAGCACGAGAGGATAATTACGTCATATGATTTATTCTCGTATTATCTCGAAACTAATTAGCCCGGCACTCATAGTATGAATAAGCAATCTGCTCGAATCGGAGACACGGGCGCGCATCTTCCCGACTTTAATTAGTATCGAAGGCGATTCTCGATTCATCGCGCGGAACACACTAGCGGACAGAGAAGCACAACGGACTTGTGCACGTACGTACGGAGAAACGGTTTGTCTCGAAACACCGAAGATATGTACACGAAAATGAAATTTTATTTCTCTCTCTCTCTCTCTCTTTCTCTCACTCTCTCTCTTTCTTTCTTTCTCTCTCTCTCTTTCTCTCTTTCTCGACTCGTCTCCCGTCCGTCCGCTTTTCCACAAGAAACAGACATATTAAAAAAATTAATTCAAAATAGATTTAATCTCTGTAAAACTGAACATATCTGATAACTGAACTATCTCTCTAAATCTCATTTTTATTATTTTCTCGGAATTGATATTTTTATTTTTTAATCTTTGAAGCAATTTTTTTTTATTTCATATTCTCTTTTGTTTAAAAAATGGGGCAAAGAATGATAAATAGAATTAGATTATAATTTCATTATTTCTATCAATTTTTTTAATAGGTCTATTTTTCTTGCAGTGAGCCCGTCAAAACCGAGTTAATATCAATTTAAATCCTTCATCCGTTGGGAGGCGACGAGCGCTTAAGTCCTAGATAATTTATACAAATTGTGTGTAAATTAATAATCAAAGGATTTACTCGAGGTAAGACGTATGTAAGTATGTAGTAAGCTTAGGGGTATACGATTATAATATGTTAGACTAAACTTGTTTTTTTTTTTTTTTAAGGGAAAGACTAAAGTTAGGCAAGAGATGTGTGACGTTTCTGTTTTTTTTTTCTTATTTGTTCAATTAAAGTGTTCTCTTCTACGGATTCGCTCGGACATGCTCTCTCATCATTCTTTCAAGCACGCTTTATTCTCCTTTGTTTTATTTTGTCTCTCATTTGATCTTTTTTCTCATTCTCTCATATCTTTCGGTCACCCTTTCACTCCGACAACACTGTCATTCTCATCTCGCATTCGCTTCGGACTAGCGATAAATTTGAACTTATGTTAGCAGTTATAGAACGCTCTCTTGGAAAACACAAGTTTTGCCTTATACTATTAATGGTAATGGTCTCTTCATCTTCCTCTCTATTCCTCTCTCTCTCTCTCTCATCCCTCTAATCTTTAATCTTTTGGTATGTCGCGTTCCCCTTTCCCCTTTTTCTCCTCCTCCTCCTCGCCTGCAACGACGGTACTATACAACTAGAATAATAAATATTGCCGCAAAATTATTTGCTACATTCGTCCCAAATAGTAGTCAACAAGTCCGACCCTCAGAGTATCGCGGATTTTAGTCTCGACTGATCGATCAAATCTTCCCAATAATCATATCACGCATATTTTGAAAAGAACAAATGATTAAACTTGAACAAATCGATCAAAGTCCAACTTATTGTAGTCAACATATAATTATATTAAATATTTCCAACAAATTCGAATATTTATATAAATTTGTCTCTCATCAAGACATCTCTGTGATTGAAAAAACTAAGGAAATTCCAAAAAATTTAACGATTTCTTCATTATTAGATTAATATTTCAAATTTTTAAATTCAAAAATCTATTAAATATTAATTAGTCAACAATAACCAATGTGTCATGTTTCTAAATACCTTTAGAAGACGCATTCTAGATGAATTTTTCTATCCATATTGTAAGCGCATGCGACTCTCGATGATCATTTGCTGAAAGATGATCGTCGCGTTCCAAGAAGATCTCGCGCAGTCGTCAAAGTTCGAATCCAAAATCATCGCAATCTCCGGAGGGTCTAGTGTCACCGGTGATCATCATCCGATGCCAATCACGCGCGCAAACGTGCTTATCAGGCGTTGTGTAATAATACCTTTCTCCCTCTCTCTTTTTTCCTATTCGTGTGTTATGTATACATTAATATCCGCTCGGCATCGCTCGTACGACGCTCCTCAATCTTCCCAAGTGGGGAAGCTCTCCTGATCGATGAACAAGGTCGTCGTCGTCGACGCAGTTTGGTCGATGCGGTGGCCGCTCGCCGTTTGCTTCTGTTGATAGCCTCCAATATGTTGCTGCTGCTGCTGCTGCTGGTTTGGCGTGCCGCCAAAGTTCGTGCTGCCGAACACTGGCTGGCCAAACGCGTCCAACTGTTGACTCTCGTAGATGCTACGATCTGGCGTATACTGCTTTTGCGCTTGCCGATGGTGATCGGTGACGGTTAGCTCGATATTGCCGGCCGTGCCACTGACTACGATGTCGTCGACATTCTCCGAAGCGTTGGCCTCCTCCAGACTACTGTGCTTAATGCCGTAATTGAAGTACATGATAAAACCTGATGACAGTTAGAAGCGATTTTAATTAATTGGCGAAATGTATAATCGTCTATTTAAGCTATCCAAGATTAATAATAAAATCGACTTGTATTCTTCTTCATAAATAACTTTCTATATAATTTGTATAAAATTTTATATTTTAGAAGAGCAAGATATAATTTTTTTTTGTACCTAGAGTCATCCAGACCGTAAATCTGACTAAAGTGAGGATGTTGAGCTTGAAAATGAGATAAATGTTGACGGTAACGGCGATCGCGGGGACGAAAGGTAAGCCCGGAGTCATAAACATTACGCTACTTCTAAAACAAGAAAGAAATGCCGGGAATTAATTATACGTAGTTCGTTAAATTATTTCACGCTTAGCTAGACTTTATGATCATGCGAATTATATGAGATTACGAATTAATAATCTTACCTATTTTGCGGCTTTCTACTGATGGCGAGAAGTATACCGATTATGGCAAAGAGAAAGAGGAATAGTAGTATCGTTAAGAATGTTCCCATATTACCTGAAAGAAAAAAGAGAAAAAATATGAAATTAAACAATAATATATTTATACTGATTCGTGAAATTGATCAAATGTTTAAAAAACTTTTAAGATTCCTCATTTAATATTATTTTAAAATTATCTATATTTTTTTGATAATGCAAGATAAAATATGAAAAAAATATATATATATGTATTTATCTTTCTTTCCTTCTCCCTTTATTATATTAAAATTTATATGGAAATTGAAATTAAGACTTCGATCCATTTCATGATAAATAAATATATTATACATATATATAGAGTGTAAATTTCTTACCCATCCCACAAACGATAATCAAGTCAAAGATAAGGATCAATAAGTATAAGATCCCAACAAGCTTCATGACATAACGCCCTGACGCTTCTGTCGCAGGACCTCTGTCTACCCATGGAAATATAGCAGGACAAAGATATTGCGCCGCCTACGAAGCGTCATGACTTATTAGTTTTAAAATAATTAACTATTATAATCTAATCTACATTATACAAACAATAGTTCACGTGCGACTTGTTTATATGACAAAATTAGAGCCGTACAAAATAATATTTAAAAAATTGAGGGATATAAAATATATCATAAGCATCAAAATTATTTATTTTAGCGAGTTTTAAGTTAGAATTTTCTTCAAATGTGTATCAGAAGCTCTATTTACGTTTAAGAGAAAAGAGTTAAAATATTCTCTCCGAGTTTTATCACTAAGGATTTTTGTTTTGCCTAACAATTGGATTTCGATCCTACCTGCAGCCGACGCTGTAGATAATTCAACGGTGGTCCTATGATCGGCGTGTTTCCGGGATACTGATGAGTGCTACCGCAACTCGAGGCTGCTGCGGCCGCATGCACGCTGCCGTAGAATTTATTTTCCGTCCTGTCGCTCACGAGATACTGGTCGTCCTTACCTAGTCCTACATCGTCCTCCTCACCGCCGTACGTGTCGTCCGAATCCGGCGACGAGCTATTGCACCTTCTTACACGTCGCACCTGTAATAATAATGCAGATTCGGATCACTCTCATTCTTACTATATAATTTCCTCCGAGGTCGATATTGCACTATTGAAAGAGAAAAGTGTCATCATCTTGAAAATTTTAAATAAAATTTTTAATAAAATCGCCCCACTCTTATTTAAGAAAAAATTTTGCTGTATGAATATATAAAAAAAAGAAAAAAATGTATGTGCAAAGAAAAGAAAGGATATTTTAAAAAATTGGAAAAAGGGAGATCTCTCAGGAGCAATTGCTCGAAAATAATCAAGAATAGAAGTGAACCGATGCACATTTTTAAATCGTCAGAGAACGCAAATCCATAGAAACTAAAGGAGAGAAATATAAGACTGGAGAAATTTTTCGTTGAGCTGGAATTTCTTCTTTAATCACACGGGAGATGTTCGTGGTACACCAAGCACGTCTTACCGTGATACGTTGTCCGTTGTTGGTGGTAGTGAGCTCCGACTGGGTCGTTTGGACCGAATTCAACGCGGTCGTAAGCTGATCGGGCCTGAGCTCCTTGCCATAAGATACTTGACCGTTCCCTTGCGTCTCCTTCGTAGGCGATCGACACGGGGTTCTCAGGCTCTGCGGCAGCAACTCGACCAGATTGGTCGAGTGTGGCTGATATCGCAGTATCAGCACGCAGGTGGACACTAGGGTGTACGCTAGCAACGTACCTGAAATATAAGCCGTGAATGATCTAAACATTGAAATAATATTTTCTTTTCTCTTAGCAAGGGAATACTTGAAACTTGAGCTGGAAATTTGATAGACAATATTTCAAAGGAAACTCTAACATTTACTGTAATTGAAATATAAGTATAAGTGTGTATAACATATATCTTTTAAAATAAAAATCTTTCAAAGTATTATGAATTTCTAATATATTTATTATATTTGGAGAATGTTAAGCTTTTTAAACAGCCATTAACAGATTTATCTTTATTAATCGATAATAAAATGAATCAATAATAATCAATTTTAGTTTGATGAGATCATGCAAGAAATATTTTGTCACTTTATATTTCAAAGAATTTTACGATATTAAAAATATTAAAGTATTAAAAATGTTTTTCATTCGGTTAGACATTAAAAAATTATTTTGAATTATATCTTACCGATCGACATCATTTCTACCAACACTTCCAACTGAATTAACAGCGCAGCAAAAGCGGCGCATATGCCGGAAGTTAGAGTCGCGAATGCGGGAGTGCCCGTCGCGGGCCAAACATGGCTGAGGCTCCTACGTAAAAAAATATTCTCATTAAAATCACTCTAAAAAAATTTACATAAGTCTATTAATTATATTGTCATTCTCTTAAATCATGTGACAATGAATCATCCTATTCTCATTAAAGATATTTTGAAACAATCCGTTCGATATGTCCAATTAAATTTTTATTTGTATATTTTTTTTAATTTAATTTAATCGAAGTTATTTTCATTCTATTTTATTACTTTTATTTGTATTCTTTTTTTGATGTTCTTATGCTATTTTAATAGCCTTTTATTTTCTTTTTTATATAATGGATTTTCATAACATATTAAATAAATAAATTATATCGACGATATGGATTGGTTTAAATTATATTGCAATTTTATTTACATTAGATAAAGTTTATTATTGCGTTAATATTTTGATAATTCCGATTTATATTATGTTCATTATATTTGCGATAAGAATCATATTATTTTTAACATAAGCGACAATATTTACGTTTAAATCATTACCGAAATATAAGGCCATCCTGAGCCATGGCGTAGACTATCCTAGGCATTGGAAACATGCTGCCAAACATGGAGACCGTCAGGCCCGCCAATGCACCGACTGCGACAATGTACTTGCACTTGTAGGCCCCGACTTGACCGAACATCTCCACCAACGCTGAATCCTGGTCGACCTGGTCGTATGGAACTGAAACACGAACAAGTCGAACATGTCGGAAAATATTTTGATAACTTACTTTTCGTTTCATAAAACGGTATCATATAAATTTATTTCTAGAAATTTCAGTTAAAAAATATTAATAATAAAAATAAATTATATTAATAATTATAATATATTAATAATTATAATAATTAAATTAGTAAGTATATTAATAAAAAATATTAATAATAACCATTTTATGTAAAATATAAAAATAGTACATATTTGATAATCACAACTTTAGTAAATTTCGTTTGTAATAACTTTAACATCTTTTATTTTATTGAATGCCCCTACGATTATAAAATCCAAGAGATGAAACCATGACTCTCGTTTTGCGAGTATAAGAATTAGAAATATAAGAGAATACGAAATATTGAAAGTGATTAAAATAATTCTAAAGCAATAATTATTCAAAGTCACAAATAATATCAAAAATATACCAGGATGTCTATATTCAATCTTATTAAAAAATTCCTTGAAAATTCTCTGATATTTCAGACATTTTTCAAAATTCCAGAGAATTAAAGAGAATATGTTAAACATTCTTTAGTGTATCTTTTTAAAATAAGTTACTATATATCTTTTCTAATGTTTTTTTACTCGTACGAAGCAAAAACACAGAGCTACGTACTTTCAGGTACTAGATTTGCAAATGTATTGAATAAAAGTGAATAGGTTTTGTATGAGATAAACATTTTTCATTCTTTTATCATTAAAAAAATACAATAAAGAATATGTACTGCATTTTGTACTGTGTATTGTATTGTATTATACTTGTACTGTATTCCATATAATGAATATATAAATATATATATATTTATTATATTATATTTAATATATTATTATATTATATTATTTAATATATTATCATATTATTATATTATATTATATTTCAAATTCATAACCTGATTTATCAATGAATTGCTGATTGATAAATAAAAGCAAAATTATCAAATTATAATTTTTAAAAAATTTCAAGAATTTTTTAATTTTTCTAGGTACAAAAAAAATCTCTGAGAGTTCCAGGCTTTCTATGTTTTTCCAAACATCCCACATGCATTTTACTCGACAAAAGGCGGCTTATTATCGCATTTGCAAGGACGAATCGTCTAAATACACATGTCAATTGAAATGTTAACAGTGTTATGTATTATTTAACGGCCTACTCACCAATCAGTGTCAGTACCATGCTACTGGTAACGTAAGCAATGAGAATTATGATCAATGATGAGACTATGGCGAGCGGGATACTCTTCTTCGGATTTGTCGCTTCCTCACCAGTAGTGGCTATTATGTCAAAGCCTATGAAGGCATAAAAACACGTCGCTGCGCCGGTGAAAACCTGAAGAAAAAAGAGATATGATTTTTCATTTAGTTAAAATTTATTATGTGATAAATTGATTAAAATGTTATTCTAATGGAGACTGATTAGATTTCAAAATGAGATAAATAAAGTAAAAAAAGAAAAAATAAAATAAATAAAAAAAGATCTAAAAATAAAATAAATCACAAAATCTGAATAAAAATCGTAGTCAAATAAAACTAGGTTTTTAGATAAAAACGCTATTACATTTTAGATATTTTATTATAAATTGTGTAAAGTTTACTTAGTATTAAAGATTTAATATTTGCGTCGATTTATCCGATTTAAAAATAGCGTTTATTTTATGTTTGCGTACATAAAATAATTAACCGGAAATCAATAAACGCGGTTAATTTCTCGGAATGAATTGTTTCGCAGTTATCATCAGCATTCTCTGCTTTTCCCAGATTTACTACAAACGATCTCTTTCTCAGTATTAAAATAGTATTAGATATTAAAATATTTACATATTTAAAGTGTCTGTTCGACACGCTTATGAATTTTTAATAAATTCTGCTATCGAAAAAAAAAGTAAGAAAGGGAAGATGTTGCTTAAATAATCAGTGCATAAAAATCGATCATCTAAAAGAATTTATTCACCTATTTATGTCTTGATGCATACTCTCGAGGAAAATGAATAAAAGGATTCGTAAATTATTGCTAATGTCATCACAACGTTAAAGACAAGTTGATTAAATTATTCCAAATCAAGAGAAAAGAGAAAGCAAGAAAAAAGAAGATTACTAGTGAAAAAGCTGAAATTTATATCTTGGCCAACAGAGCGTGGGAGATTGCAGGTTCAGTGAGGTTTCAGAGATCGCTGTGAATTTTCACGAGAGGTGGGCGTTGTATAACCAACATTTCGTTTCCCTGTCGCCCACGTGCTGTACAAAAGCACAGTTAAATTGCGATCAAAGATCTTTGGCGTGAACCTACGCAAATAGAGCATTCAAATGCTTTAGTAATACTAAAATTCCTGTGTTTCTTAGTCTGGAATTCCATTAGCCAAGTAAAGAAATTGCTCGCGGTGCGGTACGCAAAAGCGCAATCCATCGGCAAAAACGGTATGCCAAGTAATGCTTGAAAGGTATTATTATTATTATGCGAAAGTTTCTATAAGTTTCTAGACAAACAAAGGAAATTACATAACGACGTTCCGCAAACTTTTCTTCTCGAACTCTTGAAAATTGCCCCCGCTGTTACTTTTGCGTTTTCACTTAATTACCCGAGTAAAAGATATTTTCTATTTTTATAAGGCAAAAAGGGGGAAGAGCCTAGGATAACTGGATTTTTATAAAGCGATAGATGAACGGTAAAGGTGTAGAATGCCTTGAAAGAGGACACGGGAGAAAAGGCTTCTAAGATAGATCATGAATCTTTCAGCAAGACAGCTGACCCTATTTTGGCTCTTGCATACGTTACCCTTTTATCCTTATATTACACAGAGTTTTTTCTTGACTATCTTTAAGTATTAAATTATGACGGAATATTTATTTCACCCACGTATTTAATTACAACATTCATTGCAATTAAACACACATTTTGGTATTTCTATTTATAAATATATTTACCCTTTGTATGATATAATGATAAAAAAAAAACTGTACTTACTTTTTGTAATTTCACTTTATGAGGCATAATTGTAATTTGTAGTTTTTAAAAACTGCAATATCTTTTTCAGTTGCGAGAAATAAAAGTGAGAGAGAAGACAAAATTAATCACTTTTTCTACATCATCACGGAATAATTTCTTAAGTTACACTTTGTTTTAAATGTTAATTAGACATAAAGTAAATTAAAAAATATTATAATGAGACGCATTGTTATGTATGATCGGGGAAATAATTTTAATCTTAATTGTCTTTATCTCATGTACAGTTTTTATCAGGAATTTAATTAGAATTTTTTATCAAAATATTTGTGAGAATAAAGTCAGCGCTAATATTTGTGCATGTGCACTTTTTTGAAAAATATCCTATATATCCTTATGTCTAATATTGATCTTCTCAGAAAAAACTGCAAAAACTGACGTCTGAGAAAATTTTGATAGATGAAAGATCATCCAGTTTTCAACAGCAAATGCGGCTATTATTATATATAAATCGCAGGACATTTATAGATAAAAAGGATGAGCCATTTTCGAGAAACTCTACATTTCTCTTGAAAATCTCAATTGGAAACATAGATTATACCGGAAGGAAAAGGATAAATCTTTAGAGAGAGAGAGAGAGAGAGAGAGAGAGGAAAGATCCAACACCGGAAAGCTGGTGCATCCTTGCGTATTGCATTTCGCCTGATTTATTCTCGGGTTTCGACGAGAATTGCGTCCGCAAATGGAGCATTTAAAGATCAACAGAACCGCAACCAACAATAAACAAGCGCATTCTGACACAAGAGTGAGAAAAGAGCAAAATACGAAAGGGATTAAACGTCGCGTAATGAAAAATAAAGATTGACATTGAAAGATGCGGTTGAGCAAATTAGAAATACATTTTGCGTCTAATATTTTTCTAAAATAAATTTTAAATGCGCAACTTGCACTCGTTATATTTATACGCACTTCATTCAATAAACCGTAATCTCTAATTCTGCACCATTAATTCTGAATAAAAGTGTAATGTAACTATTTAAAGTATCTTATTTAAGAAATACCAATGCGTGATTTTGAACAATTATCGCGTTACATTTTACATAATCGACAAATATATTTGCAAGCACGTTTACATGTCACAGGAAATATGTAATATGCGTGGTTGGTACATTTGCCAAGCGTTGTATATTAAAGGAGCAGAAATCTCCTTCATGAAATCCGTCGTGCCTTTAAGGAGATTTCTCTTCTTTTCACATTCTCGCAATACATCTTCCGTACATATTCTAAAACTTTCATGCATATAGCCATATCGTGAAATTTCGCCACGATCTGGGGCGGAAATGTTCAAATTGAGGGTGTACGTGATACGCGACCGACCAACTTTAATAGACGGCAAGGGGTTAGGGAGCGTGGTCGCAAAGAAACCCGAGTTTTCCCGGCAATAGACTGTCTATATCTCCCTGAAACCCGGCACCCTCCTCTGCTTGAGGAGATTCTGGAAAGGTCTCCGTTTCCAGACGATGGGGACGGATCCCTGCACCTTTCGGAAATCCAGCTGATTAATCCGAGCTGATGATTCTCTGCTAATATTTGACGAAGGGTAAACGCGATGGTAAAAACTAGGAGTCACAATTTACAAACAACAAATTTTTAACAAATCGTATCATAATAATTTCTAATTCTTCATGTTCATTTTTTTGACTATATTTGCTACAAAATGTTTACGTAAATGTGAATGTAAAATGAATTTATGTAAATGTATGTAAACACATGTAAAATGTTTTTATGCGTGTGTTTCATATAAATTATTTTGTTTTACTTTAAATAAGCAAATTCCAAAATGCGCGCATAAATGCAATGGTATTGCTATGGTAATTCTGTAAGATTCACAAAAATTTGTCAAATGACTAAAGAGATTATATATAAACATATAAATGTATAATATGTATGTATATACTTGGAGGAAGAGACTCCGTCATGTATCTCGCGAAGAATTGCAAGTCATTAATTTCGACGACGTTTCGTGTCGCCAGTTATACGATCGCAAGATTAAACGGTCGTGGCAGTCAGCCTGATTTATCATGAATGGGATATTTTGCGAATATCTGCGACACGAGGTATTGCAATCTGTAAAAGTCAAGGATTTTGCTTCTTTCTGCACGAGTCGCATTTTAAACTCAAATGGATAAAGATATAATTATTATTAAATTACACGGCTATGCATGATATACACACGTGCAAAAACAATGAAGTAATGAAAGCAAAATGCAAATGCAAATCATTGTATAAAACTGATTCAATATTTGTCCAGAGAGTAGATTCTAGTGCAAACATACCGAATAAAATTTATCGATTCAATTTAGAGAAGAGAATATGTTAAAGTGCATCTATATTTTCTTCATAATGTCACGTTGTAAAAATTGTCGATTTGGTAAATGGCAAATTAGGTTTTGTTTTACAAATCTCGCAATGGAACATCATTAAGTCCATCCGATTTTCAACATATTTATCAATAAAACTCAAAAAGAATACTTCACAGCTCTTTTATAGAATAAATGAATTTGTAGCCTCGTTGTGTGTGTGATTGCACTAGAATCACCGTTCATTTTAATTCGACGCTGTACCAGCGTATCATATGGCGATCGTTGACAAGGCAGAATACAACAAAAAAAAGAAGCTCAATTTGTCCTATGCGGAATAATGGCGCGTTGCGGTTTGTCTGCTACTCGAAGCGCGCGTAAAAATGGACGTGGCATCAATATCGCGCACGAATATACACAATACACGTTTATCATAAGCAGCATCGCACGTTATTGTAAACAACGTCGTTCTACAATAAATTCTATAGCGTCCGTTATAATCGATCATAAAAAAAAGTCGACAATAAAACTGCCGTTGTTATATTTCGCTAAGAAAAAAATATATTGTCAAACAAGAGTATTGCAATGTGCAATATTTCATATAATATCCATTATACATATAAGCAGATTTAATAAGCAAACCTTGTTAATATTCATGTATTTTGCGAAAATAATAAAGTGTAAAATATGAAAATGTAAAATATATATAAATAAATTAAAAATTCAAATATATAAATAGAGTTTATCGTTTTAATAATACATAAATAATTATCATTCAAATAAAATTAAAAGAGAGATAATTTAATGAAAGATAATTTAAGTAAATTTTAAAGATTCGAAAACATTCTGAGGATAAATAAGAAATAAAAAAACAAAATAATATCTTATAACAAACATTTTAGTTTGAAATTCATAATATTGTTATAACATGACGAGACGAACAATTGTAAATTAAAGTTCTGCTGCAAACTTGCAAAAAGCCGCAATTGCAAAATACATGGAATTTTCTTCAATAATAACGCTAATAACAGAGAAAGAAAATCATTCGGAACGAAACATATCGTCAGATCTGTTTTTACAGGCGCATTCTGGTTTGGACAGATTTTTAATTTATTTCCCTTGGGATCACGAGGGAGCACGAATTATTATTCTTGATGCAGCAAAACGGGAATAGCTCAGCGGGGACTAGCACCCTCGCTGAGTGCGCGTTTTTCATCATACAATACCGTAGTGAATGCATCGTTAATGATTTATGCGTTTACTTCATCTGCGCAATTTTTCAATCGTGTCCACGATACGAGAGTTATTTTTTACCGCACTACAAACAATGAATTTGATTGAAAGGAAAAGTCGCATGTGTTCTGATTTTATATTTTCAATTAATAATATCAAAACAATGTTTTTTCATCTGTCTCTCTTCCCTCCCTCTCTTTTCTCTCTCTCTTTCTCTAAAAACGAATCTAGATGTATCCTCTTGATATCACATACATATATATTTTATTATATATTTTATATTTTATTTTGTATGTATATTTTATATATTTTATTATATTATATATTTTATCTTTTATTATATAAATAATTTAATATGAGAGAATAAATATGCTAGAATTAATTATTGTAATTTTGTAATATCATTTTATACTAAATTGCGGTAAATTAAATCTGATTCCTCTGCTGGGCAAATGATCCCGTAGATGACTCTTACATTCTCCGCAAACACGAACGGGTTCAGAAACACTAGTATATGTGCAGACCCTCATTTTTCTTCCCGGTCCTATTCTTCTCTATATCTCTTCGATAGTTATTCAAACGGTGTCCGATATCTCAGGATTACCTTGCACTATTGATTGACTATCGCATCAAGTTTTATTCATGTCAATTTTCATGTCATACGCACATTTTCTCCCTTTTCTCGCGATGTCTTGTCTTTGTCTGTTGTCTTTCGGTACATTTGTCAGCTGGACTCGGTGCAACAAGTTTGTCATTATTTCACTATAAGCCGCGGGCGAAAAATTCTCGACCGAATGCAGTGATTTAAATGGCTAAATTAATTTAATGGCCTAAAAAAAGCGTGAATCCGAAAGATTTTAATAATATCTGCATACAGATGTAGCCTCTTATTGAATTTGTAATTTTAAAAGATTTGTTGTGCATCATTTGAATCTATTTTAGTGTGAAAATCATTATTAACTTTTTCTTTTAATTTTCTGTTCAATATTGTTTCAATTATTTACATAATTGTAGCTAAAGACACACCAATATATTGTCAAAAAAATAATGCTCCATACATAATATGCTAAAGAAATTTTTTAACAACTATCTAAATGTTTTATAAAATTTAATATTCTTTCTTTTGTGTTCGATGTAGAATTTTAGAACTATATATTTTTTTTAATGTAACGAGTTTTTCCTTTTAATTTATTAATTAATTTACTGTTATCATGTATGTGAAAATATATTTTTAATTCTGAAGCTTTTAATTTCTTAATTATAAACATTAAAATATCGAGCTTATCTATCGCTTGCACAAATGCGAGTGGTCAGATCTATGAGAGCAGCTGGAAAAAGACACGTCGAGAGGGCTTCAAACGAGAGAGCTTTTTCATCCTGTCTCCAGAAGCCTCTCGTTGCTTTTTTTCTTTAGTCAACCATGAGAACCGTGCGATAAAGCCTGCTGACGTTAATACCGCGAATCGCCATTGTTTAACTATCCTTTGAAATTATTTGTATGGAATTTGTAAAGCGAATAAGCGAGGTATATTATATATATTTTGTCAGGAAGCGGAAATTTTCAAATTTTAAGTGATTCTCGCAATTGAATTTTCAAACCGACGTTTTTCGTATTTCTCTGAATTTTTTCATTCTTTTGCTTATCGATTTATATTATTGCCTAATTATTAATTTTAAAATTTTTCGAGACGCTACGCCAAAAATGCTTTTCTACCATATATGCTGCACTTACCCCGCTCCAGCCGTAGGGAAGAAAACCTTTGTGCTCGGACCAATTGTTAGAATCCACGTAAAACAAGCCCGCCGCCATAACGAAGACCCATACGGCGAGATTGATGGCATTCAATACATTATTGAACACCAGAGACTTCTTCACACCCGCCGCCATTAGCAGCATCATAAGTATCGTGATGACGAACGCGAGAAAATCTGGCGGCCGTCCTAGAACAATTTAAAGCTTGAGCAAAATTTATATATATTAAATATTAGATATAAATGGATATATGATAATTCAGAAAGGCAGAAAAAGAAATGCAAAAGCAGAATATCAGAAAAACGCTATTGTTTTTTTAAATAAATGCCTTAAATTTAATTTTGTTTTTTAAATAAATGCCTCGTATACACTTTGTTAATTAAATTTAATTGAGTTGAATGTTTTTTAATTTATTCTATCGCTGTTAGCTAGCGATTTGCAACTCAACTTTTTAACAAGCTATTAATATAATGTAATTTTTTCCGCGAATTCAGAATAAAAAATACCTATTCCGTATATAATATCGAATGCTACACATTTTCTCGCACATTTTTAATATTTCGCACAAAATTCTGTTCAACCACTTAACAGATAAAATTAATGGTGTTAAATTAATGGATCGTTAATTTTTTTCAATACTCGTCATAGATACGTGAATACGTGAAAGTTTCAATTAAAACAATTATCTCAAGTACCAATCTCACTTTACAAAATGTTTAACGAGCAAAAATCTTTATTCTTGTTACATTTTAGTCCAACAAACCCGTGGAAAAAGATGTATATCTAAATTCTTACTCAAGTTACTCGAACCTTTTCCCCTATACTTTCGCTCGAGCATGATATTTCTGTGAAAGATGAAAGAGGAATGCCAACGCGGAAATTTTCCGACAAGCAAAAAATGACATAATTCATATGGTTGGAGATAATCGGATGATTCTCGGAAAAGTAATAGTGCTTTTTCCGAATACACGAAAAGCTCGCTATTTTATTCAAGCATTAGAGAGAAAGTATTCAATTCTGCAGAAAAATCAGCGAATTCAAAGAAATTGATAGAAATTTAATCTCTGCGAGACTATAAATTTAAAATTCTCTCAGAATTTACTTACAGTATAAATGTCTGCCAATTTCTATCTACCTATCTCTGGCAAAGAAAACAAACAACGTCGAGGGTATTTCCGGCATACTATAAGAGTCTTGAATTGTTGCAGAAGGGATAACGTTACTTCGCAATGAATAAAGATTGCGTTATTATTTAAAACAGCAGAAAACAATTTTGCTAGAGTTTTTTTAAGATAAATTTGAGAGATTGCTGATTAATAATTTATATCGACAGACTCTCTGACTGGCTTCCATTCAAATCTTTCTTTATCGTGGTGCGAAATAACCTGTTATCGCAATCTAATTCTTCTCTACGATAATTATTAATACAAAGAAGGTTTGATTTTGAATTCCCCAGTTCTGTTGTTCAATCGTGTTCTTTACAACATCATTGTATAGGTCGTGTACTACTGTACAAGTTGTATGCGAAAGAGGTAATTTTCGACGATTCAAACGGTTTTGATCGTTCAAGCGATCTATTCAATTTCCGTGTCTGCACAAAGGTGCACGTTTGCGTTTAATTACAACTGTTTGGAGCAATACGTTGGTCGAAAGATTGACACAGAAATTTAAATTAATTAAAAATTTATTAATAAATACATGGCAAATTTGTTTTTGTCTCTAACATAAGATGTGATTTTTCTACTCGAAATATTTAAATAATTACTAATATTAGATTAAATGTCACGTTATATATAAATACAACAGATAACAGAGTTTGAAAGAGATTAAAGTTGAAATGATACAACTTATAATGGGATGAACTTTGAGCTATATTGAGAAAGTCGAATCGAAGAGAAAACCGACACATCGAATATCAAGGAATGCTTTACAGAGAATTGCGAGGTTTACAGAAGTTGGAAAAAGCTTTGTAACGCTGTTCATCAAAGCAAATCGCATGCTTGCCATCGCAATCTGATGCCCATTGTGCTTCATGAAATTTCAATCGACAAAATATACGAGTATTTATTAGTCAGACATGTTCTTAAACTTTCAGGGACGGATCTCTATTCTAAGCCTATGGTAAACGATATAAAAAAAGTGAAATAAAAACGTTAAATACGTTAAAGAATGCTGATTACGAGCGCAATTGGCAATGGACAATGGCTTTAAGCTCTATCTCCTTGGAATCGAATGCATTGTTTATATCTCGATCCTCGATATCAAGCAACGTTGTAAAACATGGTTTCCGTATTCGATCGATAACAAAATAGATAAAATAAAATTGCATGTCGCTGTTTTAACAGTAAAGATTATATGGAGAAATATACATTCATAGCGAAATTGTTTTTTATAATAAAGAATCGCCAGTAGAAGCCATATATTGCGAGAAAATATTTTTCCATATACAGGTTGTGAGGGCAATCTCTTCCTAAAAAAAAAACTTGTAGCTTACCTCGAGAGCTTTTCACAATACTGTAATAAAGTATTTTTTCATCGAGTACTTTTCGAGTTATGAGGCTTGAAATAATCTCTTAATTTTTACATAAACCATAAAATATCTAGTAAAATATTCATTTTTCGATCATCTTACCTTAATACTTTTATGTACAAAATAATGAAAGGAATCAATTGGTATAAAGGAAACACATAATTGTTTTGAAAAAAAAAATACGTAATTGTTAATTGCAAATTACATATTTTTTCTTTGAAACAATTATGTGTTTTCCTTACACCAATTAATTTCTCTCATTATTTTGTACATAAAAATATTAAGATAAGATAATCGAAAAATGAATATTTTATTAGATATTATTGTTTATGTAAAAATTAAAAAATTATTTCAAGCCTCATAACTGGAAAAGTACTCGATGAAAAAATACTTTGTTGTAGTGTTTTGAAAAGCTCTCGAGATAAGCTACAAGAGCTTTTTTTGGGAAGAGATTGCTCTGACACCCTGTATATATTTTCAGTCTTAATATATCTCGACGTTTATTTTTCTTATTTTATTAAGTTACAATTAATATCAGAAAATATAGACGTAATTTCTCCTCCTCCCCCTTCCTCTCTCTCTCTCTCTCTCATTATACTGAATGTTTCCTGAATTGTCACGCAAATATAACGTTCCTCATCTATGATTTGTGAGCGATGTCATATAAGCATGACCGCATTGTTGAATAAGTTCAATGATACCGTTATCTACAACAACGTCGTAGTGCATAAGCCGCGCTGAAACTAGAATCCTGATTAAGTATTCTCCCTAACTACCAGTTAACGATCGCGAGAACAACGTCAGTGGAATAATTTTATGAGGCAGTGTTGTGTTCAAGCATGTACCTCATACTATTCCTCTTGTAAAATCTACGTTATCCAAGGATCTGTGCGGATCCTGTTCTCGCAAAATTTATTCTGCGAGTACTACAAGTATATAAAGCGAGATAAAGGAAATGAGGAACGAAACGAATCGTTCATTACGGAAAGCGCATGCATCGATTGTAAACTTTCAATTTCTTTTCTACAAAGAGATAAAAAGATGTACGCTCTATATATTTATAAAGAAACAATACTATTAAGATATATCCTAGTAATATTGTTTCCTTACAAATACATAGAACATACATCTTTTTATATCGTAATGATATTGTTTCTTTACAATCACGAGCTTTTTTACCTCAAATTTAAAATTTGTTACATCACGTTACTTGCAATTATTTAAAGATAGAAATTATAACATGTATTGAAAAGTCTGGAAAATTGAACAATTCAAGCTAGTTATTTTGCTGATAAAAGCGAATAAAACGATTATCTGGATCTTAAGGATAGGCTTACATCTTGAAAAACAACGCGGTCGCGATGCGAACCGACCGAAGAAATTACAATGATAACGTGAACGGAAAGGCTCGGCCGCGATATCCAGGTGGACAAGTTAAAGGGAGTCGTTGTGTGTGGTTCGCGAACCGGTTCGGATCGATGAGGTCCACAGGTGCCAGACCTAGTCTCATCCGCGCAAGCGCCCCTCTCGCACCCTCCCAACCTTTTGTCCTTCTTCCTCCTCCTTCCTACCACCTCTCTTTCTAGCCCCTCAAACTCTCCTCCACCGCAACTCCATCGTTTCACCCTCTTCCTCTCGTGCTCGACGTTTCTCCAGATCCATGCACTCTCCCTTTCCCCCGTGTATCCTTCCCTTTCATATGCAACGTGTATAGCGATCGCAAACCGTATGTAGGGAGATGCGTAACTTACGCACGGAACGTGCGAATTACACGTGACAGGTATACATAATCGACAGAGAATGGTTGTCAGCGGATTAGGTACAAAATTCGTGATTGGCGAAATCGTGAGGATTAGTGTGTTCGAGGAATAAACCTCGGAAAAGCATCGAGATCAACTGAAATCCCATAGAAAAGCGTTTTGGATAAAGGGGGATTTTAATCCTATTGTATCAAAAATTTGCAATAATTTGAAAGATTTTTAGAAAATGCAAAACATTAAAAGAGCCTCTTGTTACATTTTCAAGTATTGTTTATATTTGTGTAAAATGTTATTTAAAAAGATAATTGAATCGAATTTGTTGCATTATTTCAATCAAGTCAATTGCATTTTTATCTGCATCAATTCCATCAAGATCTCGATCAACTTTTACGGCGTCATAAATATTCGGCAAAATTAATCCGACCGAGAAACAAATTTTGCACACGCGAGCAACATATTCGATTTGAGCAATTATCTACATTCGCGCATGTCGCAATTATTTGCAGCTGGCCGGGTTGCAAGCTCATCTGCAAATTCCGACGCGACGCGAGAGAAAAAGTTAATTAAGGTTGACTAGTTTTGCGGACGTCGCGTCGCCGCGAATACATTCTTCTTCTACTGACAGTGAAATTTTGCCTTGCTACCGCGACATCGTACAAAGAAACTGATAAAAGAATGCAGTACTTTTTTATATCGAACCATTAAAATAATATAATTTTTGTATACAATAAAATTAATTTTTCGGACAAGAGATACTATTGATATTATTACTTTTCTTTAATATCTGAATTATTTTTAATATATTTTAATATATCTTTTATAACGTTTTATATTTCTTTATTATATTCTTAATATTAATTCTTAATATTAATATATTCTTAATATTAATATCTGGAACAGAGAAATTTCATGCATAGTTTGTTTATTAATTTTTTATGCAACTTATAAACTGATTGTTAAAATTTCATTCAAAGTATCTAATATTACTCCGTGCTTCTTTTACAAATTTATAAAAATTTCCTTCTTCGTATGCATAAACATGTAGCTATATATATGTAATATATGTTTACATATATATAATCAAATCGAGTATAGAGAAAAAGAGAGAGAGAGATTCAATGTTCGATATATTTCCGTACCTCTAGCAAATTCTGAAAGCGCATATTCTTTCGCAAGATATAAAAGCGCTTAACAAAATTTATGAACTGTGTCAATATTAACATTTTTCACGTGCTACATGCATTAAAAAGGCAATGAAACTCGACTACCTTATTCTTATGAGTTTTTAAAATGCAAACGAGATTTATGGGACACGTGGTGTTTTCATAACATGCGTTAATATTATAAAAGTTCACTCTTATGCGAACTATATAAACTTCTTTGATTGCGTGAAAAATACATCGTGTGAGAAAAAATGCAATGTCATGCATAAAAAAGTCTCGTTTAATTAAATTTTTCTTTTTACAAGCAGTAATTGTAAAATAGACGTTAATTAATAACGATAATATGCGATAATGTAATATAATTGACACGAAATTATTTAATTAATAACGACAATATACGATAATATAATTGATACGAAATTATTTGTATTTATTAGATTTTCTGATTAAAAACTGTCAAAAGTTTAAATTTATTACTATATCGTTATTACACGTGAAACACACTGCACGAAAATGTTATAACGAAAAAGTTACATTATGCTCGATATTATAATATTGTATAATACTAATAACAATTATGAATGTAATAAAAAATGATGTGTGTATATGATGCTTAATATTTATGTAATATTTATTCACATCAAACAAAGCAATGAATAATCTTTATCTTATTTGCATTTTAATAATTTTGGTAATTAATTAATTTCAGTAACACTAAAATCATATCAATTATTATTGAGCTTTTTGACGAGATTTCTAATTGGACGAGTTAACGAATTTACCATAAAATTATACAAGAATTATAGATATACAAGAAAATGTGATGCAATTAAAATATTTCTATTCAATATAATTATACTATACTTTATTTAATGATTGGGGTAATAAAAGTATCAACTTACGACAAAAGTAAAATCGATAGGATAGAATGTATTCAATACAATATTCTGTGTTCGAAAATACAACTACGAAGAAACTGGCAAGAACGAACGGAGAAGATCCCACGTGAATTACTCGTAAAATTGACTGACAGAAAAAGGTTGATTCAAGCAGAAAACGTCGTAACATGAAAAATCACTCACGTCTCGCTCTTGAATCATTCTCTTCTAATGAGAGACGAATTCTAACGTCGGATTCCTCTCTAACAATGCCGCGGAAAAAGATTCAGACATCGAGAAATTCCGAAAGAATTGCAGCACAGAGAAAATTCGCTGGATATTGTGCAAAAAGGAGTTTTCTACGATATTAATTTCTCTCTCTCTTGCGCGCCAATATTAATTTTGCCATAATTTACATTCACATTTAATTAGAGAAATCCCTGAATAAATTTTACGTATGCCATATTATAATATATAATACATATTTATCAGCTGTGACACATAAAGAGTAGTTTTTATGTATGTAAAGGGAATTTTAAAATATCGTATTATGTATATTTATTATTATTATTGTATTATGTATATTTATTATTATATTATATTTTATTATATTACATTATAATAAATTTTCTTATTTTTATGTGGAAATTATTTCCAAATATATCTAGCTGTTTTTAAAATATATAATAGTAAAGTTTCTTCACTAGAAACGCCACAGTTAAAAATCGTAAAGTGCTCACGGCGTTTTTTCAATATATCTTCGTCAACATCAACGTTCACATTAGAGAACATTTGCTTAATGTCGTTGCTAAGCGCCGCCGACTGCGAAATATTCATAAAACGACCGTATAACGAGAATTACCCTCATTAAATGGTCTACAATTCGCGCTCGTATGCGCGATCAATTCGTTTCGCCAGCGGCGTTTCGCGTGTCGTAAATTAATGGAAGTTTTTTGAAGGGTGTCCCAGGATCCTTGATCTTAATCTCGCTAATAGATTCTCTTCGACCTTTTTTTCATCAGAATAAATTTTTGCAAAATAAACTTTTCATTGTGATTAAATAATAAAAACAGTTAAATTTATATGTGCGGGTGTGAATGGCCTTTTTAAATATTTAATATTGAAGGCCTTATATTAAAGATTCACGGAAATTTCAAAATTTTTTTGCAAAAAATCATCTTCGTTTGTCGTTAAAAAATTAAAAAAACGATTCCCGGATATACTCCGCTGACAAGGAAAAACATGATATCCAACGCGGCTATTATTAATATTCCTTCCTTTTTGTACGTCAGCAAAAAGCCTGATCACGTCAATAAATTAATTTAATTAAAGAAAATTGGATCGAACGTAGGGATTTTTCTCGAATTTACACCCCGGTAATGTTGACATTCCCAAACGAGCGTATTATGTTTGTCTAGCGAGCAACTTTTTGCTCTCAAACTAGCGTCCTTTATCCGACGAAAATCAGCGAGAGATTAATGGAAAACTTTACTTTTGATGTACCCCTCTTCTAAAAAAAATAAGTCAATAGTATAGAAACAATTCGCTTTAATCATTCAACCATTTGGCATCTTCAAGAATCAAAGATATATCGAACCTTATTATTTTATAGAATTAATCTATACTCTTGACTTAATATCAAAAAATTGAAAAACTTAAAAATTTAAAAATTTAAAAATTTAAAAACGCGAATTTTGCTACTAACACCTAACACGTTTTTTTTTTATATTTCGCCAATTAAAGTTGCGTGGAAATTTTGTAACTGATGTAATTTCACGCGCGACATCCATCAAGTGCCAAAATCGTTTTTGCCTTTTCGCTATTTTCAGTTACCGTTTTTTTTTCATCATATTGTAAGAGACACATGGAGAACGTTTTGCGATTAAGCCAGAGAACAAGGGAGCCCGGCGACGGGAGTTGACAAAAAAAAATATAAAGAAAAAACGGATATTTGCTCGTAAATTTCTACAACGTCGCCCTCAACGACGATGCCAACGAATACAACTCGTCGTTTCACGCTTTTACGAGCGACTGGTAGGAAAACTTTAAGGTTTACTGACGCGCGAAGAAACGTCCGAGACCAAGGTGAATGTATATAGAATATTCCGAGAATTATAGCTTGAATCCCTCACGTACTTTGAATATTTAACCAAAATTGTCATTTTTATTATCCAGTGTGTTGTGTGATTGTATAATAATAATAAAAATAATCTAAATATTTAATCTTTCTTTAGCAATGCGATACAGAGAAAAAATGTCGAATCTAGAGTATAAAAGTGAAATAGAGATATTTGACAAAATGTAAAAAAAATGTGAAATCACACGAATCTATATCATCCTAATCCTTCCTCTAATTACAGGAATTGATGATTTATATGTGTAAAGGGTACTCACCAAGTATGGTGCCGACGCTGCTGGCTATCGCCTCGGAGATCGCACCGTTCGCCAATGCGTCTAGACAGGCGCTAAGGGCGCACGCACACGCACTCGTACCTATAAGGTACTCCAGCACCATGTTCCATCCAATAATGAATGCTATTAATTCGCCTACTGTCACGTAACTGTACATATAAGCGCTGCCGGTCGTATGAGGCACTCGTACTCCAAACTCGGCGTAACACGCCCCTGTAATCACACCAAACAAAGAGAAATATTAGCGTCAAATATACTCCTGGACAAAATTAATACATAATTTTGTTTCACTTTTTCTTTAAAATGTTTCGTTAAAATTTAAAATTAGCTTTTAATATAATTTAAATATCTAATTTAAATATCAGCTTTTAAAGAAAAAGTGAAAAAAAAATTATGCGTTAATTTTGCCCAAGAGTATATTATCGAGAATTATTAAAGAAAAAATTATTCCGACTCTCATCTTGTATAAATTTCATACTCACGTCAAATAAAAAATATTTAACGATGAATTTAATAAATAATAAAAATATAAAAAAATTGAACAGTTGATTAAGAAATTTTCTGTAAAACGATTTCTTTTAAATAAAAATCTTAACAAATGTGAATGGTATTGATCACAAAAGTTTATGAATTAGAACACAGTCAATATATGATAATAATGATAATATATGATAATAATCAATGTATTAAATTCGTTAATTTTATGAAAGCTTTTCTAAAAGTAGGTTACGTGGTGCAATGTATTTCCTCCATTGCGTTGCAATAGAGTATTATTATTTTCATTACAGATGATCATTATGCTTCGGTAACATGTAACCAACTGATTAAATGTCGGTTCAACCTTTCAATGCGAATTACGTCACGGAATAAATCTCCATGTCCAATCCGCGAGCGTCTATATAAATGTCATAATCTGCTTTACGTCCGCTTACATCTTTTCAGAGATGAACGCTGAGTCTCTCTCTTTTTCTTTCCCTGTCTTCTCCTCTCCTTACAGTTTAATAATGTTAAACTGTTACTACGTTACCTAGAACGGATATATTCAGCGGGCGAATGTACTATTGTATCCCGATTTTGCATTTCTGACATTGTTTTATCTGTCAACTACCGCTATTACTTCTACTAGTTGACGACATACACGATGCCGGCAGAGCAAGATTAAAGAATCCAATCTCCACTGATACTACGCTCAATACTTATGTGTCGCGTAATATTATTGTGATCTAGAGACTGAAATAAAATCGCCGAATCTAAGAAAAAAAAGTCCCTTGTGAAATTGCAAAATTATTGATTTGACTTTTTATATAGTACGAATAAATAAAAAACACTTAACATATAATAATTAAAAAATAACATGTTTATATTATAATATTAATGCATATTTCATATTAAATCATATTTTTAATCACAGATAAGAAAGAAAATATTCAATATACAGTAATAATTATTAACATATTTTTAAGTAATAATTAGTAATAATAAATTTTTGCTTTTTTTATATTTTTTCCACAATTTTTATAAACTCTTAATTTGTGGTGATACGATTTAGAAAACGTGACCAGTTTATTTATAAATATCGATTTAATTTTTATAATAAATATAATATATACATAACATGAATGTAAATAATCTACAATAAATGTGCTTTTAGAAAAATACAAAAATACAAAATAAAACTGCATTAGATTATTATAAAAAATATAAATTGATCACGAATTATATCAATCACACCTGATATTTTTAAATACTTGTATGTGCACAAAATAGAATATAATCTGAAAACTTTTTGTTTATATTTCTCATTGTTCATTTATTTCATATTTTTATCATTAGATGTCATTTATATTCATTTATTGTAAAGAGAAATTAAACTGTGCTATTTACAAAAGATTGATATAAGCAACTTTTTTTATATTGAAAAATTTCATGTTCATACGTATTAAACTCATTATCAAAATGTAGAGGAATAAAACTAACTATAATTGAGATTTAAAAAGAAAAATTTGGATAGATTGGATTAATAATCGTACAATAATCACGATAGTTTATCGTTAAATTGCATCAATTGCTTTTGCTCTTAAATCAGAAGAGAGGATTCCTTTTGCGAGAATCTAGAATCTAGAATCTAATGAAAGCGTTGATTTCGAGATTATTACGGGTCAGCTACTGCGTAATGTCCGCCATTGGTAGCATTGCTTATTAACAATGCAACGAATTAATTAAATAACACCACGACGTGCCATGCCCTAGCTTTAATCCTGCCATTAATTCGCGCACACAGCAGCGGTATTCCTCTGAATACTGAGTTAATTAGAGCTTTATCCGTTAGATCGATAATTACCGCCGAGAGGATGGCCGCAATCAAACGAAATGATAACTGAAACGCGTCATATTTCTTTCCCACTTTTCAATTTATTATAATATATTCCACGTATATATCTTGTACTTTTTTTTCTTCTTAAGTTTCTTTTCCTCATAAAAGATGCAGTTAAAACATCATTAAAATCCCTTGGCAAAAAGTATTGATTATAAGTTAGGTCTAATTACTTTATAAATTTAAAAAAAGCTTCCAAGACACGCGGATATTGACGTAAAATGATGAAGAGCGTAAGCTAAGGTATTAAATTGCAGTCGATGAAAGGATCTACTGCCAGCAACACGAGCAACACAAGTCTGATTGAGATACGGCCTTTGTATCCGGCTTGAAATTTGTATTCGCAATTTCGCAATACAGCAAGCCTGCAGCACACACGAAACAGTTTACGGTGATTTACAGTTTAGAACCTCATATCGCGTACGATAAATCATAAGTTTTATTTGATGGGATATTTTCGGCGCTCGCTTTGTGCGAGTCGCCAGTATCGATATTCAAATAGTCGACAAACTGTTATCGATACGATAGCCGGAATTCGGTGTCGAGTAGTAAGGTAACGCGCGAGTATACTTGTAACGATAAACTGACGTAACATTTAAGTGCTTATATACCTGTAACAGTATCTATAAAGAAACGTAAGTATTTGTTAAAATAAGCTATTCGTAAAACAGATCGTTAATTCAGTTTTAATTGTTTGCACGATATCTAAAAGAGCGTTTCTATGGAAAATTAAAAATATAAATGTACAATTGAGAATATAAATTCTATTAGTTTTCGATTCTTATATTTAAACATGTTTAAAAATTAATATATAATTTAAAATATAATTTAATATATAATTTAATATATAATTTAATATATAATTTAATATATAATTTAATATGTAATTTAATATATAATTTAATGTATAATTTAATATATAATTTAATTTATAATTTAAAATTATATTTAAAATTATAAAATATAATTTTAAAGATAATTTTAAAGATAATTTTAAAGATAATTTTAAAGATAAGAGAAAGAGAAAGAGAGGAAAAGCATTACATTTTTTATCTGAACAATTTCTAACTTGTTTTTCTATTAAATAATATTTCGATTTGATGAAAAATTTCCTCCTATAATAACGCTCCAATTGCGCATCTGATAACATCGAAAACGCTCAAGACGTGAGAGAAATTCTGGAGAATTATGTGTTTGCGACTTAAACCCTCTCGCACGCGGTTTTATACAGTCGACAGATTTATATCATGATATATGGTCGCGCGGAAGACAAACTTTCCAGATCACATACCACCACCGAAATCCATATTTTCACGGAGAGAATAAGGTTCTTATCTCTGGTCATGCACACACTACAGATTAGTTATTCTCTCTTGTACTGCATTCTACGCATGAGAAAAGTATCTGACTTATCGTGCTATCTAAATCGCATCTCTTACAAAAGCTCCCCGGCAAGAAAATCCTCAAAAACGTCACTCCGTCGTATACTAACAATTGCGAGAAACGTGTTGCACATTTTACGAGAGATAACTGAATTTTCTTCGGAAAAATGACTTAACTCCGTTCACATCATTTTTCAAATCGTTCTTTTATTCTTCCATTTTATGACATATAAACTATAATAGCAAGAGAAGAACTGTATATTTACTTTTTATAAATGTAATTAATATTTATAATATTTACTTTTTATAAATATATTTTATATCTTTCAAAAAAATATAGAAATTCGAGGGCTTGAGAGTCTTTTCGTAAGATTTCAAATCTCAATCCTTATAATTTACACATTATATAGATATACGCGTGCATATTATTTAATTGTAATTCTGAAAAAAAGAACAAAGAGAAAAAAGACATAATTATATATTAACATATATTGATGAGTAGATTCATTTAATTTTGATAGATCTTTCGATTGAATATTTGCTAGTCCTAAACTGTCATACATCATCGTGTCTAGTTAGGAATATTATCCGCCTCCGTCGAAGCATTGACATCACACCCACACGATACAGTTGGCGCACACGTAGCTGTCCATCGTTAAATTGATTGTTCGTAAAAATAGTCGCAACCCCCTTACTGCCGTTGAATAAAGGCCACTTCCACCCTTTTCTCTCTTTTTCTCACGATCGTTTCTTCGACCACAAGGATTGTGAATCGCAGCAAAATTAAATCCCTGTTTTCGTATTCCGTTCGCGTGGACTATACAGAATTGGCGTTATTATTGCACCACGATCGCATGAAAATCGATATAATCAGCCCATGAGAAAAAACAATCGCGAGGAACAATTTTGATTAAATCGTCAATCGATGCTTAGCGAAACGATTAAATCACGACTTGTGTAATTTAAATAGAACACAACGATATCTCGTTTCCGATAAACCCCAGTATAACACTGATATTAACTTTGCAAACTATTCGGGACGGGTGTAAATGCGAATACAATCGATAAGCAAGTGTGACCTTTTAATACATTTCGAATCACACACGGTGCATTCGTTAAAAGTGTCGAATGACGGAGAAGCAATTTTCTTTTAAAACTGATACACTCACCGGAAAAAATGGAAGCAATGGCTGCGATAATGAATGAGATGACGACACCAGGTCCGGCAACGCTGCGCGCCACCATTCCTGCGACAAGATACATCCCTGTCCCGACGCAGGAGCCAACTCCTAAAGACGTCAGGTCCAGAGTCGTCAGGCACTTCTGCAAACAGTAACCGGAAAATGTATAGGAAATTTGCATTTTTAAACAAATTTCAATGATAAATGGCAGAAAATAATTTCAAATAAATTCCAATTAATATCGTCCCAATAATCGGACTTACAATTTACTTATTAATTATATAAATTTAAAATAAGCTCTTCACTGAGTTGAAATAAACATATTTTCTTTTTAAAATAATACAGTTCACTGCATCAAAACAAAATTGCAATTTGTAACTCATTTATGACTCATTTTTTACAGATTAGAAACTGAAATATATAAATTTGTTGGTTTATCTCTCTCTCTCTCTCTCTCTCTCTCTCTCTCTCTCTTTCTCTCTGTAAAACGGTTAACCTAAATAAAAAACAATTTCGGTCTGTTTTATTTGAATATTATATCTACGTAAAAATTGTTTTTTCTAAATTTTTTCACAATAAAAATAATTAACCGGGAGAAATTTTGTTTGATCGTATTTTTTATTTCAAACAATAAATTCTTCACACACGTGCGATTTTTATCGGATTATTTCACCTTTAAAAATCGGTGAATCATTGCGAAAAGATATTTAATATCGTGCATTATCGTCAATTACTATTATCAATAGCACAAGCATATACAACAGTACGGTAAATAATATAACGAGCGCGATAGGAAAAGGTGCGCGGGACGTGATTTCGAATTATTTTGTAGGAAAGTGTGACAAAATATCTTTTCGTTGCATTTCATGTTTGTACGCATCTTTGTAAAAACAGTCGCATCTTCTACTCGACTTCTTTCTAGAATGTCAGTGCCATTTTTACTACTTTCCTCCGATAGTTATTAATAAACGCGAAACCCTCCAAGTGTGCCAGGGGTTCTTTCCCACGTTGATCATGAGAGTGGCTAAAATGCTGGTGCTGATAAAAATAAAGCAATCGTGAAGTTTCTTTCGCACATCGTATGATATTATTAACATTTTTGGTAGTCGTAATAAAATGAATAATCGGGCCGAAATCGAGGCTCGAACAATTTTTCGTTTATTTTCAATGTAATTCAAGAATATTTTCTCTCTCATATTATTATATATATTATTTTTACATGTATATATTATTTTATGATATATATTTTATTATACATGTAACTTTACGATATTTAAGCATTTATTTTAAAAAATCTTGCAATCTTGTGTCAATTCGATTATAATTATAATTAAGAACTTTTTTACATTGAGCACATATATTTAATTATATATAATTGCACTATAATAACATTTTTTACAATAGTTATTGAATCAAAAAAATAATACAAATAAAAAATAACAATAAAAAGAGATGGTATATCGAACCAACATTAATTGCAAAAATTGCATAATCTCTAATGCCTAGTAAATCGAATTATCTGCGCGGTGTAATATTATAATTAGTCAATTTCTATTGAGAGAGAGAGAGAAACGTAATTGCGTGATAATGATGGAAAATGCATTTTGCACGACCAATGTCAAATTTTGCGAAGTATCCGACATTGATCCGCCAAATGTATCGTCGCCATATTCAAAATAGGAAAAATGCAACGATGTAAATTAATGCAAATCCCGCGTGAATTATTACCTTTGTATCTGCATTAGTATGTCGCAACATTGACGCTGATTTATGCGTTTGCACGAAATTACAGAAATTTTAATAGGATTTTTGAGGTCTACGAGAAATATTGCTGTTTTTAGAAAAACCAATCTAGGACAGATCATTTATTCTTCAATTCTATTTAAATTGAAAAACTCTGAGATAATATTAGCGATATTTTAAAATAAGCTTTATTGCAAAATCTAGTTTTTCAAATGCAAGTTAAACACGTGAAAAATAGAATCAAGTACGAAAATTCAAGATGCATCTTTAAAAGATAATTTTTTGAAGTATTAATTATATTCAATATGTATTTTTTTTAAATTGCATTATCTTGGGCAAGTAATATTTAAGATATAAAATTGGAAAATAATTAATTGAGTTTGTTGAGATTATAAGTATATAGAGGATTAATATTATAATAATATTATCGTCTGCGCGGACATTTAAATTATCGTCTCTGCGCGCAATTCCATGTATTTTACGCGTTAGAAGCGAGCTATATAATATACTAAATAATGAATGAATTTGGAAGAGTAACTCGGGACCGGAAATCCCCACGCGGGAAATCGAGAGATCGTCCCAAATGCATAATGTCGCTTACCACGTTCGATCGCAACGCTTACAATTCTAAAATTGCGTGTACTTTGGCGAAAGCAATGAATGATGAGTTTGACGAAAATGTGAAAAAGTGTACGCGTACTTTAACATCTATTTACTTTCGGATAAAATTCACGACATGTGTCTAATTCGATGAACATGGGTAACTTCACAACGAATATTTACAAATCTAATATAAATCGATAAAATATCTGTGCATGTATGTACAATGCATACAGACAAAATCCACATCGTAATTTGTCACTACGCGAAGAAAAATAAATATTCTCGGCAAATCTTTTTTCTACCACGAAATAAAATATACATTTTCCAGCAATATTCAACTAAGTTATTGAAGTTTGCGATTAAATCTTTTTCCATGGAACAAAGGAATGATTTAAGCAATGTCGATCAAAATACTTTTCCGTTTTCAGTGACTATCGCGTAACGAACTACACTTGTCCCTTGTGTCGCTTGATAGCCTCCATTCGGATTTCTCGCGTGCTGCTTTCGCATTAGATAAAATTTGCGCCTTAGCTACAGCCACGATCTTACTTGTGTATGTGTATCGAGCTTGTGCTACTTTTCTACAGAAAGTGGATCGGCAATTGGGAAACTTTGCGACGGTTTATGTGCGTTGCAACTGCGGTACCTTCTGCTGGAAACGTCCACCGATGCAAAATAATGGCTTTGTAACATCGGCCAGTACCATAGTTAGAGATGCAAAAGTTTACTGTATTTATTTTAGCGACGAGACTATGAAAGCCGAACAGAAATACCGCGATGCGAATCGCCTGATTATATCTACACGAAGGGATTTTGCATTAATCGTTGAGAAATTACTCAACATTGCTAATGATCAAATCACCAGTTTGTAAAAGTGCGAAAAAATTAATTTATATACGCGTGATTTATCAAGTTTAATATATCGCAAGTTTAATATATGCTACCTAGGCAATTTCAACAAAACAAAAAAGTATTTTAAGTTTAACTTTAGGCTTCACTAGAAACAAAATTTCAAGCAAATCATACGATATTTCTATTCCTTCTTAATTCTATGTGCAAGCATTTTTCTATAATTGTGATATTATCAGAAATTCCCTTTTCGTTCTGTCAGATTAATGACAATTTTCTTGTAAATTTCTATCAATAAGTACACGTAACCAGTTCTTATTTCCGCCGCTCTAATAGTCAGCGTGTCACTCTAATTGATAATTAGAAACAATGCTCACCGTTAAATGCCTACTATTAAACCTAACTCTCCACACATTTATTTTTAGTTGCCTTTCTCCTCACGTTGAGCTCCCTACTAGCTTCCTTTACTCATTCAACTCTGGCAATTCTGGCAAGCAATTGGAAGAAACAAAATGACTGACCTAACAATACCGTGAATAAAAATGGGAAAAGTTCTGTCAATGTTAAAATTTCTCACAATTTAAGATACATCCTACTAAATCTGTACTATTACTGTGAGAATCCAAAAGATGTAAGATCTTTGCAAAAATTTTTAAAAATTATATCATCAATTATTGTCGTTACCTGTAATTTCTGTTTGGAGTCGGCTGGATGAAGTGGCTCGGGACCGGTTTTGGACTGATTACCTTGCAGATTTTCGATGTTTTTCGTACGTATCAGCTTGCCAAAGAGCTCGAGGCCCTTCTCCCGGTCCAGATCGAGCTTCATTTTTCTGCAAATTAAATCGAGAGAGATCAATTATTCATGCACTCAAAATAGGGGGCATATTACAATAATAAAGAACTTTTGATTAATGTTTTTCAAATATTCTGTATGTTGCAATGTATATATGTATGTGTATGTGTATATAAAACATTAAATATAACATGGAAAACGCATCAGCAAAAAAAACGCAAATAATATAATAAAATGAGACTCGAGCGTTTATCAGCTGACTGTTAATAAAATGAAAGAGGAAATAATAATTAAAGAATAAATATCCATGTAAATGTGTAAATAATCTCAATTTTTGTCAAACAAAAATTAAATAAATATACACAACGATGAAAATAATAGCATTTTCCGCAGAGACACATCAGAAATGTAAATTGGATAATACGTATGCGTAAAAAGTAATTAAAAATGGCGACGATATGTAAGACTGTTATTTCCAGCGGAGGGTTAATAATATCTGTCTGTACATAATCCCTTTACAAGATTAAAAATAGCTTCCGCTATGGAGAGTAGTTTAAAGGTTATCAAATAAATAAGCATAGAAACAAGTCATATGTTGTTTATCAAAACTTCCGGGTTATTGCTTTTGATTTTTAATGGAGTATATTGAAAATAAAGAAACCAGAAATTTCGCATTTTAAAAGTGAGTAAGAATAAAATTCGTTTCAACTTATATTATAAAAAAAATAAAATAGCATAATAGATTATACAATTTGTCATGATGAAAGAGAAATAATTACCACGATAATATATGAATAACTTTAAAGGCTTATGTGAAAAATATCTATCTGGCAAAATCGAACGCTATAAAAAGAATTGTCGCGAATTCTATCCATCTTCCCGCATAGAAGTGATTTGGAAGAAAGGCGCAAAAAAATGACTAACTCTGTCGCATAATCGAACGCAAATCGTCCCTTTCCGGAGACAAACGAGCTCTGAAAAAAAATATCATGTGACATATGTGCACGATGCTCTTTTCTCCGGCTCGCTTATTCCCACGGTCGGAAGTCGCATATGTACACGAATTATTGATTTATTATCCGTCAAGAAGCGCTGCTTCTCAACGTCGTAGCTTTCGCACGTTCTTCTAGCGTTGCTCTTACGCGAGTTTATCTGAAGATAGAAAATTGTCACGCATGCTCTTGTCACCCCGCATTAAATTTTTCAATAATTCTCAAAATCGCGACATTAAAATTTTAATTATTCGAAACTGTCAAAAGTCAGATTATTTGTCATTAATATATATAATTTTTATAATAAATTTATAATAAATTTATTAAAATTTTAATTTAGAACAATTTTTTTTATCAAAGAATAGCTATTTTAAAGTATAATGTACCTAATTTTACTATCAACTTTAAAACTCTAATAAATTTAATTTTTATTTTTTTGGGGGGAATATTAATTCATATATATAATTGTGTACTAATATATTCTCTCCCTCTGAAAAAAGCATGTCGAAGTGTCTCTTTTCCTGTCTCGTTTGTGCGCTGTAACTTGTTTTACTCGTGTTATTTACGACTGTCAAATCACGCGAGTTTTCAGTTTGTAAAAAAAATAAAGTTAAAAATAAAGTTAAAAATAGAAAAGTTAAATTTAAAATTCAAATAATTATTTATAACAGAAGGGAATAAATGGCGCGCGCTTTGTAATATTCTAGAGGATATTAAAAAAGATGCAACAAATGATAAAAACTTACAAAAAAAGATCGATATTCAAATAAATTATTTTAAAAGGAATATTTCCATAAATCGATGTATATGGCATATATATATATATATATAGAATTGGAAATAGAATTGGAATAGATATCCTGTGAATAATTCCAATGGGATATCGCGAACATATTGGGACGATTACTCATCTCGATTACTCTCTCGAGTCCGATTAAAGCGAAAGGAGTCGCGCTACTGGCAATCTGGCCATCGTTTGTAATGCAGACGCGATGCACTTTTCGCGACGGATTATGCAAATAACGAACAGCCGAGATAATCACCAAACGAGCGAATGGGACGATGAGGGACACGGTGTATTAAAAGGAATAAATTATTCAGACGGCACACACGCGACGAAAGATTGAAAGCAAACTCGCTCCTCGATAATAGATTTCCGAGGTATGTCCAGAATTTTGCTCAAGAACCACCAAGGAGAGAAAGCAGCACGTGCGACATGTCATGTTGACGAGTCACGAAATCTGTATTATTTTGGACGAATGCGCGAAATTTCCCAGCAGAAATATAAATTGTACTAACAAGATTTATTTTACGGTCGAATTGAAATTTCAGCGACACACGTTATACAAATTCTGACAAATGTAAGCTACAAAAAAAGTAACTAAATTCAAACTTTCTCTCCATTTGTAAAATAAAATATAATAGTGGAAATACATTGGTCCATGATATTTAAAAAATTAAAAATAATCTTTTTCATTTTACTTTAAATTATGCGTGAAAAATAATTTTTAATAATAAAAACGGGCGATTTGCTCTGGAAGTTTGCCGCGAAATCGACCTATGGATTCCGCATAATCGCACTAACGTGGCAGAATGCAATTAACTCTTTATATGCTACTTGTGATATATCTCGCGTCGGGAACATCAACAATTCCTTTACGTCACTTCTCTGTTGGGTTTTGTCATCGTTGTAAAATCGATTGTACTAAAGAGTTTGCTTTAGTACAAGTCGATTTCTTAACAGCAAAATATACATTTTGAAAAATTCATCAACTTCAAATAAAAATTAAAGTTTCTGTATTATTAGTAAAGGACATCCATTATAAAATTAATATTGCAATACTGTATAAATATTATGATTAATTAACGTGGAATAATATATTATATGATACGATACATATAAACATTAATAATTTTAAGAATTTCAATGAAATCTGTCTATACAGGAAAATTGCAACCTACAATATCCACGACAGAAAATAATACTGTTTCGTCGTAATGCGATCTTTCTCCATGATACCGCGAGTTTTTAATTAAGAACGACGCGTGCTCGTGTTCCTGCTTATCGCGTGGATATCGTGTCGAGACATTTGCGATGAAAAAGGAACACGTTCGCGTTTTCGATCGTTAATTCTACCATTAATGCTACAGTTTTTGTCTTTCTTTCCGAAGAGGTGAGCTTAATGTTACAGAAAAACGTAGTTTTTTCCACGTCTAATTCACATAAAATTGATTTTTCCTTCAAAATATCTCTCGATACGAATTTAGTCCTCTTAACGAGAAGATATTTAGATTTGTGCCATTTATTCGCAAAATGCGCTATTACGTGATTATACTACCAAAATTCTGCGTTTCCATCTCGAATACGTGCATCGAGCAGAATGGTGAAAGCCACTACGAGCTCGGGATAATAATCTGAATCAAATGCCGGAAGCCAGATCGCTTTTAACATGATTTACGATGCGCGTGTCGGCGACAGGAATCGCAACGAAATTTGTCGAGCGAATCGATAAATCTCACGATGGGATGATCGCTTTTGGAATATACAGCAGACAATAATGAATAAACGATTAAATGCCGAGAAATGCGATAGACTTTGCGGACGAGCTAGTGACTGCAAACGCCAATAACTGTGGCTTTTTATGAATGAACATTGATTATTAGGAATGTAATTATCGGGGCTGCAGTACTAATGGCCGTGCCATTAGTAAATGGACGAAATAATGATATCCTCGCGATGAAGATTACTCTCCACAATTTAGTTCATGTCTATCTATATTACGCCATAAGCTGAAACGCGATAAAATAATTTCACGACCAACGAGAATTTTTATCAAGGATAATATTTTCTTTCAAATATTCGAATACAGAAAGTGCATGTTACTTAGCATTAAAAAATATTATTTATTTATTTTTATTTATTTATTACTTGTGATATGTGCTATAAGTGAGACGATATTGTGCATTTAAATAATCAATTCCCTCTGTCAAAACTTGAAATTTAATGTAAACATAACAAAAATATTTACAGAGATAAGAAAGAAAATATATCTAAGAAATAATCGGTTTTGCGCGCTCGCGATATTTATGTCAATACGTGATTTGCAAGAAACGACAGTATTATAGAAACATCCAAGTTGAGATTAATTATTTTCGCGTCAATAAATTGTGAGTGTATCGTTCTTAATAAGATATATTAATTTTATTAGTATATTAATTTTATTTAAGTCGAAACATTTTTTATTACGATACTTTGTTCCTTTTTCAACTATAGCGGAAGAATCGTGATATTGTGCTTCTTTTGAACAAAAGGAAGAAATTTTTCTCTCGTGTGTGTTAAATAGCTTTTCACACTTTGCGCAGCACGTCAGTTAATTCCGAAATTTCCGAAGGAAATTACGATTCTCCGTGAAAGAGGAAGAGACTCATAGAATCCTGCGGAATTTATTTAAAATGCGTTTAATCTAAATTCTTGGTTCATTCACGAAAGAATCGATACTTGGATTATAATGTATGCAATCTGCAATATATATATTGCGATAATATGTTATTAAACTTTTTACTTTTTGTTAATAAGATAAACCGGCAATTTCCACATTGTATTTTTTCAAGCAACGATTAGAAATTATGTACTATTTAAATAACTTTAATTAACTTTATATATATGCACAGTAAAAAAATTGTGCGTCCATATGTTAAAATTTGCTTGTGTTACCACGTTTTGATTAGTACTTTAATGTAAAATTAACATACAATTTATATGTTTTATTATTTTTATAACATTTTCATGTGTTACATTTATGTCAACTTTATAACTTAACACTTTGTATACGTCTCTTAGAAATGGAATATTATTTTGAGTATTTTTAACATAATCATTTTAAACAATCAACATGTCTCAAAGTCAGTTTAACATTTTAAGAAAAGTTAAAGTAAATCTTCAAATAATCTTGAACTTTGACATACAAAATAATCAAATTTACTAAAATCAAATGTTTCTATTATAAATAATTTAAGTTAAAATAATTACTATTATATGTTAATGTCCTACAATTCTTATGAGTTATTGTAACTATTTTTTCATATAATTTTAAATTAATTTGTATGTTATTTTTACATTACACTTAAAGGCACAATAACAAAAATAAATGTAAAGTATCGTGTCAATTATTTAACATTTTTAGTTTGTCAATAAGTGACATACGACGAATGAGTTATTTTAACTTAAAATTTAGAGTGGACTTTCTAGGACATGTGAAAAATGTTAAAATTAACATTTTATTTTCTACTGTGTGTATATATACACGTTGAATCAGCAATAATATTTATTAAATTTCAATCATTCTCATTTTTTATTACATTTCGCAAATATATATACATATATCAAATTTATGTATAATGACGGTTCTGGGATGATTCTCTCTCTCTTCTCGAACACATCTTAAATATAAATTCCTACCCTCCCTTCTATAAGACTAACTTCGAAATCAAATTATCCCTTATAACTACAACGTCGTTTGTACTTTGTACCTGAAAGAAGATACTTTGTAGAATGAAAGAGGGAATTCAACTCTCTGGTTATATACCCTGGCTGGTCGCTAGCTGGTGATTTTGTGGTTATCGATCCCTTCCTCGCGGTATGTTCACATCCCCGATGCCATTAAAACAACCATAATGCCAATACCAACACGCCCACGTACATACACGTATTCCTACACATGCAAAATCTATATGCAAGAGAAATTTTACTAAGGAAGCCACTCGAATTTTTTCTGTCATAGAATTCTTATTTGCCTCATTCGCAACGTGGCCTGGCATATTTTGCGAGATTGCAGCCGGCAATCGTCTGCACTGTCAAAAGTCAGTCGTACCGATAACTCGCAAACTTTTTCGCGATTACTAAACTTTTTCTCTTTACGCGTCTCTCGAGAATTCAGATATTCAATAAAGAATCTCATCTGTGCCGTTACCTATATCGGTCTTGCAATGGAACGAAAAATGTATGTTATAAAGAATCTATTTCCTTCTCTCTCTTTCTGTTTGGAGATACGCACGAAAAGAGAGAAAGTATTAGATTATTTTGTGACGCATGACAAACAGCTAAGAATAGTATTGCTTTCTTTGTAAACAAATTCAACGATCTATTTGAAATAATCTCACATTTTTCATATTTTTGCGAACAGGAGAGAAATTAGCATCTTATTCTTAAATTTACAATACGGAAAGGAAAAAATCTAATATCCACATTTGCATTTTTGGATTCTGGATATTGAATTTTACATGCTGACATTTCCTTTTCTGACGTTAGTACAATCTTCTCCGATTCCTTAGATATCAATAACATGTCGGGATGACTTTAACGTTGAAATGTCAGGCTCTAGAAAAAGTTATTTGGAACCAATGAAAGCGAGCATAGTATGTATATATTAAAATAACCGCGTTAAAAGCTAAGACCTCTCCCGAACACAATAGGACTGAACCAATGATCTCGATTACTAACCGCATCTCGATGAAATAGATTGCCACGTTGCAAGTTGCAATATGCTTGTTTACGAAAGCACTTTGATTCTGTTGTAATCGATATACAATATCAAATATCCATGAATAGCACATAAATCATTTAAAGCAAAATTAATGTCTATGTATATGTGCAATCGTGATTATATCATTGTAAATTATAAATCATATTCAATATAACTATATAAAGTAAATTATTCATAGACTTCTTCAGTGCAGCTGATATAATTTAATTTATATATAATTATAATTTATGATTATAAAAATTATAAAAAGCCGACGCGGTTGTGTATGTTGCATTATAATATATGCATATAATCTTTTAATAACATTTAACTCTCCAATATATATCTATGTATATTGAAAATATTTATACATACATATATATTTCCCTTTTCATATAATTTTAATTTTATTTTGTTATCGATTTGAAAGTAAAATATCTGCAATTAATTGGAGTAAGTCACATTTTTCTAAGTATAATTAAAATATTGTCAAAAACATGATTATGTTTATATTTAAATATTCTTAATAATTTGTGTTTATATAAAAGATGAAAGATATAAATAATTGGGCAGAAAGAGAGAAAATCATTAAGAGATTCTCTTTTTAAAATAATATGGAAATGTTTTCACAAAGAAAAGGTACATTATATGTCCGACTAAAATAAATTTATCCGGATACGTTTAATGATTCAGGCGATTTGATTTTTTATTTAGATAATCACACCTACGATTATTACTGTCGTTATTAATAATCATTAATATGCATGATTAACATTTAATAGGGGAATGATTATATAAGTAGATCGGCAATGTTACTTCAACGAAATCGGTCTCCGTGTTAACGATCGATTCTGATCATTCGCGCAGAAAGCAATAAAACGACTCAAAGCGATATTAACGACTATGCGGTTGGCAAAGCCTGTTTATCAAAAAGGATAAACGGGAATTTAACCGCGTTTCGGTCGATATGCAGATACAAAACCGAGGGAATCCAACGGAAAATTTTCACGCTTCTAAAAATTCCCGTTAAACAATAATGAAAAAATCCTCGTTTACAGCAAGCTTTAAATTAAATTTTAGGATTAAACATCATACAGTTAGATAAATTTGTCTCTTTGATATATAATATGATTATTTTTATTATATCTGCGGATATTTCGTTCTCTTATTTGCCTCTTATAATTAATTATTAATGAACATGATAATTAAATGATATTAATTAAAAATTGATGATAGAGAAAATGATATTAAAATAAATATGTAATAAATATAAATATTAAAATACATCATGCAGCCATGACAAAATTAAATTTATCAAATTTTCAATTTTCAATTCCATAAAATTAAAATTAAATTTAAAAATGTAGGAAAAACAAAAAAAAGATATTTTTAATTTTTTACTCGACTATTGATACTTATTTGCATTTTATCAAAAATATTAGTCTAATTGAAAACAATGTAATGTGTTCTATAAATGCATAAGAGTCAATGTGAGAGTAACCCAAACCGATTGTAATGTGACACGTTTGGCAAATTTATTGGTTAACAATTTGCTCGATCTTTGTATGCGTTCGAAAATCAACACACGAATATGCCACACGATGTATCAATGTAATTTGTCAATGTCGATGTGTACGCGCATCGTATCCCATCATCCTAATAGTTCGATAGCTCACTCGTGCGGATGGCAGTCTACTTCGAATTCTGGATATTCTCTTAAGAGAATATCGAAAGACACGGCGTTCCTGGCAATTTGTCTTCGCGTTTTACGTTCAGCTCCATACGACCTTAATGTTCTCGTTATTTAGGCCAACGAAAAGTAACCAAACTTTTTTAAAATTAATATTGATCGATATGAATCTCGTAAATATCAATCCAATATCCATTTTTAATTTTCCGAATGTAAAGTTGAATATGTAAAAAAAGGAAGAAAGAAAGAGAAAGATGGATGGAAAATTTTTATTATAAAATTATATACATATATTGTATATATATAATTTTATAAATTTATATATATATATATATATATATAAATTTATAATATATATATATATATATATATATATATATATTTCATTTTATTGTCTTGTAATTATATGCATATATTATATTTTTATAGAATTATCGATTGGTATAATCATATATTTCTCTTATGCATATATTTGATTACTTCGTGTATACATTATTTAATCGACTAAATCTACTTGTGAAATTTCCTGTGAATTGATATATAATTAAACAATTGGTAAATTTCGTACACACGATGCCGAGATATATGTACATATATTATACACTACGTAACATAATCTCCCTCTCTCTCTTTCTCTCTCTCTCCCTCTCTCTTCCTCTCCTTCTTTCTCTTACTTTTTTTCTCCGCTATTTATGCATACAAATAACGCTTAATTCGCGGTCGTACTTTAGATGGAGCACTGTAGACACCTTTATATAGTATCTAGCCAGGTAACTTTGCGGCGTCAGCCAGTTCGCTCGGATAAATTTGCCAAACTGGCAAAGTTTTAGCCGACGGTGTGATCGTTCTCCAAATTACACGCGCCGATAACGAGATTCGGCTACAGATTCATCGTATTATTAACTTTTCATCGCACTAAAGTTTGGAATGTTCAAGAAGAAGATATGTGTACAATATGTTAGCATATTAAAATAAGTCCCCTTAACTTTACGAGGGTGAATGATAATTGGAAGTTCCTCTAACTCGAACTGTGTATCGCTTCATAACTTTAACAACTGAAACTTTTCTTTTCCTCGACAATGTCTCGTTATTTCTTATACCAGTCTTTTTTTTTAAACTTTTGTTTCTAAAATTCGATATCATTACATAACTGCTTAGATCATACGTTAATTAACAACAACGCCAGCTTCGATTTTCTCAGAAAGATTTCAATTTCAATCACAATTCGATGTTTTGTTTAATCGAGACTTGTACAAATTTAAATTTTGATTGCTTCGCAACTTTCAACATGGAGATCTCATGGTATTTAGATTCAATTATCACGAATGCAGATCGTGTTCGTTTCGTTGTAATTCATGCTGATGTGCTACGCAACTCGCAAAATATTCGTCCTACTGTGAAATTGCTCGTAACAAGAGCATAAATCGTATAAAAGAGATTTTATCGCTGCCATTGTTACGCATAAATCACATTATGGGAACGCAGAATTTCACATCTTCATAGTATCTGAACATAAAAACGAACACGCCATTCGGCAAATGCCATGATCACATACGTATAATGTGAGAATGTAACGCATCAATGATACATACCGAATTTGCTATTAACCCAGAACTACACAAAATTAGAATCAAGGCAAAAAAAATTGGAATCACATTTTAATAAAAGAAGATTTTTAAAAGAAGAATGATACATGATCAAGAAAATGACAAAATCATTTCTTATTTTGTTTTTAATTTATTGATAAAAATTATTTCAATTTAATCATTTTGTTATAATTTTCTTTCGCGATTAGAAAGAAAAACTAGAATATAAAAGCATTAATTTACTGAATTAATTTGCATTTCTCTTTAAATAAATAAATATTAAATATTTGTAATTTTAAATATTTTATATGCAATACAGAATAAATATAAAAATAAGTTGACTTAATATTTTTTAGCGTATAATTTATGATTTTGATTTTTGTAAGATTAATACTGAGTTTGTTAAAAAATGGGTTATGAATAGTCAGTCCAACCGCATCGGATAAAATAAGGGAGCATTATCGTTCTCGGACGAACGTAATGGAATCGTTCTTGTGGAAAATCGTTCTCATGGAAAATCTTACGGAAGATAATTAAACGAACACGGCCGACATTGCGGCGGAACGTGAAGATCCTCTATAAGGGCACTCGGTCAATACTGGCACGTTCTTTTGAATAACAGGTCGAAATGCTCGGTTTCTTCGAATAAGATCTTCGAGCTTTCTTCCATTTCTCGTATTCTCACTCTTTCGTTTTATTGCGCCACAAATTCTTCGGCTCTTTAATCTGCACAAAGTACATCGCAATGCAAACAATCAAATATTCCTGTCTTCTCTCTGACAGCATGAAAAGCTTCCCACAGAAATGAAAATTACGAAGAAAATAGAGAATAATGACACTCGTTTGATTGTGTGCATAGATAATTCTGTGTCGTGACAAAATCAAAATATATAGTGAAATTTAATTCAAACTTTTATATTAAATCATGTAAAAAAAATGTTCAATTCAGAACATTTAAAGTAAAAGATTTGAATATTATTTGTAAAGTGAGCGTCCTCTTCGATGATAATATGTTATATAAAAATAGAACATAATATTTACAAATTTATAATTAATTCATTAATTGTAAATTCTCCAAAGTTCTCTAAGCTTTTCAAGATTACGAATTGTGATAAAAAATTTCGTTAATTTATTTATTATGATTTCTTTTATTATGATTACAAAGTAAATTAAAATACTGAGAAAATTGATCTAGGATATATATAACAAGCTGGAAATTGATTTGAAAATCATCTAATAAAGGGCTTTAACGGTACGATAGAATAAATTTAGATTTGTAATAAAAATTTTTTTATACGCGATTTTCATCTTCATTTTTGACAGTTTGAATGCGTTTTTTCAATTTCAATTTCAATGAATAAGCGATCCTTATTTCTGAAACACATATACATTATACTGGAATATTTTCTGTCAAATCTTTCATAAAATTGCATACCAGCCTCGTAATATCTGACCGATATTAGTTATACAATACTCGCGTGCTAGCTTAGAAATTCTTTCTCCTTCATCCCACCCACCCCGATTGTTACCCTTTGTTGCTGCCCGCTCACGTCATTGTATCCTCCCGCGAACGAGCTACAAAAAACTTTCCATTATTTCGCGTGAGCTAAAGAAAAAGAAGCAGAATTCTTCTCTCTGTCTTATCTCTTAAAATGCTTTCGATTACCTTTAAAAACACGAGCCTTTCTTAAAAAAAAATGCAATTGTACTACGTCACTATTGTCTTCTGACTTTAAAGCTCGCGTTGTCCATCTCGTTTATTTGCTCGGATTATGTTTTTACAGAGACACGCGGTTATCTCGAAGAGAACCGAGATGCTAGAGAAATAGAAAAAACTATGTTCGCGTTAATTAATGTCGTCCTACATTCTCATATGCTTGAATTTTTATGTAAATTAAAAAAGTAACTTTACTCTCGCGTCAAAGAATTTACCATTAAAATTATAAAACTAAAAATTTTTACGCGACAATTTTATGATACTCATAATATATATATTTTATCACATGTGTTTACAATTTAGTAATTTATTTCTTATTCAAAATATAATAAATATTAAAAATATATTAAAATATATTAAAAATATATTAGATATTTTTGTCCAAGATTATGTTTGGTTTGACATATTAAAAAACTTATTTACTCCTTGAAAGTGTAAATAGAATTATTACCAAATTTACAAGATCCTTTGGGAGGTCTTATAATTCCCTGCTGTATAATTCCCCGATGTGTCAGTTTTAAAAATTTTCTGCTCGTGCACAAGTTACGATGAAGAAAATTTAGGATGGAATGTCCCTTTGCGCGGAATCGCTTCTACTGAAGCAAAGTACGTGTTTAAAAATTTAAAGCCTCTCTCTAACCATGCATGCTTTGAACTATGAAGGTAACTTGAATTATATAAAATACCTAACAATCGATTTTTTTCTATTGCTTTCTCTTAGCATTCTTTAATTAAATAGTTTTATAATAATATTATACGAATATTATAAGTATATAATCTTTTGTTATTAAAATTACTTATTTGTTTTATAAATATCAGAAAACTTTTATCTTTTGTTTGAATAATTTTTTAACTACGCTACACAAATATCTGTTGTAAATTTATATTAATTTAATGAAGTAAGTAATATATTTTGTGATACATTTAAAAATTATTTAATTATTTGATTATTTAAATTCGGTTAAAGTAATAATTTGCTTCTACAAATACGGATTTTTTATCCGTAAATAAACCTTTCGATTACTCATGAAACTTAAAAATAGAACAGCGTTCTCAATCCAATTCGACAGCTAGTATTTGTATTTAAAAAAAAAACCTTATTCCGTATTCATATATACTGAATGAGGAACACGTAGAGGTACGCGTCAACAACTGAATGTTCCCTGCTACGTTATATAAGCGGAAGAGGGTTTGTGAAGAGCATGTGTTGCTATTTTCCCTTTCAATGCAGGGTAAACGCGTACTCGAGATAAATATTTGCAAAAAAAATCGAATAAATCTCTTGTAAAACATTTTGACATGCGCGAGAAATAAAGATGAGATCTCAACTTGAAATACACATAAGTGATCGAATAATGAATGAACGAGTATAAAAATAATGAATGGACGAGTATAATCGAATGATAATATTAAATCTCTTATGCGCATCTATATACATACATTGCGAAACAACGCAATGTACAAACATACCAATATACATACCTGCATAAACAATGTTTGAGTTGTATTTTCCGTCCACATTTAATCTCATCGCACACATATTCACTTTTTATAAAATTTAAAATTAACAAAGATCATACATCTTCTTAAAGTGACTTAACTGTTTGATAGACAGACTTCAACTGAAAGAATTTTCTGATTTCTCCATTAGAGACAATAACATTTGCCTTTGAACATGTCCTTTTATTTTTATGTTTGTTATTATTGTCAAACTATAGAATTTTTCAGTTCTCTATTTCAGTATTTACATTTTTTATATTTAACGCTACTCTTTTATAAATAAAAACGTGTTACAAGTGTATAATTGAAAAATGTTTCACAATTAAAATATTTAATTAAAAAGAAAAAGAAAACATAAAGAAACTTTAACTGTTCGACATTTACTCGCTCGATTTTTTTTCTTCGATTGAATATAAAATCTTAAAATATATGTATATACCGTGCATTACGAGGCGTTTAATGGACTCAGCGTTGATCGACAATTTTAGGGTGTCCTTGATACCTTTAATCTTACTACTTGTATCGAGAGCCTATTACACGTTTAATGAGGTCGCCGCTAGAAGAAAACGATATTGCAGCAGTACAGACGTATTTAGATCCGCAAATGGCATTGCACATTTCCGGAGCAGTTCTAATTATGGCGAAAAATCGTAACAAATTGCGAACATGATGAAATCTCTCTGACGTCAGTATTTTTTAAGCAATTTTTAATCACGTAGTAAAATTCACGAGCATTCAATCTTTAAATGTAGTTGCATTTTACATATATAGATTCCACCGTTCTCTTTAAACAATGCATTTGAAATTAAAAGAATATATGCATATATATAATCTGTATATTTTATTACTGTGGAAAAAATTATTATATAAAATTAGAGAAAAAATTTTTTCGAGAGAACTACTCTTATATTACGTTTACTGTTTCGTAAATTATTATATATTTTATTTTTATAATACGGATATATTCACATGTATATTTTTAAGAATTAAGGATCAACATGACTATTATTTTTAATCAAATCATAAATATTTTTAAAAGTTGATCTCGCGTTAAAATAACAGTTACATATATAAAACACAATATAAAAGTTAAAGAAAATTGTTAGCGAGAATTTTTTTTCAAATATTCGTGCAAAAATTCCACTGGCACATGGATATCTTTATGTGAAAATACTTTGCAGAAAGCGAACAATGCAATGACACTCGCATTGTAATAAATATTCGGCTAGACCTAATTACTAATTTCTAAACTGTTTCCGCAACAAAGCCCCGCATTAACTTTTTACTGTAACGCGTCATGTAAAGGAGCGAAGCGCTTTATTCATGTTCTCTTTGGCATTTTGCCGACCGCACGCGGACGTAATCGTTTTCTCCGTGTTCTCTCCGAAAAAGGGCACGGATCGTTACTTTGCATGTTGACTATGCACGTCTGTAAAACGAGATAACATCGGTCGTGATAAAAAAAAAGCTTCAGCAGGATCATTTAACGTTCGAAAAAGCTTTCATTCTTTAACTTCACAACGCTCTTTAGCTTGTTTAAATTATTTTCGCAGATATCGAGGAAGATCTCTTTTATTTTTTGATATTGCAATTATGCTTCTACTCGCTGAATATTCCGCAAATATCTAGGCGACGACGTGACTCGAATATTAGGGGAGAGATGATGCCTCTCGACAATATTGAAGCCAGTTTTCTATTTCATACATCATAGAGAATGTATTAGAATGGATATATGAAAAGAAATATATAACGATAGAAAAAGTTTGAGACTTCTCTCTTGTCCTGCGTAGAATTATAAAAATTAAATTAAATCAATCAAATTTTCAATTTAGATAAATGTTTCTTCTCCAAACTTGTATCTTTGCAAATATAATATTTGTATTATTAATTATAATAATATTATTATTAATATTATTATTAATATCATTATTAATTTTATTATTATTAATATTATTTTTAATATTATTTTTAATATTATTATTAATTTTCTTATTCTGCAGCAATATTAATCAGATATAGCGATAAAAATTTATGTTAAAACAATACGTATGACGTAAAATATAGTAACTTCAATCAGAGGTAGAATTTCATCGAATGCTTTTTCTCCCCTTTTCTCCATACTTTTTTTCTTCTTTTACGATACACGTCGCTTGTACGTACAAATCACTGTATATCGCGAACCAGGTGTAACTTCAGCGTTGGCGGCGAATCGGGGTCAGCGCAGTGGTGTATAAGGGGGTCGCAATCCGTACTACACCGCGAAGGTCGGTTCAGATTGGCTCGCAAAGCCTGAGCGAACGAGGGTGCGATTAAGGGTTGGCCGAGCGCCAACCGCGAAACGTATTATCCGTCTTCGGAGCGCAAGAAATAAATTCACGGGCATGTTCTTCTCCTTTCCGTCTTCCTTTCGCTCGTGACGCGTCGGAATCGAATATATTTACGGCGGCTTCTCTTCCTCCTCATCGCGAGTTGGGAATTGAATTCGTGAAATGGCTGGCGTATCGGAATCTTAATCCATTCGCTGTCGTCGTCGACAGCGTATCTGTCTTCGATAACGACGACATCTAATAACAAGGACGAGATTTGTAGATTTGTGCCTAAAAATCATCAGTAGAATACGCCCGTAAAAAATGGGATTGCTTATCTTAGAATAGGACTTGTACGCATTCACTGATATACATCTTACAACGTTTCGTGCTTATCGTAGACGATTTATTTCACGCAAAGTGAGCTTATTAAATTGGCGATTTCATTTCCTGCGGTTGTGATAGGCAAACGCATCGTTGCACTCCACAATAGAAAGAAGCTCGCATCGCAATCATCATTGCAATCACTGGGATGCGGACTCTATTCGTCCCTCTCGCTATAAAAGCGCACACGGATAAAACTCGGCAACCTCATTTCGATCAGCGTCGCGGTCGTTCGCGGACCGATCGAGCCTCGTCATTCTTTCATAGCTCGCGTTTCTGCTCTTTTCATCTTGCCGCCTCGTATCGCAAATAGAACCCTCGCCGGCTCGAATTCAACCTCGATTCGACGGCGATTTCCACTACCATCCTCTAAAATTATCACTTCGCATACACTACCCTCGTAAGGTACATAAAGCACCCTAGTCCGTTACTAGAAATAGAATTCGAGTCTAGCTTTGACCCGGATTTGCTCAATTTTTGCGCAAATTCATTTTTGCCGGGATTATCGCATTTCTAGTTAGCCATGTAAAGATATCGGAAAAATAATATATCCCCCTTTCTCTCATTCTCGGTCTGTTAATGGAAAATAAAGGGGCTGCAAAGAGAGAAAACCGCAGAGAGAATAACGGAATAATTGCGGAACGGACGTGTTGATCCCATTGCGATTCGTAGCAACTTGTACATCCGTGTTCTGTCGGGACATGAAGCCGCAGAGCTCCGTTTAGAGATCGCCCTTAGGCTTTTCACCTCGGATGTTTCGACCCAGATTTGAGCTCACCGTTTCCCGAGTCCCGCCTGCCGGTTGATTCGCTTTTGAACAATTAATCGAGCGACAAGCCACGGAAACAGACGGCAATCCGGTTCTCCCGAGGCTTTTCTATGTTTCTCACCAGCGAGAGTCCAATTTGCGACGCTCTAGAGCGAGTTTTGCAACGCGATGACGATCGCTTTTACGGGGAGCGGTAAAATTAGAGAAATAATTCACTTTGACGCGAGCAAACGGGAAATAAAAGAAGCGATAATCCCGCGAGCGTGGAAAATAATCGCGTTTCGTTCTTTATAATCGATATTGGAATGAGTGAATAGAATGGAAGAGGGAAAATATGGAGAGTTATAAAGATTGTAAATGAGAACAAATAACGATATGGATGTACGACCCGAAAGTTCATTCCCGAGTTTTTGTATAAAGCTACCATTAGTTATTTATCTCGAGCAATATAGAAGGCAGTTAATATTTTTCAATTCTGATTCAATTTACAATGTGAATAATATACAAGTTACTCCACGCAGCTTTTATTGCCGATAAAAATTATGAAATATATAGACTTGATTTCAATTATGGAAAGACTGTGTATCGGAAATTTTTGAAAAAGAACTTTTGCATATATAATTATTAATAATAAAAACTATTAATTAATGATAAAATTAAAAAGAAAATTAATAATAAATTAATAATAATAATAATAATAATACTTAGTAATAAATTAATAATAAAATTATTAATAATAAAAACACATTTGAAAAGAAAAGCCAATCTAATGCCCACAATACGATTGTGAAAATTGAAATGATAAAAAACTCGAGATTTTCTCGCTGCACTTTAGATCAAAATATGTCATATCGTGAGAGAAAAAACATGGTTCGTTTCTTCAGCATCGCGCGTCCACATTCATCAGCAATAATAATTAGCGAGGCGGAAAACACGGGACGTAGCTCCGAGACACGCAGAATCAAATTGAACGGGTCAGCTGTGAACGGGAGTGATCATCATTAGTGAATATAATGGCTTTTCTTCGATCAATTAGTTTCGTTAAATATCTGACCGATCGCTCGTTAACATTTTTCTTTCGAGTGTTAAGAATTTTTTCAATAATTCTAAAGTTGAGCAGAAGAGTCAATTTATGTCGGCAATTAAAACAAAGATGAATCACAACTATTAAACTTATAAATATTCTTTGTCCTTTCTTCATCAAAATATTGTGAAATAGAAAAGCATCATCATCTTAATAGATTAAATATTTCTTCTCTACGTATCAATTTTATTGTTGCACTAATATATTTTTTTATGATTGCATATATATTTTACATGTTATATTGATAATATATATCGATATACATATATCAATATAATAGTTATTAAATTATATTATTAAATATGTACAAAAGAATAACTGACGCATTGCAAATAAATTATGTAGTAATAATGTAATTAAAAATGTATGTTAAATAATAAAATCAATATTGTGATTACATTATACTTACATCGAATCACTATCAAATTATTATACCAAACATCCATCAAACATTTCTCTTTGTACCGTCCGCGTATAAAAGTACAGTGTGTGCATTACACACGTATAGTAACATAAACACATACATTGCAAAGCGTCTGTGCTTTTAATCATGCAGCCATATCGAAACACATTAATTAATAAATCGTCAATTAACAGAATGTTTGTCGTATGTAGATAGACATGAGTTTTTACATTTTCTTGTTTACGACGAACCTTTGTTTCGGTCTCACATTCTTAGAACGAATTCTTAGAAAGAGACTGGAACAAAACATGAACAATTTTAATAAATTTTTATAGTAAATAAACATTTAAAAAAATTAAAATATTTCTAAAAAAATATTTAATATAAAATAGTTCATACATATATGCGATAAGATATTTTAAATAAGTAAAAGTGCGAACTTTTTTTTTAAATAAATAGATGAAATGAAAAAAGAAAATAAACAATATGTGATTATTGCATATATCTCATAATTTATTCCAAAGCAAGATTAATGAATGATAGAGAAATAATGAATGATATTGTTCAGCTTGATTAAAAAAACATTTTACATGTACATAGTGGAACAACAAAGTATGCACACGAATAGAAAATTAACTAAAATTGTCGACAGGAGTGATTTTATTGTTGATGAGATCATTGTCGTTGCTCTATTGTAAATGTAAAGTCATTACGTTCATTGAATAACCTTGTTATATGTAAACTGTGTAAAAGAGTGGATATATGTGTGCGTGTTTTGAATTTAGCGTTTTCATAAAAACTTTCGATATATATTATATTATATAATAGTATAAATGTGTTTTAATGCCTGAAACACAAACGTTATATACTAGTTACTATAAATATATTTTTTCATTCATTATTTATCGATATTAAGCTTGGAATTAATTTCCAACGTCAATTTTAAATTTATCGATATCAAACTTGGAATTAATTTCTAACGTCAATTTTTTATATACATATAATGTTTGTGATGCAAAAGTTAGAGCATTTATATCATTAATATCATTATTATTAAAATCACGATCTTGTAAAAAATGATGTACATGAGTAAATCTGCAGAAGAAATAATTTAAAACTTAAATTAAAAATAAAAAACGATAAAAATAAATATAAAGTAAACAAGATTTTTCACAAATAACTTATCTCATCCAATTAGAAATTTAATTAGGTGAATAATTATTAAGTTGATTAATCTGTCAAATAGCTATTTTTAATTTTCGAATAAATATTTCCACATAAAATCGAACTAATTACAAGTATTTGCAGAAAGATAGTCAAGAATTCTCGAAAAAAATTTAAACTTTAAACACCTTTTTATTTTGTTATTTTATTCATATTGTGTAACCATAATTTAAATCTTTATTAAAACAAAATAGATTTAATGGACAGCATAAAAATATAATTATTTTTTAAAATTATATTAGAAAATGATAAAATTATAATACATTCAATTTATATTAAATAATTTTACTTTTGGAATAAGAATATAAATTAAGATTAACAAAAATAAATTTAATATCTTTTATAGCGTAGTGTAATAAAAAGAGATCTGCGCGCTGGAAACAAGATTAATTCGAAATATTTATCGGTCGTTACGAAAGAAGAAATGTTTGATATAATCCCCTTATAGTGCGACTCTTCCCTACAAAAAGAGATGCTTACGAAAAAAACGCACCAAAGTCTTGAGTAAAGTACCGTTAGAGCACAGTGCCAGCAAATTGAGCTCGAGGGAAAATTCGTTATCGACTGAAGAGCCTCCGGGTGTTAATTAATCATACCTTAGGAGAGAGATTCTTAGTTTACCAGATCTTTGATAAAAAGCTCGCATTTAAAGCATTATTAATGAGGTTACCGTATTTAATATCTAATTTAAGATCAATTTTAAAGGAATAATTTTATAATCTTACAATCTCGTTATCCCCATGTACTAATTTTTCAAAACAATTCGTGATATTTTTTTTTGTATTGATAAAAATTTATTTTCCTTTGAGTGGTATTAAGCTGCTGATAGATTTTTAAAATTTAAAGCAATCTTCAATTACTTTTTTATATTAAAATTTATATATATATTTTTTTAAATATATTGCTAATATAAAGTTTTTTTATGTATTATATAAAAAACTTTATATATAAATTTATTAATCTTGTTAATTTTTACGAAAAAATAATTTAATTATATATATATATACAAGATTTGCGAGTGAAAAATTCAACAATTATTCCTAACTAATATTTTCTCAAGCTACATTGAATAACAATGTTAATTACGAATATTTGGGATGTCGATCAACTATAAATATCTATCTGTCCACATATAATTATTTACTATTGCATAATTTATTATTGAATTATATATAATTATATATATTTCAATAATAAATAATTTATTATTGAAGCAACTAATATTGTTTGTAAATACATTAGAGACATTTTATTGGAATAGCATCTAGCAACATAAGGTACAATTTGTCATCCGGAAAAATACATGTGTGTATTTTTGTTTAATTCATTAATACCCGCGCACGGTCACTACGATATCTTGTCTATAAGATGTAATATTATTATATAAATAGAATTTTAGAGAGTTTAAAAATTTAGAAAAAAATCAAACATACAAATAATATACAAATTATATATAAAATAAATACAAAATAAGGGAATAAGAATCATATCAAGAAATTAAATTCTCTTAACAATAATTTTATTTAAAATAGAATATTAACAAACATAACTTATATATATATATATATATATATATATATATATATGTGTGTGTGTGTGTGTGTGTGTGTGTGTGTGTGTGTGTGTGTGTGTGTGTGTGTACACACACACACACACACACAATAAATTTTGAAAAAATTGATAATAAATTAATATTCGATTGTTTTTATTAAAAAATTGTTTAATCATTATTGGATTTATTTCTGTTGTTATTTCTGCTGCTTTCAATTACAAGATTTCAAATATATTAAATATATTTAAAAATATCTACATTTGTTTTTGATTCATATTTATTGAATTATAGTTAATATAATTGAATAATTGATCCTTTCGAACTGCAAGCACATATAAATAAAGTAATCACTTAGTAATTATTAATTGAAAACACATGTTGGATTGTGTTTTCTTTACATTAATGCTATTCTTTAACTATCTTTATATCGATTCTATTGATCGATCCAATAAATAGACACATAAAAACAAGATGGCATTAATAATTTACATTTTTAAATGGATATGTACTATAGAATATTTATAAGCGATTAAAATCTCATTAACTCTTGCGAAAATAATTTAATAATATATATTTAATAACATAATAATGCGAAAATCAATTTGACTTTTGACTCGCTACATTAAAGCTGTTTAACGTGAACAAATAAACACGCGAAATCAGGAGACAAGAGGAACATCTCTGCATTATATTATTCTGTGTCCTTCAAATTACACAAACATCTGTCTTTTTTAATAAGACAGATATTTACTTCTATGCGTATAATATAGTATTTTAATGATAATTTTGTAAAAATGTTTTTTATTATTGCTTAACAAAAAATAAGAAAAAATTTAATAACTCTCCAAATGTATCTAATGTATGTAATTTTTATCAATTTTAGTTAAAAATCACATTCATACATACCAAGTCAAATTTGGAAATTGAATTATATTAAGAGAGAAAGAGTAATTGAAGTAATTGAAGAAATATGAAAAAGTGTTGAAGCAATTATTAACAGATAAATTGTCTCTGCAATATTTCTCACTTTTAATCGTAAAACGTATTATTTGCAATATGACAAGTATATTGCTATCGCTCGTCAACGGAATTTAATTAATCCGCTACCGAGACTACCAATCGTCAATCAATGTTTTGTCGGGCATACACCAGAGATGATTTAATTAGTGAATACTCCGTATTTCTATTGATTTCTCAACGCATGGCAGTTATGATTGTAGCATGATTCGTTGAGGATATTGTCCGTAACAAATACGTAAAGGTAAATCTTTTAAATCTGAGATTCCTAATATTCAAAAAGTGAAAAGCACGAAATATAATTGAACAATTGTTTTCCAATAGTATAATGATTCTTGAAAGACTGGCGCATGAAAGATGTACTTTTAAGAAAAATTCGATTAATTTAAGTCACGCGTTGAAATTAATGAAACTATACAGACAAGGAATTCATGTAAGGATCAAGATTTCGAGATCCATTATCCTCTCGAGCCAAATATTTACCGAAGTATAAGTGATGCTGTAGCGAAGAATGAAACATAAACAGCATTTTAAATTATATCTTAAAGATATGAATTAGAATATGTAACTAGAGAATTTTAAATATATTTTATCGCCAAATATTATATAAAAACTTGGTGTTTGTATATAATATGCGTTGAAAATGTTATTCGCTTTAAAGTTGAAACATTTTCAAGTAAGCATTTCAAATCGTAATTTTAAGTGAGAGCTAATACAAGTATGTTAAAAATAGAATGTTGTTTTTTAATGTAATCTTAGAAAATTGCATTTGTCCAGAAAGAAATAATGTAGCAATTAATAAAATTTATACATGATTTATTGTAGTGTAAAAAATGCATGTTTGATAAAAACCTCTTATTAAAGTAAATCAGATAATTTAGTGTACATTTCAGTGTGTATATTTCATATTTTTATAAAATGATTTCTCTCTCGTTAGGATATCTTCTTTGCGCACCGTGAATAAAAATTTTATATATTTATTATCTATTTTATATGTATCATAAAAATTCTTCTCTTTATTCATCGTTGACACATACTTTCTACTCGTTTCACGACTTGATGAATTAATATACCTTGATAATTAATGACTTTTTATACATATATTGCAAGTGTTCTTCGTTTCTCGATCGTAACAAGTGAGACAGATAGTAGAGAAATAATAAGAGCGTGTATATATACGATTACAGAGTGATTAACAATTAGGAACAGTAAATGCCGCTGGGTAGCTTCTAACCTCGGGATTCATTACTTTTCAACATGCATAGGTTACTAAGCGAACTAAATAGCGTATATATCACGAAAAAAAAATTATTTCAGAAAGCATTGATATATCTGGAAAACCATTATTATGTACTCTATTCACTCAAATCGATCGATAAGTATAAATTCGAGTGAAATATAAATAATCAGCGTGTGGCGTTGAATATCTAAATATCACAAATAAAATTTACATTTCGAATATATTCTTGTTATTATGAGAGAGAAAAGACATATTTTATTTAAAAGTTATTTACAGCATGTAACAAATTTTTTGCATGATTAATATAAAAATACATCACATATTCTTTGTTACACGATATATATATATATATATATATATATATATACAGGGTGTATCTGAAATGATGCATTAAACTTTAGGAGCGTATTCTAGAGGTTAAAATAAGGCTTCTTTTTCCTATGAACATGAGTCCGCAAATGAACTCCCCTCCGAGCTAGAGGCCCCTAAAGTTTGGGGAAAAAATTAAAAATTGGCTGTATTTCAGAAAAAAAAAGAAAGGTTTTGGCGTTATCTATCACCCTCTCTTGAGAGATAAATAAATTTGCGTTGCGGGTGTTTGGTCAATTTCACACATTTTCGAATTTTAGCTCGGAAGGGGGTTCATTTGCAGACCCATGTTCATAAGAAAAAAAGTCTTATTTTGACCTCTAGAATACGATCCTAAAGTTTAGTGCATCATTTCAGATACACTCTGTATATATATAATATTTGGTCATTTTATCTTCTCTGCAAATTTACGGTTAATTGACTATTTAGTAATGGAGCGTATTTCATCGTAACAATTGGCACAGTACGTTTTCGAGCCCTCGAAATTTCAAATATGAACGATGAAATGCCACGACGCGGCCATCGCTCCGGTTAACGCAGATATACAAAGGGAAAAGGCGCCAATCTGTCAAATATCCATTCGCGCGCAAACTTGTTGATTTTCGAGAGGGAGAGAAGGCTACGCGAACGGCTGTGTTATCGCGTTTAACTAACCGGTATGCAAATGTGAAACGTTTAACGATGTGAGGAACTACAGGCGTCAATTACAGCGCAGAATGATAATGCTGTTACAACGCTGTAATACAAGAACAACCTAATCAATAGTCGCAGCGAAATATTCTACGGTTATTCACCCTCAAATATCTCTATCTCGTCATTATTGGGCCTCTCCACGTTATCACAATTCTTTGATATCGCAAAATAACACATGTGTGTGGAGGGAGGAGTGCGCACACGTACGTGAAGAAATTAAAAAATTATTTCGAGGAATACTGGGAATAGACTTTGCTTTTCTGAATAGAAATATCATTATCAGTAGATCAAACATACCGGGATATTATAAATTAAGATTTCGAAATGCAAATGGCGCGAAACTTTATCCTTCATTCAAGGTTTAAGAAATATTTTAATGTATTTTAATGGATTTTCAAATTCCAAAGTTAATCAAAAAGACACTGCGCTAACTATTTTGCAGATGAAGGGATGAATATGCGACAACCTGCATAAATTTCCATGTACGCGCATGTTATTTCCCTCGTATGGCTTATGCATTAGCGTATTAATATCGCTAATCGATTCGATACGACAGTTAATAATGTCCGACACGAACATTATCTCGTATATTATAACGTAGGCGCGGATATTCTTGCACCTATATTATCATTGCAATCGAAAGCTCGAATAGAGAATCTGGAAAGCACTTAAGCGCGATATACATATATGTATAGCTGCAGATTTTCTCGGCGAGAAAGAGACCTTACAACGCAACCCTGAACTCACGAGATCGATCCGTGTTAACGCTAGTCGCGAAAGATAGCCGCGCGATAGAAGCGCGTGAAATTTTATTAAAAGACGCATGCTATCGCGAGGACCAATCACGAGGTTTATCGCGATCGCTATTAAAATACAAACAATAAATCAAACTGCTATGTAATTATTCAAATTTATTCAAATATTTCACAAGAATTCAGAAACTTAAAAAATTAAATGCATCTTGATGTTTTTTAAATCTTTCTGTTTAAACATTAGCATTATAAATCTACAGAATTCTTGATTCAATTTCACGATAAAATGGTTATTTCGCTTAAATTGATGATAAATTGTCAAAATGAAATAAATAATCGAATAACAATTAAGGTCAAGACCGTAATTCACGATTGGAAATTGTTTCCACAATTAGATCAAGAATTTTAGTCGAGTGAAATAATTTAATAATGTTCACACAAAAATCTCGCTTTAAATTAGAAACAATTCAAATTTTATACTTTTATAGTATAATCTGATAGAGATTTATGCACTCAAAATTAAAGATTATAATTAACAAGAAGTATTATATTCTTTGCTGCACATGATATCCATTTTTAAACGCAGAAAAATTCGCTAAACATTTTCAATACTGTTTCACACAAATTATCAGACAAATAATGATACATATCAAAAAGAACAAGAACGATATAAACTAGAAACGTATCTTTATGTTCTATTATATTAATCAGATATATAATCATAATAATTCTCGATATTGAGTTATCACTGTCTCATCTACCTTTCCTATTTTAATCAAACGCGCTATTTTCAGATAAACACGAATTAAAGTCAACGCAAACTGAAAGAAATTGGGTCAAGTACGAAACACGTCACATCTGAGTCTCGACGTATCGCAACTACTGCAGAAACTAAATAACCCGTAAATACCCCGTAGGCACTACGAGCGTGCCTACTTAAACTATACTTGGATAGAAGGAAGGAGATATCAAGAGTTTATATATCGTTATTTGTTTAAGTTGCGAAACTTTGGCGAATCTGAAATCCGTGTACAATTTTAATAGTGTTGTAATATATAATACAGTAATAAAATTTTTAATATACATGTTAATTTATAAGAATTAATTAAGGATTAATTTATAAGAAATTTATAAGAATTTATAGAAATTTCTAGAATTTGTAAACAAGCCCTAATGCTTGAAAATTGATATATTATCATAAAATCTTTCATACAGTATCAAATCTTGATTTTACCGTTCGCATTGTTCTTTTTGAAATTATTATTCATAGAGAATTCGATTTCATCATTCAAATGATTGTTTCGATATCATTAGCGAGGTCATACTTAATTTTGAGATATACAGGGTGTCAGGATAATCTCTTCCCAAAAAAAACTCTTGTAGCTTATCTCGAAAGCTTTTCAAAACACTATAATAAAGTATTTTTTCATCGAGTACTTTTCGAATTATGAGGCTTGAAATAATTTCTTAATTTTTACATAAACCATAAAATATCTAGTAAAATATTCATTTTTCGATTATCTTACCTTAGTACTTTTATGCACAAAATAATGAAAGGAATCAATTGGTGTAAAGAAAACACATAATTGTTTCGAAAAAAAATATGTAATTGTTAATTGCATATTACATATTTTTTCTTCGAAACAATTATGTTTTCTTTACATCAATTAATTCCTCTCATTATTTTGTACATAAAAGTATTAAGGTAAAATAATCGAAAAATGAATATTTTATTAGATATTTTATGGTTTATGTAAAATTAAGAAATTATTTCAAGCCTCACAACTCGAAAAGTATTCAATGAAAAAATACTTTATTATAGTATTTTGAAAAGCTCTCGAGGTAAGCTACAAGAACTTCTTTTTGGAAAGAGATTGCCCCGACACCCTGTATAACCACGAAAGAAAAAAAATTAATTGTAAATAATAACGGAATCTCTTACATGTTTAATAGGAACGTTATATCAGTGATTCGTTGTAGAGATTCTGCGATTGCCAACATACTTAACTCACTCGTGCGACAATAACGAACGATGCTCCAACGATAAATTTAAATTAAACCGTTTAATGGTGACAGACGTCTATGTTAATATAATTGCAGGTGCGCTATTAAACATTTCATTGTTAAACTGCTGGGATGTAGCACACGCATCGCTTATCCGTCATGCATTTAGAATTATATAATTATATAATTATATAACGCGTGTGCGTAAAATATTTAGTTACGAGAACAATAATATTGATTCAATATCCACTTAAAATAAAGAAACATTTTCAAAAAGCGTGACAACATAAACATTCGGTAGATCCAACGCATATAATTGGCATAAATATTTTATAACGCTATAAAGTATGAATCATTGAAAAGATCCAACGCATATAATTGGCATAAATATTTTATAACGCTTGTTTATAACAAGCAATGGCATGTAATTAAAAAAAAATTAAATTGCATAGACTTAAAAGGATTGAACATTATATTATGTTTTATAAATTGCACGATTTTATACTAAATTTGAAATTAAAGTTTTCATCGAATTCATGAGAAAATTAACACACATATACGAGTAATTCTGCACAATACCGTTATGTTTCTATGTTTAGACAGAGTGTGTCACGCGTGCGTTGTTAGAAATATCGCGTCGCTGTTGCAAACGATGAATAATTTATTCGTGTATCTAGAGTTTTCTCGGCTAAAACCCTGCGTAATACCACAAACACACACATATATACACATGTGTGCAGAAACACACATAGTTTCATAAAAGCGACGCGCGGATTCGCATTCGCGAAAGGGAATATTTAACGCTCCGCGTCCTGTGAATATTCGGATTCGAACTCGAGCGCAGTCGAGTTGCGATCGATCCGATAGATATGTAGCAAAATGCGTTTTTAAAACGCGAGGAAAATATCGTTCATTGTATTGTTGCGATATTGCATTAACGCGATTACTAATATCAACGACTTTCTCCTCATGTCGAGAGGAGGAACGAATCATATAAAACATAATCGCGCGCGCAAACGACATCGCGACGTGCATGGAATCCCGCGATAAAGGTGAGGGTGCCTCGTCATGTACACATGCAGCCGATATTTTCAGGCTCCTCCTGATATGAAAATCTCTACATGCTCGAGCCACATCGGGAAATAGTTTTCTCGATGCGGAAATAAGAACAAGAGATGCGTAAGAAGACTTAAATTCACTGCCGATACTTGTGTACTTTAAAATAATAAAAGAGCAGAAGCGGAAAACATATGCTCATTTATTTATATCTTATTCATAGATTTTCTGTTTAAATTTAATATTTTTATATTTATTTTTAATACAAGATAAGATATTTATATTTCTAAAGATAAATTCCAAGCAATCCATTTACTGTACGTATTTAACATTAATATATTGACAACGAAAAACTTAAATTTAATAGTTTGAGAAAGCAAAGTTCATTTAAATTTAAATAAACGAAAGTTTTGTTATTTAATTGCATCATGGAAAGTTAATTTGCAAAAAATCCCTCATTTTCAATTTGTAACGCGGAGATTTTTTTAGTTGAAAAAATTTCAATTGAAATAAAATGACTTTTAATCGATGAAATAATTTGTAATCGAAAGTTGAAGAAAACCTGCGACATCTTGTACATATGCATTTATATTTCGAATATTTTCGCATACTTTACGACATTAGAGCGCCTGTCTATCCGTTTTCTTTACAAGAGTATTGGCAGGCACAATATTATTCGTTATACTTCTTTTATAGACATTTTTACGTATTTGCCGATATTTTTACTGTGTCCAGTTATCACAGCGGACAATGCGAAATTTAATAAAACAGTTTTTTCGATTGTGCCACAAATTTGTTTGACCAATCGATCACAGAATTTTATGTCGTACTATTTTCCCTTCTCCTTCTAATGTTATTTTAATTTATCAAATCAAATTATATTCGTAAAAGTAATTGGATACTGTTTTTGTGATGGATAATGGAATTAGATTTTACATAATAAATTCTGGAGATTAAATGTAAGAAAATATAACTTTATATTTTGATTCATCGATTTAAATAATAAAGTGTCAGTATTTGATCTAATTTTGTACAGTAACAAGGAATTTTAATGTTTTATTGCGAATCAATATTTAGTACGCAAATATTTTGAGAACTACCCACTTCAATAAATTAAACGATAAAATCAATATTAAGCGATAACATTAATATCTATAATTATTAACAATAATTTTGTAGTGTATATATGTGGGAAGGATTCTTTAAAATATTTTGTATTGTAGATTAATATTCTATATGCAAGTTATTCGAAATATACACAAAATAAATAAATAAATACAAATATAATTGAAGACTTAGAAGATTAAAATTCCTAATTGTTGTATAAAGTTATGTTAACCTACTGACACATTTTTACATTTTATCGGTAAATCGATAATTTAACGTTTATATTTTTATACTTAATTGCACAAACTGTATCTTAAAATGTATTTTTGTCATAATTATATCGACAAAATAATATCCAGGTATTTTTAGACTTGTAAAAGATTTGATTTGATCGAAAAATATAATAAATAGAGTAGAAAAAAGAGAATATGCAATAAATTAAAAATATTAATATATTTGTATAAATCTGTAATCGATCGATTAAACAAATTCATGGCAAAAAGAAAATCAAAGAAATCATTTAATCTTGTTAATATTAATTATATTAAATGGAATAATGTTGCTTATAAAGTTTTAATTTTTTTTGCAAATAAACCCTAAAAACTAATTATAGAAGATTAATAAAGTTATATATATACATAAAGAATAAATATATTTCAATATAATATTAAAATATAAGTTATACATGTATTAAAATTCACAAATATAAAATTTATAATATAGTTTATCTAATACAATTGTATGAAAAGATAATAATAATATTAATTATTATTATATTTAAGATAATTGTCTAGAAGATAAAGGGATAGGCGATTATGCAATTTACACAAATTATAAGTATTTTAAATTTGATATTAAATTTAAATAATCTCCAAAAATGAGAGATGTAAGCTGACGTTTAGGATGAACAGCCAAATTGATTCATTATAAATTGGTTTCCGATTATCAATGGGTTTCGATATAATCGGTCTACAATTCGATTAATCTTCCATTTCGTGTGTCGCGCGAATCAAAACGCCTAGACAGACGAATTAAATGAGATAGACTATCACTTACCCCGTTTGCCTCTATCTATCCCGTCGTTGCAGATCACTGTTCCAAACCCCTTGACAAAGAATCACAGTTCACGACGGCGACGATGACGATGATGACAACGACGATGATGCGTGTAATTGCTCGCAGACGCGGGAAGGGAATCCCTTTCGCGCGTCTCCGCCAGTCACTTTCGGAATTCCCTTAAACGATCCTTGCTATTCTGAACCTTCGGGCCGGAAGGAGACGCGTTCGACGACGAGACGACGATGATGATCTTCAAGCCAAGTACACTCACACGTTTCGCGTTGCGCATGTGTATACATATATCTATCTACTTATATATTTATATATATCTTTGTATAAGCATCTCAATGGAATTCGCAATGTTTCTTCCTCTCTCTTCCTCTATCTTTCTCTCCATGTATCTTCATTAAGTTCGCGACAACGTTCGTTGATCGCGTTGATCTTTTTCTCGATTTGTCCTCCGCCCTCTCGGTACCAAATCACTCACTCTCTCTCTCTCTCTCTTTTCGTTCGCTATCTCTTTATCTCTCTGCAACTAGGATAAAATGATATGTATTTGTTCGCAACGGCGGTCTCCGAAATATGCAAGATCACTGGACCGGCGCAAGGATGTTTGATCTCTTACCCAGCCGTCCTCGTATTATTCGTCCGTCTCGTTGCTTGATTTTCCTCCCTTGTATGCCTCTTCCCTCTCCGTCTTCCTCTCGACGGAGACCCCGTTGCACGTCCCCGGATAAATCTTACTCACTATTATATCTTTATACTCTTGTCTAAAACTAAGATGCGGACATTAATATGTACTCCCGGTGCAAACCACGACTAATCTTTCTACACTCTCGCACGACTATCCCCGTGACTATGCTACCCCGAGTCACATTTTAAGTACGACGACGCACGGGTGGCGGTGCGACCGTGGGGTTACACTCTCTGCCTCTCATGCTGCCGCCACCCTCTTGCGCCCCGGTCGGCAGCGACGCGCCCCTACCAGCCAGAGGCACCCCCACCAGTGGTAGAGCTCGCCCTTGACGCGACACCCCGCCAAACAGTGGCGTCTCTTAAGCGTGGGCGATTAGGTTTCATAATGACCCTCCAGATGTGTGTTATCTCTTTTTATTATCATATATCTTATTAATTTTTTAAGAAAATGTGAAATTTATTATTACTAAATAATTAAAATTATTATTACTAAATGTGAAATATATTTACTTTTTATCTTTATTTTATATAAAATGATATTTAATGAGATTTATGTATTCGCGAATGTGTGTGCCATCTCGTAAGCATTATCTTTTTTGAAATAAGAAAAGATTTCATGAAGAACTTGTTAAATGAAGAAATACTGCTTAATATATTAATATATTATAAATACAGTATTAGTTAATATAATATACATAAACTACTACTAAATTCAATCTAACAAAGTTTAATTCATAAACTTTGCTGCATAACCATTAGGTTCCTTCACGATTAAGACGCCCCTAATATATTACCCTTACTCTCCGTTCGGGAAATCACAGTAGCGTAATTTTGAGGTTTTCCATATTATCAAAATGTCAACAATAATTGTTATTAGATGCTTCTTGAGAGATAAGTACTCCTTTAATCTTTATACATTTCTTTTAATATAAATTTAAATTGCGTCAAAAAAACAATTTTCGAATTGAATTCGGATTTTATTCGATGTTTTCCAATATTACCCGCTTGAGACGCTATTGAGATTATGACAACCCACCCTTATCAAGCAAAACGCAGTAACGTAGCCAAAGCAAACATCGCTTTACAACAAATTGTAATTAAATGAGTAATTTTTATATTTTTATGAAATAATTAATTAAATAATTAATATATTAATCTTAAATTAACCAATATATATTACAAAAAATTATGTATATTATGTATATATTATGTTAAATTATGTATATATATATATATATATATATATATATATATATATTATATTATATTAAGTTTATTTCTACACAAGACATTACACATGCAGTAACATGCATACATATGTATATTTACATATTCCATAAAAATTTGAGATTATTGCCTAAAATATATATCATAATACAAATTTTCTAAAATCTAACGATTTGATCTATACATGATTCTATTATTATAGAAATTTATGATTTTATTTCAAATAGCATCGAGTTTAATTGAAACGTTACAAAAAAAGCAAAGGGATTACCGGTGATTCTTATTAGTGCGAAAGGTCGTAGAAATTTGTAACTGTCGTGTTTCATGCGGCAATTTTTTGCAGCCGTTCCCTCTTTTTCGTCGATCTACGATAACGTCGACATTGTCGTACGTCACTGACCATGCCACCCCTACAAAGAATAATACCCTTTCTCCTCCCGCCATTTTCCCTACCCGTTTCATTATCCCCGTTCTTATAGTCGCGTCCGATTATAGGGTGACTCCCGGCCTCTTCCCTCCTCCTTTCTACGCCCAATGTACGAGCTCAATGGTAGCCGCAAACCACTTACGGTATCTAAATGCCTGATGCCTAGAGCGACGTGTCTGACACGACGGGTCTGATGGGTGAATGGACAGAACCCGGTCTCTATCCTGTGGCAAGCGCCACACCACTAAATCATGTATATCGAAACTGTTGCGAGGGTGGTTGCGTCACGTGACGTGTACATCGGCACAGGACGTTACAAAATTAGGAGTCCGTTCTGGTGCGCATCCTACGTGGGCTTTTCAACGATTACCGATCACGCCGTTTTATATGTTATATGTTATATTTATATGTTATAGTTATATCAATAAAATATGCGCTATAATATTAATATCCGATTATATATTTTTTATTATAGATTTATATATATAGATTATACCCCAGCAAACACCAAATAACAGTTATATAACTGTTAGTTATAATTTCCCACTCAACAATATAACTGTTACATAACAGTTATATAAATGTTACTTGGTGTTTGCTGGGTATATGGAGAAAAAATAATTTTAGATAAATGGATTTTGATGGCAATTTATTTTTACGAGATTGATCTGTCATTTCCATAAATATCAGCAAACAATACTTGGAATCTAACTAAGTTTCTATCCCCTTCTATTTTTATCCCTTCTTAGCCGACGTTAACTCTAAGTGATGTATATACGACTAGGAGAAATAACAAGCGCTAAAGAGAGAGGAGGTAACCTTTTCTTGGAAAATTAAACATAGGCGACCTCGAAACGATATATCGCCTGAACTCATGCATGATCCCGGAAATCATGCATTTCCGGAAGAGTCGCATATTTCGAAAAGATAGAGGAGAGGGAGAAGAAAGAGGAAGAGAGAAAGAGAGAGGATCGAAAGACAATTACCCCTCTTGCGGCCCTTATGTATGGCCGCGAGCTTTTACGAGTTATCCCCCACTTGAGGGTTCGTTTCCCTACCCGGCGTCCAAGGGATTCTCTCCTATTGACGTGCTTGCCCTCCCCGTCGATCCTCTCGTGGTGAGCTACCCCCACGCACGCCACCATCATCCCTCTGGAACTTTATAGCACGATCTGACGTAACGCGTTACGTCAGACCACCCTCGCAGGCCGCTACTGCAACGGGTGATCTCTCAACATTCGCATAAACGCATTCGTTTCTCTGCAATGACAGTTTCTTATCCATCGCGATGCTTTTTTCCGCTAATCTTCCCTTTACTTTCGCGAGTAAAATCCTGCGCGAAGCAAGTATAAAATATATTAAATATAGAGAAAAGTTGATTTAAAAATTAATCTTTTGTTATAATTCTTTCTCTTTCAATTTCCTTTTCTTTACTGAAAATATTTTTTCTTTAATTTTGATAATTTACTTTTATGAAAATTACTGTAAAAAATATTTGTAATATTGGCAGGAATTTATTTTACTTAATTTTTAATTAAGAATACATTAGATCCTATAATATTAAAATTCTTTCTGATTATACTCGAGAACGTGCGTTGTTTTTTTTTTTTACCATCCCTATGATAAATTCTAAAAACCAGTGGCTCTAACATTTACTTATCAACCTTTGTACAATCAACTTAGCGATGTGGCAAAAATAATCATTGTCACAGACTCACTTTCCAGGAAATTGACTTATTCCGCGTAGGGTGGATATAGAAAAGGTCGATTGCACGCTAACAATTTCTTAGGAAGATCTTGAAACATTTACCGAAGACCTCCAACATGAATTAACATCTATAAAACGCGCCTATAAAATACACTTTCTATTGTCAAAAGATTTGCGAGCGTTGCTTCTAGTTAAAATACACAGTAAACTATTGAAGTAGTCAAAGAAATGCATCTTTTTTGCTTATACTTTCAAATCAGAGAAAAACTATATAAAAAGTTAGATAAACTTACCATATATCATCCAATCCATCCGGCAGCATCCAAGTCGTAAGCAAAAAACGATGCGGTCGATCGATTAGCATACACACACATACACTTGCACTTTGCAAAAATTAATTTATATTATAAATATCACGCTAGCAAAAACGCGTCCAGATCGCGAAACCACTTGGCGGGAAATGGCGGTTCGAAGATTATGCCTAGAGCGGTGACGACACAAAATCGTGAAAGTAATGCCATCTAATGTGAAAAATGTCAAACATACCAGATGACTCAAGCTCCGTCGATAAAATAGGGATTTCTATTATAAACTTTTAAGCGTGAAATGTTGGCACTACTGCGGATTGAAAAACAAATCCATTCACGAAAGTGGAGAGTACGTTACATATAAAAAACAAACATGCTACGTAAACGTCAGTTGAATATTGAATAAAAGAAAAAAAGTTTGTGTGAGTAAAAAAAATAAAAATTTCAGTGTTTTTAATATGACAATTAAAAAATTAATGTTATGTGCATATGATATTTGGGAATATAAATTGAATGGCAAAAATGAAACACTTGCATCATATATAATTGTTTAAACAATAATAATACATATTTACATATTTATGTGAAAAAAGAAACAAAGTATTTTTATCTCGTACTTTTTATAAAATATTTTTTTGTAATACACAACAATTTTTATTGCCTTATTTATCTTTTTCACATATGTATTTTAAATTGCCTATTGTTTATCTGCTTTTTATTAGACAAAAATGTATTGCATTATTGTAATATATATAGATACATTTTTTCCACAGAGAAGAAACATCATTATGAGTGAGATAAATAATTTTTCATGGACTCGCCAACTTGAGTGCCCACCAACAGTATACAATGATTCAGTGAAGAAAATGTTCGTCTATTATTTTATCTATTTATGAAATTTTTACTATGGAATTCTTACTTATTTGCTTATTTTTTCATTTCTTTTAGATTGTGTAAAGGAGTACTAGAGCTCCTATGGGAGGATATCTCTAATTCTGTGTTTCCCGTAGTAGAAGCATCTAAAATAAGGAAAAATATTTTGTTATACAAACTAAAACATGGATTGAATGATTCTGCAATTGCATCTATAAAGCATTTAAGTCAATTAAAGGCTAAGAGTAATACATTGAAACAGCAAATTTCTACATTAGAAGAAGAATATGAAGAACAAGATTATATTGTCAGACAAAAAAGTAAAATAAATAAGAAATATATATTAATTTTAAGAATATTTTAAGGTGCAATATTAACAAATCTTATTTCAGTGCAACGGTTGAAAGACTTAAAAGCCAAGCGTTCATTAATTAATAGGAAAAAAGATTTTCTGAAACTAAAACATGATGAAACCAGTAAGCAGTTGAAGGATTGCAGTGTCATGAGACAAGTATGTCAACATTTAATGCCAAACACTTCCAAAGACATAGATCAACAGAAATTGAGAGAGAATCTGGATACAATAGCAGGCTTGCGTTCAACTGCAAACAAAAAGCAAGTGAGTACTATATAGAGTATTATTATATAAAATCATAATTTATAATATAATATATTAAAAATGATGCTTTTTGTTAATAGATTTGGGAGAAGATATCAAACTCTCTTGGTAATATTGATGTACACATATTATGGACACACTTATATCAAGCTCTATCACAAGACTTGGACAAATTAATGAAGTTGGAGATCAAAAATGATTCTAATCATTCGACTGTAGAGAGTGAAGTTATAGATATCGGTATTGCAAGAGCATGTGGCCAAAATATATGCATGATATCAAAATATATATTATCTGAAGCTAAAGTTAGAACATACCAGCAACGTTTAATGGAATTTATAGAATTAATCGAGGTAATACATGTAAAGATTTTTTTAAACAAATTACAAAAAAGATTTAATTGTCGAAGGAATTAAATTAAAATTATTACAAATTTCATCTTGCAGTCATCATCTCATGAAGATATTAGCACATGGTTAGCTTTAACATTGGAGGTAAAAAAATTAGAAGCTGAACAAATGTATCTGCAAAATGAAGTACAAGGATTGAAGAATAATATTCAAGACAACTTTTTGCTAAATCATGATATAGCTCGATTAACGACTGATATAGAAACGGTTGATGCACAGATGGTATGTTTTGGCATTTAATGTTTTACATTTAACACAACTTTTGATATTAATATATCGAGTATATTACAGGATGAGTATATAAAGGATATTCAGCAATCTATAGCTATTTTCAACTCTACAACATCGCTTATACTTAAAGCAAAAGAGAAATTACATTATGGATTAGAAAAAATAGTGGCATTACGGTCCGACGATTACGATCCAAAATGTTTGAATAATGCACTGGACATCGAACTGGATATGTTTTATAATAATTTAGATCTCAATGCTTTGCGAAAAGTAATGTTGAAAGGAGATGTAGGATTATATAGGTTGGTAGAAATTTTATGTTTTAAATTTTGCGTTAATATTTTACACGATTATTAATATGACATGTGAATTGTTTCACACAGATACACAATCTGTAATCTCAACAAAACTTCCATTACTACAATCAATCCGCAATGGAGGATTAAGGCTTGCTTCCCAATGATACAGATGCCAATATATTGTCTTGTAGAATGCTATAGAAATGCGATTGCCAATATAATTTACACAAAGTTACATTGTTCCGCATCAATCAAAGATACTGATCAGTGCCCTGATAGATTAGTATCACGAGAAAAATGCGATTACAATAGTCTGGAATTATTAAGCTTCGGCAAAGTTGTTTGTGATCAGGCGCGCGAAGAGATCGAGCATTTCAACGCGATTTTAAGAGCTTGGTAAGTTAATTTGTGTGCGAAATAATATTTCGAGCAAATTCTCTTGAATTATCGCGTTTTTCCAGGAAATATCAGGAAGTACAAGAAGTAATGGCGCTAGTCGAAACAACTATAGACAACGTGTCCTTTAAAGATTGGCTGCAACGTTACAGCTTATTATTATATATGATACAAAATAGTAAATGATCGAAAAATGCATCCGCCGTTTATGTTATTATCACGGATGCGCAAAGAATTTTGTACAAATATAACATTTTTATGTATAAAATAGATAAGTTTGTTTAAAAATTTCAGAAATATATGAAAATGCAATAAATTGATAATATAAATTCTTGCATGAAAATTAAATTTTGCGCGAAATATAATTGATAAAAGTAATTTGTAAATTTTAATTATAGTGCATAACAGCATGAGAAATAATGGCATTACCGATATGGATACACAAGGATAGTAAATAGACTTATATTTTTCACAAAAATACATCATGTAATACATGTAATTAACCAATTGTGCGATTAATTTTTGTTACAATAAAATGTAAAAGTTCTCTCGATGTAAGAGCACTTGGAATTTTCACAGATCACTCTCTCCTAAAATTGGCCCATAAATCGCTTTCGACGTATCCCATCTCGACGAGTCACTTGCAACAAAACAACTTCAAGCTCTCGGCCGAGTGGGAGAGAATTCGCTGGATTGTTCACGTATATTTTTTTTTTTACCATGCATAGTATATTCAATACCCATTATCGCTACAGCGATCATTTTTTTGGCCGATATTTAATATAAAAGAATTCAACGATGGTATTTTATAAACTTTAAAAACGGCAAATTTAGACAGTCGCATGGACGCTCACGTACGGTATATGTAAAAAATTATTGCAAATAGATCGCTATCGAAGAGCTTACTATCAATTTAGATAACAGAAGAATTAATCTTTTGATAATAAATGATGGTCTGTTTAGTAAGTGATACATTTCTATTTGTTTATGAAAGGGAAGAAAATATAATAAATCAAGGCTATTTGTATACAAAAATAAGCTCTTCAATTATACACATCTATATTATTCAAATTATAAGATTTGAAGAAAGGGCAGTAATCAGACTGGAGGTTTATAAGAAGAATCGAAACCTCAAGTCATTTCTTTGACACGTATTTTGTTTTTTTTTCTTATGTACGAAGCCGCAACTCTATAATTCTTCTATCCTAGTGCGATTTTATACAGTTTTCGCTTCTTATACATACACGCATGTGGATTTATATAAATTAGCACTTTGACCCCTCAATTCGGTTTTTTTTTTATTATTTCGATAGTACGAAGTGTAGCTTGGCGGTCGTTGCACCCCGAACTTCTCTTTTAATATAATATAAAACTAACTTACCTATATGTACAAGATGTATGTATTATATACGAAATGCGCGAAGCGAACAAGACATGCCTGCCGTTTCGATTGTGTGTTAATCCTTCGACTTCTGTCTAGGAGGGCTTAAAAAAACCGATAATTTTTCACCCGTTTTCAATCATACCCAATCTTTGAGAGATTTACTCAACATTGCAAAAGAAATATTTATATTTTTTTAATATTTCATATTAATTTTTTATATAATTTAACGATTTGTCGATCTTATTCTAGGAGTTCTTCTTTTTATTCTCCTGAAGAGATTCTCAATACATAAGTCGAAGAATTAACGATCGTAGCAGGAAAACCTAACGCTTCGCGTATTCACACGCGTTAAATAGTGACAACCAAGATGGCGAATGATCCGCGATGGGCGTCGCGATACCAGGATCAGACGTCGACTACTGGGTGCACGAAGAAGGAAAAAGAAAAAAAAAGGGTCGAGTCTCTCTCGCGAGTCGACGTACACGATCACAGAAGTCGGTTACTGATATTTCGAACCGATGTTTTTGAGCTTTAAATATTGAGCAAAAGCACGCCTGTCTTCAAGATACGCTGACGCGATCGTATCCTTACTCCTGTTCAACTCTAACGTTCGTATTTTTGAGGATTTACGATTCGATTGAATAAATTTAGATTAATTCATTATGAATCGTTTTAATTTAAAAAAAAATTAATTCATAATATTATATAAAGTATAAAACTTCAATATTAAATTTGATTCAATCATATCTTGAATTATGAATATATTATAACTATTGTGTGTAATATATAAAAAGTAAAATTTTTAGAAATTACGTAATAGCGAGAGAAAGAAAGAGAGTAAGAGTTCAATAACTTTGACAAGACAATAATGCACATAGCATTGCTTGTGACGAATAAAACCGGATGTTCAACGACCGTGACTTTTAGCACAACGTGTATTTCTCGCACTCCGATCTATAGCGGTCCTTTTGCACTGATAAAGTCGAAAAATCTTACATTAAAATCCACTCTACTCGTCCGACTCGGTTAAGATCACTAGACTTCTTCGACAAACGTGCGCAAATTCTACGCATGTCTCTACGCGATCGAAATGTAAACGAAAAAAGATCTCTCATTTAACGTACTACGTCAAAATATAGCTATTGTAATTTACCGTTATTCATGTAATTTCTTCTATTATGTCAGAATCGCAGAATTTATTTTTATCAAGATAGAAGGAACACACTTTTCGATATCGCATCCCGCAGAAAAAAAGATCAAAAATGATCATTAAGTATTTCCTATTGCGAAAACGACGGATAAGAAATGTCAACGCGATGATTTATTGACCGATTTATAACTACCGTGATTCCCAGAAAGATAAAAAATTACTTTGTTCAAAACAAAATCAATTGTCATCACTTTATTCATAAAAAATCAATTTGTTTCGAATAAGCGTCATCACTTTGTTCATAAAAAATCAATTTGTTCCGAATATGCGAAGATTACGAAGATTTTTCGTGTAATTAGATTTATATTTATTTTTTAAGTAAACAACTCTCTTTTTTTCATAATCAATGCTCGCGAACATCAGTTAATTGTCAATATCGAATCGTTTACTCAAGAATAACGTATATTATCGTCAGAGCTCCTTCAAATCGCAGATTTGCTTTGCTTAACATTTCGCATTTTAATAGCATCATTAAAAAAATCCGGTTCGTTTCTTATACTCGTAGGAGCATCAAGATACGATCCGTCCGAGCGTCCTTCTGCAACAGTCACGGAATTACGATTGCGTGCGATTTTAGCTAAAATTAGCTAGAGAGTTGCCACGCATTCGTAAATATCAATGTTTGTATACCGCAAGCCGAAAGCGTGCGACACAATTTTGTACTTTTTTTTTACATAAAGATGCGTCGATCTCGATGAGTCCTTCGATCCTTCGCATAATATTGGCAGATTAAGGATAAAGAAAAAGAAAAGGAAATAAAGAAAGAAAGAGAGAAAAGAAAGTCCGCTGGATCTTTCGATAATTCCGCGGAAAAACACGACGTCGCGTGGCGAGAGAAGATCGACTAGGCTAAGCGTTCGCTCGAAAGTCACTCGACATTCGCGAACGATTTTCGGAGGCTGAGCTCCGTCGCTAAGCTTTCGCCTTTCACATAATAGTCGGCAGCATCCCTCCTTCTAGGTGAGGAACCGTTGGCAACGCCGTTAGCGATACTGCCATTCGCAACGCCATTTGCCCCGCCATTGACGATGCCATTGGAGATGCCATTGGAAACGCCGTTAGCGACGCCATTCGCGTATTTATCCTTCGATTGATCATCCTTGGCGATGCCGTTTATTACCATGTTCGATTTGCCAAGCCTCTTTTCCTGGTAGCTCTGTTGGTAGAACTCTTTGAACAGGAAGAGAAACATGACGGCGTGTAGACCGATCCACCAGACAAACGCCTTCGGATAGTTGCACTCGATGAAGAGCAACTGGAAGGCATGAACCATGATGGCGATGAATTGTAGCATCTGGAATGCAGTCAGATACTTCTTCCACCAAAGGTATGGTTGTATCTTTGGACCCATCGCCGCCAGAAGATAATACGTATACATCACGATGTGGACAAAAGTGTTTAATAAACCGAAGAAGGTCGAGTGACCGCCTGAAAGATTAACCATTAGCAAAAATTAACATAAAAATCTTTGCGTACTTCTGGTTTACCGTTTATCGAAGAGATTACTATAAAAAAATTATGAGAGAAGAGGTCGCGCGCATTCCTAAGATTATTTATAAATTGATTCTTATAAAAAAGTATGAATCAGTCTTTTTTATGAAATTTAATTATCATATTATTACTCGCTGCTATTAATATATAAGAAGAATATCATTATTACTATTGGTAGAAATATTTATACTGAGCTATCTTTAAAAATGATGATATTAGCTTATGAAAATGAGTTTATCACACGATTATTTAAAATTAAAAAAGGAAACATGATCAAATTCTCCCAAAAGAAACTTCCGTTCGAAAAACAGATATTTATATTTCTATGTGTTGTATAATGAATACTAAAATAATAATAAATAATTTAAAAATAATTAATATAATAGTAAATAATTTAAAATAATAATAAATAATTTAAAGATGGTATAAAATATAAAGAAAAAACAGTTATTTTGTTCTAATTTTTTAAAGAGCGTAATCAGCGTGACTTGCATGAGGTTTCGTAACAACCATTGCAACCATATAAATGCATTTATATAGACATGAAGAAGACAACTCTCTAGAATACAACGCAAAAGATTGTGCGATGACATTGACATAAATTAGTTTTGCAAAATCAACCGAGTTGAATCAATATGTAAAGAATTTTGATAAACAATTTTTTTTACCTACCGGGTGTAAACTTGACACCAAACCATACCGACATAGGCATACAACCATGATGAAGCACATGCAATGTAGACACGTGATTGTTTTTCTTTCTCAGCACAAAGAAAATCTGAAAGGATACACATAATCAGCACATGAAGATTGTAATTAAACATATTTTGATATATAAAAAGAAATATTTGGAATATACGTACCGTGTCCATGAATTCGGTAAATTTCGAGAAGTAATACCACCAGCTTGCGTGGACCATCTGCGATTTTGAAACATCAATTAGGAGGGCATTCTCAATTGCCCCTTTTCTATCTCAAATTTATGTACAAAATTCTCTTTCACTTTATCTTATTCGACAAATTTTATCCTCAAAAGTAATATTTCCAAATTTCTTTTATATTCCTGAACCGAAGATTAAAATTTGATCTCTATTATGTATACGCTTAAAATGTCCTTAAACATTTATGATATACAAGTAAATTAGAATTAGTTTCATTTAGAGACACTATACGTGTTAGATTTGAAAAAAAAATAGTTTCTCAATCGATTAAACGTGTACTGATAATTATCACATGAATGTAAATAGGATGAGAATAGAAACATTGATTATATATATGTAGACTTTTTAAGACCTTTAAAAAGTAATTTTCAGATAGTGTTTGATAGTGCAGATATGCAAAAAGAACATATGCAAGAACATATCGACATAATATATATCGTCATACATTGGTACATTCGAGAGTCCGTGAAAGAATAACCGTCATTAACAAGAGTGCGTCTCAGTATAATGTGTAATACAATGACAGGAATTAATATAGTGCGATGATGCATGAATGAGAGGTGCCTACATAGCCTTATAGCATGCTCGTTACTGCTTTTAAAAGACGCAGTATTTCTCGTCGCAACATATGTGTTAAATAGTGTTAATTACACAGGCGATTAACTGCAGTTTAGTTCGATAAAGATACTCTACATATAACAAATTCTACCAAATTTGACCACTACCTGCCGAGGTTTTAACTTTTCTTTAATATATATATATAAATATAAAAATACATATATAAATATAAATATACATATACTTAAATATACATATATAGACTACAGTGAATACAGTGCCATCGAAGTGATACAAAACCGGTCACATTGATCACTTACAGAAAATTAATCAAATTCTTGACAAAAGAGAAAAAGTTCTCCAAATAATCCTTCAAAGGAAAAGATAATTATTAATTTATATATCAGAAAAAAAGTTTAACATATAAAATATATCAAAAAAAGTTCATATGCATAAGCATGATGTTGCCCTTTTTTTTCGTCGAAGACACTTCGAGTTAATTTTTTTTAATTAATCGGTAGTGTGAAATTAGACACACTATATGGGAACAAAAAAAATAACATTATAAAATGAGAAAGGATGAGTCTGTTAATCACATAAACACATAACCCACCCTTAGTACTTCAGGTCTGTCGCTGTAGTCTACAGGTTGACACCTTAGAGAATAGTCTCCAGTCAGCCAGCCGGATATCCCTATCTGCAACCACATTCGCCCAGAGGCCATTCGCCGATCAATCAAGGAGATAAAGATTAGAAGGCCAAAGGTATATAAAGTAGTGTTGCGTAAGCCTAACTAAAAGAACTATGCTCTAAGATATATGCTTTATAAATGTCGCACCTTCAAAAAGCAGTCACAATTAGAAGAGAGAAAGAAAAATTATTTCGATTTTTTTTATATGTATTCTAAAAAATTGAATATTTCAGATTTCGGTTAAAAAATGATTAGAGAATGATTTTTTTGTTAGAAATATCACACGCATGTGATGATTCTAACAAAAAAATAGCTCTGCAATTGCAACTGCTTTACAACAAGATGCAATACATATTCAACGCATCCGATTGACAGCTGCCCAATTTTCTTTGATATACAGGAATAGCGAATCTCTAAGCTTGTGAAAGGTTGTATCGAGGCGCTCGAAGGACATGCCGAAGGTTCTTTATGCGAGATGAACAGGCAAGCGTAAGCTCTTCCGCGCCTAATCGCATGCCTCCGCATCATTTATTCGCCCTTGCAGTCTCCTTTCGGACAGAGAAAGTTCGGGCCTTTCAGACAAAATCATACAGTTGCAATAATGAGTAATCCTTAATCCAAGATATATATCAGCGGTTCCACAGGCTTGGTGATGATCTGTATCTGTCAAGACTATATATATCGGTGAATAAATCGATTCAATTCCAGATCACAGTTGAAATTGTCGTCTCGTTGAAATATGGAAGATTTGTCTCGTAACAGTATCAGCTAAATTACAGACTTTTAACTATCAGCACTTGACACGCACTTACCCTTATCGCGGTGGGGCTGTTGGAATAATCCACCGGTTGACAGCGAAAACTATACTGGTCCCACCATCCGCCCATCAGACACTATACGTTGCAAAAGAAACGTACAATCGTGCTTTTACATAACTTTGTCATAGGCGCATTCTCCAATTGCCATTCGTTCGCGAATTTGCGATAAATTTATTGAAAAACTTGCTTTTTTTACTAGATATTATATTATATTTAAAAAATGCATCGGTTTCAAAAAACGCTTAAGTTTAATCAGAAATGCACTAATGACAAATATATTGGTTGCAAACAATCAAATTGTTTGTCGCGACTATAAAATAGAAAGTTTTTGTTAAGTTCGTTTCGCGTTCCAGTGGCTGCGGACACGGAAAGATCATGAAATCATCAGTTAAATAATAACGTGCTATACCTTGAGATCATTATCATTCGTTTTCAACCGTGTCGCGATGAGTATCGATGATTTCGAGACTCAATGATGACTTGGAAAATCTGAAACTGCATGAATTGCAGAAATCCAGAATTTATGAATAATTGAAAAGTTTTAAATTTCAAAAACGAAATTTTATATTCGAATTTTATACTGATTCACATTTTTTAAAAAGATTCTCCCATTTGTTTCTACTATTTCTAAAATGTGAATATCTTAGATTATAACGAAATATTTGCATAATAAAAAATACAGAAGGACGAGGAACCGCTGAAATGAAAAATAGGAATAATCTTCAACTCTTTGTCCCCTGAAAAAATTGCTTTACATTGGATAAACATTTTCTTGAATGTCTGTTTTTTCATGACAGCTGGTATTACGAGAGCAAATATCGGATTCTCACCTCATAAAACAGCCACGCAGAGAAGATCACTTGAAACAGGTTGTAGACTACCAGAGTATTCTTAAGCTGGAAAGGTTTCCGGTTCTCCATAAGCTTCGGACCCAATGTTTTGACAACGTAGACATAAGTGACGCAAATGAACAACGTGGGAAAAGGTGAACTCATCAGCAACCAATCAGTCGTCCTTGTATCTATAAAAAAACATCAAAGCACTTTACGAGAGTGGCCTCAAAATTTTATTCTTCTCTTTAAAAAATCGAAAATTAGCGACACGCCATCTCGTTTCATTCGATTATAATTTTTCAAATGGACACATCAAACAAGATACACGAGAAGGATTCAAACTGCATACAATTATGATTATATTAGTGCATACAGGATAGACAAAATAATGTGAACACCTGAAGAATACTTTATATTTGTTAATTAATAAGATGTTAGGCCATTATTTGTCTCTAATACAGCTTCAATTTTCCTTGAAATAGAGAATCATGCAATTTTTGAATAGTCTTCAGTGGAATACTGTCCCATTCTTTTATCAAAATATCTACCAATTGCTTTAGAGTTGGAAGAGGAAATCAGCTTCGCATTCTCTTTTCCAAAACTGCCCATAGTGATTCGATGATACTTAAATCGAGTCTTGTGCTAGTCAAAAAAGATGTTGAAGTTCATTTTGATTCAAATCAAGATTGATCTTTTCTAGCTATGAGTACGTTATCATCTTAAAAAATGGCATTATTTGATAGAAGAATAGAACAATATTCTACTAGAAATTATTCAAAAATTGCATGGTTCTATTCCAAGGAGAATTGAAGCTATATTAAAAGCAAATGGTGGTTCAATATCTTATTAAACAAATGTAGTATTTATTTTTCAGGTGTTCACATTATTTTGTCTACCTCCAAGGGAATATGTTATATAATAATCATATCATTAAAAAAAGGAATTGATACGGCTTCATCTTTTATTTAATCAATATTGAAATTATCAAATTTATGTTATTTGGTGTTCTTTGCTACTTTTCAAAAGCAATCGCGCAGAAGTAAGTCTGTTTGGTTTTATGGTAGCAACAAAGTGATAACCGCGATGTACAACAAATATGCGGATATAACCGTGAGCGATATCCTTCTCTCTCGCCCGTAATGGGCATGATCTAGTGATCATGATTTAACGGCGGTAAAAATCATTGCCTTGTCCTTGAATACCATCGCCTCGAAGGACTCCAAGCATTCACATGACGTCCTTTCATGTGATGTCTGGCGCAAGTCATTCCTTTTTCACTCGTGCGCTATTCTCGTCCTTCGAGGGTTCAATCACCTGTCCTTGCTTTTCCTGTGACGTAGATTGGTACATATTTGCGCTGCATAGAGATTAGTTCCTTAAAACTTCTTGTCAAACGAAAATCAACGAATTGATGAGCGAAACGAATAAAAACCAGTAAATATGTTCGGTTTCATTTATGTGTAGACACACAAAAGATTATGTAAATTCTTTTGGGAAAATACATATGAATAAGAATTATAATGCATTACATATGTCGGGAAATGTTTTAGTGTTTATACATGAAAAATTTACATAATTATGTAAGAAAAATTGCTTGTATTATCTGTGAATGGAAATATTATTCTTATGAAATTATTATTCTTATAAGAAAAGGGATATATATCTGTATAATCAGTAACTTTATTCAGCAATTTTAAAAAAATAGAAATAAAAAAATACATTTATGAAAAATTACGTGTTTTTTTGCAGGAAAAAAAACGTGTATGTTTTATTTCAAAGCATTAATTTTTTCTTTATTAATATTACAACTGCAAATTCATTATATATGCAACAAATTCGTGCTTTTCACATGGAAATTATCACCGAAATGAATACTTAACTGAATTGAGATTGCCACATATCAATGAAATATAATTAAAATTTAATTTATAAATATTTTAATTTCATTGTTTTAATGTACACGCTGTTGCGTGTATATTTTGTATTCTGAGCGAATATCAATTAATATATATATATATATATATATATATATATATATATCGATAAGAATACGGGTTGTCCTTTTTAATTAAGTAAACGACCAAGCGATTAGATTAATCGCATCAATAAAAATCGTAATCATAAGATATCGGATTTTTCTCGAATAATCGGCTAATTACAAAAAAAACTGCGATAAAACATACCTTGACAGCACGTTATTCGTACGGAATAGAGAATTATTTCTTACTTTACTAATTTTATGAATTCAATCGCTATCATAATAATGTTTTTATTGTTTTCGAAATGGGATCATAATAGTCTCAGAAACACGGTCCTCTTTTTGATCGGTCTGCTCTACTTCTCACAATGCAAGATTTTTTGACGTTAAAAATATTTTTATGAATTCACCAATTTCCATGAAATATATGTACATATTTAGAGAATTGTAATAAGGCATAAAACACACACACGTCCGCGGGCTAAAAGTCAAAAATATAGTTCCTCTTTAAATATTTATGGCTTCCGAAGAGATCCTATTAATATATCAATTCACAAACTGTAAAGAACCCGTACGAATTTTTAACGCAATTTAAATCAACGAACAAAAATTTATTAATTATTTAGATGTAATCATATATTGAGATGTAAAATTGAAATTACAAAAAATTTGGTTACACAAAAAACTATTCTATAATCTATAAATCTCATAAATAACCGTAAAGAAGCAAGAATGAATTGAAGAGTCATAATACGAGATTAACAAGACATTCCGCGAAATTATTTAACAGCTATTAACCGAAATATAACGATAACTTTAATGATACTATCGCGCGTCATTTATATTGTTTTTTTTTCAAATATTAATCATGTAAAAATCCAAAAAATATACACCGCGAAACATTCATCTATCACGCAGCTCTTGAAATGATCGCACTACTACGTAATTGTCAATTATAACATGTCGATGATGTCACCATGCATGTTTCTAGACACGATAGATTTGAATTTTTACCGTGCTCTGTGTTATTATCAATCAAATTATTAGCCGGTACGTAAAGAAATATGTGTGCGTTTTGCTTACTGCTTAGACTCACCTGCATGTTTATCCAACATATCATGGAACCGGTCTATGTATTGCATTATAATCGACATAATGCCAGAGAGCTATCCTGAGGTCTACTTTGGATGGAAATCTGGAGCGAAGCTTATCACTCCCACGGCGATCTTTTCTGAAAAACAAAATAATAAATTCTCGAATTACAATCAAAGAAAGCTGTCAAACATTATAATGAAACAAAGCTGTCCAACAATGAATTCTTGAATTAATCAAAGAAAGCTGTCAAACAAGTGTTAATCCTACAAGATATCGTGACATTAATAAAACTCACGATAGACGTAACGATATTCCGGATCCTTTTAAACGATATTTAAAATATTCCCTCTTTATTAAAAATCTAATATGTAGAAATTGATGTAGAAATTGATCGAACATATCATATAAAATTCCCCCTTTTTCCCTCAATTAATCAAAACGTGTATATAGAATTTATTGATCTGCTGTTTTTATTAGTTACATGATGAGAAATACATATTTTGTTCAAATCATATACTCTCTCTCGATGGCAGATCTTAAAGCTATCCAAACCATCGAATTCTGAGGACGATCGTTATTTTATAGCTATTAAATTTTTCCTTCGCGAAAACGATTACGCGACACAATTGGACACAACGCCATCGCGCAATTCATCGGATTCGACCATGAAACGACAGAGTGGCCTTGAACCATTATACCAAACACGCCCGTTCGTTCGTACGTATCGTATACAACGCGATTGAATTTTAATTCTCTCGCGACTCAGGAGAGGACGAGTGCTCCTACGAATACGCAACAACAGTTTTGCTCGACACTGTATCGTGCATTTCTCTTCGCAATCCTGAAATCACTAACCCTTTCCAATCCTGAACTCTTTCCAATCCGAAATTGACACATCTATATTTTATATAATATATATGTATATGTATTAAACATAATATATCGGTCAATTAAGCTTGTAAATTAAATATGACAAAATGATGACTTTTCGAGTAAAAAATATCAAATTTTAAAAATCATTAAATAAATGGAAACTATAATAATTTTATTATTATATGGACAATTGTGTTGCATATGTCCTACTTGTCCAAAACTATCAATTATGCTACTTATTTAGCTTGTTTCGTAAAAAAGTAAAAAAAATTATATACTTGAACTATTATATTTTGTAAAATGATAGGAATTGAAAAAATTGCTTGATAAAATTGGAGCATGAAACGAGCTTAAATTAATCAATCGACGCTAATTGGATAGTTAATATATGCGTGAAAATCTTGGATTTGGAAACATTTTCTTCACATTCCTGTAAAAGGCAACTGTGAAACTATAGATTAAAAAGTAATTTGTGAAAAATAATTTTAGTATGAAACTAAAGATTAAACATGTATAATGTCCCATAACATTTTATATAAAAAAAATATATTATTTCGATTTCTACGGAGAAATTTCGGTTTCGAGACGGAGAACGAAATTAATTACAAATTGCCGAGTAACCCACTGCTCGTTTGCACCGCCCATTCAATAACCTGTTAAATTTCGTGAGAAAAATTCTTGTATTAATTTTAAATAAATAACTATTGATCTCATTCCTTTCGCCTTGAACGAATTTTATATGAAGTGAGAAATGAGAAGAGAAAACGTCTCAAAATCTAAAGGAGATTTCGATTTTCACGATTAATTATTGATAAGAGATATCTATTTTATAGATATTATTTATCGTATGAATTACATATGTATGTACAACACGTATAGTTTTAAGTACCATTTCCGATTCCGAACTCCTTGAGTGTCAGTGAGTCATTCTGAGAGTCATAACAAACTGACCATGATTAATGATATATTTTTCCGTGGTCGTCTCGCGGGCGTAAAAAAAATGAATTTTTCAGAGGATTGCGAAGAGCAAGGAGAAAAGGATCCAGGTCGAGAACGAATGGAGGTCCTCTCGAGCGATCGTCGACTTTGGGTGTTTTGCCTGCTTGCAAAACGAAAAGCCGAAAACGCGCCGAGCAAGCGAAATACCGCCGGGATTATGTTGCGAAAACTGTATACATTATAACAGAGCCGCGCGACGGCACAGAAAACGGGCCGGATCGTATATATGCGTGCCTGTTGTATGTGCGTTACGCAAGAAATCGGTCGCACCTGCGCAAGCATGTGTGCGTGCTGTTTGTCACCGTCTACCTGAAATCATCCACACATCTAATCTAATCAAAGAAAGAAGGAAAGATCGAGAGAACGAGCATTCTTTGCACACGCCAATACTTAATATTAATACCTTAGCAATCTCATGTAACGATTTACGGTACGGTTCGTATCCAGTTTGGCAGGAATTTTTTATCGATTAATATGCGACCTATGTATTTTATTCGAACATATATACTTTTGGACAGAATTAACGCATAATTTTTTTTTCACTTTTTCTTTAAAATTTTTCGTTAAAATTTAAATATCAGCTTTTAAAGAAAAAATGGAAAAAAATTATGCGTTAATTTTGTCCAGAAGTATATTTTACAGACATTTCGCATTTTTTCCGTACTGTAATTATCTCGAACGCGTCGTGATTGGCGTTTGAAATTTTTTTCTTTACATTATCTCACGTTAAGTGCCCATTGATCTCATTCAATCTCAATATATTGTGAATGCTCAATGTATTGTGCCTGCCCAATCGCACATTCACCGAACGATTTTAATTGATAACGCCGAACGTATCCTTGTTGAAATTAAATGAGAAGGAAAAAGGTCCAAGAATGCGGAAAATTTTTATTCATACGTCGTGAATACGAAGTGAATTTGCTCGATGAATAAATTCGCGAGAGGCCTCATTCATTTTCCTCGCATTTCATTTTCGCGATAGAGAACATTGCGCTCTACACATAGGTCAGTATCTTTATTTAGCCTATAAGACGCACCTGCCTGCGTTTATTTATAATTCAAGATAAAATTGTAAAGCGATAATAACAATTTCACGAATCCATATATATTTTATATTATTGCTTATAAAAATCCGTCTTCCTCGAATCTTGATCGACAATTTAATAACCGATATATACGATATCATCGATTAAAAGAATCGCATCACTTATAGAAATAAGAAGGTCGTTACTTTAATGAACAAAAACATATATCAATATCATCGAATTATATTTTAATTATCATTTATTTATTACTACATGCTTTAATAATTTTATGATCACGAACAAAACAGCTTGAAGCAGAAAAAAATAAAAAATTTATTCATTTACTTGTGTTTTCTGGGGAGTGATGCAATTTTTTTTATCGATATGTGTGCTATATTGAAATGTAGCACACATGTGTTTAAAAAAATTTGCTTTTTTTGTAATTACAGAAATCCCTCTGCAAGGTACATCTACAACGATAGTACTTCTTATAGGAACAGCGACGAAGTGGCGAGGTCGATTTTATCTCCTTGTGCAAATAAACGGCAGGATGCTATCTACTGGTTGCATAATTATTTTTACGATAATCGCGGGGCAGCATGAGTTCGCGTAACGCAGCCGCATCAGCCCGAAGGGCTAAATCGGGACGTGATACAACATCGTCGACGACAACGACGGTAATGACGACGGCGATGACGATGACGATGCCAGTAGCTGCACCCACTGGAACGCGTCCAATCTTACGGACGCCGGTCGTGAAAGTGTCTTTAAAGCCCGAATCGTGTCGTTGATACATCCCGTGGAATCGGCTGCGTTAAATGAGAACCGCAGGAAAGTTAACAAACATACCTCACGCCAGTAACGGATTTCAGGAATTCAGGCCCCACACATTACTTCAATTTAATTCGAATGACAGAAAAAACTCTTTACCCCTCCTATTGAGCACTTTCGAGTCAAGAATGGCAGCGATGAAAAAGTATCGTGATTGCAAAATTTGCATCTTTCCAAGAGAATCATTTGTGTAATATTTCTTCTTTTTTCTCCCACAAGCTTTGAACTTAGATATAAAAAGTAACATTTTATTTAGACACGAAGAATGATTGTAATTGCAAGAACATCCGAAAAAAAATCGAGTTAAACTCTCGGGACATATTTTTTCCGTTGTTTATATTTGCTTCAGATTGATCGCGCTTTACGTTATTAGATGCAAGAATAATATTCTCGTCATGTCTACGCGATTTGTCAAAGTTAGACGCATGCGGCACTGCTTGATGCGGCAGGCTGAAAGTGCAAGTATACCTATTATATACGACGCAACCAGCCGGTGCACTTAAGTAATAGTAACTCGCGCGCTTGAGTAACGGAACGAAGAAAGATGGCAAAGACGCAAAGAGAGAGAGAGAGAGGGAGAAAGAGGAGAGCAGAAAGAAAAAGAAAGAAAGAGAGAAAATGGAGAAAGGTCTATCGCAGACCCGGCATGCCGTCATCGTTGACACTCCGAGAAATTGCGGTCGCGTGCTGTCACTGTCCAGCGCGCCGGAGAAAAGTGCCGGATCGACGACTGTTGCAGATTACGGCTTCGATATAATGAACCCGCAGTTGGCTCTCGACAAAGTGCAAAATTATGAAATTTCATTATGCAGCATCTCCCCCACGACGGATACTGTTTGATCAAAATATTTTTTATATGTGTACTTATACCATATATACAGGGTGTCAGGGCAATCTCTTCCCAAAAAAAAGCACTTGTAGCTTATCTCGAGAGCTTTTCGAAACACTACAATAAAGTATTTTTTCATCGAGTACTTTTCGAGTTATGAGGCTTGAAATAATCTCTTAATTTTACATAAACCATAAAATATCTAGTAAAATATTCATTTTTCGATTATCTTACCTTAATACTTTTATGTATAAAATAATGAGAGAAATCAATTGGTGTAAAGAAAACACATAATTGTTTCGAAAAAAAAAATACGTAATTGTTAATTGCAAATTACATATTTTTTCTTCGAAACAATTATGTGTTTTCTTTACACCAATTGAATCCTCTCATTATTTTGTACATAAAAGTATTAAGGTAAGATAATTGAAAAATGAATATTTTACTAGATATTTTGATTTATGTAAAAATTAAGAAATTATTTCAAGCCTCATAACTCGAAAAGTACTCGATGAAAAAATACTTTATCATAGTGTTTCAAAAAGCTCTCGAGATAAGCTACAAGAGCTTTTTTTTGGGAAGAGATTGCCCTGACACCCTGTATATATACATATATAAATATAAATTAGTTGCAGAACAAGCTCTTGTTTTCATCACAAGCATGTCTCTTTTTCTTTCTTTTTCTTTTAGCATTAATTGCGCGACATTATCTATTAAAAGCGATAATGCATTTCTGATGCGAATAAAATACCTCGCATTATAGTTTTTTTTATATTAGCAAGCAATCATGCAAATTATCTCCGCTTGTAATTCTAAGGTGTCAATACTTAAATTCTTGATGCAATGCTGTAAAAAATTATTTATACTTAGATATACGCGGAAATATAAAATAATAATTTTTTTCTCCATATTTGTTTGTTTCTCTTTTTTTCTCAGATTAATGTGGAATTGTAAAAACTTGTAAAATCAATAATATACATATTAAATACCTCGCCTTTGTTATTTGCATTTGTAATTTATATACATATCTAAAAAATGTATAATTGCAACGATTACAATGGCAATTTGCAAAGATATAAAAATACGTAATGCAAGATATATAACATGTATATTATCAATTTTATAAATAATTCGCCGTGGGAACATGCTGCATAATCAAATTTCATAATTTTATACTTCGATGTATATATATATATATATATATATATATAAAATACGACTAATAAATGTCAAATTGTTTCGTTACCTAGGAATTCATGGAACGACGGAAAGTGCAAATGAAACTCTTGTGAATTCTCATATTATGCGATGCAATTGCATAACGATTGGGATGAAGAGATGGCGGTGGTAGATGAAAAAAAATAAAGAAAAAAGGAAATATATAAGACGCAGGCAACCGATAGCATGCAATATAATCTATTACCGGAAAAGAGAAGGCGGAACTGGGGAAATTATAAACGCGAGCGAACATGGTGACACTTTATCGCGATCCCACTATCATGCGGTTACGTCTTCGACAACAATGTATTTCTCGTTTAGACAGGGTGTAAACATCGCGTACTTTCTCTTGAACTGCGAACGCTGGAGCCTGAAATGAAAGAGGAAACGCCGTTCTTCTCCGCGATTCTTGAAACACCGATGCGATCTCGAAGGATCGAAAATTGAAAAACTTCGCACCTATGTAACTATTGTAAGTGAATCTTAAATGTTTAATCTTTGCTTAATTTCGCAAAAATTTCAAAAAATTATATTATTGCCGAAAATAATATCCGAAATCAATAATTCCTATCAATAATAAAAATAAAAAAAGGAAATGATAAAATTCTTCAAATCATATTCAGTTTGCATTTCTAAAAAAAATTTATATAAAAATATGATAAATTTTAATTTATTACTATATCTCTTTTCCCACACAGTATTATTTTTGAAAAAAAAGATAAATGATTGCAACGTGCATGATTTTCTTTATTATTACGAGAAATCGTCAAGATGGCACGTATTTGTAAATTGTATTTCGGCAAGGCATTTCTTTTTTTCCTCGCTGTAATCGACGTATCTCATTATTAAATTATCGACACGTAATAAAAGATACATACAATCATCGACAAGAGCGTGTCGAAGCCGTCATCTCTTAACTAATTATTATAATTGTTTATATGATTATGACCCAGAAGAGGTAACGATTTTAACAAAGGAATTTAAAAGTTGTTTTATAAAAAAATCACACACATCTTTTATGTATATAAACAATACAAACATCGAAAAATGAAAAACGATAAATGAAAAAAATATATGTGACAATAACGAAAAAAAAGTATTATCACGGTCGTGACGATAAATCATTTTGAATACTAATTATTGTGATTGCTCGATCACACGGTAAAAAAAAAAACAAATTTTAGTGAAAGAATTAAAAATGCATACTTTATAAACTGTACATGAAGAATTAAGTGTGTTTATATAATAAATAAGAACAATATGTGACGATAGTGAAACAAAGTATCACAATCGTGATGATAAATCATTCCGAACATTTTTTTTTTCGCGTAAGATTACGCAAATATTAAAGTATTGATAAGATGCCGTGATTAAATGTGAGCAACACAAATTTTTGACAAATTTTAATCGAAACGGATTTCTTAATCGCAACGTCAACTATTCATAGCGCTCTGCTGACAAAGACAAGGCGTGATTTTCAAGGTCTCAAGGTTGTTCTTTCTTTTCGAGGTAACATTCAGGGTCACGTATGTCTTCGATTGAGGAAGAGGCTCATTAATTGTATAAATTTTGGCAGCTGTTCAATGCCAATCAGCCAAAATTTTAACGCTAACACCATAGTAATTTTCGCCCTCGGCTTTACGTGTAATTCACCACGTTTACTTAAGAAGATGGGGAAACTACAAGGTACTAGGACTGAGGAAATACAAGATATTCTATATAACTTGCAATACAGTTGAAGTATTTTTTCATTGAGTACTTTTCGAGTTATGAGGCTTGAAATAATTTCTTAATTTTTACATAAATCAAAATATCTAGTAAAATATTCATTTTTCGATTATCTTACCTTAATACTTTTATGTACAAAATAATGCGAGGAATCAATTGGTGTAAAGAAAACACATAATTGTTTCGAAGAAAAAATATGTAATTTGCAATTAACAATTACATATTTTTTTTCGAAACAATTATGTGTTTTCTTTACACCAATTGATTCCTCTCATTATTTTGTACATAAAAGTATTAAGGTAAGATAATCGGAAAATGAATATTTTACTAGATATTTTATGGTTTATGTAAAATTAAGAGATTATTTCAAGCCTCATAACTTGAAAAGTACTCGATGAAAAAAGACTTTATTGTAGTGTTTTGAAAAGCTCTCGAGGTAAGCTACAAGAGCTTTTTTGGAGAAGAAATTGTCCTGACTCCCTGTATATATATATATATATATTTAATAAAGTATGTATGCAAAGATCTTTAAGTAATGTAATTAAAAGCTATTTCGCTTTTTGTTACGATAAAGAGCTTCTTATTGTATTCAATTGAATAAGAAATGCACGAATGACGTAAATTTAATGCGCGGCGACCTCGAACAGCCTCGATTATGCATGGAAAGTGTTTATTGCGATTCATGATCAGTGATTTATGCTAAACGCCGGTCAACCACATCTATAATTTATTTTTGCTCGCATCTTCTCCCCTCCTCTCTCCCCTTATCAATCTAATCGATTAGGAAAAAATGTTTAGAATAGAATAAAAACATTTATTATTATCCTAAAGATTAAGTCCTATAAAAACTTGAAAAAAAAATAGAAAATATTATATAAATTTAATAATAGTCATTTTAGATAAGTGTAGAATAGTAGTACATTTTATACGTAATGTAGAAAATAACTAAGGATGAAGGATTTATTCATCGTAATATTTTCTATATAATATTAAAAAAGATTGTCTCTCTCAATCGCAGAGAGTATCGGAAAAACCGAAAAAATTAGATAGCCGGCTTTGCAGACCAGCTTGGATTTAAATGTGGTATCGAAAACGGAATATGAATTGATGTAGACGAATGTGGGAGTGGATGCGGATCTCATCCGTTAAGAACGCGAAGTGTCGAATGTGAACGTTGTACCTCTCTCGATATTTATGCACTTCTCAAATACTTATCTTCTCGGTTCATATTTATGTAAGTAAATACTGCGAATTACGCAAGATGCCTTCAATATTATAAAAACCGACAAAATTATTATTCTTTTTTTTTTACAGCCAGTTATACAACATAATCGTGAAGCGAGGGATCAATGTCTAATTATTCCAGGCCCGAGTGTACGAGTGCCTCTTTAAGCTGGATGTCACTTTAATCTCTTTATCTGAAATTAAGCGACTGCTGCGACTGTCCTCGAATGTGGATCACGAGTATGCACAATGCGGATACATGCATTAACGTAGGTGTAACACGAAACTGCACGTGCGTACGATAAGGCCAGGATGATGAGACCGGGACAAGGTCGCGGCGATTTCGTGAGGAAACGGGTATTCGTGACTCTTGTACGAGCCAAGAGGTAATTTGACGGTTAGTGAGAGATAACGTTAATTCTGGTGATAATTTTGGCGATACTCATAGAGAGAAGCGTGATACAAAAACTGTTTATTTTAAGTAAGTATTTGCGGCTGCTTTTCGAAGAGAACTCGCCATTATAGACAAGCTAGACGTTCGTGAAGAAATGACGTTCTAATGATCCGAGGAGAAGTGGCCTTTGCCATTTCTTCTAAAGTTGCACAACCAAATTGCAGTCGCGTACCTCTGATCCCAAAGGAGAGACGCTACGAAATATCATCAAGTTGTGAGAATGATTATTAGAATGAGAAGAAAAATAATCGTTAACTTTGAAGGGAAAAAATAAGAAATCTTCACATTACTACGACTGCGAGAGACATCGAAGAATTTAATAATGTAATAATTACACAAGTGTAAGATTGTTCTGTCCGTCATCTGCATTATTTCAAATGTGATGGCTTGAATATTCAAGCAGCAATGAATTTTACATCGAATGTTTAATAGCAGGAATTTTTCGCGTTCTGAACTTGGACATAATTAAATCTAAATATATTTAATCTTCGATATATATATGTAATATTAAATATATATTTAAGATATATTGTCTTTTGCCAATGGATTAAATTTTAGATTTTTAGATTTAAATTCACAGAATGTAATTTGAATTCCTTATTGTTCGAATGGAATATGAACTCGAGGAAATGGAGTATAATTACTCTAAACCCAGGAACGGGCTCCAATTTTCTTTGAAAATTACACCTTTTTGTGAAGATATGCAGATGTTACATGGGCGAAGCTTTTTAAACTACAGTTTGTGTACGAATAACTGAAATCATCAAATTATTCATCATATTTAATCATCATATTACGAAATTATTCATCTCCGGGCGTTTTAATATATTAATATATTAATATATTATATTAATACATTTTGTGTTAATATATTATATTATATGATATAAATCATTTGATGATTTCAGTTAGTCGTACACAAACTATAGTTTAAAAAGCTTCATCTATATAACGTCTGCATAGCTTCACAGAAAGGTATAATTCTGAAAGAAAATTGAAACACATTCTTGGGTTTACAATAATTATACTCCATTTTCTCGAGTTCATGTTCTATTCGAAAAATAATGAAATTACATTCTGCGAACTTAATGGAAAATCTAAAATTTAATCCATTGCAATGGATAATATATCTTAAATATATATTTAATATTACATATATCGAAGATTGAATATATATAGATTAATTATGTCCAAGTTCACGAAAAATTCTGTTTTACAAATATGCAATTAATAATATCGTTATATGTTTTCCGCAAAATATCTCTATGATAAATAATAATAATAGTATTATTCTCCATGATAAATAATGTACAAAAAAAATAAAAATTCTTCGAAAATAGACAAGATAAATTATCCAGATTGTATTTTCGCAACAACAACATTATAATCGACATAAACTTGCCATATTCTATAACATTAATAATTTCGGAATATGTTAATTAGCCAATACTGTTATATTATTTCAATTGTTACATTATTTAAGCCTCATTAAAATTTATTTATTTTCAAATTGTGTGTATCTTTGCGATTCTTTAAAACGATTAGTCGCAATATCACTTGGCCCGATACAAGAGAATATTGCAACAATCACACCTATTCATACACATTTACTTCAAACTGATCGCATGCGTTATGTATATCCGTCACGTTATATACGCAGAGTACCCATAAATTCGCTTGTAACTGGAGAGACTGTTGTTATTTCGACACATTAAAAAAGGAAAGTCGCGGCTTTAAATAAATTAAAAAAAAAAATTTCACTCGCGCTAGAGAGATAATACACGCGAATTTTAGAACACACCGTATTGCATCGGGTTATTTCACCCGCGGATGATGAGCGGATCACGAAACGGGTAAGGTCGATGATGTAACCGAGAAGCGAGAAAGCGGATCTTAAATCTCGCAAGTCGACCTTCGATAATTTTTGTTTCCGCATGCTTTTACACGTAACGTTTCGAATTCTCAAATATTCTCCAGGTACAAGAGGACAGAAACTGGGTCCGGATCGAGGAGATCGATTTTTTTCGCAAACAATCTCGCACCGAACGATCGGCCAGCAGCCTCAGCGGAGCTGCAGCAAGCAGCGCGGGGAAAGTGCATAGCTGCATGAAGTTGTAACTTGCCGAGAGTCGCTGTAATGCATTAATGGCGGCGCGGGGAGAGACAGAGAGAAAGAGAGAGAAAGAGAAAGAGATGCGGGAGAGAAGTAGAGGAAGGCAGGGAGAGAATCCCCTTATATAAGCGCCATATTAAAGTCCTTCCTCAACGTCGTCGATGGGTTGCCGCGAACGAAAACAGTCGAAACCTGTTATCAGCAGCCTTTCGAGAGATCCCCGATAATCTAATAGTTCTATTACGTTCCGACCATACGTACAAGGCGCTTACATCGAGAAACGTCAGATCTTGCAACTGTCACATTTTTTAAAAGAAAGAAAATTGCAAATGACTTCAATCCCAGGACTGCAAGGATGATTTACTCGTGATTACTCGTGATTAAATTATCGTGAAATTTGCAATTACGCGGTAGCTTTCGACTTATCGGAAAATCTAGTCGTCTCGGAATCATATCTTTGAACATAACGTCTCTTTCGTGTAAAAGGCTCGCGATACGATCGTCAGGCGGCAAGATAAACACGACAAGCCAAAGACACACGCGTGTCGCGCGTGTAATGAGTAATGAGAGCGGCAAAGTAATAGGTTCGTTGAACGAGTGCGCACGAGTGCGCGAAACGAAAACGGACATTCCGGCCTTGGTCGATCGGCGAACGCGGTGGACTTTGCCCGCCCGGTATGTGCAAATCGCGCGCGACTTTCATTTATTAATGAAACCCCGACGTTAATGACGAAGTCGGGGGGGCATGAGATCGCGAATTTCGTACACGAGAAAAATACACACGGGCACATCCGCGCATGAGCGCGCGCGCGATCCCGCGCGGCCAGACCTGCTGAAAAATTCGGGAGAAAGCAGGACTCGTTTCGATCTCTGTCAGAAAATTTGCCGGTCGTGTCGCAATACGGCACGTTTCACGTAATAGGCAGAATAAGTTGGCGCGCGCGCGCGACTTGTGCGCTGCCACGAGCCAGCTGACAAGTATGTGGCCGCGCCGCGAGATCATCGGGATATTTAATCGAGATTCGGTTGCCGGACGGATCAACGGATGGATCAATGATCGTCGATATTGAGCAAGTGAATCGATCCGAGATCGGTAACTACGCGCTTGTTCAAGACTGTATAAAAAGTGCGTGGCGCGTGTTCTTTTTGCATCATGCGTATGGATTATACAACAGCTTTTACCGATTGCGTTACTGTATACAGTGGCCGGCATACCGGTTAGTTAAGCAGAAACTAGTTTACTCGATTTACACAGGATTCCGCGAAACCGCATATTATTCCAATGGTAGAATAACGCTGGCTAATTATCTAATTATCTTTGCGCAATTTTATTTACGTGCGTAATTTTTGCCTAAAAGTTACTCGTGATATAGTTTAAAATGATAATTATACCTTTAATGTACCTTACTCGTTTAATTGTACCTTACTCATATAATTTATATGTAAATGCGCAAAAAAATATAACTACTTATAATTGTAAAAAAATCGTTCTTAAAATGATGTGTTAAGAAAATTATAAAAATATATACAGAGGATTATTCGCATCTTCAAAATATATGGAGAGATAATTAAAGAGCGTAATTAGACGAAAAAATAAACCATTGAAAAAATTTATCTTGCTATCTATGTACGTGTAATATTTATTAGTCGTACACTGATTATTAGGCGCCGTAATTTTATTGGTAATATTTCGTCATGCTCTATTTCGTTTGAAACTAGCTCTAATCATCTGTAACGAGAATGAAAGGTTTTGAAAAAAATATGGGAAAACTATTTCGCACTTATGGGAGTTGAAAAAAAATTCTACATCCTTTCTCCTTTTCATTAAGTACTAATATACACCCACACAAATATGTACTCGGTTGAGGCAATTTGTTTTCTTTTTTTTTCTCACCGATTCTGCCACACATCGATTTATTTACGTGTCTGCAAATATTTCTTAATATATCAAAACGTAAGATGCTAAACATCACACCCATTTCGACGTGTAAATTGACTGAGAGGAAATAAATATTGATATTATATTATCAAAATCGAGAATCATTAAAAATAACAAAATTCATCGTATAAAAAAAATGAGACATAATTGACATAATTGACATAATTGACATAATTGCCTGATAAACATCGCGATGTCAACAAAATTTACATATATACATATATAACACTAATTTTGAGATTGCATCATAATATCATATGTAATTATTTTTTTAATTTGTAAAAAATTACATTTAAAATGAATCTTTCTACGATAATCATTTTCTTTGATAAAATTTGAAGTAACAATAAAGCAACATTTCGTTTGTGCAAATTAACTCCTGCATACGCTATTTGAATTATATATTTTAATGTTATTTCTCTTTTTTCTAGTAATGTTTAATTTAATCTTTAATTATCGATACTTATTTTTTAATTTTTACATAAGCAAGGTTATTTTCATTAATCAAATTCACATTATTTTTTGATCCAGTTGTGTCATTATACTTATTGTTAGATTATTAGTCTCTAAATAACATACTAATTTTATTTTGCGATTTCGTATATTCTTAATGACTATATAAATAACGTATTGATTTTACTTTATAGATTTCACATTTTTTAATGACTATAGTTAAATATAAATTAAATATATAAGAATGATACTTATGTGTATGCATATGAATTGATGATTCTCTTCTGTCTACAAAGATTAAATAAGTATACGAATACAAGTGTCAAGATAAAACTATTAGTTGAAATTATATTTATCATGTATCATTTTATACTCATCATCTCCATCATTTGATAAATAAACACGATAAATGACGGTCATTAAGTGGATTAAATGGATTAGACGTTTGGATTAGATTTAAAAATATTTGCGTTTATCGCGCGAAAAAATAAATATTTACAATCTTTCGTCACCGGTAATTATGCAATGACTTAGTATGACTTAAGCATGACAATAAATTTTTAAATCCAAGAAATTTAATTTATGAAATGAGCTGTTTTTTTTAAATATCGTATATGATAAGAGTTTCAAAAATTTCATATGTAAAAAAAAATTGATATCGATATAAAGAAATAAATAAATCTCATAAATTTTGTAGGAAGAGATATATCACTTTGCCCGCGAAAGTTTTTTATTATGAATAATATCGTGCAAGAAACAATGTTGGAATTTCAGTCCCGGAACATCCCACGACGAATAACGACACAACATTGCGTGTTACGTATCGCGTATCGTGCGACAATTAATCATACTACACCATTGTTACATTATGTAATGTAGAATAACATGATATACATTCACGACTACGTGATTTTGCAGCTGAAACGTGATTATTTTATTTCGAAACGGTCGGCTCGTATAAATCTCCGAAATGAAAGATATGATCAATGTGGTTCAAGCACATATTATTTTTAGTAAGATAGAATACATATCTGACAAGGAGATAATAAATAAATGACAGAAAGGAGGAAAAAAAAGAAAAGAGAATTAAAGCTTCGGATATTAAGTAGTAAGTAGGTGCTTTCATTCGACATTAAAGAAACATGTTACAATTTATCTATCTACTTATCACGAACGCCTTATCTGTAGAAACCACCAACGATAAAAGGTGTGAAAGACCGTTTCCTTACTAGGGCAAAAAATTTCTCAAAATAAAAAATAAATAAAAATAAATAATAATAAATAATAAATAATAAGAAAATAAAAATAAAGAATAATAAGAAAATTCAAGTGTCTAAAGAGAAAAGTTAAAAACTTTCTGAAAACTTTTGTCTTTATCACATAATGAAAAGTATGAAACCGAGGTTTACAAATATTGTCGACTTTTTGTCTTTAATAATGACAAAAAAATAATGGTGACAGGAAGCTACGGGGAATATCATAACGATCATGGAAGCCTTCGACTTGTTGTTGCAATATTGTGTAAACGATCATCCCGTTTTGCTAATCGCAAAACAAAATGAACGTAGAGGAACGCAGGTTGCATCGTGAAACGTTGACTCAAGGCTTTCCTCGGTATATAAGGATGGCCTAACGACTATAAATACGTTCATTAAATGCTCTCACAGTCTGTTGCGAACGAGTGGAACGTGAATCGAAGTCAAATCAAGCGCTTGAGGTGATTCATAAAAGAAGACAAATAAAAAGGAAGGAAAGAAGAAAGGAAGGAAGGAAGGAGACGTTATTTCGTATGCATTCGAGCAAGTGAACTGAGGCAAACAATCAATCGATAACTGAGGAAATAATTGAAATCGCGGACACAGACAGTGCTCCAACTATCATAGGACTCGTGCTCATCAATAATTTAACTTAATGTACGACCTCGCAAAACCCAAATATCAATAAAATTTTTCATTTGCTGCTAAGATCGAAATCAACAATTTCGATGTCATAGATGGATGATTGATCCGTAATACATACTCTTCGCATCAAAAATTAAACACGTCGAAATTGAACTAATCCCGATTTCCTCAACAACGAATAATTTATTTATAGACAATTCCCTTTTTCAATTAAAGAAAAAAGATAGATTAATAATTTTCATTCGATATACAAATTATTCGACAAATAATAAATTATTATATTTATTCTTATATGAAAAATTGCATAATATAAAAGGTAACTTATGAAAAAATGATTACATTATTATATTAATATTATTACCAAAACTTTTGATTGTAATTATAATAACTCTAATATTTTTTAAAAATCATTATTATACCATTACTTTATCACATTTATTATATCATGTTATCATTTAATATTATTAATATTATTAATACTATTATTCGCCGTTGTGGGATGAAATCAGAATTGAAAAAATAAAAATTTCTTTTTAATCGTATCAAGAGAAAATCTCTCACGATACTTACTGATTATTGGAAGATCGCGCACGAATTGGTCAACGTTGGTCCAAAAACCGTAACACACACAACAATCTTCGTGACACTTCGACGTAAGCGAAAGTAGCCTTCTTCTTCTGTCTCTATCTCTCCCTCTTTTTCTGGCTGCCCACCGTTCTTGACCGTTCTCTCAACTTTCAGGCGATTATGGGACAAGGAAGAACGAAGGGAGTCGAAAGGATCGGCACGACGGGATATCAGTGATTCTGTAGGACCTTAGCGCGTCGCGAAAAAATTCAAATACGAAGACCTCGGCCTCTCCGAAATTGCAAGTGCTAATGTTATGTTCGACAAACCGAATGTTGTTTCGGGCGAAAAAGTAATTAAAAAAAAAATTAAAGAAAAGGAAAAAAAAAGATATCGAGCGTTATCGACCGCGTCAAATGCGTCGAACGCACTACCGTCGTGCCAACTCGCGGACTAGCGAACGTAATGCCGGTGCATTGCTTTTAACCGATTCGCCATATTGGTATTCATCGTCCCTTCTACTAACCCCTCCGCCCCCACTCTCGCGCTCTCTCGTTCTTTTTCTGTCTCTCTCTTCCTTTCGGTCCCTCGCGTCTTCTGGATCTCGCAGTCGTACGCGCTACCCGTGACGTCAACATGTTATAGTTCACCTGTACACGTTCTTGACATCGTCGCGGTATTCGTCAAATGACGTCAACGGCGACAATGATAAATTCCTCGACCCTGTGGGTGTCCGGATGTGCGATTGTGGATTATGTCACTACTTTATGTTAATTACGCTTTTAAATGTGCAAATCGATCTGCACTTTGACATAGCTCTTCGACTTTTTATCCTGGTAAATAGAATCGAGTATCTAAGTAAACAGAATTACGTGACATATTGTAAAAGGTATCGAGAATTGAGATTCTAAAAACAAGAATTACGCTTTATGAAGTTTGCTTTTACACGCACGAAATATTCAAATTTATACACAAGTTGTTTTTACAATATATATATATATATATAATATGCAAAATATAAATTTTATATCACTTGCTAATTATTTTATTTGTTAATCATTTGCTAGTCGATTTGATCAAAATGGAATTTTTATTGAAATGTACGAAAAAAATAAGTAAATATATTTATAAACGTAAATACATTTATATGGCAAGTAAATTATTCCTGGCATTTTTTGCGTGTTATTTTATATCTAAATTAGACTCAAAAACATATTAAACTTTAACAGCGATCAATATTAACTATTAAATATTCCTTAAGAATAAAAATAATATATTATTTTTAATAAAGAGAGAGAAATTTTTTAGAGAGATAATCTTTAGAGAAATAATATGAAATGAGATACACACACACACACACACACACAAAACACATACACACACACACACACACACACACACACACACACACACACATACACACACTATGTCTCTTTGAGTCACCCTCTCAAAGTCAAAGTCGGCAATTTGTAGAAAAATTGATGAAAAAATTGAAAACATGGAAAATGTGTTTTCAACGATAAAAAAATAATTTTATACTTTTATAATTTTAACGATTAAAAAAAATTTCATAAAATGCTTATTACAAGTCACATATCTCTCATATTTAGTTAACTTATTTTACATGATTTCTTTTCGTATCTTCTATGAAATTTTTTCATTTCCCCGACTGACATCTGATATAACTAAAACGTCTTTCAATTTCTCGAGCATTCTATTTCAATTAAGAAAATTTTAGCAAAGTAAAAACATTAGCATAGGAAGATTCTTTTTCAAAGAAACATTATTTTAGACTCCTTTCTGGTTCTCACAATCGAATTTATACAAATGTCTTGTATAAAATGTCAAATCAAGTATTATATTTTTTATTTAATAATAATAATAATATAATAATAATAATTTAAATAGTAATAATAATTTTAATAATAATAATTTAATAATTATAATAAAATCGTATATGATCTCCAAAAGCACCAATTCTATATATCATGATTTATTAATATAGAGAAGCGAAAAATTGAAATACAGAGAAGATTAAAATCGAACAAATTATGATATAATTATTGACATCGTATCAGATAATCAGAAAAATCGCTTAGCATACAAAGTACATAAATTAAATCGACAAATATCCATCTTGAAAAAAAGCAATTTTGAGTATCTATACATCTCATTGAATACGTATACAATGCATAAATACTATCATAATATTATAAATGAGCGTTTATTTCTGAAACGTTGCTCGCGATGTGAAGATGCTATTTCGAGTTTGGACTTTTCAAGAAAGGGCCGGATATTCCGTCGAAGGAGAGGCACAAAAGTTCACTGACACGAAATAGAATATTACACAGAATATTTTAACCAGAAAAATATCGCCATGCCTTCGATAAAGATACTTTGACTCTCAACGTTAATGTTTCTCGAATCTTATAAATCATAAATTGTAATCTTTAATCTTACAATTAGAACGAGGATATTTAAATAAAGTCTATAAAAAATATAGATTTTTCTACGAGAATATTCAAAGTCTTATATCGAGTATGTTTAATTAACTTTGATTTTTTTTTATTTTGCAATTTGCAAATATCGATAATAATAATTTATTCCAAAAGTTTATTCTCTAAACGATTACGAAATTGTGATCTTTAATCTTACAATTAGAACGATGATATTTAAATTGCAATTTGCAAAATAAAAAAAAAATCACAGTTAATCAAAGATAATCGATATAAGACTTTGAATATTCTCGTAGAAAAATCTATATTTCTTATAGACTTTATTTAAATATCCTCGTTCTAATTGTAAGATGAAAGATCAATTTCATAATCGTTTAGAAGAAACTTTTGAAATAAATTATTATTATCGATATTTGCAATTTACAATGAATTGCTTGAGATTATTCAAGAATATTCTGGAAAAGGCGATATGATTTAATCGGAAGACAAATATGATGGAGAAATGCATTTTAAGAGCTGTTGTTTATAAAAATCATTATCAATAATGATAGAAAAATAACTCCTAGATAATATCTAGTGTTATAATATTTTGTTATCTATTATTCTTTTATTCAAAATGGATTATATTTTGCAAAAAAACAAGCTAATTTTTTGTTTTAGCGAAAGACACGAAGGAACGCATATTTTTCTAAATATATTTTTTACCTTTTAATTCTCTACGAATAAATTTCAACGACCAGATTTAATAAAAGTTTTATAAATTTAAGGCACATTCAAGAAAGGGCCGGATATTCCGTCGAAAGAGAGGCACAAAAGTTCACTGACACGAAATAGAATATTACACAGAATATTTTAACCAGAAAAATATCGCCATGCCTTCGATAAAGATACTTTGACTCTCAACGTTAATGTTTCTCGAATCTTATAAATCATAAATTGTAATCTTTAATCTTACAATTAGAACGAGGATATTTAAATAAAGTCTATAAAAAATATAGATTTTTCTACGAGAATATTCAAAGTCTTATATCGAGTATGTTTAATTAACTTTGATTTTTTTTTATTTTGCAATTTGCAAATATCGATAATAATAATTTATTCCAAAAGTTTATTCTCTAAACGATTACGAAATTGTGATCTTTTTAATCTTACAATTAGAACGATGATATTTAAATTGCAATTTGCAAAATAAAAAAAAAATCACAGTTAATCAAAGATAATCGATATAAGACTTTGAATATTCTCGTAGAAAAATCTATATTTCTTATAGACTTTATTTAAATATCCTCGTTCTAATTGTAAGATGAAAGATCAATTTCATAATCGTTTAGAAGAAACTTTTGAAATAAATTATTATTATCGATATTTGCAATTTACAATGAATTGCTTGAGATTATTCAAGAATATTCTGGAAAAGGCGATATGATTTAATCGGAAGACAAATATGATGGAGAAATGCATTTTAAGAGCTGTTGTTTATAAAAATCATTATCAATAAGGATAGAAAAATAACTCCTAGATAATATCTAGTGTTATAATATTTTGTTATCTATTATTCTTTTATTCAAAATGGATTATATTTTGCAAAAAAACAAGCTAATTTTTTGTTTTAGCGAAAGACACGAAGGAACGCATATTTTTCTAAATATATTTTTTACCTTTTAATTCTCTACGAATAAATTTCAACGACCAGATTTAATAAAAGTTTTATAAATTTAAGGCACATTCAAGAAAGGGCCGGATATTCCGTCGAAGGAGAGGCACAAAAGTTCACTGACACGAAATAGAATATTACACAGAATATTTTAACCAGAAAAATATCGCCATGCCTTCGATAAAGATACTTTGACTCTCAACGTTAATGTTTCTCGAATCTTATAAATCATAAATTGTAATCTTTAATCTTACAATTAGAACGAGGATATTTAAATAAAGTCTATAAAAAATATAGATTTTTCTACGAGAATATTCAAAGTCTTATATCGAGTATGTTTAATTAACTTTGATTTTTTTTTATTTTGCAATTTGCAAATATCGATAATAATAATTTATTCCAAAAGTTTATTCTCTAAACGATTACGAAATTGTGATCTTTTTAATCTTACAATTAGAACGATGATATTTAAATTGCAATTTGCAAAATAAAAAAAAAATCACAGTTAATCAAAGATAATCGATATAAGACTTTGAATATTCTCGTAGAAAAATCTATATTTCTTATAGACTTTATTTAAATATCCTCGTTCTAATTGTAAGATGAAAGATCAATTTCATAATCGTTTAGAAGAAACTTTTGAAATAAATTATTATTATCGATATTTGCAATTTACAATGAATTGCTTGAGATTATTCAAGAATATTCTGGAAAAGGCGATATGATTTAATCGGAAGACAAATATGATGGAGAAATGCATTTTAAGAGCTGTTGTTTATAAAAATCATTATCAATAAGGATAGAAAAATAACTCCTAGATAATATCTAGTGTTATAATATTTTGTTATCTATTATTCTTTTATTCAAAATGGATTATATTTTGCAAAAAAACAAGCTAATTTTTTGTTTTAGCGAAAGACACGAAGGAACGCATATTTTTCTAAATATATTTTTTACCTTTTAATTCTCTACGAATAAATTTCAACGACCAGATTTAATAAAAGTTTTATAAATTTAAGGCACATTCAAGAAAGGGCCGGATATTCCGTCGAAGGAGAGGCACAAAAGTTCACTGACACGAAATAGAATATTACACAGAATATTTTAACCAGAAAAATATCGCCATGCCTTCGATAAAGATACTTTGACTCTCAACGTTAATGTTTCTCGAATCTTATAAATCATAAATTGTAATCTTTAATCTTACAATTAGAACGAGGATATTTAAATAAAGTCTATAAAAAATATAGATTTTTCTACGAGAATATTCAAAGTCTTATATCGAGTATGTTTAATTAACTTTGATTTTTTTTTATTTTGCAATTTGCAAATATCGATAATAATAATTTATTCCAAAAGTTTATTCTCTAAACGATTACGAAATTGTGATCTTTTTAATCTTACAATTAGAACGATGATATTTAAATTGCAATTTGCAAAATAAAAAAAAAATCACAGTTAATCAAAGATAATCGATATAAGACTTTGAATATTCTCGTAGAAAAATCTATATTTCTTATAGACTTTATTTAAATATCCTCGATCTAATTGTAAGATGAAAGATCAATTTCATAATCGTTTAGAAGAAACTTTTGAAATAAATTATTATTATCGATATTTGCAATTTACAATGAATTGCTTGAGATTATTCAAGAATATTCTGGAAAAGGCGATATGATTTAATCGGAAGACAAATATGATGGAGAAATGCATTTTAAGAGCTGTTGTTTATAAAAATCATTATCAATAATGATAGAAAAATAACTCCTAGATAATATCTAGTGTTATAATATTTTGTTATCTATTATTCTTTTATTCAAAATGGATTATATTTTGCAAAAAAACAAGCTAATTTTTTGTTTTAGCGAAAGACACGAAGGAACGCATATTTTTCTAAATATATTTTTTACCTTTTAATTCTCTACGAATAAATTTCAACGACCAGATTTAATAAAAGTTTTATAAATTTAAGGCACATTTTTACGCATTCTGCGTTCCCTATCTTTTAAGTTAATAAAACATAGAAGTAATATTGCACTGGCAGTATTTAGCGCAACATTCTCGCTTTCTTAACTTTAATTTTGCAAGCGACTTTTGCGATCTGAGAAAAATAACAGCGTCGAAGTAACAACGGCAAGTATTGCTATATAATTATTTTCAGGAAGCGATCAATGTTGCATGACGTTTACGTAACGCATAAATGTTGGATGCGTTAATCGATTTGATTTCTATCATTAGGTCATTTATTAAATTGAATGTTACCGAAATTTTTTTTCTACGGCGCAGTTGATTTTGTAAAATGCACATACAAATAAGAAAACCATTCACGACAAATATACAAAAATAATTTGCTTAATACTTCATGTACAAAGAGTTCCTTCATAAGTAATATCCTTGCAATATTACTGTATAAATCACTTTAAAGAACTATGTAAAATGTAAATGCAAAATGCTTGTTAGACAAGAATTACGCAGTTTTTGCGTAGTTTTATAAAATGTTATGAATTATATAGGCGATATGAAAATTTATCATTTTCATAACATTTCTTACAATCATCCAAAAATTACTAATACAATCGCAGAAAACTACTAACTGACAAAAGTAATTTATAACTTATAAAAATGTATACCCCGAGGAAGTAAATGGAGAAATTATTTTTACAAGAAAAATAAATAAATTATTAATAATCATTTATAAATAATTTTATCTCTCTCATGATTGTGCTCTGCAGCCTTCCCAGGTTTTTTTCTCTCTTGCTCATTTTTTTGCTGCTTTTTCTATTCCAAAGGCGCTATAATGGTAGAAAGTTAAAAAAAAGAATTTCACATTTATATAGAAATAGATATTTAATATGTAATAGATATTTAAAATTTTAATTTAATTTAATATTTTAATTTAATAATTTTGAATTAATTTATCTTATTTATAAAATGTGAAAAATATACTTCTTAATTTGTAATTTAAAAACGTTCCTATCAATACATTTTATTAGTGCTTGATAGTCAAAAATAATGGATATGTTTAGAAAACGTATATACATACATGAAACGAGAAAGAGAGAGAGAATGTGCTATCTAAATACCTTATTATCATTCGCGCGAGCGAACAAAGTCCCCCTGTGTGTCGTCGCATTGATTTTCAAAACGCAATTATTCCTTGTAATATTTAATTACAATCAGCAAATATTAATCTACATTACTGACTTATGCTTGCGAAAATATTATGGCGACAATTATTTGATTCAAATAATGAAAAGATACAAATTAATCTCAAATCGCATATGACATCTTGATACATTGAATTAGTAGATCGTTAATATTCCGCGTTTTAATAATATTTCATCGTGAAATATATATTCAGTATTTGCACATTGTTGTAACTTGTCATTGTTGTAACTTGTGTATTTTCCGCGAAATTTGTTTGGCTGAAATCTGTGAAAACAGTTCGAATCGCGATAATATTTTTCGGCAAACCGAATTATATTCTGAGAAATATTGCAGTATAAAGATAAATATTGCATTCATTTTTTATTTTAACGTGTATATTTTATATTCATTTATACGGGAAATAATAAAATTGATTTAAAATGCTATTAAAATGATATTGCACGTAACAACAGAAGTAATATTTATCACAATGAATGATGTGTGATTTAACTAATATGATAATTTTCAAGTCAAATAGATTGTAATTTTTGTTCTCTCGTCGCAATATAATACATCATATTCGATTCAATGCCGGAAATCAGAAGTACTATGCAAACTACTACGTGATCACAATTAATCATATTTTCACGAGTGAGTGCCAGAGTGAATGAAGAAGCAGTAAAAAATATACAAGTGAAGAAAAAGAAGCTCAGCAAAACATTAAGCGATGAAAGAGCACTCGTGAAGTGAATATATAATAATATGTAAAATATTATTTTGTGAAATTAATTGCTCGTTTATCTTCTCAATAATGATTTATTTCAAATTATCATATAATAAAACGCATAAAAAGTATTCCAAACAATATTTTAAAATATTTAAAATATTTATAATATGTATCTCACAGTTAATATATTTATAGATATATATAAAATATTTCATAATAATTAATAAGATTTATGATTTTTTAAATTATTCTTATACAAAAGATTTTTATATCTTAAATTTTTTAAAAGTTTATATATCTAAAAGAGATTTCTTATAATAATTATATAATCTATTTAAAAAACTATCTGTTTAAAAAACTAAAAAAATTTTAAATCAAAGAGTCAATATATATATATTATATATAGTTGCACAAAATAATTAATTTTTAAATATTAATTTTTTTTACCCTCTATAATTTATAAATAAATAAATAAATAAATAAATATATATATATATATATATATATATATTTATTTATTTATTGCAATCACGATAATAATGAGGTGAATTGATTTTAGTATATATATATATATATATATATATATATATATTTATATACTATATATATATATATATATATATATATATATATATATATTTATGCAATCACGATAATAATGAGGTGAATTGATTTTAGTGACTGTATGAGATAAAACTTAATAATTCATTCGAGTGATTTGCAATTCAAGCCAAATGTTAATTGAATCATTAGTATGTCCACAAAATCAAAGAGTCAAGGAAATTCTATCGAATTTATAATATTTTCATGAAATATACAATATTTTGAATTGAAATCATCAAATATATATGTGTGTGTGTGTGTGTGTGTGTGTGTACATATTACATATATATATTTGATGACTTCAATTCAATTCGACATTACGGATACAAAATCGCGAAATAAATGTATTCTGGACAATACGAAGTTTTACGTAAAAATTCCACTGTATGCATTGTTATATAAAAAATCCACTTGACCTTACGATTGTTTAAACTTGACTTGCACGTAATGTATTGCATTGTATGTAGATATAGCGTGATATAATTATAAATTGTTGATAACGCACGGACGACATTATTTAATTTAAAATTTAGATTTTTTTTTAAATTTTAGATTTTTAGAAAATTAAGATTTTTTAAAAGATTTTAAATTTTTTCTCTAAATTTAATCTATTTGCATTTTAAATAATTATATTATATAAATATTTTTTTTTAAATAAGCATTAAATGTATCGATAAATTGCATATAATGTTCACGTTTTTACAAATAAACATTTAATAGATAAAAATTGCTACTACAAAAAAAAATTAATAAATAAAATTCTAAAATCGCATTTAATAAATAAAAATGCTACTTTAAAGAAATAAATGAAATAGTCATAAATAGTCAATATTTCAATCAAGTCATATCAAAAGATCAATCTTTTACGTATGTTTGGCAAAAAACAAATTTACTTCCGTGAATAAATATTTAATAGCAGAGATATTACCTCACCGTCTAGCGATTATTTATTTTTCAATACTACTTTTCAAGAAAATTCTCATACTTAAAAATTCCACTTAAATGCGCTTATGACGTTGTGAAATAAAAAAAGAATAATAATATATATGACAGACACGTATGTAATTTTGATGAGCAAAAATATGCGAAATGATTGCTTAGAAGAATAATTTATTCTCGATATGTATAGCGATCGTACTCAAAGAAATGAGATAAGTAAAACGATATTAAGACGCATGTCTAAATTCATTAATTTATCTCATACGTACACTTTCTGATCGGTTCTTTTTAATAATAATTTTATTTAATAAATAGTATATTGTAACACTCTTAATTTTATATTAGAGAAACATCTTAAAAAGTCTCTAATTATGTAACAAAAAGATAATTAAGATTAATCGAGAAATCAAGATTAATAAACATATTACATGTATTATATAAAAGATAAAAAATGTATTACATATTGTATAAAAAGATTTTTCGATTCATATTATACGTTTGCAAATAATAATTTATAAGTCTAAGCTAAATATGTTAAATATGTTTTAATATGTTTTAAATGCAAATATTTGATTAGTTTAACTTGGTTAATTTATGTGTTCAAATATTTTTGTATAAAAAAGTTGTATGAAAAAGATTGCTATTTAGGAACAAGAATTATATAACAATGAACAGAAAAAACTTCCAAAATGCAATTAAGTGTATTATTAAATTTATTGTTAATTAAGTTTATTATTAATGAATTCGAATTAATAAAGGAGATAGGTATGTGTTGTAGATAATTTTTATACAGGGTGTCCCAAAAGTCCCAGAACGGTCGAATATTTCATAAACTATGCACTTTAAAAAGAAATGTTTCAAACAAAAGTTGTATGGCTTAAAAGGGGCCATAAGATGGTGCCATTAGTTTGACCTTGAAGAGTCATCTGAAGATCACGTGAAGGTCACCTCCAACATTTTAAATGGGACACCCTATATGCTTTTGCATATTCTTGTAGTTCATCTCGAGAGCTTTCCAAAACACTATAATTAAGTTAGTTTTCATTAAGTACTTTCCGAGTTATGAGGCTTTCTTAATTTTACATAAACCGTAAAATATCTTGTAAAATATTCATTTTTCAATTACCTCACCTTAACACTTTTATGTACAAAATAATGAGAGGAATCAATTGATGTAAAGAAAACACATAATTGTTTCGAAAAAAGAAAATGTAATTGTTAATTGCAAATTACATTTTTTTTCGAAACAATTATGTGTTTTCTTTACACCAATTGATTCCTCTTATTATTTTGTACATAAAAGTATTGAGGTAAGATAATCGAAAAATGAATATTTTACGAGATATTTTACGGTTTATGTAAAATTAAGAAATGATTTCAAGCCTCATAACTTGGAAAGTACTTAATGAAAACTAACTTAATTATAGTGTTTTGGAAAGCTCTCGAGATGAGCTACAAGAATATGTAAAAGCATAGGGTGTCCCATTTAAAATGTTGGAGGTGACCTTCACGTGACCTTCAGGTGACTCTTCAAGGTCAAACTAATGGCAAAAAATTGTATACACACACATCATACATATATACATACATACATACGTACATACACACATATATATATATGTATATATGTATGTATATGTAAAATAATGCAGTTCTTATTCTCTCTGAAAAATATATCTATCAAACAAAAATTAATTACATATACTGAATAATATAGATAATTAATGAAAATTAATAATTAATTTTATTTGCATGATAAAAATTCTAACGCTTAAAGAATAAATGGCCAATCAAATGTTGATACAACAAAAATTCACTGTAGCGCAATAAATCGTTTCGATTTACAATGACTTTTTTATTCTATACATGACTGTAGCATTTTCCTTTTCTTGACACATCACAAATCAAAAGTGCCATCTCTCTTATCTTACTATTCCCATTTTACGTTATTCTCAATATATCTCTCCTTTATTTGGAGCATTCTCTCTCTCTCTCTCTCTCTCTCTCTCTCTCTCTCTCTCTCTCTCTCTCTCTCTCTCTCTCTACAACTTAGAAGGTTTTCTTTCACAAGCGAAAATGCAAACATACGGTTGAACGAAACAGCGAAGATTTAGAAAAGATGGGGTAGTAAGGAGATCGACGATCCTGCCATAAAATAAGAGATCACTATTGCTCGCTATTTCGTATACGTTTACGACCTTGGCCTATTAATATGAAGGTGTTATATGAGTAGCGAAGCTCTCTTGAAGAATTGAAAATGCGTCTCGATCAAATTCATTGCACAATCCTATAAATGTGCCGTGCAAAGCATCCTATTGAGATAGATACTAATTGAATGCTTTTAAACTAATCGAAAGCGAATCAATGATCGGTCACCGCTAAGTTGCACTTGTCATATGTAAGTGCTTTCGTGTCACACGTATATTGCGATCATTAGCATATATATCATAAATATATTTATAAAATATATTTATAAATTTATAATTATATTTATAATTTTGCCTCAAGAAATTAACTTTAAAAAACTTTTCTCATTAAATCGATTAGATATACAAATCAACACCTCTCTCCCACTAGAGAATAATCTACATATATATTACTTAAATATACAGAATGATTCCAAAAGAGGAATCAAATTTTAAGGCTAGTATAGTTAAATTTTAAGAGCATATAAACGTCAGACAATAATATTGTGCGTCATATGATGCAAATTTGGTCAGAGTTATAGCATCGCCATTTTAATAATTGAAAAGATTTCTTGATAGCTCATTAATATAAAATAGTTACATACTGCATTCATACAGCATTCTAAAAAAGTAACAATTTTATGTCAGTCTTTGGAGTATTCTCCCAGAAAATCAAAATGTAGCAGCAAAATGTATTATTCAAAAGATTCTAAAAAAGTATTATTAAAAAATGTATTATTCAAAAGATTCTAAAAAAGTAACAATTTTACGTCAGTCTTTGGAGTATTCTCCCAGAAAATCAAAATGTAGCAGCAAAATGTATTATTCAAAAGATTAATTTATTAATTCTTTTGAGTCTGCAATCCAAATCCTTTTTTACTTTTGAAGTAAAAAACTGCTGCTTTGAAACTCTAATTTAAATAACCGACTGTAGATGATAAAAAATCAAAATTAAAATTATAAATTTTAAAGTAATCTACATAAAACAGCAATATAACGCAACAGTATTTCTGATTACAATTGATTGATCTCAAGCTCAAAATCGTAAAAACCACGTATTTATATATTTATATTTATATTATTATCATATTTTATTATCATCGGTATTTTCCAAGAAAATTCATGATACTAAAGTAATTAAAATAATTTTGTGAATGCAAAGTTCACTGTGTAAAAAAGTTTATTTATGATATTATATTTGATACGACAAAGATACAATCCACAGTTAAAATTCACCAATGTGATAAAAGTGATTCATCACGAGAAGGAAGATAATACGCGTTTCATGAGCGCGAATATTGCGCAGAAAGGCGCGTTGCATTCTTCATAATTTCTGGTCTCAAGGATTCCCCGTTCTTTCCGAGTTTTCGTAAGTATTTCACGTACGCGAATCAAGTCGAACCGCGCGTTTGCGACGTGATTCGCGTGCGAACATTATCGCGATTCCCTAACTGTTTGAGAACAGAGGACGAAATAAACGAGATTTTGAAATAAGTTTGGGGAAAAAATTTGCTACCCCTAAAATAGGAGGTGAGATTAGAGATTAATAAAGACTCGAGACATTTTCCTCAACAGTTGTTTTTTCTTTACACCAATTGATTACTCTTATTATTTTGTACATAAAAGTATTAAGGTAAGATAATCGAAAAATGAATATTTTACTAGATATTTTATGGTTTATATAAAATTAAGAAATTATTTCAAGCCTCATAACTCGAAAAGTACTCAATGAAGAAATACTTTATTATAGTGTTTTGGAAAGCTCTCGAGATAAGCTACAAGAATAAGTAATAAAAAATAGGGGGTCCCGTTTAAAAAATTCTAGGTGACCTTGCTCTGACCTTGGCGACGCCACCCAAGGTTAAACTCATAGCGCCAGTAAATAGATCTTTTGAAATCCTACAACTTTGGCTCGAAACATTTTTCTCAGAAACGTTTCGTTTTCGAGATATTTGACCGTTTCCAGACTTTTCTAACACTCTGTATATCGACATGTGTCTAGACAGACTTGAAATGTAAATCAAAATATGTGCATGTCATTTCATCGCTGTGATTGCTATATGCAAGACCTAATGAGACGTATTAATTATCTAATTAAATATTTATGCGCAATGAAATTACGTAAATTACACAATAAAGTAAGAACAAAAACATGTTTTCAAGAGAAAAATGCACAGCGATGAAATGACATGCACATATTTTGATTTATATTTCAAGTCTGTCTAGACACATGTATGTCTCGTTTTATGGGCAAATATCATAATAAAAAAGTCAAGTATTCCACGAAAAGTAATGAAATAATCGTCGTAATTGCAACATTATGACGTTAACGTTATAATGCTTATACGTTATATTGCCTTATAACGAGTATTCGCTTATAACGCAAGCAAATCACAGCATTCTTTCTCCTGAAAAAATGTTTTCGTTCTTAGTTTATTGTGTAATTGACGTAATTTCATTGCGCATAGATATTTAATTAACACGTTATTTCATATTCTATTCGAGATTATGGAAAGGACAATGTGCTTTATATCGATATTACTTGAAAATCGTCTGACTTGCGAACGTTTCTAATTAAATGACTTCGAAACCGATATGCTTCGAGGCATACAATGAAACGATGTGCACGTGACAGCGCGTCGCTGAGTAGCATGCGCCACCCGCGACGCGCTGTCTTTTGACGGATGATCTCCAAATAAGAACACGATCAGCTAAAGATATAATAATATGTACACGCATATATATAAAATATACATTTTTATGTCATATAATTCTTCAAATATACCGTAAAATCTTGTCACAAATAAACATGTGTGCGTATGTGCGTATGTGTGTGTGTGTGTGTATGAGTCTACATCATGTTCTTATACAGTTAATTAACACCGAGATTTAATGCTCTATTTCATGATAAAATTGGGAGAAAACTCCTCACTTAATTTAACTTCAACTGAATGATAAAATACAATTTGTAACGAAAGTGAACTCGAACAATTTTCTCGACGCCTCTGACATGCGCACACACACCACACACACACACACACACACACACACACACACGCACACACATGTACGTGTATCTAATCAACCGGGCTTCACTCGTTGCCCGATAAATCAGCTGATCGCGTGCACGCTCGTTACGTTCGCTCACCTGTTGCGCGTTGCGCGTCGTTCGTCGCTGCCTTTCTCTCTCTCCTCTCGTTTTCGCTCTCGCTCTCTCTCCTTCTTCCGTATAAATCGATCGATTCTCCTTGACGTTGCACGATTTGCCGGTACAACGTACACACCATGCACTCTTGCTCACTATCACGGCATCCGCGGTTACGATGCGGACAAACCCTCGAAGTGACGACCTGCGGAAGATTAGATTGAAATTAAAAATATACACGGAGACGAGCCCGCTCTGGTCCTCCGCCGCTGCTCGAAGCGACGTAAGCGAGACTTCCCGCGCGCGAATTCCCCCTCGCCAGACCAGGGGCGGAGCTAGAAAATAGTATCTAATTACAAAGGAAAACGTGAATATATACCTGGCGATGATCGTGCGAGCGTTTCTCCGCACATTTCGACGCGAGGAAATAACGCGAAGTACGCGAAGAGGATTTCGAATAATGGCCACAGATGATACGAGGAAAAAATGGCAGGCATGCAAAAGCGAATCGCCGGATCACGCGATATACGTTTGATCGCGAAAGAAGGATCGCGTTGGAACAATTGGTGTTCACGACAAACACTAGAACTATTCGCGATGTAATTTCTCGTCAAGTTTACCTTTAAATAATAACGATATTGCGAGAAACACAGGAGCAACTCAAATCCGCTGTCGCGACTTGTCTATCGGGAAGCGATATTGCGATTCTCGAAGTATCGCGATCGAGAGTCTCGAATAGTATCGAAATATCGAGCCTACCAATCGTAAGCGCTTCACGCGGGGAGCTGACCAATTAGGAGCTAGCTGAAGGATCACGTGGTCGCCTGCACGCATGGCTTGTGCAGGTGCATGAAAATACCGCATGGTGTAATTTTGGATCTTGTAGACGATCGCAAAGCTGGAGCCTTCTTTGAAGCATTCTTTAGATTATTATTCAAATGTCTTGTATCGTCATTCTTTATTCATATCTTGTGTTAATAGCCCACATTAAGTTGCTTTGCGACTCTTCTTAAGACAAATTTGATTGAAGATCACATTTTGCACATTAAGAGGTTAGTTTAGATTAAGGTAAAATCAAACTTTTATATGTTTGGAGGTAGAAAAAATTGAATCTTTTCGTAAATTCTTTAATGTTGTTAAGAAAAATAATTTAAATATTTATATATTTCTCAGAACTCTATTTAAAGATGAAGAGAACAGCAAGAAATTTAGATACTGGCAATTTAAAAACAGAAAATGATGTAGAAACAACAAATAGCGAAAGGAAGAAAGTGAGATTTGAGAAGCCTTTAGATAATAAACCTACAGGTAAGAATAAAAGAATAAAGAAAGAAAACTTGAAAAAAAATATAACAATAAAATAACAATTATTACTTTTGCAGGTAATAATGTAAAGGCAACTCTTACAAAGAAAAGCTCAAAGGGAAAAAACTCCAAAGTGGCAAATAATAATGCAATAACTAAGAGAATAGATTCGTTAGAAAATGCATTTAAACAAAAAATTAAAGGCAAGGAATCAGAAAACTCGAAAGGAAAAAGTGTCCAATCTGCCAGAAATAACGCAACAACTGAAAAAACAGATTGGCTCAAATTGAAAAAGGAAAGAAAGGAGCTCAGGCAGAAACGCAGAGCTAAGAAATTGAATAATGACACAGTACTCGATAAAATTAAACAAGCTAAGCAGATTAGCGAAAAGTTACGTAGATTAGATTGCACACCACAGGATCGAATAAAATTAACTCGGACATTACATGAAATGTTGAAGAATCACTACAGCAACGTGATATTTACACACGATATGTCAAGAATTATTCAATGCATGATCAAATACTGTGAGGCAAATGTTCGACAGGCTATATTTCATGAAATAAAACCATTCATTGTTCAGATGTTGCAATCAAAATATGCAAAAAACTGCATTAGAAATATTTTAAAACATGGTTCACGAGATACCAGGAATGATGTTATCAATGCGTTTTACGGTAATATCATCAAACTAATGAGTCATATTGTATCGGCTCCTCTCATCGAACTCACGTACTCTACTTGGTGCACAGACGTCGATAAATTATACTTTAAGCAAGAATTTTATGGGGACATATATAAGCAGGCAAAAGATAAAGATGTTAAATCATTATCGGATGTATTCGAAAATGCGAAAGATATGAAAACTGCTACATTATCTGCCGTAAAAGCGAATTTGATTAGGATTTTAAATAAAGGTCTCGTTAATTCTACTCTACTGCATACAATTTTATGGGAATTCTTCTGTGTGTGTTCGATAGAAGATAGAAATGAATTGATAGTTATGCTGCGAAGTTTCATTGTGATGCTATCACGAACGAAAATGGGAGCGAAGGTTGCTGTGCAATGTATATGGCATGGCAATAATAAAGATAGAAAAGTTATTATGAAAACTCTCAAAGGGAATGTAAAGACGATTTGTATGTCCGAACATGGTTACATAATATTATTAGCGCTTTTCGATTCTATAGATGACACAGTTATAATGAAGAAGATAATATTGGCCGAATTGCAAGAAAATTTAACAGATATTGCAGAAAATGTGTATGGAAGACACGTAATATTGTATCTCGTGGCTAGAAGAGACTCTCATTATTTTCCGCCAAGTATTGTGGAATATTTACGTCAAGGCGACAACAATTCGATAAGCAAGAAACCAGCCGATATTAGGAAAAAAGAACTTCTCGAAGCGATTCGCGATCCACTTCTTGATGCTATAATCGCGGATACAGTTACGTGGTTATCCAGCAGCGCTATAGCCATGGTTACTTTAGCGGTATTAAAAGTAGTATCTGGGGAGAAACTTGAAACTGCATTCAAATCGATTGTCAAGCTTATCATCGATGTAAATTGGAAGATCAAGGAAAATGATAGGGAGTATAGTTTGATCGAACATCCTGGGTTGCATGTGATGTTGAAGAAACTTATTCAAAATGATAAGGAACTATTGAAAGAGGATGAACCTACTTTTGGTAGAATATTGCTATTACATTTAACATTAGAAGAACTCCAGAAATGGATAGAATTTAACAGAGCTTGTTTCTTATTAATTATGCTCATAGAGACCCAGCCTGCAAAAGTTGTATATATGTTGCTATGCCAATTAAAAACGCTTCAGGAAAATCTCGAATCGAAACAGAGTCCTGGAAAATCAATATTGTTAAAAAAATTGAAAGAAACATATGAAGAATTGAAAAAACAATATGAATAATTAATATAATATTCATACACATATAAAGATGGACTGAAGATCCATTGGCCATTTTTCAAATCATATTATATTATTTTATTATTATATTATTTTGTCCGTTTTGAATATATACAATGCATATAGTGGAAAAAAATATACAGCATATCTCTAGTCTATCTTTATACTTATGGTCATCATATTGTGAATGTTCAAAATGTATAATTAAGTTTTTTTTAAATAGTTTTACATATTCAATCTTGTAATAGTGTATGTGTAAAAATAAATAAAATACTCTTCTTTTATAAGAAGAGACTCCTCTTTCTTGATCTATATTTAAATAGTTTTGAAAAAAAACTATTTACAATAATTATATAAATTTTATCAGACTACATATATACTTTACATAAGAATTCGCCTTATTCGTCATATATTTATCTAGGGAAATTTCTATACTCATAATTTTAATAAAAGTATATTTTAAAAAATAATTAATATAAATATATACTGAAACAACATAAACAAAGTTAAAAGCATTAAAAGTTATTTTGTGTATTCTGTGAATAATTGAATATGAAATATTTAGTCATTTCTCTGAATTGTTTACTTGCATTCTTACCAGTATCTCTTTATGGAAGTTGTCCAAGAATTGTACACATATAGACTTCACTCTACCATTTCTCTGCATATCTTACAAAATATACGATAGATTCTTCTTTTACAGATTAAAATCTATTTTATTATGATTTTAAATAAAATTTTATCTTCTATTATTTTTTATTTCAAATCTTTTTGAGCATTTCAGACAACAGTTTGAATTAATCCCGTGAACACAACTTATAAAAATTGTTTATGTTGAAAAAGGGAAGGCCTTTTTCTTATTAGTGTATTGCTGCAATAAAAGAAATTTCGATTTTAATAGGCCATAGTCATATCAAGAATTTAAGATTTTTGTAAAAAAAAAGATACATGCTATGATTATAAGTGTTTTTTTCGTGCAGTTGGAGGTTGGAGGTTGAAATAATCTTGGAATTAAGTTTCGCGCGGTCATTTTTGAGAAAAATCTTTAAAATCTCAATAAAGTTTAGAAAAAAATGTTAAATTACAAATAATGACTGAATATTTATAAAACTCAAATCGCAACATCTTGAGATTAATTCTTAAGTCTATATATATAATTCTATATATATATATATACAATACGACATATAAGTAGAAACAATGTCAAATAAAAATCTTCATAAAAATTAAATATTTAAACGATAACTTTGTAACATTCTTTGATCATTACTGAGGTATAATATATGGGCGTGAATGAAAAATATTATGAACAAGAGTTTTAAATTACATCTTATTAAGCGATATAACACTATATTAGGCACATCTACATTAACATATTTAAATAAACACGCAACCGTAGCTATCAGAATTTTTGCTTGTTATTATCGCTCCAACAACTGTACGACAATATGCGACATGAGCGAATACGTAAATTCGATTCAGGATATACTTTGAAGGTACGCACGGCTAGTTAAATTTTAAGCATTTCCTTAATATCAACAACTCTGGTCCGTATTTCTGGTTGATTATCCTTTGCTAAATCGGGCAAGAATTCTTTCAAAACGCGGGTCATCTTGTCAAGCTGTTCGTCATTATTAGTCTCACGCATCTTTCTCCCTAATGAAAGAACTATATTCAATGCTTCTTTTCTAATTCTGGTGAACTTTGAAATATCTATAAAAAGAAAATGCATTTCCATCATACAAATCTAAAGGTATTCCAAAAAAATTTTACTATAGCATATATGACACATTATCGATTATAGAATAACTTACATAATTTACATATATTTAATTATATTTTTTTAATGATTTATAATGCATATACTTACTTATACAATATGATAATATTTTATTAAAACTATCACTTATCTCATCTAATAATTTTTTATCTTTTGATGATATTTCTGTTTTATTTATTTTTAATATGACAAGTCTATCCACAAAGAGATTTAATGCCATCAAAATGGTGACTTGCACAGATCTCGTACTATTTGGCAGTACTTTTTGACAGTGAGTTACAAATTCTATGCAATATTTGTCTGCAAACAAAAAATATCCAAAACAGCTATGGATATATATTTCTACTTTTAATTAAATTACACAAAATTGCTAAAATATCTAACCTTGTGTTTCTTTGGTAGAGGGCCATGCTTTCCCGAGTACTTCATAAACTGTTTCTTGCAATTTTATATTATTTTCCTTTTTCTTTCTACTTTCTTCCGCAGTATCTTCTTCGTCATCATTATTTTTATCAGATATCTAATATATAAAGCACATATATATAGCATGTATATTTATAGCTATTTCTTTATAATATTTGATACAACTCACCTTAATCAAAATTTCCTGTACAATTTCATATGTCTCTGTAAATCTATCAATATCAAGTTCATGTAATACCATAGCAAATGCTTGTAAAGCACTTCGACGATACTCAACATTTTCTTTTTTACTTTCTCTATATAGTGTTAACACAATTGTATCTAGCAGTGCAGTATCCGTGTTTAAAACTTCTCTGTAATTATCATATACATTTGACAAATATACACACACACAATTTAACGTATCTATATATAATTATAAAGTTTAAAATAAGAATATCTTATACACATACGTACTTGCTATTGCACGCTAACATTGCGAGAGCGTTTAATAAACGCTCTTTTCCATCCCACGTTCTGCCACGTAGACCGTCCGTCAGTATTTTTAATAAAGTATTTCTGGCTTCTATATCGATATTATGACCTGACTTTAAGGCAACGGTATGAACCGCATTTGCAGCTTGCACTTTTGTAGTCCATGACGCCGATTTAAGAGTTGTATGTAAAATATCGGTTATTGCTTGTAGATTATGCATGATTCCCGCTTCGGTCCCGGGAGTTATTTCGTTCCAAAGATCATTCCATAATTCAATAGTGTTTTCATTCCCTAATAAATAGCAGTACATATAAAAAAATACGAAACATATTTATAAATAATAAATCATAACATTTACATATTTAATAACTATTACATACATAAATAATAAGTTATAAATTATAATTATAACTGGAATACAAACCTGGTACCTTCTCTGCATGCATTGCAAAGAATGTAAGAGGAATCACTATCTTATGATAATTTTTTAATTTCTCTTGATTATAATTGTTTATGGATTGCAAAGTTTGTCCAATTGCTAATCTTATTGCATCATCTGAAATTTATAATTTTTTTTTATTTTATGAAACCAAATATAACTACTCAAAATAAAGAATATAGTTAGAATTTGGATGTACCTTCACGTTCTAAATACCATGTATTTAGAGTATTAAATAATTTATCCAGACTAGAATCTTTAGCCGAGCCAACTATATGGCCAATGCAAATTGCATTATTTTTTCTCACAGCAGCATTACGATCAATTAAACCATTAAGTAAGGCAGATAGAATTTTAGCTAGATGAAAATGATATAAATGATTAATTAAATAAAAATTATATAAAAATTGTATAAAATATATATTAAAGTACTATGTAAGTATTATATCTTAAGTGATAATAGTTTAAATATATAATATATATATAAATATGTAATATATATAAATTGGATTAAATTCAAATTAAGATATAATAAGAATATTTTGTATTTTGTGTTCTTGAAATTAAAATATATTTACTAACCGCTATATGGCTGCAATTCTAACTTCAGATGTGTACTGAGAAGAATTACAAAATGCGAGCAAGCAATTTTTGTTCCAAATCCTATACTGCATTTGATTAAATCTATTACTTTTGGCATTAAATCCTTCAGTACATCTGCATCGATATATTGGATACACTGTGAAAGAAAATAAATATTCAAATTCTATCAAATTTGTCTCCAAGAAATAGAGTTTCTAAATGAATCAAATAGAATACTTTTGTTATTGTATCTGACGCATAATGGCCCTTGGCAATATTGGCTCTGAGATTATCGACAGCTTCCTGCGTTTCCGTTGTCGCACCGCACACATTACTTAAATATGAAAGCTTAGGATTCTCCGATTCACCAATCGTTTCCAATAATGAAGGTATTAAATTGATCAGCGACGGTTTTAATAAAACACCTGCCGTGGATACGAGTTGAGACACCGTTTGCAATGAAATGGATCTCACCGTGTCCACGGTATGAATAATCCCAATATCAAGCAGCACGGGCAATATCGCTTGAATAACTTCTTTACCCGCATTACCATGCGAGAAATCGCAATGACGTATGCAAACCTGTAAAATGTGTGTAAAATTAAAAATATAAGTATCTTTCACAAAAGATATAAATCATATAATTACGTATAGATCACTATTATTAAAAAAAAAAACTCGCGACATACCTTACTAAATATCTTAGCAGTGTTTGTCGCGGCTAATCGTGTGCCTTCGTGAATATCGTCCATTACGCGAAATAGTTTCTTCCACAGTTCCGGACCACACTCAGCGAAATTGAGTTGAACATTTGCTGTCCTTAAAAGATCTGCGAGAGCATTACAACAACTGATACGTACCCTCCACTCATTATTGGTTAGATTATCAGTTACATCAGTCAATATTTCTTTATGATACTGTTCAATCTATATGGTGATGTATAAAAAAAAAAACATCTTTATGCTTATTCCATTATACGTAAGTATTATACATTATTGACAGATATATATATATATATATATATATATATATATATATATATATATATATAATATGTTACTAACAGCTTTCGATGTTGAAGGAACGACAGCTCGCCAAATGCTGGTCATACTCTGTTGTATCTTAGGCGTAGGATCGAACTGATATCTATACAATCGCGGTATAATACTTGGTAGATATTTATTGAGTTCATCTTTCGCGATACTAGCGATCGCTGCGAAACCAAATGCCGCTCCCTTCTTGGATGTCCATATTGCATTATGATTTGCCAAATGCATAAAATAATATACGAGCTCGGGTTTTTGCAATTCTGTCGCGAGGGAACAGATTTCTCGATACGTTGACAAATTGCCACTAAAAGATTATATTATTTTTGTATTTAATATCCTTCCTTTTGTATTTAATATCCTTATTATAAAACAAATATTTTAATCTTAAAACAACATGAAAATATGTTATATAATTTTAATCTTACCCAGATGGATTTTTCCCCAATTGACCTTCCTCAAACAATTTTGTATCAGCGGTAACTTGTTGCACTGTCCTACGACCCTGTGTAAACTGATCTAATATATTAGATACTAAAGCATCACGCTCTTCTTGTTTGCTGTTAATATGTACTAAACTAAGGCCTTTTGAAGCAACATCTTGCACTATATCTATAAGATGAATGAAAAAATTATATTTCTTTAAAAAAAATAATAATAATAAAACGGAATATAATACAATAGTTTATATTTATTTACCACTGTCATCTGAAAGAAAATCTATAAACGCATGGTGAATAGTGGACAATCTTTCTTTAATACATTCTCGTTGAATGTTGTGTTTTAAAAGTGCAAATAGCCACACACATACTGCCTTTAAAAAACATCATGCTATTAATACAAGAAAAATTACTTTATCCCTCTAAAATATGTAATATAGATACCTGTCGCAAATTTGGATGAGGCACTTGATATACATTAAGTAATTCGCCCAATACATGAATTAATAATTCATCGCTTTCCTTACTGTATGGAACAACATGTTCGGCGGGTAAAGTCGTCCAGGCATTTCTTGCTTCTGATGAAGCTTGCGCTTGAACGCAACAAACTAAAGCTTCCCCCAGAATTAAATGGATTTCAATATCCTTCGTCTGTGTGTTAAACATCAAATTTATTTTATATTGTATTTTATTAAATGTAATAAATATTGGTCAAATTTGATTGAGGATATGTACCTCTTTGACTGTTGCTATGATTTTGTTAGCGATCTCCGTGGTATGCGGAAAACATTCACCAACACACAAATATCCTAGTGAAAGGGCAGCTTTCTCTTTCATCTAAGGAAAGAATAAATTCTTATATAGCATTATAAATATTAAATAATTATATGTATTTATTTGTATTTAGAAGACAAACCTTAGTATTCAACTTGGCATTGGATAATGCAGAAAAGAGACTTTCTACTATCGCTTTCTTATTCAAATCATTTTTCCCTTCCATTGGCAAGGGCAAAGAATATGTTCTTCCTAAGACGCCAATGGCGTGAATAGCAGCATCCATTAATAGCGTCGTGTTATCGCGAAGATTTGTACCTATGACAAGAATATCTCAAATATATATAAAACAAGTATGTAATATATTAAATATATAATTTAATATTTAATACGTACATATTGCTTTCACAATATCATTATAAGTTTTCCAATTACATAAATCTTTATTTTCATTTCGCTGTTGCAATAAGTTTCTTTCCATCATGTAAGTCAGTGCCATTAATGCGCCATGTTGTGCTTCCAAATTCTTTTTATTCATAATATCCATGATGTTTGAAACATGCTTTTCAAATTCATTATTTGGAAAATAGCCAGTGATAGCAGCGTATATTTTTGCAGCTAGTTGTCGCACATCTTGCTTAGTAGAAGTGAGTAAAGACCGAAGCCAAGGCAATTCTTTTTCATAGGATTTTACTATATAATGAGGAACAGACCCAAGTACTTCCAATAATGCATTTAAAGAAATTTGATCTATAACAAAATAATCACATTTAACTTGAAATTTTGTTGTAATATATTATGTTTGAAGTACAATATATGTTTTGTGTAATTATAATTGTGTATGTGATGTCTAATTATTTCTCACCTGCAGAAGAATGACTTAGGAGCAAAATCATATCAAGATAATGATTTAATATTTCTGGTTGATCCTTGTACAATTTCTCCAAGTATCGCCCAATCAATGGAGTATGTTCGCAAGGATGTTGCAGTGGTTCATTTCGCGCGGGAATATTAGCACTTCTGGCGAGACAAACGCGAAAGTAAGTAATAATCTGTAAAAATATAAATTTAATTAATAGAAAAATATTGTCGCCTCATTTATGGATAGTAATCTGTTTAAAAAACTTACTTCAGAAAATGTGGTAACACTGTATGGGAGAACTTGCTTGTCCGTATTTCTGCCGCTATTCGCGGGCATTCTCGATTGCATTTTCGAGTAAATATAACTCACTAATTTCACAAATTCGGGCAACAATATTTTGTTATTAATCTGTTGATCGTCCTCATTTTTGTGCACGACACCATATAACGCTTTCATAGCTTCTGTACTTATCTCGTGTTTGTTATCACCACATGCTAACAATAAAAGGTATCGAGACGGAGCGTCATCAGGTGGAAACACAGTTGCAGCGTAATGCATTGCCACAAATCTGTTTGCAAGATAACAGTGACAAACATATAATTAAAAATATTGAATTTACTGAAATTAATATAATGTAAATACAATCTGTAATAATTTGCATTCGATACATGCCTTACACTAGATTCTGGTGATTCAATGTGAACCGATAATAGAGCGTTCATTAGAGCTATATTGCTTTCATCCTCTTTGTTCAGTATGAACGCAGATGTTACGCAAATTAATGCATCTCTTACTGTCCGTCGTAATTCGCCATCCGTCTTGAATATCAGCAATATATTCATATATAATGTTTCTTTCCACAATATGTCATTATGTAATCTATATAAAATTGAATACTTACAGATACAAGAGTGTCGAACAAATTGTGTAATAAACTCAAATCTTTGTTTATTAAAGATGGTATTCTTTGACCAAGTTGTCCAATAACTGTGTATGCCATTGATTTATGTCCATCATCACCCTCAGAGAGCAATTTTATCATACCATTCAAAATTACTCCAGCAACGCGAGCTAACGGTACAAGACTGCAGCTTAAAAATTTAAAATTGAATACAATTTATCATATAAACAAGCTATAATATATTGCTATGTAAATAATATAAAACACAGTTAATAATACATTACATGTTGCACAAATAAATGTAATCCGTTTTCCAATAAAATAATTTAAAGAATAAAATTAAAAATTTATCAATTTTTCCCACAGTAAATAAAAGACAATAAAATAAAGAAAAATATATTAAAGACTAAATTGTAAAACTTACTGTTGAACGATATTTGATGTAAATTGCAGTGCCAATGATTTCAACTTTGCATTTGTATTCTTTCCATAAAGTGAATCAAAAACAACCTGAAAAAAAAATTGTTTTTTTATGTCACATAATAAAGTATATATTTTTCACATGCCATTAAATGTTACCTGTATACATGGTGGTATAATGAAACCCGCCTTAGTTACACGACAAAGATACTGTAAAAGCTTGAGACGAATTCGAGTGCTCGCAGCATGTCGCTTCATCTCGGGTTTTACCTCCTTTTGTGTAGCTAACGCATCAGTACCCAAAAATAATGTATATAGTGGAGCTGCTAATTGCATCGAAGACCAATCCAATGTCCTAAACAGAGAATCATGCTACAAATTACAGATCTTTAATCTATGATATGCTCAAAGCTGATAAACATATTCTGACAGTTTTTGTACACACACCCGACAATTTTTTTTAGTTCTAGATCCGCCATATTTGCAATGCTAAATCTAGTATCTGCTGCTGCTACAATCAAGTGTATCAGAATATCTGCATCTGGAAAAAATCCACCAGCAAGAAACTTAACAATGCCCAACTTTATTTGTTCAAGCTGCTCTGCTGTTGGTGGGTTTTCACCTATTACTCTTTTGAATGCATAATCACTTAAACCTGGTGGCACAGTAAACTGAGACAAATCAATAGCTTGACCTGACTGTTGATTTTCTGTTTGTCCCACAGACCTAATAATACATCATACATATACACACAATTAATAAGTATAAATGATTGTTTAAAAATAATACAAAAAATATATCTTACCCATATGGTAGCAATAATATATCGAGCATAAAGTTTATAAGTTGCTTAGCGACATAAGGTTTATCTTGTAAGCCTAAAAGAGATGCTCGTTTATCGGGATCTGTTGGTATATTAATGTGTCCCAATGCTGGCATTATGATCAGCATTAAACTGTAACATCACCACATAACATATTAATATATTATACATAATAACATATACTATAACATATTGATACATGCAACATTTAATTTAAAATTAAAATTAATTTAAAATATATTAATTTTAATAATTTAATGTAAATATATATAACAAGCAAAATATAAATTGTATCAAAATTCCTTTATAAAAATCAATATAATTTATAACTAGGAGATTTCTTCTTTAATAAGCATACCTATCTTGATGGGACAATGGTTTTCCTTCAATAGCATTTAATACACTTGGAACTAATTCTGCTTGTTTGTTCATTTCCATTCGAGGATATCCTAACTTTATATATATTATTGTAAAGTTCTGCAATTATATAAATACATATTATGTGTTCTTTTTTCCAATCTTGTAGAGTATAACAATCAGCATATATCCAACATACAATCACAAATGAACTAGCAGATGGATCTTGATACTGCAGGAGTAATGCCTCAACAGGTAGTTGTACTTGAGGCCTGCTCTTTATTCTCTTGTTTATATGAATCAACAATTCCATCACCTTTTTTCTAACACCTTCCTGTCCGCTAGATAACTTGAGCAATACAGGAGGCAAAAATTTACAGACTGATGCCTGTAACTGCTCATCTGTCTCTGCAGAGCCCAAGCGAAGGAATACTCGCTCGAGCAAAGCTAAATAAAACAAAAATTAATACTGTATAGTATCCAAATTCTTTTATTAGCATAATCGTAAAAAACAAATAGTAAGATTTTCAATTATGCAATATATGTCAATTTGTTCTATGCATCTATAAAGACAAAGAGAGATGTCAAAAGAAATATAGAAAATATATATATGCATACATAGATCTATCGATCCGCGTTATTATTTCAACAATGTAACAAAGCCATCGAAATATATAAAGTTATACATCACGAAAAACGCTGTCACACGAACTGTTGAATCAAAGTTAATCAATCGGATGTAAACGTGGATATTGAGATTTGACAGTTGCGAGCACGTGACGAAGATATACGGAGAGAAAGGAAGGAAAATATCGAACAAGATAAAAATCCACGCACGATTTTACCAAAAAAAGTTACATTTTGCGGAGCCGTTTTTTTATCAAAGTGCAGCATGACAATCGAAATTGTCCCTCGAGCACTTTACGGACAAATATTCGTTCTCGCGCTCGTCGTCATTCGTGTCAGGATTGACGGCTAGCGCGACGTGTAATTTACGATCCGATTATGAGCATCGGGACGATGTTTCGCGACGTAATCGAATATTTTTCCCGAGGAATACTTACTCAGCTCGTCCGTAGCTGCCATTTTGAAAAGGACTGTAAAGAGACAGCGAACGCGCTGTTCGAATGACAAAGATAATGATAATTAATTCGTGATATCGCTCGTAATTAGCGGCTTGGACTCGAAGCTCTACCGTTTAAATTGTTAAAAGTGCGTTTTAATCGCCGACGTAATCACGCGTGTCGATCAGCGTAATAACGCACGTTACATATGTATCGCACCCCTCGCTGAGACTCCCGTCGTTTTACGTGAGGGCGCTAAATGTCAATGTGAGTGAGGTTAGGAAAGAAACAGCGCACATCGATACAGTTATTGACATGCGATATATATTTAAGATTTTTATGAAAATTTTTATATAAAGGAAAAAATATAAATATAGTAAAGAACGTTGAAAAATATATGAAACCATTGAAATTGCAACATTTCCAATAGATAACATTTATTATTGTTTAGATACGAACTCTGGAAAGGATACAATTTTCGTCAGTTTTATCGAAATGTACGTATTAATTCAGATAGATATATGTATAAATATTATATATGAAAAATATTTTATTATGAGTTACGATCGGATTTATTCGCGCTGAGGAAATATCACGTTGAGGTTAGAAATTCTGTCGCTAGTTGCTTGCAAAAGCGATAAAAAATCAATTTATGCGCAATCTTACATGACGCGGGTTACGATTCTCTTCAGAAAGCTTGATCGAAAAGAATTATCTGCGTGAGTTCAAAAAAATAATTACTATTATTAATTCCCAATCGATTCTTCATTTAATATACACAAGATAGATTTTTCCACACGTAACGAAAATTGTCAAAATTGTATTTTAAAATTTAATACATTGTTTAATTTTTTATTTATTATTTTTTTTTTTATATAAAGATTGATAACTTATCTATTTTTCCATGACAATTAACTTCAAAATTTCCCGCCAAAATTAGATTCTCTTTGGTCGCGTTCGAAAATTTTACTTGTCAGGAGAGTATCGTTTGAATGCCCAATGGGAAAGAATTTTTGTCCTAATTGGTCGATCAAAGGCTGCTTTACCCGATAAATAAATTTTTGAACGCATCTGTGAAATTTTCTTCAAACCAAAAGTGCGCTTTTTATTTCGTACGAAAATCCGTAATAAAAAAATGCCCTAAAAAAGCCAAGGGAATCATATGTCCTGTCATGTCAGTCATTTAGAAGAGTGCGATTATCTTTGCAATATTCTCTTTAAGAAGTTACATCACAATTAATTGCGCATGATGTGGAAATTTACGCATGTTATATCTTAAAAGAGTATTCGTAATTTAAAATCCGCTAACAGATTACCGTCATATCAACCCGGCCATGCGTGTTTGTTGACCTTCACAGCTCCGTCCTTAATAAATTAGAGGTCAACTTGTGCGCGCTGAGCTTTTCCTACCGATCTTTCGAATGAGAACGAATGTGCTACGCGATCGTTTTACATCTCTATCACCAACATTTATATAGGTAGGAAATTTTCAAATAACGTACACAATGTGTAATTCTTCAATAAATTTGTCGGATATCGTTTCTCTTACGTATCGCATGTATTTATATATTAATCAAATTTTAATTACAGTTGTGACTGAGATTCGCTTAATGTGTCTTGTGAAAATGTTTGTCGGATTGTCTTTTAATGTCGATACTTGTACTCGTGATATGTGTTACTTATTTCTCTTTCTGTGTATGTACGAACGATAATTTATATTTTATATACTAATCATTAATAGTCTCATTATTATTACTGTTACATTATATATTTTATATATTGTATTTTTGTGTCTTACGTATATTTCTTTATAATACTATATTTATGTTTAATTGCATTTATGTAAAATTATATAGCTTGTTGACATTTTTTATTATACTTGAATCATATAATTACTAATTTTTGTCACATAAATGAATTTATATATTGTCTTTATGTATAGACGATATGCGTGATACATAAAACAGTGATATATGTTGCATAATTATGTTAATGTCTGTCTTTTACAAAATATATATCTACAAATATATATCATATGTCATTTGTATAAACTAAAATGTGTTAATAAAGATTATTAATCCATTACTCATATTCATATGTATAACTATTTATGATAATATAATATCTCTTAACTTTCTATATCTATATAAGATAATTAAATCTACCAATTTTATTATAATTAATTTTATTAATTTTTTTTTAATAAGTAATTTTAAACTATTTGTTGTATATTACAGGTATATTTCATAGTTTATACTTAATAACTACGTACAACATCTATACTAGTTCTTACTATATGTATCTGTTATAGGTAGCACGCATAAAGGATTTAACTCATATTTAATAAAATGAAGGCAAATACTGCGATATTTTCTTAATAAATTTTTTATATCAATTAATTAAGTGCAATTAAATTTATATCTTACTCCCTTTGACAATGGCTTCGAGAATAAGACGTTTTCTTTACAATTTAAGAAGAATGCTCTTAAGGATTTATAGATATTTTCTACGATATATCCGTAAATGGAAATTTGTAAAAATGAATAATGTAAGTTCTATAGCAAATATATATTTAAATAATATGTAAAATGTGAAACTAGACATATTCTTAGCAAGAAATTCTAGCGATACATTGTTTAATGCCAGAGTGATGGATGGTCTGTACTTACCTAGATTTATTAGAATTAACAGAAGCAAGTCTTATGGCAGGAAGCAGTTGTCACATTACTATGGTATTGTAATTCTAGTATATGTAGAGTAAGAGAAGAGCTACAGCTTTTATATATGCTCGCATAGCAGAACATTGTAATGTAATATTATGCACGCTTGCTAACTGCTTTATGCCAATAACTTATATATTAAGGCTTATATTCTATCTGTTAAGTACATATCCGTTTTCGACGTTTGAGATACAAGTATCTCTCAAAAGATCTCTCTTTGGCGAATCGTGTTTTTGGTAAAAACTATTATTTTCTTAAACTTTCCTTGTATAAGTTCTACATTATCAAATCATTTAATTATATTTTTACATTGAATATGTATTTTCCAAATTTCTCTCATATTTAAAAAATAGTTTGGAAGGAAACAAAATTTATTATATCTATTATAAATATATCATAAACTAATAAATTATACAATAATTACTAGCAAGATATTTGATTATGTAAGAATTGTACTACAATCTGATGAAGATAAGATAAAAGTGACATTTTCTCTTTGTATCTAATAAAAATTTTTTTCACAATTATAGACAATAAATACTAAAGATATGCAACAACACGATCTATCATCACAGCCTACAACTGAAAATCATGAACAGATAAGAATCTTAACTGTGAACAATGGGGAACATCTGGATGGGATATTATACAGATTGAAGAAAGGTTTTAGAGATTTTACTTTTCTCTTAAAGCTTTATATATTTTTCAATTATATTTCAATGTTTCTCTCTGTTATTAATTATAATATATTATTTTAAATAATATTTTTGAAATAGGATCGAAAATTGAATTTAGACTTGGGGCTTCCCTTCTTGGAAAAAGACTTGATATTTTTATAAATCATCCGTTATCGAGTGACAAAAAATTTGAAAGGCATACTTACTATCAATTGCAATGGGTTGATGAATCAGCGAGTATATATTTAACTTTGCCAGGTTCATTCCACTACTATGTCAGTGATCAGTAAGTATTAACAGAGCTATTTATACATAAGCAATTTCATTTTTCAATAATGAGATATATCTACTTTGCAGAGTTGAGGGGCATATTAAACCTGTTGCATCTGGGTATCTGTTGGTGGATCCTGAATTGAAAATAGGTGAACATGGGGAAAAACTACCATTGGATTGCATTCAAGTTCAAACAGTTTTGGCAAAGTGTTTAGGGCCTTTTTCTACATGGGAAGATAAATTATTAGTAACACGAAATTCTGGATATAATATGATTCATTTTACGCCAATACAGGTAATGTTAGCAGGATGTTAAACAGCATAATGTATAAAAAAAATAAAATGTTTGTAATAAATCAAACTCATTAACATTTTAGGAATTGGGAAATTCTAAATCATCGTATAGTTTGAAAAATCAAATAAAACTTAATCCTGTTTTTAATGAAAACAATCAGATAATTACTTACCATGATATCGAGCGATTTGTAAACAAAATGCGAACTGAATGGAAGGTATTATTATCTTCAAGAATATCTTTATCAAGAATGGAATGAAACATGTATTCCTTTAATATTTAATATTTAAATGTATTCTTTTTAATTATCTTACACATTACAGGTGTTAAGCATATGTGATATTGTTCTGAATCATACTGCAAACGAGAGTCCGTTTCTAGTTTCTCATCCAGAATGCACATACAACTGCATTAATAGTCCTCATTTACGTCCGGCATATATTTTGGATGCAACGTTATTTGAATTAACAATGCAAGTGGCTGCTGGAGAATGGGAATTTAAAGGTATTCCTACCGTAGTCGAGACTGAAGATCACTTGAATGTAAGTTACAAATTATATCAATATACAGGGTGGGCCATTTTAATCTATGCACCCAAATTTCTTTGTACCTAAGACAGATACGGAAAAATGATTCAGACAAAAGTTTTATGGTTTCGAGGGGGCCATAAGATGGTATCATTGGTTTGACCTTGAAGAGTTATTTGAAAGTCACATGAAGGTCACCTTTAATTTCTTAAATGGAACCTACTATTTGTCATTGCACATTCTTGTAGCTTATCTCGAGAGCTTTCCAAAACACTATAATTAAGTACTTTTTTGTTAAGTACTTTTTGAGTTATGAGGCTTGAAATAATTTCTTAATTTTACATAAACCGTAAAATATCTTGTAAAATATTCATTTTTCGATTATCTTACCTTAATACTTTTATGTACAAAATAATGAGAGGAATCAATTGGTGTAAAGAAAACACATAGTTGTTTTTAAGAAAAAATATGTAATTTGCAATTAACAATTCCATATTTTTTCTTAAAAACAACTATGTGTTTTCTTTACACCAATTGATTCCTCTCATTATTTTGTACATAAAAGTATTAAGGTAAGATAATCGAAAAATGAATATTTTACAAGATATTTTACGGTTTATGTAAAATTAAGAAATTATTTCAAGCCTCATAACTCAAAAAGTACTTAACAAAAAGGTACTTAATTATAGTGTTTTGGAAAGCTCTCGAGATAAGCTACAAGAATATGCAATGACAAATAGTAGGTTCCATTTAAGAAATTAAAGGTGACCTTCATGTGACCTTCAAATAACTCTTCAAGGTCAAACCAATGATACCATCTTATGGCCCCCTCGAAACCATAAAACTTTTGTCTGAATCATTTTTCCGTATCTGTCTTAGGTACAAAGAAATTTGGGTGCATAGATTAAAATGGCCCACCCTGTATATCGTCACTACAATATAATTGATTTTTCATTTTTTATCGTTTTTTATTTAATTAGTTTTGTTTTATTTTTTACATGCACTTTGTTTTCAGGCGATTCGTCATGCTCTTCACACATATTTCTTGCCGCTTGCAAAGATATACGAGATGTACATCGTCGATATCAACGAAATTATAATGGAATTCTTGAACTTGGCGCGCAATGAAATGCCACAAGATGTGAATAATACGATTGCTGAAAATATTTCAATAATTCAAGATCCCAGTTTCCGCAGATTGAAATCAACTATAAACATGCAACTTGCTTTGAAAAAGTATAATACATACAGGTAAAATATACAAAAAATATGCAAGAGGTAATATGGCGAAATAATTGATTATATACTCGCAAGTATTTATGCGATTCTTTTATTTTACATAGAGCTGATTGTTTTGACGAGGAGACTCGTTTGAAACGGTGCGCAGAAGACTTGAAGAATAAATTACAAGAACTCAATGAAGCTATTAGCAACAATGTACAAAATCATTTAAATGCTGCTGTTGAAAATACTATTGCTGGTATAAGATACTTCAGAGTACAATGTGATGGGCCAAAAATTAAGGAAATTAGCGTAAAGAACCCTCTTGTTCCTAGGTATATATATATATATAATTTTACTTATATACATATATCTAAATAATATAGTTTTATAAAATCACATATATTCTTGATATAATAAATTTATATTCCATAGATACTTCACTAATTATGGAGCACCTGCATCTTTGGAAGAAAGAGAAAATATAATGTATTCAGATAATGGATGTTATCTTATGGCTCACAATGGTTGGGTCATGAATGGCGACCCTTTCAAGAACTTTGCAGAACCTGATTCTAATGTGTACATTCGAAGAGAACTTATTGCTTGGGGAGATAGTGTGAAACTTAGGTAAAAGTAAATGTGTTAAATATTCTTCCAGTTTCCGATATCGTTATTAAAAGCTTTAATATATAATTTACAATTTGCGTTATACAATTAATGTAATTATTATAGATACGGGGAGAAACCCGAGGATTGTCCATTCTTATGGCAACATATGACGGCTTACGTAGAACAAACAGCGCAGATATTCGATGGTGTTCGATTGGACAATTGTCATTCCACACCGATCCCCATTGCTGAAGTATGTTGCGATTCTATTGTAACTTTGATATTAGAATATTTTCTAAATAACACGATTTTCTTTGCAGTATCTGCTTGATGCTGCACGACGAATCCGTCCAAATCTCTATGTTGCTGCGGAATTGTTCACCAATTCTGATCAAAAAGACAACATCTTTGTAAATCGTCTTGGTATTACTTCTTTAATTAGAGGTTATTATTTTTATTTCTATAATATAATTGAATTTATTTTACAAAAATTACTAAATTTAATTTATTCTACATCTTAAATGCACTCCACAGTATCGTAAACAGGCTATTCTTTAGAATGAAAACAAAAATATCTGCAATCTTTCTTCATATTGAAATACTAATCTTTCTAAATTGTTTTTATATTTTTATAAAATAATTATATACTAAATACATAAATGTCATAAGATTAAAAGATACATTAAAAACTTTATATTGTAGAAGCTATGTCAGCATGGGATAGCCACGAAGAAGGAAGATTGGTATATCGTTATGGAGGAGAACCAGTTGGAGCATTTCTGCAGTCACGAAAACGGCCGTTGGTACCAAGTATAGCACACGCTCTGTTCCTGGATGTAACTCACGACAACCCCAATCCAGTGGAGAAACGAAGTGTTTTTGATTTACTTCCAAGCGCTGCGCTTGTATCAATGGCATGCTGTGCCAGTGGCAGTAATCGCGGTTACGATGAATTAGTGCCCCATCACGTAAGTTGATAGAATATATTTAAATGTTTGTAAATTTTTATCATAAAATTTTGTTCATTTATATTATAAAAGATTTGTGACAAGATTCTATTTTCTTCAGATACATGTAGTAGATGAAGAAAGACAATACACAAGCTGGCTGGATAATGATGATCTGATGAATAATACTAAATTTATTAATTCAAAAACCGGCATAATTGAAGTCAAAAAAGCATTAAACGATCTACATTATATGCTCGGCCAAGAAAAATTTTCACAGGTATAAATTATTTGCATTGATGTATGTATGTAGCAAAGGCTTAATATATTTGGCTACTAATAATAAATTTATTTTTATAGGTTTTTGTAGATCAAATGGACAGTGATATAGTAGCTGTAACAAGACATTCGCCGACTAGTCACGAGAATGTAGTTCTGGTTGCATTCACAGCATTTAAGCATCCTGATTCGAACGCTCATGACTTGAGAAGACACGTAAGACCTTTGATAGTGGAGGGTATAGTGGAAGAAATTATTTTGGAAGCATCACTTTCGCATATAGATGCCAAGTAAGGAGCAAATTTTAAGAACAAATCTGAAAAAATTTAATAATCTCTATATAAATATTATTTTATACACAGAAAAAATGGGAAATCACCTTTCTCCTCACCAGAAAAATATACGAAAAATGAAAATTTCATAAACGGATTATCCGAATATACCTTAACCCTTAAACAGCACATACAATGTTGCGACTCTACAATAATCGAGAAGGTCGATTCCGGCGATCCTAAGAACACCCAACTCAATTTCGTAAACTTCCAACCTGGTTCTGTTATAGCTATACGGTACAAAATTTTCTCTTCTAAAATATATTGAGTCTAGCGATAAAGCTACTATAATCTACTATACTAACTACTATACGAATTTAATTTCAGAGTGGCGCTCCACGCAAATATAAAACCTGCTTTAATAAAGCTTCAAAATACTATTTCACAGATTATTTCAAACGAGAAATCTGAGTTACATAATATAATCTCTCATATGGATTTCTCAGATTTGAATAAAATTTTATATAGATGCGATCAGGAGGAACGAGAAGAAACGTGTGGTAGATTTGGGGTATACAATATACCGGGATACGGGTCTTTGAAATATGCTGGATTGCAAGGTATTATGAATCTATAGATTTTTACTTTATATTTTTTTTATAATTTTAAGATTTATATAATTTTAATATATCATTCATATTATTCATATTGTCTAAAAATGTTTTCAAATTCAGGCATTATATCCTTACTGGCTGATATTCGTCCGAATAATGATCTAGGACATCCTTTATGCGCCAATCTTAGACAGGGTAACTGGTTGATAGGTAATACAATAAAATCTATTTCCGATAAATAACTCTACGTAGTAATAATAAGAATGAGCGCTGAAAATTGTTTGGAAAATTGACAGATTATATGTGGCAACGTCTGAAAGAAGATGATGGTACTAAACCTCTTGGCATATGGCTTGAACAAACGATGGAACCATTCAAATTAATTCCGAGATACTTGGTGCCGAGTTATTTTGATGTTATAATCGTGAATGTTTATATAAATCTTTTAGATCACTGTTACAATCTAATGTCAGAGTAAGTATAGATTTAAATATTTTAGACCGACTCGTTAAAATAAGTTTATAAATTCTTCGTTTTTTATTTGTGTAAAAATTGAAAGAATTAATCGTATATTTTATATTATCTCCTATTAATTAAAACATTATTTCAGCTTCATAAAAAATGGAAACACATTCATTAAGTTATTGAGTTTGGTCTCGATACAAATGGGTGGTGTAATAAGATCATCACAATTGCCAGATTTATCGCCGAATCTCAATGAGCCTAAGCCGAAGACTAAAGTCTACGACGGAGAAACTAAGCAGATATGTTTAACATTGTCAGCGGGCTTGCCACATTTCACGACAGGCTACATGAGAAATTGGGGTAGAGATACCTTCATTGCTTTGAGAGGATTGTTACTTCTAACGGGCAGGCATGTCGAAGCGAGATTTATAATTCTCGGATTTGCCGAAACTTTGCGACATGGCCTAATACCAAATTTACTCGATAAAGGAGGCAATGCAAGGTATAATTATATCTTTAGAAAACATATTACTGTTTTAAAACAATATATCAAGTTTTAATCCGAGCTTTATCTTTTGATTTCATTCTATAATAGATACAATTGTCGTGACGCAATATGGTGGTGGCTCTATACCATAAAATGTTACACTGAAGAAGTTCCAGATGGTTTGAATATCTTATCCGACAAAGTTTCGAGATTATTCCCGACTGATGATTCGCCAGTTTTACCTGCGGGACAACATGTAAGTCGATATATAAAAGTAACTATTTTATAACTGCAATAATTAAAATTGTATATTGCACGAGTTGTAAAAATGATTTCAGGATCAACCATTATGCGAAGTAATCCAAGAAGCTCTCACGATACACTTTCAAGGTCTTTGCTTTCGAGAAAGAAACGCTGGCAGACAAATCGACGAGCATATGACGGATCGCGGGTTCAATAATCAAATCGGAGTTCACCCTGACACAGGTTTTGTTTTTGGCGGCAACGACGCCAATTGCGGCACCTGGATGGACAAAATGGGATCTTCCGAAAAAGCCGGTAACAAAGGCAAGCCGGCAACTCCTAGAGACGGTTCTGCTGTGGAGTTGATCGGATTGAGCAAGTGCGTCCTCACTTTTCTGGCCGAATTGTATAAGCAAAATCTCTTCCCGTATGGCAGCGTTCAACGTAAAAGTCGCGACGGTAATAATATCGAAAATACCTAATCGTGTAATTGTATAATCAATAACGCATTATGACTTGATTATAACTATTACATGAACTACGCAGGAAAAATAATAACTTGGAGTTACAAGCAATGGGCCGATAAAATTCAAGCAAATTTCGAAAAATACTTTTATGTGAACGAGAATCCGACGCAGGATGAATTGAGACCCGATTTGATTCATCGACGAGGTATAGTCAAGGATAGTTATGGAGCGACACAAGAATGGGCGGATTATCAGTTGCGACCCAATTTTCCTATCACTATGGTTGTCGTAAGTTTTACAATATTCTGTGACAAATCTCCCTATAAAAGGAGGAATATAGTATTTTCCATATAAAAAAATTCAGTAATAACTATAACTATATTTATAATTTTTATTTATATAGGCTCCAGAATTGTTTAATCCTCATCATGCTTGGACCGCACTGAAGAAAGCGGAAGAGATATTATTAGGTCCATTGGGAATGAAGACTTTGGATCCTGCGGATTGGGCATACAATGGTTATTATGATAACTCCAACGATAGTACCGATACTAAAGTAGCGCAAGGATGGAATTATCATCAGGGACCTGTGAGTATTCTCAATCATCATCGCATATTTCTTTAGACATGTATAAAGATTGAAAAAAATGAATGTTAAGATAAATTTATTCCTCTTGTGGGTAAAATATATACTTCTAATTTAATATTTTTTTAGGAATGGCTCTGGCCGATAGGATTTTTTCTGCGAGCACGTTTGCATTTTGCATCTTTAATCGGCGGAAAGGACGAATTACGGCGTACAATTGAGTCGACTGAAGCTATCATTTCACGACATTTTATTGAAGCGTCTACTAATCATTGGAGAGGCCTACCCGAACTTACCAACAAGGATGGAAGTTATTGTAAGGATAGCTGCCGCACTCAAGCATGGAGTGCCTCAGTTATAATAGAGGTTTGTATTTCACGGCGCAAATAATCTTCCATGTTTTTTATTAATTAAAAATGTTATTAGAGTTATTATTTGTGACGCGTTACCATTTTTTATATTTATCTATCGGAATCCAGGTTCTCTATGACCTGCAAAAGATCAAACGGGAATTAGGATCTGACCAAATGAGATCTGAGAACTGATATCATTTTGCGTGTGTTCACCACCGCCAATTACACTTAGAGCAATTAAAACCAGAAAAATTAAAACATAATAGCACTTTGAGCAAAGCGGATGACACAAACGTACGCTTTCCCACCGGAGCAATAGCGACACCGCGCACATTGGAAACACACGCATATCGTATCGATACGCACATAGACGTAAGAGATGCACAAACTGTAGCCATTGCTGATATCATATCTGCAAGAAATGATACTGCCGTAGCTGAAGACAGATCGATTGATAGAAAACGCGATGACATACATCTTGGTAACCCGATATACAATTTCTTTCATTGCACGAGCAGCAATTCGACAGAGATTTCATCAGATGCAAGAAACGAAATATGTTCCGAGAGTGAATGGAAAGCAAAGAATCACAATCAACAATACGCAATGATGGGAAATGATGATGGAAAGAATGAAGCTGGAACGAATATTGGAGTTTCGTCGAACGCTTATGAAGAAATTAGAGCGATTAAAGAACCATATAGTAATTTGCACAAATATGACATTCAGGATTGCTATGAGAAGTATAATCCCAGCACAACGAAAGCTTTCATAGATACACTATTCCTTCCACGGCATGAAATTTGCAAGGAATGCGCGAGAATGAAATACAGTCCGGTGTACACCGATCGTTTAATTTACATAAAGGAATCATTGTTCGCCATAGAGGTGGTTCTGTGTCAACGCGATGACGTCTCGTGCTTCGCATATCGCGACTCGCAAAAGGATCTACTCGACAATATTCACCGCTTACAATACGATCGAAATTTGCAAGAGTGCATGCTGATCTATAATTACACAAAAACTAACGCCGCGGGTATATTTTACTCTCACTGTTGGCCCCGAGACGTCTTTGATTTGAAATCGTTATTGAAGCCGAATATTTACGTTCTAAATTATTCTTGCCGCGACGTCATCGTGAATACTCAGCTATATCATCGCTATGTGAATAACTATTATGTAAGAATATCAAAAGCCGGCTGCGCATCCATGACATTTTATCGCGATAATAGTACTATGATAAGCATGAGATGCATCGACTATAATAACGACGATTTACAAGATTCGCCAATTTATCTAATGCATGAATCGAAGGACAACGAATATCGAGGGAACAGATCAAGCTTATTGTTGTTGGAACCATTATTGCTAACGTCGGAATTGGCAAGCTCCAGACATAAAAAAAATACTAAAACCAGAGCTTTGCGTTCGGAACGCGTAAAAATTATCAAAATGTTAATTGCCTACGCGTTATCATTTGTTATTCTCGCGAGTATTACATGTTACATTGTTTATTTTACCTAGTTATTACTCGCGGTTGTTTGATGAATTTATTGAAATTATGAGATAACTAAGAAATTTAATCACACATTGCATTGCATTAAATGCCTACACGATACATTTATTGTCATTAATTTAACGTTACATTTATGCCTTGAAACGTAATTGCAAAATATTTACAGATTAAACAAAGTCGCTATACGCAAAATAAATAATTTATATTTTATCGTTAAATATATGTATATATATTTTATATGTATTTGTTAAATCGATGAAATATAATTGACATCATTTATCGATTCATTAATGACAAAAAAATGTATTTTGTAGTATAAAAATTATTAATTATTTTAACGATTAAATTTGCAAATTGAGAGCGCAAATGAAAACTATAAATTGTCTTTGTGTCTATCGAATCATAGGTGACAGATGTGCATTATACAAATTTTAACTCGTATATAAATTTTTATATCGTTTATAATTTATTATATTTTACATATCTTCAAAACCCACAGGCAGAGCGGTGTTGTGATTTCACAAGTAATTTAAATATAATTTTATTATAATTATAAAATAATCATGTGTTCAAATTAATTTGAAAAAAAATCGACGTTTTAATCTTGTCTGAAAAAAAAATCGACGTTTTATTTGTTATCTGATTGTTAATGATATATCGAATGTTTAATCATTTTTATAGTTAATCGTAGCTACGTTAGAAATGCAGGGGAAATAGCCTTTAATTTATGAGATACTCATTGATATATAATAGATTTATACACGTAAATAGAAAAGTTTATACAGTTTAGTATATGTGTAAGAGAGAAAAAGGAAAAAAGTTAAGAAATGATATTTAGATGTATTAAGATACTTTTCGAAATTCTCAGGTAAAGATAAATCTCATGGATAAAGTTATAGATAATATTTGGATATATTATATTAAAGATATGTGTAAGAAAAATATAATGTGAAAAATGAAGAAATCTATGATAAATAAAGAATAATCTGTAATGAAAGGATAAAAATTCTAGCCGACATTAAGTTTTATTATCTTCATTGAAACATGTTTATAATATATAAAATGCTGAAATTTGACTTACTCAAGGCGCATATTTTTATACTGATGTGTTTTGTTATTGTTACATATACTGACTTGTTCTTATTAAATTTTCCTATCGTCATCCAGCCAACTTTTCTCTTTATGCCATTTCTGATAATCCTCTGTTTCACAATAACTTTTTATTATGAATTAAAATAGATAGAATTAAAATAAATATAGCAAATAGAATACAAAAAAATATAAAATATAAATAAAAATTAAAGCAAAAGTCATTATATGTTTATCTCATATCTTTATATAAATCATGAGACAAGTTATGAAAATGTTAAGATTGTAGTATCAAGAGAAAGATTGATAAATAAACTATACAATTAAAAAAATTTATATTCATGAAAAGTGAGGTATTAATGAATAATTACTTCGAATAAATATAATTTAAAAAATTTAATAATTAAAAAATATTGTACATAAATTATTTATTAGCTTTGACATAAATCAAACTATACAAAACTTAGGCCCAGTTGCACCAACATTATTTTAGTTTTAAGCGAAACTTAAATATATGTCTGTCTTTATTTATTTAGAAAGAAAGATAAAGATAGACATATATTTAAATCTCGCTTAAAGCTAAAATAACGTTGGTGCAACCGGACCTTAAAGAAATAATTGAAAGATAAAAATATATTTATTTTTTAATAAACGCAATAAATATACATGTTGGTACTAAATCGGAATATATTCATCACATTTTCAGATTCTATTAACCGTAATAATTTGTTGCAATTTCTTGTAAAAAAAAAAAGAAAAAAACGTTTCAGCATCCACTTGATTTAATTTCTTTGTTCATGCATGTAAGTTATATGAATATATTTTATGATACTTTATTTTTTAATTCGTGCTGCTATTTAGGATTCAAAACGTTACAGGCACGTAAAATCTCTAAATATTTTTACGTCCCGTTGAATAAGATTCATTCTTGTGCTACTATATAATTCATAATTTTCATGATTTATCGTAGCAACGAATCGTTGCATCTTGGTATAAATGTCGTGTAAATCTCTAAAAGCCAATTTACATATGATTCTTGCACTTGAGCTGCATCTACGAAACTGCTATCCTTTAAATATCATCGAACAATCCTCTGGGTGGAGGACCTACGCGACTTGTATTCGTGGAGAATGCCCTCGTGTTATTCGGTTCGTATGAATCAATATCACCTTGATTTTCCCCATCGTAACGATTATTCGCACCATAACTCTCCCCCCCAAATGTCATACCGATATAATAATCCGCAGGATCGAAATCATGCAATAGACCCGCTCTTGCTGATTCAATCGATTCATCCCGTTTTAGTGGCCGTACTAGAAAAAAAATTAATTATTACAATCATATCTGCATGATGTGTAATTTATATTATATATGTACTACTTACACATACCAGTATCTGTGCTTTGTCGGGACGTCCTGTAACGCGATCCTGAACCCACTGAAATATTGAATCTTTCTTGCAATTCACGTCGTCTATATACAGAATCCTCCGCTCTTTGTCGTTTGCGTCTCTCTAGAGTAATAAAAAAATGCCATTTTATGTGATAAAAAATTAAGCATATAATTATGAAAATTATCAATGACTTATTATTAATTTATTGACCTCTTTTTATAAGTTCTCTTCCTTCATCTACGAGATCCGTCGTAAATTCATCATCGTCGAGGAATTGTTGAAAACCTAGCATCGAAAGCAGTCTACTACCTATACTAAAGTATGTCGCTAAGCAGAATGCTAGAATTGCCATAGGAAAGTACACATTAAATCCATCGGATATTATAGAAATGACATCCATATGACCCATCACCTGAGAAGAGAAAAGAGAATATACAATACATAAAGAAAATCTACAAATTTACAAATTATTTAAACAACATTACCTGTGTATAGTGTGTTTCCAGAATATGAGTCTTGATAATATGAGAATCCATATGAATAAGTCCCAGGAAGTTAAGACACATGGGCGGAGTTAAGCGACACAGCATCATACCGCTGAATATCAAACTGTACTCGTTTGTTTGATGATGAGGTGCCAAGTAGTAGAGATTCAACACTCGAATCTTTAAGACAGTAGAATAAGCGCAGTAGCAAAGGTATGCAATAATCAATGTAGATAGTACCTAAAAATCGAATGTAAACACGTTAAATGGTAATATATATATATATATATATATATATATATATATATATATATATATATATATATATATATATATGAAATATTAAGTTTTTATCATAAAATAAATTATATATAAATTTTTACCTCTATCGTAAAATAATCATAGTTTCTTTTTGCTAAATTTAGAAACTGAGCAAATAACGACAATACAGGAGACTTGTTGAAAAATGTTACTTCTGACCATACGACAGCTACTGACAAACAACCGGCGCAAATGGCAGCTATCTTCAAAACATAATCTTTCACGATACATTTCCAGTACCATTCTGAAATATAAATTGCAAAATCATAAAATCAAAAATTACAAATATTAAAATTATAAAAAATAATGATATTACACTCACCAACAACAGGATTATAAATAATACGAAACGGAAGCGAACGATGTATAGGAAAAGACGATTTGAATCTTCTATCATGACTCACTTGATTTTTCGCTACATCTTCCAAATTAAAAATCTTATCCACTAAAATACCCCATTGAGTCTCTATACGTTGTAAAGTCTGTAATGCTTTTATAGTCTAAAATAAAAATAATAGTAATATATAGAAATGTAAATGTATCATGATATTATAACATATATTTGCTATAATATAAACCTGTCTATGTAATCGAATTAAAGATTTTTCAGTAGGACTATCTGTTGGAGTATCATCTGGCAGTTGTCTTCTATTCATTCTATCCTTCAATTCTGCAGGTATTTTTTGAAAAATTGTTTCCAAGTTACAATGGAATGGGTGACCAGGCCCAATAGATATTGTTGCAATTTGTAATGACTAAAATACATTTTTTTTTTTAATTTATTACACGAAACTTTGCAGAATTTTCACATATAAATACATTTTGTAAATAATATTATATTGTGTACCTCAAGTATATCATCTACTGTTTCTTCCGCTTCGCATTTGTCTAAGCTTAATTTTGCTACTTTGAAATAGCTATAATTTAAAGTATATCCAGGTTTGCTTCCATTCCACAATCCTCGAGGTACCTCTACGAGAGCGTATCCAAGTAACAAAACCAATAAAAATAAGCCCCATGTATTAGATGCTGATGATGCTATAGCTTTCAATTTTTGCCTAAAACAGCAAAAATATAATTTTTATTTTTTATTTTGTATACTGAGAGAGCATATATATATATATATATATATATATATATATATATATATATATTAGTAATGTTTTAAATTTTACACATATAACTTTATCTACACATAAATATTCCTCATTTAATACACTTGTTATGAATCAGTAAAACTCACCCATCAAGATCTAAACCAGGCTTTAATGCAATGTATATTAAAAGTATGCCACATATAAACAAATAACTGCCATAATATATAGCATTATCTATTAAAGCAGACTTTAGTTTTCCGCGTACGGTGAAATCTCCTGCTTTTATATAAGACTGCATCAATGGGAGCATCAGCCATGTCAAGCACTGAGATGTCCAGTAGACTATCCTCCACAGATTTGGAAACACATTATCTGGCACATTTGGCCAGGGTTCCTTACATGTGACAAATGGTGCAGAGGTAGTATTATCAGTATTTTTAGTATTGTTGTGTATATTCTGCTCTACACACTGCCTGAATACAGTCTGCAAATGAAATGTTACATTATGTTTCAGAGAAAAGCTGTATTGTTTGAAAAAAATATTGAACAAGATGTGTGTATACTATACTGAATTACATAAATAATTATATAATTACCGAAGAGACATCCAAAGGTAGTATGAAGATTATTAATAGAGAAAAGTACCAAGCTATCAATACAGAGATAGTGACTATAATGTGATGCCGAAACACATTTCCATATTTGAAAAGCAAAGTTGCGGCCAGCAAAAATGCCACTATTATCTCTGTTAGAAATGCACCAAGAACCATCTTGTTTTTTATCTCACACAATAGTGATATCTAATGAATTTTATAAATTTCAACCTATCACTGAATACTTATGCATTTATATCAGGACTGGTTTCTGCCTCTTGTGCTTCTCTGACTTTGATTTCTGCATCCCTTTGCATTTTTTCAAGTTTCTCTAAAGTGACCGATTTTAATGGAATCAATTTTGGTTTACAGAGTATATAATCCAACGTATCCTCCTGATATAATAGACCTTGTCTTGGAAGGACTATGTCGCACTGTTCGACTTGATTGTCTGTAGACTCTGACATTTTTGGTCAGTCCACGACGTTTCAATGAACTAATAACTTCTTCATTGTGACATCTAGTAAGACAGAAACATCATAATAAAGTCATGTTAGTAATTCTCCTTTGAAAAAAAAAATAATTACAAAATATAAAATAAATTTTATTTGAGGATATTTCATCATTGATGAAGCACGAGCGATATCAATCTATAAGAAGAATTTTATATATGTATATATATATATATATATATATATATATATATATATATATATATTTAATCGAAACTGAACTATATTTTAATTATAACAGGAACATCGCGAGAAAACAAGGTATAAGGAATCAACATCCTTGTGCATATTTAATCTGACACAATTGATAAAATGCTTTGCAATTGTCGCTCGTTGAAGCTAATTTCCTCCTTGCGTGTTCTTATTGTCAAATAACTCGAGATATCATTCCGTTGTGTAATAAGACACGCACGTTATGAGTCGCAGCTGGTTGTCAAAACTCGCGTGAATCGCGAACAGATCCAGACAGACAATTCCTTACGGAATCATGAATCGCCATGGACTGCTGTCAAGTCTCACGAACGTCACGAAACAGTAAAATTTAAAACTAACAATCAGCACGATTGTAGGTAAACTGTTATCTACAGTCGTACAAGTTGTTTTAACGCGAGATAATTTACCATCTCATCTACTCCGATATTCATTGAACATCCAATACAAGTGTATTATGGTAAAAAAAAAGATAAAATACTTCGTTTATATTTTGATTGACACTGATAGCTTAAGAGCTTTTAAACTATACTTTCTATTCAAAATAAAATGAGTATAATTGACTCTTATAATTAGAAATAGAAAGAGAAAGAATAGAAAAACTGGAAAAGTATATTAGTGTAAGAAATATAATTAAAAAGGTAGGCTTAAAAATTCTTTGGAATCTGAAACAATTAGCGTCATTTTCAATCAAAAAATATGAATACAGATTATTGTATTTTTTTTAATCTGACAGGAAAATCAAATAGCAAAGATAAAAAAATCACAGCAACGAAATATTCCACGCATTGCATTGTCATAATATCTGTCTTCATTAGTGAACAATGATGTGGATTGAGACAATTAAAGGTGCATGAAACGTGTAAAAGTTTGAATATATCTTGATTCTCGGAATGTTTTACAAAGAACTGGTATTATGTATTTTGATTATGCGATCTAAAAAGAACGCTAATTCGGCTTACTTATATGACGATACACAGAACTGAGATGTGTTGACATTTCTCATACATAAATAAGAAGTATCGTAGCTCGGTGAGTGACGGATTGATAAAGGATTCTTTGAAAGTGACAGTCATGCATTCATCAGGTGAAAAGGAGACCTTTCTGTATTCTTTTATATTTATTTTTTCATTTCAATGTATATATTATTTATGAATCTTTTGATTTATGATATATATTCGCGAAAGTTATTAAATTTTTTTCTGAGTGATTTATAGATTAAAATATGTAATGTGTTCAGATTCAAATTGATATTTCAAATTGTTAGTTTAAATTATTATTTCGGATATTTTTGACACAGAATAATTTCATTCAAAAGTACATTTCATATATATTAAATCGTTTATATCACATACATTATTCAACAGAAAAAAATATTACCTCTTAATATTATAATAAAATTGAATTGTTTTTTTTACATGAAAATAAATAAATTACGGTACATAATCTATAATATACATTCTAAAAAAATTTGTCACTCGATAAAATATGTATTTCATGCAATTGTATTTCATAATATATAAAAGGATGCAGAAAAAAAGAGACACGATTTTAAATAAAAAAACAAGTTTTTCTTATTTAACGTAAAAGATTGAATATAGAGCTTTATTTATATAATTTTGAGGTCATATATTATTATATATTTTGCCGAATCTTTAAACATATTATAATTTTTGAAATTTCAAATCATTGCAACCTGACATGTACGATTCGGCTTATCAGTGCGCTGACATGCGCCGTAGATGCTAAAGAAGTTCAAATATACATATGTCATACTATAAACAAATTTGTAAACAAAATTAAGGCAGTGTCAAAAAAAAAAAATATATATATATATATATATATATAATCCTATATATATTTTAATAGATACATTGCACAAACTTTATCTCGCATTATATTTTCCCCAACACCTATTAAAATTTATAACGCTATTCGTAAAACGCGCGCACGTGGCGGGCCACGTGACAGCAGTAAGTGCCAATCTACAGGACGAAAAATCCATCGAAGCTACAACTACACCTCACAGATCGCTTCTCTCTCCTCTCCTTCGCCGAAGTTCACATTCTATCTCTTCGAGGTGTAAGAGAAACGTAAAAAGTGCAACTGAAGGAAACCGACTTCGAATTCGAGCGCGCGCGCGCGACTCTTCCTGTCATCGCTACCATACCACCACCATCACCACCACTACCGTCGCAGCATCCCTCCACGAGCCGCCGCCGCCGCGGCTTCAAAACCTGTCGGTCTGCATTCCAGTGCCGCCGCCGGTGAAGCCGCCAAGTCGGCCGCAGCGGCCCCGTCATCAAGCGTCGGTCTCTCAAGTTCCTCCTCGTCGTTTCTGCGCGTCTTCCGGAGCAGCGGTCGGAAACGCATCGGAACGCGTCGTGCTCTCTCTCTCCGCGTTGAAGACGAACCGCGAACGCGAACATGAAGTAACGAGGAAACGAGAGACGAAGAAGCGTGGGGGCTCGTGACCGATCACAAAGGAGCGTCGCCGGGCCGCATCGCCTGGAACCTTTTTTTTCTCCCTTCCCTCCCCTCGGAGCGACGCGAGAACAACGTGTTGTGCCTGTTCCGATTATTGTATATTCACGAGGGACGATTCCTTCCCTGCTCGGCGTCGACTTTAAGTTCGCTCGGATCGAGAAAAAGGGTGAGTGAAAATGCGTCTCGATGCTTTGCGTCTTGTGATCTCGAATCTGTTCGATCGATTTTATCGCGCGATTTTACGAGTGTACGCTTCACTTTTTTGTTTTACTATTACCCGCCGTTCGAAATCTCGCTTGAATGTCATCCGATTGGATCGAGGAATCCGGAGAAACGGTACTCAATCATGATTTCGATAGAAAATCATCGATTGCTGATTATATCGGAAAATTAGATCGTACATTTAAGATTCTAATCTTTTTCTACTGGACATTGTGTTACACTTTACATTTAAAATAGATACTTTCATCCTATCTGTACTTTCTACGTTTAAAATGCGATAGGTATGTACGCTTTGGAAAGAGAGAGAGAGAGAGACAGAGAGAAAGAAAGAGAGAGAGAAGAAGATATAGGAGGCACAATTAAAGTAGACGAAATTAGATTACATTTGTATCAATAACTTTAATAAGAATGATTTCTCGTATATCTCAGATTCTCTCTCTGAATTCCGTCTTTCTGAGATATAAAACAAGAGAGAGAGAGAGAATAATTTAATTATTATTTATTTTAATTATTCAATTATAATTTATTATCAAAATTTTCTTTTAATAAATCTATCTTAATAAAGTTTGTTTTTTACATATTCTCGAAGTTTAAAATAAATTCCATACTTTGAGAGAGTTAAAGGAATATGGAAAAGGAGGCAAAAAAAGAGGAGCAAAAGAAACGCAGGTAGGAAGTGCGTACAAAAAGATCGAGGTATCTGGAGAAACGGTACTCAATCATGATTTCGATAGAAAATCATCGATTGCTGATTATATCGGAAAATTAGATCGTACATTTAAGATTCTAATATTTTTCTACTGGACATTGTGTTACACTTTACATTTAAAATAGATACTTTCATCCTATCTGTACTTTCTACGTAAAATGCAATAGGTATGTACGCTTTGGAAAGAGAAAGATAAGAAGTAAGATATGGGAGGCACAATTAAAAGTAGACGAAATTAGATTACATTCGTATCAATAACTTTAATAAGAATGATTTCTCATATATCTTAGATTCTCTCTCTGAATTCCGTTTTTCTGAGATATAAAACAAGAAAGAGAGAGAGAGAATAATTTAATTATTATTTATTTCAATTATTCAATTATAATTTATTATCAAAATTTTCTTTTAATAAATCTATCTTAATAAAGTTTTGTTTTTTACATATTCTCGAAGTTTAAAATAAATTTCATGCTTTGAGAGAGTAAAGGAAGAAGGAAAAGGAAGAAAAACAGGTGCAAAAGAAACGCAGGTAGGAAGTGCGTAACAGAAGAGATCCGAAACAAGTGTGTATTCGGACGTTGTAAGGCGAAAGGGGAATCAAGATATCATGCAGGGGAGTGCAAGAGGAGTAAAAAGAAGACCTCTCATTCGTTATCGTCGCTTCACCAGCGCTCCTCGTAATCCCCGGCGTCCTTTTTTAAATCTTACCTGTTCGCGATCCAGATCTCGTCCTCGCAGTGTGCTGTCGCATCGCCCTTTCCTCCCAATCGTCATCATGATCCCCTAAATGCAAAGTGTAAAACAATCGGTGGCATAGAAGCTAACAATAAACTCAAACTTGCCAATTTTTTACATGTACGTATTAAGAAGCGTGATTTCATTCTTTACTATCATTCTCGAGATAAAAGTGTATAGTAAAACCAACATATGATAATGTTCAATTGCCTGATATAAAAAAAGAGTTTCGAAGTGAATTATCTCTATATTTTTAATGTAGAATTAATTTATCGAAATCCATATAGATGAAAGACTTTCCCAGCTTGCTTAAAAGTCTTAGGAGATACAAAATTAATGAATAACTTTTACGTTCTGCTTAATGACATTGCGACGAAACGTGCATTTTTTCACTTTGAAATTTTCTCCCTCATTTTCAGAATCCCTTACCTGTTAAACACGAGCTGGAGAATTCGTCTTTTTGTCCTCATCGCAATCACATGATCCTCAATCCCATAAATGCATCACGAGAAAGACTGTCCTTCGCTGGAATACTAATGATACACCGATAATCATTTATGGCACGGCCACGCATTCCGCGTAGAGCAGGAAGGAGTCTGTATTGTCGGATGATTGATGGATTGGAGTATTTTCGGCGGAAGAGTTTTTCTTTCATTGGCGAGGATTTTCAAAAGTTTTTCTCCTCGCGAGATAAATACCGACATATAGCTCCAAATTATCTGCTTCATCTGTGCTTTTTAGTATGTAATGTACATGTGCGTACGTGTGTGTGACTAAATTGAATGTTTAAAACAGCCTATTCATATCCCCTGTACTTGATTAAAGATCTAACAATAAGTAAAATTTTGTGTGTTAACTCCGTAATATTTTTAAATATTACAAATATTATAAAGTAACGTAATTAAAATAAGTAAAGTAATTTGCATCCTTTAGTATTTGGAGATTACATATCGGAAATTAAAGTAAATTGTTAAATTATTATTATTATTATTATTAAATTATTATTGTAGAAATTTTAATTTTATCACACACATGTGTAGTCTATATTTAAAATCTTTATTTCTAATTGCAAATCAAAACTTTGCAGTGATTTTATCATATATGCTATTATCATACATGCCTATGTAACACGACGACGATTGAATCATTAATATAAAAGCGCACATCGGGCAGATTAAGCTTCATTGCGGTGCTTCGGATAACGCGTATAAGCGCATTGGTCGCACGCATGCACGTACGCACGCACGCACGCACGCACAGACTGCATTCGTATACGTACCAAGAGGGAAGTGGAGTGGACAACCACTGCTTTGGAATTCGGGTTCTTTATTTTTATGAGAAGTAATATCGGAAACCAGCCTCTCTTTGCGGCCCTTCTCACCTGTTACATGCCACCGACATTATGCTACCATTTAGACAGAAGTTAAAGAATCTTCTCGTATGTATAAAACGCGCGACAAACTATCAGGCACGCTGATAGTCTACGTCCGTGTATACTTAAATTGTCCTCTCTGCTTCTTTTCTTCTCTTATTATCATCTCTCTTTCTCTCTCTCTCTTTCTCTTTTTTTCAAGTTAATCCATTCGAGATGATAAATTTGAGATTGCAGGCTCGCTTTCACTTAAAATCTTCTTGTTTTCTATCCTTCTTAATTCTCATTTACTTTATCGAATGCCGACTTCTCTTCTTACCTATAGGTACAGGCAAATAGCATGGTGAACGAAGAAATGTATAATTTTAGAGTGTTATTATTTAAATTATTTCATATAGAGCAAAAAAGTTTTGAATGAATAGAATTCCATTCATCTTCTATAAATCGAATCACAAAAACTTTGTAAATGTATTAATATGTTAAGATTCTTTCTCAATCAACACATGTAGAGATTTGCGGATGGATATTTAATTAGTATAAGATCGGTAAAAATTAATATTCGAGTCAATTGAAAATAGGAAAACTATTAACATATCAATCAATTGTTAATATAGATGTGTAAGGTGTTGTATACTTACATTAACATTGAATACTTATTAGTAAATTAATATTTTAATAACATTTTTAGAAAATATTCTAAATATATTAATTACTTCTAGGTAGCTTGACCGAGAACTCGAGACGCGTTCTCGTTTTTCCAGGCGTTTCCGCTATCAGGAAAATATCGATAATTTCACGCATATTAAAGCGACACGTGGGTGCGTGTGTACGATATGTGAATGGATACACATACCTACGCACCCTCCGCAGCATTAGCTCAACGAGAAAGAATTATTATTATCGTCGGCTCTTTGCGGACATACGAGTATATGGTTTTCTGATGGTCGCACGAGCGCGGATATCACGTGGGTGTAAAACGGTTCGCGCAATGAACGCAACTTTCGACGCCGTATATGGATATTTTCTAGATGATCACACGTCATCCAGCAACTAACTTTTCTTATTGTTGTTGTCCTTCGTAAAACAAGAAACTTGTATTTTATCATTTATTGTTATTATTATATTATATTTTGTTTATTTTGTTCATATTGTTATCGTAAAGTTTATTCATTTGGCTACATATTTAACTTATTTTCTTCTTCTCTTTCTTTTCTCTCTCTCTCTTTCTCTCTTTCTAGAGTCTGCTAAATATGTATAGTAATTTTATTTTAATATGAAGAATATAAAAAAATGTTGAAGAATTAATTTTATATTATATATGTAATATATATATATATATATATATATATATATGTGTGTGTGTGTGTGTGTGTGTGTGTGTGTGTGTGTGTGTGTGTGTGTGTGTGCATACCGTGTGTGTACAAGAAATCATATTTTCATAGATAATTATATATGTTTTCAGTTTTTGGCTGACATGTATGAAATCTGCAATTATTATGATGAATGATCATTGTGTCATCCTGTCGTCTTAATCTTTAAGAAAAACATGCTATGTTCTATTTTCACATGAACTCGACGTTCTAAACTTAAACGGTATGCTTGCTCGGTATTAATTTTAGTGACTCTTCGCCGGCACTCTGCGAACCGGCGAGTATTTGCTTTCTCGTGAACGAGACCGGAAAAACAACCAATAGTGCGCAATGCTTAATTAACGTAACAACCTTCTTTCGCATTGCTTGCAGAATGTGTCAAGATGACATCTATCTTCCCTTTATGTGGCATCATCGTTATCCTACTCTACGGTCCAACGTATATATGCGGTAAGGTTCTTATTACTTGAGAACGCTAATATTTCAAATATTGTAAAAATGTATCATATTTATATATTGATTTGATATTAACAGGGGAGAGGCAAGAATTGGGTATGTCCTTTACCCGACATCCGCAGCCTTTAGCCGCTCCATTAAATGACGATGTAAATTTCGAATGCAGTCTAAATCTCGGCGCGGAGCGTTTTGCATGGCATCACAGGCCCCTACATTCGAATAAATGGATACCGCTGTCGCATCCCACGAACAGCAGCAGCAAAACATCGCGACACGTTGTCAATTTCGACAAGGAGTCAAAGGCCGGAGACTATCGTTGTATCGCGTTCTTTGGTAGGTTTTTGCAAAAATTTATCCACTCATGTTTGGCAAATATTTTTCCTCTCTTGTCTCTTTTTATTTATTGAAAAACTGTACATGACAAATAATATAAAAATATATAAGATGTTAGGCAAAATTAAAATAAAATCTTAATCTCTAAGATATTTTTTTAAATCTGTAGGTACGAGTGGTTTAGCGTCGGATCCAGCGAAATTGACACTCGCGACGATACAGAAATTCTCCGATAAAAACGATGTTTTCATCCAAGTGATGGAAGGTAACACCGTACCCATCACGTGTCCTGTACCGTATTCCGAACCGGAAGCTATAGTGCAGTTTTACAAGAATGACGTGCTCATCGAGGGTGCAAATTTGGTGAACAACAAAGTTTTGGTTATTAAGAATGTCAGATTGGCGGACAGCGGATCGTATCATTGCAACGCGAACAATTACATAACGCAGCAGACATTCATCAGCAACTATAAAACAATTTTAACGGTACACGCAAACGCAACTTTTCAAGCTCCATATTTTATCAAACAACCGCAAAGGGAATACATAGTTCCGCGTGGCAGAAATATTACGTTGGAATGTTTTGCCGCCGGTTATCCGGTGCCACGCATCGTTTGGAGCCGTCTGGGCAGCTTTCTACCATTGAAATCGGTAAAATCCTCCAGCAGTCTGACGATAGTCCACGTGCAGCCATTCGATCGCGGCGAGTACGACTGCGTGTGGAGTAACGACGCCCAACAGATCAAATCTGCAATCATTTTGACGGTCGTAGAACCACCGAGAGTCATAAGGCAACCGAAAGCGTCCACGTTTTCTGAAGGTGGTGTATTAGATCTCTCGTGTAACGTGACGGGCGAGCCAAAACCGAGCATCGAATGGCTCATCAACGGGAAATCCTTGGTAAATGACACGAATCAGAAGATTGAAGGCTCCACCCTTCACATTAGCGAAGTTGAGAAGAAACATGCCGGGATTGTTCAGTGCGTCGCCAATAATAAATACGGATCGCACTCGGGATATAACTTATTACGAGTCAACCCGAAGCAACATGTTCTTGGTGGCACGACTGAGTCGAGACTGGATTATGGAACTATAAAGCATAAACATACCAAAGGCGGTGGTAGGCGTAGAAATAAAGAAGGAAAAAAGAAGGGTGCAGGTTATTTACCTTACGTTATCATCGTTTCATACGTTTTCTTATCATTATCAAATATCCGATTAAGATATCTCAGATTAACTCTCTCGGAATTCTTTTAAACGTAGAAAATTTAAAAATTGGTAATTTTTAGATATCAAATTTTGTATAAAAAAATTTTTACATGCAATTATAATATAAAATACATTTTAATATATTTCTTATTTTTATTTATATATTATATATTTATCTAAAAATATGTATTCTTATTTATTTTCTTTTTATTTATAGTAGTTTTGGTACCTCCGAATCAACCCAATGTCACAAGATTATCTGATATCTCTGTCATGGTACGATGGTCGGTACCGGAAAACAACGGTTTGCCGATACAATTTTTCAAAGTTCAATACCGAGAACTCGGGCCAAAAATGAACGGCAAACAGGCAAAGTGGATGACAGCTAATTCCGAGATACCGAATCATGTGCGATCTTTCGAAGTGACTGACTTGCAGCCTGACCATACTTATCGATTTAGAATCGCCGCGGTATACTCGAATAATGATAACAAATTGAGCCCGAATTCCGTTCGTTTCCATCTTAATAGAGATACTGGCATTGAAAGCAATAAAATGCCGATACCTTTATTGACCAATACCGAAGCGTTGGGACCGCATCAAGTATTATTGATTTGGCAAAATCTCGACAAATCAGCCAAGATTGACGGATTCTACATATATCATCGAGCTTCTACCACAGCCGGCGAATACATTAAAACCACTGTGGAAGGAAAAGATGCCTACAACATGACTATCTCTCATTTACAATCCGAAACTGTCTACGAATTCAAGATCCAGAGTTTTTCTGTAGATGCAGCGTCAGAATTTTCTCAAATATTACGACAGAAAACTGGAAAAATCATCCGGATCGAAGAACATCCGGTTCAACAAGTGATAGCGGAAAATAAATTGAGACCGAGCGAAAATAATAAGAATGTTAGTATAGAGATTATAATCGGTGGAGTATTCGGAGGAGCTGTCATTTTAATTGCTCTCGCTTTTGTAGCGGGGTGTTTGTATAAAAGAGCAAAATATAAACAAAATCAGGAATCCCAAAGTGAAGGTACATGATTTAAGCTTGATAAGAGTAATGTACAATTTTTATAATAATCAAAACTAAATAATTCTTTTTTCCTTTTGACAGGTAAACCGATAACAAATGGACGAGTAATGAACGGTGGAGTTGCAGATTCCAAAATTAACATTACATCTAATCCGCTTGCTGGTCTTGATGCATCCGAAGATATTATGCAGCCTAAGGTCAGTATTTGTAAGTAACAACATCTGGACTTTTGTTTCATCGGAAGAAAGTAATGGAATTAGATTCGTATATTCAATACTTGTGAGCAATAATAATAAAATGTATTAAATTTTGTTCTTTATATTTGATTTTTTCAAAATTTAATTGCTCATCTTGATCCAGTCATTTACTTTCTTTCCGGAAGTCAGCATGATTTTAGACGAGTGCAGAAAACATGTTGATCATGATTACATAATAAGATTTTACAAACATGTTGATCATGATTACATAATAAGATTTTACAATTTAAATTATTGCAATTATGAGTTAGTTTGTGGTAATTTATATAACTTTTTTTTAATCATAGATTTTTTAATAGAATTTCCATTCATATAAAACTTGATATTGGTTTCCCTGCGCTCGTCTAATCGTGTAAATCCGTTAAACTGTCGACAATATATTAAGGAGACTAGTCTCTTTTCTAGTTTTAGCATTGGTCGCGCGCTGCTCTTTAATTCTACTCGCTCTCTACACTCTCTCTGGAGCTGCTTTTCTTTTGTTTTTCCGAACGCGACATACGCACGTTACCCCTTACACGCTCTAGATCTGAAAAGAAGCGAACGAACACACACATGTTTCTAAATCCAGAGCGGACAACAGTCGTCGATGGAAATGACGTCATTTCTAAACGGCCAAAACAACAATGGCAGCAACAATGGACATAACAACGGCGATGCAGCTGGATCTGACGTAAACGTCACGTCGCATAGTGAGCCACCGTCTCTGCGCCAAGGGCCACTGCCTATCGAACAACGTTTGTGAGAATGTGTCGCAGCTATATCTCTGTTTTATAGAGGGTAAGATCGTGACTGGAGGACCTCGTGCTCGAAAAACGGACCGCTGACAATCGCACGAATCTTTAACGAATTTTATTTTATAAGATGGAAGGAATACAAGATATGATTTATATCGACACGAGTTATATCTCGATGAGAAACTTAACTTATAGGCTGTATTTAACTATATTGCAATGAAGAGACTGTTGCAAGACATTTACAGGGTGTCTTAAATAATAAATATGCTCAAATGTATTGTTGCTGTAAATTGGGATTAATTTGGCATAATTTTTGCATGTAGAAAAAAAGATATTTTACACATTCTTTATTAAATTTTATTTTATTTATGTTCTTTTTTTAATACTTAATATAATCAATTATTGAATGAAATATATTGTGGAGAGCAATATTTTTATTTACATTAATGTGTAAGATTAATTTTTCACAATAGTCAAAATAGTCTCATTTTACAGTATATAAGATTATAAAGTAAATGATCTGATTGCATCTTATATATTCCTTGTCTTTCCTTTTTGATTGAAAAAAAAATTATAGGATCTTGTCTGTTAAGTAAGCATAAATTCAATTAATGTACCTGCAAAGTAATTGACTTTACTGTTACATATATTTACTTAACGATGACAAGCTAGAGTGAGCACTGAATAATTTAGATTTTTATATCTTTTTTACATACAATTTTTGAGAAAAATTTGTAATAAAAGGTATATATTTTTTAAATACTATAGCATATAGAATACACGATATGTACAATTGCATTAACAATTAAAGTCATTAATATTGAGAGAAGAAAATAGTGTCACTTTATGATAATTATTATAGAAATATCTTTTTAATGAATAATGAATATAATGAATTGAGTCATATATTGTTAACATTATCATGTATGCCTGTTGTTTTTATGAGTGTTTTCCTAGCTGCAATAGAGATTGAATAATTTATTAATATCATTCACGATTAATGCAATATTATATCATAATATCTTTATGATGATGCTTTGTTATCAAAATTATATGTGAAATTATATATTATTATAATGTTGAAAGGAAAAAGTGACAACAAATTTTATCTTGATAATTGATATTTGTGTATAACAAAACAAAAAAACGAAAATTGTAAATACAAATGTACAAACTTTTTCTAATAAATTATATTTAACGTTTGGCTTATAAAAATACTGCAATCGCATCTGTGAATTGATGATAAAGCTAGTGAAAATATACATTGTACATACTAGAATAGTTTTAAATGACACAAATGATGAACATATGTGCCTTACATCTTGCCTGAGAATAATTAATAAAAAATGATTATTTATATACCTGTATACTAATATTTTGTGTACTTAATTTTTATAAAATAAATTATATTCGAAAAAGAAATTTCAAAAATGTATATATATGTATGATGAAGTTTTGCCGTGTACTTGGTGAATTTAAAATAACTATATATAATCGTGCTTAATAAATAAATAATCAATTAATTAATAAATGTAATAATTATATGTAATTAAATAATTATATATAATTGAGTAATACGGTGTATAATAGACGGTATGTAATTAAATAATAGCTGTAACGTGAAAATATTCTAGCATACGAGGTCTACTATTCTAAAATTTGTAGTGAATATAAATTTTTTTATCACAAGAGACTTTATATTGAATATATCTAATTTTAACGCTATGACTTTCACAATAATTATACAACCATCGTAACAAAATAGGTCTCAATATATTGGTGATTCGCGCGATTTCAAATCACTATTTTCAAATTGAAAGATGCCGCCAGGGTAGCATCACTTCCGACATTTATTCAAGCAACTCGACAGAGCGCGCTTGATGGTTCCGCTGTGTGGATTTTAAAAGTCGTGTGTAACCGTAAATTGTGTTCGCGCGAGTTGTGTTGCCGGTACATAAAAGATTGTGTAATACATAAATTGTACATACAATAATCACAGAGAATATTGTCCTTTACGCGAACTGTAATGTTCGAATACTTGACTGCGAGAGGTAGCCTGAGATATTAATCGAATACGCGAGTAGAATGTGAAGATACATGATGATACGTTTTATTCAGTAGCCTCGATACATTTGAATTGGCATACACAGACCTTTTTTTAATCATCTTTACGACATTGTAAACACCAGGGGATCTTGAACGGTCGAAAAGGACGAATCGGAGAGAAAGGAGAATGTGTGATTTGATAGATTTAAATAGTCCGGACGCAAAGAGATCCTTGGACCCAACGAAACTGGCATCGCCTTTGATACCGGTGCCCAAAAATGTCGAATCCAGTGATGAAACAAATTTGTTGGTGATAACAGAAAAACAAAGTGAGAGCGAAGGTAACAATCCATTTGATAGGGTGTTGCATGAGACCGTCGAATATGTCAGCAAAAAGGGTGATCCCTTTGAGATGATGCTACAACGAGCTCTAAAGTCCAAGAAGCAAAGAAACACAGACATGAGAAAGCAATCTGTGACCTTTGCAGATGATTTTACTCCAAAAAGTAAAAAGAGGCACTTCAAGATGATAAACAAGACGTTGGATGGGTCCTTGTTTGAAGATAAATTAGATATGTATAATGGAAATGAGAAAGTGGAAATAAAGAAAGAAATTGATAGTCTTGATGTGAGAAACACTGATGTCTGTGATAATGTGACGGTTAAACTATTATGTTGTAAAGATAATGATGAAAATATTTGTGTATCTAAACAAAATGATAAAATAGTTGTTACCAGTGCAGAGTCACTGGAGTCATCAATTTTAAATCAGTCTGCAATGAATGACGCGTTATTAGAAACAGTTTCCAAGTCTAAAAAGGATAATGATGAATTATTTCTAGAGAAAGATATACTGCTCAAAGAATTTGCTCTTCCAAATGACAATATTAAATCGCGTTCATTGTCACAAGGAGCTGGAAGGTCACCAACAATATTATCATGTTTAAATAGGAGATCGCAGTCTGTAACAGATAATAAGAAAATATCACAATATGATTATAGCAATATCCCATCTGTCCTAGAAAAAGGTTTTTTGGGGAGCAAATACAATGAACAATCTATATTTTCCACTTTATCAAATGTCTCATCTATAACAAAATTAAGTTCTGTTTCATCGTCAGTATTTTCAATTGATACTATGAATCATGCTTTCTTGGATAGTAATTCATTAAAAGAGAGTCAAGAAAAGATAAATACAACTGAAAATCCTATGGAAATGAAATCAAAACAGTATGACTTATCGGATCTAGCAGAAAAACTAGATAAATTAAAATGTACTATGAATGCAATAAATAGTACCTCGAGTAAAATAGAAGATGAATCTAATATTATGAAAGAAAAAAATGAACAAATCACAGATGACAAATTGATAGATGTTGAGGTATTTTTACCAGAAAATTCCAATAAAGAATATAATAAAAGCTTAAATTCTACTGCTTCTATGGATTCTGTATTTACTGTAAGATTTTTCTCTCTCTTACACACACATACATAATTGCGTGTTTAAATTATAGAAATATTTAAATTTATCATTTGTTTTATTTATAGTATGTTTCAAAAATTAAATGTAGATTGTAAAAATAAATCTAGATAGAACAATTTTAGAGAATTAATTTACTCTTCTCAAAAACTATTTTAATATAATAAATAAAAATTGGTTACAGGATACTAATAAGGTCGAAAAGTCAATAATAGATGAGGCCAAGATGCTTTCAAAGACTTTTGAGGAATTAGCATTAAGAACAGATTCTGGATGTAAGTATTTTATAAATAGTTTTACATTATTATACAATTTTGCAAAAATTTAACTTGCAACTAATTTAAATGCTTAATACTTTTCATCAATATCTTTCATTATTTCAGCTAGTGTCGATGATTTAATTTCAAATAATACTCTGTGGATGTCAGAATTATTACCAGCATTTGAAGATGATCTTATAGTAGATAATTTAATTGAATTACCTATTTCATCAGAAGAAAACTCAAGAATCATTAAAAACACTGATAAGGAGCAGTCTTTAAGTAACGATAATGTAGATGAGAATTCTCTAAAGCAAATTGAGCCACAATTCACTGACTGTGTAAAGCAGACAGTTGTAACATCATTATTGACAGATCTCAGAAAATTAATTAAAGCAGAAAATAATCCAGAAGTCGATAAATTACTTGATAATTTGGAGAATGCCTTAGGTTCTAATTGTAAAAATAATACAGAATTATTAGTAACTTGTCTCAATATATCAAACGAGTTGCAAAGCCCTCAGAAAATATCATCTGATATCGAAAAATCTGAAGTTACAAGTACAGATAAGAGTGAAGAAGAAAGCGAAAAAATATCGTCCAAAGAAGAGATCTGCAATACTGAAACGTTATCAGATAGAAATTGTAAATTGGAAAATACATCACAGACTACAACTATCAGCAGTGATAATTTGTCAGTTAAGCCTTCATCTTATAAAGATAATGATGAAAATAATCTGAATATTACAAATTCAACTAAAGAAGCAGATATAAATTATGGTAAAGATAATCAGTCAGATGAAAAACTAGCAGTAGAATTGCTAATGAATCTTGGAAAGTTGTTGAGCGGTCAAGTTGAGGATGCTACAACAATGCAGTTACTTAAATGTATAGGAAAAGCTTTAAATGTTGCATCAAATAATTATAAAATCGAAAGTGAGACACAATTGGACAATAATAAAATGCATAATATTCAACAGATTACACCAATAAAGGCTTCAAAATCTGATCATGACACACATTCATCTACACTTTCAACAAAAGTGAAGCATAGACGAAGCTTTGAGAAAAATCCTAAAGTGCGTAAATTTTTTACAATCTTTTATAATTTTGATTATTTATGTTATTTACATGTTATATTTCCCAAATAGCTACTCGAGAAGACGGCCAGAAGAAGTATATCTGCGATTCAATTGTCGCCTAAAAATACATTAAATACGCAAATACGTAAATATAGAAGTGCATCCGAATTTGAAAGTCGCAAGAAACGTTTTTCAAGTGATCCTGGATTAGTTGGTAATTTAGCGAATCAAAAAAATGTGATTCCAGAAGCATGTAACATGAAAAATGGTAAGTCATGTATCAGATATATATGTGTGTCACTAAATAATTTTATTCAAAATGTAGATAAAATTACAATTTTATTATATGCATGAATATTTCAGCAGAGATACAGCCTGCCATTGAGAAAAAGGAGAAATCTATTGCTATAAGCGATGTTAAAAATAAGTTAAAGAAAAGAACAAATATAATCAATAAGAGAGGTCCTATGAAAGCGGTGCATCCTGTAGACAATATGCAGAAAGAAGGTATGTTTAGTTTACTAACAGGAATTTAAAAAAAGCTTAATTCGAATATCGAATTGATTATTTATAGTTACTTATATTTATAATTATTATAATTATTATTAAAAGTAAGTAACAATAATTATAAAAATCAATACATTACATTACTAACTAATGATATAATTTCTATAATTTAATTTTTACTGCAATGTAGCATTACTCGGAAAACAAACTATATCATCTCAAACTATTACACCACCTAAATCCGATAAAACTACTCCTTCCGGTAAAATAATCAGCAGCACTCCTAATTCATTGGACAATAAATATAACGTGGCTACGAAATCTGCGAGATCCAAGCCGATGGCTTCATCGACACCGGATGGTCAAAACAGCAAGGCTTCAAGTGCGCAATTGACGTCCGCTAATAAAAAACGTAACTTTTCTTGTGATATTTCGCCAGTGACTGCATATGCCAACATAAGTGGCAGTGATGAGCGGAAAGACGGTAGTCCCAAAAGGTAAGCACAAACAAACTTTTAAAACAACAAGCTACATTTTAAACTAGAATTTATTAAAACATTTTTATTTATATTTTAGATCCAAACTGCCAACTCCGAAGAAATGTACAACACCTAAAACGGACGCGTTTGGTATTCCAAAGTTTTCAACACCACCAAAACACAATTCATCGTTCAATGTAAACTATCAGCGATCTCCACAACGTTTAAATAGGAGTTTAATAGAACGTCGGCGATATTCTCCTGTCTGTCAGAAAAAGAGTGCCGAAAAAGCACAACAAAGTCCGTTGAAAGAAAATAGAATCACTGCAAAAGTGAAGCCGTTTAATTTGGTATGTATATGTTTTTGTTGACATAAATACAAAAAATCAGCTTCTTGTCAAACTAACTTATTTTGCTATTATATATGCAGATTTCTAAACTTAAACAGCACAGTACCAGCAATTGCATCGACAAGGAAAACAATTATACTTAGAATGTGATACAATGTGAAAATTGAGAACGATTATACATTCCCTGTGGTGATATTAATCAGAGATTCCTAGAGAAATCATGGTTAAAAAAGATGTAGTTTTTTTTCGTATATATATATTTATGAAAGATTTGTATGTTTTATAATAAAATGTGAAATTTTGTACGAAAATAACAGCATTCTTAGGAATCTCAAAATAATCTTGTTAGGATATAATAAACATTTTTATTTGAATTTATCGAATCCGATCCAAATAAAGGTAGTACAAACTTGTGTTAATTCTTTTCGTATGTGACATGGTAAATTTTTCTGCACTGTGAAAAATCTAAAATATATTTAAAAATTTTGTCGCGCCTGTTTCCCTCCCTAGTTAATGTCTACGTCCATTAGAAAAATCCATGATGCGTCCCAGGTAGAAAAATAGAATACGATGGAATCGCAAGCGTTCGTGGATTAATAAAAATGAAAACGTTTGTCATGCGTAGTGTAAAAAATTGTCAGAATTCGTTTGCGACCATGAAAATGAAAAAGATGTTCTCAGATCATGGGATATTCCCAAGCATGCGCCAATCTATGGTTTGCACGCATGCGTCCACCCACACACAGCAGACTATACGACAGATTGTTTAACCGGAAACGGAAGATAGCAATGCCATGATTTTCCGGAGCGATAAGGATTGAGCACGATTGGATCGCGAGACTACCGTGCCTCGTGCATATTTTCTACAAATTTTCCTCAAAAAGGTTTGGAAAAATATTATAAATTTAAATATTTTCTCAAGTTATGTATACATGTATATCCAAGGAAATGGACCTCCGATCACTGTCCTTGTCTCCTGCATAGATCAGATCTGATTTAAAAGACATTACACCTGATATTAATGAGGAAATTCTAGAAAGTCTCTGTAAATTCATCATTCATTTAAATATTTTTTTCTGCTGGGAAGAGGGGGAGGAAAGTCGGCATCAAAGCGCCGGGCACCAGGTGACTTGTGACCGGTCCTGTCACCGGTACAAAAAGTGCGCGTTGTGTGTGCCATCTTGGCGCGGTCTCTCCATATCGCATTCAGTCGCACCCGGTGTTGGATCCGTTTGTTTTTAATCCGAAACTCGTACGGCTAACAACGCGCGCGCATCGAGACACGATCAAACGATTCCCCAGCGATTGACGGACGAGACGCGGACATCCGTACGCTTTCTATAGATATGTATTTAAATCATTTCGATTAGCTGCGTTTCGCGATTAGGTTGCTGCGTCGTTTCTCCCCGGCGAGCAGAAGCGTCGAATTGTTGGCGCGCCAGAGGCCATTCGAGAACCAACACGTTTCGTTTTCCCGTTAAAGACACTTCTGGATCCCGAGGTTACATACATTGCACGTAAAAGGAGATGACGCGTGCGGGCAAGGGCAGAATGTCACGCGCGTAGAGGCAGACGACGAACGCGCCGACAAGGACGACGCATCGGTAAGTTTGACAATCCGGTGCCTTGCGCCGAAAAAGGAAGAGCGTGAATTATTAAATCGTCGCGTTTCCTCGACATTTCTTTCGCATTTCGTCCGATCTTTTTGTACCCTAGACAGATATATAGGCGATCGAGAAGGAGCGAGCGCCGTCGCGCTCGGGAAAAGCGTACGCGTGTGCGTGTCCATCGCGTCGCAACAGCCGCTTATCGCGTCTTACTCAGTCGCGCGAGTGGACGTTACATTGGTGATACTGCCAGCATCGATATCGACGTTGTTGATCCAGTGACAGCAAACGCGCGCGCGAGCGAGCGAGCGAGCGAGCGAGCAGCTGACGAGTACCGCGCCGGCACACATACACGGACGCGCGCGCCGCACACGTACACACACTCACACGCGCAGGCGCGCGGCCACATGGACGTAGAGGCGCGCGCGCGCGCGCGCGCAGGGAGCACACTGACGTTGGTAACGCGCCGCAGCCGAGAGCGTCTGCCCGCTGCCGACGCATTCACGCTGGTATTCGCACAGTCGCCGCGGCCGTGCGAGGTTCGTTTGAGGTTAGGGCGGCCATTTTCTCGCGCGCGTGTCTCTGCGGACGTCTTTTTTTTTTCTTTCTTCCCCGGGGTACCTTCCGGGCGGCGTTCCGAATTCCGTCGCGAGTAATCGCGCGAGAATTCGCCGCGCACGTGACTATCGCTCGATCGTCCGTTCCACTTGGCGCGGACCGCAGGGAAGGAGGTGCGCACTTATTACGCGCTTTCGGCACGTAGGTAAGTATAGGCGCGTATACTCCCTTTGGCGCGTGGAAAACCGTGCCTCTCGACTCGGACTCGTAGTGTCAATGCGGAAAAACGTGAGGTATCCATCCGTCCCGGAACGCGACGCGCGTAGATAGATAAATCGTTCCGGCGCGACGTTAGATATACCGGCGCCCGTGACTGTGGCCATTGTTTACGAGCGCGAGAATTGACCGATCGGTCGACCGTCACCGGGCCGGGACGGTCGAGCCGAAGGTCCGCGTGCGGCCGGTCCAGGTGCGGTGTCTACCGCGCCGGGAACTTTGCGCGACTCGGGGACCGGGGCCGCGGAGACGTCCGTGATTTTTCCGAGCCGTCGAGCGGAGGGTGTGAAACCCGCATCGGTTCGATCCGCGACGCGCCAGCGAGAGATTATCACGCGCGCGCCCGTCCTTCTATTCTCGGTGCACCTTCGGCTCTTCTTCTCGCTCGAATAGCTCGAGCGAGCACGAATTCATAGAAGCGATAAGAGCGCGATTCAAAAACTTTTCTCGGAAGCGTGAGCCTGGACAACGATCGGCGCGACGCGTCGTCGTCACCCGTCGCGTTAACAACAATAACGCGCGTCTAATTAAAGGGGTCGCTCCGGTGAGATATTTGGCGCGGGGACGCCATAATTCGCGCGATCGACTGGCGGCCCTCTCGATCATCCGCGATCGGACGTTCCCTCTCGCCGCCCTCTGCGCCAGTTTCTGGACGAACGCGCGTCGTACGTGCGTGCGGCGACTACGTGCGTTGCACAACGAGAGGATCAGATTTAACGCGCGCGCGACGCGCGACGTAGGTAGGTGCGCGTACGCGCGTCCGTGATATCGCGCGCGCCAAAGAACGAGTTCGATAGAGCGCGCCCCGACGTCGGAGCAAGCGAGAGAAGAAGAAGGAGAGAGGGAGAGAGAGAGAACAGATGATCCGCGCGATTCTCGCAGCGACACGAGAGGAAGAGTAGGTTCGCGACGAGCGAACAAGCGCGCCCGTGCATCGGGAATGTTTCGAGACGGTATTGAAAGTAATAATCGTGTACGCGCGACGCGCGATTTAAATTTCACATCGGCATCTGGTGATCGCGGCTGACCGGCGCGAGACACGCGGAGCGCGCGCGTTGACGCTGGAGCGAGAGGGGATCGTGAATCATCGTCAATCGGTATTGTTCTAAAAGCACAAATGTGCGCTTCGTTTTTCAAGGGACGAGAGAGAGATCGCTGTTACTTTCGTGGTTAACCATCGACGTCGTCATCTCCGGCAGCGAAGTGCTGCTGTTGAACGATTAGCGGCAACCGGCTGAAAGAAAGAGAGAGAGAGAGAAAGAGTGTCGCGCCCTGAAAGAGTATATCGATACGAATGACAAAGATGCAACAGCACCCGGTGCAGGCAGCGGCGCAGATCACGCACGAGGAGCACATACTGGAGGCGATCGATCAGCTGCGTCGACGTAAAGCCCGCCCCGATGCCGATCGCATCTGCAATTACCTGCTGCGTAACTTCGCGGTGGACGCGCGCGACACGATCGCCGATCTTCACCGGCTGATCGAGGTCGAGAAGGTGATCCAGGTCGATTACAAGGGCAATACGAGCTACCGCAACGCGAAAAAGTGGTCGCGTCTACAGCTGTTCAAGAACCGCCCGGAGGGCTTCCTCAAGGAGAAGCTCAACTCCAGCATGGTGTCGAGCGCGGTCGCCGAGCTCGTCGTCGAGGAGCCCGATTACCTCGACCAGGGCGTCCCGGCCGGCCGCCTGATCGAGCAGCTGCTCGACGGGGTCTCGAGCCCGACATCGCGCCGCGTCGTCGAGGAGTTCCTCGGCCGGGAGGTCGCGAGCGGTAATCTCGCGCGCCTGTCCAATGGCAATTACTCGCTGGTAGCGACGTCCGACATGACGACGGACGCGACACCGTCGCGACGCAGCGGCGACTCACAGCCGTCCTCCTCCTCCTCCTCTTCCTCCTCCTCCTCCTCCGTTACCTGCGCCCTGGAGAACGGCACCGCGACGACGCAACGGCGCGTCGGGAAAGCGACGACGAGCAACGGCACCGTCAGCAATGGCACCGTCACCAACAACGCCAGCACCAATGGTTTAACGACGACGACGACGACGGCATCGTCCGCGGCAGCGGAGCTCTACGAGTTCAACGAGACGGATAACCTCAGCGACACCACGTCCGGATCGTCGCGATCGTCCTCGCGGCAAACGAGTCACAGCCCGAAACTGGATCAGCAGGATCAACAAGAGTGCGTCAAGAAGGAAGAGTGCTATGATGTCGTGGGGAAAAACGACGCCGAGCATGGCGGTGCCGCGTCTGTCGAGATGGCATGCAACGGCGTCGGCGAGAGCAAGCAGCACGCCGACTCCCTGGAGGTAACAGCGGTGTCGTCGACGACGTTCGCGGAGAGCGACATCAAGGAGGAGCTGAAGGGCAACGATGTACAAAAGACGGCGACTAACCTTAAAAGGTCCGCCAAAGCTGAACGTAAGCAGCGTCTCTTCGCGAGGACGGACGATCGGATAGACATCGAGATCAAGTTCGAGGACTATCAACAGGGTAAGGAGGAGCCGGAGAAGCGCGAGGAGACCGGTCGGCGGTCGAGCGAGGATCGCGAGGATGAGGATGCTGGCAGGAGCTCGTCGACGAACACATCCCCGACTCCGTCCAATGTAAACACCGGTGGATTTCGTAGCGCGAGAAGGAAGGTAAGTGTGGCATCTGTGGTTATAGATAAACATTTGTAAATATTTTGAAACGTGATCTTTGACACATGAGCATTTTACTCCGACTCTCAGGATTTGTTTATCGATATTTAATATATCGTTATAGACATTTTTTTCTATACAGATTTCTTTTAAAGTCTATCTAAGATAAGAAAATACGTTAGGTTGATGAACAACTCTTAAATCAATCATTTTATGTTTGCTTTTATATTTTAGAGAGCCAGGAAAGTATTTGATCCTTCCGACAACAATCTAGTGAAACGCAAACGTGGTAGACAGCCAAGTAACCACAACAAAAATTCTATATTGCAAGATTCTCAGGATTCTACCAAGGTAAATGTCAAAGACGGACCATGCAGGCAATGTAGTCTTTGTGCCAAGGAAAAACAAGAAGCTCTTGTAGCTTGTAGAGACTGCACAGTACGAGGTAAGATTCTTTAAACAAAATTAATTTGTTTCAATTTTTTGTTGCATCAATACTTATGTATTATATCACATTTACAGCACATCCAAGTTGCATTTACAGTCCAGAGGAGATGCTTCAAAAGGTCAATAGTAATTGGCAATGCGAGCGCTGTAAAACTTGTACCATATGTTGCGAGACATCTGATGCTGTAAGTTTTTGATACATAGTTTTTCTATTTCATTCAATATTTTGGATCGTAAATTTTTTTTTTTTTCTTTAGGGGCCTCTAGTGACTTGTTTTAACTGCGACGATGCCTATCATTATTTTTGTCACACGTCGCGTGTCACAATATCAAAATCAAGTTCCAAATGGTATTGCAACGAATGTGCACAAAAACAGCAGTGCAAAGTGAACGACAGCCAAAACGCTAATTTGGTCAATGGAACGAGTAGACCGGATAGCCCGTCCAATGCACCAATCTTACCACCGGTTCTGAGCCCGCAGGTCTCTCCTACCAGGGGTTCTTCGGATCAAATGGACGACGATGGTCCCAAAGGTCCCATCGATCCAAATATTCCCGACGCGAGGAGTTGGACCTCTGAACAAGTATACCAATATTTCGCTAGATTGTTTCCCAAGGAAGCTGAGGTCTTTCGGCAGCAGGTAAATTTATACTAATTGAACGTAATATCTTACCCACATGATCGTTTCAGTGCTGGCTCATATTTGTTGGCATTTATCATATATGTATCTCGTTATATATGTATAAATATATTGTTTGCATTTGTATTTCAGGAAATAGACGGCCATGCGCTTCTAATGATGAGTCGAAAAGATGTATTATGCGGACTTAATTTACTACTGGGTCCCGCCTTGAAGATTTATCGACACGTGTTGAAGCTTCAGTTTCGCAGAGACGATCCCGAACTCTATTGGCAATAATACAGATAATCTTGTGTAATATTGATTATTATCTTTACTATGTTGTATGCGATCTAAGTTACAAGATTTAATTTGTATGTTATATAAATTAAATCTGATAGATTAAAATTGCGATAATTCTCTAGTTTCTAGGCATCTATGTTGTATATATGAATTATATGTGTGATATATTGCTAAAGATCTCTTGCGGATATTGAGGATACCTCTTGCCGATTCGCGCTCCTAATAACGTAACTATTGAGGCGGGCTTCGTTTCTTGTTGAGTTCCGCATTGAAAAGATATGTCGATATACGTGCTAAAGTACATAGAGACGAATTCTACCGGCAATAATATAGATAATGTCTAGCATGAAATCAATCTTCACGGCATTGTATATGTGATTTATATTGTACAAATTAAGCCTTCTTAGAGATTAAGGTCGTGACATAACTCTACTTCTACATGATTCACATTGTATATATATGAGATATATATCGCTAAAGATCTCATGCGAGTGATCTGTCGCCAAGTCAGTATCGATTTATTGATGTATGTACACACGCGATTACATGTATACTTAATGTACATACATTCCGCCTTTTTCATGCGCGGTGTTTTATAAAAAGGAACAGATATTTTCTATCTCCGAACTGTTACTTGTTAATGTTACATTTACGTCTATATTGAGAATTCTAGACGCTGTTTGTTCGAAACATGATGAAAACAGTTGGACATATGAAATAAAGAGAGAAACTACTGACTGATTTTACACGATTTTGTGTCACATAACAAACTTATATTTTATTTCCAGATTTTACATATACGAGAGTAACATATACATACTTATTTGTAGAATGTAATTATATAAGATATCTATTCAAGGAACATGATACTTTGGTTTACATGTACTTTTCTATTACGCAATAAATATTTTGATATTTATAAATACACTATAACATCTTTAAGGATTTCTATAACATCTAATCATAGACTTTGAGATACACATGGATATATAGGAATGCTTTAGCTATTCTCAACAAATTACATCAAAGGGGAAAACACGTAAAATCTTACTTTCTACATTTGGTATATAGATAACAATAAGATTTAATTCAAGAATATATAAAAGTCTTGCGAACAGGAACTTGAATTATTTACTTTTTGTACAATACATATACGTTAAATATTTCTAGATCACATATAAATTTTTACAAGATTTAAAACTTTCAAGACTAGCGCAACACTACAAAGCTAAACTGTTGCAAAAAGATTTTAACATATTTTTCTTATATATCGACCTACCATCGTATCTAACAAAAGATAAAAACTTGCCTACTATTTATTGCTATTTCTTGTGTTCTTTAAAAATAAACAATATAAATACAGTTATCATAATAACGTATGTAAAGAGTTTTATATAACAAATACTGCAAATAATATACAATGCCTATCAATAATCTAATACTTTACTGTCTCATATTTCTTTAATGATAAAAATTAATGAGAAATTTAAATCAAATATTTTATATATTAAAATTGCGGGAATATATCATAGATATATACAATATATTGCCTTATATTCTATAAACATATTCTAACTAATATATGATATGACGTTTTATAAAAATTCTGAAAAGATTCGCGTGAAATGCATGTATATATAAAATATATATATGATATATATATATATATATATATATATATATATATCCAATTATAATTATATTTGTATATATTGTAATCCGCAAAGATGTAGCTATCATAATTCTCGCGTTTATTTTGCATAAATACAAGATAAAATATTGTTGACGCTATATGTGATAAATTTAAAACGATAAAATAATATGCCATCAAAGAAATTATAAATATAATTTTAATTTATCCAGCAGAAATTGGAAAGTTTTTGTATACAGGAAATTTCAATCTTTCTTTCACGCAAAAAAACTGACATAAAAAAAAAATGTTTGTATACATAATATAAAATTTATATATCTTTCACAGTATAGACAGATTTATGTGAAAAAGTTTGACTAATATATCACGATGTATAATCCTTTAACTATTTCCATAACTGTGTGTGTTGTACTACGATCATTTCGATTTTTGGATAGTGATTTGCCGCAAAATAATAAGAGCGACGAAATCAAATGATATTTTGATTATGTACCTATATTGTCATTGAAAAATTTTTAAGTCTATTTCTTTTGCAAATTTGAACTTGTTCGTTGTATAATTATATTTGTGTTTAAATATATATATATATATATATATAAATTATTGCATTTAGAAATGATGAAAAGATATATTTTTAATATTAAAAGTATCTTGCTCCATATACATATACATCTCAAAAATTAATAGATGAGGAAGAGTTTGTAATATAATTATACATTACACACACAACATAAATTTTTCGAAAAATTCAATTTTGTATTATCATAAACTTTTCTTTTCTGTCATCTCACATTTGTTACTTTATGTTATATATATTGATAAATAAAATTAAATGCATCAATTTTATATATATATAAAAAATAGCAAAGAAATAATTTGATTTTTCTCTATGGTATTATACTATGAAATGCAATTTAAGTCAATGTGCGCAATTGCCCATAAACTTAAAATATTCACAATAGTGTTGTTAGATATTTGTGTCATTGCATTGTTATATTATACTAAGGCTTTCGAAACGGGATACAATCGCATCTCGCGTAAAATCCTCATCGAAATGTCGTTAAATAACATCGAAAGCTAATTAAAACTTACAGTGATTGGACGAATATTCATATTTAGGTGGCGGTTCTTTGTACAATGGTGCTTCATCTGGCATATACAATGCAACTTTAGGCGAACTAGACATGTCGATTAATACATCTTTGCGAGACGTTGTTGGGACATCGCCTGTTGATAGACAAAGCCACATCATGGACAGCATTATGAATACTGCTATGGCAAAGGCAAAAAGCCAATAAGGTACTCCAATATCCCAATAAGGTATTCTTATCTGCTTTAATGCACAATGAAACCAGTCAGATCCAGGCATAGATGTTTGCTCGGTTTCACCAGAATAATCAGAAGACAAAGCATAATCCACAGTCTGCGATTTCACAAATTACAAAATGCATGTTTTATATTTATATCAAAAGATATCATATTAAGTAATTAAAGAAAATGTTACACTTACACCAGCATCCATTGGTACAGTTTTAACATAGGTTTGTGGCAACTTGAAGCCATCGGTATCCCACCATCCAGGAAGAAGCTCCTTGCGTAATCCAGGATCAGTTAATATATCATTCTCTGGTACGTCAGGTGACATTAATAAAATATTGGAGTCTATGTCTTCTTCGATGCGATAGAAAACAGAGATGGGGAGTCGAGATAACAACTCTGAAATTCGTGGGTTTTTTGCCTTTGCCATAAAATCACAACCAATGCTACAGACATAACGATCTTGCAGGTTTGTATAAGCTTCAGTGCATGCTGTAAATAATATATAGGTATATAAAAGTAATCTTATATTGTGAGACATTTGAATATTTTGTATAACAAGTTATATACATAGTCAAAAGCAATTTTATGTAAAATATAATCTTATATAACAAGAAAAAGAACTCTTTTAAATTATATTCACAAAGATATAATTTATAACATTTTTGCACTTATGATAAAATAAAATATTCCTGGAAATTTATGCAATATAGTCTTAAAAGATAAACATACATAAAAGATAATCACACAGTACAAATAATCTCACGTACAAGTCTCGCAAGCATCTCTAGTGCCATTCAAACTATTTGGTTCCCTTTCAGGATGCAAGTCGACTAGATTAAAGAATCTGCAGCCTCGCTGACAGCAGGACTTTACATAAATGTTCTAAAAATATAGGACAGATAAGTAAGTATAACAATGTAGAATCAACATCGAAAACGAGAGAAACTAACACGCACGTTTGAGGAATCAGTAGATTGAAAGATCAGTAGATTTTCGCATAAATTGATGCAGGGATCCTCGCGAGTATAAAAAGTATCTCCGCGAGTCAACTCCGCGACCATCAACACCAGCAACGCAGCGATTTCCACTCCTATTTTCATTTTTACAACAGCTGTGTGCAGTTTTCCCAAGTTTTAGCTTTTTTCTTTTTGACGTTCCGGCTGTCAAAGAGGCGAATACGATAAGAGGCTCGCAATAAACACAACACTAAGCTTCACTCATCGATCCTCCCCCCTCGCTTTTTTCCATTTGATATCGAGAATCCTAAATTTGCAAACATTAAACTACCATTTATCCTTATCATCGATGTCGTGACTGGTCGTGACTATTTCGATACCGAATGTGTTATCAAAATGATTTGTCAGATTTGCGAAGGTCGCGATAGGAGGACCGACTTGAGAAATTGACAAGCGAGCGAATAATCGAGCAAATATCGATTTAATTACAGTGTACGCTACACTACTGGTTCACGTGCACAGATGTCAAGATGAGCGGACCAATGGGAACACTGGAATCGCGAATGGAATTTGGACGGACAAGGTTGATTTATAAAAATATTGCAAATTGAATCTATCGATACGATGCCTATAGAAAAATTTTCTAAAATTATTAAATAAGAATCGTTATTATATTTTTTTACAGATCGATGCATTCTTGCTGCTGAGAGTGAATTCAGAAAAAAATTAATCTCTCTAAAAAGGAAAGAGAGTTTATGTCAGCACAAGATATCGATTTTTACTTGTAAATAACTTGCCAATCTTCTTTTATAATAATAACGGATAAAATGTTGCACATTTGTAATTAATTTTGAGTCTAAATAATCGCAATTGCGTTAAAGATAAATGAACGAATAAATGTCAATAATTTAAAAAAGCGATATCTCAGATTGCACGATATATCGAACATTATTGCACACAGTGCTACTTAGTGTTGGTACTATGCTGAGTGTCACATGCTATCCTTTTTTTTATCTGCCATGCAAATAAATTGTCAATTTCGCGAGACTTATAAGTTGCTGTCGCGATAGCAAGTCACTCAGTCGACGTTCAGCGATATTCAACGAAATCAACATCAACGAGATCAAGTCTTTTATAGGTAAAGGTCTCTGAAAAGATTTTACCTTCATTTTTTTCATTAAAAAACTGATTTCATCACTCAAATATGCGATTGGAACCAAAAAAGTAGTCCTATTATCATGCAACTTTAAGCTGCACTTTCTGGATTGAAGAATAAAAAAAGGTGTTTCTTTTGTCCATATGGTCAGTCGAATTCCATTCCAGGAAGTAAATTTTGGAATGCAAATTTGCACAGAAAATAACAATGCATACTCACGTTTTTCGAGACAAACAACAGAAAACGAATGTAAAAAAAATGCTGAGAAAAATAGATGGGAATTCGTGTTTATCGCCAAAATTAAAATATAACAATATATAATTGAAAAAAGTTTTAATGTATTGATAAATATTATAATCTCGATATATTATAATCTCGAAAGAAAATGTTGATTTTTATAGTATTTTTGTTATTAACAAAGAAAATCATTAATTTTTTAATTTTAATTTTAATTCTTAAAGATCACATATGTTATTTTAATCCTATTGATATTTTAACAATAGAACATCCTGAAGGTTTTATAATAAAAAGCATATCAATAAAAAAAATGCTTAAAATTTATTTTTTAATTTTTATTGTACACAATCATTTTCTGCAGATGCAAAAAATATAAATTTTTTAAAAATATTTTAAGACAAAACTGATATTATGTAACTATCGTATATGATTAAGACACTACAGAGCAAAACAAGTGTAATCTAAAAAGATTAAATATACTTATATCTTTATGTGTAACTTTAAATCTGATTATCAGGTAATGTATGATAAACTATCTATGGTAATAAAATTTTTATTAAATAGATCATGGCTGCAAATGGAGTGCCTGAAACTAGAGGTTTTGCTACCAAAGCTATTCATGCAGGACAAGATCCATTGCAGTGGAACCATGGTTCACTTGTGCCACCTTTGGTAATGTCCACAACATTTCAGCAGGATGGTCCAGGTCAGCATAGGGTAAGCTCAAAATACATGAATAATTCACTAAAATTTATCTCTAACTCAATACATAGCTCTTAATTGATAGCAATTGGTCTTTTTTATTCCTTCAATCAGTATCAATCATAGCTAACAAATTGTATGCAATATTTTGTTTTCAAAGAAATATAATATATATATAACAGCATTTTAATTTTAATTTAAGGGCTACGATTATGGTAGAAGTGGCAATCCAACACGTAATGTGCTAGAGACATGCCTGGCTGCTCTAGAAGAGGGGAAACATGGTATTACCTATTCATCTGGTTTAGGTGCAACAACTGGAATTACTTCTTTATTGCAAAAAGGAGATCATCTTGTCGCTGGAGATGATCTTTATGGTGGAACTAACCGTTATATTCAAAAATGTTTAAGCAATCATGGTGTCACATATTCCTTTGTAGATGTGACTAAAGTAGAGAATGTTATAAATGCCATACAACCAAATACAAAGGTTAAATATTATTCTCTTTCTTACAGTTTACTTTGCTTTTGAATTTAATTTTACTTTAAGTATATATTATTATATACATGGAATTTTTAACATTTGATTTCATTTTTTTTTTGCATTTTACATAATTTACAGATGATATGGTTGGAAACACCAACAAATCCTTTATTGAAACTTGGAGACATTAAAGCTGTTGCTGATAGCTTAAAGTCACGTCGTCCAGATATTATTCTAGTCGTCGATAATACATTCTTGACACCCTATTTTCAGGCAAGTTCAGCTCACAATTTTTTGAGAAAAATATTTAGATGTATATAAATAGAAACTATGATATATAAAAACATACTATATTTTTTTAAAACAGAAGCCACTTGAATTTGGTGCTGATATATCTATGCATTCGCTAACAAAATATATGAATGGCCATTCAGACATCGTTATGGGAGCTGCAATCACGCGCCGAGATGATCTCGCGGAAAAGTTACGATTCTTTCAAAATGGTAAATCAATAATACTTTAAAATGTATTTGAAAGTTTTATATAACATGTTTTTGGAATCCAGCTGCGGGTATTGTTCCATCACCCTTTGACTGCTCTATGGTCATCCGCGGCTTGAAGACGCTCGAACTCAGAATGCAACAGCATATGAAAAACGCCTTGGCAATAGCAAAATTTCTGGAGTCTCATCCTTGCGTCGAGCGAGTGATTCATCCTTGTATATATACATTTTTTTTTCTTTATCTCTATTACATAACAAGATGCTTTAATACTTATATAATATCTGATAAAATATCTAGATAAGGCACTCGTATCGTTGTAGATCTCCCGTCGCACCCGCAGCATGAGTTGGCGCTCAAACAAACAACTGGTCATAGCGGTATGATTTCCTTCTATCTGAAAGGTGATGCACAAAAGTTTTTAAAAGCATTAAAGGTCTTCACTTTAGCCGAATCATTAGGAGGATATGAGTCGCTGGCTGAATTACCGTAAGTACACAAAATTAATTGACATGAAGCATTTATATGCGTATTAATAAATTTTTCTTACATAGATACATTATGACGCATGCATCTGTACCCGAAGATATGCGAATTGCATTAGGTATAACAAATAAATTGATTCGATTATCTGTCGGTATCGAAACGGAACAGGATATCGTAGCCGATATCAAACAAGCATTAGCTGCTTGTGAATAAATTAACAAACGTAATTGGATAACTATAAAAATAATATATACATATATATATATATATATATATATATATATTCTAATTTGTATATACTAATTTTGATAATGTAGAATGGATATTATAGATCTTTACATACATTGTCAAAGAGTTTTATAGCTGTGCAAATACTTGCTACAATATCAATAGATATATAAAGAAATTTTATTTTTATCAAACATTTTTACATTCCACAGTTCTTTCAAATTTACATTAGGAACATTATATAATACAGTACAATAATCAAATACTTGTTGACACATGTACATCACTCATTCCAATTTTTTTTGGTTTCCTATGTGCTTGCATCAGGTATGTATATGTGCAAATATTATTTAAAGTCCGAAGACAATTACATCTTAAAATGACACATTTTCTTTTCGATAGATCACAGAAATTACAATATAATTGGCAAAAAATTGATAAACATAATTTTCGATTGAGCATATATTTTGTCTTAATATATTTCTGATATCAGTAATATATATTATCCCACATTTTCCACTGAATGCAATATTGCTGTATAAAATTTGGGAATATTATTTGTACTACCAATATGTAATAGGTTTGGTGGGGTGATATAAATTTTTCTTTTTACATGTACATAGATATTTATCTTATCTTTGAAAAGTTGTCTTACTGTAAATTGATCTTTGATGAATGTCGTAACTTTGTTTTATTCATCTTGTCGTATTCTTGTGCTCGATTGTACAGCAACACTCCCGCTATGACCGAGGAAGTGCCAAGTGCTGATAATCCCGTTACCGGATTATTAAATAATAAGACTGAGAGCCATATTAGGAAAGCTCTCTTTGCAGTATTAGCGACACTGCAATATCACTTTGTGCTTTAAAATCATGTACGAGAAATATATTCTAATTACATAGAAGAAAGACACTATTACATACCTGTGTGTTACAGGACTGATGTAGTCCATAAGTACATAAGCAGTGATGCTTTGAAAGTGGAAAAACACTCCGTTAAGGAGAAATGCCGCGAATAATTTAAAACTCAGGGAATGTTCAAGTGTAGGTAAATCGACCAACAATATCGATACCGGTATTTGTACAACGATTGACGCTAAACTGGTATAAAACTGTAATTCCGCCGGTCTAAAAATAATAAGATTTCTTTTTTCTTTCCTTTTAAAGTACATTTAAAATGATTTCACACATTCAAACGATATAATTAATATCACTTACGTATATTTGAAATTATCACCACTGATCAACATCTTTGAATACACATTTTGCAAACATTCAGTTACGTTTGTCGCCATAGCAGCGATGAACCCCCTAAGATCAAAACTAATTTCATTGATGGAACATAACGCTAGTCCACCCATCACTGGTATTAAAGATAAATTTACATATAACCCCGTGTGTTCCCCTAAAATAATATAATGTTGAGTACAATCAATTATTGAAAATCAAGTTTGAATTTTTATCATAAGATATAAGAGAGGGAATAAATATAACAATATATAAATTTATAATTCTTACCTAATAAATATCTGCTAATGAGGACGGTGAAGAGTGGTGCACTACTCTTTATAGTTTCTGTAAAACTTACAGCTACATAATTTAACGATACTAGACCTAGAACTACCGTTGCAAATCTCGTGCATCCTACTAGTGTCATATGTTTGTAAAATCCAGGAGGTCTCATCAATCTTGGACTCGCTTTGTACATACCACAAGGAAAGTACATTTGTATCAGTCCACAAATTGCAGTCATCAACATTTGGCAAGCACCTATATTGTAGATAAGACAGAGACAAAGAGATTAATAGGTATTTATAATATAATTATGAGAAATATTATAAAAATTGCGAGAATTTAAACATCCAATTATTATAAATTGTTTGTCTCTTTAATGTACATACAGAGATAACTATATTCGATAACGTCTTCCTCAGAAATAATCGCTTACCCAGAATAGTGGGATCGCCCTCCATGTAAGATAGTATGTACTTGTTGAGAAACAGGGTACATCCGCTGAAGACATACCATAGGGTGAGGAAGAGGAGCGCTCTGGGATTAAAGAGACCGCCCTTCGTGTCGCTTGTCAAAACGATCACGTCCTCCCGTTTCCTCGCATGATCCGCATACTGCTTCGGCTGAGCGTCATGCGACGTGGACGAGCCTTCGATGGGGTCTCCACGAACGGTTTGCGGGTAATTGATACGCACAGAGTAATTCTCCATCGCGCTCTTCTCTCTCTTTACTTCCTCGCGAAAGCGCGAGGCTTACGAGAGGTGCCGCGAGCGAGAAATCACATTTTCACGTCATTCCGATGCTTAATACTGCGAAAACTTTTTTTATCCCTCAGCGGCTTTCGCGCGTTTTATAGGTTAAGTTAGGTTATTGAACCGTGTCACGGTTCCTCGACATATCAAGCAATCAAGCGAATCGGCAAGGATTATTCGACTAAATACTTATTCTCATTTATCGTGCACAATAATAGCGAACATGTTGCATCCTCTTCTCTTTGTCTTCTTTTTCCCCTTTTTACAGTTATTCGTCCCTAAAACCTGGATCACTTTTCCTCTTTTTCACTCCGTTTTTTTGCTAATCTTCAATTTTGGTTGATATATAGCTTTTTTTCTATTTGTAGTGGAAATGAAGAGTTTGTCATCGCATTCTCGAAATCTGCGTACACTATCTGTCTTACAAGTTACAAGGTTGCGACATATTTACCGGCGAAACCATTCCGTTATCTGTCATGTTCTGTCAATTGGCGAGCGCCCTATTGGTCAACTGAACAACATTATTATCATTGATATGATGCGAGTTTGCTTGAAAAAAAGAAATGTAAGATTTTACAAGTATAAAATTTTATTTCTTTATTTAAAAAAAAAATAAATAAAATCTAATATATATATATATATATATATTTTAGAGTTATATATAAAATAAGTTCTTTTTTTGAGCAATTTCAAGAATCTGCAAAGTATCAATATTAATAATCTTTATTCTTACATACTTTTCAAATTCACTTTTTTATTCCAGTTTTGATTTTACATTTCTGTTATAAAAATGATATAAAAAATACTTAACTATTATTTATTAAAATTTTTATTAAAATTATACTTTCTCAACCATCATATAATTGTCGTCAATTGCTATACAGATATTTATAATAACGTTATGTATTAATTATATACTAATTATTATATAACGATATAATAATATGCATTGTGTATAATAATACACTTAAAATATTATAACTCTACTTTTCTAATTGAATCCTTATGAATTTTTTTATTTAATACAAGGTTGTATTTTTGGGCAAAATCATCATGTGCCAAGATAGCGACATTTCTTCCAGCTATTGCACTCATCTCCATTGCGCTACCAGCCCATTCAATTGCATTGATATGATATAATGCATCATGTAATTTGAATTTATCAAAATGTACATTTGTATTTGAGTAATGGGGATATGCTTTCCAAGCAATTTCCTTTTTCTCAGTGACCTTATAACACAAGAAAAAAATTATCAATTACAATAAAATCCATCTTCTTTTAAGATGTCATATATAAAATAATCATTTTATACATGAGAAAACATATTTTTTAGAAGCTTTGTTCCCAGTGGTTCTCTGCTAAAGATTTTCCAATTTTGCGAACTTATATCAGTTGATCCATCCACAGAAATCGCTTTTCCAATTGAGCTGATTTTTGTTTTGTTGGGATTACAACTTAGTATAATATCCACAGTCTCTTGCAAACCAAAATATTTTGGATTAAGATCTCCATTAATAAATGTTGCATATGTCGTTTGATAGTCTCCTGGAAACACTAAATTATCTGGAAAATCGACGAACTTTATCGGAAATTCTTGATCGTGTGTAAGTGGTGCAGCAATAATTACAATATCATATGTAGATGTCATTGTATCTACACTATCTGAAATGTGTAATGTATATATAATTATTATTTTATTTAACATTTATCAATGTATGTTTTACACTCGGCTATTGTATACCTTTATTCTTATAAGTCACTTCATATTGACTCGAATCGCTGCTGTCTGCTATATTACGGATTTTTGTAACACGACTTGGTATTATATTTACATATTTATTTCTATAAATGAGATGTTCCGGTACCTAATATTTATAAACTAATGTATATTTCACAAACATAATCAAGATATAACAATAATAATAATATAATTATTACTGCTTTATTTCCACCCTTAACAGACCATAGATTAGCATCTGCACCAGCTATGGATATTAAACCAACAAAACTCTCAATATTAACATCTTGACCATAATTTACTACAGCAGTAGCTTGCACTAGTTCATTAATCAATCTTTCTGTAAAACCCATGTGTAAAAGATGATCCTTTATAGACAATTGCAATAAACTCGGGAATTCTTTATTCATAGCTGATAGCAATGCAGTGACATTGAGAAAAGATTTTCCCTCATCCTGTAGATTATATATATTCCCAAATTCTTCTACTATGTCATCTACATGTCTGTCAAAGTGAATATAAGAAATTTTACTTTTTCCTAGTTTGTTAATTTGTTATAGTGCACAATTTTATGCATATAAAATACCTTTTAAGTTTATACACTTGAAAACCATATCTGTAAACTAACTTTGCCAGTGATATAACATACCATGTGCTTTCCTCAAATACAAATTCATCTCCATTCCATATACCATACTTTAGTTCACTGTGAGAATTAGGCTCTAAACCTGAAATGCCTGCTTGTTAGTAGCATCCTTTTGTGTAACTGTTTAATAATATAGTTATATCTAAACAAAATTCTGTATTTACCTAAAAGTTTGACAAATTTCTGCATATACATGTTTTTAGGGTGTATAATTGCACCACCAGCTTCCATTTCAATGTTATCAATTTTTACAGTTGCCAATCGTCCACCAATAGTTTTTGCTTCGTACAAATCAATCTTCAAACTTCCATTGAATAACTCTGTGAGAAAATGCGAAGTGGATGCACTGCCAATGCCACCTCCTATGATGGCTAACAATAAAAGAAATTAAATTTAGACAGATGTTAAAAAAAACTCTTATATAAATCTTTTATAAAATATTAAATAAATCCTCACCAATACGAGGAATAGGTATTTCAAGACACGTCCCATATTTGAGTACCAGTATTGCAAATATTAACAATGTTATATGTTGCTTCATCATATTTCAAATGAATGTTAGAGATTTTGCAAAGCGTATTTATATATTTTTACGAGTTATGTAATCATTCAGAGGTCTGTTCTTTAGCTGAACTGCTACAAAGAACAGTTACAAGTACACCAGTTTAAAGATTATCTTTTTTATTTTTTACATTGAGAGAAAAAAAAATAACTTCTGTACTATCAGTGCAACCCCAGTTCAACCATAAAGAGCAGACCTCAGGATTACACTTGTGTTGATATGATATATATGTATATAAATTTTTGCAAATATATCACATTTTTTTATATACATATATGCGGTATAAGGTGCAAAATTCTAATAAATATAGGCGCGCGAATAAAATTCAGATAAACGTCAGATATGACACAAGTGGTCACGTGACTATGCAACGATGCTAGCGACTCGGCAAAATTCAGTATGGCTGAGCATGGCCTAGATAAACAGCTGGGAGTAGTCCCAGGGTGTCTTGCAGACGTTAGCTTTACAATCACGAATTCGCAACGCGATTCTTTTCTCACAATGATTACTCAATTGGCAAGATGAGTTTGAGAGAGATATTTCATATCAATCGGAATTAATAATATTCGAAATGTCATTTTTTCTTCTCGCGAAACATCACGATAACAGCTAGCATAAAAAAATGTATGTCGCGATTGCGAATTCGATTTGTAAAGCTAATCGTATATTCAAGTGACAGGATAAATGCTCAATAGAGATCGCTACCCTTACGGTAATTTATTGTATTCTTGCACGAACGTTTATCTATAATTTTTGTTTACAATTTTATTATATATACTGTTACAATGCATCTCTTATCGTCTTTACAATTTTTTATGCAATTTATCAATTTAATAATTAAGATATATAAATAGGGGAGACACCAGATGGTCATATATATTATTTATTCTGTCCACCTGTGGCAGCAATGTTGATTTGTACACACATAATACAATCTCATTTCTTCCTCAGCTCGTCTAGTTTGTGCCTGGAAAAATACAGCTTCTCTATGATTGCACTTTGGGCATGGATGTTCTTCGGTTCTTGGCAATGTTGGATCCGATATTACATCAGCAACAATGTGTGTCAGTTCACTAAAGAAAAGAACAATACAATTAAGGAAATCAGTGGTGATTTTCAAATGCGACTAGCGCATATATCTTTGCGAGTCTATGAATTAATCTTGAGCTTTGGACTCGTTAAAAAGATATTGAAAAGATATCATTTCGTAATAAGCATATTTGTGTACAAAATGATACTTTTCTTCCTTGCACGTGTTACGAATCTTAGTAAAAATTGTTACATTTAATAATATATTTATATAGATATTAAAATCCACCATAACAACTCACTCTATTTCGTGCATGATTTTGTTCACATAGATACAATTGCTGTCCGCCAGTTGCTTAAAATCACAATTTCTGCACTGAAATCAAAACAAGACAATCCCTTGCATATAATATTTTTCTTATAATCTATTTTCTTGTATAATCTATGTGATAATATAATTCAAAGTTGTTTCTTCTGTTTTTTTTAACAATTTTTAACAATTATAGTTAACAAACAGAACTTATTACAAATATTATTGACATTGTTTACTGAAAACAATCGCAATATACATTCATACTTACTGCATACATGAGCACTTTGTTCTCTTTATCCTCTTTAGGATACAACATATTGTTACATTCCTGGCAAAATCTAATACCCACGAATCCTGGTCCATCGTCGTGCGTGTCATAGCCCGTTATCTTCGACATGATCACAATCCTCTCTCAATGATTACTGACAACAATAGTAATTGAAGAATTGTAGCGGGTGGTAAAATGTCGATGCCTTATATCTGCAGGTTCAAAAAATGTAAGATTATTTTATACAATATATGAAAATCTATCCTACTCATAGTGTAACGTGGAGAATTTTTTAAAGATTGAAATTACGATTTTAAAGTAAAAATATTTGTTGTAGAGAGAAAAAAAAATATGCACAGAGAACTCACAGAATTAACCTACAATTACTTCCAGTTTTATCCGTGATATATTTATGTAACAATGTTGTACGTAACAAATCATAAGATGATACAAAATAGGCTTTATTTCTTGAGTTAGGATTATAAATATTTAATATATATCGATAACATTGATAATATTCAAGTTATCTTTGAGCAACTCAACTGTTGTCTTGTTGAAATCGACCGAAAAGTTTACTCAAAAAGGATAGGGATAGCGTTCGGACAAAAATTACAAAGAATAACCAATCAGAAGAAATTTTCATACAAAGCCGTTTTACATTTATTGAAATATGACAAGTCTCTCCGAAACGTCAAAGAAGCGTCTGTCACGCGTTCGCTTTATCTAATTTAACAAGCGTACTGTTTTTCAGATACTTTTTTTCAAATTTATGTACAAGTTAGCAAATTCTATTTTCCTTATATATTTCGATTATGTTTATTAAAGCAGAGCCAACATTTCCTCCGCGTCTTTTGCCCTCGGTGAGCGCGAAACGAGACAAGGGAACGAGCGTGGAAAACGTGCTTAAAGAGAGAAGCAACCTCCGCTATAAATATAAACCTTTCGGACGGTTTCTATGAGATCACTCGCGACGCTATCGCGCTATAATTTTCCTCGCGTCGGCGAACCTGGGTAAAATCGTATCGGGGACCGTGCACGCGTAAAAGCACGCCGTGATTATTTGCCTCGCGGTCGATCGATCGGCGCCGATGCCGGGCGCGGAAAACAGAGAAGAGAGTCCGGAGAGGTCCTGGCACCGCTGAAGAAGCTCGTCGAGGAATCGTTTCCCGGAGAAGCGAAGATCGGCGCAAGTTTGCTGCGCAGCAACGGATGCGCGCTAGAGGCAATCCTGGCGCTAGCCTAGTTCTAGCGATAGTTTACGATAGAGTGTGCGTCAGTGTGCGTTCGTGGTGCGGCAGTCCTCGTCGACATCGGTAACGCGATTACGCCGCTAGCCCAGTAAGTATCGATCAACGTTGAGGACTAGTAGGACGAGGACGAGGACGACGACGACGATGACGACGATGACAATGATGATGGTACCGGTGGCTCCTCACCGCTCTATTCGTCTACCTCGCGGCCTACCTTCCCGGGTCCCCTCTCTCTCTCTCTCTCTCCCTCATCCGGAATCTCTAGCGTCGCGTATATAGCAGCTCGCGAGAGACGCTGGTGTGGGACGCGCACACGCACACGTACGATAGAGAGAAAGAGAGCCGACCAACGCGGACGTACCCCCCGACCCTACCATTCGCTTTCTCACCCCGTCGTCCCCCACCCCTTCCGGCCGCGGCTCTCTCTCCCCCGTCTATATAGTGCAAATCTCGCGGCGGCTGAATGTTTTCTTAAGGGATTCTTCCCACGACGCGACGCGACGCGACATTCCGAGGAGCGGAGTCGACCGGGAGATTCGCGAGTGTGATTAATCAAGCTTGTCCGTTTTCGAATGTGAGGATCGAGTAATTGTGCAACGTTTCTCCAGGAGGCCGAGACACGACGCTCTCGGCGTCCCGCGAGGGGAAGAAGAAAAACGGAGGAAAAAAAACGAGACGGACGCGTACAAACACATACAATACACCGTGTACGTATGGACGAGCGGTGAAATTTAAGTAAGAGCCCGGAGGCGGCGTTTCTGTGGGGGGTGACGTCGCGTCGTCTCTCCCACGGAGAAAGAGACAGAAGGAGAGAGAGAGAAAGAAGGAGAAAGAGAGAGGGATCCCGTTTTTATTCCCGTCCTGTCGGGAAAAGACGATCCGGCACGTCCAGTGTCGTCGGTCGCGCGCGCGTCCCGACAATTAACTCGCCCAGTGTCTCATCCGTCATCGTTCTCATCGTCGCGCGATTTCGGCGGCCTCGACACGTGATTACGAATTCTCGGGACGGCATCGTCGTCTCGTTTGTTTGCGGCGAGGACGGCGACCGCCCGGCGATAATAGGTTCCGATGGCGCGTTGTTCCTCCTACTCCTGCCTATAAATGTGAGTAAATGCGTGCGTGCGTGCGTGCATCCGGCCGTACGTGAATTTTCGTCGCACGCGCGCGCCGCGTCGCACGACTGTCGGTCGACGAAAAATCGGCCGACCGCGTCCGCCCGGTTTCGTCTCTCCCCCCGCTCGTCGATCGATTTCGCGACGCGATCGCGGTAACGTTCGAATCGTTCGAATCGGCCGTGGCCGATACGCATTTCGCGGAAATATAACGCTTCGCGTCTCTCCAAGTGTGTAGGGAGGAGTGTGCGTGTGTGTGATATTATTGTTACTGGACTTATACCAGGACAGCCATATTGAACATTTTTTTAACCGTCATATTTCTCGTTAACCTAGCCTTAATCCCGCGACAATTTCCCCCTTGCTCGGCGCGATCGAGAGATTTGGACGAAATGTATTTCCCGGAATTGTAAACGAAATCTTTCCCTCCGTTCAATTTTTCGCTCCGAGATCGGGGGATCGGTACCGCGGAGAGACCCTTCTTTGTCTTTGTTCCGATGACGTACCGCGTTCTTCGCACAGGTGATGTGTACCGAACTTGCGGAAAATAATGTTGTTTTCCCCCCTTTTTCTTTTTTTCACAATTGAAAGAAATCCTTGGTTCGCTATCTCTGGAAAAGTCACTCTCGGTAAATTAAACGCCGAAATGTTACGTTTATTGTTTGTTTCATTAATTACGTGTCCAAAAATAGCTCTCAAAGAAGAGATCCTTCTTGCTGCGGCAATGGATGCGATTCTCCTTTGATTCTGTTGAAAAGTAGCAGTGGCGTTTTTGTTATGTAAACATGTTACATTTTTATTTTCGATTTTATTTTCGCTTTACAAATGTGTCATTTTGTTCAATTATTATTATTTAGATGCGGAAAAACTCAATGGACATCTAAATTTAATTTAGATTTTAAGAATCTTTACATTTGTTTCATGTAATTGTTTGCTCCATTTTATTTATTAAGTATATGCGTAATTGTAATAATAATTTGTGTAATATATTTAAAATGTAATGCGTGACTTTTCTTTTTTTAATAATTTAAAATATGTAATGATAAATTAAAATTAAGTTGGAGATTTTAACAAAATACCTTGTTTCCAACAGGCGATTTGTCTATCACTGAACTACAAATTCAAACAGTAGCAAAACTATGGATTCTGGGAGTAACTTGCCCAATCCGGGCAATTATCCTGGAGGTGATCGCCAACAATTTTGCGTCTCTTGGAATTCTCACCAGTCCAACATGCACAGTGCATTTCCAAAGTTGCTGAGTTCGGAGCAATTTGTGGATGTGACTTTGGCTTGCGACGGAGGCTCGATAAAATGTCACAAAGTTGTACTGTCCGCCTGTAGCGACTATTTGGAGCGTCTGTTGTTGGAAATACCATGTACTCATCCTGTTATCTTCTTAAGGGACATGAAAATGTGGGAACTTCAAGCTCTGGTTGAATTTATGTACCGTGGGGAGGTATATGTCGAGCAACAACAACTTGCTACATTGATGCAAGCAGCAGAAGTTTTGCAGGTATATGACTCGAGTCATTTATAACAATATCTTTAGTATATGAATCATTTTTCTGTTTTTAATTCTTAGCATTCTTTATTTTTTTTAAGTTTTAGTAGAAGTGTTATATAAAATGTACATACGTAAAGTCTTAATATCTAGAAATTATAATTATATTTGCTTTTATACTTTTATACAAAGATATATCATTTTTACACATGTATTTTTTTGATAGGTTCGTGGCTTATCTACTCAGGGATGCGATAACTCGTCAAATGAGAGCAATACACAATCGTGTGATTCTAACGCACCTGTCACTCCGTCGACGCCTACTCCTGGTGACAGTACTAATTATAAAGCTGATAATACTTCATCCAATGATGATGGAAGTACCTCTGACTTCCTCTCATGTACGACAATGGCCGCGACTAGCACAGGCAACAATTCGTCCACCATCACCCCCGTCTCAAACAATCCCAATGCATCCAACTTTGTAAACATGGAACATAGCGAGGCGTTACAACATCTAGAAAAGGCTTTAAGTTCTTGTGAAGCAACTCTCACTGAAACTCAGGGTATGGTGAAGATGGAACCGGACGAGCAGTTCTCTCAGCAGCATGATGTCAAACCATATTCCATTAGTATGGTACCCAGTAGTAATTGTAATCCTAGCAGCCCATTTCCTGCAATCGAAGGTGAGCAGCTTTATCTCTCTCTTTTATCCAGGCATCGATAACGCGATCGTTCAAACTAGATATTAACTTCTTTTGTATATATATCTTTAAAGGTTATCAGAGACGACAAAGGCGTTCGGAAGAAGAACTCAAGCTAGCTTCGGATATGGTGTCACGTGGCATGACATTTCAAGTAGCCTCAGAAAAGTACAAGATACCGATCAGCACAATTCGATTTTACATGGTCCGAAAGGGCATTCTACAAAGGCGAAAACGCGGTCGTGGCTCCAGCAATCTCGGCGTTAACAGTCAACCGGGTAGTCCGGCCAGTCCACCGTATCATATGATGAGTTACCGTTTGCCGGAGAGCCTAAATTCCAGCCTACCGTAGTGCTGTACAAACAAGTAGTGAGTTTTTAGACTTGAGTTTTGAATCGAACAAATTTTTTATCTCTGTATTCATAGAGCTGTTCTGGACGTATCGATATATTTTTAACTCCCTTGCACTGAAAGTTTATTTATATTTTATATTATTTTTTTTTCTTCCAATTAGCACTTTATTATTCATTCGCGACGCAGTGATACGTTTGTGCATTGATTAACAGGATCTCCATATTTACAGCATATAGATGTATTTCCGCATTTTTATGCTATTGTCGATTGTGTATACATGATAGAGATATAATTTGTGTCTCGAACAGCTCCGCTCCATGTATATAAACAGATACCATATGTAAAAGTTCGGACACAGCATTAAGTGAAATAACTCGCACATCTTATCACATTTATGTTGAATTCAGTATCCTCAGGAAGACTGTTCACTTTTTTTTTATATGTATTTTTATATTTTTATTTTTTTATAAGTACAAGGATATATGTTATATTGCGAAATATGCTATGTTTCATAATTTATTGGCGCATATAGGGCTACATACACTTGACCAAATAAAATATAGTATGGATAATATTGCGCGAGAACTTTGTCAAATCATTATGAATTAATATTGATAATAATAATTTCATACTTATAAGTACTTGCATTATATAATGCTAAAAATCAAAAGATATTAAAGATCGTGCATTTAACTAAAATTATATTTTAGATCTTATTTTGAAACTTTTTTTATAGAAGATAATCATACATATAAATAAGCGCACTTAGTAAGATTAATGATGAGACAGAAATGTTCCATGCAATATAAAAATATTGATACAAATGACAATTTTCTTCATGCTGTGGACGAACGTTGCGCGTATGGTTGATTCTCAGCCGTGTTCCGTTCTTCTACTTAGTGACCAATGTAGCTAGGCTGCATATGTGAATAGTGTGAGATATGTTTTTGGATCTTACATCAATCAGTCGCTCATAGCGAGAAACAATTTACAAAGTACAGTTCAGAAAAAAAAAGAAAAGAAAATAGAAGAAAAGAGAAAAAAAGAAAATTGACTATGTCATATAACGGATATTTTTTTAATGACCTTGCAATATTTTGACGGCAAAACATTTTGTAGCATATAATTGTAGAATATATTATTTTTTATTACATCATATTTATATGATTCACAGTGTGAAGCTCATCTCGTTAAGTTACTGTGGTATCTGGTATGGCACACATAATATGCATGTATTTATCGAGTAATTATCTTTCCATATTTTAAATAAGCCCTCCAGGAGATAAAAGATTTCGATTATTGCACACTGTATATCCTGCGCCAGAGTGACGCTTAAAGATCAAAAAATGTATACAATTGTAGAAAGTCAGGACTTGTCTGTCCGTGAACGTCGATTAGTAGTCACTATGTTTAAGACTGGTAACACGTGGCTAACATAACCAGATTTTTAAAATCTTAGACACAGCAATCCTCAATCTATTATACAAATATTTTTGTAGGCACTTTGTCGAGAAAGGTTTCTTCTTTCTGCCTCTTTATTCTATATATATCTTGATGATAACTTACGCAGTAAGAGGAACCTGGTATTTATTCAAAGTTTACCATTTAGCTTTGTTGAACATCACAAGAGAGATGAACGATCATGACGTAGTGCTTTTTACATGCTAGTGTACAAATAACAGCATTTGTAATTGACGATAAGAATCATCATCTGGTGTCTGTAAAAATCGGTGAAACGTCGAGTTCTCCGAGTTTATTTTTACATACACCAGTTCTGCCTTTTCAAAGATGTTTAATTGTATGACAACAACTGTGGCGCGCATACAATTGTAATTGTACGATGTATTGCCTTTGTTACATAGCATTTGGATAAAGCCATATTTTTCCATGCAACGCAATAATCCAGCAAAATAAATGACAGTTAAAACTGAGAAGCAGCCTAAAATAGGAAAGAGTGCCAGATACAAAACTAAAGTGGACATGAACAATAACACATATAGAAGATAAAGTTTATCTCTATTACTTAGAGTGTGTAACTGCCTTTCTCTGGCCTCATATACTGGATCATTAATTTATTTATATTAGACAATATTATACAAAAAGTACATGTAAAAAGGAAGAAATTAATCTAACTTAGAAGGCTTGTTAGAGCTTCTATCGATTGCAGTAAGACTGCTGCCATCTGACTGACGATAAAACACGTTCTCAAGAGGAGCTAGAAGTGGAACATTTAATCGAAACATATATCACAGATCTTACATATTTGTATTTATTCTCATTTATTTCATTTCTTTATGCGATTATTACATATTTAACGCAATTGGTTGTTTCTCTATTTGTGTTTTACGATATCGAAATATCGGAGAGAGAAAAGAAAAATTCATAGTCGCATATTGGACATTGTGATGTATGTTAACGCGAATTAAAAGCACGACTTACAATTGTTGCCTGTTGTAATGTCCAATAACTGAAAGACAATTGAACTGTAATGATTTATTCGCGTATATAGCACATTCTTTCCAAGAATCAGTATCGCGTAAATCATTGTTCTAAGAGTTCCAGTTGACAGAGATTTTATACGGATCTATTAAACCAGTATTTCAAACCAATGAAAAATAATTAGTTTTCTAATAATAATACAATACATTTTATGTGAATTTAGTACAGTGCTTAAGTCATTAATGCTCAGCATATTTAACAAATATTTTTAGTGGAAATCCGTGTCATACTCACATATGTATCATAATGTCTTAAAGTATGTAACTAAACCACAATCAAAGAAGTATGAATGATACTTAATGACTATTATCATAACTATTAATAGCGGTAAATAGGTAGCCATTTTGAGGCAGTTTATTATTATATTTAATTACACCGTATCGCTTTGGTCTCTCCGTTTTTACGATGGTATTATTATTTGTAGATAGAATCATAACTCTAGAATCAATCGAACCTCGAATCACTTATTTTTAAGTCTATTTTTTACAGTTACCGAGAGAATATCTAAATAGGCAAGGCAATTGAAAACACAACACATATAAACACAGATGAGATCTGTAATTGCGTAATCAATGATCCTAATCTATTTTTTCATCTAATTTTTGTTATTTTTTGGATTATATATATATACAATTATACTTAGACGATTAATTATATATACTACATACACGATATACATATTACATTTAACAAAAATCCATTATGGGTACGTTCCATTTGATGCCTGCAATTTATAAGTGATCAGTCATTTTCGCGCGTATTTACAAACTAGTTTCACAATGTTCGTAAGAGAAAAGAGCGTTAAATATTTCAAACATTAATTTAAACGTAAGTGACACATACTCGAATAAAAAATGTATGTAAGATAAAATGGTATAATATCCAGCAAAAATGCCCTACTCATTGTTCAGACATAATGAACTTACCAATAAGTATTGTTGAAGCGAAAATTAATATTTGGCAATATATAATCAATACATAATATCTGACAATGTCGATACAAATAGTTCTTTTTTATAATATTGATAGTTATAATTCAAAATTATAATTATTATTATTTTATACTATAATATTGAAATTTTTTTATAACACTTCAACAGAGTAATCATGTTTATTGCCTATCTTTCCTTTATTCTTAAAACGTTCCATTCGTTCATTCGTTAAATTCCATTTAATTCGTTAATTTCTATTAAATTTCGCCCGTGACGTTTGCTAAGAGAAACGAGGAATTTTGCGTTTGTGGTCCCAAGCATCGCGGGTATTAGGTGGAATGCACCTTTAGTGTATATAAGTATTTTTATAGAACTTCTTTTTAGCTTAAGTTTTTATTATTAATTTGGATTATAGATGCAGTTGCAACTATTATATGGTAAACTTTCCGATCTAATACTTTGCACATGAGCTTATGGGCGTGCATAATTTTTCAATAAAAAGGAAGGAAAAATTAAACAAGCATCGCGAATTATTCCACAAGAATATTTTCGTGGAGTTATTCTATTTAATTCGATCATTAATATCTTACATTATATCGGAAAGGTTACTCGAAACACTTACATTCTTCGATATAAGTTTTTTTTTAAGGGATCGATAAAATATGATAGTTGCTTGCCTATTTACGACAAAATTTACGTGTTTTGGTGTTTCGTAAATAATTTAGCAACGATTTATGCGATTTATTTGTAAAAGTTCAGTTTTCTATAATTGTAGGTTTCGTAAGAAAACAGAGATTTCTATATGTATATGTATACTAGACTATTAACACGACTACATCTCGTATGGTGAAGTGTGAAACAAGGGCAACCATTTACATTTAAGCAGAGTTTATACTGGGTATCACAGAATTTGATACGACACGTGTCACGTAATTATAAAAACAATGAACTGTCTACATTACATATATCCTGTCCAATTGCAAATGGCCTGCTTTAGCGTGCTATAACGTCGTCATTAGCAGTCTAGTATAATATAATAGAAGTCTATGAATAAGAGTAATAAATCTAAAATATGATTATATATTAGAGCTTTATATGGATATAACAAAAGTGTGCCATATTACATTGAACCGCCGCCACCGCCGCTGACACTTGAACTCCGTAAGACTCAATTACTCAGTTTCCTTCGCGCAACTTATTCCGCGCGATCCCAGTATTACATAATCGCATATGCGAAAGCCTTCGACTGCATCCGTTTAACGGATCCTTAGATCCTTAATCCTGTAGAATATAGTCACACTTATTATTACTACACAAATGTATATCTTGCGTTGTTCTCGAAAACTCATTCAAGATAGGAGATTAATGTGCGTGTTAAGGACTACTGATCCCTTATTAATGTGAGAAATTATGAGCTTTTAATTAATTTATGAACTAAGAAAAAGAATTTTTAGGGTATTTTATTAATCCATTTTATCGAACACGAATAGTTTCATTCAAAAAGATTCATTTATTTCAATGTATTTAAAAAACACCTCATGATTTCTCGCTTCATAATTTAATATGACGTTTATAAAGGAGGGACCAGGACCGGCATTTATAGTTCATTCTTATATTTAAGACCATCTTTATATTTAAGATCATCTTACAATCATGATATTATAAATCAATCACAGAGCCATTACTTAAGACACACTTGAATAAGAATGGACTATAAATACCAGGAGCCTTAATACATTCTCTTTTCCCAAATACCTTAGCGCTCTCACGTGATTCCTTTGTTAGGCTTCGTATTCGAAAGATGACAATTCCATCGCGTATCTCAACAAAACCTTTTAACATCATATAACGAATTATCTTGTTACGCAGCAGTTTAATGATGCGCACATTAAATCCATACAGCACAGATCAGTGTTGTTACATTGCAGCAATATTGCTGCAATGTAACAAATTAATGGTCTGTGCTGTATGGGAATGTTTCGAGCATGAATATGTGCATTGAATTAGCATTATGTTAACAAATAGATTAGATTTTGGAGAATGTGGCATTGTATGAATACGCAGTGAATACGAAGATGCTCGTGAAAGAGCGACAATTTGTATTGGGATTTGTTGGAGAGCACTTGGTCGTTGTATGCGCATTCTGAACACGAGACGCCGAAGCGTGCGGATTCAGTGTAATACGGCGAAAGACACGCATGTGTACGCGAAAATACGAGACATGCGTGCACACAGATACATACATACATATATATATATATACATATAATACACATATGTGCATGTACACATAAATATATGAATACAAAGTACAGAAGAGACATATAAGAGACGAGAGGATGAAACAGATCGAACTCGTCTCACGACTGTAATTACAATTCGCAAAATATACCGTGCCGTTCGGTTTGTTGATCGCAACAAACCAGCTTTTATAATTCGCATGTAAGATCACCATCAGGGTGTAAGATCTTGATAAAATCGGTTACGGGTGGTGTATTATTACATAGAAAGGCACACAATGTGCATTACGACAGAGAGGAAAAAAATAAAGAGAGAGAGAGAGAGAGAAAGAGTGAGAGAATGAGCGAACAGAAAATAAAAATAAAAAAAAGTAATTATAGCGACAATGTTAAGTGTGTAATTTGAGAATGAGACTTGATTGAACGTAGATAGATAAGAATTGCGTCGGAGAGAGAGAGAGAGAGAGAGAGAGAGAAAGAGAGAGAGACAGAGAAACAATAAAAAAAAAATTCGGAGAAAATTTTTGGCGCAACGAGGAAAATGTCTTGATGATGTGTGTGTCTTTGAAGTACTTTTGAAAGTAACCTTGACTTCCGAGAGCTCTAAAGAGAGCTGAGAGATGAAAAAATCGTGTGCGCCGAGAATCTACTAAGTTTATTGCCGAGGTTCACATCATATTATCAGATAATAATTATCATTATTTTACTTTTAATGATTAACATCATATATATGATTCGGTCGTAAGATTCTTGCTGAGAGAAGAAAATCTAGACTTAATTACATATAAAAATTATATAATTATATACGCGCGGCATATACATATACACATATATATATATACACATATACATATTGGATGAGTTGTCCAATAACCCCAGCAACAAAGAATCGCGTGGCGCGATCGTTCTCGCGATCTGGATGCACGTCGCTTCCTCCCCCCTCCCGTCCCTCCCCCCCTCATCCTATATTTTGACGATCTTTTGATTTTGACCTTAATCTTCACGAGATATCCGAAGAATTTCATTACATGACTTTCTCGAAAAAAAAAAAAAGCTATGAGGGACTCTATTTCGAAACTGCGCATTTGTCGGCATTCATCAAGTATTGTTGTTTAATTTACGTAATTTACTGTAAGCTGTATTTTAAGAAATAAGAAAAAAATGCTTATAATTTTAAGATCGTGTAACATGTGTTAGTGAAAGCATGCTAAGTAGAGAGATAGGACAATGCTATAACAATAATTATAATTATAATTGATTATGAGTATAAGACGCATTTAATAAGTGCAAAGTATTTCCTAATAAAAGTACTGCTAAAAAAAATTGTTTGCCATTTTCTTTTATTAACTAGCAGTTTTTTTATTTACTAGCAGTTTTTTTTATTTACTAGCAGTTTTTTTATTTATGTGCATCTGTTTATAAAAAAGAAAAGGATTCTCTAAAGCGAGATTGTACGAGTGCCGAATTTTCTTCGTATTTTCTAAGGGATTCTAAAAACAAACCGTTTTTTAAAGTAATTTCAAGTGAGATTTATCCTAGAAAAAATTCCCCCTTGTCCTCCATCTCGTTGAATTTAATGTCGCCGCTCCGCGAATGCTTTTGACAGAATTTGCGCGGTACAACAAAGTGTCGAGGAAATTCAGTTTAATTTCGGATCATAGGATCAGTGAACTTTCCAAAAGACGTAGTTGTAGACAATGGGAGTGAGACAGTTGTCGTTCTGATATTATCCGGTGGAGAGGGTGGACATTTCTTTGTGTGCTGGCATGAAATACATTGCCACATGTCACAGATATGTACATGTATAGCATTGTAAATAATTATTATTACAGCCATAAACTTTTGACGCACAAATGTGACTCAGAAAACTTTAATAAGTCAAGTTCTATCATTTCGGAACTTTGACGCTTATCACTTATAATTAATTAATAAATATTCATGCAGAGTAGAAAAATCTGCGTCTCGGAAATTATTTCCGTCGAAGTGGAAATAGAAATTTTAAACATTTTGTTGTCGTTAAAATATTATTTACCCATTGTTTCTGTAAACAAGTTCTTCAAATGACACCAATTATACCCCACGTCTTAAAATCAATTTTAATTTTATTGATAGATATTAATAATTTCGCGAAATAAGATATATACGATATTTTTCACATGTATGTAATAAGCCATTTTTGGAATCGTAAACCTTATGCACATTCTCAAACTTGTTCAAAAACTATTCTGCGATTTGCGTATCACCGCAATTTCGTCAAATGCGCTTTTATTTCGACTCTCCATCGTTATACACGTCAAAACAAATTACTAATAATTTTCAAAACAAGCGCACATGAGAAGAGCGAATCGTCATGTGGGATGAAGACGATGACGTTTGTCGAGAAATTGACAGGTGAGAAAAGAAGAGAGCTTTTGCGCGCTAAAAGACAAAAATTGCGTAGCAGACAGAGAACACGCACACGTGCGCAAACTCCCGCGCCATCCCTTTGTGTTATTTTCGGGTGGCGAATCGCGCCGTTTCATCAGAAGCTTTAAATAGGACCAGATTGCCCGACGGAGAAGGCAGTTTTCGTGACATCGTCGTTTCTTCATGTTGGAACACCGTACTATCTTCAACGTGAGTAAACAATAAGCGCGGAAATGTCAAGCTCGCACACGATGCGGATGTGCGATCCTCGACGCCGGTCTTTCGTCGATCGTACAATCCGAAAATTAAAGCATTAGTGGTCGTCTAGAGGATATTCTCTCAAGATAAATTTCCTTGACATGGTGCGAGAACTTCCTGATTGATGCAAAGTCGAAAGGTAAAGTTGAGAATTTAAGTCTGAGAAGTTATTTTTGATTGAGATATTTCTCTTGACTCTATCGTACTATAATTCCTATCTGAATCTTCTGAAAGTTCATATCAGTGATAATCCTAATAATTATTTAAAATAACTGAATATTACTAATAATATAAGTATTTTATATATTAATGTATAAATTCATATATTAATATTTTGTTTGCAATTTTATGACAAATCTCAATCATCTCGCGATATGTGTTACAACCATAGTATCTGGGAACGTATATTACTTTTATTTTGATATTCATGAAAAGTATAATATTGAATCGAATTGCGAGATATTATCAAGATTTTGCATCAATCTAGAAGTTAAATATTTACAATAGTCAGATATATGCGGCGAAAATTGGCAGTGAATATCGACTCTTTTGCGCCGTTACACCGGCTGCGCGGATTCGATCGATCTTGATCTTGCGAGCAATCTAAGAATATGCCAAGTGATACATGGGGGATTTTTAATTATTTTTGCTATTAATAATTCAAAATGGAACCACAGAGAGAATTTCCTTAATCAAATTTAGCTTTTTAATTTAGCAATTTCATTGAAAGAAATCAGAAAATCTGATGAATATAAGGTTGTCAAAAATAAAACCATGCATACCCACTTTGTTAAGAATTTGATAAATTTTAAGACTACATTTAGATAGATTTTCTCAAAAAATAATTCAAAACGTCATTACATTTTTTTGGGAAATTTGCGTCTAATAAAGAAGGGCTTTGGAAGATAGGTCTGGAGAGAACTTGCGTATCATTCATTCAAGCAAAAAAGATCTCATTTTACAAAAAAATCACATTGCTTTCGCGAAGACGCAGACTGCGTGATTCTCGACGACGCGCCACAAGACTTCCGGCATCATCGCCAAAATTGCGCCGTCTTCTTGGCAGAGTTTCTGGTGCTCGTGACGCGCGTCAGTGAAGTTCTCGATGCGAGAGCAGCCTGATTGCATTAACTCACCTATCGTCAGCCAAATCGTAAACGGCACGTTGCGGGATCATCGTTGGAGGAAAATCTTTGCAAAGATTGACTGCAAAGATTTAACTATAATACATTATCAATCATGTCCGGGATCGGGAATCGAGGTCTTTTCTATTACACCTGCATTGTACAAATATTTTTATTCTCATTATGTAGAATTTATACAACATCAATTGATATCAATTATATTTATTTGAATTTTTTTGTATCGTAATTTTTTTATTTATAATAATTTATATTTTTATACGTGCAATTTTGTTTTAATCTCTTTATATTTTTATTCATTATTTATTATATAAAAATTTTTTTATTTGTGCAATTATCGTAAGTGCAGGATTATAATAGAAAAGACTGTGAAATTCTTATGCACGATGTTTCAGAAAAGAATGCAACATGTACATATTCTTATTAACAATATAATTTATTACATCTCTTTTTTTAATTAATTGTCAGAGCGTAACATCTTGCAATTATGCATTATAATTTTTCGAATGTTGTAATACTGTGAGGGAGTTACACTGTAATCTATCAGTTCTTATTAATCTTCCTATCTTCTTACATTACAGATTTATCGGATTTCCGTGCTCGTCGTATAAGGCAAATCAGACTCGATATTAAAGTGCGTATTAATGTGTAATAAAAGCACATCAAAGTAATGCATGTCGCATGTCGGTTCTCTCGTCTTTGTAAAAGATTTTTCTCAAGCGACTATCCCAAGATCACACAGAATCTGTATGAATTTAATAACAAGATTTAATTTAAATATTTTACTCGATCTTGTGTATGTATTGTATTATATTTTACCAATCAATGTATTGTTCGACTAATAAAAACAAATCTCATCTGATGAGAGATAATATTTTATATCTATAACAATTTTATAAAATTTTAATTTAAAGAAATTATTTAATTATTAAATTATTTAATTTAATTATTTAATTATTTTATTTAATTTAAAGAAATTATCTGCAAGCAACAAATTTATTAGACATGTCATGTCCAGTCACAAAAATAAATAATTATAAAATTATTGAATAAATTAATTCAAACTCGGTTAATTTTAATATAACTTTTGATATATATAATTATTTTATTCATCCAAAAAAAATATTTTTATTCAGTCCTACAAGATTTCTTTGCAAGTTGGCACGCTTTCCTGGGAAGCTTTTCAGTTTCTTCTTCTGGAAAAAACTCATCTCAACTTTCTACAAACGAAGGTGAAATAATAAAATAGGCGAACAGTCTCGTTGAACGTTGACAAGTTACATATCGAAAAGTCGTCTCATAAGTCCTCAGCGATTTCTGCCAATACGCGAGATGATACACGATCATTATGTAATCTTTCTCTTTCTCTCTTCACTTTTCTATCTCTATACATCTCTATGTGTTACGCCATGCAGATGCCGATCGAGTGCATCGCCAACCCGTTACAGCGGGAGCTGGCCGACTCGATAATACGGTTGCAGCCGCTCGACGAGATCCGCATCCTCCTCGCTTGCGGTGCCAAGCCGAACGAGCCGGTCACCCAGGGTCTCAGACCCCTACACTACGCCGTCTGGCAACGCTACACCGAGGCCGCCCAGCTGCTCCTGGTGCGCGGCGCCGACATCGATGCTACCGACGAGTGCGGTTACTCGGCCCTGCACCTCGCTGCCGAGCACGGCTACCTGGATCTGGTGAAACTACTGCTCAAATATGGCGCCAAGGTGGATCACCGGCAAGACACCGGGGAACTCTTCCCCAGGTTCGTTGCGGGCGTTTCAGCTTGGTCAATATCCAATACTTTAGAAAAAATATAAGAAAATTAATTGAGAGAATTAATTTAATTATAAAATAGAATATTGAATAGAATAAGGAAGGATTAATTATTATTTATTTCTTAATGCGCACCTTTTGGCTTTGAATGACATCTAATTTTATATTTGTAATTTTTATATAGTGTAAACGAACTTTTCTTAGATATCTAAACTAAAATATCTAACGATATCTAGAATGAAATAGAGAATAGAAATCTTGAAATAGATTAAAATGCAACAATAATATTGAACTTAACATTATTTAAAATTATAAATATATATAAAAATAAAAATAACATAGTATACATTAAAATTTAAATAAATAAAAGTAATATGAAATATGTATAAAAATAAAAATTAAGATAAAAAAGAATTAATTAATATTATTAGCATTTTTTATTTAAAGTGTTCTCATTCGTCATTAATCGCGTACGTTGTTTTTGTCCTACAGAACCATGTTGTGTGACGAACCACTACGTCTGGCCCTACGGAACCGCCACGTTGAGATTGCGAAAATTCTTCTCGAGGCCGGCGCTAATCCGAACAAGAGGTACTTCTTCGGCTCCGAGATTAATCTAGTGTCACCGCTGGATCTAGAATGCATGGAGTTGCTGTTGGCCTTCGGTGCCCATCCGAACACGCGGGATCGCGCCGGGTTAACGCCTCTCATGAAGGCTGCCAGACTGCCACAGGTAATGTAATTGAATAAAAAATGATGCATTATTTTGCTCGAATTTCCCACAAACTTTTACACAAAACAAGTTGACGGTTGCAAATGTTGCAGGGCATAGCTTCGGTGCTTCTACTACTCAGCTACGGGGCGGACGTGAACGCAATGGCAGACTCCAGGCACGATTATCGTACGGTGTTGCATTATGCGATTCTCGGCGGTGACCCGGCGGTTATCAATCTGCTGCTAAAGCAGGGCGCCCGGCTGGATCTCGGACCAGACTATCAGAAACCGACGGCCCTGGACTTGGCCATACTCAAGGGAGACCCGTCAATCGTCGAGATGCTGCTCCAAGCAGGCGAGTTGCGATATCGTATACGATTGTCCCGCGATATCATGCTTCTGGCATACGGCCGAATCGCATGGCATTCGAAGGACGTCGCGTGCCGAATATCCGTGCGAGGATGTCTCAATCGCTATAATAAATTTGATCTAAAATTTTCTCAAATACTTTTTAATGTATAATTCAAGCTACAATAATTCTTCCTAGCTTGAATATATGTCTATAATTTAATCTGAAAAATTACATTCAGGTGCGGACGTGAACGCCACGTCGCCGATCATCGGTTCGCCGCTACACGTGGCATGCGCGGATAACATCCCGAATCGGCTGGAGATTCTGTGCATGCTGTTGGAACGCGGGGCCGATCCAAACCTGGTGATCCGTAGCGACGACGGCCCGGCGTTGCGTCCGGTGCTCGCCGAGTACGTCGCCTCGAACGAGAATCCGTCGGTGGAGGTGGTGGCATTGCTGCTTAAGTACGGCGCCCGAGTAGTGATCAAGACGCAGTTTCGCGACCCGCATGGTATTCTCAATTCGTTACAAAATACGGCCGACAAACCGCGGCTGTTGCGCGCGTTGCTGGAGGCGGCCGAGAGCTTCGATCCTTGCATGATACGACGGTCCAGCAGTTTGACAGATGCCCAGAAAGCCCTGGTAATGGAGGCGGCCAGGACCCCGTTACCGTTGACTCATCAGGCGAGACTGATAGTACGCAAACTTTGCGGCACTAGACTACCCAAGATCGTCAGGAAGCTGCAGCTACCGCAGTCGTTGCACCGTTATCTCCTTTACGATTTTTATTAGCAAAAGGATCGATCGAGAAGAGCGAAGAGATATTTGTCAGAGAGTTTCCTTAGATTTCCGGTAAATTTCAAAGATTATTTTTATATTCCATAAGTCTGGGATAGTGCTCGGCTGAAATTTTGAAATGCAAAATGACCTGAAGATATATATAAGTACACTTTAATATTATATGAATTACAGCAATTTCCAAAAAAACTGGGATTGACAAAATTTTTATTATAATGAATAATTATAGCTACTCGTACACATGTATACATTATTAATACGTGGAAAAATTGCTTCGATAGAGCAATTATGCAATCAATTAATTATATTTTTTGCATCTCAAAGCTTCCTCAAAGTTCAAAATTATAGACTTGATACAAAAGAAAGCTGAAAATATTGCTAGAATCAATATTCCTTGGTTTTATATTAAAATATGATGGTCAAAGATTGTTATTTAATTGCTTTTTGAGCTCATTGAAATCAAAAATGTAAAATAATTCGCGCTATCATGTGTCAATAGGTGCTTTCCATTTACATCAAAACTCAGATAAATCTCACTTCTGTCTTTCTTTAACAGGAATGTTGAAGAAAAACAGAAGTGAGATTTATCTGAGTTTTGATGTAAATGAAAAGCACCTTATGTCACTTTATTGAGTACAATAATGAAGCTATCGAGATATCATCCTTCTATTTCTATTTGTTAATATTCTATTTTTGCACAATGGATATAAAAGTGAGCAACGTGATATAATCTAGTTTATGGACTAGCAATATATACATATATATTTTACTTATACTTGTTGGTCATCAAATGTATGTTTTATACGCATGTATTTTCTCTTTACTTTTTTCCATACGTGAGAAAAAAACCGTGATAACAGTGATAAAAGATGCGCTCTCGTTATTTAAACGCGCGAATAAATATCACGACAGCTTGTTTATCCGAAACTTTATGTGCGTTTATTAAATTATATTAAATTTGGAAATATATTTTTCATTTTTCGAATTTTTCAATTTTTCAAATTTTATAAAGCGAAATTATCCGTCGCCATGTCTGTCGTTGATCGAATGACAAACATTCGCAAAGGATTCTTTCCGACACAATCAAACACATGGTGATTAACTTTTGTACCTTTGTTATATATAATTATATATATACGCTCAATATATATTATATATATATATGTACAGAAAATAAAGAAAAAATTTGAATTAGAATGCAACCTACCCGATTAACCTGTGCTTGATTAGAGAGCCATATACATACATACATGTATACATACGTGTATATGCGTGCTTGGCCGCGTGTGCGATTACGACGTGTAGAATGTTGGCTGCTGGTGGGAGCAGCAATGATCTATACACTAATCATTATCCTCGAAATAACAGCCTCAATACCGTGACTTACGTCAAACTTTTGGCAATCATCTTATTCATATGAGGAAATTCGTAATTTCTTACATCTTATATTTGCTATGAGCGAGTATGTGTGTCATTTATTTGATATATATGGTGTCAGGGCAATCTCTCCCCAAAAAGAGCTCTTGTAGCTTACCTTGAGAGCTTTTCAAAACACTATAATAAAGTATTTTTTCATCGAGTACTTTTCGAGTTATGAGGCTTGAAATAATTTCTTAATTTTTACATAAATCATAAAATATCTAGTAAAATATTCATTTTTCGATTATCTTACCATAATACTTTTATGTACAAAATAATGAGAGGAATCAATTGGTGTAAAGAAAACACATAATTGTTTCGAAAAAAAATATGTAATTGTTAATTGCAAATTACATATTTTTTCTTCGAAACAATTATGTGTTTTCTTTACACCAATTGATTCCTCTCATTATTTTGTATATAAAAGTATTAAGGTAAGATAATCGAAAAATGAATATTTTACTAGATATTTTATGGTTTATGTAAAATTAAGAGATTATTTCAAGCCTCATAACTCGAAAAGTACTCGATGAAAAAATACTTTATTATAGTGTTTTGAGAAGCTCTCGAGGTAAACTGCAAGAGCTTTTTTGGGGAAGAGATTGCCCTGTATATATTTTTTTTAAATGAAAGATAAAGAGAAAAGAGACAAATAAATTTTGCTTTGTACTTTGAAAATACAGCACGCGTATATCTGCATATCTTGGATTCTCACGAAACCGTGGAAATTCCATGGCGATCTTCCAAGCACGGTTCGAAATATTCACGAGAAACGGATTGTCTCCATCGATTTCGTTTTGTCGATGCGAATATTTTATGCTTATTCACGACTACGGATATTTCAAGTTTAGATACGTAAATAGAAAAACAGGCAAAGGTCAAGATCCGCAGCGCGCGTTTGCGTGTCCAATTATAATTTGCAAATTTAGCGAAACGAATAGATGCGTAGAACGGTAAGCGCAAATATAGAAGAATGCGCATTTTCGAAGAGAAATTTAAATTGTACTTTCGGATTCTCAAAGGTAAAGGTATATAAAGAAAAATGCGCTAAAAATATTACGCATGACAAAAATTATCTCGCATATGTCAACTTTCTTCAATTTTTTTCGAACGAACATTCTTCCATATTTTAGATTAGAATATCATCTTTAAAAACTGTCTGATTATATTAAAAGAATTTCATTCATAGTTTCATTCATATGAGCCAGTGTTGGGCATTTATCATCCCGTAAACTATCATAATCTACATCTTTGCATGAACAATGTAAACATTGTATGTCATCTGTGTCAACAATGAATAATTGATGAAATATGACTTGTCAGAGAGCGTTTATATTGTACATGATTTAAATATGACGCTACAATTTTAATATTTTATGATGCCAAGTCAAAGAATTTATCAAATTGAATTCATCAAATTGAATTTTTATATTGATTAAAAAGGAAAATTAATATTATATATTATATTATATATGATAATATTTTATTATAATAATATTTAATAATTTTAATTCATAATTTATTTCATAAATTCATTTCATAAATTAATTTTCATTTATTTCATAAATAATTTTAATATAATAATTTTATTACAATAAATTTTATTATAATAATACTATTTTATAATGTAATTATTGTTTTGTTTGCATTGAATTTATAATAATTTACATGTTTACGTGAAAAAAGTCCGACGTAGAAACATCATGTAGATATATGTAAACAATTCACGTAAACGAAATTTTGAAGTCTCAAGCCCCTTGCACAATGCTAGGCAACAGGCAATAGAAATAAGGAATAGAAACTATTCACCAATAAATACGCGGAACAGAAAACATTCGCCAATAGGAGCAGAGAATAGATACTATTTCTGTTCTTATTGCCTGTTGCCTAGCATTGTGCAAGGGGCTTAAATCGATACTACCCTATAATATGATATAAACATGATAAATGGTATATTCATATATGTATACACAAGATGAAAAAATAGCATTTTAACTATAGTGTCGATAATATTGGCCCGTGATTGTATCGACCGAGTCATCCTGTCGAGGGTGCGTTCAAAAATTTTACTCGTACGACAGAGTAGAATTGAATTAACCAATCAGAACAAGGAAATTTTTTGTTTCTTGTATCCCGATTGGTCCATTCAATGTTACCAGAGAGAAGACTGAGAGATGTCATGGCCTGCTTTTAGATGATCCCTGAAAGCGATACTCCCTCTATGGACATTGAAAACGTGGACATGAACTACAAAGCCAATGTCCATGAATGTTCTCAGAGGGTAATATATAATGTGCACAATTTCTGGTTTCGTTCCGTGCTATGTGCACGAAATGCCGGTAGCACCAGAGTATAACAAGACACTTATGTATATAAATTGATAGTAAATAAATTATTCAATAGCGAAAGATACTGTAATCTTCTAATGTAATGTTCAAAGATGAAATAAATATTTTTCTATATTCATTGCCATATTTATATATTTTTATTTACAAAACACAAAATGCCTGCTGTGGAATAAAAACATTTTTAAATTAAGATTTCTATAAATCTTAATTAGCAGTAAACTGATCTTTGATATTTATTAATCATTTTTTTAATTATTTAAAAATTTAATTATTAATACATGTATAGAATTTGTCAAATTAATCACTGATTCTTTTAAAGTTTTTATAATTAAGATTCGAAAAATATAGATGTTGTAAAATATTTTAAATGTCTCTTCCTTTATATAAAATATAAAGAATTCATATGTTCCATTTTAATACAGCCAACATTATTTATATATTTTTATTATAATTTTTATACCAGCATAATATTTTTATGCTTAATACTTTATATAATACAATGTACTAAATTATAAAATTAATATAATTACAAAATAGTATTACTATTAATAAATAGGTTGTATTCATACTGTCTTTTAGTTTCTAATCATTTCCAATCACTATACATTTCTATCCAATATATTCTCTTCTTCGAGTTCTTGGATCATTATGGTTTATTGTATTCCTTTGTGTTAAAATCATAAGGATTACCATCATTTGTCATGCTCATTCCTTCCTATGGAGTCCATCGAAATATTTTCTATGGACATTTGTTCTCTCGGGTATAGATATTCAAATCACTCAGAGAGAGAGAGAGAGAGAGAGAGAGAGAGAGAGAGAGAGAGAGAGAGAGAGAGAGAGAGAGAGAGGAGGAGGAGGAGAGAGGGTTTGAGATATTCAAATCACTGTAGTTGCCTTTTTTCTATTTTCTCAATTACTGTCTCTTTTTCTTTCATTTTATTCAAAAATATTAATATAATTAAAAATAATATATATATATATATATATATATATATATATAATTTTGATATCTCTGACTCTTTCCCTTCGACCTGTCCGGCATGAGTAACCCTAACTACGGCCGGCACTCATAATTCACTCTTATATTTAAGATCGTCTTAAGTAAGTTGGAAAATACAACTATTTTACTAACTGAACGGAATCTCAAGACGCGATCTAAGATCATACTTAAGATTATTTTAAATATAAAAATAGTCTACATGAATATCAGCGTACGTTACTGCCGGCATAGCTCTTAAGTTCATTAGAGTATTCAAACCTCCTCATCCAGCAAATGCCTCCGTTAAGGTGGAGATACGAGGAGGAAAAAATTTCTTTTAAATTTTATTTTTATTTTCTTTCAATACAGGGTTTAATACAAAAGTGAATGTAAAATATAATTTGAAACTTAATACAAAATAATTTTTATTTATTACATGGAATAATTTATTATGCGAAAATGTCCAAAATATACGTATAATATGAAATTTACTAAAAATTTTTATATAGTCCAGACAAGCCTGATTAGCGATGATTAATTACGCAACATTTATCATTAATAATCGATATGCGATAATAGAATTTAATAAGTTTTATGTAACGTAAATATATATAATCGTGATTAAGAGTCATTAATAAAATTATTGATCATTTCTTCGATTGTAGAAGAAAGTATTTGCATTACTGGCGCATTTTGTGTAGAATATCAAAGGAAATATTCAAAATAAAATAAGCTTCGATGTAAATCAACAATTAAATTACAAAATAAATCGCGATTTAAAAAATTCGCAAGAAAACGCGAATAAATAAATCGATAATAATCGGAATATTCGATTACGAGAAATATACGTATAATTTTTGTAATATGATAATCGAAACCATCAATAGATACGCGCGCGACATAATTATTATCATACAAATGATGATACACGAAGATATTTTGATAAACATTTGTGGTCCGTATTGTTTATGAACATAAAATTCACTGTCCAATTTATTTGTGATTAATACGCGATTTTATACGAATTTCGCAATTGAGAATAAAATACATCCTATCTCGCGCATGATTAGCTAAATAAGATAAAATGAGCTTTAAAATATAATTAAAAAATCGCGTTATATAGAGCCACGTTTAATAGAGAATTGAATGATTTTATCAAGGTCCCTCTAATAATCGATGTAATAATAGAATTTAATAAGATTTATCTAGTGTAAACAATCGCAATTAAAACAGTCATTAATAAAGTTATCGACCGTTTTTTAATTATAGAAAAAAATATTTATATTAGTGCATTTTACGCGGATTATTAAAGACAATTCAAAGACGTGGAAAGATAGACAAAGCTTCGATGTATAAGTCAACGATTAAATTATAAAATAATATTAAATTATAAAATAAATCGCGATTTAAAATTCCCGAGAAAACGCGACGAATAAATAAATCGATAATATTCAGAATATCCGATTGCGATATGTGTGTGTATATCTTTTATAATATAATAATCGAAACGCCCTCAATTACATTAGATATATATAATAGACATTATTATATTGCGCGCGATATAATTATTATCACATAAATGCGAAGATATTTTGATAGACAATTTGATGTCTGTAATGTTTACGAATATAGTACTCACTGTCCGAGTCATTTGCGAATCTTTATAAGAGAAATCGCGATTTGAATTCACGCGAAAACGCGACGAATAAATAAGTCGATAATATGTGGAATATTTGATCGCGATATATATAATTTTTATAATATAATAATCCTAGCTCTCAATAGACACGAGCGCGATATAATTATTATCACGTAAATATAGAAAATCAAAGATATTTCGACAAACATTTGAGGTCTGTAATGTTTGCGAATATACAATTCACCGACCGATTTATTTCCTAATTTTTATAAGATAAATCGCGATTTAAAATTCGCGATAAAACGCGACGAATAAATAAATCGATAATATTCAAAATATTCGATTGCGCATAATTTTTATAATATAATAATCGAAGCCATCAGATACGCGAGTGACATATCGATAAAAATATCCGATAAAAAGAGGAGCGATTTTAAAAATAGAGAACGATTAACATCTTGTTTCTACATCAAATTTCGCAAGATCAATCTGCGAAGAAAAGTTAAGTGATCCATTGAACGTCGGGAACTTCACTGTAGAAGGGAACGAATCCTGGATCTTCCAGACTATTCCCGATAGCAATGATTTCAGTAATATATCAATGACGAAACAATTATCCCTCGTCATTGTCTTCAATTCACGAAATTGATATGCACGTCAGAAAACATGTTCTTTCATTATTAAGAAATATATTTCTTCATTGAAAATTAAATGGATATAACGATTTTTTTATAAAAATGTGATTACGAACGATTATATTTATAAATAATAAAATACATGCATCATTGGAGTTTGTGTTAAATGTGCGAACACAATAATTTGGGGTACCGTTCGCGCGTGCGAGACGAATCGAACCCGATATCAGCAAGATTTAAAAAATTTCAATTCGAATAGTGTGCAAAATAAAATAAATCAAATAATTTTAAATAATTAATTCTAGATTAATTCTCTAGATTCTTATTCTTATAACGTTTAAACTAATATTTTTTTTTTCTTTTAATCAATATCTTACTGATATAGAGGTACCCATTCGATTTGTCTCGAAATTTTTAAGTATCCGCACATTTTATGTAACATTCATGTATAATTTCGCGTATATATAATATATAACATTAATAAAAATTATAAAAATATTTTGGATACGTGAATTTGTGCATGTATTTTATTATACATATGTATAAAATCGTATACATATATCTAAAAACTAATATTTTAAAATGGTGATGGATGTCCAATACCTGCAAATAGTTTCTTAAAAGAAACTAAAAATTAATGTTAATATCCCCAGTACCTAGAAATAATTTTTCAAAAGAGAGACAAATTATATTAATTAAAAATATATTCGTTCGTAATCATTTTTATTAAAAAATTAATAAAAATTAATCACAATATGAAATTATTTGAAAAATAAAAATTTATACACAACGCTATATCCATATTTAATCTACTATTAAATCTTTCTGGCATTAGACAATAATACTTAATAATGATAGAACATTTTTAACGAAGAAAAGAAAAGATACATTTCTCTCATCTAAATATATATTATTTAAATTAATTCGACTTTAAAGAAGTATATGGCGTTCGTCGTTGAATTACCATCAAAATCATTGCTTTCGGAAATTGCCAGGAAAACCTGGGATTAGTTCCTTCAATCTTACAATAAAAATTCCCAATTTTCAACAGGGCACCGAACTAGACGTCGCGAATGGATCTCACAAGAACCGGTGAGAAATAATTCTCCATGATGAAAATCGTTTCGACTCATCGGCGGTACGAGCCACGCAACTTTCATTAACGTTTATTTAACGGAAGGAACAATGATAACTCTTTTATTAAAACGACAATCTCGTCTAACAATAAGAACGCGAAAAGAACGTGGGAAAAACACGGTGATTTCGCAACCATAATTTATTAATTTATTTATGAATATTTTTCGATACAAAATTCGTAAATACAAATATAACTGAAAAAACAAATTATTAAATTCGTAATAATTAACTCGCGATTCTATAATATCGAAGGTGATCGTTAAATTTTGTAAAGTTAATATTTAATCATTGACTTATCACATCGAATCTTCACTCTATTATTCGATATTTCTTTATATTTAATTAGCAATATTTAGGAATATTATCTGACGAGAGGGACAGCGATAAAATTCTTTTGTTAAAATGATAATTTTGTATAAGGACGCGAAGAGAACGCGGAAAGAACACGATATTTTCGCAATCATAATTTAATAATTTATTTTAAGAATATTCAGTTCCGCGCGATATGGAATTCATAAATAAATAAAGCTAACGGAAAGCATATCATTAAATTTATAATAATTGACTCGCGATTCTGTAACGAAGGCGTCCGTCAAATTTTATAATGCTTATATTTAATCATTAATTTAGCATCGAATTTTTACATTTTATATAAAAATTTTCCGATTTTATTAATGACTCTTTGATATGAAAATACAAACAGTTACTCTTTTATGAATATTTCAAAAATATATACTATAGAAACAAATACTTTAATTTAATGAATTACTATTATGTTAATTACTATTATGTAATCATTATACGTATACTTTCGATAATTTTTCGTGTAATTTACATAAAAATTTACAATCGTATATATAAATACAATTTCAAATAATATACTTATAGTCATAATTGTAGTGTATTTTACAATTAAAATATCAATATTAGTTATAATTAAAATACAATTATAACTATTTACAATTTACAAATTTATGATGCTATCAATGTTAAATAATAATATTCAATTTATTCATATATTTAATAACATCAATAATTTGATATTGATAGCATTAACATTTGAATTTAATATTTAACTTGATACACATATATTTTTAAGTTTTAAAATAAAATATAGCATGTTAAGATATTTCTTAAACGTTAATAATAATGCAATTTCTTTAATATTCCTGAAGATAATTTTGATAATTTAAATTTCATTTTTAAAACATTTTTATTTTAAAACATGTTGTATTTATTTTTACAATATTTTTAAAAATAAATTCAATTTAATTAAAATAAATTTAATTTACCCCTAAGATTATTGGAATATTAAAAGAAAGAATGAATCTTACCTAATAGCCCTAACAACCCTAATATTAAAAGAAGAATTTTAATGATCTTACTTAATATAGCCCTAACAATCCTACTTCCTGATTAACTAAAATTATTCGAGATTTGTGGAACCTATTTCTAATCATCATCTAACCTAACCATGTATATTTTAATCACGTGCCCTAATTACATGCCCTAATCGCGTGCCCTAACCGCGTACCCTAACCGCGTACCCTAACTGCGTCCTCTTCAGGCCAGTTGAACCTACCTTTCGTTGATCCTGGCCATTTTCTTTCTCGATCTCTAATCAGAGATCGAAAAAGGAGATAAACACTCCTTTTTTTGCCGGATAATTACCGGCAAATGAGCGTGAAATATTTACGCTCATTTAGTAACGATCGTTCCATTTTACGATCGTTCGTTAAATATTTGAATATAACTCTATTTTAACTGAAATAAAGCCAAATTATTACAAATTTCCATATATTTTATATTTTGTAATAAAATATAAAATTAATTTGTGTATAATTTTTATCATATTACAAATTATTTAATTAATTAATCATTTGACTTTATATTAAGTTAAAGTAAAGTTTAAAAACAATATCTACAAACAAATTCTACGATGGATGAGCTATAAGGAATTAGAAGATAAGTGCGCGTTATAAGAATAAATTAGCATAAGCAATTGATAAAATTGATAAAATTGTTAATGCATGTTCTTTATTTAATAAATTAGACAAAATCTTTTTAAAAAAATCTTTTCTTGATTTCTTCTTTTTTTAATTAATATTTCAATATATTTTTGTAATAGATGCAAAGTTTCGAAAGAATTTATTAAAATTTATTTAATTTAATCCAACCTAGCTCATTCATTTTAAGACAACGGATTTATCTATATCTACATATATATATAATCTACATCTACATCTACATCTACATCTGCAATCTCTACGAATCCGTTACCTTAAAGTTAAATAAAAGTTTTTCTCACTCACCGACACTGATGCGCAACAGCGGAGTTGTTGTTATCGAAGCTAGTTGTCTGTAACATACAAATATAAAATTCATTTATAATAATGCTCACAAAATGCAATCAATATTTAAAAAAATTTTTATCGCGCGGAATTTTATATCCGATGTGTAAAATAACAAGCAGAAAAACACGTATGGAAAAATTTTATAAATTTTTGAAACTGTTTTTTAAATAGAAAATTTTATATGACTTATAAAAATCTTTCTCTTTAATTCATTTAAATAATAAGATCGAATTATTGTTTGTTTATAACAAGTTAACGATTTATAACAATTAATATATATATAATAATATTCACCATCAGGTTGTTCCGCCGGTGCAGGATGCCTCTCCTAGGCCTGCTCCTCCTCTCAGATCATCAGGGTTGTTGCATCGATCTATAACATACAAAAGAAGATCCTAATGTAGCAGCGCTCAAAATAATTAATATTTCAAAAAATATTGTATACATTGAATTTTATATTCGATGCATATAATAATAGCAGATTAATAAAATAATTCTATAAATTTTAAAAAACATTACTAATAATTCTCTTATAACTTTATAAAAGCTTACATCTTTATAAGATTATAGCTTTAATTTAAAAATCTTTTTCTTTAATTCTCTCTTATTTAAATATAAATAAAAAAATATAAATAAAAACATCAAATTAATTGTTGCGATTAATTGTTTAATTTAAATTATAATAAATATATTTAATATTTAATATATAATGCAATTACAAATTACAAATAAATAAATTGCTTACCAGAAGGTTGCTCTGCCGGAGCCTGATGCCTCTTCTAGGCCTCCTCCTCCTCTCAGTCTTATTGTTAGACGCGCGATACTTAACGGCACTCCCGCACTCACGAGCGATATTTTTATCGCTATTTTCGCACTTTTACGCGCGATACTGAGCGGTTTCCGCACTATTTCAGTACGATAAAAAATTTTCTATTTGGTCGCGCGATGTATATACTTAATATGTATATACTTTGAACGGCACTCCCGGTTTCGGTGCGAGCGAAAATCTCATTTCATTTACGAGAATCAGTTTCGAGTCAATAGGTCGGGAATGCAACGATACAACGAGCAAGGACTAAGCCCAAACCGGAAAGAAGACGAAACGATTGACGGAAATAGAGGAAAATGAAGTTCACCAATTCTTTTTCGCGCATAATTATCCTATCTCGTATCGAACCTGGACCCGCTAAGCACGATTTCAGGTGCTCCGCCCGGATATATTATGCCTCCCGCGGTTGCTATATGCTACACCAGGCTAGTAGACGGCAAAAGAAGAAGATACCCACATTTTTTAAATGCTAACATTCAGCAATTTAGAAAATGGGGAGGCAACCCCTTTTACCGAGCGAAAATCGTGCCTAGGGGAATCCACTCGACTCCTCGACAGGGTTAACACACGCAGTGCGTGTAGCTGTAGACGAGCAAAGAGAAGGGACCCATTGACGACCATTCCGAGCAATCGATCGAGTTCTAACTAATTTGGGCCGAATCACTTGACGAAGCACGAAGCGCGAGTGTACGTTGCAAAGCAACGTGTGCAAACTCGAACATCCCAGTTAATTGGCATCGGAAGTAGAGACTCGTGACAATAAATGAAATTGGGAATTTATATGAAAAAGTCCAAAAGTTCCGCGAAAACGCGACGACACGAGAATACTACAACGCAAAAATGCGGTAACGAAGCGCTTGCCGTCCGCGGCACGTTGATGGCACTGACGACGCGAAAGGGTACTTAGCTTCCCATTCAGGCACCTTAAGATTTATCATAAATAGAAAAATTTAAGATAAACCTCAAGGCACCATCCAAGTACTAAGCCCTCCCACCGCAACAAGGTGTACCCCATGGGAGGGTTATATTATATATAATTTTATATATAATATAATATATAATTAATTTTGTAATATACTATATAAATTTTAATTCGCAAATATAAACGATAAATAAAAATATAAAGGATAAGAGAACATCTATTATATAAAGTAATGTTCAAAATAATTGATTTAGAAACTAATTATTGCGCGCAATTAATTTTTACATTTTCACTTTTAAATAGATGTATTTTAATATTATAAATTGCGTAATTACAAAATAATTTATATTTCTTAAATATAAACTTTTAAAAATATGATAAATAAAAAATTTCTATTTTTTAATATATGAAGTATTTAAATAAATATATTAATATGAAATATTTTGTAAAATATAAGAAGTATCTGAAAATATTAATTAATAAACATTCTACAAATGTTTTAATTATTTTAAAATAAAATGAAATATTTTTTATAAGTATATGTATTATATATGTTGCACAATTTAAAATCACTTTTGAATCACAATCAAAGAAATAAAACGAGAAATATGCATATTTTGAATATATTGTTACGTCCGCGGCGGCGACTTCGAGATATCGAAGCGCGTTCAACACAATGGGGCACTCGCGGAATGCGTAAAATAACACTTTTAACGGAAATTAAGAACTTTAATTAGAAACACAGAATACACAAACAACAAATAATAACAGGGGAAATCTCGCGATAACAATCCGTAATGTAAAACGCGTCCGGATAGCTTGACAGCTATTCTTCGACTCAGCTGACCATCGTTGTTATACAACAATATATACTATTGATAAATAATTTATATATTATTAAGTTCGCGGAACGATATATATCGAACGCGCGCGACACAATCGATCGGCGCACGCTGACATTCGCGCAGTAAATAATAATGCGGTTTAAGGTATAAGAACTTTAATAAACCATGAGTGACATATAGGAATTCAGAATAATCGTAAAACGGATCACAGATAGACGCGCGTCCGCACAGCTTAACAGCTGGACTCAGACTCTCTGACAGTCGTTGTGTATAACAACATCTTGACAACGCGCGCGGAAATGATCTTTTTCCGTCGACGTACTTCCCGCCGAAAGAATTCAACAGGTGGCGAATACATCCAGAGGGATGGGACGCGGGGACGTAACAATATAATAAATAATGAATGTGATAAATAATTAAAATATTAATGACTTACATCATATCTTATTGATCCATCCATTTCCAAGACCTCCTTTTTTTCTTTTGTTTTCTTCACTTTTTCCTTGTGGCACTCCAATCCTCGTTGCACTCATTTAAATTCCTCGTTGCACTTACACTCATTCACAAAAAGTTCCTCGTTGTACTTGCAATTGTGTTTAGAGAAAGAATTTGATAATATATGGAACGTCTCACATCACTACTTCACTGCTCAAGAGCCACTGAGCGAATGATCGTAAGTCAGAAACATTATCGTGGTACTGTTTATATCGCCGAGGTTAACAATGTAAAGGAAGAATTTGATAATATATGAAACGTCACTACTTTATTGCTTAAGGTTGCTGTGCGAATGATCGTAAATCAAAACCTGTACCGCGATACTGTTTATATCGCCAAGGTTGACTATGTAAAGAAAGAATTTGATAATATATGAAACGTCACTACTTTATTGCTTAAGGTTACTGTGCGAATGATCGTAAATCAAAAACATTACCGCGATACTGTTTATATCGCCAAGATCGACTTATACTATGTTATTGTTATAATTCGTCGTTGAAATATTCTACGAGTGATTGCCGATTAAGAAAATTTAAAGTATTGGTCGAAATTTATTTAATTCTAATAAGTATCGTTAGGGAAATTATTATAATTATTATAAGCATCAATAATCGAAAGATCATAATAAAATTAATTTCTTTATTCCCTTTTATGTATTTTCAATTTTTATTCGCAGTAATTAATGATTGCGATTCGATAAAGATTTATCGTTGCGATACATTTTCATGACGTTTACCATAAGTTAATTTATTTTTAATTATTAATAATTATATCAAATTATTTCGATATTAATCATAATCGTGTTTAGAAAAAAAAAATTCGACAATATGCGAAGCGTTTCGCACCACTTACTTTATAGCTCGCGTGTCATTGTGCGAATGATAATAAAGCCATAACATATTAACAATAGCGCGCTATTGTTTATATTGCCAAAGTCGAACACCGTGTTATCGATAATTCGTTGCCGAAATATTTTACGTACTATAACATATACTGTTATACATGAAAATATTAAATTGTAGAAGTTTTTCAATTTATAGACTAATTAAACGATTATTTATTAAACAATTAATTAACATACGAAGCATTTCCCATCGTTACTTTACTGCTCGAATGTCACCGAACAAATGATAGCAAAACCGTAACGTACAATAAAAAACAATAACACGCTATTGTTACGTCATCAAAGTCGAACATAATGTTATTTATAATTCGTTGCCGAAATATTTTATATACTATAAAATATACACAAGCGGAATATTAAATTGTAAAAGTATTAATTTATTAATTAAAATTGATTATTTATTAAACAATTTATCACGGAGCTAATTATTTGAATTTATTCGATTATTTTACCGCGCTTTTCCGAAGTCAAATTCTATAATATTTAATTTTGCATTTTAAAAGATTGACTTATAGCGAGCTAAATAAATAAATAAATAAATGATGTTGAGAAGAAAAAGAAGACACATAAATAAATAAATAAATAATAGCGTGAAAAGAGAGAACATACCAATATTTTTATATAATAAATTATTATTAATTAAATTATTTATATTTTTATTTATATTATTTATATTATCAGAGAGACATATATGTTACCCTCTGAGAACATTCGTGGACATTGGCTTTGTAGTTCATGTTCACGTTTTTAATGTCTACAGAGGGAGTATCGCTTCCAGGGATCACCTGAAAGCGGGCCATGACATCTTTCAGTCTTCTCTCTGATGTTACTCTGGCCGACGAGTAGCATTTGCGTAAGGCCCTGCGCACAATAGGAAAAATATTAAATATTAAATATTAAATATTAAATTTATAGAACGAGAGAAAGAGAAAGGAACTCTTCTCTTCTCTTTTTCTCTTTCTATAAATTTAATATTTAATATTTAATATTTTTCCTATTGTGCGCAGGGCCTAAGTACCTTGACGTCTGACGTATCATTGGGTCTGTAATAAGTTAGAAAGAGACAAAGGTACTTTCTTTCACTCTAACTAATTGCACTAGTGCAGCAGTGCAGCTAAAAAGAACAGGCCCATGATGTGAACATCATGGCGGCCAGAGCGTTAGGATCAGTCCTGCGGAAAAATGCCGGATTTCTCGGTGTGGGCAGGTTACTGGCGCCGAATAATGCACCGGCAATCGTCAATGTGTGAGTTAAATTTATGGCTCTTAATTGCATGGCTGTAACGCGATTATGTATCACATTATGTAACCCTCGTAATCGCATAACCTCGTAATCTATTTGTCTGCTCCTGGTTGACGTAAAGATGTTTTCCTTAAATTTTATTAACATGTGCGAAATAATAAAATTGTTGAAAACATCTTAAGAAAATAAATAAATAAATAAACGTCTATCTTTGTGAACTCGACTGACAATACATATGTTCTATAGCCAACATCGCAATGGCCACCAATGGAATCCGGATATGGATTTTTTGCAGCAGATGAACAAACCGCTTGTGTACTGCAGTGAGCAGATCGATTGGAAGCCACCAAAACCTGAATCCTTCATCGCACAACCGCCTGTAGCGCAACAAACTATAGAAAACATAAAGATCAACTTTGGCCCGCAACATCCCGCTGCTCATGGCGTACTCCGATTGATTCTGGAACTGGACGGCGAAATTGTGCTCAATGCAGATCCGCATATCGGTCTCTTGCACCGTGGCACAGAAAAGCTGATCGAGTATAAGACCTACTTGCAAGCGTTACCATACTTTGATCGTTTGGATTATGTGTCCATGATGTGTAATGAGCAGTGCTTCTCTTTGGCGATAGAGAAGTTGCTCAATATAGATGTACCTCTGCGCGCAAAATACATTCGAGGTAAAAATGATATGACTCTGTCTCTAGACTTGAATAATATAGAATATCTTAAGGTAGATTTACTTTTTCTTGAATATGCTTATCTATCTTTATATGTACATTCTTAAAAGTATGTAAATCTTTCTGTGTTTAGTTCTTTTCGCGGAAATCACAAGGATTCTAAATCACATTATGGGCATTGGAACACATGCATTGGACATTGGTGCTCTTACACCCTTTTTTTGGTTGTTTGAAGAGCGTGAGAAACTGATGGAATTTTATGAACGCGTGAGCGGCGCTCGCATGCATGCAGCATATGTACGACCCGGCGGGGTTTCACTTGATTTACCATTGGGTTTAATGGATGACATATACGACTGGGCCTCAAAGTACTCGGGGATAATAGATGAGGTGGAAGATTTGTTGACGGAAAACAGAATCTGGCGACAACGTACGATTGATATCGGTGTTGTATCTGCAGAGGATGCGCTCAATTGGGGTTTCAGCGGCGTTATGTTACGAGGTTCTGGAATAAAATGGGATCTAAGGAAAGTTGCACCTTATGATGTTTACGATTTGATCGATTTCGATGTTCCAGTTGGTACGAACGGTGATTGCTACGATAGGTAAGTTTCTAGATGCGAAGCGAATTATTTAACAAAAAATATAAAGATATAAGAAAAACAACTGGATGATTAAAAAAGTTAAGAATCATGGAATTTGAAAGTAAATAGAAAATGAATGCAAATGGTATTCTTACAAAAGATTACCTAGAATGAACAAAATCTTTGCGTAAAATGCAATCTTTTCATATATTTTCATAAACTTTTTTTTATCACATAGTTATCTACAATTGATTCCAACTTTTTTCCTCCTTTTTTATTATTTAAATTATTTCTTACAAAATAATTTTTAATTATTCCTAATATTACTCGTAAATAATTTTCAAAGTTATCTTGACAATACAAATGGAAAATGTCGATATGTATATATATCTTGACTAAACAATATTTTCATCTGATTTTAGGTATCTATGCCGTGTCGAAGAAATGCGTCAATCTCTGCGCATCATTCATCAGTGCCTAAATAACATGCCCAAAGGCGAAGTACGGTGCGATGATGCCAAAATTGTGCCACCGCGGCGGGAAGAAATGAAAACTAGCATGGAGGCACTTATTCATCACTTCAAGTTGTTCACCCAAGGTTTCCAGGTGCCGCCTGGAGCAACGTATACCGCAATTGAAGCACCAAAGGGCGAGTTTGGCGTTTATCTTGTGAGCGACGGCAGCAGCAAACCATATCGGTGCAAAATCAAAGCGCCGGGCTTTGCTCATTTGGCGGGTCTGCGATATATGGGACCTAAGCACTTCCTCGCCGATATAGTTGCCATCATCGGTACACTAGACGTAGTATTTGGCGAGATCGATAGATAAGTTCTTTAATGGTCAATAGTAATTTGTATAGTATAAACGTATATCTTAAAAATAAGGTAAGAAAATTGTCTATATATCCTACATATATAAAAGCGCGATACATTTCTATGTGTGATACATATTTATGTGTAATCGCGCATAGCGCATATAACTATACAGTAAGCGTATAAATATTGTATATATCTCGTCGCAATAAAAAAAAATGTGACGAAACTACATATACCTGTAATGCCTATCATTGTGTCTCGAATAATACCGCATTTAAATGCCGAATATATGTATATCGGTCGAACTTATGCATTACTTCTCTAATGTCGCCTACTTAATAATCTCCAAGGATTATGTTAATTCACGCAATAAGAACACGACGCACTTCTATTTCGAGTTCTTTTGATTACAACGCTGTAAAATCTTGCGGTACGGCGTGAGGTACACGATGCGCTTTCTGAGTCTTTTCATTACCGAGGGATGCGCAATTTTTCCGCACGCAAACCATAGTGTAGAGTGGAATTGACAAACGAGAGAAAAAGAGAGGATTGCAAGAGATCTTTGCTCTCGACACATAAAAACGGAAAATGATGTCGTTTCATAAATTTTTTCTTTCACTGTAGATGAAACAGCATTAATTATCTTTTTAGAAAAAATGGTTATATTATATTTGGGTATAATTCTTGTGTATAACGGAGCTAGTTCCAAAGCGATAAAAAAAAATGATTGCAATTGATGACCTAAATTTTACATCACTAATCTAAAGAGAATGTAGAAATTCTGAAGGATGAAATATAATACCTCATTTATTTTTTAATATTTATTTAAAGTATAATATTAAAGTTTAATATTTATTTAAAGTGTTTATTTTTGTTAATATTATTTATATTAGAGAAAAAGTTTTTTTTATTTTTAGGAATTTAAGAATACATATCTCATATTTACGAAAAAAATATAATAAGTATGCATATGGCATGATTTAAAATTTAAATCTCTTCCATAAGTTTGTGTGCCATATAACGTATATTTTAGTACATATATACATATTTATTCGTAGATTTCACATATAAATATTTCGCATCTTTTAGACTGAATATGTGAATTTAACACAATTTTGATTTTATAAGAGTATCGTGATATGGAATTTAGATTTATTTATATTTATTGATGCAAAGAGAATGTCAAATTAATTTTTTATTAGTTTTGATTGACAAAAACGATTGTTAATTTTCGTTGGTTCTTTAGCATAAGAAATTAGCGATGTCATAGAAGCATACAAACTCGTTCCAAACTTGAAGCAAACCGGTAGCTCCTATAAGATACCGGTCGACCTCCATAAAGTTATTCCATTTCATTAAACCACTCCATGCTTCGTTTATATACGCGTTTTCGTATATATTTGCTGAGCAAATCGATAGAATTTGTCATGCCACAATAGTTAGAATTTGTTCTTTCTCGACGACCACAAAGTAGAAAAGTCGTTTCGTAGCCTATTAAATCACGCGCGATATTTTAACACGTTAAAATGACGATAAAACAATTCATTGTCAGTTTTTTTCTTTATTTCTGTCACACGATTTAGCAGCTCGAGAATAGAAACACGATAGCTCACGATAATGTTCACTACAATCGGAGGAAATCGTAATTCATCTAATTACCGTGTCCTCCTGTCAAGCACGACGAGAAGTCAAAGCGCGGCTTTCTATTCCTTTCGCCGGTGAAAACCGAACTTTGCGTGTACGTTAGCGAGACCAATGGTAATTTTTGTGCAATTTGCACGTGTTCAAAAAATTCCTTTTACGAAAAATTTCATGAAAATACATTAAATTGCCATATGAAAAATTAATTTATAAATTAACACAGAGGTGAATTATCTGATATATCCATATATATCTTATGTTATATCAAAAAGCATTAAAATTCGGTTCTCTTAAATTGTCTTTTAAGTGGAAGGAAAAATACACATTTTAAATAATGTTTGATTTAAGTGTGATTATTTATTTTGTATTTAAATAATTGCGTAAACAAATTAATTCCACATGTGCGAGTATCACATAAAACAGAGAATTCTTCTTTTTAATTACAAAACTAAATTATTTTTTCCTTAAAATGTTATTTTCAATCTTGTGTCATATTAATTTTTCAATATTAATAAAAAGAAATCTCGGTTCCTTGCAACAGTTTATCTAAATAGAATTAGAGGAAATGTGCATTGTAATAATTTCTGCAAAAATTGAAAAAATATTTTCGATAAAGAGTCTTCTGATTCTATCGAGCAACGTTGTGAATTCATGTTTTCAAATATCATTATCTTATTATCTTGTATAATAAACTAATCTTGTATAATAAACTAAGATAACGACCTTTTTTCATATACTCCTTTTTTCATAAGCAAAGTGATTATCGGTTTGTACATGTTATTTTATGCATTCCAATCCGATTTGATTAATTATTTAAAAGTTTTTTTTGTGATATCGACTTAGCAATAAAGTAAGTTTTTTCTTTTGTATATACACGCATTATTGTGTGTATGCGCAGTATCATAAATTATACAAATTATAAAACAATTATATTTGAAGCATTTATGTGTATAACATTTTGATGGCTATACATTTCATGACAAAATGTGTAGTCATGCTTATTTCTTTTTGATTGAATAATTAACTTTTACATAGTTGAATATATACATCGCATTCCTCTGGCAAATGCTAAACAAAACCAAGGACTCTATTTGTTTTTTTTCATTAATCATCAGATCAGTATCGAGTTATGCTAATTATATTTACGTATTGAGATAACTATAATATATAAAAAAAGAACGTAATCTATAATATATAAAGATGAAATTATAAATATTTATTATGAATATTTCTAATGAAAAATTATTTCATTTTGCTGAATTAAATGCTCGTGTATTTAATTGATGTATTAATCACAAATCTATTGCGATCTAGAATTTGGCGTTACATATATTGCAGAAAACATTGTTATTTTTATTTCGATGTTTTTTCGCGTGCCAGTCGGTTTTCTTGAAATCTTTTCTCTTTTTATACCCACGCATTACTTTCCAGAGTATTACTCTGAGAACTAGGCCCATCGAGATACATTCTGTTGCGGTTGCAAAAACGCGAATCTTCTTTAATTATCGAATAATTTTCACTCAACACGTCTGTTCCTTTAAATGTGTTTTTTATTAAAACAAAATAGTAAAAAATTCTACTGTCTTTTTTACTATATTTGATTATGTAATAGTATAAAAATTAAATTTGTGGAAAACATGGCAACAAAGTAAACTGAAATGATATACAACGTTATAAAAAAAAATCAAATATCTATTCTAAGAATAATTGAAATAAAGAAACCGCAGCAACTGTTCTAAAAAATTAAAAAGATTAATTCCCAGCAAACACAGAATATTACGGCAACATTGCGGCAATATTACAACATTGCAGCAATGTTGCTACAATATTCTGTGTTTGCTGGGTTCTATTATGTATTTGTTTTATTAGATAATATTTTTGTAATAACTTGATAAAGATTTATGATGTGTTTAATAAATAAATTTATAAATCATAAGAATCGAAGATTTGTGCTTGATGAGATGAGTTTTTTTTTCAGAATAAAATAAGCACTATCATCGTTGAAAACTGGCTGATAACGATGTATGTATTATCATGCAAAGATCAAAGGTACAAACAACAAAAGTATCATTAGTTAGTCCACTTGCAGCTAATGCTTTTCCAATAAATCAATGTTTTAATCAATGTTTATGTATATAAACTATGAAAAGGTTATTATTATGATTATATTATGAATTGTTAATTTTACACATATATACATATATATGAGCAATTTTATTAAATATCTATTTAGTATATATAGATGTAGTATATAATAGATATAGTTTTCGCCTCCAAAGTGCGCATATAGCGGAAAAAACTGCTCTGAATTATAAAAATCTGAAAAATAAAATTCGCGTGCAGCAAGTGGAAGAATCGCTTTCGCTGCTGATCAATGCAGTTTGGTCATTCATATAATTCAAGAACGAGGGGCAATTACACGCACTGACGCTCTGCTCTGCCTGCCTTTTTTCCGCTGACATGTTGCGTCGAACTTTTGTAAATAAACGTAAATAGTGCATTTGAATACTTGAAGCATTTCTGATGCTTGAGAATCGAGAGTTTCATGAAGAAAAGTTGTAGATATTTGCTCTACTAGCATTATCGTGGTGCAATACTGGTTAACATTCTTGCAATGTGCACGATCGATTGAATTGATGCTCGGATAAGAGAGGGAGAATTTGCGTTGTTACTAAAGCATTATACAAGGTGACTCAGAATTATCAAATATCATTACAGTTATAAATTATGTTGAATCTCGAATTGATTTTTTTCTCATCAAAAATTTATTTATCGCGATTAGAATCTTTAACTATAAATATCTTGAAAATGAATTCGTAAAATGAATTTAATATGAAAAATATCTGTGTTTTATCATTAAAATTAAAATCGCATGAATTATTTGTAAGCAGCTTCTATGATTATCTGTCATATCTTCGAAGAAGGACATCTTCCTAATCATAGAGTTCTGCGACATCTTATATTGCAATTTATTACGATGATATTGCAATTCAACATACAGCAAGAGCCATAATAAAATTACGTTATACTCAATCGATCTGGCATTCGCACCTTCGACCGATGTAAAAAAGCTCTCAAAATGCATCGCATCATAGTATTTACGTGAGCACATATGTATATCTATTCTTTAATGATACGATAATCTTGCTGTCTATCAGAGATTGCAGTGTAATTAGCGCGGCAGTTAATTATTCCACCTCAGCACTTGGTGCGATGTCTTTAAAGTCATGCCGTGACAACGCAACGAGCTCAAAAAGTGAGGCTGCTATTGTGAAAGATCGTCATCGACTTAGTTGCGTGTTTCGCTCCGCAAATTATAACGTGGCGGATTATAGCATTTGTTAACGGGGTATTAACCCTTTCAGACCCGATGTCCAATGCGGAGATGTGTCTTTTTTTATTTATTCTGTGCAAACTATAATTTCAGCAACACTCGGTACAGTTCAGGGGCATGTTTTGAATCATTGCAATTTTATTTGATATTCGATCTATATTTTTAAGAGAATGATATAAATTATATATAAAAATTATATATAAAAATATAATAATAATGTAAGGAAAAGAAACATTAGAAATATAACCAGTCATTTTATGGAGGAATTATATCAATTTTTTTAAATTGACCAATTTGTTCGACATTAATTTATTTCTTTTTTATTCTTCCTTTTTTTAAAATAAATATCGACGATCAGTACGTTGCGTAACGAGTGTCGAGAGTGGCACGTTGAAAATGTCAATTCAAAGAAGAATATAACGATTATATATGTATATATATATATATAGGATTACTCTCGGTTTTAATAATGCGAATAATGTCAGCTTGTCCCACAAGTTTATCGCCGCTGCCATCTGGATAGCCGCTTTTTGCATAATACCTAAATTATCGTTATTCTTCCAAATTAAAAGGTCAAGGTTGCCATCATTATGCTCCATATAAAAGCATCACTTTGCACGGAATAATGTATTTTAAATAATAAGAGCGCTCTTCATGAATAGCCCACTTAAATCAAAAATAGAGCGAAATAAAAGTAAATATTCTCGAAAGAATCTATTTCAATATTTAATGATTATTATTATTTGAATATATTCTAAGTCCCTTTTTTGAACAGAACATATTAAATATATATCCTGGTAAAAAGTTTATGAAAATTAATAATTAGGAAAATTAATAATAGTATTAAAATGTAATATTTTACTTATGTATTAATATAGAACTACGCCAAAATGAATAAAAGAATGCAAATTTATGAGGTTGTGAGATGCAAATGTAATTGCAATCTACAGTCGACAAAGTATATTTCTTAGAATTTACAATATGAATTTTTTACGCAAGATTTGTATAAAAGTATATTCGATTACAATTTCTATTACGAATATCGTTTATTTATTTTTAAATGTATTTTTATAAATCTCGAAAATATTTCATATTTTGTAATTATAAAATTTAATTGGTAACAGTTTTTGCATTGGATGTAACAGTCTTTTTATTTCTTTTTCTTGTGCTAAAAGCGAAATAAATATCACTGTTGAACAATTAAAGAAATTCGAAATGCAATGATAATATAAAGGTGTCAGAAGGAAGGGAAGAGAGGCTCGCAAAAACTTGTAATTTTCCGCATTAACCTACATTTACGTCCTCGATTGCTTCCTATTACGGTGATCTTAAGTAGCGATTGTCGATCATGAACGCACTAGCGGAAATTGAAACCGGGTTATTTTTGGCAGACCTTTCTCTCAATATCGCAAGATTATCGAATCTATATTAATAGAATTTATCACATCATGTAAATTAATAATATTCATATTAATAATATTTCGTATTTTTCAGTGAGACTTTAACGCATGGATCATATATTGAAGCTTTAGTTGATTCAAAACTAGTAGTATTTAAATCTTACAGAAATACGCAAATATTTTATAAATAATAATTGATGAGGCATAAAAAAATTCGCGATGTTTTTGTAAAAAATTTGTCATTCTTCGATTACGAAATTTGTCAATCACTTCAAAGTTGATTTTTTCTTAACAATAAATTATTTCATTCTTAAATATAAATTTTCATTTTTTAAATTAATTCTTTATACAATCAATTTTCAGTGTTATTAATATTACAGCAATTAATCTTAAATTAATTGATTTTTGGAAACTGAAGAAATCTACTTTGTATTAATTGATTTTTGGAAAATGAAGAAATCTACTTTGTATTAATTAAAAATAAGATTCTATTTTTTAAACAACTTTAATAATTATTAATTACTAATAATTTAAGAAAAATGCATCGATATTTCTATTAGAAAAGATTTCTGCACGTTGATTCTACAGAATTCCCAACAAAAAAGCCTACTTATAACACTCTCTCTATAACTGGAATGCTCTAGAATCGCAAAAATTCACATTTCGAACTATCAAAGTCCGTAAAGCACATTCTAGGAAATTATTATACTCCATGGACGTATCTTCATCTCTTCACGAATTGCTGTTATTATTTTTTAAAATTGCCACATTGTGTATGAGAAGGTGGTTCGTCAGATAACGGAGAAATGCAGGAGGAAAAAATTTGCTGTGACAAAATTATACACGAGGAAAGTAGAAGAAAAAAGGAAACAAGAATGATTTATTGCGGAATAGACGACGGAGAGAAGACTATATTATAGATCAAATTTAGAGAGTAGATACAGGCACTTGCGTTACTTGGATAAAAGAGGAGACATCTCGTCTTCAGAAATATTATCTCCATTCGTTTTTCAAGAGGAATCAAGTTTTTAATTTACTTTAGAATATTTTATAAATAATATAATTGATTATTATTAATTCATGCATAAATAATTATACCCACATCGCATATCCTCACAGTTATGCAACAAGCATAATACATTTATAATTCTATAATTTATAATTTTATATTAATTGTGAAGTTTTTGTTTAATTTTTTCATAATTTTTATATTTTTCTTTTATATTTTTCTCATAAATTTTATTCCTCAATTGATGGAAAAGTTTTTTTTTATTGCTCCATTTGTTTAATTTCAAATTATTCCATTTGTGTGTGACATCAATTTTTTTTTCATTTATAGTTTCGTATTTTAATCGGAAAAAAGATACAAATTTTGAAAAAGGAATAAAAGAAAAGAGCTTCATGCATTAAAGTAAAATAAAGACAACATAAGGGCCGAGAATGAGATAAAACGCTCCTGCGTTGCTGCAGCAGGAGGAGAGCACAACGAGGGGAACTGAAGAATGAAGGAGTAGCGGCGGCTTCAAGAGTTAGTAGTAGTAGTAGGCACTGAACAGGCGCGCCGAAGGGGGCAAAGTGGAGCGATAAGTGGGGGCAGAAATAAATCGTTCACCTGAGCGGGTCGCGCCAAGGATCGCGGCGGTCTCTCGGCAGTGTCTCGGCCGATCTTGCACCGATCACACTACGTTCGCATCAGATCGCCAACACACATTCGTACGCACAACACCCACAAACGTGCACTTACATACGTGCGCGCTGCGGTGTTCCGCTCGATTTCGCATCGATTCCTCACTATCTTCTCTTTCTCTCTCTCTCTTTCCCTCTTCTTCAATCCGCTTCTCCTCAGCCACTCTTATCCGGTCTTCTCGTCGATCTCTCTCTTTTTCTTTGCCTCTTCCCTCTCTTTCTTCTCCTCGAGTCTCTTCCTCTCCTCATCAGCATCCCTGTACATCGCTCCCACCTCCTGGATCGCATGCCTCTTCCTTGCCAAAGCACAACATCACATCACTGCCGATCGTTCCCACGATCACTGTCGCGGCCACCAGCGATCGAGGAGGCAGTGTATTTGCCACATATATTCGCGTGCATCACTCGTCACGTGCTGAGACCGGATTCGAGGCAGGTTGACGAGAATCGCGCGATCGTGGCTGATACTGCCGTAAGCATCGATCGGTCGTGGACGTGAAGGATCTACGGGACATGTCTTAGCGAGACGTTTCTTCGGAACGACGACGACGACGAGAAATAAAGAAAAAGAGAAGAGTAAAAGCCCGGACTCAACATCTCCATAATAACGTTCGACCGGCACACTTAGCTTTAACGCTGCGAGAGGTGGACCGACTTTCTCCAGTCAAGTTGTGCCCCAGCAGCTCTTCGAGGTCGCTGCGAGAAAACGCAACGAGGACGTGGACAATATCGCGAAGAATCGACCGCGTTGAATGATATTTCGAACGGATCTTTAAAAAAGTCGGTGTATTATTCTGTGCATGACGCAGCCATCAAGAGTATCTAGGACAAGAGACATCGCAAGAAAGAGGCAGCAAGAAACGGGGACGCGTTTGCATCTCTTTTTTATTTTGACGGTCGGTGTGCTGTGATCTCGGGGTGAACGCTCCTCAGTGAACATCGGTCAGAATGAGGGTGCATCGCGGGATCTGCGCCAAACTTCAAGGCGGCTTTCTCAGACGATGGTGTAAGTACTTGAAAAAATGCTCGATTGTGATTTCAATCGATCATCTTAGAAGAGAGATACTAATTCGAAAAAAATCTTTGCTTTTCAAAAATTTAGCGAAACATATTTAATATAATATAAATATTTAATATAATATAAATATTTTTCTATTAATATATTTATATACTTAATTTTATCAAATGAATCAAATATTATTTCAAATATTATTTCAAAATTTTCGAAATGAAATCTTTTCTAGAATAACTGATTTGATCGAGATTGCTATTTATAAAAAATTCGAACAAATGATATTTATTGCTAAAAATAAAAATATTTATGTAATGATAAATGCGAAAAATATTTATGAATGTATATGTGGAAATAATTAATTGTGAAAATTATTGAATAAAGTACACGAGATTAAAATTTGTATCGAGGAAATAAAATATTTTTAAACTATACTTTTCTCTAATCAAAATTAATTATTCGAAAATTATGTTTTATACAAATAAATTCCATTGACTTTATTGCAATTTTTATAGATTTCGTGTTCAAGCAACACATTCACATTTGTACATTTGTACATACATATCCATAATGCACATTTATCCTTATTATATTAGACTTTTATTATTAAATAAAAATTGCATAGGCGTTAAAATCGACTTGACACGGAAAAAAATGTTATGCGAGTATATGTTCAGCGCATGTGTCGTGCATTCATTTATATTGAGGCATTTAAAAAAAATCAAGTTTGCACATTTCGCGGTTAAATCGTCATAAATGTGATGATTGTCGACGTTGCAAATCAATCGACCAGATGTCCTAACAATGTGCATTCAAATAAGGATAATGAAATCAACGTGAATCGATCAAAATTCTCAAGCAAATTCGGAGGTAATCTTGAAAATCACGTAACCTCAATGATTCATCTAAATTTCTGAGCTTCTTATTGAATTTCTAATGATGTACATTTAACGGTCTCAGAAAAAGAGAAATACCATGTACGACCGATTTATCAAAAATTCCGTAAAAAAGAAAAATTCTATAACTTGTATATACAAGATATAGATTTTTATATAGCAAGAATTCTTCACAACATAATTAATTGGAAATTTCAAATCATTTTTTACATTTCGCGCGATCCATGTGATTCATACTTAATTCGTATATAATCAGGATTTTCAACTCATCGGATAGCTGCAATTAATGTCATCGATCTGTCATTAATTTGTTCCATCGTTTCTTCGTCGATTTTTCAAAGTTGATTTCTATTTATCAAATTGCATAATATTTATGAAGAATTACTTTTTAAATCATCTTTCCTTCTTAAATCATGTCGCATTACATGTATTTAGCACGGTAGTGCTCGCTCGAAGATATGAATCGAGATGTCTAAACCGGCTGAGAGACTACGATTAACTCGATCTTCGCGAGTAATGTCACGGTTGTAGTCGCTGCTCTTAATTTGATTCAATGAATGTGTCATCGCGCGCACGGTCGACCACACTGAATCATTGCGGTTTATTTAGCACGGTATTGTGTAGCTTCATGTTTTCTCTCTCTTTTTCTCAGCTGCAGGCCCTACGACGACAACGATATTGTTGTTGACACCTTTAGGAACCTGTTGTCACCTCGCATATTCACATATTCGTGGGCGTCGGATACTTTCACTCTGCGTTCGGTCTGAACTCCTCAAAAATTCCTCGGGTTCATTGCACCAATGCGTGAAATGATGAATGACTTCGTATTGTTCTGTAAATTGTAGATAGTGCTGTAGAGAATAAGTTACTAATCTCTTTTTAAAAAAATTTTTTTATTCAAATAAAGTTATGTGCGTGTGTAATGTATGACTGTTTATTCCTCCAGTGCATCCAATAATTCTGTCATGTGAAAATAAGAAATTAATTTTTGCATGTCAACAAAAATTATTAAACTTTTATAAAATATTATTAAATTTATTAAATATTATCTTATATAAATTTTATAGAAGATAAAATTTTTTTTCATAAAAGTCTTATTTTTCTCTTTACAAAATGACGGATTATGAAAATTTGTGTTTTACGTCAATTATCACATTTTTAGTAATTCATTTGATAATATTTGTTGTTCAATAAACGTAGGAATCATTCTCATGTATCAACAGCATTAAAGCAAATTCTCATTAATATTATTTCAGCTCTGATTGCTTATTTCAGGAAAAAAAGAGAGGGAGAGAGAGAGAGAGACGTCACGATTGAAAGATTAATTCCGAGGAAAGAACGTTACGTTTGCTTTTATCATTCCTTCAACCACGTAATGATGTAACGGACTATTTCCATGATATTCTTCCGGAATCTCTAATAGAATTTTATCTTAACATAACTTTATAATTCCAAACAGAAAACTCACGCAATAAATGATAACGTTTCTTTAAATACAATTTATCACAGAAAAAAAATTCTTTGATAGAAAAATAACCAGTGTGGGGAATTATATAATCTTGAATACATTTTTTTTAATTTTCAAAACGTACATAAAATCAAAATAGTATCAAAAAATTTAACAGTTTTCTTATTTATAAAAATAAAAATATAAAAATAAGGCAAAATATGGGAAAAATAAGTAAGAAAAATACATAATAAAATCTTCATTCTTTTATATAATTAGAGAAATTATTTCAAAGAGATCTCTCGTATTTTTACTAGTCGATATTTTTCCTTAAAAATAACTTGATGTTATCTTAACTGTCCGACTCGTCACGCAAGTTATAAATCGATCGATACCGATCGTTCTCATCGCTACACCGGTTATTCTCGTCAAAGCAATATATTAATTAAAACAAAGGTCTGCCAGACGAGTTTCCAGTTGGCTGGTATAGTCAAACATCATCGCGTCGTAACTCATGTTTTTCTTCGCACATGTCAGCCAAAGTACGAGGACTATTTCTCGTATTATCAATTCAGAGATTTGATATGTAATAATAAAATATTATGCTCTCAGATGAGAGACGACTGATCGATCGATTGACGTTAAAGTCCTTCAGATTAATTATGATGATAATGAGAAAAGGAATATGCATTATGAATCCGCAGGAATAATTAAGAATTGTTCAAAGTATTGTAAACAGTCGACGTATTTCTCTTTTCCTCTTTGTCTATCGAGAAAGAGAGACGCGTTATTTGCTTGCCAGAGGATGAACTTTGCAACTATTAATGTCCATATCGACCTCGGTCAAACTATCTATCTATCGAGGACGAGTTCCGCGATCGTTAGCGAAGTGCATCGCGTATCTAATATCCTTTGCTGCTTTTCTCGCCGAATGTATACGCATATGTAAGGCATTCAATAGCGTTTTCACCTGACGAAAATGTCGATCATTATCTCAATATGTAGTTGGAATCTACGGACTCTTATGTAAAGAATATTAGAAATTTTATTATTTTCTATACAATATATAATAAGTTGTAAGATTATAAAATTACCTAAGATGCGACATTAGAATTTTTTAATAAAAGAAAGTTTCATTAAAAAATAAAGCCATAATTTGTGTAAAACTTATTTTAATGCATTACTTTTCGCTTTCTTATGCAAAAATAAAAGTTAATGGAATATAACAACATAAGTTAATAAGTTATAGAGAGATTGTCAGTACAAAAAAGGACTGTCCAGCATTATACTATCTAATATTATTTAATATTATTTACCTGTCATACAAGTGACACGCTAGGAGCGAGTAATATCTAAGACAGGCCCGGCGTGTTTTATACATATTATGTGGTGATATTATGTGGCGTAAGAACAGGAAGCACTCTTATATAACAAGAAGTAATCATTGCATGCAAATACATATATACATGCATGCTTTGCTTATGTATCACTACGTTTCGTTATACTTTTATTTGAATAAGAGGATTTGTCATAGTTGTTGATTCTAGTGTATTCTTGGACATGTTACCTTTGACACTCGACAGCAAATAAAAAGTGCAAATTTTGCATACAAAACAGTCTCGTATTTCGAGTAACTCATACATGCTTTACTGAATAATATACTGCAGAAGATTATGATTTTTTTTATTAAACTTTTTTCCTAAATATTGATCCTTGAAAATTATATTAAAAGATTATATTATAAAATTATATCTTTTATGTTTATAGTTTTTATATTTATATTTTATATTTATATTTTATAATATATATTTATATATTTATATTGTATTTATATATTATATATATTTTATATTTATATTTTATATTTATATTTATATTTTTTATATTATATTATAAAATTATATATATCTTTTTCACGCGTGTAGCAACATCAACAATAATAATTCTCACTTAAACGTAAACTTTCGACGTGTTACTCATCTCTCTCTGATTTTTCGCGATGAAACGTTCCTCGGGTAAAAGTAATCAATTTATCGATATTTTGTTGTTCCAAGTTTCGATTTTACAACAGAACCATAAGAATCATAAGGAAAACTTGTCACAAATTATTCACATTTTTATTTCATTAGCGTCTCTTTTATGTTTTGTATTTTTTGTTTATGCGTCTCGACATGTTTTTTTGGAGAAATTCTATTAAAAACTCGATATCGATAGAATTTCAAACATAATTAAATATAGTTATTGCCTTCACAATTTCCGAATAGTTTGTCGCTGATCAAACTGATATCGAGAGGTAAAAATCAAAAGGCACGGGTAAAAGTTTTATTGAAGGCTATGTGCAGATTTTATGCATGCTTTACTTTATTATCGTATTATTGTGACTTGTAAAACATGCTCTCGGTAATGCAATAAGAATGCAAAGTATTGCAATAAATTCATATGGTTAGTAACGCTTATTGTTTTCTATAGTTATAGTTATAAAAATAATAAGTATTTAAATTAGTCCATAAGAAAAACATGAGATAAACATTAATACGTAACTCTCAGCGAACGTTTAAAAATTCTAAGGTCAGGCTTGCTTAGAGCTAAGAAATGATATTCCTTGAAATAATATTCCTTTTTCTCTCTCTTCATTTGTGTTATAACAACTATATATAATCTACGGAAGCAGAGATTATTAAAACCGACAATTAGTGCAATTAGATTCAACTTAATTCTTTATCTTTCTCACTCGTTTGGACTCCAAGAATGTGTGTAGGTAGAATTTTATCTTTTTTAATTTCTAATTGATTTTTGCGCAAAAAATCAAATAAATAGAATAGCATAAAAAGAAAATCGATAATTGATCCTGATAATATACTTTTCTCATTATCAGTCATAAAATTTTTTTCAACTTCAACTATGATTTAGATTGTATTATTATTTTTATATCAAAAGATGCACAATTATTGCATGAAAAAAATTGTCTCATTATTATCCTTATTGCGAAACTTAGAAAACGATAATTTCACGAGACGGATTTCTCTCGATGCTTCCCAATGCTCTCATTTCCCGACAGATATAGTAATCGATAAAACATTAGCTCTTCGGCGCAAAACCTTAACTCTTCGACATTTCGAGTTCAACGAACTCGAATCATTCGCGTTCTCATCGAATCGGAGAAACATGGCGTTCTCATTATGAGGCTTTATTTACGATAGCAATCAGCCGCGCTTCTCTCTTTACTTAGCAATTGCAAAACGCGCGAGCGCGCAAAGCCGGAATACGGAGAGTACGAAGTTTGGATGTGAAATAAACCCGTCCTTTTCCTTATTCGCTCTTCCGTCTCGATGGATGCAGACATGCGACCGTAGATTCGTGAGAGCACGTTGCTTATTTCTCTGCACCTATTCCTCGTCACTTCATCTGACGGAGTCAGTCGGTTTATCTAACTCGTTCATTTAAAACTCTGGGAGAAAGTTAATTTCGTAGTTGTCGTATAGTTGTTCAATTTACATTAATTTGTCAACGATCTTAAAGAACTTTATAGACTTACAAGTTTCGGAAATCTTTTTTATCACTCGTAAACTAAATTGTAAGTAACTTGTCGAAATTTTTGTCGAGCAAGTGTAGAAGATTATTTTTATTTTCGATGAAATATCGCAATCTTCAAATATAAAATTTCATCGAATATTAAATCTCCTGAAGAATATTTGTCTAGATAAACTTTGTTAAGAACGCGCATTCTCCTTTCGAGAACACTATCAAGATGTAGATTATGCGCGTATCGATTGGAGATTGGCTTATTTCGAGTTATTTTTGTGACTTGTCGACTTAAAGACCAATGGCTGACTACATTCTCGACTCGATAGGAATGCAACGTTCGATCGGCGAGGCGGTGGAACGAACCTCGACCGAACGAAAACCTGCCTCTTAGCGACTCGCCACGACACTTCACCGAGATGTACGGGTCCTTAGATCTCCGTCGCGCGAAATTACACGGTGCTAATAAGTAACGGAAATTTATTGTCCGCGAAAATTCACACACTTTATTTTCTCAGTTTTTAATTTGAAATTTAAATTCCGAGATATTTAACGCTGAAATATAAGAAGGATGTAGAATAGCGACTTATTAAGTATTTTCTCGTCGAAGAAAAATTGATCAAATTTTTTTATATATTTATTTATTTATTTTTTATTTATTTATTTATTTATTTATGCGCTCTAAAGATTAAGAACATTGGGAGTGTATAACTGAAACACCCCATGTAATCAAATTAAATAACACATAAACATATGCAATATGTAATTGTATCGTAACATATGTAATATAAATATATCACGTAATATCAAGATCAATGGAAATGCAAGTTAATATTTTTTTATTCAATTATTTATAAAAAGAAAGGAACAAGAAAATACTGATGTTTGATTAACTCTTAAAGAATAAAGATTGTATAATGGACTATTGTTTAGCGAGCTGGTGCTCGATGTAAGTGAGATCTTCACTATTTTCCATCAGCGCGCGAACGAAGTCGAGCTAGCGGAAGAAGCTTTCGGTTGAAAGGTTAATGAGAAGGAACGATGTAACAGTCACGCGAAGATTAGCGGTGACAAATGATGGTCAGCGTTGATTATGCGATGGACGTAGATACTTCAAGCAAGTAGGAATACACTTGCATAATGTCAGTTTCAGAGTCTAAAATCTTATTCCCTTGTTAGAACTTCTACAGTTCTGATCTTCCCTCCAAATCCTGACCGAGTTCGAAAAATGAATCATCTTGCTCAGAAACGTAAGAGATATATATTCACAGAAAATTTTCATATCATTTCCAAAGTATGAAAAATTATGCAAGAGAAGAAAAAAATAAATTCGATTTACTTTCATATTTTATTTTACGACAATGACTTATCCTTTAACAATACGAGAAATATTAAAACGCTCGTGTGTTACAAAGTATAGAAAGCAGTTTCAATTTCGTTGAAAGTATTTTCAATTTCGACACTCTCGTAGCGAAATGAAGAGAAAGACAGAGAATACCTTTGCACTTTTCATACTTTCTCTCGGTGTCGCTGGTCTTACCGTCGGCTTAATGACCGCCTTCGTAATCCGCATTAACTTACGGAGAAATGTGAATCGAGCTCGAATGTACGATGTGTCATAATCGCGAAACGCGTACATTTCTCGATTCGCGCAAACTGTGCCGGAATAATTAATGACGTTTGAATAAAGAGCAATGCTATTCGCGTGATTTTACCATGCGAATTTCTTTGAAATCGAGCAACTTGCGTTCTCAAATGAATGAATGGCTAAAATTCGTGGAAATTACGCAATTACCATCCTTTGTGATATCGTAACAAAAGATTTATCATTACATATTGTCACACATACGTAGTTTAATATAAAAAATATTTACTTGCTTCTAACGACTAAAAAATTATTGCTTGCTTTTAGCCGCAGAATATATTATTTAACATATTTTAATTTATTTCTCTTAATATTGTAAATTAAAAGATTTAAACAAATTTTTTTTAAAGTATTCTTAATTTAAACATTAAACATTATTAAATCACTCTTGTTTATAATTTTTTTTTATTTTTAATTAAGTTCAATTTTTAATTAAGTTGAATTTTTTTAATTTTTAGTTATCTAAGATCATTTAGGGTTGTATTCATATGATCCAATTTATCAGAACGTGATTATTTTTATTTAATTTTTAATACGTTAGAAATGTTTTAAATATTATGTGAAAGGAAAAGACGTTGAATCTAATAATCATAACTTATTATTAAAATTATCGCCGGCCGCATAAAACGATTAGCAGCTTATCTAAAATCTTGAAATGATTAATTGAAATAATTCTAACGACAAGAATAATTTAGCGCGGCGAATATTTTGTTGCATTCTTATATAAAGTTTCTTTCAGTAAAGTTTCTTTCTGTAAAAAATTACCAATATCATTCTTGAATATATTAGTAAATGATTGACTGTTTTTCACAAGATAATAGAAAAATGTTTACCACTGATCGTCAATATCCATTTGACTTCCTGATAAAAAATAAAAATAATCTCGCCTGTCAAATGATGTATGGTTGAGTCCGCAAAAAAAAATTAGAGATAAAAAATTTCGAGAAACTATTATATTTTTGCAAGAAAAAAAAAGATTTATGATCAAAGATTTTTGTCACTTGCGACGAGATTTACGCGGATAGAGGTATCGCGAATTTGTTAGCGATCGGTCTAATGAGGCCCGAGTGCAGATCGATCTAGAATCACTCTCGAAATTAGACTTTCACTCGCTTTTTCGTGCGCGCACCGTTAGTTTTGTGCCACCGGTTAGACCTCGTGCAAATGTAATAACGAGAGAGATGCCTGCGCAAGATCTCTTGTACAGAGAATCGCGCGAGTAAAAGTTAAGAATAGACGCCACAATAAGTAACATCTTTTGCGGCAATTACTGTTAGATGAAAAGATGAGGCTCTTTAGAGAGCCCGCGAGAAATTACGAAAGTAGCGTTGTTGCAACGCTTATCTTTACATACAATTCATCTAGTTTCGTAAGGTACCGTGTGATGGAGAAGAGAAGAGAGGAACAGAAGGCGAAAACCGTTTCCAACACCCCACGTGGCAATTTATACGCCTATCTCAAGCATATCTCAGGACAGTGTTGTTAAGTTAATCATCCTATCCATTCGCTATTTTTCAGCTTATGAATTTGATAAATATTTTAGGTAATATGATGAATATTTTAAAGGGACGTAATATTTGGAGTTAATTTATAATATAATAAAAAATAAAATTTAATATTATATCTCCTTCTTTCACAATTATATTGAATTATAATAAAAAATAAAATTTAATATTATATCTCCTTCTTTCACAATTATATTGAATTATATTTTTTTACGTAGATAGCATAGAATACTAACAATAATCGAAATTGTAAAAGAAAGTTATTTTATGCAAAAATGTATACATTAAGAAAATATAATTTTTGACACATCTCCCTTTCTGTTATAAATATTTTTGCGTTTCTTGTGTTATGTATCAAGTCTACTTTCTTGATTTTTAGTCTTCGACATCCGCTTACACGCGCGAACCGCTCGTTTAAGGCTGCAGTTCTATAATCATCCAGTGCGAATGCAAGTATGTACATATTAGAAAGTTCCTGCGTGCAACGGCGTTGCTTGTAAATTGTATATGCATATAACTATATATACATATACATATATACATATAAAATATACATCTGAGGGAAAGAAGTGTATTAAGCACAGATGTTATCTCGTTTTATTTCGATACACGAAGGTGTAACGGCAATCTCAAAATAACCACGCGTCTTTCTTACCTGTTTAAGTTTCTCCTTTTATCGTTTCTCCTTTTCTACTATCTGACCAACCGTAAATTATTTCTCTTCTTCATTGAAAATCTGCAATAACTTTGCAACAATCGATATTTCGTCACTTCTCTCGAGTCAGTTCCTCGGTGTCTGTGTTTGAGGGGACAACTTCCGGCGCGCCGCCGAGTGGTACCGAGACACGTATGCGGATGCGGGTGCGGGTGTTAAGGAGACGGCAGGTCTCACGACGGATCTTTCGTATTGTCAAAAGTTTCGCGATAATATCGAATACTCGTGAGAATAGATTATCTCGAAGTGAGAACTGGAGCGCCCCGAAAGTCCCGTTCTCCCTATCTATACGAAACGTCTATGTAATTGCAGACGTTTTACGGCGCGTTGTACCCGCTGATTTTCCGGATGGGCGTCGTACTTGTTTCCCCTTTTTCTTTCCATTGTGGAAAAATCTGTACATCGTTAGATCTTGAAAGAAAAGGAGAATTCCTATTCACGTAAATAACACGGCCATTACAATCGTGACGCACAATACGCGTATCGTAAAAAGAGCTGTTTCAAAAAGCACCGTTTTATTATCGATATAAATTATACGGCAAATTGTTAATAAAAAACAAAGTATTCAGTACAAATCACTATAAAGTTGTGCGCTAAAAATTTCAGAATAAAGGAAAATCAATCGCGCGAGAAAAATTACTCGCTATTTTTTTTTAAATAAACATTTACTTACATAAACAAGATACTCTTAAACATTTCATAAAAATTTATTCCATAAAAGAAATTGAATAAAAATTATTTCGTAAATAGTGCAATTCTGATCTATTAATTAATAAATAAATAATAATAAATATTTAGAATCTCGTGATTTTTTTCACGAAACGAAATATATAATCTTAATCGATATTATTCGAAATGCTACTTATAAACGGTTAGCGCATTAGAGTGACTCGCAAGGAATTTCTCGCGGAATTTTCATAGTCAACCTTGGACGCGTTAATATCTAATACGCTTTGCGATACGAATAAATGCACGATCGTGCAAGAGAGAAAAAAACAGGAAAAAACAATAGAAACTTCCGCGGCGCTACGCTCGAACCGTATTTTTTTTTTGCGCATTCGGAAATAGGAAATCCTTTCACCGTTCGCCTTTTTCCTGCTTTTTTGCGCATTGTGGTGCACGTCTTTAGCACGCGCATGAATAATTACGCGTGTGCAATAAAAGACATACGTACGTACATATAATAAATTTCCTTCCTGTCGTCTTCCTGATCGTGTCTCGTCGATGACGCTACAATTATATATCGCGAACCCCGCGTTTGCGTGTGTCGCACTTATTACATTCTTTATCACCATTACCTTTTCGTTCTGACCCGATAACGAGCGCTTCCGCTTTTCCTCTCTATTACTCGCTATTAGCTATCGCACTTCCCGTTTTTTCACGTTGCATCGCAAACACGCTTCGATATAATTACACGCTCGTCCTCGCGGATTTCCTCGTGATCGGCGGAACAAACTGGTTGGACTATTACGTATTGAATAAAGACATTATACCGTCAGTTTTTCTATACAGTATGAATAGACTGTAGTATTTTGGCTGACACAAAAGAATGCTCTGGGAAAATATTTGATAAAAATTTTGAAAAATTCTATACAAGACAGACAATCAATTATCGAAATTCTCATCAATTTATTTCTAAAATGATTTTCTCCAGAAATTTTTGATGTACTCTCTATAAAACGCGATTATATTCAAAGAAGATGAATAGTCTTTCCACACACATATATATATTAATATATATATTAATATAATATTTTACATAAAATAAAATTTTTAATTTAAAGTTTATATATTTCTATTATATAAATATATGTAGACACATAGATACATTTAGAAAAAAAGGCACTAAAGAATTTTAAAAATATATTTATTCCAATAATTATATAGAGTTAAGAAGATAATTCTTAATTATAATAAAAAATACATAAGCAATCATATAACCGATAATTTTATATAAAGAATGTGTAGACAAAATGTCATCGAGTTTTGTTGTGCTTCTTAGCACTTTTTATGTCTCGATGGGGAAATTTTTGCATATAGATAATATCTTATATGTTGACGACGACCTTGTTAACATCAAAATACTTTTTTCTCTTGTGTAATTTAATGAATGCGAATATATTCGACATTAATATATACAAATTGTTTTAACATGCACGATCTGTCTTCGCACGGCCTAATCACGAAGTCTCTAGATAATTTAATTTTCGATAATATTGCATAAGCGCGCGTATAATTATTCCTTCAATTTATGGACAATATCCTTTTAATCGAGTTTGATTTTAATCCTTCAAAAAAATATAATATGAAATTATATGATTTTGATGAAAAATATAATACTAAAATATATGATTTTTAAATTCTAATAAAATTCATGTATATATAAAAATTGTTTTTATAGGTTTTTATAAAGATTTTGAGTCCGTCATATATCTATTCTACTTCTGCGTAATTCAAATATATTCTTTCTTTTAACTTATTACGAAATTAATTAATATTTAATAAAAATAGTTAAATAAAATAACTTAATAATATAAATACTAATTAAATTAAAATTAAAATTAATACTAATAATATACTAATTTAAACTTTTAATAAAAACGTTTTTTACGTATATCCATGCAAGGAAACTCCTAATTGGAAAAACTGCTACTCTTCCGGGATTTTAATACGGAATCTTTTTCCCGCGTTTACAATCACACGAATCATCCTGCATACATTAAATACTTGAAACGTTAATCGCGATTACCGCGTCGCGGTGTCGGTCAAGGGGGCCCAGGGGGGAGAGTCGATTATGCTATATCGACTTTTTGTGGCTAGCGTAACTTTCCTTTCCCGGCGTCGTTACGCGGACAATCTCCGCGTGTAGAGACGAGAAAATAGAAAAATCCTGGCAACAAATCTCACGCGGGCGCGCGCGTAAGGATTACGAGGATCGATAAGGAGCGTAACTTTCTTCCCACGAGAAGAGCTCGACGCCGTCTCTCGATCGCGATTATACACGTGAAGACTCCAATCGCGCGAAACTTTCTTCGCTGACGTTGAACTCAGCATATCGGCCATTATTATCACGTCGCTTCATTAAAGCTTTTACAGCTGATGTATCGTTTATCGCGCGCATACGAACACAAGCGGACGTTATAGCGTGCACATTAATGTAAATATTGTATGTATTTAATACTAACGGCGTTAATGTAGACCAGGTGCACGGATTGACGAGTGCACTATAAAATTGCAGATAGATTTTGCGTGAAAATTTAGAAAGCGACTTGCCGCTGCGCGCATTATCGAAAGCGCGTTGCAAGATTTTTCTTTCGAAAGAACTCGGTCGAAATATCCCTTCGAGATCTTCTCTATCCGTTATGCATGGAAATATTCACGATAATGATAACGGTAACAATAACGCCGATATGAAAATAATGCAATAAATAATCGACTTTCGCAGTTATTTCGATGCGTTATGACCTAATTTTGTCTTATACTAATGCTATTGATATGAAAGTTTTAAGGTGGAATGAAAAGGAAATAAAAATATTCTATAATTGGTTATATCTAATATATTCTTGCTCGCATTATAAAATTATACGTTGAGCAACCGTTATACTATTCGACCAGTAATTACAAATAACCAGCTCTGCCGCTTTTTTCGAAATCTTTCTGCTACTTACATAAATTATGTTACAGTAAAAGTAACGAAAGTATTTCCCATGTTTTATACTTATATTTTGTACTTATGTATTATTACGTTAATAGATTACATATCTACAGAGAAAGAAAGAGCGATAAAATCATATTGATAAAAAGTATTATAACTGTGTATCTTTAGAAATTTTCTCTTTTAATACATAATAGAATTGTAACTTTTAAGCATCGCGCGGAATTTTCATTAAGTTACTAAAATTTTGTGATTTTTAAATCATTTTTCATAAAAATATAAATAGCTCTCCTCGAAGATTATAAAAAGTTTCGTAATTATAATACCTTTTATTGACACCACAGTCATCTTAATTAATCTGCTATAAAAAGTCGATTGACCATGACGGCTGCTGAAAAAAAGGAGCCGTGAGCCACATTATCACATTTTCATCCGTGTATAGTGATCTTAAGGTCAATCGTATGACGTCAATCGAAGTACATTGTGTCTCGCATAATTAATTCGTCGTTACGCGCAGGAATTTTTTATACGAGCTCCGATGAGCCATGAAGAGAATTAATTTTCCGTTCCTAAAATCGCCGATTCTCGCTTAGGATCGGTCGGATTGCTAGGTCGTGATATTTGCTTCAAGAGTTCGTTTCGTTCTCACGTTTCGTTTGCCGAATCATGCTTTTCCATGTATCACGTCTAAATATTCGCTTAAATGATTATATTAATTTACAATTTCCAGATTTATCATTTAATTTATTTGTTTTCTTCTCGAAATATTTTTTGTGAAGAAATCACGTTGCCAACTTAATTATAGCTTGAACAAATATGCTTCCGGAAATATGACCTTCACCATTAAATTATTTCAAAAGGAAACTTGTTTTTTATAAATGATAGCAACAAGAACTCCTTCGAAGATAATTTCGTCTTTTTAAAGACACTTATTAAAACCACATCAATATAACCTTGCAAAAACTGTAGTGATGTGATGTTTCTCGAAAAAATTGATTAACATCAGCATGAATAACATTCCTCATCACAATGCCTACTAGAAATATTTTTTAAATATTCGGACGTGATTCTTTTATCTGATTTATGTTACTCAATCATGTGTAGTGCACGCACATTATTGATTTATGTCTCGTAAGCTTATTCAAGTTATCACAAATATAAGCAAAAAAATCTCTTAATATTTGATATATTAAAATACCCATCTTATTAAAATTACACAATAATATATATGATACAGTTTGTAGGACATTACTATAAATTTCACAAGTATTATCCAAATGTATACATAATATTGCAATTCCATGCCGACGTTGCGAGGCATTCGTTTGGTCTCGTGTGACTCGAATCCGTCATGCGAAGACATCCTTTCTCTTATAAGAACGAAGCTATTACATAGCGACGAGGTCGCTTATTGCGCATGCAATCTATACGTGTGTACGATTGCCGACCATCGACTTCGTTAGGAGGACATCATCATTTCGGTGCTGCCTGTTCATGGTCTTCGAATAAGGACACTCGCCCCTCTATACGCAATGTTTGCAAAAATGTCGAGGCTACTCCGTGTCGAGAAATCCTTTGACGGGAATAATCAAAGAGAATAACATATATTTTAATATATATGTGTGTCGTATTTTAGAAAATGTTAAAATTTCTGACGGTGACGATGTCAATGAGAACGTGCTTGTCAGCTTTAGCGCCAAGAATAGTCTGTAATCGTCTTCTCTCTGTTTGCCAGCGCGAGCCAATCGATAATTATGCGCGTTGCAATATCCGCAATGTCTCGGAGAGGATCGTGCAATTCCTTCTCGATGGGTTAATGATACGCGCGCCTCTTCGTTCATTCGCGCTTCTGACATCACGGATGATTTTAAAATTTTGAAATATTTGCGCTATCAAAATTTTACATTTAACATTTTAAATTTTACGCTATCGCGCTCGCTCGAAAATAAAAATCTCTCGCGTGTGTTAATCTTGATTTTTCGGCGCTGCATCTTGAAGATCGTCCTCCAGATTCGACTCCCGTCCCGATCGTATCTATCGAACACGTTACAAAATAAAACCGTCCGCTTCGAAGGCCGTAGTCTTGGCCAGTATCTTATTCTACGTGACTGAAAATGTAATGACTTTTTGCCGCACGATCGTTCGCACGTGGCACACAAAGTGGTGTCGCAAGATCCCGAGAACCGGGCATCGATTTTTACGCATACACTGGTTTTCGCGCCGACGGGAGTTGTCAGGTCAGGAATGCCGCGCGACTCTGAATTTAGCGCACTTGCGCAAACGCACTTTAGTAATCAAGTTTCTTCGGTAATCGAGAGAGAAATAATATCGAGAGGTCGATTTTTTCGACGTACAACACTAGGATGTGATATCTCTTTCTCGGACTTTCTTTATTAATAACGTTTTCTATTAAATACATATGTAATTCCTTATATAAGTATAATTTCTCGCGCATGTGTCAGATACGCAATATGTGTTGTAAAAGTACCACATGTATATTTAGAATTAAATATTTGTATAATCGCATCTAATCACACGTATTCGGATAAGATTGTGTGTATCGACAAATCGATTGGTCACTTGCACGACCGATACACATTGTTTTACGAAATTATGTACCTTCACAGAAAAAAAATAAATGTCAAATCAAAACTTATATACTTAAACTAACGCGTTCATTGTTTCGTATATACGCAACAATCTATAATCTTCTTAGAAGAATTTAATAATTTTAAATTTCAACAATATTATAGTCTTATTTCAATATTGTAATTGTTATCCCAAGAATATATAATTATTTAATTCCACTTTAAGAAAATTATAATCTTTGATTTAAAAATGTTCTATCGAATTTTCTATCTAACATTGTTTCTTTTCCATTCAAGAAAATTAAATCTTAAATCATAAGAATATATTTTTCTTGATTGAACTGTATAAAATGACTTCATTCAAGTAAACAATTATTCAAGCAATTCTATTTTTCTTTAATTAACGCAATATAATCTCATTTCAAGATTTCCATGTTAAAACTAAATATATTTTCAAAACAAAAATGTCCTTTTCTTCTGTAACTGTATATCGTGCATCACTTATAAAGTTAGGCGGCGCTTCGCGGGAAATAGAGGTCAAGTACTCTCGAAAACGTGGTCGCGGTCGTAACGCTCCTGAATAAGAGAAATTTCCTCGCTCGAGTTTACGCGATAGCGAGCAAACAGCTATGTATTAGCACGAATTGCGGTTTCAGGGGAAAATAAGTGTGATAAGAAGCTTTGCATCTTCATAATTCTTTCTGATTCTCTCCAGAGAATGTACGTAAGATTTCTGCTTTTAATATTATTTTTATTGGTGTCGCTCATCGGCTGATTCATGGATAAACAAAAGAGAATTTATGTTTTTATATATATTTTTTAATGACACTACGTGTACATCGGATGTGATTAAAATTTATAATCGGTATAAACATGAATCGAATAATATACATCAGGTTAAATATTCAAAAGAGAAAAAAATGAATAATCTGGTGTTCCAAGAATTGATTGGTTGTACTTTGCGCAAGCATTAAATTAAATTCCGAAAATACTAATTAATTATATATTCCGCTTACTTCTTAAAATAGTCTGCTTTAGGAAAATAGTCTGCGTTTGCAAAGGAAAAAACAAACACTCGGATGCCTTGCGGGCGCGTGAAATAAATACGCGCGCTCGCGTGGAAAGCCGGAAAAGAAAAGTCTGCGGGATACATGGGAGAGCCAGGGGAAGGAAGCCTGGTGTTTCTTCCGCGAGGCGCGGATGCGACTTCGAGTCGGCTGTTAGAAAGCGAGCCCGCGAAACACGATGGCATCGATGCGCCGGCCAGCTTTCTTCCGCTTGCATGCCGCGGGGGCGGGTGATTTCGTAATTTTACGTCGCGAAGACGAAAAGGAGAACAATCTCGATGAGACACATCAACGGGACCGATTCCTCGGATCTTTACATATTATCGCGAAGAAAGTAAGCTGCACGTGAAAGATCTCTCGCAACTCGCGATTGTCGGCTTGTATAACACGTCGTGATGTATAATCGATGAGGAAGATTACTAGGAGTATATACATTTCACCTGTAATATATATATTATATACCTATCATATTTTGAGACCTTTCGCAGTTGGTGTCGATCCAGTGATACTGGATAAATTTTTTATTACAGAGAGAGAATGTTGTGACCATATATAAAGAGTTTAAAATATTTTGTAAATTTAATAAAAAAGTGAGATAATTATATATATGTAGTTTTTTGTTTAATGACTAATTATAAAAAAGAGAAATATAATAAATTTTTCTTTTTAAAAAATATATATAAAGAAAAATTACTGAATGTATGCGTGTGTGAGATTGATTTAGAAATAATAATCAATTATATATACATATATTAATAGAAGTACAATATATTAATAGAAAAAATTTTATGCTTTTATATAAAATTTGAAGAAATGCTAAAAATACTAAATACTTCAAGAAGGCAAATAAAAGTACAGATTTAAATATAGATTTAAAAGAAATACATGATGTAGCTATATAAAAAGAGATAATATAATAAAAATAATATAAAAAATAATTTATTAATCTGAAAAAAAGAGAGGACACAAACATAGAAAAGATATATTTGTTATTTTGTATATTTATATAAACATTATTTTATAAATATTAATATAATTTTTTATATATTATCGATATGTTATCGATCTCTCTTTTACATATTTAAAATCTTCAATTCTCGATTTAACGATTCTTTTTATCTCTTTTCGGTTTATCACAGTCGTGCAACTTATTTATCACGAATAACTGCAACATTAAGTGCAGTCTGTAAATGTAGTACATGGCATGAATAATAATACACCGTGCATGCGAGAAATGAACCGCCAAAGGATAAAGATTTACAAGAAAAGCGCAAAGTGTGTTGTACAACTGGTTCGACGATTGTTTCGCTCTTACAATTAGACGAGAGACTTATAATGACGGACATAAAATTTATTCAAGATATAGCCATAGCATGTGGAAGATCAAAAAAAAGAGACGACCGTTTCAAGGAGACGTCGCCTAAGGGTTTTCAAAACCGGTTGACCTTGTTCCTTTTGCATTCGGTTTCTAGCTAATCGAATCAATAAGTCGATGACCTATTGATGACCTCGGTCCAAGATCATGATGTAACTGTTCTTGTTAATCGCGAAAGATAATCATTGATCAAATTGATTATTTGCCAATTATTTCAGATTCATTATACATCAGAATAGGAAATTAAAAGCAGGATTTAAAAAAACATTGAAATAAAGAATTGATAGAAATTCCATTGCTTCATCCTTTCGCAAAATATATTTCCATCGTTTCTTTGTTCTTGTTCGCCAATTTTTTATCTTTATCTTATAAATGTATGGACATGTATCTATTTAAAAATCTCGGAAAAATCTTACATTTTTTTATAATCATTGAAATTTTTTCTCTTATACTTATTCTAATAATTTATACTTATTATAATTTATATTTTAATTTCCACGATTAAAAATTTTAAGTATTTTAATCATTCATTATCATGATTGTTGATTCATTTTATCATGTTTTCCTTTTTCAGGGGCGGCCGTTGCGGCCGGAGCTCTGCTGATAATCCTGGCTGCCGTTTTGGCGGTACTATTTCCGAATATCATCGATTTCGTCCTCGATAAAGAGCTCGCGATACAAGAAGGAGGTCGTACGTACAAGTTTTGGAAGGAACCGCCGGTGGTACCGCGGATGCAGATCTACATCTATAATGTAACAAATGCTGACGAGTTTTTGAACAATGGCGAGAAACCGGCGTTACAGGAATTGGGTCCGTACGTTTATCTACAGCACTGGGAAAAAGTCGACATTAAATTCAACGACAATGGAACCGTTAGCTATAAAGTCAAGAAAACGTTTACCTTCGACGAGGTAAACCTTGTCACATGTCATAGTTTATAACGTATTCATTCTAATTAGAATGCACATTTCAGTATTTAATTAATCAACCTTTTACTTTTAAGATTTGTGTGCATGTATGTATGTGTGCGATCGGTATTTTAATCTACAAAAAATTGTGTTGGCATTGATGTTTTAATACATATTTAATGCGCGTATTAAAATGTTAATTTATATATTATTTACATTATAAAAATTATAAATAGCGTGTATATATAATATTTTCACGTAAATATTTTTAAAACACGTTAACTTAAAGTAGAGAGGTAGAAATATAGAAGCTTTAATAATTTTATAACGTCCGCAATTACCATTCAATGCATTTCTCGCTCAGGATGTATTACGCAAGATCATTGATTGTTCTTTTATCGAGAAATATGAGAATATCGATTACTAAAGAAAAGCCAGCAAATCCGCGTTGCGCTGCATGATAATCGATCCATCTTATCGCCTTCGCATCATTTCAATTAGCTATAGATATGTTTTCCTCGTCGCCATCTCAGTTGTACAGCTATTCTTGTTCGCGCATCGAAATCACTGCGGCGACTTTCTACATTCGTCAGAGAAACGTTTCTATAGTATATAGCTAGGTGTATTAATGCATAACTCAGTGACAAAGAAAGAAAACACGGATCATTTTCTTGCTCCGAGAAAACGTAATCGGAATATTTATGAATATGCGGAAGAGCTTTTTATTAGCTTACATAATAGAGTCTACAGGTAGATTTTTTACTGCCTGAGTTTTCCTCTGTGCTTCTTTACAAATACATATATTATAAGTTTTATATATTCTTTTTATCTTTTATATTTCATAATAATTTTGCATTATTTTTTATTTTTTGTTATAATTTATTTATATCTTTAATTGTGTGTGTATTAATTATTAGAGTCTTTATCTTTTTTTCTTCTTCATTGGTTATTCTTCGTTTACTGTTCAAAAAGATCTTTTTATTGTCTATTAATCTTTTTACGAGTCTCCCAGATCCATTTAGCTTAAACTTGGATCCATTAAGCCTTTAGCGATTTAATCAGATTTCTTTTTCTCAGAATAATTTTGAAGCAAATTGATATTAAATTCTTTTTTCTTTTTTCGACAAAATCTTAGGACCTGTCGGCCGGTTCTCAAGATGATCTCGTGGTCGTGCCAAATGTTCCCATGCTGTCGGCTACTACCCAATCGAAACATGCTGCTCGTTTTCTACGACTTGCAATGGCGTCCATCATGGACATTCTCAAGATCAAGCCATTCGTCGAAGTGTCGGTCGAGCAGCTACTCTGGGGTTATGAGGACCCTCTGCTGAAACTGGCCAAGGACGTTGTGCCCAAGGAGCAAAAACTGCCATACGATCAGTTCGGTCTGCTCTATGGCAAGAACTCCACCATGCCGGATCTATACACGATATTCACAGGTGCCAACGATATCACGAAATTCGGAATAATGGACAGATGGAACGGCAAAGATGGTCTCGGCTTCTGGACCACGCCAGAGTGCGACTCCATCATGGGCACCGATGGCAGTATCTTTCCGCCTCATATTACTAAGGAGACTGTGCTCAAGGTCTTCGATAAGGATCTCTGTAGGACGTTGCCGCTCGTTTTTCAGGTTTGTATTTTATTATCAAGCACTTTTAATTATTCGAGCAGAAACGGATGAGGATTGTAATCTAATGAATAATTTTCTCAAGATTTCAAAATCAAAGCAAGAAAATAATATTTTCTGATCTTCTTTCAATATCTCGATTAACATTAATTAAACTTTGTATAAAGAAAAGTAGCTTTATTTTATTTTATATTGTCTGAATTATATATTAAATTTTTTTTAACCATGTTGAATTATCAGTTTAATGTGTGAACATTTACAGGTTCAATGCGATCGTCTTTCAAAAATTTAAAATTTATATTTTAGCGTGAAGTGATAGCTGCCGGAGGAATCCCCGGCTATAGATTTTCTCCTCCGACGAATGTCTTTACCTCGGAAAAGAATTTGCCGTCACAGAAATGTTACTGTCCAGCTGGACCACCATGTGCACCAGAAGGCACATTTAATGTTTCCCAGTGCCAGTACGATTCGCCGGTTCTCCTTACATTCCCACATTTCTATCTTGGTGAGTATTGAGATAAAATGATCTCTTATTATAAATATATACATAAATATATAACAAATATATACAATATATAACATAAGGACAACAGGTACATAAATAATAGAACGTTTTGCATATAAATTGGTTACATAAAAATAAAAAAATTCCAGTTATTTTTAACCAGACTTAATCCCTACTATCGCTCGTTAAAATATTTTTCATTCTCGGAAAAGATATCAAAATGACGCAGAATAGTTAATTAACGCGTGACAAATATCGCATCTTGTTTTTGTCATAATTGTTATTATTACCAAGATTTGACTCTATATGGACTTCCTTAATCACGATACACATATCGTTTCATACTTGACATAACATCATATCAAGAATCTCTGACGCATGTCGCCTAACCGATCGTTACGCGTAATTTATATCGTTCCGCAATCTGGAATAGCCGTTTGAAAAATATATTACCTTACATAACCGTAGCACATACATTATTTCTATGCTAATTATTTTTAATATTTCATGATAAATTTATTTCTCATGTGCAAAACGTGCGTTATATTTTTTGCAACTATTTTCGATGTTTGTGACTATCAATATAATCAATCTTTTAGATACTAATTAACATGCGATTCTCGTTCCTCGCGCTATCTCGTCTTTCTTTCTTTTTTTACGTAGATAGATAATCAAACGATCAGCTGATTTACTAAGATTGTTTAAGCCAGTGTTTCGTAAACGAGATTCATGTGTCTTACTGTTTCCGGATTCGCAAAACTACATAGGAGTCGATTGAATAGTCTGTTACGAGACCTATTTTTCTTCTTTTAGAAACAATCTTTTTCTCTCACGCGTCCGTCACGGAATGCCATGATTCTCCCACGAAATATTATACGAGCTCTCTCTTGCCTGAATATATTGCGCGAATTTTTCACGCTGTCAACTTTTACTTTCAGTGCTCTGAATTTTAGGATAGTAACTCGAGATTTTGTTTCATGTACTTCAAGCATAAAAATGCTCTTACTAACAATAAGTAAAATTTAAATCTCTCTCTCTCTCTCTCTCTCTCTCTCTCTCTCTCTCTCTGTACAATATTTTTTTATACAATATTTAATACGATATTTATATTTTATACAATATTTAATGCTAGTATATATAATTTTAAAATTAAAATAAACAAGAAATTCTAAATTAAGATATTTCAGAAACGATTTTTGAACTTGATGTAACATATTTTTCTTGTTAGTTTGGCTTTTGAAGTTTTTTTAATCAAAACTGAATATAATTATTTTATGCCAACGCTTGTATAAACATTTAATTTACATAAAACCGCCTAATTATAAATGCGAAAAAAATAACATCAAATTTGTAAAATTCAACCTAGGAAGATCGATAGATTCTATTATGTTAATATCATTGCCATTATATGCGTTGAAAGGTATTACGAGTCTTAAGTACAATTCTTAAAATATGATTAGCGTGATTAAGCCACTTATGCCAACTACAACGCATTATATCTTTATAGCAATAAATAAAAGTGCAAAATTTATATCTAAATTGATCCTATTTGGTATAGATAAAATTTACAGCATTACAGCAATTGTCTTAACATTCTCATAATAAATTATATATTTTAATATTATAAATTGAAGAAAGAAAGATTATATATCATATAATGATATAATTACAATTTTAATGTAATTAAAATTTTTTGTATAGTAATTTATTTTATTTATTGATATATCTCTTCAGATTCTCTTGGTTCCATCATATTATTTATCCAGTTAATCTCGTTTTCTTCTAGCCGATCAGACTTTACGAGAGGCTGTGACGGGCATATCGCCACCAGAAGCCGAAAAACATCAGCTTTACATTGATGTGCAACCGATAATGGGCACGGCTATGAAAGCACGAGCGAGGATACAGATAAATCTCGCGGTTAGCCAAGTGCGAGACATCAAACAGGTCGCTTCGTTCCCCGACATCGTTTTTCCCATTATGTGGTTCGAGGATGTAAGTATACAGAGGCTATTACAATAATTATTTCATCTAGCCATTATCTTCAGATGTCCATCATCGTTTTAATATATATTTTATAATAATAGTAATTATATATAATAATAATAATAATAATAATAATAATAATAATAATAATACCGTATAATAAAAAATTATCATCACGCAATAATATATCTATTAACTGATACATATTATATAATAAATTAATAATTATATATCTATGTGTGTGTGTGTGTGTGTGTGTGTGTGTATCTTACAATTGTATGTAGATAATTTCTTGCGTTGCTTGATTAGTTTCTGATCATGTATAATCAGATGATCGATCAGTGATTCATAATGAAGTGCAAAATCCACGTCACATATGTTATATTATTTTTACAAATTCTTATAAATTACTTTTTTTCTAAGATGATTATATATGAATCATTGCGTGTTTTGCCTAAATTATTACGCATTAGCTTGTATAATAATGAATATATCAAACAGGCATAGAGCGCAACGACTATTGCTCATATATCAAATTGTAGATACAAAAAGTATGCAAATTAAGGCAAAAAGTGGAAACAACCTCTTTTTTATGGCTAATAATTATGTTGGAAAAAAAGCACTACTTAAGAAAATGCACGTTCGCGATTCGCGTCATTTCATTAAGCTTGCTAATGTAGCATAAATTTTAGTAATGATGCTAATGAGAACATCAACGTAAATGAAGGTTATTCGTCCTTTATATGTGCTCGCAAATTCATAAATGTAATATTTACAAAATATATTAAACTATTATTATGTTAATTAAATAAATAGAAAAACCGCGGCGCGGAATAAGTATCTCACATTGTGAAAGAAAAATGTGCGAGTAAAATTTCTATCTACCAGAAACTGAAATGACGAAACTAAAAAAAAAATAAAAAATAATTATGCTTAATTATCATAAAAAAACAGAACTTATACATATTAAAGTATTTAGGAATATAATATTATTCTTAATCTTTGAAAAGTTTAAGTTTTCACTTTTTAAAATACGCACCATTTCTTTGTTCATTATATTTTTTGGGGTGCGTATGAGATCCTTAATTTACAATATGTTACTGACAAAGGAATGTCGTTGCTTACGAATTGTCGTCGTCGAGCCGATCGTATGGATAAAATTTTATTTTTGTCTGCCACGACAATGGCGAACGTGCCTACTGTTCGCCATTTGCGCGGATGTAACATCGAAACGACGTGCATTTGAATACCATGCACGTAGAATACCACACACATTTTAGCTCATGATTCATATTAATGGAATTCGTATTCCGACTCTGCTAATAAAGAGTTCAACGGCGTCCCCTCACAATGCAACATTAACGAAGAAATTTCTGACTCGGGTATAATTATTTTAAATTTGAAAAAGATTTCTATATGTGTGAAAATTACTTTGGCAAATTTTCGAAATATTTGCTAAGACAAAAATCGATCTTTTTATACCTGAAACGACAACTCTGAGATATCTTGCCTTAAATAAATGAAGAATTTTTCTATTTATATTTTCACACGCTTACAAATTGTTTCATTAACATATAACTTTGCTAATAAAATGTTGAATTATATAAAGAGATTCAAATATTTCGATGTCTTTTAACGATGAGTTTTAATATAGAAATACAGAGTTGTAGAGGAAAGAATATATATGCAAATTATTTAACGGTGAATAATCAAAATTCCGAATAATTTAGCAAGTTATTCAACAAATAAATTCGAGACTTTGAGAGATGAAATCTTTGAAACGAATATAATCAATTGATTACCCGTCTAACCGGATTTAATATTCTTCTTCTTTATTGCACAGTGCGTCGACGAGCTACCCCCAGAGATGCGCACCTTGCTGAAATTGGTGGTGGATGTGCCGCCGGTGGCCCATGCCGCGGTTTCCGGCGCCCTTGCTGCGATGGGCGCGATTGTTTTGCTAGGGGCCTTTATGTGTTTAGCGCGCGCCGCCAAACGTCAGGAAAAGCTGCATCTTAGCAGTCCGTTGCCACCGAATGCGACCAGCACCAAGACTGGCCAGTTGAATCTAGCCTTCAGCAAGTAATCGCGTGTCAAAATAAATAAATAAATATCATGTGATTGAAGGGAATCGACGAGTGCGCGAGTGCCTTGAATCTTATCCCGCGATGATAAACGAACGCGAGTTCGCGCGAGGACCTGTACGATAAATTTTGCTTATCTTATAAGACGATGGGCATGTGTTTTATCTCTCGGTTAGTTTTGTTATGGGCAAATTTCTTGAGTTTTGCGAGACAGAGAAAAAGAGAGAGAGAGAATGACACGAATTTTGTCGGCCCCTTCACACGCCGATGTGTTATTTGTGTTACATTATGCGCGTGTGCTCTCTTTTTTTCTTTCCCATTTTTCGGGAAAATATTTTGACAAACGGATGAATCGTTTGAGTACAAATAAATTCGAGATTTGTGGAGCAAGTGTTTCACAGTATTACATATATTATTAATGTATTACATGAAACACAATTGAGACAAATTAGTGATATTTTTCTGTGAAAGAATGACTCTCCAAAAATTTATTATTGAGAAAATTTTTTTTGGAAATAAATGACACTTTTGCTAAATTATAAATTTAGTAAAATGAACGAAAAAACAAGGTTTTATTACTCCTGGTTCACACATCTCTAAAGCTTAATTTATCAAAATCTTTTTATTATATATTATTTTTTAAAAAAATCACAATTTCATCAAAGATGATCTACAATGCTTCTCTGTGTAATATTTTTCTATGAAAATGAAAAACCGGAGTTGTCATTCTTCTGAAGAACTTGGTGATTGAAATTTACGATGACACAATATACTGTTTTATAATTGAATTGTTAATATTAATGAGCGGCTTTCCTTGTTCCACAGTCGAAATCATTACAATATTTTACATCTCTGTTTATTCGCGCAAGACAATACGGATAATTATCACTATAAATTACTGACGTAAAATTCGAAGATGAAATTGATATTCCGTCCATAAAAAGCATCCCGAGGCCAAGCTACAATCATGACTTTAATCGGGACTGCACGAGTGTTTTTCCAATGTGAGGTTTGTGTAATCAAGACATATCAGAATGACAGAAATTTTTTCTGTACATAGAACTTGGCCGTTATCGTTTACTAATTGTAATTATCAAGAATATACTATTTCTCGTTATTTTCGTTTGTACATGTATTACTATTATTTTATTATTATTATTATAAATAATATTATATATTCAACGTAGATATATATTATAATTAGATCTAATAAAAATTACTTTTGTACGATAGAAATCAAAAGATGCCAAATGAATTGTGTGCGTACGCGCGAAAAATTAGGTTATTGGTGTCAGTGTAATCATTATATGATTGTATTCTTTTGATATGTATTTTACTAACTCCCAAATCGCGTGCGTATATAAATTCTATAAAAAAATAGAGTATCAAAAGAAATACACATTTTTATTTAAATTTCTGAAAGAAAGAGAGATATGGAGAGGGGAAAGAATTTTTTTTTTTTGATTGGGGACTTCAACCTTTATCTACTTGTATTTTATTCAAACATATGTTCCTTCTCTCTTTCGTTTTGGGAATTTAAGTAAAAATTTCTCGAACTTCTGTTCTTTCTGTAGTAAAGAACGGAATTAAAAATTTATGAGAATGCAACAGGTGAGGAAAATATACAATAGAATTAATTTTATGGTGAAATATCGATTTAGTGTTTACAATCATTTCGTTCCCACCTCACTTAGGCCATATGCTGACATATTGCGACATGCATATGTTACGTGCAATAAATATTATTACGTATGCATTATCGCCCACACACACGACGGCCGACAGTATGTTTTTATAAGTGTAACACATGTGCAGAACACATATACAGAAAGAGATAGTTTTTTTTGCAAAAATGAAATGTTTCCGTATTTTTCATTTTGCTTCTTGGAATATGTTGTTACAAGGATTATCGATATATTACAGTTCAATACGTTCACGGAATTAATTGATAAATCAAGCGAATAATTCGTTTGAATTACTATCGCAGAAAAAAGAAAAACTTCGAAACACGAGTGAAGATTGATTTGCGATACGTAAATCAGAGATGTCTGCAAAAAATAAAGATATCGAATAAAATATTTCTTTTGATTTATAGTAAAATAATAATATATGATATTATAACAATATATGATTTATACACACATACACACACACAACACACACACACGCACACACACATATATATACTTTATTCATATCGACACATTGAGTAAAAAGATTACAGATCAAGCAAAAGCTCGCTTCTTTCTCTTCTTCATTTCTTCATTTCTACATTTTTATTAGAACAACGCGTATAATGTTATATCGATTAAATAATGCGACTGTCGCAAGAACCTAATTTAACAAAAAATTAAACTCTATGTTAAAACACCCTATTTGTATCTCGCTATCAAGATAACGAATTAATTGAATGGCCGTATGTAATACGTACTACTACGTGTCACTACTTAATTTTAAGTACGGTTGTTCATTACATCGGTAATGTAGTACACACCGTCGCACATAACACACTGTTGTGCGGTTGGCAACTATTTGATAATAACACGACAAATGTAATGTCGCGACAGATTGCAGCTGTCTACATAATTACATATAATTTCGATTCACTTAAAACCTTAATCATAACTTAGCCGCGTTGCGAATGTCTTTATTTTCACAGTGCAACGCGGTACGTCAATTTATCATAAAAAATGCTAATCTATCGACAAGGAGCGTAAAGTCCATAAGATTGAACTTTTAACTTTTTGTCCGATCTTACTGGATGGATTACATAATATTTTCGTTGTAATTCTGCAATAAGTCATATAAATAGAAGAGATTTCGTATTACATTATTTATAGAGTTAGCTTAGACATTTATTTTATTTTGCTCTTTTTTTTAATTTTCATTATTTTATTTATTTTTTTACAATATAAGAAGGAAAAAAATGTTCTCTCTCTAACTTTACAAGTAGAGACTAATATTTTTATTTGCCATTTTTTTAAGATGTTTGATATGGATAAAAACGAAAATTATTCTAATTAGATTTGTAAACGCTAACAAATAATTCGGCAATTAAATTGACCAACATGATGCGATATTATTAATTTAACACAGAAGAGTGATATTTTCATGTCACTTATCGATCGTTATTATTATATTGAAATTGTCTCTATAAATAATAATAGCAAAATCTCTCTGTATATATCAAATTGCTTGACATAATTTGCAATGTACATTATTTTAATTGCACAATATTATTAACGTTACTAAATTCTGTACTCAAGATGTTATTATAAATTCCGCTTATAATTTTGCGGAAACTAAACTTTTTGCACATAATATCTTCTCTATTCCAACGAAATATCGACTCAAACACGATATTCCAAAAAACGTTTCTAAAGAAAATTTAAGAGATATCTTGAACTGTTTAAGAAATTAATTTCTTTCAAAAATTAATTTCTTTCATTTGTATTACCTCAGAATTCGTTTTTTTTCTTGGACACTCCCTTCGCATGTACCTATTTTTTCTGTCAATCAAAACGATTCGAGAAGATCGTTTATTCAAACGGATGATTTTTTTGAAGAATCTCTGCCTGTTGGACGTGATATTTCCAAAAATAGGTGACCAGAGCGCTCAAGGAGAGTATCATGATTATGAGACTGCACCATTGTAAAGCCATCTCCACCTTGGCCACTGTGAAATACGCGGTTTGAAAGATGTTCAATATCAATTCCGGAATCTTGTCTACCCCGATTTCTATCCAAATGAGCGGAAGAATCGTGCCGTCCTTCAGATCGTCAAGAAACGATACGCCAATCGCTTTTCGCACTTTCAGATTTATTTGAAATCTCGACCAACCGGCCATGGGAGTCGCAATGCGCTAAACACAAAATTTATTCGATTATTTTAACAAAAACAATGACAAACAAGATTAATGCTGCTTTCCAATCTCTTAACATAAATTATAATTATTAACATATATGATATTATTACGTTATTATAACATGATATTATTAATTCTTATAAAATCAAATTAATTAATCGTAAAATTTTGTTAATACTTTGGTATCTCTGAATATTAACAGTCAAATAGTCATTTACATAATAATACTTAAGAGACAGAGCGCCGAGACATACCGGATGTAAATCTAAGTAGGTCTCGTGATCTTTCTGTCGAGGATTCAAGCCATCTATTTGCTCTAGTAAGGATTTGTCAGCGCCATAAAAATGTGGAAACGATGAAAGCAAAGGTGTGCCATCGTTGCATGCGGAAACATCAAAGAGCCCCGCCGGCGGGCAGACTCTTAAACCGTTTACTTTCGGGCAAAAGCATTTGTTTTGCGTGTCCGAAAGATTGAACGCGTTAGGTATCAATTTATACCTGAGACAAACGAAAATTGTGCATTATGTATAAAGTGATTTCATTTTCAATTAATTTATAATTTATAGTATTTTAGTAAAAGCTATTATTGTTCCTTTTCACACATATAACCAGAATTTACTAATAAATTTATTTCACAAGAAAAATATTTGTTTATAAATATAAAATACGCAGAAAAAAAGATCGTTTAATTATTATATTATATAATATAATAAAATATAATATAATAATTAAACGATCTTTTTTTGCGTATTTTATATTTATAAAGAAATAAAATATTTTATTATATTATAGAAGCAAATAATTTGATTATATAAGTAAACGAAAAAAATGTAAATAGATTATTATTTCAAAATAAACAAATATTATCTATTAATTAAAAATATAAAATATTAATTAAAATGAAATATTCTAAATAATGTTTTATATCCTTTTATACGCATTGTATTATGATATATTAAATACAAATAAACTTTACCGTAGAGAAGGTATGCCATAAGTGGTCACTTGTTCGGCGAAGCGAAGAGGTAGATTCCTGCACATTTCCTGAGTATACACGTAAAGAAGTTTGCTTGTATTTTTTATTAAGTATGGTGGAAACATGCTGCCATCGCTACCCATGATTCTATCGCACTTCTTATCACCCCAAATTTTCCGATTGTCTATCCCGTTCACTCGCTCGATCATGCCGAGATTGTGGAGGTCTTGTGATCCCGTATTCATTGTGATATAATTTTTACTGACGCCGCTTTTCTACAATCAAAAAAATACACAACTGAAAAAAAACTTGGCTATATATGTATATATATTTATGTATATATTTATGTATGTATGTATCATGTATTATGTATATACGTATATTGTTCTGTGAAAAAGAGTAAAGTCGAGATTTAACGTCTCTCTACACAAAGAAAAAAAGGACATTCTTGTTTTAAAAATATATTTAGTTTTAACGAGAAAATCTTGAAATGAGATTATATTGCGTTAATTAAAGAAAAATATAATTGCTTGAATAATTGCTTATTTGAATGAAGCTATTTTATATAGTTCAATCAAGAAAAATATATTCCTATGATTTAAGATTTAATTTTCTTGAATGGAAAAGAAACAATGTTAGATAGAAAATAACATTTTTAAATCAAAGATTATAATTTTCTTAAAGTAGAATTAAATAATTATATATTCTCGAGGTGACAATTACAATATTAGACTATAATATTAAAATTGAAATTTAAAATTATTAAATTCTTCTAAAAAGATTATAAATTGTTGCGTATATACGAAACAATGAACGCGTTAATTTAAGTATATAAGTTTTGATTTGACATTTATTTTTTTTCTGTGCAAGAATGCTAATGCATTTTTATAATGGGGTATTACGATAGAGACACTATTCTATTACAATATCTGTGCTATTTTTATTGTAATATCTATTTTCTGCGAGAACTGGAATATGCGAAGATTTATTTTTTATTTTTTTCATGATACAAATAATTATTATAGAAATTACATAAACATTTTATATCAAATACTTATCATATAAACACTTTTATTTTTTTTTAATATTGCGAATTATTCCAGTTTATGGATAATAGCGCGCAGATTTATTACGTAAAGATCATATTGCAATAAACCAAGTAAATTTTTTATACCGAATACATTCGTATAAAGCTTCTCTTGCTATATATACATCATTCATAAAATATTTTTTCTATAAATTTATTTTTTTTCGTCAAATAAATATATTTCGAGAAAATAAGTAGGGTTTTTTATTAAACACTTTTATGAAAAAAGAACTTTATTATTTATATTGAAAATCTCTCCACACGATTAAACGCAGTTGTATACGTACTGTAACTAGCATGCCGAACTTGTCATATGATATATCTCGTTTGAGCATCAAAAATGGTTTAACCATGTGAAAGAGCTTATTATCGAATCCCCAGAGGAATCCACCGGCTGTCTCATTGATGAAGGTTCGTTCTCGTAGAGTCGATAACATTGTGTTTGTAAGGAAACGAATTGGGAAACTTGAATCCCGGACAAACGCGATGATGAGCATCATCGGCACATTCGGCACCACGACAATGTCGTTTTCGGGACTACCGTCTGTCCACACGTACGATGTCTTCTCCTGGAAGGTCACTGTGCCATTCTCGTGCATCACCACGTTCACGCGATCCTTCGTCTCCCGGTAGACATAAGGACCGAGCTCCTGGACGCGCAGCTTGCTGGCCATGCCTGTCTCAAGCTCCCTCACGTTTGTATAATTGAAGATGCGAATCCGGTATTCGAGCTCGATAGGCGGATGTTGCCACCAGTTGAAACTGCGAGTGCCGTTCTGCAGTTTCATCTGCGAAAGCACGAAGTTGGAGAACGTGTCGGTGTACCAGAATACGTAGAAACTGGCGAAACTCATCAGGAACATGCCACAATAGACCCAAATTAACCAGTTGTGAAGACGATTGCGTCGAGTGCAATGATTGATCGCCTTCTCTTCGATGTCGAGTGCCGTGTCTGCCACCGAGATCGTCATGTCGATTCGTAGATTCGCACGATAATATTCACAATATTAAATTTAAATTTCGCGAATTTGATCAATGATCAAAACAGAGAGAAACATAGGATATGTCTTGAGATATCGCGATCGAAAATAAATATCTTTTCTCTCATCGAAGTTTAAATCAATCTAAAGAAGACGGAAGACGAATAGCTAGACGCATCAGATAAGAACTTTTAAGTCGTGGGAGCAAACAGATAAATCGACGTCAACGGACAACGTCTTCGTCGAACTGACGCTCAAGTCAGCTAACAGCGTACAAAAATCTCCCTACTTTTTTTAAAATCGAACGATAACCTTGTTACAGAGATGACCTTTGATGCTTAACACCTCCGATACATACAGTTCGGTAACAAGTACAGAGGCAATCGCATGCTTTCCATTCTTTCCTCGCTCTTTTTTTAGATATGGGAAGACTACCTGAGAATTTAACATAAGCAGGTAAATTTTCCTAAAAGATCTTTAAAAGATCTTTTAAAGAAATAAAAGCATTTTTCTTTTTTTCTGCTATTTGTATGAATAATTGTTTTAAGTGAGCTATAATTCTTGCTTCAATTGCAAACAATGCAACATTTCGAATGATGTAGAAACAAATAAGAAAACGAATAGAAGAAACAATAAAACAGAGAAAAGAAAACCCATTGTCAAGGTCGTTGTTGACCTAGGTATATTAGCGGATGTTCAATCATCCCCACAAGTACATGTTTCAAAAAGACAGCGTCAAGTATAATAGGATCTATTTTCGCATTAACGAGTACGAACGTAATAAATTATTTAATTTGATTCATTATCGAACGTTAAATGGGAGGTTGTGCCGGATGGGGATCGTACGATACGTTTATCACCAACAGAAACGAGAAAAACATGATTCCAGATATGTCCCCACTTAGGGAAGTCAAGGGAAACGTCAAAGCTATCTAATAGTTACACATAAATACATACATGAGAGTGGAAAACCGACCAAAAATCTATCGCGGTATAACAAGTGGTCCGAATTATTTTCCTAGATACCTATGTGTCTTTTTTTTAAATTAATGTTTCATTTAAAAATGTATTAAAATTTAATTCCAAAAATGTACTAGATATATATAATTGATTATATATATAAGTAAAAAGTAGCTGTATATAATTAAATCATGCCATACACAGCAAAAAATAAAATGTAAATTATAACATTTTTCACATGTCCCAGAAAGTCCACTCTAAATTTTAAGTTAAAATAACTCATTTATCATATGTTACTTATTGACAAACTAAAAATGTTAAATAATTGATACAATATATTTATGACGCACAATATATTTATGACGCACAATATATTTATTTTTGTTATTGTGATTTTAAGTGTAATGTAAAAATAACATACAAATTAATTAAAAGTTACATGAAAAAATAGTTACAATAACTCGTAAGAAATGTTGAGGATATTAACATATAATAGTAATTATTTTAACTTAAATTATTTGTAATAGAAACATTTGATCTCAGTAAATTTGATTATTTCTGTATGTCAAAGTTCAAGATTATTTGAAGATTCATTTTAACTTTTCCTAGAATATTAAACTGACTTTGAGACATGTTGATTGTTTAAAATGATTATGTTAAAAATACTCAAAATAATATTCCACTTCTAAGAGACATGTACAAAGTGTTAAGTTATGAAGTTAACATAAATGTAACACATAAAAACGTTATAAAAATAATAACATATAGGTTGTATGTTAATTTTACATTGAAGTGCTAATCAAAACGTGGTAACACAAGAAAATTTTAACATATGGACGCACAATTTTTTACTGTGTAGTCAAATGAGACAGCGATTTGTAATCGTAATGCTAGTGTAACAAATTCTGATCTAGTTTTACATAAAGATTTTTATGTAAAAATGCTTTATCTCACTCTCACTGGAATCATGCATCGAACACATGAAAGAAATACATAATAGTGTCAAAAAGATATAAAATCCCGTGGAGATATATGTAATGCCAAGATGTCACACAGAAAAGGAGATTTCTCGATGTATGCTATTTACGGTCAATATATTAAATAAAATAATTTTTACAAGATATTGTAATTCTAATGAAGCAAATAATTATAAAAAAATGCTTTTTAATATATATACATATATGCATGTTAATGTTAATGTATTAGAATGTTATTTATTACGTAAAGCATACTACAAATTAAATGACTTTGCATGTTGAAATGTAATTTCTAAGAAATGTATCTTTCCGATGTTTACATTTTAGTCATTATTTTTTCATGGATATAACGCCGCCTTGCATTTGCTCTCTCTTTCGATTATGCAAATTCACAGAAACATTACAAAAAGATAAAATAATCAATAGAAAAAATTAATCGGTTTAAGATCATATAGGGATACCATATGTCTTGGATAAGACAACCAAATATATATTTATACCAAATATATTTATTTGCAAAAATATGTTCTTTGTTTAAAGTATTTGGCTTTTCTCGTAGATTTTAGAAAATTATTTAAATTTACCATAGTTTTCATATGTAATATGTAATTAAAAAATATTAGAAAAAAAGAGAAAGATTTTATGTGATTCTTTAATATTGTATTGATTTATTGAAACAGTTTTAGACCGAATATTATTTTCGACATTTCATCATAATTAACTTTAAAAATGCATGAAAAGTATAAATAAACAATTTATACATATAAATAAAATTTTTCTTAAAAATCCTATCATCTTTCCACAAAGTTCCCCTAATTCAATGCAAATAATAGTAACGTAATTGTGCTAATTGTGTTGCTCGATGTGACATGAAACATGGTTATCCTATCGTAAAGTATTGTTGTATTATGACTAGCGGATGGCCTCTTCACCCGCGCATCATCAAGGCTGCGCCTCGTAGTTTTCTCTTCTGTCGTCCTTAATGGCGCGCTGATACGCAGCGAGCTCTTATCTCGGTGTACATAATTACGCAAGGGTAACCGGCTCTAATATCGTGATCATATCAAAAATGTCTGACAAACACGCGCGCGTATACGAAATTGCGAAAAAAAGTCGTCAATACAAAGTTCGCGATGATGCTGATGATGATTTGATAGTCGAATCGAATGTCGTAATGTTGACGATAAGTTGTAAGCGACGATAATAATCCTCTGGAATTTACGAGATAGCAAAAAAAAACTTCGATTTTTAACGATACAAAATGCGTTAAAATTATTGTTATTACCACTTATTTTCTCGAAATAGAAGAGATTAAATTAATAGATGGATTCTCTTATATATATATATATGATTGCTTCTACAAGGTCAAATCTTTTTGTTTTTTTCTCGATACAGAAATAATTGCGATATCGATTGCATTCTTATAATAATATTTAATCTCGTCGCATCCTCTTCTGAAAAAGCAAAAATAATTGATAAGGAAGTTATATGTTCAGCTATAGAAAGTGTTTCACTGTTGTATATAAAATATCTTTAACGTTTCTTAAAGTCTTAAATAACTGCAGTTCTAAATTACTGCAGTAATCACAATAAAAATTAATGAAGTTTCAAATCATTTTTGGCGAGCTCAACATTGTATCTATCTGTTTGTGTCGATGTTATTGTTATGGCGGCAAAAGCTTCGATATTTGCCACTTTTTTTCAGTAAACACATAAATTAATATAATTGTTTCTTCTTGAAGACGCCTAAAAAAATTATCCGTAATTTACGAGGCTCAATTTCATTACAAATTTCCATGTTATCACAAAAGAAGAATGATGAAAGATGATGAAAATTCTTTATAGAATTATGATTTAATTGTCCTATGTAAATGTACATTTGTAACAAGTGACCAATTTGCAACCAATCGAGAGTCCCATAAATTTTTTTGTGTATTATAATACAAAAATCGCCAGAATAATCTTTTTCCAGGCGGCACCTTTGTACTTTTATCTCTTCCATATTTTATTGATCTTGCTATTATCCTGATCTTTCAAAGACCATCTATTATTGCATCTTACAATTATCTAGGCGGTAGCTATTGTGTTTCCCGGACATGGTTCTATCGCTGGAATTTTTGAAGTTGTCGAACGGACAACTGCATCATCCTCCGTGGCATATATTGATTTCGATTCTTGCTTTTCTTGTTCACTTTGCCATTGTACCTGTATCATAAGCAACACACCATTAATAAATTTCATACATTTCATGACTTTCATAAAATACAAACACATTTATAAAAATGTCATAATAAAATGTTAAACATATTCTAAATGAATTTTAGAATTTTAGTTTTAAAAGGTACCTTCTGTTTGTGTTGCTTAATGGCTTCGAGACACCTATCCATGACCATTTTTTCCGTTAACACACCGTCCTCGGAGGCGTAGGCCGCCGCTTGCCAGGTGACTCCGAGTTTTGCCAACTCTCGGCCAGACATTCCTTCCGTCAGATCAGCCATCTTGCTACACAGCGAACTGTAGTCGAATTGTGCGACTTTTAGTCTCTTATTACCCTCGATCGCCGGCTGCAAGACAAACTTGTCAAAATACAGGCGGACTAGACGTTCGCGTTCCTCGCGACCCGGAAGGCGGAACTCCACCATTTCGTCCAATCGATCGTTTACCGCCCAATCAAACTGCTCGGGCGTATTCGATGCAAGCACCAGCATAAACTTGTTACTTTGTTCACCGGTTCGATACAAAAACGCGTTCAACATCGCCCGGAGATCTTCCGAGATATGTTCGCTCGAGCGCTTTCTTAGGAACGCGTCCGCCTCGTCGATGAACAGCAGTAATCCCTTTCGTGATGTTAACGCCCAATCGAACACCTTGTGAATGGCAGTCACGCCGTCTCTACCCAACGGCGCCAGATCACCCCCCGTAACAATCGCGTAATCCATACCAGAGTGTTCGGCCAGTTTCTTCGCGAACATAGTCTTACCGGTTCCGGGCGGACCATGCATCAATATATTTCTATACATGCCACGATTATACTTAGTGTTTTTCGTGGCTATTGCGATATCGCGCAGTCTTTCCTCGAGTTTTGGCGCGAGAATCACGCCGGATAGCGCATCGGTTTGTTTCCTTTTCAATTTCTTCACCGCTTGAACTGGATGCTGGATGGTGTCGAGGAACGTAAATCTGGATGTCTCGCGCACCAACGACGGCTTCCCTAAGCGAGACTCGATGTAGCGCGACGCCACACTGGTCGAGCCCTTGGCAGTGTATATTCCGAAGGCTACAAGAGACAAACCGCCCGCTGCTGCGAGGATTTTATCCCAATCTTCCAGTAGAGCCTTGGCTCCCGAACCTAATACTGAACCAGCTGTTCTGAAAGATACAATAATTATGAAATTAAATTTATATTTCTATAAATAAAACGCAAGTAAATGGTTGCTTACTTTATAGATTCTAAAACGGTAATCCTCTTTTCCGAGGCTTTCAATCTAATCTGTTCTAGATTAAGATCCTGATTTTCTCTGTCAATCTTTGCTTTGGCTTTTAATTCCGCCTCTAACTTTCTCATCTCGTTCTTATGCCTCAATTCCATTTCATGCTCTATTGTAGCTTTTCTCATGGCTTCTTGTTTGGCTATCGATTCCTCTTGCCTTCTCAGGTTTTCATCATTCATTTTTTGTTGCTGGATTAACTGATCGTCATAACGCTTTCTAGACAGTTGATCTTGATACTGTGCCCTCATTTGATGCTGTTTTGTCTCTTCTTGCATGGTTTTTCTTCTTTCCTCGCCCTCCACTCGCTTCTGCTCCGCTTTAAGTTGCTCAATGCTGGCTTCATATTTTTTCATTTTAGCCTGCAATTCTATTTGTCTTGTGCTTTCCTGCATTTTAGATAGATCCAAAGCTTCTCTTGCATGTTCTATACATAAATTATTTTACCATAAATATTTCATAATATTATAAAGAACATTTTTGGCATATTCAACAATTAATAAATAGTATAAATTTAATTTATATAATGATACAATCAACTCTATATATTATAATTTCTAAAATTAGTATTATTGTAATAGAAAATCATTTCAATTACATATTTTACATATCCTCTTTTATATTTTACATATTTTCTCTCTCAAAATATTAGAGCAAAAAGGATATTAATATTTTTTGCAATATCATCTACGTAATTTGAGAAAAACGTATATGCAGAAATTTCGCAAAGACATAACTACTGAGTAATCAAAAACAATAAAATATTGTCATCGGTTCGTCAGCATCGTTTGCGAACATCCGTCTCGTGAATATTTAAAAAAAATCTTTATTCGCCGGATCAATCGATGCATTCATCGCGAAAAGTTGCATCATCGCGCACGCGAGGTACCCCTCCTCCTCGTGTGCGCGTCCATCCTAACCTCTGGAACCGCTGGCTTACGTAATTGCCCGCGGAAGTGCTTTACGCGAGAGATTGTCAAAAAGAAGGAAACGTCATACTTGATCGTTCGAGATCCTTGGCGGCCGAGGCGGCTCGTTCCAAGGCGGCCGAGTCGAACCTGTATGCTTCCATTTGAGACTTGCCGACCCTCGGCGGAGGATTTCCTCCGCCATCGCCGCCACCGCCCGCGGGTGGCGGTTGCGCGACGAATTGCGTAAAATCCTGCGGTGGCTGCGAATTACGATACCCGAATAACCACGACATTTCTCTCCGAGTTCGACCGGCGTACTCCTAGTTAAGCTCTCGTGCGTCTCTCTCTCTGACACGCGCGACGTTTCGGAGCTTGTCACGTGTGTGCTGCTCCGGTGGCGCCCGCCATTACGACCCGTGATTAATCGAACAACAAGATGATTCAACGCACTCGTCAGCGTACCTTTAAGCCAGGTCTACAATAATTTAAACCCTAAAGAAACTGACCAATTACTTTCGTATCTGGGGGCCTATTACGGTTTTTGAAACGAAGTGAAAATAACAAAAGTGAGGAAATTTACTAGAGTATCTACAATTTCATTTGTCGAAATCTAGTAAATCTGTTCACTTTTGTAATTTTCACCTCGCTTCAAGAACCGTAATAGGCACCCTGGGGGCCTATTACGGTTTTTGAAACGAAGTGAAAATAACAAAAGTGAGGAAATTTACTAGAGTATCTACAATTTCATTTGTCGAAATCTAGTAAATCTGTCCACTTTTGTAATTTTCACCTCGCTTCAAGAACCGTAATAGGCACCCTGATCTAAATTATTCCTGCAATCTCTGGGTGCCTATTACAGATTTACTAGATTTCGACAAATGAAATTGTAGATACTCTAGTAAATTTCCTCACTTTTGTTATTTTCACTTCGTTTCAAAAACCGTAATAGGCCCCCTGGTGTAAAAAAAAAAGAAACAGATTTGACAGTGAGCTTGCGCAAGGCGATAGGTAGGAATTGGTATTTTAAATGTGGAGAAAGGAGAGATTTTTTTCGGACTTCTCTAAATGATTATGCCCTCTCTTCGCGCGTCAGGCTGGAGAGGAACGAGGGGCCCTCGTACTCGGCGTTTCCCGCCAATCGACGGCCGCCAATTTGCATATCGATGTATATCGATGATCTCATCGCTCGCGGGCAAGTTCCGACAATTGCGGTGAATGTGCTCTTTTCAAACATGGGGAGGTTATCTTTTTGAACAACTAACAGTACTATGTGGAACCTCGGTAACCGCGCTGCCGTGGTGTTGACGTTAAGCGTGACGTGCGGGTGCGTGCTGATTTGCAGCGCCTGGGGCGCGATCCTGGCGTTGGCGCTCACTCTGCTGTTGGTGGTGTACGCGTGTTACTCCCTGCTCGCGAACGACAGCCTAGTGTCGCCGTACGCGTATCAGATACTCGGCTACCTGAGCGAGGCGGTCCACGAGCTCGGCGCGGCGTTCCGCGTCGCCTACGGTTACGGTACCGGACAAGTGCGTAAGCTCGGGCACAGTGCGAGCCGTTGTTACCGCGAACATTTTCCGTTCAGGATGCCTAAGCGACGCGCGAGCGCTTATCAGCTGAGCAGCGATCCTTGCGTCGCCGTCAAGCGTAGAGACTCCTCGTCGTCGACCTCTGCCTCGTTCTCAACGTCCAGGTTCAGCTCGATCGGCCAATTGAGCCCGATCCCGCATCACTCGCGCGTTGACGACGTGCTCGCGGTAGACGGTAAGTTCTACGACGCCGGCGACAATGATCGTTTGTCGAGGAAGCGACAGCAATCCGTCTTTGGCAAACACACTTCCACGCCGGTGATCAAACCCGGTGACAGAGAAGGGAACTATAAAAACGGCGACGTCGATCCCGAATCGCGCCAAGTATCTTCTAAGAGGATGTCTCAGACTTATATGTCCAGCTGTGGTGAGAACATCACGCAGTTTAGTCCTGAGGGCTCCCCATGGGGCGTGAGTATCAGTCCTACCATGCGCCCTAGACCAGCGGGTATAAAGACAGTTCAGACTGTTGCCGGACCCTTGTTAGCATCGACAAGATATAATATCGATCCAAAGTAAGTATATCTGGAAATTTAATTTCAATTACATCTTTTCCTATTCGTAACATAAAGAGTATTATCTTTGTTACCTCTCTATAAATAGTTATAATAAAATTGTAACAAATTTTTATATATTTGTGTTAAGGAATATTTTATATTTAGAATTATTACTTATATTTTATCCTTTTTTATGAATAAGGGTCTATACGGATGTGACATCACCAGGTCTTACAACAAGATTAACCAAGTATGCTACAGAGGCAAAGAGTAAATTGATCCATCAATCTCAGTATGGTGCCGGGCAATTTCCAAAAGTTAATCTTTATGCGAGTCCAATTCCTCTGCTGAATGCAAAATCTACAAAGATGAGAATGCCTGTGACAGTAAGGGTAGCAGCGCCAGATGTGACAAAGTACTCCCCACCTGAAAGGCAAAAGATTCTGTCTAATATTTGTCACGCAGAGAACAGGTCACCCACGAGTGTTGTACAAGTTTTAAAAGAGATATCATTAAAACGACATGCATCGACGGAGGATGTCAGTTTTGATGTTGCTAAGAAGCAAAAAACAGACAGTTTTTTCAATGAGGAAAGAGAATTAGTTTTGGAAGAAAACAAGCAGAAACGTAGCAGGGACGAATCGTCCAAATCAGAAGAGGATCTTTCTCCTCAAAGTAAACCTGTCAGACCTGCAAAACGTACAAAAACACGATCTTGTTACGATATCTTGAATTCACTGAGTTCCAGTATGCATGTTGCTACTGGTATTAAAAGAAAAGCAGGCAAGTATTAAATTTTATCTATAATTATGTTAATAATTTTTATATTTGATACATAAATTTTTATTAATATTTTTTCACAGTTGATTTCTCACGTAGTGGGACACCCGATTTCGAAAAGCACTTCAAGTCATTGGAAAATCCACATTCTAATAATTCTCCTATTGTGCTGCAGTCTCAAAATTTAGATAGAGATCATACAGATAAATCCGAGTCAAAAGAAGTATATTCGAGAAATCTCGAAACATTCGATTCTAAAAGAACGCAGGAATTTCCACTGATGAAAGGGATATTGAAGTTGTCTAACAAAGAATCAAGAAGCAATTTAAACAAAGCAACGCCCGTAGTAATTCACAAAACTACAAAAAAAGATGTCATCGAAACTAATGATATCAAATCCGTTCCATCAAAATTCGTCAAATTGACAGAAAAACTATTTATGAGAGCCGAACCTGAACGGAACGAACGATTGAAATCGCTCGTAGAAGAACCAAGTAACATAAAAGTCAAGTTTGCAACAGATAATGTAGAAGAGATAAAGAGGGACGACATACGAAATATGAGGCAAACTAATATGAAGGCGAGACTACAAAGTATGTTTGATGCAATCTCAGGAAAAGGTAAATATAATAAAAAAATGCTTGTCTTGTGTCAGATCATTAATAATTTCTCATGTAAGAGTACCAAATGCTTCTCTTTCTTTAATATTTTGATTTAAAGATTTACGGGAAAGAAATATTATTACACTCTCCTCTTTTTCTCCTCATTATCTTTATAAGAACTTTTTTATTTATGATTTCAGCTGAGAACAAAATCAATCCAGACGTCGTAATACAAGCGGACGATATTAACGCGACATTTACGCCACCAGTCACATGTTCAGTCACTTGCGCGACTCTTAATTCTTTGACAACCACGACCAATATCAATACTACACCGCTTTCCACTGCGGCTATTATTCCAAGTGGTAGTTTTTCTTCATCGAGTCCTGATGCGAAACTTGGTACGAAACCGGCCATAATTTTCAGTTCACCGAATACTACACCAAATACTACACTGAATACTACACCGAATGCTACACCGAAAGCTACACCGAAAGCTACACCGAAAGCTACACCGAATGCTATAGCGAATACTAAAGTGCAATCGAATGTGCCGTCAATAAATAATAATACTCTCAAAACAAAAGAAACAAATGATCAAGCGAAAGTTGTACCAATTACGCCCGTGATTGCAAATACAGAATCTTTACAGAAAATTATATCTTCGACTCCAAGTACAACACCAACTTTCAGTTTCGGCAAACTAGCTACAACGCCGAGTAATTCATTGCCGAACTTTGGTACTAATATATCTAATAGCAGTACCTTTACATTAGCTGCTACTACCACAATAACATCTCCATCAACGTCTATTAATTTCTCAGCAGTCAATAAAACGCCATCGAGCTCGACATTTGCACTTGTGACTTCTAGCGCTACGATCGAGACGAAGAACATTATTTCTACAAGTGCATCCGTTAATTCATCTACTAAAATCAATACTACACAGGCTAATCCTACCTTCACTCTCGCTAGTGGCAAACCCTTTTCGCATCCCGTTGCGATCGCTCAAAGTTCAATATCAAGTTTATCAACTCAATCCACATTGCCAGTTAAAACTTCACCATCAATCAGTGTCGCTGGCTTTAACAATATTACAAGCACTACATCAAATAGTCTTACAACAACATCTGCGATTCCACTTTCATTCACTTTTGGAAACAACAGTACCGTTTCGCAACTTCCAAAGTCGAATAATTTCATGTTCAGTCAATCTAATAGTAATACTCAATCGAAAGTAAACGCTTTTGGAAATTCTTTGAGCCAGACGACATCATTGCCCCAAGTTACGACTAAATCTTTTAATTTCACACCTAATATTTTGGTGACGACCACTGCAAGTAACCCATTTACGAATGTTACAAATACCACATCGTTAACGACATCGACAGCGACCGGATTATCTAATGCACCTGCGTTCTCGCTCAGTACGTCCACCACTACTTCAACATCTACTTCATCTACCAGCAAACCTCTGTTTGTTTTTGGCACTTCCAATACTTCAAACACGACATCAACAACTGCAGTTCTACCAGTTACAACTGCCAGCAATATAACCAATTTCGGTGGGATGAAAAATAATGCCGTTCTCGCGTTTGGTGTGTCTACCGCGACTATCACTCCGCAATTTAACACACCTACAATTACCGTTCCACAATTTGGTGTATCCACCACATCCATTTTCGCCACTACATCGAATACAACGACGAGCACAAATATCTTTGGTTCGACTAGCAACAGCCAATCATTTTTCGGAACTGCATCAACTGTACCAGGAACTACAGGCATATTTAACAATCCGACGACTACGGTGCCTTCAATTTTCGTTACGACAGCCAATACTGCATCTTCATCAAACAGCACGATCAGTTCCAATTTATTTGCTAATGCTAATACCAATTTGACTCCAACGACCACTACATCTTCAATGTTTGGTAGTGGCACGCCAATTTTCGGACAGACAAAGCTTTCGCCGTCCTTCGGAACAACAAGTGGCATGTTTGGCAGCACGACATCATCGTTGTTCAATTCAACCACACAAGTCGTGCCGACCACATCCACATTCAACATCACCGGAAACGTTTCTACCGGTACGATCACCTCTGGCTTTGATAGCATAAACAACACAACACTCGGGTTTGGAACACCAAACGCAGGAACATCGCAGACAACACCAGCTTTCGGCAGTACAACCAGTATGTTCGGTCCGACCGATAAGACCACGTCGATTCCCCTATTCGGAACGAACACTACGCCGGCTAGTGGAACTTTCGGCATCTCTTCGACGACGAGCACTTTCGGCACGCAAAATCCTACGAATCTCACGTTTGGGACTGCAGCAAGTAGCAGTAATATATTCGGTGATAATAAATCTCCCTTCGGCGCAACGCCCGCGACCACTACGGGCTTTGCGGGTACATCTACATCGTCTTCGATTCCCACCTTCGGTACTACTAATGCTAATAATGCGAGCAATAACACAAATACTATGTTCGTCTTTGGAAGCAATCAGAAGGATGGGCAACAAAATACTACATTTTCTTTCGGATCCAATTTTGCTGGAAGCAATAATTCTACGGCTGCATCATCTACTCCGTTCCAATTTGGATCTACTTCCAAATCAGGTAAATTTTTAAATATAAATTATTTTATTATTAATATAACTATGTAATCATATAAAGAAAATTGAGTCATATGTATAAACGAAATTTTAGATGAAAAGAGTAGAAAATTGTACAAGCTCCTGTTCTAAAATATTATTGTTACTCTTGATTATTCGTTTCTTCAATATTCTGATATTCAATTATATTAATTGCAATCACTTTTGTGTTTTCAGCACCAACAGGATTTAACTTTACCACACCACAGCCAGCGACTACTACTCTTAATTTTGGGACATCAGCAGCACCGACCTTCAATCCTTCGACACCTGGTATGTTCAATATCGGGAGTGGATCTACCGCGCCGCGATCTAGGACAATTCGTATGCGAAAACCGAGATGATGGAGAATGTAAACGTCGCTCGTTTGAGTGAATATTTTTGTTTGAAATATATATATATATTTGAAGTGTTTATTCAATTATATTATTTTATATATAATTTCGTGCGGATATGAAACATATAATTAATGCACATACCACATTCGATATTTAATAAATTTGATAAATAAATCATATAATACAAATTATATATTGTGAAGATAATAAGTAATAAGTGTGGTTTGCCACATTTTTTAAAGTATGTTCGGTAACGGGATTGCCAAGTGTCTCTCACCCTGTACATATATAAGTACAATATATACATATATAAGTTCATATATATTGGATGCTTTGTGTCTAATTTAAGCCAATCATCTAAAATTTTTATCTGAAATATCTTTTGATGGAAAAATGAGTAAGGAAAAAATTACATTTTCTTTAATCCTGTATAAAAAAATTCATATTTTTATGATTTCAAATTTTTTTATAAAAGATATAAAACACTAAAATACACACATATACACATATATTTATATAATAAATATATCTATATATGTTTATTATATAAATATATGTGTATATCTATATGTTTATTATATAAATAAAAAAATTATTTCATTTTTATAAAATATTAATTTTTCTACCTAGATATACTCATTTTTCCATATTATTAAATCGATTTGATGGGAATATAATATCATCATATAATTATATAGATGAAATAACCTGTATATATAATAGCATATAACATTTTAGTTCAATCTAAACTTTAGAAAAAATGACATAAACTTTACAAAAATATGCTTTAAACTTATCCAACAACTGCTGCTTACAGAACTTTGATGTTGCATAATATAATGCAACATGTAATTCAAAAATGCAACATACAAGTTTATTTATCTGTACAATTGTAATTAACGAATAATGAAATAATGATGTAGACAATTTTTCAAGTCTTAATGGTTTGAACAATCTAGTAAAATTTATCATTATGTTTTCCTACATTCATATCAATTTACATTTCAAGTTTCATCGACAGATAGTTTCTCCTTTATTATATGTATATAACTCGTAACTAATATATATATATATATGATAATATCTTATTATTTTTATGTACATTAACATTTACGTGTTTATTGTGTTGTTCCTAGGCATATAATATTTTTTATCCTATAGAAAGCTTTATATCATTACAAGCATATCGAGTATTTCTAAAATAATACAAGTTTTGATTTAAATAATAGAGATTTCGCGTTTACTATAAGCGACACACATCTCTTGCCTTCTTAACTTTTTGTTGTATTATTTGGACAAATGAGTGAAATTTGTGTGTAAACAAATGTTCTTCCATTTATATGAGAAAAAAAATCTATATATATATAACAATATTTAATTTAAAATTTATCGAATAAAAAAGATGTGTACGTCTTGTATGTGATGGAAACTTTTTATATAAAAAAATTAGAATAAAATATTAATTGTATTTATTATTTATGACAGATTGTCACCAGTTCAATAATGACTATTAATAATAATGTAATATTTATACATGTTTTTATTTCATGCCAGTGATGTATTTTGTGTGGATTTCTTATTTCATTGTATTATTACTGCATTTTTAGCTACTCAACATGTACATATATTAACGATACGTGTAACGATACATATATTAACGACATGTGTTTTCACACATTAGTTAATGTAAGACAAATAGATTACTGTAACTATATACATATAGTAAAAACATATAATTATATATAATTGTAAATATATATACCTTTTCTCCACTGCTTTTTTTAAATATTCAAATTGTTAAAATAATTGTAAACTTTAGAAAACTCATAATTAAACATCGACATTATTCACTAAAGAAAAAAAAACCTGAACATGATTCAATCAATATACATTAAATATTATTAAAACCATTATTAATTTCGTTCATTAATAATATAATTAAAACCATTATTAATTTCATTCATTAATACAAATTTGAGCTAGTTATATTATTAACAATTATAATATGTATATATATATATATATATATATATATATATTATATATATGAAAAATTATATCTTTATTCGATATATTAGAAAAAGGAGCACGTGTTATTAAAGTTTTCTTTAAATTTTTATCGTGCCAAAAAAATATTAATTGTTATGTTTATCCCGAATTTTTTCTTTACGAACATGTTGCTATTCTTATTTTATATTTTCAATTTAGATGTTTCGTCTTTATATATTTTCTCTATGTTTAAAAATAGTTAAAGCATAAATTTCTATTTTTATTTTTCTTTTCAAATACCGTCCTTATCTGCGCAGCAGGATACTTGTCTATTGTATTCCTTACCTTTTTCCATTTCTTTTTCTATTATACGAGAGATTTGAAAATCGTAAAACTCATATGGAGCATTACAAAAAGCATGGTCTTTTGATTTTTATCGTAATAGAAATACCAAGTACCATGTGTATGCATTTTTTCTTTGCGAGTATATTGATAAATAAAGATTCTTTTGTGCTATACATGTTTTAAATTTAAATATTTCATCCCTTTTATTTTCTGTGTATTTAAAAAGAATAGTTTTTCAAGCTAAATCTTCTTTTCAAATCAACATTTTTCTTCCTCCGGGTCAGGGTGCATTCTTTCTTCTATTGTATAAAAGAATTTGAAAAAGATAAAATTCCTTTTATTTATTCTCTAAGATAAAGAATAACTCAAAGGTCATTTATAGCTTCGAAAATATTCGAAAATTCGTTAAACTGAAAATTGTATACGCTGCATGTGTGAGTGTACATGTATATACGTGGAGAGATCCGGTGATGGGGAGCGATGCGCATGCGCGTCGCTCTTCGGCGATTCTCGCCGCTCGTCGAGACTCCTCGTGAAAGCTCGGCGCGCGCGATTGGTCAACGCGGCGGCCGTCCGGTGGGAGACAGCCAATCAGCGGCCGCGTTACACGCTGGGCATGGTGTGTTTACCCGGGTTGCCTGGAGGCACCAGGCACCACCATTGCGACTTCAGATAGGTATTAACATCATTACCAGACAGAAGGAAACATCTAGGTACGGACGTACTCGCGCGTCTCAATTCCACCTTTAACACCATGGGTGAGACCGAGAAGCAGCCGGAACAACCAAAGGCTGTCCAGCAGAAGATGGTCATCGGTGAGTACGAGTTTGCATTATTATCGCGCCGTTTTCCGCGCCGCGCCGCGCCGATACGCGACGAAAAAATTGCCCGATCGAGGCCGCCGCCGCGCGTTCCTCCGCCCGTAATGGCGTCCACGCTCCTCTCTATACATCCGGAGCCATGTGGCCGGCGCGCGGAAATCGCGCCAAGCTCCTGCGCTCGAGCTCCCCTCGGACGGCGCCGAGACGACGCGGCCCGGACGTCGTCCATTTTTTTCATCAGCTGATGCTCGCCGCGAATCTTCCCTCTTTCGTGGATTCCTCGTGGAGAGACGGGGACCCTTGGTAAGGGGTCATCGATTTTCACCTATAGTCGCGTCCCTTGTTCCGGCGCGTTGCGTCATGTAACCTGAAAAGAAGAGGGAAAAAAAAAGATCCGGGTGCTGGACGACTAGAGTCGACGTGGTCGAGGCTTCTCCGGGAGGCGGGAGATCCATCGGCTTGATATCGATCTTTCACTTTCCGCCGAAGTAACCGCGCCGATCTGAAGTGTCCGGCGCCGCGCGCGCTCCACGTTTTCGTTATGTAAGCGCGTCGTAGCCGCGTGCTTTTTGCAGCAGCGAATTACAATTGCGCCTTCGCACTCGGTGGATTCGTCTCGCGTATTCATTCGCTAGTCGGGTATTCACGTCCGCGTCTCGAAAGGTTTAAATATATACGAGTGCGGCGAGAAATTCTGAAATTCGACGAATATCCCTTTATTCTCGGAAAAAGGAACGGCAAATAAACGTATCTGAAAGTTAAATTTGACCGAGAATGTTCGAAAATTCGTTCAAATCGAATGATCTCATTGTTTATTTGGAAAAAGTCGTATAAATATATTCCACTTCTCCAAAGAGTTTTTTATATAAGAAATATGATATATAAAAGTTTAAAAATATATGTTGCTAAAATATAATTGATATACTCATATTAGAGTTCGTACACATATTTCATTGAAATTTATACTGTTTAGAAGAGATACAAGCCAATTTCAAATCAATATATATCTTAAATGTAATGGTTAATTTCTTAAGCGCTTAATTAATTTCAACGTTTTATAAATTCTATGAGTTTGGCGATGTAATAAAATTGTTCCTATTTTCATAAGAATTCTGAAGAATTTCGCAGATACAATCGCATTGAAACTATGTTGTGACATTAATTTCGACCTTTGTTGGGCTATACTGCTTCAAGGTCGTGTGTAACTGTTATTAAGATAGTCTTATCATATTTTCGCCAAGAAGTCGGATCAGTTATTTATATATATATATATATATATATATATATATATATATATATATATATATATATATTTTAAACGCATGGACAAATTTACTATTCTAAATTTTCAACTTTTAAAAAGTTTTTTTTTAATTTTAAGAAATCTAAAAGTAAATTTATTTAAAGATTAATAAAGAATGTAAATTAATTATAATTCTATTCACAAACCACTATTCCTTTAAGGATTCTTCTTATCACGATTGAGTATTTAATTTTCTACTATTTCCCTAATGCATTCCTAGAAATATCAGTCATCAGTTATAAAAACAGTATTTGTCGTTCGATTTCGAACAATGACGTGTTCAAATAAATACGCGATAAGTTTCCGTTAAGCATTAAGTTATTTCCTTCTTCAAGGTCGCTTTCACAGTTTAATAATAATAAGTACAGATGATATCCTCTGACTCGACGTTTTCTTTTTCGTGTTTTGATTATTTGAAATATGTGTAATTTCTCTTATAATTAAATTCCTTTCTTATTTTTGATTTATATTTATTATATTAATTATTACAGTACACGAGAAAAGCATAATATAATAAATATTGTAAAACTTTAACAAGGAAAAATTATAAATTAAGCGCATTGTACGAAATTTCATTATCAATTTAAATACTTGTCGCATTTGAATTATTTTTTTGAAACATTTTTCTTCTATTTCAGCAAACAAAGTGACCGGGACTGTAAAATGGTTCAACGTCAAGAGTGGCTACGGTTTCATTAATAGGTCAGTAATCGTTATTTTATATTTATTTTACAACCAAGTTTTTCTTCTCCTTTTTGTTTTTACAATTACATGCCATGCCTGTCATTTTATGCAACGCTACATGGGATAGAGAACACATGTCTATTTGCTTGTGTGGGTGTCTCGTGTAAGGATTAGTCATATACTATTTTAATTTAAACGCTCATTTTGCGCTGCTACTCTCAACGTAGCATATCTCTGCTCCATCTTCCATGAAAGTTCTCCTCGAATATACACGTCGCAAATATCTAATTATCTTTTTTGATGTTGCAGTCTCTTATTCACATGTTTATTGAATAAAAAAATTTTCATTACATACGTTAAAGAATTTATTACTCATTTAAGGAGAATTTAAGAAGGATATTAATTGATCGATATCTGCGATTATTCCTGGGGAAAACTTTTACACGTGTTAAATCTATTAGTCGACGAGCACGCTCGTTGCTTCTGTAACAGTATGAGAATCAATAATAATCGTTAATAACTCGAGAAATATTTTTTTTAAATATTTTAATGCAAGAAAAAAGACATTCACTTAACAGATAGACTCATTTAATATATTTATCAAATCATTGAAACATCATTTCTTAAACATATTTGCTTTCTTAATGATCAATACATTTCATTATTATCAATCCCTTCAATAATATCAAACGCATTCTACTTTTCTAATTTTCTTATTCCACTTGGAAATGTATAAACTCATCGGTGTAACATGAATCTATATCTGAATTGATTCTTAATTGATCCGTTTTTATTATTTTATATTACGAATGTGTAAAATTTAGAACGCGAGATACTTTGGAAATTAATTGATAACGATTTCAAGGGACGCGGGGGAAATATAGCGGATCTTTAATATTAGGAAAATCGTCTCTCTCTCTCTCTCTCTCTCCGCTACAGGTTCTTGCAACCTCGACCTGGCACTCTGCCGTACGGAAAATAGACGTATCATTCGGCACGTGCACGGGCCGCAGAGTCGGTTTCTCGCTATTTCGAGGTCCTTCTATTCACCTGGCCGAGGGCCAGAAAATTTTCGCGCATGCTCGCAGACGAGAAACTGTTTTGCCGCGTATTGTGCACGCGGAACTTTTACAAGTGCGGACAATGCGGGGCCTTGCGTGAGGGCGTTTCGCGATAGGAAAGAATTACATCGGGACGAATTCGAATTAAAGAGGAACTCTCGCGTATTTTAGATTCTCTCGGACACACGAGGGGCAGAAAACAGTTTCGCACGATTGTTTTCAGGTATGAACGCTTACCTGCTTGCACTTGAAAACTCTCGAATGCACTTTCACCGACTCTGACGCCAGCGATATCGTAAAATATTAGAAACGACCGTCACGATACAACTATTTACAGATGTAGAACGCTTTCGTCGAACTATCCCAACAATCGTCACGTTTTAGTTGGATTTTCAGTTGCTCCGTCTCCTAAAAAAATATAAAAATGCTGTAGTCGAGTTCTTTATTTTGATATTATTCTTTATAACAAAGAAAAGCATGACGTATTGTGCCAAGAATTTTTCCTTTTTATTAAAAACTCGTGTATCTTATCTACAGTAAGAATTTAATCTATACATATTTGGGTTTCACAACTTTTTATGTTTCATGTATCTCTCTTACTCATTCAAATTTATCTACAAAAATAATTTTTTTATAAAGATATAAATTTATTAAAATAATTATATAAAAAAATTGTATTGATTATATCAAATTAACCGCAATGTATTGCGGTGTAATGTTAATCTTAAAATATAGATAAGAATAGATTTTGTGATGAATGTCTAACAATAGTTGAAACGAACGTGTTTCATGATTCCTTGAAAATTATTCAAAGACGTTTCCGGGAGAAATTTGAAAGATAATGAATGAAATAAATGAAAATAGAATCTCTCTATATTTCCACCGTAACAAGATTCATTGAAAATTAAATAGCCTTTACCAAGACGACACGAATCCATTGTTCATTCGTCGTGTTCACCCCGATTTCGATGGACTCGACTACCACAATGGAAGAGCAACGTTCCATCTCGATACCCATTGGATCGTGCTTATTCGGCATCGATCCATGTTCCGAGACGTACATCAAATTTCAACAGTATAGATAATACTTGATATAGATATTATTAAAAGATTAAGAAAATGCAAACTCAATATTATTTAAAATAATGAAATTATAATTAATTAAATAATTATGATTAATTAAATTAAAATTATGATTAATTAAATTAATATTAATTAAATTAACATTAATCATATAATAAGAAAAATTGATTTGGACATAAGAGTATGTATTGCGCTTGTAATCTACAAAAATACATTGTCCCGTAAAGATAAAAATGTATGACATTGTAATTTTTATTTGAAATATCGATTTCTGTTAATTCGGTGATATAAAAAAAACTCTAAAAATTTTATTTATGATCTTCGCGATTCTTCACACTTGATTCACCTTTTGTTAATCGTGTAACAGAGAGAGGGGAAAAGAGGGAAGGGAAGGGGTTGTCTAGTTTGTAGCAGCTGGTGTGTATTTGTGTATGAGCTTGCGTACTTCTCCCTTGATTGTGTGCGCACTGCGAGGTTCGACGACCTTTCAACTCCATGCTTTGCTACGCAGCTTCATGGATTCCGACTATGTCCGTACGCTCGCGAATTCATGCGTGGGACATACATATTCGCGACTCACGCGGTCTATCATGAATACGCGTGGAACTTTGTTGAGAATGTGATCGAATGTATGTATTGTACTGATACAATTAAATCAAATTTCCATTATATGCCGTGATAGATACATAATAAACAGTAGGACGTAATTATTCCGCTTTTCAACGACTTAATAAAGTCTCTTTTTGCAAGAGATATAAATTGCAAATGCAATTGGGAATTTAAATTTAAAATTGTTTGAAATATAACATTTTCACTATTACAAAATTAATGCTTAGAGATTAGAAAAATAGATTATTTTTTATCTACAATTATTGAAAAAAATTAACTGACTTTTGTATAAATATTTCAGATAATTAATCTTAATTTGCATTAAAAATATAATAAAATATTGATTGTTTTTAACACATTTGCTCATCTTGATTGTTTCAGAAATGACACCAAAGAAGATGTATTCGTCCACCAGGTAAGCTTCTCGCTTTTAATACTAATTATGGCATTTTATTCTCAAGATACCGATCAAGATACAGTATCTTAATATTACGTATGTAATTGCAGTCGGCAATCGTTAAAAATAATCCGAGGAAGGCCGTGCGCAGCGTTGGAGACGGCGAGGTCGTAGAGTTCGATGTCGTCATCGGCGAGAAGGGTCATGAAGCCGCAAACGTCACCGGTCCAGCGGGTGAAGCAGTTAAGGGCTCACCTTATGCGGCGGACAAGCGTCGTGGATACCGCGGTATCCATTGGGTGTACCCAAGACGCGGTAACGGACGACCTCAAAATCGTAGACCGCGCGAAGGCCAAGAAGGTTACGATCAAGGTATACGCGGGTGTCTTCGTCTTTGGACATTTTCTTTTTTTTCTTCTTGTCTTTCAAAAAGTATCGAGAGAATAACTTATCGTTTTGTTTTATAAATTAGGGGAAGGAAAGAGCGGTGATGACGCGAATCTGACCGAAGGCCAGGCACCGCAGCAACAGCGTCGCTATAGGTTGCGACGTCATTATGATGGCTATTATCGTGGAGGACGGCGTTCCGGGCCCGCTCCCACGCAAGGAGAAGGCACCGAGGGAGGTGAGCAAGTGGAAGGAAACGGCGAGGGTAATATCCCGCCGCGCGGTGGCGGTCGTGGACGCGGTGGTCCGTCACGACGTTACTTCCGCCGTAATTTCCGCGGAGGAAGAGGTGGTGGTCCGGTACGACGTCCTCGCAGTCAGGATGGCCAAGTTAGGGTTAGTATCTCTAACTATCACGATACTACGTATATATAGCTTTTCCTGACATCATTATTGCATATATTATTGGTAACGCGAACAAAAGTATTGAGTTACGCGATTGATTCATTTACAAATACAAAATGTACGTCTTAAGACATTCAAAAAAATTTAAAAATAAATAAAAAAAGATACGAGAACGGTTTCTCGGAGAAAATGTTGTATGTTTGAATTATATTCTTTATAGCGATCATTCTTTCTTTATCATCAAAGCATTTCGAGATACTTAAGCTCGGAATTTTAGATGATATATTCCCTATACACCTTTTAACACCTTTAACTGCAATCTATTTAAATAGTTTTGATGTATAATTTCTATTACACTAAACACATTTCACTTAAAGATTCACTGTATCCTCGACTGCTTGCGCCTAAATGATATATTGTCTTTTTATCATTTTTTTCCGACAGCACAGTGCTGCGTATCATTACACGATAATTGATAAACTTAAACGCGCATTTCAATTTTGTATTTTTGGTATAGATAATGAACAAAGTTTCAAATCTGAACTTGGTTGTTTAAATTTGCACGGTATAGTATCCTTATTACCATAAAAGAATTACTATCTATACAAAAATATTGTGTTTGGCTTAAATGCACTCCTTCACTCTTAGAAATTATGTTTATATATTTAGCAAGGATACATAGATTCCGTAATATCCCTCTCCTTGTGTAATAGACGATGCATTTATTCAAGCACGGAGTATGTGTCCTGCGTTGTTTGTTAACGATTTCCGTTTCACTTTGTGCACTTTGTAAAAATAAAGCAGATATATATCTCAGCCGCCGACAAAATTTCTGTGATCGTCAAAATACTCGGATAGCTGTTATAAAAATTAAATGTGTTGTAAAAAAAAATTAGGTGACCGACGACAGCGAGGCTATTGGCGAGAATGTGGATAATTCGCAAAGAAATCCACGACCACGTTACAGACGACGATTAATACGACGACCACGTGCGACTTCGAGCCAACAGACAAACAGATTAGAAAACTTGCCATCTTCGGGGACAAATCGCAAGTCCCCCAATCCCATTTCCTCCTCCGTGACTTCCCTTCGATCACAAGTCATCGATATTCCTCCTGAATCTTATGATAAATCCACTAATAAGGTATTCTTTCCTCTTTCCTACTTAAGATAATATCCACTAGTAAACATATTTTAACCTCTTTATGGATTCTTTGAAAAATAAACTGACGATTTTATGAATTTAACTTACATACATTTGCATATAATTTTATAAAGTACACGTGAAAATACGTCTTCATGAAAAACACTTCGCTTGCTTTAAAATCTACATCATTAACATTATTAATTAATTATTTTCATCTATGTACTACATCTATAAATACACATTTCTGTAGATCTAATCAATCGATTGCTTATATTTATTTTTCTTTTCTATGCATTCTTGACAAGACACTTTAAAAACGAATTATAATCAAAAGTTGTACTATCAAATCTTGATATTTGCCAAATGTTGGAATAATAAATCATAGTAGTCACGAGCTTTTATCTTCATTCGACATTACGAAAGCTTTTAATTATGAGTCTCTGAACACGCGCAATCTATCGACGAATACAGAGCGGTAGTGCTTAGCACACACTGTTTGCACGTGTCTTTTTGTACTCTTTTCAGTCGGAGCAGAAGTCGGATGCACCTAAAGATTCAGATGCACCTGCCGTGGCCCCTGCTCCACAGGTAAACGGCGCTTTATATTCTCTTTTCTCGATCTTGCAGGAGCTCTCGGTTATCGCAGTTCTTACGCACTTACACTTTGAAGCATTAGGTGTGAGCGACAAAGTAGACGTTAAGATTTATTTTCCTTGCGCTATTTCTGGACTTTCTTACTTTTGTTCTCGTTATCTCCCAGAAAGAATTGCATTTTTTTCTTACGCAGCATCATAAAAGACGTACGAAAGCAAAGATATATATTTTTAGCACGCGTTGCATAATTACTGCCATTATAATATATTGTTCTTGCAGCTTTGCTACATTTGTTTAATGTTCCATGTATCTATATATTTACAGGAGAGCCAACCGGTGCAAAACACCACCACTGAAAGTACCGCTTAACCGAGAGAGAATAACGCGCTACTACCGTAAGAGAGGACACTCCTTTTAATATATAACACCAACACCCGTTATACACACCACAACAATATCAACAACAATAAAACAATTGCAAAAAAAAAATCCAAAAAAATAAAAAAGAAAAAAAAATATAAGAAATCAACAAACACTACTCCACACTCTCGCAAATTATGATTAAGATATGTATGAAGAAAAAACGAAGAATGTGCGTTGATTAGGGAATGTGCGGCGAAATCAAATTTCACCTTTTGAGCGAAGTAAAACTTTTGTTTTTTTGTACTTTCGAAATTTTCACGCACAGTGAATAATGTTGAAGAAACGATAGAGATGCGAAGAGGAAATTCTTCGTGACTCTAAACGATTCTTTTAAATGATTTAATCAAGGGTAATTAAACCGCGTAATGATTGCAACGTTGTACGACGGTTAATCGAATAAGAATAAGATAAAAACAAAGAGTAAAGCAATTACGGAGTACGGAGCGAGATGAATTCGAGCGCGGGCAAGAGATATAAATATATACATATACTTTGTTTTTTTTGTTTTTTTGTGTATTTCTTGTTTCGTACATTACTTCTGATTTTTCTCCGGTAAGACGCATTACAAATCGTTTCATGTACGATATTTGAGTTTATTGCTATATTTCCGCGAGTTTTCTTCACTTTTGGCGACTTTTTCATCGAAAGACAAATCGATTGATATTGAACGGAGTACCACTCGAATTTTTGTCCGTCTCGAAATCATTCGTTTATTTTCGGCTTATATATTGAAATTGGTGGACTACCGTATTGCTTTCGCTTTTTTTGGGCGCAATTTTACCTAGCGTTGGTCAACAAGTGTATAGCACACGTACAGTACAACAATTTTGAAGTATGGTTCTCAAAATTATCTCGTATTTACGCCACACGCTTATTGATCGATGCAAAGTAAAATTATGATGATGCGGTTATGTCAATTTTCTTATACTTTATAAGGAATTTATTACACGTAGAAACGATTATTGTAATAGCATTTATCTTGGCCATATTTTTTATAATTGTCAATACTGGCCCCTGGCGGGTCCCGCAGTGTACAATTCATTAACGATTATTGTTGTTTTGACTTTACGCATTATTGATTAATCGCGAATTAGGGCGCGTTTAGGGCGAAAGTTTGTAAGGTTCCGCCTTCTCGAAAATGCATTCATATCCGATAATGCAAATAATAATAGGACTAATAAGAAGAATAATGATAAGATAGAAGTATCTACACCGTGTCGTTGAGAAAAACAATTAATTTAGTCGCCCTTTAATGCGTCCAAACTTGATGTCAGCGATGCTTGCAGCTTGAATGAAAAAAATTCATCTCGTAACATCTCGCAAACTTTCGCGCCATACGATACACTTCGGATACTTTTGTTCTCCTTACTAGTCCGATTATTTGTATTATCGATATGAATTTTCAAGCGGGAATGCTTGACGAACTTTCGCGTCCTAATTCGCGATTAATCAAGTAATGTCTACAGCGTGAGTAAATCGTCCGGTCGTTTCTAAAATTGACATCGGTCGACAATTTGTACCGAGCAAGTCGTTTTTTTATTAAACCGAGCAAGTCGTTTTTTTATTGAACGTTTGCATAGGGCAATCGACTCGATTTGACTTTTCGAAACAAGAGCCGGGCGTATCACACACATCGGCTCGATTGACGATACGAATAACATGGATTGTCTTGAGAGTACGAAGGAGAGAGAGAATAAGAGAGAGAGAAAACATACTTTATATAATTTTGCATGAAAATAATTTTTAAAATTTTAGTTTGTAGTATCGTCGACGGATAATAAAAGAAATATATACGTCTACCTTCTGTTAAAAAAAAAAGAACAAAATTATCTTTATATTTGGTGAAATTTTTTATTGAATTTCTATTGTGTTTCTTGTGAAGTTCTTGTATTTCTATTTCTTTTCCATTTAAAGTCTATATCCAGGCGACACACGAAAGTCTGCGAAATCACGAAGATGCATAAGAAGAGACATCTTTCAAACATCTTCGTGTCGCTTGGGTGTAGCTTATATCATATGATATTATTGTTTCCGTCGTCTGTGCCCGTCGATCAAAAAACGATGAGTATTGCACAAAATATATTCGCGATATAAAAGATGTCGAATATGAATGTATTAGCGTATATAAAATATATACACAGAATATACATATTTTCGCACAAGAAATGTATTAGCGTGCATCTTTTATACACGTCAATGCATTAAGCAAATAGATATATAAAATCCTTATTCGCGAATATATTTTGCCCCCTAGGCGCCAGCAGAATAATTCCGCCCAAGATATTATCCTATACATCACGATGATCGTTTTTAATTGTTTCACTATCCTATCGTATCCCGTCGTTTGTAAAGTAGCTTTGTCAAGCCGCAATCCAAGTGTGTCTTCGTAAAATTGCATAATATCTTTGTTTGTGTAGCAAAAATCGGAAAGACGGAAGAATATTGATATTTGAGAAATATGAAACATCCGATTGGTTTAGGGTAAGCGAAGCGGTTTAAGGGTGTAATAAGATGAAGAGAAGAAATAATGTGTGTGCGTGAGTGTGGTGCCAAGTGGAGAGAGATAAACGCGCGGTTACGTTACGCGGTTTCGTGCGCGTTGTTTACACTTTTACAACTGTTAGAAAAAAAGAAAATAATCGAAGCAAATCGCCCGAGAATGTCGCATCGATGGTCGCCGAAATTCTTTTCATTCGATCCCGTAAGAAAGAACCCAGCGGACGCGAGATATTATCGATCGACGCATACGCGTCCCTCGCGTTTTCCGCTTTTCTATTAAATTGCAATCCGCGTCCGTTGGGACAAAATCCCGGCGACTCTTCGGGCCGCGTTTTGTTTAACGTAATCACCCTCCGTTGTCTAACGTAACCGCGCGTTCCCACGAAAAAAACACGGTAGAAAGAAATAAAACAAAAAAAAAGAATCCACACAAGAGAGACCGGCCTCTCGAGACACCAGAGAGGCGCGAAACAAACAAAAACTTGAAGCAGCGCGCCGAACGGGCGCGCGATTGTAACTGCAAAAAAAGAACAATGCATGTGTTAACAGTGAATATCAGAGTTAAAGCGATAAAAGTCGTAAAGCCAAAATGAAAGAAACAGAATAACGACGAGAAAAATCCAGCAGTTAAACTTATACGCGGTATAAAAAAAAAAAAGAAAAAAAACGGTACCTAAGACAGTAACCGAGAAAATCTCTCGCACAGTTTGTGCTTCGTCGTTCGGATTATCGCTGTCGTCGAAACATTTTTTTCGGCACAGCCGCCAGTCAATCGCGATCGGTCGTGAAACGGTCATGTGCGTTATATTCGTTGCAAAAGTTGAGAGACGGCTTACGATCGGGCGACGCGAAAAGTTGGCGGGGAAAAAATTCGATACGCATCGCGCGCGGTCCATTAGTTTCCGAACGTTCGCGGGGAAAGTAGCGGAATTTTGCACGAGACACACAATCTCCATAAGCCGGTTCTTTGTATGCCGAATACTTTTTCTCGATCGGAGACGAATATCGAAATTATTTAACATACGAAGCGTCGGGTCGTATGCAGATTTCTTTCGCGTCCGAATTTTACGAGCCTCCGTAAATGTTTTTGCGAATTAATGGCCGGTATTACCGCGTTTCGCGATTGTCATTGGCATTTTTCGGTTCTCTCCTCTCGTCGGAAAAAAAACTTAACTTACCACCTATCGAGAAAAGATAGTGAAAAATTTATCCTTGCTCAGGGAGAATTTTCGGGAAAGAAAGGAAGCTGTGACACCTCCCTTTTTTCGCTCGAAATTCCCGTCGTGCATTCGCGTCATGTGTCTATCGAGGAAAATAATCGCAATAAAAAAGAGTATCACGTCGCGACAGTCAATTAGATCCGATTCGGATTTCACGCGAGTAAAGGCGATACTCGAGTTATATATATGGCGATGTGAACGAAAAATAGAGAAGGTAAAAACAGGGGAAAAAGAACCGAAATCCCGATCGAGGAGACGTTCAACTTTCGAGAGACAAAGAAAAAAAAAGAAGAGAAAATCTATCAAAAGACCTCGACGAACACCGGGCACGACGACATCGTCGTCGTCGTCCAAGCGTGTCCCGAGTATAACAGTCGTCCGTCGACTGCCCTTCCTCTACACACAATGAATTTTGTACCGAAACGTGAAGCTCTAAATGCTAATTTCATACACGGAATTTAATTTTTTCACGAGAAACATGTGCATTATAAAAAATAAATCTACCAAAAAAATTGCAAAAGTTAATGAAACCAAATATGCGTTTTATCTCGCTCCCTTGTTTACTCCCATGTTGTCTCCTATTGAATATCGTCTGTGTAAACAAAACAAAAATTTAGAGAGTAATCCAATATATAAATATTAACGAAGAATTCTTAATTTTATTTAATAACGATTACGATTGATTAAGTTGAATGAAATGAAAATATCAACTGATGAAAGAAATACAATTTTAAATTAAATTAATAGTTGAAATATGTGTGTAAATATTTTAATAAAATTTATTCATTTATCCGTATTAATTTATCTCTTTATAAAAATCCGACATTTGCAGAATACTTTACATAGAACGGCATGATCTGTATATTGTAAATTTGCTAAACCGAATATGAATCGAATATTTAATCTTTGTTATTTATTAATATATATTGTAAATATTTATTGTTCCGTTTAGAATAGGAATTTTTGAGGTAATGAATTTGGCGAGTCTCCTCTCGATGAACTCGTACATACATACATTTTGTGTACGCATAATTTCACGCGACGAAGTTGATCGGAGCTGAGAGAGAAGTTATAGGTATAATGCATTCCCGTCATGGAGAATTTCCAATAATACCGGCATTACGGCAGCACTTAATCACCTTTCGCGGGGTATATAAATTAATTTTCCATCCTAGCGTTAATCTCTCGTACAGCAACGATCAGCAATAACCATAGCTGGCACCATAATTGACACAACGGATTCGGCTCTGATATTACAGATTCATTATTATGAATCATAAATTACACAGGTCGCACATCGAACGATATTCGAATATAGTTTAACGTGATACGTTTAAATTTTTATTTCTCTGCAGCGAAATGCATTACCTGGAGAGATACGCTGCTTTTGATATCGAAATCTGCTTTTAAACTTGCATACAGAAACTTTTCACATTGAATTTACAAATTTTCTTTCAGGAAATCTTTATATCGATATTCAGGATACGCCAAAAAATGCTTAATTTTGAAAACCGATGCTGGGTAATTCAAATTTTCTGCTAAATAAAAAGATATGTTCATCTCTTATTAATCGTCGAAAAATTACAAAAATTAAACAAGCTATGTTTCTGTGCGTTGCTATTTTAAAATTCATTTTCATATGTAAATAAAAAATACATATTAATCTAATCAAGTTATCGGTGGATAAACTCTAAAAAAAAAAATAAAACGTTGATATAGAGTTAAAGTTTATAGTTTGCAGAGAGAGGGAATATAAATATCAATAGCATCGAACCATATTTGAAAACAACATACACTCGATATAATATTTTATATTTATATTTTATACGTGACAATATATATACAAAAAAAATTTCAAAATTGAAAATCGCTAGAGCGCATTTAGCGTATTTTCGGTGCACTCTCGGAAATAACGGCTTAACGTGCCGTTATAAGGCAGATAACACAATTGTCGCGCGCATTTCTCTTCTGTGTCAAACGTTGAAAGAGGGTTAACGGGTTGTGTCGGATTTGAAACCCTTTAATCCGAATATATATTATACAATACGTGAGCACGCAACCACTATATAAATCCGGCAGTTTGTATGCATTTTTGCCACATGCGATGGTAAATATACTAGTATATCACGCGAAAGCATCGTCTGTATATCTCAAACGGGAAAAAAACCATTATTTTATTTTTTTCATCTCAAAGAAAAAATCATTATTTATTTTTATAATCTTTCTTTTTTTAGTTTGTTATAATTTCAACAATCTCTTATTTAATTTATTGTATCTTTTTATACATTATACACAATTGTTTAAATGGCGTAACAAGATACCTAAACAGACATTAAGATTGGCAAAATTCCATGCTTTTCATAAACGAGGATGTAGGAGAAAATCGTGTTCGACTTATAAAGAAACTCTCGATCGTATGTTTTCACAGACACAGATACGATACATCGTGCACATATACATACATACACAGTGAAAGCAATCAAGAGAGATCTCGGATGAACCGATTGATTGCCTGCGCTCTGTGTGCAGGCGAAATTAAAAAAGTTGACTTTCAGGTCGACGCCTCAGTAAACGCCTCGGCCTCTAATTTCCCGATATCGATACCTAACTTGCGCACAATGGATTCGCGCTCGCAATATTATTTATCATCATTTATTTCTTGTGTATATCATGATGTTAGTCGACCAAAGATAGGACGATGTATGTACGTGCAAATTATAGGACGCTGCGGGCAACATCTTTTTGTTCTATTTTCCCGCAGAGAGTTTTATTGAGTTACTTAGGACCGATCCATTTTATAAAGGTAATAAGGATAACGTTCCTCTCGTGTTTCTCAAATCTGATCGACAATGGTTGTAATCTGAAAAAACCGATCAAGAATCAAATATTAATATAACTGTTTTGACTAGTTATATTAAAAAAAAAATAAAATATTGCTAAATTTGATTAATTTTGATATTTTCAGTAAAATATCATTATTTTAACTTTTTAAAGCCAATCGACAAAATTAAGATATTATATAAATTATTATAGAAGAAAGCACACGCAAATTACTTTTACTCTCTTTGAGTTTTGTAAATTTTCGTCTGAAAAATTATTTAGAATATTAACCAAGTATATGTTTTAAAATATCAATGTACATCGAGTAAATTGGCCCGACTACAAGGTATCTATGGACTTAAAGGATCACAAACACCCTCGTTTTTTATTCGAAGGACATGTTCGCTGCCGCGGTCATCTGGCACGGATTCATCGAGATTACGGCAGCCAGCTTCCTTTTTCTCTTCCAGGCGTTCAAAGCGCAGGTCTCCAAGTATTCCCGTAGTCAATCAGACAGGAGCTTAAAGCAATTTCGGCCAGGTGGGTGTCCCGATGCGGTGGACAGGCGACTCGGTGGAATCTCTTCAAGGCGTCGCACAGCGTCCCAATCGCCTCATCGACCCTTTCATCCTCCATGCTGGCCAATCCGCGAGTGTAGAGCGTCTCGCACTCTTGCAAGCACGCGAGCTGATCTTCCAAGCAGACTTTCTTTTGACAAGCCGAACATTTTATCGGCTTATCTGGCCGTTGCTGCGGTCGCGAATGTAGTCCGTTGCATCCTGCTGTAGGACACCTGCGAGAAAAAACGTCGAAACAATATTTTCTTGTCTCGAAGATTTTCATTACATCGATAAAAGTTGGATCGTTAGAGAACAGTTAATGTCAGATTTGAAGTATATTCTCGTTTCGTGAAAATTGATTTTGCAAAGTTATTTCTACATCGAAAATACGATAAGAATGGCTTTAAATGTTAATGTAAGTTTTTAATCCCTATTATAATCTCTCGTTGACTCTATCTTTTACATAGAATAGGAAATTCTTTTAATGATTCTTAGACTCTTTGGTTTGATTTTTTTGTGCGGAAAATCGTCAAAAAAGTTATTGCATAACTTTTGAATGTTTATAATATGTCTTTGTATAATTAAATCATTACAAGTTAAAATAAAGTCTACATGAAATTAAAGAATGTAATTTTGTTCAATTGGCAAATGTTTTGATATATAATCAAGGATAAAACGTTAAATCAGAAAGACGCGAAAAAACGTAATGTCTTAAAAATTATTCAATCATTTGCCCAAAAAACTGCTACAATATTAGAGTGAAAACATATGCTTAAAAAAAATTTTTGAGTTAACATGATGAAGAAATAATTACTTATAATTGAACTTTTGTTCGGTGAGACGTCCTCAAAGAGAGCTTCTTGTGGTTTATTTCTCCCAAAGAGAAATGTCGACACACCTATACAGACACGCGTTTGTTGTTGTTGACGTAAAAGACATTAAACGTAACGGGTAATGCTACTATCAGAAAATTACCGCGAAACTGATAAAAGCACCTGGTCGAGTCGTTGGAGTTGGTATAAGAATCTTACGCTGAACGAACACTAAAGTACCTTTGACGACAAGAGCATCCTTATGGCACCGACGTTTCGTCTCTTTGAGGCGCTCACCTCGTCAGGACTTGCGGTTTTTAACGATCTCGACAAACATCTGTTTACTTTCTCTCTCTCGATCGCTTATTCCTGTTGCTATTCCTATGTTTTTATTCGTTATCATAATTTAATGTTTCTTCATTTTTATTCAGGAGATACTTAATTTAACAGATCCTTGAATGGATAACGCAAAGAAATTAATGTTAGTTGTTAATTAAAAACCGCATTGCACACGAATCGTTAAGGATGTCGTTGGTAAATTATTCTGTTTTATTCTCGATCGATATTACTTTGCTAGTCTGTCGTTAAAGATACGCGCACAGTTAGAAACTTGGAATATAGATGGAAGAAAGCACCGATAAGATCTTTCATTTAATTAAATCAAATTATACCTCGTTAATGTGCGAGCTTGATGTCGGAGAATTTAAACGGACTTACCTCAACCTGACGGAATCGTTCGTCAGAGTCTCAAAGCGCGGCCAGTCTTCTTGGCAGGCCCTGCATGTGCATCGGAACCAATACCTTCCTGCTAGTGTCCTTTGACGCTCGGCAAGAGTCCTCTTCGTGAATATCGGTCCGTAGTTTTCGGCAATAACGTCGCCGGGCCGTAAACCGCGAATTGCCCTTATTACGATATGTCGGCCGACGAAGTATCTGCGATCCGACAAAAAGAGGATCCTGATAATTCTCTCTCGTTAATTAAAGCACGTTGATATGGCAATATGAATACTCTGTCGAGTCTTGTCTCAATATATGGTAAACTGCAAATTACAAATTAATTTAAATTATTTTCATATAATTTTTAACAATTTTTAAGTAACAATATTTTATTATGTTTCCTCTCTATCAAGCAAGTTATTTTAAGGCAGCTTATAATTATACATTTTGATTTTTAATATAATAATAATTTAATATAATAATAATTTTTTATAACATATAATTATACATTTTGATTTTTTTTTTGCTTTTCGTTACTTAGGCATTTTTTTCAGTTAAATATTTAGTGATTATAAATTTAGTATGAATTAATTTTTTAGTTAAATATTAGACACACAGTGTTCGGTATTAAAGTCGTTGTCCGAGAGAGGAAAGTTGCTATCTGGTACGCAATTTAATAAATCGAAAAAGAGAGGGGACGACGCAATTACTTCGTCATGAAATAATAATCGTAATCATCACAATAGCTCCGGCGACGTTAATAATGTGAACAATTCCGCCTGCACCGACTAACGCAGACGAGTTTGTGACATTACCGAATAATGAGCGCGCTGGTGTAATTTCGCGTATAATGGCCGCGACCCACGAAGTCATCACAAACGCGCTTTAGTGCTGCCCGAAATACACGCAAATCCACATACTTAATTAGCGTTAATAGATACCTCGGTAGAAATCTCGCGATTATATCTGTACATATAATATTCTCTAGGAGAGGATATTAACATCTTAACTCTAATTACACATGTTATTTAAATTAACTTAATCAAAAACAAATTGGAAATTCTGTTGATAACGAATAATCATTTACAACTACAAAGCTTTGACAAATTTCTAACATATTTTACTTAAATAACCACGCAGATTATTTTACTTAAAATCTTGTCCATTTTCTTGAAGCGCTCTCACAGAGAGATATAAACTCGGGGAGAGAATTAAAAGATTTATTTAGACGAAGAATGAAGGTTTTCTGCTAACAAAGTGCGCGAAGTTGTTGAAGGACTCCGGAAGAAGTTCGTTTAACAGACTATGGGCGGTCGCGGGTCGATTAATAATTCGCGCGATGACACCAGGCGATTGTGTACCGCTTGGTTATACTAATTAGCTCTCGTCTACCGTGGTAGTCTACTCTTTTACGCGACCACGTTATTAATATGTAAATGAAGACGAGTCACGCACGCTTGCCAGAGCACAAAGTTCGACGAAACTGCGTGCATTTCGTGTATTTGCGTGTGTGTATATGAGAAAAGTTGTAATAAAATATTTTATATACGTATAAAGAGAACGTTTCCACAGAGATATTTAATTTCGCAAGGATAATGATCAATTATTCGTAACAATTTCAAAATTAGATTCCCAATTTTTATATTTGAAAGATTAATTCTCCTGAGAATTCGTAAGAGGTATCTTTGTATGCGTGAGAGAATTATTTTAGCTCGCTTTTTCTTCCTTTTACTTACCTCGTCACCGCGGGATAGCAATCATGATTGAAACGAGCGACCGTGGGATAAATCGCCACCCCGAGGTAGACGGGGCGGCTGCCGCGAAATCGATGCCCCGCGCTTAACCGCGTCTCGAAGAACTCGTGGGCGTTGAATTGGAGCAGCTGCAGGTTCCTCAGCAGCAGGGCGGCCACGATGATCTCCTCGGCGCCCGGGACCTCTGCGAACTCGCCAAAGTTTCCGATATTAGTGTAGCTCCCCGTTCTGTGCATTCTTCCCACTCTCTTCTCCTGCTTTTTCCACCCTTCTCGGCTTCTCGGCAAAAACTTTCCGCGACTCTTTCCGCTGAGCGTTGTTAAAATTACGGCTTCATGGCTCGCGAGCGAAGAATTTGCTGAATCGAAAGTTGGTCCTCCGCGCGAGCAAGCACATTTTTTCCTATTATTTCCAAGTTAAATACAGCCGAAAGGGGAGGAGAAAAGGAGAAGTCCGTTGCAAGATTAAATGCCGATGATGAGTACCGTCGTCCGACGTGGGATGTGCGAAGAAGCCGACTCTCTGTAGGCATCTGAGCAGGAAGGCCGCCATCAGCGATCTCTCCAAGAAGTCCTTCTTCGTTCGCTTATTCGCGTGCGTCACCAGATTGTACGCCGTCATGTCGACATTGTCGTTGTCGCTCTCATGGGACTCCTTTGTGTCCTCGCCCTCTTCCTTCTTCTCCTCGATTTTGCCCTCACTTCGTCTAGATTCCTGCAGCTTCCTCCGTCTGAGTCTTCTTTTGGCCGACCGACTGTTTGCTGGCGATTTTGCATCATGCGTATCTGGTATCATCGTCGCCGTCATCGTCGTCGTCGTCATCATTGTCATCGTCATCGTCGTTGTAGACGTCGCGACCTTTTCGCTGCCACTGTTCTTCAACTCTTCGTAGATCTTCAAACACTTCCGCAGGCCCTCCTGCGTCACCATTCGAAAAGCGACCATGCTGAGTACACTCATGCCAGAGCCTGAAGGAGGGAATTCAAGAGTGACTCATAATTACCCTGTAAGAGTCTCGGTTATGACACTCAAGATATGCCAAATGCGCGTATAAAATGGAGCTTTTATTTGCCAAAATGAATGCCTTTCTTTCGAGAAATTAATAAAACTCATTATTTCATATATTAATTATTATATTGTCGATTTGATTTCAATTATTGTATCGAGCAAATTTGATACACGATATCTTTTAATAAAATATCAATAATTTTTAGCTATGTAACATTAAAGATGAAGAAATTTCGACCAATTTTTGATAAACTTTCTTATAAAACATTTATATTATTATTCTTATAGAACATTTTTATTATAAAAATATTGTGATTACTAATCTTAAGAGATATCAAATATTGTAAAAAATTATGGCGTTTAATTAAACTTGAATAAGGAGAAAATTATTTCCAGTTTCAAAGAGAAACATCGTAATGTTCATCAGAAAAAAATATTATGAAATATCTACAATAGTTTATAACGATACTGTATAATGCGTTTGTTTATACTCTTACCTATCAATAATGCAAGTATTTTACACTCGTACTTGTGATACGTCGCCATCGCGATGTCCCTGCATTTTCTCCCGCAGAAAGCGACACAGCTGCAGTTCGGGCATCCGATCGGTGCTTTCAGTCTAAAAATTTCCCGGATATTCGTAGATCGATCGAAGGAAAAATGGGGTTAGCCGTGGGAGTGAATTATGTAAATTGACGAATAAAAACTGAGCGCAAAAACTTTTTCCGCGCGCGAAAGCGACGAGATTCAATCGAGATAAGTTTAAACCTATCGTTTAACAATTTTACGACAATCTACAAACGCAGATCTAACAAACAAATCACTTTATGAATAAATAGTAAATTTAAAGTGTATAAAAATATTTAAAAGAATATTTAAAATAATGTTTTCTGGAAATTAAGAGACTTTTTTCACGTCTTTTATAGTAAGTATTTTTAAATATTTACGTTGTCTCGCAATTTTTCGTATAGCTTGGTTAGCATGCGTAATAACGGAATTTCCGTCCGCATACGTTGTTCGTTGCTCGGGTTAATGAAATCCATTTTCTCTTTCTCGCCGACGAGTTTATCCGTAAAAAGCCGTGGATAACGTGACGGTAGGGCTTACCACGGGCCGGGGGCCGTAGACAAAGCGGAAGCTACACGCGGAGAAGGATTACGGGGGGCGCCGCCGTCCAAGGACCATACCCATTAAATTCGGGAGACCGGAGGCGGCAATTTTCTCCTCACCTCGCGTAACAATGCTGACAATGGGTGCCGTAGAACTCGGGTAGGAGACAGCCCGCCAGCGGTGGCTCGACTATCAGAGTATCGCCCGGATGTATCTCCGTGGCTGCGACGGCGTGTTTACCCGCTACCAGGGTCTCACGGATCTCCAGGGCGCTGGACGACCAGCGGGCCTCGGAATTAACGGCGCCATTTAACGGCGTGCCACCGTCTGCGAAAAGGGAGCGTGCATACAGCGTGTTTTCTTAGGTCGAGTTTCCCACGCCTCAACGGGTTTAATACAATGTCAGGTATCTCTTTCGGACCATCATACGGGACGGAGATTTCTCGACCGTTGTTTGAACTCTATTACAGCATACGAGTTCATGGGGCGTGTGATATTTTAGAGATAGATTTTAACAAATATGAAGCCGTTTGCGAAATGAGGCGGCTGTCGGAGAAAGAGAATTTTGCGCTGAAGCAATAACAAGTATGTGTTTGTACGTAAGTTTGTAATATATTCATAATTAATAATTAATATATTATAATAATTTATATATAATATTTTAATATATATATATATTTATTAATATATTATAATAATTTATATATATATATAATAATTAATATATTAATAATTAATATAATATTTAACTTGGGATACCCAGCAAATATTATTGAAAATGTGCGAAAGAGAGGAAAGAGCTCGATTCTTCCTCTTTGTTCTTTTTTTGCCGCGGTTGTCGATACGAGGAGAATAACTGTCCTCGAGTTTGCGCGCTGTTTCTCTCTTCGAAACTTATCTAGTAATTCCAGCGCGTCTCGTACACGCTACATTGTTCCCTTTATAGGCCACGAACAAACGTATACACGCGTTATTTTGAGGGTACTTGAGAGATAGGCGCGAACGGGAACGCGAACGCGGCAAAGCCGTCCTTTGTCCCGCGTCTCTACGTCGATTTCCTGGCAGATTGCAGCGGCGCGAAAAGTTCCGCCGCGCTTCGTCATTCATGAATGAATGGCGGGAGAGGGGGAAGGTCGCGTACTACGGCCTACTACGCGACGTAGTACGATGCGCCGCTGCCTGACGCGGCAGTTTATCGCGGCGAGACACGTGTGCGATAAGGAGGAAGAATGACAGGGAGAAAGAGAGAGAGATAGAGAGAGGGTGGAGGGAAGAGAATCGCGCGACTGCGCGGCGGCCTTGCCACGGCCTTAGTCCCGTGATCGAAATCGCGACTTCTGCCATAATCGTATCGAAAACTTAAAACTCTTAACGTTCCAAATGAACGTGAAATCGTCTTGTTTGACTTTATTTATTTATCGAAATATCACTGATTTGAAAAAAGACTAGAATTTCAAACTTTATATTTTTCATTATGATAATTTTTTTCTTTAATATCTTTGATTGGACCTTTAATTTCGCTTCAATAAGAAAATTTTTAATATTATACGTGGAGATATATATATAACGTTTGATTTACATTAATATTATATTTACTAAATATATTTTTTAATAAGATTATTAAATTAAGAATAATAATTGAACCATCACTGACAAGTATACATCCTGCTAAGATCGAGGAAATTTCAGTCGTAAATCAATCATGATAAATCGAAATTCCATCATTATTCAATGTATTTTTATATCTTAATAAAGCAATGGCGCCTTCATTTTATTATATGTAATATATAATTCTCTATTTTTAATTTTGTATAATTCCCTACTTTTCTATTATTCTGATTTTATACAGCGCAGAATTTCGCTGTAATTTAAGAATTCCGCAAGAGATTCCAGGGTTAACGAGAATGTATAAACAAGCTACAATTCCACGCGATTCCCAAACGCCATTTCCGGTTATCTCGGTCGCGTTGCTCGCTCGCTCACATGTGTGGCATGTTGCCCACTATGGAGTGTTCTAATGAATGGAAGAAATTGCTGTGGTCCGAAGGGGATGCGCGCACACGACGAACCGACTAATCACGGTCCATTTGGAACGACGATATCGTGCAAAGTTCCAGTTTCGTTGTTTCGTATTTTAATTTCCATTTTTTATCGAAAAAATATAAATAAAATAAAATATAAATAAAATCGTAAACTTTCCAATCAAAATATTCATTCAAAGAAAGCAAATAAAAATCGATTATTTTTAAATGTGTTGATTCATAACATTGTTATTTTACATCGATATATTAATAATAGATCTGCGTAATATAATTTATGTCAATCTTTATTTGACGTTGATTTGAAGAAAATATATAAGCAACGTCTCTTGTATTTCACTCATCGTAAAAATGACGATTCATTTCACTGTATTCACGAGCATATACTTAAAAAACTTCTCATTTTTATTTATCATTTGCTACGTTCGTGAATATTCCGGCTTGTCATTGTCGCGGAATAATCACCGGCAAGTACAAGTCACATTCGCGCAAATTTCATTCGCGCGCGGCTTCGAATTTTCCACGTTTGTATAGTTAACGAAACGTCGCGCCTGTCGTCGGTCAAAAAAAGTGCAGAGGAAATAATGCCCGCGGACATGCACGGAGAGAGTGCGTTAAAATTGCAGGATCCATTTACTAATTTACGATCCGGCGAGTCGATTACTACAAAGAATGCGCGGTACGCGATGAATGGTGAAAATATTCAGAATTTCCACGCGATAACATAAATTTATATTGACTTGTATATGTGCATACTTCTAATAAATCTCTGGCTCCAGATTTCAGAGAGCCTCAATAATTACTCTCACTCTTTTATTATTCTCAAGTCAAAATTGCCTAACTAATCATTCGAAATCATTATTTATTTATTCAAGACCCTCCATAAGCTGTTCAATTAATGTCTTAAAATTTGCCCTGTATTCGAAATAATTTAATAAATAATAAATTTATTTAATAAATAATTCCATCTTTAAAAATATTGTTCCCTTTTTAAATTTTACATTTTATTACATGCTTCTATTGAAAATTTCAAGTTAAAAATCAATCATTTTCGATCAATCATTTGCTTTTTCCCGTAGACAATTATTGGAAAAGTTAACGTTCATTAAGCCAAAGTTACTTCAAATGATGAAAATATTATGGATTGAGAATTAATTGGAAGTAGCAGCGCTGTGATAAACTGTATGGTGATTGAGTCATAATTAATGAATACTTTGTTTTATTAATGTGAGTGATGCTCATTTTCACGATGAGTGACTTGAAAAAGAAGAAACACACTTATTGATGGAAAGTAAATTATTAACGAGTCACTTATGTACGTCCGGAAAAAAAGATACTGCTGTCGAAAATTATTTACGACTCAATTCAATAATTATAAGCTCCATTATTCTCGCAATCGGTCTTGAGAAGTCGAATCTATTCGAGGAAGCGGAGCTGATACTTTGAACGCTCTTCTAATTTGATTGGGCCGTCTCGTGAGTGGTTGCAGTCTGTGGGCGGGTGTTGAAGTAAATGAAGTTTAGCTTTACGAACGGCCGCACCTGCAGCGGCAATCCTTGAATCGCGCGTTTCCGGCTTAAACCGTGAGCCCTCGAGGGGCGCTTTGCGGTGCTAGAATTCCACGTTCGAAAACAAAGAAGCGCTTGTCTCTATTTGAAACGGGCGAAACGGTCCGGGTTGCTTCAGTTGGGGGATGCTCTTAACGATCAATTAGCTGAGCGTAGCCTCGGTTCGCATTCAATCTTTAGACAAGCCCGAAATAATGCCTTACGTTATCAAAACGATTTATGCGTCTCGCGATATAATTTATCTTTTTTAATTATTCGAAATACAAATTATTGTATCTAAATTTTACTAGGAACTAGACGCGTTAAGAAAAAATTCGCTTAAATCCAAATCAATTTGAGAATCTTGATTCGCAAGATTTAATCGGATATATTAAATTTTAATTAGCGAAAGATTCTTTCTGATTGTGAAGCCATTTTTCAAAACTTCATTGAAAGATTCATGTCAATTTCATCAAACAATCCATTAAAATTAAGAACACAAATATATACATATATGTACATCATACGCATGTGAATAAGAAACAAGGGAATTTATTAATTAATACACAATAAAAAATTGTGCGTCCATATGTTAAAATTTTCTTGTGTTACCACGTTTTGATTAGTACTTCAATGTAAAATTAACATACAACCTATATGTTATTATTTTTATAACGTTTTCATGTGTTACATTTATGTCACCTTTATAACTTAACACTTTGTATATGTCTCTTAGAAATGGAATATTATTTTGAGTATTTTTAATATAATCATTTTAAACAATCAACATGTCTCAAAGTCAGTTTAATATTTTAAGAAAAGTTAAAGTGAATCTTCAAATAATCTTGAACTTTGACATACAAAAATAATCAAATTTACTAAAATCAAATGTTTCTATTGCAAATAATTTAAGTTAAAATAATTACTATTATATGTTAATGTCCTCAACATTTCTTACGAGTTATTGAAACTATTTTTTCATGTAATTTTTAATGTTACTTTTACATTACACTTAAAGTCACAATAACAAAAATGTAAAGTATTGTGTCAATTATTTAACATTTTTAGTTTGTCAATAAGTAACATACGACGAATGAGTTATTTTAACTTAAAATTTAGAATGGACTTTCTGGGACATGTGAAAAATGTTATAATTTACATTTTATTTTTTACTACGTATAAGATTAATTACCAAAGTTTATGTATGCAAAGTTATTGTTTCGGGAGGCGAAACTTTTCTTTCTTCGAAAAGACTTTCAATTTATTCTCATCGCTTAGCATTAACGACACGGTGAATTGAAAGAGATTTTCTAAAAAGTTTAGGAACACAAATGAATTCAATCTTTGATGAGTATTAAAAGAACGGTATGAGAGTAATGTATCAGTCACAGAAGACGGTCGGAAGAGGCTTCGCCACGATGCGTCTTTTAATTTAATTCTTAGTTCAGGGAGCAAACAAACTTTCGCCACTGTCGGAGAAATTCCAGGCATCTCATCGCTGCGAATCAAGCTACTATTCAAGAAAGAGAGAGAGCAAGAGAGAAAGAGACAGAGCATTGAAAAGCACCGCGGTTGACAATTCACCACTATTGCTATAAAATAAAGCTGAACACAAAATAGTTGCTTTTTTGCCCATTAGAGCTTTTAAAGCACATGGCGATGATGCATATAAAGGGCATTTATACGAATAAAATATGCAACGGAAAGCGCGTGCAATCAATCCTGGCTAGCGAGCCCATCATCCCCGCTCTACAGCGATGATTGGCGTTACTCGCCATTAATCACACTTATCGGCCCCGGAGATCAAAATTTCATATTTTTTTAATTCCGATCGATTGATCGCTAATTGCCAGCCTTGCGATACGACCGTTCGTGTAAATAAATCTGACCGGGCCGCTTTTCCGATGCTAAATACGTACCATCGCTAAATATTCGCGCGCAGTTATTTTATTACTCTCTGATAAAGCGGCCGAATAAAAATCTAATTAAACTCACTGTGCACCCGAAGTGCTTTTATATCCGGAGGTCGATAATCGTATCTCTCGCATCATGAAACGTTCGTGAAATAACAGCGAACATGTTTCGTGCCTTTAGATACGTGATGCAGTAAATCGTAAATCAGTATCTAGCGATTTGAAACCAAATCGAGATCAGTGTTATTTGACGTAGATATATAGATTTCATGTATCTCTCCCCTTTATATACAACAGTTCGTTTAAAATAACCTTTCCTTCTTTTATATAAATAAAAAAAAATACTTTATCAATATAAATTTAAAAAATTAAAACTACAAGTGTGTAAATTTTGGAGCAATATACTTGAAGAAAATATATTATAAAAAATAAGATTGATTTTTTTCCAAATTATTTGAGATCAAAAGAACTCTTGATTTTGTACGTAAATCTGGTAACATCATATCTGTAATGACAGTGAAGCATTCCTCGAATAAGCGAAAGAGGAGAACAGATGGAGAGACGTCATCCTTGGATCGACGTCCGGTTCAGCGATCGCGTACATCCAAAAAATATCGGCGAGATATAATATCATTTTCGCATATATATCTGTCGGTCGCGCACGCCCACAAATGCATGGAATTGTTGAACGGCCTGTCGTCCCTTCTCTCTCTTTCCTCTCCCTCTTCTCACTCCCGATGGCACGCCTCGTTTACGCGGGAAATTCGATATTTTCCGACATGGTATTTGGCGCTCAAATGATGCGCGTGCCAAGTTATCGACGTCGATTTGTCTCTTTGTACCTAACTGGCCGTCAACTACACCGGGTTGGAGCCTCCGCCGTAATTGGAAAGTGTCTTTTTGTTCTTCTACTCGATTTATCCCCCTCGCCTTGCAAAGTTCGTAATCTATCTACCTATCCTCTCTCTCTCTCTTTCTCCCCCTCTCTCGTTACGCCGATGCTGCACCTGATTTAAACACTATCGACGCATTCCTACGTAGAACGAATCCGGGGAAACCGAAAAGAGTTCCGTTCCGATTTATCGCTCACCCCCATGTGATTGCATTCGCGTTAAAAGCGCCGTTCAAACGAATCAGAGTCGAAGGGAACTATTTCCATCGATATAAAATTCGATGTACTAACGCGAGATAAATCCTTCCCTACGAAAGCTGTCTGAAGAGCGTCTAAAAATTTCATTGCAATTGTTACGATCGTTCCCAACAAATTTCTTTATTTCCCATCGTGATTATTTCATCAATTATATCGAATTTATAGAGATTCATTTAACAAAGAAATGCAATTAAATTTATAACGAAATTATTTTTTTATATATTTTACCTTATTATGTGTTATCCGTATCTGATAAACAAGGCAAAATTACGCAATCTTAAGCAGGAAGGTGAAGAGGCTCGAAGTAGAATTCTCCGCGTCTAGACGAATCTCATTAAGAGAAGACGAAGGACAAAAACTGCAGCGATCTTCGATACGCGTTAAAAGATGCGTATTGTACATAATACATGTCAAACATACACGGTCAAAGTGGTATTGACAATAGCCGACACGTCTTCTTTTGTCAAGAGATGTCAAGTTGGCGGCGAGGAGGCGCGCGAGGTCCGCTCGTCATTGGCGTCGTTTGAGCGGCACGCATTATATGTTTGCATATATATATGCGACGGCCCGTCTTCCAAAGGAATATTGAATTAAGCGTTTCCCGGGAAAATCGACTGTGTGAGTTACCATGGAAACCATAGCTGGCCCCGTGTTTCGCTTCTCAACCCAGCGCGCGGCCGCATTCTCGTGCGGATTCGACATCGCTCGAAATCGGAATCGGATCGCCGATCGACGTTCCGTCAAACATCCCCATATACAGGGATTCGCACATTTTTTTCAGGCCGATGAAATAGCGCATCTCCGCGCTCTTTTTTCCGATGGTATCTGCGATCTAGATCGAGTTCAGGCTGCATCCAGATTGAATTCGATCTGAACCAGTTTAGCTTCAGTCTGAACCAATCTGAGGATCCACAGAAAATACAAGTATATGTTATAATCACCTTTTGTTTTTCTAAAAATAACGCAATGTGAAGCAATGATGTGGAAACGTGACGCAAGAGTCTCTTGCATCACATTACATTTTTTAATTATATTTAAAATTTTATTATTCGTTTTGCATACGAGATTTTTTTCGGCGCGTCTAATGCACGCCAGACGCTAATACCTCGAACAAAACAACAAGAGACGTGGGATCGATAGCCGCCAGAGTGACTTGCCAGATTAAGCTCGTTACTCGGTATCGCGAATTATTCTTGCCGGGCGTTTGCAAACTATCAAGGATCAATACTGCTCGCGCGCATAGTTCAGTCCTAATGCAACTTGCCAGAAGTTTCGGGGGAGAATCAAACGTAAAGCCCGTACACCGATACCACGAAGAACGAGGTAGAGAAGGAGGAGGAGAGGGCGTTAATCCGACCATAGAAACTCGAATCCGCCACTCGATATGGAATAAAGCGCGCGCTTTTGTCTCCCGCTTCTCTCGGCACCGCTCGTATAAACGTCGCACCGTTTTGAGACTCGACGTCAACAATCGGTTACCCTTCCACCGTACGTCATCTGGATGAGTGGCTGGATATTCGACTGTCAAACTGAGTTACCGAACTATGGTCGACAATTTTTAATCGGGAATACAGGGCGGATGAAAGAAGAAAATCCGCGGAGAATTGCAATTTTTCATCGACCTTTTTTACATCCGACCGCGGTATCGAGTTTTCACATTGTTAACCGCACGCGTTATCTGCATCGTCAAACATATCTAACAAATAGACCCTAGAAATACATCCGATACATCTTCGGAGAATATCCAAGATATTTTTGTTCTCTATAAAATCGACGACAATAATAAAAAAGAAATTATGACTGCATTTTCAAGTATCTTTGTCGATATTTTTCATTAAGATACAGTTTCGATCTTTAATTCTTTTTACACGCAATTTTAAAATGTGCAGACAATCATCTACAAAATTTGCAGCTACGATAATAATACTTATCGTTCGAGACGTGCTTCATTTTTCACGCGTATCGCGATATCGACTTTCATTACGAGGCAATCTCGTGAATCAAGCAATCGTGGTGTGGAGAAGCTAGCTGGATCACTTCCGGCGATCGTCTCTTGCCCACCGGAAGTCGGAAAACCATGCGAAAGGAAGAAGTTTCTCACTCCGAAGAGAAGGATGGGCAGAGGAGGGGAGGTTTACCAAGATCGAGGGTAACTGTGTCCGAAAGAAGAGAGGAGAAAGGCTAGAGGGATGCGAGAGGGAGTCGATTTTCCGGAATTCGCGAGTCCAGGCACGCGTAGGTTCGCGCGATGCGGTGCATCGGTAATAAAGTTTCGTGGGTTAACGCGGCGCAGGTACGCTCGATCTACTAAGGCCGATAACTCGATTCCCCATCGATCTCAAAGTAGGAGAGAGGAAAGGCTGGAGAGACACGGTGTCGTTTTCCGCAGAGGGAGCCCAAGCTTCGCCTCGACACGCTTCCGCGGGATTCAATTTGCTATTCTCCCCCGTTCCCGACACCGTCGTTCCCCCTAGTTCCCATCGACGACGGCGACGACGACGATGCAGCTTCTTCAGGAACAAATGAACGAACGAACGAACGATGCGAACGCGGTTAAACGCATCCGCGGTAAGCGCGGCGAGTGTGAATCGATAAGATATCGTGGAGTAGATCTGTCGTAACCGTAAAACGGAGAGCTTTAACCGAGTTGCCCTCCGCTCCAAGGCTTACGCGAATGGAATTACGAGTTGTGCGATCCATGTCGCAACAGGACGAACGCAGCTCTCTTGCTTGTACGCAAAAACATGGAATGAGCTATGAGCTGGAGATTCTATGTGGAAATGAATTATTCGAATCCCCCGCACTTTGACATCGCGTTACACAATTTTTATCGAGCGCTCGAAAAGTACACGGTAAAAAAATTGTGCGTCCATATGTTAAAATTTTCTTGTGTTACCACGTTTTGATTAGTACTTCAATGTAAAATTAACATACAACCTATAAGTTATTATTTTTATAACGTTTTCAGGTGTTACATTTATGTCACCTTCATAACTTAACACTTTGTATATGTCTCTTAGAAATGGAATATTATTTTGAGTATTTTTAATATAATCATTTTAAACAATCAACATGTCTCAAAGTCAGTTTAACATTCTAGGAAAAGTTAAAGTGAATCTTCAAATAATCTTGAACTTTGACATACAAAAATAATCAAATTTACTAAAATCAAATGCTTCTATTACAAATAATTTAAGTTAAAATAATTACTATTATATGTTAATGTCCTCAACATTTCTTACGAGTTATGGAAACTATTTTTTCATGCAATTTTTAATTAACTTGTATGTTATTTTTACATTACACCGAGGGGTAAACCGCTAAGGGCATTGCGGTGTACAGATTTGAGGCATTACTGGGCATTGCTTGGGCATTACTTGGGCATTATTTGGTTTTATTGAAGGATTAATGCGTAATAATGGACATTATTAAAGTATTATTAAGTCTTTTTTTCCAAATAATAATTTTAAATTTATTAAAATTTAAATTATTAAATTTTAAAAACTTAGCAGTAATGCCCAGGAACTGGGCTTTAGTAGGCATTAGTGTACATAATTTTGATCAGCGGTTTACCCCTCGCATTACACTTAAAGTCACGATAACAAAAATAAATATAAAGTATCGTGTCAATTATTTAACATTTTTAATTTGTCAATAAGTAACATACGACGAATGAGTCATTTTAATTTAAAATTTAGAGTGGACTTTCTGGGACGTGAAAAATGCTATAATTAACATTTTATTTTTTACAGTGTAGACTGTTCAATGTTTTCAACATTGCGTAACACTTACTTGTGATAAATGATCGCAATTTTCGCGACTGACATATTTGCAGAATCGATGAATACCCCTCTTTGATCGCGGTTAAATCGCGCGAGCAAGGGGAGGGGGGTTGTAGCGAAAAATGGCGGGACAAAGGGAGGATGCGGCTTGCGGAGTGACGTTAAATCTATCCAGAGAGTGGCTGCCGGAGAAATGCGATGGATGGTGAGAATGCAAGTTTACGCGACGTCACGGAGCGCGGGGGTCTTAAGCCGGGCTTCGCGAATCACATATTTTGCGGGGCGACGGCGGCGGTGGCTGCTTTTGTGCGACGCGGGAATCGCGCTTGCCGCCACGACGGTGAATAGGATTTTCGCCGACAATGCCACGACGACTCTACCACGGGGCGAAACTCGATATCGTTCGTAAAGTCACTGCGCGCGCCGCAGAATTTCTGCAAAGAATACGTGCCTGACTCATCGCACCCCGCTCACCCTCTCTCTCTCTCTCTCTCTCTCTCTCTTCCTGTCGCACTTGCCGCAACCGCGTGTGTTTATGACGCGCGATTGAACGCGACGTAAAGGACGCGCGGTCTGGTGCATGGGCAGGTGTATTCTGCGAATGCACGTAATTAACTCAAGGAGAAACGCGATTCAATATACTCGACTACTCGCGCCTCGAAATATCGAGTATCTGATCACATTGTGCTTCATCGCGCGCATTTCTCTTTCCGTATATGCGTGTATGCGTGTATAATCCTCGTCGTTTGTACACGTTCACATCCCTTCCGAGTGATTTGATTCGCGTTATTCGATGTTATCTACTTTCGTTTATCGATAATATCGTCGGTGCTTCGATAGCGTATCCAACGATTAAGCTAATAGTCGCTGTAATTCTTGTTATATATCAAGGAATCCCGCCCCTCCTACAGCGGGGGTGCTCCTTATTCCACTCGGCGTGTTCGAAAATGACATATCCCGAGAAGCCATCTCTAGTACAGTTCTAAGGGAGTCAATAGACGCGAGACAATACCGAGGAGCGCATAATCCGAGAATGGTTCCTGCATTTTGAAGTCGGATACACGGGACAGAGAAGGACGGTATTGCGCACGCGACATTATTACTCCGCCTTTATTGCAGATCTCTCGACCTCTTCATATCTCTCTCTCTCTCTCTCTCTCTATCTCTACCTCTCTTATACACGAGGCAACGATATTGACGCCAACCTTGCTTCGCTAACCTCTCGTTATCCCCGCAGATTACACTTAAAACCACGTCCATGATAAACATTACACGCCTTGCGTAATACTACTCTCGCAAGTACGACTCTTAATAATGTGTCAGCATATGGTGCAGTGATGTTTTACCATTTTGAGGATAATCAGTAGCTTAAACACCAAGCTCTCTGGACTCATGCAATTTGGACAATTTTCAAATTTCCATAAAACGAAAATTAAAACAATAATAATATTAATACTGCTCGTGTGTTGCAAAGCAATAATAAAAATTAAAAATTCCAGGGCCAATAATACGAGCTAATTACTAAGGTCTAAATAAAATAAATACATATAATAATAAATTCGTTTAATAAAAAACAAAAACGTTTCGACTTTACTTAGTCTTCTTCAGTAAGAAATATAACAAAAAGTCAATCAAGCAGTCAACAACACAACAAGCTCAACAAGCAGTCGTGTTCTTGACTTCGAAATGATGGGAGGCCTGTGGGAATATCTTGAGCTTTATAGAGACATGTTTATGACAAATTATCATGAAAATGATAGACTCGGACACAGCTGTTATGGCCAGTTTCAAATCAGGAGCTTCTCGCTTCCCAACGAAGAAGTTGTGATTGAATAGGAGGCCAATTGTCACTCCGGGTCACTCATTTGTTGTGCTGCCGGAACATGTTCTTTTACAAGGGTTCTTATCGGCTTCTTTTTATTTATTTATAGCGCTCTAACGGTTGTTTCTTTTTATACTTATGATTTCTTTCTCTCTATGCGGCACTTCGTTGATTTTGTTATATTTCTTACTGAAGAAGACTAAGTAAAGTCGAAACGTTTTTGTTTTTTATTAAATGAATTTATTATTATATGTATTTATTTTATTTAGACCTTAGTAATTAGCTCGTATTATTGGCCCTGGAATTTTTAATTTTTATTATTGCTTCAAATTTCCAAATATTTTTTAAAATTAAGATACGCACTACGGTCTTTCTTTTAAATATATTAATTTAAAAAAGAAATTTGCAACAGATTTCTTATAAATAAATATATAGGATGTTTCTTAATAAGTGCGAAAAATTTTAGGAGATGATTCTTTGTTGAAAATTAAGGGGTTTTTTCATATAAACATATACTCCTACATCCCTCCCTGTGGAGTTACACTCCTCCAAAAATGGGGGTAAAAATTAGGTTTTTATTTTTTAGGTTTTTATTATAATTTTGTTTTGTTCTAATTTTCCCAACATTTACTTTAATTTTACTTTTATTTTAAAATTTAACTTGTCGTAATTCGAAACCTATGCTATTTAGCATCGTGCTGTGCACGATAACGTATTTTATTTTTTTTTTCTTGAAAACTACTGATTTTATGAAAAAAATAAAAGAAATAAAAAAGTTTCTAAATAAATCAAACTTTTTAATGCATATTTTTAGATAATCATATTCCGGCCCATTAAAAAGTTCTAATAAAAAATTGAATAGGAGTTGCTAGTTTCATCCCCTTATAACAATACGGGAGGTTGAAAAAAATATTAATAAATAACCTTTTTACTAGTAGAAAATATCCACCTAATTTCATTTCTTTAACTTGTTTCAAATTTGAGAAAAAAATAAAAACCTGATTTTTACTCCCATTTTTGGAGGAGTGTAACTCCACAGAGAGGCATGTAGGAGTATATGTTTATACGAAAAACCTCCCTTAATTTTCGACAAAGAATCATCTCCTAAAATTTTTCGCTCTTATTAAGAAACACCCTGTATATATGCACCTCTCAAAAATGCAACGTACCTTTCTGTTCATTCAAGATTAATCGAGTCACCTTGTCAATGTTATTGACGGGATCGACGAGCACCAAAGACTTCTCGTTGACTTTTAAGAAACGTTCGCATTCTTCCCTCCTTCGTCGAAGCTCCTGTCTGTAATAATAGAAATATAAATAAATACAGAGACCCAATGGTCATTCACTCGTGCCTTTATCTCTCTTGCTCGCGTTGCGCTATTTCGTATTACTCATTAGCCGAATTTAAGCGAGTTTCCCGCACGGCTCTGTATTGTAATTAGCGAAACATTTGCAAGTCATTTACAACGAATGGCGAGAAGGCGTAAGAGCGTTATGAATATTCCATCCACGTATGTCCCGACGTGCGTCGCAGATAGCGCGATATGTACTTCCGGAATAAACACTCGCCAAACCCTCGACGAGAGCTTCAAATTACTATCTTCTCGAGTTTCACGAAGTAGACGCAAATACTACAGAGAGTTTCGCGACTACCAGGAATATCCTTCTTCGGTGTACACGCAATACATATTTGGTGTATGGCAATCTATACGATAGAATGTTTGATGTGACGTAAGCATATACAAAAATCGCGCATACATGTGCATATTCAAAGATCGATACAGAGAGATTTGAAAGATATGTATTTGTACGTATAGTAGCTATTCATAATTGAAAAGCTTCGCGGTACACTATTGCAAATTTTCACCGGGTGATGCTTTACCGGAAAAAAATGCTGCCACGATTTAAAAAAAAATATCGTATATATATTTTTAAAATACGCTTGAATAATGATGAAATCTGAATAAAATATAAGAATTTAAAAATATTTATTATATTCTGCAAAAAAATAGCAAACAAGCGATTTTCACTAAATTTGCATTTTTCGATGCGGACGAAAATTATTGTTAGAGAAAACTCGCGCGTATCCACCGTTTGCAAAACTGCAACTTCCCGCTGCGTATACGTAAATTTCTTGCAAACCGAAGAAAGCAACGATATAAATCGTAGCAATTTCGTAACAAAAACAAAAATGTAAAAAAATAATAATAAAAGAAGAAAAAAAGAATGCAACGTGGCAAAGAGAAAGCCGCTTGGAAATTACAATATTCATTTCGATAAAAGAAAATGGCACGCTTGTACGCTATTCTCCGAGTCCAAGGGTAATTTATTACCCCAGTGTGCAGAAAATTATCCCGCTTTTGCGCCAACGGATACCCTGCTATAGATAACACATCCGACTACAATAAATATATATGTTTATGATAATGAAATAAAATATTTGTCAATATCTGTTCAATTAAGACCTGATACTACCGATAATTAGTGACATCATTATTTCATAATGTGATTTAGTTGGCGAAAGTACGCTGACAACGAAACAAAATCGGGCGAGTAATCAAAGTGGTTGGGTAAACCGGGCGAAACATAATTCTAAATGATAAAATTAACATTTATTATAATATCATTAAAAATCTGCGAATTCTCGTTATGCATAAAATTGGTAGCCCATTTTATTACTGGAAATCCATTATATCGCTCCACTTTCTTTTAAAATTCTAGCAAATTTTCTCTCTTATAAAATCTATATTCTTCGCTAAAAAAAGAATTCTTTTCCAATATTTATCCAGTATTTTAAATATAGAAAACACAGATATGTATGTGCATCGCGTGTAATAAAAAACCGGATAATAAGTAAAGTATTTTTAGCCAATATATATCGCTGCAAAGTTTTTAAGTCTAAAAAAGACGCGATTGAACCGCTTCTGAAAGGGGTTATTTTATTATATTTTGGATTTTTGCTATAAAACTGTTTGGCGCGCACGGGGCGTACGAATGGCGCTGACGAATGGGCATCGATGATATCCGCCCCCGGGCGGATCTGGTATCAAATATTATCCATTATTAAACACTACACACAGAGCAACAGGCCCGTAGCAGCGTGCGTCCGTCAATTTTTCAATATTTTTCTGGCTTCGAACGTCAGAGCGCGCCGTCACTCATCCCACTATTGTAACGACGGTGTATCGGGATAAATTCACGCGTTACCTTTGTGATACACGGCGCGATACGATACGATATCATTCACTCACCCGTGTAGATTCCCCGGTGTCGCGTGACGGATTTTAAGCATATCACTTTTAGTTAATAATTATAGAAAATCTACAACCGGGCCACGCGCATTATCGGATATGTATTTCTGTAATCGAGCTCTTTAAATATTTTCTTAAATTCGACAATCGACTCGAAATTAAATTAAAAGTGAAATGTCACGTATTTGCATCTATTTACAACTCGTAGTACCTGAAAATACTACATATGCAGATCTTCGAGTAATTTTTCCTCCGAACTACTATTTTTCGCGAAAAGCCATTGGAAATGTCGAAGGAGCGCGCTCTGATTTTCCGGCTCGTTGCAACGCGCGGTGACGTAATATCGGCGATATTTGGGGATAAATAACGCCGATATACGCCGATATTTCGGCGGTTTCTATTGTCGGCAAATAAATCGGAGAGAACTTTTTTCACATCGCGCCCGAGAAAGAACGGACGGTGGGTTTCGCGATTTTTGCGGTCGCTGGAAAAATCGCCGACGATTGTCGATCTCACGATGGAGGAGGAACAACGTAGCTCTGTTTTTCCTATAAATTGAATTCGGCGCACGTTAAATATTATCGGTTATTAAAAGCGTCGTTCTTTACACACGTGTGCATGTGGGTGCGCGTGAACGCGCGCGAGCGCACAATCTGTCGATATTTTTCTGCTCCATGAGTACTCACTTTGGGAATCTCTGTCTCTCTCTTTCCCTTTTTGTCTCCCACCTCTCTGCCGTCCTGCTTTGCCTGGGTTAATTCCGGGGTTACTCGGTAGGGAAGGTCGACGGTGTCGGCTTCCAGATCATAGCCATATATGCAATATATAGATCCAGAGCGACATATCGATCGATGTGGACGGGAGCGGAATAATAATTTGCACTGTTATTGCGAACCTATCGGATGAAATCAAACCGGGCCGGCGCGTTCGTCCTCTTGTTCCCTCTTTCCCTGCATCTCTCTGTGTCCTGATAGCGAGCCTGTCTCCCTTTCTCTCTTCGGCTCCTCTTGTTCATTATCGCCACCCTTCGCTCTTTCGGCCCGACTGGCCTCTCCTTTTCTCCTCCGTTCTTTTGAAGATAGAGTAAATGCTTTTATTGATTCCTTCTCTCTCTTTTTTCCCCTTCCTTGTCTTTTTTTGCACTCATCTCGGAACGTACACACGTTAGGCGCACGCTTTGTTCAGCGGGTGAGTGGAGCAGCTACGAATATACGAATGACAAGTGGCAATCGATTGGAACTCATCGCCTTCTCGGCGGCGCCCATCTTGTTGACGCTTCCAAAGACGCTTCGCGTCGATAGAAAAATACTCTCGACGTATATTTGCCTCACCGTAATGGCTTCATCGTTGTAGACGTAATGGCATTCTCGAGACAGCCGCAAGCGAGAGACAATTCCGCATAATCTCGTGTGACGTATTCGATTTCCTTTAATGTCCTGATTAGACTATAAATCACTGTTTTTTTGTTAAAATTTAAATAATAAATTTTCAATTTTTTTTTTCAAAGATTATTTCACTAGAAATTTGCAATATATATCAATTGTCATTTTCATTTATAATATTCCTCGTCGTGTAATTTACATTTCACATGTAAAAGATTGATAAATAATTGATCAATTTCGCAAATAACTTTATACACAATTTTGATATTATTCTTGAAAAAAACCGGAAAGGCAGGGATTACCAAAACTGCGAGCAATGGATTGACGTGAAGGGAGCACGGGTGTACGATATGGTTTACTTGAAAAACTTTTTTACTGATAACATAGCTAGCGGGCATTTTAAATAATCCTTCTGGACGCGGATATTAAATTTCTTACCGTGGTTCGCGGTGAGCGTGGTGGATTCCGTGGCAGTCTGTTTAAACGGTACACTTTGTCCGCAAGAACCAGAATTGCTGCGGTATTATATATATATGTATATATCGTGGTCCCGTGGCTGTTTAAACTCTAATCGTGAGTTTCGTAAGAAACTCTTAAGGCTAATTGACGTGACTTTTTCGACCATGGCATTATTTTACTTTGAAAGACGCGGCGACCACCGGACTCTCGATATCCAGCGAATCGATCGCGTTGAAAATTAATTTCGTTGTGACTTTCGAGAAAAAAAAGAGACAAGTAATAAAGCAGATATTTGTACAGAGAAAAACGATGGAAAATTTTCATCAAAAACGAGCACGAACATCAGGGGTCATTGTGAGAAAGATTATCTAATTAAAGCCGAGACCAACGACTGTGCGATCCGTTTGAACTTTCAATTGATCCTTTACGAATTTCGTCATTAGCAGATTTACGTGACGGATTTTGAGGAGCATAAATGTATTAAAAATGTTGACGGACGTTTTCGTAAAAAGTTTCAAAGTTAATAAAGTGGTGAGCTTTTTTCGTACATGTCGGTCGTCGACTTTGGCACGCGCGATGCATTAGAAACGCTCGCTGCTTGCAAATAATGGTGGAGCTTTGAATTTTAATGCGCCGCGACGATGTCGCAACATCAGGCATCATTCTGAAGAGAACAATATTCTCGCAAGATTAATCGACGACACTAATAGTTACTCTCCCTTATCGTAATATTAAGTAGAAATGAAGTCTTTTTCTCCTTCATATTTCATTTCTTATACATTGTATGTGTCTAGGGTTCAAACGACTCACTAGCTCGAATTAAATTATTCATTTCTACAGTTGTTTTTTTATTTATTTTACTATAACTTTCAATCAATCGATTACTAATCAGAAAAGTTTGAACAAAGTTTGAAGTTATTAAAGTCAACATAAAATGATAATATTTCCATTTATATTCTTAAAAATTGCCTCGTCTGTACAAGGTATGACAAAAATTATGAAATAACCATGAAGCGAGTAATCCTTCATGAAAAAAATATGAGACAAAATTGCAGAATAGAATATTTTCATAAGAAATTGTGTCTCCAAAGAAGACGGCTTCAAGCTGTTGTGTATACGTTCATTTAGATAAGTGAGATACGCCAGTAGAAGGGGCTGGGAAAATGAGCCATCTTTTTGAAGGTACCCGCAATTGTATGGGTAATGAACGCAGGACCGGCATTGTAACGAGGTTAAGAGAGGACATTGCTCATCCACCGCGTACATGTCTGATTCCGAGTCTATTTATCTGATATAGAGAACGTATTCATCTTTCGTGTACGCGAGATAAGATGGGGATCACAGATACATATGTTACAATGAAAGCACAAATTCAATGTTAATGCACCAAGATATTCCTATTCATCTCGGAATTCTCTCTCTTCGAAATAGTTAAAATTTAGCCCGCAAAGAAAGATACATGAAAATATGTCTTGGGCGAAATTGGCTAATCATTAATAATTGTCGAAATTTTTTGTGACAGAAACCGTCTTCTCGGATCATAAATTAAATTTAAAATCGAGAAAATTTGATCAAGCGACACATCTATCTCCTCAATATTTCTCTTGTTTCGACGTTAAATAATATCGCTTGGTATCGATTTTCCGATACATTTGTACAATCGGTACAAATCGCCCTTGGAAAGAACGATTCTCAGAGAAAATTATTTGCGTCGGATCGCTCGATGTCGGTATCAATGTCGAAACGTAGTCCGTAAAAATAATCTAGCCTGGGGCAGGTAGCGTTTGTACGCGCGCGACGTTCTCTTTCCAGCGTTACGCTCGGATAGAAATATGGTCGATCCGGCAGCTATTTTCTCTGCGGTCCGGCTACATCGACGGGGGTGCGGCCAGCCACCTCTCCGGATTTTCTCCCGCTTTTCGCAGTCCCCTGTCCCCTGTCCCCTGGCCCCTCTCGCTACGGGGCGATACGAAGATCTACGAAAAGCGCGCGCCATTAATTACAACGTATCCAATTATTCTTCGTTACGCGGATGATACATCGGCCAACCGATTCCCATTTTATTATATTCGCGTCGAAGCGCGGCGCGCATCCACTATAATTCTTCCGCAATAACAATTAATATAACAATAACTAATGCCGCAACAATGGGCGCGAAAACGAGGTGTAGCGTTCTCGCGTGGTACGCGAAATGTCATCTGCTACAGGAAAAGCCCTATGGAGCTCGAAACGCTCGACGCGGCAGCTGTGGTAGTAAATAAATTTGAAAGAATCTTACTTTTTTTTTTTACGACGTATCTTATGAAATTTTTAGAATTCTCCATCTCTCTTTATTCGCATCTTCTTCCTCAACGTGGTCTTATATAGAGTTACTAAGAGATACCTCTCACGTATTTACATTATTTTCCATGACATTCTGGGATTGAAACCGAACCGGCGCCGCCGCGAACTTGTTAATTGCGGAGGGTTGTCTGATCAACGGACATAATGTCGAGTCATTGAGATGCACAACGGTGCTAGACGGTAGTCTAGCCGCGTCGGCGACGTCGAAACAAGACCACTTCACAGCCGTGACTAAGCAAAGCGGAGAATCAAGGCGGGGTTACGTCGATTACTTCATTAATTAACCTGGCCAAAGGTGCCCTCAATCTCTCTTTCTCTCTCTCCCTCTCCCTCTCTCTTTACCTCTTCCTTTCTCTCTCTCTCTCTCTTTCTTTCTCTTTCATTCTCCTCCTCTCTCTACGCTCGAATTCGCATCGACGGCTAATCCACTCCCGTGAGATTGCGCCGACGCCCATAGAGCTTCCGCTTTTTGCAGGAAACGCGACGCGTCATCTTGCCACGTGGGGATCTTCTTGTCGGGACAGGCTTTGGGAAATGTTTTGTGATACCCGGTAGATAATCGGTTTTTCCCCGCGATCGTTCCTCTGATGCGCTTAATTCAATATATGTATATATATTTTTTAATAAGTGCAAAAAATTTTAGAAAATGATTCTTTGTCGAAAATTAAGGGGGATTTTTCATATAAACATATACTCTTACGTCCCTCCCTGTGGAGTTACATTCCTCCAAAAATAGGAGTAAAAATTAGATTTTTATTTTTTTCTCAAATTTGGAACAAGTTAAAGAAATAAAATTAGGTGGATATTTTCTACTAGTAAAAAAGTTATTTAGTAATATTTTTTTCAATCTGCCCGTATTGTTATAAGGGGATGAAACTAGCAACCCCTATTCAATTTTTTATTAGAACTTTTTAATGGGCCGGAATATGATCACCTAAAAATATGCATTAAAAAGTTTAATTTATTTAGAAACTTTTTTGTTTGTTTTATTTTTTTATAAAATCAGTAGTTTATAAGAAAAAAAATAAAATACGTTATCGTGCGCAGCACGATGCTAAATAGCATAGGTTTCGAATTACGAGAAGTTAAATTTTAAAATAAAAATAAAATTAAAGTAAATGTTGGGAAAATTGGAACAAAAACAAAATTATAATAAAAACCTAAAAAATAAAAAACTAATTTTTACCCCCATTTTTGGAGGAGTGTAACTGTCCACAGGGAAGGATGTAGGAGTATATGTTTATGAAAAACCCCCCCTTAATTTTCAACAAAGAATCATCTCCTAAAATTTTTCGCACTTATTAAGAAACACCCTGTATATATATTTAAGTCTATCCTCAATTTGTCTTAAGTATACATTCAACACACACGCGTTTAAACGACGCTTTCAAATATCTCTTAACTAAACTTTGTCCTTTAAATATCTTTCTAACGTGTCTGTGGATTTTGATTGCGAAACTAATCTCTTAAATTAATAAAAATTGTCATTGTCGGTCGACCTCTCTCTGCGACGCGGATCGTGATTCGCAAGTTTGAGACATTTAACGGATTTAAAGCTTTCGCGGCAGGATTAAAGGTTACCCGAGGTTCAAGGGTCGAACGGTGGAGCCGAGTGCTACCCTCGTAGCATTAATTCAACACGACTATCTTGGATACTGTGACGCCGCGTACGGGCGTTATTTTATTTTGTAAAATCCACGAGCAATAAATCTAATGCGTTTTTACGCTTTAGCTGCCCGCTTAATAAATTGTATCCTCGTAACGACGAGAATCTTTCCGTCATCTCGAGCACGAAAGCGTTCCTCGAGCTTTCCGTCATCTCTTCCTCTATCCACTCTCTCTTTATTTCGATAATTAAATCTCTCTTCTACATTGTCCGCGATCAAAGCCCAAGGCGCCTCTCGCCTATTAAAGGAATAATAAAACACCGGACAACTTTTAATTTATATAATTTACAAAAAGAAGTCAAGAGACTGTTACTTGCTAAGATAGTGGCATCCATATCGATTTAAAAATATCGCGATTTATATATTTTCTCCCTCTTCTTTTGTACCTCTTGTTTACAAATACTCTATTTTAAATATAAGAAACATGCAGTATTTTTTTCAAGACTATTTACACCTCACCATTCCAAGCTTAAAATATCCAAATAAGATTACACGAATGATAAATTTTTCATACTTAACACCACAGACAAAATTTCGCTGATGCGAAACGTTGCTTCAGATTCTCCCGCGTTATATATTTATCCCGATAATCGCATCGTCGTGTCGCCTACTGCTGCTTATCCTCCGAAAACTGCCGTAATCTGGATCAAAGCCCTTGCAGGAACGTGTAGACCGGCTCGAGGAGCAATTCCTCTTGCCAAACTGACGGGCGAACGTACGAGATTTCCTCGCTCGACTCGTTCTCACCTTCTCTCCCTATTCCCCCTGATCATGTTCAACATCTGCCTCTTTTTCTCCGCGCGTGTGAACGAGAAGTGCGGGTCTGGTCAGGTTCCGAAGAAAAACCAGGTTCATTGCGACCGGTGGCTCGTATCCACGATTTATCCAGTCGCGAATTGCCTTCGCGGAGATCGGGGCCGATCTAATTTCGCACGCGACCCCGACGAGGAAGCTCGGGGGCTTTCTATCTCCAGCTGATGGCTCGATCTCGTATCTGGTCAATCTCTATCTTTCTGTTCTAGCTCCGACAATGTGAGCTTCGCCCGGCAAATTTTTCAACCGTTGAATGTGAAAAAAACACGAAAGAAGAATTCATGAGATCTAAGAATATTTTTTTTTTCAAGTATTTATTTTTGCGACAACGATTACATTTTTCTCCAATTCTATTTGTCTGAAAAATGATGCTCCAATAATATCAGTCTGATTTTTTTTCAATTTATTATTTGCTTGATATTTTAATCGTAAATAATTACAATAATATTGTCGACAAAGTTATCGTTTAGCAAAAGATATTGCATCGTTAAATGTTTGTACCTCTTTGGCGAGAGAGAACAAATTATCTTACGCATCGTTTTGCTCGATTTAAATTCAACACGGTGCATTTCGTTCATGAGAAGTTTCCTCTTTCCGTTTTAACTTCAACTTTCCTTCTTACAGCTCTTAACTATGACATTCGGATAAAAACGCGAGACATAAAAATGGCTATAAAATGATATTTGATATGAGTCTGTGGAATCTGCCTTTTTTGCTGCCTCTGTCTTTGTTCTCGCGAAATATTTCTCTCGCAATTACACTCGCATAAAATGCAATGACTATTATTTCGTGATAAAGCAAACGTGTTTCCCCGAGTGTCATTCCTGCAAACATTATTTTGCAATGTGGTCGAGCGATACGCGATGTCCCTTCTCTCCACAAAATATCATTTATTTTGTTTACAGAAGCGATTCGCGTAAAAATCCATGTATTTTGCGATAAAGAAAGGGAAGGAAAGGGCAGAGGGGAAAGGGAGAAACAGAAAAGGGAGAATACATCGTTTTGCAACCAGACATCGCAATCTCTTCGTGATAACCCGATAATTTATGTCATACTAACAGAACGTACATGTTTTCTCTCCATGTCACATTATTTATATAAATTTTTAAGGCGAAAACGATTGAACATAATAGTCAAAATGTTTCGATAATATCTATCGTTAATGTACGTTCGCATTCCGACTTTCTAAATTTACCCACGCGTTTGAGAATTTCGAATATTTCCCGATAATTGTAGTAATTATAATTAGAACGTTTCTCTATATACTGGGTGTTAAAAAAGTCTGGACACGGTCGAATATCTCGATAAGGAAGAGTTTTACTAGAAAGTGTTTCAGACAAAAGTTGTATAGCTTCGAGGGGGACATAACATGGTACCATTGGTTTGACCTTGAAGAGTTATTTGAAGATCACCTTCAATTTCTTAAATGGAACCCTCTATTTTTTATTGCATATTCTTGTAGCTTATCTCGAGGGCTTTCCAAAACAATATAATAAAATATTTTTCCCTCAAGTACTTTTTGAGTTATAAGGCTTGAAATCATTTCTTAATTTTACATAAACCGTAAAATATCTTGTAAAATATTCATTTTTCGATTATCTTACCTTCATACTTTTATGTACAAAATAATGAGAGGAATCAATTGGTGTAAAGAAAACATACAGTTGTTTTTAAAAAAAAATATGGAATTATTAATTGCAAATTACATATTTTTTCTTCAAAACAACTATGTGTTTTCTTTACACCAATTGATTCCTCTCATTATTTTGTACATAAAAGTATTAAGGTAAGGTAATCGAAAAATGAATATTTTACTAGATATTTTACAGTTTATGTAAAATTAAGAAATTATTTCAAGCCTCATAACTCGGAAAGTACTTAATGAAAACTAACTTAATTATAATGTTTTGGAAAGCTCTCGAGATGAGCTATAAGAATATGTAAAAGCATATAGGGTGTCCCATTTAAAAAGTTGGACGTGATCTTCACGTGACCTTCAGGTGACTCTTCAAGGTCAAACTAATGGCACCATGTTATGTCTCCCTCGAAGCCATACAACTTTTGTCTGAAACATTTTCTAGTAAAACTCTTCCTTATCGAGATATTCGACCGTGTCCAGACTTTTTTAACATCCAGTATATACAAACATAATACCTACAAACATAGTACCTACAAACATAATAGCCGTTTGCAATATGGGACAAATACTGAATGGCGTGAGGATCGGTAAAATCCATTCCGCGTAATCCGTCATGTCTGCATTTATCCATCATTAATTCAGTTGCGATTTTAATTGACAGAACAGTTACTCCGCTCGCTCGCTCGCTCGCTCGCTCTCTCGCTCGTGGCTTGCATATTGTTTATATTATCGATTTTGCAGAACATCAGCGACTAGGTGATGAGCGCGGCTTACCCGTGTCTATGTGAATGACGCAATGATAACTATGCTTGTCTGTATCGATAAACTGGGGAATGCATATCGTTAAAGCAAAGCTGAAATTTCGGAAACCCTATTAGATAGCATTGAATTATAATGTAATCGTGCAGAAATAACGAATAAAAAATTCAAAGCTTCTTTTCATGCCTTAAACGCATAAAGAGAATCTCTTTCAGAGATTTTTACAATATATATCTATTATTTTAATATTTTCTTCTTAATCTAATTTCCTCTTCTCTTAAATAATATTTAAGGAAACCTTGCCATCTTTTAATAATAATCGATTGAAATTTAATGAAATTTTATTTCTCAATTAGAAAAAATTATATTTTTCTGTTGTTTAAATTTTTGAAGATTTTTATTAAAAGATCCACAAAGTTTAATATAAAAAGACTTTGAAAATGTTAAAGAGAAATTTTTTTGTATAAAGTTAGCTACGTTATTTAGAAAATATAATAACCTTTCTCCTCTTTAATTCTTTTTTATAGCCAAGTTGTTAGCAGATATTATTAATCTCGCTGATTTTCATCAAATGTAGAGCAAATTACCCTCATTATTATTTGGCCGTAGGGGATTTTATGATATTTTCCTCTGGTGTATAATGGTAATTTAACCCGCGCGCGTGTCACGTATAGGGTGCTGTAAACATTTAGTACGAGACAGCTAATCAACTGATTCGTATCTTTTTTCGATTTGGGAACGAACATGAAGACGAGTTGGAAAGTTGCCCACGTTCACGTTGCTCAAAATATGTATTTCTCAAATTGACCCTGTTTCACTCAAATAAATGACGCAATCACGCAATTCATTAAGTTTCTTCTCCTCTTTACCGAGGGAATTTTTGTGATATAGGTGCAACGTTTCTCGCGTAACAAATGTTAATATCGAATAACTTTCATGTCTACGATGTTATTCGTCCTTGCAAATTCGATTTCGCAGCAAAGTAGCAAGTAGTTTGTTAACACATGATAGAATGTACATATTAATGACACGAGAGTCTTATTAAAATCTTTGTGATCCATCTTGCGCGATTCCCGAAATTGTCAAGTCTCTTTTTATCAGGCACAGTGTATCGAAAGGAGCCTAACTTAAATTGCGATTAAATCGTTGCTAATTTTAAATAACTCGCTTCTCGCGCAAAGTTAATGGACACTTAAAAATTTCAATCTCATTCGTGACGCTTAATCTCCGTCCGGTATCGGTCGAGCAACCGACCTCAAAAGCGCCACATTAAATGTTTATTGTTCATCTACTCAAAGGATCGCTCATGTAGTCGTCCGGCTAGTTTCACGAGGTTAACCCTAGCGGCAGTACCGCAGAGAGGATAGACTAAAACCGGAGTCTAGTTTCGTTCGGAGGCACTCGCCGTCAACGTCCCGGTAAGTGCCCATCCCTTCTGAATATTTTAGCAAGTACGCGCGCGTATCCCTCTCTTTACCCCTTCCCCTAATTTCCTAAAACATTTTTTTTAGAATTGACTGCACAATTGTATATACTTGCTTTAAGCGACATTTTAAGCGATTTCAACGTTCCCTTTATTGTTATATATCGTGTCGGGGTTCGCACCCAAAATTGAGGTTCCATAAATTGAAATGCAAACACTTACATCGAGTTATCCGGCAAGTCGTGTTCGGCGGCCAGTCGTAGATCTTCCAACGCGAAATGATATTCTTTGAGGGTCATAAAGATCTCGGCTCTTCCCAACAGCGCCAAGGGCAATGACATGCCCTGATCGACCGTCTTGTTCTTATCTGAAACAGATGTCGTCGATATCGTGTTATTTCGGAAAATATTGCTATTCGGCCCGGGCTCTATTCATCGATTACTGTCGGGCGAATAATTTATCGACACGAAACCAATGAAGCCATGAAAATGCGCAAGTCTTTCGACCGATTGATGCATGTTGGTAGAACACGGTAAGCAGAACCTGCGTCAACTATTTATTCTAACTGTACATTTGGCGCGGTGCCTATGATCGACTCGCTAAACGCATATTTTAGAAATCCTTGTAATTTAGAGAAATTTTAAGATGTGTTTAATTTTAGAAAAAAGAAAATCAAGCACATAAATACATGTATCGTTACGTCTAATAAATCATTGCTTTAATATATTTAAATGAATTAATAATTAACAACTAAATTAAGCAATTAACAATTAAATCAAGTATAAATAGTATTTATATCATATTATATTGTAATAAATAATAATTACACGATAATTAAACGCATCGCGTTCTAATTAGTGAAATAATGTAATTGTATTATTTTATACAAATACAAAACTACGTATAAATTCACTAATCGTTCGTTAATGAGTCGTCCACATAATTACTTTTAATCCACACAGTAAGACGTCAATTACTGGGAGTATAATAATATATAATTTGTATAAAACTTTTGCAGAAAAAAAAGTAAACAAAATATATGAAACCACGTAAAACAAATAACGTAATGTATAATTTTAATTTAAAAGATAACAAATTCTGATGTTTACACATCAGGATATTGATCATCAAGAGAGAACCATTATTCGGATAATTGGCATTTATAGCGACCTAGTTGAGGAGCACGCAGGACAGCCTGACTGAACAGCAAAAGAGCCTTGTCGTATTGGCCAACGGCAGCGAGCTGGTATCCCTCGAGTCGTCTGCGTTTAGAAATGTCGGCATCCTTGTCCCTGAAAAGGGGCTTCACCTTTGCGAGCGTGTCGACCACAACATCTCGTATTTTCGCATCGGCGAAGATCGCCCTCATCCGGCCCGCGTCGTCATCGATTCGGCCGAATATCCTAGACATCCAGGTATCGCCCGCGATCCGCATCACGGACTCGCTGAAATCGTGGAAGAAGCCCTTCTTGCCGGAGCGCAGGGTCTCCGACGAGCAGAGAGTTCTGTAAAATTCATCGTGTTCCTGCATTCCTGGGCGCGGAAGGACTCTCGCGTGCCACCCCGAGGAAACCCCTTTGTGCTATACCGCCTCCTCCTCTCGTCTCGACTCCGAGCTTCGTTAACGAGGTCCTCTGTATATGCGAGTGAATCGCTTTTAGACGACTGAAATACGGTCCGTCCGTTTTTATATCGCGGATTAGTATACTCTTAGTTGTTACGATTGCACTGCTCGGTGACTTTCCTCTCTCCCCCCCTGTGTATTTCGTTTTATTTAAAGCGCAGTTACTTCCTGTTACTTATTACCTCCTTTAATCCGTCCTCTTGTATTTATACGTCTTGAAGGAAAAATTTATCTTATGTAAAGATTTTTATCTTAATTTACCTCTCGCAATTATTATTACGTCCTTATTCGGTATGTCAGTTTTCTTAATATTCTTAGCTAATTATATTTTGATTAAATCTCGTTGCATATTTTTACTTGTACAAGAGGGAGATTCTCCCGGAATACGCAATTTCTCTCAATTTCCGTATGCGCTACAAGTGTAGCGACGACTAGAAGTCTGCCTCGTTACTTCCAAGGTTGCGTCGTCGCGTTTCCTTCGACCGATCCTTTTGAATATTACAGAAGCTAGTGTTTCGGCATTTTGTATCCGCCGTTCTCGTCAAACACGCGACCTCCTTTCGCGAACTCTCGGGATTAAGAGGAAACGGGTCCGCGACGTGAATTTACTGGGCGCACCGACCAGAATATCAAGGAGCCGCGTGCAAATATTTTGCCGAGGAAAATTTCGTTAAATCCGCGTGGTAATTTTGTACATTTCGTCGACTTCTCTACAGTCTGGCTAGAAGCGCGCAAGTCCGAGAAAGATGTTCCACGGTACTGAATCATAAAAAGCAGCGGTCCGGATCCCTGTTCTCTCGTTTCGAGAATTAAGCGACTCTATTCGCTCGTGAGAAATGGCCACTCGGGAATTCTCTATCAGAGGCGAGACCCGAATTTAAAAAACCTTTCCCGTCAGAGACAAGTCCTTGTTCGCTAGTTAAAATCCCATATAAATATATTATATACACTCTTTTCAACTCTTCCGCTTATATCGTTATTCTTCTCTTTTATTTACGTTCCACTTTATCTCGCGAATACATTTATATTGGCTTCGTGCCTACTTTAAATACCGTCTAATGCATTGGTTACTAATCGTTTAAATAATCACTTCACAATCTGTTTTTGCCTTGTGCAAACTTTTTGCTATTTTCTTCCCGAGTCTGCATCCTGATTTTTTTTTCTTTTAGATTCTTCCCGACGATTCACAGTTTCAAAGCACTATCGGCCGAGAGACACCCAAGTGCATACAAAATGACTGAAACGGATTACCGGTGGCGAACCGGTCTCCCCTCGACGAGTAAAACTTTAAAGATCCTCGACCGCTCTCATTCACCGCGGAAACCGCAGTACCCGGAGATTCTTCACGCCTCTCGCAGCGGCTCGATGCTTTATGAGGGGTTTACTTTATAGACACGAACGAGGTATTAGAACGAAAGACCGGTATTAGACTGAAGGCGTTGCTAGAATGCGGACGAATGGATGCAGCGAATATATATGTGGAAAGAGGGACGAGGACGGAATGCGCTTAAGAAGGGAAGCTTCTCTCTCTCTCTCTCTCTCTTCCTTGCAAGCTAGAGAAATAATTTTAGACGATCTATTCCGGTCGTAAACGAGGCACTCTCTCCTCATTGCAGAGTCCTCTGGCATCGTCTATTCGCAAACGCCGACTAATCGCGAACGCCGCGAAAATTTCTCGCCGATAACGACATTCTCGATCCCACTTGTCCGACTCCTCCTCCCTGTCTACTCCTCCTAGCTCATCCTTTTTTTTCGCCGACGTTTCTCGTGGTCTTACCTCGCCTCTCGAGTCGACGCGGAAATCCTACCCCCGATATCGGGCTACGTCACTGCCGTTCTACCACGCAGAGCCCTATTATAGTCGAGAAAATTTATCGCCGAACGTCCTTGATCCCCCTCTCGCTCCCTTCTCCATCTCCTTTTCCTCCCTATCAACCTCAATACCACCCTCTTTGCTTCCTTCTTGCAAAGGAAAATACCTGCATTCAAGTAACTCGTAAATCGAACTAGCCCGAGTAATAAAGTCATGTTCTCGCGCGAGAGAGATTCCGCCTACGGAGTTTCCGCACCTTGCGACTTTTTGCCACGGTATATCAGATAAAATCTTCTAGTTTCGTATGCGCGAGACCACGTTTTTATGCGGGTTTTCCTCGATCGCCAAGTAGAGAAGCAGATCTGAGAGTTGGTCTCGGCCATAAATCTTAATTTTTCGAATCCCGACTGATGCAATTTTAATTACGCGAATCGCTGTTATTTCATTAGTGTTTATTTTATTTGTAATTTCATATTATTAAAAAAAATTATCAAAAATATAAAAATTCTTCCAATGTTGGTTTTCTTTTAAACAAAATCAATCAGTCAAGATATCAGTTTTCTAATATTTATAATAAACTGATGTAAATGGAATAAACATTTTGTGCAACGAAAAATATTTGCAAAGAAAATCTCGCGTATACATATGTGTCAAGATAAAAAATTGGTCTCGATGAAAAAATTCACAATTAACGGTTCTGATAATTATTCAAATTTTCCTCTACAATTTCTTGCGAAGCAGACGATAGTTTTAAAAGCAAATTTGCAAAGATGGAAACATCCATCTGGCGTGAGAGAATTTGTGCACGACTCCGACGCGTTTTCCATCCTCGAAAATATAAAGTATCGATGCTGCTGCTCTGATGAAATATCGACACTTGACTTCTTGGAGTAAATGGAAGCTTTCGCGCGCGGTAACGTCATATGAAATCCCCCGGAGGATCACCGGCAGGACCGCCGGCAGTTGTATCGATTTAACGTCCGACCACGTATGCCCCGTTAGTCGTCATATGCGTGTCAGGTTCTCCCTCGCCTTATCTATTCGCAATCCCGCTCATATTCTTCTTCGGAACGTATGAATTTTTCAGTATTGTCGTCGCGCGAGATTCACCTCTCCCCCTTTCCCGCCCCCTTCCCTCACGAGAGCCGGAAAAGATTTTGCCGGAACAGGCGCCAAATCTCGGCATTCGCATTAAATTATTATATACAAGATTTTCCACTTCCGTCGCGTTATTCTACGTAACGGCAGATTGTTTGAAAGCAATTTATGTTCCATTATATAAAGAAATGACCTCGTTTTTCGTCCAGTTTCGCTTGCTAGAAACCGCCCATCATGCGGTAAACAAATAACAAAATCGCGTGCAACAAACAGCAATGTCGGTGCATTAAAGATATTGAGTTAAAGATATATTTCTTCGTGTATGACACGGTTTTTTTTTTATTTTTCCTACCGCAGTATTTTCGTTTGCGGCTGCAAACGAAAGTTTTTTTTCCGCCGTCTAGTTGAGTGCAACACTCCAATAGGTACAAATACTGCGGGCAATCCCTCCTTTTTTTTCAAACCCGATTTTCGTGCAAACTACGACCGTTTCTCATGCGTAGCTTTTTTAGAGAACGTTCGCTGACAACATATCTCCGCGATAATCGGGATCGATTTATGAACCAAGGAGGGAAGCGGTTACTGGCGGGACCAAATGTTGGCAGCTTTATCGAATTCTCTCTCGTGCTCCGCACAGGAAAAGCAATGTTGAGTAGATTCATTCATTCGCTCGGTAATTAATAAATTCGTTAGCTTGCGCGCCATGTTTAATACGGCAATGTCGTTATCGCGCGTTAAGCGGGATATTCGCGTGCAATATGCGCACCAAACAAAGCATCGCATAATTCGCAGTTAAATTCCAGGGACGGTCGTTCAATTCGTATAGACGTTAAATAACATTCTTTTTTTTTCTTTTTCGTTGGGCGAGGTAAGCCATTTCGCGTGTTAGGGCAGAAAGACGCGGCTGATTCGCGTAATTCGAGCAAATTGCACAATAATGCCGGCGGAATATTCGCCGAGGGATCTTAATGGTATTTTTATCGACTTTCTTTCCAGCGCGACAGCAACGATCTTCGTGCACGGTTGTCTTAAAAAACGTCGACGAGGGTCTGACGAGAAAAAAGCCCTTTTCCCGTAGACGTATATCGCAAAATACATTTTTTTTTTTATAAACTATACGCTAATTTTTACATTAGTTATTCAAATTAATTTTCCTGCGTGCGTGTCCTCGTCTCTCTTAACCGTAGCTATAAAGGTACGAAATTACCATCGCACCCTGTTCGACGAAATACCTCACTTTGCCTCTGAACGTCCAGCACCGCTGACTACGTGTCATTAAATGCAAATTTCGCGCGGCCAGTAGGGCAACTGGAGACCAAAGTTTAAACCGTATTTAGTGAACCGTTCTTGACGATTAGAGGAGCGGAACGGATGTATTTCCGGGACATATGATTACCGGGATTTATCACGGATTCATTATTTACAAATATTTGCATGTTTCAGTGATTCCTGAAAAATGTAATGTAAAAAATATCTTGTACATGTATCTCGCCAACGTGTGCTCGGCGAGTAAAACCAAATAGCAAAATTGTTTTCGCGAAAAATTTATTCGTCATGGGAATTACACCGATGAACAGTTAATGACATTGTCGATATCCTCGCGCGAGCTGAGTCAATCTTAATTAACGTAGATTTTTGACCCGACTGCTTTCACGTGTTATTGGATCAATTCCCGCTTATGTCAACATTAAATATTAGTCATCTTTTATATGTCACGCAATCTGATCTCGAAACATATGATATCGAATGAAAACGAGTTGCATTGCTCATAAATTAGGCAACAAATCAAGTCAAATGTTTGAAGAAAAAAAAAAACGATTTTAAATCTAATCGTGGATTTCAATCGAGAAAATAGGTAACGTTATTGGAGCAATCAATCGATCAAAAAGCTTCCTTTAACGAAGACATCCTTACTCCTTGCTTTAGCAATACTTTCACCAAAACAAACTTTCATCTTATATCGCAAATAATTATTTCACAATGTCTAGACGCAAGATACGCGACATGTCTCCGAAATTTTACATCATCTTTTCCATTGAATAACATAATGTCATTTTCATGACGTTTAGCGTGCATACATCTGTCATCAGCGCATTTTATCACTCTTTCGCAATTTCTTTTTATCAATATACCACCAGTCATGTAACCGGGCCGATCGAACGATATCGTACTCACGGGGTGTTCACCTCACCCGACCTTCTTAACGTCCGAACGTGACCGGAGAATGCGCGTAAAACTCGTCGTGCGCAAACGGATTCTTTCTTCCTTCGTATCTACCGCGTGCTCGCGCGCGAATTTTTGTTTTCTTTCGATAAGTTGCGGATTCTTTCTCGAGAGTTTCTAATGCGTCAGCGCAGACTCATCAATCTTGCCGCGAACCAGCCGGAGATTCTGCCGAGCTTCTCTTTCGTAACGTTTGATAAGTCAACGCAAAAAATACGATAGAATATGCTAAATGTGCATATAAAATTGCCAGCACACATCAATCTCTCTCTTTACATTCTAATCTTCGTGTCCCATATCTTGAATCATATTTAAGAAATAATTAATACAGTTTATATAATAACTGATATGTCAATTTTATGTTTATACGAGAATCAATAATAATCTTTTATTTCACTTGGAATCGATTCAATTCTTTCGATAAGCACTCGTTTTTTTTCTCTTTTATATGTTGAAATATTTTGAATAACGGTATAAAATTGCTAGCAAACATCAATCTCTCTCTTTACATTCTAATCTTCGTGTCCCATATCTTGAATCATATTCAAGAAATAATTAATACAGTTTATATAATAATTGATATGTTAATTTTATGTTTATATGAGAATCAATAATAATCTTTTATCTCACTTGGAATCGATTTAATTTTTTCGATAAGCACTCGTTTTTTTTCTCTTATACGTTGAAATATTTTGAACAAATCTCTTGAATCGGGCGAATCGAATAAGATGAGATTACCTAAGCAATTATATCGTTTAAATCGCACTCTAATCCACAATGTACAGTGATAGTTTTCGGGATTCCGACGGTCTTGCAACATCCATATGTAATCCGGGTTATCCGTGGGCAGTTCCCGGACCGAAACCGTCGCGTTTCCGCAAACTAGTTTATGCCGAGAACCGTGCAATAAATTATCGTGAACGGCACCACCGGGACCGCTTTTCACGATGTATTATGCGCCGGACACGCTCGCGGAAAGCACTTTACGCAAATGAGAAGAAAACGCGCCTTTCTCCCCGTCCCCGTCAAGACAGGAATCGACTTTTAAAAGACAAACCCCAAAGTCCTCCTCTCTTTTCATTTCTCTCGACGATCGATCTTCTATTTCGTAATGTATTGCGCTTCTCATTTTCATATAAATCCAATCTTCGATGAAAGAAAGAGAGGAACAAAGCAAGTTACTCAAATTATACTCGTGTGCTTCTTATTGTCCGGCTTTGAATTTAATTCTCGGAGTAGAGCAAATATCAGCGTCCATCTATCGATTGTTTGACTCTCCCTCTTTTCGACACATTTCATGAAAATATTGAATATTACGCGAACAATCTTTCATTTCCTCTCGGATACACGGACGTGGAGAGTAAAGTATGGTGGCGGCCGCGGAATGTAATCGCCCATGACGCGATTAGCCGCGAAAATCTTGCCGAATCATCAGGTGGTTCACCGCGCGACCGCGGCAGGACTGCGCAGTTTGCACGCGTGTTTGTCGTCGTAAGTCTAATTGTAAGCCGGTTAATTACGGCGTTTATTTGCACGCGCCCGCTCGTCCTGCCTAGGTCTCGCCAAAGATCGGTAATCGTCTCTATCACGGTCGCACCTCATTAGCGGACCGACCGATAACGATATTGAATGCACGATAAACCGTCATCAATTGTCAGTGTGAATTACGCGATTCTCTCTCTCTCTTTCTCTCTCTTGTTACACGATCGGCAGCGTTAACGAAGTCAATTAAACGCGAGAGGAGCTTCATGACTGCATTTCGCGACACAAAAGTCTTAACGCGGTATCGGTTCTCTCTGCTCGCGCAGATTTAGCGAGATAATTCGATCGATCGATTCTCCCTCCTCTAACGACGGCGTCCGTGCTGCATTTCCCTTCTGGTCCTCCCCTCGTCCTCCCCTTTTGCTTGCAAAGCGCACGTCGGACAATCTCATAAAGATGAAAGCGATTTCTCGATGTTAGCGTTTTAATTTAATCCTCTTACGCGCGGAAAACGGCGAGCAAAAATGTTTTGTGGAATGTCTTCCGATTCTCCCCGTTTCCTTCTCTTTATCAAGAGATTTTATGGATACGAGACGTTCAACGAGTCTCTTCGAATGTTCCCTCGATCCCGTTATGATTGTTACTTGGAAGTTGCGATATGAAATGTTCGTGGATTGCTTGGCGAAAATTCGCCGGGGTAGAATTGCTCGCTCGTTCGCTTGATAAATTTTACATATTTCTCTTCATCGTTTTAATTAATCGCGCATACATATGTATGTCAGAGCTTCGATTAAGATAACGGCGACACGCGTACGAACGTTAGTCTAAATCATCCGAATACTCGACGTAAGGTTAACGAATGTCAATTCTTTTATCTCGTCGAGGGAACCCCCAAGTCCAAATGTTAGCCTTCTTATCAAGAGTCAATAACGTTGAAAATAATATCCCGAGCTAGACGCTTCGCATCAGCCATTTATCTCGAGCCGCAAAAACTACATTCTATCCAATTCTAACAATAGAGAACCAAGTTACGGAAGTTGGTGTGCACTCCCCGAGTTTCTGTCGCGCAGCTAAGAGAAGCTACGTCGTCTCTTTCGGACGCCATAAGGCGACGAATATTGCCATTATCTTTGCGAGCGAAATCGATAATCCGTTCCGCACGCGAAGACACACGAATCGGAGGAGCTTCCATGCGATCTAATTAGTCGACAACGCCGGCGAATGTCGCTCCGTATCTATTACAGCAGCCGTCTATCGCAAATGATATTTGCTTATTACGCGCAAAATATGATAAATGTAACGCAAGGTACACATGTGTAAAGCAAAATTAACGTTCAGACAAAAATGAGAATTAAAAGATGAATTTTTCCTTGGCCAATTTATTACAAGAACTTGCATTATTACACAGTAAAAAATAAAATGTTAATTATAACATTTTTCATGTCCCAGAAAGTCGACTCTAAATTTTAAGTTCAAATAACGCATTCGTCGTATGTCACTTATTGACAAACTAAAAATATTAAATAATTGACACGATACTTTACATTTATTTTTGTTATCGTGACTTTAAGTGTAATGTAAAAATAACATACAAATTAATTAAAAATTACACGAAAAAATAGTTTCAATAACTCGTAAGGAATGTTGAGGACATTAACATATAATAGTAATTATTTTAACTTAAATTATTTGTAATAGAAACATTTGATCTCAGTAAATTTGATTATTTCTGTATGTCAAAGTTCAAGATTATTTGAAGATTCACTTTAACTTTTCCTAGAATATTAAACTGACTTTGAGACATGTTGATTGTTTAAAATGATTATGTTAAAAATACTCAAAATAATATTCCATTTCTAAGAGACATATACAAAGTGTTAAGTTATGAAGGTGACATAAATGTAACACCTGAAAACGTTATAAAAATAATAACTTATAGGTTGTATGTTAATTTTACATTAAAGTACTCAGTAATCAAAACATAAAGTAATCAAAACGTGGTAACACAAGAAAATTTTAACATATGGACGCACAATTTTTTACTGTGTAACTACAGATATTTAATTGTTATTCAAGCAGAAAAACATGGATTTAATCTCAAGTTATTAATATATATATTCCATGTTGTTTTTTATTCACTTTATGATCGTTTAGATGAGTATATGACAAACACACGAACGAATACAACAAATGCAAATGTTTTTCTTCGCGTTGGTACAGTAAATTTACATTCGCCATTCATCATTCATTTGTTCAGATTTATTATAGACTCGACACATCCTGCCACAAAACGCTGAGGGAATGCCCGAACTAATATTATTTGAGCAGGAAATGGAGCCATTACTTTGCTATATAACCGGCGCGATTTTCATAGAAATGTAAATTCGCGTAATTTCGCAAAACGACCGCGGTTCACGATTTCTTTATTCCATGCGCAATCGACTCATGTACTTGAACCGCAACGAGATCCGCTGTTGTTAATATTTCAAGTTTAACCTCGCAATTATCTTAACAGCGTGTTAAGGTAGTCTCTCTTCTTTTCTTTTTGCTCTGTGCCCCTTTTTTTAAGGTTTTTGCATATATCCCCGAGGTAACAGCGGCGATATAAATGTTTCACGATGTCGCCTGCGGAATCTCCCGTTCGCCGCAAAATTTGATTAACGAATCCCTGAATTTTCTCTCGGAGGGACATCAGCGTACCTATCTGAAGTTCCGTATGACAGCTCTCCGACAAATTATTAATGACGCCGTAGGATTACCGCCTGTATTTCACGATTCCCCGTCCCTCCCCCACGTCGGTCGCTTATATTGAGATTCATTCGTTGCATCGCGTCAGGCGATACGTCCATTTTACGCGTTTTATTCCATGGAGACCGCTCGAAGACGAGAGATTCGCGATTCTCGGATAGGAACGGATACACATATACGTGCGCGTCATTTCACGTAAATTATAATTCCATCGACGTTTTGCGCAAAATAAAATTATGAGCCGCGCGCACGATGTATTCTGAGGCGCGCGTTATCGATCGGATGCGTTGCAACTGGCGCTAATTGCAATTGACGATTAATAATTAACGCATACGTCCATAATCCGCCGCGAAATAATGTATCGCTCTCCACGCTTCGACGTGCGCGCAATGGCCGGTGCGACAAAAAATTTACGATGGCACGATATTACGTTCCGACAACGAAACCATCGGCTGGAATAACGCTGCGTCATTTTGAAATGCATAGCATTAGGAACCGATACTCGACGTATAATCTCTCTCTCGAGCGAATCATTTCCAACATAAAGCAGTCTAATTTTCCCTCACGTTTTATACAATTTCAAATTTATCTATTTGTTATTTTTTGCCTATTTCTCTCTGTCTCTCTTATATTTTCATTTTTTTCATTTTAAGACGAATTTCTGTTATTCCAATAATATTCATAGATTCGTAAAATGCGTGACGCAGCATCATTCCCGCTAAGTGCGTTTTAATTGTTTACAGGGAGCATTGCGCAAGATTCTCTTTTTACCGCGATCGCAAACAGTGGTCGATGATTGATTGTTACTTCGTCCCCCCCCCCCCTCCCTATCTCTCTCCTCGTTCGATCGGAGTCACAGTCGGACGGACGCAGGTCTCGGAGCGTGAGAAATCGCAACTAATCGCGGCGACGAGGATTCGCGCGAGCATTCCGCCCGATCTCTTGCGTGGGCGTCGCGACTTTACGCAGCACGCCGGCTCGAGCGGCGGCGGCGGCGGCGGCGACGGCGGCAGCGGCGGCGGTGGCGGCGGTGACGGCGGCGGGGGCGGCGGGGGCGGCGGTGACGGCGGCGGCGGGCGGCCGCGCGACGTCTCGCAGTAGGCGACGCGATCTCGACCCGTCAGGATCGCGCGGCGGACTCGGACGCGACGTGGCGGGGTCATGCCGGTCTCTAGACACACAACAGCGGTCTCGGCGAATTAAAAAGTCGAGGGAAACGAAACTGGCGCGGCGCATTTTTACGGCGGCCCGCGGTCGGAAGTGCGCGACATCCTTGGGAGGATGACACAGTTGCGCCGTGAGAAAAAACGCGCCTCGCTCGACAATAATCAGCGGGACGACCCGAGTGTAGATTGACGCGTATGCGACGAGAGGAAAAGTGGTGAAGTGTGGAAACGATCCGCAGCCGCAGTCGAGAGTTTGCACGAGACGCGCGAATAGGATCCTGGATCGCGATCGGAGGAGAGAAAGGGAGGATCGAGGAAGGACGAGTGAGTGTTGCGAGAAGAAAAACGCAATGTAAATTGGCTGTCGCGATATCGTACGATGCACTTCGTACGGTGACGCAATGCGAGCGCGAAACTGACCGGCGGTATGCATGTATTATGTCAGACGGCGATTACATTAGAATCTTGTAGAAGAGAGAGAGGGAGAAGGAGCGGAAGAGAAGCGAAAAAGCGAGGGGGAAATCGATGCGATTATATTCCGATCCTGCGGGAAACGGGAGCCGAGTAGTTACGGCCGCTGGGAAGCCACCGTGGATTCTCCCGCCCGCGCGTCTGACTCCGCACGACCTTTTCCACTTTCAACTATCTCTCCGGACTGCGCGCGGGCATTCTTCTACGGTGATATGCGAGCTCGCCATATATCTTGGTGGTTTTCAGGTCGTTAGCGATGGGGGCGACGGGGGCGACGGGTCAGGCGGGGGTAAACGCGACAGGGTCTCTCCGAAACTTTGCAGGATACCGTTTTGCTCGAGGACAGAAGCTTCCTCTCGAACCAGAGCTTACCCTGCCGACGACCCCGTTTCTCGCTCGTGTCAACATTACGATAAGTTAAATTTCCGAGAAACTCAAGTTCGCTCAACGGAATTGTAACCGTTTATTAGCTCGTTCGTTCGTTCGTCCTCTCGCTCGATTGTTTGTAAATTACTGCTCGATCAATCCGTAAGAACCTCGGGGAGATTGTCCGTATGAGCTCTCGAGCTCGTTACATTTGCATTCGCGAATGTAGGTTCGCGTTATTCGCGAATCTCTTTTGCAAGTCGAGTCTTATCCGTCTCTCTTTCGCGTTCGATAACTTGCACGGTACCGAAATCGCAAGTCACAGTCGGCCTTTAAAACGTTTGCGATTTAAAAAAGATTGATCGCGGTTTCACGCGCGCGCTTCTCTCGACGATCGTCTCGAAAGCAACACCGAGCCACCGTCGCGCTGTTTGTAAACAGCATCGATCGACAGTTGCCCGATTTAATCGGATCAGCGGCTAATCCGACCGTTGACGCTTGCTAAACGTTACTTCAATTTTTTAGCTCGCGCTTAATGTCCCTCTCTCCTCTTCCCGCAAACCGTCCATCAATCGCGCGATTGCGTTTTTTCTTCTCTATATCCGCAATTTATTTACTCATCAATTTACTCGTGGGCAACTCGAGTTTAATCAAAATTTCAATCAATTGTTTTTTAAGCATCTTTTTAAATATATCGATTATATGCATATAATTATGTTAATTTCTCTTTGAAAAAATAAAACAGGTTTTTTTCTTCTCTCTCTCTTCTATTAGTTTCATTATATTGATATTGAGCAGAATTTTTTGAATAATGTATATTATACTTTGTGCTGGTTAGCCAAGTTATAAAATTATAAAAGAAATCATGAGATTAAACTATCCGATAATTCGCCAAGAGTTGATCCTATCGATCGTTGAAAGTTTCCCGCGGAATCGGCCGAAAATCAGAGAAGCTTTTAACTTTTTACTGGCAGAATGGCAGCGCGAAGTGCTGCTGGCCAATGCGTCAATCCCCACGAGTGTACCAACAATAGTCGGAGAATTTAGTAGACGCGAGGTTTCATCATAACATGTCACCGAGAGAGACTGTGTCCGATATAATGCGATATCAATGTCAAATTTATAGCTTTTGCAACATTATTAGGGTAAAGCGTTTTAATATATAAAATTGATGTTGATATAAAGTACAAAAGAATTGGAAAGCATGGCTCCGTCGCGTTTTCAATTTTATTATACGTAATTTTACGATGACATTATTATTTTTTACTACTGTTACACAATGCATAATATTATTTACCAAAAAAAATGCAAATGGAGATTGCAATTACATTTTATTTTTATATTGCAGTCACATTTCTCATTTCTTTCTGCTGTTTATAATATATTTTTTTAGATTCTTTTTATTTTAAATTAAATTTAAAAACAACATGTTTGCCGCTCACCTTCAAGCGTGCAATTTCATCTTTACCATATAATTACATCTAGTGCTTTATGCATAAAAATTTCATTGATAGGCTAATAAAATTATTATATTTTTTGTCATAAAAAAAGATTGATTAGCCAAAAAGATGACTTCGATTGCGGTTCCGCTTTCAAAAGGTTCATTTTTCCAAACGCGACGAACTGTATTCGTAAACTTGGCCTATCGGTCCAGTGAATTCTCTTTTCCCTCTTCCTTTCCATCGAATGCCAAGAGGGTCTTGCCGGGATTTTACAGACACAAAAGCCGCCCTCGCTGCCCGAATGGTGGAAGCGCTTATTCCGTGGAGGACGGTTTCCGGCGCGGCTATTATACGCGCGATCCTACACGTCGCGAATATTGTCCATCGATCCTCGGCTACTAATTTGCCAAATTACTCACATCTACGAGAAAGACGCGCTCGTTAGCGACTTGGATGTAGGCGCCCGTGCCTACGGAATGTACCGCGTGTCACGGGAGACGACGCGGTTAAATTAGGGGACATAAATCGTCCGAGATTAATTTTCAATGGTGCAAACACCACAGGTAGGATTTTCGCGCTAATTTTTCTCCGTCGATCCGAGGAAAACGATCAAGTTTATTCTACGAAATAAGGAAGACGTATTCTTGTGTTGTTGATTACGCAAAGTGCAATTTCGACTCGAGTTAATCATACATGTCATGCCTGTTTTTTAATATTATTATCTTGTCATATTACTTCATCATTACTTTATTATTTCTTCTAATTATGTCAAACATGTGTAATTTATATACGTAATATTATTACATATTCGAACGAAGATTTATCGTTCAGAAACTTGTTCACGATTATGTATATTTTATTATTAAAAGCTGTGCATACATAAATCTCTATTTTATATCTACACAGAAAAAAAAAATATTCTTGTTTTGAAAATATATTTAGTTTTAACATGGAAATCTTGAAATGAGATTATATTGCGTTAATTAAAGAAAAATATAATTGCTTGAATAATTGCTTACTTGAATGAAGCCATTTTATATAGTTGAATCAAGAAAAATATATTCTTATGATTTAAGATTTAATTTTCTTGAGTGGAAAAGAAACAATGTTAGATAGAAAATAACATTTTTAAATCAAAGATTATAATTTTCTTAAAGTAGAATTAAATAATTATATATTCTTGAGGTGACAATTACAATATTAAATCAAGACTATAATATTGTTGAAATTTAAAATTATTAAATTCTTCTAAGAAAATTATAAATTGTTGCGTATATATGAAACAATGAACGCGTTAGTTTAAGTATATAAGTTTTGATTTGACACTTTTTTTTCTGTGTATCAAATTTATAACATGTCTCTCAAACAAAATTTTAATTTTCCAAATACATGAAACAATCGCTACAATATAATTCGAATCGATAAATCAGCGGGTAACAGACCGTGAATCTCGACGGCGAAATAACGGGGATAATCAAGGATACGACAAAGGATCGCTGGGAAGCGCACGCTAATGCGTTTTCTGGTGTTTCCACCGTGGAACTCTCGGTGAGCTTTGCGTGCATTCGAGTAATTTTGTGTTAATAATCTGTCGGATTCGCCATGCGCCGCGATAATGGCCACTCGTTTCTCATTTTCCCGTCATCGAAGCCTTTCTCCTCTCAAGTTTTCGCCATCCGACGGATTTTGCTCAAGATCTCGCCCCTCCGAATTATATCACCACGTGCCTCGTTTATCTCTCGTGCCTCCCAACATTTCTTTCCGCTGCCAGATTTAATTTTCTTAGCGCAAGACGTACGTACGATGAAAAATAGACGGAGGAACTTTCGAAGCTGTCAAGGAAATATATGAAGCGCAAAGTATGACGCGATATCATTATTAATTTATACGCCTTTATAAAATGCATCGCCAAATCTTAGCCGAAAAAACTTAATCTTCAACTGACACTTTGACAATCTTACCAACCATTATCTCTACCCAGCTTCCTATTTTTAACCCTCTATTGTTTTAACAAAGTAATTTCGTACTGAGTGATCATTACATGCTAAAAGAAACAAAATTAAAAGCATATTAGTTAGAGATAAATTAAAAATAAAAATATTAATTCAAATATGAAACAATATTTTAAAAGTCATTTATCAAAAACTGTGATTTTGATTCGGAAAAGTATAATTGTTTTTCGATCTCGAATTTCTTAAATCGTGAATCTTTACTTCTCCAACATTGTATGATTACCCTTTGATTACTTTAATCCGCTTTAATGCGTCGCGACTCGCATAAAAGCATCATGTGGCATCGCGCGCGCAATTAAAAGTGGACAAACGCGCTTGCGAGAGGAAGATTGCTGGAGCAGCGCTGAAATGTCTGGCGAATTTGTATGGCTCGTGGTCCGTCTATCCAGCTAACAGTTTTGAGTAATCGCTCTCGCTCCCCTTCGTCTGCCGAAACGTCCCTACCTAACCCCGGCGTCGTCGGTCATCACCCTCGCGCGGGTTTCCCGGCGCGCACGACCTACCCCGGGGCATTCTTTACTCTCCCATCAACGCGGCGCCCGTCGCACCGTCGTCGTTGTCGTCGCCGTCGTTGTCCTCCAGGGTCGTCCCCAGCATCGAGGCGCACACGCAGGCACTCCTGGAATCTCGTTTGTACATTTATTTTACCCCCTTCGACATTCCCTCTTCCCACCTCCCGTTCTTTCGCTCTCTTTCTCCATCTCTCTCTTTTTCTTTTTTCTTCCTTCGATCTCCTCTGCCTCTCCCCTCCCCCCGCACTTCCGCCGCTCTTCGATTCGCTGTCGCAGTTGGAGTGGCACGGAACGGCGGGAAATAAATGGCCCCTAATGGATTTCTTAGACGTGCGCTCGCGCGCGGCAGAACTCAGGTGCAGCCAGGAGTGTAGCCCCGGCCCTCCAAAGTACGGCGGAACTCTAAATTACTGGAATCGTTGGCTCTCATCTCATCTCTCCCTCTCCCTCTCTCCTCCCGCGTCTCTCGCCAACGTTTGGCAGATCACAGCTGCGCGATCTTATCGGCGCCGATGAAAACTTTTCTCCTCCTTTTCTGAAGCCGGCGGTGCGTTTGCGACCAACTTCTCGTCCTCGCCAATAATCCGGGCGACATCGCAGTGACCTCGAGCATACGCGCGATCTTTCTCTTGGCTCGCGTTCTCGCATTCGCAGTGAATTTTCAAGCTGTCCTCGCGAATCTCACCGAGTGGCGCGTAGAGCGTAATTTTATTTGCCAGATTTATCCCGGATCTTTTTCAAGTTATCGTTCCAACCGAGAGAAGCAGGTAGGAGTATGAGGCATCTGTTGTTGTATTTTCGGTCCATTAAATTAAATATATGTATGCTGCGGGTTACGTCACGCTTACATCACGCTACGCTCGCGTCTTGAACTTTATATATGTGTGTATTCCGCATAACATTAATATAAATTATATTGATCATTATATATTTTGCATCTTTTACGATTTTACGAGGAAAGACGGAATCTCGCGTCTGCGAGTTTCAAAGTTCAAAAATGTCGGGGCACTCGTGGCCTACCCGTCGTGACAACTTTATTTTCATCAATTTAGAAGAACTGAGAAGCGGCGTAACTTGACTGTCGTAATGGCGCGGAAATAAAAGGTCTGGTTTGCGGAGAGCATGATAAAACTGAAAATCGTCGGGATTTCCCTGAATAATCGCGCACCGAAGCTCGTCTTCTCTTTCACGGGCACGAAAGTTTTCCTTCTTTGTCAATAATCTCGATGGATTTCAAACGACACCCGAGAATCTCTTATTTCCTCGCCATTGAAGCTTTTCTCGGTTTCCCTTTGGTAAGGTACGCGTTTCGCACTCATACACATACGCAAATTCGTTTGTAAATTTTATTTCCTTCTCTTCTAGACCCGGCATTCTCCTTCTCGCAACGGAGTTTCATTTACCCCATTTGAGACGAAACGTTGACAATGAATAATTCCCGACGAAAATGTTGGCGATGCGATGCGAATTCACCAAGGACAGATTACGAATAAAATAATCGTCCGATTTGACTAGCGTACTCGATTGTATTAAAGAAATATAAGATTTATATTACGATACACATAGTATCGACCATTAATTTATAAATGCTCGTTAAATGCCAGATATCCAAGTTTGCGTCATTTAATGTTAAAGAAGAATTTTACACGACGGGGCAATTATTTATTTCCGAGACAAAAAATACCAGCAAATGTTTGAGAGAGCGCGAGAATAGACCGGGAAGTGAGCGCGGCACGAGAGACAGAGAACGATAAGTCCCGATAGATATATATGTCTATGTACAAAGTCTTTTATTCTAATCCACAAATACAGTCTTAATATATTTACAGTCTTTTAATTAGCGAGCACAAAAATGCCAAAAATGTAGATTAAAGAACGTATAATCTTGATACGTAAAATTCAAGCCGAATTTAACGAGATAAATAATTTTTTCAAAACCAATTCGCGTGTAATTATTTGCCTGAATTGTATTCTAAATTATCAGTTAACATAGGAAAAATAAATTTTTATTCGTTCGATGATAATTTGGATTCTCTCTTTCTGGTTTCCGTACTGCACCGTAATCGCGTGTCTTTAGCGTACGATGGTCCATTTAGGTTACGAATCTCGCGCTAAAATACCGTCACGCCGCAAAATCGTTCTAATCCCGTTCCGGGCGATACGTTTAATGATCGTTTTGTGGGTCCTATTCCAGCAGATTGCCCCGACGAGACGCCGGGATCTTCGTTCCGAGCTCCATAATTGAGAGAACGAGCGCTTTAGCGATGCTAATTCTGCGAGATGCTAACAAAACAATTTAGCGCGGCTCATACATAAATCATCCGCCGGCAGATAAAAGTTTTCTGCCAGGGGTCTGTCATAGGCGACGGACGAGCTTGAAAGGACCCGTCGCGTCCTTCGATGTACCTTCGCCGTCATTTTCGCCGGGGAAGAGTTGAAGCTTTTCCAGGCGCGCAGCCCGGTTCCTTCAGCCCCTTGCTGACACTCTAAATCTCGTTTGGAAATCTCGCTTCTTCGATAATCCATTCCCGGGCGCGTTCGTCCCTCCTCTGACCTCCCGCCCCTCCCGCCCCCGCGCTACATCGCAACGCGACGCTCCTCCGGTTGCACTGGGAATAATAAATGCGTCTTAATGACGCGAAGCCGAGACCAGCGAGACGCGACGGTATAAGATATGAATCCTCGATACGCGTAGCGGAAATTGTTAGTTCAAGGTAGAAGAGACTTAAAATTGCCGAGAAGCGTCGAGAAGCGTCGAGAAGCGTCGCGATACGACAAATGAAGCTTTCGCGACATTAAAGATAATCAGAGAGGTGCCGGGACGGTGAGAAAGTACCCTCGTCTTTGTCCGACTAAAGTTTAAAGTCTGTTATTCCATTAAACGGCAGTTTTACTAACTCGTATCGATTGGCGTTTTAAACTTTAAAATGTTTAAGCATCTCGAATAAATATATACAGGGTGTTTCTTAACAAGTGAAAAATTTTAGGAGGTGATTTTTTGTCGAAAATGAAGGGGGCTTTTTCATGTAAATATATACTCCTACATCCCTTCCTGGGGTTACACTTCTCCAAAAATGGGAGTAAAAATTAGGTTTTTATTTTTTAGGTTTTTATTATAATTTTGTTCCAATTTAAGATTTACTCTAATTTTATTTTTATTTTAAAATTTAACTTCTCGTAATTCGAAACCTATGCTATTTAGCATCGTGCTGTGCACGATAACGTATTTTATTTTTTTCTTGAAAACTACTGATTTTATGGAAAAAATAAAAGAAATAAAAGTTTCTAATAAAATCAAACTTTTTAATGCATAGATAGCATTTTTAAATGATCATATTCCGGTCCATTAAAAAATTCTAATAAAAAATTGAATAGGAATTGCTAGTTTCATCCCCTTGTAACAATACGGGCGGCTGAAAAAAATATTAATAAAAAACCTTTTTACTAGTTGAAAATATCTACCTAATTTCATTTCTTTAACTTGTTCCAAATTTGAGAAAAAAATAAAAACTTAATTTTTATTCCCATTCTTAGAGGAGTGTAACTCCACAGGGAAGGATGTAGGAGTATATGTTTATATGAAAAATCCCCCTTAATTTTCGACAAGAATCATCTCCTAAAATTGTTCGCGCTTTTAAGAAACACCCTGTATATTTCATTCTCTGTAACGGATAAAAGATAATTAATGAAACGTTGCGAGTATTTGTTCAATTTATTCAACACAAATACCTCTGTAAGATGAAAGCGTACTTTTTCCACAATGTTCCTGCCGTTAATTAAATCATCTAGGAGGAAAGAAACGCAGATGGCTCGAATAAAAGGTTCGCGCGTGTAAAAAAAAAAAAGAAAATTAAATATCAAAAGCCCCGAATGCGTTAGCGTGACTTTACACGTCACGCGCGTCCGCGCATAAAGATTGAAATTATCACTTGGCTTAAGTATAACCGTCATATTTTATCCGATGATGGGGGAAAATAAAAAAGCACGTATCCCACATCCCCCAACTCCGGAAACATCCGGAACGACGGACGTGTGTTAGCGCGTTCCAAGGGAGAGCCCACCCTCCCAGCATTCTTCGCGCTGCGAAAACTCGACCTTCGCTGGCGCCGTCACGAATGACGAAAGTTTCCGCCGCTACGTGACGAGCGCATTTTCCCTCCCGCCTCCCCCCCCCCCCCCGAACCGCCATCCACCCCCGAACGACGAACGACGTTGGAATAACGCGAAAAAAAGCGGGAAAAACTGTAAACTGAAGTAACTCGCTGGAAGTCGTCCGATCGATCGCATTGTGTCTCTCACCGCATGATCGACCCCCCTCTTTTCCCCTCCCCCTCGGGGGTACACTCGAAAGTTTCTTCGTCGAGGTTTCGCGATAGGGTAGTTTCTGATACGACATCGCCATTTCCTCTCTCTCTCTTTCTCTCTTTCTCTTGTTCTCTCTCGACGCTTGTTCTACCCCCGTTCCGTCTCCCGCCACCCTTGGTTGCGCTAATGTTATTCGGGCTGTGTTCTCGGCATAAAGTGTTATCCTCTCGGGTTCCTCGTTTCACCTCGCTAGTGTGGTTTTATATAATTTTTTATTGGCCGTATGTGTACGCTTCGCCGACCGAAACATGCACCGGAAAATTCGCGCGAGAATATTCGGCGACGTTGCGCTTTAATTTACATTTCTGCGACGAGACACTCCCCACGACGGGGAGGGCGGGAGAGGGGTGGATGTAATATTGCTGGCTCCGAGATTTTCTTTTTTTTTTTCTTCTTTTTCGAAACAGCACCGTCGCGATGTCGGATAGCGAGAGGAATCGCATCGTGAACGCGTAACGGAGGTTAATGAAACAAAAGCTGAAAGTCGTGTCGTGCGACGAATGGAATAACACACGTGCAAAGTCCATCCTTTTCGCCGGAGAAGCTTCGCAGAAAAATTGTCTCCCTCTTTATCAATAATTTCCCTACCGGTGTATTATTCGCGCGTCCCTTTTTTCCCGCGATTCTCCTCTTGACGTCTCCCTCGCGCGCACGTGTCTTCGCGACCGCGAAATGTCATTTGCGATATTTTATTCTCGTAGCGTCCCGACCATCCGGCTCCTTTCTTCGGTCGTCGTTCCTACGCTCTTTGCTTGGTCGAGTGGTGGTGTACAGAGAACGGTGGGGTAGCAGGGTCGATTTTCATCGCGACACGATGATGAATGCCGCAATGTCCGCCTCGGGGCGAGAAACAGCATGGTTTGTAGCCTCGTGGGCGCGCGCACGCATCGTATACGGCGTATCCTACACGTGCAGGATTGCCCAAAAGCTCGGGTTTACGAGATTTCGCCTTCTCGATGCTTTTCACGGGAGAACGCGAGAACGTTGGATTTATTCGCGCTCCATTTCGTGCGATTTTCTTCCCGTAAATCTGCGTTGCCGGTTTGCACCGCGCACGATTTCCTCGGCAGGAATTTGCATGTGTTTCGTCTCGAGAGCACAGGGGTAGTTTGGGGGAAAAAATCCTCGCGCTTACGAGCTTAATGCCTCGGCCCGTTATTCTACGACGAGCGCCGTTATCTCTCCCGTCTGTCGAAGGTGGTGTCAAGGGAGCAAAAGGGGCGATAATTCGAAAAATTTCCGCGCTAATGCCGGCGCCGCTTCTTTTCTTCTCCTTCTCCGCGTGTAGCTCGTAAATCTTCTCATTATTCGTTTCCATCGACGGCGGGCGCTGAGGGATTCGCGCGTCCATCGTTCAAGATTAAAATGAAAAATCACGTGCCGTGCTTCGCGCGCGGATAACGGGTAATGGGATATTTATACGAGCCTACGTTGCGTGTAATATTTTTCCCCGTCGCGGAGTGCGTTTACCTGAGCATCTCCGGGTATCGTCTATTCCCGGTGCATCCTCGGGTTACGAAATAACGAAGGCCAAAAAGAAAAAGCAGCGCGATTCTCGAAACGGGAGCCAATGTATCACATCACCGTAATGTCGTCGGTTAGCGACTGTTGCATCGCGATACGATATTCTCTATCTTTGGATCACGCGCGAAAATTGTCTCAATAACGGCCAGAAACAAGAGCGGCGCAAACAATCGGGGGCGGTTCTCCTCTCTCGGAACGATATTAAAGTTATCGTTCGACGATCTCGAGCATCGTCGAAATTCGCGTTAAGGCGCGGGAATCGCTATTAATTTCACTTTCTAACAGTTTTCCCTCGTTTCAATGAGACTGCTTCTCGCTCGTTTTGCACCGCCTTAACGGAGTACCGAATCCACGGACGATGGATGACAAAGAAGAATGGGAGGAGAGTCTCGACCTTATCCGGGCGCGTTCCAATTTTGGCGGAGTCCCCCGATGCCACGACGAATGCCGACGATTCTTTAAAGCGATGTGCTCCGGCGAGACGCCGGGATTTACGGTAATGCGCGGGAATCGGGAGATCTTAACGCACGCGAGAGGGCAAGGCGGTGGAAACACGTCGTCCTTTATCCTTTACGCGTCGCGCGCAACGGGAAGGCGGTGATAATTTCCCGCGAAATGTCTTAATTCTCTCTTGTCGCGACGCTCGGGTATGATGAAACTGTTCGAACACGGCCATTTTTACATTCTGTATTACATTTCCGTTAAATCAAGGACGCCGTTAAATCCTTTTCTCCGAGAGAATAAGAGATGTAATTTTTATTTCTCATATTCGTCGCAGTATTTTATTTGGAAAAATTAAAATCTTTATGTATATTAAATACAAATACATCGAAATAAATTTACTTATTAAAGACATTTACGTATCTTTGAAAGTATGTAAAAAAAGAAAGATATAAAGGATTATAACTGTGTGTGTGTGTGCATTTCAGTTACTCTAGAGAAGAAAAAATAAAAAAAAGTACGTGTTTTGAGATTTTTAATCGTATCGAAAGCTAGCCATAAAATATTTTCCTTTGAAAACTGTCGCTAAACAATGACGATAATAACGAGAGCATTAGCTTGACCCTATTCGCACGACCCACCGCGTCCCAGAAAAACAAGCCGGCGTACGCAATCCCTCGAAATGCATTTCCTTTTATTCAATATTGAAGCGAGATGTATACATCGAGCCGACGCGTCAGTTCGCGTCGAGATTGACGCGGGCAGGATGGAACGGCGATTTACGGTAAAGCAGCCGCGGCGCGTTTCAATAGACTCCCGAGCCGGGCGAGAGCGAGACTTGATACGAAACAAGGTGTAACGCGCAAGAGAGCCGGCCGGAGATATCCGAAATGGTAATGACATTTAAATGCCATTCATAAACGTCAGCGCGCTACCGCGCGAGAGCGGCAGGAATTTTCATTTCAACCGGCAAAACGAGACGCAGCTGCGGCCGAGTGGATTTCGTTAGCATCGCTAAAACGCCGGAAGTGCCCGATATACTCGCCGCTTCGGCAAATCCGAATCTTCGAACAAGCGAGATCCCTTCGTCCAAGAATATCCGTTGCGAGAAATATGCGATATTAACGTGCGATTTCATTTAATTGCATTAAACGTGCGATAAATATGTTGATTTATTCATTCGTTATTAAGAATATTTCCGACACTATTGAGATGCAGAAAAAAAGGATATTCTTGTTTTGAAAATATATTTAGTTTTAACATGGAAATCTTGAAATGAGATTATATTGCGTTTATTAAAGAAAAATATAATTGCTTGAATAATTGCCTACTTGAATGAAGCCATTTTATATAGTTCAATCAAGAAAAATATATTCTTATGATTTAAGATTTAATTTTCTTGAATGGAAAAGAAACAATGTTAGATGGAAAATAACATTTTTAAATCAAAGATTATAATTTTCTGAAAGTAGAATTAAATAATTATACATTCTTGAGGTGACAATTACAATATTAACTCAAGACTATAATATTGTTGAAATTTAAAATTATTAAATTCTTCCAAGAAGATTATCAATTGTTGCGTATATACGAAACAATGAACGCGTTAGTTTAAGTATACAAGTTTTGATTTGCCACTTATTTTTTTTCTGTGTACCTGTACGAATCTCTTGGTTTCGACGACTCGAAACTTGATATTAATCCTGCGATATTAATCGAAGCAATTCGGAAAAATTGCGCTTTGCTTATAATGATACATCGTGTCTCGCGTCGACAACGCGTAATTATTATTACCCCCGAAACGAGAGCGCGGCTCTGGAGGGCGCTCTCGTTTGTCTCGAATGTATAATGCACCTAACCGGGGATGCATCCGTCGTCCTGGCTGCTGAGGGAGCTGAATGCTTAACGATACTGCGCATTTGAATGCTTAACTGACACGTTCGAGAGGCGCGACGCGAAAAAGCGGACGGTGTCGTAAACGTCGCCCGACAGGACGGACGGCGTACCTCGGCGTGGATGTTCATTACGATTTTATCCCGGCCAGCGCAGACCGCGATTTCCGGTGCCTCTCACGTTGGTCCTATCTCGGGATACTTATCCGCGGCAAGGCTGTTCAGGTATGTACCGAACGCGTCACCGTCAACGAACGAATAATTCAAGTCCCCGCGTCTCGTATCTATGTGTCTGGGCCTCTTTCCCTCCGTTTTATCGTTTTTCTACATTTCGATCGCGAGGAATAAATGTACAGCAGCGATTTATTCATCCGTTCTCGCATTTCTGTTCGCTAAAGTAGCTATTTTCACGATTCAAGATATTCAATTTCTTACGATTTCAATTGAAAACATTTAAATAATTGCACCTATATTATCGTATGTCGAACGTTATCGTTTTGTAGAGAAAATAACTATTACAAATTTGCAGTACATATGGTATTTTTTCGCTTTGCTACTTGCATTTTAGACTTACGTCATTTTTTGACAGAAAACGCGGCTTTTTCTTTTAACGCCGTTCCCAGTGAATTGTCCTTTCCGACTTTTTTTCGTTAGTCCGAGACATTGTCCGGGAATTAAAAATCTCTCGCGCAATACTCGATAGATATTTTTGCGATGCTTCTAGATCTCCCGAATTTCCTGTTTCTGTGATTTCCCCGAGCGATAATTGCGTAAAAAATTAAATTCCTGCTCGAAAAATATTACTTTGTGTATTTTACAATTTTATATCTCGCTTCTTTCTCTTTTCTTTTTTATAAACTCGAAAATTCAATCGATTGTAATATATTTGATATAAAAAATCACATAAATTATTAATATACAAGGTGTTTCTTAATAAGTGCGAATTTTAGGAAATGATTTCTTTGTCGAAAATTAAGGAAGGTTTTTCATATAAACATATACTCCTACATCCCTCCCTATGGAGTTACACTCCTCCAAAAATGGAGGTAAAAATTAGGTTTTTATTTTTTTCTCAAATTTGGAACAAGTTAAAGAAATGAAATTAGGTGGATATTTTCTACTAGTAAAAAGGTTATTTATTAATATTTTTTCAGCATCCCGTATTGTTATAGGGGAATGAAACTAGTAACCTTTATTCAATTTTTTATTAAAACTTTTTAATGGGCCGGAATATGATCATCTAAAAATATGCATTAAAATGTTGATTTATTTAGAAACTTTTTTCTTTCATTTTTTTCATAAAATCAGTAATTTTCAAGAAAAAAAGTAAAATACGTTGCATGCATAGCACGATGCTAAATAGCATAGTTTTCGAATTACGAGAAGTTAAATTTTAAAATAAAATTAAAATTAGAGTAAATGTTGGAAAAATTGGAACAAAAACAAAATTATAATAAAAACCTAACTTTTACTCCCATTTTTGGAGGAGTGTAACTCCATAGGGAGGGATGTAACAGTATATCTTTATATGAAAAACCGCCTTAATTTTCTCCTAAAATTTTTCACACTTATTAAGAAACACCCTGTACATCCTCACGTTCTCAATTACATTCCCTGAAATTATTTCTCGTATATATACACTGCTTCGTAAAAAGTGCCAAAAATGTTAATACTCTGTCGTAGATTTATAGATAATTTCTCTTTTGCTATTATTGTTAACAAAAGGTAAAGAACGAAAGGATCGATCACGATCTTACGTTAACGGCACGACTCGACACCGGATTAGTCGAGGCACCTCATTATGCGGAACATGAGTGCGAATTTCCGGAACACCGCGTATGTCCGCGTAAAGTTTTCAGTCGGATAATCTCGCGCGACTTAATCCTCGATCGGAACAGTACGAAAATACCGAATGCACGAGCGATAGATAGACTTTGGACCGGGCTTAATTCTTCCGCACGGATTATATATACGAGTACCATATATGCGACTATACATATCATACGCGCGTCCTGCATTCTTGTTTCCTTTTTTTCTTTTTTTTCTTTTTTCCCCTCCTCTCTTTTTTTCCGGTGAAAACTAATCCTCATTGCGTATGCCGTTTCCACGATTCAAAGAAACGCTTCCTGTGCACGCGATTTTCTTCCATCGCCTGCGAAAACACGACGCCCCGCTTATGGAACCACTTCCTAACGACCTTTGAATACACCTTGCGCTCTTTCCGCCTCTCAGCATTTTCTCGCATTCCTCCTTCTCGCTCCTCACTCGCGTCTTCGTCCCACCGCGGGAAACTTTCGCCGGTCCTATCTCGCTTTGGCGCGTAAAAACCTTTGAGATGTAGATCGAAGCTTAACCCGCTCGGAATGTAAAGTACACTCTGGCGTAAACATGATTTCGGTATCGCGAAACTGAAAATTCGCGCGGATCCGATATCGTCTCGGGCGAGAGGGGTCAATGGATGCGACGATATAAGGTCGCGAGGGTTGTGTATTTTGCTCTAATTAAAAATGAGAGCTCTGCTCTCGCAATTATACTCGTCGCGTGCGATTACGACGTCGGTCAACGAGTTCGCGAAGTACACTAGAATATACAGCGTCAGGGAAGAGAGAGAGAGAGAGAGAGAGAGGAATTTAGCAGATTGTCGACGACGACGTATCCGCCGAATCGGCTTAATTAGAACCTTATCCAAGGGCCGCGCGCTCAACGACTCCTTAATGCTCAACAATAATGCCAAATGGCATCCGAGTTTCTGGCGAGTCGTAAACGTTAGAGAGTACCCTCGCGCCCTTTCGTGGAATTTACCAAGAGAATGTTGCCGGGGAGCGTTTAATAATTAGAAATTTCGCGGCCGAGAGAATTGAATCTTAAGCGTAGCACCGCAGGATTCAAAAAATATTGATGCTTGAGGGAATATTAATATTCACGACGTTATTATTGATTGGCTCGAATCGATTATACTCGTGTCAACATTCAATAATTCTTTTTTTCAATCTACATTTCTGAGACGTGTGAAAGTACACTCTGTGTATTTTTCTCACAATTCCAAATTTCTTTTCACGATATAAAACGTGAGATATGCACTAATTATTTCTACATTAATTATCATATAAAAAACGCAAAGTAAAAATTGTATAAAAAAAATACATTTCATTCTTGATGCGTATTTTTAAAGTAACTTTTTTATACATGTCATTAATAAAAATTTTTTATTTATTTTTTTTTATTTTTTATTTTTTTTAATTTTGTTAATTTTTTTCTCAAAATGTGTTCCGTTTGACAGGCTATTTTCACTTCGAAGTTTGAACCAGAATCTTGCACAGAAGCGAAGATAGCATCGGACGAAATGTATCTTTAGTACATGCATAAAAAATATAATTATAGACTCACCATTCGTTGTCTTGACAGTTCCTTATCGTCCACGAATCCATTTAGGTTTATCCGGGGCCTCAATTATCGATGGATCCATTGCACTAAAACAACACGCACTTGCACTTTCTTATATTCACTTTTACGCGCGACGTGAGCGCATTTTCGATCGAATATCGATTATCGATGTATATTTGCAACATTTACACACTCGCGTGACCGCAATAATACTTTTATTCGCAGCAATCTATTGCCTCGTATCACATCGTATCACTCGCGACACTTGCAACATTAGATCACGTGTACTCTTCTCGACATCCCCGAATATTCGCGATTGCCGTTCGACGCGTAGATGCGTATCAACGCATATATTTGTAAGATCCACTCAATGATTAGCATTCGATGAACCTGTAGATACGCCCAAAGTCAAAAATCTTCGTCGCGGATGAAGCGAACAGCGTTCACACACCGATGAAATATCGCTCGCAATCATTCGCGAGGGATTTAACTTCAATAAAATATCACACCGCGCACGATACTTCACTAGACACGACCGAAATTCAACTACCGCGATGCTTGCGACCGACGCGACCTCGTGTCTCCCCCCCCCATTAATTTTGAGAAAGCGAGTCCTCGTGTTTTGTTCTAGTAAATACCTCGCGGCTATGCGTACGTATATGTAAACATGACAGGTATTTCGCGTAAATGTTGTTACAAAGTGCTTTGTCCCGAAACTCGACGTCGTGCAAAAAAATGTTTCATTCAGTAGTTTATATAAAATTATGTCGAATTAAGGTATGAAATATTTCATAAACCATTGAATTATCCTATCCTGATAACTTTTAACGTCGAATATTGTGAAGAAACAATTTATATAAAAAAATTAGAATAGTTCTATTAAAAAAAATTAAATTGATCATGGTTTTAATAAATGACCTAAAATAAACCAAATTCAAAAGATTATCAACATTTTTCTCTCTCAAAATCCTATACATTTTATCTGAAACATTTTTTATACAATGTCAAGCTTCGAAAAAAAAATATCTTTTATAGTATCTTCGAGAAACACTATCTACGCATAAGCTTTTTTTATTTGAAAATACGTGTATTGTAGTGTTAGAAGAAAATTATCGTCAGGTATTGTGTGCATAGCCTTGCATTGAGTTAATTCCAGAAACAGATGTAGGTTTTATCTTCTTATTTTAATTGTCCAAAGCATGATAAAGCAGATGATAAGGAGGTTGTTAGATGTTTCTCTTTTGCTAATACGATAGTAATAATTATTTATAGATCGATTAAACACAATAATCACATGACGATTAAATATTGATATAATATATCGATAATAAATATATGCAAAAATAAATACGCTTAGAAAGTGATATTAAAAATATGAAAGTATTGTGTTTTTTTAAATTTTAACGCAAATAAGAGATATAATAGAAGAGAAAGTAAATAAAGCGGGAAGAAACGGAATCACTTACAGCTTCTTTCTGTGTCAAACATTCACTTTACACACATTATAGAGAAAGAGAGGTAAAAGAGAAGACGAAAACGTCCGGTTGAAAAATGACAAAGGGGTGCAATCGTGCGGTCTCCGCCGAGGAAATCTATCATTCCCCCGGGAACGCCAATGTAACTTACTTTAGTTTTTAATGGAACACGTGCTACTATCCAGCCGCATGAATTATGCGAGCTCCTTGAATGTCGATAGAAGAAGTAAAGAGCTCGAATACGCTTTTCTGTAAAAACGATCAGGAGAGGTGGAAAGAGAGATGTATGGCGCGCTTTGAGATTTCTCTCTCAAAATCGGAACGATACAAATAGCATCGGAGAAATACCGTGAAGGGAAGAAGGGATAACCGCGGCAGAGATACGAGAGAATGAAGCGAACGTTGTTTCACCGTTTAGGACTTTCGAGGGAATTTAAATGGTTCCCGCTGGGTCTCGGGGTGCGCTTGAGAATCGTATGTATTATGCAGCCGTATACTCGGATTGATTGAGAGAAAGAGAAAGAGAAGAGGAGGCAGAGAAAAACAGAAACAGACAACAAGTTGCACTTGCATCTGGTGCTGTTGTACCCGGAGGCTTGCGACCAGGACATTTTTTGCTCGCTCTCTCTCTTTGATTATCATAACGTTATCGACACGCTCGCAATTACGTCAATTATCGCGTGAACACGCAATATTTTAGCGCGATGGCGAATAGGTTTCATCGCCGCGACGAGGCGACTGACAAATATTTGAGGGCGGCGGGCAATTATGTGAAAAGGTATTGTAGCGCGTTAACAAGCGTCACGAAGCTTCGAAGATTTAAGATATGTACCTTTCCCGGTACCTTCGTTTCCTGGCAGACGTTTCCCACGAGTCGATGGAGCGAGCAGGCGCTATATATCCCTCAGCGGTGCTCAAATTTCCTCCTGAATCGTGTCCTGTAAAAAAAATCTCGCATTAATTGCGAATTAACTTGTTTTTTCAGCATTAATTTTCCATGTATATATTATCGATGACATAATATACAGTTCCTTTAATTTCTCTTCTCTCCATTTTCTTCTATATTTTACTCTTTATCAAGAAAATATTTTTATATTATAATAATAATACATTTTTATATTATAATAATAAATTTTTATATTAATATTTATATTTTTTCCGCGATTTTTGAAAACTTTTCAGGGTTTTCTCTGTGACTGTATATTAAATAAATGCAGAATATGCAAATTTTGGTAAATAGAAATATTTCTCGCAAGATGCAGATAAGCTCAAGGCTGCGGCGCATTCAGCACCGCTGCTCTGAAAGTTGCATCGTTACCGTAATCCGCGAACATAAGTACATACGTGCATACGCGCGAGCGAAAGATAAGAAATTCAATGTAAATAACGCGCAGAGCGGCGAGAATGACTCGGAAGGGGATGCGCGAGGGGAGCGTGACGTGAGCGAAAATTCTTCTCTCAAGTCAAGTTACGTAACACGCGCGCAGCTGCGTGGAAATAGCTCAGAAGTAAAGAAAGAAGAACGGCATGACGGTTAGCTTAGCGCGATGCGATGGATAAGCCCCTTCGAGCCGGTTTTTCCGCAGTTTTTCCCCGCTGACGCCCCATTTTACGCCGGTCGATATTAATTTGCGGATGCGGAACGCGACGGGGATCTAATAGTCGGTGTCGTCTATCCTTGCTTTAAATGTCATTAGAAACGTCGATGCGTTTCACGCTCTCCTTAAATTTTCATCGATACCTTTCGATAAAAATCGTCGACGGATGAATTATTTGGTCTGTTTAAATGAAACGCGCGCACGTTTCGCGGATTGAGATTGAGAATCCTCGCGACGGCACGTTTTCCGCAAAGACTTGTAATTCTATCGTTCGAACCTAAACGTGCGTAAATAAATCTGTCGATGCTCCCTCCGGCCCTCTCCTCCCTCCCTCCCTCCGCAGATTTATCTGCATCGTTCTCGCGACCGCAACACGCAGCGTAAACAAGATCGATTGAGCGTAGTCTGTAAAGTTTTCCGGATGATTTAATATCCTGGTTAGTGTACACCGGCAAAGTAATTTCAGCGGGCAGTGACAAACGGGGGGAGGAGGGAAACTACACGAACACGCGAGATGGTAATTAACGCGGGCTGCAAAATTTTTGGCTGCGCCAAGTCGAAGGACGATCGCGAACGTATTATTGTATTACGATGGCGCGAGAAATTACTGTCACCCCGGATCAGCTGATACACTGTCACGGGAAATTCGAAGCGCGCCAATTATTAGGCAGCCATCATCCCTGCGCGAATGTCTCGCGAGATCTTCCCGCAATAACGGGCTTACGCATGCCGTTGGGGAAGATGAAATTAACGAGGCTGATCGGCGATGCTTCCTCGAACGACTGATTTAATGTAGTTTCCCAGTTTCCTTTGCTCCTCGCGTAACCGTTCCCAAACTTTCATCGAGCATGCCGAATCTAATAGTCTTCCTCTCTCTTTCTACCGTTAAAACAATTACCATGGATTTCCACGCTATTTGTTTCTATGACTAGAGTGACGCTCTCGCAACATTGCACTTGTATTTTTCCGCGTAATTTTTGATATTTTCCGACGCTTCAAAACACGCGACAGAGCCGTTGCTATTCGCTGCAGAGTGGATTCGATCAATAATTATATGACTTTAACATGAAAGGAGTCGATTATTCCAATTGAGTTTATTTACAAAAATATTTCCATGTCTCGCAAATATTCTTACGAAAAGGAAGAAAAAATATGCCAAAAAATATGCAATAGTCTTACCAAGTTAATTCTATTATCACAGATGGGCGAGTTAATCCGTACATTTCCGATTTTTGATGACGCTGGGGGGGAGGATTGGGTCAACCCAACATGCAGTATCATCGACGTGTTTACGCAATGTTCGTTACACCCGGCAATTTTTCAAAGAATCGAGAACGTTTTCGAAACAAACGACCTAGTGCGCGATGCCAAGAGGAAGTCAAAACTTTGCTCCTCTCCAGCCACCCCTTCTCCCAGGGGTTGCGACCCCGCCATCGCGCGTTTCGGCGACCCATCACGTTACTTCCGTCACGCTCGCGACGACGTGCTCATCTCGCGCTAGTATCGAATTGACGAGCCGAGGAATTAATTGATACCGACAGCCGTGCCCCTCTCCGATTAAATACGCCCGACGTTGCGCACTGGACTCTCGTGTGTAACGTCGTTCGTCTGAATCACACTCGTGTGTCGTCGTTCATTCTCGTACGCGGATTCTCCACGGTATTACACAACGCGCCGTGTCGATAACGCGCCAGAAATCATATTCGCCCGCGCTGTCAACCGGCTGATTTCGATGAAATATGAGATTCCGGGCATCGACGAAGATATTCACCGCTTTGTGGTCTCGGAGTGGGAAAAAAGAACTTCCCTTTAGGAAGATTCGCCACTTTAATTCCAATTTTGTTCGACATGTGGGTGTTAATAATTTATTTTATTTTTTCCATCACATTTTTTTGATCATAAAAAAAATTCTATAGTGTAGTATACAACAATCTCGATTCTTTAATCTTACAGATAGTTTAATAAATTTTTTTCATACACTCGCTGTTTATTTCGTTTTTGCGCTTTATCTCTTTGCATGGCCGATTATATATCGTCCTTTAAAGATGATCATTTTCGTCCTTCAATCAAAATCGAAGGCGCAAAGCGCGATGCAGGTGGATGCTTTGTCAGAATCCTCTATCGCGCCATATACTTTTGTCCTCGTGAGGATTCTTTCGGCCATGATTGCTCGATGTCCCTGGCGCATTAATTGATCCCACCTTGCGCTCGCAATTAATTTGGCTCGTGTCAGGCTGGCGAGCGGTGTGATGTCCACGCGCGTGCGTCACAGCGTGGTGCAACGTTGTTGTCGACGTTCTTGTTGATTACAGGCTGTTGTCGACGATATCCGCCCCCGAGGTTTTGGTGCGGCCGCACATCGAAATGACGGTCGTTGACCGAATGGGAGCTTACGGTTTTCTATACATCGGACGGTCACGAACGCGCGCGCGAATTTCGTCTGAGCGCTTGATTGGGGCTCTCGTCGTCGTTAGGGGTGGGATCAGGTTGATACATATATTCCTAGTTCCCTCGATTCATTTCCGTGTGCCAGTTTGATCTCATTTAAATCGAAAAAAAACCACCTTCTATTTTTATAAAATAACACAAAATTCAATATGAAATAAAAAATGGATTTAAATTGGGTTGAAATAATCAAAACAAGCGGAATAATAATTTTTAAATAAAGACTAAGCTAGAGAAAAAAAATTTATTTTCGCGATTTTATCGCTTGTTTTTAAAGTCCAGGGGAAGTGATTCGTCATTTTATCCGATGTGAGACGATTAATCTAAAGAAATTTTTTTTTTTCTTACAAATAAACTTTCTGAATTTTATATTAAAAATGGTAAAGTAATCAAAGGAATTCGTTATTTGAAATATATCGCGACCTCATTATCCTTGTACGCTGGCAATCATCACAAGTATAATACAGATTAAAGTCAACACGTTGAAGCATCTCTTTCGCTTTCCGATCACGCGCAAAGACTCGGCGAGGATAAGGTCTTTCGACAACAGGGATTGTTTCGATCGCGCGGAATAACGGGCAGCGCAACTTTTTCGCACAACGTCGCCAAGAATCCCGGTAAGCCCCATTGCTCGTTGAAACGGCGAGTCTTGAAAGCGATCGCGGTGAAATGCGAGACGAGCTTCCACGGAGACGTGCCATTAGCGGCCAGAAACGGACAAATCCTTCTTCCGAAAAAAGCGACATTAATACGACTGTATTATGTGTGCGTGCGTGGGTGTACGCGAGCGAGCGAGCGAAAGGGGAAAGCTGAGAAATCGACGAAAAAAGGACATTATTTAATATACGCGTAATGGAAGTCCGCGCTTATCACGGACTGAGAAGCTCTTTGAGGGCTTTTTGCCGGGCTCGTCCTCGGGGTTCTCGTATGACACGTCTCCTCTTCCTTTTCCTGCCATTGCCGTCTGCTCTTTTTCTTTCTCTTGTACGCCGGGTTTATAAAGTGCGGGTTCGTGGAACCATCGAGAGACATGGAACTCGCATCGCGGTCGACCATGTCGAGCCAAAACACTCGGTCGCTCTGCCTTCATATCGGTGCTCGTCGAGTAAACAGCGAGAATTGGACGATAAAAAGTTAATTTTGCGGCTCGAGGACCTTTTCGAATTAATTGCAGCGTACCTTATTCCGCAAAAGAGGGTCCTGAAATATTCCAGAAAACGGAGAGGTTTGCCGCCTGCGGCGAAAGCTGCCGATTTTCGCGTTACTGCAAATCTCTGAGGTTTCGATAAGACGGCGGCATCGCGTATATATCTGCGGGATTGGACAGGCGTAAATCCAAAGCCAGTTTTTCCGACAGTCGCTCTCTTTCCAGTTAAGCCTGCACTTTTCCAACCGCATATTCGACGCCGCGATACTTTATCCGGCTCTGTCGACAGCTTCGACAAAATCGAAAACGACGACGATGGCTTCGTAAGACGCCGCGCGAATTAACGAAGAGACGTCTAATCGATTACTCGACGAACCGAGTGCAGATGGATTTATGTTATCCCGCAGGCACCGAATGGCAGCGAATTGCTATTGCACATCGAAAGATGAACCATTTTGTAATATGCCCTCATGGAATTCGACGTTTAATGTTGTACGTTGCATTCGCTACATTTCTGAATTGTTTATGTGTATTTTAATACAGATATAAATACGCTTTCGGCGCGGAATATTTTACATATTTCTTCAAAGAAAAGATCGAAATTGCACCTTGCGATGACGTTGAACGAGATACTAAATTCTCTTATGCGAATATAATAGACAAACGCAAGTATAAAGCTGCCATTGAAGACGAGTTTCTTATCGGGAGGTCGCTTTCAAGATTGCTGGCTTATTTTTATATACGTTCCTTGGATGCGCTTGCATTATTTACTCGTCCATTTTCCAATTTCGCACAGTTCGGCGCATATTACTTTCGCGCGGAAAAGGAGACGACGGGACTGCGCAATTAAAATTGTCCTTCCCTCGCCGTTCCCTTTTCTTTCATCGCTGTTCCGTTGTCATCCTTGCGTTATCATCCTGCGGCGCGGGTAAAGCAATTTACATGAGTAAACAGATGGTCGCAATTATGCTTCTTTCCTGTCTCAACCACGACCGTCGCTGTTTATCAATCCGATATTGATACCGGATACAATTTCGATAAATCAAAGTTACACCAATGGATATTGAGGAGAAAACTAATTAAGCTTAAAGTTTTCGGGAAAAAGGGGAAGAAAGGGTGCATATTATTTTACGTAAAAGGGTGTAATAAATTATGTACCATCTTGACGGCGGGTTAAGAAAAGTCCCCGATTCTAAACTGTTTTAAGAATCTGCCGGTATAATTAGAATCGCTAATCCTGAGATAAATAACGAGCCAGAAGGAATAGACGGATCATCAATCATCATCGAGATTGATCATTTTTTTCCAGGAGACACTTTCCCGCATTTCTATTTCCCTTACATGATAAAAAGTTGTGCGTCCATATGTTAAAATTTTCTTGTGTCACCACGTTTTGATTAGTACTTTAATGTAAAATTAACATACAACTTATATGTTATTATTTTTATAACGTTTTCATGTATTACATTTATGTCACCTTCATAACTTAACACTTTGTATATGTCTCTTAGAAACGGAATATTATTTTGAGTATTTTTATCATAATCATTTTAAACAATTAACATGTCTCAAAGTCAGTTTAATATTTTAAGAAAAGTTAAAGTGAATCTTCAAATAACCTTGAACTTTGACATACAAAAATAATCAAATTTACTGAGATCAAATGTTTCTATTACAAATAATTTAAGTTAAAATAATTACTATTATATGTTAATGTCCTCAACATTCCTTACGAGTTATTGAAACTATTTTTTCGTGTAATTTTTAATTAATTTGTATGTTATTTTTACATTACACTTAAAGTCACTCAAGATCACAAAAATAAATGTAAAGTATCGTGTCAATTATTTAACATTTTTAATTTGTCAATAAGTAACATGCGACGAATGAGTTATTTTAATTTAAAATTTAGAGTGGACTTTCTGGGACATGTGAAAAATGTTATAATTAACATTTTATTTTTTACTGTGAATCGTGAAATTGCAGCGACTTCGATCGCGATGATTAAAACGACGAAGGTGCTGTACGTCGTGACAACCAGTTATTTCGCGCAAGAGATGGAAGACAACGTTTCTCAATAGCGCGATACAAACGGATGTTGGTTTTGCACAATGGAAGTGTTCAAGGATTCGACTCGGCGCGACAGCTCTGGAAGGGGAGAAAGAGCCACTCTCGGATTCTATCGGGAGTAAATTAAACGGTCCCCTTATTGCGCCTATTTATCCGATATCGCAGGCGCGCCCCCATAAATATTTGGCCTGCGCTCATTGACCGGAGGTGAATGTGTGATCATTTATTTATTGCTACGTCGACCATTATTTCTCGCTTTCCCGAGTAGCCGTCGGCTATTCCGTATTCGGAATTCTAAAACCGCGCGCGAATGGCGTAATATTTTACCATAGATTAATCCGTGCGTCCGGACGTGGTCGATACGCGACGAATAAAAATCCACTTTAATCTATCCGTTTTCTCTCCCTCCTCTTTCTTCTTTCCGCTCCCGCCGCGTCAGATTCCGAATAAGAACCGCAGAAACGCGGACGAGTCTCTGAAAACAAGGCGAACGACCATATCTGTATTCAAGGGACCACGCCGCAAATCCAATACAATGTACGACGCGATTTAATTGATAGGGATTCCCGGAAAGTCGGAAATTTTTCAGGATCCGTGATATCGCGTTAGCGGCCTTATCAACGTTTTTCGCGACACCGACCGTGCAAGTAATCGTAATAAAATCATATCGCGAACTTTTTTCGTTTACGGATGCGACGCGAGTCCAGATTTATTTCTATGCAAAGAGAAAGAGAGAAAGAGAGAGAGAGAGAGAGAGAGAATTTCTCTCGAAACACTTCTCTATTCCTCCTCCTCCTTTTTCCGTTTCGTTCGCGTTGCGCGCTACGCGACATTATTACGAAAATTTCAAACAAATCACGTAGCTCGGCATACCCGTGTCGATACAAATCCCTCTTTCGCCAACTTTATCGCCGTCGCACTCCACCCGGCGAAATTTATTCCACGTCTGGTAAAATCATATTGCCGCGACAACGAAATTAAAGTCTTCTGGATGAACGCTCGCGCTGTACGCTGTCGATCGGCAAATCATTTAAATTTTTCTCCAAGGAGAAAAATAGAGTGTATTTCTACAACGACGGAGTCGCTGCGTAATAGATGCTTGTCGCATAAAATTTATAGACGTATTTTATAGAAAGATGGGCGCCCTATCTTCCTTCTCCACTCATAACTCGCTTCTGCTCTCTTCTGGTAGATTAGACAAATTTTACGGTTCCATTTTTAAAAAGGACAATTAGAAAATATATTTTCCTTTCGACTTACTTTTATTCTCCTGCAAAATAGCAAATTATTTCACATTGGCATATTATTTAATCAGCAATACAAAGTTAATTCTCGAATCGTAAGATGATTGTGAAAAGAATCGTGTCGCTGAGCCTCGAGAGCTAAGAATAAAGCATTACGTGGAATATTCTCTCACTTTGCGGAAAATGCTCTAATTATCGTTCTTGATCCCGCGAGGACCGCAGACCAACCAATAACCTGAAAGAGAGAGAGAGAGAAAGAGAGAGAGAGAGAGAGAGAGAGAGAGAGAACAAGATAATGGCTTTTAATTAATTCCATAATATCTCCCGATTATTCTCGCGTCTCGCGCGATTCGATTATCGATTCGATTGCGCGTTGGACCTCGATCGCCTAGTTGCTTCGAGGGGAATCGTAGTGTATAACGCCATCACGGTTGCGCGATATCGCGGCTCTACCAGTCCGGGGTAGCAGGTAGTTTTGGCGTACAAAATACTTTCGATGTTGAACTCGTTTCGACGGTGGAGTCGCCGACGCGAGATGAATGGGGCTGCAATATCGAGAATGCGTTCGACAATCAAATTCGCATTACGCGAAGCGTGACAGGTAGAGTGGCGAGATGGGGATGACGGGCAGGGGGAAGGGCGCGAGGGGGAGGGAGGAGGGGGAGGGAGGAGGGGAGGGAGGGGATGGGGTCGTACCGTTAATAAAGAACCTTTCGCGGTGGGGATTTCGTGAATTATAACCGGCCGTCACAGTTAACCGACGTGTAAGTGACACGAAACCACAATCAGGCATCTGTTGCGGCTTGCTGCTGCAATTGAGTACACATACCGGAGCGACGATTGATACGGAATATCGGAATATCGGCGGCCGGCGAATTGATTTCGGTATTGTTCGCCTGTTACCGACGTGGAGATATTTCCCGAGTACCCGCGAGTGACGCGAGTCACTACGCGCGATCGATTCTTTCCTTTTAATTTAATAGCACGATTTAAAGGTGAACCAAATTCTCGTTTTTCACTCGCTTTTTTTCTCAACATTTTTTACTTTGAAATTCGACGATCTGAATTTTTCAATTTGAAACGCAAGAATCGTCGTGCGAGCGAGGCAACTTTGACAGATTGCTACATCGATTATATTATCGTCAAACAGTTAACTTTGTTTCCTGTCGCGAAATTAGCTCGCAACTTGCCTAGTGCGACCATCGATCTAATATATGCATCATACGCAGTATATGTATATTTACAAAGTAATATTGGTGATGCCGTTGTTCAGTAAAGTCTGCAAATGTTGCATTCTAGGCGACACGGTATGATACGGTAGAAAAGCAAAGACACTTGTAACGGTTGTCTGTTCATTTTCGATTCCATTTTCAACTGCACACAATGCCCAGAATCACGAGAGTGTTTATCAAAGATGCCGAATGCGATACTTTTGCAAAGATGGAAAAGCGCGAAGAACCATTATCGGCGGTCAAAACTTTACGAAACAGAAAGAGAGGAGAGCATTTTCGATAAAAGAAAGGACAGAGTCAAGTATACAAAGTATACTCGAACAGAGTCTCTCCGTTCGATGCGAAAATATGAAAACACCTCGGAAACTACTTATATGAGTCGCTAATATATGGGTTAGTCGCGCTCGTGTTTTCCAAGCAAGTGTGAACGCTTTGAAAAGTTGCGCGTGAGATGAGGGTAAAGAGATAGGGGTTGGTAGACGGTGAAAGATGGACTCTGCGGGGGCGAGGAATCTGCGCGAAATGCGCGAGTAAATGTAATAATGATGTTTAAAGAGAAGTTTCGACGTTTAGCTCGATACAACAATACATCCCATTGTTGCTCTCGGCTACGAACAACAGTCGAAACTACATCGATGCCGGGGTAGACGAAAGGAACTTTCCACGATTCCAGGAGCGAATAGAATCCGAGCAATTTGTGCGCCCGTATATACGTACTAAACTATATATCGGGCTGACAGGTGTGCCGGGGGCGCTCTTTAACTAAAACCGAAAGCGCCAAAACAAATCTCGCGCGCGAAACCCTTGGCATTAATCCGGTAAAGTACGAGCCATTAGCTTCAAAAGGGGCTTTACAATTTTTGTCGGAGGTATACAGTCTCGTTCCCGACGTTATTTCACCGCACGGCCGACCGTATATTTTTCTTGTTATTGCTGCTCTCGAATTCCATCTCGTATGCGCGCGTTCTCTCCCGTTGAAAAGCATATTCAAATGTATCGCTCTCCTTCCGTCTATTGATTCATTGCGCGTTTAATATGACTCTAATTGAAAGATCAAATCGTTCGTAATGGCTCGTTAAATTAGTTCATTTTGTTTTAAAGCGAGTGTCTTTCGTGTTGTATAAAATTTTCAAAAATTCCTGCCGAGAATTCTTTAAATTATTTACCTTGGATTTGATATTTTAAATGTTAAATTTCTAAAATTCGGGATTCGGATTTATTGTAAAATGGAGCAGCACAAAGTAAAACGCAATTGAATTCCACAGCTGCAATTTAACTACAAAGAGCAAAATTTTGAAGAGAAAGAAACGAATAGAATCTTGAAAGATATTACATCTATTTCGCCAAATTCTGCACGGTGAATAAGTTTCTATGCGAAAATCGCATTTTGGTCACATGCAATCTCACAACTGCCACCATTCTTCGTGTCGTGTAAAACAATTGATCAAATTTGTCGGACAACAAAACTTTTGTCATACTTCAATATTTTGTGGGCAAAAAGTTTTGCGACTTTTGCTAATGGAACCTCTTATAATTCGATTAATGTTAAGCGAAAATATCGTCATGAAGAATTTAAAAAATTCGCATCGAAATCACCCTCTCATTGCTTACACATTTTAACGATGTCTTTCGTTTCTCGACATCAGTAAAAAAAAAAAAAGAAAACGCGTTTCACGAGTTTCGTTATCTTCGTTCTGAGAGAAATGGAAACGTCGAGCTACGCTGCCGGAACTCGCTTGCTGCCGATGCCTTTCAGCGACAATCGATTCACTGAACTGGTAAAAATTTTATATTCACACTTAAATAGCGCCTCAATCTTGGACGTATCTGTATGTATATAATATAGCGCGCGCATTTATTTTATTCGCTTCAGCTTCGAGTTCTTTTTGCTTGCCACGTCGCCCGCGCTGGGTGAAGCCGCGCGGAGACAAAAGTTATCAGACTTGAAGACTTTACCCGAGATACGTTGGATTCGCGTTCCACTAAATAGAGGATTTTCGATGGTATGCAGGCGGAACAATGGCGCATGTAAGAACTGACTAGCAGCCATTCCGAAACGCGACGAGCATCTCGGGAATGCACGCGACAAGTGGTATGAGAAGCGAACGCGCGCCATGTTATATATGTTGTTATGAATAAATTTCACGTATGGAGAAACAACCACCGACAGTCGCACATGGATCGAGAATGGAAATCGTCGTCGATTTTGCCAACTTTGACGGTAGCACGTTTTCGCACGCACAATTTACAGAGCGTCCTGGGATTTAAATTTTGAAATGAGCAAAGACTATTAATAATTATCGGGAAATTACCGAATGTTCTATTGGATTTTTAAAACCTCATTTGCTCTAGGGAATCTTTAAAGAAGCTTAAAATTTAATTGCAGTATTAAATCATGTAGAGTATGTAGTAATCTGCTCTCTCTTTTATTATTTGAAATCTCTGAATCACGAGCTTCTTCTTTACTTTAATTCTAATCGTCTGTTATTTAATTACCGATGCTTATCGTTTTGCGTGCGCTAGTTGGAAAATTCTTTCGTGCCAAGTTGCATAACGTTGGAAGCGGATTCGTCGCTATAGGAGATGAAATAACCGGAACGTGCGCAAGCCGCGTAATGAATTTCAATTACGCCCCGGCGCAATAATTTGCTTATGCGAAGCACCGTAATTTCGTCTATGCCCGAATGCGAGTTCTCCAAAGTCGCGACATTTGTACGCCGTTGCGCGTCGCCGTTTGTTCTACGTGACTCCGCGCGTAAATGCGCGCTCGCGCGACATAAACCGCGCGTGGAAGACGCAACGTCAATCGCCGAGGCGAGTTAACCCCGATTAGCCCGCACGAGTCTCCTCTCAAGTCGAAGCCAATAAAACTCTTCCCTCGACAAATCACTCGTCGAAGTGCCTCAATTACGACGAGAAGCAACTTTTTCTTTCCTCTTCCCTTTTTCTTTCTTTTTTTTTTTCTTTCGCGGGACATCAAACCGTGACGTCAATAAAGCGGAGCGAATGAATCATGCATGAGACGAGGAAATAGATTCCCGGATGTTCCTTCCGTTTCGCGCGCGCGGCAACGCACGCCCGCATTAATATTCCTGTTGCGCGAATTCTCAGAAGACTCGGGCCTTGTACAGGGCCGTAAAGCCATAAAAGGATTGAAATCGGTATAATTTTCAACGTGTTCAATTTTCGATGTAGACGAGGAAAAATATATCTCGGCGCGAGTAGAGGGAAATAAAGAGACTTATAAATCAATAAAGAGAGAAAGAGAGAGAGAGAAACTTGATTAATTCCTCAATTAAACTCGTTGTCGATGAATCGTTCTTTCATCACTATTACTTGATGGAAATTAAACCTCGACTCTTTCACGACGCGTCGTGAATGTCCGAGTGAGCTAATAAAAGCACGCAAGGGCGATGCAAAGATTATCGCGTACGAAGATTAGGGCTCGACAAAAGCGCGAGTTTTCCATCAAACTCGCGAAAAGTGCAAAGCAAGTTACGAGCCGGATATATCGAAAATACATTGCAAAGTATAAAGCCGCGGCTATAGCCCGGGCGGGGGCTTATGAATACTTTATAAGCATCGCTCTCTTATATTCGCCATCGTGTAGCTCTCCGACACCGTGATCCCGGGACAATTTCTGCAGCGAACAGTTACGCCATGCGTAATATCGCGGCGACCTTGCGTCTCGCGTGCGCGACAGGCAGCGAAATGCAAATCGCGAGAGAGACGTCTTCCGACAACGAGGAGAGGAGAAATCGTTCGATCCTCTCGTTCGGTGCCGCGCGACAGCGACGAGGGGGACGAGGTTATTGAGGCTTTAAGCCGCCAGGTACTCCATTAGCGGCGACGCGCCAAGGAGTAGTTTGTCAAAGCGCGATACATTTGCATAATTGCCGCGCGCGCCGAATAATTATGCGCGTATCCATTAGGTAATAAAGTCGAAGCAAAACTTGGCGAGCGACAACGATTTCCACTTGCGTGCGACAGGTGCAAACCAGTCGAGTGCTGCTTCAATCTCTCCCTCTCTCCCTCTCTTCCTCTCTTTTCTCCACCTGTGCGTTACCTGTGCGCGGCCGAGTAATTTATAGTGGCTCGTCGGCATAATTTGCACGTGTACCTGCTAAATACGTCGCTGATACCGAAGCGAGCCGTTAAATTCGTAATCGTATTTATGCGCGGCGCTAAAGTATTTCACGCGTGCATACCATCGTCTCGTCGTGAATGTTGCTAACGTGGGCGTGGATCAAAGACAAGCAATAACTCGCTACGTTCGGGACCGGGTCGTTTGTCAAGACGCGGCTCATTTGCATACTAATCATGTTCTCACGCCACGGGAGCACATCGTGAGAACATCAAGCGAGCAGAGAAGTCGGTGGTAAATTTTTGATTATTAATATCGCGCAGGGCAACAGATTTGATATTTTATATTCACTTGCACATGCGTATATTAATCTTTCTACACGAGAGTCGTGATTTTGATCTGTCGCAGAATTTTCGCAGAAATGAAATACATCATGGTTCATGGTAATGCGTTCCCGAGTTACCCTGCACATTTGTCATTTTTCGCAATATTTCCTTCTTTATCACGCAACAGCTAATTTGGCATATCGATATGTCTATTTTCGAGTTTAACAGTCGCGGTGACTGATTTTTCTCGGTGCTTTCGCGAAGCGCGACAAGCGAGCTCGCTTAATCAGCGTCGACGTGTCGAGATGCAGTTTGTCAAAGTCCGATATATTTGCATAATTCAACGAGCTGCCGGCATACACTTACGAGAGTGCACGTCGGATAACGCGCTCAATTTATGATCATTTTTGCCGCGCCGAGAACGCGTCGATATGGGACGGGAAAGGAAAGGTAACTTTTCGACCTCACCTCGTTTCTTGGCGGAGGAATTCGTTATAAGATGATTGCCGCCGCGCGGCGGAAGTCGAAGATCGACCTCCCTCGGAAGGAGGCGGGGAAGGAGATCGTGTTTCCGCGAAGCGCACGATGCGTTTGCATAATTTACCAGCTGATGGACGCAGCTGGAGTATAAACTTTGCGCAACAATCTCAAAATTAAATTTGCAGCGACTTTTAGCACATTGCGGAGAACGGCACGCCGACGTCTAGGAAAATTTGTTACAAGTTTAAACGGTGCTTAAGAAATACAGTGGAGAGTGCACGCTCTTTGCCGCGATAATGCACGAATATGGACCGGCTTGTATGGGGGCGTTTGGTAATAAATATTTCATGTACCAACGTCTCGAAAGCCCCGATTACATTCCAATATATTTCCAAACAGATTTTTATGTTTAGTATAATCACGTTGCGCGAGAAAAATCCATAATTTCTAATCGTTAGCTAAAATACAGGCAAATAAGATATTTGCAGATGCCCTGATAGATTAAAGATTGTCAATGTTAATCTCGTGATTGATACTTAAACTTTCCGTCGTTACCATTAATCGTAGGTTTGGTTAAGTCTTGTCCGACTTTGCGAGAAATTCCAAGTGGATTAATAGCTTGAGGCGTCTCATAAGGTACGAAACAAGGAGGCGAGGGCGAAGAATTTGCATGCCGAGCGTTTAACTTCTCGGCATCCGCACATTAGATAAACAGTAGCCTATCCGCAACGTACTGGCCTTGGGGCTGTCTTGACGTGTGGCTAATTGCGTTTTCCAGGTGCAGACTCTGGGACTTTGGAAAACCGACCAAGCTTCTCCTCTCGAGAGAAACTATAGCGAGAACGACAAATACTCCGTCCGAGAGGCAATCCCGTGTGCGATGTCGAGCCGTGCTACTTACAATTAGCGTGAGTAATGCGAATTTTCCCAGCAAACGAATCTTTAATCGCGCAGCATTTCAGAAACAAAGTTCGTCTCGATTGTCGGCGACTATTAAAAATTATTATTAAAATAATCGCGAAGAGAAGCATTCTCAGATGAACACGTAGGTGCGTCTCTAACATTAAATTTCATTTGCCAAATTCGAAGATTAATACCGGCTGCACCTGGTGGCGGTGTGTGCGGGACGATCGATTATTTCGGCCCCGTAAATTCCGACCTTAAGCAGAACGCGCGCGCGAGGGAGAGTAACGCAGTTAATTTTACGAATAGATTGCGCCCACGGTATATTCCGTAAATCCCGCACTTACTTCCTCGCATCTGCGTCAGATTACGCGGCGGAATATTAAAGCATCTCGCTTGGTTCCTCCGCTTCGTTAAGTCGACTTGACCGGTAAGCTCTGACGCGGAAATCAGGACGGATAGGGGAAGGGGAAGGGGAGGGGGAAAGGGGCGAGGGCGGCACGTTAACGACGACAAGAAACGACGGCTTGAATCTCGGCTGAGTTGGACGGCGATGGCCCTTTCGCGTTTCGTAAACATCGTAAACTGCGAATCATTGGAAGTGACAGGTAGACGGCCTGACTGTTCACGAAGAACTCCGACGTCGCGACGTTGATAGCCCTTAACTTTGCGCATGCTAATGCGACATTCAGCGTGGCGAAGAAGGGAGGGTGGTAAAGAGAGCCCGGCCGTCCCCTGACAACGCCGCAGTTACTTCCCCATGATTCTCGCGGACGGAACAATGAGTATCCGGAGAAACAATGGTACGGGGAAGCTGGTACAACGGACGAAATCGTACCTTGTTAAGGAAATTTTAAGCGGACGATATCATATCGCTCCACTTTCCTCCCTTCTTTCCTCCAGATTGAAGAATTGCAAACATGAATGACGCGAGAAAGAGAGATATTTTATTTTTCTCAAAAGTTTCACTCGTCATTATTTGTCGCAATTTGTTAATATATGAAATTATATATCTCTTGTGTGTAATGAAGAAGAAAAGTTTTTCAAATGTTAAACACATAAACTTGAACCTCATATAAAATTCTCCTCTCTAAAATTTATCTAGTCTAGTAGAATTAATTAATAAATTGCCAGTTCACAAATAACCATGATTTATTTATAATTACACAGCAAAAAATTGTGCGTCCATATGTTAAAATTTTCTTGTGTTACCACGTTTTGATTAGTACTTTAATGTAAAATTAACATACAACCTGTATGTTATTATTTTTATAACGTTTTCATGCGTTACATTTATGTCAACTTCATAACTTAACCACTTTGTATATGTCTCTTAGAAATGGAATATTATTTTGAGTATTTTTAACATAATAATTTTAAACAATCAACATGTCTCAAAGTCAGTTTAACATTCTAAAAAAGTTAAAGTGAATCTTGAAATAATCTTGAACTTTGACATACAGAAATAATCGAATTTACTAAAATCAAATGTTTCTATTACAAATAATTTAAGTTAAAATAATTACTATTATATGTTAATGTCCTCGACATTTCTTACGAGTTATTGTAACTATTTTTCATGTAATTTTTAATTAATTTGTATGTTATTTTTACATTATACTTAGTCACGATAACAAAAATAAATGTAAAGTATTGTGTCAATTATTTAACATTTTTAGTCAATAAATAACATAAAAGGAGGAATGGAGTTTAACTTAAAATTTAGAATGGATTTTCTGGGACATGTGAAAAATGTTATAATTAACATTTTATTTTTTACTGTGTATGTTTATGACAGTTCATCAAACAAAATGTGATATTTTAAGAAAAAATCCTTAGTACATAACTTTAATCATTATCTTGAAGAAAAAATGTAACTGAACAAAATTTTGCGCAAAAATGGCTAAAATCGCGATCGAGACATCCGACATCGATAACATAATGCATACATCAAGTAAGGCGATCTGCTTGTTGTATAAAATGCACCACGATGTTATACATTATATGTATAATGTTGCGGGTGGAGACGTATCGTCTGGGTTCGTATTGTTTACGGTGAACGGCGGCCGCAGCCAACAAGCAACTGGATGCCATGCACGCATGTATGGAAAAATAATGTTGACCATTTCCATAAAGTTCATCTCGCGCTACGCCACGCTCGCCTGCCAGAGAAGACGATACTGCCTGCCATCGCGGGACGCTATCTGAGTACAAACTCAAACTAGGGAGAAGGGTGAAACATAGAGGAGGAGGACGAGAGTCTGAAATAACAGTCGAGTGTACTCGACGATGTAGCGTACAGAGCGTGGAGAAACGCCTGCGCTATATCGTTTTTCCCATGTACCTGCCAAAAGTTTATCTCGAGTTACGAAGTGGGTAGGACGTCGTCGAAGAAAACTCATTGAGAAAGAGCGGAATCAAATGTCCCTCCCGCCCCAACTTTGCCCTCCCCGCTTTAATCTCGTTCTCTCTTTTATTCTCTCAATCGCTTTAATTTTTCTCATTACGAGCGTGATATCATTTAAACGGATCGGCTTGCGATGATCGCTCGCTTGTCCGATAGTTTTGATTGCGGACTTCAATCGCGGCTAAATAAAGCTTTTAATAAATATAGATAAAAGAAATGGAACAATTATATATTTTATACGAGAAAGCGTATATAATTTATGTACTTTAATTTCTATTTTTTTTATAATAATTTTTTTCCCGTTTAAATTAATTTATGTTGTAGGTTTTTGGGTGAGCATTCGAAAAGAAGCCATTTACAACGCTGGTTTAAACGCACTTGATAACAAAGAGACATTGTTGCAGCTCCTCTCGCCAAACTGAATTCGAACCGCGAACAACCGCTCGCCGGATGTTACGAGCCGAAGCATAATTGGCTAAATAAGCGCATAAGCCCGCGGCTTAACTTGCACTCAAGAACTCGTTTCGCATTTACGCGCTTCGCTCGCCGGGCTTGGCTCGCTCAGAGAGGGATTGGAAATTTCGGAATTTGCGGCGCACGCCCAACGTATACAAGGTGTCCCGTTCCTCCATGAATTAATTTGAAACTGATTTCCTTTCAACGATAATTTGATCGAATTGTGTTGCTTTCTCTGTTTCTCTCTCTCTTGCGAGTTTTGTCTAAATATTAAAATTCTTCCACGATGTAAGGTACTCAATTGAAATTTAATCAAGGAAGTTTGTGTACTTGTTTCGATTTATAAAACTGAACTCGCGTAATCTTCTAAATTTTAAATTTTCCAATTGTAATCAAAGAGTCACGAGGTTTTTTTTAGATACCATCGAGGGCAACCGAGAAATTCGTGCACGGAGGAATTTGCAGGAAGCCCAGGACACCCTATTGATACCGCTCGGTCGAGACTACGGCGTCTCGTGCATTCGCGTACATATATCTGAAATTGGCGAAATTGACGTGCCTGGCACTTGGGGGCAGTGTAAATATTATGCATATCGCGGTACAAGCGAGGGGGGGAAGGACTATCGGTGTGGGCGAGGGGAATGCGCACCGGATGGATATCGACCGCCCTTCCTCGTTTCGACGACACCAGGGACCCGAAGTTCTCTGTCGGCACTTAAGTGCGCTAATAACCGGAGTGCTCTCTCGTTCCATTTGGGAATGCCGCTATTCCGCTCGACAAATAATATCCGCGTGCTCTTCCTTTTTCTCTCTACGTTTCTCTCGTAGTTTTTTTCTCTTTCTTTTCCTTCGGGTCATGCGAGGATATCGCGGGGCAACGATATCGTTGCTATGTGTGAAAGGCTTGTTTCGGAGCAACGTGTCTCGGTCATTTTGGCAGCAGCGTTTTTCAACCTTCGATCGTTGATAATTCCTTGTTATAAAAATTATACGAAACAAATTTATTCTTGAGTGTATTCCGCGAGCGGAAATTAGTTAGCGAGTTTCATATGCGGTAGGATACGACTATGATATTACCTGATTCGAGAATCCACCTGATTTCTCGTCGAAAACCAGAGATCTCATCGGCTCCGAGGAGAGCACGTACTCGAAATGCACAGGTAACGACGCGATTTCTGTGCGGAAATGTCTGGTCCCGTCCTTCGTTTCCGCGGTCGACGATAGATATTGCAATAAACGCCTTTATCCTTAATTACCGCACGGCATAACAGTAAAGACAAGAGTATAACGCGATAAACACGGAGTAAATGGCTCTGCGACTCGAGAATTGAACACACTCAACGAAACGCGTAATCGCGAAAAGGTGTCCAGCTGCTAGTGTCTCTACGTAATTATATTAATATTAGAAGCGCACGTTCCTATATGTACTTCAGTCAGAATTTAACCCTGATCTATTTTTAGTTTCCTCCAGACGAGTAAAGTTGACATGTGCAAAAAATCTTACTATACATGTTAAAAAAAATTAAATTAAATAGTATAGAATTACTTGAAAAGATAAAAGGTAATGTGTAATTAAATGAATTACCTGTGAAATTTTTAAAAATAATACTTGTGCCTCATTATCCATATCGACGTGAGAGAAAGGAAACTCGTGTAACACGAGTATGGAATTGTCTCCGGTAAATCGACTTGGCATTAATTATGAGCGCCTCATAGCTACAGTTTGAGAAAATGAAATTCACCGTTAATAAGTGTCGTATGTGGTAATTAAAGTCACGCCAGTGCGGCGACGTGACGCGAATATATTATGAGCATGCGAGTATAGTCTGGACTTTACCAGTATTATAAACGTATTATATAAAATTGAAGCTCGCAGCTCGTTACATAGATTAATTGAACGAGCATGGTTGTCTTTCATGTCTGACTGTCACGAATATACATATCCTTTTTCGTAGCTGTTCCGGATTACATCATGCGCTCGTAAAAATCAAGGCAAGGAACAAACCGAATCCGGTTTATTCGTGCGGGATAGAAGCGCGCTCAGTCACGAGAGGTTGCGGTATTACCTGCAGAGATTTATTCTTTAACGATTCAATGCTTTATAATTCGACATTTAATTGGAAAAGAAACCAAAAAATGGCCCATTTTGATATTGACTGTGAATCTAGCACCCGTTTTTTCTCTCAAACGCGATTTTAATGCATTTTAATTACTGAAACTTTTTTTATCAATGTTACTGAAAATTCTAAACTCTTTGAAGAGAAACTGCTACTGTAATCAAAACTATCGAATTTTTGCGCACACTCTCTCCATGTTTCTCTCGAGGCTATCTATTTTTTTTCTGCTTCAATATCGAGTCGAGTTGAGTCACGTCCCTGAATTTACAGGCCACAAAAATGTCGAAACGACTGTCGGTCCCGTGCCTTTATTTCCGCCGCAGCACTGAAAACATCTTTGAGCTGTTCGAGATAAATCCGCTTCGAGAATAAATGCCTTCGATTTAGGATGAGCTAGACGCATTATTCTGTCGCCGTTCGAAATATGACATGGTTATGCACAGCGTGCTATTTGGCCGGGTTCCTAAATGTTATCAGCTTGTATACGCATACACGTGGCCGAGTATAGAGATACGTACGTGCTGGTCCGATGCACACGATTAGTACCGGCACAATAAAGCGAGCGAGATAAACGTAAAATAAGAATATTAAAGTTTGAGAAAAATGGGAAAAAGATAAAAAATTGTAAATAATATAATAAAATAACACAATGACATATTAATAAACTGCACAATATATTATGAAATTATTAAACAATACATGTGCGTATGTGCACGTTGTATATACGGGGTGTTTTTTAACAAGTGCGAAAAATTTTAGATGATTCTTTGTCGAAAATTAAGGGGGGTTTTTCATAAAAATATTTATTTTTTAGGTTTTTATTATAATTTTGTTTTTGTTCCAACATTTACTCTAATTTTATTTTTATTTTAAAATTTAACTTCTCGTAATTCGAAATCTATTTAGCATCGTGCTATGCATGGTACCGTATTTTATTTTTTTTCTTGAAAACTATTGATTTTATGAAAAAAATAAAAGAAATAAAAAAGTTTCTAAATAAATCAAACTTTTTAATGCATATTTTTAGATGATCATATTCTGGCCCATTAAAAAATTCGAATAAAAAATTGAATAGGGATTGCTAGTTTCATCCCCTTATAACAATATGGGAGACTGAAAAAAATATTAATAAATAACCTTTTAACTAGTAGAAAATATTCACCTAATTTCATTTCTTTAACTTGTTCTAAATTTGAGAAAAAAATAAAAACCTAATTTTTATCCCCATTTTTGGAGAAATGTAACTTCGCAGGGAGGGATGTAGGAGTATATGTTTATATGAAAAACCCCCCTTAATTTTCGACAAAGAATCATCTCCTAAAATCATCTCCCAATTTTTCACACTTGTTAAGAAACATCCTGTATATTCATTGCTATTCATGTCGTCGCGAAAATTTCAAGATAGAGATTATAAAAAAGGAAAGAAAATGATATGCTAATTTCATCTCACGCTTCGTATCGAGTGGGTGTCGGAGAGCTCGATGTCAGCGGAAGCAACGCGATTACGACCACAACGATAACAATGTTTTCAGGAGGACTGGTACCAGTGTCAAGGTCGGAATTTCCGCACATTGGGCTAGGTTAGACATAAACCTCTTATTAGCTGTATGCTTTCCCATGAAACATACGCGGGAGATTTCTCGCATGTCAGACTCGTCGGCGCCGGTAAATTGTGCCGTATCTTCGCGCCCCCGCCAGCTGGGGAAGTTAATATACGGGCCGCGTGAGGAAACGGGCTCGAGTGATTCACGACGCGATACGGCCCGATGAAATGCGTGATTATTTCAGCTGCCGTGAGGACCGAGACGAATTAATGCCTCGAGAGAAGAAAACGAGCGAATCGAGCCCGAATCTCGGAGAGAATCTCCGTACGAGATCGCGTGTCAGTAGAATGTATAGCGTTCCTCGGGAAGAGGCAGGTGACGGCGACCTTTGACGACGCGGACGCAAAGAAAACGCGGTTGTTATCGAGTGCGGAAGTGGAAGTCTTCGCGAGACGAGCTATCCGATTTCGCGTTTCGGATTGGCAGCTTTGGCGCCGATATTGTGTACCCGGGGAAATTGACTGCGGATCGCAAGGGAGAAAGAAAGAGGGAATGTTTGCCGAGGATGTCACGGGAGACACGCGATCGATCGATCGCATTACATTGCAATTATTCGGTAGATGTGAATCTACATGACTAAAAATCGAATAAGATTCATACCTATGAATATGATCTCGTCACGTGATACGCGACTTATTATAAATTCCTTTGGAATAATTAAAAGTTATTTCCCAAATCGCGCCAAGTCTGTCGGAAACGCAAGCTGCGGAAAGCGAGAAAACCTTACAGAAAAATCAAGAGAGGGTTACATGAATGCGTTAGAAGTGGCAAACATTCGATACATTTCCCGCGCAATCTCGGGGATCCAGTGTTTGCGCGTATGACCATTTGTCACCTTACTCCGAACGGCCTTTTTACGCGTGCGTTTCAGCGGGGATTTCCGCGATAATAGAGGAAGAGAGGAGACACCAACGCACCGCACGAATAAAGGATTCGAGCTCCGGATAAGAGATGACGACTTGAAAAAGAGAGAAAAAAGGGGAAAGGGTGGCGAGGTGAATTTCCCCGAGGCTACAACCTCGCTTGAACGTTACCAGGCAAAATTGGCTTCGTAAAGTCGATCGCCGCGGAATGTTCATACAGGTTGCGAGTTTCCACCGCCGAATTTATAATCCCCGCGTGCGAGAGCTTTCAAACGTGACGGCCCACAGTAGCGGCAATATGTATGCGAAAAAAACAAATTCTTTGTGAGGATTACATTGCGCGATACAGTTACGCAGAGCAGTCTTTCATGATGCGATTTTTGCTCTTATTACTTTCACGAATAATTTTGATTACACAATCGACTGGAAATAAAGAAACTCTATAATCGATATCTACAGATTGCGAATCCAGATTTTAATGGATAAAAAGGTAAACGACCAATACAGTCTATAATTTTACGTCTATGGATATTTGTAATTGCATTGACGTAAAATAATAAAATATTAAAAACTATTTTATTAACATACAAACCATTAAAAACTTTTATTTTTATCCTTTTAGATTTTGATCTCTTTTGCATAACGAGAAAAATATACACATCTTGAAATATATTTTTCAAATGCTTTCACAAGATTTTCGATAGTTCCGTTAGTTTCAAGACATAACACATGTCGCGCGTGTCACATTAGCCTCGAATATGTTATATTTTTAATCTTTGAAGAAAAAACCCGGTGAAGATAAGATTGATGATCGGGACAGATTGTGAGTGCATTTATCATCGTGTAGAAAAATAGGTGACGACAGACCGAGCCCATCAATGGTGGTTTTGCATTAAGAATCGATCATGTGTCAGTGGCCGCGGTCAAAAACATCGATAAAGCGCGCGTGACATTACGTGTTTTCTCTTCATATTTCTTATCATACTTTTTTTTTGTTATTTTTTCATGAAACTAATTAAATTTACCAATTACAATTATAATATGATATCGGTAAGATTGGATTTCGCTAGAAAATATTTTTGTTCCAATTTTCAATAAAAAAGTATGCTTGCATCCATTATCGAGCGTTCAATGGATTGTTGAACACAAACACCCAACTCGAAAGCAAAATATTGTCGTAATTTTACTGCGCGCGTAGCAGCTCGTATAACGAACGAGGTATACGTGAGCGTAATTTACCTTCTCTTTCGCCAGTAAATGTCGATAAACGATGCGAGGTACACATCTCGCTGAACTATCCGTTTTGCGTAACTCTTGGTTTTCGAATCGGCGGTACCGTAAAGTCGAGAGTGCTGCCGTTTTTTTCTTTCCCTTTCTTTGTCTTTCTCTGTCCGAGTCATCTTGAAGAAACTTTCGGTCAGTTTTAACTTTCAGTCCTATTTGTCGAGCACTAAACGAAAACTCGAACAGGTTGTCCAAGAGTTTTTCTATCTTCTCTTCATTTGTTCGAAGCATTTTCTGTATTGTTGTATGATTTTCTTCGAAAATAATTTATATAATAAATAAACATTTCAAAATTCGAAATTGTGTACGTGCGAGAAATTTTTAACAATTTTTTACTTATCTTGTAATAAAAAATATAAATCTTTTTTTAAAAAAATAGCGAATTGAATTTGAAAAGATTAAAAGCTTTTAACATGCTCTGCTCGTATTTTATATCGTCACATTTCTTGCGATTAATTGATCGTAAAACGTGAGTTCGTTTTCGATCTATCGAATCCTTGTCTATGATTTGCTGAAAAATACGAATTATTGCGGGAAATTTTTGCGAGCCCCCGATATCGTGTCGACGCGCACGGATAATGCCATCATTTTTTTGTCGTTGAAATAAAAGGCGGGAAAAGGCCGAAGGTGTACACGTCCCTCAACGTCGTCGGGCGTCAAGCGAGCTCGTGTCAACGTACGTAAACGCCGCAGCATGGAAGAGACATTAGGAGCGAAAATTCAGGGACAGAGAAGAAATTTTTCCCGCGACGCTCTTACGGAAATTAAAGTTTTGACAGGTGGCGTAATAATGGCGAAATAAGCTCTCTTCGCCAATTCAATAATAACCAATTGACATATTGTATTCGTCAAAAATTCACAGATAATGCGTAATGAAAAATATAAGTATAAGATATATATTTGTTATAAAAAAAGTATGGGTACTACAAACGTGTAATCGATTTTATACATCGCGAAATTGATGACACCTGTTTCGAGAAAACAAGCAATGACATCCATATCGATTTCGCGGTATCAACTTTTTTCTCTACGTTTCCTGCGTTTCCACCAACTTATTCGAACTTTGCTCCGGACGAGATATCGGTTTTTGGAGGGGCGGGGGTGGCGCTAGGATAAACCGGAGGTACTATTCTTGTAACTGGCAATCTCGGGGAAACTTCTGGCTAGTATGAAACTCGTTTCTCCGCTTGTATTACGACCACTTGTCCTTTCTGACATCTCGACCCCGTTCGGACCTTGACGGTTCATGCGATTGGACGACAAGTTCGTTAGATATTATCGTAGGCAATAACATTCTTTCTTAATACATGAAAGAACAATATTGTATTTGTCGTATGTATATGTAAAATGAAGTCTCAGTTTTCATAGCTTTAGATGTAAATGATAAATAGTCAAGTCGATCGAACACATAAATCGAAATTGTTGTATCGTTTAAAAAAAATCTACATATTTTTCAAAGGTGCTTGTTCGATCCGATTAATGCACTAATTGTCAGGTGAAATTTCTGAAGCGTGTACTTTTAAATATCGCAACCGTGAAATAAAAAATTGTAAAATCTCGCGTTTGCTCAAAGTTGTTTTGCAGGCGAGATTTTCGTTCATGAATCGTGAAATCGTCTCATTATCACTACCGTACTATTGATATCGTATTTGCTTAATCAAATTTTCTCTCTCTCTCTCTATTGGTTCAAATGATATTGCAACTAAGGATACGTTTCCAACAAGCGCGGCGATAATAGCCGTAAAGTTAGAACCGGTGCGCGGGCGAATATTTATGAGTTCTGGCACAGCTGATCGCGCATACCGACTTCACAGATCCTAAAATACTCAGCCAAAGCGAAACAGTTCTCTTACAAGAGATTACGAAAAATTCAATAAAATTCGATTAATTTTATACGTTGAATAAATTTGTTCACATAATAGCATCATGAAAAATAATCTCATTTTCGCGAGTTAATAATCGACATCAATGCGTCACTATCGAATCTTTATGGTCGGAGCATCGGTGCCAAAGGTCGATCTCTCATCTTCCTAATTAATAATAGGATCAATGCTCTTGAACCAGACGGAGGAGGATAAAGAGAACCCAAAGACCGAGCCACCACGATCGCGTGTGAACGACAGGAGGAGAATAAGGAAGAGAATCGCGGTGGGCACGCGGTGTGCATCGCGCAGGAGCTAACAAATTGCATTCTCGCGTTAAAGGACCGAGAGAGGGACCCTTGCTGGAATTATTGAGCCCGGCACGTCGGATCGATACCTCCTTTCCCGACTCGTCGTCGTGCTCGGATGACGAAAACCCGTGCTGCCCTTTGTCAGGAGCCCGCGGCGGGTCCACTCCTTCGAGAAAGGCGCGCGTCTTCGTCTTGGCAAACGTCCTTGTCCGCGGCGGCAACTGCAGCTGCCGCGATCGCGAGGAGCGCTTCTCGCCGCCTTTGATAAAACAGTGCTCGGAGCCGCCGCCGGCTTCGGAGATGCTTGTACCGTAAATGCATACCGTGAACCGATAACCGGGAGACGTCGATTGATTACGCGCCGATAGTAAAACCGTCATCGTCGTTGTCCGAGTAGGGTCAGGGTGTATCGCGCGATGTCTATCATTGAGCGCGTAATATCAGCGATAAGGATAATTTTTCACGTGACGCGATAACCCGCTTTGTAGGTGCCGCAATCTGGGTTATCGCGCGCTAAATGCGTTACATGATAACACGCCGGGAACGTCCGCGCGAACGTTCGTCATCTCATTTCACAGAATTGCGTTAACTTTGAAGTGCTATCTCTCGTTCACACGCACTTCAACTCATTTAAAATCCAAAAATGCTGAACAACAGTAAATAGTGCAATTTTGTAATAAAGCGATAAATTTTCGATTATTTATTATTACTTTGCGCCTTATCTTGACGTACTGTGACACCTTGCTTAATTTGTTAGCGTTAACGTTATCAACTTACTGCGCGGTTTCCCGACATTTTTGACGCGAAATAAATTAAATACATCGATTACGAAAATGAATTATCGTTGGACGCGGTTATCGTTATTTATTTAATTCGCTTTCGTAATGATTGTTATAACCATTGCTAAACCTGATTGCAGTGCCGTCGGTATGGCAGGAGACTCAGCTGATGTTTTCTTGCTAACGAGCGCCATCGAAGAAGACCCGACGGAGATCCCAGGTGTAGAATGTTCGGAGCGATCAGAAGTTCATCCCTGTCACCTTCGCATCGAGGATAGTCCAAGGAAGCGCAAAAAGGATCAAAATGGGGCGCTATTATCGGATTTCGATGACATTATCGATTACATCGATTGTTGCAGTTTGTCTCAAAACTGGTTATCGAGGATTTGCAGTAAGTTTGATCCGCACTTAATTTTTCTCTTGAGCAAACTCTATACACCTGTGTTCATATAACGATTAATCAATGTGGAGAATGATAACGGTAGCGACGATAATATTAAAAAAAAAGAAGAGTTTTACCGCTATATGACTTTAACTGCGATGCGTTATCAAACGACGTATCTGGCAATGCATTCGCTTCTAAAATCTCGAGCTTAAATGATCATAACTCGAATAAGAGACGGAGGCTTACTCTATCGCTTTCCCAACGCAAAAAATCGATTTCCATGTATCGAATTGCTCCAACTTTTATATTTCGTGTCGCGCTTATCGAAGAACGGTCGCATTCCATTAAGCACGTGATAGCTTAACGAATAATCACTTTTCGATAATTATTACGAAACCAGATGAGACACTTTCAATTATCGTCGATACTCGATACACTCGTGTGATCGAAACACATTGCAGCTTCAACGAGCAAGTCTAATAAGTTTTTTTTTGATGCTATTTTAATGATAAAAAATCCTGTTTTGAGTTTATCTCTGACTTGACATATAAATTTTGCTTATAAGCAACGTGGAAAGCATCATCGAATTCATTCACATTCGCGAAAATGTTCTTCCGAATGTATCTGTAACTAATTAATGTTTACTAATTAATGTTTCTTACATGTCGAACGTTGTTGTGATCAAGGTTTGTTTTATTAATTCACTCTTTCTTGAATATTATGCCATTTATACGTATGTTTGCAGTGTAGCTTTGGATATACATATGAGTATATTGTCCATATGAGGTAAGATGCATTTTCTATGCGACTTCATAGATATCTGTATTTGGATTATATATACTTATGAAATTCTTTTACAACTTTTTTTTTATAAACTTTTTTTTAGGCAATTTTCAAATTATTGAAATATAGGGAATTTAATTTTCTAATCCAACAATGTTCACAAACTGTCATATTTTTTTGCTTTGACATTACGCAATAACGGGCTTTCTCGCGACAAATGTATTAATTCTGCCGCCATTCGCGGAAACGTGATAGGACGATTGTATAGTTCTCGAATGGTAATTTAATCTTTGCTTGAATCAAAATAAAAAACGGTAAGTCAAGCTTACTGACACATGTGCTTATATTTGTAATAGCTGTTATTTAAATTATTAAAGCCGCTAGATTCAAGTTGTGTAATGGATGTGCACGAGCAGATTATATTTGGATTATTTTTTGATTTATGTCCTGCATGATATGATAGCGATAAGAATGCGCCTTATGTATTTCTCTCTTTTATTTAAAAAGCTTTTAAACTATCTCTATATTTTTTGTATATTATTTATATAAAAATAATAATATATAGCTCATATATTATTATTTTTTAGTTTTTACTCAGAGAAAAAAAAGGAATTTTTAAATAGTTTAAGATAAGTGTACTTATCAAATTTTCCATATCTTTAATCCATTTCTCTATAATATTTTTCTTTTATATATTTCTATTTATATATTACAAAAGGAATTGTATTTATATAAAAATATGTTTCGTAATATTTTAAATATTTAATATTAAAATTTTTTTGTATTTTTATATCGCGAGGAGCATGTGGCTTCCGCGAATAATCAATGATTTAGATTCTTGATATTATATTTAAAATTGTAAGTTATATGTAGAACGTTAAAGACGAAAATGTAATAAAGGCACTAGAAGTCAAATTGATAAGATAAGAATTCTAAAACATTAAGAAGCACATTGATGGAACAAATGCATTAAAAAGACATTCAGCATATTTATTATCTAATAAATCCCAAACCACGCATATCAAAATCAAAGTTTATATCAATCCATAAGAAAACGAATTTACTCAGATTGTCGTCTCACTCTTCGATGATATCTTCTTACTTGTACTTGTGCCTTTATCGGAGGTTGTCACTATCATCTTTCACAATCATTATCATAATGACTGCAGCACATTATTAGGCTCGTATCGATAAAAAAATTGTATCGATAAGTTTTAATCACACCGATTTGTCAAGAATTATTTCAACTTAATTCAATGAATGGAATTTGATTCGATAATAATTTCAAATATTTACGTCCATTGAGGTTTGCACGTAGGACACAACTAGACCGTGGAGGAAGCGCGTGAAAGATGCGATGAAAGAGTATTTGCTTATTACATGACGCATCGTTAAACGCCTCGAGCGATTTAGCGAGTGAAGAAGGAATGACAAGAAAAAAAATCGAGCGGATAGTGCGAGGTAAACGTACTTGGATTTGTTTACTGCGAAGTTTGTGCACGGGCGCGACAGGAAAGACGAGGAAGCAGAAGAGAGTGTGAATGACCGTGCCAAAAAAACTGGCGGTTACAGTTAACGCTAGTAAATCCTTAAATGGACTGAATACTGTGATGTGTGTCGTATTATTTGATGTACAAATAAAATTTATCGTGCGACAAGCAGCTCAACTTCAAACTCATGTCGCGATGCAAAGTGACTTTATATTAATATTCCGTCAATAAGCAATAAAACATTCGTATCGATAGATAACTTATGTTTATAAAAATGTATATATGTGAAGTACATCATTATATTTTTTATATAATAGCGCAAAGAAATATATTATATAGAAATGAGTTTTTTTGCTGATAATTTAATTTGTTAATTAAAAATGTAATTGGTACCTTTCCTTTATCAATTTAATCATCGGGAGTTGTTAAGCTCCCAGCGTAGAGCACATACAACTTAATGCGATGGTATCACACATGTAGCTGACGCGCGAATTTTTTGTGCCGACTTTTTTCGTCGTGTGTTAGCATACTTTGCGATGTGGTAATTTACGAATCGGTTCTAATTGGACAGAAACTTGGAAAATTTGGCACGAAAGATTACGGGCTGTGAACCCATCATCGCGATCTGTTGCCAGATACGAATAGACACAAGCTCGCGTTACATATGCGTGTATTATTTATCGAGGAATTATTTCGATAATAAAGGCGAATAAAGGTGAAAGACAGACGAAAAGAAAAAAGATAGTCACGTGCGATTGCTCGAAACATAAATTGCAAGTTAATTATGCACCAATGTAGGATATCCGATATCTCTTACAATTGCTTCTCAATCCTCCCTTCAAATGAGAACGCTCTCTTAATAGGACATTTGCAAATTTTTTCGCGTACACTTTACAATTCTCACTAATTTGAGAATGTGATTAAAATCCATACGGCACTTCTATTTATCATGCACGAGTATATCAATCATTCGTGTGAGATAATCACGAAAATACTTTTATCCGACGTGCAAATAATGGCATGCCATGATTATCTGCGTGTGTTTGTTATTATCTTTGCCGGCGCAGTTATAACTTTCCACGTGCTCATGTTACACTTCAAGGCCGCGAATCTCGTAAGCGGTACACGACGACAAAGGAACGGTGAACGAGAAATCGTGAAGCAACACGGTGTCGAAGGTGCCGCTGTCGTTTTTTGTAGAGACAATTTTGTTCAGGCTAATCGGTACCACCGACTATATCCGTTTTCGCCCTTGTACAAGATGTTGAAAATCCGTTCGCGAATATAACACTGAAAAAATTGTATTCTCAACTTAAGAATATGCCACTTATCTTTAGAATATATACTAAAATAGGCGCCAAGAGAATCTCCTCTTGGCGCCTATTTTAGTATATATTCTAAAGATAAGTGGCATATTCTTAAGTTGAGAATACAATTTTTTCAGTGAATGAATTGATACTAATATACTCGTCTGTCAAAACAAGTGAATAATCACTTAAAACTACTTGCTGGAATTTATTCGAAAATTGTTGAAAATGTTAACTTTAAAATTATAAAAAATAACTAAATAAAATAATAGCGATAATAATAAAATCTTTATTATCGAGAGGAAGAAAAGATGTCGTACAAGCGTTCAAAAAGTATATGCATATGTCGAGTAAGAAAAGATATCATGATAATTCGAAAAAATCACTTTAATTTTCAATGAAAAATATTCTTTTGTTGAATTGCGGCCGTTTTCAAACACTCTGTATAATACTGTCCGAGAAAGCTATAATAATATTGGTACCGAGAGGGTTCCATGCGCAGAGACCAGTCTCCCTCAGAGATCCCGATGAAACTCATCTCATTAGATTTTACGGCCCTTTACTTTCGCGGCAGCCAAGAGTTTTTCTTTCTTTTTTTCATTACTCAACCGTCTCGCGGCATTAATCATAAATTCATCTCCCGCGAGCCCTTCTTTCGTTTCGCCATTTTCTCTAGTTGTATCTTTCTTTTACTTGCCCTCCGACTTCGATTGTTACATCCCTACCGAGGTCATTCGCGAAACGCAAAACTCACGCAAAAATGTGAGAAGCGGACAGATGGACATGGTCATATATTTAGGAATAATTATTTAATTTTTCAGGTCGGCAATAAATAATTAACGATCACAAGAGCAATTTTATCGTATATAAAATTAATATTTTAATAATAATCATTTACTTGTGAAAATTTTAAAATTAATATCAATGTCATAAGTGCGCAATATAACACGAAGATTCGATGAAAGCTTAGAACGATTTATATTTAAAGTATGACGGGGAGAAATGTGCGGAGCGAAAGCACGTGATGAAAAGGGAAAATGGTATTATTAGAAATATCGATATCAGATACCAGGATGATAATAAACATATTCTCACGGCGATAAACATCGCACGATGTCTGCGGTTTGTGGTTATCTCAAACGATACGGGAAGATCATCGATCATCGTTGTTCCTGGCGCGCAACAAGTGAAAACACCGCGCGAGGATCGCAAAGTTTTACAAACTTCTTTCTCATTGCGAAAACTCGTGTCTAGCGAGCATTCGAAACACCTGGCGTCTCTCATTTCTTATCGTACGATCGCTTTTTTTTACGATTGCCACCGCGACGATTATTGAAACGGGGATAAAGTTGATAACGTCGGTACGATAACTTTTATCGCGCGATAATGAAACGTGCTTTCTTACGAGAAGATTAGAAGCGAAACTTTACTTATGAAATATATATATATAAGTATAATGTTAGGTAACACGATTGAAGACCGATATCGCGTATTCGAATTCGTAATCATATGAATCTGAAGATATACGTGACCGCGCGAGTCATCGATATTTCCGTTTTATTGAACCAAACTTCTCCGTAATTTATTCGCGGTTTATATCATGCTCATAGTTGTATCGATTCGCGGTAGCGTCTAATCCGTAATACATATTTCGAGAACAACGCGAGCGTTATCATATTTCTTCGTTATATATAACTTTATAATTGTATTATTTTCCTATCTAAATTTTACTAAGAAAAAACAGTATGAAGTTTAAAAATATTTTTGACTTGTATATTTTTACGGAACTACGCATGGCATGAATTTCGAAATCAATACACACGTGTCGCTCCTTCGCGAATTTTCGCAGTTTCGTTTTGAGATTTATGTAGCTCTGAATCACGAATCTAGTTATTAAATAATCGCTCTTATATTTTTCTTATAATTGTACAAATATGAAGCATACGTGACTTCGACTACAATATAAATTCCAAGATTATCTCAAAGATTATCTTCTCTAGTCTACCTCTTCAAAAAGTATGAAAAGAATATAATGTAGTCCAATTTAAATAATCTCTTTTTTCTAAAAAGCTTCAGGAAATTTAAATTTAATTTTCTTAGTTGCAAAATTCTCGTAAAAAAATGAATTATGAAACGAAATATTGTTATGCACCGAATTGATCGATCATTCTTCTTTCTACGTACTTTACCTTCTCCATTGTTGTTGTACAACAACAAAGATTTATCCTTTTCGGAGAACTGTCAAATTATATTATTGTGTTAAGACGAATTTGTCGACTGACGTAATCGCGAACCAAAATTACGGCGGCGAATGGTTTGCCATGCGCGTGTCGTATTCTAAGATATCTCGATCGTCCATTACGTCAGCCAGACGGTGCTCATTCGTCAGAATGTGTGTCGTAAATGGCTTTCGTCTCCGACGTTATTTCGTCGATACTTGTTCCTTCGAGCAACGGCGGTCGAGTGAACGGTCGTGAATGCGTGCGAGCCCGACTCTCATCTTACGCTTTGTCAGTCAGTCATATTCGGTTGTCTGTCAATGACGGCTCGGTGAGAGAGTCTGATTATCGCGTAATCTTCGATAAAATTAAGACGGAATAATTCGCCCGATTTGGATTTGCAGGATCGGGAAACGATAAAGTGAGTGACCTACGTCAGAAACGAACAATTTTAAGATAGTTTGATTCGAATAATTTATCTCTCCTATAAAAGTGCTCCGGGTGGTCCGCACATTCTTTAATCTTTAAATTTCTTGAATATGGAACAGATTTCTCTTTTTTCATGATATAAACACGGTAATTATTTTTAAATTAATGATATAAACTATTCATTCTGGTGACTTAGATGGAATTTGCTACATATGGATAAAAAGAATCTTAATTTTGTTTTAATTGCAAGTGTATTCTAGCTTAACAAAATTTCGGTTGTTCGTGATTCTCATTTGCGAATATAAAAAAAAGTAAAAATTGTAATAGATTGAATATTAATTTAGATCAAACATTGAACTGTTAAAAAATTGAACGTTTTCTCGCTTAATTTTTAGGACGGTTTTAAATTGCATTTTAATTCAAGCGTTAATTATGAAGTTATCTTTCGCTAAAGAGGAGTTAATTGCAAATTGATCATTAAATCGATGGAGGAAAAGAAGCGCGTGAAACTCTAGAGATATACATTCTACCCAAAACGAAGAATAAAAATTTCAAAGAAGCGGTAGGAGGAAGTAAAAGATTTTACGCGAATAACTCGAGCGAAATTTGTTTGGACAACCTTCGGCTCGTGGAGGTTAGCGAAGTACTGTAAATGAATTCCGCGCCTCGTTTTGTGTTACTAACGCCAGCTGTTATCGCCGCGCTATTGACACAAACGTGATGAAGTATACCGTGTTTCCTCGATTTTTGCGATACGCCCGTTATATCTCGCAGAAACCAATACGGTTACCGATCCGGTATATTTCTTGACGTGGTGCGGACAGATGCACGATCGATCGTCGCGATAGATCCCGCTTTAACGAAATAAACGACCGAATGAAAAAGTCGCGTACATAGATAAAGCGCCGTAGGTTACGAGATTCTACATGAAATACATCTCTATCGGTTGTCCTAAATCTCGTAATTTCAATAATAGATTCTTTGACATCGATTTCTCCTTTACAAAAAATTGGAAAGTCTGATGCAAATTGCTTTTGACACAATTGACGTACAAGTTGGATTACGCAGATATTTTTATCAGAAACGCGATACGCATAATTATAACGCGCGTTTACATTTTCGTAATAATTCTGCATCAACGTCATGTTAAAAAAATACGCTGCTTGGTTTCGTTCATTATCGTCTCGCGTTCGCTCGCGCGATGCCGATGCCGACGCGACAACGACTGGTTTGTGCAACAAATGACGTCGTTCTCCACGCATAGCATCGCGCATCGATTAATTAATTTCCACCACGTGTTTACCTTAATTGCGCGTGGCTAGACGCGATGCCGCACGCGCGCCTGCGGTTTCCTGCTGATTAATGGCACGCCGTTAGCGCGACATTTTTGCATGCTATTCTTTCGCATTCTCCGCGATACTGCATATTTCTCTTAACCTTTGGCTGTTGACCATTTTTACCAGACTCGGATGTTTCGCATTCTGCCCATTAATTTGCGGAAAATATTTTTTATGGAAAATACGGTTTTTTTCATATACGTTTATATGCATTTTGTGATGAGCAAGTAGTGAAATTTTACGTGGAATAATTTTAAAATTATTTTCTTCTTTTTAAATAATACAAAATTATATTAAATCAATTTTATTAGTGTGAAAACATTTCAGAATTATATAAATGAAAAATGAATTACATATGAAAAACAAAATTTTATTAGCGTTATTTTCCGTCTCAACTGCATGCGAATTCGCTTGATTCTCGCAGGACTGCGTATTATTTCGCAATCCTGGCGAGCCCTAAAATTCGATCGGGATAGGGGTGAATAACCCCCGTTTGGAAGCGACTGTCGTGGCTTGAAAAGCGTACCGGACCTTGCCCAACCGATCTCTCATAGAGAGACACCAGACGAGGGAGAATATGCACGAAAGAGAAAGGGATGCAACGAGTATAATTGTCGTTGCGTGTCATTTAAAACGCGAGGGTGAGTTGCATTTCAGTAAAACGTAGAGAACGCATCTCGCGAAGCCCCGTCTGGCCGTTACGTGCTCGTAACTACACTTAATTTAATTACCAAGAGTTTATAAAGGCTCTAGTTAACGCAATATCCTCATAAAGACATTTCACCCGCGTCCGTTTCCGCGGCAATTTACATTCTTTTATTTCGTGTGTGTGTATGTGTGTGTGTGTTTGATATCTATATCTAGATATATATAGTAGTTCTTTTTGTATCTTCATGTATAAACTTGCACATTAAAAATTAGATAAAAATAACAATCACTTAAATGCCAGAGTATTAACAAAATTAAACTTGACACTCAAAATTCAAAGATCTTATCGAATTAAGCATCAAGAGCATATAAAGGCCGTAACAAAATTGTCTTCGAAATTGTCAATTGATGTTCAATTAGCTCAATTAGCAACTAAATAATACAGGAAATTCAACGATATCCTGGGATTTTATTTAAGCGACACGAATATCCTAGACTTGCAGCAACGTTAATTCCAAGATAAACCGATGCAACTCTCGTCCAATATTAATAAACGACGCGTTTCGTGTGTGTGAGCGCGGCTTAACAAATAATTCGGCTAAAGTCGACGTTCGTTGTGTTGTCCAGGCAACGTGCCGACCGGTCGATGCCTCTTCTGTTATCATCCTGTCTCTTTCTCTCTCTCTTTCGCCCATTCCCCTCTCTCTGTCTCCCATTTATCCCTTTCCATCGCCTTTCTTCCTACTGTCTATCTCTTTCTCTCGTCCCCCATTGTCCCCGTTCATCTAGTCCCCGACATCTGCAGGCGTGGCATTGTTAGTTGAGAATCATATTCCTCCGAATCGATATCAAAATGAATTATTATTATTTACTAGCACGATCTCTCTCTATTATATTAAAGAGTAATCATCCTTTGAGTTGTTTAAAAAATAAAAATTGATGTTTAAATAGTACTTTTATGCGCATTTAACAATTTTATATTTTGATAAATGTGAAGATTCTTAAATTGCACAATTTTCATTAATTTGGTAATTACATGAATTAAAACGATATAGCATATTTTATCGAACGTAGTAAATGTCGTTGAACATTTCTTCACAGAATAATTTACGTTATAGCTGAATAATAAGTTTAATTCATACAGACAGTTCTTGTTTTCCGCATTCATTAGCATAGTTAACGTGAAAGCCGTCGACCAACTAATTACTGTTATCATCCATCTTTTTCCATCAAGGTCGCTTGAGTCCGTGAATAGTTACGAATGCGAAAACCGCGCGAGAAAATCTTTAACAGAGAGCTGTAAAATGTCTTCCGTAAATTGCGTAAATTGAATAATAATCCAAAAATTGTAAAACAATAAAAATTAAAATTCTATTGAAAAAATAATTAATCAAAACTTATTAATATGATAATATTATTCACCACTAAAGGCTATTGCCAATAAACTTGATCTCATTGAATAAAATGTAGAAATGTATAATCTGCACAGATAATTTGACAATAAACGAGATGTATTACCATCAATGATGACGATAATAACAGTGACAGACAAGCGATACATTGGAGATCGTGCAGAACATCAATGTTGTCATCACTCTGTCTCCCTCTTCCTTCTCTCTCTCTCTCTCTCTCTCTCTCTCTCTCTCTCTCTCTCCAACTGATTTCTTTCGCGCTTCATCCGAAGTTATCGATCGACGAGAGCAACTGTCCCCTCTGATCGCTTCGTATCGCCTCGTCATTTTGGCATCTCGTTTCATCAGAGCCACTTTAAGCGAATCCTTTGAAAAAACAGGGTGCCGCGCAAGAAAAACAAAATATTTCTTCTTTCGTATTAAGCTCTTACTCTTTTAAAGACTCTTTCAGTTTAGGTATTTTCTGATATTTTCGTCCTATTCTCCTGACTCGTTCTTTCTCGTTCAAACTATTATTACCACTACGCTCGCTCCACGTGGCGCAGGCGTGGGTTTGTTGTCTCTCCGTCGCGCTCGTTTTGCACGCCGCGATCATATGTTCTCTCCTTCTCCCTCTCGCGCGCGTGAGACAGACTTTCCCGCCCAGTCTCTTTGTTCTCTTCGCGTCGCGCCTCCCTCGCCATCAACGACCGTAAGCGGTGCCGACGGCCCCGCACACGCTGCATTTATTGAACCGATTTCGTTCTTCGTCGCAGAGCACGTCCTCTCCCTCGTTTATCCTTGCCACTTGTCATCCTCCTCTCCCCCTCGTACGTTCGTCTTCCTACTACTCTCCCCGCGTCCTTCTAACTCTTTTCTCACGAGTTTTCCTCATTTCGTCTCACGTTCGTCTCTTTCTATCCGCTCCCACTCGTTTTTTATATATTTGGAACATTTCGACGAGCCCGCGTCAGACACGTCGCGACCCGGCCATGTAAATTTAACCCACCGTCTCTGAATACGATTTAACATTGACGTGACGAGAAAGAAGTCGACGTTGTATCAGAATTTTCATTTTCTTTTCATGAATTTTGCGCAAACTTTTAATTACTTTCGCTTCTTTAATATGTACATACATACATGTAGAAATGAAACCTTTTGTGAATGAATTTATCTGTACATGAATGTGTTGCGTGTGAGTTAATCATCCGTTTGATTCGACTTTTTACTCGTCATTCGTCTCAATTAATGCCCGTTTATGCTTCGTTCGTAGCTTCCAACATAATTGGAGGTGCGTATTAACTTGACCTGACCTTAACTCTAGCTTAGACCTTGAACCAAAAGCGAACACGTGGACCTACGAGCCGAGATTTTCGGCTCTTCGCGCGACGCAATTGCGTATTCGCATGCCTCCTTATCACGCGTACCGTGGCAACGACGATGATAGTGGTGGTTGTGCACGATGACCAGGATCGATCATTCGTCCCGGGAACTAGCGTCTACCGTGACGTCATGCTATGTCATCGGTGTCGAGAGGAATGCGGGGGCGGCGGCGGGAGCGAATGGACGGTGAATTCAAAACACCATACGTAGATTCAACCAGGAGCGGATTTAATACAATGCGATATTCGTTTTTACACATGGCATGAAACGTCACATCAAATGTGTTAATAAATCTACAACATGTAAAACGAAATATATACACATATATAAGATCAAATTAAATAATTTGCAGTCTCAAGTATCTTTCTTTGTGTCATGTGTCATTTGAAGAAACAAAATAGTATCCTCTAATTTTGAACAGTTTATGTAAGAAATAGAGTCGGCAATATTATAATAATCGATATGAGAATAGCATCTAGCTAAAGAAATAACAATAAGCCTGGTGTTTTGAGATTCTTTTCGACTTCGCTCCTGGAGCACGCCTGCGCAATGGAATAGTATACGTAACTCACCTGTACAACGAAGACCCTCGTGGTTCATCGTACGGCGACAAAGGCGAGATGGTAGTCTGCGTACACAGCCAAGATCTAGGGCACGCTTCGTTGACAGTAGCGTTCCTTCTTCGCCCTTTTTGTTCACGTCATGTGACACTGTGTTGGCTAACTTGCGAGGACAATTATGCGAAGGTGTGCGTGCGGCAACGCGATATCATCGATGCAAATGTCTCGTGTGTATGCACCCTTCTTCTTTCCTCTTTCTCCACGTCTCCCCTTTGTCCTATCTCGCGGGGCTTCATCTTGCGCGTGCCCCTCGTTTTCAAGGGGGACCTTAAGCATGTTTGTAACCGGAATCGAACCCTAAAACCACAAAGATCCACTTATGAGCTTCGAAACTAATCCTCGATTACGAAAATTAAATTAATCGTAAAGAGAATTGAATTTACTTTTCATTTTATTTTGATTTATCATATCATTTATCTATAATTCTTAATTTTGTTTTAAAAAGATGGTATAAGATTGATGCATTTCTTTGACTATAATGTATAAAATTTATCTTATTTTTAAGATATTGCATATTTCACGAATATATAATATTAGACGAGATAACAAATAAAATGCACAAAAAAATATTGCATTTTATTTTATCATATGATTAATGTGCAGTTCGCGCGAATATTGAAGATTTTGCCGGGAGAAGATTCGTTTTCGTGTATTATAATTTCACGTTCTCGGAATCGCGACGTAGGCAGGTATATCGCCTACACATTTCGCAGGATCGTACAAGACGTGGTTAATTAATCCCGCCTTCTATAGTTTCGCGGAATTATTGTTAGACGATGCAATATGTGTGTGTGAGATTTCGTATATCGCGAGTGAAATGATTTCAAGCGAATCAAGGAATCGTATCAAGAATTAATTAGGATCAAGAGAATTAATTAAACAATAACGTGCTAAGTTGCATACAAGCAAGTTCTATTTGAAACTCTTCATTTTACCTTGAAAAGATGATACAATATCGATGCATTTTTTTATTAATGTATAAAATGTATCTGAACTATTTTTAAAGATATTGTGATATCTCGCGAATATCAGTTAAGACGAGATAACAAATAAAATATATCAAAATAATATTACATTTATCTATCGTTAGATATATATATAATTTTCAATTGAAATTTTGCAAAGTTAAACGAAATTCGTGCGCATTTAAACAGAAGCAACATAACTATATTTATTTTTAATTAATATATACATGCTTTTTCAAGAAAAAGCATGTTTAATATTACACAAATATTCATGCAAATTAATCGTCATAACATATTAATCTGTTTTTCAATTAAATCATTGTATAATTATGCCTTACGGAAAAAAAACATGCATGAAAAAAATGCGAAACATTAAAGTGACACTTCTATTAATAGTATTATCAAATATATTCGCGGTAAATATCCTTTAATATACGATTTTGTTTCTGTGAGGTCAATCCCTGTGGATTTGACGCGATGTAATAAAAAGGTTTCGCGAACCTTAAGCGAGCCGAAGGACTTGCCATCGGAGAAAGAGCGGACCGAGACCAAAGAGGGTAACGACGGATCGAGGACGGTCTTGCGGGGGAGAGAAAGTCGCGGGTCGGAACGAAGGCATAGGCGGCATCCGAGAAAAAGCCTGCCTCGCGAGGGTTGCCGAGGAAATGGAAGCAGTCAGACGCGCGAGGACGATAGACAAGGCCGGATTTAGAGGCTTCGTTCGCCCGGTCCTTCTCTCGGTATAAACAGACCGACTGAAATACGCATATACCTTCTTCCTAGCCTATGTTGTTATTTGACCGCGATGTAAACTTTCGATAATCTTTTTCGCAAAGTATTTTAGGCTTTCGGATAATTGGAATTTTCGTAATAATCTCTATATTCAAAAGCTTCTTTTCCTCTCTCTCTCAAAAATTTATATTATATAAATATAGTTTACTGAATAATATCATTTAATTAATTTTCTTTAAGAATAGAAGTTATTTTAAAATGAAAAAATGAGGAAATAAATATAAAATAATGAATTTTTGGACAATTTGAAAACTTGTCGAAGCTGACGATTAATATTTGGAGTTAACAAAAACATACGTTTATGATTAATATATTCAAAATTACTATAAAACGTAAAATAATTAGCATAAATTCTTGTGTTGTATAGTAAATTATATTTAATAATATGTATGTGTGTATGTACATATATATATATATATATATATATATATATATATATATATAAATTCATATAATTTAAAATTTTTCAAATTATAAATTAACGCGCGCCAATAAGCTGTTAACCTAACCAACAATTACGTCTTCGAGAAGCTTACTATTATCGTGTGACGCAATTTTTAATCCGTAAGGGACACATATGGGTCATTCTATCGATATTTTAACAATAGAATATTAATCCCAAAGGTCTTTAATTATCTCTTAATTAATGAAGAAAATGTTTCAATCGATATTTTCACGCACTTTGAGACAGCTAAAACTGCGACTCACGTGTGACCAGGAACAGAGCAAAAAAAAAGTGTAATCTACAAAGGTTAAGAACCCGTTGCAAATTCACGATTCGAATTTTCATTTCACAAAAATGACGCTCGTTTCTTACTTGTAACTTGCGTCGCAATTCCACCCCTGAAACGAAGGAAAGAGTCCAAAGACAGGCTCGCACGACGGATGCCGATTCGTAAGGGGAGACGGGAGTACGTTGCGTGCGAAGGTGCGCACTTGTGCGACGCGCAGGGTGAGCGAGAGAGACGCAGCGCGTCGTCCGTGTCGGCGGGACACCCGACCGTGTGTAAGTGAGGGAGGCTGTACGCGGCGGGAAACGTCCCTCTCCGTAGTACTACGCGGGAACGCGAGTGGCACGTTGCCATCTTTCTCCTTTCGTCCGACGAGACGACGCCGGACGTTGGTCGTTTGCACACGCGTGACGTACAATAGCGTACTCAATTGTGCTCGAAAGAGAGAGAGAGAGAGAAGGAGAAAACGACGCGGAAGTAGTTATCACCGACAACGCCGCGTGTGACGTACGCGCGCGCTCGGTTTGTTTTGTTTACAAAGTCGCCCGGTGGGGGAGGGGGCGAAGGAAGGCGCGATACGAGGGAAAAAACGACGAAACGAATGTCACGCGATACGCAAACAAAGACAGACTTGCCGGTCGAAGAGGCTGAAGTTGCCGCTTGCCAGTGGTAGCCTTGGCGGATCGGCTCGTCGCGTCGCGGGTCCTCGGCAATTTTCGGCAGTTGTCGTGACAGCGCCGCGCCGCGTTACGCCTCGATACGAACGAGACTCGCGAGGGTTAGTCGACCCGACGCGTCGCCACGCAATACACGCTTTTGATCGCGAGTACGCGCGATCCTCTCGCGTCCCCGAGAATTCGAATCCGCGCGCGGTTCGATCGATGCAGGTGCGTGATATCCGAAGGAGAGACTCGCGCGATGTAGACGGTATCCTACGTCGAAATTGCGTACGCACGCGAAGGTACGCGTGGTGTGTTCGTTCGCTCTTGTGGTGAAAGTACCGCGTGGTGCAGGGTGAGACGTGCGCGACGCCTCGCTCGTGGAATCACGAGTAACGTCGCGTCCCGCTCTCGGAGCTTGGATATGACGTGCCACCTCGTGGAGCTCCCCGTGGGATACAGCGTCGAGCGAGGTTAGATTCGTACGATTCCTGGTAATCCTGGCGAGGGCCAATGGCGCGTCGCGTTCGTGCACGCGGCGAGACGTGAAGTTTGCCGCGTACGCTCTCCGTTTGAATCCGACAAGTGCGAGGAAGGGACGACGGATATCGTAGCTCTCGTGTTTTTAATCGCTCGGCGAGTGCGTCTTGGAGAGTGCGCGACGAGTTTCGATCTATAAAGGCCTCGACGTTAGATGCCGTGAGTCTTTTCTTCTTTTGCCCACTGCGTAGAAACGTGAAATAATACACCTCGCGAAACCAGCACATTTCGTCGTGAATCAATATTACGTAATCTTACGTGTTGACCTTGCCAAGAACGTAGATAAAAGTTTCGCTCGAATTTTTTTCGACTCGTGATATCGTAACGACTGACTATTTTAATGCTCCATTATTGCCTATCGATTGATACGTGGATACGTGGCACTTTGAAACGAATCCATTGATCCATTAACTTTACGCCCGTTTATTTTGGCGCCATCTCTTTTTCTCTTATCGTCTCTCTCATTCCCACTCGTAGAGATAACGTAACGATAATATTAATAATAAACTTTTTTATTGGAAGATGTAGGCATAAAAGAGGAGATATACGCGCACGCGCGATGTCAATTTGAACCGTTAAATACGACCGATAAATAATTGAGGTATCTGCTGTCTGTAACGCGAGAACTTAACTTTTCGTGAGCGGCGATTTCCGGGAACGCGTCGTTAATCACATGTGGCTCTAGACACGCGCTTATACGTGCAAGAATGCGTCCTGATTACCTCCTTTATGCGTGTATCACACTCAGCGTGGGAGTCGATGACTTTGCACTGGCTTTAATTCACTCGTATGCATTTCTATCCGCAAATCCGCATACGTTATTGCAAATTGTACAACGCACCGCTTTCTGTAATTTAATAATAATCGGTTAAAATATAAGAAACGTGATCGATGCCGCGACATCGTATCCAGAAATGCGGTGCAAAAATAAAGTTTAAAATTTATTTATTTTTTAAACGTGACGTATATTTTATTTCTTTTTTATAATATAAAATAATGTTTATAATATGAAATAAATCTTGGATTCATTCAATTTCTGCGTTGAATCTCGATGGTTAGGTCGTAGTTTCGCATAGTTACCGACGTGTTGTGATACGATTTCCTCAAAGATCGAGTTTTGAAGTCGTGGAATCGATAAAAGCCGTTTGCCTAGTCGGTCGAGCGGGACAAACCTTCGTTCCTGGAACGCGAGAATTTATAAGATTCCTGGAGAAGCGGTTGGATAAACTAGATGCCCATATTACAATAATTCGTATTTAATTTTGGTATTTAATCGGTTTTATTTAAGCGCCCGTATTGATTATTTATTATCATTAATTATAATTATGCTTTCTCTACAAAAATTTTATTTCGCGATTTATATACAACTATTATACATAGTAAAAAATAAAATGTTAATTATAACATTTTTCATGACCCAGAAAGTCCACTCTAAATTTTAAGTTAAAATGACTCATTCGTCGTATGCTACTTATTGACAAACTGAAAATGTTCAATAATTGACGCGATACTTTATATTTATCTTTGCTATCGTGACTTTAAGTGTAATGTAAAAATAACATACAAATTAATTAAAAATTACATGAAAAAATAGTTACAATAACTCGTAAGAAATGTTGAGGACATTAACATATAATAGTAATTATTTTAACTTAAATTATTTGTAATAGAAACATTTGATTTTAGTAAATTTGATTAATTTTGTATATCAAAGTTCAAGATTATTTGAAAATTCACTTTAACTTTTCTTAGAACGTTAAACTGACTTTGAGACATGTTGATTGTTTAAAATGATTACGTTAAAAATACTTAAAATAATATTCCACTTCTAAGAGATATATACAAAGTGTTAAGTTATGAAGGTGACATAAATGTAACACTTGAAAACGTTATAAAAATAATAACATATAGGTTGTATGTTAATTTTACATTAAAGTACTAATTAAAACGTGATAACACAAGACAATTTTAACATATGGACGCACAATTTTTTACTGTGTATATACGAATGATTTAATTTGCCTTTAACAACGCGAAGTAACATAAGTAACTTTGATATATGATTTTCAAAATAATGAGACATTTTTGACGAACTCACCGTACACTCTCCTGACATTGTCATTACTATCGTTATGTTCACTTGTAAACTATAGTACATCGCGCGCACTTTTTATCGGATTATATTTTAATCGATAAAACGCACTGTTTGCGACGCAGATATTATTCGGAATTTTCTCTGCCTTGTGTACTTCTTTTATCTGAGAATTGACGTCCGTTTCCGATAGCATTGACTTGCCCGGCGATTACGCTATTCACTATTTCCACGTGCGCGAATATGTTTCTTTATTAATAATTAATAACATTATCTAATCTGTGACCTCTGCGACAGTTGAATCAACAATATTATTTAATCCAATAGAGAGTTTCTTTGAACACAGCGAATGTCGCCTGATTTTCGAAACGTAAATTTTAGATTGTAAATCGATTTGGCTCAAGATTGGACGAAATCGGCCTTTGTTTTCGCCGATAAATCGATCGTTGAACACCGCGAGATGCGTGCAAGTGCACCGATGCCTTTCGAAAAACGATACGGATGACAAAAACTGATAATATCGCGTCGCATTTGGTACGGTAAGAACGTTTCGCGAACTCGCCGTTTAGTGTGTGTGTGTGTGTATCGAACGCGGGGGTGAAATTGTGCGCGAATTGTTGTGCGCGAAACGAGAGTTACGACGAGACGACTATTTATCACGGAGTATCATCGACATCCGGCGCAACATGGATTACCAGCGGCTCCTGTCCAACAATAACAACAACAACAATTATCCCACGCACCACCGTGAGTACCTAATCATTTCTCGCCTCGTCACTCACCACGTGGCGTTATTATTTCTGACTCGAGCACCTTTCAAAGATAACGCGCGTTATCGTATGCTTAAAAAAAGAAAATAAACCGTGTATTTATTATCGTCGTCGAGATTTGGCGTCGAATGATACTGTACTAATTTCGTCCGACTATCGGAGAAAATATTTTGCCATTGGCAAGGCCTTCGAGAGTACAACTTTATCTTTGATCGCCTTATCTTTGATCGCAATTAGCGCGCTTCACTGCGTGTCTCGTACACTTTTTTTGACGTATTTACCGTACTCTTGTCAATGGATGACGCGATGAAGCGTGCAGCAAGTCCTACGTGCAAACTGGAATGCGTAAATACACCATACACTGGCGAACGGTTGGTTTAGCCACGAGCGTTGTCAGCTCACGTGAACGAGAAGTCGATCAACGTCGCGGCAGACGACGCCGCGTGACGTTTCGCGTCACTCATCTCGCACCAAGCGGTGCGTCGTGTCTTTCTCGCGCGATAATTTATTCTCTCCTGCTTGTAAATAGGGTACCCGGATTTTGATGAACTTTTCTTTTCCTTGTTTTCTCGCACGAAATTCTCTTATGCATATGTATGCATATTCGATGCATTTAATTTATGATCTCTCGATTATAGATATGTATATCTTGAAAATATGTATGTCTTAAAAATGATAATTTAGATTAAAAATTAATAAATCGAATTAATGTATAAAACATCGACTTTATATCACAATATTACATTTTGTTCGTCAAATCATTTATGATCTCTCGATTATAGATATCTTATCACTAGGAAATTTGAATAATTTATAAAGAAAACTTTATTTGGAATTGAATTAAATGATAAAATAATTTAGATTAAAATTTTATAAATGGCATTAATGTATAAAACATCGATAATATATACCCTTGATTTTGATCGATTTTATATCACAATATTACATTTTGTTCGACAATATTTTGTTAATATTTTTTTCTCTTTTTCCCTTTTTTACCATTATTTTTTTTAATTTTAAGATTATCAAAATCTGGGTAAATAATCTGGGTAACTTTAACTCGTTCATAGATTTTCGGCACCTTAGATTCGGAATATCGAGGCACCACCGTAAGAATTGCTGGCACAGGTGGACCACGATGTTTCGAAATGTTTTCTTACAGCAAGATTTTTCGCGATATTTTAGGGTCAATGTAGGGTATCGTTAGATATCAATCCCTTTGTTTTATTTCGTCGAAGAAAACATTTTCTTTGATCTTACAAATTTTCACAAAAACGCACGCATATTTGATGATATTTCAATGCATAACACATATTTGTAATTCAAATCTGCCGTATTTTTTAAAATTATCTGCGAGGAGTTGGATTATTTTTCTGAATCTTAACTCATTCGTATCTATTATTTTCATTCATCGACCTACACCCTTTCCTCTTTCTCTCGTTTACACGATTTATATGTAATATATATAATATATAAGTGTAGTATATATTATATAAAAATCTCTTGAATGTTCTTAAATGAGAATAATGATACGAACGGGTCGAAAAATCACGATTTCGCATTTCTCTAGCAAAGGATTTTGTATCGTTTCGCGAAAATCCGTTTATTGTTATTAACGCGACAGTAGCGACTTCGGGAATTGACGGGACATTTGATTGCGACCCCGAGATCCCGTTGGCGTCACACGATCACTCGTTACGCTTTTTGCACATCGCGCGTAATTTTTTATGCCAAATTTTCAGACGGCCCGTGTATCTCGTAGAATCTGGATATCGGTTTTGAAATAGAGGGTCGATCGATCGTTGCGTAAAGAGCTCCTTGTGATATACTCCATAGTGGTCCTTGAGCTGGCTTTCGCAACGATGGGATCTCCAGTTATTCTAACTTTTAATAAGCCTTTTAATAAAGACCAGCATATCTTTGATCGGTTCATCGCGTAGAGCGCGATTTGATTTTCACGGGGAAATTGCAATCGTAATCAATGTTTCGTATAATATATTTCGTATTTTCGAGGGATCGTCACGTGAAAATTTGACGATTATTAAAACTTTCGGCTAGAATCGAACACGCAAACTATCCTTCAATTTTGAAATCATTTTTTGGAATTTTAATTGAAAGAGAGATTTTTAATTATTATTTAAAGATCTTTTAAAAAATATTTAATTAATTTTTGAATGAAAGATTTACATTATATATTTTTTAAATTCTTCGATTAACTCAAGCGAATCTTGCACATAATAAAAATTATAATCTTTAAGATTTTTTGCTAATAATTAAATTAATTATTTTTTAATTATATACACATTACACATGATAATCTGAAAAAAGATATGAATTTTTTGTTTGAAAGTTTGCTTTTATCTTTTGAATGGAACAGTCTTTCGGCTATATTTACGAATATAATTTCTTACGATTTGTGTCAATAATTCTGATAAGAAAAAATTTGTCAAAGGCATTTATTAAATGTATCTCGCTTTTTATTACGTAAGAAGCTGACTTTCTAGTTGGTTAATGCGACCAGAAGTAATACGCGATCGAAGTTTTCACGTAATACGTCCTTGAGGAACGTGAAACTCGTTGTTAAAATTGATGGTTGATTATGTTAAGATTGACGATAAAGGACAGTGATGAACTTGTTGGTGGAAAGTTGTATTTTATCTCATCAAATTGCATCATTTCTAACTCCAAAATAAAAGCTATTCTGACAAATTGTGAGGTTTAGTTCTTCCGACATTGGTTTTATACGATTACACACTTAAATTATTTGAAAGGCTCGAAAACGCAATTTGCGCAGAGCTTTCGAGAGTGTCTGTAGGTCGACTTGTTTCCGGAAGCCGACAATACACGCTTCGTAAAGCGAAGACGATGAAGACCATCGGCGACTTGAACGGACCGCTTTTTTTTTCTTCGAGATAGACAGTGATCTTGGCGCGTAGCCAGTCGTTCTTGTTAGTTGCCAGAAAATTATCGGTCGGCGATTTTTTTTCTTTTTCGGAAGTTATTGTAAAAGCCCGTCGTATCTTTGAGATTAAATTGACTCTGCCTAAATGCCTTATTCGATTATCAGATTACTTCCTATGCGATGCTGATTTAATTTTCGGTCGATTGCTCTTCTCTCGTATTCTTTTCTTCCGGCATTGCTTGAACAATCAAAATAGTCATTATACATTTTATAATATTATTAACATCCGGTGAGAAATACGGAAAATTTTTTTACAACTTGTAATTTTTTTTTACCGTAAAATTCACAAGTCAAGACGTTCGATGCCGACAATTCGGTTCCGTTCTTTTCCCCCTGTCGAGCGGTATCGGTGGAATGATGGGCAACTTAATGAATAACGTCAATCGGTCAAGCGAGCGAAATAACGAGCGATGCAACGTAGGCACATATTTACGAGGCTCGATGGTGGAGAAAGGGCGAGAGCCGGAGATATTATAGTTTGCAATCGGTTAGCAATGATATCAGGTTATAGCTCGTGATTATACCTCTCGAACGAACCATCGCCCTTTATTTATGCAAACCCGCGATGCACGGCTAAGTTATGGCGCTGGATATAATATTCTCTCTACCGCGAAAAAGCGATGGCCCACTCTCGCAAGAAGAATTAAGTTTGTCTCGCATTCAGCTGCTCGTCTCATTGTGGTTATCGTTCTTCTGGAAACTCGGACACATTGAAGTTATCTTCACTTAAAAGACCAGATAGGCTATTGAAGAATTTGAATAGGTCAATTCAAAGTTCTTTTCCGTTTGGTATTAAATCAAAATGTCGCAATCTTAGATTTAATAAATTTGAATAATTACCTATTTTTTTCGTATTATATGTATTATAAAAATTTTGAAGTTTCCTAAGAATTCTTAGGCCATTATGTTTTCTTCAAAATTACATTTTTTTGCATAAATGTAATCAAAAAAATATTCATTTTTATAGTAATAAAGAATTAAATTAATTAAATTAATTTTATGCCAGTGTTTACATCAAACAATTTCTGAGATACATATTAATAATATAAATTTTTAATAAACCATACAAAAAGTATTTTAAAAAACAAATTATTCCGGTATTTTTGTTGCCACCGTCAGATGTTTACGGTTTAGAGTCTTATGGAATTTCTTGTTATTCACGTCACCGGAGAAAGCGGGAATACGCTGAAAATTGTACACTGATCGTGTAGGTGCAGGGAACGGGAATCGGGGCAGCCGCCAAAACACATTCGAGCTCGACCTAGTGAGCTCGGCCTGCCTTGGTTCTTATCGATCTACCTTGCATAGGCTATCTCCACTCTTCCGAAATATTTGCCTCGATAACTGCGAGATAGACATTGCATTTTCAATTGCCGAATTTGATAAGTCTTGATATGTGATTCGAATCTTTCATTTTAAATTTTACGTCAACATGTTTCGATTATTTACAGATATCAGAAGATCTAGATTATTTCTAAAATATTTTCTGGATAAATGGTACATGACATTTATTTTTTATTTATTATATAGTTATGTTTTACAGTTATTATTAATTATAGAATCACTATTACATCAAAATGTAAGAATTGTTTTTTCCTTTTTTTCTTTTTTTTACTTCAAGTGGAATATAGTCATCGTTTCTCGTTGCACAAGAGATATCGATATTTTCCTATTTTCTTATAGTAATATATTTTTTTTGCAATAATATATTCTTGCAGTAGTATATCTCACTGTTGTTTTATTTCCATAAATTTTTTGTAAAGATATGGTCACATTTGCACTTTTGTTTATCATCTTGGTACAACGTCATGGTCAACAACCATTGTCTCTCCAACACATGATTTATCGATTCCTCTTTCGATTATTAAAGTCCCTTTGATCACGGAGTAGATAAAATCCGCGATAAATGAGCGAGATAAGATACGAAAGAGACAAGTTTCTTCCCATTATTGCCTATGTTATTTTTCTCGACCGCGCACGTTCTGGCTTGTGCTTATAGAACAACCCGGTTTCGTCATCTTGACAGGTAGATGCCCGCATACCACGTAACTTACAAGCGAGCATGACTGAGAGAAACGTCATCGCCGAGAAACGGCAAAGCCAAAGGCACGCCAAAGTGTCCAAAGCTTCTTTACGATATCGACTATTACGATGAGATAATATGTTATCACCGTGATTAGGGATCCTTTACTTTGTAAATAAACATTCGGAATTATGACACTCTCAGGACTCTCGAGACGAGAAAACATTTTTTCGCAACTTTCACCAACGAAATTGTTTCAGTTCGATTTGCAAAATAGCGAACAGTTTTCGCTGACAAGCAGATACATCTGAATACATGTCGTAGCAATGTACAAGTTCAAAACAATTTATATGTCGAGTGTTTTCTCTCTCTTTCTTTCTCTTTTTCTCTCTCAAGTTTTAACACGATGCAGCTAGGTTTCAACTAATTGTAAATCACTTTTATTAATTAAACTTTTGTTGGTAAGATATATATTAAATTTAAATTTTTGATTATTTTTTTACAAATAACATTTAATTTATTGAGAAATTTTGTAACGGTAGAAGAGATACGCAAAAGTGCGCCGTTTTTTGCGCTTCCTCGCAAAATTGGATGTGTTTGTAAACAGAGATTACGGTGAATATGTAGTAATAGATAAATTATTACAAAGGAACAATAAAGTAGCAAAGCGGAATAAAAAATAACACATATATACATATTAGTAGATGAATAGGTAGGCCAAGGCTGCGGTCACGGTTGTGAAACTCACGATCTGTTACTATAGGATGAAAATGATATATATAATCTTGGATTTAAGAAGAAAATCTGTATACCATTCTTGGATTCCAAGGCGAAAATATATATTTCTTTCTTCAGATATTTCCATCTTGTTTTTATAAAGAAAAAGAAAAAGAAAAAGAGAGAGCGTATTCTCGCATTTCAGCAATTTTCTATTTTCAAGTAGTTACGTTGGCTTGAACGAAAAGAATTTATAATATTGGTCAAATTAATTCGCATCGATTAAAAAGTATTGCAATTAAAAAATATGTATATCTTGTTATTACAATTACAGTGTTTATTTTTTAATTTAAAGTATAGAAAATAATAAAATTATAAAAATTGATTATTGAAGAATTTAGCAAATATTACCCACTGATTTTATTCGTGTAATCTCCAGAAATGTCGCGCAGAGACAACTGTAATCGGCGATGCTTAACATTACGCGCTTTGCGCACTTGCGTACCGCATATCGGGTGATTGCGGGTTAATTAATTGCCGTAATAAACGGTCAACGTGGTCCGCTAATTCGAGAGTGCCCTCGCACTCGGTCCTGTTACAATTTACTGACTATGTTTCCGACATTCTCGTAATCTACAATAACGCGAAATTCCTTTCGCGATTGATTTCAAAGTATTCAAGAAATGCAGAACTCTATTATTTATTATTTCGGTTAAATTGCGCCTGTTGCAATTCGTCTATTTTAAATTAGAAACTCAATTAAATATATCTTTGAAAGTAAATATTTATAAAGAAATTATAATATTATATATAAAAATATATAAAATATCGTTACATAATAATAAGTGATCGAGAAATAATTTTTTTGGGGTAATTATAATGTAAGAGAGGTCGAAATATTAATAGCAATTGATTAAATTAGATACGGAGTGACATTAAACGATTATTTCATGACAGATTCGAGTTCAATTTACCTTTAACGGAAGTGCTGACTCAATGAAAGTCAATGTATGAGGGCATACACTTAAGTTGCAACGCTAATGAACTCGACCGATTTTCCGCTGACTGTTATCGGCAACAATTTTAAACATTGCAAAAGATAGTCTGCAAAACAATTTACATTTCTTATCGTCTCGTGATAAACATTTTTAGCGAAATTCATGACTCGATTGCAGTTGATCTCTCTTTTATCGAATGTCAATGCAAATTTTTGCTTTAGTGTTAAAAATTTAACGATAAAATTATTTTCATTTGGAATTTCTTAAAAATTTCTTCATATATATATATATATATATCGTTATCTGTCGGCTTTCTCTTTGATTACTTATCATTTATTTGCTATTCTTAAAATATCGCGATTATAGACAAATTTTTAATTTATAAAGGGTTGGAAGGTTAAAGGATTAGGGAAAAAATAGTTGTCACATAAATTGAGGGACCGTAATCTTTGAATTTTGTTCGTATTTACTAATTTTACCGTTGATATAGTTTTCTCTACTCTTTTTTCATCATCGTAGAAATGATTGCTGAATCCATGAGCGAATTCGATGGATATGTATATCAGCGCCGCTGGCATACATATACATGTGGGCTTTCGTTACCGGTGCATCGTCATGACTCCGGATACGGGACAGACGAGCAGTTATTAAAGTGCTATCGAGAGGTAAACCGCTGAGGGCATTGCGGTGTACAGATTTGAGGCATTACTGGGCATTGCTTGGGCATTACTTGGGCATTATTAGGTTTTATTGAAATATTAATGCGTATTATGGACGTTATTAAAGTATTATTAAGTCTTTTTTTCCAAATAGTAATTTTAAATTTATTAAAATTTAAATTATTAAATTTTAAAAATTTAGCAGTAATGCCCAGGAATTGGGCATTAGTAGGCATTAGTGTACATAATTTTGATCAGCGGTTTACCCCTCGAGTGCTATTCACTACTTTAAGGTTCACTACTTTGTGGCGAGGACTTTTGCGTGTTCGATCTAGCCGAAGAAAGAGTCCCCTTCGATTAGGTCGCAAACGTGTATTGTATAAATAAACGAAGAGAGTCTCGTAAATAAATCTGAAAAATTGAGGTATTCCACACAAACATTATAAAGAAAAATTCTGAAAAAAAGATTCAAGAGACAGGAAATTTTTTGATAAGCCGTTTAAATCAATAACCAATAATACATATTTATTAGTCAATACCATTAATTTAAACATGAAATCGGAATAAAGTTTGCACATCATTAAGTATACTTTTTCACATTTAAAAAGAGGCATTTAAATATATAAGTTTTGATATTAAATAAATTTTTCATAAAAAGTTCTATAGAAAACATGATATGTAGTACTTAACTTTTTTTCATATTTGCATTAAAAATATAAAATTTATATTTATATCTGTTTGTTATACATAAAAATACCTGTCTACAACTATTAATCATTGAATCAAAAGAATAATAAACTTCGAAATAAATCAATTTTTTGTAAAATATCTATGTTACGGTATTAAATTATTTTTGTTGAAAGGAGATAATAGAAATTTCTGCTGATATTCATTAAAATATTTAAAATAAATTTTTTGTTTACTGTTTTTTGTCTTTGCCTCGGTTTATAAACAAGTTTATAAACGGTTTATAAACAAGTTCAAATTCTAGATAATAAAAGAATTGATAATAATTATGAAATTTTCTTATAATTCCATTTATTTTGCATAATATAAATAACCGATCAATTTGTACAAATCGCTACGATAGGTCATGGTATGCATGGAACGAAAGATGGGAGATGGGAAATTGAAATAGATCAAGATTCATCCATGCAGCATCGGTATTTGCTGTGTTTCGAGAGATACTCGATCGTTTAACAGTTTATTTTAGAAACTTAACTTGTACAAACACAAACATGATACATAAAAGCACCTCTAATCTTTGTCTTGACTGCTGCATAAGGCGATTTCTCGGATTAGCACACATTTATATTTGTACATAAATATTTTTGCTGATTTCTTTGTTAAGCACTTGCAAAACTTTATGTCACGTTTGATATATTATTATCAGTTTAAAGAAAGGAAAGCCAGCGCGACGACAAATATCGGCAAAAATTGCGCGCAAGCTCTGCGAGGCATAAATATTCAGATTGTAATTTTTCTGCATAAAATGCGACGCACGCATGACGCATAGACAATATATTTTCAAAATGTCATAGCACACATAATTATTTATCTATCTTATCTTCTTGTGCCTCGATATTAAAACATATAGGTATTGCATTCGCTGGAAAAACACCCGAAAGCCGTTACAATTTTGTAGTACAAAGTTACATTTTGTCCGTAATATTTCAACATTCTTTATCGTTTTCCTCTGTGTCTCTTAAAATGAGAGGAGGCCACGTTTACTCACCGATAAGTAGTGGCTCTATTCCGACGTAGATCCCCTATTCCTGCGAAGCCTAAGTTGTAAAATAGATTTTAGTACAGCGGGCTCGCGCGCTCTCTTTACGCCTTTTTATTTTATATATATAAAATATAAAAATATATTTTATATAAATATATAGTAGACTTAGTGATTTCTTCCGATTTTTTAGTTGTATGATTTGTTTCGCCGTTGTTTGCCGGCCGTCATACGTCATATCAATTTTTCTTTAGCTTTTTTTTGGGCTTTTACAGATTGGTTCCCGAAGATGTGCTCCTGCATCGACGGCAATTCTACACTACCAAACAATCGAGCAGTCGGTCGAAATGCAAGTTACGAACGACTCGGTTCCAATCTCACAATCTTCGAACTTAACAGTCCGATGCGAAGAAGTCAAAGAGGAAACCAGGATTTGATCGACAGTGAAAGACAGGTTTGTGTCACAATATCTCGTGCTTAAATATTTGAAAAATATTTGACTAATCTTGAGTTCGGAAGAATCATGAAAATATTAAGTAGTAGCAATTTATATCTTGAATTTAATTCAAATAATAAATATGATTTATATATTAATAAAATTTATAATATATTTAATAAAAAATTAAAAAAAAAATATCTTATGCATACATCATGAAGTAATCAAAATATTTTATTTAATATAGTTTCAATTTTTATTTATAAAATTATAAAGTAATAATAATTTATATAATTTTGATATTGATATAAGTATATAAGATAATAAGTATATAAGATAAATTTCATAATTTATTTCATAATTTATTTATATGTAGTTAAATGTTATAAATTAATAGAAACGCAAGAAAGATATTATTTATATATAATTGATCAAATAGACTTAACTAAATTAAAATTAATATATATACTTTTTATACAAGTTTATTGGAAAGGTGAATTATTTATAGTAATATATGTTTTAAATATTTGTTTAACTAGGAAGAATTGCGATTTTATAACAACGATCACTCGTTTACAACTGTGGTTGTGGAAAAGGATCTGCGGACGATCGATTTATGCGAATTACTCAAAGTCAAGAGAAACGTGATCGGCACTGCATGGTCGATAATTGAAATGTGGCCAAAATTGGGAATTGGTATGTACTCAGTAATTATTATTATAGATATCGACGTGTCATTATTGAGTAATATTTAACAATGAATAAAATAAGAGCTCTTCCTTATAAATATAATTAAAATAAGTAAACTTGGCAAATAAGTGTCAATACGCAACGATGACACATGCGAATAATATATTACTCCGAGTAAAATTCTAATTTATTTAATTCCGATATTAAATAAGTTGTATAATTTTATTCATGCGTGTAATATAATATTTACGCCTGTTATGCCTTGGCTCTTATTTGCTCGGTCTTTTTATTTTAATTGAGTAATATTTATTATTTATCTTTGTGATTTTTAAATTGACTCATAATTCTGTACATTTTCTCAGAAATATGATTAAGAATCAATTAATAAACTCTCGTATATACACAGTTCATTATGAAATAATACCTGCGATTATCTTTTATGTGATTACACAGGGTGTCCGATTCGTGAGGAACCAAATTTGACCAAACGAAAAGTGATGATAGATTGGATCAAACTAAGAAGAAAAGTCCTCTACCATTTTGCAAAATTCGCAATAATTATTAAGTAATAAGCAAAAATGTCCCGGCGCATGAGAAGCGGTAAACCGCTTGTAGCGTGTGATTATTAAGTGATCAAACGAAAAGTGGTGATAGATTGGGTCAAACTGAAAAGAAAAGTTCTCTACCATATTGCAAAATTCGCAATAATTATTAAGTTATAGGCAAAAATGTCTCAGCGCATGAGAAGCGATCTGTCTACCGCTTCTTATACTCTGAGACATTTTTGCCTATAACTTAATAATTATTGCGAATTTTGCAATATGGTAGAGAACTTTTCTTTTCAGTTTGACCCAATCTATCACCACTTTTCGTTTGATCACTTAATAATCACACACTACAAGCGGTTTACCGCTTCTCATGCGTCGGGACATTTTTGCTTATTACTTAATAATTATTGCGAATTTTGCAAAATGGTAGAGGACTTTTCTTCTTAGTTTGACCCAATCTATCATCACTTTTCGTTTGGTCCCTCACGAATCGGACACCCTGTATATGTGATCTGTTATATCTACTGCTTGTATTATTTATTAATTATTATTGAGATTTCTCTATGAACTTATTATATTACTCTTTTTTTAGAGAAGTACAAACATTTTGTATTTTATTTTTTATGCTCTTCGTACAGTTTTATATTTATATACTGCTAGAATGCATCAGTGTTTATATAATTCAAGACATAAACATTACAATTCTGTAACAATGATCATCAAACTAAACTTTATTTCGATATTTGGATTGTTAATGCATTTTTATACACTACACGAAGGTAAATAAATTATACGAACAAGGAAATACGAAGATTTGGCAATGATATTTTACGGTTATCATTGGCGTTCGCGCGATAGTTATTTTTGAACTCGGCAACCTATCAGATCTGATATTTCTTGTATGACGAATAATTTATTTATAGAAATACTGGGATGAAGTAAAAGATGGATTTTTTATTAAAAATACGCATCGTTCCGAAAAGAAATAACGCGATTAGACTAATCGAAAAAACTTTAATCGTCTAAATTCTCTCTATTGACTCGGAACAAGATCGGAAATAACGCGTGCATAGTAGGGAAAGGGGAAGGAGGACCGTAAAGACGGGGCTCTATAATGCAGCCGAGAATCAATAGCGGGCGAACCTCCAGGAGCTTGGTGCAGGTCAGAGACGCGATTCACCGTACGGAATGTTTGTTTAGAATCCTGGGCGAAATGTCACATCATTTTAGTCTAACATGCTTTCCACGGAATCATTTTTCTAAATTTATCGCATTAAACAAACCGATCTGTGTCACATTTATAGATATAAAACTTGCTATAAAGGCTTGATAAAAATATAAAGAAAAGAAAGCTTGATAAGAAAATATTGTAACTATTTATCGTGTGCTAAAAAATTAATTCTATAATAAAAACGATCTTGTTTTAGATCGATAATATTATAAAAAAATTAGATTATTATCAGATTATCTAGGAAAAATCTAGGAAAAAAGTTTACAAGAAAGAATAATCCAAGTAATATATCGAAATGAATGCTTTTGTTACAGAGCGTACATTAGAAGACCATGAAGACATTCTTGCTGTTCATACAGAACTGGAGATGTTTGCCTCGCGTTATGAGAGGAGGTTTTATTTTAATGAAGACTTCCTGAAATACGAACCATTCGTGGATCCTAAGGTAAACAAGAAAAATGATATTACTTTGTTTAAAAAAATTTTTTATAAAATTTATTTTCTTTAAGAAGCACATGTAAAAAATCAAAATGTTTCTTACATTTTCTGCTATTATTTACTGAATCGGATAGTGAATTATACGTGGTAACTTATCGACGATTTATCGGCCAAATTGAGATTCTTCGAAATACCGACAGTGCTAGTAAGAGAGAGGTTTGTCGATTCTACACGTTTTCGCAACTTGCGGAAGTTCGGAGATAATTGAAGAGTCCGACATTACCGACGAAAATTTACCCAAGCTCGGCAGTATCACAGTGTTTGCATGTCGGTATGCATACCTAGTGAAATTTCTGCCCTCGCGTTTACCGACAAGTGGTACGTTTCCTTGACGACAAATTTGGTTAGATTTTGAAGAGGGCGCGAGAGATGCTTTCCGCGGATATCGGAAGTGACGAAAGTGTCGAGAATTCGGTAGTATTGATTGAACGTCCTGGTATTTTACAGGATTAAAATCGCATAGCATTGTTTTAAATTCAACGCATCGAGACTTCATGGGGGATATAAACGGCGATAAAAGTCGAACGAGATCTTGTAGATATTATAGTAGGTATTATTTTGCTGAATCTTAAGAATCTCATAAGAAACTAATTATAATGTATAACTGATGCCGAGATTTAACGGCGTTTCCGAAATAGATTCACTAATTAGTATATACTTGAACTCCGATATCAATTAGTGGTTTGAAAGTCAGTCAGCCATGGGGTCATAAATCTTGTAACTTGGTCTTCGTTTGCCGATGATTGGCCAATTAAAGGATAACGAGCGCAGAAGCTAAAGTTCGGAAACTGAGTATCGTAGTCAACGCCCTTCAGAGAAAGGAATCTCTTGGAATATTTCTTTTTTTATAAAAGAATAGAAATCTCTTGTATTTCATCCATAGAAATTTTTGAAGATTTTTTAAAAATAATTTCTAACTACTTCCAGAATTTGAGATATTTGCGAAATAACGAGATTCCCTTTACTGTTTTTGAAATATTTTATAGAGAAATTCGTTTCCGTATTATTTCTCTGCGAGTTATTTTCCCCATTTTTCAAAATGTTTGGATGTTTTTATTTTCTAATATTTATTGTAAAATATAAAAAAAGCGATATTTTAATCTTTTACAGCAATTCTTTCCTCCCGATATGGTCACTTTTCCCAGCGGAGAGGACAGGAACACATTTATCGATGTTGAGAGTGCGTTAAGGGTGAGTGATTCTTTGTTAATGAAATCGCAACAAATCAAAATAGTGTCGACTAGAATGGGGCAAATACATGTTTTATTTTTATTGCAGAATTATTTGTTACGAGAGGACGGTGAGTGTCCGCAAGTATTCAGCATGGTGTGGATGCGACATGTGAACTCAAACGGTTGGAGAAAGATCTACATGTTGCTTCGAGACCGGAAACTCTACACAACGAAAAAAGTGAGTCTTTTGAAAATTTACATACATATGAAATATATGTATGAAATAATCTTTATGAGGGATTTTAAGTTGAAAGGTACATACATTTTGCGAGTTTTCTCTCTGTTCTTTTTGTGAATCACACATAATTTTGAATAATGACTTTTAAATATTTTGCGGCGAAAAAATTTCTCATTAGCAGCTTAATGTAAATGTCCACATTATCTGCCATTTTGCCAGCTGACGCAAAAGAATATAGAAAGACGTTACATAAAGAAGCACTGTTTCTCGGTGTTAATAAGTGAACATATATTCTATTTACGATGATTAATATGTTAACATGAAGTGACGGCGAGTTTCTCTTCTTTCCTACACTCGATTATCTTTATACGATCATGGTAGAAAATCTCGCGAAGAAGATCGGGTTCTTACTGACTCATCGTCGGTGAAACGTTCTTCAAAGTCCGAGTAAGCGCGATTCCTAGATGATAAACAGTCGTCAGGCTCTACGTGCATTGGCAATCGTTCTCGCAGGTGCTAATACTTTTCTCAAGGACTTTGCGGAGCCATCCGTTATGGATGAGTCACGACGTTGCCGGCAATTTATTTATAAGTCATTAAGCGACATTAACATGTAACAGCTGGGACGCTTTTGTGGCAAAGATATGACACAAAGAATGAACCATGGTTTTTTTATAGAAAAAAAGAAAAAAACTTTATCGATACATATATATAAAAACATTGCGGTACATAAATACGCTACGAAATTTATTCAGTAAATTTCTCTGACAGTTTAATATATTGATGTTTATTTAATTCGGTTCTTTATTCGCGAGATACGGCACGATAATTTTTTTTGAAAGAAATCAGCTGTTGCGGAACAGGCACCTTATTCTCTTTTTGCTTTTCGCGCGAATTATCCCACGATGTGTCTAGAGTTTGATAGTAATATTTGGTATCCCGCTCGATCATTAAGTCAATTCATTTGCATAATCAACACCATGCGATACGCCGGTAACGCCTTCGCGGTTCATTCGCTAACCGATACCCGAAGCGCAAAGCAGTCATTTTCGAGATAACTAGCGGCTAGTTAATGTACGGTGATTTTGAATTCAGCCCGTAGGCGTGGCAGCGTTTGTTTTAAAATTAATTTTATTCGATTATCGATTCCGCGCGTATGACCAGTAGTTACTGGTGTGTCTGCTGTTAAAACTGACGCGTGGAATGATCGCTTCGCGGACACGCTTCCGAATCGCGCGTCATTAATCGCCATGTATTAAAGCCAGAATCGTATCGGCGAACGAGCGATTATTCGAATATCCCGAGGAAAAAAATCCATTGGTCACGTACGCATAAAATATCGAGTGAATTACGACCGCGATCGTTTCACGGCTGGTGATACATCTAGTTAAATAACGATAGCGCGACGAATTATTACAGACACATTCGTATACACAATCCGACCGCGCATGTGAAATATTATCGCTGAATATTCACCCGTTATCTGCGTATATCAATACTTCGGTGATGCTCGCTAATGTTCTATTTACGACGCGCTATGGAATAAAAATACTTAATGTAATTTACGTTGTACTATTTTATATCTAATCAATGTTTATTCTAAAGTGTATTTGACATGTGACTATTTTTTTTTTTTTATATATAATGCGCATATTCTGACTTTTTAACGGATTCGCAAATTGATCATTGCCGGTATCGTTAACAAACTTAATTATTAATGAAGTTTCTTTCGCAGAGTACAAGTGCAGGAATGCGGTTTTTCTTTTGCTGTCCGTGCCACGCCGGAGAACTGGTTTGAAACGCAAATTGATTGGTTTCGCGCTTGGCGTTGAGAGGCGTAAGATTATGATTTAATTATTTCAAGCTCCATCGCTTCCAACGATATCAGCGAGTAATATCTTGTCGGATGAAAGCGTTGTTCCGTAAAAAAGACATGCTCGTCGTCTTTGTTGCCGCTTCGCTCCGACACCTCGATACAAGATACCATAAGTACATAATTAATATGATAGGTGATGTAATATCTTGATAAAGTAAAGGATTAATCCCATGCAATGACAGGACAGCTTACGATAGTCGCTTATCGCGATTCGACTCTCATCACGACCATCACATGTAGCATATATGTATCTTGCAAGTTGGATCTTTTTCGTACTTTATTCTACCTCTTAGTCTCGATATCGTTCTTATATTTCTTTAGAGGCGCGATTTTTTTCCTCGTGAATCGCAGAAGAGTTTATTTCTGAAATTAAGTTTAGTTGAAATTTTATGAGAGACGTTCAGTGAACTCGGCTTGTTCGAATAAGGGTTAATTACTCTTGGAAAGTTTCTCAACTACATCTTTTCTCGACCAAAACGCCGAGGCGAAATACGCTCGCAATTACCGTTACACTCGTCTCTGTCCGTCTTTATTGTGCGCACTCGATCGATTCGGTTAAGTTGCTCTCACGTATATGCGAGAGAGAAGACGTCTTTTTCGCCACCGCCAATTTCTTCGCCAGACGTCATCAGGTTCCTCGATATTATACGTTAAAGACCACACGCGACATTAGCCATTCGCGCACACACGGAATGAATCGCGAGCATTGTATGGATATTGCACGTATGCGCTCTCGTTCAATTGTAATCGCAAATTGCACCGCGCGGAATTCCATTGTTCTTGAAATAATTGTCTCATTCGTTAGTTTCAAACTCGTCTAATACGTGAAGTTTACCGGAAAGGAGCAAGACGCGAAGCAATTTGAACTTCGTTATTGTATAATTTAGACGTATGTTTTCTTATCTAACTTTAAAGACGTACAGGAAAAATGAAATAATCACGCGATCCGAGCAACGCGGGTGACTTCTCGCGTTGGGAAACTAGCGGGATGGGAACCTCTCGGGCGAGGTAATGGAGAAGAACGCGACAATTGTGTGCGAAAGCGAGGGTGGAGAGGTACCGATGCTAAAGGATACGACTTCAACGTGAATAATCCTTACCAACCTTAGCGTTCGCGCTATTTCGGTCCTCTCGGCGAATAATTTATGAACTCTAGCCGCGGCAGCGCCTTATCTCGAGCAACCTGCTCGAGATATCCTCGGACGCGATGTACGTTCGCTTCCTCTTAATTTCTAGCCCGCGCACTCTGTTCCTCAGGGAGGTGTCATCGAGAGACGTTACCGAAGCTTTAACGTTAGACCGCCTTTTATGACGGTCGTTCGCCGCGGCGAACGAGTCTTGTTTATTGTTCTTTGTGGACGTATCAACGAGAGTGCCGCATGTAATATGCACATTCAATATACGTTGATGCACTTTGGAGAGCCAAAATAAACCCGCGTCCTCTTATCATTTTCTTGTCACATGTATGCATCTTTCAAGATATTGATTTATCGCGGCTTCTATTTTACATTACGCTTATCACAGAATGCATCAGTTGCAAAAATACTACAAAATTTCATAGCTCCACTCTCTATTTTATATACTTTATATATTATATAATTTTTAGATAAATTTAAAAAAGATTTAATTTTGCATCTAAGGGAGTTGATATATACTCGCTTGGATACGTTAGAAAATAATTAATATTAGATATAATTAAATAAATATTAAATAATATTAGATATATATAATTAAATAAATATTAAATAATATTACACATATAATTAAATAAATATTAAATAATATTAGATATAATTAAATAAATATTAAATAATATTAGATATAATTAAATAAATATTAAATAATATTAGATATAATTAAATAAATATTAAATAATATTAGATATAATAAAATAATTAAAATTAGATTTCGAAAGAAATTAAATTTGTGAACTCAAATGGCCGCATTAAATAAGATTGCGTCTATAAATTACTTGTATTAAGTAAAAACATTGACGTTTATACGTTCGATTTATTGAAAGTCGCGCCGATGTCCGACGTTTTTATTGCCAGGCAACTCTCAGGATTCGCCATCCCGGCTACGTTTACCCCCTCGCGGAGTCCGACCTCATCCCCGCTAACCCCCTTTTTCATTTCCTCCCTCGCAGTAACGGGCGTGGCCCCGTTATCGCGGAAACGTACCCGCGACGGCAGGATAATTCTCTGTCCGCTACGTACGATCAATTTTATCGGCAAAAAACTTCCGAGCGGGGGCGATCCCGGGGAGAAGAAATATTGTGCGCGTTTTCCGTAGAAATATAAATACTCTTTCGCGCGCTGGCTATCGGCGGGCTTAAACGAGTTTCGTTACTTAACATAATTGCTGTGCAACATCGCCGCGAGAAATGTCTCGCATGTGAATCGACAAACGGAGAAACGGTGAAATTGCCAGTAAAGGAGTGTACTTTACGATCACGATGGTTCGCTCTTTCAATTTGTCCTTACTTTTCTTCTGTAAATTCATCGCAAGTACGGTAATTGCGTTAACGCGTGATGCATGGTGTGCCGTTAAGGCCCGAAAGAAAAATGGCCGATCGTAGAGATCTTTGGAAACAAATATTACGAGCGTCGAGTAACTTTTTCTAATATTACAAAGATTAACGGGAATATTTAACAAAATATTTTATAAGAAGAAAGAGAGCGAGATATTTTGGAAATAATAATTTTGAGGATTATCTTGTGTTCTATTATATTTTTTATCTACGAAAAATGGCAAAACTTGATTTATTTCTCGATAATACGTACGTTTCGCCATTCGTTTCAATTTTTTTTTATTCAAGTCTTGTGCAATGACGCCCGCGGTGAACAATGAGATTATGTAACGCCACGGCTAATGTTCAGGGCGTTTGCTTGCCGTCATCAACCCGTTCAACATCACGGAGTGAGAACCTTGACGCTGTCAATCTCGATTTACACGTAATAACATCCGCGCACGAACGCACGCTGAGAACGAGCCGATAGATAATTTCGATCTGGCCCGATACGATCGCACGAAACGAATTGGATTGAAAATAAACGCAGACGCGCATACATATGTATATAGGGTGTTTCTTAATAAGTTCGAAAAATTTTAGACGATTCTTTGTTGAAAATTAAGGGGGGTTTTTCATATAAACATATACTCCTACATCCTTCCCTGTTACACTCCTCTAAAACTGGAGATAAAAATTAGGTTTTTAGGTTTTTATTATAATTTTGTTTTTGTTCCAATTTTTCCAACATTTACTCTAATTTTATTTTTATTTTAAAATTTAACTTCTCATAATTCGAAACCTATGCTATTTAGCATCGTACTGTGCACAATAACGAATTTTATTTTCTTTCTTGAAAACTACTAATTTTATGAAAAAAATAAAAGAAATAAAAAAGTTTCTAAATAAATCAAACACTTTAATATTTTTAGATGATCATATTCCGGCCCATTAAGGGCAAAAGGTTCTAATAAAAAATTGAATAGGGGTTGCTAGTTTCATCCCCTTATAACAATACGAGAGGCTGAAAAAAAATATTAATAAATAACCTTTTTACTAGTAGAAAACATCCACCTAATTTCATTTCTTTAACTTGTTCCAAATTTGAGAAAAAAATAAAAACCTAATTTTTACCCCCATTTTGGAAAAATGTAATTCCACAGGGAAGGATGTAGGAGTATATGTTTATATGAAAAACCCCCCTTAATTTTCGACAAAGAATCATTTTCTAAAATTTTTCACACTTATTAAGAAACACCCTGTGTATATATATCTGTACGTACGATATTTTCCGACGATATTTCTTAACATTGTAAAAGGAAAGCGAGAGAGAGAGAGAGAGAAACGGTGACTGCTTTTATTGCTGCAACGTTAACGATCGCAATTGTTCTCGACCGTCATTATTTACGCGTTACTTACACCTCGCCAAGAAAGATGATCACCGTTCGCGTTACTGCGTTTACTGTACCCCGTGTGGTCATAAAGAACGCATTTCGCAAGACATAAATTACGGCGTACGATATTAGCCTGTCGCTCGGTACGAAACTACATTGTGTTTTGTTTTTAATGTTAGATGTGTCGTTATCTTCATTATCGCCAATTTTCTTCCATCTTTTTATCCCTTTCTCTCTATTTTCTTTTTTATGAAATTTTATATAAAAAATATATATTTTTCATGTATATAATAGCCTGGAAAAGACACGATATCCCGAATCTCTTGCATGTATCTTTAAATTATAATTTGTATTTCTCGAAATTTTTTTTATTACAATATCTATGTTCTTACGCTTGCACGCTTGGTTGCGCCATTATAGGCGAACGTTCGGCGATGTAAATGTAATTCGGGGTATAACGGTTGAGTAAATTGTTTGTACGTTAGTCAAGGCAAGGGTACATTGTGCGATGGCCGGCCGGGCGAAGCCGAGAGATACTCGGTGTACTTTGTCTCCAGTCACACGCTGTGTAAGATCAGTGTCCTGTCACGAAACCCGGAGACCTCCATTGTTCTGTTTATCGTTCATCCGATTTCTGGGGCCCCGGGGCCATAACTTCGGTCCGCGCACTCGGTCCATTCACAAAGTTTTCCGCAGTTTCCGTCTGTAATCGAAGTTTCGCGTAAGCGACCGAGCGGGAAAGGGAGTAAAGGGTATCTTGTATCTCACGGGGAACGTTAGCGAGTAGATACGGCGCCGTTACGAAAGATAACGATGGCTGATTTACATAGAAGAGCTGGAACTCTGGTCGTTAGCTGTTAGACGCGCTAGCGATCGCTCTGCATTTATTATCGACTCCCAGCGACGACGACGACGACGACGACGTGAACGACGACGTCGCCGTCCGCGTCGCCAGGAGGTTGCCTCGCACGAGAGAAGCTTTTTATCTAGAAGCGCCTCGCTTGCAAGAATCGAAAGACGATTCTCCAGGAGTGGAAAGTCAAGGGTGGAGAAACGTCGACGGCGGCGGCTACGGAAAAAAGGGACTGACGGTTTTCCGCGGCAAACAACCGTGACTGATGATCCGTGGGCGAAGCGCGATACGCTCGCGCGCGCAAAAAGAACGATAATTAGATACGCGCTCCCGTATCGAGAATTGGATCCTTTTCAGAGTCGAGCGAGGGTGTGGCAGACGGAGATTCTTCCTTCCGCTTTCTCCTTTCCAGCTGTATTTTTTTAACGATCCTACATTTTATTGAGATTCGATAAATGATATCCTTTAATCTCTCGAATGATGTAATTGTTGCTAGTGAAACTTTAGTCTTGCAAATTACAATTTCTTTGCGATATACTATTTTCCACATTTTTTAATCCTTACGCGAAAAAATAGATAATCGCCTTCGTATTCGTTGCTGTTGGGCGCCACGCGAGTGATTCTCACTCCGGTTTCACCCTTCCTCGCAATTAACGACGGAACCATCCACCGACCGAAAAAGCTGGTGGAAACCCAGCGAAAGAGCTCTCGTTGTTGAGAGAGGTGGTCCATGCCGTCGGCGACCTGGCCGTGGCTCCTCTTCCGGAAGAGCGAGCCGCTTGATGGATTACGTCGACTAACGGCCATCGTCTGGACGCGTTAGATTAGCTGCAGCAACGAGGGCGGACCTTCCGTTGCCGGTAACCAAGACCGATCGTCTCTCTCTCTCTCTCTCTCTTTCTTTCTCTTTCCCTCTTTTTTTTCTTTTTTTTTCCTTCTTCCTCTGACCGATGAATGGAAATTGAGGCGGATAGCCCCGTGTCAGTAAACTGGTTCTTTCTCGCCGCGCTCAATCATGGGCTCACTTGTTCTCGCGCGGCGGAGTTATCGAGGCACTTAACGAGGCTCGACTCAAATGAGAGAGATGGGGATAGAAGGAGGAAAAGCTCCTCGAAATAACCGCGCCGATGACGCGAGGAAGTATACGAGATGTAGTACCAATAGCCATAAGTTTACGCCGAAATAAGACGAAAGAGTTGAATTATCTATAAGAAATGAAATAGAAATTTTATATCATGTATATAGTATGCTAGAAAGAGAGGAACACATTATATTTAGTATAATCTTTTTTTCGAACGGATTGATAAAATAATATCATAATCGCATCAATGATAAAATAGTATCATAGTCGCATCGATAATAAACATATATAAACGCAAAATATACAGATAGTACATATAGGTGTTTCTTAATACGTGCGAAAAATTTTAGGAGATGATTCTTTGTCGAAAATTATATATATAAGGGGAGTTTTTCATATAAACATATACTCCTACATCCCTCCCTGTGGAGTTACTCCTCCAAAAATTAGGTTTTTATTTTTTAGGTTTTTATCATAATTTTGTTTATGTTCCAATTTTCCCAACATTTACTCTAATTTTATTTTTATTATAAAATTTAACTGCTCGTAATTCGAAACCTATTTAGCATCGTGCTGTGCACGATAACGTATTTTTTTTTCTTGAAAACTACTGATTTTATGAAAATAATAAAACAAATAAAAAAGTTTCTAAATAAATCAAACATTTTAATGCATATTTTTAAATGGTCATATTCCGTCTCGTTAAAAAGTTCTAATAAAAAATTGAATAGGAGTTGCTAGTTTCATTCCCTTATAACAATAGGGAGGCTGAAAGAAATATTAATAACCTTTTTACTAGTAGAAAATATCCACCTAATTTCATTTCTTTAACTTGTTCCAAATTTGAGAAAAAAATAAAAACCTAATTTTTATCCCCATTTTGGAGGAGTATAACTTCACAGGGAGGGAGTATATGTTTATATGAAAAACTCCCCCTTAATTTAACAAAGAATCATCTTCTAAAATTTTTCGCATTCATTAAGAAACACCCTGTATATATTATATTATACAATAGAATATAAATATAGAACATTTTAAAAGAAGAGTTCTGTATAATATATTCCAAGGAATATCTTGTGTTCAATTAAAATTGATTCTTTCTACAAGTAGTCTTTAAAAGTAATATAAAAATAGAAAGAGGTGTGTATCGCGCTCGTGGACAAAAATATCTTTAATCTTAATCTAATTGTTAAATTTTTGACGAGTTACTCTTGTCGATACGATCTCATCCATCTTGCGATACTCTGAGGCAACGAAATATTCCAGTTTAGTAAATCGTTAGGCGCTATGCACCAGATCAGGCGACGACGACGGTGGCGTCTGTGAAAAATGAGCCCCGCGCCCCGAGAGCCAAAGTGTCATCCTCGCCAATGTTTTATCGCACAGTCCGCCATATTATAGAGGATAAATTCCGCTGCTGCCCGCGCACTCGTGTCCGTAGTAAAAAAGCGGGTTAAATTCCTTGTGAAACACGATAAGCTTGCGCATCGGTATATTTTCCGAGCGGACGAAGTGAGAGAGAGGAGGCGGGCGGCTCCCTGGCCTCTGCTGACATAAAGGAGGTCATACAGGATATGTGTAGTATCGCGTATATAGGGATGACCATAAATACGCGAACAAATCTCTTCGAGAAATGCGAAATCGATCTTTTGCTTAATAAAGTTATCGCTAATTTTCGATAGATTTTTTCTCTCTTTTTCTCTGGTAGAAAAAAGTTGCCACGGAATCTGAATGTGTCTGAAAAAATAATCCTTTTCGTTGCGATGAAACGAAATCCAAGATAGATGAAGAATGTAGACTATTATATTTTTTTGCTGTGTTGCACCTTCTTCGCTATTATCATCATCCTTTCCTCCTTTTTACGCAAAGACGAAAAGGTTTAACCACTGGCTTAACAACTGCCACAGGTTAAGCGTGCACTTAAAGTCGTTTCATCTCCCCCTAAACTCGCCTTTAATGGCGCTCTTTTTCTCGTAATGCCTTCCTGGGGCGACCCTTTGTGCACTATTAGTCCCTGAGAAGTCTAGCTTTCCTTCTTCGCGGGTGGGCAGAAAGAATGGCAGAAATAGAATGAGGACGCGTCTTTTTTTTCTTTACTCAATATTGTCCTTATATCTTTCTTTTTTCAATTTTTCACACAGTTCCTTGCGCACGCCAAAGACAATAACGTTTCCAATTCGTAGGTCGTAATAGGAGATTTACGAGTCTAAAGTAAGAATCATTTATAAATTTATAAATAATATCTATTTAAAAAAATTACAAAATTTAATTTTTATAAGCAACCTTATATTTAAAATGAATTACATAAATTAAAAAAATTGCAAAGGTATACAATGTTCTTGCGCAAAACTCGTAAATATTTTTTATGTCATTATCCTATTCAGCCAAGAAAGATTTTCTTCCGCAACGTTATGAAACTTGTTAGTCGCGCATCGATAATGTCTTCTTGCATCGCGCACACGAGTAATAACGGCGTAACACTCGCAGAAACACAATTGCGTTTACTATATACAACACGCGACGAGCACACGTCAGCTGTCAACACCGCTATTCGTAGCCGTGAAGTCAGTACCCGGTACAACGACCCTTTCGTCGTGTCATCGTTGAAAGGATCCCATCTGTGCGCGCGAACGTTTTGAGGTACATTTGTGTCGATGAGATTCGTTGCTGGACCGGTTTCTCTGAATGGCCGAATGGCAAAGAACATACTGCGCGAGGGCTAGTTGACAAATACAGTTAACGTAATCGTTTCTTTCTTCGTTGAACCGCTTTGGCATGGATCAATATTAAATTTGCAAAACAATTATTCCATTTGTGATTTGTGTCATATTTTTTAAAACAGATTATCTCAGTCTTCTCGAGGGCTTACGACACGAATATAAATTAAAAAATTAATCATTGATTGCGCGAATAGATGTTATAGATGTTGATTATATTAATCAAAAAATTTCTAAGATACAATGTTATCATGTATTGTACTTTCTGTACAATGTTTTGTACTTTAAGTACACATAGATACACAGTAAAAAATAAAATGTTAATTATAACATTCTTCACATGTCCCACAATGTCCACTCTAAATTTTTGAAATAACTCATTCGTCGTATGTTACTTATTGATAAACTAAAAATGTTAAATAATTGGCACAACACTTTGCATTTATTTTTGTTGTTGTGACTTTAAGTGTAATGTAAAAATAACATAAATTAATTAAAAATTATATGAAAAAATAGTTACAATAACTCGTAAGAAATGTTGAGAACATTAACATATAATAGTAATTATTTTGACTTAAATTATTTTTGATTTTAGTAAATTTGATTATTTTTGTATGTCAAAGTTCAAGATTATTTAAAGATTTACTTTAACTTTTCTTAGAATGTTAAACTGACTTTGAGACATGTTGATTGTTTAAAATGATTATGTTAAAAATACTCAAAATAATATTCCATTTCTAAGAGACATATACAAACTGTTAAATTATGAAGTTGACATACGTGTAAATGTGACACATGAAAACGTTATAAAAATAACATATAGGTCGTATGTTAATTTTACATTGAAGTACTAATGAAAACGTGGTGACACAAGAAAATTTTAACATATGGACGCATAATTTTTTACTGTGTATACATTTCGTTTAACTTTATTGCAAATATATATATTTTATTCGTATTTTTATGTGAGATTACTCTTGGAGGAAGTAATTTTGATTTTTTCAATTGTCTAATTCCTTAAATTGCCTCTTTCTCCTAAATTCTGTCGCGGCGTTAAGCGGAGTAATCCGCTTATGGAAATTTCTAGCAAAACTTTCGTAATCTCATCGCACCATAGAGACAAATGACTGGTTTTCATCTGGACGATATGAAACTCTCGCGGTGGTATATTCAAGAGACAGAGACGCTCCTTCTTATCTATGAATTTTGTGGCGAGACTGAAAGAAATCTTGAATATACAATTTAATTCATTGTTATAACACATAGAGAATGAATACAACGCTGATTGTTTTATTCTTTTATTGTCTGATTGTTTTTATTGGGAAGCGCTTATTTATTTGCTCTTCCTCTCTCTTTACGTTTCTTTCTTTTTAATTATCTCGGCGGCGCAGCGTTTCGTTGCGAAAGTGACTATTAGTCTGTCGTGTTCGTCCCTCGTCTGGGAAAATATTAGCAATAAACCGTCGCGCTACGTCATCGTCGAAAGATAATTTACGACGTTGTTCGCCAATAATTATCGTTCGTTCCGCGGACACGCGGAATTACGACAAAATTGACGATCAGTCGTGTATATATCCAACTTGCGCACGCTAGTGTTTCGGCTCGTACTCGAATTTGATTCTCGAGGGGATGCGATAACGATTTTTCTTTTTTAGATAAACCTCCCTTTTAACGCTTATTTTTTAAGCCGATATTCGAAAAATTAGAGAATCATTGATTACGACACGATACTAACGATATTATGAGCTCAACTTTCGTTATTCACGAAATCAAGGTTTTCTTGTTTGATTCGTGTCGAAGAAACAGGAGATTTACACGTGGCAATCCTCGAAATTTATTTAATTTCCATTGAACGAGCGTAGATTAATAATCGTCGTTAGGTTAGGTTTTTATACGAAGTCGCTCTCTATTTAGATATTTTTATAGCTCATTTTAATAAATAACGACTTAGTAACAGCGAGATATCTGTGACAGCAGTAGACAAAAATTATCGAGTCGATTACTCTTATACCTCTTCTTTTCCTTTGCTTTTTTTATTTGTCCTTTTTATACGGAGTATATATATTTTTACCGAATTTGCATCTACAGATTAATCAATTTACATTTAATTTTTTTTTTAAATATCAAAAGGTTAGTAATATTTTTTCTCGTACGCAAAAAATAAGGGAAACTTTCTGTTAACAAAGTTTTCATTACAAACAAATCGATTCCGTATTAATCGAAGCATCCATAGTTGAAAGGTGACGCGGCAAGTCCGGATCATCGTGTATATTAGACTAATTAAATTAATTAATCTAATGATAGCGTTGCAACGTTAAATTGCTGCGTCACGTTTAGTTTTCTTTGTTATTGACCGTACGGCTGATGAGAGAGAATAGATTAATAAATAACTACACGGATACGTGACGAACGCGGAGTGCGCTTATCGATCCAGGGATCGATCGAGGTAGAGCGAGGAAGAGGTGAACGGGGAGAGAGACGGGGAGAGGAGAAAGCCAGGTATTGTCGTGGATTGCGCACGCCAATTAGAGCCCAACAATAGGCCTCCATTTTTGGCGAAGCGTCTCTATTGTGAGCGGCAGCTGACAGCGGAATACGCACACGCGCATTCGCGATGCCACGACTATCCGCACGCAGCACGCACAATGAACGATACGTCCGACGCGAGAATAATGCCAGACACGTTGCTACCTCACGTGTCGCTCGCGCGACGCGATCCTGGCAGCTGCCCATCGCCGGTTTTCCCTTGATAAAAAAGGTTAACGATCCGCTTCCACCTCCTTCAACTATTTTGTTGCGCAAATTATTGCGCGCGAAATAACATAATTATAGCGAAAATCGAACGTCCGTTCGAGCGATCGAAACATTTTCGAGCGAGAAGAGATTTTTTTGTATTAAATATGTTTTTTACTTGTATCAAAGATTATTCCCAGATTTTTTTAAATGATATATTTTCGAGAAATCACAATTTTTTGGTCGTTATTAGATATATCATTGTTATATGTATTGTTGGATCTTTAAGTATTATATATTGTTTTCAAATCCATGGCGACCGCAGCTATCGTAGATCAGAATCATTTCTTGACAGGCAGGATCGTTGTTATTTGAATACGTATATATATGTCGAAACCGTATGCGGTATCGATCGTTCCCCATATGCCCTACGGCACGGGGGTGTACTCTGTAGGGAGAGAATAGCATTTGAAAATTGGTCGAAGTTAGAGGTAGGTTATCCGGTTTCGTCGCTCATTTGCAAATTGCAAGAGATATGCGGAATCGGCTTAGCCCCGGCAACAGCGGCAGCATCCGCCCTTCTATTCGTTAGTAGCACGCGTGTTTGCGTACGTGTGTGTATCCCCTTTTCTATATCTATTTGATCCCCTCTCCTACTCTCGGTATTTTCGCTGTTATTCATTCTACGCGTGCAGTTTCTCTTTGAAAAGCCGAATAATCTATCCGGTAATGCACTCGGTGTAATCGGAGCTCTTTTTCCAATTTGCATATCCATTTATTGCTTTTCCATTTATTGCCTTCGCTCTTTCTTTCTCTCCTTCTCTTTTTTCCCTTAGCACCTATCTCCCTTCGGAGCAACCCCTGATGTGCGGTCGATACAGGTCATACGTACCAGCTGGAGAGTTCGAGGGATTGATTTTTCACTTGGAACTTGTTCCTCTCTTTCCTTCTCCCAGCCTTTGGGAAATTGGCAAATTTTCCTCTATTAAAATTAATATCAAATAAAAATCATTATACGAAATGAAGAACTAAGGAATAATGTTGTAAATATTCACAGGAAGACAAACGAATGAATTACTTATTTAAGAAAATTAGTTCAAATTAACTTTAGGGACAGTCTTCCGCACAAGATAATTTGATAAGGCAGCTCGCCTTAATTAGAAGGAATAGATAAGTGCGAGATAAAGGATTTTTTTTCTATTTTTTATCACTCATTTTTTTTTCTTTCTTTAAAGTATCCTCACTCGTTATCAGCTTCTTTCTCTTTTCGATTTAACATCTACGTTTAATAATGCAACTATCGAGCTTTGAAAAGAGGAGCGAAGAAGAAACATTATAGAAGTCGAGATATTTATAATTGACGGGAAAATGCTTGGAGGCTTCGTGATTCGCGGAGCGAATTGTGATTGTTTCGAGGATAGTTCCCGATTCATGAGATTCGTGACAAAGGCTCAAAGCAGGGCGCGGCAGGATGAGGAAGCCGACAGGGAGACATCGGTCAGACGGCTCTTCTGCGTCTGACAGCCTAGAGCTACTTACGCCCGAGAGCTCGTTCGTTCGCTCGCTCGATTAATTATACAGTTAATTAGCCCCAGGCGTTTTCCCCATCTCCGACTCGCTCTCGCGAGCTACGAGCTACGTGTTCTCCATATTCCCAACAAATTACGACGTATCTGCTCGAAATATAATCTTTGATATCTTCGCGTCAAGAGCGCACGTTGCGTAGCACAATAATTGTTGGTTTAACAAGAATTTTGGATTTAAAATAAGCGAATCTCTCTTTAATTGTCTTTAATCAAATACGACAGATATCTCATTAAGACCGGTGCTGTAACTACAATTATATATTATTATAGTGTATCGCTGAAATTTCTTCTCAATTAGGCAAAATTTTTCGTATCGTGTTAGACTGATAATGGCAAGTACATTTCATGACGTTCCTATAAAGTTTCTTGTCCGCGCGCTACCTTGTTCAATTTTTCATTTAAAATTATCTCACCGAGAGCAACGCAAAAAAGCTCTAACCAAAGTCAGAGAAGTGGGTGAGATATGATGTATGCCTCGCGGTGTTTTTCCAAAAAAAGAAACGCTTTCCTCTTTTTCCCACGAGAGTGACTTCGGCGACTGTGATGGAACGAAGCCTCGGTTTCGTCGAGTCGCTCTTCAGTGACTGCCCTCGAGATACTTCGCCGACTGCTTGCTTGTTTTTTCGCGACACTCGGCGCCATTGATTTTCAAACAGTGTCTTCGCGTTTTACCCTGCGACCCGACCGTCAGTGGGACCGCGTCGCCATCAATCTTAGAGTTTTCCACCTTTCCAAGCAGCGTCCACCCCTACCCAGCGAATTCTTAAAATACGAGAATCTTTGCCGTGGCCAGTTATATCCTTTAATGATGCGACATGAATATAATCGGAATTTTTACGATAATTTTTTTTATAATAAATCTATGATCTCGCGTATGATACATCTGCTTGGTTTATTTGCAAGTTAATTAATCGTCAGCTTTTTTGTCGATTAATTACAAATCTATTTCATTAATCTTGTATATACTCGGTGATAACATTATTTATTTTCCAACGTAGAATGAGATCTTGTAACAACGTAACGCGGCGGCGAGACCGATCGATGTTCTTCCTTGTACAATCGCTAAACACACCGGCGTGTAGGATGACAGGCGGTCGAGACTTTAATTTCGTTACCAGCGTCTGCAAATTACGACGGCAATTTTCTTAAAAATGAAAAACTTTTATCGTTCTCGACTAACAAAGTTGTCAGTAACCAGAAATAGAAGCCCATCGAGCGTTTAAGAAAAAATTGCAATTCTAGTGTAAAAAAGATTGTTTCTAAGAGAATACTGTACATAAGCATATTATACAGGGTGTTTCTTAAAAACCCCCCTTAATTTTCGACAAAGAATCGTCTAAAATTTTTCACTTATTAAGAAACACCCTGTATATTATAAAATATATTATAGGTATTTTAAAGAATGAGAAATAAAAATAGGAAATATTTTTAAGTCAAAGACGAGTAAAAGATATATCTAATTTAGAAAAAAATATTTTAAGTTAATGTTTATTATTTTAGAAATAAATTTAAGAAATGACTTTTATATTCTTTATACATATATTCGCAAAAAAAAATCTAAAATTTATATTATTTTTTCACTCTAATATAAATCCGATATATCAGCTGTCAAAAATTTTTTCGTGCTCTTAGCCGAAAAATGTCTGTCGTGTTTCCCGCGAAATCGGCCGAAAGAAAGAAACCTGGCACACTCGTCGTGTAAACAGGAAAGTGACACTTCCCGTTGGAGAAATAGTCGCGCATCCGGTCTCTACGCTTTCCGTCGCCATCGGGGCGAGCGACTCTCTACCGTTGAAAAACGCGAAAGATACGCGGTATCAACTTAACGTCGTCCGATATCGTTGAGGCAAAGTTTATTCTTCTATCGCGATTTGGGCGAGAGGCAGCGAATGAATCCTTCGAAGAATCTGTACGATTTCGTGTATCGAGTACCCTCGACATAGCGATACGCGGCCAAGAGTCCCAACTTCTTGACATCATTCCAAATAACTTCTTCCACAGCCGTGCTTTCTCGTTTCGTGCGACGGTTGTTTTGCTTTTGCCTCTTGCTTGTACATTGCGCTTTTCTACTCATTTATCCGCTCTTCGTTATGAACAAGAAGAGGCGACCGAAGGAACGCCTCTTGCCATCTCCTCGTTCTCCTTTTCCTCATATTTCTAAACTAGCGACGAACAAAATTGTTGAGCGTCGTCTCGATTTGTCCGTGCCAAATGTTTTTGCCGGTGTTCATCCGTAAATAGCGACTGTACCATAAGCGTTGACAAACTCTCGATGATACATGAAAAAAGTTGCTGCTGATACGCGCAAGCTAGCGAGCGGGGTTTTTTCTCTCTGGTTTTTCTTCTCTTCGCTTCTTGGGGAGCAACGTCGATAACGAATGGCACAGGCGGTATGTCGCAAGATTTGACAGAATCGTGGCGAAACGCGCCGGGTTGTACAAAGCGCGTGTCTTTTATTTCCTGACTTTTTGAGAAAACAATGCACATATAAATATCCATCTATAAAAATGTTGGAGGAGATACGATAAACATCGGGAGAACTTTGGTGAAATTGCACTTTGCAAACTGCTATAATTTTTGATAGATTGAGGAGAAATTGTAACATATGTTAGGGCGGTAATTGAGTTTTACGTTGACGATTGATACTGGATATACGATATCGCCTGTCTTCTCCTGGAGAGTCGTAATAACGACTGGATGAAGAGGCGAGGGAACCTGAAGGGAAACACGTACGGTTTTATTGTGGACCCGCCCTTCGGAACAACATTTTTGCGTTAGGGAAGCTTTTTACCCTACTTACGATTTTCCGAATGTCCGATCCGACGTTTAGTGGTCGGCGAAAAACTGCGGAGGTCAGTGAAGCCGTGGTCAAGCAGCAAGTTTTTATTATACGGCGAAATATATCCGCGGGAAACTTTTTACGGCGGATAAAAAGACCCTAAAAAGAACCGCCCGCGTGTCTCCAAGGAGGAGTTACCGCTTGTTCCTTCGGAAACGGTAATCATCGAAGTCGCCACGCTGTCAGTTTTCCTCGATGTTACGAAATTTTTATAAAATATTCGAAAGACGGTCAAGAAAAGTGGCTTATTATCGATTATTAAAATAAACTATTTATCGCGATTTATTCATTCATGATGTATGATTGATGACTCAACGTTGAAAGACGGCGAACACGTTACTTAAGAAAACCATTAACGAAAGATTTTCTTTATTGAATGTATGCATGAAGAGGTGGTTAAAACATAGTGGAACACGCGTACAGAATTTGAAATTTTAGTCCGCCTTGTGTTGGAACGTATTCCCGTGTTTTATGTTAAGCTGACGTTTATGGTAACGCTCGCATAATATATATGGCCGTATGTGCAAACGAGAGAAAGAGAGAGAATACGCGAGTATGAAACTGGCACATCGTCGTAACACGAATTAGCATAGGAGCATATTAATTCATACAGCGCCGATTGAAGAGAGAGAAAGAGAAGCGCCAGGACGGTTTACCCGTTTATTATATACGTTCTCTGAATGTGCTCTCACACATGTGTACACGATGGCGTACTTGCGTGGGTGATCGATTCTATTTAGCATATATCGATGGTCGATTTAAAATTTTAATTATGACACTGAAACGACATGGGATGAGAATGGCGTAAATCGTCGTCCTATCGGGAAGAACTTGTAAATAGGAATTTCGCGATCACATGTGAACAAAATGTTGAAATTACAGAATCTCTAATTTTTCATCTTAATATTTTCCTTTATCATTAATAATATTTACTGTGCATCTAATATATCACAGATGTATCAATTTGTAAAATTATTGCAAAATTGCTTCATCTCATTCAGATTAAGATCGAAATTTATTGCATGTTCGACATTCGCGTCGTCCGTGAAATTTTGACATCCACTGCGGTCTACTCGTTGAACGAGATGTTGAGGTTCAACAAGGGGATAGGTGAGAGAAGCATCGTAAATTATCCCGCGCCTCTCAAAAGATTTCCTTGCCCGATGCGTATTCGTGATATGCGAGTAAAGATAGGCAAAGAGTACATAAATATGTTTCGCCGCTCCCTTCTCGTGAAGACAGAGACATAACAAGTCGTAGGAGTGAAATATAATGAGCAAGGAATAAATGTAAGAATTCAGTGTGATAAATATCGAGATGAGATCAATCTATATTTGAAATTAAAAAGATGTAAATGGAAAAATTGTAACTTTATTTTCTTATTTTAATTTTAACAAAATTTTTTATTTAACCAGAAATTTGATTTAAAAGTCGTATGTTACAGATGTGATAGTGTTCGTTACAGTAGGCTGTAAAATCCGAATCTGAGCCTAAAAAGGAGCTCCGTACGACGCGATTCATAAACTCGGCAACCAACATTTTCTCAGTTTGGTTGTATCACGGCTGCGACCTTCGACACGAGTGATTTTTATTACCGTCTTACTTTTCGAGCGACGGGGGCGCGGCAACGTATGTCTCGTTGGGAAAGAGGCGTCTGCCATTTTTACATCGTAAAAGTGTCGAGGATTATCTATGATCTCGCGAGTACTGGCACATATATACATACACGTGCGTGGGAATGGACCGCGAGAATATATCGAGAGAGAAGGAGAGGAACGTATTTGGGTTAATACTTGACGCGTTATCTGGGATAAGAGAAGTTTAGGCGGGGCCGGGGGAGACGTTTAGAACGGTTGTCATCGCACGAAGATAACGCGCGCATAATCCCGGAATTAATCAGCGCCGGGAATTAATGCGGATTAGAATCGCTGGTCCGCGATTTGCCGATTAGCCGCGCGTAAAATGGCGCGAGAAGAAGAGAGGGTGGGATTACGCGCTGGTCGTATATATTAAGTTGCTGCACAAGTACTGTCTATCGATTCTTCAGTATACAAGTATACCGTAACGATGTTATTATCTACGTGTATAAGAAACCTTTGGTACAAATATTATTTTTACACGACGCAAAAAACTTGCGCAAAGATAGTTTATCAGATATTCCAAAGATATGATTTTGCAGCATGTTTATTTTTTTTTCCTTGAATATTTCCACGAAATACCAGAGGGAAGATTCTGAAGAATTTTTGATGAAATTGCGACATAATTTTTATACAATTTGCACACGGATGACTCTACGAAAACCGTAGAAATTCTTCGGAGCAGTCTCTCGCTCGCGCAGAGATAATAATTTATTTCCTCTTTACGGGCGTATGCATTCGCAACTCTCTAGAGCTAGCTTTCGGTGAGCGTAAATTTAACAACTCGACTTGACGGCATTTTTATTCGAGAACACAATAAATTAACTTCACTTTTACGCCTCGCGCGTCTACCCCTCTCTTCTTCCTCCCCTTTGATAGTCGCGGTATACATGTACACGTGAATACGCGTGGCTAAGTCCGCATCGATTCGCGTTATTCTGTACCGCTCGTTTTCTCTCGTCATCTCTCCTTCTGGCCGCAAGAGAGACCGTAAAGAGTTTTCCATCGACGGCAAGCCATAAAGTTATGCCGACGCCATCATTAAAGAGGAGCGCCACGCGGAGGGAAATAAAAAGTATTTGATTACCCGCCGACCACTCTGACGAGAGACCTCTTCCCGACTACCCCTTGCACCTCATCCCCTTTCTCCTTATCCTCTTTCTTTCTCTTTCTTCCTTCCTTTAGGATGTCCATCTCTCTCTTTCTATCCTTTTGCTTTCCGCACTGTTAGCCGCTCTCTAACTGCGCCATTAAATACCGGGACCTGTGATAAAGGCGAAAAAGAGTAACGAGCAGCTCGTATTTTCTGCTATGCTCCGGCAAAACGAAATATTACTGAAATCTACGAAATCGCGAAACGGCGCGACCTGAAAGTTGCCCGGGATGTTTTACGAGGGAAAGCCGCAGAAATTTCGCCGCACCTTTTGAGATGTCGAACAAGTTCTGATCACGCACCAACCGCTACGAAGTCAAGAGAAGTACCATATTATTGTGCATTCGTCAAAGGACATTTAGTTCTTTGTTTTAATTAAATATCTAGATGTCTTAGATATGAGAGTTTTAATATCCATTATTAAATGAATATTAAACTCTAATCGAATTAAAATTCTTGTAAATCAGTCGAGATCTTTTACATACATATTATTTTCGACGACTATCCCAATTACAACTATACAGTAAAAAAGAACATTAATTATAACATTTTTCACATGTCCTAGAAAGTTCACTCGAAATTTTAAGTTGAAATAATTCATTCGTCGTATGTTACTTATTGACAAACTAAAAATGTTAAATAATTGACACAATACTTTACATTTATTTTTGTTATCGTGACTTTAAGTGTAATGTAAAAATAACATACAAATTAATTAAAAATTACATGAAAAAATAATTACAATAATTCGTAAGAAATGTTGAGACATTAACATATAATATTAATTATTTTAACTTAAATTATTTGTAATAGAAACATTTGATTTTAGTAAATTTAATTATTTTTGTATGTCAAAGTTCAAGATTATTTAAAGATTCACTTTAACTTTTCTTAGAATATTAAACTGACTTTGAAACATGTTGAAAATGATTATGTTAAAAATACTCAAAATAATATTCCATTTCTAAGAGACATGTACAAACTGTCAAGTTATGAAGTTGACATAAATGTAACGCATGAAAACGTTATAAAAATAATAACATATAGGTTGTATGTTAATTTTACATTGAAGTACTAATCAAAACGTGATAACACAAGAAAATTTTAACATATGGACGCAATTTTTTACTGTGTATGTATGTCATTTCTCGAATCACTCGAACCGGTGTGAGAGATACTATTTATCTCCACTCCGCGTCTCTTCCTGTCAAATTGTAATCCGTGTCGACGAACGAATTTCGTATCTATGTACGTATACAACTACTGCACTCGCGCTTATATTCAGTTTGCGAGTGCACGCGAGTTTCGTGATCAGCGTGACAAGGGCGTGCTGCGTGCAAAAGAGTGCAGCCTGTACACCTGTCCGTCTGTCCATCAGTCATTTAGCGAACTGTAGGAAGATTAATGGCTGACCCATGTAAATGACTAGTAGAGGTTCCAGCGGGAAGGAGAAGAGGAGGAGAACCCGTACATACGATCCTCCTCCTCCTCCTCCTTTTCCTTTCTCATGCGTTCTGCTCCGCGCGCGCTTTACCACGTCGCCTACATCTCGTCTACGTTCTCGTTGATGGTGTCTTTTCTCTCTCTAGTCGTATTCTTCGTCTCGCAGACCTCGAACCATCCGTCGTCGTAGAAACGCGTTCGACGCTTCTGGCATCTTTTCGAAAGGAGCACGTTGTGTCTCCTTGATCGATTCAGGCTTCTCTCTTTCTTTTTCTCTTCGTCACGGTTGGGCGTCAGCTGAAGATTAAGATCCTCGCGAGACTCAATATGTCTATATGTATTACATTTTCGATCAATTTCCTAAGGATTTTTTCCTAAGATTGGAAAGTTGTGCCGATAGGTTGTGAAGTAACATACTAATTTCTGAGAAATCTTAAAATAGACGCGATCCATTAATTGTGTCTGCAAATAACGATTTTTATACGCATTCCTCTTATAGCGACATAAATATAAATTATATAAAATCTCGCATATAAAATATTTTCATATTTTTTTTTGACGATCCAACAATATAATTTCATATAATCGCGCGAAATTATCGGTCGATGTCACGGTTACGAAGATAATCTCTCGCGCATTCTTACTCTATCGATGCGCATTATTTCACGAACTGCTCGCACAGCCAATATCGAATACCTGACTGGCATTGGTCAGCTATTCGAACGGTCGCTCGAAGGCGGTGACGCGAGCACACTCGTAAAAGGAAGAAACGAGGACTCATTTAATGATACCGTTCTCTGCAACGCTTCATTTTTCGTCAGGCGTCACGCGAGGCATGAAAATTGACGAATATCATGGCCGTTCGTTCGCTCGTTCGACATATTAACGGCAATCGCCGTTAACATCGTATTCGTTACACGATTATAAACGAGCTGTCCCATTTCGGAGACAGAAATGTCCCATTTTTCACAAAAAAATTATTATTTACAGGTATATCCTGCAACATGTCCACCTTGATTTTTAAACTCTGTATGATTGTATTTATAATGATTTGTATAAATACAATTATTGTCTTGATACGAAATTAATTTTGTTGGCTTGAGCAAGATAATCTTTAATTTCTGTCAAGTCAGTAATACGAGAAATATTAATTTGTTCATTTTTTTTACAATGACAAAGAGTATAAGTGCAATAATGAATAGTATTTCTTCCATTTATGCAATTAAAAAATATGAATTATGTTTATGATATTTATTTGCAAAGTCAGCAACACCGACAATGCAAATGCACATTGTCGATGTAATCCAATGCACAGAAAGATTTCCAGCGCAATTAAGGAATGAAATTCTCATTTCAGGATTTTTTCACGTATGCATACACATATGCATTCGAGTAGCCAAACATTATTCTCGCGATGCGGCGATAATATCCGCTGCATCTTCAGATATTTACGTTGCTCGACCTTTGCTGCAACTTTCGTTGTCGCGAGAGGGGATGCAAAAGATCGCGCGGAATCTGTTTTCGTCGTTTGCGCACGTTACAACGATTGTTTTTCAAAGTTGCTCTCTGCAAAATACAAGCCCGATTTATCGTAACCCTGCTGTCGCTGGCCAATAGTGTAATGTACGTACATACGTTTTATTATCATTCGCATTCCGTCGACAATCCGGTCGTGGGACTCGCGAACGGATTCCTTTGTGAACGATCGTTTTCTCTGTCGACGTCACGAAACGCAGGAATTCCGCTCGAGAAAGATATCTCCTTCTGTCTTTTTCTCTTCGAGGCTACATCTGCTATATTGAATCGAGCTTCCATGTAAATTGTTGCTACCTATATATCTACCATCGTCGATTGTCTTTCTCTCGATCAAATGCCAATCTTTTCGGTAGGAAAACAAATTTTTCCATTCTCTTATTCGCTTCTTGCGTTTTATTATCTTGGGCGAATCGAGATTCTTGTGACCAACATACCTTTGCATATTTCATTAAACGATGTGAAAATCGAAACTCTTCTTATCGTCTCTCTTCTTTAATCATGTATTTCTTTCATGCATTCATGGATAGACCCAAAGCGTTAATAAACAATGTTAAATTATAAATTATTTTTTATTTAATTAATTTGGAGCATGGATTTTTCTTTCTTGAAAAATTGAATAAATCTCTAACTAAGAATTAAAATTAACTTAAAATAAAATTAATAAAATAATATTTTTTGATAGAAAATAATTAATAATTTACGGTCGAAAGGAAATTATTCTTTTTAGATAGAGGAATTGATTTGTTAGTAGCAAACTATTTTTAATTTTCTCTGTAGGCGTTTAAAAATTAATCGTCTTGCATAGATATCGGTTGGTCGATCAAATTTCGCCTTTGGAGCGAGAATCGACGAAGCGAGTTTTTGCTGAATGCGCTTTCATGTGATCAATGAGACGCGAGACTTTTCCCTTCGCACGCCGTCTCTCCCTCTGCCTCTTTTTCTCTCTGTCTCCGCTGCCTCTGTTCGTGATAAAATCGATTTTATAGCAGTGGTTTTAGTGCTCGCTAATATTAGCGATGCGATTATGCAACGGCATCGAGCGCACTCCAGCGCACCGCTGGTACTTGCAGGCTGTTGCCAAGACGGCGCTTGCCGAGCTTGCGTCACAATCGAACCGCGGTAAACTCCAACACACGATGGTTAACGCGCGACTGAGGGCGTAAATCTCTCCTTGTTACTTTCGGAATATGGCAACGGCGATGCAGACGCGGTACATCGCGAATGTGGATAATTATATGCAACTGCATCGCGTCAGCGTCCAAGTGATAAATGAAAAAATCGTGATCTGTATACATGTATGATAATTTAGCTTTCTTTTGTATCTTGATTAAATTGTAATTGTGCAGTCGTCATCAATGTTATATCAGAGCGGGTACAGCGATTATAAGCGATGATTTGCATACAATACTCATTTTTGAGCATAGCGCATTATACAGGGTGTCCCGAAACTAACGCTTGATATTTTAAAGGCAGATTCTCTGGCCAATTTAAAAACGATTTTTCCTCAGCGAAAATGTCGAGGGAGATCATTATTTTTTGCATATTCCCATTTTTTGTCATCATGTATCTTTCTAACTAAGCCTTAAATTAAAATTCTATTAAAGTAAACTCTACCTAAAATTAACTAAAGAATGTGACTTTATTAATATTTTATTCCCATAAGCCTTAGTTTGCGAAAAACTCTTTATTTTCAATCGTTTATAACTCGAAAACTATTAGTGCCGCGACATTTTCGCTGAGGAAAAATCGTTTTTAAATTGGCCAGAGAATCTGCCTTTAAAATATCAAGCGTTAGTTTCGGGACACCCTGTATATCATGTATTAAAGAATAATTTTGCAGCGGTATCGTGTAAGAAAATTTGATGACGCCGAGGAGAGAAGAATCGCAAAGAGGTCACAACCGCGATCGATATCTTATAAATAGCAAGAAAATATTAATCGACACGGTTTATTTGTCATCATCTTCATTCTTATTTCTTTACACAATTCTTTTATTATTAAATGTTCCTCCATAAATATCCCTGCTTTATTTCACCCTCGGCGCTTTTCTCTACACGTCGTGCCTTGAGATAGGTCGCGTCTTACAAGCATTAAGCTTCCTCTAGCTTCGACGTCTCTCACGTTCGCAACGATGGATATACGGGAGAGATATAATGAAACGGAAAAAACGAAGAGAGAACGAGAGGGCACGGACGAGCGGGAGAAAAGGAAAGGGAAGCGGATCGTGCTGATGCATTTTATACCGTCGAGCAGCGAACGTCTAAGCTGATGAACGAGCGGGCAGTACGTGCGCGCACGTACCCTAATGCGAATATAATTATCATTAGAAGGGTAGAGTGGGAGGTCGCTGACCCTGGATAACGCACATTGCGCGATGTACCGTCGACGGTAGCGGCGGCGGTTATGCGCCAGTGCGTTGCTTTATTTTGCGATTTAGATCGCACTAAACGCACTCTCTCGGAAACCAGCCGACCAGGCCTTCGGATTTATTTTCAAGCGATGCACACGAGAAATCTCTCGGCGCCGATGACGTTTGTCTCTCTTATTCCCAAAGAACGACGCGCTCTCTCCTCGTGATTTAGCTCCGTGAATCAATCGCTCGTGACTCACGGAAGCGACCGAGGCCAAGGCGGATCGTTAAATCCGCGAAACTCGTCTCTCAAGGTTTTTCGGCAGTATTTGCGACGCGAATTCTTGGAAAATGATACGGCGCCGTTAGTTTGCTCGCCATTTCTTTTTACCACTTTGTAAATCAAGATACCATCGATACCAATCGATTCTTTTTTTGAGACACGCGTCCTTCTTTCGATTCCTAGATCCGAGCGACTCTGCGAGACAAAATAATTATTGTGGAAAAATGATATCGCGATTATGTGAAATGGAAAAAATTCTCGAGAAAACGTTACAACATAATGATAATGAAGAGATGGAGGTGGAATAGAAATTTGAGATACCGAGGTGCGGTGTTGAATTTTTTCAGAACGTATCAATCCATGTTGTGTACCTTCGTTTTTGCTGAAACATCAACTGCCCGTAAATCTCCTTTGTTTATTAATAGCTGAGCGAATAAAAAATCGCTAAGGTTGACAAGTCCGAGCGCGAGAGTTGAAAAACAAGCAGAATCGAGATGGTCCGGCGAGGTCGGACATACACAAGTTTTACGAGGCGCCTCGAAGACGCGAGGACGAGTACCCGCGCAACAACAAGAACTGTGTGTGCGTGCGCGCAAGGTAGCTAATAAATCGTTTATATTTACCTGCCTACCTCGAGCGGGCTGATAGCGCTTCCTTGGTGGATATCGATCTTGCTCGCGCGAGTAAGTAGGTACACGAGTGAGTAGGAGATTCGCGACTCCTCGCAAACAAATAGACGGGTTTTATCGTCCGCGCGGATTCTTTTCCGCGGAAAAACTGCGGAGATCACCGACGCCGGGCGGTAAAGTAAACCGAACTAACGACGTTACGACGAGCAGAAAGAATTTACGACGCGCAATTTACCACCCGCGAGCGAATCGCGCGCTTTACTTTTACCTATCCACCTATCCTCGTCTCTTCTCGCGCGAGCTCCATCTTGAAAATAAAGCGGGACGAGATAGCGCGACCGATGCGCCCGGAAAAATGAAGGATAAACGATAGAGGCATCACACGTTAAGTGACGATCCTCTTTGCTCGAGGAGTTTATCCTGGGAGAAATATGATCCTCTTTGAAAATAACTACTCTCGAAAATATAAAAAATGATATTGCATTGTATCGATGCACTTTATATTCCATACACACGTCTCTTCTCTCACCATCTCGATTGTAATCTCGTGTTTCCGCTTGGCGTTTAGGAAATACGTACATATCATGCTGATGAATATATTTGACGTATATATGCGCGATGTATAAAAGATACAATCTGCGCAGGTACGTTACGTTGTTTACGTTATCGCGCGGTGGAAAGAGAAATAGAATTAACATAATTAAAATCAACAGGAAGCTCAGCCACCGATTTGGTACATTAATTTTGCCTCGACCGGCGGCGCCGTATAATGTCGTAATAATGCGACTCGAAATAGAATCGTCATTCGTGCATACGCGATCGATTCGAGATAATCCCCCATCTCGTAAAATCGTTTGACTCGCGCGGTTATTATATTCATGCTAGATCGTTTAATGACGAGAGGGAGGTAAAAGGGCGAATATGATATTTACATGATAGCGGAATGTAAAAATTTAAAGCTGAAATATCGAGATACTTCAAATAATTAGTATTCGAAAAAATTCAGGCACTTGACTCGAGATATTTATACGTATGGAATATAAAATATTTTTCGAGTACTTGTCAAATATTTTAAACTTAAATATTTTAAATACAGGGTGTTTCTTAATAAATGGGAAAAATTTTAGGAGATGATTCTTTGTCGAAAATTAAGGGGAGCTTTTCATATAAATATATATTCTTTCATCCCTCCCTGTGGAGTTGCACTTCTCCAAAAATGAGGATAAAAATTAGGTTTTTATTATAATTTCGTTTTTGTTCCAATTTTTCCAACATTTACTGTAATTTTATTTTTATTTTAAAATTTAACTTCTCGTAATTCGAAACCTATGCTATTTAGCATTGTGCTGTGCACGATAACGTACTTTATTTTTTTTCTTGAAAACTACTGATTTTATGAAAAAAATAAAAGAAATAAAAAAGTTTCTAAATAAATCAAACTTTTTAATGCATATTTTTAGGTGATCATGTTCCGACCCGTTAAAAAGTTCTAATAAAAAATTGAATAGGGATTGCTAGTTTCATTCCCTTATAACAATACGGGAGGCTGAAAAAAAATATTAATAAATAATCTTTTTACTAGTAGAAAATATCCACCTAATTTCATTTTTTTAACTTGTTCCAAATTTGAGAAAAAAATAAAAATCTAATTTTTACTCCCATTTTTGGAGGAGCGTAACTCCACAGGGAAGGATATGTTTATATGAAATCCCCTTCCTTAATTTTCGACAAAGAATCATCTTCTAAAATTTTTTGCAACAGAAACACTGTATATTTTGGAAAGTTGAATTTTACATGATTATTCTTCGAGCTAATTAAAATAGCAATATTGTCAACTACTTTTGATTAAATATTTCATTGATGGATTTCTAAGTACGCTTTGAAGAATTTACGTCACTCGTAAATTGTTGTCCGTTTATTACGCGTCTTACATTGGACGTGTAGCAATTAGATGAAAAAATCCGTCGATCCCGGCGATGAATGAAAAGTGAATTACAACGATTACAATTTCCGGCGAAGATTCGCGTTAAAAATGCAAAAACCGCGTTTGCTCGCTCACTTTACTCGGCTTAATTTCAAGTTTTCACGTACCGTCTCTCGTCGTAACTAAATTATTTTTTTCAACGATGCCGTGGATGTACGGCGACCGTCGCCGTCGCTTTTCGCTCTACATTTCTCGTACGCGGCCGTGGGCTTTGTTCTCCGCGAGGGAATCCACTTTAATTACCAGTTTCATCTACCTTTGCGTAAACTTGGAAAGTTCGCCTCCCGCGTACCTATATTCCCTATTCCGCCAACCAGCTCCGCGGTACGTATCAAAGGATTAACAGGAATTAACCCCTTTATGGCGGAACTTTATCCAGTCCTCTGAGGTCCGTATTTTACGACCACCCTCTATTACGACGCCCTCGGCAAAAATATTCACTCCGGCCGTGGAATCGCCGAAACGAAGCCGTTTCTATCGTCCCTGCATTTATCCCGTGAACTGTCTTTTACGAACGCGGTTGACTCATTGCGAAAGCGAAAAAAGGTCAGTAGAAAATTGCGAATAGCGATGCAAAGATTGTTGAAATTCATTCTGCGCAACTTTCCTCAATCAATAATTTGTTACTGTAAACGTGTGTGAAATAAGACTATGCGTGTGTAACTAACCATCTAATTGTCCATTTGTCATGTGCAGCACGATTCCTCGACTCGATACGCAAAGAAAGTCACATCGTCAGAGAATTAATAGCATCAAGAGAAAGTCGATTCGACAGCAACTGATTATCTTATTCATCGTACGCAATTATACCTTCAGTGCGTCGACAAAATCACGATTTTTAAGGATCGTGCTGCAGAATGTCCTCAGGATAAGATACTTTCGTGAGTTCGCGAAACGCACCATGGGATCTGAAGTAGATCGCGATAAATGTAACATGGGTATTTTTTTCGATCTTTATTAGACAAAGCAATCGCATAGAAAAGTTCTATACGCAAGAAATCGTTGGATACGCTCGGTAATATAAGATCGAGAGCGACTTACTCATATTTTAGCATACATAAACTTTAATATCGGTCTTTCATTCAACTCATTATAACTATCGATGCCGAGATTAATAGCCGTGACGTGTATTTTATAACGTAGCTATAAGAAATAATGCAATCAATATTATTATTAAATATATAAAAAGAAAGAAAAATTCTTAATACATATATATACTTTAAAAATAGTTTATATTTTCTTTGCATCTTTGCATTCTTTGGCTATTTTTTAAGGCAATCTTTTTACTTTGTTGGAAATCTTCTGGCTCTGTTCCAGTTTCCTTCGCGTCCAAGTTGATCAGTCGATCACATCTGGCGAGCACAATTACTCTCTCTGCTAGAGAATTCGTTATTTTCTTAATCCTCTCTGAGAATCGTTCTCCCGTAGAGCGTTATGTTTACAATGTGGCTATATTTAGATTTGAATTTCACGCTATGGGAATATCAATTTTCATCGGTGATTACATCATCATTCATCGAATCACTTTTCACAAAGTAAACTCGTATCTTATAAGGAATTGTTTTCTGTCTTAATCAATAATGATAATACGTATTTAAAAATATCGAAATGTTTGTATATGTTAATTATGTTATAGTATCTCTCATCATTTCGTGCAAAAAATACAAAAAATTTGCATATTATGCAAGAATAATTGTGCACTGACTGTAAGTGTCGTGTGTAAAAATTGTTATTTTTACTATGATTATGCGTACGACTCGTAAATCGTATATATCGCATGATTTATATTCGTATTTACTTCGGAAGAGAAAGAAGGGAAAACTCTCTGTCAAGTACTTTTGGAGCCGAGCTTCCGGAATAGAACTCTACCCCATTTCGTTCGACCCTCCGCCCTCGTAGATTGTATATGTCGCCCTCGGAATTGGTTCTCCGGCGTTCGACATCGGTGACCGCTCGCTCGTAAATTGGTACGCGCCGTGCAATAATTAAACGCGCGGTCACGGGGAGCCCGTAATCCTCGTGCGACCTCCGTCCCCTTCATCTCTCATTCTCTCTGCCTCTCTCTCTCTTTCTCTCTCTCTCTCTCAACCATCTCCTAAATCAATTCATCGTACGTTTACAAGGAGACATCGAACGAGACTTCGCGACAGCTTCGTTAAAACGTTGCCTCGAAATTTAATATCAAATGGCGCGGCGCGAGGCCGGATTACTTTTTCTTCGTTAATTTTCTCTTCGCCCTCGAACGCCTTCATTTCGCACAGCTGCAGTCTGCAAAAACATTATTGTAATGCACCGACAGCTCCATTAACAGTTTCGGTGTGAATTTTTCGCTCCGTAGATTGATTTTGTAAAATGATCGAACAGGCTGTTACAGCGCGGATTCATTTTTCTTATCTCTATAACTGTTTTTTACATCTGAATTTCTCTTTCCTTCTCTGTTTAAAATGATCTAATTTTTTTTACAATTATATTTCTACATGATTAGAATAATTAAAAAATTTTTGTGAGAATCTTTAAAATAGATTTGCTTCGAAATTTGAAACGTTGATTATGGGAAATGAAGAAAGAGCAGCGATTTTATGTTTGCATCTTCTTCTAGTATTCATGCAAAATACATGCATCATTCTAGTTAGCGAGATACTATGAAGAGTTTAGCAAGATATGTACAATGAAGAATGATTGATCTGATTTGCAATTAATTTCTCTTTTCTCCCGATCGAAAAAGCGACTTCGATTAAATCACGTCCATCGAGCGACTCGACAGGTGTTTCGTCTTGCACCTCGCCGTGACATCGTTTTCTCTCTTTTCTCGAGGCAAACGTCGTCTTGACGTTCGTTTCGACGTTTACGAGATTCCGATTGCGAGTAGAGAGACAAGCATCAGGAGCGTGGACAGGAGGGTGCTCGAAGGTGCTCGTTCGTGTCTCGTTTTCGAGTCGTCTGAAAATCGCGTTTAGCAACAGGTGCGTTTCGTCTTTTCACGCCTAGTATTTTCCGTTTGTTCGTTTCGCAGCTAAAATAGGAACATAAATCGCCTCGAACGTTATTCAAACACTCCCACTTGATTAAAAATAATTATCTAGTAAAATTTATCTTTAATGCAATGAATTATTTCAAATAAGCAAAGTGTATATTTTAACAAAATATAATTTAATACATAAAAAATTGAAGCAAAATTGATAAAAATAATAAAAATGTCAACACAAAAATTTTAGTATTTTTATATTTAGAATAATGCAAAGTATTTGGAAAAACATATGATATTTAATTTCTAATGCTTTTCTCAATGATGACTAGTAATCAAGTAATTTTAAATCAACGAGTAGAAGCTTATGTATCATTATTAAAATAAAAATGTAAGTATGAGTATACATAACACTACTGTTGCTTGTTTTGATCGTAGTCAAACGCATATAATAGCATGAAATATTTTGCTGCCCAAGGCAGTCGTTGACAATTGCAAAATACTGTCGGTGCTCTCTGTGGATTATTCGGTGGTTGGGCAGACATACACAGATATGCGTATCGTACATGTATGCGCAGACACATATTCTGCAATACAGACGTAAAGTACAAAGTACGCTCTCGTAACTTTGGATGCGGCGGTAATGTTTTTAGAGTCGAGAACTAACTTTATCAAAAGAATCTTTTTCCAGAAATATATATGAATTTTAAAATCGCTCTGAAAATGTCCTATTCGGTACAAGAGCAAATAAAGAAAACGATTGTTTTAATAAATAGAATATTGACGAACATGTGGACAAAGAAATTTGTAAATATAAAATCGTGTAGAAAGCAAACCGAACAAAATACTTGCTCCTGTTGTGAATGAATCGTTTCTCACAAAGTCTGTTTGGTTGAGTCTTAAGACGGAAGAACGATCGGTGATTTTAAGCCGCCCTAGGATATCAACCGAAGCTCTCATTGTCCCAAGTCTTGGAGGCTGAAAAGACGATCCTGAACGATGCCCTCGTGCGCGCCTACGCGTGATTGCGTGGCTTGCGTGGCTTGCGTATATAAAGTGCAATATACAAGCATTATATATTACGCAGGTCAGTCACACCGGAGGGGAATGCTCGACGCTTTCACCGATTTACGATCGGCCTCGGCGATCCGCCTTTTCTTTCCTACACGATCGTCGTGTTCTCGTTTCTATCGCGTCACGTGGCACTTCCGTTCCCCATCGCTAACGAACCCGCTCCGGAAGAGAACCGTCGTCTTCACCGACGCCATCGTACAAGTTCGCGTTTAATCCGCGTTTAATGACGAGCACACGGCAGCTGCCACTTTCCGTTCTCATACTGGCGAAACGCGAGATTTTCGCGAGTATGAAACATGTGTTTTCTATCACTGGACGAATCAGCGGTTCGCCGACCAGCTATTTCGCTAAACAGCGGAATGCGTCGGTAAATATAAATTTTGACACGTGTTCGTGAGATGTTGTTTTATTTTTAAACTCGTCGTAAATTATATCTGAAACTTTCTGATTTACAATATTTTTTAAAGCCAAATATTTTGACTCCTCTCTTTTTGAAATTTATGTATGTTATTTCGAAGCGTTCCGTTTTGAATGCGGAAGCTGGATCCGTTGCACAAAAAATTTGTTGCTTTATCCGGCTGCTGAAAACAAATACAAATATAATATACAAATATATATTGCAGCTGTATCGACTATCGATGCACGCAATCCTAATCTCGTCCGCTTCTAAATCCGACAGAGATTCAAGATTCGCGCGGTGCGCGTTTCCTCGCGAGAGTTAAATGTATTTCGATGCCGTCATGCAACGCGTGCCTGCAAACACGTAATGATTGTATATTTCTCGTGTAGAGGGAAGGAAGAGGAGGGTATACAATGGTGGCATTGTGCTCGGGAGGCTGGCATCCTCTTAACTTTGTTACAACTCGCTGGCTGACGATCGCGAATGCGTGCGCTGTCTTGGCTTTTTGCCACGACCAAGTCCGGTAAGGCACCTTCCTTGACCATTACACGATCCTCCGGGTCGGGATGCCGCGCGTGAAAGTCGACGATGACTCGCACAACGATGAGAAAACGTGCTCCTGTACTCGCTTCTACACTGCAATGAACCAGAGAGTACCACACCTACTTTCCTCTTGCGCTTTTGGATTAGGATGGAGTTTCGCGAGCCTCGACACTTGATTTGTTCCCTCTCATTACTATAGCAATTATTTAATATAATTATAATTACATCTTTTCTCATATGAAATAAGATATTTAATAATATATGTTTTTTTTAGATACTGTGTTTATTATTATTATGTATTAAAAAAGAGAATAATAATTTATAATAATACGAGTGTCTTAGAAGTCAAGTCACATGATTTCTAGGATTTCACCTTGATTAAATAATATCTGACATTATTAGATTTTATTTTAAGCACAACTTTATGTAAAAGCAAATTTTACCACGGAAATAGCGGTTTATTCGAAAATTAAATCGAACAAAGAGACTTTCACGTCTGTTCTTTTACGAGAAAATTTTATGTGTGTCTAACGACCGTACCGCACTATCGATTTCTCAATTGTACGGATTCTTCGTTGTCATCTCTAACAACACATTTTGAGTGATGGACATTGTTTGACCTAGATTCTAGATGATGTTTTCGCATTTTTAACTTTAGAGAGATATTTAAATTTCTGCTGCAATATAGATGTAACAGTCCAGCATTTGTATAATACTTTTAATGTAAAAATTTTTCAATGGCATTAACGCAGAGCTTGATTTTAGGTTGCCATAAATTTAAAGAGCTAAACTTATTAATTTTTTTGAAAAAATTGCAATCAAATGTAATCGCCGAAAACTTTTCTATCTATATATCAGGATATATGTATGTGTACATACATATGTATATATGTTAATTAAACAGTTTAACAAAATTACAAAATTAATTTATATAGAAAATATTTGGGCGATTATAATTGATTGCAATTTTTAATCAGAATTGTAGTTTCTAGCAAATGTGATATTTTCTGCAAAGTAAATCTTGTGTTAATATTCTAAAGAAACGAGGTCAAGGAGAATTTTTGAAAAATATCGAGGGAACGACGTGGGTGTGTTGCCAATAAAAACCTGACATTCTCATATTTACTTCTACCCCGAACCCTGACAGACGGTAACGCGTGTCGAAAAAGTGCATCGAAGTCGAAGTCTGCACTTGAAGTTTATCCAAGTTATAAATAGTCCGGCAACGCGTTTTATTACGTGTAAAAGAGAGAAGAGTCGTTTCGAAGAGTCGCCGGTCGTGCTATAGAATACCTCGCTAAAGCGTGGGCGGATGCTTTTACGTTCGTTTCGCAACGCGGCGTATCCCAGCAAAATGTCACGGGAGTTTGCGTCCAGTAACGAGCTTCGCGGTAATCATGAAAATTTGCGTTACTATAATGCAGACTGTGTGACGTGGGCGAAAGAGAGCCGCGGATATGCCAATTGATTTTCAAGTTATTTTCGTACGAGGAAGAGCTTGCATCTCTAGAAACATAGTAGTCTGATTTTCGACGTTTATCGAGATGGCAGCGTCTCGTAGATCTAGATAAGTCCGTCTACTTTGAACCGGTGCTGGCTGCGCGATTTTAGTCCGTCCCGATTTGACCGACGAATAAATCTCGATTCGCGAGTGCTCTCTTGCAAAAGAGCGACGATAAAAGTATTCTAAGAAGCAATTATACGCGGCGCGGCTCGTTTTATCGCGGACTCTTAATCTCTACGAAACGCATTATTTCTACGCAAGAAGAAAAGTCGGCGGGCCGCTGACTCTACTCGGCGATAATTATTCGGTTCCGTCGGGGCTGGGCAATTATTTCGCGCGGACCCGTGTCCTATACCTCTCTCGCTTTATCCATCTTTTTCCCTCGCTCGCCAACGCGCTAATAGTTCTCGCCGTCCCTTTCGTCTTTTCGTGGATCGATGCCAGAACGATCTATATCCGCGCGTTCCTTCTCCGCGATATTTCGACCGGCGGTTTTTCCCGCGGGACGCGAAAATCTCGGGCGGTACCTCTCCGACTAGGAAGTTTCCGAGTTATCCAACTCCTCCGAGTTACTCTTCTTGTTTGCCCGCTCGTCTTTTCACCCACTCTGCCAGACTATTCGCCGTGCGAGGAGAATTACCGGTTACCGTGCCGTTATTTGGCCAAACGAAAAATAGCTGTCAACCGTAAAAGACTTTCCCATGTCGAGCAACTCTACGGGATTCGCCGTGCTTTTCGGATCGACGAAGAGAGGGATTTTGCAGAGCAATTTTGTGATGTATTCACACACTTACTTTTTTTAATGCATTAAATATATATATCTGATATATAAAATTATTAAAAATATAAAACATATAATTTGAATAATCTAAAATTAATATTGCTAAATTATTAGAATAATGTATTTGTATATAATACACATCATTAAATATGTATATTCTTCTATATAATATTTATTGCATTAAGTAAAAAGTTTTTCGGTTAACGTATATCCATCGGCCAATTATTATGGACTTTGAAACTTTCCCACTTGCAAATTTGTTCTTTCTACTTGCGCATAAATGTTTACTGAGTTTCTGTTATTTAATCGGACGCGAGTACTATACGCCCTTAAATTTCCCGGGTTTTCCCTTGCTTAGAATCATGACTGTACAATGCTCGACGCAGATTTATGATCGCATGTGCTAGTGGGTTCTGCATATTTTACCGAGAGAAAACATGTACGGTAGTTAGTAGTGTGTAGGAGTTTAAATGGAAAAGACTCGTGTTAGCGTGCATGACAATATTTCTACCGACAAAGTAGAAACACATGTTGTTTCTTGCGGAGAATGATTGACATTTCTCATATCATTGCTATCCGAGATTGTACACGGCAAGCATGCCGATGATACGAGATAGAATTTTTTTTTTATAGGACGCGAAACGTTTATTCGGAAAAACTCGTGAAAGAATTATTGCATTATTTTACATGTGTACGGATTTGTGTATTATTAGATTAAATTGTATAGCGAAGAATTTTTATAAAAATGTAGAATACAAGAAAACGCATTTTAAAATTACAAATCAAAATGTCTCTCTGTGAATGAAAATAAATTCAAAAAATTTCTCGTTGGGTAAAAACTAACTTTCTAGATTTTTTTCTCCGGATCATCGCCTCGTACGACAATATCCAAGTTGGAATTGCGTTCGGCGCAGCAACGTGACACGCGGTACTCGCCGCTATAGGAAACTCTCGCGTGTCGCGACGCGAAGCAACAAACGTAACACGAGAGAAAAGTGCGCGAGTGCGCATGCGCGCACCCGCACCACTCTTGCACGCACGCGGCCGTGCACGGCCGTCCGCGAAGCGCGGCGAGTGTGCCACACGTGACACACATTCGCTGGCAAAAGAGCTATTCTGTTAGAAACAGTGCTCACCGGGTCGACGACCCCGGCATCGCCTTCCACCTCCCGCCCTCTCCTTGTCAACTGGCGCACACGTGCATATATCGCGTGTACCGAGCCACGGTCGGGATGCGTGTATGCGTGAAATCAAGAGCCTCGGTTCAAGAGACGTCCGACGTGCTTACATTTAAGCGACGTTCACACAGCGGCGAAAAATGTGCGGCCGTTCGCGATTCTCATCTCGAGTGAGCGCGATCTACATATTAGATAAGCGCAAAAGTTGGACTCGCCGCTAAAACGTAGATGGGATCGCGCGAGCCTTTCCTGTTAACTCGGCGAATTCCAGACTCGGTATTGATTACCGCCACTTTTAGCTAGTGAGAAAACTTTTACTATAAAATCTACACACACACACGTACACGCGGAGGATAGTTTCATCGATCTTTTAAGTTTCAAGCAAATTTTTTCCAGCGGAAAATATAATTTTCTTCGCGACTCATTTTGTATAATTATTTAAAATTGCTCGGGCATAGCAAACCTTGAGTCGCATTGTGGTAAGATAGTTCAACGTGCTTTTAGACATTCTACACGTACTGTTTATTAAGAAAAAATTATGCGCGTGAATGAGTACACGGTCAAGAAACAGTTCCGCTCTAGAAATGATTGTCAATGTAACGTGTCGTGTTACAGGATAGCTAATTAAGTTGATTTGATTTAAGACGAAACGTCGCGCCGATAATTCTCGCTTCATTGGGTTCTGTCGCGACGATATCGAGTGATTTGCTATCGAAGAAAGAAAACGGTCTCTCGTCGATTCCTATCATGAATATATCCATCTCGATATAGATACTCGCAATAACAGACAGATATCGGAGAAACATTTCTCCGGAGATATATTATACGACATATGCGAAGCTCATTCGATTCGATGATATCGCATTTTTTTCGCGTCATCGATGACAGTTTTAGTTGTCGCTGCAAGTTTCGCTTAAGAGATCCCATTCGCGAGAAGGATAAGTATTCTCTAAAGGTGAACCAGTGTATTATCACTGAAAATAGTCACTGATTACAGCAGTTATAAGTACAGCACTGTAAATCAGTAATATTTTATTGAAAGAATTTAATAATATTGACTGTTTCAATCAGTAATATTAAACTACAATTTATCTCTATCTATTTCATATAAAATTAAAAATTTTATTTATGTTTACTAAATATTTTATTCATATTTGTTATATTAAAAATTTTATTTATTTATATTACATATTGAACTTGTTATTTTAAATAGATAACGAACGAATAATCTTCATTAAGTCGCCAGACATTTATTTGTCCGACTTATAAAATCGATTTAATATCTAAAGCCTCTATATTGAGATTGTATCAGAAATTAAATCAAAGTAATATTTCTAATTTTATCTGTCGCTCCTTGCAAACTTTATATAATTCTTATGACTAAAAAAAATTTAAATACGAGAGAGATAACGAACATAGCGATAAACGAACGAATTAGCGATTACTGGTTTTATAGTGAATTTTACTTCAACTGACCATAATCAGTGAGATATAAGATAAAATAACAAAAAATAAGCGGTTCCACTGAAGATTAGTAAAATACTCACTGATTCTCAGTGAAATTTTATTTTACTGTTTAAATTAGCGATATTTTCACTGATTCACTTTCCCGGAGAGAGTAGCGAATTTCGCGAAAACTACCTCGAAGTTGGCGCGAATCTCAATCCCATTTGCACGCGTTACCGGAAGTCGGGGATTCCGTATCTAAGAGCATCCCGTGTCAATGGTACGGGTCACTTTCCCGGAGCAGGCATTCGGTAACGAGAGCAATCTAGATCGGGAAATGCTAATGCGGCGAATAGGAAATTAGTTACGCATGTGGATACGTGCCCGGTGCTCAAATATATTGTCAGCAGTTGTCAAGTTTCTCTCCTCTTTACTCGAGGATGTATGCAAAATCGCACGAATCGAGTCACAAAAATGAATAACTTATTCCTCGGAATTAAACTAAATATCTCGTTAAAATTTTAAAGGAAAAAGATGCTTCCAAATTTTTAATAACTTATTATACATAAATATCTTAAGAAAAATTCTGTAAAATGTAATAAGATGGAAATCCTAAGACACTTATCAACGTAAATAAAATTTCCTCAATTTATCGAAATGAGATCAGGGAGAAACGCAACGTCACGATAGAATATCCATGAAACAAGGATATCGAAACGTAATTATAAAGGGGGAAATTAAAATTAGTCGTGCACATATATCTTGCGAGATATTTATAAACGAAGCGTTAGAGACGAGTAATCGATCGCAAAGGGCGAGGGAGATGAAACGACGGTTTTCTGTCGGCAACATTAATCGAGCCGCGCGCGCGCGCGCGCGCGTTCGATACGCATCGATCGGGCGGCGTATCGACTAAGGCATAACACATGCACGTTTGTATGTACACGCGCGGACAGGGCAATTAATTATTTGCTAATCGTTACGCGCACGCAAATGGCCGATTCGCGCCAACGTTCGTCGTCATCGAGAGCGCATAATTAGCCCCGTCCATGGACGGAACGCATCACCGGGCCCGTAAAGAAGACCTTTCTCGAGCGATAATAGTATCTGTAGTAATAAGGTTAATCCCCGTTATTATATGCCGGCCTTCCGTGTCATTAATGCCGGCATCGTGTATCAATAAATCGCAGCGTGCCCGGGATAACCCGTTTTCAAGGCGGCGAACGGACAACCGTTACCGTTGGTCGAGTCGGCATCATTTATGAAATTGCGAATCTTCCTTTCGCATAGTTTCGTTTAGTTAGTCTAGATTAATTTTATCTTGACGACTTTCGAAAATCAAAATCTTCTATTTAGAATACTGACAAAAATGACTTGTGTCTTATATAATATTTAATGTGAAAAAATTGCGGTTTAATATTGAAAGATTGACCGTGAATTTTCATTTCGCATATTATTTTATTAATGATGATATTTAAATTTCAAATAATATATAATAAAAATTTAAAATAAATTATTTCAAATAATTTTTTGACAAATATATACTTTATAGGGTATTATTATAAATAAAAAATCTTATAAAATTTCTGAGATTTCCGAAGACTATCTGTGAATGCGCTCGGTGACATAATCTCGCAAATGCGACGAATCGTGGGGCTTCTTTCGCGTTCGTGTAACTGTTTTTTCCGCGGGAACTCGCATGATTATCGCGTTACATCGCCCTCGCCAAGCGTTTACGAGTTTGGGTCGCGTGGGAGTCGAAACGTGCGGAACCGCGGCCGAAATTTACGAGCGATAATTTACCACGCTCTTTTATGGAAAAATCGAATACGAGGAGAGAAAGAGAAAGAGAAAAGAACGATCGAACACGGCGATAAGGAACGATACTTGCATCGATGGACAGAATAAAGAGTATGATAAATCGCTTCCGGTACACACGCACAAACGTCCGATAGCGGAAACGCATCCCTCGCTAAGACGATAGAGAGGACGAGGAGCTCTCGGAGGGGATATCGCGCGGCGGAATTAAAGGACGACGGGATGCGAGGTAAGAACGTTTGGGCTGGCCGATCGTGACAGCCGGAAATAATGGTCGCGGGAAAGTGGCTCGTCGACGAGGGCGGATGTTCCCGTCGTGCACACGCCCGAACGAATCCGTCTGGAATTACAGGGTGACGAATTTCCAATGTAACCGTCATGACTTGTACCATGCACGGTGCGTCGCTTTTCTCCGACGTGCAAAGAAATTATTATTATTTTTATTATTATTATATAAATATATTATATATATATATATATATATATATATATATATATATATATATATATAATTATATATTATTATATTTATTATTATTATTATTAGGCATGAAAGTTTACGAGATTTGCCCAAGTTTGTTATTTTTTATATTAAGAAAAATAACCCGTTTGCCAAAATTGATGCGAGTAATTACGGGTACGCGTGATAAACATCGATCGTTGTTACGTTCAATAAAATACGATGGAGAGACAGCCCGAATTATATAATTAAAAATATTAATATGCGTGGACAGCGCGACATTTCTTACGCGCGACCTGGAAGAAACGCGCGGCTCGTGGTCGCCGATCGATTACACACCGGTGCGTCGTATAATTACAGTGACGTTGGCATTACGTAATTTTCCAATTACGGCAAGTAGCTTTCCAGCCGCGGGCGACGCGATTGCCTCCTCGTCGTCGATATTACGAGGAAGAATGCCACGCAGTGGCATCTCTCTCATTCGTCGTCGCCTTTGTCGTCTGCCGTCGACGGCGAACGAGAGGAGAGAGAGAGAGAGGGGTGGGACCAGCGGAGAAGCCAGGAAGTCGCGCGGCATGGTAACAGTATATATATATCCATCGGGTAAATTACACCTGCGTCGACAACGCGCGGCCTGGACGCAACACACACGGGCCGCTTTGACCCCCGGGGGCATCGTAACAACCGCCTCTGCCGGCTCTGCGTCGGCGGTTCCAGAACGGCGGTTTCGGACGACATCCGGACGTACGTGCACCGGAGGTGTGCCCTCCCTCTCCGAAAATGGCCAAAAGCGACACACACCGCGCCGTGACCGGACAGGGTGACGAAGCCAAGAGGGGAGAGGAGAAGCGCGGGGAGAGACGGTCCACCTTCTCCTCCATTGTGTTGTTCCGCGTGCTGTTCCCATTGCATCGCAATTACCGTACGCACGCATCTCTCTCTCTCTCTCTCCCTCCACCATCTCTCTTCTTCTCTGTCTTGCTATAGCGTACGTAATAAACATTTGTCCTTCCTTGTCCCTGCCCACGCTTTCCATCCTCTCGCTCTCTCTTTCTCTCCCTTTGGGGTTCCTGTCCCTTCAGCCGACGTGCTGGGCAAGCACGATATATTTTCGTGATGCATAATATTACCGCGTCCGCCGCTGCATCCATGTCATTGTTCGCGGTCGCGATGCATGACGGTCGTTGTACACGCGTATGTGTGTGTGCATGCGTGCGTGCGTGCGTGTATGAATCGCCGGGTCCGCCTCTGTGCTACTCTCCGAGATCGCCGTTATAGCCAGTTGTCAACCTAGAGTCCGTTATCGTTCCAATCGATTCGAGAAAGATAATTTCTCTCTCAAGTGGGATAAGTGTATTGTCATTGAAAAACAGTCAAGTGAGTCTTTTTCATGGTCTCGATTCTAGAGCATAGCACTGCAAATTATTGAAATCTCATTAAAAGAATCAGTCGTAATGGTTATTTCTATCGTTGACGTGCATCGTTAAAATGCATCTCATATTAATTATAATATTATGACTTTAATTTATAACAATATGTTATATATTATTAAAGCTACATCTAAATTGATTAAGAATCTAATTCATTTTTTTAAATTATTATATAAATATTATTATATAATAATATACATATAATATAATTATATAATAAATTTTGTAAATTTATCACATGTTAATATGTACATAATTTTTGAATATTAGTACATATTTCCCTTTTCCAAAAAAATAGCAATCGAAAATAAATAGAAAAATCACTAATAACCTTGCAAATATATCCATACAATTATTGCTGATTTGTCACTGAAATCTTACTGCTATATTAAAGTAATCGGTGATCTTCCGAGAAATCTTGCGTCACACTTTAATCAATTTATATTGATTCAATTTAAGAGGGTTATTTGATCTTTCTGTGAAAGCTTAATCAATGGAAAAAAACCGTCAAGCTTTATATTTTTCCGTTGATGTCGATCGATGTCCAAGTAATGCGAATGTAATCTTTTTTTATTTTAGAAGCACGCGTGTTCCATCTTCTCGAGGCATCGACAGTACATTGAATTAATATTGCATTCGGCAAAATATAGCGCGGCGTTATCGAGTATGGATCGTCTCGCGAAAATCGCGAGAAAATTCGCGTCGGCGGAGGGAATCAAATTCCGGCGATGCAATCTACGAATATTCTCCTTCATGCACGAAGCCACGTTTCTTTAGCGAATGTGCGACAGATATCGCGGGGACGGCGGCAGCAGCTGTCGATCGATTCCCTCACGATACCGAAGAGCCAGCTCCGGTAACGGATGTATACCGAGTTCGCTCCTGGCATAACCGCGAAAGAGGAAACGCGAGGAAAATAAATAAAAGAGGTTTTATTGTATCGTATAGTAATACTGGCAGAAGGAGAAAAATGGCCGAGCTGAAATAGGAAACGAAATGAAGAAGATCGCGCATTCGCTGTAGCCAAGATCGGAATAGTGCGTTAGCGATTGTTTATAATTTTACACACTCTATCATTGAAATAACGATACGGATATAGAAAATTACAGATTATGCCCAATAAGTCCCACTTCCATAAACTTTATCCGAAGCTAAATTTGATTTAATCGATTTTCTACAAGAACACTATTATAGGATAAGATGAATAATCGATCAAACTTCAATTAGAAGTAATATGGCTCGTAATAAGTAGCGCAGAATGCATTTAGAATTAATTAGATTCCTGGATATTTATCTTCTTCGGCGAATTACAAGCGAAAAGGAGCTTGCGCGTTTTCGCGCTTGATATTTTCGAGGGAGCCGTCTCGGACTTCCTGGAGATATTTTTCGAAAACTTTATCCGCCTCTTCTACTACACCGTGAATTCAGTGGCCAATCAAGAATGATTCCGCAAATACTTCGTTTCCGAAGTTCGGCAAGGGAGTTTCAACTTCGCCGAACGGATCTCACCGCCACGCCTTGGCTCGATGGAAGAATCCGTCTTCGTGAATCCTCGTGTCTCCGTGAAACATTTGATTACGTAAATGCAGACTTCGAGCAATGAATTTCGACGTTGAACGGAAAATGTATGAAGAACTTCTCTTCGTAGACGATTGAATTTCGTCAAGTCTGTTGGATTCCGATTTTTCGGGCCTCTCAAAATTAAAATTGATTCTTACAATTGTTCTCGTCACATGTGTCGACTGATTAATTTTTCTCTCCTTTGATATTCGATTTTTTTTATCCGTGAATAATATCAAGTTTTTCTTTCATCGTTAAGATTTTTCTCAGCTTGCCTTTTACCTTCGAAAACGATTGTATGAGATTTTTACGAATACGGACTCTCAACCGTCTTGCCTTTCGAATAAGAGGCGAGTGGCGAATGAACCAATCGGGCGCAGGACGAAAGAAAAGACGAAAAGCCAGGACGATGTCTGCCTTTCGCTTCTCGATTTGCGGCTTTGATCCTCTTTATGGAACCAACAGCGGCTGCTTTTCTGACGGCAATACCGGCTTCCTGTTTCCTCTTCATGCTCCTTAAATCTCCACGATTCTCTCTGTGGACCCGTCGGGATAAAAGCGAGCACGTAGAAAAGCGTCGAGCGGATTGGATGCTGAAAAATGCAGATCTCGCCAAATTATGACACAGAGTTGTATGCATATATACGTACGCGCTGGGATATCGAATAACGAATGAATTTGATTTGGCATTCGCAAACGTAAAACGGGAACAAAAGTGGCTGTACATACATATTTGTAAAATGTACGACGAAACATTGGCGAACGCGGAAATATAATTCACGAGATGTAGATACAAGCTGAACATTTAAAAAATAAGTTACATTGTATGGTAGTTGAATTGCATGTGAGGTATCATTTTAATGATAAGTCAACGAATTTTAATTAATTTTCTAGTGACCTGATATGTATATTTGACTTATTATTACGAAGAAATCATTAATGATTTCTTAAATAAATGGTATCTATCATACTTAAGGTATAACTGGAAATGTAAAATGAATAGGCTCGTCCAATTGAACCCGTATTTAATGACTATCCGGTTATATAATTGTATAATTATCACTTGACTTTTGCTGACTATTACAATTCCGAGAATCCTCGGACGACACGTCGGGAATTAATAAATTAATTGGAGCGTGTCGCTATACAACTCGGCTCGCTTCACTCAGTCTGTCATTGATCATACAAATATCTTCCGGGAATTATTAATATAAAAATTATTAGCATAAAAATTTTCCGTCAAAAAGTTAAGCGAATTGATACGAGATATCTTTTAATTATAAATTCTTTTATTTAGCTTAATTCGCTAAAATATTTCAATTTTTAATGTTATTTTAATGTTACGTAATTATTAAAATAATCATCCATCCTCTTTAATTTGCACTGTAATATTTCTGATTGAAAGAATGTTTAATATATAGTTTTAGAATTTTATATAATCTTCCAAACTATTTCCATGATTTATTTCGTAATCCTGTCGCTCATTTATAGGAGCAGTTATATTCCTACAAGAAAGGGGGAAGCGGGCGTAATTTCACTCGCGAATTTCTTGCGAAAGAAGCTCGATGTGACAATATCGGTTACCTCATTAAATCCCGACGACCTCTTTCGTCCGCTTTGTCACCGCGAGATTAAGCAGCTGTCTCAGCTCGCTCCGATGAAACTTTTTGACCGATCGCGCATCGCTCTCTCTCCTCTATCTCCATTCCTCCCTGTCGTCGTTAAACTTTCTTCGTCTCCGTTCTCTCCCATCACTGTCGGGCAGGGCTAGGACGAATAGAAGAGGCGAGATAAGAGATGCGGGGAAGGAAGAGGGGAGAGAGAAACGACGTTCTTTGCCGAAGTCCAAAAGCTGGGTCGCGATTTGAGCGGCGGTCGTTAACCTTTTTTCGATCCCCGGGATCACGGTTGCCGCGCTCGACCTCGTTCCCCACGTTCCAAACGATCTCGAGGAGCTTTCCCTCGTTCCTTTGCCACGCTCGCCATCTCTCATCCTCGATCAAACGCCGAGGAAGTCAGTGCGGAATCGCAACTGGACGGCTGATGGTCCAAAGCTCGTTTCGACTTTCCGCTGTGCTTCGATATCACGCTGCAATAAACTCCTTCTCACCGAGTGCTGCGATTTCTCTGGCGCGATTGCATTTATCTTATCGTCGTACTTCCGAATTATTTCTAATTCAACGTAATAATTTTTGGAGGAAATAATGCACGAGTAAAAAGATTAATTATTTTTTTTTACAGAGTATTATTAGATTGAAATCTCATGTATGACGACCACAAGAATATTGTTTTAGCTTTGAAAAGTTTCCCTCGGTCGATTCTACTCGCGACTCAATTTTCCTTGGCGATATCACGACACTGGATCGGATTCTCCCTGTAACACGATAATTAACCAGGAACGAATATTAATCGGGAGTCGGCCGATCGCGCGTAGATATCAGCATCGCTGACTCTGCGAAATTTAAAGGGACGATTCTCATTAGTCGCAGCTGCGTTTCGCGTGCAGCTGGGACGCGCCATCGACTCGGGTGCATCGCTTAGCAGCGTGCATGGAAAAAGCTTTCCCTCCCTTTTCATCCCTCGTTTTCCGTCTCTCTCTTGCCCCAGCGCGCGATTTATCGAACGCGTACGCGCGAGAATAAATAAGCCATGGCACATAAATACACGGTCCGAGACCTGGGCCGCGGCTCTCGTTCGTTGGTTCGTTCGTTCGTTCGTTCGTTCGTTCGTTCGTTCGTTCGTTCGCTCGTGGAAAAAGCGAGAATAGAGAAAGGCGAGTAGGAGAATATCCGAGGCAACGCGCAAGAGGCGAAGACGCGAGAGATTTATCACGTTCGTGCGAAAGCACCCGCCGTCTATTTCATATTAATACAGTGATACTTCTTTCCGCGCGTTGCACTGGATAAAATAGGGGAGTTTCCGCGCTGGTGCAAAGACGACGGGGTTATTTTGCGCGAGAGAATTCGTGCCAAGTTCTCAATCTAAAAACTTTCGCGAATGATTATTAGTATTTTCAGTTTAAGGGCCTCCTAATTCGAAGAATTCTCCGTGGCGTGAATATCAAATCGATTATCCTTCAAGGAAATATTTCTATCCGATTAACGGAAAATAGAATTATTTGCTCCAATAAAAAACAGACTCCCCAAGAGGTTTCATTTTCGTATAATTTCAGATTAGACAAATTAGAGAGAACGAATCTTTCTACTTGCATCGCGATGACGCGCGACAAACTTGCTAAAAATTGAATCCACTATCCCTCGGATTCATCCGATGCATCGCGATGCATACAGAAAATAAAGATTAACAGAAAATAGAATTATTTGCTCCAATAAAAAACAGACTCCTCAAGAGATTTCATTTTTGTATAATTTCAGATTAGACAGAAATTAGAGAGAACGAATCTTTCTACTTGTATCGATGACGCGCGACAAACTTGCTAAAAATTGAATCCACTATTCAAACCCTCGGATCTATTGGATGCATCGCGATACATACAGAAAATAGAATTATTTGCTCCAATAAAAAACAGACTCCTCAACAGGTTTCATTTTCGTATAATTTCAGATTAGACAGAAATTAGAGAGAACGAATCTTTCTAATACTTGCATCTCGATGACGCGCGACAAACTTGCTAAAAATTGAATCCACTAACCCTCGGATCCATCCGGATGCATCGCGATGTATGCGGTGCAATCGAGCCTAAATTGTGACGGAGCTCATCTTTTTTTTCGCGCCATTAAAAGGAGAATAGTCCCGACGGCTTTGGAAGCCTGGACCGTGTCGTATTCGGAGTTGGCAATTAAGATAACGTATCAGCTGGTCGTTTCGATCGGCGTCGTCTCGTCGCCATCGGCATCGCGTACCGTAATCTTAAGCATGGTCATATTCGTTTCGCCGGATACGAGTTTACGGGCGTCGATCGCGATCGCGGATAAGGACGACGAGAGGGCACGAGTAGGCAGCGGAGGGAAGGAAAAAGCGCGCCCGTCAGAATATATTCGCCATATTCCGTGAGTTATGGTTTATTCTTCTTTTGAGCCGGCAGCGGTGGCACACACAGGCGGATATTATACCCCATTATTATTTCTGTATATCGATGATTTATCTGTGTGAACGGAATGCCCGTTAGTGTACGCGGTGGGCCTTACAATTATCGTATCTATGAAAGATACGCGATAATGTCACTAATATATTAATACGAATTTCAATTTATACACGTTTATCTATCCAAGAAAGATAAACTTCTATTCTTGACTTATACTCGAGAATATTCAGAAATTTAATTTTATTATAAATCGATCATTTTTAATCTTATAGTCAATTTATGCTTCTCGATGAGTCTCTTGCGGATTCTGATTTTTTATACGCGATCGTACATCTTTATATCACCCAACGCCAAGTACTTTCGAATCAACTATATGATACAATGTATAATGAAATACGGTATCTTTCGAGACGAGAGACAGACACAGAATGTCGCTTCATCGTCTCGCTCAATGTCAACGTGTCAGGCTCGATAAGATCGATATCGAAACTATCCGCGACGAGGCCTGGGAGACCGACCGATCACCGTGTTATGTAATTCCCGTCTGTTTAATCAAACGTCATTCGATCTTTACGATATTCCAACAATCACTAGCGTCTGCTCAGTCACGCGTGTCAGCTCGTCTTTGTAATCTCCACAATCGCAGATCGATTACATTGATGTAAGTGCTTTTGACAAGGCATCATGCACAACCGTTTTATTCCTCTGTCTTATTTCACAAAGAGAATTTCTAGGAAAGAAAGTCTAGGAAAAAAAATTGGCATTTTACATCCGTATATAATCATTGAAATCAAATTGAAATACCTTTTATAAATCATATGGTTCTTATTATTATATAATACTTGCTTTTTTATATTCGCGACTTTTAACATATTTGTTTATTTGTTTTTGTTTATCATAAAATACAATTTTTAAATTTACTTATTCTCAATACTTTGACAAGTTTAGAATTAATCGATCATCGACTCTTGTCTCTACAAACGACGATGCCTTTGGATTTCGTAAAATTTTCTTTCGCCCTCTTTCTCTGTTTTTTTTCTCGTTATTTCGATTGATGGTCGAGTGCGCTCTAGAGTTGTGCCCTCGCAACAACGTTGGGCAGAAACGAAATCAAGAGAAGAGCCACGCAGCCGCACGTACGGTCCTACCGTGTCATCGAGTTTTGGAAACGAGCCAGCCAGCAGGTGCACGTCTCGTCCTTAGTGTGAAAGAGACGTTGGGGTAGATCGTGCAACGTGTCCTTATCCTCGAGAAAAAGAAATAGTGAGAAAAAGAGAACGAAAAAAAAGGCGAGACAGAGCGGATCTCGAGGAAACGTCGACAAAGTAACGTCGTCAAGCAGACCTCTACAGTGTCGTCGTCGGTCACGCTGGCTTCCTTCGTTAATGAGAGGAGGAACCGTGGCATTTTCGACTGCCAACTCTTTCACGGACTTGATGATGTGTATCTCTGGCCTGAGAAGCAGGAAGTGACACATACACACACACACTAAACCGAGATTTTCCTCTGCTCTTATTAAACTTCGAGCGAGGCTCGACGAGGAGAATAAACAAGCAATCGCGATGATCTCTCGATAGAATCGGGAAAGCGGGCAATCATTCCTTGTGAAATAAACGCATAATTATTATTATTTGTCCGTACAATAATCGCGTGCTGGAGGCCTTGTCTGTTGCTTCTTGATATTTTCGACAATAATTGCATTTCACGAAAAGAATGGAGAAGAGGGAGAGTTTCTCGCGACGATCGCGTACATCTTGCCATCTAAAAGCATGAGCATTCATTTCTGTGAAATTTTCTGATGGTATTTTATTTAAATTGATCGCGTGATTAAAGATTAGATTTGATTCAGATTCCGCGGGCTGTTTTACTTTATATCTACGAGTGTTTTATTTCTTAAAATGCGTTTGCTAGAATAGAGAGACGCGAAAAGCGTGTTTCGAGTAAATAGACACCGATCGCGCGGGATCTGCCACTGTGGCTTGTATCGGTAAACCCGGCTTTGATCTCTCGGAAAGCGATTTCGTCCGATATTACGAAACTCGATGCCTCTCCGAAGTTGCCCGGAGCTTCTCGTATCGAGGATAGACTTTAATGGCGATCCCGTCGATATTGTCTGGGGAACGGGGGTGGCTCTCGGGGAATCGTATCGATCCGTGGCAGCCCGTATGCGTGCGGCGAGCGCCGCATTTTTTTTCTCCTTTTTTTTCAGACGCGACAAAAAACGCTAAAGATAGATGCACGTTGCACGACGCGAGAAAACGGACTTCTTAGAGAAGCTCGCTTTTGAGGAAGCCGCATGCTTTTTTAATTGTTTATCGCAAGATGTTTCTCCCGGCGACATCCGGCGCCGCCCCCGAAGCGTAACCGCCTTGTGTTTTCGCTCGACGAATCTTTGGCGACTAATTGCGTGGTCGTCTATGACCCCGTCGTTTACATTGAACATGTGTGAAACGCACACACATACATCCAAGATTAAATCTGAAGCTTGAAATTGGTGAATGAGATGATTTATCGCAAAGTAAAGTATCGATTGGAAATAATATTTAATGAAATAGCCATAGATGGAGAATATTTATATTATAATATTAATCTTTGTACATTCGCAATGTTTTCGATTTTTTATCGAGTTTTCGATTTTTTATCGAGTCTTCGATTTTTATCGAGTCTTCGATTATTACCGATTCTGATTTATCCAAGTGATTAATCACACGTGGAAGGCAAAAAGTCGCTGAATTTAAAACGCGTTCCGTCGTCAATAACAAAACATTTCCGATGGATAACGAACTTAATCGAATCAGCGCGAAATGCTCATATCAGGGCTAATCCCAAGCTTCGGGCTCGTTAAAGCTCGCGAGAACGAAGGGTTGCTCAATAACAATACGAAACCGGACAGGCGTGTTACCCTCGACGATCGCCGGTGCACGAGCGGAGTTAAACTTCAAAGCTCGCAATTAATCACTGCCAGTGTAATATCTCGCCAAACTTTCACGGCGGCTTTACCGGCGGCTTACAGAGGGCCGGAAGTTTCGGGCTAAGCTCGCCCTGCGTTGCGTCGGGGAGCCTAAATATCCGCGGATTCGTTTGACCGGCGATAAATTTAAGGGGGGAGAGGGGAGAGAGAGATGGGGGATTGAAATTAAGTACCCGTCGCCTGTTTACACCGATTCAAAATCCAGTCGTCTTTAACAAAGCGTATAAGAGATCCTCGATGCAGTTTAGGCGAAACGTATCCCGAGGGATGTACTTTAGACGCTCTCAAGAGCAGGGTTATTGTTCATTACCCTCTTCCTAGATCTCTGGATTTAGGAATTTCCTTGTTCTATGCAGGAAGTATATCTACTTGCTCTACAGATATTATTCTCCTAGATGTAGTTTCCATTAGGATGGATCATATAAATATATTTTCTAAAGGTTGTTTATGAAGTTATCTATTTTTACATATTTTTTTTTATTATAGTTGTAATCTTGATTTTTTATTTATTAAAGTATATTTATTATAGTTTTATATTTATTATAGTTGTAATATTTATTATAGTTGTAATCTTGATTTTTTTACAAAATTTAAAATTATCTAATAGTTCGATAAAGAACTATTTTTTTATCATTGAAAAAATCGCGTGTAGATTCTCGATTAATTTTTCTCGATTTTTTTTTTGTTGCTGTTTTATTATGTTCGATATTATTACTATTAATTATTAAAAGTCGAATCTTTAGCGTAACATTTCTCGATAGCTTATCTTTTAAATTATTTATCGTTGTGTGCGAAAGGTCTCGAACGTTAGTGACGAAATTCGAGCCGAGAAAAGAGGCATGCATTCGATGAATCGTTTGCACACGAACCGAAACGTTTTGATCATTATCGGTGTTTACGTTACGAGCGATTGGCCCAAGTCAATGGGCGTCTTCTATTTCATGTCAAAAGGGTTACGCAAAGATATTGAAAAACGAGGTTCGCTTCTGTGTACCAAATGCGAACCAGACGCACAGCTGCGATTTTCGTGACGGGGGGGACACCATCGTTCTACTACGGACCAGCCGTTGTTCGGGAAATAAAGAGCGTCCGATTTCCACAAGTTTCCACGAGTTTACCTCAGCTGTAAAATTCGACACCGTCATCGTGTGGATTCGCCCCCATTTTTTTTCATCCGACTGTAAAAATTTGCCAATCTGCAACGAAACACAAAAGTATGTGCAAGAGAAAAAAAACCATTGCAATATAAAATTTATCCAATTCTGTCGATTGCACAAGAGAATTGTTTCTTCACTAACAATAAGTTTAAAATATAATTTTTACCTGTTTTGTTATTTCTCGATTATATTTCTTTTTAATTTTTCTTTATTCCTCTTGTGATTTATTGAGATATTTTCGTAAGAAATTATATTTATTTTCGTAAGAAATTATATTTATTTTTTTTTAATGGGAAATGATTAAAGCATCTCCATTATATATATAAATTGAATAAAATTTATCTTAGCGAAACCAGCCGTGAGATTTGCAAAGAATGCAAACATCTTGTTGTGTCATCGATGTAGCAGAAAAATATACGAATATGACAAAGAATGAATATGGAAGAAAGTCGTCAATCGCAATCAGCCGGACTGACTTTCGATGGACGGACCGAGCAAAATCGCGACTATAGTCCACGAAGCCCGTCCAATAAGCTCCGGGGTAGATTGATTGTTTTCCGAACGATATGCGGCAGGCTTCATACACACGTGGGATGTATACAGCGTGTCCTGGTGAAATTTATCACCTCGATTATCTGGTAGAATGGCGCGTCCCCAAGGCGACAAGATAAATGGCGCGTCGGCTTTTCTAAACTGTTTTTCGATACGTTCGTAATGGCGCGTCTCTCCGAAATGTCACGATGACAATTATCCAATTGCATATTTTTGTGCTGTAGCGAAATAATTTTGTTAGAGTAGATTTTGAGAGCCAATTCATGTCTCTGATGGACAGTCGCGTTATAAAGGTAAATTGCGATTTTTATGGAAAACGTCGTTCGTCGATTGCTTTTTTAGACACGTGCGTAATTCTAGAGCCACTCTTCGCGAATAATGTAAAGTCACGTTTGCGCGAACGCGCAAAGTAATCCCAGTTGTGCGAACGTGCCACGTACACACGCAGGAGAAGGTATTTCCCAGGAATTTGTTCTCTATTTATGTCGCACCGATACCGGCTTTTATGCGGATGAAAACGGAGACAGCGGACCGACGGTTTAGGGCGGAAACAGCGAAATAAGAGTCACGTCCTGCGGTTTCGCCGGCTGTACCTCGCATTCGAACAAACAACGGTAGTTTGTAGAAGCGGAGTCTCTAGCTTTACCGTTGCTCGTTGAAAACTCCCTGGAGAATTTCCTTCCGTTTTCGCACACGTTCTCCTCGATGCTTTCCAATGAGCTGCGCGTTCGAACCTCGATATGGAGAATATTAATAAAACTGAGAATTAACAGTTTATGAATATTAAATGGTTTTATATTTTTTGTAATCGAAAATATTTCTATTTATAACGGTTTTTCTTTTTTTAGTTTGAGAAATATTTCATGTAATTTTCATACATATAAAAGAGAAGAAGAGAAGAAAAACATAATATTTTATATAATAACAGAAATATACATGATGTTTCTTAATAAGTGCGAAAAATTTTAGGAGATAATACTTTGTCGAAAATTAAGGTAGGTTTTTCATATAAACATATACTCCTACATCCCTCCCTGTGGAGTTACACGCCTCCAAAAATGGGGGTAAAAATTAGGTTTTTATTTTTTTCTCAAATTTGGAACAAGTTAAAGAAATGAAATTAGGTGGATATTTTCTACTATTAAAAAGATTATTAATATTTCTTTCAGCCTCCCTATTGTTATAAGGGAACGAAACTAGCAACCCTTACTCAATTTTTTTATTAGAATTTTTTAATGGGCCGGAATATGATCACCTCTAAAAATATGCGTTAAAAAGTTTGATTTATTTAGAAACTCTTATTTCTTTTATTTTTTTCATAAAATCAGTAGTTTTCAAGAAAAAAATAAAATACGTTATCGTGCACAGCACGATGCTAAATAGCACAGGTTTCGAATTACGAGAAGTTAAATTTTAAAATAAAAATAAAATTAGAGTAAATGTTGGAAAAATCGGAACAAAAACAAAATTGTAATAAAAACCTAAAGATCTAAAAAATAAAAACCTAATTTTTACTCCCATTTTTAGAGAAGTGTAAGTCCCCTCCACAGGGAGGGATGTAGGAGTATATGTTTATATGAAAAACCTCCCTTAATTTTCGACAAAGAATCATCTAAAATTTTTCGCACTTATTAAGAAGCACCCTGTATATCATTAATTTCTGTCTCTCGTAAGTAGAATGAAAATACAATTTCGATTGATGCGAAAGAAATGCGAAAGTTACAGAATACGATACCACGCCTTCGATGAAGAAAGCTTGTGTCATTTAAAACTTTTTCCATGGACAAATAGAGGTGCAACGGGATTGCAGGCACAATTAATTATCGCCGTAGCGAAAAAGTCGCTCGAGTCTTGGGTAAGGAAGGCGCCTGTTTGCTCGGTTCTTTCACTAATAAATCAATCGAATTCGTGAGGAGGTGGTGCCAGAGTGCATTTGACGATGCACTTATCGTCGAACGCGTGAGATCTCTGCGTGCTCGTTTTTCTCGTCGCAGGCAAACCAATCTAGGCAAAGAGGGGCAAAGAGGATTAAATAGAGGGAAAGCTAACGTATAAAACGCTATCTTTAAAGTAAATCATATTTAATTCTGCGAAATGTGTATCTCGAAAGATGTGTATCGTGCATTTTATCTTTCATTTATGATATTTCTTATCACTCTGTTATAAAAGTACAAATTATTTCAAGGTATACAGCACGAGTTTCCCGTACTCTTTTATTATTAATTCGCCTTTTCGAAAAATTGCAGATAAATTATAATGCGGATGTTTCCGACTACCATGTTTATTACAGATTTATTACAATACGTTTCCGGGGAAAAACTGCACCGTGTTATATTTCTCGTCGCTGGCGTATATAGGCGATTCTACCTTTATTTACTCTAATGGAGTGAACTAGGTTGGAAAAGGAAATTGGGGCGACTTAAACGACGAAAAAGGAGATTCCCGTCCACGAAGCACGGGCTATAACTTTCTAAAGAATTAATGCGCGCCCTCTCCCCCTCCTTATTTATAGTTATCGCCATTTAAAGCATATTTCCTGGCCGCGGGTACGACCGCGCTGAAAATTTAATGCCTTCCGCTCCCGCTTCCCTTCTGCTCGCAGACTCCTGCAAGGATCGCGCGAGCGACACAATGCATCGGGGGAACCGTTAATCGCATCCTTTCGTGCCAAAAGCCAATGCGTTCGCGTGACGCAACGGTTTCTTCCTTCGAAATTTCGCATCGACGTTTTAATCCCCCACTATTAAATTTGGCTAACACGATGGAATTAACGCGTCATTCTTGCCCTTCGCTCAGGTAGCGGACCCGATGAATTTGACGCATCTTCCGTGCATCTTTTTCTCTTCCTTTTTTCGCGTTCGATGCGCCTTCAAATGCGCACGTTATAATTCATCCTTCGTGTATTCCGCGGCCGCTCGCTCTCGTGTCGCGCTGAAATTACGGTGCTGCATAAATTATGGGCGAAATTACAACGTCGCGCAAAATACGGTGGATTCTACATGTAATTACACTGTTTTATCCTAAATGATACCGACTAACTGACATTACGCTTCTAAACGCAAAGTTCTGACGTTGAGTTGCGACAATGTTACCACTTGGGAGCGAGCTATATTAGCGGAATTGCTATCCGTGCCATCCGCCCGTCCCGTCCGCTCGTGCCTTACGTCGTCGGCTTCGACGTGTCTCGCCGTTTAAGAACGGAGACGAGAGTAGAGAGTGCATATACACGTCACGTTCGTCGCCAGGGGAACCTTGCGCCACGCGCAAAAGTACACAGGTTGCCGAGAGGGGGAGAAGACATCAGTGCCATAATCACGCTGGCTCTTTGTTTCGAGCGAGCGCGAGGTCGTTGTTCCAATTCCCGTCTCGTATCGGTGCCGTCGTCGTTGTCGTCGATAGAGATAACAGCGTCGTGATAATTCACGATTTAGCGACGCGCCTCCGGCAAGCTAATAAATTCCTGCAGCTGGGTCGAAAAGATCCACGGTGCCGACATAGGAGATGGAAAAATTATTATTATCCTCTGACGTATTTCCTCTATCGTATTTGAGCGGAGAGGCGAAGATGCCGTATTTTACAGAGGCGATATTTATTTATTTCTCGCGCGAACTTTGTCGCGTGTTTTTACCGCCTCGCCATTTTTTTACGCTTCCCCATATATTCTGCATTTTTATTATTCGGTACGATACCAACGTGTTGTCAAAATAAACATTTTTCATACCATCTATCCGGGGATCCAGATTTATTATCGCCGACAAGCAAAGATACGCGGTACCGATGAAGGTTTTCGTAGAGTTTACGAGATTCGATAATTCGCGAATATGTGTATCGTGTATACGTATTCGTCGTAATGTAATGTCTCTCGTATGTATTTTGTCCTCGAACGTGCACCGATGTTGGAAATTGAAAATGCGCGAGCTCAGGTGCACACCCTCGTAAATAATCTCCGTGCCATCTGTCTTAATAGGTGGTCTGGTTGGCTTTGTTCGGCGAAGGAGGCGCAGGCGGATGCACCGCCGAGATGTGTGTATGTGTTATGTGCGCGCAGCTTGAATAAATAAACAATCCGGCACTCACTGACTGCATTTAATATTCCGCGAGGTGACGTGCATATGCGACGATCTCGCGACCAAATGTCACGATTTCGGACATACGTGTCACATGGAAAATGGAAAATCGCATAAATAAATATAAATGTATCAATTCGAGCCTGGCCGATCCGTGACATTTCGATGTCCGAGTTTTTATACGACCATCGAACTCCACCGGACTCTTTCAAAATGAGATAAATATCGATAAATGACGAATATGTACATACATTAAGATACGAAATTATTATAACATTAATTCTAAATTTGTGTTTTATAAGAATGCGGCGCGTTTTAAAATAGACTGTTTCAAATTAAATTAGCCAACATTTGTAATTATTAAAAGTCGCGATATAAATTTTTTTAATATTTTTTTATTTATCTCTTAATTTTTAATGTAAAACTATTGCATTTTTTAATTGTGTATGTGTGATAAATAATGATTAGCTCAACTTGCTATAATTCGTTAAAATTGCGCCACATTTTTTAAGCCAAGATTTTAAAGGAACAAGAGAGTACCGAGAAATGCTCAGAGAATATAAATGAACGATTCTCATTATTATCTTTCAAGGTAGAAGAAGCTGCTATTTAAAATCAGTCGTTGTTCGTTGGAAAAACGAAAGGGATAATTTTTTCCAAATATCATATATAAAATCTCATCGAGAATATATTTCGAGTCGGAATAATTTTTTATTGTTTTTAAATTTGAAGTTAACGCTTTTAACGATCGTGCAAGAAATTTTTCTCGTTTTTCTGTGTCATTAAAAGCGCACGAGCAAACAACCGTTTCAACGAGGTATAGCTTTTATAGTTTGAGATTCGTTTTATGCGAGAGATTACGACATAACGACGTTACTTCAGTTTGCTAATTTAAGCTAGACAGCTTTCAGTTGATTTTCCACAATGGCGCTTTTTAAACTACTTGTAAAAGATTCACAGCACGTGTATATATAGAACAGATGTATTAACGAATGCTCGCTGAAATTACACGTGAAATGACATTATATATATATAAACTATATTATCTTATTATAATTAAATTATTCAAATAATGAAAAAACATCATTCTTTAACATAATTATACAAAATTTCAAAGAGATTAAAACAAAATTTTTAATTTACTAAATGCAAAATGTACTAATTATGATTAAAAGTAAATTTTTCTACAGTATGTATAAAAGTGGCTATATATTTTTTTGCCATAAATCAGAATGTGAGCGATACCACAAATTTACTTCTCATATATTTGTAGAAATAATAAAACGATTATTAATTTTCCAATTTGGTACGAGGTAAAATGTTCCAATATTTTTTTCCCGAGAATTTCATATACAAATTTATTTTGAAATATCCAAATAATTCAACTACTCGAGTGTTTGCACTCATAGTACATACGTGGTTTAGTGTACTCGAGAGAGAGCGCATATGCGACGAGAGAAAGTACGGGACGAAAGGAGCGAGAAAAACGGGGGGGCACGACGCTTTCCAATAATTTCTGCGCTTTGTTGTAAATTTCCCCCTCTCCTCCCTTGCCTCCCCCCTCCTCCTCTTCCTCCGTTAATTCGTGGTATTTTCTCGCTGTATTTTATGAGCGGCTACCGGCTTTGCCTCGCAAATTGTTTCCAGGAATTCTCCGTACGCTGTTAAATTACTGTACTTTCACCATAATACGTATGGCGGATTTTAGCTCGGCGCGCCGAGCCGCGTCGCACTTGGTCCGAACTTTAGTTTTCTCGTCGGAATTTTACGTTGCGCTCATTTCCCGCGGGAGAACTTTATTTTTTAAATTAATTTCTTCCAACTACGCGCTCAACAATTTTTAATATTTCGTCGTCGCGGCGACCGTATAAGTGAGGAACGATATACTTACCAGAATATCCTCTTTTTTTGTTTCAGACCATCGCGACGCTGCCGAAACGGCCTCTGGTAAGTCTACAAGATTATTTTACATTCGCATTTCTTATTTTTAATAATATACAATGGCTCGATATTGATATAAACGGGAGATCCTAATCAGGTACAACTGAATATAACGGGGTATATATGCGATGTGTCTTTTAATGGTGTATTCTTCGTTAATGAGAATCAGAAACGTGCGGTATAATGACTTCATAAAAAATAGAAATCGAAATTAGTGTGTCGCTATAGGTCACGCGTCTCATTCAAGGTGAAGGAAACGTCAGAATGTAGACGTGTGTTCCCAAAAAACCGGTCGTCTTGAAAAAATTTACAACTTCAAATCGACGTCGACGCGCGTAAAAGGAAACGTTTCGGGCGATATAGCGCCGCAATCGATTGCCGAATTTGCATATACTCGTTTTTAATTTCGCATAAAACTCGTCATCCTTAAGGAAATATCGTAAATAATCGCCGAGTCCTCCCCCCCGCGACGAGAGAATTCGGTATATCGAGCGATGCGCGGAGTATTTTGACACTTTTGATAGTCCATTAACGACTATGTGTCGCGTCTACAAGTATATTTATGGAGTACTCGCGGAATATATGATTATAAATCATGCTCGCGATCACGCGTCATCCTCTGATAGCGTAAAATCACTCGCAACGACCGAGAGAAAGTATTTAAACGTTGAAATTATGAGTTATCGTCGACAAACGAATGTTAACAAAAAAAGCTATATTGCGGCCGTGGCTGATTGAACGGGCATTTAACGAGCGAGTGTGCAGCGTTTTACTATCGATGCGAAAACGGAGCGGACGAGAGAAAGGAAATACGGCTCTCTCGCGCGCGTGCGCATGATCTTCTTTAACTACCCGAAGAGATGAGCACGGGAGAGAGAAAGAGGAGACCGCCATTAGTTGAAAAGTTTCCCCAACAGCCTGTCAACCTGTTTTCGTCGGCGCGCTCCATCTTATTCCGGAAAGCATGTGCGACGATTGTCTTCCGCTGGGTTTTCGTCGGCACGAAACTTTTAAAAGACTCGTCCTATCATTATCAGATTGATGCCAACGAAGATCGTTACGGTCGCTTCTTCGATAAATAAGGAGCGATTATTCCGATGAAACGAAACATGAATACCTATATCGATATTTTTCTTATTGGGATTATTAGTCTTTAAATTTCTTTCGGCAAAATTTTAATAATTTTTTTTAGTTTTCAAATAATTTCAAAAATTTTTTAAATTGACTGTATAATCAAGAATGTATATATATATATCGAACAAAATCATTTATCACAGTTCTCTTGTTCTATTATTATTTTAGGTATTTTAAATAATTAAATAATTATCTCTGTAATTTCGTACATTATTCTCGTATATACGTCTCGATACATGTTAATGATATTTATTTACAATGAAATAGGATGATGAGATGAAGCTTGCCGAGGTAATTTTCTGAATTTCTTAGGAGGGATTAAAATCATATGATTGTTTGTTGATGATACACGTGTTATTTCGAGACACAACGCGGCTTTTATGACGTGAAGGCGCAAGTTAATCCATTCCGCTGTGAGTATCAACCGTGCCATCGGTTGGCAACGTGTCGGTGGCAACAGTATAAAGCCGGTGTTAATATTTGATTTGCCGGTTGCTGGGCGACGATGCGCATGCCCGACGTATCTTCGGCATTCTCTCTCTTTCTCTCTTCACGTTCCTCCCTCTTAAATCTCGCCCACCCTTAGCCATCTCGCTCCTTCCCGCTTCCCTGAGAGATAACTCGTATTTACGTATCTGTCGCCGCTCTCTTAATGGGCAGGATTTATATCGCTGAACTCGCGTCTTGTGTCTCGCGAATAAGAATCGATCGCGCATTTGAGCGATTCGGTGCAGGGTCGACGAGTTCAACGATCTCTCGCACGGTAACTCGCGCGAAAGGGATACTTTATTTCGGGTAATTTTGGCCGTGTCGCTAACGTCTGGCAAACGATCGATAAATTACGATAATTTTGATGCGGTCGCGCGGAGCGACAAATTGTCGGGAGATCGGACTTTGCGATGAACTCTCGCTATTCTCGTTCGTTCTGCCCTTCGCGGTAACGTGGCGGCAATTCCCGAAGGGGGTTGAGCGATCTTTCCATCGAAACTTTTTTCTACATTTATAAAGCGAATATCGATTAACCTTTATGCGAGCGACGTGGCGAATCTAGCAATCGTGTTTTTTTTTTTTTTTTTTAAACGGAGATTTATTAATGCTTCTCCTCTTTTACGGTAGAGAAGAGAGTCTATAGACTGCGATCATGCATAACTTTGTTTTTACCTAGTTGTCTGACATTTTTCCGTGTAAAATGCATTGCGGTACATATGTTGTACCACGTCGATCACTAACATTGTTCATTTTCTCGTATATTAATACTTGACATTCCGTCTGACGTTGCTGAAGAAAAATATACGATCGTTAAGATGCTAAAGTAAGCAGTCTTGATGCGCGGATATGGATCCTTTGTAATTCTCAGCTCCATTTGTATATATTTACTGAAAGAAATTTGAATATTTCATGAGATGTTTTTATGGCACTATTCATCAAGAATATTGAATAATTTGCACATTTAGGCATCGTGGTATAAAACTTTTTAGCACTTTTTCTCTTACTCTTACAGACTTACAATTCCCTATAAAAGATGCTGAAGAGTTTCTCTCTGTCTCCGTTATACTTTGAGGATATTTAAATTGTTTAGATGTGCTATAATATTGAAATGTATCACTTCATTCTATTTCTTACAATCGAGAGTCAAACATTTCTGCCTACCAGCGCAAAAATTATTTCAACGATTATACCGAAACGTGGTTCCTCTGAGAAATGGTGTTCGAAAGCAGATGGTCGTGGAATGATTTCGTAACGCGAAGAGAAGAACCGAGTCCGAAAATAGACGACTTTGCGGGCACGCGCGTCCTCACTTTGTACGAGGAAACGAGAGGCCTGTCAGCTGATTGGAGTAGCGCCAATTTTTGGTGAATGAACCGGCAGTCTCGTGCTTCGGGCTATACGCCCTCTTTGGTAGTTTGCCCTCCTCTGGCTGCGAAAAATAAGACACTTTTTTCATCGACCAACAGCTGCGGAACATACGATCAATTTGGATACATAAGATGTAACATGTCGTGGATTCGTAATAAAACGCGAGCTCGACTCCGCTACCGAAATAGAAGTGTCGTCGGCTTTTCATTTTTCCGCAGCATGAATTGAATAATAATCGCAAAACTGTTGAAAGCCATAATAGCTGTTGCGAAACTATCGGGAAATGATAACATTACTCTTACGACATGATATTTGCGTGTCAGAATTTACAACAATGTTAGTATTCTCTCGATCGATTCAAGCCCTTCAACAGCGAGTTGACTCGTTCTACCGACTTAAAGGATTAACGCGTACGACTACCCCGAAAGGCGTGCCTATTACTACGACAAGCGGCTTTGATATGCTAATAAAGAACCAGTAACGCGATCTCGATGTCAGGATATTGTCGTCCGATAAAGATGTTAGAGACGCGCGAGACCGAAAGAACAATCGCGCGTGTGACACGTGTGTAAAAGCCGACAACAGGCTTATGCTCCGGGCCACGATTCCCCTGAGAAGATAATGAAATTTTGCATGTGCGAGAATCGAAAATCATCTTCTTTGTACCCCGAGGTCGCTTATAACGGAACACCCGGGAGGATCGCTGCCGATAGAATCTCACGGGTCAACTTGACACTGGATGCTGCGTACATGTTGCAACGGACATTGATGCAAATCGCGAGAGTGCGGTCGATATAATAAAAACAGAATTGTATCTCACGTCTGAATAGAATAGAAAGATTAATTCAGGAAATTATAAGACAGATTCAGGTAAGGGAAAGAAATCGAAAAATCGTGCGATGTTGTGGAAATACACAGTGTATGATCCGTCTATTGATCTCGTGTCTACGTTTTGCTTTATTTTAGACATCATGTGCCATAGTCAATCATATCTTCTGTTCATGAAACGAAGGGAAATGCACCGACACGATTTTCTCTATTATCGTGCTTCGAGCTTATGTTCTCTCGCGCGGTCTTTCGTTTATTTATTTGCGAACCCGTTAGATCTAGCTACCGAGAACATTATTACGCGCACGAGCGTCTCTTAGTCGACCGGCTGGCTGGCCGCAATGTTTCTTGGCACGTAGAGCGGGTCAGGGCTGGTAGTAGCGATACCACTGCGATAACCTTGCTCGATAAGCATGGTGGCTTGCATTTCCGTTAAGTCATGCGTCCTACCGCGAATTGAGCTATTTACGAGCTAGGATAAGTGTACGGAGCTGAGAAATCGCGACACGAATTTCATCATTTAGTGCTAATGAAATCATCGTGAAATTTTTTCTTGTACAAGTGAGACATTTTTAATTCTTAATTTATCCTCAATTCTATTGTGATAGGAGATAAAATATTTCCTTTATATAAATCAATTTATAATTTTATCATTTATCGATAAGATTAAGATTCGTTAAGGTAAATTACAAGATAGTGTATTAATTAAATTTGTATAAAAATCATTGTATTTAATCACGAGAAAGTACTATTAATAGAAGAATAGCTGCTACATAATTTTCAGAGAGAGTTTAGATTCCAATTGTTACACTTTTGCTGGGCCATCGCGAGTTTGGGGACACGCGCGCGGCTTCCGATTTGTTCGTAGCAATTTTTGAGCTTCCCCTGAAAATTCGATCATCGAGCGTGCGCGCGAACCCGAGAGAGGTGGAGATGCGGAGATTAGTCCGCATATCGAGGAGGAGATGAAGCGAGGGAGAGCGGTTTCCGACTCCGGGGATAGAATCGGCGGAATCATTTCCTTGAATTTAGAAAACTGTGAAAATCCACTCTCTCTCTGGATTTTGGCGCGCACACACGCGCGTGAGCGAGCGGGTCAGCTTACGACGGGCAAATTGGATTTCGCATGCGCGGAGGGCGAGACAGAAATCGAATTGTACGGGATAAAAGTGTCGGGGGCAACGGAAGCCGTTTCCGGTTTGGAATGCTCCCGCAGGAGCGGGATGCGATCGCGAGAGTCGATTCATCCTACCACTTGCCTCCTTTCGACTCGATCGGGTGACTTGCAGATTGAAACACCAGGCAATACAAATACGACGAGTCATGACTGAATGTTTGTTTTTTTATCTTCGCGTAAAATAACATAATAAAAATAGAATTGAAACATGAACGAGAAAAGGATTGATAAAATTTTAAATTAATTTATTGACATCTTATTCGCGCGCGAAAAAGTTTGAATTGTGAATCTCGAATTAATTAGTTATTTTAACATTATATTGATCGATATACTTTACTTTAACCGCCAATGTGTGCGTGTGGATTTAGATTCATTTTTCGTCCTTTTCATCCGCGCTCTTATGGAATTCATTATGAGAATTATCAATACACACACTTCTCTCTCTTGTTGCGTTCTTTTCGTATTTAACAAAAGAAAACGAAAAAAGACCCGAGTGCTGATAATTAGCAAGGCAAGAGTTCTGAAAATTTTAATCAAGCCGAGTGGTCGTCTCTTCTCGTCGCTCCGTCTTCCTTGTCTTCGTATTTGCCACGTTTGTTCGTCGTCGGCAGCACATATTACTCTTAATTTTGCAGAAGCTTGTTCTCCTCAGGCTTCGTTTCTTCCTCCCCTAAGGACGAAGGATAATATTTGTTCCGAAATTTCCAGGCAAGGACTTGTACTGGGTCGAAGGTAGCACTGGTTATGTATCGCGCGACAAAGAATGTTTGCTCTTCCTGGCAGGCTCAGGTTCCCGTCATTCTCTCTCCATCTCTTTCTCTCTTTCTCTCTCGATCTTTTAAAGTTTAAAGGGCCAGCGAAGAGAGAAAGAACACCAGGAAGGAGGCACTGCACTCCTGTGCAGCCCCTTAAATCTCAGTGAAATTCTCGTAAAATGCCCGGAACGTCCGCTTATACTCGACGAAGAGAATTTTGAGTATTATTTCTTAATTATTATAGTGGAATAGTGAGATTTCTGGAACAATAAATTGCATTTCTTGTCAATATTCTACCCAATTCTTATTTGTTTCTTGAACTATTTGAGCGCAAATCGATTAAATTGTGTAAATTATTTTATTATATATTAATAATTGTTTATAAAACTAAGAATTTATATATACATACAGTATAAAAGAAAGAATTAGAAAACAATAAAATATGTATTAAAAATGAAAAAAGAGGAGGATAATAAGATGAGATTAATAAAACAATAAATTAAAAATGTTCATTTTTACTACATATACTTTATAAAATTTATATATTATTACAATAAAAGATTATAATAACTTATATTCTTCTAATATTTTAAAATTGAATTTGCGAGCTTCTTATATTAGTTAATATCAAATTATCTCATTTTCTTTTCTCGTACGCTCCAAATCACATCACTTTTTTAAAAACTAATAGTTAATTGATGATGGTTTCGTGGCATTTGTTATGCTAAAATAATCTTATTCTAATTGAATTACAATCCAATTTAATTTTGTAGCATGAAATCTATAATTACGAAAGTTGGCGAGTTTTATTCCAAAAAAATCTTTAAAATTTGTTGTTAAATGTTTGTTGTCTAGATTTCTTTTATATTTATTTTTAATAATCGTTAAAATATTTTTAAAATTTGTATGTATGTTTAAGTAATATTAATATTAAATTAAATTTTATACACATATATTGCGCCTGTTACAAATCTCTCTTTTTATATATATACACAGTAAAAAATAAAATGTGAATTATAACATTTTCCACATGTCCCAAAAAGTCCACTCTAAATTTTAAGTTAAAATAAATCATTCGTCGTATGCTACTTATTGACAAACTAAAAATGTTAAATAATTGACACAATACTTTACATTTATTTTTGTTATTGTGACTTTAAGTGTGATGTAAAAATAGTTTCAATAACTCGTAAGAAATGTTGAGGACATTAACATATAATAGTAATTATTTTAACTTAAATTATTTGTAATAGAAACATTTGATTTTAATAAATTTGATTATTTTTGTGAAGTTCAAGATTATTTGAAGATTCACTTTAATTTTTCTTAGAATGTTAAACTGACTTTGAGACATATTGATTGTTTAAATGATTATGTTAAAAATACTCAAAATAATATTCCATTTCCAAGAGACATGTACAAAGTGTAAAGTTATGAAGTTGACATAAATGTAACACATGAAAACGTTATAAAAATAATAACATATAGGTTGTATGTTAGTTTTACATTAAAGTACTAATCAAAACGTGGCGACACAAGAAAATTTTAACATATGGACGCACAATTTTTTACTGTGTATTAAATGTATGTACATTAGGGAGAATATATACCTCCAATACATAATCACATAACAATGTAAGATCGATACTGCGTTCTGACGTAACGACATAAAGTAGCAATTGAGCCAAAACTGAAGTTAACTCGTCTCCTTTTTGGGGGAAGCCGGCTTTAAGCCTCCGGGCGTTTCTGCGCGAGATATTTCTGTATTTACATGGCGTACCCTGCAGGGCACGATTAAAGGGGAAGGAAGCCTTCCGTAGAATTCAACCGCGCGGAATAACGAAGCGGCGCGGGCGTTACAGATCGATCGATCGGCGCGAAGCGACGCGCACGTCCATCCGATCTCTCTCTCTCTCTCTTTCTCCCTTCCTCTCGCCGTCGGCGTTGTCGGGTTGCGAGCGAGCGCCGGGGTTCTCCGAGGACCACACTGTACCAGGAATCGACGGATAATCGATATCGGCTCGATTCCCGACCGTCTCGCCGTATGGAATAACGACGTCTTGTTAATGCCGTCGAACGAGCGTGAAAGAGGCCATTCGTGTCGATTCGCGAGGATAATGCCTTGCAAGGACGCGCGCTCCTCGTCTTTCCCCTTTCTCGCTCTTTGCGTTTTCTCCTCTTCTTTCGGTGTTTTTATCTCGTGTTTGCGTTTTCGCGGTGACGTCACGCGACGATGACGTTTCTCGACCGACATCGATAGCGGAACGTGCGTCAAAGGAAACACCCCCTCTCCCCCTCCGATCGAGATTACGATGATGAGCGACTTCCCCGGGGATTGTTGAATGCGACAACCGAGGATTTTTCGACTCCGCGAGCAACCCCCGAGACGCGTACCTCTCTTTCTCTCCTGCGAACCTCTCTTCTTACGAGCTCCACGAGCCGGGGTTGGTCGGGGGGTTGATACTCGAAAGCAACCATTTATCACTTATACAGCGTGGTATCGTCGACGCAGCGATTCCGGGATAATTTATCGCGTGTTTTTGCAACGACGCGGCGCGGCGTCTCGCCGCTTCCGCGCGCACGAAATGAATTCCTCGCTCTCGCGAACGCCGCCGCCTTTGACGGCATCTTAAGTATCCCGAATTCCCTGCCGCGGATGCCGTCCGAATTCTTCCTCTCGCTCCTTCTCGCGAGACGCCACCGAGACTGAGGTGTTTGCCGCGAAGAAAATTCGCGGCATTATTCCCTTACATTCGACTTTCAATTCGCGCCCCGCTTTCCACGATAGAGAACGAGAAGCTAACGAAGTTTCGCGTCGCGACTCGTTTCCGCTTTTTCCCATATTTTCACAAGGAGCTATCGTCATTGTTGTCGTCTTCATCCCGCATTCCCATCGTTACGGTTATATTTTTACCTTGTTCGTTCTCTCGCATCCCCGAGGCAAATCTACCTATCTACCTACTTACCCGGGATGAGGTTGGACTCGTGTATAATACGCTTTTCCTTTATACGAACAGTCTCGTCCGGTGGATCGCGCTTTCAAAAGAAGTACCACAGGAGAGCGAAAGGTTAGGTTACTCGCTAGAATTCTGACAATGCACTTGGCCGATGCTTGACATTTTCTCCTCGTTCCTTTTCTTTTACGGCTCTTGGGCACGCGGGATTTTTTTTCTAACCGGATCCGAGAGGGCAAACTTGTTGCGAGAGAAATTGCGTTCTCGAGAGATCGAATTATTTTTGCCAAGAGTATCTCTCCGTTGAAATAATAATTACTTCCTTTTTATCATTTGAAGATCCCCAAAAAATCTACATTCTTATAACAACAATAATAATAATAATGAAATTAATAACATAATAAATAAGAAAATAAAATGGAATTATCGCGTATCGAGAATCGATCAATCTTTTGATTCAAGCACGAGATATGCATGAGAAACGCATCTATAAAATATTTCACGTTCCATGCATTTTCTCTTAGCGCGCACACTTTACCGAGATCTTTCTTAAATAAATATCGGTGCTTTTCGGCCCACTGTCGACTTGAAATAGGTCGCGATAGTGTACGTATGTAATAGAGGGACGGGGGGAGGTGTCTGCTTTGCATACCGAATCTCTCTCGCGACGTCCACGTTGTTACGTGAGTAACGACTTTTCGTCTGCTATGGGAACGCGAGATAGTAGCTGCGTTAGGAGCGACGAAGACGGAGACGGAGACGATTTTGGTGGGCGACAGCGACGGCGACGGCGGCGTTGGCGCCGACCGGGTAAGAAGATAACTTCGTTTCCTAGCCGGGAACCGAATCGACCGGAATAATTAATAATTAACGCCAGGGCGTGACCGCCCCTGCCCCCCTTATTCTAGTTCGCGGCGGCGGATGTCGACCTCGTTGCCATCATCTCGCCGCGGAAACTCCCAAAGTATCGCTCGCGTGATATATAGACGCCGAATTTCATCTTCCCGCACAGAAAAAAAGATAAGTGTCAAATCAAAACTTATATACTTAAACTACGCGTTCATTGTTTCGTATGTACGCAACAATTTATAATCTTCTTGGAAGAATTTAATAATTTTAAATTTCAACAATATTATAGTCTTGATTTAATATTATAATTGTCATCTCAAGAATATATAATTGTTTAATTCTACTTTGAGAAAATTATAATCTTTGATTTAAAAGTGTTATTTTCCATCTAACCTTGTTTCTTTTCCATTCAAGAAAATTAAATCTTAAATCATAAGAATATATTTTTCTTGATTCAACTATATAAAATGGCTTCATTCAAGTAAGCAATTATTCAAGCAATTATATTTTTCTTTAATTAACGCAATATAATCTCATTTCAAGATTTCCATGTTAAATATATTTTCAAAACAAGAATGTCCTTTTTTTCTGTGCGATCTTCTCGGACTTTTTAGAGTCTACCTTAGCGCGAAGAACATTTATTATCTTATCAAAGAAATTTTTTCACTATAAAAAGTTTAATTTCCCTATTTTATAAATTCTTTCATAAAATTATCGAAACACTTGAAAGTCGGTAAATTGAACAAACATCGAGGTATAATTTTAGCGGATGAGATTTTAGCGGTTCTGTCTACACGATTTTTAATTAATTTCCATTAAAAGTTTTTATCTTTTGTTTGACTTGGGAAACTTATTACTTTATCGAGTTTACATTTGTCAGATAAATCAAGTAAGTTAATAAATTTTGAATAAAGTTTAGAAAAGTTGATTGGAGAGACTGAGCGTTAAGAGATATGATGAACGTCATCGTTAAGAGATGTACGAGATTAAGAATAGTCAACGTGATACATGTATGAGTAATATAACAACTATCGAAGCACACGTTTTCGCGCAAGTGAGCGGAAATACATGCAGAATATAGCGTATGCTAGTCACAGATTATGTAAGATCGCGAAAACTTGTGCCGCCTCCGCGCCTTTTTTCGAACGCGCTTTTTTCTTCGTTAAAATTCCGTGAAGAACATCAAAGGGCAGCGAGTGAATGACGTCGACCGGGGATATAATGGTCGTGAAAAGCGTGTGTGATCGTGCTCAAAAGAATTCCGCAGCCGGCGAGGTGTGTCAGCCCGAATTTCGGTTACCGTCTCTCTCGTTGCCAGACACGAGTATGAAAAGCTTTATCCTACCGCGGCCGTTCGAAAGATGACCGTCGTCGCGGCTTTTGACGTTCCCGCAGAAATAGATAAGCTCTAAAGGAATGACGAAGGAATCGGCGTGTGCGGATATTAAATCATTTCGCGAATCCCACGTAGCTATCGGGGATGAATGGTGCCTTTTCGAGGACGTAAAGAGCTTTAATAATTTCTATAAAAGTCAATAAGAATCTACTGTAAATGTAATTAAGAAGATGTAATAGATAATGTGCCATATTTTACAATCAATTAATATTGATTAAAGTTTAATTTTCTATAAATGTGTGCAAATTTATCATTAATGCACAATTTTTGCAAGATTTAGCGAGCAATCGAAAGTTTATGTTTCGATCGTTGCTATTCCATGTAGATCCGCCTTTGTATGTGATTTCTCAATGCCACGCGATCGGCATCAAAAGCCAGTCTTGCATAATACTAATTTTTTAAAGGAAGACTCGCGCAAGATTATTACGTCGATAACCGCGGGATCTCAACGAATGTCGTAATAACGCATCTGTAACTTTCCGCTTGGCCTTCTAGCATGGCACGAAATATTCATCGTTATTCTGTCGGAAGGATTGCATAGGCATCGCTTAAAAATGCCAAGCTGAAGACAAGTGTCAAAGAGCGTCGAGCTAAATTTGCAGCGACAAAGTTATCGCAAAAGCTACCGCGTTGTTATACTTTAAAGACTTTACTGTCATGCTCATAAACGATGCCAATTTTATTAATATTACAAATATATATAATAACGCATATGAGTGAAATCGTACATTTCGATTTATATTTTTCGATATTAAATCTATCAATTTGTTTGTGCTGGAATAATTATTACGAATAATTATTATAGATTACATTTGTTAACTCAAATTGATAACGTTGAGTTGCGAATAATGTAAATAACGAAGATGAAGGAATATCGCCCATAAAATGGGGCTTCCTGCGGAGAACATTTCTTCGATAAAGACCATAGTTTCAAGATTTCGCTTTCGGAGGAACGCATTTTCGAGACGACTGTCGTTCGCATCGTCGTAATAGGACGAGTATCGCGCTGCAGAGAGCGAGTAGGCTGTAGATTTCTCTCGAAATGACGGTCGTGTCGCGTTCATCGCCGGGCAGAGGCCATCGGAGACCAATAAATCGCGCGCGGATATCGATCTTTATTACGGTAGAAAATAGAACGTCGAATGGGAGGTATATGCTCGTCGATGGTTTATTCCTCCCCCGTTTATCGCGTTGAATTTGTTCGTGACGCGCGCAAAAATTCGGTTCGCGTCGTGTTTTCAACGACAGGAAACGCGCTGCATTTTTGTTCGCTTCGATTCAAATCACTTTGATTTACTTATCGCACATTATTTCAATTTTATTACATAAGCATATTAATTTATTTTATAAAACTGAAATAATTTATATGGCGTGAGATCTTCCCGCGGTATAATTTATTACATATTGTTCGCAGTAATATATATATTTTTTTTTTCATTTAAGAAATGCTTATATTGTGTTTTTACGTTAGATTGATATAAGTTTTAATTCGCAATAGTACATTCGATTGAACTCGCTATTTAATAACTGAAGTATCATACGATATAAGAGAGTTCGTTTAAAACTAAAATGAATCGAAAGTTTATCATTGCGTCATTTAACTTATACTGAAATGGATCACCGAACAGCTGAGATAACGCAGCGCGGCAAGTTCTCCGCTTGGAAAATGAATCGAAAGTTTATTATTACATCGTATTATTTCAACTGAAGTGATTCAGTGAGCAAGACAGTATAACTAGTTCACCGTTCAGATCCGAAGTAAATCGAGCGCGGATGCAATTTGAAAGGCCGTGCGATGCACGACGACCGGTCGTAAGTGTCAGTCGTTTCGTACGTTACCGGCTCCTAATTTATGCCCTAATTAGATCTCTCCGTCGAAGAAACGTGTCGCTCGTAAAACTGTGCGTGACCGACGTGCAAAAATTCGCGGAAGTCGAATTCATATCGAGCGGAGAGGAAAGATATTCGAGGCGGCAGCAGCAACAGCAATCGTCGTCGTCGTCATTTGATATGGATTGGGACCAATATCATAACCATATCCGCCTCTTTCTATTCCGCGTTTATTAGCGTTTATTTTCGCTCGCATAAGTAGTGTCGTATTGAAACTGATCGACCCGTCAAACGATTTTCTTTCAATCGTCGATATCATATTTCTCTTTGACCTACTCTTCGTTTCTTCGTCAGTTTTCCTATTTTAAAAAAGTCAAAAGAGGCGATATATTTAGTCAATATGTATTAATCTTCTCGCATTAACGTCGTTTGTTACATTTTTTTTTTAGCTATGATTATAATAAATGTATGATTGAATTTATATAAAAATCATTTAATCGATATACATTTTAATATTTTCGTATCATTTTTAAGCGAAGTAATAATTATTTTCTTATTTTTTTTGTGTCTCACGAATTCAATTACGATAAATAACGCTAAATAAAATTTTCTTTGGGAAGATTTCTTTTACGAGGATTTTATCTGCGCGCTAATTTACGAGATTTCCCGTGAACCTTTTACGTCTTTCAGAGTAGCACGGTTTAAAATGTAATTCGCTGCGTAAGAAATCGATTATTTCGCACCTTCAAGCGAGCGAACAGTTCGACACAGGTTAAGAGCATTCATATTGTTTTAGCATTCGCTCGAGTTTACTGGGTTAGGATATCTAGAGTGGAATGCTCGCTACGGATTTCTTGGCCCAGAGCCAAAAAGTGCGGGTTTCCCGGACGCGTAACCACTGCTTTTAGTACCGCGGACTGAAATACCCAAGAGAAGGAAAGAAAGACAGAGAGAGAACGCGAGATTATTTTTCTTTTCCGCCTTTTCCCTTTCCGTTTTACTCCATTTTCTCCCTTTGCTCCCTCCCTGTTACGAATAGCGAGGTCTTTCACCCTAATAAAATAGTAAATCTTGTTGGGACAACACGTGACGTTGATAAGATACCATTCGATTCCAATTTCATGAATGATTCGTGGAAAAGTGTTGCAAGATTAGGTCGAGCCTGCTTTAAATCCTCGTAAAATTCATTACCTTTTAATTTTTTATATTCTTTACGGTGATTAAAGGGTCATACCTTTCATTATCATTTTCGGGAAACATTTATAATTCTTCTGAAATTAATCCGATAATGTCATTTCTTACAAATAAATTTTTGGTTATGGATATAATTAATAAAAAATAATTATTCAGCTCATTACTTGCTTATTTATAACATTTTTTTCTTTAAAAACTTTGTTATTTTTAAAATTCGTAAGTTAATACTTGGTATATTTCATGAAATGTATCGGGTGATGAAAAATTAAACGTTTAGTTTTTTTCCAATATCTATTTTATTTAGAATATACTTTTAATCAAGTTTTAGTCAAAGACACGGGCGCTCCTTTCGGTAGAATGCGCTCACGTAATGAAGCACTCGTCGTTACACAATGACGAGGCGTTGCAACTGTGAAGGTTCTTTCTGCAAGCTCGCTTGGGGCTTCTTCCTGCGACAAAAGTATTTTCTGAAAATCGCCGCGACGCTTTTTACCAAAGAGCTTTGGTGGAACACGAGAAAGCAACGAGAGAGAGAGAGAGAGAGAGAAGATGCAACGCTAGAAGCAACAGACAGAAAAAAAACGAAGAAAGTAATTTACGGATATATATTGTTTTAAGGTGAGGAGCGCAAAATTGCTATTATATTTCATTGACCTATGAAGAAATATCAAGACATCGAATTATCGAATAATAAATCAATCATTTAAAGTATTAATAATTACGTCATAAATTGTAAGTGTAATTTTTTTATTAGATACTGAATAATAAAAAATGCGATATCTGACATATCTTACAAAAACTCGATCAATCTTACGTTCGACAAACCTAACACTATCGGAAATTGCACGTATGTCATTACGCACGAGAACTTGTATTGGAAAATAATTATATATCCGTCGATAATTATATATCTTGTTCTGTATAATCTATATTTCTCCGGAAGTTCGTACACACTTCAGCAGACGTCGAATTGTTACGATTCAGCACATTGATGAATGACGTTGTGAAATGTCGAAGAAACAGCAAACCGATGACATGACAAACGGAAAGAAGACAAAGGTCCGAAGAGCGTGACGAAAAAAACGAGTGTCGAACGAAAGAATTGGATGCAGTGTAAAAAGGAAGAAATTATAAAGAACCCAGCAGTATTTCTAGCAACGGAAAGCCCGCATATCCGTCATTATAGGTCATTATAGTTACCAGTCTCCGATAATCGACACCTTTCTTCGTCAAAACAAGCGAGGCAAGCAGATAAAAATTCGTAGCGTTATATAAACTAAAAATAATCATGCAAGAATAGCGGGATAAAAATAGGACGGAAACTATAGTATATTATAAAATTTTATTTTGTCTTTAACATTCCACGCATGAATATGCAATTTGAATATTCAAAATTGTGAATATTGTAGAGCAAGAAATCGAGGTCAGCTTCGCTTCGTTTTGCGAGTTTTTCTTTCCAATTTTTTTTTTTTTTCATATTCTTTATATGTAAAATGAGAAGGATATTTCATCAGTCGGAATATAATGAGTAACGATAACTCATTAATCTAGAGCCGTGACCTATATTACGTTGCACTTTACACAAACGATAATAAATGTGTGTTTAAATCCAGCAATCATTGGCAATGTCAGAAAAAGGAAAAAAAAGATCGTAGCTGTCGCGATTAATTAGCGACAAGTCTGAGGCTTATAAAACGCGATATCGTCAATGACGTGGACAATAGTAGTGGGCTCGGACAAATATTTTTCGCGCGACGTCTTGCCTCGAAAAAACCGCGCGTCCGTCCGTTCGTTTGCGCGGCAAATTTATTGCCAAAAATAAATCGCGCCTACCAAGTAGTGCCAACTAGTGCCATATGGTACTAGTGAACTGGAAAGAGTTAATAACGAAACGCACGCGGGTGACTACGACGATGAGACGCATTCGTGATACACGTCAAGCTAACGACCATGCCGTTCTACAAAGTTAGCTCGTAAATTCCGCCACGCGGCACGTTTCATATTCCAAGCGATAGGATGCGAACCTTCCCGCGGACGTGCACAGCAATAATACCGAGGAAACTTATTCGATAGTGTCCATGGAAAGAAGTTGCAGAGTCCACTTTCAAGTGAATTATCTTTGGAAAACTGTCTTTCATTGATACATAAAATTTTCGATCAGCAATAAAGCGGCAGCAAGAAGCTGTTTACCCATGCATGACTATGAGAGAATGCGTTCTCTGTTTTTTTAAATTTGTTTTGACATTAGGACATTGAAATTAGGTCTTTTATAACACGATTGATCGCTTAGCGTTATTCCCCGGAGTAGAATTATTTTTACTTTTGTTCGAACGAATGTTTCCGCTGGTGATCCACGCAAAATTGCTCCCGCGTCGTCGCATCGCGTAATTGCACCGAGTCGGCCTTGCACGTGCACGGACACGAGAATTTTCCTCCGGGCGCGCCATTAATCGGAACGAGCGTACGATCCCGGGAATTGATCGGCGTAAAATACATTTTATCAAGTTAATCGCGGTAAGAGGGGTAGGGGTGCCGGGGCGAGAGGGCAAGGGGAGCCGAGGACACCGGGGAGCGAACGCGCGCGGTCGGGTATCGGCGAAAAATACATCGCGGATCACCGCGGACGGCACCTCCGGCGCGATTAACGAGCGCGCGTTACACCGAAAGCCCATTTCGCCGATATTTTCGCAATTATACGACGGACGGGTGACCCGTGTCGGCGGGGTGAAATTTAGCATGCGTTGCAATTATACGCTCGCGCGTAATCGCGCGTAGTCGCGCCCGCAAAGATAAGCGTCGCGACATCGTCATCGTCTCTGAAAAAAATCTTAATCCTCCGGATTCGCGCGACTGCCATGTCTAGCCATTAAGTACCGAACAGTGTATTATGATTAGGCACGAGCACTTTGCAACAAAGTAGATTGAGAGATTGAATTTATCGCGGCAACTTTTATCTCGACGTTATGAATTAATATTATTCGCACTTTTTATTCTTATCGATCTATTTTAGGGTATCATATGAAAGATGTATAGAGCATGTGTGATTGCGCAATGCCGTGCAACGATTACTATTGGCGGTCGCTGATAAACTAATTGTTAAAAAAAAGAAGGGGAAGATAAAAACAAGAGGGAAAAAAAGTGCAACCGCTTACGTGTGTCGTAACATACTAATTCCGGAACGCGACAAGTGCGTTTCGATCTATGTATAGCGATGATGCGGGATATACGCGACCTAATCGCTGGTCTCGTCCCGTCTCTCCGCGCCTACCTCCTTGCCCTCTTTTCGTCCCCATCGTTACGCGATTTCCCGCCGCTCACGTCACCATCTTCCCTCGTTTACGACACGAGACCCTCTCTCCTTCTCTCTCTTCAGTTTCGCGCTCTATTACGCTCGTGTGCACGGATACGTGAGCAGACGCACGCATACGTTACAGCCGTCTCGCGCGTAGATGAACGCGCGCGCGCGCGCGCACGTCACTTGGCCTGACAGACAGTTCGGCGGCATGCCGATATCTCACGATGACGCACGCACGTGCACTTGCGTGCGCGCGCGCGCGCGCGCCTCGGAACAGATAGCGGATCGACTCGCTCGGTCAACACGCAGCGTCCTCTTTATCGAGGAATATAATTAACCCACTGGCCGCAGGAATGTATAATTCGATCGGTCTACTCGTTAATTTTCCCGACTTAACAATTTTCATCGTTAAATTTATTAACTGGCGAGCCTCGAGCGGAAAGCTCGAGTAAAGTTGGCGGAAGAAACGAACGGAGAGATAGAGAAGATGATCTGACATTTAGATTTTTGAAGTGTATTATGCAATTAGAATTATTAAGCTGTAAAAGAATGTATAATTTGATTGAAACTTGTTATTTCTTCTGGCTCGACGGATTTATTTATCGATAAGTGGACTTTGAATGAATTTAAATTCCTATTCAAATCGACGGGAAATGAACAAAGACAAAAAGGTCTATTGTTACATATTTTAATCGAAATTAATATTCATTGTAAGTTACTTTGAAAATGAGTGAGTAGAACCAAAAAAAGCAGCTTTGCGTTTCGCGTTATAGAGGCTCTATAAGTGCTCTTTACCGAGTTTCCGAGTCATCAGTTGAGGCCCATTTTCGCATAACATTAAGTGTCTCGACATTTGCGGTCGCGCCAATGCCGTTATTAGTCTTCATTATATTTCGCGATTTCGCGACATGTGGTAGTCGCGTTACAATTGCGTGAAAATGAGTCTATGAGGCTTAAACGGGCTTTGTCTCTCGCCGATACGGGAGACCGATGCTGAAATAACGACAATTTGAAATACAATTACAGGAAAGCAATTATCCCGCGAGAGAACATGTAACGCAATCTCGTAACATTTCGTACTTTACATAGTAAAAAATAAAATGTTAATTTTAACACTTTGCACATGTCCCAGAAAGTCCACTCTAAATTTTAAGTTAAAATAACTCATTCGTCGTATGTTACTTATTGACAAATTAAAAATGTTAAATTACTGTCACAGTACTTTACATTTACTTTTGTTATTGTGACTTTAGTGTAATGTGATTTAGTGTAATGTAAAAATAATATACAAATTAATTAAAAATTACATGAAAAAATAGTTACAATAACTCGTAAGAAATGTTGAGGACATTAACATATAATAGTAATTATTTTAACTTAAATTATTTGTAATAGAAATATTTGATTTTAGTAAATTTGATTATTTTTGTAAATCAAAGTTCAAGATTATTTGAAAATTCACTTTAACTTTTCTTAGAATGTTAAACTGACTTTGAGACATGTTGATTGTTTAAAATGATTATGTTAAAAATACTCAAAATAATATTCCATTTCCAAGAGACATACAAAGTGTTAAAGTTATAAAGTTGACATAAATGTAACGTATGAAAACGTTATAAAAATAATAACATATAGATTGTATGTTAATTGAAGTACCAATCAAAACGTGGTAATACAAGAAAATTTTAACATATGGACGCACAATTTTTTACTGTGTAATTGAATTGATATTTAGTTTTCTATATTATACACAGGTTACGATTGCATTATTTATATTATTATTACATAAATTAATATTTAAAATTTATTATTATTATATTTTATTATTATTATTATTGTATACGATTAATGGTGCTAAATAAATTACGTACATGTAATTAAACAAAGAGGCACGAGAGTTGGGTGTGGCACGTAAATTCATCGCTGCACGAATATGTTACGATATTTCTTGGAATGCGTCGCGTATCGGAACATTGAAAACGCTACATTAGCGTTCGCGAAAACTCGCCTAACGAGAATGGCGGAAACTCGCATCGGATATGGCGAAGACGAAATCACGTACGACGAGACGAGCCGAGACGGCTCGCGCGCGTATCGAATCCTTTCTCGAGACGACGAAAGTTCTAGCTCGCGGTCGTCAGCCGCAGCCGCGTTCCAGGCAAGTCGGAAATTTCTTTGGCAGGCACGTAAGAAATACCGTCCAACTCTTCTCCCGAGAACATCCAGCGACGAAAACTTTCCCAGCAATGTTTTCCAATTTGACGTAGATAGGTGCAATGCTGTGCTCCATCTTAGGGTGTAAAAAAATGGGCCTTTCTTCGTCCCTCAAAGTATCTTTATTAAATTAATACGATGCGAAAACGAATTGATTCCTGAATTTTTTTCAACTCTTCCATGATCGTTACTGGAGTGGTAGCATCGGCCAACGCGAACTCCCTCCGCTTTGCTCTGAAATTTTCCGGGGAGCTCGAAACTTTGAAAAACGCGCATCCCATGAACGTCACCGGAAGTTGGATGGAGGCCCGGCGCGTAACAAGCGCGAACAAACGCTCTATAATCTGTCGATAAATCGAATCTGCATGCGTTTCATTAACGGGCTGCCTGTTCACGGTCCCCGGCATTCGGCCAATATTCGACGTAGAATATTTCGGGCTGTCCGTCGGTCGCAACCGCAGTTACTACGAAACGCTCATTATTCCCGACAATGAAATCCCATAGAATCGACTCGTCTCGTTACTCGTCCTGGTTAACTGACGCTAATTACGATTCCGGGAACCATTAGCCGCCCCATTGTTCTCTCTCGTGCAATGGATGCGCGATACCGACCGCCGTCAGGCTGTTCGTGTGTTTATAGGTAATCAATTCCATACCGTCTTTCATTAATTCCGATCGTTCCCTTCCGTCTTTTGTTCTTTTTTCTCTCCGAGAATCCGAGAACACGATAAAACCGACATGCATAGTCGTTGCGTATTCTATCGTCGAATTGTCACAAGTGACAAGGGGTCGATGGGCTGAGTTTACCCGATCCTGTATAGATTCGCGCAATTAAATTCGCACCCAACGGTTAAAAATCGTAGGTTAAAAATTGAATCGCGTCATCGAGGGATCGCACCCGACGAAATCGATTCGCATTTTCCGAGCAAGTAAATCTTACATCATCCGCGACCGACTGCCGATACTCTTTAAGATTCGATTGGCGCGAGTCGAATAGGTATCGATCTCGCAGCCGCGAAAAGATGGATATTTACGCGCCGCCGATATTTCCACGGAAATGCAGTCTATTTCGGGGACCGATTCGGAGACGATGAAGATAGAATCCGATCGAGCAGAGAGCGCGGGATCCGTAGCTTGTTGCTAAGGAGAGCAGGAGGAAGCGGTGTCGCCACCCGTTTGATAGCGGAGGACACGACGTCTCTGCAGTCTGGGGTGGCGTGAAAGGGGGAGGTTGATGGCGGGGAGGGAGGGAGGGAGGGTGAACCACCGGCGTTCTCCGAGGCTCGCTCTCAGTTGGTTCAGTGGGACATATCGATCCAGCGAGCGGGGTGAACCTTGTGATGGAAGCAAGGTGGGAGGGAGAGCAAGGGGGAGAGAAAGAGAGAGAGAGAGAATCGACTAACCCAACCATCCAAACCGCCCAGCCGACGAACCATCCAGAGCAAGCATGCGTGGTTTCCCCCTTGCCGCTAGTTCCGCTTCCCCTTCCCTCTCGCTGTCTCTTCACCGCCAACACGCCGTTCACCCCTTGAAGAAGGGGGAAGGGGTAGGGAAGCCGGTCGAGCCTCCCCTTTGTACCAGCGGCTATATCCTGGATAAAGAGCCATCGCGCTCTTCGACGGAAGGAAGACGGAGAATAAGTCTCGCGAACAAAGGCACCGCACTTTTTTGCCCGTTTCAATTAAATCCTCATCGATATACTCGGCGCTAAAGTGTTTCCGTGATTCGCGCGTACAGGAGGAACCGTTGCCGATGAAGATAAATCCTCGTCTCGGGTTCACCATGTATACGATTACCATCCAACATTCTCGTCTCGCGTCGAACGCGATCCGCATGTTAATCCGCGAGTGCATCGCGCTCACGTTGGCACCAGCTTTTCGCAACAACGTCTTTGAATTAATAGTAACGCAGCGTACCGCTCATAAGCGACGAGCGTCGAGCAATTTGTCGCAAATTTGATTGCTCGCCGGTGAAACAACGAAACTTGGAAATTACGGACGTTCGCATTTAGCGCTAAATGCGGAATGTGGAGTATGATAAGGAAACAGGAAATGATATATTGGTCGCTGCGAATTTTATCTCGTTGGCGAAAACGCTCCGAGAAAGAGAAAGAGATGGCGAGCACGCGAGCAGGCTTAGTATCGATTTTGCGAGTCGCTAACGTAAGATATCAAGGTTTCGCGGCGCAGCGTATCTTGATGTAGGGTTTCCCCTTTAGCGAGAAGATCAGCGAGACCTCTACGGTGTCTTGGCGCGATGCCTCTTCCTCGTCTCTGTGATTTATAGCAACCTCCGTGATCACGATTAGTTACAACGATGGTAGTAGTGACGGTGGGATCGGCGGTATATTCGCGTTCGTTCCCATTGCTGTTGAAACATGTACACCGTGTCCCCACACTTTTTCCCGTTTATATTTTTCAAATATTCTTCCGATATCAAATCAGATTTTTCAGTCTTATCTAAAAGTTAAATGTAATAATCTAAAAAAAAGAATTGAAAGATGCTCGTATCTTTATTCAATGCAATGAATTTATATAATTTACTTGATGTAATTTCAAATTTTCAATAAATCTCGATATTTTAAAAAACACATGTATGGTGACAAATTTATGCAAGCAAATAAAATTCAATTTTTCTCAACATGTGATATCTTTACATTTATTTTCAAATATTTATAACTATTATATAGTATTTAAATTCAATTTTTGTTAAAATAAATTCCAATTAAAATTGAGCGACTTAAAATTATATTCACAAAGATATATTCAAATTTTTTCAATCGCTCAACATTTAAAGACTTTGACTCTACATCTTTTTCTAAAAAAAAAACTTGTTCTAAAAAGTGAATAAAAAATTAAAAAATGAGGTCGAAAAGAAGCAATTAAGAACACCCTATAGAAAGTACGAAGGAAAGTTACGCGATTATGTGTTATGCGGCCATATTTATGCACGTGTCTCCGCTAACCACGATTCGCCGTCGCGTGTCGTCGTAATTCTTAATAAAGTTTTACGATCCCCGTAGAGATGTAAATTACTTGTCGCCGCGATTAATAATAGCGTAATATCACCGGAGTCGTAAAGAGTTCCGGGACCTTTGCAAAGCGCTTTGCTATTTGCATTTACGCGCACTTGTCAGGATGATTGATAGAAAAAGAAGAGTCCATAGAGGAACACGTTTTTTATAATATAAACGAATTTAAACGGTTGCTGTGCGAGCAATTTTTAAAAATTATTTAGATGTATAAATAGAATTATGTGAATAAAAATATGTATATAATTTTTTTTAAAAGTTAGCAATGTATATTTAAAAAGAAAATACTCAGAGAACGATACACATACTTTAGAAAAATATTCTTTCATCGACTCTCGCACTTTTATACCTTTATGTTTGTTTCAGTTGCGCGGAAACAATTGACGTCACACTGCTACTATATTAGTCATAAAATTTGCTATTGTTATAATCTGATAGGAAATAAACTGCGAACATGCTCATCATGGAAGATTAGCACGTGTATGTACCATCATAATACAAATTGTGCGCGATTTATTATTCACATGACGTGCAATAGCGTCATTAAAAATATAAAAATCGCATAGTTATTTTTTATCTGCAGGTTTATCGTGTGAACGACAAAGTTTATATTACAAGACAACATATTTTTATTGACATTCTCTCTGTAACATATATCCTTAATAAACGTAATATTATACAATTATTATACAGAGTAAATGAGTGAATTTTTTAATATTGAAATAATAAATATGTGAAAAGAGAAAAATAGAGAAAATTGAAAAAAGAAAACCGGTTCGATACGCGATGCATGTATGAAAATATACATGATCGATACGCTGTAGGGAATGTTTTATAAATTGACAAAGAAAAAAAAAGAACAAACACAAAACAACCCCCCTATATGTGTCTGTAAAAATGGTTTTTTTACCGAAAAATAAGAAATTTTATGAATTCTCGCCATTGAATAATGGACATGTATGGCATCGTGACGCAATTTTATAACAATAAGCACAAAAAGAATCGCATATTATCGCCGATGATGAGCAAATTTCGATCGTAACAAAACGATCTCTCTCTTTCTCTCTCTCTTTTTATTATCGGAAGCTCTATTATCCGAAAGATATCGTGTTGCCTTTTTTTAGTTTAATAATGTCGGATATTTTTTTACAATAATCACAGATTATAGCGCGATTTTAATTAACTCTTTCAGCAAATATCAAAATTTACTTGTTATGTACGAAAAATTCTTCTATAAATACTTGCAAATTAATGCTTTTTTAAAATAAATATGAATTCTTATTTAAAGGGAGAATAGAAATATAATTAAAAAATAACAATTTTGCAATTATTTGTTCAAATTTTCAGGAGGATCTCAAAGACATATATATTTTATAAACGCTGCGAGCGTTTTGCAATCTTAATTCACAATCGTGTTTTTATAATGTAATTGTCTGCGTGCCAAAGCTGCGCGAACCAAAGAATGAGAGACGAAATCGGCATCGTGAATGGCAGACTGAGAACTTGGAAATATCCCGGGCCTCTTTAAATAACGCACTTCCTTTCTCGCGTGTCACTGGGTTACCGTGTTTTTCCCGCAAAACCCACGGAAGAAAAAGTTTTCGTCGTGAATCTCCGTCAGCCACCCTTCCTTTTTTTCTCTCCCTCCTTGTCGCTCTCTCCTCGAGAAACCTCCGTACGTTCTTCGGCCTATAACGGGTTCACCCGTCGTCTGGATCTCTGCGAGATGTGGGAGGAAAAGGAAGCATCGAAAAGCGAGGGAGGGTAAAAAACGAAGCAGAACAAAGTCGTCGAACTTGACAGGAAAAATTATGTCGCATCTAAATGCGTAACACAAGATGGTATTATTTATTCACCGATACGTTTTACAGGGTTGAAGGGAGGGTGACGTTGATGCAGCGAAAGGCGAGGTCCTTTCCTTCATTGCAGATACGCTCGCTGTTTTTTTCCCTTCTCTCCCCTCTGCATCTTCGAACTCAAATGTATCATCTCCCCCTCGCGGTGAATCAATACGGAAAATAAAAGGAAAATTCATATCCGAGCCAGAGCGAGTTTTTCCTTTCGACGTCGTCGTCGTCGTCGTCATCGTCGTCGACGTCATCGTCTTCGTCGCCGTTGCTGTTGAAACGATCCTTTGATAAAGCAGCGATGCATGCAGATGGTCTGTATGGAAGAAGCGGGCTCAATAAAAAGTGTAACAATAGCCTGGGTGCGAGGTAACGTCAGGGGCTGAAAAAAACGGGGTGATTGAGATCGCCGAGGGTAGGGCAGAGAAAGAAAGAAAGAAAAGTGGATGATCTTGCAAGAACGTTGCAACGTCAATTTGACTGATTTAATTTAATTTTGGTTTCTTTTTTAATTTTATTTTATTCAACTAGTTCCCATTTTTAAATCTATTATAATTATAGATAATTTATATTTAATTATAATTATAGATAATTTATATTTCGTGTAACATAACTTAGATTAAAATCTATTTGTGATTTTATTAAATATAAAACAGAATTTTTATTAAAATCTCAGGCGGACGACAATACGCCAGTTGGCTCATTTCTCTCGTAATTATTTCAGCGCACTAAATTCCCAAGTGCTCGGTGTATATAGTCGACTATCCCCCTTTAAACGCGCCATAATGAAGCCTCCTCCAAATTATACATTAGACTACAACGTGGCGTCATTTAATTCTATACTCTTCTCGAGAGAATGAGTCGAAAATGACTCCTCGTCGTCTGTCTCAGACCGCTCGTCATTCTTTTCGGACATGGTGTAATTTTCTTCTCATTCTTCTTCCAAGTAGCGTTCACCGTTGTTTCCAGCAGGCCCCGAGATTCAAGCGAGTCCTCTCTTTTTGCCTTTCCTCGCAAAACTTTCTTCGTTTTTTTTCTCCTCATGGCTGCGCTGCTCGTAAAATTTTTAAAAGCATCCTTCGGCCAGTTTGTCTCCTGCTGAGCCATTCCCCTCTGCCTGCTACCATTGCCCGCCTCTCTTTCTGTCCCATTGCGCGGGACGACGCGATCATCGGCAGAGCCAACACCCGACGTCCGAGGAAAATCACGATAATCCCCCCCAGTCGTTCGTAAAATTTGGTGCGCTCGTAAAACCGAGAGAGACGGTAGTTACGTGCAAGGGGGGAAGGTTATGAGTGGCTCGGTGGAGGGAGGATGATCCCTTCCCGAAACGTTCCCGCGGTAGCCCTGCCCCGATCGTAAAATCCATCCCGAGCCGCAGGGACTTTGCCTTTCGTGGAGACGTACTTGGGGCGTTTCCGAGTATCGATCCCGGACTGCGAGATCACGTTTGCAGGCCCGGCAGCTTTTGCCGAGATAATCGCTGAGCCGAGCTTACTTATCTCGGAGCACTGATACAACCGGGCCATAAAACAGATTGTACCGAAAATTAGTAAAAATTCGTTTTCAGAAAGCCATAATGAAAGGCTCGAGCAAGCCGGCAGGTTTATTTCAGGTTTTTATTGACGTCCCTTGTTGCTTTCATCGCAGAAAATTTATCCAGAGTTAGCTATAAGCATCATCGAAGTTGCAACTGGCTTTAATCCCGCGAGATCGACCGAGAGAACCAAGTTGATCTCGTGCAATCACGAGGTGGATTTCGAAGGATCGTTTCCTTCTCCTCCCCGCAGATCGTAACATTTTTACGTTCCTTTGTGTCGCCACTTTCGGATTTCGTCCTTTCGTCGATTAGATCGCTGGGCATTCTTCTACTTCTTCCGATTTCACGCATTCGTGAAATTTTATGTTTGCAAAATACGCTATTTAAATCTCCGTTGAATAATTTAATACATATACATGTAGATATACAGTTTGCAAATTTGCTTAAAATCGAAGAGCAAAAGCAATGAATTTGCGGTGCGATTGCGTGAAATTATCAAAATTACCATCGAATTATTCATTGCGAAAAAATTGAGGGTTGTCTCTGTTATCCTTCGGGAAGGAATCCTAGGATGTAGCAAATCGACACCATTTAACTGGGTTTCTGTATCTCGATTTTTACGAACGCCAGAAAGACATCTTCGCATCTCTCCGGTCGTGAAAAAGTTGTCTCGTAAAACCAAGAAGGGATCGAGCGACTTTCGTTTTAGATCCTTATATCCGCTATTTTCCACGAAGGAATGATGAAACTTAAACTTTGGCGCTTGCCGAATTTTCATCGCCCGGCCATTCGTTGTTTTCGCAGCAAAGCTCCAAGCTTACGCACTGTTCAAGTCACGTCTTAAGTTATGCGAATAATGTTGTGTCGCATATGATAATCGTATCTTTCCAGATTCAAAGATAGATTAATCGTCGATTGATATTGTAGCCACTTTTATTTCCAATAATATTTTATTTCTTTCTTGATTCGATCTTGAGATATACAAAATGTGCGTAATTGTTTGATTTCGATATCAATTTGTTTTTTTATTTTTTTTGTGAGAAAGTTGATATTCTATCCAGAAGGAAATATAATGTTTTACCGATTTACGGCCACTATAACTCGCCGTCCGCAAATAATTTTACAGATTTGAGATTTTTACAAAGAGAATATAATTTATTTATTAGTTTATTTTTTATGTGAATCACTGCCGAGTGACGAGATAATTCGGTTTTGCACAAGTTAACTCGTGGATATGTATAAACAGTTTTATATTTAACGTATTTTATATATTTCGATATAAAGAAAATTCTCATTATTTAAATGCATTGTTAAAAAAATTACAGAATATTTATGGAAACTGTTTTATAATAATATTAAATTGATATATGTCCGTGCGAGTAGGAGTAATTAAACATTAATTATGAAAATGATATAGTATCGCGTGCATTGTATTTATTTTTTAAATGCATGGAAGATAAATTAATTGATGACGTGAAAAAAAGGCACAATTGATGATGGAAAAACCTCTCTTAAATCTTTTACTTTTTATCTAGATTTTTTGAATATATTTGTTAAATATAATATTAATTATTTTTATCAATTATCGAAGGTATTAAAGGAATACAAAAAAGTAGAAGAAGAGTATTATTTTTTGCATTGAAAAATTAATATTAAATTATTTATCAATTTTTATAAACAAGACCCACACATGTGTACAAATTAACAGGCAAAATTCAAGCTTCATATACGTTTACAGGATTAATGGAAATGCGCGCGAGAAAATGAAACGCTAGCGTTGGGCGGTTCAATCGAGATACGTAATGAAATCCCGACGTCTCTCGTTAGAGAAACGAATAGTCTTTGAAGAATGTTGTCGTCGTCGTCGTCGTCCCGACGACGATATTCGAGCTGACCTCGTTTCGTGACGGCGAAGACGTTAGCGGAGAGACGTCCTCGTTCTCGCTCGCGCCATTTGTCCACCGAACAGCAGCCGGCTATTTTCGGGGTTTTATTCGAGCACCCGATTTCTCATTCGCCCCTTGTTATCCACCCGAAGCAATGAAACACACGCGAGAGCGTTGTCTCGGCCACTCGAGAGAAATCAATTCCGCTCCCACCATTAAATCCGTATCGCTGCGCTCGCAAAAATCTCAGCGCAATCTCGCGCGAAGACGAATCTCTTCGCGATATGGAGATGTAAGAGAGGAAGAGACCAGCAGACAGAGGGAGGGTAAGGGAGGGCTATTTCAGTGTGTACTTTGCATTATTCGTCGAGTTGCTCGTTAAAATGGTGGCGCCGCCACGAAAGAAAATTCACTCTGAAAAAGCAACCTCGTTCTTTTCCTGAGAGAAATGTCCTCGAGAATATTATCTCGATTAAAATAATGGCGTCTGTCTTCTTCATGGATGAACTAATTTTATGTACGATCCCACAATTTGCGTTCCCTTAATAAAATATTAATCCCTTCTGTCCGCGCGTAACTTTAATTTATTTAATATGTTTATAATTCAAGCGATCGTTTCTAAATAAATTTTTTAAAATTAATTTTTATAATTAATTAATTTTTAAATTTTTACCTATATTTCACCATAAGTAATTAAGCTTTAAATTAATTTATTATATACACACATTCGAAATAAATAAATATATATTATATATTTTATTAATTAAAATTTATCTATTATTTTTAGTTTAACCGCAATTGCTGGCACTAATTTTTATTAATAATTAATATGATTTTCTATTATTAATTTTCATTAAAGTAATTATTCTAAATATTAATTATAATGTAATTAAATTATATAAATTTAATTAAATATTAAAAAATTATTTATATTTAAATCAAATAAATAAATTTCTATAAAAAAATTAACTATAATAATTTTCTAAAACTTTAAATTTTTTAATATCTTTATACATTTTTATTAATATCCTTTTTATCTAATTTTCTTTATTATACCTTTTATTATTCTATCTTTATTTTTTATTCTTTTTTTCGCAAAGATATACATTTTATTTTTACACAACGTTTAGATTTAAAAGAATCGCGAATGTAAATAAAATATTTCCGATAATTTTTCGCGCTAAGATGCGTCTTTTGTTTCAAATGAAGGACAAGGATCCTGTACTTTCGGCTTTAAGAAGCTTTCAAACGAACAAAGGATACTATTTGCCGCACAAAATTCGACCACGTGCCACGGTCTCTAGGGGGAATACATCCTTTCTAAAATAGTGGTAGTGTGCTGGTTGGTCGTGATGACGGTGGTGGTTGAATTCTCTCGTACGTTTCCCTTTTCCTTTGTTTAGGAAGTTACGCTATCGCTTCTCACCGTTGTCGTCGGCAACGCCGGGGTCGTTAATCGAGTGTGGATGACGTACCGATCGTATCCTCAAGTGTGACGTTTCCCCAACATGGAATCATATTTTTTCAACCGGTATCTTTCGTGAAAAGGATGACGTGTACCTCAGGTGCTCCAACTCGGATAGTAACTGTAGTAAAAATCGGTAAACGCCTTCGCCAATTTAGGTCAGGCGATTGATAAGAAGAATTAGACGTTAAATAAGCACGGATCGCGATGACTCATCGATGAGTCATTGCATATCGCGAGGAATATCTATCTGGTGATTCAAATGAAATAACTGCGCGAAATCAATTTAATATTCGTCACGACGATCATTATATTTTCATATTTACACTTCCGTTAAATGTCAGAGACATTGATATTTCAAAGTAAAACGTAAATTTTGTTCATACGCATGTAATTGTAGAATGATAAATTTGTCGCTAGCAGCAAATTTTCCTCGTCCTTTCCTCAAAGTCCCAATTAAACGCGCTCTTTCTCTATAATTTTTTTATATCGCGTACGGTTACGTAAGCATTTTTCTCATCAAAGGCACTCAAGAATTTTCATTAACCTCAGCCAGACGGACGAAAAATACTTAAAGTCGCGCGACAACCGAGGAATTTCGTTCGACGAGAAAATCTAGTCGAAACGGAATAACTCGAGAAGAAAGACGTTGGGAAAAGCGTAGGAAAGAGCGTAGGAAAGAGCGGTCACAAAGACGGGGACGAAACATCGTGGCAGGATGCGAGTCCTTTGTGTGGCACTGTGGCGCACGCGGCCTTCCGTCCTCTTTGTCCCAGAAGCACGCTTCTCTGCAATCGATAAAACGCCTTGTTTTAATGCGAATCCCCATCGTCGGTCTTCACCCTACGCCGTGTTCCCACCGCAACCCTCCCTTCCCGTACCATCTCGCTCTTGTGCATCGTGATAGCGAGATATTGGGCGCGGATATTTGGACGGCGGCTATCGCGGGCGCCTTTTGAAAAATCGATGCCTCATCAATCAAGCGATATTTCATCCGCGCGCGCGGCGGGAGATTTTTCCGACTCGGCGTTTCGTACGCTCGATCGATCCCCCGGAAACGACCGGAAACCGGCGACCACCGTGCTAACGACTTTGGTAATCGATACCGCAACGTCGAATTGACAAGAACAGTATAGAATTGCCACATTTGGCGGAAAAGGAGAAAGGAGGATACGCGTTTCATGAAAAATTTGAAAAAATGTTCCTCTTAAAAATGCAGGGAATTTTATGATAAAACCTAAAATGCAATTTTGTAAAAATAGCAGCTTAATAATAGTAAAATAGCACATTTTCTACGCAATTCCCAGTGACATTTTTCGCGATTAGCACTTTGATCGCGTGCTTTCCGCTTTAAAACTTTGTATAAATACGCACTACCTCTCTCTCTGTCTCTCTTTGAAACTCAGTCCCGTTTAGCATCGATCGCTAGGAGCCATCTCGTTCGTCAAAATCTTCCGCGTTCCTGCCAAAATCCCGGCAAATATTTTTGGCTTTTATCCGAATTTCCCCCGAGAACCCTAATGAAGTCGGTATGATTTTCGCGAATTATCCATAATCCATAATCTCGATCGCGCTCGTGCGGGCGCATACGCGAGAATGTCCCCTTCGAGAGGGAGAAAAAGAAGGGAAGAGAGCAGCGAACCTCACGTATACGTAATCGAGAGCGGGAACTTGGTCCGGCTCACTTCGTTCCCGGGCTTGCTTCTTTGTTCCTGGGCGATCGATACACGAGCGCTCGCTCGCGCTCACGCGAGATTCACCGCCGTCTTCTCCTCCTTTGTTCGTGAATGGAGAATTAACGGTGGTCCTTTCCACTATAGTCGTCGCCATTCCGGCTCCACGCGCTATCGCGATGTGTATACGTCGACGGCGATTGGATTTGCAACGCGCATTTGGAACGAACGCCAGTTTTCTCGTCCTGTTCTTGGCCGTCATAGCTTCGCGGTCACGTGGAACAATAACGATAATGGCGTGTCATCGCATACCCGAATTGTAAGGGCCAAAGGAAAGTAATTTAATGCGATGTAATGTATAAAGTAATTTAAAGTTGATGTATCACTTGACCCGGAACTAAAAGCCAACTTTGACTTGTCAAACATCCACGTGAACGCAAAATATTTCATCATTCATTGGAACATGGTCAGAGGAGTTTATTAAGGAAGGAAAGGAAATATGTTGTAGTAATAGAAAAGTTGTTTACAAGATGGAAAGGACCGATATCGTAAAATGTCAATGCACACGAGACTTTATATTTTTTTATATTTAATTTTACAAATACTTGTCAATTTCCTCCCTCTTTTTTAGTTAAACATTAAAATCTCGTATATTTAATCTTTTTATTTTTAAATAATCTCTTTATAATATCGGAATAAAAAATAAAAAGTAAACTAGTCCAACATATCAATTGACATAAGATACCTTTTGTAAATTGTTCTTGCATACAGCCATATTTTTCGATTAGATTAATACGATTAAATACGATCGATTGCGATTAAAATGATATTTTACCAACGCTATTTTACAAATATCGAAGATAGAAAGAAAGATATCTTTATAATCATTTCATTTTTTATTCTCGAACATTTCAATCTATCGAGATATTTCGATATTTCGCAGACTATGATTCGAGCTGTCAAAAGTTTTCGTTCGAGAGGCAGAAATGATAGAAGCAGATTGCATTTTTCTTCGGCGAAAAAGTACATGTAATGTCGCGAATTAGATACGCGCGAAACACGATTTGGGTCATCGCTTTCACCCCAAGATCATTATTTTCCGGTAATGTCCGCTCGAATTCTAGATGAGCTTTACCGGGGATCGCGCGCGGTAAAAGCGCCATTTAAGAGACGCGTAATAAAATGTGCATTAACGTCCCGCGGTCCTGGCACGTAGCCGCGCGGAAGGTTAACGCGTATCCTGCGCCTCCTTTCTCCCTTCTACCTACTTTTCCACCTCTGCCGCGAGACAGTGGCAATTTAGAATTTCATAACGAGAGAAAAAGGATTTAAAAAGCGTTTAATGCGCGTCCGTCGCCTTGCGCGCGGTCGACTTGGCCGCCAAAAAAAAAAGAGGAAAAGGGGAGAAAAAAGGCTGTGCAGTCCGAGACGAGGACAGGGAGAACGACTATTATCGCTTTCGGAGACAATGAGACCGGCTAATGGGAGGAAAAGAAGCGCCGCGTTCCTTGACATCCTTTTAAGATCAAGATATCGGTAACGATTATACCTCTTGCTTTGATCATTTCGATTATAATTAGACGGTATCGAATGTGATGCCGAGCGATTTCTTATAATGTGTTGAATAAATATATATATCGGTTAATCCTTGATTCCCTTATCGATATCGATCATTGCCTGTGGAAAGATATAATGATTGAGTGTGTTGCTCGAACTGATGTTTGATTCATTCGATCGATTAAACATGGTATAGTTATATGTAATATTTGCGATTGGAAAGATGAAATTTTACTTTTTCTTTTCTCGCGAGGAGAGTAAAAATCTTTATCCGAGTACATTGTCGATTATTTGCTGACGAGATAATGTTACGATGAGTGCTTCTTGAGCTCGATTTCGAAATCGAAAACTTTATCGATGGCTTGATTTATCACGATGATATTTTGTTACTTTATCATTGAAGAGATATACATTCCATGTGCAAGAAGGCAGTTTGGATTATTTTATCGAGTCTTTCATAAATGCATGCACGATGAAATTAATTAGATTATTGGATGCAAATGTGACATAATTATATACATTTTACTATAGATTTTATAATGATTTTATAAAGTTTATTTGTATAGATTACAAAGAAAGATGGTTCTATTAGATTTATAGTGAAACATTTTTCTAAATCATATGTAATTCTCAAATGGAGAATGTTTATTTGTGTGTGTGTTTAAAGGAAATTAAAAACAGAAAAAGGAATCTTGAATACAAATTATCATGATGAAAAAATACATTATTATAGTAATTTGAAAAGCTCTCGAGGTAAGCTACAAGAGCTTTTTTGTTGGGAAGAGATTGCCCTGTATAATTGAAATATTCATCGCGAATGTCTTCGGCTTCTGGGGGCTCGGATATCTCGAATCGCCCAAGTTTTGTGTTCGATTTTATTCGAATTACTCGGATGACACGATATCTGGATGCGAGGAGGAAAGAATATGCGCAGCAGCTGTTGCGTCTTTCGCGTTTGAACCAACGACCGAAGAAACTGTGTTGCCCCGCACCCTCTCTCTCAGCTTCCCTTCTTTTTCCCCGGATCCCCAGTCGTCGCTACCTCTCGTCGCTTTCCAAGACGCGTCGTGAATATTCATGAATCGCGCGCGCCTGTCGCCCTAGTCATCCTCCCGGCCGTCATGAGACCATCATGGTGCACGGAAATTCGTAAGGCAACTTCCGGAACGGCCACGGCCACGAAGGGACGAAAATCTCCGTCGAGTTTCGGGTTCGTGGGTAGGTTCGCGGAAACTTTTCGGCGGAGATTGAAACCACCGTGTTCATTTCGACGGCATCGCAGATGGGGAAGGTGCGTCTCGTGACAATCGTGTCGTCGTCGCGAATCATGAATGAAAGCGGAGATTATTTTACGGGGGAAACATTCCCGACGCCAATCACTGCCGTTGATTTCGCGGAGATTTTTTTTCCCCCGTGTGTCATTGAAATTTCGATTTCAATTTTTGCTATTTAGACGCGACGCTTGGAGAGAGGCTCGATGGCATTGCCTACTTTGCGAAATACGAGTTGTACGTGGAGAGTACCGTCTCTCTGTGTGGCGACACTCGCTATTCGCAGTACGAAGAAGGGTACTCGAAGGCGAGTCCAGCTGTTGTTTCGTCAGCGATTGCGTCAGCGTGCTTGGCAGTGCGAGAGCCTCTCACAGAGTGCATTGAATTTCGACGCGCTGCACCAGCGTCCCTTTGCGAGAAACGATGTCGAAATAACTGTTTCGCGATGCAAGAATGCGTACACACGAACAGCTCGTGTCATCTCTATTTATCTACCGCGAGAAAATGAAATATTTATTTGTTATTTTTAATCTGGAATTGTTTCGATTAAAATTTATAATTTAAAATCAATTTTTATCCGTGCGTATTATTTCCTTCTGACAACTAATATCGGAGTTTACTTTTAAATGCAAATTTTTCTACTATTCATTGCGTATTTTTGTACAATTATGGAAGAATAGATATTGCATAATAGCAGTTTTATTTTTTTTTAACAAATTAAATCATAAGATAATCGCGATATCTGTTGTGATACTCGAGATATTCCGTGCTTGCGGCCTGCACTTTATCGGTAAACTATTACGCGCTATGCACACGCGTGCCGTGTTACACGAGAAAGACGAGGGGGGGGGGGGGGGGAGAAGGGACGTGTTCGTGCAAGATGGTGCTTCGCGTTAAACCGAAACATCTCGCCGTTGAATCGATCCTGACAACACCTGCACACAATCTCTAGACACCGAAATTAGTCATCCCGCTTTTATAGGCCGAAAGCGTGTCGGATCCCGAGAAAGCTCGTAATCCTTGCGTCACTCGTAGCGTATCCGATATCAAGCTACCTTGTAAAGCGAGACGCTCGTAAATTTAACGTTAGAACGCTCTGTGACTGAGGCTTACCTCACGTGCAACCTCAGTTTGCAACTGTAAACGCCTGTCATTCTTTCTGAATCCGCCGACTTTAAGAAAATCAATCTTTCTACGCGAGGTATCGAGTCATTTGTATAAGCGTCAACTTTTATTTCAAGTCTCTCCAAGTTTTTAAAAACGCATATATATTTTTCGCATAGCTCATTATTTAATTTATAGCTTACCCAGCTCTTTATTTGCTTCTTTTTTTAATTTCGTTTCCTCGTAATAATTATCTTATACGAAGACGAACGAATTTTTAATACATCAATTTATTTTTATTTTACTATCTTTTGTTTATTTTTATTTTCTCTTGTTACTTCTTTGGCCCACTTTGCTTTTTTAGAATTTTTACAAACAGCGTGAGAAGATGCCTGAAAAATCTTTCGGGCGCAGATTTTTATCGCATTTGGTCGAGTTCACGCAGGAATTTCGTCATTGACCCGAGTCGATGATTCGCTGCGGTTTGGAGCCCTTCCGCATTTACCGGGTTTCACGAAACCCTTCACGATTGGGCCACGAAAAAGAAACCACCACTGTCGAGGCTTTTCGCATGGATCGCGTGCTCGCGTTCCGTTCCCGAAGAGACACAATGTAACGACGCATCGCGCCAACGTAATATTTCTGTACACGTTGCAGGTTAAACGATAAAAGCCGCGGTTTCGTGGAAATATGCTTCGTGGAAGTTTGTTTTGAGTGACGAGGCGATTGCACCTGTCTCGCGTTGCGTTGGATTGCGTAATCGCGAACGTGTGTAATGTCATGTTAATTTTCACGCGTATTGTTCGCAACGGAAGCGTTTAGGTTTCAAAGAAGCAATATGCTGGAAATAAATGTTTTTTTTTCTTTTCGTTTCTTTATCTGCTCCCTTTTGATGTAACGATTATTTAAAGAGGTAATAAATGATGTATCAATTTATAGGAGAGAAATTATATAAACGCAGATTGCTTGATCTACTCAATCAGAAGATTTTATAAACTCTACCTCTCTACTTGAAATACCATTCGATTAATAATATTTATTATATATTATATTATAATATTTATAAATGTTATTTATATATTTTTTTATATATTTTTATTTATATATTTATATATATTATACAGGGTGTTCTAAAAAGGTATGTCAAAAATTTAAGGAGATATTCTTCACACCTGAAGGATGAAAAAATGTTATATGGACATAGGTGCGGAAATGCTTATTTCAGGAGTTATGTTGAAAATACTGTTAGCTATTATTTACACAAGGAAAAATTTAGGATTAATTATTGTAGATGACAATCGTTTAATTAGGCTTATTTACATTTGGTTTTAATGTGACCTTGAGTATGTTACAATAAATGTTGAAAATGAATTGATGATTAGACAAAACATGTACTTTATGCATGATGGAGTTCCTCCTCATTTCAGCCGTATTAGTCGTGATTTTCTGAATCAAACTTACGGTGATCGGTGGATAGGAAGAGGTGGACCTACTTTGTGGCCTCCACGTTCCCCGGATCTCAATCCGATAGACTTTTATTTGTGGGGACATTTAAAGACAATCGTACATGCTACACCAGTGCGTGATATTCAAGATCTTCGTGACCGTCATTGCAGGTTGCGAGACAATCCGCTGTACGCCAGGCATTTTTGAACGTGTCCGTGAATCGATGCGTCGACGTGTCACTGCTTGTATTCAGGAAAATGGTGAACATTTTCAACATTTATTGTAACATACTCCAGGTCACATTAAAACCAAATGTAAATAAGCCTAATTAAACGATTGTCGTCTACAATAATTAATCCTAAATTTTTCCTTGTGTAAGTAATACAGCTAACAGTATTTTCAACATAACTCCTGAAATAAGCATTTCCGCACTTATGTCCATATAACATTTTTTCATCCTTCAGGTGTGAGAAATATCTTCTTAAATTTTTGACATACCTTTTTAAAACACCCTGTATTTATATTATATTTATTATATTACATTAATATTATATTATTGTATATATTATATTATATAATATTTATATATTATATTATATTATATCATATATTAGGTTATATTTTGTATGCGGATCCTTGTGTTAATTTCGGAAATTTCTAAATTGATGAATTTCTTCAGAATAGCTTATGTCAGAAACGATGACTTTTTTAATTTCGAATTTTCTTCTCGCAACCACACGCCACGTGTTCTGTGCTATAACCAGGGCGAGATGTCGTCACTGGGTCGTTCTTTTGAAACTCGTTCTCTTTCGACCTTGGCGCACTCCCCGCGGTGATCTCGTGATCTCGCGCGAAAAGCAAGCATAATCGATGTTAGAGAGAGAAGGAACGTTAGAAAGAGGAGGGAGAGAAGTGGAAAAAAAATGTCGACCCAGTTTGGTGGTGATGTAGAGTTTAAATTCCCTGACACAATGCACAGGCAACGTTGCCCGACCTCTGTCCCCCGTTGAGGGTTCGGACCGGTGGGACCGGCGGTCGATCTCCCACCCCATGGTAAAATTACAATCCTTTCGCTTCCAGAGGGGCGTAGCTGACCGCTCTCTCGGTGAACAATGGAGGGATTTATAGAAAGCTACCCCCCGTGTTCGCTACAGATCCACATGCGCACCAGAAGAGAGACTTGCTGCATCATGGCCGGGGAGTAGATTCCCCATATTCGTAATAATCGCATCCCCTTCTCTTCTGCATTCATCTCATCGCGAGCAACTTGGGTTCTCATGAGCGTCAAATTGTCGAAATTGACCGAGATTCGACTGCTCGATTTATTTCTCGCGATCTTTCGGGGCTGACTCTCGTCGAGCTTGAATGTTTGTCCTGGTCGGAGAGAGGAGATTTCTGAATATAATACAGCGTTTGAAAGGAAAAGTGCCACTTTGGATCTCTCTTTGAGATTTTACTTGACGCAACTTGATTACAACAGCATAAGAGGCAAACTGGGTCGACTCGAATCGTGACCCACCAGGTGATCCTGTTTGAACCTGAGAGATACAATCGCTCTAATGCAGTTTGATTCTTTGCAGACCATATTATTAGGAAAATTTAATAAGTATAATTTTCTGACTAACTAAACTATCGATCTAAATAAAAACCATAATAATGTTAGTATTGGAATATTTAAGATTGTTTATTGTAAATTATTTAAAAATTAAAAGGATATATAGGGTGTCCCATTTTAATGTCCCACCCCAAATAACTTTCTTATTTTTAATTTTAGAAAAAGATTTTTCGATTATCTTACCTTAATACTTTTATGTACAAAATAATGAGAGGAATCAATTGGTGTAAAGAAAACACATAATTGTTTCGAAAGAAAAAATGTAATTTGCAATTAACAATTACATTTTTTTTTTTCGAAACAATTATGTGTTTTCTTTACACCAATTGATTTCTCTCATTATTTTGTACATAAAAGTATTATGGTAAGATAATCGAAAAAATAATATTTTACAAGATATTTTACGGTTTATGTAAAATTAAGAAATGATTTCAAGCCTCATAACTTGGAAAGTACTTAATGAAAACTAACTTAATTATAGTGTTTTGGAAAGCTCTCGAGATGAGCTGCAAGAATATGTAATAAAAAGTAGGCGATTCCATTTAAAAAATTGAAAGTGGCCTTTATGTGACCTTCAAGTAACTATTCAAGGTCAAACTAATGACACCACCTTATGTCCCCCTTGAAACCATACAACTTTTGTCTGAAACATCTTTTTCTAAAATTAAAAATAAGAAAGTTATTTGGGGTGGGACATTAAAATGGGACACCCTGTATATTCAATGTCGAAAGATGAATACAAACATGACTGTAGAAGACTATAAAATAAAGCCGACTCATTGTTAATAGATAATCCTGCCAGAGAGTGAATTTTCGATGTAGTTTTGCAACTCTTATCGAAATAAGAATACGAGACATTGCGCAGTTTAATTAAAGTCATTTATCCGGGTTACTCGACCTGAGTTATCTTGTATTAAAGTCATTTATCCGGGTTACTCGACCTGAGTTATCTTGTAAAATTGACTCGCGTTCGGCGATTTGCGTCTATATCGGTGTCGGCTCTTCGATTATTTGTGAAGCAATTGTCGTGGACGCGTCTATATTTTCGCGTCGCGATTAATTGAATCGGCGCTCTCGCGCGCGCAATCTCGACGAAACTCCCGACTCGATATTAATTTCCAGCGCAGCCTCCGCGTTGTGTTTGTTCGCGCAGTTTCAATTTACGACTAGACAGCGCCGCACGACACCGGAAGAACATTGTCGTCCCTCGATTCCGAAAGTTTCCCGGTTCGCAGACACGAGTCGCCGCGATCTTTATCGCGAAACTTTGTTCTCCTCTTTTATGCTTTGTCTTCTTTCCTCGCGACACACGGCGGGAAGCCTTCTAATTCACATAGAATCATCGTCTCCCGGCGCGGTGGCGCATTTATGAGCCCCGACTTTTTATTTTCGCCTCGCTCCTTCTCCCTTTTCCCTCGCTATCTCCCCACCTATTACTCATTCTTACATAATACGCTCGTATAAGCGATCTTCAAGTTTCATCATCGTAGCGGATAAAATTGTAAGAACGAAGCGGAAGATTACAATGGCTTTTTTTTCCTCAATTAGCCGCTATCTTTTTTTCCTAACGAATGCGTGTCAGGAGTCCGCACGAATCATCGTGACTACGCGACTATTTCATATATACATATTAATCTCGTTCACGGAATACATCCATCTATGTAACGAGCAAATTACCAAGCCGATAAAAAATTAATACATCAATAAGAAAAACATAAAGCTGACGCAAATGAAGCGAGGAATATGTATTTCTAGAGGTGCTCGCACGACGGCGATACATCAATCGCGATCGATCGATCGCTCATCTCGCTTATCGGTCAGCGTGTATCACCGATATCATCGATATGCACCGAAATGCGAATCGGATAAGGAGGAGGCAGCGCAGTTATAGCGATAACATCGCCCGCTAAGATGAGCTCCCGTAATATCGAAGTTTATACGTGATCGTCCGTCTCGCGAGGGCCTGGCCTCGGGATATTCTCTATTGGTAGAACCGACGACTCTTATCGATCGCTGTTCGCGATGTAGCAGGCAAATTGCAACCTGGTCGCGGTATAATTTCGACGAATTCTCAGGCAGCTCACGCGGACCGAGAGCGATAAGGAAGAGGGAATCGCGCGAGATTGTCATCAATGTCGCGAGGCTAATCGATTTACCAAGGACTCGTTATTTCTTTTATTTATTCTTCTCCTTCTTTAAGAACCTCTTGGAATCGTACAGCGAGCGAAGGAAAAAATTTATCGAGATTCCGATTATATTTTCTACCTTTATGACACAAGACAACGACAGTAATTATCCGTTTGCCCAAGTTCTAAGAATTTTGATACACGCTTCGTAATTTTCCACTCGGTCCTCGATATAATAATAACGACGGGAAATGAAGGATCGCTCTTTCTTCCGTCGTCTCGATCGAGCTGTCGCGTGCGTTTGCCATCGCGCGCCGCGATAAAAATAAATTCTGACTAATAAATCCGTCCTACGTGCCGCGCGTTGCATAAATTCCGTCCATCAGCGGTGTGACGAAATCGTGAGAGAGAACGATATATCGGTATACGATCAACGGTGCTGCGGGAAAAGTCCAGCGCGTTTCCTGTTTCGTTTCCACGTCGTCCGGTGCGCATAATTTTCACGCTCGCGTCCTCTCTCCCTCCCCCCCTTCATCGGTTTTTGTTCTTTCTCGTGGCACCGAGTTACGATTAAAAAAAAGAGAACACATACATCATCGAGCGCGATATCCTCGCGAAAGATTTTCATCCACGTCATCGAGCGCCGGTAGCTGCCGCTGCCGTTTCAAACACGACTCGATGCGACTCACGAGGATATTGCATGCGCGAGAAAGCGGCCGCTACAGGCAGGACTTTCGTAGAGCTTCCGGTCGGCTGTGAAGAGTAAGAGGACGCAAGAGTGCACGGTAAACCAAGAGAGAGAGAGAGAGAGAGAGAGAGAAGAAAACTCATAGAACGATGTAGAAGCGAGGATGTCGGGAGTCGGGAGCGGAGAGGGAGGGGGCGGGAGGAGGGGGTGATGGGAGGTGAGGACGCACGGCGCGCAGCCAGCTGATTCGGGAAAGTTCGTGGACGACCGTCATCGAACCGAAGGAATGGAGGATAGGCAGCACCGGCGCACGGCCGATGCAGTCGGCTGCCACCGGGGAGCCAGCTGACTGGCCGGCTCGGGCGTCTCCGTCCCACCTCGGCCGTCGTCGGATCTTTGTCCGTCGCTGTGCACGAGGGTACCGGCGAGCGACCAGCCGCTGTCAGTTGGCGCTGTGACACCGGAGGGAAGTAACGGTGCCGTTCCGAGGAACGATCTAGCACCGCCGAGAGAGAGGAACAGGAGGAAGGAGGCGCGGGGAGGAGGCGGCGAGACGGACAAGGAAAGAAAACGACAGATTGAAAAAGTGGAAAGAGAGAAGAGAGAGAAACAGAGAGAGAGAGAGAGAGAAAGAGAGAGGATTAAAAAGTACAACTGGGAAATTGACGATCGGAGCAAGAAACATCGCCAAGATCGACGTCGATTCGGGAACATGGGCTTTCCTCTCAATCGTTAAACGACACCCTGTCTGTCGCGACGAACAACATCTCACCGCGGTACCGAAGAATTTCGCCGGTGCCGTCTCGACATATTAGGTTAGGTCGAGGGAGGCCCAGGTATCCATCGAGGCGGAGCTCGACGCCCATCGCCACCGCCGGTACCGACAAACGCGACGGACGGGATTGCAAATCGCGGAAGCAACGGGGACGAGGAGGAGAAGCGAAGCACAATCGGTGAGAGTAATGACAACTGTGACATAACGCCGTCGCGAGAAACAAGAGGCGCGTCGCGCTCGCGTTTTCGGGGAACGTTGCGTTGGTATATGCGTGCCGAGATACTCGCTCGTCCGAATCGACGTGACGTCGCGAGAAAGATCGAGGAAGAGGATCCATCAGCGAAGAAACTTGGAGCGGAAAACGGGCGGAAGACGAGCCACACGCACGACACGTTCGCCGATCGAGGAAGCGGTAGATCACGAAGACGACTGCGCCTTCGTTCGGTAAGTCGTCAAGAGTATCAGCGTATTTGCTCGCGCTTTTCTTCTTTCGCGCTGATATTAATTCGGCCAAAATCGTGCGCCGATCCCTTGCCCCTGACACGAGCTCTATCAGAGAAAGAGAGAGAGAGAGAACGATCGATGGCCGGCGAATGCACTTCGCGAAAATGATGTTGCACCTAACCGACGGAATGGCCTTTGCCACCGAGATACCGGTTATCCGAGTTCATTTTTTTTCCCAGCGCGATGATGAGCAATCGTGTAATTATAAAGTCGTAGAATGACACATTAGCGTTTTGCAAAAGTTATAATGCGACGTCCAACAATGGGCGAAAAATTGTAGGAGTAAATCATGAAATATATTTCTATAAAATATATTTTCTATGAAATATATTTATTATAATATAAAGTGTGATTAAAGAGCCGAAATATCGAAATAAAAAAATAGAGTGAAAAGAGACACCTGAAAATATTGTACAATAAAAAGAAATCTTTTGTAATTATAAATGATGGATGAAAGAAAAAAGAAGGAAAACTCCTAATGGCGCGTTGGCAATGAATAACGAATAAAATGCGTTCGCATATTATGAAGAAAAGCGTGAAAAATTTGAAAGCGTGAAAATCGCCGCCGGGCACTTGCGTGGCATTTTACATTTCCAGTCTGCAATTTGCATCGAAATTGCAATCGAAATTGGCTTCGCGAAGTTGGCTTTTATTCGTTCGGCTTATTAAGCAATCATACGACTCGATACTCTTTTTTGCGCGATGTATGCATATAACATTGTATATGTATAATCTGTCATTAACTTACATAGGTAATCGTTTGTCTAATCGTGTCATGTGTAGTGTATAATTATCGATTACTCGTCTAGTGAATTATCGCTCGAGACTTTTTTTTTTCCACCTATCACTTTTGATACGATCTTCGAATGTTTGAATCCAAGTCCGACTGCAATATGGCATTCGAAATGAGAATCAGAGATCGCTTAGACGAGCGAGAATACGGAAACTTCTTGCGGTGTAAGACTCTCTTACGTATCCAACATTTTCTTAAGAGGGGGAAGCTAGAATGACGGAAAATTTCATGCCGCACAGCATCGAGTGATGGATCATCGTGTGGCGTAACGTTCCTCATCCTAAATTTTAATAGTCGTCTCGAACGCGCCGCCTTATTTAACTCATTTAGAGAGAGAATTAGCTCCCATACTCGACTGCACACGATCCCGTCGACAATCGATGACTGTTGCTAGAGCCGCGCACGTAGAATTACGATATATAGGCCAGTGATTCGAAAGTAAAGAGTTCTTCTCGCATCTCGAATATAGCTTCCGATGCATTCTAATGCGATTTGCGTAACCCTCTTAACGCGACGTACGACTTTATAAGTATCGGCTTATCGCGAGTATCTATCTCGCAGAGCGACCGAAGGCGGAAAAAGTCGATTGATAAATTCTACTACGCGTGGTTTCTAGGTAAGGCGAGGTGAAAATTGGATTGCGCAACAACGGAGAATTAACCCGGGACTGAGATTCGCTAACGTAGTATCTTTATTCACCATTTTCCGGCAGTGGCGGTGTAGTTTTGCTCGCACCCTCGGATTAAGGGATTTAAGGGACCGTTCTATTATGTGCACGCGAGGAGGCGCGGTCACGAGGCACATATTTACCACGACCAGTTTCTCCGGGTACCACCACGGAAGTCGAGAGGGGCAGTCGATGAGAGACGCCCGATAGCGATCGAACGGCGATTGCTTGTGTAACGAGCTGGACGCACGTGCGTCCGCATCTTCCTCGTCACGTTTCGCGATCACGCGAGCGCGATCGCTCGTCTTATTACGTGGTATATGCACTTTGTGGGGCATAGAGTGGGCGACATGAGAATATTCGCCCGGCGAAGTTGCGTTCTTTCCATTGACCATCGAGTCTGCTGCATTCGCCTGTTTCTCTGGAAACCTTTTTATAGAGTCGAAGAGAGAATAAGTAATTTTATGATACCGAGCACTCGATACGTGCGAAATATCGCAAAGCTGCAAGAGTTTAGTTGTGTCGTATTCGCTTATGTAAGTTTGTTTTCAGATTCAAAATCAATAAATCTGATCGGTGATGTGTTACATAATTGTCATTAATTGTAGGTTTATTTTTCTCTCATTACGATAAAAATAAATTAAATTGGAAAATAATAAGGTGGAAGATAAAAATTGCTATTAAATTAACGAGCGATATTTCGCTTGATATTTAAAAGAAAAAAATTTCTTGAAATTATTTTGACGATTTTACATTAAAAGAAACGTCTGATGGAGCATGTAGAAAAGAATGAGGAGAGGATCGTCAATTCTCCGTGTCTGTATAGCCGCGTAAAGAGAGAGAAATGAAGAACACTGTGATAATTTAAGCCGCTCGAACCGGCCCTCGATGGAATTGAATTCAAATTAAATCGAATTTATTTGCGGATCACCGTGTCTCTGAACTGCTATTCTCGCTACAATGCGAACCTCTTTCACCATTCTCGTTACCTTCGAAACTTTTCCCATATATAACTGTATACATGTGTATGTTTATTTATTTACTCTATTGTTTCTTGTTGAAAATATTTGTAACAATCTCGCAATAATTTCCATTTGCAAAATACATAAAACCACATGCGACACAATTTGAAATTTTCACAGCTACATCGTTATATTTATCTCGATACTTCGATATATTGCACGTGCGAGGTAGTTTGGAAAATTGCATTGTAATAAAGTCGAATGATGCATGTAAAACGTGTAATTCAATTTAATAATTAATGGAAACGCTCGCAAATGTTCGTTATTAAATTTTTTTTTTCCGCTGATGCAAGATCTGGGCAAATATTGCCGCAGAAGTCCCGGTACTTTCACATGTACGTGTAATAATATTAGATTGCCCACGCGTAATTTTACGCATGTATTTTCACTCGCGGGCAAATACGCGTGGAAACCTGGAAATTGCGCGGTCGTTTCGACAGGGAGAGAGACCCGCACATCGTTGCACGAGTCGCCTTTATTGGCACGTTGACTGTGGAGATTAATTGATAGGCGTTCGGCCAACTGGATTTTTGAAGTTTGATTCGGCGATTTTAATTGGAACGCGCGATATACCGAAGAAATTTCGATGAAAATATATCGTGAATTCTTTTTTCAATGAATATTCTTTTTGATCCATGATATTTCTCGATCAAACGATTGTAAAACATATCATGGGGCCTAATTCTACAGAAATGATGTGTTTAACTAGACTAAAATTTCTATTTATTTCTAGCGAATTCGCTTTTGATTTTACTTTGAATACAGCCTTTGAATACAATTTCATTATAGATGATATTAGTAGGTGCTTTGAAAATTTCGATTGTAATTATCGATATTTGATACGTCCAGAACCACTATAATTAAAGGTTTTTAATATTGCGGCTTTATATATATATATATATATCAATATACAGAGAAAATTATTACCGAAATTCTTGCGGTATTTAATCATCATTAATTTGTATCATTTGATATAAACTTTGTAACCGATATAATAACATTTTTCGTAATTTTTTATTCTAAATTAAATCTTTGTGCATCTTGTTTTTATAAATAAAATATGCTCTTTTTTAAACAAAAATTAATCAATGAATGCGTATTCGAATGTGATGTCATCAACTTTCCATACTCGATATCGCCATTCTCGGGATCGTTTCTCACAATTTATTAACAATCATTGATAGTTTGCTTCTATTTAATGCATCGTTTAGCTCTTGGATGTGATATTGCTGTCGTCATCGGAATATTTGAAGTGGGCGAAATTCCATTCTGCGCGTCACGAGTATCGTAAGTTTCGCTCAAAGTCATCGTGACTTATCAAGGCAACCTTTTTCCACCAGCTAATGCCTACATAAGGAGCTACCGTGTAACGATTGTCGAGAAATGAGTTCAAACGCCCACAAATAAATAAGTTAACACTTTCACAGATGATAAATCTTTATCGAACAGTTGCTAAATTTTATATCGCTAATCGAGTTGTCAGTTAGTTGTGTTGCTTTTATCTCCTATTTGCAAACAAAATAAAAGTTACGAAATGTATGTCTTATTTTTATATATATTGCCATAATTTTAAAATACTATAATAATTATATATTTCAATTAATAATAATATAAGAATTTTTTTCTCTGATGAGAAAACTGAACTGTCCAGAGTTTACATCAACTATCATGCCAATATCTTGATGTAATATTAAAGCTTTTCGCCGTGAGTTTTCGATCTTCGATCGCGCGATCACGATGATTTATCATGCCGCGCTATACAAGAAAAAAAAATGGCGAAGTATTATCAGGACATTGCGCTTGCTTTTTTATACCGCGTTATCGAGGGTCCACTCTTATCGCGCCAAAGGTTTTTCAGATAATGACCCGTTGAACATGCATGACGCGCGCAAGTTGCAATCCAGCAAAATTTTAATTTTCCTTATAATCATGCTTACACTATATATATATACATGTAATAATCGCGAAAATATCTGCATTTTTTTTAAATTTATTGTTGAAGGCAAGATTGAAAATTATCGAAAAGATATACATATCGAGTATTTCGATATTGCCTTCAACAAAAAGTTTTAAAAAATGCAGGTATCTTCATGGAACACAATTTTGGAATCAATCATAATAAAAATGATAATTCGATCGTCATCTCGCAAAATCTCTCAGATGCATCTGTGCTTTTTCGTATTCGATTTACATCAATTTATTTATGATGAGATGAAAGCATTTCTTTTTTTGGATGGACAAAAAGTGAAATTTTTGAAATATTATCATAATGTGTCTGATAAATTTTATAGAATTCAAAGAGGAGAACGACAGAAAACTTTAATATTTAAAACTGATTATTAAAGTTATTATTATTTTTTTAAATTTTAATTATATTTACTTAAAATTATTTATAATGTTTTAAATAACATATGAAATAATTATATATTTTATAATTACATAAAAATATATAAAAAAATGAATATGCAAGGTCAAACATGATAATAAATCAAATTCAAGAATCGTTTGTCTCGACTTGGCACGGAAGTCCTGTCGCAAACGCTTCAGCGCTCTTCGCAGAATCCTGTTTGGGATCATCCTTTTCTCTACACAAAATCGAATATATTGCCCAGCGACTTTATGCATACGTGTGTAATCAACAACGTTGAAAAGAAAAGTCCAAAGTCGAAAGTCGGCCATGGACGTTCGCGTAAGAAGTTTGTTACGTCACGTAATCACGACCCAACAAAAATTGCTGGCGATCGCCTAAAGACGGTAGCATATCAGAAATTTCGCGCCGCGTTATATATCAAATGATATAAAGGTTATCTCCGATATACTTAGATATAGATTACGGATATGATTACGGAAATCAGACATCCATGCATATGAAATGAATGAGAATATAAACTGTGAGAGCAGATCGATATAGTTTCGATAAGGCTCAGATTTCGATGACAGACTAATCAATTCGTATCAGCGATACGATACATTTTTTTTTTTGAGATACTTCGAGGTCATCGGAAATTTAAAAAAATTATCGAAATTATGATGTTCTCGATTGACTGTCGTGCGCCAAGAATAGGTGCGAAAGTTTGAAATGTAGAGCATGAAGACGATAAAATCCCGGTAAGAGCGTGTCTCATTCTCTTTTTCCACCCTCCATCTCCCTGTCATCGTCGGGAAGCCTCTATCGTATCGGGCATGCTCTATTCACGGCTCATAGATTCTTAAAGCTTTCTCGCGCGGCGTCGACTCCAGCCCGGCATTTGCATCACAACGCGAGAATCGTTCGTAATATACGGCGGGCGATGCCATAAGCACGGAAGCATCGATTATTCTTTTGGCCGCTCTCGCCGTTATTCGCCGTCGCGATTGCAGCTTCCCTGCTTCCGCTGCTTTTGCTTTCCCTCTCCGTCCCGTTTCGCCAAAAAGACATACACGCTGTTCGCATTGTGCATTGTGCGTCCCCGCTATGCCTCTCAAAGTCGGCTGACTTGCGTGGCAAAAATCGACGAGATAAGTTTCATCTCGTTCTTTCTCTCTCTCTCTCTCTTTCTCTCTCGCGTCTCGAGACGCAATTTCAGAATCTCTCGGTGTTACCCATGTATTCCGCATATTGTCAGGCTGTCATTTTATTGGAAATTGCGTATAACATTATGCGAGGGATTATGGCAGGGACATCCCCTTTCGTATTAAGTTTTAATAATTCCCTCGACAGTTTGGGGTGTATTTTTCATTAATGAAAACTGTGTCAAGGCGATGGTTTTTGAATTATAAAAGCAGCTTTTCGGGAATTAAGCGCAAAGGGGATAAAAATAGAGATAATTGATATTGTCGATTCTTCTTAATCTATTTTGAAAAATTATAAATTAAATAATTAAAGTATCTATAATTTATTAAAAAATTTTAATACATCCTTATTAAAATTAATAGTCTCCTCCTCGGTCACTTGCTTATTGTATTGCTTTATAGTTGAATGATACACGGGAGGAAATATAAAATATAAACCGCTTATACCGCAGCCACCGAATTTAATTGGCCGTATTGAAATGGCCCGTAAGTCAACTAGACAAAAGAAAAAGTCAGGTAGATCGAGAACCGGTTTAAGCGCCCTAGGGATATTATATTATGTATATACCTGAGTTGTATTTGGGGTCCTGTCTTCCGATGCATATGGGAAAGAGGGAGCCCTTTTCTTTTTCTCGCCTTCTTAAAAACTTTATCTCATCTTTCCCTTTTTCGACGGCGTGCCTTAATTGCAAAACTTTTTCATCGAATTTCTACGATTTCTCGGAAGATTGGTAATCACGAGAGCTCTCTTCCTCTTTGCATCTCTTTTTTTCTCCTCTCTTCCTTTCTATTCCATCTCTAATGTTATTCGCTTCTTGCTCCTTCTGTTATACCGGCGGGCATTTTCGTAGCACGCGAGCAAACGCCGACGTGATTTGCGCTCACGATCATTACACGGTTTCGTTCCGAGGGAGGAGAAAAAAGGCGCGAGACGAGAGGAGACGAGACGACAAAGAAGGAAGAGGCATAGGCCAGAGGCTGTCTATGGGCGAACGCGCATCATGCCGGGACGAAAAGGACGAATTGAAATGCGAGAGAGCGCGGGCGCAGAGGCGGATGATGATCGATCGTCTCTTTCGAGGCCTTGAATTCGATTTTAGCTTCCGGCGACGGGAGAATACGTATGGTACGGTACTTCGTTTCTGCATTTCTCTCTTTTTTTCTTTCGGCTTTTTTTTTTCTTTTTTTTCGTATTCTGTACTTTTCCTCCCTGGAAAAGTCGACGCCAGGTTTTCCGATTACGTGCAACGTCCGATACTCTCGTATCGTGACTTCTGGTGATTTTCCAGACGCACGTTCGATCGCGGTTAAAGGATGTCATCGGGAAGAAAATGCTCGGCGCAGCTTCTCCATCGAGCGAATTATCTCGGCTCTGAACGACACGGCGATTTCTCGATGGGATACACAGTAAAAAATAAAATGTGAATTATAACATTTTCCACATGTCCCAGAAAGTGCACTCTAAATTTTAAGTTAAAATAACTCATTCGTCGTATGTTACTTATTGACCAACTAAAAATGTTAAATAATTGGCACGATACTTTACATTTATTTTTGTTATCGTGACTTTAAGTGTAATGTAAAAGTAACATACAAATTAATTAAAAATTACATGAAAAAATAGTTTCAATAACTCGTAAGAATTGTTGTAGGACATTAATATATGATAGTAATTATTTCAACTTAAATTATTTGTAATAGAAGCATTTGATTTTATTAAATTTGATTATTTTTGTATTTTCGTATAAAGTTCAAGATTATTTAAAGATTCACTTTAAATTTTCCTAGAATGTTAAATTAACTTTGAGACATGTTGATTGTTTAAAATGATTGTTAAAAATACTCAAAATAATATTCCATTTCTAAAAGACATATACAAAGTGTTAAGTTATAAAGTTGACATGAATGTAACACATGAAAACGTTATAAAAATAATAACATATAAGTTGTATGTTAATTTTACATTAAAGTACTAATCAAAACGTGGTAACACGAGAAAATTTTAACATATGGACGCACAATTTTTTACTGTGTAGCATACGTGATATATATATTTTTCTTCTCGATCTTTCAGAGTTTTTTTCGGCTAAAGAAGATTAAACCAACTTAAATTTGAATCGCGTCACTATCATGGGAGCGGCATTAAATTGCGCTTAACAACGTGCTTTCGCAGAGTCTCGACAATATCAAGTATCGAACTTAAAATTCCTCTCGTAGATTCTCGAATATCAAGTCAGTTTTGGATATCAAGTCAGTTTTAGTTGGTTAAAATTCGTCAAGATATTTCCAGAAATTAATCAGCAACGTTACACAGTCCTATCGATATCGCGTGTAAGCGCGAGCAGCGACTATAAATAGCAACGGCACGACCGAAGCTTTTCAGTAAAGCGACTTACAACTTGGAGAAACTTTATTAAACGAATCCGCGCGCGCCGTTAATCACCCATCGGAAATGCGTCTGGCCGATAAATAAATGAAAGCTCTCTCCTAGGCTCGTAGAGAAGGAGAGAGTATACGTCGAATCGCGAGAGTGGCCAAGAAAAAGAAAGAGAGAAGCTTTATATAATCCTCGATCGAACGCATTCTCGTTCCACCCGCTTCTTCCTCTCAGTCCCCTTTCAAAGAGAAGACATTTTAACCAAGTTTTCACCAAAGAAGGACGAGTCTCAGGCGAATCAAGGAAGCGAAGAAGCCGATATACGAGAGAGATTCGCGACAGGCGGCCGATGCCATCGTCTCCCTCGTGATTTGGCATGTCCGGGGAAGCAGGGGGAGGGGGATAAGAGGGGGGAAGGGCACACACAGGGGCCGAGGCTCTATTTCTGGCACGGTCAGCGTGCCAGCAGTGAAGAAGCGCGTATGGACCCGCTATAAACTGCATTCGCGTGACGCGGCGATCGATAGCAATCCCTCTAATGCGTAATCCTTCTCACGATACGCGTTCGCAGAAGAGATTTTCATAATGGAGCGCGTAGGAGAATGGTTAAGAGTTCTACGGGCGGTAGCGTAATATCTAACATTTAAATGAGTCGTGCCGGCTGAATCTATAATTTTCCTCGTTTCAATTAAATGTTACAAGTCGCGGTTTCGAATGGTTATAGTAATTTGTATGACATTTCACGTTGCGCCACAGTTCTGGGAAAATTATTGGATTCCCGACGCAAGGTTCAAAAGCCAAGCTTAACTACGGCAATGCTACTTGTCCAATCGCGACTTCCGATCGCCTTTTAGCAATTGACATTACATTACTATTGTGCCTTTTGTAGAGGAATATCGCGCCTTATATCGTGTGAATTTTTCCGGTCGACCTGCGCAGCCTCTCGGCGGAAATTGCTTTCAATCGACAACCTTCTTGATTCTACCCTCGCGTATCGAGCGTTTATCGCAATGGCATTTCAATAGAGCGAGTATTATATTAAAGTCGCTCGTAAAATTTTTTATTCGCATTATATACTCCGGTTGTTCTTTTCATCTTGCTCCATTTTATTTTAACGTGCTTCTTGAGTTTCGAATTCCCGGCTACTTTTCTCGGATTGTTCGATCGCTTATGCCATAACTTAGTATTTCTTCGAGCAGTATATCACGCGACTCCCCGTTAAACCTTTATTCGCTCTTCGGTCGGCTTTCAATGTTGCCCTTTTACTGGCCGAGCCGCCGTTTCTTTTTTCGGTCGATCGTAAAGTTCTCGAGCCGGTCGGCTTTACTATCACGATTACAGACCGCCGTTGATTTAATTCCGTACGTCCACAGTCGTATGCACTCGACGAACAAACGAAACAGACGGACGAAGACGGCGGGGTGAAATTTTACGAACCAGTCGCGCGACGGAGGTTTTAAGAGCGCGGCCGAAATAGCGTTTTTTAAAGCCAGGCGAGGCCGATGGTACACATCGAGAAACCTTTCGTTCGCGCTTTGTGTCTAAAGCTTTCCATGTTTCTTTTTTGCGTCGAGATATGGGCAGAAAACGCGCTCGTTTCGTTGATGGACGAATTGTTGTTTAAGAGGGTACGAGTTCCAAGTTTGAAACATTTCTGTTCTTTTGTATATTAAATATTATTTGTAAAATATTATTTCATTAAGCAATAAAATATTATATTTCTCGTATTTATTAAAATTAATATTTAGGAATAAAATCGAAATGTTTTTTAGCAAATGCAGTTTAAGAATGTAATTAATGTAATTATTCCAATTACATGTAAACACACGCACATAAGTACACAGAATGATCACCGTTTACAGTTAATTGACGAGAAAAAATAAACTTGAAATTGTTTGAAAAATTCCGTTATGTGGGCATGAAATTGTGCTTATTCTGTATCATTATTTCCGAACCTAATCGAAAGCAATGACGGAGAAACAGGCTTGTCATCGACAAATTGCCGCGAGCAAGAACTCTTACTACTTCATATTACATTATCGACACTTGGAAATCTGCTTGGTTACAGTAATATTGAGAAAGATAGAGAGAGAAGGATAGAAATCTTCGATTTACAATTTGCACCGCAAATAAGATCTTCAATTATACGAGCCAAAATCTTCAGCAGGATCTCAATTTAAGTGTGATTTGGATTATATTGAGCGCGTAAAGAAGAGCATCCCAGATATAACTAACTTTCGGTGATCTTCCTTCGGCACTTTAATACGCGCATTATCATTTAATAACGCACAATTCATGTAAGAGAAGAAATTTACTGACAATTCTCTCGTAGATTTATATCGTTCATTTCCGCGATTTCGCGCGAGGTCGGCGAGTTTCTTCGGTGACACCGTAATCACTTATAAAGGGGCCGTCCTTAATCGCGTCTCGCGAATTTGCGCTTATGATGCACTCGATACGAGCTCCTGTGTGCTTCTGATGCTCTTCGGCTTGACTCGAGTATCTCCGCATCGCCGCCGAGTGCACGCGGCTTGTGGGGGGGTAAAAACGACTGAAAGTGCATGCGCGATGCATTTTCTCCCCCCGTTTCCATCTCGACGTCGGTCCCGTGCGAGTAGAAGGACATCGGGCACGTCGACCGCAATTATCGAGGCGATTCGTCCCGAACACGCGGGGTCGGACGGCTTTTTTCCGCCGAAGGATGGCTACGTACATCGTACACCTTCGTGGATTTTCGTCGGGAAAGTAGCGCGAAGATGAAATTGAGGCCCCCTTCCCCCATCCAGGGGAGTTTTATGTTTCGTGTGTTTCGGGTCGACATAGAAGCCACCGACGGTCTTTGTCCCAGATCTGAGGTTTTCCAAAGAATTAATTAAGAAAGGGCTAAATATTACGAAAAGAAATGGAAATATTTAATTGAGAAAAGCTATTGTATGTTTGAGAAGATCCAAGAGATTTAAATGTTTTCTAATATCGAAAATTCCCTCTATTAATTTTTATTATAATTTTATTATAAAATAATAATTATAAAATATTTTTATTATATAAAAGAAGTCTTATTTTTCTGTCGCTAATGGTAGTTTTTAAGAGATGAAATAATGTTGACAGGAAAAATTAGTATGCAGGATTAACTTTGCTTGAATGTTGCATAAAGCAATTGTCAACAACCCAGAAGGTTACCATGCGATTCAGGGGCAACTGCTTTACGTAAAGCGTGAATTAACTCGTTATCCGCGAATTGGTCAGGCCTATTAAGCGCAATGGCAAGCAAAACGATCGATTACTCGCTATTTTCAGCGGTGCCCGTGTACTTTATTGGGCATCTGTTCTTTTTTTTCGCAATTTATACCGATCCGCGACGCATTGTGCATTGTTATTCAGTTTTGCCGTTTAATCGAGTCCGCTTTCCGTCGATTCTTGCCAGCCAACGCATTACGGAACGCAACCCGCTTACACGGCATGTTTTGTATCGTACAAATAGCGTCGCGTCTCGATTCTCTACGTCGAGGCACCTTATTACGCTCACGTCACAAGTTCGTTATCGTCGGTTATGCACTGCACATGTATACGCGCCCTCCTTGCCAAGCACGAGCCGTGACAAAAACAGAGTGTGCGAAAAAGTTACAGATGCCTTAGATTTCTATGGAATTTGTAGAGTTAATTTTTCGCCGGCAATATTTAAAATTAGAATTTGAATACAAGAATTTTTATATTCAATCAATTTTGTCTAAATGACGCTACCTAAATAAATATAATTAATAGGAATAAAATGTTCGAATACCTCGATGATGACGTAACAATGTCCCATTATTACACAGTAAAAAATAAAATGTTAATTTTAACATTTTTCCCATATCCCAGAAAGTCTAAATTTTAAATTAAAATAACTCATTCATCGTATGTTACTTATTGACAAACTAAAAATGCTAAATAATTGACACAATACTTTACATTTATTTTTGTTATCGTGACACAATACTTTACATTTATTTTTGTTATCGTGACTTTAAGTGTAATGTAAAAGTAACATAATAAATTAATTAAAAATTACATGAAAAAATAGTTACAATAACTCGTAAGAAATATTGAGGACATTAACATATAATAGTAATTATTTCAACTTAAATTATTTGTAATAGAAACATTTGATTTTAGTAAATTTGATTTGAAGATTCACTTTAACTTTTCTTAGAATGTTAAACTGACTTTGTGACATGTTGATTGTTTAAAATGATTACGTTAAAAATACTCAAAATAATATTTTATTTCTAAGAGATGTGTACAAAGTGTTAAGTTATAAAGTTGACATAAATGTAACGCATGAAAACGTTATAAAAATAATAACATATAAGTTGTATGTTAATTTTACATTAAAGTGCTAATCAAAATGTGGTAACACAAGAAAATTTTAACATATGGACGCACAATTTTTTACTGTGCATGATCATTAATTCACATGCATCTCGTGTCGCGTTTCTCTATATTGCCATGACGGATCTATAAATTCGTAACACATACATTTTTCTCTTTCTCTCTCTGTCGGTTTATAGCGCATAAAAGTATCGTGTTTCTCAGGCGATTCGCGATAACGGTATCCCGACAGCGAGAACGTCATCGTCACGGTTAGTAGCCGCAGATATCGGTACCGACCTATCCCGCGAGAATAGCCCAAAGACCGTATATGACGACGATGGCAATGTCGCGAGCCATTTCTCTCTCTCTTCCCCTCTTCCGCTCTTTGTTTTTCTCGCGATTGCCGGGTCAGCTGACTGTCATAAACTTCTCTATTCCATTCCTCGTTCGCTCTCTATCGCGAGCCTCTCGTATCTTATCCACCGCCTTCTCCTTTTCCTTGCCATCTTCCTTTCTCGCCGACTTTGCGACTCGTTCTTTCCCCCTTTTTGCCGCAGGGTGTGATATACAAAGTCGCGTGTGACAGAAACGAGGTCGTAGCTCCTTAAGTTACGGGAGGAACAACCCGGTTTGCCTTACGTAGGTACGTGCACCACGTACTATACGAGACCCGCTTTTCCGCGAAGGTAGGACGTCATCCACCTCTATCGCGCCAGCATCGTTGCAAGAGCGCGCGATCGCGTAGCTTCTGCCCATCTCTCGCGGTCGCTGAATCGTTCAGCCATTTTTTACGGTCGGCAGTGGAAACCTCGCGAGAGCGAGGCTCGTTCGCACTCGCGTCACGATAGGTCGGCTGAATTATACTCGGTCGGGCGATAAATTTTCCGGAAATTTATCGCCGCGTACACACCGGTATTCTTCCCGCATGGTTCCTCTCCTTTCTGTGAACGAGTTCTCTCGCATCTTCCGGGCAATTCGCTTTTAACGCACGGGCTTTTTCCTTCGTCTCGGAGTTTCCCAAACGGAGGGTCGATATCCCAGAAAAGTCTTGGGCTATACCTTATATAGTCGTGCGAGATTTATAGGTTCTGTGAAAAGAAATGAGAAAAAAGCACTTTAAAATATATTCTTTTAATAGCGTTAATTAATATATTTCCAATTTAATATATTAATATGTGATAATGTATGTTGAACAATCATAGATTAACATTTATTTAAAATGACTTAAAAAAATATGATTAATCTTCATACATTTTTTTTCACGTATGTATAAGTTATTTTATCACTTTATTACATATCTTTTAATTTTAGAGACATTTAAACTTTTATATCATATACAAAAGTATTATAAAATTAAATACATTTATTTTATGTTACACCGCACAATTTATAATAAATTTATTTATATAAATTGAATATGCATGCTCGCAAGCATATTGTACCTTCGTGGTTATTCGCCTTATACGTGTTTAATTATTTAATTACTGTTTTTTTTTTTCCAAACGAATATTACTCATTTATACATTTGATTACACACTGTTTTCTATTAATACGTAGAGTGTGTTGGATATCAAAGAGTTTATTTCTCCCATTAATATAATAAATAAATACAATAAAATATTTGATATATATAAAACATACCATATATTCGCTTATGGGGATTGTAGAAACAGTCGGAGAGGTCTAATTCCGTGATTGGATAAAGCGATAGAGATGATCGTAATTCTTTTTAATGTTCTGAAGGGATGCAGGGATATAGCATTAGAGGTTTGTCTTTTTTCTCATTTTTCAGTGATCATCAGACTTGTTTCGCCGGGTCTTTAGTTGAACATGGTAGCAACGTTCCTTCGGGTGCTTTATTATTCGTTCCTTTTTCCCTGAATCTTTTCGTTTCGCTTTGTCTCTTTCTCTCTTTCTCTCTTTCTCTCTTTCTATTCCTTCCCTTTTTTTCCAAGCTCCGATTAATCACTGTGGTTTCCATCATCGATTCTACGAAGCGAGTAATCACCAATGACTGCCACTCTCTTTCGCGTAACATAATCTGCATCGTTATCGAGCGCCTTCAATCAATCGGATCGATTGCTTTCAAACTGGTAACAAAGTTACATTTATCTCTCGAATTCGTTTAACTGGTTATTTTGTTCGAACCTCTTTTTTAAGCTGGCAGAACCAAATTAGCAAAATCAAATCGAATCTATTACATTATTTAGTGCCTATTTTGTACTAATTTGTATCATTAATAATAATTTTGTACAATTTGAACTTTTGTTTGAACATTTTTCCGAACGTTATTTAAAAAAAAAAAAAAACGTAGAGGCCAACTTCACATATAACAAAATTGAGATTTTGCAAAAATTTTTTCGTAACAGGCTTAATCTATAGATTTTTGTTTGTACATTTACAGACAAATTGAATATCCGTTGCCAGAAGTTTTGTTCGAAATCCTTTTCATTCCTATATGCATTTCGAAAATGAGGAAACTTTAATAAATTCTTCAGATCGTAACAATATTTCAATCTAATTATTTTACCTTGCTTTATATTTTAATCTATATTCTTGAAATTTTATATATATATATATATATATATATATATATATATATATATATGTAATAAATAAATTTGTTGAGGATTGTTGCAAAATGACAGCAAGGAAGGAAGTTATAAATTGGAGTATCTCCAAACGAGATAAATGCAAGTTAGAATACGGTCTTCATTTGTTGATGTGATTAAGGACTAGGACGTTTATTAACGTACTTCAGGAAACTCTGTCGCGATTCACCTCGCCGTTGCTGAAAGTCGCTTGAAGCCGCGCCAAAGTGTATTAACTCGCATAAATCCAAACTTAGCTCTTGGATGATCAATGCATTTCTCGTGAGACAAACAACGATCCATCGTTATGCCAATGCACTGTCGTTGCAGTGCGCACAACGCAACTTGGGATTTCCTGTCAAATCGCACGACTCGACAGGATCGGATATTATGTAAAATCAGTAACATTCTTTGAGCCCGTTTTGTCAAATTTTCTCGAGACAGATAATGTATGAATAATATATATATTACTAAAATACTTTTTATTTATAAATAAAAAATATTTTTGTCCATTTTATACAGATAATGTATGAATAATATATATATTATTAAAATACTTTTTATTTATAGATAAAAAGTATTTTTGTCCATTTATACAGATAATGTATGAATGATAAAATATATATATTATTAAAATATTTTTTATTTATAAATAAAAAATATTTTTGTCCATTTTTATAAAAACATTTTAGAAGTAATTCGAGTTTAAAATGCAAACTATAGAAATTGATATTTATATTTGCTGGCGATAATTAGTAAGAAGGATAATTAGGTTCCAAAAATTAAATCGAGATTAAAGTTGTAGCGATTTCAAATAATGTCGACTGTTACCGTTTTATTCTTACTTTGAGAATCACTGTCGTTTGCTGTCTAATCTGACCGACTTGCTCGCGAGCCGCGTAGACCGAGTTTCACTCCTGTCGTTCGGGGATTCTCAAGCGCGAGAAGGCGAGGAATCGTTTTAGCTACCGGTTTTCACAATCAAGACTCATGACTCGTGTCCGTCCCACTCGTTCCCTTAATCCAAACTTTCTCTCTTTCCCTCCATCTCGACAGAATACACTAATCAATTCGCAAATGCAATTCATCGCGTGTTATCAGATTTAACTTTTTCGCTCTTTTCTTTGCCTCCTTATCTTTTTTTTTCTCTTTCATTTTACTTTTGAAGAATCGTGACATTCTCGTTATCGTCGGATAATGTAGTAAAAACGAACAGAGATAAGAAGCGGATGAAATGTATTATTTTGTTTTATCTCTTTTTTTTTAATTCTCTTTAACACCAATTTATACTTAATGTGATAAACGAATAGCACAAATAAAATGACTCGAAGTGAAGATATTGTCCGTGTAATAAAGCTGTTTCGCGTTTAATGAACTCTGATAAGTCATTTATCTTTCTGCTTTCTTTCTGCTTTCTTTTTAGAACTCTTCAGAACATTTTTTAAACATTCAAAGATAAATTTTTTTGAAAACTTTAAGTTTTAAGACTAATGTCAAAAATACAACATTAATTATTGACTTATTAAGTGATAATTAATTTCATTTAAGATCAAATCAATTATTGTTATTAATTTGATTATTGACGAAGCTCTCTCGAAGAATATTAACAATTCAGTAACATCTCCATGTTATATGGCTGTCTTCTTTTCTCTTTTTTGTATTTTTTACGCAGCTTCTTAATTTGCTACGAAATTATAAACGTCAGTATGATTAAAAGAGATACGGTAGAATTTGTGAATTACATCACGTTTTATCGTCTCCTCTCGCACGAGACGTAAAAGAGGAAAGAAAAAAAAAGAATCATTCGGTGACGACCTCAATTTCGCGCACGTCGCCGTTTATAATCGCTATAACGCTCCTGGGCATGGCGTGGGGCAGACTCTAACCGTTGTCAGAGTCTGCGTGATTTAAAATTTTTACTATTTTTTCTTAGCCCGAAGATATTCAGGAATTAAATGCAATAACAATTCAATTATTACAGCAAAATATTATTTCAGGTAAAAAAATATTAGTCAAACAAAGAAAACGAAAGCATTTCTACGTTTACTCTCTTTATCAATGTGGAATTATGCACTCAAAGAAATGTAATAAACTATGTCATAATCTATCATTATTTTTGGCAAGTTTTTAAATTAATCTGATCAAAGAAAATTTATTCTATATTTGTAAAATGTTTTATATATTTTCAATTCAATTTTAAATAAAATAATTCTATAAGAAAAAAATTTGGACATTTGAAATTAAGGATTCTAGAAAAAGTTTTTCATCGTATCATACATCAAACGTGTGTACTTTATCATTATATATCTTTGACAAGTTTTTATACTGATAAAAGAAAAAAACCAATATATAAATAACGATTATAATACGATTAATATACAGGGTGTATCAGAGCGACCGTAACAGCAGTTTTTTGAGGAACCTAAGCATTTTAAAGAAAAATGTTTCATACAAAAGTTGTAGGGCTTAAAATAACCTATTTAATGATCATATCAGTTTGACTTTGAATAGCACCGTCAAGGTCACATAAAAAATACTTTGAATTTTTTAAATGGAAACCCCCATTTTTTATTGCATATTCTTGTAGCTTACCTCGAGAGCTTTCCAAAACACTATAATTAAGTTAGTTTTCATTAAGTACTTTCCGAGTTATGAGGCTTGAAATCATTTCTTAATTTTACATAAACCGTAAAATATCTTGTAAAATATTCATTTTTCGATTATCTTACCTTAATACTTTTATGTACAAAATAATGAGAGGAATCAATTGGTGTAAAGAAAACACATAGTTGTTTTTGAGAAAAAATATGTAATTTGCAATTAACAATTACATATTTTTTCTTAAAAACAACTGTATGTTTTCTTTACACCAATTGATTCCTCTCATAATTTTGTACATAAAAGTATTAAGGTAAGATAATAAAAAAATGAATATTTTACAAGATATTTTACGGTTTATGTAAAATTAAGAAATGATTTCAAGCCTCATAACTCGGAAAGTACTTAATGAAAACTAACTTAATTATAGTGTTTTGGAAAGCTCTCGAGGTAAGCTACAAGAATATGCAATAAAAAATGGGGGTTTCCGTTTAAAAAATTCAAAGTATTTTTTATGTGACCTTGACGGTGCTATTCAAAGTCAAACTGATATGATCATTAAATAGGTTATTTTAAGCCCTACAACTTTTGTATGAAACATTTTTCTCTAAAATGTTTAGGTTCCTCAAAAAATTGCTGTTACGGTCGCTCTGATACACCCTGTATATTTAAAAAAATGTGTCCTATATATTTTTAAAACTATTTTATATCTTCTTTTCAATTGAATTTCAAACAAAATAACTCTGTAAGAAAAATCGGTACATTTGAAAAAATAATAACTAGATGTCTCAAGACCTTAAAAAGTAACAAAATTAATTTTAAAATCTTTCGTCCATGCTCCTGACTCATAAATCAAGAGTGATCGCAGTGCGAAATTTGTACGCGACGCCATAACGTGTGCGCGTACAACAAATATTTAATTATCTGCACTAGCGAAGCGGCAGAATTTTAATTCGGCCAAGGCAAGAGAGTTCTTGTGTGAAAAAAAAGGAGGAGCCGAAAAAAAGAGAATCGCTCTCCGCGCCGCGTCCATCTCGGGCATTAAAATTCAAGAGCGAGCATCGTTGTAGATGCGCGAGCGTGGACGGTGCAAATTCTATTAGAACGAATCCAATAAAGAGGCGCGACCACCTGCATTCACACGTCAACGCAAGGTTTCCTTCTCTACGGATTATCGAAAGATCGAAGAGGTGAAGTCCGGTTGCGTCAGATTTTTTGGCAAGCGTTATCTCATCGCCGATAATTTTATTTCACGCGTGAAGGAGTAAAAATAAAATCATTCTTGAAAAAGAATAAAATTTAAAATTGTAAAATTATTATTAAGTTTCCTAATTTGTGAAAGATTTTAAGAAACATCAGAAATTTTTTTTTCTTTATTATTAATCTTCTGGAGAGAATATTATATGATATTCGATATAATTAGCGTTCGAGCGCGTCGTGATCTTAACGATCGATAGGAGAGCTCAAGACAAAGATAGACAAGGATTCTACGCGGAAGTCATTTCGTACAGGTCGAGAGAAGTCTATAACGTCTTCCCTGTTCTTTTTTCTTCCTTTCTTTCATGGGTCACTCCTCCTTTTTCTCGATAGCAGTAGTCGGCCGTTGTCTCTCCGGCTCGCCTTTCACGGATGCTTACCGTTATACGCTCTCGCATTATTATCGTAATCATAGCGCAGTCCGACGCCCCAAGGAGCGTGGCCTATATTTTCTCTCAATGTATAATCAATGATGCTTATTATTTCCCTTTTCTTCCCTCCTTCCTACCGTTGCGAATTATCTCTCTTTCTGCCTTTCAATTTTTTTAAATCCTTCTCGCAGCTCATATTATTTAAAATTTATACAAATGATTTAATATTTAATATTTATTTAAAATGATGGAATGAAATAATTTATTTAATAAAGATATATATATTATTTAATGATAACACACAGAGAGAGATTTTAGCAATATTATCTTTTATTTTTTTTTCCAGATTTAGAGTCCCGCGGTTAATAAAATATAAAAATTATTATTTATTATTTATTATTAATATAAAAATTAATAAAATATTAAAATATGAATTTTTGAATTTATGCTTTCTCGAATCTTATAGATTTATAAAAAAATATAATTTATATTATAAATTTAAGTAAAATGGGCATAATAAACAAACCGAAGAAACTCGAGAGAAAGCCTTTTCGTGCGACTTTCAATGCGTTTGTTGCACGCGAGTCTCTTGCATCCCTCTACCTTCTGCTTCTTTTTAGTCTTTCCGCATTTGTCTCTCCTCATTGGCTTGCAGCACGGCGTGTCTCTCCGCCGCCTTCGAAGGAAGAAAAACCTGACCTATCGTACGCTAGCCTCCTCTCTCTCTCCTGCGATCTCTAACACCAGTCTAACGCCGCCCTGGAGTCAATCCTTTCACTGCCACGCGAGCGGCAACTTAACGATGTCATTTCGGGCCAACGACCGCCGGTGCGGTTCGGGCTTTGGTCAAACGTGACGCGTTCGAGCGAATATAATAGAGAATGCGCTTACAATTGCGAAAATTTTAAAAATGTTCATCGAAAGCACACACTTTGCTTAGAACAAAATTCGAAGTCGACGATCGATCGCGAAATATTCCCAAACGAAGAAGAAGAATCAACGATAATGGGGGAAAAGGCAAAAATGCAGGATTAAATTTATTAGCGCGAATCATCAGCTGTCTTCTTATTTATATATAAAATATGTAATATATATGTATGTATAGTTTTCTTTCTATCCTCTTTAATCGTGTGCGGGAGTATGCTTCTGGAATTATAAACCGGTTTTGTTTCCGAAGCCGTATATCTGTAGACGGAAATGCTAATAATTCAGCTGGCAATCTCTTCCGAAAAAAATGCGCGACGAGCACAGAAACAGGATTCGCGAAGTTATCACGAATCTCGCGCTTGAATATTTTCTCCGTACTTATCATTATACATACCGCCTGTTGTGCATCTTTTTTTTTCGTCGTGATGAGGTAGCATCTTCATCAAGGAGAGGAACCTGACCTAGATCATTTCAGACTCTCTCTTTTTTCTCCCTGCTCCCGTTTTGAATTCTTCGTATAATTTGTCGCATATTCATTTTTTTCTCGTTTCTTTTTGTACATAGTTTTTCATCAATTTCAACAAGCGATATTGAATTTCGTAAAAAAATATTTTAACAAATTTTACAAAAGATCGAATAATACTTGTATTTAGTAAAGGAAAATTTTTTTATGAATGTAATCAAGAGAAACTGTGATAGAGAGGGATTGAAAGATATGTAAATTTTAATAATTTTATAATAGTGCTAATAAATAATAAATAAAAAACTGCTAAAATGATGAACAATTTTCAACTATTCCACTCTATTTCTTTTCACATTCGAGTAGTGAAACATTGGAACAAGTTTCGAGAAATTAATGCAGCATTCAAATCGACTTGAAACGTGGAGATCGTAATGCCAATTTCACAATCGAATACATCTAGTTGTAACTCTGAATGATGCAACTCGCTGCGCTCAAAGTTACGATAACTCCGTAATAAATACCCGTTCGCGAAAGAATAATTCATGTTATAAACAGCGTAATGACAGTTATACCGTTATAAATAATTTTATGATTAAGAAAAACAAATTATTACATTAACCATACAAATGATTAGGCGCGGTAAGAAATAATTTTAATTTTACTTACAATGTTTTCTTTTCCGTTACAAAACACTTTTTATTACAATAGCGTGACCGAAACGGGACTTAAAACGGGCTCTAGGCTTCTTTTCACTTTAGAGATCCCCCCAATCCTCTTTCGTCTGACACGAATTCGCTTGTATTTTGACGTGTACTTTTATCTGCTGCACATGTAGAGACAATCTTTGCATGATACCGCTCGTGATCACTCACGGGCGGCGACGGGCACATCTGACATGCATACGACGACAGTTACACGTGTCAGAATTACCGGTCCTCTTTGCCAAAAGCTGCGGCGCGAAGAGATGAGCTGCGTGGGCATAAATCTCGCACGAGCAATTTACTCGGAAGAATATAACGAGACGCTCGGGAGACACCGCCGGGTTTCCCGTATTCTTTCTCTCCCCTTTTCTCTTCCATCTTGTTTTATTTTTATATCCTAATATTCATTACACGCGTAATTGAGATAACGCGTGATGTAAATGTTGTTTCCTCAAAATATCATTTAATCACGTTCTTCCTCCTTCCCTTTTATCTTTCTTCACATTCGCTTTCGTTGGTAATTCTATGGTTAGCCGGATAATAGTTACGTAACCGTAAACGCAGTCCCGCGCTCTCTTCCGCGCGGTGCAAACCAGCTAATCGTCAAATATTTGCTGAGCCGTATTACAACGTTTCTCGCCGCTATCTCGCACTGCGCCTCTTACACACGCTCATCCCGCCTCTTGTCTTATCCGTCTGTTTGTGTACGCGTGACGAATGCTTGCGTAGCAGCATCGGCATCGTCATCGCACGAACAAGCACCTAACCACGGCCAACAGAATTTTCTCGAGGCGTCCCTGACCATTCTTCTTCTCGCCGGTACAAGCTTTGAGAGAAACGTGCGAAATATGTCGGATAGAAAATTTTTTTTAATGACTAGAAATAAAAAATTAAATAAATAATATGCGTATGTAATTATGTTATTATTATAATGATTTATTTTAATTATGATGTATCTTAAAATTAAAATGTGAGTACGCGATTCAACATTGGAATAGTTGCTCTAACTCTGGAATGAAGATGGATCGTCGATATCATTTTGTTTTATTCAGTAGCAATATTATTTCCCATAAAAGTTTGAAATGTACATTTGCGATATACAAATTGACAGCAACGGATAATTTTATTAATTAAGCGAGACAATTTATCGATCCTGATCTGATAATTTCAACGGTATTTAGTTGATATTTCTCTTAGTTCCTTGTAAGAAATAAACTAACCTTTATTCCATAACATATGCATGGAGTATTCAGATAAAAACATTCAGTACTTTTGCATATACCTACACGTAATATGTCGTTATTAATAGAAGATATATAACGCGATAGAAAACGACGTTTATGCTTCGGTTTTTGAAAATCGACAAGTCGTCGGTTCACGGTTGGCCGCTTATCGTACAGGTGCCGATAAGCGGATAAAGGTCAGAGAGTAAAATGACGTGGACGGTACCTCTCGCGATCGGAGACTGTCGAGTTAAATATAAAAGCGCTGTGACACCGGCTGTGCATGAAATTGTTTAGACGCCGACGTGTACACGCATCTCTCGTTATGCACTGTTTTTCTATCGGCGTTGCTAATTTTATTTAATGACCAAAGTTCCGTGCAACATACAGCTCAAAGTAACGCACGATATATATATAGGAGAGACACGATATTGTATCGAAAAGAATTATTATTAATAAATTACTGTTAAAAAAAGAAATGACAGATATTTATAAAAGATGGCTATTATTTTTGATCTTGATAATTTCTTTTTACACATCGAATATTAGATTATCCCAGAGATTTAAACGACAATATTAGCCTGCGAATATTCTCTTTATAAAATACCGCGAGAGAGCGAAACATTTTTCGCGCGATGCGTTTCGTTTAAAAATATTAAACGCACTCAATACGCCTATGAATATTTACCGCCGGAAATCACTCGACAAACGCGACCTTCCCAGTCTTCTCCGTTACAGGCAAATAATGGCGACTCTACGATAAGAGCTGTAAAATCGTGGCGTTTTCTGCGAAGCGCGCGGTGCCGTAAAAATCATCCCGGCGTATAATAAATTGCTTTCGCGATTCCCGGCGACGTGGCGTAAGAATGTTTCCTGCTGAATTTGGCGAGAGGGAGACTCGACAGGCAGGACGAGTCCGCTGGAAAATATCTCGCGACTGTTTTTCGCGCACGGCAACTCGTATATACGCTTATACTACTTTGCTCGAAATGTTCCCATGAGAATATCAACGTGGTCGTCGGTCGATCCTTAACCGTGAGCATATGTGAACTCGCCGACCATATCGGCCAATTATCACACCAATGCGATGGTCGTTATAATCATCGAGAACATAACCGGCGATTGTTGCCATTGGCCATTCGGTACCCGATGACCGCGTTGATACGTCGAATAACTGTTACTCTCCTGGACCAGCAAACTTTCGGGAATATTAAATTAATCGCCGGCATCTCGAACAAGCCTTCTCGTAGGGACACGTAATAATCTTTCGTAAAGACAGAGCTGTTTACAACCGATTGTCTCTAGGAAGTTTCGGAGATAAATCATAATCGATCGTTTTTTTGTTGCAGGACAGCGAACATCTGATCGCGCTCGCGCGCCTGTCAGACTATAACGTCTACAGAATACCGAACGCCAAGCGAGTTTTCGGCGCACCCTTCGAGTGGGGCGTCTGCCTGAGGCCGAACAGTAACGCCGAGACCGAGACCGAGGACACGGAGGCTGGAGAGCCCGGGATCAAGGTCATTGCTTTCGAAAACGAAAAATCACGCGCTTGCTGGCTCACAGCCATGAGACTCGCTAAGGTAAGCGACATTATTTCTCATTCTCGTCTCGTCGAATCGGCGTTTTTTACTCGAAAATAATACAGTGCATAACACGATTCGAGTGGAGCATTCGTATGTTAAATCTCACTTTGTATCAAGTACATCTTTTTCAATCTGTTTGAATCACAATCATTTCCACCTCGGTATACTCGTGTAAAAACTTGAGAATTAAAAGTCAATGATTGAAAAGAAGGGATGACCCAGGATGATCACACACACAAATACGTATGGCTTTAATCGATAATTATTTTAATTTGAAAGCAAGCTAATATTAATTGTAAAAATGAATATTTAACTTCGCGGCGAGGATAATCGCGCTTACAAATATCATTACGATCCTCGCTTCTCAGCCAATTCTGCGCCCGACCGACTCGACTCTTCCACTACAATGTGATCATCCCTCCGCGGACGAGGTATTATTAGCTCCACGATGGAGAGCCAGGTATAATGAGCCTTATTTTCTTTCCTTTCCTCCTCCTTTCTCCGTCCGCCGACTCGAACGTCGAAACTTCTTCGTGAAGCTTAAAGAAGTTGCGTGACGTTCGTGTTTAGCCGAGAGAGAGATTGAGAAGAAGAGAAGAGAAACACTTTACTCTGTCGACGTGCGTACATACTATATGCCACACAGGCTCGGCACGTTTCGCGTGGCGAAATTTTTTTTCTTGGTCTCTTTTTAGAGTAGCCATGCCACTGACACCGTACACTTTTCTTTCTTCGTTATTTTTTTCCACGAGGATCGAGCTCGTGAGACACGGGGGCTCTCGTTTCCCATCGTCGTCGATAATATCGGTTTATTCTCGAGCGCAGACAGCCTTTGTCTTCTCTCTCTTTCTCTCTCTTCTTCTCTATTCTCTTCTCTTTCAGTCGAGCCAAGTGCTCGCCAATGGAAGAGAGTGACTCGTGGGTTAGTAACGGTTTTCGGTGGTAACGCACGATCGGAGTTCCGCCAATGAGAGAGAAAGAAAGAGAGACTCGAGACTCTAGACGGCTGCCTATTCTACGTTACGCTACTCTTTAGAGGTCTATTCTTCTTCAAGTGCCTGCTTAGACCATCTCTCAAACCCGGCTGGTCTTCAGGAAGTGCGACGCGATATTATCATCGCTCTATCGTTCATTATTGCATATCGTTAAGGATAAAAAAGGCTACATATCTTTTGATAATTATAATTATAATCTCATGATAATTATTTATATTGTATATTTATATTGAGAATTTAACTTTTAAATTTAATGGGTTTTTTTAACACACGCAATCTCAATAATTTTATTAAATTTACAAACGCTGTATCTCCCTGACAAGGATTTCTTTCATCATAATTATAACTTGCTTCCATTCCGGATAACACTTGTCGGGTTGGGATAGCAATCTAATCTGCCGCGGGACGTAATTTGTGAGCCCCTTGCACCGAAGGATCATAAGCCAGTTTCCCTTGATGCATCCTCGAGGGTCTCCCAAGCCATACGTCTATACTACCGTAGCCGCTGGCGGATAGGCAGACTTGCCTAGTGTTTATCTGCCTCGTTGGCTGTCTGAATCTTCTAGTCGACCTATCCTGCTTCGGATTTACTATGCGTGCGCTATTTTTTTCTCTCTCTGACAGTCCGCCGTCGTCTGTCTTTTATCCAAAGGGAAAAGGACGAGATGACGTTGTTTTGGTTGGTAACTGTGGCGCTCTAGGTAGTACTTACGCGTGTCTCAGCGCGAGAGGCCTTTGTAACTCTTTCATCCGAGAAAAAGCTAGGAGTGTGATGAGATGCGGCGAACGAGAAACATTCTGAAAGACAGAAGGGAGAGAGGACAAGAGGAGAGAGAGCAAATGAACGGGTGTAGGCCCTCGGAGAAACCTGCAGGACTCGCTTTGATCGAGAAGACATTGACACTCGTGCCTATCCCCTTTGTATTCCCTTTGTTTCTCTACCGTCGACTATCTTTCCCCTTCGTTCCTTTTTCTTCGTCGCATTTCAATCTTCCCGGACTTCGATTCATTTTACTGAAAATCTAATGAGGTCTAAATATAGCGTACGTAAAATCGTCTTTGTTGATTCGCGAGGATCGTACTTCTCGACGAAAGATGTATTTTTCGTACAAAGATTGAAAAATATTAATAAAATTTAGGTACTATTTGTAATTTGTAAAAATTCATTACACATGATAAATATCAAAATAGAAATGAAAATTAATATGTCTATTAATATGTGAAAGTAACGGAATGATCTCGTATGATCAGTTTGATTAATTCAGGATCAGATTTCTTGCGAGATGAGGATATTGATCGCGAAAACAGTAGATACCGTTTGTTGTCAAGCATTAATAAAATATTGTTACTTGACATCATAACTCTAGCTTTTTGTCCGTCATGCATAAAGCGATAATGAGAAAGCGAATAGATCGCAAAGCGATAAACGCTTCGGATAAAATTAAACCATAAATATCGGATCGCTTTCTATTCGATCGTAATTCTATCCTTCTGAAGAGTTTCTTCCTAGGAGAAACAGAAATCTGAGAATTATAATTATCTTTCGCACACGTACAACATGCACAGAGAAAAATGTATACTGTATTCAAGTAAATATTATTTATTTTAAGTATATCATAAGTTTGTATATCCGCAAATATATTATAAGTTCACCACAAGCATTAAATTTAATTGAATATATTCTGAATTTTAGTAAGTGCAGTATTTTAGTCAAGAATATTAAATTAAAACAAAAATTTGGTTTGCTTACTACATGAGTTGGCGTAAAGTAAGTTTGATTTTTCTTTGATACAACTTTACAATATTCTTGAAGAGAAAATAATTTCTTCTTTTGAGTACATGATAATGAGATTTTCTAACACTTGTGATGAGTATATTTTAAGACTATTATCAAGAATATATTCTTTATTGAAGAAAACTATTACTTAAAAAAAGAAAAGTAAACTGAGTAATCGCTTTTCTTGGCAGTAGAATGATATTTTTCTCTGTGCACATGTACACAAGAAAGAATATATTGCATTAACTTGCACTGTTTTTAAATTACAAAGGAAATATGTTAACTTTTTAGCTATAATCATTTCTCCACGTCACAGAGATGTAATCATACGATATCCAAGGATTCGATGCGGCATTATCCTTCGTTTACTTAGAGACTCGGCATACTTCGTTATCGTTCTTCGTTTTCCTATCGCTGATTAGTGTTAGCATACATTCGCGCTTTACCGCTTTCCATGTTGGCAGATTTCCCCGTCTACGTTTGTGAATAATTGAATTATGTAATTATCTCTCCAAATGCGCGCTCTTGCCGGCTCCAGGGTCGTCTACAATTAGTCGCCGCCGCCTTTCATCTTTGCATTCATCTCGATCGCGCTGCTTAAAATGTTCTCGTCAAAATGTGGAAACGACGAATTCGGACTTTGTTTAATTTATCTTGCTTTTCGAGCGAGACGTACACGACGAAATTGACAGTACAAATATACACTGAGAAAAAAATTTTGTAAAAACATTGAAAATTTTGTTGAATTAACTAAATCCGGCGGTCACGGGCTGCCAACAGCATATACAGGCCGAATAATAAGATTACATAATTGTTTGAAATAATGAAAAGTAGTTAATTGAACTAAATATTATTTTAGATCAACTGAAATAGATATAGTGAGAACTAGAAATCTGTTTGGGCGAAGTAAATGAGTTGTTCTTCTGTGTATATGTTTCAATGTTTTGAGCGAATATATAATCCTTATGACAATATATCCATTAAAAACAGAATAATTTTTCGTCAAGTTAGCTAACTACTAAATTTTTATTTTAATGTCATTTCTCAAAAACTTGATCGATTTAATGTTCTCTGTATATAGATACATATATGATGGAATTAAAAAAAAATTAATCGTTTGCTTAATTACATGGAGCTCTGGAGCTTCTTGCAAAAGCTATAGGAGATGCGGCTATAATATCGCTCTTTAATCGATAAGCTGTGATTTGTGAGACCTGTCGCGGCCTTATATTACTGTCTTAGATGAATGTCACTTTCGGGTTAGGCGTTTTCCTTTTCGCCATCTAGAGGCGAGGCGTGAAGCTCGTGGAAGTATATGAATATTATCGTATTTAATTCAATTAATTTTGGTCTTGAAATGATACAACAATGTCGAGAAAATTCAATACAATAATTGATTCAATTAACTAAATGTATAAATTGTATTTAATTGTTTTATGATTTCTCTCAAATCATTATTTCGTTACATCAAGTTCAGACTATTAGTTGTAGTAATATATCTTGTATCTAACTGAAGATTTAGTTCATCGTAACATGCGAACAAGATTAATAAAATGGAATATTTGATTGTTTCAAACCATCAAAATTGTTTTTCCAAATTTTTTAGTTTAACAATATGTGCAGTTACTCAGATTTTGATTCAGTTCATTCAACATATCTTTTTAGTTCCAGTAACACATAATGGTGTTCATGCAACTATACCCATTCAACTAATTGATTCAAGTGTCTCAATCACTTATTTTGTTAATTAAAACACATTTTTTGTTATTTAGACAATTTTAGCATTGAATTAACAAGATAGAAGTCAACTAAAGTTATTTATTTAATTCAACAATTCCTTTTTCTCAGTGTATGAATATACAAATACCATATTTTTAAATTAAGATTATTTACTGATACATGTCAAATTTTTATTTTAATATTAAAATTTTAATATCGCGAGAGAGAAATGAGTATTTCTTTGTAAATTCTTGTCTTGTATTAAAAGATTTTTGGAATTATAAATTGGCAGAATCATTATAAAAAATGCAAAATAATCGAGAATTTGAAAAGTATGCATTACATAAACGTAATAAAACGCAGATATCTCGAAACAGCGAATCTATTTTTGCTGTTGCCAAGCGAGCCTTCGGCGATTGCAAAGCTCACCGGCATAATTTTCGTACCGCGATGCAAGCTGCACAGCCCGCATTGGTATATTAGCAATCTATATGTATGTATGGGTGCCATGCACGTCACGGGTGAGACTTGCGTGCACGAGTAGGTGTGCGCGTGTGCGTGTGCGTGAGCAGTCATTCGAGTGTAGATGCGCCCGGCTGTCTTGTGGGTCGATACGATGGCTATACCACTGCTGCTGGGTCCATGGTTATGCACACGTTTACGTGGCACCGTCTGCTTCTCTCGTCTTGTCTCGTCTCGTCTCGTCTCATGTTGTCTCTCATATTCACATCTTTTTTGTCGTATGTGAGTCACAATCTACACGAAATACATGTTATCTTTCCAAAAATGCTTTATTTTTTCTGGTAAAGTTCTAGAAGTAGATTTTTCGCTTAAAACTTTGACTTTTCATTGAAAATTTGATTAGTGATACTTTTTTGATATCAAAAGTTGGACCTAAGAAATGATATTTTTTTCTGTATTTTTATTATACAGAGGCTGTTTTTCTGTTTTATTACATTTAGAATAAATATAATTTTTGTGAATGGATGGCACTTTTTTTCTGAATTGAACAAAGAAGTAAACTCCGCTCACATAACAGCTTTACTGCAAGTGATTATGCCTCGACATATATGTCGCAATATTATAAATTTAGAAGAATTCGCATTATCCTTGACTCAATTACGAAACTTTATCGCTATTTCCCAAGTAGATACTTCTCAATGAAAAAGATTGTTCGTATCGATTGAATATTTTTTCTGCATTAACAAATTGCTTGTGAAGAATGAGATTACAGTTCGCTCGAGCTGAAAATATCTAATCTTGTTGTTCAAAAAGTGTAAAGAGCATCAAGTGCATACATATAAACAATCATCAAGATATTATTCTTATTTAAATATTATTTGAATCATAATTACATTTCGTTCATAGAAAGAAACTATAAGTAATGAAAATTATTACATATTAATAATATATAATAATTTTTAACGAAAATTGTGTGTGTGATATATTGATAAGGAATTAAATAAACAGAAAATATTGAGAAATTAAAGGGATACTTTTGAATTTTCTGCCCGCGCAGAAACATTGAATTTATCTAGGCAAGGCGATGTATCGATCGGAGGTCAGCCTCGTACAGCCGGGCAAGTCGACAGACCGACCGGCCGGCCGGCGACAAAATAACGCGAGTAGAATTATGCAAATCGCGAATGCAGTATCTTTTTTTTTTTTGCTGTTGGCTTTATCGGCCTCAAATGTTCCGCGATGTGCCCGAGGCGTAGAATCAGTTATGCGCGCGCGTGCGTGCGTTTGTCCGTCGCGTGCGTGCATCTCGTCAATTGTAGCGCCCGTGTTAACGGTGTCCGCTCTGCTTTGCGTTGTTCCAGTACGGCAAACAGCTCCGAGAGAATTACCGAGCCTTCAAGAACAAGCAGTGCGAGCAGAACGGCAGTGGCAGCCCCAAAGAACAATACAGCAGCTACAATGTGTCCAATGTAAGTGCTATATGTATGATTTCGAGCGCTAAGAAATATAAAGACTTAAAAGCGAATTGAGAAGAGCTGGAAAAAAATCGAGAAGATTAGAAAATTCAAAAGAATTTATTTAGTTAAATAGAGGGTCTACTTCCTAGAAAAACATAATGAACTTAGAATTCTGAGTGATTTTTTTATAACTGGAAATACCAGGGATTTTTCATGGAATTTAGAAAAAAAAAATTCTCTCTTTAATAATTTTATTTTCATATTGTAATCAGTCGGCAAACCAACTGAATTATGCATGTGTATTTAAAATGTATAAATATTTATCTTTGTGTTCATATATGTTTTGACACATTATAGAATATGCAGTTCATATTTATACAATTCTCAGTCATAAAAAATTAAAAATGTTACCATGAAAAATCTTTATTTTAAAAAATAAACGCTATTCAGTCTTTTAAGTGAATTTTCAAACCTAGCACTTGAAACTTAAATGGCTCTTTATTTTTCCTTTATATAAGTGAAAAATGCACACAATAAAAGACTTATTTTAAAAAGTTGCATCTTTAAGAAATCTCTAAAAGAATTCTCTTTATCTGGAATTTTGAAACCCTGGAAGATCAAGGAATATTTTTATAAAATTCAAGTAGACACCTTGTTAAATTTTTTCTGAATTAAGTCTTCATATCATTCTTAGCACTTTAATTAAATATAAATCTAAATTCAGTATAGGTATTTCAACACTGATTTAACATTGCAAATTTGACGTAATAATTGCGGACTAAATTCGAAAAGAGAGAACAGAACGCATAAGAAAAGGTTTACATATAATTCGTTACAATGTAAGCATATGAGTAAAATAATGAAGCCGAGTGTCTCGCGGCGAGAATTATTTCTGCGCGCGATGTATTTTTGATGGGCCACTCTCTAGCCTTGGATATGCTCGAAAGGTAAATTTCGCTTTAGACGTGGTAAATGGAATGGAAGAGGCGATTACGTTGAAATTACCTCGAGTGACAGTAATTTGCCGGGTCACGCCACGTTCGATCATTGCCTTCAGTCATCCCTTTTCCTGCACGAGCCATCGTCTCTCGTCGAACTTTCATAGCGTCTACGGGATCTTGATTAACTCGTGCAATCCCGAGCTTTTCAACGCTTTTTCTCGATTAACACCTCCTTGCCTTTCATTGCTTCCTCTCTTATTCAACTCTTAATTGTTTTCATTATTACTTTAATGCATTCGTTATATTATTTATTAATTATACATATATATGCAAATTTGCTCGCGAAGAGATAATTTTGACAAAGAATTTTATATATATTTAATTATATATGTATATAATTTTTTATCGAAAAATTATTTCCTTTTACAAGCGAAATAAATAGATTCGTTTATGAATTTATATTAATATTTCAATAAATAACGCAGACAAATTACATTATTGTTCTCCATGGTCGTGCGCATTTATCGATTCTCTAATTGAGGTATGAAATATAAGGAAATTTATTGCTAATGAATAAACGACCAGTAACGTGAAAACACCGGCCGACGTAACGTTGGATGACGATGTTGTTAGCGTTACATAATTTTAGCAAATAGCTCATTAGTTATTGATCTTTAATGCGAAATTCCGCGCGAAATATGCGAGAATTGTTGAGCCACTCCCAGTCGAGATTCTATTCGCTTGTGTGCGTTCGTTACTTCGAGTGTACAAGTGCATAATTCTCTGTTGCTAGCTCTCTCATGTGTTTTATTTATACAATGGTTAAACTATGGCAACGCAAATTATATTGCCGCGATTAATACATATCATATATCGTCCATTTTATTGCTACCGCGATAATAAATTCGCCGATTCGCAATCGATTCTCTCGTACGCGATTACTCGCTAAAGAGAAAAAAACAAGTTAATTTTTTAGGTTTTTAGCTAGTTGAATATTTATAGTCGATTATTTGACTTGTTTGTGTTTTATTTGTGTTTTATTTGACTTGTTAGTTGTTTTAGTGTAATTAATATTTATATAAAATCTGCCATGTGAGAGAAATAATTATTAGAAACTCCAGAAAGCACTTCCAGGAAGCAAAACTATTTAGAGTTAATAGAATTTAATAATTGAATTTGTATTTATCTTAGCTACTGTAAATCGAAATGATTTTGAAGAATTTTCAGATTCATTATTGCCACTAAATTTTGCGAGACAGCTTAAACAATCAAATAAATTATATCAATGTGTCGCATGTATGTTAAAATTATCATGGGTATTAATGAAACGTAATGTACTGATAATAATAAAATAAATATGAGAAAATCAATTAAAATAAAAAGAGAGACTTTATGCACGGAATGAGGGGAGGATTTCTCTTTATATATAATTGCTTTTATGAATAATTTTTATGTCTCTCTTCGACGTTCGATGAAAATTAATAACTTAGCAGTGCATCCATTATCGGACACATTATCGTTAATTATCGAATATCTGTTATTTTGATATATTTTAATATATAAAATAAGTATCTCAAACAAGTGGATACTTTGCACAGAAAATATTCGCTAATGGGAAGATTGTGACGCGTTGTCCAGTCGAACGGAATTTAAAAGCAGAAAATGTTAAAGGAACACTGACTATCTTTCTTACGAGAGACGCGATCTGGGAAGCAAATTTTCTCGGAAAAGTACCGTCATAACTTACGCAAAGAATGCCAAGAAGGATCTATCCCCATCGAATCTCACTGACCTCATTGTCGTGCCATCCCCGACTTCGTTGAGATATAGGCTTTTCTCTCTCTCTCTTTCTCTTTCCTTCTCTTTACGATATTCTTCGCGTCTTCCTACGCGCTAAGACGTCGGCGCGTCTCATCCGGTAGGAAATTTCATCCTCGTATCGCACAGCTGATTCCAAGGTCGTGCCAGCCAGTCAGAGGGACGACAACCCTTCGTCGGTGTGTACTCTCGAAGCTAGACACGTACCAATCTACCACCCCCCGTTTACTCTTTCATCGACTGACTTATTTCCTTTTTTATCTCTTTTTTTTTCTCATCGCCGGAGAGATGAAGGTATAGCTTGTTCTTATTATAATTTCCATAGCCGGCTTTCTCGAAGAAATATTTTTCAAGGCGTTAACGCCTCATCGTTAAACCGCGGGAATTGCATCATTCAAAATTGCATGAATAATAAAAGTGATTCGAGATAAACTCTATCAATTATTAAAATATGCTTTCTCTTAAACTCCACGACAAGGAAAAAAAATGAAATGTTATATTAAAAGCAAAGTTGTGAAATTTTCCGTAAATGAAATTTTTTTAAAATTTTAGAGAGATCTGAAAAGCTGCAATTTTACAATGTCTAGCATTAAATATTTATTTTTGACATTTTTATTTTTCTTATAACAAACTGAGATACAAACTATTTTTGAGTTACATTTTTGAGTACATAATGCGCTTATATCATTTTGTAAGAATATTAATAATTTTTTATAGGCGAATTTTTTCTTATTTCTACATCCAACTTATCTCTGCAACTTATCAAAGTATTTTAATCTTGTAATAAATATATAGAACGTACTTTTTGTCCACATTTCTCTTTTTTTGTAAAGCACGTGACAGTTATAATAATAAAATATTCGCAATCTCTCCAAGGAAGGAAGGAAATATCGATTAGGCGAAGCGGGCGTGAGACATATATTGTCGAGCCATTTCGAAGAACTGGTTTTGAAGGAGCGATCTTAACAAGCTTCCGGCAATAAATTACAGTTCGTGCTGGTTATGAATTATCTACTCGAAGTAGCACGGAGGAGCATGACAATTAAAGCCTAGAATGGAAAATAACCGGTATTACGCGCTTAATGCGCGAAAGTGCAAGAAAAAAGATAATTGGTTTGTAAAATAACGTAATTGATAGGGGCATGGTTTGACATGGTTTAACGACAGTCTCTAGTAATAACAAGAAATTATATTGTTTATAAAGATATTTAGATGATATTGAGATAATTGTAAAGAAAATTTGATTTCTCTAACAGTGACACTTTTAGTTTAAATTGTTTAACAATATTTGAGAATCTTCTCACAACTATAAAGGTCTTCGATATTTCGATGGAGATACTGAAAATAAGGAGTGGAGATTGTGGGAAGACCCAAGAATAATCATCATAGGAAAAACAGACGATGAAGAGTGCACGTGGTGAAAAGCGAAGATGAAACTTCGAAGTCTCATGCATTGTACATTTTCGCGAAGGGGTAACATGAAAGAAAGCGCGAACGTGTCTTGCACTTCGTTTCGATTGGAAACTTCGATCATGGATATCGTTCGTTCGTGTCCCGCTTTTATCTTTATTCGAAGGGAAACAAAAGTGTGCCTCGCATCGTGTCGAATCGACAGGGCAAACTTCGCATTTTCCGTCTCCCGCACTGTTTCTATTTTTCACGTTCTACGTAATTGCACATTCAAATGGATAAATTGAAACTCGAGAGTAAAGTTTCGTGCCAGTGTAGTTGCATGCGGATTCAATCTCCTGAATTTTAAGAGATCTATACCGGTGATGGAAAGATAAAATAGAAAAATACTTGAAGCGCATGATATAAAAATATTGACAAAAATTCGTATGAGAAAAAATATAGATATTATAGACGTAAAAATAATATAAATTTGTAAAATAAATATTTCTATATAAATATTTCTATATATTTCTATATAAATATTTCTCAATAAAATTTATTTCCAAAAACGCGTAATTAAAATTAATATTTTATATTGGTTTGCAATATTTTTTTATCGCAAACTTTAATTTGGAAATTACGTTGATTGATACGACAGTATCGATTATTTGGTGTTATCGGCCAATCTATTCGCCATCATTATGTCATCTCGTCCAGCCAACTACTTAACGAGTGTCCATGGCGTTTAACCGATCGTTCGCGGTTGACGTGAAAGCGTAGTCGCGCTCTGCTTTTAGTCAGACATTATATTTCCCTTAATGGCGCGACAGCCGGCTTGGATACCGGAAATGTTGAGAGTATCCAACAACGACGTTCTTTTCCATTTTTCCATCGCGGCAAGGCTCGGCATTGTTACTCGGCCGTCGATCCCCTCGCCGTTCATTTAAATTCAAGTAAGTTTTACCTTCTTGGAATTTCAATGCGAGCGTTAATTATTGGGCTTTAATGCGGGAATTGAACAAATTGTAACAAATATAAAGCTTCCCTCGAAGCTATCGTTGATTGCTAAAATCGTCGTAAACAGTACGTCGTTAAAATTAAGCTGCGCGGATTCCGCGCTACCTCCATTATTAATGAATAATGATATGCGTGCGCATACGCATATTACGTAAGAGAAATTCCTCCCTTAAAATTTCAGAGTCTCGGTATCTTATGATGTTGCAGAAATTGTTACAATTGACTCCAGCCGACCGTAACATTTTCAATCATCCGACGTCTCTACCGAACTGTCGATCTTTTTCTCGATCATCAGTCATGTGATCGTCTTCTTTTTCTCCGCTTTTATCATTTCCATCCGTTGCCAGGCCGGGCATCAGACTTGAATAGGGAGGATTCCGTTCGTCGGGGGAGGGATGGCGGGGAGGGCCGGGGCCGGAAAGGCCGGGAGTGCAGTACCTCGGTTACAGTCAGGGGTTTAAAAGTCGGGCAAAAAGCCCCGGCCGGCTGTTGCTACGCGCGAACTATCGACCAACCCGGCTTCTACCTATATATCCGCGAGAGAGCTCTCTTGGGGTATGGAGGAAGAGCTATAGATGGTATACGAGCGCGCGCGCGCGAGTACTTCTCGTGTACCGGGAGGGCTGGGGAATAACGGTATGCGTGCGTGTGTACACACGTGTGTGTGTATATATATATATATATATATATATATATATATATATATATATATATATATATATATATATATACACACGTGTGTATATATATATATATATATATATATATATATATATATATATATATATATATATATATATATATGTATGCACGCCGGAGGGAAAGAGGGATTCGGAGAAAGACGAATGGAGAAAGAGGAAAAAAGGCACATCACCCAAATGCGCGAGGCTGACGCGAGGCTTTCTTGCGCTCGCTTCCTTGGTGCTCTCATATTTTAGCCGCCATCGCGCCAACGCCGTATCGTTTCGTAGCGCGATTGCTTTATTCCGCGCTCTTATTCTTCCACTTTCATTATATTCTTTATTTTGGGAAGCTCTCTCGAAATATCCAACGCACGCCATCTTAACTTCGTCGCTCCGCTCTTTCCCACAGAAGACAGAGAGGAGCGATGCGACAGAGAGAGTTTGCATACGGCGAATCGCGAAGCCGAGAAGGGACATTTGCGCGCTGCAAAATTGGATCGTAAAGGTAGACATAAACTCCTGGGTAGATATTCCCCGACGTCGTTCTCTCTCGCCTGCCTATCGCGCTGCGCCGCTTCTCGCCCCGAAATATGCGCCCGCCGAAAATAGTCACGACACACCGGTTATGAAACTTTCACGTACTCTCCTCCCTCTTCGCCTCGCCGCCTCTCGAGTCCTTTTATTACACGCGACTACGGCGTACGATGTTCCGTTAAAAGCATCGCTGTGTGCGCCGTTAAAAATTTATTTCCAATCGCATGGATTTTCCGAAGCGTACGCCGGAAGATCCAACTTTCACGTGCATCAGCAAGTCTGATATTAAGAGAAATCAATGTAATTTTCAGACCTTTCCGTTTTCACAGCAAATCAGACTCTAAAAAGTAGAATGAAAACTGAAGAATGGAGAGAAAAGTAAAATACGTTAACTACATTTTACAAGATTGATTCGATTTATTTAAGAGGTCATCGCAAATTTGAATCATCGGTATCCATTTTGAACATTTATCTCCAACAGAAAGACTAATCGCGACAACCTAGAAACTCGGGAGACGCGTATCTATTAGTTGGAACCAGAAGACGAAGACTAATGAACGATCGAGCTGGCCCATTTCCTCCAAACTCGTCAGGAAATAAGACGACAGGATAAGGCAGGCAAGGACAACAACGGGTGCGAACGGGAGAGAATTTCCGGCGCGACGTTTTCCTTATCAGCCCCTCCCGCGTCCTTCCCTCCGGCCCTTCAAGCTGTCGCATGGAAATTTTTAATTTAACTTTACGACTCCACCGAGACACTCTGTCCCCTCTTCTCTTCTCTTTGTCCTCCCGTACTTCTTCATCTCAGTCTTGCATCATCGGATGCATCGCCGTAAGTGAAAAGGACGGGAACATTTGAAGAGTCGCATCACCGGAATGAAATGATTGCATAGTCGGCGAACAGTGACGTAATCAGAATATGTAAGATTTTATTAAAAGCTATTATCTTTATTAATTAAATTAAGAAAAATAGTAAGATTTTTGTTGCGAGTTTCAAAATATTATAATACAATTTCTTTTACTATTAAATAATATTAAAACAAATTAATAAGAAGAGAGAGAAGGCTTTTGATCATTTCAAAAATCATTTATAATTTTCGCCAATAATAATAAAACTATAAAATCTAAAAAATTAATGAAAAATTTATATTAAAATTATATATTAATTTGCTAATTTTGTCGTAAAGTTAAAAGTAGAAATGTAAAAGAAAACTCTTTAAGGAGGAAAATTTCGTAAATAAACTTGCGATAAGATCGGTAGCTGCGATTTTCCCGAGGATGAAGTTTTCTCGCATATAGATCTTTGACTTGCTTGCAAGGGAGAGAGCGCACCAGCTAAATCGCCGGTGGGTATAAAGCCGGACGTTTCCGCGTTGCTTCCGTCGCACCATCTCCGCCATTGTTATCGCCGGCCGTCGCCTGCGATAACCGTCGTTCTCAGACGAAACGGATATACGCGGCGACCAAGTTACCCCATAATCGAGTGCACTTCCGGTTAAACAATTCCGCTCGCGACGACGGTAATGAAACTGCATCTCATCTACCGCGATTGCGATTAACTACGTCTTTTGTCTAGGTAACAACTTCGACAGCAATTCATCGTTTATATTCTAAGAGAGTTTCTACGATTGTGTATATTATAATATTTTTCAAAGCTCGTGTTTATGATTAATTCAAATTTAAATAAATATAATAATATATAATTTAATATAAAATATAATAATATTTAATATAAAATAATATAAAATTTAAATAAATATAATAACATAGCTTATTACAAGCCTCTAAAAATTGCGTCGTTGTTGAATCTGAAATTTTGTCCTTTAAAATTTTACATAAATGTTAGCATATGATTTAATAATAATATTCTCTCTGCGAGTGATATGATTGCGTTTCTATATCCGGTCAACGAGTATAAATTTAGAGATGTATCAGAGTATACTTATGACGAATTTGGGCTCCTTTATTGATATCTTTCTCGTTAAAGTATCCAAAAGCGAAACACGAGTTCTCCCTTTCCTACCCCGATCTCTTTTCTTTCGTACCTCAGTTGCCTCGCTGTCTTTATGACCCTTCTCAATGGTAATACGTGGTCGCTTAAAGCTCGCGCAAGTGCTACGGTCGGTGCTTTTCGAAAAGTGCGCGACCAGCACTAAAAAAGTTCGCCGGCAGCTTTATTCGTGGCTCAAGCGAGCGGCGAGAGAGAAAGAGACGGGGTATAAATTAAAGCGCTGGTCGCCCGCGGCCGAAGAGAGGAACACGACCGAGGGAAAAATATTCCTCTTCCGTTCGCTCGTCTAACATTTATGTCGCGACAAACTCTGAAAATACCGCTGATCGAACTGGCTTCTTTCGCGTTAAAATTTGTTTAACTCTTGAAGAAAGACGGGAGAAACGTTATAATGTCTTCAAAACAATATCTTGCTTTGAGATCAAACAACATTTAACTGGCTAAGAATTTTAAAGATTCCGGAAAATACCTATGCGAGAGATTCTTCTTTTATTTTTTTTATCTTCCTAAAGTTAAGAGCTACATTTTCCGATTCTTTCATTCTCCGTAAAAGTCACTCTCCAATTTTTCCCTTCCAGAAATAATAATTGCTTTTGCCGAATATTTCTCGAAAATTGTCAATAATACGAAAATACGTTTCGGGAAAGAGTATCTCGAGTATCGTGTTGTTATGAAACGCTCCCTTGCGCGATTTTCTCGGCGGGGTGCTTCGTTCCATCGTTTTTCGATACTTTGCGAACGATTACTCTCGCGAACGATACAAGTTTACGCGAAACACGACTATCGGTACCGCCGTCGATTCCGCTTTCCCATTTTCCGAGAGGCGGTGGCTCGCAATTTCTCGACTAAATGGGACGTGCTTCGTCTTACCGCGGGACAATTAACGAACGCTCGACGACAGGGATTGCCGAAAATGCCGTTCGCGTTGCAGAAATTGTACCTCGCATCTCGATGTTACTTTTCGGGGTAACTTAAATTGCATTCGAAACTCATCTCTATTTCCCCCTCACTCGGTACCGAAAGAAGTTGCTCGAGGCAATCGTGCCGCAGAAGCTCGCGAGTTTAAAGTTTCTCTTAAGATCGTGTCATAAGTATTGCACGAGATGTACATCGTTTATATATATATATATATATATGTATATATACACACAATTTTTATCCTCATTTTTGGAGGAGTGTAACTCCACAAGGAGGGATGTAGGAGTATATGTTTATATAAAAAAAAACCCCCTTAATTTTCGACAAAGAATTATCTCCTAAAATTTTTCGTAATTATTAAGAAACACCCAATATATATATATATATATATATATATATATATATATATATAGCAAATTATCATATTTAAGAAATCATATGTGTGTGCTAATACAAAACAGATTAAACTTTTAATATTCTATTTTTAATATTCTTTTTAAAATTAAATAATACTGTCACGTATTTTTATATATTATTTTTTTTGTACGAAAATCATATACGACATTAATTTGGAGAGAGAAAAAAATAATCAGACATATATATTACTCCTTATTCCTTTTTTTCTTTTATTTCTCTATTGATTTTCGCCTCTAAATCTTCTCGAGTCACGTAATGAGATATTTCACTCTTACGTATTTCGCGAATATCAAACAGCGTAGCGAATGGTGGTAATCTCGCTTGCAGCTGTTCTCATCCAAATAAATTCCGCGTGCTACTCTTGTCGGTAAACCCCGGGCAACGGCGGCGCACGCAATTGGCATTATATATTTTCGCCGACCAGATGCAACCGGGAGATGCATCTTATCCCCACTGGAGAGCATCCTGCCAAGGCTAGTGGGTCCTCCTTTTCCACCACCGCCGCTGCCTCCCTTCCTCCTGTCCTGACCGCTTCCGCCTTGTCTCTCATCTGCGGATGGTCGATTCTATGCGCGTGCGCCCATGTAACCTTGACATTGAACGATTTCTCCCTGCTGCATCGCTCCCCTCTGCAACCGCCAACCCTAGTAGCCTTTCCTCTTTCTCTTTCTCTCTCTCTCTCTTCCTCTTCGCTAACTCTGTGGCGGACATCCGCGTCATCCGCCTGGCGAATCCGAACAAAAAAAAGGCAGATAAAATGAAATAACAGTGAATCGCGTCCGTCGGCCTCGACACCCGCTCCTGTCAGACTTTCCCGCTGATGCGCCACTGACACATCCGATATCCGGAGAAACGCGGTTCTCCTCGCTGTCTCTTCAAGGTCTCTGCTAAAAAAGGTACCAGGGAGCTCGCTGATACGTCCGGTTCACGCGATTTCCAGTATGACAAATCAGGTAAGCTCCTCTCTCTGTCTCTTTTCTTCTCAGTCCTCGATTTTCCTCCAGATTCTTCAATGGTTCGATAATCTCGAGCGATATCAATTCTCTGCTACCATATGAATCTCTTCGATGATACCGCATTCTGCCTCGAATTTCTCGCTGCAGCCGGGAAACTCGATCTAATGGAAATTTACATGTGGCACGCATCAACCGCATGCAAAGTTTTGCATGTCATCGCGGATCGAATGTGAAGACAAGATGATGTAGTGCGTGCGAGCGTATGCGTGTATCGCGAGCATGCGCGTGAGTGGGTGGGTCTGATTATGGGCCCCGGGGACTCCGCTGCACTTCCTGCGCAACCTATAATTACGATTATCTAATCGCCGCTGCATTATGTAACGCGGCATAACGTCTGGCTTGACAGACGCGACCGACTCTAGAGGCCGATTTTTCTCTCCTCCTTTTCTCTGTCTCTTTTTTTCTCCTTTCTTTTACAGACGATTTATGCGATTCCAGCGAGTGAAATTACAAATATATAGAAATTTGACAGGATCTTGAAATTAAGACAAAACTTTTTTATTTCCTTTAATACCGATAAACTACATGGCCTGATTTTATACAATGCGCCAGACGCTCGTTATAAAGCATTGGATCATGAGCGATAAATTCTGTTCTTCGCCCAGTTTGTGACGATCTATATTGATCTCTATCTATTACTCAAATGTCTAAATAAATTGATTTATTATCTCTCTGCAGTAAACCGGTTACGCAAGTCGAACTGGTCGTTTACAAGAACAGAAATCTCTTTCGTAGTAACCTAGTGACACGAAGGAAATAATAGTCTGCAGTGTTTTGCTTTCTTGTTCGTTTAACACATTCTTTTAATTTTTTAAGATTATTATTATTCCTGATTAAAGTAAAATTCACGCGATATTCACGAAATTTTTGATTATTTATTAAATCTAAAAATCTTTTAATTGATTATTCGAGTCGTCGAAATTCGGAAAGATATTATTATTTGCTTTCCTCGTAGATTACCCGAGAGAGATTGAATTCTTCTAAAACGAATAGCCCTCGCAATCGCATAGAGAAAAGAAGAAAAAGGCGATGACGGGTATAACCGCGAATCGGGACAGAGTCATAACTCGTTCCTCTTCGTATCGTCCCTCTTTCTGTATTTTACGACGACGACCACGACATCGAGTTCGCACATTCCCTCCGTCTTTCTCTTTCTTACCGATAAGTCAAGACAGGAACTTTAAAGACCTTAATCATATAGATCGCCTAGCGCCAGTCATAAATATCGCCGATGCAAGCTCAGGTTGGCGCGCGTCCAACTTCGTTTAACCCCCGCTTAACTATCTCGGACGCGGTCCGCTGTTCCGTTCCGCATTTAGCAAATTTCACGTCTTTTTCTTGCCCCCCTTCGCCCGCGCTCCTCGCTCTCTTCCGCTTGTCGTAATTCCGCAGCTGCCAGAGTCTCTGGAGTCGCGCGCGACCATCAGCGGTTATTACATAATCTACGCGGTCGTCTGTGCCGTGTATTTTCGCGGCATTCCTGATCCCGAAGCGTACCGAGAATATTGTCGCCCATGCCAAACGCGATACGTATCAGCATTAATTCACTTACTCGTCGGCAAATGTAAGTCACGGGGGAAACAAAGTTTTCTTAATTCGAGAGGACAAGATTTCGCAAAGAAACGCGCAAAATTCTGATAAACTGTATTTTATCATGATTTTATTAACAGATATATAAAATTTATTATTGTTTATTATTGTTATTTATACATGTATAATATCTTGTATAATGCGACTTTTTTCAAGTAAAAAGATTATGAAGAAATTATCGGCAGATTTATAAAATATAACTATAAAATATAAAATAAATATTTCATTATTTAGTTCATATAATATTCCTGGCAAACTTCAAATTTTAAAATATAAAACTAAAAATAAAAAAATGTTTATAAATATAAAAGACAGACCTTTAAACAAATTGTAATTATAAATTATAGCGTTTTAGCGTAAAGATATATGAATAATTTCTATCTTACTTTTATTAAAATTAACGATTGATTATGAAACTAGATTTGCGGATATACAGAATTCTATTGAAATCCATCTCTGTGACGGTGCTTCTCTCTATTGACATTAAAAATGCTACTGGTTAAACACATATTTCACGACTGCTAAAAGTGATCGTACATTAGATTTCTCCGCTCTTGACGTCACCGATTCTCCGTTGTACTCGCAGAGAGAATGGTAATTACCAGCGTATTACATAACGCGTACGAACAGGGAGGAGAAGGAGAGAGAAAGAGAGCAAACGAGGGGAATAGAAGTTTCGATCGAATCTCACGGCCATCGTCGTCGTCGAGGAGAAAGGAACGGACGACAAGGCGAACCGACAAACGACCGAAATAGTTGATACGCGTAATTTGCATGATTGCACGGAGAATCGGCGGTGGCACTCGGGAGTTTATGCATTTGCGGGCGTTCTAAAACCGTCAGACACGATCACCGGGGCGATGGCGAGACGATGCACCGTCGTGAGAGCTCGGTATTTATGAGGACGACGGCTGACATTCTTAGGTTTTACGATCGGTGTAAACGGTTAACAAGAGCGGCGGCTGGCTACCTGTATAATACCGCGATACACACTACTGTGTGGATGCGCCGATATTTGGCCAGGTGCGCGTTCTAGGTGATTTTATAGACCACGGTAATAATTTCGAAGCGATGACGAATCTTACCCTCGAGATAAAATCGCTCCTTCCGTCTGGTCCTCTAGTTCTAGCCTCGGGTCTGTCGTTCTTTCTCGGGCCTCGGTTGCCTTCCAAGCCTCTGCTTCCTTCTCTTCTCCTTCTACTTGGCAGAATAATCGCCGGAAGCGAATACCTAGAGATTACGCGACGTGTTCTTCAAAAGCTATTTAAAAGTACAGCCAAAGCGAGAGCATAGATTTCTCTAGCCTGTTAAGGAGTTATGAGCGCCAATTACGCGAGAGAACATAATTCGCTTGGAAAGAACGAGACACGCACTTTAAATCGAGAACTTTCTAACGCAAGTATTTTACATTGCGTGCTCGAACCGAGAGCAGGCAGCATCGTTAATATTTCTTGCAGTGAAAATTAAACATGCAAAATTACAGAGCTTTAACAAGTCGAGATTTAATCTACTGGATTTATATAAATTGCTTTTGTTTAATAATTTCGATCTTGTCGTTTTCCTTTTGATGAATGTTTGCAAGTTAATGATTGCAGTGTTTAATGTTATCTTTTAATCGAGATTTCTTCAATTTGAATTGATCAAAACTTGTGCATCGTGCATCACGATGCATTGCTTATGATTCGGTATTATAATAAAAAAGATGCATAGTTAAACGATACGTGCACCGGATTGACGGGTATCAAAACGAGTCGGATGACGCAAGCTTTTGAGACTTCTTGTTCAAGGTAACCACGTGCACGTTGAGGACGGGCCAGTCATGGCCAAGGACAGCCGTCAAAAGAAACCCTTTTTTTCAGTAAGTTCGCCGCAGGCGACTGACACGTGTAAATCTGCCGGGAATAATGGCGGACCGATGATAGATACGTTGAATGATTGTAGTTTTCCTGTTTCTGGACACGCGAGAAAATAAAATATTTAGTTATCCGCGAATTTTTCAAGAATTTCGTTTTTATTTTTATTATAATTTTCTATTCTTTAAATTTTTAATTAAGTAAATAATTAAGTATTTTATTTTCTCCTTTATTATTCTTTCTTTTTTATTACTATCTTTTAGTAATAAATAGAAGTATCTTATATTTAGTATAAAAGTATTTTCTTAAAAAATAATATCTAATTAAATTATTTAAAAAGAAACGAAAGATCGCTCGCGCGCGAAAGTCATTTTTCGTAGTTATATAATTAGAAGGAATTAACCTATTTTTTTTTCATGCTTCTAGCGTCAGATAACACATTAATGACGCGAGCGTGTAGCGAGGCTACAGCGGGACCGCTAATTCCGATCTTGATTAATTTACCGCCGAGCGAAGTCGGAGTTACTTCAAGTATGACTTTGCATAAGTTGCGCGCGACCGGAGATTAATCTTGGCGCAAATGTCATTAGGCCGCTGCACTTTCAAGATTTGGCCCTGCAAATTTCCTCGAAAAGAGAACTCACCTTTGATTATCATTTTCCGCGTCATCGAGACTGTATTTTCTCAATTGTAACAATTAGATGTTAAATATAAAAATTTCATTTCCGAAAGAAGGGTATTTTTCTTTTCTTGTTAAAAATAATAGATATATGTGTGCATGTGCCTCTAGACATGTACGACAAAAAAGAAACAGTATTGCAATTAAAAATACTCTCGAAATATGTCAAAAAAAATTAAATATTCTAGGAATTCTTTCAGGTAAAAGAAGCGACGATAAGCGTCTCGTGAAAATTTCCCGATACGTTATAAGAGAACGGGAATTCGTGACACTTGGCCCCGGGCAGTTAATTTAATGTTGAAATAACGAAGACCGTTTGAGCAAGTTAAAAGGTGCATTGATGTCAATAATCGGTTGACTGCCTCGCGGCGTTTATCTCTCGCTATCTGTCTCTCTTTTTCTTTTTCTCTCTCCAACTCTTCCGCTCAGAATTAACGTGTCTATTTTTATTCACGCTGGAACGTGCTTCTGGCAAAATTGTTTAACACTTCTGGAATACTGGGAACACTGCACACGTGACTGATCGGCTAATTTTATCTTATGCGCGTTGGCATTTTGCCATCTTGGACTCATATATATTTGCCCGTTGGATACATAAACCATATCGAGCGCAATTTCTCATATGAATTTCGATTGAATCATACATTGCCTTACATATTTAAATAAAAAAGATTTATAAGTAAAAGTTAAGCAACACATTCGAAATTTGATAAATAGGCGCATTTTTTCTCATTAATTGCGCAATTAAATAATATAAAAATAATATAAAAATGTAGACATTATTTTATATTAGAAAGCAAAGAATATTTATTATGTAAAATTATAATATTTGTTAGAGAATATATAATTATTTTGCAATTTGATACGTTACATGATGATATAATTATGATAAAATTATAGTATAAACATGAAATTACTTTAAATAATTTTTTTAGATGAATAATGATAAATTGAATCAAGATTCACAGCAAAATGGCTTAATAGATTGTCTTAAACATTCTCTTGTACCAATGTCTCATTGATCGGCCGCGTATAAGCTCTACGCCGAGAAAGCCAAGAAGCTTTCGTGCTCCTCCAAAGCACATTCGGTCTTTCCCAATCTCCTTAACAAGCCATTTCCCGCGAGTAACTCGCGATCGATAGCTGCGAGTGCCTTTGCGCACTTCCGCTTTTGCCTATCGGCGCAATTTTCGGTGCCTCCAAGAAAGACGATGATGCGTCGCGACGTGCATTGTCGTGCATTCCCCGAGAGAGCGAATCATCTGGTGTTATCATGCGATTCAGACCGAGCTCTAAGAGAAGCCGAAGTGGGGCTTACGGCACAACAAGCCATTGTGTGCACGATTCGTCTTCTCTCGTTGCCTCCACGTCCTTCAGATTTCCGTATCCCACTCTAGCTACCATCGAAAATGGCTGTGTTGAAAGATGCCATAGTACACTTTGAGAGAGACACGCTTGAGGATCATACATTTCTAAAGTAATTTCCTAATCACGATATCCACAATATTGTTTCAAATCGATATATTTTATTTTATTTTATTTACCGATAAGTGATCGAACAAAGAATGTTTCGACGGAGTGAAATAATTCTTATTGCTGGCGGCTTTATAAATCGTAAAATCGATGGCGAGCAATGTAGTTTGAAATTGCGAGAATTAAATTAGTTTGGCACGGCATTAGCGTGTAATTGCGACGCGGATAGGGGCCTCTCGGGTTTTTCTCGGGTTTCGAACACGCTTTGAGCACGCCGTTTATTATTTAAATTGCACGGGCGCGACTGAGCCGATTTATCACTCTTCTCGCTCGCTCTCTCTCTCCCTCTCTTTCGCTCTCACGTATGCGACACGGCTGAACATAATCGCCGTACACGTACAACCATGCGGGAGGATGCGAGAAATCGAACGCATCTGAATGCCGGTGCACGTCCACGCGACGCATTATACGTTCGCGCGACGTCGGTGACGGAGTGCAAAGGGTGCACATAAGTTATCGGTCTACATCTGAAATACCCCCATAACGACCGACGCTTGCTTTAAACGCAGTCTGCACGATACCTTCTTTCTCTTTTTCTAACAAGTAGTACGCTTGTTTCAAACTTGTTACAGGAAACTTGTTGCAGCGCTGTAAAGTTGTAATATTATTTAACTCGACTAGGGATGCTAGTTAACGACACGATGAGAAGGGCAAGTTAGCTTATTAGCATTTTAAGGTACATAATGTTCTTTTTTTTATTATCTATTTACGCATCAGCATGAGAATTAGTGAGAGAAGATCATTGTGCAAATTATGTTTTATGATGAAAAAAGGCTGATTATTATAATTAATGAATCGGATATCCGTGAATTTTGGAGTTATAATAAAAACCTAAAAATCTAATTTTTACTCCCATTTTTGGTGGAGTGTAACTCCACAGGGGGAGTTTATATGAAAAATCTCCCTTAATTTTCGATAAAGAATCATCTCCTAAAATTTTTCGCACTTATTAAGAAACACCCTGTATATATAATTTTTATAAATATGATTCTCAATTATAATCCTAAATGACATATATATATTTTTTAGAAATTACATCAATTATCAAAAAAATCTGCCCGTTCTTTTTCACGTATCCTCGGAATGATGTCAGGCTGCTTTCGCCTTAAGCTCTTTGTTCACATTTGCCATAAAGAGAAGTACTCCACGCGAAAGAAACGCGCTTCCCGCTCGCGCTCGAGCACGGGACGACAGTTTTTGCATAATTTTACGTCAATCATCGGTCCGGCTGGAGAGCTGGATGGTTGCGCAACGCGACGATAGGGATCTCTTGAAAAGCCGGGGAACCGCACGGCTCGGCCGTCCGCGTAATTTGTCTTTGTTCGACGATGTGACCGGGCTAATGTCGTTGGACGGCCGTTCTTCCATTATTTCAGGACGAACTTCGCCTTCCTTTTCTCTCTCCTTCTCTCTCTCTCTCTCTCTGCGTCGGACGTGTTCCCAAGCGAATCGCCGGGCACAATTAACGTCTATCTAAACTACCGGTCGACTGCTATCTGAGACCGAGCGTATCCGATGCAATTTAGGAGACGTCCTCTTCTCCTACTGTGTGTCTCTTCCGCAATGAACGCTTCGCGAAAGCTGCACTGACGACGACGACGACGAAGACGTGCACCGACGACGGCATTGTGACAGTATAAATTCGCCTTTGTCCGATAACCTCGGACAATTAATACCGAGTTGCTCTACGTGCGTCATTGTGCAGTCGTACGACTGCGGCTCTCGTTGCTGCCGGCGAGACTGTTGTGTAACATCCCTGCGCGGGGATGTCGTAAGCTAGCTATGACCGATGTCATCGTTACCTAGCTTTGAGTCTCTCGTCTCTCCTCGAACCGGATCAATTATTCCAAGTAATCTCGTACTCGTGACATTTTTTGTACTGTCATTTCGTCGTATTTTTTTCTTTCATCGCGAATAGTTTCGGACGATGTCCTCCAGTTTTGACGAAACCTGGTGTAGCTTACGTAATAAAATACTGTCGACATTTTTCGTTCGTGTTAATGTTCGAGTTTAAAGATAAAAACGCCCCTGATGGACAAAAACTTTCTTAATTTGCGAGCATCCTTTTAAAGTACTTTTTTATTACGAAACTTTCCTATGAAAAATACTTTTCCCTAATAGTTTCCAATACATCGCCTATAACTTTCAAGGATAGTGCTGACCCTTTACACGACGATATCGGCTACACGAATGAAAAAACTCATTAAGATTTCTTTTTCGCTCCAAATTCCGCCGAGTTCCCTAAAAATAAAATCTCATGAAGAGAAAAAATATAATTAAGATGATGAGATTTATAAATATTATATTGACTGTAATAATTAAAATCTCCAATGCATATCTGTCAGCATCTTCTTTTTTTTTTCCACTATTGGGAGACTCCGGGGATTTTGAACCGTGATTCGTATCGGGGCACGCGGACGAGCAGGGGTGCAGGGTAAAGACATAAAGGAGGGTAAGGTAGGGAAGGGGCATCGTGATATGGGGGTGAGGAGAACAAAGAGTGGCATGCGCAATAGCGTCGATCGGTGCGAAGCGAGGCAGGCCCCATGTTCGTTCGTTTCTTGGCTATTCGACCCTGCATAGGGACAGTTGATGAGCGCTTAGCAACAGGCTTGTCAGGGGTTGTCAACCCCATCTCACGAATTTCCTCGCTATCGCTGCTGTTTGCCATTAAACACAAACAAATTTTGCAAATTCGGCCGATAAATTAGTAGAAGTTTATCGTGATTCTTCAAGGGAATTCTTTTCGTAGAAACTTATTTCTCTTGCGCACAAGGAATAAATATATTATTCATAAAATGTCAAGAAAACTGCGAGTGCTTTTGCACTTTCAAATTTTTTGAAAAATCTAAAGAAATATTTTATTCTTCCTTTCCCTCTGCCTCCCTCCCTCCCTCGCCTCCTTTCTCTCTTTCTCCCTCTATAAAACTAATTTATTTGAATTATATAAAATTAATCTTTAAGATGTATACATAGAAAAGAGATATCGTGTATTGTTTCATGATAGAATTCTTCTAAATCTCGTTAAATTTTAAAGCAAATAGTTGCGTTTTTCGATATTCCCATCGCGAAACAATATTTTATTGTTTTTTAAAAATCATCATTATACATATATTTTCTTTCGACACAGATATCTCTATTTACAAATTGAAAACAAACTGTCGGAAACATCACAAATGGGAAATTTCCAATCGTGTAAAATATCAAGTTAAAAACCATTATAATGCAAACATAGAAGAATACTGTCGGATTAAGTTTCTATAAATAAACGTGGAAGCGTTGTGTTGTGGCTTCTCTTTATTTCTACAAAATATTAGCTGTCTGGCGGCGCTCGATGAGACGAGGGGGGGAGGGTGACGTAGCGATAAAAACCTCTCCCGCGGTATACTACCGGAAATAGCATATCCAACCTCGATAAAGCCCTTCCCGACGTGTCTCGCGGTGCCGGTGTTTTCTGAGTAAATATGTTTAATGGAAATCGACGCGAAAGTTTCTCGCGCGTACGTTCCGTTTCGAAGGCATCTTTTTTATCTCTTTGCTTGTGCAACCAATGTATCCACGTGGCTGATAACGATAGGGTCTGGTCACCTGGAATCGATACCGCGTGAGTCGGATCGATAATAGTGGCTGCCAGTCGGGTCTCCAGGTGCAACTTCTCCCACTTCCTCCCCCTTTTCTTTACCTCGACCGTGCTTGACCCCGCGTTACTCTTCAGAGGAACTCCCGACATTCACGGAAGCATTTTTGTCCGATAATATTGTCACGCATATAAACGAAATTATTTTATATGTATCAAAATATTTGCTGAAATGCTCCGATATCACAAATCTAATTTTAATCGATTCGATTTTTTTTTTCATTCTTGTATATCATTCATCAATCTTATTTCTTCGTAATCGCTTATCGGTTCTCGAGAGCGATTTCTCGCATTATGCTATCGCTCGGTCACGAGGCGAGATAGTAACCTAGTAACATCGGAAGGAATGACTATTGATCGGTTGATGCGTTTTTAACCGGGCTGTTTTTTATAAGCGATCAAAATTGCAAGTTGAAAAAATGCAACTTTGGTATCGCATAGAGACTGGGAACTTTATAAATAAAGTATCTAAACGCGATGATGATGAAAAAAAAGAATCGATCAAACATTTGTTTAAAATATTCAATATAAAAAAACAAAGTACAGATTCTCACAGTATCTTTTTTTACTGCATAGTAAAATTAAAAGTTTATGTCAAAATTATTTGCAATACTTGAGGGAGATTTTTATATCCTTTTATTTTTATATCCTTTTATTTTTATAAAATTACTTAGTGCATATGCTGTTTATACTTGGGCGTAATTTGTACAAAATTTATTTCATTCGCGAATTCAATGACTTATCATGCGCCTAGTGTTTGACAGACACTACGCGATAACTAGCAACCAGCCAGCTTTGGGTAAAACGATACCGGCAGACAAGGGAGGGATGCTTTTATCGGTCGTAAAACAACGTTAGGCATCCACGATAACGAGGGAGTCGCGAAATGCCGCGGGAACGGAACTTTCGAAGGAGAGAGCGAAGGGAAATCTAATCGCTGGTGGCACACACAAACGGTATTCAGAAGAACTCGCGTACACATATACGCGCGTATCATATTGTTGCGATACCACCTCGCAATTTCATAATATCATCGTTATATCAGCGACAATTTAAAATGTCGTAAAGTGAAATAATGCGCGAAGCGATGGAGTGATAGGCGGATGTGAATATTTACGCACCGAACGCTGGCGATTTCGCGAGATAGTGAAACGTTGTCTCGAAGGGAAAACGGTAGTCGAGAATCTTGGAATGGAGCGAATCAAATAAATGAAATCTAATAAGCTGAGGTATTTAATAATCACCTCATCCTAGCTGCCTTACCGTTTTTGGCACAGATTACAAAATTATATATTGCGTTGTTTTTATTATTGTTTGATATTATAATAAGTGTAAATTCTTGTTTTTTTCTTTTTCATGACAACTCTGCAAAGGAACGCCACTTTAGCTTTGTTGCTAATAATATTAGATGTGATGGGATATATTTAAAACGTAAAATTTTATCTCAACTTCAAACGAATTTCAATAGAATTTAGATTTAATTAGAGATATTTGTCGTCGAAATATTCAGTCATACGAAGAGATTTTAACGTATATTAACGGCGATTTTTATGACTCTTTGACGTAAAATTACGATGTGGATTTTCTATAAGTGAATGTAACAAAATTTCTTTATGAGAAGAAACGCGGCGCAAGATGATGGTAGTAATGCAACCTGGACGTGTCATTTTCGACGGCTAGCGCTTTCGCGAAGCGGGATGGAAGTTGATCGAACGACGAGAGGGTTGATGAAGGAAAAGGAGATGGAGAACGTTATCCGCAGCACAGAGTCGTAAACTTCGAAGGAGCTTGTAATAACGATAAAATACGATGAGGAAGCCTGGCCGAGCGGGAAAGCTCTCTCTCTCTCTCTCTCTCTCTCTCTCTCTCTCTCTCTCTCTCTCTCTCTCTCTCTCTCTCTCTCTCTCTCTCTCTCTCTCTCTCTCTCTCTCTCTCTCTCTCTCTCTCTCTCTCTCTCTCTCTCTCTCTCACTCTCTCACTCTCTCACTCTCTTCCTCTTTCTCTCGCGCGCTTTCTTCACTGTATATGTTCAAACCGACGAAGTTAGTCCGGAAGTTGTAAACTCGCTCGAAACCCAGGAAGCCCGCAGCGTGTTAACTTCGCTCATCGGACATCCCTTAAAATATTATATACACATGGCCGGACTTAGATTGGTCTCGGCTACGCTCGTCAAGTCTCTGAACCGTCACCCTGTTACTCGATGCATCGTTTAAAAATTAATTTACCTGCAGAAACTCTACCGATAGACGTTGTTAATAATTTCTCATTATACCTATAATATCTTTATCTTCTCTTTACCACTCTTTAAACTTAATAATGCAAGCGAGTCATATTTCATCAGAAATCGTTCTAGAATGAAATCCATTCTGAGAAGAAGTGATGTAGACAAATATAAAAAAAGAAATATAGACAATTTCAAAAATTTCTACATACTTTCAGAAAGTTAGTTAAATACAATTACCGTTAAATTATAAAAAATAAACATAATAATGCAGAAATATTTCTCAAAATAAAATGCTATTTTACTAGAGAATAGTTTCTAAATCGTGATATCGAGTCGTGACAGGCCTTAGCGGCGATGTCAAGGCCACGCCAGGAAAGCCCATCACGAGAATCTTCCTCTGTTTCCCTCTCCAGAGAGCAAGAGGGAAGTAAGCCGAAACTGGAAAGAGCCTAGTTGAACATCGATCGCGGCTACGTTACGGGTGTATAGCGCCACACCGGCTTTTCTGGTTTCCGGCAGGGTTCTCGAAAGCACCCTCGAATTCTCGCTCCACGATAATTCGCTGATGAGAAACTCCGAGCCCTTTCTCTCTCCCTCTTTATCTTCCCCTCTCTCTCTTTCCCTCTCTTTCCCGTAATTCCCTCTCCGGACGTACTTACGCCGCGAGCGTCTATTTATTTTAACAACCGACTAATCCACTACGTGCGCTCTGGTTTTTTGCTCGTTATCAGGAATCTAAAGAGCGAAAGAGGCTTACTCGTATGACGGTTCAAATTATTCTTCGGAATATAGCTCAAACACTGGTCTTTCGGTATCTTTGCGTTTTGATTATATTTCGAATTTATTTGAAATATATAGGTGTGTATTTATCACTCTAATCAATATGTATCCAAGTATTTTGCAGATATTTGAACCACAATTTCTAATACTTAAACTGTGAGTTTGATGAGTATGATTTTAGGATACATTTTCATGAAATTGTGGATTTAGCATATACACAATACGTCAGAATTATACTAAATTAAGGCGCTCTAAATTATAAAGTTATCTCTCCAGCTATCATCTCGCATGATATCGAGGTTCATTTCATTGTCCTTTATCGTCGATTGCCGAATCGTGATTTGCGGAAAGAAAAGTCCGCGGATAGAATTATTGCCGGAACGCAGGCGGCTGAGTTATCGTCCGCGATTTTTACCAGCTGTATCGCATCCGAGCCATAATTTCACGAGAGATTTGTGGGGCGTAGTTTGTTCGCCGTGGGTCACTGAAAAAGAGAGGGAAGCAGGAAGAGAATTCGCCTCTTTCCCTCTCTTTTTCTCACACGTTTCTGCAAAACGAGTTATTTACTGGACTGAAAACTACTCGCGTTTCTAATCCCAAATAAAAGTGTTCGATGGCGGCCCGGAAACGGCTCTCTCTTCATCGCACCCGTTCGTAAAGGACAGGCTTCCACTTTTACCAGAGATGAACGTCGAAACGCTCAAACTCACATTTATACTTGAGTTATAGATAGATGTATTTATCATAGAATCATTGAGCGCATTGAAATTTAGATGCGTCGCATTTTTGACCGAAACATTATATATCCGCATATTCAATAAGCTTTTCCGAAAGAACTATATAGTTCTTTTTCTAAGTCAAAAATTTTCTACGATACAGGGTGCTTCTTAATAAATGCGAAACATTTTAGGAGATGATTCTTTGTCGAAAATTAAGGGGGGTTTTTCATATAAGCATATACTCCTACATCCCTCCCTGTGGAGTTACACGCCTCCAAAAATTATTATAGGTTTTTACTTTTTAGGTTTTTAGGTTTTTATTAATTTTAGGTTTTTATTAATTTTGGTTTTGTTCCAATTTTTCCAACATTTACTCTAATTTTTAACTTCGAAACCTATGCTATTTAGCATTATGCTGTGCACGATAACCTATTTTATTTTTTTTCTTGAAAACTACTGATTTTATGCAAAAAATAAAAGAAATAAAAAAGTTTCTAAATAAATCAAACTTTTTAATGCATATTTTTAGATGATCATATTCCAGCCCATTAAAAAGTCCTGATAAAAAATTGAATAGGGGTTGCTAGTTTCATCCCCTTATAACAATACGGGAGGCTGAAAGAAATATTAATAAATAACCTTTTTACTAGTAAAAAATATCCACCTAATTTCATTTCTTTAATTTGTTCCAAATTTTAGAAAAAAATAAAAACCTAATTTTTACCCCCATTCTTGGAGGAGTGTAATTCCACAGGGAGGGATGTAGGAGTATATGTTTATATGAAAAACCCCCCTTAGTTTTCGACAAAGAATCATCTCCTAAAATTGTTCACACTTATTAAGAAACACCCTGTATATGGACCATTTCATCTCTCTCTCAATTAATTTTAAATAAATTTTGTATTTAAGCGGAAGCTTAGTTCAACCTTAATTTCCGAGAACGAGACGAGTATATATGAAATACGCTTGATTTTTCCTTGCAGGAGTCGATACGATCTCGCGTGGCGATGGACTTTACTGGTAGTGTGGGCAGGATAGTTGAGGATCCCAAGGAAGCAAAGGACATAGCTGAGAACGAGGGCATGATTTGGCGACGGAGATGGCGACCATTCTCGCGTACACCACCAGGTTGCGCTATGATGAGGCTGCATGGTCTCGACGGTGGCATACATGTTCTTCAGCCTTGGTTCCACGGCGGTCTCAAGAGGGATGTCGCGGCGGCTATTATAAGGGATCACGGTAGCGTCGACGGGTAAGTTTTAATTGATTTTTGCTAGAAAAAATATTAACTAAATGGTCAAAGTGAGTGAAAAGTTTTTACATTTATCTTTACTTTATTCTTGAAGAATTTTATTTAATCGTTTAAGGTATATTTAATGTAGAAAATTTAAATAAATTTTTTTTACATTTACTTGTTGAAGAATTAATTTGTATTACGTATCAAAATTTAGAAAAATGAGCAAAATATGAAAAGAAGATGATGTTTTTTATCAACTTTCGTATAAGAGCGATTCTATTTTAAATTTCTAAAAATAACGGCGAATCTCTATAGTGAAACATTAAACTTGTCTTATTTTAATTTACGTCAGACTATAAATTTTTCAAGCACAATTATGTCAGAGCTGTTTTTTCGGAGTCAGATCGTTTCTTCTCGACAAGTTGTTCGATCACGCCTGCGAGATGATTGATAGAGTATCATCGCGGGTTACAACTGCGGTATCGTAAAGATGCCCCTTTTCCTCTCCCCAAAATCCCGATCTCATCGATGCTAGCGATGATAACCGTCATCATCCGGAGAGAGGGTCCGCTTCGAACCGGTTGAGAGTTATGACCTCGAAGATGCCGGCGCGAACGACACGCCTGACCGGCGCTTACGTAACTCTCATCGTGATTATTACGAGCGATCGTAAATCACGATGAATTCCTATCGAGCATCTTGTTTCTTTCGCCCACCTTTACTTCTCGTCTTTCTCTTTCTTTTGTTAATATCTTATGATTTGCTAATCTGCTTGTGGTCGCTCACGCATTGAATTTCAATGGCAACGCTTGAGGTTGCCCAACTAATTTTATGTTTGCATAAGCGTGACGTTTCGCATTTAACAATAATAATAATATATGCGTATTTTTTTCATCGTCGAGAAAATAAATGATAGACAAGATTCGATTCATGTATAAAAATGTGGGACAAACAAAGACAAACAAAAAATGAAACTCATCATCGTGTAAACGCACACAAACCGCTATTTATAATGTTGTCTCTTTTATTATACATATATATAAATAATTATAGAATCATATTTCATTCTTTAAATAGATTTATTCGAGCATAATTTTTTTCTTCCTTTCGCCTCCTCTCATTTCCTCCCTTTTTTTTGCCTCCCGTTGCCTTTAACTATACCGCCTTGTCCGAATCCGTCACCGCGACCACATTGACCTTCGCATTTAACCCGTATTGACCCGGTATTCCCATCAAGCCTTACACGTGTTGACACGCCTTTGAAACGTTAGAAATTATTAATATCCTAAATTAGATTTCATTATTATATTCGCATAGTCACTCTTGAGATGGTACATTGCTCTCCAGGGTGCGTTACATATATTAGCGGAGCAAAATTGCACAGCGTAATTAAATGCTAAGATTAATTCTAGAGAGACTTAGTGTTTAAATAAAATAAAAAATACGGTTAATAAAATATATGAAAAATATTTGTGGACGAAAATTGTGAAAAAAAGAAATTCTGAAAATTGTACAATTTAAGTAAATAACTTGTATCAACGCGTCTCAACGATTTCATCTAATGAGTCTTGCATTCCGTGTAGCAATCGAGTTGACGTTGATCATCATCTATCGATGACCTTCTCTACCGACCCGAATAATCAGCGGCATTTTGCTGATATTACGGTTTTTCGCTTGTCCCATCCGCTTATCTCTTCCTCTATGTGTGTGTACGGATATGTGTGTATTCCTCGATCTCATCTTTTATTCGCCGTACCAGCGTCGGCAATCGCGGATAAATGGTTAATTAACGACTCTCTCCATCTATCTCGTCGCGCTTAGCTCCGGGTAATTGAGTGCTCGGAGATCACGTAGTTGTCTCCGGGTTTTACGTTCGTTCAGGGGCCCTTGCATAAATTTGCATAATCTCGATCGTACCCTCCTCGCCGCCTTCTCGTCGTATTCTCTTCCTCGTTCTTTCTCTCTTTCTCCCGACAATGTGAAGATAAAGGTGAAAAGAAGAGAAGAAAAGGGAAGAAATGGAGAAAGAAAGAAGGAGAGAGAAAGAGGGAGGAAGAGAGTCCCGTCCCGTACCTTCTTTTATCTGGCATTTGCGAGTTTTTCTCGTGTCGTGCTCATAAACATCGTTGTCGTTAGATGTGAAAAACATTCTAATCGATTCCACTCCAAACATTGTTTACTAATAGCCTTTTGTCCCTCTATTGCCAGATAGTTCGAATAGTTCGAGAGATAGAGGAGACCATCCATATCCTACCGATGGACGAGCTCCTTTGTATCGTACGGAACCGTAACATCGTTATCCTAACTCGGGATAGTCCTTGGACATTACCGTTCCGTACCTGAAATTACCGTCGTGTCGGTGTGTTATCTGCTTGCTTGGCGGACGCAGAATATTCACTCGCATGAATATTCTATTGGGCGAGCATCATGGTTGATGGAAGGCGATGCCGGACATTAGTAAACATTACCGCCGCTGTATATGAATAATAAAGGCGAGATAATTAAAAACTAGGTTACGCGGCATAGATAAGAAAGCTTCAAGCGTATTTTCGATTTCCTGTGATAAAAGGTTACGAGTTTTCAAGATATTATGGATCAATCATGAAAATAAAAATCTTTTTTCTCGATTTACAAAATGGCGAATCGCTTCATGCATAGCGATGAATTTTTTTACGAACACAGTTACAAGTGTTCTACAATATATCTCATTGATTGTAATACCATCTATTTATCTTAATTGAAAGGGAGCAATGAATGTTTGATAAAATTTTATCGAAAGGGTGCTATTCTTGGCGATGGCAGCGAGATTTCTCAGCGTAAAAGTAGAAGGGAAAGAAGAAGGAAACGGCTTCCTCTACTCGCCAGAGTTTTACGATCGCGTGGCCACGTTGCGAGCGTTTTACGATGCGACTCTCTCCTTCTCTCTTTCTCGCTGCAGCACCCAACCTGCTTCGTGACCGACCGGTCGGTCCTGTCTTCGTCGTTACATCCCCTGACCTCCATCCCTTCCCTCCCCTTCGTCCTCTCGTCTCTGCTGTTTCTTTTTAACCGTTTCGCTCGTCCCGCTGCCTTTTACGACTATACTAATTTATACCGCGATATACCCTGGACAAGCCGTTTGTGTATGTCCTTCCTGATATCAAACATCTAACACCCGGTGCAGGCCTGCATGTTACAAAAACCAGCGTATCTCTCCTGCATCTCCCAACTAGGCCTGTATTCGAATGTCTTTGGTTTCAGCAGTTTTTAACCCTTTCTCTTACGGCTTCTGTATATATACGTAGTACTCAAATTTCTTAAAGATTGCCATTGAATATTATTGTGCACGATAGTATGTTTGATAATGCATTCTTCATGAATAAATGTCTTATACTATGTCGTATAATAATATCAATCATTTATTTCGATTGCTATTCAAATTGTTATCACGATGTGGGAGATAAGTTTGATGTGAAATAAATCGAATCGAATTAATTAATTTGATAGAATCTACATTAATATTCGCCATGAATTCTCAAAACATTATGTTTTACATTGTGTTTGCAGTGTGTTTCTGGTCAGGGAGAGCAAGAGCAATCCGGGAGCCTTCGTTCTGACCTACAAGTACAACGACAAGGTCTTTCACGCGCAAATTCAGCCCGTAAGTATCTGCGCCTAATCGATAATTAACGACGAGAATTGATCTTTTTGTAGTCCAAAATTTCGCGGTGATTAAATGCAGAAAAGTTTTTTCGATCTTTAAAGTCGAAGCTGCTGCAATTATATCATGTGCAAATTAATTGCAAAAATTAAAAAAATTCACCTGATTTTTTTGCTATGCAGATTAACTTTCTTGAATAAATCCATATTAAACTGTATTTATTAAACTATATCCTATTTTTATATCCTACTTTCAATATCATCGGTGTTATTTAATGCGATAAATAGTATTTTATAATAGTTTGATATAGTTTTTCATCTCTAGCTTTCTAATCTTGTTACAAATTATTATTCGAAATATGCTTTTTAAAGATAATCCTGTGATATTTTTTAAACATTTCAACGTTGTTAAAGTCTTCACGTTGATCAAATTTTCTCTTTCAGATTTTTGACGAACGTCGCAACTGTTGGTTATATACTCTCGACAAGGGGGCGACCAAGTTCTATGACTTGCTACAGCTGGTCGAGTTTTATCAACTGAACGCGGGCTCGCTACCTACTCGATTGACCCACTATGTGCAGAATGGGGTGAAACCGCCGCTGCACAAGCCGGAGGACGGCGGTGCCTCGCCATCGCCGCCTGAGGGCAGCAGCCAGCGAGTCAACAGCACCGACAAGGTCGCCGAGCCGTGCAGCAAACCGAGCAGCATTTGAGTATAGGACAGCCAGCGACCCGTCAGTGTTGTTGACGGCGATCGTCTGTCGACCGTTTGCGTCACCACCAGTGGACCCCTTGTTCCCGTCACCGACAACATCGTGATGGTGCATCGTAACAGCAGTAACAACAACAACAAGCACCTGGGGAACGATAACAATGGTAATGGTGACGACAATGGAAATCGCGGCGATGTCCACTCGACACGGTCGGGTTGCTGGAGTCTATGTCTATGCAGTTACAACAAATGGGATTTATAGCGCGATCGGTAGCAGGGCGATATTCGAGCACGCTTGAAAAAGAAGAAGGTTGTCTTATCGCGAAGACGGAATGAGAGAAGAAAAAGAGGAAAGAAGGGGGAGATTGTGCGGCTTGAGAATCATCCTCGGATCGCGATTTGTTTTAATAAGCAAGCAACGCAGCGTGTGTGCGACGTCACTGGGTCGGCTGACCCGTGTAACAAGAATGACCAATTTTTGACGGCGAAATAATAATAAAGAAGATATGATCGCCGTGAGAAAAAACACAGGATCGCTGTGGTACAAGAAGTTTTATTTTTATTTTTATTTTTCACGTTCATTTTGTTGTTCTGCTCACGCGGATAATGTCCAGAGTAGCGCGGCGCTGATATCCGCCGACAGCGATCCTCACACGGAAACGAAAACCTCTTTGATGGTTTTAATCGTACATTACTATGTTAGTCGTCGTGTAATAAAGGATCCATCTTGTCGTCTAGACTTTCCCAAAGACTCAACTACTTTCATTTCTCTTTCATTTTCAGCGATAAATGTGTCTAGACGATCAAAGAAGCATATATTTGTTTTTCTCATTTTTATTCTTTTTTTTCTTTTCATTTTCTACATGTCCACGTTTGCACAAACATGGCGCGCATGACTAGATTACTAATCGTGCGCGAAGATATCGTCATTCGCAAAGTTATTCCGTAAGAAGAAGAGAAAAACGCGATTGTTCACGCGTATGTATGCATAATGATGCATCATGTGCATCATTTGGATGCGAGAGAAAGAAAGTGGATAGATAAGCTGTCGCGAATTACGATATAGTTATATCGTAATGAGAATTAGCAATATATAAGAGGAATATAAAGTTTGATCTTTCCACGTATGCATGTCATGAGCGCGCGTGTATGTATGTATGTACGTGTGTGTGTGTGTATGCGTGCGTGCATGCGAGAGAGAGAAAGATGCGACTGAAGTTACATGTGATTTTCTCCTCTTCTATTCTTTTTTTTCGTTTTTTTTTATACGCATTGTGCGTATCGACCGTCTCTTTTGTTTATTCATTTCCCCAAAGAGAATGCGCGACAAAGTCAACCGCGACTGTCTACCACACGACTTTGTCGCCTGACGACGACGACGACGACGACGATGACGACGACGACGACGACAAAAGAGAAGACTCAACCAAAATAAGGGAGAGGAGAGAGGTATGAAGCGTCCGCGTATTCCGTTCATTAGCTGTAAGGCTCTGTCAGACAAGATTGTTTGGAAACAATAGTGTTGAGATTCATGGTTATTCCCGAATCCAAGGTGTTCAAAATTAAACGAGACAAGAAGAAAGACATATGTTTTTTCGTAGAGGTGTCTTGTGTCTTGTTTGCAAAATTTTTCTTACAATTCGCGAAAAACCAAAACGCGACGCGAATTCTCCCTGCAATATAAAGTAGGAGAGAAGTAGCACATATAACATTAATGAATCTAAGAAGTATAATACGATTAGTATAAGGATCCTCAATGTTGAGGGCCGAGGAACACGCTCGCGGATTCTTGTGGTACTGTGACGCGCACCAGAAGATATGGAAGCGTGTTCCTTGGCAGATATATGATCTCATATTTTACAGATGTTTCAGTTGCGTGAGGCATTTGTTGGTTAATACGAATTCGGAGAGGTTCAATTAATTATTATAAAACTGTGCTAAGAATGCGTAACATTTTGAAATAAGAGAACGAAAGAGAATGAGTGAGATAGAGTGAAAAAAAACACGATATGTGTGTGTATGAGGAGGAGAATGAGAAAGAAGTTGTGAAGATGAGATTGGTCACGCGATAAAACACAAGAGAGAGGTATATTTAAATACAAAAAAATACATACATAATATGTATATGCATGTTCTAAATTATGCAGTTTAATTTTGTATTCGGGATATATATTACCTATCGATCGCGGAAAAAAAATCGATGGTGTGAAGTTCGTGTAGCGTCACCGGATGCGAACGTTGTCGTGCATTCTAGAGATTTATAATACAAAAGTTTTTAACATAATGTTTTTCAAATAATAATTATGTGAAAGTCTTATAAGATATAAAAGCGAATCGATAGAAACTGTGGAGTGTGCAGGGTATGGACGCGATAGACATTATTTACGCAATGTATTACAATTCGTCGAAAGAACAGTACCAAGCCCTTGCCCCTTATATTCGTATCTACTTTTTAATAATATATTTTTTCATCGATTCTATATTTATTTAATGTCGAATGTAGCGCCTATACGCGTCATCTCTTGAAGTGGTACTTTTTGAGTAAATCGAAGAAGTGCAGATCTTATACAGATATGTAACACAGAACAATTGACACACATTCATACACACACACACACACACACATTAAAAATATTGACATAAATTGCATTAAATTTTAGAATAGTAGCGCTTTATAGAACTAAATATTAGGATAACCAATTCTTCGTGAATGGGTATGAAAAAAAACAATCTTCTGTAGAACGGTGGTCTGCAAACCGGTGTTCATCCCCGACCCGTTCGCGTGAAGTCCACCATCCCTCTCGAAATTCAAGTTAAAGTCGAATTAACGAAATTACCTCTTGGAATACGCTTATCGCGCGAAAAGAAATTGTCCTTTCGGCCTTTCGTGTAAATATGTCTATTTAGGCCAAAATCCCATGTTTCCCTATCCCGATCATCCCGTCTACCCGTGGACCGTCGACAATTTGAAAATCAACTTTGATAGCGGTTAATCAATCTTGATTCTTCAAGTCGACACCGCGCGGAAACTTCCCTCTCTTTCTCCTTAAAATACGAGAACCGAACGGAAAACGAGACAAATGCCGAGTTTCTCGTGACCACCAGCGTAAAAGAAGCTATAAATATTATTATGATGATTAATTCATAATTAACTATATAAATTATAATAAAATATATTTTGTATTAATGTAGTCACGAATACGGCAAACGCAGTGGTCTGTGAAGACTGAACCTAAATAAGAGAACGCAAATTAGTTCTGTGCGAATTTCATCGACGTCTGTTAAGAACAATAAACTGATCAGGTAACGGAACGTTTACTATTGTGTTTTTATTTCTATCCCCGGACAGTATATTTTGTTTCATTTACATTACATTTTATTTTCGTAATACATTATATTTTAATAATTTATTTCATTATTAAATGTTATTGGCGGGTATTATTCGTAAGTTAATAATTTATTTTATCCGTCTATTCCCTCGAGAGATTATTTTGCCTTTCTTCTTTGTGAAAGCTATGGCCACAACTTGAAGTACGTTGTCACAAGGAACTAAACTCGTCCACACTCGTGCTTGCGTATGCGATCGAATTACCCGCAGACGTTGATGAAACTCACATTATATCACTCTGACAAGCGAATATTCCGATGCAGAGTTCGATCCTGTGTTGGCTCAAACTCAATCAATCGCACGAGTTCGATTGTATACATCAAAGCAGTACACAGATTAAATTTTAGATCGCTGACCGAGCGAAATAAAGATCTGAACGAACATATATTTAATGGAAACCTAAAGTCGAGAAAGGAAAAAAACTGTAAACGTACAAGTTCCGGCCAGGCTTTTTGCTGTTGCACTCTCGTGCAATTTACAACATGCAAAGGCAGCTTAATCGTAGAACATACATGTGTAATACGATAATTATGTATATCACCGTCGGATTACTTATCTGTCGACAGTGTATTTCGATGGGAGAAAAAGCGAGAGATGTGTGTGAATGGATTTTACTTTTTTTGAGCTCACTCGATATTATTATATTTATTATTTAATTTACAGTAGATTCAAAAGACACAATTTTTTAGACACATATATTTCTTTATTATAAAGCAAGTCTCAAGATTACTCGATAAAATTTTAAATGCAACGAATTCAAGTTCTTGATGTTGTAAATTTGCTGTCGATATTTCTAAGTTAAAATGTTGTGTTGCAAATAATTTTAAATAAGAAACCTTTCACGAATTCTTATTTAATTTCGTGAACAAAAGTGGGTACCCGGGTATAGAAAGTAAAAACTACTCACTAGTCCATATTGACGACACACTAGTAGAATCGTCTCGTGATGAGAAAATAATACGAAATAATAGGAATCTAACGCGAAGATTTTTCGCAATCACGTCCAAAATATATATAATGAAACTACTATCATACGCTCTTCGTTCGCTGATCACAAATAACAATCGTAATAATAATAATAATAATAATAATAATCAATCGCGATCTTGCGTTCGCCCGATTCACGACGGACGTGCACCGCAAACGAATGCGCGTAGAGTGAAAGAGAGTGTACATATAAAATGATTGCTATAGTTGTGTGAAAAATTCGCGAAAATATCCTTACTACACCCTTGTAAGGGATGATTCAAATATAGTCACTTGTGACGAGTCGTCGGGTATGATAAATTGAATATGATATGTAGTTATCTATCATCGCTAGCATTTTTATTTTTAATTTTTAGATATTCTAATTAAATATTCGTTTTAAAGAATAATTGGATACTAAAAAATAATATGTAACAATTACATAGATATTTAAAGAACAAAAGTAAAAATTTATTTAGATATTACGTGCAAAATCTACAATTTATTATTTTACTAACTTGTTTCGCTCTATCTAATTCATTTTATCCAACGACTCGTGCTGAGATAATCAAAGGGACTGATGTTCCGACAATGGACAATCGCCGGGGCATTCTCAATGGTTGCAGGAACCATAGACAGGTATGACAACCTGAGGTACCTGTGGTCAGCGAGTGATGTGTTCACGGACTGGAAATAGGCCAGCTATAATGTTGTATATTTCCACGGGAACGTTTCAGCCGAGAAAAATTCACTCGAGATGGAGGCAGATCGAACAAAAAGAAGTGTGTCATTGCGTGTGCATGATTGTGTGCGTAAATATGGCGCGCCGGATGCGCCCGATGCAGTTTATCAAGTTTAACAAATAGAATGTGTATCAATCGATATTAACGGACGCACATTAAAATATCTATATGTTTCGACCACACTTTGAAACAGTACGAAGAAGGAAAAAAGAAATCCGCGTTGTGTTCTCAGTTACAAACATGAGAAAGACAAGAGCGAAAACAGCAGAGAATACTTTATACAGGGTGTTCACGACAATTATTTGTTAGAGAAGCCACGAACGATCAAAAACAACAAACGCACAAATTACCGGACCTAGCTCAAATTATCGTAGAGGTGTTCATCTTTGTCAGAGAAACGGGACCGGACACGATTAGAGATTTTTCAAAGAAAGAATCCGCTCGCGAGGATGGCGGAGAAGTAGCAAGTCGTTTCCGTTCATTACGAGTCATCACCGTCCTCATTCTCTTCCCCCCTCGATCATTCATCGATTCTCTGAATCCCCGTCGTCCGTATCGCGAATATACGTCCCTGGTTGAAAAAGATTTTTGGAAGTGCTCTTGGTACCCATGGTCTTACCGAGATTTTCTGACCATTCGGTTACGTTCGCACGCCATGGTTTTAATAGTGATATATACAAATGATTGGGAGGGCTAAAACGCGCTGGGTATATCTTCAATGATTATAGGGACCAACACATTAGTGCGATGAAATCGGCGGGTACCTATGGTCAGTGAGTAATATACTCAACCAGGGGTGTCGTGTGAGGTTTTAGAATCTTTTTTTTTACAATTAGAATTTTTTAAATAGCTCTCACTCACGCATATCTCGTGCAACGCGAATACCGAAACTCTAACGAAGAAGAGTCGAAGACGATCGAAGCGAAGCCGCGAGGTTTCTCGCCTTTCTAGTTGTCGAAACGCGCTATCGTTTCGAGAACGATTCGCCACGACTCGCAATATCCGTTCCGTATATAAGCAGAAGCGACAGCACCAAATAGTTCGACATATCGACCTCCCGCCCGACAAATCGTCCCTCCTACGCAATCAACCTTCTTATGCGCAATAATAACTCGTTTCCTCCGAAACAACAATATTAATCCGCAATAATAATGTTAGCACCCGTAGCGCCGCGAATACGCGAGAGTCATTGTTATATCTTTGTATGAACATTTAATACGCAATAAATATGTATGTCGTCATCCCACTACATCTGCGGTGCACCTTTACTATCCCGATGTCTACGATACTATTTTATTTATCTCATTTTGCAAGAAATTTCATCGATGGCAAATATTACATTTATCTTACATATACAGAGTGTTTCTTAATAAGTGTGAAAAATTTTAGGAGATGATTCTTTGCCGAAAATTAAGGGAGGTTTTTCATATAAACATTAAAAAGTTCTAATAAAAAATTGAATAGCGATTGCTAGTTTCATCCCCTTATAACAATACTGGAGACTAAGAAAAATATTAATAAATAACCTTTTTACTAGTAGAAAATATTCACCTAATTTTATTTCTTTAACTTGTTTCAAATGAGAAAAAAATAAAAACCTAATTTTTACTCCACAGGGAAGGTGTAGGAGTATACGTTTATGTAAAATCCTCCTTAATTTTCGGCAAAGAATCATCTCCTAAAATTTTTCGTACTTATTAAGAAATATCCTGTATTAATAATAACACAATTAAACGTTTTAAAATTATTTTCATAACATAGATAATTATATGATTTTTCAATCTCATGTCAAAATCCTGTTCTCAAATAATGATGTTATGAATTTGTGATTAATCCATCTATTTTTTTACATTAAAGAAATATACTTGTATTCCTCCAAGAAAGAGAAAGGGATTGTAAAGGAATGAATATAAAGATCGCGCCTTTGTCCTATCGGTTTCCCTATAAGGATGCGTTTGTTTTGTAATTCGGGGGTCACGTGCTTGTGTACACGTCAACACGTGCCTGCCATCCACGGTATCGGCCACGGTATCCCGACGTCAATGCGAATGCGCGCGCAAGCTGGCAACAGGTAAATGGCAGGTAAGAAAAAAAGAAGCAATGGAACGCAGGGGGAAAGATGCGGAGGACTAGGTGAGCGGGAGCGTGAGGGGAAGAGAGGCACAGGTGCGCCGACTGGAGGGGACGAAATGGCTCCGACTTCTCCGAGAGAAAGGTGGGAGTTACAGGGAACCTGAGGCCTGGACTCGCCGCCACCGAGACTCGCTTCGGTTTGACGTTCGTGCGATCGACAGTCAAGCGCGGAAAGCCGTCGATAGTGCGCGATTATTTTTCACCGCATTTGCATGTGCGCGTTTGTATTTTCCGCGATGCAGGAACTCGACGACGTTACAGTGCATCGCGCGTGATTGTGCGTGGGTGCGTGCGTTGGATGCGCGCGTGCGCGCGCGCGCGATGCGGATTGCATTATTATACGGATGACCTCGGTAAGCGTGCGGATCTCTCGTCATCGATTTCTCTCGATTATAAAATTATGCAAAAAAAAGTTACACGTAAATTGTCTTTTGTCATCTTCTTGAAAATTAATGCAGAAAGTTTGCAATTTTAAAATTAAATCAGAGAAAAACCAAAGAATCCAGGATGTATCTAAGATACGATAGAGATGTCTGAAAAATATTCCGATGATTTAGGATTTCTTAAATAAGAAGAAATTTCTTAAATTAGAATTTCTTTTCTGATTTTGGTAACTTTTCGATATATATATAAGCGAGTGCTTTTAATTTCGCGCTTATATGATCGCGTATATTGTTATTATTGAGAAAAAATATCGTTGTCAGTCGATTGTCGTCGAGTTTATCATTGTCATTAGATGCGCGAGAATCCGATTACCAAGCTAGAAGCAATAATAAAGTGCGTATATTCAAAGAGCGTAGAATATATTTCGTAATGTGCAGTTGGAAGACGGTGTAAGGAGAATCCGCGGAGACTTTAACGATCACAGTTGCAGATAAGACGAATGAACTTGTGTGTCGTGATAATTTCACGATTTATCGCGACATCGATCCGTTGTTTCTCTACGCGAATATTGATCTTTGCTGCTTGGAAACGCCGGTACCATACGTTAGGATTTTCACGATGTTTGGGACAAAAGTTGCTAAATTTCGAGTCAAGTTTTCCTTGCAAAATTGTTGTTTAATATCAGATAAAATAAATAGTCTCTATTATTGTTAAAATGAATTGAAATATAATTATTAAATGTATAAATATAAATCTAAATGTAATATAAATACAAAAGTAGTGAAATCTTAACTTTTATCTTATTTTAAGATAAAATTCTAAATTTTATAGAACTTCAAGATTTCGGTTCGATAGTATTTTAAATATTTCAGTATTTAGTTAGCAAATGTGTAATATAAATTACGAAAGATCATAATATTCAATCAAAAAAAACTTTCTCTTAAGAAATAATCGATTTGAAACGCTCGAAGAATCCGGCGATTTCTCTTTTTCTTTTCTAGTATTTTCTTATAGTTCAAGCGTTTATATCGCTTATCGCCCCATATAACGTTCCAATAATGTACGTGTATTTCCGGTATTAGACTATGCTTTCCGAAAACTCGTTAAATATGCATTATACGAGCTCGCTTACTCGCGCAAGGACATCACAATCACAATCAATGAGTATCGTGACGTCCTACCGTTGCAATCTGCATGAAGAAATCGTCTGAAAATATCTGAACCGACAATTAGACAGTTTCATAATGAGCGGCTAATTAGTAGGTAATTATACGGGACAGCAATGTCTGACAATGAGTAACGTTTGTTCTACTTCACCGCGTGTTGATTACCTGAGAAATAGGAAACGGGGAACCGCGAGCGTGATTTCTTCGAGACTGTGAATGCTTCCGCAGTGATTTACGATGTTTCGTCATAAGGAAGATGACCGCGCATGTGAGAAGATGGTGACGCGTCTTTTCGCGCGCGACAATATTCATTCTGACGTAAATAACGTGACTGTAAAGCTGCATGTTGCGTAGCGTTATCAATCAGCGAGAGATGTTACAAGAAACGAGATACCGAGTACGTGGCGATATGAGTCAGTTTCTTTTTAATTAGAACAACCGAGTCACGTGGCTGAATTATAGTAGTATTTGCAATTTCTTAACTTACAAGAAATTTGATTGACGATCTTCTTATCTCGTTTATGTTTTCGAATCACAAAGTCCACAAGTCACAAAAGATCGTAAAACTCGAGAAGTCCAGAAGATTGTCGAATTAATCTCTAAGATCGAAATTACGGACGATTAATCTAGGGTCAATTTTAAGATATTTCTTATTAACTAGTTGACATTAAATCTGGTTCAAATTCGGAGGGAAAGTCCAAGATATCGAAAATAAAATTTACGCATAAGTTGATGCTTATGCTGCATTCGGTTCCTCGATTATGCAATCATTTTACATATCGTGTAATATTATATTAATATCCGAAACACGACTTTTTGATTCATGATTCATTTCATCGATCATGGCTATAGCTCGAGCGTACGAGTATCGACGACGCGTTCGACCCGTAATGTTTCGCCATGCGTAAAAGCCTTCTTCGTGAACCAGTCGGACAACATTCCTTCGTTCAGACTGCCTCTGGCGCGTTCAATGCCTACCTCTGACTTCTATTCGGACTTTCCTCGGCGAACGTCGCCGAATCCACTCGCCGAGAGCAGTTAGCGATGCTTTCCGTTATTGCGGGATGAAAAACAGACTCGAGTCTTTACAGCTACTAATGAAAAGTAGACTTGCGAGTTTACATAGAATACGATAATTAACTGTTGAATTAATATTGAATGACGATATTACGTAGGAAGTAAAACTTGTTCTCAATTGTTTGATACAAATATTGTCATTGACATTTTTTCGAAGTGCAAGCATGAATTTATAACATTAATAGCAATTAATGATACCTGATACTTATAACTGATGAAATTTTTAGTGAAAAATAGATTTATTTTATATATAAATATTATAAAAGTTTTTAATACATATTAATATTTTATGTGTGAAATTTTAAATTGTGCGACATCAACAACTTTTCCCCTTAAAATTAGTCATGTAAAACTATTATATGAAAATAGATATATGGAAGGAATAAGGCAATAAGAGCCAGCGCAGGTTTTTTTGCACGTATATTATGTAACGATTGATAGGTTTACAAATCATGCACCATTTCTTCGAATATGAAATATCTATTATATGAAAAACTATTAAATTAAAAATTTTGTCGGTATTCTTTAAGCCTTGGACATAACATTTTTTTTTAGCAGAAAACAATTTTTCATAACTTTACTTTCGGAGAAATATGTAATAATCTATATAAAATAGTATAAGAGAAACGAAATATAAGATTTTCAATTTTCTTTTATAATAAAAAGCTGAGGGAACTTTTTTATAATAAATATGTACCGGTTTTTAAACTCTGCTCGTAGTTTTTAAATAATTCGTATAAGACCATCGTTTTATTTCACTCGACAAACATTCGAGACTATGCTATTCTCATTCAAATTCCATTTGTTACACAATACAACATTAGGCAACACCCTAAACTATTGTCTGACACATTGTATGCATTTGGTACCAGATGTACCACGGTGCTCACTGGTGCACATTGCAACTTGCGTTACGACATATATTCGCGTGTGATCACGAGTGAGGTTTATGGAAAATATATAGTATCCGGTAACTAAATGGCGTGGATGTGCCCTAAAAGCACGCGATATGTCATAATATAACGTAAGGAAAGGCACGTACATCTTTCGAGCTCTCGGTAAAAAAACCAAAATAACTTGATCGCTGCATATTACTTAAATATTAAACATTACCATGTTATCAATCATAACATATTGTTCAAGGTAGCAGTCATTTTACAATTGTATGAGTTGCAAACAACTGAACAATTAATTTCACAAAAAGTTAAATACAATTTAAATTCAGATTTAAAATGTTTGATTAAGAACTAAATTTCGATTAATTTCCTTAAATTTCTAAAGAAATAGGTTACATCCTCTATTATTACATCGAATCTTAATTGCAGAATTCTGCTTAAAAGAATTGAAAATACTAGTACAAAACGCTAAAAAAGTACGTGTTTACAAAAACACGACATAACAAAATATTTTGATTAGTCAAAATATATAGTTCAGCCTTTACGACTTCGATCGAAAGTCGCTGTCGCGGATAATTTTCCTTCGCTTCACTAAGGTATGTACGTAGAAAATGGCACGAAGTAAACGTTTACCTCGCTGTTTGATACGAAGAATGAGTCACTAACGCGATACGACGCGGCCCTGAGAATATTAGTCTCTCATTATTCGCGTTATATTTTATTTCGAAAAGACAATCGTACTGCTTCTTTATACGCATAAAGGTATACGCACTTTTATATTATTCTGTTTTATTATTTTTCAATTTAATCATTTTCTTAAATTTATATGTATAAGCACTTCTTTATACGCCGCAATTTTTTTATATTTCTATCATCGTAATCATAGTTTTAAATATACGTTATTAAGATATATGTTGCGTCGCGTAGAGCGCGAATATATTACGTAATCGGAAAAATATGTGACTCTCTGAAGAAAACAACGTAGCAGACCGCGAATAATTTACAAAACATAGTCCGCGACGTGATAATAAAATGAGGTTGTCGGTAGGAGCCGCGAAAATATCTTGCGCGACATCGGAGGCCACTTCGATACATCCGGGCCCGTGTATGTGCGTTAACACAGGTGTTCGAACGTAGAGATGATACGTAACGCACTTTGTAGACATCTCTGAAATGGCAGACGTTATCGAGTGTAATCAACGGAATGAGAAATACATTTAGCCTTTAAAAAGAGATGAGAGAAGAGAGTCTCTTCGAATCTTCGATTTGAATCGTACTGTGATCTAAATAAGAATCTATAATATATATCCATATTACACATATATCGATTTGAAATTTTCAGATTTTTTATCGGAAGAAATTAGATTAAAAGGAATTAGACCGTTATTTTTTAAATGTAAAGATAAGATTTTTCTTTTAACAGTTGCGCAAAATAAAATTTATAAATTATGGCATGTATTATATGCACGTATATTATATACAAGTATTTTTTTTAAATATACAGCTTAAATTGATAAATGATCATATTAAAACCGTTTGTAAAATATAATTATAAACTTGTAATTAACGTACAATTCTATCAGAAATAAAATACATACTTATTATATGTATTAAAAGAAACAAAAAAGTAAATTGGTCTGTATGGTAAACAATCTGAAACAATAATAGAAAAGGCTAAAAATCAAAGACGTTATAACGATATTTAAAAGTTTTAATGGTACATAAATTACAAATGGACATAAATTACATGAATTACTCAAAAATAAAAAATCTTTTAATTATGTCCGTTACTATTTCATTAAAACCTTTAAATATCATTATAATATCTAACGTCTTTGGTCTTTAGCCTTTTCTATTATTGTTTCGGCTTATTATATATTTACTGTAATTTGTAACTATTTGATCCTAATAATTTATAAGAAATTAGAGATTAAAAATATGACTTCTTATGCTTGAGAATCATTTTCATTTTAATGGCAGTTGAAAAATACTTGAGAACTTTTCAAGTTATTAAATCATATATATTACTCGAGGTTATATGATTTAAGTATCCGGACTCTACTTGTTGACTCGATTGTTATCAACATGTTTTTCTCTGATTCTTATATCGTCTTCTCGTCAACGTATTTTGAAAATCTATTATACTGAATACTTATTATATTATATTGAATATATATTGAATATATATGACTTATTATATTGAAAATATATTATTCAACCGTCAGTATTTACTTATTTGCTAAGTAATAAGTATGCTTAATAAATATGCATTTTCTTTCGAAATACTATGTATACCAAGTTATATTTTCACAAAATTATTTAGTAGAAATACGGTCGAATCGATTTTTCTTAATATTTACAAGTTAAGTCATCATATGTAAAAACATATCATAAAAAAGTATCATAATACAAAAACGAGAAATTTTGTTAATTTATCTTGTTATACTACCAGTCCTTCATTTATATAATACTATACATGTGTAAATTTATTTTTTGTTTCTTTGTTTTTTCTTTATAAATTTCGGCTCTAATATAATAAATATAATATAATACATAATAAATATATAATAATAATATTTTTAGCACTACGAGTATGAAGCCTGCTCAAGGCATACCGTTCGAGTGCCGTTAAGAATCGCCGCAAGAATCGATTGCGGGACGAATTACGATCGTGTCCTAAATCTGTGATTCGAGAGAAGGAGAAAGGCAAAAAAGAAGAATTATAAAACGGATGCGAGAGCAGAGCGCCAAGCCGGTTGATCATTTCAACGAAGTCCATCGCGCATCGAACCGGGATTATCTTAACCGAATGTTTCCGGATGTGATTGTAAACAGCATGAGATTCCTGGTGATAGCTGCTATTGTGTTGGCCGATGTCTCGCTTGCCGATCCTGATTTTCAGGGTGTCAAATGTGGCGAGAAACATTGCAATGCGTCGGAATATTGCAGCGATTTCGACATGCACTGTAGACCCTGTGCGGTCGTGTGCGACAAGAACAGCCACAATTACCAACTAGAAGAATGCATAAAAGCTTGTCAAGGTGAGTAATAGATGCAGCATCGATATACGACCGGATATTTTGAACGGATTAAAAAAGACTATCATCACTCATTTTAACATTCAAATTCATCGCAAAGAGGGTTTCCTAGCTAATCAAATATTATTCAAATCATTAAAAATATTCAAACTTTAAGATCATATCGGACTCTAATATTTGACAATATTTTGACTTATATCTCGTGAACTTGAATTTATAAGTCGGTCAACTTTTTTCTTTCTATTCAAAACCAGTTACATATCGCATCGTTCCGGTTTTTCGTTTTCATACAAATCAACATGCGTACGGGAAACCGGATAGCAATACGCGGTGCCATCGTTCACCTCTGTCGAGCCAACCTGGGTCCGTTGACTTTGCACCTGACTATCCCTACCGACTTCCCACACGCGAACGCGGTCGATGAGTCACCTAGCTTCTTTTCTTCCTCCCTTCCATCTTTTCCCGTCGTCCTTTTTCTTTCAGCCTCTTTCATTCCCTTCTCTATATCATTCTTTTTTCCCTTCTACTCCTGCTTGGGATTCAGCGTCGGTTCCGCGGTGAGGAAGGGGAGATGTATTTCATGCTCCGACAGGTAGGAGAAACCGCGGCTTCGCTCCTCGTCGGGGAACGCGCGTAGAATGAAATTCTTTGCCTCTACATCAAAGGATGCTCCTTTGCGTGACGGGATTTGATGTCGTAGCGAAATAGTCCGTGTGGAGTTTCATTGGCCCCATGGACGCCCGACAGATTCTCCATTGAGAACCCTCGTTACGGTGTCCGGTTACGTTATGTCGGTAAACTCGCGTCGGACTTATGTACAAATTCTCGCACCGAACGTTTTAGTAAAAATGTTCTATGAAATAGGAGCTATTAGGTCGACAGGGATCAATTCTTTTGTATCTAAATAAGTAATCGAGATAATTATAACACAAGATTGTTTCGGATGTACATTCGTTTTATAGCTGTTATTTAGAAATATTGCCCTATTCTAATAATTATTTTTAATTAAAAATATTAAAATATATTATTATATGATACTTGAGCAAAATATATAGTATGTAATAAAATTTCTTGGACTTTATCAGGATAAAGTGGCTTAATTTCGTAATTATAAACTACGTATTTCAATTCGAAAGCGTTCTTGCGAATTTTATCCATTGCGACTGTAAATCGATCCGCGCGAGCTCACCGTCCCAGGTATAACATTTGCGTCCTTCTTCAGTTTGGAATGGGGTCATCTCTCGTTTACATTTGCGATAAGGGAGTGCGATTACGCGCACCCACGTGCTACAAGTAAGTCAACCGTAGGTCGGAATTGTTTGCATCGCAAGTTGCTATCGTAACCGACCTCTCCTGTCTTACGCAGGCGCACGTGAACCTGCTCCTTTTGACAGGTAGATCGTTGACTCGAATAAGAAAAAATGGAGAGTGTCGAGGAGAAGCGTATGAAAGTGTGCAAGATGAATAAATCGATCGCATGTAAGTCGAATCAATTTTATGGGAGAAATGCAGTTTTCTTTAAAATAGATTTGTTAGAAAAGAAATGGGAAGAGAAATGGGAATGGAAAAAATACGAATACTTATTCTGATATATTAAAATGATGAATTTAAAATAAATAAAATAAAAGATATATATTTTTACAAAAAATATATAATAAGATTAATCTTTAAAAATTTGCATTAAAGATTATACATTTTTTCATTAAAATATTCTGTTCTCATACTTTTTCATCTTACAAAATATTGATAAATTGTGTATTGATGGATTAGTATGTTTTGATATTATAATAAAATTATTAAAGAGATGTTGCATTAGTAATAATTAAGGATTGTAACTCAGATTCCTAAAAATATAATTGATTCGACTTTCATACGAACAATAATTACGAATTTCCCTTTCACGCAGTTGGCGTACAATAGAATAACAGTCACGGTTGGAGAAATCTTCGAGTTTTATAACGTTACTAATGTGATTATTTTCCGTAACGCTTTCTAAGTAAATGTCTGATGAATTAGTATTAATGAAACGTACATTTAATGTAAGTGTAAAAACTCTTGTGCACATTGGCAAGGTTTGCTTAAGAAATATGATGTAAATGAGCGAAATAATTAATTAATTATTGATTGCTTTTGATTACAGTTTATCTTGATGATCAGCGCTATATGGAACGTATGGATTTAAATAGACGGTACGATGATCTCAGAGGTGAGTGGGCTCAGGTGTGAATAGAATATGCGCATAATTTAGTCTCGAAATACCGCTTGAGAGAAGTCGGACGAGTCGGAGATTTCAACGACGCAAATCTCGCACAAGCATCATACACTCGTAATTCTCGCGCGGCTGCCACAAGATGATTATGAGAGAAATCTAACATTATTTATTGTTGCTGGTTTTATAATTATTTGTATGCAAGCATAAATTTATAGCTTCTTATAGCAGAGTATACATATTTTTTCTTAGTAATTTCTTATAAAACTATCTAAAAGTTTTAATATGTACTTTAAAGTGCGATTTCATATCGACTTCTCTCACGTAATTTGTGATTAGAAAAAAATGATAGCGCACGTATAAGCGTTTTATAATTCTGTTCGTATGATAGAAATTCTCTATGAATTATATTATTTTAAATTATCTACTTTATAAGAATGTTTCTAATAATTTAATATGTTACACAGAATTTTTTGATTCCCGAGATAAGTTGAATATACTATACTATATAATCATTCAATCGATCCCTTTACATTATATATACATATATATATATATATATATATATATATATATATATATATATATCCCTTAGTATGTTAGTTCTCTAAAACCTATTTTTCTGTTATAGAAAAGGTGGAAAGATTCCAGAATTGGTTCGTGATCACAACGACGTTGACCTGCTTCTCACTATTGGGAATGTTGTACCTGCTAGGGAGAACTTTAATACGGTGGGAAAGGATCCAAAATACCTTGCGAACCGTATTCAGAAAGAAGCTCGCGAAGGTAAGATGTGATCTATAAAAATGAATTTTTTCAAAAAATTCATAGTTTTGCTACGACAATCTCGTTTGTATTAAACGTTTAGATATAATGAACTCTTCTGAAGAAGAAGATAGAAATAAATTAAAATTTAGCTAAATAATTAAAAAAATTGAATTAAAATATATAAATTCTCTACCAGAAAAAATAAAAATTGTTCTCATATCTTTTTATTTCTACTTTCTAAAGCCAATGAATGTTTATCTTAACGAATTTATTAAAGTGTTTTTGCGCGAGGCGAATTGCAAGTACTTTGATTTAAATTTCGCAGGTAGCCAATAAGAATAAAGACGACATCGAGGCAGCTGTGAATAAACAAAATGGTCTCAAATTGACTATACCAAGCATAAGTGCCACAGTTGAATCAGAACCCAAGATTACCGAGAATAGTAGTAGTAATAGTAATGGGAATAGCACTACACCGAATACCACGAGTACTCCTCTATCACGGCGATGTGCCAGCGAGGACACCACTCTCGATTATGCGTATGATAATCCGGCAATGACACCAAGTCCAGAAACCGCGCAGCTTAGAACAAAAGTTCACGAGAGCTCATTTTAAGATTACAGATTTAGCATTTAACAGAACATGAAAAGATACGCGTAAGATTTTTCTCGATTTTATATCGAAACAGATTTTAAAAGGAAATGAAAATATTTGTACGTGTAAAAAAACACAATTTAAAGTTCCGCTGCGAAATAAGTTGGAACAAGCTTTGTGATAATAATTGTTTTTATTGAAAAAGGAAAAAAATATTCGAATATTCAGAATATTAAAAAAAAATTGTTTTATCGGAACCTTGAATGATTCTGGCTCAAGTGAGCAGGAAAATGGAAATAGGATGTGGCGAAGTATATATGAATGAAATATGACGTGGCTAGTATTTCTCCTATTTGGTATTTCGTAATTGTACATTGAAGTATTTTATAAGATTTTTCACGTTTTTATGAGCGAGAATTTTTTGAGATATTGTAAACGCATAATAGAGTAAAGAACGATCAAATGACAGAGATCGTTCATCGTCACTTGATCTTTCTTAAATGCTCGCGCGACTCTTTCTATGTACTTTAAGGATTTGCTAAGAGCGATATTCACAGTTGATTGATATTCTATGAATAACCACAGCCTCGCATAGAATAATTATTCATAATTATTTTCTTCCTAATAATCTCTGAATCATTAAATATCGAGTCATGAAGCGAATGGGTTCATATTAATGATCAATCTTAATCAAAACTTAGAAATATATAACGTATGTGATTGTTTTCTACTATTTTTCCAAATTACATTTCTAAGTTACATTTAAAATAAGAAGAAAAGCAACATTTGCATTATAACAACGCATTATGTTTATAGGTCGAGATTGTGAGTATCGCTCTAATTACTTGTATAATTATAACATAGTACCGTAAGTTTGGAGTGACTCGTGAATGCGTATCACGCCTCCGCGAACCGTGCGGCTGTGTGACTTAATTAACATTTAACACGATTAACGCGACATGCTCGCGAGACTTGCACAGATGCGCGGAGTGCAATCTCGTCGACTCTTGGTTTTAAGCTACTGTCATTATGGTGAAGCAGCTTCAACGAAATTGCAATACCAACACCTCCGCGCGCTATAAAAAAGATTATAAGTGCCTTAAAATTATTTTCTCCTTTATTTAAAGTTATTCTTTTATTGAGTTTCTTTCGACATCTTTTATAACTATCTTCTTGTTAGTAAAGACATTGTGCATCAATGCAAATTCAAAATTTTCTAAGTGAATATATTTACGAAAATAGCTTTTCGACATTTTTTTGATACTTATCGTCTTTTTTATATCGAATTTTCTTATCCTAATAGTTTATAGTTACCTTAAATAATAGTTATTCTAATAATATATAGCGAGAAGCACTAGCGAACATTTAAAATATTTTTACAATTGCTCTTTCACAATGCATATTACACAGTCGTTAAAATGATATCAATAGCACGAATTAAAAATCGACGCTCAAATTTTTGTTTACAAATTATGCATAGAGTGCATTCATATATTATTTAATGATAAGTACTTAGTAAATATCTTAAGAGAGAATCGCATCCTTATCAGCCATTCCGTCCATGAAAGGCCTTTCGAGCAAATGTGTGCATGCAAGGCGCACTTTGCATAGGTCAGTGACGTTGCACGCGAGGACGCGAAGGGAGATCGATAATAATTTTATCGCGAACCAACGAGAGCCAACGCTTAAGACACATTCTAATGTTTCTAAAGCCCGATAACATAGTTCAAATAATTTTAATGAAATGCATGTAAGTGTACTATTTTACTTAATTTGCTATAATTTTGAAAAAATTTTAAAAATATTTACGTGGTTTGTTAACTTAAAAAATATTCAAAATTTTAATGTTACTATTGGAAATAGAATTTTGCATGAAATATAAAAAATTTGCTCAAAATAAATGCGCTCAAACATCGCTTGCTCCCTGTGGAATTTTTTACGTTTATCCATTGGGAGAAAGTGCTCAGTTGTAATGAATAAACGAAAAAAATGCTCAAAATAAAAAAAGTTTTTATGATTAATAATTCTTGAAATAAATTTCAATTTTAATTAAAAATTTGTACAATATTAGATAAAAATTAATTTACATGAAAGATGGCAAATTAAGTATATAATAACATTTTTTATGTATATTTTTTTAGGAAATAATCAAATAATATTCTTGTAAATTGAAAATCAATTCTAATTCGAATTTCAAATAGATTGTATTCATTGATTTTATAACTTAAAAAAATTTAAACGAAATTTTTAAAAATGGTTTCAATAATCGAATTAATCGAAAAATTTATGTTTATATATTTATAAAAATTAAATCAAAATTGGCATAAGAGCCACAGCGCAGTAGTTGGGGCGCATGGGAAGAAACAACACTTTCTTCTTATTGATTGTTGTTTATTTTAAATCTAAAAGCTACAAAAATAACGAATGTTTTTAGATCGTTTTTGATCCTTCCTCAGCGCGATTAATAATATAAAAACAAACTATTACATTGTAAAAAAGGAGAAAAGTTTACTTCCTCCTCGATGCGCAGGTGACGCGAAACTGTAACGCGCGGAGATCTAACAAGCCTGCAGATTCCACGCTTTTTCTTTTTCCATCCGTATATATTTGTTTATATGAAAAAAACATAAAATACTTCGCCTATGTCTCGCAGACACCACTGACCTTAGATTTAATCATCTATACATTAGTTCATCATTCTTAGCTATTAGCGAATTAGCAATAATTTCATACACTAGGCGCAATTCTCACTTCACTATTTGATTCACTTTTCGAAGGTGTATCAACGTCTTCCAGAAACGAAGATATTAACTTTGCCCAGAGGCAGCTCCTAGTCTTAAGTTTTCGAATTGTAAATATAGCGGATAGTCTTTTAAGTTTCTGTTTTCTCCGCGTTGATAGATTTAATTAAAAAGATACAAAGAAATTTCTCGTTTTCCTGTTGTAAGTGTAATCAAGATCAAAAATTAAAAAGGATAAAAATTAAAAATGACGATAGTTTAAAATCTTATAAATAAGCTTCTCTCAAACTTTTCTTCCAATGTACTTCAATTTTTATTTAGTTTTAATTATTTTATTAATTATATTAGTAAACGCGAGAAATGTGGTCTTTTTATTTTGTTTTATAATAATAACGGAAAGATTCAATATTATGTACATACATATCAATATGATAATAGCCGATTTTTTATGATCAACACATATTGCTTTTAATATTCTAAATCTTTCAAATCATTTTAGAAAATATTGAAAACATATTTGTTATTATTATTTTAGTATATTGAAACATTATCTTTGTTACAGGAACAATGAAATTTTTTACTTTATTTTTAGCGGAATATGTGCAGATGTATTTGAATTATTTTGAATGTAGTGTTAAAACAATAGCATGTTCTGAGATAAATGTAATAAAAAAATATTAACGGCGTGCCTTTTGACGAATGTTTTGAGCGTTGAAATATATTTATAATATAGAAAATATTGTAATTATGCGCGATAATATTGTACTTATTAATGTAAATAATATAATTCAGAAATAACGACCTACATACATGCGTAAAATATTAATCTTCAATGATTCAAATTAATTGTATTAGAAATTTTTAATTTAGATTAATGCATGTGTGCCAAAATTTTATTTAAAATACTTTATTTAATACATACATACATATATATGCGGGCATGTTTATTTAATTTATGTTGAAAATTATTGTCAATTTTTTGAACAATTAATATTTTATTCTCATGGAAATAATAACTATCTAATTTAAAATATTACATGAAATATATTAGAATTACATATATGTATATTTTACGTATGTATAAAGGTGCCGTTTTTTCGAAAAATATTGTTAGCATTGATATATCCACTACGTCGCATCACAAGACATAATTAAGAAGTTGTGGCTTGACTTTAGTCATGAAACTAAGCCGATTATAATTATTAAGATTTGTCAATACGATTTTATAAAGTTTGTAAACGTTCTAATATTTGTAAAATATTTTACTATATCATGCGTACGAAGAATTTTACTTATTATAAATATCAGTGGTTCAGAAAAATCGATACATATTACATTGTACATTTTTTAGAAATGTGTTAATGTCGAGACATATTTATACCTTCCGAATGTTGGATATTTTACTGTTATATCGCTTTCAAAAGAGTGAGTGTGTGCGTTTTTAATTACATGTTTCTGATGCCGCAATTTTCATGTTAATTATAAACGTTTGGCGTTATTAATTGATCTTAATTACTCAGAGAAATACGGTAAAATATTTTTACGAAACAGCACACTTCTTGTAAATAAAGAGATATCAATATAATAATGAAAATGGAATAAGAGATTCATTTTATCTTCGAATGTTACATTGAAAGATTACAGTATTTCTCTAATGTTTAATTCTAGTAAATCTTCTGATCAGATTAATCTATCGAAAAAGATGATGTTACGATTATTTTCTTTGATATTTATGTATTAAAATAGTTCTAAGTATTATATTATATATTATTAATATACTTAACAATAAATTGATCTTTGATACTCGTCAAAGTATTTTTTTTTAAGTAACTAAAGATTTAATTGCTGATGTATCTATAGAATTAATAAAATACGAAATTGAGTTTTTTCTGAAGGATCTACGTATAAAGCATTAAGGTCGAAAAATAGGTTTCGCAAAATATTTCTCAAATATTCTTTTCCTTTTTTTATGTATTTTCGAAAATGTTTCATTTTGATATAATAAATATTTTTTATATTATTTTATTTTGCAATTTTTATAACAATATTTTGATGCTTAATGCTTTATATATTGATTTATAAAATATAACAATTATACAAAATGTGTTATTCTTATTAGCGAGTTTTATACAGCTGCAAGCTATCTTTTCATTCCTAATTACTATGCATTTCTATTCAGTGTATTCTCCATTCATATCCTCTTCTTCGAGATCACAAATTGTTGAAACGAATCGTCATCGCATTTTCTCGTCCTAAAATCATAGATATCTGTCACACTTCTTCCTTCTTGTGATATCTCGGAATATCTTCTGTGGCTATTTGTCCTCAGACATTCTTAAAAGATCTTGAAATCACTGAAGTCACCTTTCTTCTATTTCCTCAATTACTGTTTCTTTTGCTTCTATTTTATTTAAAAAATGTCAATATATAATTTTATAAATTTTATTAATATATAATTTTTATTATAATTTTTAACAGTATAACTTGAGGCATGATTTTATTTTAAAGATATTTTTACCGAGAGAGAGAGAGAGAGAGAGAGAGAGAGAGAGAGAGAGAGAGAGAGAGAGAGTGAATATATAATATATAAAATATAAATGTAATTATAATATTAATAATACAATTAAATTCAAAATATAATGCATATAATGCATATAATGCATAATAATACATAATATATAAAAAACGATACATAAAGAATGATACATAATGTGATACACAATAAATGATACATAATATATAAAATCATTACATATTTATATAGAGCGCATACATAAAATATTTTATTATATTAAATTACACAAAATTGTCCGAAATATGTGCAACGTAAAATTTATTAGAAATTTGTCATCTTTAATCATCGAACGTAATTGATATTTACCAAAAGAATCATTAATAAATTTAGCGATTATGTTTCTTTCAATGAAGAAAGAGTAAATTTGGAATTTCGATGCATTTTGAAATTCCTAAAGAAAATAGCCGTCATATAATATATTTAATAAGTTTTGTAATTCGATTTCAAATAATGGTGACTGTCATTAAATCACTGCCAAAAACATCGTTTCCAGAAACCATCAAGAAAATCTGGGTTTAATTCGAACTCTGTAACGGGAACTTCCAATTTTTAATGAGACACCGAACTAACCGTTGCGGATAAATTTCACAAAAACCGACAAGAAATAACTCCACAATAAGGATCGTTTCGATTTTCCGCCAGTACAAACCACGCATTTGCCCACCTGACATGAGGGACAGCGACGAAACTTCTTCGCCGAGTGATCACAAACGAATGGAAAAAACGCAATTGTTAATATACTTTATTATAAAATCATTCAATTTAACGTGATGTGAAATACATCTAATCAAAAAAGATAATCGAAAAAAATTGTTTTGTTTTATAGATTTTCCGCGCGTGATCGATATTATTTGATTCTTTGTATTTATATTATATATATGTATTTATATTATATATAATTATTTATATATGTAACATATTTATATATAATTTTGTATAAAATGTGTGTGAAAATATCCTTGAAAATGAAATATTTTCTTTTTCTAATATCTCTAGTAGTCTTAATAGCCCTAACAGCCCTAATAGTCCTAACAGATCTAATCGCCCTACCTGTTGGTTTACGTAGACAGTAGAAATTTGCGATAAAGTGAGATTTGGGAAGTCCTAATGAGAATCCGCGATAAAGAGGAATTCTAGTACCTAATCACGAATTCGCGATAGTCGAGGTTTAGGGTGTCCTAACTGCGCGACACGTTTTCTGGTCAATATTGATCATGTATTTTTCAAACTAATTAGACCTTTATTTCTGATATATTCATTCTATTCGTTCTGATATATTCGCCTATATTCATTCTGATTCGATTTTTATGAGTCAGGCATTAAGCAAGGAGAATAATTCCTTATTATTAATTAATTATTATCCGGCAATTTCGACTAATTTGTTTACGATCAAACGATGTTGCGATTTTTTAGATACGCCCAATTATCGTCATGTAGTCGTCAAATAACAAAATATAAATATCATGCATATATAGAATATAATTAGCATGCATTTTTTAACTCTCGGTCAGCAGGTCATTAAAAATATATATAAAACTGTGTTATATAAACCTCACATATATAATGTACATCTCATATACATATATAATGAAAACAAATATTTTATATATGTATGTTTTGCAATAAAAATATTACATATCTTTATTTCAAAAATATTTTTCCTTTAATTTTTGTAAACAATCATTTCTCTTTTAACAAAAATTTGAAAAATATAAAAATTTAATATAAAATTTTATTTTGAGATATAAATACATTTAAAAGAAATTGTTTATGATATAAAATTGATCAAAATTCATACACGCGATTTTCCCGCTGCCCGAGAATTAGAAACAACGGATTTATCTACATACATTTACAAATCCATTGCTTCAAAATAAAAGTTCATCACTCACCGGCACTGATGCGCAACAGCGGAGTTATCGAAGCTACGTTGTCTGTAACATACAAATATAAAATTCATTTATAATAATGTTCACAAAATACAATCAATATTTCAAAAAATTTTTATCGTTCGGAATTTTATATCCGATGTGTAAAATAATAAGCAGAGATAAACACGTGTGGAAAAATTTTATAAATTTTTGAAACTGTTTTTTTAAATAGAAAGTATTATATGACTTTTATAAAAATCTTTTTCTCTAATTTTCTCTTTAATTCATTTAAATAATAAGACCGAATTATTATGCGTACAATTTATACCAATTGATATATAAATAATAAATATTCACCATCAGGTTGCTCCGCCGATGCAAGATGCCTCTCCCAGGCCTCCTCCTCCTCTCATGTTGTTGACGCGCGATACTTTTAACGGCACTCCCGCACTCACGAGCGATATTTTTATATCGCTATTTCCGCTATTTTACGCGCGATACTAAACGACACTCCCGCACTAATTCGGTACGATTAAAAATTTGGTCGCGCGATGTATATATTTAACATATATATACTTTGTACGACACTCCCGGTTTCGGTACGAGCGAAAATCCCATTTCATTTCATGAGAATCAACTTCGAGCCAACAGGTCGGGAATGCAACGATACAACGAGCAAAGACTAGGCCCGAACCGGAAAGAAGACGAAACGATTGACGGAAATAGAGGAAAATGAAGTTCACCAACTCTTTTTCGCGCATAATTATCCTATCTCGTATCGAACCTGGACCCGCTAAGCACGATTTCAGGTGCTTCGCCCGGAACACGAAGTTTCCTGCGATTGCAGGATATGGCTACACCAGGCTGGTAGACGGCAAAAGAAGAGGATACCCACATTTTTTAAACGCTAACATTCAGCAATTTAGAAAACGGGGAGGCAACCCCTTTTACCGAGCGAAAATCGTGCCTAGGGGAATCCACTCGACTCCTCGACAGGGTTAACACACGCAGTGCGTGTGGCTGTAGACGAGCAAAGAGAAGGGACCCATTGACGACCATTCCGAGCAATCGATCGAGTTCTAACGAATTCGGGCCGAATCACTTGACGAAGCACGAAGCACGAGTGCACGTTGCATAGCAACGTGTGCAAACTCGAAATCCTAGTTAGTTGGCATCGAAAGTAGAGACTCGTGACAATAATGAAATTGGGATTTTTATACGAAAAGTCCAACGCGGAAGCGCGAAAACGCGACGACGCGAGAATACTACAACGCGAAAACGCGGTAACGAAACGCCGCCGTCCGCGACACGTTGACGGCACCGACAACGCGAAAGGGTACTTAGCTTCCCCTTCAGGCTCCTTAAGATTTATCCTAAATAGAAAAATTTAAGATAAATCTCAAGGCACCATCCAAGTACTAAGCCCTCCCACCCCGACAAGGTGTACCCAATGGGAGGGTTATATTATATATAATTATATATATAATATATTTTTTGGAATTCATTTTGTAATATACTATATAAATTTAAATTCGCAAATATAAACGATAAATAAAAATATAAAGGATAAGAGAAAATATATTACATAAAGCAATGTTCAAAATAATTGATTTTAAAACTAATTATTGCGCGCAATTAATTTTTATATTTTTACTTTTAAATAGATATATTTTAATATTATAAATTGCGTAATTACAAAATAATTTATATTTCTTAGATATAAACTTTTAGTAATACGATAAATTAAAAAATTTCTATTTTTTTATATGTGAAATATTTAAATAAATATATTAATATGAAATATTTCATAAAACATAAGAAGTATCTGAAAATATTAATAAAAAATTTTATAAATGTTTTAATCATTTTAAAATAAAATGGAATATTTTTTACAAGTACATGTATTATATATGTTACAATTTAAAATCAATATTGAATCACTATCAAAGAAATAAAACGAAACGTGAAATATGTATATTTTGAATATATACTAATGATAAATAATTTATATATTGTTGCGTCCGTGGAACGATATATATCGAACGCGCGCGACACAATCGACATACGCTGACGCTCGTGCACTCGTAACTAATAACGCGATTTAAGGTGCACAAGAATTTTAATAAACCGCGAGTAACATACAAGAATTCAGAATAATCGTAAAACGGATCACAAATAGACGCGTGTCCGCACAGCTTGACAGCTGGGCTCAGACTTTCTGACAGTCGTTGTTTCTAACAACATCTTGACAACACGCGCGGAAACGATCTTCTTCGAAAGAATTCAACGGGTGACGAATACATTCAGCGGGATGGGACGCGGGGACGCAACAATATAATAAATAATGAATGTGATAAATAATTTATATCAATGACTTACATCATATCTTATTGGTCCATCCATTTCCAAAACCTTCTTCTTTCTTTTGCTTTCTTCGCTTTTTCCTCGTGGCACTTCAATCCTCGTTGCACTCATTTGAATTCCTCGTTGCACTTACACTCATTCACGAAAAGTTCCTCGTTGCACTTGCAATTGTGTTCAGAGAAAGAATTTGATAATATATGATACGTCTCACATCACTACTTCACTGCTCAAGAGCCACTGAGCGAATGATCGTAAGTCAGGAACATTACCGCGGTACTGTTTATATCGCCAAGGTTGACTATGTGAAGAAACAATTTGATAATATGTGAAATACCTCTCACGTCACTACTCAAGGTTACTATGCGAATGATAATAAAGTCGTGTAACATGTTAACAATAGCGCGATACTGTTTATCAAGGTCGAACACGGTGTTATTGATAATTCTCTCGTTGCCGAAATATTTTCTGTAATATAAAATATTTGCGTGAGGAATATTAAATTATAGAAGTATTTTAATTTATTGATTAAGATTAATTGATTATTTATTAAACTATTCATCACTCATGAAGTCTTTCGTTATGCTAATTATTTGCATCTATAATTCGATTGTTTTACTTCGTAGTACACGAACACATGTTTGGATTCTCTCACAATCCAAATTATATTGAGATTGTCAAATAGAATGATAAAGTAACACGGATGGAATATATTTGTGACTCTAAGTATTAAAATAATCATTATTGTCCGTAAAGATTGCAAACAGTTGCAGTATACTGCGAGTCATTTTCCTCTTTCTCTCTTTCTCTTTCTTAAAAAAAGAAAATTATTTAGATGTCTTATTTATATAATAATCATAACATATATGTAGATATTATACAAAAAAAATATTAACTTGACTAAATATGCTTATTTCGTTATTGTTTTCAGTCTGACAGTCAAATCGCAAAGTCGAGGTTAATATAAAGATTCGTGATACATCAATCGTATAGTAAATTAATCAATAATTTAAAATACTTCTCTAAATTAATTTAATATTTCGCACGTATATGTATGCTATATATAAAATATTTTTGCAACAAATTAATAATAATACCGCGTCCGATCTTTGCAACATATAACGTATTAATATTTACATGTTTTAGTTATATTATCATTCGCGAAATGAATTCGAACAAAATAGTGATGCGAAAAGCTTCATCAAATTCCTTTTTTAAATGCGATTGATTTGAGAAGTATATTAAGAAATAATTTGATATGATTATTACTTAATTTTATATATGTTAAATAATACGCAAAATTGTGTCGCGACGATAGATCTTAAAATGCATATTTAGCGATGTGCACAATTTAATCAAAAATCAAAAAGTGATAGAAATCTAAGATAATAAATAATCATTTCGTTGCGAGCTTTACGGACAATAATTATTTTTTCAATGATACTTAAAATAAAACGCGCTTAAAATAAAATATTTCACGTGTGTTCCTTTGATAATCAAAATATATTTGGATTATGAAAGAACGCGCGATAAAACAATTGAATTATATACGTAAATAATTAGCATAAAGACTCCGTGATGAATACTTAATAAATAATCAATTTAATCAATAAATTAAAACACTTCTATAATTTAATATTCCGCGTTAGTGCGTATTTTATAATATATAAAATATTTTGGCAATGACTTACCAATAACATTATGTTCGATTTTGGCGACGTAAACAATAGGATGCTATTGTTTGTATGTTATGGTTTTGCTATCATTTATTCGTTGACACTCGAGCAGTAAAGTAGTGATGCAAAATGCTTCGTATGTTAATTAATTGTTTAATAAATAATCGATTAATTAATCTATAAATTAAAATACTTCTGTTATTTAATATTTAGCGTTAATGTATATTTTATAATGTATAAAATATTTCGGCAACGAATTATCAATAACACGGTGTTCGACTTTGGCAATATAAAATATAAACAGTAGCGCGCTACACTGCGGCTTTGTCATCATTCGCACGGTGACTCTCGAGTAATAAAGTAGTGATGAGAAACGCTTCGTATATTGTAATTTTTGTACTAAACACGATTACGATTAGTATCGAAACATAATTTGCTTTAAATATTAATAAAAATTAATTAATTAAAAATTAATTAACGACATAAAACTGTATCGCAACGATAAATCTTTATCGAATCGTAATCATTCATTACTGCGAATAAAAATTGAAACAGGGGATACATGAAAGGGGACGAGAGAATTAAATATATTATGATCTTTTGATCATCGAAGCTTATTATATGCTTATAATATTCCTTTAACAATATTAGAATTAAATATATTTCGACCAATGCTTTAAATTTTCTCAATCCTGGTTAATTAAACAATATACAATTTAATCGAGAATCGATTAAATTCCTAGGAATATTCCTATCACATTAAATAGATTCTCAATTAAATTGTATATTGTTTAATTATCATTTTCTCGTCCTAAAATCATAGATATCTGTCACACTTCTTCCTTCTTGTGATATCTCGGAATATCTTCTGTGGCTATTTGTCCTCAGACATTCTTAAAAGATCTTGAAATCACTGAAGTCACCTTTCTTCTATTTCCTCAATTACTGTTTCTTTTGCTTCTATTTTATTCAAAAAATATCAATATATAATTTTATAAATTTTATTAATATATAATTTTTATTATAATTTTTAACAGTATAACTTGAGGCATGATTTTATTTTAAAGATATTTTTACCGAGAGAGAGAGAGAGAGAGAGAGAGAGAGAGAGAGAGAGAGAGAGAGAGAATATATAATATATAAAATATAAATGTAATTATAATATTAATAATACAATTAAATTCAAAATATAATGCATATAATGCATATAATGCATAATAATACATAATATATAAAAAACGATACATAAAGAATGATACATAATGTGATACACAATAAATGATACATAATATATAAAATCATTACATATTTATATAGAGCGCATACATAAAATATTTTATTATATTAAATTACACAAAATTGTCCGAAATATGTGCAACGTAAAATTTATTAGAAATTTTTCATCTTTAATCATCGAACGTAATTGATATTTACCAAAAGAATCATTAATAAATTTAGCGATTATCAAGAAAGACTTTCAATGAAGAAAGAGTAAATTTGGAATTTCGATGCATTTTGTGAGAAATTCCTAAAGAAAATAGCCGTCATATAATATATTTAATAAGTTTTGTAATTCGATTTCAAATAATGGTGATTGTCATTAAATCACTGCCAAAAACATCGTTTCCAGAAACCATCAAGAAAATCTGGGTTTAATTCGAACTCTGTAACGGGAACTTCCAATTTTTAATGAGACACCGAACTAACCGTTGCGGATAAATTTCACAAAAACCGACAAGAAATAACTCCACAATAAGGATCGTTTCGATTTTCCGCCAGTACAAACCACGCATTTGCCCACCTGACATGAGGGACAGCGACAAAACTTCTTCGCCGAGTGATCACAAACGAATGGAAAAAACGCAATTGTTAATATACTTTATTATAAAATCATTCAATTTAACGTGATGTGAAATACATCTAATCAAAAAAGATAATCGAAAAAAATTGTTTTGTTTTATAGATTTTCCGCGCGTGATCAATATTATTTGATTCTTTGTATTTATATTATATATATGTATTTATATTATATATAATTATTTATATATGTAACATATTTATATATAATTTTGTATAAAATGTGTGTGAAAATATCCTTGAAAATGAAATATTTTCTTTTTCTAATATCTCTAGTAGTCTTAATAGCCCTAACAGCCCTAATAGTCCTAACAGATCTAATCGCCCTATCTGTTGGTTTACGTAGACAGTAGAAATTTGCGATAAAGTGAGATTTGGGAAGTCCTAATGAGAATCCGCGATAAAGAGGAATTCTAGTACCTAATCACGAATTCGCGATAGTCGAGGTTTAGGGTGTCCTAACTGCGCGACACGTTTTCTGGTCAATATTGATCATGTATTTTTCAAACTAATTAGACCTTTATTTCTGATATATTCATTCTATTCGTTCTGATATATTCGCCTATATTCATTCTGATTCGATTTTTATGAGTCAGGCATTAAGCAAGGAGAATAATTCCTTATTATTAATTAATTATTATCCGGCAATTTCGACTAATTTGTTTACGATCAAACGATGTTGCGATTTTTTAGATACGCCCAATTATCGTCATGTAGTCGTCAAATAACAAAATATAAATATCATGCATATATAGAATATAATTAGCATGCATTTTTTAACTCTCGGTCAGCAGGTCATTAAAAATATATATAAAACTGTGTTATATAAACCTCACATATATAATGTACATCTCATATACATATATAATGAAAACAAATATTTTATATATGTATGTTTTGCAATAAAAATATTACATATCTTTATTTCAAAAATATTTTTCCTTTAATTTTTGTAAACAATCATTTCTCTTTTAACAAAAATTTGAAAAATATAAAAATTTAATATAAAATTTTATTTTGAGATATAAATACATTTAAAAGAAATTGTTTATGATATAAAATTGATCAAAATTCATACACGCGATTTTCCCGCTGCCCGAGAATTAGAAACAACGGATTTATCTACATACATTTACAAATCCATTGCTTCAAAATAAAAGTTCATCACTCACCGGCACTGATGCGCAACAGCGGAGTTATCGAAGCTACGTTGTCTGTAACATACAAATATAAAATTCATTTATAATAATGTTCACAAAATACAATCAATATTTCAAAAAATTTTTATCGTTCGGAATTTTATATCCGATGTGTAAAATAATAAGCAGAGATAAACACGTGTGGAAAAATTTTATAAATTTTTGAAACTGTTTTTTAAATAGAAAGTATTATATGACTTTTATAAAAATCTTTTTCTCTAATTTTCTCTTTACTTCATTTAAATAATAAGACCGAATTATTATGCGTACAATTTATACCAATTGATATATAAATAATAAATATTCACCATCAGGTTGCTCCGCCGATGCAAGATGCCTCTCCCAGGCCTCCTCCTCCTCTCATGTTGTTGACGCGCGATACTTTTAACGGCACTCCCGCACTCACGAGCGATATTTTTATATCGCTATTTCCGCTATTTTACGCGCGATACTAAACGACACTCCCGCACTAATTCGGTACGATTAAAAATTTGGTCGCGCGATGTATATATTTAACATATATATACTTTGTACGACACTCCCGGTTTCGGTACGAGCGAAAATCCCATTTCATTTCATGAGAATCAACTTCGAGCCAACAGGTCGGGAATGCAACGATACAACGAGCAAAGACTAGGCCCGAACCGGAAAGAAGACGAAACGATTGACGGAAATAGAGGAAAATGAAGTTCACCAACTCTTTTTCGCGCATAATTATCCTATCTCGTATCGAACCTGGACCCGCTAAGCACGATTTCAGGTGCTTCGCCCGGAACACGAAGTTTCCTGCGATTGCAGGATATGGCTACACCAGGCTGGTAGACGGCAAAAGAAGAGGATACCCACATTTTTTAAACGCTAACATTCAGCAATTTAGAAAACGGGGAGGCAACCCCTTTTACCGAGCGAAAATCGTGCCTAGGGGAATCCACTCGACTCCTCGACAGGGTTAACACACGCAGTGCGTGTGGCTGTAGACGAGCAAAGAGAAGGGACCCATTGACGACCATTCCGAGCAATCGATCGAGTTCTAACTAATTCGGGCCGAATCACTTGACGAAGCACGAAGCACGAGTGTACGTTGCATAGCAACATATGCAAACTCGAAATCCTAGTTAGTTGGCATCGGAAGTAAAGACTCGTGACAATAATGAAATTGGGATTTTTATACGAAAAGTCCAACGCGGAAGCGCGAAAACGCGACGACGCGAGAATACTACAACGCGAAAACGCGGTAACGAAACGCCACCGTCCGCGACACGTTGACGGCACCGACAACGCGAAAGGGTACTTAGCTTCCCCTTCAGGCTCCTTAAGATTTATCCTAAATAGAAAAATTTAAGATAAACCTCAAGGCACCATCCAAGTACTAAGCCCTCCCACCCCGACAAGGTGTACCCAATGGGAGGGTTATATTATATATAATTTTATATATAATATATTTTTTGGAATTCATTTTGTAATATACTATATAAATTTAAATTCGCAAATATAAATTCGATAAATAAAAATATAAAGGATAAGAGAAAATATATTACATAAAGCAATGTTCAAAATAATTGATTTTAAAACTAATTATTGCGCGCAATTAATTTTTATATTTTTACTTTTAAATAGATATATTTTAATATTATAAATTGCGTAATTACAAAATAATTTATATTTCTTAGATATAGACTTTTAGTAATACGATAAATTAAAAAATTTCTATTTTTTTATATGTGAAATATTTAAATAAATATATTAATATGAAATATTTCATAAAACATAAGAAGTATCTGAAAATATTAATAAAAAATTTTATAAATGTTTTAATCATTTTAAAATAAAATGGAATATTTTTTACAAGTTCATGTATTATATATGTTACAATTTAAAATCAATATTGAATCACTATCAAAGAAATAAAACGAAACGTGAAATATGTATATTTTGAATATATACTAATGATAAATAATTTATATATTGTTGCGTCCGTGGAACGATATATATCGAACGCGCGCGACACAATCGACATACGCTGACGCTCGTGCACTCGTAACTAATAACGCGATTTAAGGTGCACAAGAATTTTAATAAACCGCGAGTAACATACAAGAATTCAGAATAATCGTAAAACGGATCACAAATAGACGCGCGTCCGCACAGCTTGACAGCTGGGCTCAGACTTTCTGACAGTCGTTGTTTCTAACAACATCTTGACAACACGCGCGGAAACGATCTTCTTCGAAAGAATTCAACGGGTGACGAATACATTCAGCGGGACGGGACGCGGGGACGCAACAATATAATAAATAATGAATGTGATAAATAATTTATATCAATGACTTACATCATATCTTATTGGTCCATCCATTTCCAAAACCTTCTTCTTTCTTTTGCTTTCTTCGCTTTTTCCTCGTGGCACTTCAATCCTCGTTGCACTCATTTGAATTCCTCGTTGCACTTACACTCATTCACGAAAAGTTCCTCGTTGCACTTGCAATTGTGTTCAGAGAAAGAATTTGATAATATATGATACGTCTCACATCACTACTTCACTGCTCAAGAGCCACTGAGCGAATGATCGTAAGTCAGGAACATTACCGCGGTACTGTTTATATCGCCAAGGTTGACTATGTGAAGAAACAATTTGATAATATGTGAAATACCTCTCACGTCACTACTCAAGGTTACTATGCGAATGATAATAAAGTCGTGTAACATGTTAACAATAGCGCGATACTGTTTATCAAGGTCGAACACGGTGTTATTGATAATTCTCTCGTTGCCGAAATATTTTCTGTAATATAAAATATTTGCGTGAGGAATATTAAATTATAGAAGTATTTTAATTTATTGATTAAGATTAATTGATTATTTATTAAACTATTCATCACTCATGAAGTCTTTCGTTATGCTAATTATTTGCATCTATAATTCGATTGTTTTACTTCGTAGTACACGAACACATGTTTGGATTCTCTCACAATCCAAATTATATTGAGATTGTCAAATAGAATGATAAAGTAACACGGATGGAATATATTTGTGACTCTAAGTATTAAAATAATCATTATTGTCCGTAAAGATTGCAAACAGTTGCAGTATACTGCGAGTCATTTTCCTCTTTCTCTCTTTCTCTTTCTTAAAAAAAGAAAATTATTTAGATGTCTTATTTATATAATAATCATAACATATATGTAGATATTATACAAAAAAAATATTAACTTGACTAAATATGCTTATTTCGTTATTGTTTTCAGTCTGACAGTCAAATCGCAAAGTCGAGGTTAATATAAAGATTCGTGATACATCAATCGTATAGTAAATTAATCAATAATTTAAAATACTTCTCTAAATTAATTTAATATTTCGCACGTATATGTATGCTATATATAAAATATTTTTGCAACAAATTAATAATAATACCGCGTCCGATCTTTGCAACATATAACGTATTAATATTTACATGTTTTAGTTATATTATCATTCGCGAAATGAATTCGAACAAAATAGTGATGCGAAAAGCTTCATCAAATTCCTTTTTTAAATGCGATTGATTTGAGAAGTATATTAAGAAATAATTTGATATGATTATTACTTAATTTTATATATGTTAAATAATACGCAAAATTGTGTCGCGACGATAGATCTTAAAATGCATATTTAGCGATGTGCACAATTTAATCAAAAATCAAAAAGTGATAGAAATCTAAGATAATAAATAATCATTTCGTTGCGAGCTTTACGGACAATAATTATTTTTTCAATGATACTTAAAATAAAACGCGCTTAAAATAAAATATTTCACGTGTGTTCCTTTGATAATCAAAATATATTTGGATTATGAAAGAACGCGCGATAAAACAATTGAATTATATACGTAAATAATTAGCATAAAGACTCCGTGATGAATACTTAATAAATAATCAATTTAATCAATAAATTAAAACACTTCTATAATTTAATATTCCGCGTTAGTGCGTATTTTATAATATATAAAATATTTTGGCAACGACTTACCAATAACATTATGTTCGATTTTGGCGACGTAAACAATAGGATGCTATTGTTTGTATGTTATGGTTTTGCTATCATTTATTCGTTGACACTCGAGCAGTAAAGTAGTGATGCAAAATGCTTCGTATGTTAATTAATTGTTTAATAAATAATCGATTAATTAATCTATAAATTAAAATACTTCTGTTATTTAATATTTAGCGTTAATGTATATTTTATAATGTATAAAATATTTCGGCAACGAATTATCAATAACACGGTGTTCGACTTTGGCAATATAAAATATAAACAGTAGCGCGCTACACTGCGGCTTTGTCATCATTCGCACGGTGACTCTCGAGTAATAAAGTAGTGATGAGAAACGCTTCGTATATTGTAATTTTTGTACTAAACACGATTACGATTAGCATCGAAACATAATTTGCTTTAAATATTAATAAAAATTAATTAATTAAAAATTAATTAACGACATAAAACTGTATCGCAACGATAAATCTTTATCGAATCGTAATCATTCATTACTGCGAATAAAAATTGAAACAGGGGATACATGAAATGGGACGAGAGAATTAAATATATTATGATCTTTTGATCATCGAAGCTTATTATATGCTTATAATATTTCTTTAACAATATTAGAATTAAATATATTTCGACCAATGCTTTAAATTTTCTCAATCCTGGTTAATTAAACAATATACAATTTAATCGAGAATCGATTTAATGTGATAGGAATATTCCTAGGAATTTAATCGATTCTCGATTAAATTGTATATTGTTTAATTAACCAGGATTGAGAAAATTTAAAGCATTGGTCGAAATATATTTAATTCTAATATTGTTAAAGGAATATTATAAGCATATAATAAGCTTCGATGATCAAAAGATCATAATATATTTAATTCTCTCGTCCCCTTTCATGTATCCCCTGTTTCAATTTTTATTCGCAGTAATGAATGATTACGATTCGATAAAGATTTATCGTTGCGATACAGTTTTATGTCGTTAATTAATTTTTAATTAATTAATTTTTATTAATATTTAAAGCAAATTATGTTTCGATACTAATCGTAATCGTGTTTAGTACAAAAATTACAATTTACGAAGCGTTTCTCATCACTACTTTATTACTCGAGAGTCACCGTGCGAATGATGACAAAGCCGCAGTGTAGCGCGCTACTGTTTATATTTTATATTGCCAAAGTCGAACACCGTGTTATTGATAATTCGTTGCCGAAATATTTTATACATTATAAAATATACATTAACGCTAAATATTAAATAACAGAAGTATTTTAATTTATAGATTAATTAATCGATTATTTATTAAACAATTAATTAACATACGAAGCATTTTGCATCACTACTTTACTGCTCGAGTGTCAACGAATAAATGATAGCAAAACCATAACATACAAACAATAGCATCCTATTGTTTACGTCGCCAAAATCGAACATAATGTTATTGGTAAGTCGTTGCCAAAATATTTTATATATTATAAAATACGCACTAACGCGGAATATTAAATTATAGAAGTGTTTTAATTTATTGATTAAATTGATTATTTATTAAGTATTCATCACGGAGTCTTTATGCTAATTATTTACGTATATAATTCAATTGTTTTATCGCGCGTTCTTTCATAATCCAAATATATTTTGATTATCAAAGGAACACACGTGAAATATTTTATTTTAAGCGCGTTTTATTTTAAGTATCATTGAAAAAATAATTATTGTCCGTAAAGCTCGCAACGAAATGATTATTTATTATCTTAGATTTCTATCACTTTTTGATTTTTGATTAAATTGTGCACATCGCTAAATATGCATTTTAAGATCTATCGTCGCGACACAATTTTGCGTATTATTTAACATATATAAAATTAAGTAATAATCATATCAAATTATTTCTTAATATACTTCTCAAATCAATCGCATTTAAAAAAGGAATTTGATGAAGCTTTTCGCATCACTATTTTGTTCGAATTCATTTCGCGAATGATAATATAACTAAAACATGTAAATATTAATACGTTATATGTTGCAAAGATCGGACGCGGTATTATTATTAATTTGTTGCAAAAATATTTTATATATAGCATACATATACGTGCGAAATATTAAATTAATTTAGAGAAGTATTTTAAATTATTGATTAATTTACTATACGATTGATGTATCACGAATCTTTATATTAACCTCGACTTTGCGATTTGACTGTCAGACTGAAAACAATAACGAAATAAGCATATTTAGTCAAGTTAATATTTTTTTTGTATAATATCTACATATATGTTATGATTATTATATAAATAAGACATCTAAATAATTTTCTTTTTTTAAGAAAGAGAAAGAGAGAAAGAGGAAAATGACTCGCAGTATACTGCAACTGTTTGCAATCTTTACGGACAATAATGATTATTTTAATACTTAGAGTCACAAATATATTCCATCCGTGTTACTTTATCATTCTATTTGACAATCTCAATATAATTTGGATTGTGAGAGAATCCAAACATGTGTTCGTGTACTACGAAGTAAAACAATCGAATTATAGATGCAAATAATTAGCATAACGAAAGACTTCATGAGTGATGAATAGTTTAATAAATAATCAATTAATCTTAATCAATAAATTAAAATACTTCTATAATTTAATATTCCTCACGCAAATATTTTATATTACAGAAAATATTTCGGCAACGAGAGAATTATCAATAACACCGTGTTCGACCTTGATAAACAGTATCGCGCTATTGTTAACATGTTACACGACTTTATTATCATTCGCATAGTAACCTTGAGTAGTGACGTGAGAGGTATTTCACATATTATCAAATTGTTTCTTCACATAGTCAACCTTGGCGATATAAACAGTACCGCGGTAATGTTCCTGACTTACGATCATTCGCTCAGTGGCTCTTGAGCAGTGAAGTAGTGATGTGAGACGTATCATATATTATCAAATTCTTTCTCTGAACACAATTGCAAGTGCAACGAGGAACTTTTCGTGAATGAGTGTAAGTGCAACGAGGAATTCAAATGTGTGCAACGAGGATTGAAGTGCCACGAGGAAAAAGCGAAGAAAGCAAAAGAAAGAAGAAGGTTTTGGAAATGGATGGACCAATAAGATATGATGTAAGTCATTGATATAAATTATTTATCACATTCATTATTTATTATATTGTTGCGTCCCCGCGTCCCGTCCCGCTGAATGTATTCGTCACCCGTTGAATTCTTTCGAAGAAGATCGTTTCCGCGCGTGTTGTCAAGATGTTGTTAGAAACAACGACTGTCAGAAAGTCTGAGCCCAGCTGTCAAGCTGTGCGGACGCGCGTCTATTTGTGATCCGTTTTACGATTATTCTGAATTCTTGTATGTTACTCGCGGTTTATTAAAATTCTTGTGCACCTTAAATCGCGTTATTAGTTACGAGTGCACGAGCGTCAGCGTATGTCGATTGTGTCGCGCGCGTTCGATATATATCGTTCCACGGACGCAACAATATATAAATTATTTATCATTAGTATATATTCAAAATATACATATTTCACGTTTCGTTTTATTTCTTTGATAGTGATTCAATATTGATTTTAAATTGTAACATATATAATACATGTACTTGTAAAAAATATTCCATTTTATTTTAAAATGATTAAAACATTTATAAAATTTTTTATTAATATTTTCAGATACTTCTTATGTTTTATGAAATATTTCATATTAATATATTTATTTAAATATTTCACATATAAAAAAATAGAAATTTTTTAATTTATCGTATTACTAAAAGTTTATATCTAAGAAATATAAATTATTTTGTAATTACGCAATTTATAATATTAAAATATATCTATTTAAAAGTAAAAATATAAAAATTAATTGCGCGCAATAATTAGTTTTAAAATCAATTATTTTGAACATTGCTTTATGTAATATATTTTCTCTTATCCTTTATATTTTTATTTATCGTTTATATTTGCGAATTTAAATTTATATAGTATATTACAAAATGAATTCCAAAAAATATATTATATATATAATTATATATAATATAACCCTCCCATTGGGTACACCTTGTCGGGGTGGGAGGGCTTAGTACTTGGATGGTGCCTTGAGATTTATCTTAAATTTTTCTATTTAGGATAAATCTTAAGGAGCCTGAAGGGGAAGCTAAGTACCCTTTCGCGTTGTCGGTGCCGTCAACGTGTCGCGGACGGCGGCGTTTCGTTACCGCGTTTTCGCGTTGTAGTATTCTCGCGTCGTCGCGTTTTCGCGCTTCCGCGTTGGACTTTTCGTATAAAAATCCCAATTTCATTATTGTCACGAGTCTCTACTTTCGATGCCAACTAACTAGGATTTCGAGTTTGCACACGTTGCTATGCAACGTACACTCGTGCTTCGTGCTTCGTCAAGTGATTCGGCCCGAATTAGTTAGAACTCGATCGATTGCTCGGAATGGTCGTCAATGGGTCCCTTCTCTTTGCTCGTCTACAGCCACACGCACTGCGTGTGTTAACCCTGTCGAGGAGTCGAGTGGATTCCCCTAGGCACGATTTTCGCTCGGTAAAAGGGGTTGCCTCCCCGTTTTCTAAATTGCTGAATGTTAGCGTTTAAAAAATGTGGGTATCCTCTTCTTTTGCCGTCTACCAGCCTGGTGTAGCCATATCCTGCAATCGCAGGAAACTTCGTGTTCCGGGCGAACCTGAAATCGTGCTTAGCGGGTCCAGGTTCGATACGAGATAGGATAATTATGCGCGAAAAAGAGTTGGTGAACTTCATTTTCCTCTATTTCCGTCAATCGTTTCGTCTTCTTTCCGGTTCGGGCCTAGTCTTTGCTCGTTGTATCGTTGCATTCCCGACCTGTTGGCTCGAAGTTGATTCTCATGAAATGAAATGGGATTTTCGCTCGTACCGAAACCGGGAGTGTCGTACAAAGTATATATATATTAAATATATACATCGCGCGACCAAATTTTTAATCGTACCGAATTAGTGCGGGAGTGTCGTTTAGTATCGCGCGTAAAATAGCGGAAATAGCGATATAAAAATATCGCTCGTGAGTGCGGGAGTGCCGTTAAAAGTATCGCGCGTCAACAACATGAGAGGAGGAGGAGGCCTGGGAGAGGCATCTTGCATCGGCGGAGCAACCTGATGGTGAATATTTATTATTTATATATCAATTGGTATAAATTGTACGCATAATAATTCGGTCTTATTATTTAAATGAATTAAAGAGAAAATTAGAGAAAAAGATTTTTATAAAAGTCATATAATACTTTCTATTTAAAAAACAGTTTCAAAAATTTATAAAATTTTTCCACACGTGTTTATCTCTGCTTATTATTTTACACATCGGATATAAAATTCCGAACGATAAAAATTTTTTGAAATATTGATTGTATTTTGTGAACATTATTATAAATGAATTTTATATTTGTATGTTACAGACAACGTAGCTTCGATAACTCCGCTGTTGCGCATCAGTGCCGGTGAGTGAGAAAAACTTTTATTTAACTTTAAGGTAACGAATTCGTAGAGATTGTAGATGTAGATGTAGATTGTAGATTGTAGATTGTAGATTGTAGATTGTAGATTGTAGTAAATCCGTTACCTTAAAATGGATGAGCTAGGATAGATTAAATTAAATAACTTTTAATAAATTCTTTCGAAATGCTTTGCATCTATTACGAAAATATATTGAAGTATTAATTAAAGAAGGAGAATCAAGAAAAGAAAAATTTTTGTAAAGATTTTGTCTAATTTATTAAATAAAGAGCACACATTAATAATTTTATCAATTTTATCAATTTTTGATGCTACTTTATTTTTATAACGCGCACTTATTTTATTCTAATTTCTTATAGCTCATCCATCGTAGAATTTGTTTGTAGATATTGTTTTTAAACTTTACTTTAACTTAATATAAAGTCAAATGCTTAATTAATTAAATAATTTGTAATATGATAAAAGTTATACACACACATGAATTTTATATTTTATTAGAAAATATAATATACAGAAATTTGTAGTAATTTGGCTTTATTTGAGTTAAAATAAAATTATATTCAAATATTTAACGAACGATCGTAAAATCGAGCAATCGTTACGATGAGCGTGAAATATTTACGCTCATTTGCCGGTAATTAATCGGCAAAAGAAGGAGTGTTTATCTCCTTTTTCGATCTCTGATTAGAGATGGAGCGAGAAAGTGGCCAGGATCAACGAAAAGTAAGTTCAACTGGCCTGAAGAAAAGCTTTACGTACAATAGTACGTAACGTCGGACATTTATTCACGCGGTTAGGGCACGTAATTAAAATATACGTGATTAGAGATAGGCTTTCCTCGAATAATTTCACTTAATCGATAAATAGGATTGTTAGGGCTATTAGGTGATCATTAAGATTTTTTAATTTTCCTTTGAAGAAGCAGAGAATTGTTAGGGCTATTATGTGATTAATTTAGGTGATTAATATATTATGTATCTTTTGAAAAAAATCAGGAAATGTAGGTTTAAATAATATTAGGGAAAACAGATTAATAAATATTTGAATAATTATATTATTAATATTAAGAATTTTTAAGGGGTCAATATTTTTTGAGCGTTTTTTTTATAGGTATTTTATTTATACAGGGTGTTCTAAAAAGGTATGTCAAAAATTTAAGGAGATATTCCTCACACCTGAAAGATGAAAAAATATTATATGGACATAGGTGCGGAAATGCTTATTTCAGGAGTTATGTTGAAAATACTGTTAGCTGTATTACTTACACAAGGAAAAATTTAGGATTAATTATTGTAGACGACAATCGTTTAATTAGGCTTATTTACATTTGGTTTTAATGTGACCTTGAGTATTACAATAAATGTTGAAAATGTTCACCATTTTCCTGAATACAAGCAGTGACACGTCGACGCATCGATTCACGGACACGTTCAAAAATGCCACCAGTGCGTGATATTCAAGATCTTCGTGATCGTATCACTGCAGGTTGCGAGACAATCCGCTGTATGCCAGGCATTTTTGAATATAAATATATATTTGATTTTATGATCTATCTCATTATTAAATAAATAATTATTAATCGTAAAGTTATATATCTTGGATTACTTTATTCCACTTTTTGCAGGGTCAGATTTTACAATATAATTTTTAATTCTATACAGATACATATACACACATCGATAAAGGTGTGAATTGGGCCACGTGAATATATCAAGAGATAAATCAAAAGATGCATCGAGGAATACATATTGCTACTAGCGCACTTTTGCCGCCATTGTCAATTTTGCATTCCTCGATATCGCTAACAGTGCGGAAGAAGCAACAATTTTTTTCTATTTCTTTAAAATATTTCAATTTATATTGAGATATAAAATCAATCATATTAGCTGCTATTTATTTTTTTAATTACATGCAGAATCAATTGCAATTAAAATTGCAAGTAAAAATTTAAATTTTAGACAATCTATAATTTGCGACAAAAATCAATATAAAATTTAATTTTATGTATCAAATAATTATGAGTATATAAACAGATTATAGTATAATAGATAATCTTTATGTACACAATATTATAATTTAAAGATAAAAAGGAGAGAAGATAGCAGGATGAATTCTCTTTCTATTCGCTCTTACACAGTGATATTCACAGTCTCTTAGGATTAAATATTATAAAATTTATAATAATTTATTTAAATATGACTTCTTTCAATATATAACAATCATAATTTTATATTAAATCATATTACTTGATTTATATAGCAGAATTAAAATTTGACATATCCATATGAAACATTCAATTATTCTAATTATTCATATTCTTTTACTAGAAAAAGATAGACTTCCAGCTTTGTCTTCCCTCTTTTTTTGCACTTTTGTTTCTTAGGCTATATATTTCGTGCTCGCATAAAGAATCATTACGGTGGCAGTGCCCGAAGGCGATATAGAGCAACAGCGGCGGAGAATCCGCAATTATTCAATCGTGGCTCGTGGAGCCGCGCTTAACATATTGCTCTTTCACCGTCGTGCAGACGTTTCATAGAACGCACAGAAGAAACGGTGCGCAATCGTAATCTCTGTATAATCTGAAAATCTCGATTTCGCGCAAGATCAAACGAATCGAAACAACGCGCATTTTTAATCTTACAAAAGTTTCGTGATTTTAATTATTTTCGTTGATCGTGATTTATCATTACTACTGTGTCTCTTAAAAAGATTTGGCAAGCACGTCTGTGACACGTAATCCTTTACAAAGTATCCATAAAATTTATAAGAAGTGTGTTATGTGTTTGTGTCGTTCGTGAATTTTTGCAAGTATTTATAAAGAAAATTATAATAAAGCATAATTTGTAATACTTTATTTCTCAATATGCTATTTAAATTTAATTATTGCATAGATTTAATTTGTGCATAAATTGATTTTGCGCAAATTTTCATCGTGATTTTGAAGAAATCTTTAGAATATTGAAGCTGTTCCAAAATGCAGATTTAACTGTCACATTTCTGCGAGATGTGAAAGAATTCATATGTGACAAAAGATATGCGACCTATTAATTCTCTGTATCAGTTTCTGAATTTTTTCTATAAGTGTTTTTAATATTGAATTATAATAAAAATCGAAATATAATAAAAAATATAAAATTATAATAAAAATATTAAGTGTCGAAAATATTAAAATGTTCGTGATGATATTAAAATATAAAATTGAGCAGATGTGAATACGCCTGATTGGGATATTTTTATGTTTAAATAAATTTGAAGAGCAATGGATACGACAGAAAATCGCCAGTCATTCGACTTGGTTGATTCAATTGTGTTCATCAGTATGTTGGGCATTTCTGCCCTCATAGGCATTTATCAGTATTATGCGTCTAGGAAGAAGGCAGACGCTGTAGGAGAGTACCTTGTAGGCGGCCAGAAGATGTCTATATTTCCGATAAGCATGTCATTGATAGCAAGGTAAAAATTTAATCCAAACTTATTTCAACCATGTCAAGTGTTTTAGTTTAACTCTTAAAAATAATAGTTCAGAGATCTATATAATGTATATATTTTTATATACCTTGAAATATATGTGAAAATAGTTTTATTTATTTCTAGTTTTACAATAAAAAATATAGAATATTAATAAAGGAACTGTCCTATATATAAACTGTGAACCGGAAATGTATAGGACACATTAGGTGACATTTGTCTCAATTGGCTGTCAAGGCTCTCTAGTTAAAGTTGTAATTATTAATAGTCATAGGTTCACGTGTCGAGGTATTCAAATAAGAAAATTCGTTTGAAGAGCACCCCCTTAATCATACGCTTTATTGACGGCAACTGCTATTTGTAAATTTTTATTTCGGACTCGAAGTATATACATTGCATTACGCAATAATAAAACTGCAAAATTGCATTTTTAAAGAATTATTATAATATGTGTATGATTCCTGTTTTATGATAAAGTATATCGTATAAATTTATTTGGAGCAAATTGTTATTTTAATTTAAATTAATATGTTTATATTATATATAATATTAAAATGTTGTATAATATTAAATTGAATTTTTAAATAAAACTCAGTATAATATTAGTTTTATCATTAAGCATTTAACTTATCGTTTTACAAATCATAATAATCCATCAACAACATAAAAGTTAGTAAAAAATTTCAATAACTCATTCATTTATCACAGATTGATTGAGAAATTAATATGGCTTAAATTTGCACCATTCAAGCTAATTTAAGAAGGATCTTAAAATTGCAGTTACATATCGGGTATAGCGATGTTGGGATTGGCGGCAGAAATGTATGTTTACGGTACGCAATTATGGTGTGTTGTGATTGCGGATACTTTTGTGTCTATTACGATGGCAGTTGTATATCTGCCGGTTTTCTATGGACTTCGAATTACATCATCTTACGAGGTAACATATCATTGAGTCTATATAACAACAATCATGAACATTGCTAATTCTCTACATTTTTACAGTACCTAGAATTGAGGTTCAATCGAGTGGTTAGGCTTATGGGATCTGTTATTTTCGTTATCAAAATGGTGAGTTAAATTTATTAAATAAATAAGTGAAAGAAATTTGAATATTCTTAATTCCAAAAAGTTCATAATTTTTGCAAACTTTAAAACTCATTTTTCCAAACACATAAAAAAATCCTTGTTCCAAAAATCCAAATTCGTTTGCTAAAACTGCCAAATTTCTTCTAGACATTATATATGTCTTTAATATGTAACAAATCTTTATTATACTAAAAAGAATTTATCAAAGTGTTAAGTTTGATATGCATCAATTCTATGTACAATTCAACATTTTTCGAATAATTTTACGCTTGCAGCTGCTTTACATACCTCTGGTGATATACGTACCGGCGCTAGCTTTCAATCAGGCAACCGGGATGAACCTTTATACGATTGCGTTGCTTGTCTGCATCGTATGCATTTTCTACACGACACTAGTAAGGACATCGCTTATAAATTCAAGTATCGATATCTTTTATTTGAAGAGATATTTTAAACTTTTGAACTTGTATTACTGTACATACATGTAATAGTGAAATTTTAATCTGAAATTTTTGTACCATGTGAGAAAGATATAAAAAATAAAAATCAACTACATTTAATAAAAATTATCTATCTATCTATTATCTAAAGATGCAGAATAAAGAGAAAATTTAGTCTACAACATTTCAAAAGAAATGGTAGTATTGCATATTCAACGTGATATCGTGATAAAAAAATTAACATTTATAAATTAATTATGAAAAAATATATAATTTTTTTTTAATTTTAGGGTGGCTTGAAAGCGGTCGTTTGGACGGATACCATTCAAACGGCGGTGATGTTCGGTGCTTCCATTACTGTAGCTGTACTTGGCACAGCGAGAGTTGGCGGTGTGGCGGAGGTGTGGAAAAGGAATGATGATACTGGAAGAATCGAATTCTTCAAGTGCGAACAAATTCTTCTTTTCTTTTTCCCCATATTTTTTTATTATTATATTATGTATGCGATTAACTGTCATTAATTTTTCTCTATATTTTTGTTATATGTACAATTAACTATCATTAATTTTTTCAAAATTACTTAATATCATATTACACAATCATAATGTTACCATTTCGTTCAATTCCTATATACATCAATTAACTATCAAGCAATAAATGTCGCCAATTCTCTTACTACTTTTTAACCAGTATGGATCCGGATCCTACAGTAAGGCACACTTTCTGGACCGTCGTAGTCGGCAATTATTTAAATTGGTTGGCCACGTGTTCGGTGAACCAGGCAATGGTGCAGAGATGTCTTGCAATGCCAAATTTGAAGAAATCCAACGTGTGAGTCCCACAAATACTTCATGATGCATGGCGACGCGCGTCTCGCTAATTTCCCTTTATATCTAGGGCAATTATGATAATGGCCGTAGGCATAATCAGCATTGTCTCGTTATGTTGCTATACGGGAATCGTCATTTATGCGGCCTTCTATGATTGTGATCCTATCACGACAAAGGTAAAAAAAAAAGATTTCAACACATAGTAATTCATAAAATAAAATATTTCGAGTAAGAATTCGTAAAATCATAATTTTGAAGAAAAATTAATACGAGAATTTGTGTCGATAATTTAAACTTACTCAACAAAGATCAAAATGAATTAAAAATATATATAATATATATAAAATAATAAAAAAATTAATAAATCTACGTGTAATTGGTCCAAATGATAAAGGATCATCAATGCAATAAGGAAGGCTTGTTTAGGATCAAGAAAATCACAGGTGGTATTGCATGTTTTACAAATCCACAATTTTAAAGAACAATTTCTGAAAGCATACAAATATTTCGGTCCCATTCGAACCCTCTTTTATATGTTCTATTAAATCAACATTGCCACTGAAGAGGGTCCGAAAGGGATCGAAATATTTGTATGTTTTCAGAAATTGTTCTTTAAAATTATAGATTTGTAAAACACGCAATATCATCTGCGATTTTCTTGGTCCTAAACAAGCCTTCCTTATTGCATTGATTAAACTTCCTAGTTATACGAACTTTCTTCCACTGCTAATTTGTTAAAAAAAATCAAAAACAAAAAATCTTTAATCTACATATATTATTTTTAATCTAATTGATATCATAATCATCATCAATTAATGACATTTGATATCATAATCATCATAATGGTCGGATGAACGTGTGTTTCAATTTATTCTTTTATAGTTGCAATATTATTTATATGAGTTGCCTTTTAATCTATAAAAATTTTCTATTCTAATCACTTTTATCACTAATCTCCGCTTTTTATTATGTGAAATGTATTGTCTTAGAATTATGATTACTTGAAGAATGTTGGAACCTTTGTCAAATTCTATCTCATAATGATTGGAATTGTGAAGTGATTTATTAGACAATCGCTTACGATTGCATCAATTATTGACTGACTACATTATTATACATCATTTTTTTTTATTCTATGAATAAATTGTGATTGGTATTTCACTAAAATTGTTTAATGAATACGTTTAAACTTTTTGCTAAAAAAAATCCAAAAATGTATAAATATTACACAAAAATTACTCGTTTTAGCAAATACGAAAACCCGATCAGTTGTTACCATACTTTGTGATGGAATTGTCACACACAATACCAGGTTTACCAGGACTATTTGTGTCCGGTGTATTCAGCGCAGCATTGAGGTACTATTAAATATTACAAGATATATTTTCTTTGAATTTTGCGATTTTTTTTTGGTCAATTTTGAGACATTTGCAATATTTACTTCATCAAAGTGGAAATAATCAGATCTGGGATTAGTAAAAGCTATAATAGCATAGACTCCAAAGAGATTATGTTTTTTGCTTATATTCCATATTATCCAATTATTTTTCTTTTTTTGCAATTATGTAATACACTCGCTCGTTGAATTGTAGTACAATGTCGACCGGATTGAATTCTATGTCAGGTGTGATCTATGAAGATATGATTAAACCATGTTTCCGTAAACCAATCTCCAATGTCGGTGCAAGTCGTATAATGAAAGCTATAGTTGTGATAATAGGAGCCATTTGCGTAGGCCTCGTCTTCATGGTAGAGAAATTAAGTGGTCTAATTCAAGTAAGAGATGCGAATATTCTACTCGGAAAATATTAGATCACTTTAGGATCCATAAATTAATTCTCAATTAATTCGGAGAGTACTGACTTTTTCAGGCTGGCAAGAGTTTATCTGGAATAACCGCTGGACCTTTACTCGGAATGTTTACATTAGGCATGTTCTTTCCGATGGCCAATTCAATGGTAAGAAAATAAAAATTTGCAGAGAAATCGCAAGCATTTGTATGTTTATTTTATCGACAGAATTTAAATTTAGTTTTATAATATTGCTTATATATACACACACATATATGTATATGTGTATATATATATATACACACAATACCCAAATTATTCCCTAACAATTCACTTTAAAAATTCGATTATTTTATATAAAAATTTTAGACTTAAAGTCTTATAGTATCAATCAAGATATTCAATTAAAAGATTAAAATATTCAAAATTCCTAAATAATTAATTTTCGTGACAGATTTAGAGTCAAGTGACTTGTCAAACTATTAAAATTAAACCAATACTAAGAAATTCTGTATTTGCCTGAATGATTTTCTATTTTTTTATCCGAATAGGGAGCATTCGTCGGTACACTAATTAGTCTGAACTTGGTTGCTTGGATTTCATTTGGTTCACAAGCGGCGATTTCCAGCGGATCAATCTATTTCCCAGTGAAACCAGTATCGGTGGAGGGATGTTCCGATTTACTGAAGAGTACTGTCGGAAATTTAACGACGATCATCGAGACTGCTGTCAGGTACATTTATCAAATTGTTCTTCCTGTAAGAATCGCGCAAAGATTCTTTTCGTATCTCGCGTAACTAAACTATTTTTATCTTTTCAGAGAACAACCTTTCTTCTTGTATAGAATGTCATATCTCTGGTATACGTGGGTAGGTTTTTTAACTACAATCTTGATAGGCTTACTAGTCTCGTGGTTCACGGGACCGTCTAAGTACAGTCGCTCAGACAAAAAATTATTTACACCTGTTATACACGGCTTTCTACGCTCGAAGGATCCTCAGAAAGCGGTATGTATATTCCGTGATCCTTAATTAGGTTAAATCTTACCGCGCTAATATGTTTTTTTCCTTATAGAATGAGACTGAACTTACGAAAATGAAGAATGACGTAAGCGATACGACAACACAAACATTTTCGAAATATTAGTGCTCATTCTTTTTCCACACAACTGCAATTTAACTGAATAAAATATATTTATGTTCATATAAATCAAATTTATATTTATATGAATCCAGCTTAACATTTTATCAAAATTAAATCAAATTAAACCATGACTCGCGCAATTATTTGGCGATATATATATAAATTATGATATATTATGTAATGATTTAGTAGTTTAATTCTCACACAAAGTGTACCCTGTTATTGATCAATCACAACGATACGAGATTGATTAACTAACTTTCTCGAATATATCTCATTATACACACACGCGTAAATTAATCTTATAGAGGAGCTTATATAAGACTTAATAATTTAATATACTAAATATATCTTAGTTTAATAGCCCATTACATAATCGATTTTAATCATTCTAGTTCAAATTTCATAAATTTAAAGGTTTTTAAAATCTATAAAACTTGAGATTTAAACTATTAAGTCTTATCTGTATAAATCACTTATACAAAAAATATGTATATATAAATTTAGGCAGTAAAATAAATTTGCTTACATGATTTTGTATGTAATGCGTTACGTATTATCTATTTAATTAGGTCCATAATAATATACAAAATAAATGAAAAATGTTAATTCAAATATTAACTACAATATTTGCATGTCTATTCTCTCTTGTACATATATATATCTCTTAAAGATAAATGAAAAATGTTAATTCAAATATTAACTACAATATTTGCATGTCTATTCTCTCTTGTATATATGTATCTCTTAAAGAATGATTTTTATGTAATCAAATAATTTTCAAACAATGAATAATGCTTAAATTTTATTATAAAATGCTTCTATTGTTAAATATATCAGAATATATGTGGCAGTTAAACGTAAATATAATAATCACACATTTTGTTATTTCTATATATAATTCTTATACATTAAAACAAAGCTGTCCACGTTTTGCACATTTCGGCCGATTTCCGTAAGTCAACGCCTATCGCTTACATCTTGAGATTCTTAACAACGAGTCGTCTAACAACTGTAAATAAGACGCGCGTCTACCTCAGGTATGACGTATCTGTAATCGGCGATGCCGTTCCGCATCTTCCGATTGCCAAATGTCAATATTTTAAAATTGTAACTTCTTTAAAAATCTTTTTATATCGGGAAATTGAATTGGTTATTGAATAAATTCTTTAAGTAAATTTTAAGGAGGTCGCGTTTTTAAAACATTGACATTTGGCAATCAGGAGATATGAAATGCATCGCGTTAAAGATGCGCCGTACCTGAGACAGAATGCTGCGTGTCTTGTTTGTCTTGTTTATAATTGTCAAGCAATTCGTTGCTAAGATCTCAAGACGTAAGTGGGAGGCAATAGACATTGATTTACGGAAATCGTCCGAAATGTGGACAGCTCTGCATTAAAATACAGCGTAGAATATCTATAACATATCTTAGCACATGTGTTTGTCATTAAATTTCTTATATCATATGTAATATCTTATTTTTGCGCAAAACATTTTTGATTTGTATAAACTTGTTGTCAACACTATCAGTTAATGGTCCTAAACTTCAAGAAAAAAAATGGACATTTGTTGAATTCAAATTATGTTAAAATTGTAACTGCGCTAGATCTTGCCGCACAAATATCTATACAATATTTACAATTATCATGTATTTGAGTTCCAAAGTGACGATATGCTTATTACTAATTCTCACAGCACGATTTATGAAATATGTAGATGGCATAGCCATTAATTATCATGAAAAAATATAGAACAATTCACAGAAAGATACGTTCGATGTTTGTTCTTATATGCAACATACCTTATAAAAATCAGAAATTTGAAAAGTTCAGGAAGTGAGAGGCGACATGCCAATTGTCCGAGGATCTTGTCCCGGCTGGGTCGGCGGACCCGGTTGTGGGCCAGTTTCTAAATTTTTAAGAAGTAGACTCAACCAATGCTTTGTTGATTGATCCTCTTGCAAGCACGTTGCAAATGTATTGTCTCTTAACTGATCCGGTAAGCATTGTCTTAAGGCCAACAATGCTCTACATGCAAAATCATATTTTAATTTCTTAAATTTTGTAACTTTAATATTTCACATGTACTTTGTTTTAATACTCACCTTGCATTATCAGAAAGCCTTAGATAACACCTTACAACATGTTTAAGTAATCTTGCGGAAGGATCTTTTGCTAGAGATAGAACCATTTTTCCCAAAATCATAGCAACATGACTGAATCTATCATATGTTTGACAGATATAAGACAAGCCGCTGTCATCCAATAAAATTTTCTGCAGTATAAATGTTGCTACGGTTTTACTCAATTCAGAACCACTTTCCATAATTCGCAAACACAGTGGGATGATTTCCGTCGTGAGCAGAAAAGTAATCACCTCCTGCTCATCTGTTTTGACAAGTGCGCCAATCACTCCGAGACTTGTCAGTCTCAAGTATTCAAATGGCCGCGTTTTGCTTACAGTATGCAGAAAGGGATATAGAAATAAAGGAACATGAGCCTAAAATCAAATATAAATATATAATGTTCAGTTTGCAATTATATAGTTTCAATAAATAAAACTTTTGACGATTAAATAGGTAGCCGGTCAAGTATTATATTTCAAATATTATATAGTGTCTATCTTTATATCAATTTGAAATCTTATGCGTAAGTTAATTTTTGCATTAATAGAGAAGGATTTTGAAATGTTTAACCTTAAGAAAGAATCGGTTAACAAAATCAATTTAAATGTAACATGGTTTTAATAGAAATTATGTTAAATTTTACACCTATGGGCCAAGGTCATATTTATTTACTATGTTTTATATATATTATTTTTATCTTTTGATGTAGCGACCTTCAAAAAGTGCAATGTAATCTTACCTGAAGAAAAGCAGATCTTGTTTCCGGATGACTGGCCACGCATTGCAAAAGGGCCAAGGCATTGCATACTCGATTGCTTTGATAAGCAGTTAGAGTTGCAGGATTGATTGCGGGATAAATGTTGATAATCTCTTGCAACAAAGAAGCTGTAGTGCCAAATGAATGCCATAGCATCGGTGCCAGATCGGGTACCGTTTCGCGTTTCTTACTCAATTCCAACAGAGCATTTTCCCGGGTATCCGGATTTGACAGCTCGATTATCCATGTATAGACCTTCTCGCGATCGACGGACGATTGTAGAGCAGCTGGGCTTTGTTGAGAGCTCATTGATGATACTTTTTGGTATTATTCGATACGATGGTGTTATATCACGATTCGCAATTAAGCAAAACCCGTCTTCCTCGTCCGTAAATAGCGTTCTCGTTCTGTACAGTGACAAATCCAACAACCAAATCCAACAATCTAACCTAAATTCTCTTCGGACGAACTCGGCAATTTATGTATATCTGTACGTAATACTTTTAACTTTAGTTCGATATCGTGCGTGATTGCTTTTCTGTCACTGATGATTGATCAATCTTATTACCGCACATGTATCTATCACATCTACCTGATAAAATTGGAAATAAGTTTCACTGCGATAAGAACGATCGTTACTTTACGCTTTATACCTCTCTAACCTTTATGACACCGGTTAACTTAACATCAATACGCATGAGTAATGCGCATGCTCCACACAGCGTGCTGTTGCGTCTGCGATCTAGCACATCATCGTATCATCGTTGGTATCATTGTTAATTACAATTGACTTAATTTTTATACTAATCATTAAACAAAAGAATTTATAATTATCAATTAATAAGTTAGAATCCGATTATTATATATAGAGAATATTTTAGGAGTAGTAAATATTTTGGAAGATTAGAGTACACGGTCATTCTTGATAAAAGTTTATAAACATTTTCAATTGTCAATAGATGGAAATAATTGACAAATATAATTAATAATATGTATTATTATCATGAGAATTGTGCAAAGTGCATTTGAGACTGGCGATGGGACTTTCGAACAATTAGTACATCAATTGTAAATTATTTACAAGTTATTTATTTGATACAAAAGTATCAAATAAATAATTATAAATATAAATAAAAATCATTATTTCTTATAATGGTTTTTTACATCAGTTTCAAACAACAATATATTAATTTATACAAAATCTACATTTATATAAAATATTTACTATTCTTCTTGAAATAACTTGTATAAAAATTTATGTATATATATATATATATATATATATATATATATATATATATATATATAACTTATATGTATAATATATATAATTATATATATAAGTATTAAAAAAACATTTTAATAATATTTCAAATTATACTATTCATTTGATTGCACAATTAAAATTAGTGTTTTTCCTCTGATAGAAAGAGAAAATTACATTTTTCTAAAAAAAAGATATTAAATTTGTTACATATATTTGTTAGAACACATATACGTACAAATCTCTAAAATTACAATCTCTAAAATTAGTATTATATCAATTAAATAATTTGATTTTAATTCATGTCAAAAAGAAAAAAATATATTCAAATAATTATAAATATATAATATAAGAAAAGTGCATTGTTCTAAATTTGTAACAGTTGCTATAAAATATTTAATATATACTAATAAATTTTATAAGTAAACATATAAGTACAGTTTAAATATTATTAACTGTTCTTGTAAAATTATTAAACTACAAGCTCGTTTAATAAAAATATTGTCATAAATTACCATCTCATTTCGAAATTCATACTTTTCGAGATTATTTGAAGAAAGGCTAGAGTTTATTTTTGAAACATTTCTATATCTCCAAGTATTAAATAGTATCCAAAGTTCTTTAGCATAAAAATAAATATCAATATTAAAATATTTATTGTTAGATAAATTTTAGACAAAACTCTCTAGACATTTCACATAAATTAAATAAAAAACATACATGTACATATGTATATTTTAAACTTTTTTAAACTTAAGCGTGAAATTATGTATACATAATAATACATAATAATAATTATAAATACGTACTTATACGTACATATATAAAACACTTTATTTTAAGATTTATATATGGAAGACTTTACATGTACTTACGTACAATCAGATGGAATATTTTAATTTTTTTTTCTAGGTTGACAAATTTAATTTTTACGATTGCACGTTGGCACTTGTGCAACGTTATCACGAGTCAACCGTGTCTCCGGCGCGTCTAGATGGCACGGGTGCAATTCCATCTACGTTTCAGTATCGTTCGGTCTCTCGTCGGAGTGTGTTCTTACGGTATATCTGTGCGGATCAACATCTCGAGCACCGCGTCCCGCGCAAATCGCGCTTCGACAGATTCCGTGTATAAAGCACTACAAGCACCGACGAAGCGCGAATCGTCACCGATGCATCGTCGATCTCGTGCTGGCTCCCGCTTGTTATCTCCATCGATTATCGGAGGACGAAATCCTGCGCACACAAGCAATTCATATTTATATAATGTCACGAGCCGAATGTGATTAGCGTTAGTATATTCCAAAAATTCTGAATACTTATTATGACATTTCGTTGATCTTTCGCGACTCTCGGCATAATTTTCTCTCTATATATAACGTTTTACAATTACGGCATTACTTCTCCTGGCTCCCTCGATACTAGAACTCTTTCGCTTTAATTTGGAGCAACTTGATTATTTCGTGATTAAGCGAGATTAAAATATACCTGTGTAATTCAAACTCAATTTTTCGATCCCGTAGCTGTCGATCGTGGGGTTTCTATCGTCGCTAAATAATGTAAGACTTATCTGCGGCAACTTGAATTCACGGTAGCCATGGCTACCGTGGCCAGTTATAACGTTTAATAATTAACCTATCGGAGTTGGCGCCAACTTCAGAGTGACGCGCATCGTGCGCGGCAGTCGTTCTCGGAGGCGCTGATCAACAAGTAGTTCGTACGCGCTCGCAAACGAGATGTCGTTTGCGCGATTTCCTCGCGTCGGGGTGAAAACTACATGATTGCTACAACGATTACCTACAGTGCATTCGGCTTTTTATCTCTTCTCTCATTTTCGACGAATATTTATCCAGTCGTGTCGAAGCGATTCGTCACCGAAGTTGCTTGTCGTGCGAGCGAAATATTCCGTGGTTTCACGCAAATTTCGATATTTTTCGGCGTTAAAAAAAGAGAATAGATGCGAAGATGTATTAGCGAAGTTATCGCGAGTTTAACGATTAAAATTCTGTGTGAAAGCGAGCGCAATTTTTCGAAGCGCGAAGTGAAGAGCAAGTTTCGAGCAAGTGACGCTTATCGCAGTTTGGCCACACGTGTGACGCACAGCAATCTTCGTTACGTTCCACGGTGAATTAGCATAAATGATCGTTAAACGTTCCGGGAAAATTGCCGAGCGATGGCACGCGCAATTGAGTGATCACGTAATCGAATAGAGACATTCCAAGGACGCGGAATCGCGTGTTATCGTCGCGCTGGCTGTTACCGATATCGTCCAAGCATGCCACATCCAAGAATCCATCGCAGTGAATGCCGGGAATTGAAGGGAGTCGCGAGTGAAGTGCAGTAATTTTCGAAGATGTGATCGTTCGCCGGGTTCTTTCGGTGGTGCCACTAATCGACCGATCGAGGCGTCGTTCGTCCAGGGTGCACGCGAGATCGCCATAACCGGCATAATCTCGGCAAAGGACGTGAACGAAAGTGCCATCGGCAGTAGACTCTATAAAGTGGCGGTGACGTCAATGCACATTTGCGCACGAATCTTCGCGTGGGCATGGGATCTTCTTGTCGGTAGCGCAGCATATCCGATGCAACAGGTAAATTTCTATTAGCTTCTGCTAATCCCGCTCTAATGCAGCGCATAGTGAAGCGAATGCAATAACGCCTACAGAGATGTAATATTTAGAGTCGCGAAATTGCCGAAATGTAATTATATCGGTCGACTTTGTTCATTTTGCAGCCTCCAGAATCTCTGAAGCGTTATGCTTGTTTGGCTCATGTGATATAAAATAATATAACATACATTTGTAATATATTAAAGAAATTAGAGTAAAGTAGAACTACTTTATATATTGTATAAAATTTTTTGCACTTTCCGATATTATATAAACTTTCTCAGATTTTTCATAATATTCATAAATTATTTTACTTATTACAAGAAAAGAATTATATTGTATATGATTATATTATTGTGTACTATATTATAAATTTTATTTCTTTTTTTATGTGTCACATAAATTATGATATTTAGCTGCTAGAAAGGCATGTTATATTTTTATAATTTTCAGTTTAAAAATACATCAGATATCAATATTATTGTTTACTTTTGCATTGGCTTAAATTAATAGATTTATTCCATTTATTTCGAGTTAAATTTGAAATAAGTATTTAAATATATCAGCAACTTCGTGGTAGATACGACAGTGTGCGAAATAGACAGGTGTAAATGGGAGGGTTCTGTTAATCAAATATTCAATTTCCGTTTAATTATTTTTCGGATTATTTTGTTGAGTTAGTTGACGATGTTCGAAAAGATAGCCATACATCAGAAGCAAATTGTTGCTAGGTTATTCCTTTTTTTTTATTTAAGTTATGACCATTTTTATAACATTTTGTATCCGTATGTATATATACGCTTGACATATTAAAATGCAAGCATCTGTAAAAATATAGTAGATACAATTTGTATTTTTATTTTCTAGAGATGAGTGCGAGTCGTGAGACATGTTATTATTTGTTTATCTTTTGTCTTCCAGTTTATTGAAATTGTATCTTTACTAGTACCTAAAGTGTGTGCTTACGAATAATCATTAATACTCATAAATAATATTGCTATAATGTTTTTCTAATTTTATTAAATAATTTATTTATAGAATTCAGGAAAATATTAAATTTATAATAAATAATTTTATAATATAAAATATTTATTATTTTAATTGCAAGAAATATGTGTAATAAATAATATATTAATATGTATGACAAAATAATAATACAATTATTAGAGATGGGAAGATTGATGAATTCCTATTTATACAATTATTTTTTAAATTTAACAAAAAATATATATAGATCGTTGTTATTAATATTCTTTGTTACGATGCGATTGTACTTTTGAAAGTTTACTTTGTTGTTCTTTCCACTTTTCACTTTATTCTTCTTCTTGTTTTTTACCCGTAAGCAAACGTTGAGATAAGTTTAACGCGAGAATAAATTGAAAATTGTATCGAGGGGGCGTATTCTTTAATATAACGAATTTTAATATATCTGGCGGAAAGCTTAAGAGAAAGATTTCTATTTTGAGAAACGCTTTACATGTTGCGAGTAAAGATCTGATATGTTTTATTATTAAAATTACACCGTAAATTTTTTTTGCTTGATCCCTACATTACGCAATTATTACTATGTATTTTTTTTAAATCACAATCTATTCTCATGCGCGTTTCTAGTATAGATTACAAAAAAGGTTAAGAGCATTAGATTATGCATTGAAGATTGAAAATTTTAAAAATTAGAATTTAACTAATCCGAATAAAAAAGAAATCAAATTTTTTTTATCGTGATTGATCATATTTCACAATCTTCAATCTTCAATCTCAATCTGTAATACATAATCGGATATGAATGTATCAGGAATTCTTTACAATCCTTTACGTAACTTTTTTATTCGTTTTATGTTCCTATTACGTTTAATATTCTTTATTCTTTCTCTCATTGTGTCTGATCCCTAAATTTTAAATCGATAATATAATATGTATATATAAGATTAATAATGTAATATATCAAATAATGTAATATATTAAAATACGTACAGTATAAGTTCTTTTTTAAATATTATAAAAAATTAGATTTCTAAAATTCAAGTTTAAAAAATTCAGTTTGATTATTTATGTTCAATATCTGATATATTATCATAAAATATTTATTTGGATTTTTTCTCATATTAGTAAACTAAACTGGATAATTTATTTTCAATTTTTTAATTTGGTATTTATTACAAATAATTCGATTTTTTTACATATCAAAGTTAACAATTTGATCAAATTTTACTTATCCAAAATATTGTCGTATTATACTCTTTAATACGTGTGTTATAGATACAGATAGAGGTGTCTCTCCTGTTTGAGAAGGTCTCACGTGAATGCCTTACGCCAGCTTGTGCGTAGTATCACGCGTACTTATTTGCATACGGTGGTCCCCATTAGTTAACAATCTAATTATGATTCTCCGCGCTTTGCCCCGCTCCGCCATTGTTTGACCGTTTTCCGGAAAGTTACCAACGTGTATAGGTGCCCTCGAGGCTAACGTAGTTGGCAATTTTGGCTTCGTTTATGTATCATTAATGAGGCGAACCTTATACACAAGCGCGAAAATACATTATTCTTATGTATATTAAATTAATGATATTAATTAAATACAATATTAATTAAAAAATTATATTTAAAAAAATTTACGAATTATATTTCTATTGAGCATTTAATTAATTATATAAATATACACAAGTATAATTTATATTTGGTTTTTTTAAAACAATTTTTGGGTTTTTTTAACAGAAATTGTAGTTGAATAGACTTTGAAATGCGTGGTTTATTATTATTTATTGCTCGTTGAATATAAATTATCTTTTGATGAAACGATGTTATAATGAAATTATTATATGTAATGAATTGAAAAATACGCGCGTACACACACACACACACACACACACACACACACACACACACACGCAATATGATTCAAATGTAAAATTAAAAATGCAAATATAATGATATCGTAATATTTCCCTAAAATTGCATTATTATTTATTACGCTTTTTCTGAGATTATTAAGATTGTCCTTTTTATTTAATTATATTCGGTGTATTATTATACAAATACAACATATAGATTATAATTTACTGTTAGATTGTACGAAAATCTGTTCGTTTCATAGGTGATTTCATAATGACAGAGCTGTATTGAATGTACGTCAATGCAGTTTCAATTCATAAACGCGGATAAATGCGCGAGAAACAGAATCGGGGATTATACAACTCTTTCGAATGTATTCCGAACGATTAGATTATAATGCTTCAATTGCGCGACAGGTCCGTGGTTCTCGTAAAGTATATTCGCAATTTAATATTCACGTTAATTTTCACATTAATTTGACGATTTAGCCATCCATCATGTACGAGCGATATTAATTTATGTTCATGTTTACTTTCTGTTATGCTAATATACAAGATATGAAAATATTTATGGCTCTAAGCACTATAGAATGAAACAATAATAGCTGCTACTGATTGAAAACTTTATATATATATATATATTGTAGCATAATATTATATTATTATTCATGATATAATTTATTAATTTTCTCTATTACTTAATTAATTAATCTTAATGACATTAATTATAATATTATCGAGTCAAATAAGTATGGTATCATTGATTTTTTTTAGTCATAAAATTAATTGAATTATAAATCTTTTTAATAATTATTGATTTAAAAATCACAATTCTTGTATAATTCTTTAATAATTATTGATCTAAAGATCTCAATTGCACCATATTTAATTCTACTTTCATATCACATCAATTTTAAATCTCTACATTCATTTTTATGTTTGCGTCATATATCTGTTAATTTTTCTTAAAGTTATCTAATTAGTATGTTTATAATTTATTTCAATAAATTTATTCGAATATATGATTTGAAATTGATTTGAAACATAAAGAAAATTCAATAGTATATTTAGAATATATTTAGAATATTTAAAAAAGAATAACTTAGAATATTCAAAAGATGATATGAAAGCAAGACTATTTTCAATTATTTTAAAGTTGGAAAAATAATTTTTTCTTTGACGAAGATAAGTAATAAATAATATTACATTCTTGTATAGTCTAACTCAAATATGTGACGTAGACTACGTCATAAATTCGATTGCGTCACACACAACTCGTTAATGCCGCAAATAAATTATAATTAGTATGAAACAGGATTACATTGCATCAGCAGAGATAATTCCCTATTGTAATAAATAGAAATCTTGTAAGTTTCAACGTCACGAAAATTAATTTTCTCTCAAGTGTTAAGTAATACTGAATTTTTATTCTGCTACGAGAGATAAAGCTTTACTTGATGACTCGCTCTTTATCTATCGCTACTTTTACAGTTTATATTACATATTGCACATTTCATATTTTTATTTAATCGCTCAAGAAAAATTCACTGTAAGACTCAACAAAGTTTCTCTTATCCGTGTAACAAAATAAAATTGCATACATTCACGGTGTTGAGATATTTACCGTCATGCAGATGCAACAATAACTTTTCCGTTGTTTTATTATAATTCATGCAATTGTCATATCACTTTTGTGACAATATTTGTACATTTTAAATTTCAGTGCGATTAAAGATTTATGGATTATCGCATTTTTTCAATGAAATAATGGCGTAGATTATTAATTTAGTTGTCGTATCTTTTATAATTGTTACCATAATTTTCGATATGTCACAAATTATTTTCAAGCTCTTGGAATACTTTGACGCAAGCCATCGTTATTTTCGCGTCTTGTTGTCTCATTAATTTACACTGGCTCGATTCATGTTGACATGATAAATTCACGGTGAAAGGGGGATTAAGCATTGTTCCTTAATTAATTGTCAGTAACGTCGAAAAGCTGAGCAGTTTTTTTGCGAATTTGCTGTTTCTTAAAGCAGAGAGGTTGTTTCACATATTCCTCCTTTACTTTTAATTCTTTTAATAGATTGTTATTACTCTCTAGCTAGCATATACATAATCCAAATATCTTGTACCGCAACGTCGCGCACATCTATAGACAATACCATTGATGAGCTATTACATCACTTACCGATCTATCTTGAAGAATGCATTTGCGTGATGAATGGCAAAGGAAGCTCGTTTCGACGCGATTCCGCCGAGTTCCGATAAATGTGAAAAGTTTGCGTGTAAAAGAGCATGTTGAAGAGTGACGCACCTTATTTTGTTAAACGTATGTGAAATGCCACGATCTTGAATATATCATTGAATATCGAATTAAATATTAAACAAATTATTGATTACGCTATTTTTAATTTTTAGAATTCTGCATTTTTGCGTTACCGTATATTTAATTTACCGAATAGTAGATGCGCCATCCTTTCGCGCCATTATTACTTTTTTTTTATTTACGTTACTGTTTCTCACGTCGCTTGAAGGATGGACGGTTCTTTATGAGATATCGAGTTTCCAACAGCGGAAGGCCAAAGGTCACTCTTGGTTGCAGCGAATCGGAAGATTTTCCGCGCAATGATCATTCGCATATATAGGTGACATGATGTATTTAATTAAAAAGTTTAGGATGCCGATGATACGCGATGTAGCCACAGGTATATTCCTGGAACGAGAATTTATCTCCCGATAGAGAGTGCGTACACAGACCATGTGTTTCTGAAGGGGGACTTACTTGTGTGAGATGCATGTTTATTTCATCCTTGGGAGACCGTTACTGGTGAAATAAGGAAGAAAGAATTGAAAGCTCGAAGGGGAGCTTTCTCCGTAATTTGATCCTTTCTTTCGGAAATGTATTTGTATTAAGACGTGTTCCCAAAGCAAAGTAGACAAACTTAGATTTCAGAAACCTCGATGGTTCACGTATTTCCGTATAATACATAAAGTATTTCGTAAGGAATTATTTAAAAGAAATCATGCATGGCTAAGGACTGGCTAATGACCTTTGAGAAATATGTATCTTTTATAAATGAGTATATGTCAATTATAAATATGATAAAATTTAAATTAGAAATATGTAACAATGATTCAACTAATTTTTCTAAAAATTTGAGAAAAATAATCAAGATGTAAGAAAAAAATAAATTTACATTTATCTATCAATTATTCAAGAATTTGCTTTTTTGAAAATTTTAAAATTAATTTCGATGTGGGAATAAAAAATTATACCTAAATTAATTTTTTTAATTTCTCAAAATAATTGATTAGATTAATACATATAATATTAATTTTTGAAAATATATTTGTTTATCTCTCTCTATTTATAAAAAAGAATTCTCAAATATGTATCATCAAATATAAATGCGAGAAGTAAGAAAAAGATTGACAGAAAGGCAGAGTAAGGTAAAATTATATACATTAAATTATATACGATGTTTTTATTTGAAAACTCGTGAAGAGGGAGAGGGAGAGAAAGAGAAAGAGAGGGAGAGAAAAGTTCTCGCTCGTCAATAAATTGTTTGAATATAATGTGTCGTCACGTATTGATATCGAATTCTATGTCAGGCGCAACAGTTCGATTTATCCTTACTGGACTTACATAAAAATTATATTGTTACGTATCTTAAGCTGAAATTAAATAGCTACGTTTGATGCTAAATATGAGAATATATTAAAAATGTTTTTATATTCCTTGTTTAATTTACATATGATTTTTCAATTTTCTCTATTTACGACCAGCACGTGTCTTTTACATACTTACAATATGTTTTTGTGTTAATCTATTTGCAACACCATGGAAAACAACGCATCTTTTCATAAGAGCGAAAGAGAAAAAGAAAGAGAGAGATTCGGAAAAAAACGCACCCGCGGGAAGTAGAGAGAAAATTTTATAATGAAAGGTCGACCTTTCATTGCTCAACCGGGAAATAACGGGTGATTACATATGCATAGGCTATGTTACTAGTTTATCGATTTTTAAACAAGTCCGAGCACGTGACCACTGAATATACCAAGTGACGTTTCATGAACACCTGTAGATTTCATTGTTTTGCTAATTATGCTGTCAACCGAGCGTCATCTAAGCAATTGTTTTTATTAAGCAAATGATAATCTGCTATTTTTTTTTGCTTATACAGCGATTCTTGTCAGAGCAAGTATAATTACACATGCTATTATGCTTCTTTCACATCTATCTGTTACATTTGACAAACTATTATAGTAGTAATAACAATAAAAATAGAAATTTTAACTATTTTAACTTTTTACTATGCAATTATAATTGGCCTTTTTTCAGTGAATGTAAATTTAACGTCAGTCTTTTTGTATATACAAGTTTGAAATGGATAAATTAATGGGATAATATTTTACATATGTGATAAATAATTTTGATGGTTAAATAAATTATGCATCATCCTGTAGCTTTGCTCGGAAAAAGTTTACCTCTTTTCCTTCGTTAATTTGTTTTCGTCGAGAACGAATTTGTTGGAAAATTTCTCTTTAAGAAATGTTAACTAGGAATACAACCTTTTGCTAAATTAAGAACTCAGCCGTTTAATTTTCATATAATAAGCGATGAATCTCGTTTCCGTCAGATTAAGTAAAGTATTAATCCTCAATGAGAGATTTGTCGTGGGTCGTTTTACAATGTAGCTAAAACTGATTTCTAATTACGTCATTTTGCAATGTAGTTAAGACGAATCTCTAATTATGGACATTTTTTTGAATATTTAAATATCATTGTAATCTAGTTTTCAGAGAAAACTCGAATGTGTGAGAGAATATAAATATAATACAGTATGTAATTCATAAATAAAATTTACTATCTGACAATTTTAAATATTGTATACACATGTGTCACACATCATAATTGTTACTTCGCAATTGTTGTTTGATTTATGAAGTGCGATTTATTTTTATATATATACCATTTTCGTGTTACACATCGTGTCACACACATTTTTAACATGATTTTGAATTTTCTCTTATTAATTTTCTGTTTTGAAATTTTTTGTCTGATGTCAAGTCGCAATATTATTTTTGTCGATCACAGGAAACGATGGCGATCAAAGATAATCCGTTTGAACAGTAGACTGAATAAATAGCAAATGGCAGTAATCTGTTATTTGGATTTACCTCAAGAAGCGACCGTGGACCTTAGATGAAAGAAAGCACAACTGAGAGAGAAACCTTTCGATCGATACGTAATTACGATTTGTGGTCTGTGGGGCAATAGAGCAATTTTACATCATGAATAAATATTTGCGACGATAAATAAACGTATAACATCTGTAGGTCGTGCGTTTATTTGGCTCAAAAAGGTGCGAATTAAATACGAGAAGGAAAAAATGACTTTCAAATGATATCCAAAGGCATTTCGTGGTTGGACAGTAATATATTGACCCGGAAAGCAGTATATATATAATTTTTAATAACTTTATAATTTTAATTTTTCATAACTTTTTAATATTGTAAAAATTGAAAATAATATTAGAAAATTTTTGTAGAGACATCTTGGAAGAAGAGGTCTTAATGATTTAATTTTACCTCGAAAGAAACTTTGATCATCACATTAGCGTTGGACAATTTAATAATATTATTTTTTTTTAAATCACCAGCAATAAGTAATATAAATGGACACTTATAAAGTTTATAAAATTTATAGAAAAAGTAGCTTATAAAAATCTTATAGAATTACAAATATTTAATACTTAGAGGTTTATAGAATCTTTTATAGAAAAAATAATCTCATAAAAAATCTTGTAGAATTAAAAATTAATTAATTTTGCAAAAATTTTGATAAAAAACTTTTGGTTTCATCAATATATATTTTAAAGCGTTAATATGTGGTATCGAATACAAGATTATTTGTCAATCTGCGTGCGATTATATAGATATAGTTGACATTTAAAAGAACTGCCTTTGTCGAAAAAAAGATTGCGTTCTAGGATCATTAATGGCAGAGTTATTGGTGCTTCTCTCTTTCTCTTTCAATCGATATCCAAGTCCTTGTACAGAGACCTATTTTCATTGAACGAGAAATTCAAAGTCTGCAACAAGTTCATATAGCCAGTGACGATATTAATGCCAATATACAAAAGTTGCCCTAACATAGAAATTGCATTATCGTAATAATCCAAATAGAGATTTTTATATCATTATATGTTAACATTTTTCCGTTTTTCAAGTAAACATAATTTTTTTTATCTCTCTAATGTTTTGAAATTTATATTGTTAAAATCATTTAAAAAAAATCATTGGTACATTTTAAATAATCTATACAAATATGTTTTTAGAAGCAGTTTGTAAAATTTAAACCTCTCGTTTAATATTTAAGCTTTGCTTTTCCATATTAAAAGGATTAATAAGATCATTAAATAGACTGAATATTGAATGAAGTTTTATTATAACGAAAATGTCGATATTCGTTGCAATGGAATTTCATTGTATGTTCAATAAGAGCTTTATGTAAGTTTTAATGCTATTTGCAAAACGAATTTTTTGCTGAACGAGTGTAAGTTAAGCTTATATAGAATTTTGCGTCACTTTGAAAAAACTGAGAGAAACATATGGTTAACGATGATACATTTTGTATCTTTATATTCCATGTATTATATTCCCTGTATTATAGTTACATCTAATGCAAATGCGATATTCCCTCCTTGTTAGACAAAAAGCGATAACGAAGTCTTTTTTCCACGACTACGGAGCTGTTCATCAATTAAACAATTTATTCGAAATCCGTTGACGGAATCCGGTATGCAATAATCATCTTCCCAATTATTCCTTCGTGCAGTTTGTGTTACATTTTCATATAACGATTCTATACACGTATGTAATCAGGATTGGCCGGAAAAATCTAGTGAGTGAAAAAAAACCATAATAAATCCCGGTTTTTACTATCCCGGATTTTATCCAATGCAATAAATTGATAAAAATGATAAAAATAACTATATAATACTAAAATATATTTATATAATTTTAGGCAAACAATTATTTTTTCTTTAATTAACAGATCATATCATTATATGTTTTAATTAATAAATCATTAATCGTGGTTATTAATTAATGATTTAAAAAATAAAATCAATATAATAATAGTCTTTTTTAATTCAAATTAATATGCAAAATTTTTAAAATAAAAATTTCAGATACAAATATTATTAAATTTTATATTAATTTTTACAAATAAGAAAAGTTTTTATTTTTAGTTGTATTTTGACTGAATATTTATTTTTTATTATAATAACACACATATTGTTTTGTATCGTATTATTGCTATGCAGTTTAATTTTTAGTTTTAATTACGTGAGAGAATATAATTTTTTGCGACACTTTATATGTTTTAGATTTTGTTAAATATCCTTCATACTTTGATATTTCTAGTTATATCCGATTTATTAAAAAAAAATTGTAAAGACTGTTTTAGAAATAAAAGATTGCACGATTAATTATTAACTTGATAAGTACTCAATTAATTTTATTAATGTGCATTCTGTTAGCTTTCTAAACCAATAATTCAAATATTTCACATTATTATGAGAGAGATTTTACATCGGCCATAGTAAAACAATTTACAAATATACAAAAATTTCGGAAAAGTATGCGTATTTAATTTAAAACTTTGTACTTATTCTTCTTCTGAAAGAAAATATATAGATTGCATTATATAAAGTATGATGAATAGGGATATTTATACATCGATCAATGATGGATATAGGCCACTTAGCAAAGTTGTAATATTTGTAACTCGATTAAACATTTTTCGAGCTTATTACATCTTTGTGTCGAGTAATTATATTTTATAGCATCGTAGACACACCCGATGCGATATCTGCTCGTGACGTCAATTATACATAATTTACTTTGTAATATTATAATAGGGAATGTAATAGTAGTTATGTAATTTGATATATATCCACATATGTGTGACCCATGAAATTTCGAATCAATTTTAATTAGTTATAATGAAATTTATGATTTTAATGAAGTAATGTAATCATGAAATAAGAGTTAATTTTTTTTGATATCTTTAACATATGACATTGATGATTTTATCGCTGATACAATTTAAATGATTTAAATTATTAAGATATGTTTAATCTTGAATATTAAAAATTTTGTAAAGTGACAAAACACTAATTTTGAAATTTACTCGAAAGAAAAATATGCCACATTATTTTTCCATATGAATACATAACTATTTTTCATATTTGTTGACAGTCCGTGGGAATAGAAGTGCGGGTGACCAATGAGATCCCCGTTGTCTTGACAGAAACAAATGTCGTACAAGATGCAGCACCACCTTGGACTACTACATCGGTTCCGAGTCGAACCACCCCGCCAACTCCCACAAATCCACACCCACACTATTTATCGCCTCACGTCCTTCACGGGCGGAATTCCCTTTGTTCCGCCAATGGTAAGATTTTTCAGTTATCATTTTGCATACAACGCGTGGAATAAAAGCTGTATTTTTACAATGCATGGAATAAAAGCTGTATTTTTTCATTGATTTTTATTTCTTGTAATCAAAAATGGTGAGAAAAACATAATAATGAGATAAAAAATATATATATTAACTACTGTATATTTATTGAGAAATATATCATAAGTACATTTTTGCGAAAATTTATGATAAAAATTGATAAAATCTTTTATATTATATATCTTATATGTATATATTATTCGGATTTGTGTGTGTGTGAATGTGCTAGGGCTTTTTACCCTTTTTATATATATAAAAATTAAATTAATAAATAAAAAGAACGAGTTTTTTTTTTTTAATTAAATTATAATTATATTTGAAAATAATGCACAATGAAGTACAATAAGATACAAAAATTATTTATAATAGCATTAATTTAATATTTGAAAAAGATTAGAGTTAAAAACATATTTTACGTTTATTTTTACATTTAATAATACAATGCGTTTAATTATGTTCATGTGGTATGGCGTTTTAACAATCAAATGTATTTTTCACAAGAACCGAACGCATTGTGTATTGTGGACACGTGACGAGATAGAAATTTATCATCATCACCATTCAATCCCATGCAGCGGTAATCCCTTTAAATCGATGTTTCCTCTGCAAACACCTGGCTTCCAGGCGCGGTACAATGTTGCCCCCCTGGGGAGGAAACAGATTACGCGTGCAGTACAGAAACGCTAGACGCATAACCTCGTTTCGGAGATTTCTCTATAGCGTTCGATTATTTCAGATTACACGCGAAGAAGACGACCCATGACATTGCGCATCGGCCCTCGCCTGAGTCTTCCGAGCAGAAGCACATCCGCGCCAACCACAACCACTGACGCGGAATGGCGTGCACTTAGGTGAGTCTAATAGAATCTCTCTGCTGCTTCCTGCAATTTCTGTTTCCCTAACATGTTTTGGTTGCGATAAACCCTGTCGCATCGAATCGAGTGCGTGGTAAATAATAGTAGAGCCACATTGCATATTTCGGATATGATGAATATTTATTGCAAATTAAACATCGGTTGCATAATAAGTTATAATTATAATTACGACAGAATTTTTTGCACGAAATATGCAACTCTTTATTGTTTCGTATTTGAAGTACAATATTGCTAAAAGTTGCTACGCTGTAAGTTGTTACGATGGTTCACGATTTATGATATGGCATTAGACGCGTTGTTTTTCTGGCTTTCTTCTATGTACATCGGGAGAATAATTAATTCTTCTTGCAAATTACAAATTCATGCGTGGGTGAACTAGAAAATAGATTTATATGTATGTTATTTTCATGATAATTTGATTGTGTATGTCGCCGTTAACATAAATTTGCATGCTCATGAAGGCGATCTTTGTCATGCATACGGATGCGAATGGACGCTGATCCATTGAAAATCCGACTAATACGGAGTAACTATGATTAAATTACTATGATTAACAAGTCAGCGGATACACAGGAAAATTAATGTTTTAAATCACGTGTCACCTGAATAAGATACGTATTAAATGCTGTTTGCATTACTCTTATCATATCTCGTTTCTCATATCTTGCTATCATATCGTGCCAATAGTGCATTTTATTTTAGCGTGCTGGTAAAATTCTATAAATAATATATCTGGTAAAATTTTTAAAACCTAAAAACTTTCATGGACTGACATTTTTATGACATGTGAAATAATCTAAGAATTTTTTGATAATTTTTGGACTGAATTCTACTATTTGAATTTATTAATTATACTATATTATCATTGGTTTGTCATTATTTTCCAATTTCTTTTTTATATTATATTCTTTTTTATATTATTTCATATGCTGTATTTAGCTTTTGTGCTATTCTTAGTTTCTGAATTTTTTTAGACACCAGAAATAATCAAAGCTTTAAATAAATATTTCTTCGTAGAATTTTCCGTTATTGTTACTCCTGTTATTTTGTTGGTCGGTAATTCAGAATGATTTTTCCAAGTATATAAAACTCGACGTACTCTCGAGTGTTTTTAGGATTTGACTGATGGTTTTATCTCGCGTTGCAACAAAGTTACCGACTGTAAGATTCACATAGCTTTCCATCGATTCGCAAAAAATCAATATTTCCTTGTACCACAAGAGTTGTTCTTGCATTAGTTTTCGTTTGTCGATATTCATATTATTCTTGTGGTCTTTTTGATTGGATAATTAATTTGCATGTTTACATTTCGCATATTCACAAATACATATATGTATTAAATAAAAAAGATTAATCTAAACTTCAATCATAGTAGCAATAATAAAGCATTGCTATAAAAAATGATCTTTCATTTTATTAAAATAATGAAAGTAACCATCTATCGGTTATTTGAAAATCTTAAAGAAACAATGGGAAAAATGTAAAAAAATGGGAAAAATAAAGCAGCATTAATTAAAATGTTTCGATTTTGATTATACTTTCAAACACCTGTCGCGAATAATATAATGTTATATGAACGCAGAGTTCAAATTTTACAATAAAAAAATAATACATTAATTTTTTTCTAATAGAACAAGTATTTGACCATATTCTTTTATACTTAGTAATATATCACACTTTTTTCTGATATTGCAATACAACTACATTAAGATAACATAAGTAAATAGGTCTTTTTCTGTCTCTCTCTCTCTTTCTCTCTCTCTTTCTCTCTCTCTTTCTCTCTCATTTAATCTTCTTTTTATTATTTATATATTTATGTATTTATTTCTTTAAATAAGAAGCAAATGATAATACAAAACATATTACATTTTAACTGAAATATTTTTTAATGATGAATTTAATAGTATTGATAAAATTATTAAAAGTAATATAATATAAATTAGTAATAATATTGGTTTTTAAATTCTTTAGTATATTGTATTATAAATCTTGACCGATTATAGTCTTAATTATATTTTCTTCTCGATAGATATATTTGCTTTATAAATGCTATTGTGTGAATTAAATAATTTTTTGAATAATGGAATGTCAAATAGATTAAGAAAAAGTTTTAATTCTTTTTTTAATTTTTTCTACTATAATTAGAAATTAATTTATATAAGATACTTATTTTGAAAAAAATTATTTTAGCTTAACATAAATATAAAAAAATCCGCGAGGCTATAACGATCGTATCGTCGAAAATATTAGGATTTTATATTTAAAAATATTTGACTCTTGGTATGTTCGAGTAGCTCCTGTTATCAGATGATTATTATTTTGAATGTAACATCGTCGAAGTTTTCCGATGATATAAACAGATAATTCTTTGAGATTCTTCGATAGAACTTTTTTGATAGTTTCTTTGATTTTCAAACATCTTTTTAAATCATAAAAATGTATGCATATTTTTCTTTACTAAAAATAAATATTTATTAAACGTGACGAATCATCGCAGTGAAGTTAACCTGGTAATCTCCAGGTACACCTGCCAAGCAGGTCACCCTCAGAGCACGGGGTTAAATGTTACAGTACCAAGATGTCGCCATAATCGAGGAGTCGATGACACATCGCTGCCACTCCTCGTGGTAGCCCGTAGGCAGTCTTACGCGTTTGTTGTGATCGCGACGGCCTTGCAGACGGTCACGCGCGTTTCGCTCCGCGAATCCGGCTTCGGAAGTTGGACTTTTGACATCGGGAAATCCGACGCACGCGCTCGCCGACGATGCGTTGTGTTGCGCGTGTTTCTCCAACGGGAGACAGGTAGTCGCGCATAAACGTTGCCACGGTGCGTTGACAGAACGTGCGCTCAAACGTCAAAGTTACGCGGAGTCTCCCCGGTGCTCGGAAATCCCGCGGAATTCGATCGCCGGTGCGTCACACCCGGCACCCGCTGAAAGTGCACGTTCGCGCTTCCCGGTCGCACGGATATTGGCGCCGGGCATGCCATTGTTAATTCGAGTGGTGTGATGTGAAACAAGCGAGACGTGAGCGCAACGTGTCGCAATAGTTTGCTTTCGCGATGGGAAGAGGATAGTAAATATACGAGCGTTTTGACGTTTCATGGATTCGATTTTTGCTGGATGTTGATCCGCCACCGGTGCCGAAAAGTGATTGATGCAATTTCCTCGGACCACACGGAGTTGTAGCTCGCGAGAGATCAGTTTGTTTTGGAGTATCTCGAGTGGAATTGTTGCCTTTTCGCGTTTTCTCGGTATCAACCTTCGTTAATTAGAATTTTATAAGAAAATTAAAACTAAGAATTTTATTAGAAAATAAAATAAGAGAACCGCTTCTCTCAAACAAGTTTTATATTATTATTTTCCTGACTCATTAATCGATGTAAAAAAGTCACGTGTAGACATTGTAGCGCGTTTTAATTATATTCCGATAACTTTTTCCTGCATTGATAAACTTTCCAATTTTTCAACTTTCTCTCATTACAAACGATGTATTAAAATCCATATTCCTGTTTTTTTGTTTAAAACTTCTATTTTTTTCAGTTTTATCTCTATAACATGAAGAATCTATTTAATTCTGAAAAATTTTGACGATAATTAGGAACGGTTCGATTATTTTCTGTCGATTTTTCTGTCGAGAAGCTATTGTTCTTTTTTTTTTAGAATATTGAATAAATTTTGAAGTTTAACGAGAGAGAAAAATTTTATCGAAAATCTTGGGAAAATCGATGTTCGTGGACCTGCATGATGCTTGACATGAATACGATCGTCTTGAGGGAGACTTCTACGATTTATGCGGGAAATTCAGATATAAACGTCAAAGATTCTCTTACACATAGTTTCCTCTTCCGGAAGTTATTAAATTATGTTTCTATCACTGGCAGTTAGCTGGAAATAATTTACTAAGCGTATAAAAGCTATATAATATTTTTGTTTAATATATGGTTTACATAGTTTATATTGCAAGAGAAGGTGGAAAAAGTTATCGCGCTCGACAGTCGAATAAAATAAATTTAAGTGCGACGCGCTAAAAAATGTCTGATTGCCCATTTTTCGAAAATATTGAAGAGTGATCGTATAATAAAATGCTGCGCTGTAAAAGACAGTAAAAGACTTGTAGAAACGGCGCAGCAAGTATGTTACTTTCATCGTAAACTAAACCGATCGTAAATGTATCACGATACGATCTTGCCGTACAAAAAGGATATGATTTCCGGACATTGAAGTGCGAAAGGTCGATTACTTCTTTCACAGAGATACGAAGTGCATAGAGAGCGAATCGGGCGTGGAATAAAACGGAAGAAATCCGATTTGTGTAATTGCGCATTTCCCAGAAGTGGATTCCCGCGCAAATGCGGACTGGAAGTGCACTATGTGTATCGTAAGTAAGATAGACAAAGCGTCTAGTTAGGTTCTGGCGCGATTTGCTACCTGATGCAACGATTGAACTTTTTCGAGCGTGAATTGCTTTGAGAGATAGTGACGCGGCGCGAATTATTTCCACTTTCAAAATTCAGATAGCAATTTTATGCACGTTTTGCATATAGCTCTTGTTTAATTTTTCTTTTTACTAAATTTCTTAATCCGCCTTTTTGTGTTTTAAGATAGAGAACCCTGTTATTTTTTGCATGGTAGGCACAGGTTTAACTGTCTCGAGACATGAAAGGGTACAAATTAATACGGTGTTTGAGAGAAATCTCTATCTCTATTATTTCTGACATTTTATTAATGGGGGTCATATTTCGCGTCGACGGTCGTTTTTGTTTTTTTCATGTTAAGAACAAGCAACAAAATTGGTCTTGACATATTTCAAGAGCCCAAAAATATTATAAAGTTTTTCCCTATTTTTAAATTTTTATTTTTTTTTAAATATTATTTTCCGGATGTCGGTGTGCTTTCTATATTTCATTAACGGAATATATTTACCTTCTCTCGGCTTTTTCTTTCTTTCTAATAATGAGAAATTTCGATTTTGTTATCACAAATTAACATATAAATAAGATAAAGTTCTGCAATAATTAAAAAGTTGAATTTTAAAAGATAGTCATGTTAGAGTATGTCGCGTTGTGGAGCCTGTTTATGCATTAGATTGCATTGAATAATTTCTTGTAATGATATCGAAGGAAATTGAACTAGAAAAGGAATTTTGACATACTTTTTATAAAATCCTTTTTACATAAAGAAGTCGATCGCGACGCAAGCAATCCAAGTTAAGTAATTTACTACACTGCTACTAATACCGGATACAAATATTAGAGAAAGTTACCGTATAGTAAGCTTTTTAAAATCAGGTTGTTCTGCTTTTGAACGCTTAAAGCGAAAAAGCTCGTTCGGAATAAGAAACGATTGAATGACAGTATAGAAACACTTGAAAAAAGAAAGTATTGAAAATATTTCTCATGTAGTTCCATTTCAGAATATAGCAATGAGTTTGGCAGTCTTTGTGATAATCAATAATTTTCTGTGCAAATATTTCTGAAAAAAAAAGGAAAAAGAAAAGTCATCTATTTCATCATAATGTATCTAGAATTTTACGAGCATGCATTATTATGTTACATTTTTCACAGAATTGCTTGTGCTTTTCTAACATGTTTAACAATAATGTTGTTTTTATTGTTTCGCGAATTTTTCTCACATTGCGGTGATATTCGGAGTTATGTATTTGCGTTTCTTGTCCCGCCGGAGCCCGGGAACAAACGGCAAAAAGTTTCTTTAAGAAGTAGTCAAAGTTTTTCTTTTCTTTCTGCTTTGCCTACGCGAAGAAACTCATAATTCTTTTGTTTCCGTTTATTTTTTTTTTGCCGACAGGATAATGGAACAAGGACTCTGTTTTATGGCGGCGTGCAGTTTCGTCGCGGCATGATAACTAGCGAGCTGAAACGCAATGAATTACAGTCGCGATAGCATTGCGGCGCAATGCCATTTCAAAACCTCGTGTTTTATGCTTTTATTAATCGTTGCTTTGTATGCGGTGATTACGATATATACATTACAGCAAATTGGCGTAATTGTCGAATGCATGGTCGCGAAAGTTTGAATGTCGATTTTGTTTCGCTGACGAATTAAAATTTAATTCTCCGAAATACCGAATGAGGTTTAATCTTTAGTTAAATTTATACTGTTTATAACTAATTAAACTTATAATTGGTTCGTTATTTTAAATGTGATAAAAATTATTTGATTTTTATTTTTTATACTACAGAAATTACACGTCACATGTATATACATATAGGAATATGAAGACAATATTTTCAAATTCTTTCATATATAGATAAGAATTCTTATTTTATAAAAATAAAGATTTTACACTATTATCAAATTGCAGATTCGATTTAGAAAATCGATTGTGATTTGAACGCTTATTCATTTTATACTCTAACATCCATTCATTTTTTGTAAAAAAGATGATATTTCTTGAGTACTCTTATTGTTGTTCGTCAAAGATGTATTACATCGGCAAAAACAGCTGACCATTTCCGCGCAAGAAAATGATGTACAATTTTCTTTTTGATCGTTTTCCAAATCCATTAAAGATTCATTTATAAATTCCAAACACACTGGAATTCGATTATAGAAGCGTCTTAATTTGCGTAATATGCGTTTTCTCAAGAAAAAGAATTTTTCGCAATGAATAAAACCATGGTTATTTGAACTTAAGCAAGCGTCAGATTCGAAAGTTGTTGTTTAAAATTTTAGTTATTTATTCACGGAAAATAGAGATGAAATATTTGTTGAAACATGATTTCCTAATTGTATATGTGACTCCATCACATTTCACAACAAATAGCTGTGGATTGTAATATATTTATGCTATACATTTCTAGCAGATTAAATTTATAATAATGCCGATGAATTTTGCGACAGCGTTGCGAGAGATTTAATATAGTGAAGTACGGAAAAATATTCCTGCAATAAAAAATACGACAGTTAAATTTACTCAAACTCAATTTATTGTACCGAAGCTATATTGGGATATCTATAAATCAAAACGAATGGCTATGAAAGATCGATACGGACAAATTTCGTAATGAGAGTTTTATCTAGATATTTATATGTCGAAATTTGTTGTAATACACGTATATCATAAAATTGTAAAAGGGAACAATTTTCACAGGAGATATACATATTTGTGATTTTTGACATATTATAAAGAATAAATGTTATTTAATAATAGATACAAATTTTTTTATTAATAATTTCTGTAGATAGAATATACTTTTATCGTGTGCGACGTATAATTACACGTTTCTTCGAAACACATGTGTTTCGTTTTTGATCTTCTCCTTTCGACAAAGGAAGTATTGAGTTTTCGCGTCCTTTTAGCTTCGGTATGTGCCGATAAAACGGACACATTCACCCGTCACGAGATAAACGCAGCATGTATTATTTCGCGGCAGTAAAGATAGCTTGCCGTTTTTCTAGTAATTTTTTTTTGCAGGGGGGAAATTACGCTCCGTCTCGTTTGCGGATTTACCCATAAAAAATATCGTTAGCGATGTATCACGTGATGGCAAGTTGTTCGCTAGTTTTCGCGGTGCTAATTAGGTTTTTTTTTAAGGTATAGTATTTCTTTTTATCTTTTTTTAAAACTATAATACTTCTATAAGATTTATGTCCCCGCCTCCCGATACATACTGTTTCGATACGTGTATTTTGTCCTCGAATCTTCGAAACTATGGATTACGATGGAATGACGTAAATCAATTCTTTTATTGTGTTTCTTTGAACGTTAGAAAAATGCAGAAATATAAAAACAAATAACAAAGATTTTGATTGTACTAGTCTTTAAAAACAAATAAACAGGTTTTATTTTTTAACATTTACATTTCTTTTTACATTTACATTTAACATTAACATTTCTTACATTTAACATTTACATTTACATTTAATATTAACATTTTTTTCGACATAGTTGAAATAGCTCTTGATAATATAATGCATATTTTTTATTTTTTTATTGTATTATTTTTTCTATATATTTTTCTAGTAAAATTTCTACGTACACATACATATGTACAATTTTTTTCTACATCACCAAATAAAATCCGTACTTATTAACTGATTCTCATGTACTACTTTATTTTTGAAAGCAAAAAGTAAATTAGCTAATTAAATATTGATGATCCGCGATAAACAACTTGATTTTTATTTTATTAAATTGCTTTATCGCATGTTTATATTGTTTAATTTAGTCGGGAGGGTCAAGATCTAACTTGAGAATCCATTATGTTCTAATGAGATTGCTCTATTGTCCGATATTGCTCAGAGTAATTTATTACTTAAGTATATGCTTTAGGAGCACTTCCCAAAATATATATTCAAGAATGAAATAGTGCAAACAAGCGTGACAAATGAAAAAAGTTTAGAATCGAAACAAGACGTAAAAAAATTGCGCAATGAATTACGTATCTGACAAACATTGCGTGACAGTTGTTATGTAGCATTATTGTAGTTTAACAAGGCGTGGAAATACATATGTGACATTGTTCAAGGATTTTTGCACAATATTGACATGTGCACTATTGAAATTTCGGAATATCTTAGTTTTATGTTTCCTGTCAGTTCGATATGTATAATTTATTTTAATACGGATGCGTATGAATTTAACCGCCAATCGTATTTTAAAATAGATCAATTTATTTCGATAAATATGCCTTGTAGATAAAGAATCAAACGTAGCAAGATTTATTCTTGGGCAATATCAAAATAAGTTAATAAGTATATAAGATTATGATTAGGCATGTATTTCATTAAAAGAGAGCCTTCAATTTTGATATGAAATTCTATAAAGTTGATAAAAGTAGCGAAACAATAGTTTTTATTGGTAATATTACATGGAAGTCCTCAGTTGTATTTTCCATATGAATATTTTACACGATGTAGGAGGGAAAACACACCTACGATTTGACATATTGATTAATTTTCAGCATGCAATAATAGTACTTTATTAAAAACAAAAAATTGATATCCATAAAAATAATGATAGGAATAGCATGTTCATTTTTTTTTGTATGAAGTATATTTTGTAATATTACTATTTGAATTTCGAGTAATTTTCTTGGATTATAAAATGTTTGAAGAATCGTTATTTTACTGGAATAGTGTATTAGCAGTATATTGATCATATTAATCGAGTCAGAGCATTTCTATGAGATTGGAAAGGATAAATTGGAAAGGAAGTTTTTCATTAATATAAAGAGTTTTCATCATCGGATAGTTGAGTGAAACAATTTGATTTCTTTCTCTGTGCAACGGTTGTGCGCGTTAATTGCTTTCTGTTCTGCGTGAATCTACATTATTTTACTTTTTTAGCCACGTTGCATGCACACGATTGCGATTGAATATAGTTTCGTGTATTCCATTTAAATTCTGTTTCTTTTATATAAAGTCTTTGCACATTCTCTCTTATAGAAACAGTGTCTCCTCTGTATTTTAAATTCCTAAGCTCTATGTTATAAACTCTATGAATTTTGCAAAGATCGAATCTTTACAATGCGCAAACGTACTGTAAAGAGAAAAGATAGATCCCCGATTTCGTCATTTCAAAACAAAGCTTTGACGAAAATCTTGTTATTCGTGAAACGTTTAATTTAATTTTACAATTCTGTTATCTTTAAAATTTCAATTTTAAAGTTTATGACACAAAAATTATAAAATCGCAAATATTTACGTTACAAAAATTTACACATTAAAATAAAATAAAATAAAAATATTTGGAAAAATTGTTCAAAAGAATTTTTTAATTTCTTTCATTTCTTCATTCATTCATACAGTTATGTTTTCTACTGTTCTGCAGAAATTTGTATTACCAGTTTTGTAGTTACATATTCCCATTTGATAATCACGATTTTATGCGGATGAGAAACATTCAAGTCGCACAACCTATTATTGCGCATACTATCTTAATATAATTTTCTTTACATTCAGAGTAATTAAAGCCCGTTTAATTCACGTGCAGGAATTCTAACACGTAGCTCTTCTCTTGAGAAATTCAATCTGTTTTTAGACAATCACATACCTAACGCAGCATGTATATATATGATGCTGCGCCACTTAATGCAGTCAATTTGGAACTATATGATGCTTAATATTCGCCTTAACTCTTGCTCGAAACATCTCTACATGTTACGTCAATCAACTAATTTGCGTGTACATATTGTAAGTGTTTATGTTACGCGATATCTTTAGACCTTTAATTGTTTATTTTCAAGTGCTGAAAATAGACATAACGTAGCGTTTGTGTATGATAAAGGGTAACTGTAATTCCAGCTTACGACAATGACGCTTTTGTTCGCTATTTCATTCCAACATGATTACAAAAACAATTATCACAATTGGCATTCGAAGCAGTAGCAGCAGCAGTGCAATTTATACGATTCATCCTGCCTTAAAACAATAACATTGTATATTTGTCTGTCGATACAATGTTAGGTAATTTAGCGCCACGGCGTGTTATATCACCGTTTATTTTGTTTACAAGAATATGTAATAATAGGTATATCTGTCGCAGCGCGATAGATATATTTATACAGATCTTGAGTAAAAAAATTTTTATTTTATACACAAAACTTTTTTGTGCGTTGTGGTTAAACGAAGTTTTGTAGTCGCTTCTACACATGCCTAGAATCTAATATATGTACGTTCAACGATGCTGCTGCATCTTGCTTAGATACTCGGTATATTAGGTGAGGCTTTTAAGCTTCGTACATACCTATATGCTGCTTGCCGAGAGACGGAATCTAACTTGTGAGGGTTGTTTAGAATCCATAATATGAACAGTAATGTATCATAGTAAGCAAAACTAGTAAATTGATTATGGAAATATTGATCTTAAAAAACAATCACTTTTTTGATAGTAATGTTAAAATTAAAACATACTATTTCATTTTTATATCTTTTTTATTATTATAAATATATTCTCATATATATCTTAGATTTTCTCGCTTTCCTTTACAATTAAAATATCTCGAGTTATTTTTGGATACATTTAAACATTAAATATATTTAAATATTTAATTATATATTTTTTCAAAATCTAATAATGAAAAAACGCGACGATATCTTTTCATATAAATAAAAATTTAATAATATTGTGGGAAAATCTACATAGTAGCAAAGCATATATCATTCTTTTTTTATTAAATGTTATTTTATTTTCTAATTAATTATTTAGAATAACATTATATGTGCTTTAATAAAAATATAATAATTTTATATTTATAAAAATGCTAATATTGTAATGTCGTGATTTCAAATTTTCCGAATACGCAATTCGCACGTCTATTATGCTCTTTAGCGTGGGAATCTACAATGAATAATGACAGTTGGCAGTATGGTTAATTGCTGAGTACTATGTCTGAACTATCATGTATCGTGAGATATGCAAGTTTCGGTGAAATTCGTATTACATCGAATAGCGATAAAGTATATTTATTTTACGAATTATATCGCGCTCGAATAATTAAATAACTGATAATAGGAATCATTATAGATACATGTATATTTAATACTGTACATTATTCTATTTATGTCAGTAATTGAAAATTGAAGTGTAATTTATTTAATTGAGATGAAATACTAATCACAATTATTTGTATCGCTTGTCAACAAAAATTGATATTTCATAAATAGCACAACAATTGTAAACGATAAAATTACATTTTAAATAGTTAATTAGTTGCATAAATATTTAATATCAGACTGTAGTATGTGTAATCAATGTCGATGCCATTATTGTTGATCAGTGTATGCCATATATTATTTAGTAATTTATAAAGACACGAATTTTCTTCTTATGACCTTTTTACTCTTTACGGATAAATGGACAGGCGTGACACGATGGACCACTAGTCTTTTTGTAGGAAATTGGAAATGATATCATTTCAGTTCAGTTGTTTGATTTCCCGAGGGGAATGTCACTTTTTCACAGATGAACATCAGTTTCATAGTGATGATATCGAAATGTGTGATTGAAAAGTTCAGGTTTTTTTTGTTTCCGAAGCACTAAAGCATCTTTTGAAAATGAGCAAGTCAGATTTGTGTGCATAATTAGAAATAGAAAAATAAAAATATATGACAGGAAATATAATATATATATATATATATATATATATATATATATATATATATATATATATCAAGATTAAACAATTCTATATGTTTTATTATTTGATATATTTTTAATTTCTCTAGCATAATTTTTAAATTATTTTTTTAAGAAAATATTAATTATAATATTCTTGTGAGTAAAATTTAAAAGTTTTTTCGTTTTTAAATACATGAGATTTAATATTATATAAAAGCAAGTAGTTTTAACTTTGATCGTGAACACTGACATATTAATTTTAACGAATGTTTTCATGAGACTTCAAATAAATGCATTTATCATACGGTCACATAATTAATCTGATATTATATAAGTCTATAAGCGAATTATAACAGGAAAGCACGTTTAACCAAGGTGTGGTGTTAATTATGTGTGAGCTTTAGGTGTTAGTAGTTGCAGACTTCTATTGAAATGCAAATTCGATGACACGAGACGGAAAATGTCACGAAATTTGCGGTGTAATGAAACACGTGAAACATTATCTTTTATTGATTTACGTAGCGAATTTTTTCTGAGGAAAGTACATTGAATAACGCATTACTTCGTTCCAAAATTGATTCGGTTATGGTCCCAAGAGAAAAGTCGCGTCATCAGCGACTCAGCACTGTTACGATTCAGCACATATATCCATGTTATGTGCGAAAGGTCTAAACGACTTGTAGCAAGCGAAGCCTGACAATGGTTAGACCTAGTCTACTTGAATAAATTTAATTATGGTTTTTCGCTGATAAATAACAGATATCGATATAAAAATTGTAAGAAAAGAAAGTAGAAGGGAAAAATATTATTAAAAAAATGAAATAGAATAGAAAAAGGATTTCTAATTAAAAACAAATTATTAAAATTAGCTTTATAAGATGCATATATATATGATAAGATTATGAAAGAGAAAAAGAGAAAAAATAAGACTCTGCACAGACAAAAATTTACACTTCATAAGAGAAATTTCACAAGAAATAAATTCAAACCTATTGTTTTATTATTCAAAAAGTTACTATTTATATTATTACATTTATATTATTGCAAATGAATTTGAATAATCTGATTTTGTGTGTACGTTTAAAACTCATCCTACTATTTTTTAAATAGTCACAGCTAATCACACGACTTACTACGTACAATATCTCGTCTCAGATTTGCATAAACTTTCTGTGTATGTACATTTTATAATATTATACAATTTTCTGACGAAATACTGTAGTCACGAATAGCAATTGTTATTAAGCGTTTCATTCACGCGTACCGTGTACGAACTTTATTGTAACTCTGTTGAATATGTTCGACCTTAACGCACCAGCTACAATACAGGCTGCTCTCAAGTTGAGCTCAGCATACAGGTTCAAACGATGCGGCATTCGCTTTTGTTGTGACTCATTGGTATGCATCTTGTCGCAGGCTTGTAAAGAGCTCGTATGTAAAGGACTCGGTGACATTGTTTTAGAATAAGTAACTATAGTTCAATCAGTCCTATAATTAACACTTTTTTTAGAGTCGTAATTTTTTTCGAACAGTAAGTATTGTCGTAAATTAATTATCGACTGTGAAAAAACATTGGATCCGTTAAGTAAACTATTAAAGCGATATGTAGTACAAATGGCTTAAATCATTCATATCATAATAGTGTTCGACAACTGATTTTGAATTACAATTCTGTTTTCTATCAATCTGCCGTGTTCGCAATATTCATTTATATGTATATATGTAAATTATCGCAATTGTACCGTCGGGTATACCGTAGGCAAAACTTTGATGGACTCTTGCAAGCTCCAACGAGCATTTTTGCCATACGGAAAGTTAGATTATGGATGAATTTCTATTTTGGAGGTACTGGAGATCGATTCTTTGTGACGAGCACCGTTCAAATAAATCATAAAGTTTCTCAATAGATATCAATAGAAATCAATCGTATTAAAAATATATATTGCTTTTAATTAATAATATGTAATTATAAAAATGCATATATTTGTTATTCGTTATCTCTATTAATTTTTAGATTTTTTGACACGCTACGAATTTTCAAAATTATGTTTAGTACTTACCTATGTCGTACGAATTATTTGTTATTAAACAAGAAATTTACAAGAATATAGATAAACAAGAATATTAATCTAGAATCATTTACGACGAAAAGTTTATAACAATGTATCCAATAATTTGAGCCCTTAGTTATTGTACATGACAAGGCAGCATATATGTTATAAGAGCTCGAGAAAATTGTTCTATATTTTATTTTATTCAAATCATTTATTCAAAATATATTTAAATTGTTGCAATCGATTTCCGCGATTGGCAATTAAAATGATCTCCAATTTAAATATCTCGTAATTGTCTGTGCGTCAGTTGTTGAAACATCATAGCCGATATAATTGTGTCGCTATATTGTTTGATTAATTAGAAAAAAGCCCATAGACTTCTTTTTTCTCGATCGCTTCATTCTCTTTGTACGCAAGATATTTGTACAAGACAAATGTTTCCGCTTTGTAGAGCATGCTAGTTATTATAAGGAATAAGTTGTTACAAGTCGATTTAATGAAAAGTTACAACAAGATACTTTATCTTCATTTTCTGACTATATATTTTCTCCCATAAGATAATATTTTCTAGTTTCGTCCGTCATAGGCAAAGTTTTTAATGTTCGCGAAATACTTTATGAAAAATATTTTCGTCTCATCGTTTGTTACGGAGATCTTTAATATTCTTATTATTTTGACAGCTTTTTTTAAGGGGCTAATAATTTCGAGAAATACGCCATCTCGATCATCTTGATTTTTCAGTGTCCGCAGGATATCCGTTATCTGATCGTACCGCGCGACCTAACTATTGCCGGCTCTGAAATGAACCGTCGACCGATTAGACGATGATTGGACTTAGCTCATTGCATCGACCTAGAGAATTATATTGGATCTGATCGAGGAGAATTAGGTCGAAGATTGACTTGGAAGATCGCGTAGGCATAGGTGACATTCTGACTAAGGTGAACTAAAAATCGATACATGATAGAAAATTTTATTTTTCGTTTTCGCTGTTCACGAGTTTCTCTATTTTTAAAGGCGAAATTCGACTACCTTTTTATTTTTCTTCGTCTATTTTGTATTCTTTACATGTATGAAGAAGGAGGAAAATTTCTTTTATAAAGTTTCTTTTTCACGCAAAGTTTACACAATGTTGTGTTAATCATAAAATCATCTGTAATTATAATCACTTTTGTAGTAGATTGAAAATGAAATCCATTAAAATCTATTAAACATCAAGTTTTTTTTTAGTGAACCTTTTCTCTTTGTAATTATTTTAGAATTGTTTGATATTTTTTAAAATAATTTTTTTTTCTTCTTTAGTTGCATTTACACTATATCGAACAATACTCTTGTGTGCAAACTAGTATTGATTTGAGTTAGTCGCGACGCGATCTTGTGAAATAACAAAGGCACAAAGTGATCATTATCACGCAAGATGTGTTCTATACATTTGTTATTGCTTTTATTATTATTTGTTGTTGCTTTTATTTAATAGAATTATATTACAAATAGATTACAATTTTATTTAAATGGATAGATATTATTATACATTTTATTGTGTGCATGTGCTCATTCATTAAAAAAAAATATACTTATTTCCAATTAAAATATTAAAATAAATATATATTAAAATGTGTTTGCACTTAAGTTTAAATATTTTATTGTTTTTTTATGTCCATTTGTGTTTTTACTTCAAAAGAAACTTTATGTTCCATATATGATACATCGATGACGTTGTAAGCAATAAAAATTTAAAAAATTGAATGCAATTCTCAAATCAATGATTTTATATAGGAGATATGTCGCGAACATAAATTTATATAATAACACACATTACACGAATCATTCTTCTACCTCTTATACAGAAGTGTATCCTCGTATTTCCTATTTCTTTTAGTTGTATTCATGCATGTTGTATTTTGAAAATAAATATATGAACGTCTGAAAAGGAGAATGAGAAGAAGACTATTGTCTTTTCGCACGTCACTCTTCCAATAAACTCGCTTGGACTTTCACGATATTGACAGTAGCAACCCTCAAATTAGGGCTAAAAGAAAGCAAATCGATATACGAAACAATTTGGAATTTGTTAGTTTTGTCGTAACATGCATAGCGATTAAAGAAAATAGGTTATACAATTAATTCATAAATTAATTCTCGCATTCTCAGATTTGTGATTTAATAACACTACATATGAGAAGAATAAGTCTAAAGCATAAAATTAAATTAAAGCATAAAATTACATTGCGTGGAGAAATATTAAATTTTAAAATATTAAGTTATTGATCATTTTTAATATCATAATACATATAATAATGTAATAATAGCTTTGAATAATAAATTTAGCTGAAAAGAGGTTTTTTTTTTACATTTTTACTTGAGAGTATAGCGATTTCACAGGAATCTGTTTTTTCTTATTACTTTGTATTTCATCCTATAAAATTATAGAAATACGATGCCGTCTTTGATTCGCAAACCGTATATTTTATTTCTCTCTCTACAAGATATATAATAAAGATGATATAACATCGTGGACAGTTTTAATGAAGTTGCGAAATCTTTAATATTTCTCTCTCTCTCTCTCTCTCTCTATTTCGTCAGACACTTCTCTTTTATATCGTTATTTTTACTTTGTTATATAATGAAATGCAGTGAGGCCATGTTCTAAATTATGCAAAGTTTTCTTTTCAAATTCATTGGATGTAAAATTAGAATTTGTTAAAATGTCTCTTTTTCTTTCACTGCTACTTGTTGCTATCGGAATATTTGAATTAGTCAGATTTATTTTGTAAGATAATTATATATTATAATTATATACTTATAATATTTTTTCTTGAAAATGTATTCTATAACATTTAATTGATAATTATTGTTTATATTATTGTTGTTTATATTATTGTGTAATATTTTAGTTAATTGGGAGTCTTTTTTAATTTGAACATTTAATTAAATTTACACTATATCAAAATCTTAATTGAAGCTTATCTGATACGCCACAATCGTTGATGTTCTCTGTGTCATTTTGCCATCAACAACTTTTCCCTTGCAATAAATTATTACCTTAATTAAAGTTTAGGAGGCATTTTTGCACGCGCGGATGTGTTCGAATGAATCTCGTTGGTTAAGGAAAAGGGAGCGCGGGAATCAGACGAGTACTAATGACCTCCATTTCTGCGTGTATAATATGCGCGAACAAGATTACTTTCGAGAAAAAAAAATTTCTAAGGATTCTCCCAATTATTTTAAACAGATGAAGAGTGCCTATGGAAATTATTTCGATCGATCGTACGTTTTATCGTGCTTTCATTACCTTTCAAGATCTGTTGATGTTAATCTCCTTGTAAGAGGTTCTCTTTTCTTATAAAATTGGTGCCTATGTTAGTTAGAATTCGCAAGCGTGTTTTATCGTGCTTTTTTATATTTTTCGCGATATTCTTTTCTGTTGATATTAATCTTCTTATAAAGTTTACATAATCGATGCCTACATTAGTTAAAATTTGTAGAATGTTGAAAGAAATTATCGAACTAATTTATGTTTACACTATCATGCACATTTACTATTTATTTATATTTATTGATGCATATATTAAAAATAGACAGAGTAGATATTACACTGAGAAAAAAAATTGTTAAATCTTGATTAAACTGTTCAACTAAATAATTTTTTAAATTGAAATATTTAAATTTTAATTGAAAAATTTAAGTTAAATAGATATCATGTTAGATTTAATATGTATTATTTAATTTAAATACTTAAATATTTCAATTAAAAAAATTAAATTAAAAAATATTTCCATTATAATTCAATTGAACGGTTTAGTCAAGTTAACAACATTTTTTTCTCAGTGTAGATTTTTTATATCTTAATCGTATGCGATGTGTATTTTTTAAGAATTATATTTGAATATAAAAATTAAGAAAAAACATACAAATATAAAGTGTAAATTTTTTAATCATATATTTAATCATTAATTTAATTTTCATATATTTTAATATATAATCTAAAAATCGTAGCATTACATTTAGCTAATATAATAATTTTTATTCGCTAAAAGGTAATGATGTTTTTTGCCACGTGTGCTACGAATAAATTTCTCATGTTTGTTGAATTAAATACGTTGAATGATGAATTCCCTGTGGGCGACAATATCAAATATAACGCCATCAAACGACGGCAAACTGATTTATACCTACAAAGGTTATACGGACGCAATGTTTCTAATAATCAGGATATTCACACAAGAGCTGCACAGTTGAAATTCTCTCGCTGCTTTGCGATTATATTTGCCATATCCAGTGCTTTGTTTGCTTGATTTAGTCTCACCTGCTGATTGTCAGACGAAAGAGTTACAGCATCCTATTGTAGGGCGAAAGCTTTGTTTGCCAATATATAGTTAACGATGATTAACTGGATCGTGGTTCATACCGAATCGGAATTATGTCTTCTTTTTAATATATAATGAACCGCGAACCGTTTGTAATAAAAGTTGGCCGCGACATAATCTTCTACCTACGGGTCTTCTCATAAAACCAGCTAGCTTTATGAGCTAGAAGATATTTTCTCCCACAGCAGCGCCTTTTACGACCACCCCGAGATCTTTTTTGCGCCACCCTTGCGGTATAGTTTGCGTAAGATCGCGCACGATCTTGAAAAAACCTACCGCGAAAATGTCCCATAAGGAGAAACTGTTCCCTAGATTACCTTTACTTCATCCTTATCGCATTTCATCGTATGTCTAAATATCAAAATCGCGTTTCATATCTAAATATCATACTGCTGAATTACTGTATCAATTTAAAAGGAATTAATTAAATGAGAGAGAAACATTTGGATAGCGTCATGATCGAAAATGTTTAAATAATAATTATATATATATATTCTATTTTATTCTACACGTGAGAGTTTCCATTTCAAAAAAAAATTCCACTAGCTTTTTAATCATATGTAAAATAATACTTTGAGAGATTTGATCTCAAAGTGCAATTCATTATATCTTTATATTCGGCTTTTGCAAAAATGAATGCAACGATATATCGGAAATTAATTTTGCGCGAGAAATAAAGTTTTTTTATATCATTTGAATTTCTCAGAATTTTTTAACTCGCTAAGTGAATGAATGTGAATTATCCTCTCGTATTTTATGAATTTTTAAAAATGTGAATAATATTGAGAATTGGATAGTCATATTTTCTGCTTAAATGTGTTGTCAAGCAAAGATATGAAAATAATATCGCCTGTAGAATCTATTTATCATGAATGTCGAGGAAAGCGCAAGATCAAGTTGCGAGAGTTGTCTGTATTGATAGCTTTTACCGAACTCGTGATATAACGATGCTGAAACGAGAAGAAGAACGGCTCTGTAGAAGATCGTACTCTCTATAGTCTCATCTTGTCTAGCGCCATTACTGCGCGAGGCAAGTGTACTGAGTTTTTTTAGTCTCCGACCGTGCCACATACCTAAAGCGTAAAATGCTCCCTACAAAAAGCTTCGCGATGTTAGAAACTATATTAGTCTACGTGCACTGTGCGTTACTTCACGCTTTCCCGTTGCGAAGCATCGCGTTACCATGTTATTTCGCGTGGGAATACATTTAATATAAATTATATTTCTCCGTAAAAAAGTCTTTTTTTTTAAAGGAATATATTGCAAGTGGAAACGCGAAAGAGTATAATAATAAGAGTATAATAAATATATTATAAAAATATTTATATTTATAAAATTACTTTATATAGGAGATATTTAACATATGTGTGTTAATTAGAAAATTTAATTATGATGTTTCAAAACTTATTAAATTTTATCATTGAAATTTAAAAGAAAATTATTTAAAATTTATGAAAATACAGGTTCCACAGTGCGACAATCGTTGTAATACATTTTTTATATCACGCCAAGTTTTATTTCGTTGGAAATGTTTGCGTGACATTCACGAGAGTTCCGATTGTACAATTCTAGAAATTACGGGCATCCAGGACAAGATCATCGCTGCAGAAACGCACGATACCAATTATGCTAACTACATGCAAATATTAAGTGATGCTACCGTTGATCGTTAGGAACGATAGAAAGGAGATATACGACATTCACATAAATGACATTATCCAGTGATGTGGAAAGAAAAGGAAAAAGAGAGAGATAGAGCGGTCTATGATTAATAATATCATAATATTGTTTTCAAGTGATACCTACTGATAATTTATCGTTTATGAGATATTGATATTTCCTACGCTTTAAAATAACTTTAACGATTGAAATTAATTCGACATAGAGACACAATTTTCTCCAATATCAGTGTTTTGAATTTGAATTGACTAACAGAGCAAAAATTTCTTGACAAGTGTCATATGGATATTTAATATAGGAAAATATCGATCTGACTCTTTTTTATTTCATAATCGTACGTTCAAAACAAACTTCTATCATTACCTCTGTATTTGTGCCGAAAAACTTCAAACATAAAAAATAGATTGGAACAATTTGATTGTGATATCGAACAAGTTTTATTGTGAATGTGATACTACAAAAAATGACGAACTGGTTACTTACTTTATATGTTGATCGAATAGCGAAAGATTATTTATGATATAACTATTGAGCGATTATTGACCGATTTTGCGTAATGTACAGCAATGAGAGTCTGTCGAAATTTGTTCAAGAAAATAATGGTGTTGTGCATGCGTGAAATTAACTGTCAAACAAAGGAGAAATTTTTGTCGGGCAGTGCAGTTGCAAAAAGGGTTCGTTAACGTCCGCGCGTCATCAGAGAAGAGTGGCTGGTATATTTCGCTTTGTTGTATCGCGAGCTTGTTCCACGAGCAAGTTTATTTCCGATACTGAGCTCGATCAGCGATCGAGCGAACGCGGAAAATTCCATGCCATGATGATGAAGTGTGATGAGAGAAAGCGCGAAATGTTCTCGCGACGCGCTTGCAGCGAAAGCGGGCCGCATCCTGGGATAGCGGGATACGGTAACGTGCCTGTTGGTCATCTCTGGGGGAAACGAAATCAAGGACGCACCTCGGCGCCGATTGTCGGCCACGCGAGACCGCCCGCTATAATCTTAAGGACGAGAAGAAGCTGGCCTGTCGCACCCACACATTGCCGAAGGTAAGCGATCGATTTCGCTTCATCTCGATTTTCTCCATTTTACACGGGTTGTTCCGATTAGTCGATATATTTGCGTATCTTTGGATCGATAGTCAAAATTTGTTCGAAAATTTAATCATCTTTGTTTTTTTTTACATTTAATTATAGATTAATTTGAATGGTTAAATTTAAATTCCGTAAAGTATACACCAAGTTTTCTTATCACGAGTAAAGTTTGTGAATATAAATGTATAGTTACTTGCATTGAGCAACATTACTCTTAAAGATTACAATGCAAAGTAGTTTCTTATTTCCAGAATATTTAAGATTTATCAGAAATTGATATAAATATCAATTATTTTCAGTTAATATGCGATGCGGATTTTTTCCAGATATGATACTAAATGTAATAGAAGAAAATTTTCAGTTTCTTTAGAGAAAAAAGGAAGTGGGAGGGAATACTTTGTACGAGACTGATTTTATTAGCTCTTTATGTGTACATTTATATATAAATTGCTTTATTAATATATGACGAATTATTGTTTTAACCTGAAATTGCGCGATCTAATCTAAGAATATATACACTAAAAATAAATTTCTATAAATAATATAATGAATATAATAAATTTAAATTTGATGTTTAATGGAATAAAATCAAAAATCAAATAATTTTAATGTTATAAATATATAATTCTTAAAAGTTTTTAAAACAATTATTACACACTTAAATTTTAATCATTTATTTTGCTTTATAATAAAATTATATTTATATTTATTACTTTGTAATAAAATTCTATTTTTCACGCTTGATGTGCAGAATAATACTTGTTGCAATACATCTATAGCAAGTTAGCACAACAGATAGATTCCATACACAATATCTCAATTGCCATTTTTGCAACATTAAATACAGAACGGAATTTTTTGTTTATCTGGCTACGATAAGTAATATAAACAAAAATGTATATGTGTGTATGTGCGCGGATATATGCGCGTTGATGTTATTTCCGTTGTTACGGATCATATTGATATCACGCTTCGTTACAAGTAGAAGTCCTCTTTATTCTCGCATGCTATTCTCTTCCGCTTCGTCCGATATTCGAGTGGAGCGACATATTGGGATTAATTATCTGTCAGCGAATCGAGAAATTGTTAAATGTATTTTACGACCTGAGCAGAAACCATACCCCTTTCTATCCTCAGATTATGGGGATTTGTTCATCCTGATGCGGGTATGACGTGAATAAGACGACTCTTCTCAGTCATCGGATCCTCTCATCTCATTGTTGTATTCACGTCTTTATACTTTCTCCGATTTTGTTGTGTTGCCGTTTTGACTTGACTTGACTTTTTTTGTTTGAATTCAGTCGAGCGCGAGCAAAAAGAGTTTAATGACGTTATTGCAATCTTTAAAGTGAAATTGCGTCCTTTCTGGAAGTCTTGTTTCCGTTATATACAAATAATAGGAAGACAGGTTGATAATTGCTTTTGTAATGATTTCCTGTTGTTGAGTGAAATGAAAAAAAGAGATAACGTAAATTAATCGAAAAAATGTTTCTTTTTTAATTTAATACAATTTTTGTTGTTGTTTGACACGATCTCGTATAATGTTACCAAGCTAGGTTACATATAACGCTATGAATGCCATACACACATTAGTAGAAGTTAATACTGACCATAAGGCTGCTTGTTTGCACAAGCTTCTGCTTATACTACTTATATTACGTCAAAGTGCTATGCGGCGTAGTTGCATTTTGCTTGAATTAAATTGTGTCATCAAGGGATTAAGTGTCATTACTTGAATATGCAAATTCAAATATATGGTGATGTTTCTTTTCTGTTGCAAATTTAATTATTTTTAACATATTTTTAGTATATATATGTATATATTTATAGTATTCTGTTATTTATTAATATTTTCGATGATTTTATGACTATATCATATATTTTTGTTGATATTTTTTGTAGAAATGAACACTTTTGGCGTATAATTACTTAAAATGCTAATTTTGATGCGTTTTGCAATTTTTCTTTACAATTTCTTGCTTCATCGCGTTGGCGCCTCTTGTCGATACCCTGTATCGTCTTCTTTTACAATTATCAACTGCTTATGAATTATTAATGGTGATATGACTTAGTGCTTTTGTAAAGAATAAATCGCACCGACTTTATCTCCCTGAACGTAATATTTTCACAATAGCAAGGAACAATTATTTATTCAATGAAAAAGCAAGGGAAAAATGTTGTGTCAAAATATATCGTATCAAAATACATGATGATAACATTTAATAAAACAGATAGATGTTACGTATCTCTTTCTCGTTTCTACTTTAGCACGAGGTTAGAATAGAATAGTATTTTGCGAGCAAATATAACTACATAATGCAGAATGCTTTTTCCTTGAGTGACTGCTAAATAAATAATAATCTCTACGCATTTACATAGCCAAGAATATTATACGATGTCAAACAAGGAGCCTCAGTTTTTTTCTAAATTAAAGCAACAAAGATTAGTAATAACGTAGTAATCTGTTAAGAAATCAATTAACAGCAAAATTTAATATTTAAAATTGTTTGTTCCTCGTGTGTGTATCTTTTATATATATGTTCATTTATTATATTTAGCTACAAGCATTGTGCGAACTAACGTAGCAAACTTGTTTACATCATTAAAAGCAGCTTAAGCACAGGAATTACCAAGAATCTTTCTTTTAGAATTTTATTGAAGAGGATATAATTCACTTGTAAACTATCGTTTTTTAAAGCAGAGCTAACGATATATTATCATTAGTACAAGCTTAAATATTTTATGTCACATTTTTGGAATGGATTAACAATGTAATCTCATGTTTCATATCATTAGATTTTCGAGTGTAAAATAAATGCTAAAATTCCATTTTTATATTTCAAAAATAATACAAAATATTTCAGATTATTTAAATTATAATCTCAGTATTCAAATTGAGTTTGCAAACATATTCTTTTTATTAGATTTTTATGCAGTATTATATTATCGATTTCTTTGCAAACAAGATGTGATTAAAATAAGATTTTTGTTTCTTTTTTTCCTAACTCTCTCTGTTATGACAGGAAAATTAGTCGTGAAATAAACTTTTGTTAGGTTTTTTATATGTGCACATCTCATCAACCCTATTTTTTGCGAGAAATACAAGAATACCTTAGATTTCTCTTTTTCCCTCTATGTTCTCTCTTTCTTTCTCTTATACTCTTTTTTTTATAAAATATTATAACAAATATTTTTTTATAAAATTAATTTATTAATTTATAAAAGATTATTTTATAAAAAGTGTTTCATTTAATGAAAATAGTTTTTCTTGCGATTTGTTTATTCATTGACTCAATATTACAATTTTGATAATTAATTCTTAAGTTAAATTTCTATTAGAATAAAATTTATTTGAAATTATAGATATGTGTGACAAAAAAAGTAAGATTTTATTAGCTGTTATATCATTAAAGTGTGTTGCAAAAAATCTTCATTTTTCAGCAACATAAAGACGCAAAAGTTTTGCTAGTTTGTAGAAACAAACATCATCCTTTTGAAACTGCAGTCTAGAGGAAATACGATATTTTCCTCGAATACATCTTGCATCATGCAGAGAAAGCGTTTTTTTTTCTGAAACATTTCTACATCAAAGCGAATAGACATTTCTCCAAAAGAACTGTGAAAACATCAATGATGAACACATTATACTTATTTGCAAGAATATAGGGGAATGGTACAAGCAGCAAATAATTCACGTTAAATTGAAATTTTATTTTTTTATAAAAATATAAAAGAGTGACCGTGTAAAAAGCTTGTTGTACACATTTTCTATTTGTCATATTTATAAAATATCTCGCATATCTAAAGGTATATTTTAATTATCGTGGTACAAAGTTACTATTGCTGTCGTTTCAATCATAATTATTTGAATGTATTAAAATTAGATGGATAGTAACAATATATATACAGAATAAATTAGAATTTTTATGAGAAACATCACCTTTTTGAGGACATCTTTTTGAGATCTCTTATGAGAATAATCATTATAATGTTAAAATTTTTTGTCTTAATTTTTGTTGAAATGTTATATGTATTTCAGAATTTCTGACCATCTTCTATAGATAATAGATATGCATTTTGTCTTTCTTTCTCGATTTTCATAATTAATCTGAATATTGATGCAATACACATATATACACACACATTTTAAATTTCACAAATTTTAACTGTGCTTAAGAAAATATAGGATAAGATATTAAAGGATGAAAATTTAATTGAGACGAAATTTATTCAAGATTAATATTTAATTAGAGAATTTCGTGTTTATTATACTTGTAGGATGATTAATAGATTTTCAATGCAATTCAAGAAAGAGAAAAAGAAAGAGAAACAGAGATAGAAAGACGACACACTCAGATTTTAATATTCCTGTGTTGTGAACTACTTTCTGTGAATGTCGTGCATCGATCGAACATGTCTTTCTGCACACGCACATGTATATGTGGAAAGAGTTAGCGTATAGATTTATTAAATATTTAATCTTGTCATTGCAATATTTCAATTGCATCTCAGAAATTTTCTATATGGTATTGTAATTCAATCGTTCAACTTTCAAGTGAAAAATTTATGCATACTTTATTTCGATAATTAATTTTTCATGTATATTGTGTTAAATATGATCTATTTATGTTAAGGCAATATACGACTATAATTTTAAACTTAAGCAAACTTTTGCAAATGTTTCTTTACTTAAATTTAACGTTTAGAAATAAGATATTATTATTATTCTTTTTCCTTACACGCGTTTTTATTGCTCCGATTATCTTTGTGAATTTTAGCTAACAAAATTAGATTATTCCTCTCATTTTTAAGAAACAAGTTCCGACTGTAACATACTTTCTGCATATTCTCGTGTCGAATTGAAGAATAATCGTAAAGAACAGAAAATCGTTGCGAGAAATGGAGATCTTGAGAAATCGTATACATTTGTGTTGAACTAAAATACGTAAATCTCTCCGTTCTTTGTATCTGTATTTGACAGTGAGAGGATAGTACAGAAACTCGCCTTCCTTCACTGGAAAGATAATTCCTTTTGTATGTTCGGTATTAATTATCGGAAAGTTTAAATTGTATTAAAGATATCCTTGACACTAATTATTATATTCTTGTGTTCGCTTTTTAATAAAACATAATTTTTAACAATTTTTCAAGAATTTCATTTAATTCGTTAAAATCATTCATGATTTTGTTATCATAAATTATTTTATACTTAAATTTATATAATTAATTTTATTTTTATATTTTTTCAATATTTTTGTTTCTATTGTGTTTCTTACGAAAAGATTGTATTACTAATTTTTAGCTCTTTTAAAAGTTTCCTTCTTAAAGATTGCGTATGCATAATATGCTCACGATACTCTTCGTCGGCATAACTATTTGTTCCAACTTGTGTTAATGTTCGCTAGCTACAAGATGAAATTGGTTCTCTACTGTATCTCTATCCCTTCACTGTGGTATTTACCATTATGGGGAAACAAGCACCGGATTTAGAGCATACAGCGATTAAGTGGTGTATGTAGCTGCGTGCATACTACGTATTCTGTATTCAATAAATGGAGATTCCTTAGAGTTTGTATTACGACTGTATATAATACGCATATATACAGGGTGTTCCATTTTAACTTTGCCATCGAAATATCTCGTAAAGTCTAAAAGATACGAAAAAATGTTTCAAACAAAAGTTGTAGGATTTCGAGGGGGACATCTGATGGTGACTTTGACTTTGACCTTGAGAGGTTGAATTTAGTGGTCATTTGAAGTTCAACTTAATTTTTTTAAATGGAACCCCTTATTTTTTATTACATATTCTTGTAGCTCACCTCGAGAGCTTTCCAAAACACTATAATTAAGTTAGTTTTCATTAAGTACTTTCCGAGTTATGAGGTTTGAAATCATTTCTTAATTTTACATAAACCGTAAAATATCTTGTAAAATATTCATTTTTCGATTATCTTACCTTAATACTTTTATATACAAAATAATGAGAGGAATCAATTGATGTAAAGAAAACACATAGTTGTTTCGAAGAAAAAATATGTAATTGTTAATTGCAAATTACATATTTTTTCTTCGAAACAACTATGTGTTTTCTTTACATCAATTGATTCCTCTCATTATTTTGTATATTAAAGTATTAAGATAAAATAATCGAAAAATGAATATTTTACAAGATATTTTACGGTTTATGTAAAATTAAGAAATGAATTCAAGCCTCATAACTTGGAAAGTACTTAATGAAAACTAACTTAATTATAGTGTTTTGGAAAGCTCTCCAGGTGAGCTACAAGAATATGTAATAAAAAATAGGGGGTTCTATTTAAAAAAATTAAGTTGACCTTCAAATGACCACTAAATTCAACCTCTAGGTCAAAGTCAAAGTCACCATCAGATGTCCCCCTCGAAATCCTAAACTTTTGTTTGAAACATTTTTTCGTATCTTTTAGACTTTACAAGATATTTCGATGGCAAAGTTAAAATGGAACACCCTGTATAATGAAAAATACGTTATTATATACATATTATAAACTCACATCGTAAGCAAAAAGTACAAACATCGATCTTTTTATCTCGGTTTATCTATATTATGATCTGATTAAAAGTTTAATGAAATTATAATTATAATAGGCGAAATCTTTACTGTGGACAGAATAAGAAAAATGATACCTAGCTATTAGTAATATTGTTTCTTTTTTGAGAAAAATTAAAATCAAATTAAGATCCATCTTTTTCACGATAAGGAAAAATTTACATATATATAAAAAAGTTATATACTTATAAAAAAATTATATATATCTTATAAAAAAAGACTTAAAAAATTAGAAAATATTTATAAATTTATTGTAAACTCCGATATAATGAAAATCTGTAGAATGTGATTTATTTTATTATTTTTCTTACTTCTTATATATTTGAATATTTGACAATTCGATAAAATACACAATCCGATGATAGATGGATGAAAAATAAACGGCGTTACACAGTAAGACGGTGAAGTTACGTCGATTTGATCAAATATATATATATGCACCAACCCCGTTTATAACATTTTTATCACCTTTGATATCTCTATACTTTGCGACGTTTCGCGTCGCGCGCGATTATCGGGCGACGTTTCGGGAAATGAGACGACGAAGCTAGAGACGGATAGTACTTTATCATATACGCGATAGTGCAGATCGAGAATTTGCAATCTGCAATGTACAGCACGATCGTTTTTAGTTCACATCTCGACGGAAGCACGAAACCACTTTAGCGTATATTAACCCCTGTATCCGCGCGTGACAGCGGAAGTTATGTCCATTTGTCACATGTCATATAACCGATATCCTCCGCGCCGATATTTTCGCCTTTACGTGAAAGTGTTTTTTTTTCACATGCGCGGAAACCCCGAGAATACAAGTGCCAGTTGTTGAAGTCGATATATCTCGAGCTGTTCATTCAGTCTGCACTTCATAGCTGAATGATTATAGAATCAGCGAAGTTTATTCACGGGTATTGTATTCACCGAAAACTTGGATTTTGCTGAAATGATGAAGAATATCATTTATCGATCGGTCTATTAATTTGCGAAACTCTTCAACGTTCTCAAACGTTACCTTTGACATGTTATTTAAGTTCGTACTTGGAAATTTGATTAAATATTGACTCATGAAATATCAGATAGATTCGATAGAGACGTGCGACATATGAATGAATATTTTTTATAACGATATAATTCTACATCGCAAAAGTGTGAATTTAAAATTATGAATGACAAGCTTCTATTGCTTTAATCAAGAACAAACTCTGTAAAGTTGTAGAATAAAGCTGATTCTCTTCTGAATATAATTACTTGGAAAGAATGGTTAGTTTAAGAATCGTTTACATAAATGTTAAGAATCTCTATGTTATTTACATACAGTTTTGTTGTCTTTGTGTTAAACATTCTAACGTTGAAAATAACGTTGAAAATATTTCAGTTTGTTTTTTAATAAGTTTATATATATTTTTTTTCTTTTGTACTTATCAAGTATTAAATTATTAATTATTTAAGGAATATTTTTCTTTTGTTTAATTAATTGAACAAAACAGTAATTTACATATAAGATAATTAAATATATGAATTACGCTTTAACAAGTATCGACCTCGTTTTGCAAATATCTATAGGCATCAAGAAATCGTCAGAGATAGTAAAATTTTTAATTCTTAACATGTATTTCTGTATGTTAATCTATAATATACAGAATATGCGAGTTATAACGTAGAACAGCCTACATGAATTTAGAATGACATTGTGTTTACAATTCTAATCCCCGGAAACCTAGATAAACCGTACTTAGACAATAATTAGTAACGGTGATGCATAGAAATCCTGTTTTCCTGAATCCGTTGAATTAAACTTGGACTTTCAATGTGTATCTGCTTAATTTAGTTACGTTGAATGTGGTAAAGGGATCTATTTCAAACGATAGTTTTTAACTTTATATATTATTTTATGTAGTTTATGAAACGTAATTGCAGCTCTTCCTAATTGCATATGGCTTTCAACGCGTCATTTCTCGTACAATGCACAAAAACCACATAGTATTAAACATGGTTAAAACTCTAATTACTTCTTCGTCGAGTAACATTGGATGTTGTTTAAACCTTTTAGTTTAAAGTACATTCATGACGATAAAATGATTATATACAATTTATTCTATTATTGTGATTAGACAGAGTTAAAATATCCAATGTAGAAGCAAATGACAAGAAGTGTTATTATATAAACTATATATCTGCTGCACATTGTTTGCATAAGTTTGACGTAATATGTCGTGAGCATCGAGTGGCCGCTGATTAAACTGTACAGAATGACCATCGATTACACGTTCGGCTAGCAACCGTGCATAACACGGGGGAAATCAGGTAAATTGGACAAATTTAACTATTCAAGTCTATCGCGCCGCAAGTTGATGCTACCGTAAAAATGTGACATGTGTGCGTCAGTTTAAGTAAGGTCTCATTCGGTTTCATTTATTAAATCGACACGTCAAACTCAACTTTTGCCACACAGAAAGCGTTTTATCGATGCATGAAATCCAATTCCGCACGAATTTCGTTAATAAGAGCATATATTAGACCCAGGATAGGATAGGTATCCGCTTTTGATTAGGTCACGCGATAGAATTTAGGGTATTGCGTATATATTACAGTATAATACGAATATAATCTTGGCGAAGAATATGGAGCGCATTTAGTGAATTATGACAAACAAAACTAGAGTCTATATAACTAGAGTCTATATAATAATGATCGATAAGAGAATATTTTTACTTGAAAAGATGTTGAGATTATGGAGAATTATCGAGAATTATCGAGAATTGTATATTGTATATTATGGAGGAAAATCGTGAAATTGTTTATGAATCATTTATGATTATAATCATAAGAATCGCTGACATAATGAGCGCAAAGCTTTCGCGTAACTTATTATTGTGCCGAGTGGTCAATGTGTCTGCAATGCAGTTATGGAGTTACGGGTTGGTATCGACCTGTTATACGGCAGTCATCAACCTGCCGGCAGGTAAGTGTGTACACACAGGTATGTCGTGAACGGCGAAGGAAGAATTGATCGTGCTACGTCGCCGCGCCGCAACCGTCGGTATTTCCTTCGGAATTTCTATCGCGGAATTTTAACGGGCTTTAAAACACACAAGCGTCTCTTTTTATTAATGCATATTCGAATTCATAATCAGTCATAAATAGTCGACTTACGCGATCGAAACTCCAATATTTTATAATGTTATTACGAGTATAACACACATATTTACATTTTAAATCGAGCTTATAAAGGGGTTATAAAATCCATGTATTCATTATAATATATTAATTTTGCATTAATTTCAGGGTAATAATATTGTATATTTATAACAATAGAAATTCGTGTAATTTTGATATGAATTTGTAATCAACGGTAAATAGTAATCGTGCGGTTAACTTCGATATTTCATAATTTTATACATAATTTTTAAATTGCTCGCAAATTCATAAACATGATGGTAACACTCTCGCATCTGCATATTTATTATAATATATTAATTTCGATAATTTGTATACATTAATTTAATTTTAATTTAATTTAATTTAATTTTAAAGTAATAACATCATAGCATAGAAGAAATATATAACATAATAAATATCTTATATATATAATAAATATCTATTTGTTGATTTTTCAGGATGTACTTCGATGCTCATATGTCATTATTGACAGAGTCACTCAGAAATAATCAAATGAAAACTTTAGTAATAATCGATGACATTCCACTTTTATGACAAATATATCTTCATTTTACAACTTTTATTTTTATTGATCGATTGTTCTGAATAGTTTCTTAATGCCCTCATTTTTAACTTAAATATATATGGTATATACATATATATGTGTGTGTGTATAGAAAATCAGTTAAAGTTAAAGCATCTTATATATACATATAAACAATGTCGAAGATTTGTAAATATACATTTTACTATCTATGGCATGTGAAACATTTTACGAAGAAGAGTAAAACAATTGTGCCTCATGCTACATGATTTATGTTTTGCATCACGTACAATCACATTTTGAAATATATTTTCTTATATAGCATGACAAAACATTCATAAATGTCACCGCAAATGCGAGACGCTTGTGGAACATTAAACCTTAAGTGAAGTAGTAAAATTTTATTGACATAAATAGCTGGTCGTGCCCTAACATAAACCATATAAATTTCAAAAAATGGTAAAGTGGCGTCACTTGTACAGGAATAAATAAAAGGTAACGAGCGATTTATACAGACAAACGTTTTTATCCACTTGAGTAAACACAGTGTGATTTAATGCTAACTTCCGCACGTGCATTTGTCTCATATAATTATAATAATTAAAATTCAAAGATAGTTGAGACGAAAATCGCATATTTAGAGAATAAATAATTTATGAATTTCGACGAGAATTGTGTGTAAGCAGAGCATTATATGCATTATATATGTTATTTGACATCGCGTTTGCGTCAATTCTATGAACTGCAGCAAACTACAAGCACATTTTTATTTAATTATGGCACAACCATACAACAATACATATTCCCATTTATTAATCCGAACAAAGAGATATATATTTTTATTTTTCTGATTGAAAGAAAAAAGTAATTAAAAAATTCATCAAAGAATTGATGTACTATTTAGTTTGAGGCATTTTATATATAATTTCTGATATTTAATAATTATTATAATTTTTAATATTATTAATATTGTAGTGAGAAATGTTTTTTCTTTTTGATCGCATTGTGTTAAAGTTCGTATATTTTTTCAATGTACTTTTATAGCTATAAAACCTCAAAATTTTATTCTATTTACATTAAATATATCAGTGGTGCGCTCTGATTTCGATTCTCAAGAACGCGAAAGGGTAGTTTAGTCAAGGGATTTTGTAGAATTCTTCCTTATCCCTGCGTCGGTACGAAGTTTTTATGCGGAGCTTGGTTTTGTATGGCGATCGATAAGTCCCATAGCGTTTAAATATCTCGTTTTATCCAACGAAAAGCCGACTGTCGGAAAGATTGATAACAATATGAATTTTTGCGCTATAAAACGCTAATAATATAATTATAAATTTACCCATATAATTATTAATTTACGAAATTACTGATATAAAAAATATAACTCTTTATCATATATATCTCTAATAATTTTATTTTTGTTTCAGGTAAGTTTCAGTCATGATGTATCATTCGATGTATAGTGGTTTCGGCAATATAAGGTGAGTTTGCTGTATATGATATGCATGTCCTCAATTTTAGCTTGTTATATGTCAAATATAGCCTTGATGTTTCTATTTTATAAATTAAAACGCAGGAAGTAAAATTATTATCTATAAACTTTCATGTTTTGTTATATTTATATTACATATTTAAACTGAGAGGCGGTGGCAAGCGAGTAAAATACTTTTTGATACTTGGTGGAAACAATTTTAAATATATTTAAACTTTTTTTCGCTTCTTTGATAAAATTCATACCTCATCTAAATTTTTTTATGAAATTATCTTTTAATAATTAATAATTAATAAATTGAAAATTAATAAATCTTAGTTTTTTTCGCGTTTATTTTATTATATATTAAAAGATGTTATTAGGAGAAGAAGAGAAAAAAGAAATATATATTGGTCTTCTTTTGAATTTTTCTTCCCTCAAAAAATGTCGAAATAAGATAGAAAAGCATATTACCAAAATCTTTTCTTATTTCCAATAATAAAAGTTTTTTTGTCGAAAATTTTACATCTTAAATGAGATCATGAATCTTACAGTAGTTATTTATAATATTGCAATATAACATTTTTGGCTTGGATTGCTGAGTATTTAAATTACTTATGCTTCTCACATATTTGTAAAAATCTTAAATTTACACGATAGAGATATATCGAGATATATTAATTAATCTTTAAACGGATATTTTGAAATTTCTTGAACTTAATTTGACTATAAGAAGTTATAAGACGACAGTGCAAGATGAGTTTCTCTTCGCCTTCGGCTTGTTTAACGAACTTTGTTAATTGCTTCGTTTGTTTCACGTTGTACTATTTCTACGTAAACATATATAGAACACTGCAAATGATATAATCGTATCTAGTTTCTTAAGATAAGTTTGCTGGCGTTTTGTGGATATGAATAAATTCGATTACTTGAACGAATGTTTTAAAATTTCTTTTTTGAGTAAATAATCGTTGATCCGTTAGCATTAGACCAGATCTTCGTCTCATTACATGAGATCGAAAAGGATAGAGATCGCATCCTAGACGAAAAGTCGGTTATTGATCGGCTGCCTGTTGCTTTTAGCCCTGTCGCAGCTGTGGTTATATACTCTTGTTCTTCTCCTTTTCCTCTTTTATCTTTCGACTTTACCCTCTATTCAGCTGGCTAATGGATATCCTGTCCGCATCCGCATTTAGACATCTTCTGTGTGTCTGACTTTGTCCTATATTTTATTTCTTTCTGTTTTTCTTACTTCATCTTCTCTTTCGTCTCTGTCTGTCTGTCTATCTGTCTGTCTGTCTGTCTGTCTCTCTCTCTCTCTCTCTCTCTCTCTCTCTCTTTCTTTCTTTCTTTCTTTTAATAAGGAAATACGTTCCGTTTCGCCCGTGCAGACTGAATAAACATGAAAATAGCATTGTTATTATATACTTCTTTGCACAATGACAATTCAGAACTATTTCGCTCATCATATTGTTTGATATTTATTATGTTTTCTAAGAGCAAAAATAATCAAAGATAAACGATCGATTTCTCAATAAAGCATAAAATACCACAAATAAAGCATCAAATTGTTAAGAAAAAAGGGGAGGAATCAAAATTTTTAAGAAAATCAAAAGAAATTTAAGAGAATCAAAATTTTTAAATTTTGTTAAGAAAAAAGAATCAAAATTTTTATAGAAACATGATCGTGAAATATTTTATTGTCAACTGCTGATTTTGTTTGATAGTTATTTTTATATTTCGCGAGATTGTTTTTGAATGTTATCGACTTCATACTTTGACTAGATATCTCGTGGAATGAAGTTAAATGAACATTAGGATAATAGACAGTGTTACTTTCCGCGGTTACGCGGAAGTAAATCTCGAGGCGAGTTTATCGACACTTTTATAATGGAGCACCGAGCAGTTCCGCGCGGAATCAATTCCGCGGCTATTTTCCTTCGGGATAAGCGAATCGGAAGTGCTATCTATCTAGTTGACGGACAGGCACGATAGACGACGACAATCTTTGCTTTATATATCGATTTAACTGATCGCATAGTTTAGAATAATTAGCTATCATGGATTTTTAATGAGTTTTTAGTATAAACGCGATTAAGTCATGTTGTTCATCTACTGATTAAATCGAGCAGTTATCGAAAAATTACCAGAGAAAGCAAGCCTTCGATGAAAATCGTGCGCTACTCGAACGAGCAGCTTGAAGTAAAGGGTCTACAAAATAAATGAATAACATTTAAGGGAGAATATTCGGGGTAAGAGAGAAAAAATGAATCCCCAGGGTGGACATAGGGTTACTATCTCTTCTTCATAAATCGTTTATCATTTATAATCTTTTAGCTCCTTTTTCGCTTCTTTTACGACAATTTCTCTCTTAATTTGAACGCATGCGATATCTCGCGACTTCGCATATATGTTTTATGAGATCACGGATTACATACACGTCTACGATGGCGGTCCATTAAAAATCTTATTATCGCATCGAAACCTATTTTCGTTAAAATTGGATCGTGCCTATCGATAGCCTCGTATCGTCCGCGAGTTCGCAGTTACAGCACTCGAAATGTAATTTCGGGATGCAATTGCCGGTCCTATAGTAGTGATGCGCGTGAATCCGCGTGGGGGGATAATAACGGCGGTGGAGGAAAGCGAAACGCGCAAGCGTTCCTTTCTATATCGACCACCGGCTGTCTTTTTGCACGAAATCTGTCTTTTCGCGACTACGAATCCATTGACAGGGGCACAATTACAGAATTTTTATACATAGTAATACATATGGCTGATGCATATATATTTATAATTTTGTATATTTTTTTTCTACATATTTAGAAAGTGATGATGCATAGCGTGGGAATTGCGTCTTAGTAGAAATGGATGACGAAGTCACAGGTGTGCAAGGGCGTTTCCATAAATATTAGTTAAAAGACTTTAACTATTTATTTACTTTTTGCGCTGTCAACTTGAAAAAATGGAGACTTAGTTGCAGCTTTGTTAACTTTAATTATTGTTTATAGCTATGATTCTATAGTCATATTTGACTCGTACATTATTTTTACTGAGAGATATAAAATAATATCACGTTTTTTTCTCTTTTATTACGTCTATCTTGCAATGTATCGGATAAGGATATTATTATTGATAGTCAACATTATTTTTACTCGAAAGATTCCATTTATCGAAAATATAAAAGGATGATACATTTTTTTAATGCACATTTATAAATCACAAGAAAAATTGTAAAAAATCTAATCTTTAAAATGGATTTCGCAATGAATATCAGGCGAAAATTGACGAATTTCATATCGGATTTTATTTTATTTTTTCTAATTTTATTCCGAATCGTTATTCTCGTTCATTGACAATATCAATTCTATCTTTTTTCCCTTTCCCTCTCTTTTCTATCTTTTTCGCACGTCGAATAAAAGAATGAAAGAAAGTTACTGCTTTTTGCATTTTCCGATCATAAAAGCGAGGTAATCGTTAAAGCGATTTTAATGTCTTCGTGGTTTTCACGACCATGCCTGCAGCTCTATGCAAAATTTCCAGAATAAATTAGAAATTGATGCAAATCCTGCAGTTCGGTTTGCTTTAAAAAAATATGCCTTCCTATAGAAATAAAGCATCTTTTAGACAGAAATTTACAAAAATTATTTTTATCAATTATTCTACAAATTTTTATAATTTTAGTTAAAAAAAACACGCACAAACAATAGTTTTAGCGATATACAATCACGATTCTAGTTTGTTATATTTTAATCGCATTATTTTATTAATTTCAATGAAATGTTTTATTCATGCGCATGCAAAGAAATCAAATTATAGTTCGTTCCTAATTCCCGACCTTTCGATTAAATGCAATTTCGAGATTCTTCACCAATTAACGTTTTCGAATTTTCTGCTGGAAAACAGCCAGAGGTTTCTATTCCGTCTACACTTATATAGAAATTACATTTATATAGGAGTCATCCTCAAGTTGCTACATTACCTCACTTACAATTAGAACAGTGATATTCGCGTTTAAGAGATTCGATGCGTTCTGGTGAATATCCGCCTTGATTGGCAAGCGTCATTCTATGAATTTCTCATAGCACATTTCTTCCATATTTCGAAGATAAAAAATATTTTTAAAGTTTCTTATTGATTAAACTTTACATTTTTAAAATATCTGTGGAATTAAATAAATTTGGCTTATGACAAATCCTCTTACGTTAATGTTTTTGAGCAATAATTGAGTTATTTAACTACGTTGATACAATTGTTTCTAAAAAACAAGTTTATTTATCGATTGTGATAAAATAAATATAATAAGGATATATATTTTCCAGATATGCAAATCAATATGTATAAAGCGATATAAAATATTGCTACATACTGAATGCTAGAAAAATGAGTGCGAATAATGTAGAATGCGAAGCCACGAAAGGAGTATCGATTTCTCTCTTGTCGGACTGCGAAGTAAATTTGGTAACAATAGATGGTCGTGATACTTTCGAAGCGAAACGTGATGTTGCGTGCTTATTACGACGTCATATTTATACCAGAAGGGAATATTTCGCAGATCAGGTTCCAGTAGGGAATAAATTTTCGCGGAAAGGAAAAGAGTTTTCAGCCATCGGGGATATAAATGTCTTGCGCGTGAGGCATCTTGGATCATCTCAACAAACTTACCTACCGTATGCATTATGTATAAACATTCCGTTGTTGCGCGTGTACATCAACTTAATACGTGCAACGTGGGTTTATATCGCGCTAGAATATGCTTCACATGAAGAACAGTCTATTAGATTTCATCAATTCCATATATATGAATTACTAGCAATTTAACATTCGTTGATATTAATAAATCGTTGTTATACCTCGTTGATAATGTGTGAATATTACTAATTATGCTTCGTGATTATTTTATGCAATTCGTAAATTTGCAGAGCGAATAGTTTCATTAAGAATATTTCGTAATAATTAATCTCGACATTACTTTAGGAATATTAATAATTGCTTATTAAATTTTAACATTTTTGAAGCAAAAATTATTTTGTGCATTATTTGCATTCTCGTTCATTGTATTTGATCAGCCCTTAGAGCTTACCGCTCCCCTTGCAGAGTCCTTCTTACAACGCGTCGAGAACGTAGTCTATTTTAGTCTTTATTTACTCTTTATTATCGGACATGTTGCGTGTCAATATATCGATAAATCGCTGTCGGCGAAATTGCCAAGTAATTTCTATTTCTAGAGTTAAAACATATACGTGGAATTATCGGCGAGGTTTGCCCTTTCAAGAATATATGGTATATGAACAATGTGTGTACTTCATTGAGATAGATGAGGATATCTATATTTGATCAATATCTGGTGTAAGTTTCTTAATCTAATTAGTAAAATCTCGATTCTTTAATATTTAATAATACTGGACATAATTCTGGAATCTTTACGGATTAATATGGAGCAGACGTGATGCACATACATATGTCACTTTTTTATTTAATATCTTTCTTTCAACGAAATCCAGAATCACGAGTTTTTGATAAATGTTATAACTTTATTCGAAAAAGGAAAATAGATATTTTTTTTCAAAAATTTTTAAAAAAATTTTAGAGGCATTATATTTTTGATAAAAAGCTTGTGAAATCGCGTTTTTGAAAATTAAATGTAATAATATCGTGTAGATGATATTAAAAAATTTGTTAGTCTATACATTTACGCACATTCCCATATTAGGGATATAAGTAAATAAGTAATGTGCTATAAACGTAGTTTCTCGGAAAGATCATAAAAAGGTAATATTGTAAAAAATGTAATACTTTTACTAGACTTTCAACGTCATAAAAAACACATGTCTAGGACTTGGCTTTTTATCGGTGGTCTTATTCCTATGAGGCAAACGACCACGCGGGAGTATCGTCCGGAATTGCACGATAGCTTTCGTTTTATTTCTCGCTTTTCCAGCATGAAGTCAATTTAATGAAAAAGCTAAAAGTGTGTCTGTCGATGAGAAATCAGAAATGAAATATAAAAGGGTTCTCTAGAAACCTTCCTTCTCTTTTCTGCGAACCGGAAATAATCGATCCATTTCGATTTTGAGACGCACATACCGATGTCCACATGATGGGGGACAAAGTTTATTAACAAAGTTTATCCAATATTTTCCTCCGTCATTTGCCTATTAAAACTCTATCGTGGGATTTGTATCCAATTATTCGGCTATGATCGATACGCCAACACAATTAAAATATAATGGATTATATTATTATATAGATAGAATTTCATGCAGAAACGCATGCACGCGCACGCGTGTGCATATATAAGCCAGGTACATATTACTCTTCACGTATAAAAAGAATCGCGATATATTTGCAAATATATCAAATATATCACAAAATATATTGGATATATTCATTATTCTTTTTCATAATCATGGAGATAATTGTTTGGAAGACATTTGCAATGGCAGTCATATTGCGTGTAGTAGTGCGAATTACTGGTGTTGTTTACGCAGTTACGTACGTAACGATCGTTTCTGTTCAAGTGACATCGACGTGGCTTCAACAGCTGACCGCGTACGCTAATTATCTACTCGTCCGGTACTCATCTATCGACGAATCACTACGAAACGAGAGGATTGTGAGATGCAGCTCGTAGGACTGCGCGCGATGTATTGAAATGCCGATTTGCGATCAATAAATTACCGCGCGGCTCATTTACAAGCTTTCAAAGCGTTCTCTCCCCGCGTCGAGGACGCACTTTGATGTATCGCGCTCGCTTTTGTAGTGGAGAAGTTCAATCCGCACTCATTGCCCTTCCGGAAGTTTGTTTATTTCACTATTCGCGATTTGCTTGGAAATTCAAATATTATTATCGTGACGATTAACTGGGAACGATAGTGGAAATATAACGCTGAAGCAGCGTCATCTCTGTAACCTTTGCGTAGTCTATAATATAAAGGATGTAATTATTGAACGATAAAACGGAATGCAATATCGAGGATCACTCGATCTACTGTAACAATGAGATCAAATGATTGTGATATATTCAGTGATGAACTTTTTCATCTTGGATGAGGTTTGAAACGATGAAAAGTGGCAAAGTTCATATATTCATATACAGGGTCTTCAAAAAGTCTCGGAACGCTAAAATATCTCGAAAACGATCAATTATAATGAAAAATATGTAAGAAATAAAGTTGTAGGACTAAATAAAATGTACCTAATGATGATAAGAATTTGATCTTGGATGAAGTACTCAAGGTCATATGAAGGTCAAGTTGATTTTTTTAAATGGAACTCCCATTTTTTATTTGAGTACTTTTGAGTTGAGTACTTTTCGAGTTATGAGGCTTGAAATAATTTCTTAATTTTACATAAACCATAAAATATCTAATAAAATATTCATTTTTCGATTATCTTATCTTAATACTTTTATGTACAAAATAATGAGAAGAATCAATTGGTGTAAAGAAAAAACATAGTTGTTTTCTTTACACCAATTGATTACTCTCATTATTTTGTACATAAAAGTATTAAGGTAAGATAATCGAAAAATGAATATTTTACAAGATATTTTACGGTTTATGTAAAATTAAGAAACGATTTCAAGCCTCATAACTCGGAAAGTACTTAATGAAAACTAATTTAATTATAGTGTTTTGGAAAGCTCTCGAGATAAGCTATAAGAATATGCAATAAAAAATGGTGAGTTCCATTTAAAAAATCAACTTGACCTTCATATGACCTTGAGTACTTCATCCAAGGTCAAATTCTTATCATCATTAGGTACATTTTATTTAGTCCTACAACTTTGTTCCTTATATATTTTTCATTATAGTTGATCGTTTTCGAGATATTTTAGTGTTCCGGGACTTTTTGAAGACCCTGTATAATAGCATTTGTGCTTTCTTTGATATTTAAATATATTATTTGGTAATATAACATATTTAACCAATTTTGATAATAAAAAAATAAATCAAGAGAAAGAGAGAGAGAGAGTGAAAAAAAAAGAATAATTGTATAATAATATTATATGTACTCTCATTATGATTTTAATACTTAATACTAATTATGGTTTATTGAAGAGAGATAAGGATATATATTAACGCGACGACTAATTTTTGTCCAGTAATATGTTCAAAGAAAATTTAAGAGAAAGCGATAAAATCATGATGGCCGTTATTCTTTACGGACATCAACGTTGTGATTTATGGCGCACGGTATTGCTACGGAATCGATCCTGAATGAAAGAGAACGCTTTATGAAAAATATCTTGACGTAATATATGGTAATCGATATGCGCGAGTCTCAATCCTCTTTAGCAAAAATTTGTAGCGATGTAATTTACAGTCTATATACGCATGATAGAAGAAATAATTGTATTTGTTACGATATCGAAAGATTAATTAAGACGCATTAATTAAGGATTATTTAATTATCGAGCAAACAACATGCAGTAAATTCAGTAAAATTCATATCAAATAATACGCAAGCTCTTCATTTTTATTTCGAGGCATTTTAAGTCAAGTTATGATATGTTTCTGATACTGTAATTACTAGTTAAGGTAGAAAGTTATATGGAAATTCGGAGTTTAAATTCGAATTCTAAAACAGAGAGACACATAAACTACACAAGTAAGTAGTTTCGTTAAGTTATCTTTTCAAAAGAAATTTCGCGTACAAAAATAGAAATGTAAGACAAACACAACGTTTCATCCTCTAGGAAACCGATTTGCGAGTTGGTGAATATCAGTCATCGGAGTAATTAAACTTTGCTGCTTTGTGCTCAACGTTTATCATGGACGAGTGTAATTGGTCCGTCAAAGGCTTGGCAAAGAAATTAACTCTGGCAGGATATGTATATATACATTAGTCAAGAAACATATTTTTCGACTGTTTAATTAAAAAGACAGCACAGCAAAAAATGGATTATGCATAAATGCAACTAAAAAATATAATTATAACGGAATGAGATAAGGTTTGTTAAAGTTTGCAGCGAAAGTGTCGTAGAATTTCATCTTTGCACATCATCAACGTATCATATGTACTTTTATAATGATGTGCAACAAAAAGATGACGCGTTATTATAATTTTATTGTCCTATTGTTAATAGTTGTAACATGTAATGATGGCTGTGTACATTGAATCTGATTATTTAAAGCATGAATATCTGACTAATCACGTTCACGTGATTAAAGACAAAGATAAATTGCGCGTAATCATACTTTACCGGCACTTTCCGTGGAAATCCTTCTTACCCTCCATCTTATCACATGATAGGGCAACTGTTATCGATTTATGGTGACACTAGGTATACCAGAGGTGGAAATATCAGTGGCAATGCCACTCGACAATCGTATCCTGATCTATCAGATTGGAATTCGAAAAAAGTATCGCGCGTCACGAGACACTCGCGATGCAAACAGAAGCGTGAGAGAAGGAGCCAGATAGATAAATAAATCGATAGACAGATAGATACGTGGACAGACATATAAATAGATAGATACATAGGTAGAATGTGTATATATAGGGAGAGAGGCAGAAGAGGCGCGCATGTATCCGCGTGAACCATACCGTGCCGTCGATGGTGCGATACGTGGCGGGGGTGTGTGTGTGGGTGACCTAATTTTTGCAAAACAGCCGGGGCTGCGGATCCGCCGCCGGTCCGCGGAATACTAGTAGCGGCGCTGGTGGTAGTCGTGGTGGTAGTCGGTAGCATAGATGTCCGCTTCCCCTCCACGTTATTCATCGCTCAGGCACACGGAAAATCCGTCGCTTTTCCGGATGCTACGGCACTGTGCCGCGGCGTCGCCGCCGGAGAGAGAGAGAACCCTTTCGTCAGTTGCGTCTCGGCCGCCGTCAACGTCAATACGACGAAGGCGCACGAGAGTACATCGCCTCGGCTCCGGTTAACGAGACATTCATCGACGGGAGGAACGCGAGGAACCTGGCCACTCGCATCTCGCGTTACGTCTCTCTCCCCAATTGTATCTCGCCAGTATTTTCTAACTAATTTCCGACATACGCTCCATCTATCTTTTTCTTTTTTTCTCTCTTTGCCCTCCTTTTTCTATATCTTTTTTAATACGTTTCGATACATTCGCGTCCCAACATCAGTCCACCGGTGCATCGCAAGCGGTACGGCGTTTATGTGCATCGTGAGTGGCCGATAGAGTGGATGATGACACATAGTGGAGGACGCATCATTCGGGTGTGATCGGTAAAGAGCTAGAATTGCGTGCTCAATGCAGTGTGCAGCCGGCAAGGGTATGGCCGGTGATTCGTATATTTTTTTCGGTATGATCCTCATGGGAGTGCCCGCGAGTGCTGTCTCCGAGTGCGACGGCGGCGACGGTGGCGGCGAACATGCCGGATGTGAATAATAGAAGAGAGAATGTTCGACGTTATTAGGTGTAGTATCGACGTTATACTCGCTTACATTATGCCAATCGGGAGGAAGACGGATGCATAGCTTGAGGTTCGCGACATTTGTTTATCCATTGCCACTTGTGCAAATTCACGTGCTATTGTTGTAACAACAACTACTCGTATGTACTCGTATTATTGCGAATTTTCGAGCAGCGTCAAGCGGGCAATTAGATTTTCCGCTTTGTAATAGTTAATTGAGAAAATTTTTTATTCGTTTCTTTTTATTCAACGAACACGAGGAAGAATTTAATTACTTAAATCTATATTGCTCGTTTGCTTTTGAGGGAAGAACAAAAGGAATGTGCGGCAACGCGTGTGGGAGGATCTCTTTTTTTAGATTACTGTTGTGTGCAAACGTTATAAGCTTGATGAATAACTTTTTGGTTCATCTAATGAAAGAACGTTGATTTTTTGTTTGTGTAAAATTACTCTATCTCTTTGTAATCTATGTGCGTTATCATAGACATTTAGTTAAAATTACATAAAAGTAATTAAAAGCATTTTCCCGCGTCTGTGATAAGTGGTACGCGCTGGTGTGATATTTGACTTTTTGCTCAAGTGGAATCGATTCAAGCAAACGAACTTTATTGATCATTTATTGGCTATTTGATTTCAAAAAGAAGCAGAGAATAAGAGAAATCTTATTTGTTTTTTAAATTCTTGTTATAATGCGATGATAAACTGTTTTATCCTTAATCTGTTTCAACGAAAGATTGAACATTTTTCTTTTCTTGATTGAAAATGTGCAGAAATACACATTTCGCGATTATCGCGACGTCTGTCAATTATAAATCAATATTTTTTCCCATCAATATTACGAAATAATGCTAATTAATATATTTTTAAATCTTTTTACATTTTATTTTTTTTTTTTAATTTGTACGGTGCTGAAGGAAAACTTTAAAACGCAAAAGAAGTTGATTGCATTCCAAAATCGATTTTGTTCTTTTCTTACTTTGTGCACGACATAAGAGTTCGTTTAGAGAAAAAGCGGGACACTCTTGGAAATCTATTCAAAGATTTATTTGGAGAATCGATTACTTTAATGGACGTTGTAGAAACCTTGTTAGTGGAACTGAACCCTTCAGCGAATTTTTTAATTTAGTAAAAAAAATCGCTTGCAACAATTCTTACGATACACTCGACGGAAAAAATGCTTAGTCTTCGTTCTTGAAAGTCGGATAAATGGGTGGTCGTATCCCTTTTCACCACAATTTTTCATACGCGTTTCGAGTTTTTCATTTCGGGGCAAAATTAACGGGACGCACGCTGCTGCATTACCATAACTTTGAAGCAATAAACAAATTTATTTTGCAAACAACATACTGTTTTCTCTTGAAACACGGTAGACATGCGGAAATATTATCGCTTGCTTCTGCAGCACATATTTTGCATAAAACTATTGATAAATCTTTAAGTATTGTGCGTCCTTTTTTAATACCAGAAAGACATGCTTGCGCATTTGTATTGATATTTAAAATAATTAAAAAAACTAGGAACTTGAAAGAAAATATTAGAAATATTTTTAATGAACTGTTTGCATTAAATTATTAAAGCATGATATATTATTATAACGAAACTGCTGTTCTGACTACAAAATTATAAAGATGTGATTGATATATTGCCACGAGCCTTGCAATTATAAAAATTATGATACAAACTCGATTTTCTCTCGTATCGATTTTCTCATCTAACAGTTCGTCCTCATTCTGATGGACAAGTTTTCCTATGTATCGTCACTTAGGAACTTTTTACGAAAGTGCCGGAAACATTTTCAAGTTATTCGTGGAACCATTATTTTCCCATCCTCACAGGGACACATTCTCGCAATATGATAATGTCGCGAGTAGGTGAATTATTTTCGAAAGTGCACAAAATTCTTTTATATTCTATTATAATCTAAAATCTTTAACTGATTGTAACAATAGAGCATTAAATATACGAGTATATTTGATTTATATGGTTTTATTCAGTATTTAAGTGTTCAAAAATGTTTATAGTTGTATTAAATATTAATTGTCCCATTATAATGAATAATTTAAACGGATTACGTATGCGGATAAGAATTGCTGATTGCGCATTAAAAATTTTTATAGCTATATAACTATGTTTTTTCCTGCGCGTTTTTTTCCTCATATCTTTCACTTTCTTTGTCTCTCTCTTCTTCTCTCTCTATCAAATTTATTCAAGTTCATTCATCTATTCTATTATCTTTAGAGTGTTCTTTGTCGCCTGTCTGCGAAACAAGAACGCCACTTTTTCATGCATCCATGTATGCATCATGTTCTTCGCGGTGAGATTTACGACTCGATTGTCTGCGAAATTGAATATTCTTTTCACTTCAGTAGCACATGCATAATAGATGTTTCGTTATAAATATATATTATAGATATATATTATAGATATATATTATCCAACGCGAGAAACGTATACGAGTGCATTTTAAAATGCGGTCGATTGGAATTATGGAACTTTTGTATCTAAAATCGAGATATATTATATATTATTAATAAGCTAATATTATTAATAAGATATTAAACAGTATTATTAACGTGCACGGGGATTAATACATTATAGATTAAAGTGCACAAATAAAATTACACACAGTCTGTGGCGATCTATAACGATAGCAGAATTCTATCAATTTTTAATTTCACGAAGGACGGCTATTGTTACTTGTACTTTTATATCACGACACGTATATAGAATGCGCGATATCGACAGGTTGCAAATGAAACAGTTGCAAGTGAAACAAATGTACGTTCGATCACGTCCGTCAAGTCTGTTCCGCGGATGCGGCAAGATGATAGAGCCGGACCAGTTATAAAACTACAGCGTGCGTGCGTTCGTTATTGCGCAAGTTTTGCCGTGATCCAGGATCTCGAGAAGTTATACATTTATTCATGTTTCATTTTTCCCTCTGAAACCCTGCGAACAGAGTTTCAATCCGTCTGCTTTCCAGTGGAAATATTTCTTGTATAATTTCCTCTTGTTGTTTCGTGATTCGAAATTGTTAAATTTTTCAACACACGAAAAAAGATATAGATTCTTTCCGCGATATCGACCGGATGTGCGTGCGACATGATATGTATCTACCGTTTCAAGTGATATGAATCATTTGTATATCAAAATATCGCGTATATTTTTTGGAATCTTTTATGATTGAGAAAAGTCTTCAAAAATTCTAACAATATTATAAAAGTTATATATTGTAATTGAATCCCTTTAATTATCATAAATTATTACTGATAAAGTTATTGTTATTAAACATCTGCATATGAGTATTCAGAACGAATGATCTTTTACTATAGTTACAACAATGGCACTCAACATCATAGTTTCGGCTATTAACTTGATGAAAGAAAATTATTAAGCTAGGGTAAGTTACTCAGAGATATTTGAATGCATTGATATTGTTCTCTGCCAGTAATCAGGCGACTATATGTATATATGTATATTGCCACATATTGAGATATTTATTGTTTTAAGAGAGTTTATTATTAAATAATTGTAATTAATCAGCTCACTATAAAAAAATATAAATGGAAATTCGAGTAAAGGCATTAAGAGCTTAGTAATAGAACAAATCATCATGAACAAATTATATATTAATCATCGATAACTACATCAGTTAATCTAGAAATTAATAAAGCTATAATGGTAAATACATGACACGTATATATAAAATAATAAATTAATTAAAAATAAAAATATGAAAATAAAAAATGATGATATCAAGTGCGGACGTTTCGGCTTGTTTTCAAGCCATCTTCAGCGCAATAATATTGTTAAATTTAAATTAAATTAAAGGCGAACGATTCGCAATGAGGTTATATGGAGCAGGTACTTAAAGATTAGTGAAATTTCCTCAATCTGTGTGAAACAATCAAAGGTGTTGTAGCCATTAGGTGGTACATTACTAGTTGATGATGTAGGACGACTACAAATATAACGTATCGATGTTAGATCCACCGATGTTTATTATTAAACTGCTTGCTAATTGTTCGATTGATTAAATTTGTAGCGCATAAACTTTTTAACCGGTACATGTTTGGAATGATATTTAGCGGCTATCTTAAAGCAAAGTCTTATTGCCAATCCAAGCTTGATATAACTTCGATTTGGTCGTAATAAAATTTTCAAAACCCGGCGTGGCTCATCATTTTTCAAACTTGCCAAGCGGAAACGCGTCACCAAGAAATTCGATAATAGCTACAAATATATCGGAGATATAACTTATATAAGAGAAGAAAAACGCTATTCGTTGTCGACAGATAAATGTCAATTTAAAGCCTGAGGACAAGACAAGCACAAGGAGGATGGTCTTGTTCGTGCAGATGTCGATGCGATAAATGCATCCTCAGTAAAAACAAGCGTCACGCAAGTCACATAGTTTCGTTTACTGTTGCCGCGATTATTCTTAGAAGGAATAGCTTAATAAGAAGTTAAATTCAATTTAGACTTTCGAGTAGTTTATTTGGTCAATTTGATAGTTATATAATAGCATACATATGTGTATAAAATGCGCGATGATAATAGTTTCTCATTTAATTAAAATTTTTTTTAATAAACATTCTATTCTGTTTTAATTGCATAGGTGCATAATACAATCTTTTTGTTTTAAATACTTTCAATTTTTTCGTTGTATGTATTAGAAGTGATTACGCTTGTGAAAGCTGGATGATTAAATTTAAATGTTCGAATAGTATTAAATGAAAGAAACGTTCGAATAATATTAAATGAAAGAAAAATGTAAATATTTATTTGAAAAAACTAATCCGATTAAATTTGAAAGGTCGACTTCGAAAATATTTGCAATATCGACACTTTTGTTACCGCACAATCCGCGCGCATACTATTAATAATCCGTATATTGATTTACCTGAATCTATTCATAAGCGTTGATAACCTATCCTGCCACGCATATAGTTCGCCTCAATATTACGTGTTATCTGCGATCGTTTACCCATTATTGAAAAATTCTCTTCACTCGATCCTCTAAATAGATTCGCATAATCAACCGCTTTGAGTTATTTTAAAATCCTATTATCTTACGCGCGTTCAATGATATATTTTATTTTATATTTCTTTGCAAAAATTTTAATTATTATTTAGATTACTTTAATTTTCTTTCACATGAATTGTTTTCTTTCGACTTTTTTATTGAACATTATAATGTTTTAATTTTTTAATTTTATTATTTATTTAATCATTTATTTAATTTCAGTTTTTAAATTTTTGTATAGTATTCTTGGTTAAATTATAAAGTATGCTATATATAATAGCTATATATAATAGTTTCTAAAATTATACAAAGAGTAAGAAAATAAATGAAATACAGAGTTAAAAAAAATAGTTTTAATTTTTAGGATTTTTAATACAATATGTGATGTTGCGTTGCTTAAAGTGTCAGCAAAGCGATTATACATATCTAAGATGCCATTGCTAGCGATTCCTGATTTCTGTAGATGAACTTGGCATAATGATGGTAAACATTTCGTACATGCGCATTAACGCGATAATTGGCAATAATAGATGCATTCGTAATACATGGACGCTGTGGAAACGAGAAAGCAACATGTAAAAGAAAATATTTTGTTCATTGTTTTAGTATCTCCATTAATATCATAAATATTACTTTATAGCATTGTCTGATGAAATAGCAACATTTTTTGAATTTCGTTTGAAAAGTTTAATGAATCTATTTAATATTATTATTATATATATAGTTCTTGTTTAACAAAATTATTTCGATTTTTATGCATATAAAAATTAAAAATAAATCGCGATATCTAAATTCATGTGCTTATTTGTTATACCTTTTTTTTGTTGTGCGTTTTCACGACAAGTAGATGTAATGGTTCATCAACGTTTTAACGTTTCAAAACGTGATTTGTAATGAATTGAAAAAAAATATGGAAAATAAAACCAAATATAATATATTTAATTCGGGTTTAAAATACCATCGTGCGTTTTGTAACTTCTATTGTACGAGATATAATGATTTATGTTCAATTATTTCTCGCCAAATAAACGTTAATGCAAATATATATCATGGCTTACTCGTATTCTCTCCTGAACTATTGTTATCGAATTCTGTTATTGTATTATATTTCATACGCAAAACACAAGAATACATTTCAATCTGTATAATTTCCGCTCGTATATCTCACATACATTTAAGTTTTTCAAAATTCCTGATTTGATCGTAATTTATATATGTAATTTATATATTTTTGAATTTATTGGACAAACATTTTCTCGCATAAATTTAAAACATTTATTATATGATTAAAAATTATGTTTTTCCAAATATTTGTTGCAACGATTATTTATATTGACGTATGAATGAATATAATTATCAGAGTTATATATTTTATGACACACAACGAATTTACAACGTTATCTCGGCAATCTTAATTTAAATCGACTGCGAATTTCAACTTTATCTACTTTCTAGGCAATTTTATGATTTAATGGTTTAGTAAAAATTCTAGTAAGATTGCGAATAAATTACAATTCTCGACTAAGAGAAGCGATGTTTACATCGTATTTGATTACGCTAGTCATCTAAAAATATTTTAAACGCTTACTTTTTTTCTTGCTCAGAAATACTGGAAAGATAGGAAATTATGCACGGAATTTGCGTTTTCATATTTTGTGAACATGCCGAAAACTTTTTTCATAAAAAATAATATTGGTAGGAATAAAACAGAGACGGGGAAAGCAGAATGAAAAATGATATTTTATTCTAATTATCATTCATAATTATTTTTAATGATTCAAAATAATAATGCCTATTTTATTTATATTAGACAATATATTAATAAATTTAGTACAGTTGAATTAAGTATGAAAAGCGGCATAATCTTTATAATTCATTTCAATTAAGTAGAATGCAAGGAATATATTTCAGGTTCAGATGTGTATTAAATTAAATTAATTTAATGAAGCGCAAAGCCAATTAACAATTTCATTTTCTGTTATTCGACGAAATTGCGATTGTTTTGCAACTTTTGCTCATAGCATTGATTATTTTGTAATTTAGACGGGATGTTTATAATTTCGTTCGCATCAACCATTTCTATATTTCTACTTCGAATGCAATTGCGTGGTAACGATATATTCTCGCGAGAGAAATGTAATTTACAATCTTCGAAGACGCTTTCTCTAATATTCCACGATTGAAGTTTCATAATCATTGGCTGTCAACATTTCTGTCATTATCAGTTTTCTTTTTAATTCTCTTGTTTATTTGTTATTTTTTTATATTAGATTTGTAGTAGATATTTTTGTTCAGTTGCATAGTAAATATTTATTACATATGTATAAAAATTTAATTATATATAATTTATATATAATTAAATATTATATATAAATTATATATAATTTATATATAATTTAATAGTAGTCAATGTCTAATCAAAATTTTATCATATATACGTGGTAGTTTTAGTACTATAAATATATTTTTACATAATTGAGAGAGATAATTGAGATATGGAATAATTAATTTGTTATTAAGCACCTACGTGTATTTACATTTATACATATGTCTATGACATCAATATGTGATTGTATTTGAGTCACTGCTTAAGCGTGGAATTATATTGCAATTGCGGCTGGGGGCTACAGTTTGTAGGATATTTTGTATTATAATTAGTAAGCCTTAAATTACTAATGTCCTTCATTCGCTGTGTTCGCTATATATATATATATATATATATATATATATATATATATATATATATATATGCAGCATATTCCATTTAGATCTCCTGTTCGATCTAATCCTTCTACAGTCATTTTACAAATTCCATTACGTTAAAGTACTTTGTGTACAGGATTTATAGCTGAGAGAAAATGTGCAACGAGACATTAAAACGCATTGCTTGTAGCGATCGATCTCATTGACTTAACATACACGTTTAAGACAAAATTCAATAGTAAATAACAGGACAATACGCACTTTTTTTATGCTTTTTATCGGAATTTTCAAGACTCATTAATTCAATAATTGGTGAAGGATATATATGTATGTTATAATAAATAAAGGCAGTATCAAAATAGTATCAAATTTTATTGTGCACACAACGAGAGTACTAAAATGAAAAACATACAAATATATAACCGACGTTTTTATCGTCCCGCCGAAATAATCTCATGAATATCTTCACTGTGTCCGCAACCACTATTATGGAGCATAAATATCATGTGACCGGCGATTAAAAATAACATCGACATAAATACGCGCATGTTGTTTATCGATTCATCGGCGAAATCGAACGCATTTCTCGTCAGATGTGGAAAACCATAGATTCGCCGCTATTGGAGAAACGCGAGTAGGTCTTGTGTTGCGTGCTCGTTTTGCATAGCCTTCTTAAGGGAGTCACAGCCTTAACCTTTGCATTTAATTTACGACCTAGCGTTTCTACTAAAGAAAACCCTTGATAAAGTATCATTATTGAGATTAAGTGCACGCGCGCGATGCAACCTCTTAATTATAATGATCTTCTGATTGCGCGCGGAAAATCCAAATGGTAAGCGGCCTATCTTAAGATGGAATAACGCAATGAAGAAATGCGAAATAATATTTGCAATAATTACAATATTGTATCGCATACGTTGAATTTTTTCATTTAAATGCTGCATACATGTAATATAATGGACGAAAAAAACAAAATTAATATCTCAACGTAAATATTTTCAATATGTGGCATTATATTATATGTCGATTTTATTAAAAAAACATGTGAAATGTATATAGAGGTTTTACATATTTGTTTTTGCATATCTCTCTCGCGTGCATCTCTCTTCCCGGTTATACATATATAAAATAAATACTTTCCACGAGCATCTCATGGATTTTATACGAAATTTTTTACAGACCATTGGCCCAATGTGTAGTAATACTACGAAACTTATGCGTGAACGCATACTTCTCAACGATCGACAATCAATTTCGTGTTCTATCCCGTATCATCGCATCAAGAGCCTCATATTCTTCGTTACTGGAAATTATTTAATATAGTAAATGAATTCAGATGAGCTCCATCTCCCTACACAGGAAAGAGATATTTTTTAGAATTCGTAAAGTGAAAACGAAACGTATTTTGGTGTAACTCCAAGAGTGAATGCGTGTAATCGAGTAACGTTATCCGGATGAGTGCAAATTAAACTCTCATTCGTGTCAGCTGATCGTGGTGCGTGATTGAGCGCAAAAGTCGACAATAACAGGATTTCATCCTCTCGTCAACTTTTTCGCACTGGTTCGGGTTATCGCACAAATATCGTGTAAAAATGAAAAATCTCTGCGTAAAAGTGCATTTGATCCGACAGTTACGTGACGTAGAAAATTACGCGTGCTCTTTGATTATGGATCGAAACTTTTAAAATCTTTTGCGATGCGTCGCGTATTTTTAGCCACCTGATGTGGGTAGGAACGATTTAACGAGAGTAATTAGAGTGATTAGAACTTGTCGATGTATCGTTAAAGTGTAATATGGTAATGAAAAAGTCGGAATAAATACGTGACATTTTAAACAAGCTGCTCCAATTTATAATTTAATGTTTATTATATTATAAATTCATTTAAAAAATCCCTGTCAACTTCGATTCTGATTCGCTACATCAAAATTATTTTGCATGATAACATCTGTTCGATACAATATAAACAAACTATACAATATAAACAAACTATAACCACGCTAATTAAAATACAAATAAGCAAGATGCGATCGTAGTTAGCATAATTTTATACATCACTATTACACAAGAAGGAAAATACAATCATAATACAATAGATTCAACTAGTAATAATACATAGATTCTAAAATTCATGAAAAGAAAAATCATTTTAATGATGATTGAGTCTATATATGAAAATAGTCAGTATTTAAATTATATCATAAAAAGTGTGCGGGAGGATGTGCAAACGTTTAGTTGCTAGCTTAGTTGCGGTTTTTCGTCTTAGAGTTTACCAAACCGCGTTGAATATCCGACGAATACGAGATAAATTAAGAGCGACGAGCGGACTTTGTAGACGACAAAATTTCGCATGCTCAGTTTACACTTCATTATACTTGAAGTTACTTTGGACCTAGCATAGTCGAGTGGAAATGTGCACAAATGTCGTGAAAACGAAGAAATAAGGAAATGAGAACTTTAATTCGTGCGCGAGAACAGAATTGTTAGTTTTGAATTTCTTATATAGGGCGAATAAATACAAGAAGAATTTACATTAAAATTATTCTAGAAATATTTGAGATAATCAATGAAGGTATTAACAATACAAAATCACAATTATTCTAAGTCTAACTTATTAATAAAAAGAACTTTGTAAGACACGATAACATTAATTTGACGCCAGATTGAATACATCATATAAGTGTAAATCAAGAATGTCAAGAGAGGATGATATGGAGAGGAAACTATGACATGTGAGACAAGGATTTGAGAGCAGACATTTTCCATTAATCATTTTCTGGGATAAAGGACAAAGTTGCTTGTGGTTAGCGCAATCTCGGACATTTAAAATTTTTTTATTTAAGGACTGAAGTGAAGAAAAGTTGCAGATACATTTAATCATGTGAGCAAAAGAATAGGATAGCGAAGAGTAACACGGAAGATAACGTGAACAACATCAAAGAAAATATTAAGACAAAGAAGATAAGATGCTAATAATTGTTTCATGAATTTATATTGCTGCTATGAGATGATGTTGTACAACAATGAATTCTGCGGAAAGTTCAATGAAAATTTTGCGAAAGGATCAACATCGAGAGTAAAGATAAAACTTATGAACCGAGATATTTGTTGAAAAACGAAAGATTTAAAGATTTCTCAATATTTAGAAACAAGGGAAGTTTAAAGATTCCTCAATATTTAAAAACATGATTTGTGAATAATATATGTGAATTATGCTGATATAAGAAATAATAAATTAAATCTTTTAGAAAAGAAGTGCAGCAATTCTTCCGAAAGCAATAATGGACAATTTTTGAGATTTCGGAAATTTCTTCGAAAAACGGAATGTGTGACAGGAAATTTATCATGGTACCTGAAAGGTAAATTTATGTATCAAGACGACCTAAGTATGATGCCAAGCGTAATTTGAATATGAATTTGTTTAATGTGTACCATGTAAAATATATCACGATGAAAATCTTATTGGCTGCTTAATATTCAGTTGATCCATCGTGTAAATTTGATTGTGTCAGCATACAGACAATTTCTTCATAATCGCCGAATTAAAACGTTCTATTATATGAGATAAAAAAAGCTGAAACAAGAAACAAATTAACATTGCGTAAATTTTTAATGCTGTTCTATCGTGGAATTATGGAATATCTGATAATGAAAGAGAGAAATATATTCTTCCTTCCTTATATTACTTTTAATAGATAAAGTTAAGAAAGAAATATATTTGTGAAACTTCGGATATCATGTACGTTGTGCAAATATTAGAGTTTTATGAAACATATCCTAATCATTGTAAGCGAGAGTAACCAAATGCATAATGTACAACTAAATCCGTTTAAAATAAAAAAAAAACGAAAGTCTGGCAAGGACAATCTTTTATCTAAATTTATATCAACGATAAGATGCTTACAGAGTTTGCGAGAGCAAATTGAAAATATGAAAATTCGCACATGCTGTATCATGAAAAAATTATGAAGAAAGAAAGAAGAAAATGCAATTTACGAAATGCTATGCTGACAAGTGTAAATGTAAGACAAACGAGGGGAGATTGACTGTTGAAAAATTATATCCGAATCTTTGTTTGCCGCTCATTGTTTACACGTTACAAGCTTCCGGAGCACTTTAGGCAGCAGAAGTGTACTAGAAGTCATTACTCGAGCGACGAATATTCACTCGCTCGAATCTGGGAGCTGCCAAACTCCCAGCGAGTACGTCGATCAGCATCGCGAACACTGCCTCTGCTAAGACAACTTGCCTGCAGCTGGCCCCCCTAAATGTTTTGACATTGAGTGCGTTAGGGTGCCGAGGTGGGGGGCGCGTGGTCTTGCTGCCTGCCGTGCGCCGGCGGCGGCGGGGGTGGGGGTGGTGTCGCTGTCTCGGGGACCACCCCCGAAGTGAAGAAGAGTTCTTTCGCTTTGCTGAAACAGCATCAGCAGTATCAACCCCACCAGCAACAAAAAGGCCAACAGCACGATCATCAGACGCAACAAAAAAATACGCAGCAGGAGCAACAGCCGAAGCGTATCTGCGTGGCTCAGATTAAAAAGCGGGCGCCGCTGAGCGATCTCGACGAGGATTTGGATGATGACGATGACGATCTTGACGACGAGGAGAAGGAGTGCGAGTTAAGGATATATGAGGAGGAAGATTACGGAAGGGAAAGTGGCACTCAGCATCGGCTTAGCCCGCGGCTGCAAGACATCGAGGAGGAGGATGATGAGGAGGGTCGTCACGTCCGAGAAAGGTCAGTTGCTAATCCAGTTTCGCGGGTTTTTCGATCTAGTTTACGTTTGGTATTGAGTTTATTATCATCTCGTCTCAATCACTTTTTTAAGAAGTTTACATTGTATACCATATTCAGCGAAAAAGATTATTATATCATATTAAAATCGCAGCGCATGATTTAATCGATTTACGTGAATTCAATAGACATGTTGAACGAAGATTAGAATTCAATAGTGAATTCAAACGTGATTAGAAATGGTTTCCGGTTTAGAAAAGTCATGTTTAATTTTACTCATTTATTTTCTCCGCTGAACGCATTCAATTATTATCTAATTGACGCACAATGATTACTTTATAGATGATTTTTAACGATGTTTTATGTCGTTAATTGTTGCTCAAATGTTATCTCATTAATGCAAACATATCGTGTGATGTAAACAAAGCTTTAAGTAGCTAATTGCTGATTTAATTAAATATTCTGCTATGAGATATCGATAGAATGCGTTAAATTTCGCGATTAATTAATGACGCTTTGCTCTATGATTGCAATTAACTGTTCGCGGTTCGTATAATTATTATTCGCATAGTTTTCATTATTATAATTATGTTACGTATTAATATTGTTAAGTGTTTCACACTCTCAATGTAACATATTCATCTTGTAATTTTCCGCGATTAAATTTGTTTGCGCATTTAAGCATGGATAATTCTAGGGGAAAACTTTTGCGGTATCTATTTACAATGAACTACAAATTGTTCGCATACAAACAAGATCTCTTTATTTAAGCGTCACTTTTTTACATTACTCAAGCACTAGATATTTCTATGGATAGACTAAGACATCTGTTGTTGCGAAAATTTACTAGTTGGAGAACAAACTTTGTCGCCTGGGTCATGCAAACACGTTATAGTTTCACTCTGCCACAAACTGACACATTTCTCAATATTATGCGCTATATTTTAGCATTGCACATATGCAATCAAACTTGCGCCCATTTCACATATCGACGTCGAGGACGAATCACGTTTACTCGTCCGACTTTATGCTCTGTTCACTCAATTTAACGATACGTTATTGTTACAAAAGTTAGTTTCAATCTCTGAAAATGTTTGTGAAAGGAAAGAAAAACTTATTAACGCGTTACGAAAGCAATTATGTGCGCCAATAAATCAATATAATTACGACGAGATAAATCTTATTAACGCGTTACGAAAGCAATTATGTGCGCCAATAAATAAATACAATTACGACGGGATAAATCTATTTTCGTGGCAGCATGAATGTAATACAATATAATTGTATTTGAAAAAAATATCTTTTCACATATTAGGTAATTCAGAACGCCAATGATAATTTATTTGTATGCATTAGCTTACTTCACATATTGTTTACATTTATTTTTATTTTTTTCATTAAACAAAATCTGCGGAAATTCTTTATCAAATATCTAATTAAAGATTTCCGATCTAATCTTCTATTGCTAATACTGAAATGTTCTGTAATATGAGTATCCATGTATCGATTGATGCACTTGGTTCAATTGATTTAGCATGGTTAGCGCGGCTATTGTACTTGCAGAGAATGGCACGCGAAGATCTCCGATAGTCGGCGAAAGATCATCTCGAGGATGGGAAAATTTAATCTGTACCGATCGGCTATTCATACTCTATATCCGATTAAATGTTACAACTAGTTCGCATTGATTGCTTTGCGTTCTTAACGTAATTGCCCGTAGACAGACACCGAGACTTGAACGGGCGACCGCTCGTTGACCTTTTATATTCAACTTTCGGACTATTTCCTCTCATCGCTTGTCGCGTTCCCATCTCTCGCAGAGACGTCCTCGAGCTTTCCTTTCTAAAAGCTCTTTGACAATGAACATATTTTTAGCTCTCTCAGTCATGCGCGTGTATATGCATGTAAATATGGTTTGAAAATGAAAATCGAAGAAAGCGGATGAGAAGCTGTTTTTGAATTCTTTATGAAAAAAATTGTGAGAATAGAAAGGACGATGGTAGACTTTTAAATTAGATTATACTTTATATTGAAATACTTTACCGGTGTGAAAAAATTTATGAAAAATATTGCGAAAAATTATAAGTTTTTCAATCTTCTTGGATAAATTCTCTTGATACATTTTACGAATAAAAATACAAAAAAATATTGTATTTGGAGAAAATTCTCAAAGATAATTTATTTAAAAATTAGGAGAAAAAGATTTGAAACACGAGAGGAAAACAATTTTTGCATTTCGTGACATTCTCTTATTTAGCGTATGAAATAATCTACATTGAAGATTAGTAATTGACACAGAAATTAATGTATCATATTAATGCAAGATTTAATGTAATGGAAATGAAGGGAAAAGCGAGTGGGTATTTTGAGATAATGAGACTTCATTGATTTGCTCTCGTTGGATATTGTGAGCTATTGACTTTTGTACGAGTGCGTTGCATGAATCAAAATGTGATACACAAGTATTCCACATATATTCATCTGGAATTTATGTGAATTAATATCGGATATGTTAACAATATGATAGAGACATCTGACGCGCAGTGAAGAAAGAGAAAAATATATAGTCATTTTTTTGCTTTATGTTACGAAAGTTCATGATTATATTATATTATACATGTATCATATTTATAACAAATATTTATAACAATATTTTATTTAAAATCTTTCATAGCAGATTATTAGTTTGAAGCGATTTATTAATATATTCTTCTTACTAGATGTTTCTTTGACAAGAAATATGAAAGAGCACTAAATCAGAAATATATGTCTTTTATTTATTATTTACTATGTGGCGATATCATTAATTAAGTATTAAATATATAAAAATTAGTCAAAATTTCTTTATATATTGTGTGACCGATATTTTTTAAGAGAAATTTAAGTTTACTCTTTAAATAAATAGAAAAAATAATAGTGATTTCATAAAATAACGAAAGAATATCGGAAGAGCATGTTTGCGTGAAAGGCGGTCAATAACTTCATATCGGGGTGATATATGCGCGTCATGACTATCCAATCAGCCGCAGGAAACATCGAGACCGTGCCCGAAATTTCCTCGAGTGGACGCTACCAACTAAATGGAATTACGAGGATGGCAGGCAATGCAGGCTAAGAGGAACATGTATCGAGAGTGCGAAGCTTCAAAGCTTGCCATTAGACGTTAGCACTTGCGGGATACCTCCGATAATATGCGTAAAATGCATGATACATGATTACGTGAAAGAATCATTAGTTAAGTGTCTATTCGATAACGTGAGATATGAGACGTGAAAAGTATCGCGTTAATTTTACCTGATCTTACGATTGTTTGCTTAATGTCAGATTTTATTCGGACAAAATTATTATTGCGCTAATTATTGTATATTTAGATGGGTGTCACATTTTCTAAACCAATTTTAAATAAACATTATATTTTTCTTGCATAAAAATTTTTATTTTTTGTTTTTAAATTTTTATTTTCATCGTTTGAATTATTCTTGTGTGAAAAATTTATTATTTTTCGAGTCTAAAGATTATATCGTAGATTTATATCGTAGATATTAATGTATTTTTTAAATAGAAGCTAAAGACTATTCATTCTATGCTTTTGAAAGAACTGATATGTATGTCTATCTATTCGTTCAGAAAACGATCGACCTGATATTGCTTGTCTAGCATTGATTGCGGTTTTCCTCTGCACAGTTCATAACGATCTAACACTAATGATGAGTATCCATCGGTTTTACGTTAATGGCGATTGCTATTAAGCATCTAAGTGCACACGCGAATTATCAGGCAATTAGCTAATTTAAATGTAAAATGATTGATAAGCACATAGTTATGTATTCTATGACATTGATATGTGTTTAGTTAGTTTAAGAGATATTTTCATTATCAATAGTTTATGTAGATTATTAATAATTTTCGACATTTTGCATATATGTTATTTATGAAAATTTATAGACTATAATATTCTCTTACTACGATATTATTACGAAGATGAAAATGATTAGAGTATGAGTGTAAATTTGAAGCTGCAAGCAAGTTTCCTCAGATTACTTAAGACAACATGATTGAATCAATAATTAACTTGTCTCGAGAAAGCTAAAGCGACTGATGTAATTAACACAGAGAATACTTATAAAACGTTTGCCTTACAATGTAAGATCTTATATATACTCAAGATAATCCAGTATAGAATAAGGCAGAAATAACAGATATTGTACTTCCTCTTTAAAATTAAATTAAATTGGATGTTTTAAATTCGATTATCAGAGATTTTTTAAATATAAAGATAAAATTATGTTTTTTCAAACTATTGTTTTCAATTTGATTTTACAATATCACTGAATTTATATTTAATTTTATTCGTACCATTTTATAATACTGGAGAAAATGAATAGTTAAAATAATAATAAATAAATATTTTAATTTCATCAATTAAAAATTTAAAAAGATTTGATTAAAATAATATATTTGATATTGCAATGACAAAGTGTGTAAGTATGCATGTAAGTATTTAAATAAATAATATTTCAAATCAATATTATATCACCAAAATACTTAAATACTATTTTAAATTAAATATTATTTTAAATTAAACTAAGTAAACTGAAAATATTTATTATAGAAACTAATTAAAATATTTTATAATATTCATAATGTTTATATATATATATATATATATATATATGTTCTCTTCAGTACGCACAAACAAAAAATTTTATTTTTAAAATAAAATGTAAATAATAATAAATTATATGTAATTAATGTAAATTTACAATAAATAAAAATAAATAATAATTATTCAAATAATTATACATATATCAATTACGAATGGCTACAAATTTACATAATTAATTTATTTGCTTTTAATAAAACATTTTTCAAGCATATCATTTATTGTACTTATTAATCATATAATTATGTAAAATATAATAAGTGAATGATTTTTATATTGTAATGTTTTTTTAACGAATATAACGAATATATATTTTTACTTTACTCACATACATACATACATACATACATATATATATATATATATATATATATATATATACTAATTTCATATGTTTAAGAACAAAAAATAATAAATAAACAATTAAAATTAAAGATAGAAAGAAATCATTTTACTCATTAATGATATTAATTAAAACATAAAATAAATATTTTAATTTGAATGAATGTAGTTGCAAATGTTAAATATTATTTGTGTATTACATAAATAATACATACAGTATTTATTGTAAATAATATTTATTGTGCAACTACATTTTTTTGTTGAATATTCCTATTAAATTTATTTGAAATTTTCGTTAACATCGTTAACTATCGTTTTTAAAGAGAGCTCAATGATTATTTTAAAGTCAAAAGTTATCCTGCCTCTCTTCTTCTTTGTCATTACAAAATTAATACGGTACATTTTTAAATATCGATCGTTACAATTGGTTTAGTCATTTTAGCGAATATATGAATATCCAGAAAAGAAAACTCGTTGAGATACATATTCTATTGCCCTGATTACTTTTCTTTTCCTTTTTTTGTGAAATTGCACACGTAAGATCCCAATATTAATTTATTGAAGTATTTTATTGATTTTTATAAAATCAAATAATGGATAAGTTATTTTAAACACAATCTCGTTCGCCTGAGTTTTTATATTTCATACGCCGTATTCACAATGTTGTCTATTTTCGACCTAATAATGTGGAGCGAGATTCGTTGCCAGAGAGCGAGATTTGAATTATAATGCCATAATGGTTGTATCCTGTTCGCCGCGAAATGGACCATCTAAGCTAATTCCGAGGCGAATCTCGTATAATTAGAACATGCGAGAAGCAGATCTCTGTAAAGAAGCGGATCAGCCGGAGGAGATACATCTCCATCGCGTTTAGTGCAGTAGCACGTGTGATTCGAGGTCGAATTGAGGCCGAATTTTAGTCATCGGTGCAACTATATCGGTAGATACGGCAGGTGGAGAACGAGTACAAAGTGACTATTTCCTTCGACGTTATTCGAGATTTCAGTTTCGCGTATTAGCCGCCTATATAGGTATGTACGAGCTCTTTGTATGCCGGCACATATGTGCATATGCAAAGATCCGCTATGTAACGCAGCGTGGTGCAGTCGACGAGAGATTTCGGTATTATATCAGGATGACTAGATTTCAAATTTCTCTCTCTCTCCCTTTCTCGCCCCTTCCCTTTCCTCCTCTCTCTCTCTCTCTCTCTGTCTCTCTCGATTGGCTCACATGTTACGTTACAGTCAATCGGAAATAAATCAGAAATTCGTGCGCGTGCCTCGACACATATCGATCGTTCGATACGCTGACTTATTCTATGACACAAGGCAACCTGTTGATGTTTCGCGCGTTAAAATTGCGATCGACCACAATAGGAAGTAGAAAATAAAATCGATTTAATAGCGATGACAAAAATATATGCACCTGTTATGTTCTCGAATTACGTTGACGTGCTCGTGGACGCATATATGCCTATTACTTTGACAAATATGTCGAATTCGCATGTCTAAACAGTATGCTCAACGGTGGAAAGTACTACGCGCGCGTTCAGGGAACATCATTCGGGATTGACGCAATGGGGGTGTGTAATAGAGCTGACTAGCTGCCTCGTCGACAATAACTCAGGATTTGCCGACGTAGGACATAAGCCTTTACGCGTGAACGCATACGTGAACGAGAACGGCGGGAGTAACGTATGAATGCTAATGTTCGGAAAGCTTTGCAACGGATTGATTTAATGCCGTGCAGATTAATTCCCGCTGATATGATTATTCACAAGTAAGCGTAAATAGAATGACACTTATAATTAATTGATGATTTGCTCGAGTTATTACTCGCATTGACGCAGTCATTGTTGATTAGCACGATGCGTTTATATTTTTGCGACATGTAACGACGTGTCCTTTAATATTGAATTATTTGTTATAATAAAAGTTCAGAATTTTATGCGTCAAATTTCTTATTAAATAATTATTCTCAATTACGCGTTATTATTATGCTTCTATAAATTATACGGGATTTTTTCTCACCCGCAATCTTCAGCGATTTTCATCGCGTTATAAATGCAAAATTATCGAATTGAAACTTTGCCAACTAATAACTCATTATAAATGTTTCCGCTATGTAATGTCTAATTTATGATAGACCTTGAATCGTGAGAGATAATTAGCATCTATCTCGTAGTCAACGACGTCGCTGGGCGATACGCCAGTATTTACAAGTCACACTGGTTCTATCACTAGCTCATTTGTTTCACATCTATTTCCGTTTTACGATAATAATACTACGATATTTTTATCATTTTGAATCACTTAATCGAAATATTTTCTTTTCTTCTAATATGTTATTTTGATTAAATTATCTATAGTAGGTGCAGAGCACAATTGATTATATTCATGTTCTCTTTTTTTTTCGAAAATTTACTACAACTTGTTGTCCGATGGGGTTCTATGAGATCTCGGGGCTAAATCGTTTTCTTTGCTCTTCTTTCAGCCATCATATTATAAATAACGACAAGCGCAAATAAAAAAAAGATACCAAAAAAGCAAAGAAAGATTCCCGCAGCAATCCTGCAATCTCTCGGGAAGTCTTCGGTTTAGCAGTGTAAGCTATTCTTGTCGTGTCTCATTTCCTAAGTACATATATACATTTGATCACCGGAACTAAGATAGGGATCTTGTATAACGATTGAGCAAATATTACGTCATATATTTTGTATATATTACATGCATATGTTACATGTAACCTGCTTGACAATTATATGATTAAAATAACCGCCGAGAGCAGATTAAAAGCGTTGGCGTTCTGAGACCTATATTCTGTATTCTATTATTTTGTGAGATAAATGAGATAGATAATGATTAAATTGTAATCAGCGGTTTATAATATGAGATATTGATCCAGGCACCTATACAGTTTAATACGATGAAGTTAATTAATTGTCGTAATCAATTTAAAAAAATCATCTAAAAACGAAGTGCCCGAAATCTTTGCCATTAATACATTAAATTCGTAATATGGGCATGACAGATGTAAGCGACGAGATTAAAACGTGAGTTGTGATTATTTATGGCTGAGATAATTTCATAAAATTGTTAAAAATTCTTTACTAAATATTATAAATATTATAAATTATGTACACACATTTATACAGAACGTCACACAATTCTATCAGATGTTATTTTTTGATAACTTTACAGACAATATCTTTTTTATATAAATATTGAATATTTCTCGTGAATCTTTCAGCATGAAAGAAGGCAAAAGAAAGTATAGAATGAAAAAAATAAAATATATATAAGCGCGAGATTTTTCTAACGCAGCAACAGATTGTCATGTTATAGTTCGAAAATCAAAGTGCATTCGTAAAAAAAAAAAAAAATAATAATCTTATTCGCAATTTAGCGGTTTAGACGTCACATACTCAAATAAAGTAATTTTAGATAGATTTTTAAAACTAGACCGCGTATAGATACATGGTCTGTTGCACCGCCCGCGTCGGTAAATACGTTGGTATGCCAGCGTATGTTTTCAACGCCATTTTCAGAACTTATCAACCTAAAAAGTCGCCCACACAGAGCGGCAACAGGAGTGGCTGGCGTTCCCGCAGGAGCGTCACGACGGCGGGCGCCCCCGGCGGGCACCAGCACCACGTGATCGCTACTGCCGCTGCGACGGCACAAGCTAGGATGCAGGCCGAGCAGGGTAGCATCGGCGAACTACGTGGTTATCACAACCTGCGTTCCCGCAGGCACACCTTGGCCAACGTACGGTGAGTGCTACAATTTTTAATTCAATTTTTATTCCGATGAAACACCGACCAAGTCTCACAGATAGCGAATATATACCTGAAGGATGTCAAAGGATATCTGAGAGGTGTATTATTTTCAGGTATTTTTAAAACATCTTTTTAAATCTCTGCGTCGTTTGGTCTGTTAATAAAAATCGTCCGAAAAAATATGTACTACAGAAATTTCGCTTCTATGTATGTACGAGTATAACTGTACTTGATTTGTTTATTAAGCGCATGATTGAATTACACGGAAAAGTTTTAATTACATCTCATATACAGATTAAACAATTATTTTGCAAACTAAATGCATTCTTTGAAATTAATTAATACATTACGTACGATATATGTGTACATATTTGAAAAATATGTATATTTGATTTTATTGTGCGTATGTTGCTATACAGCAATGCAACAAAAAAATTATAAGCATTGAAAAAGCATTTGTTCATACAATGGAATTACGGATATAGCACTGTAAAAATTATATAATCGAGAATATATCTCTTCTTTATCTCTTCTCTTGTTTTATTCACGTTATTTCAATCAGAAATCTAATATGAGAGAAGTTATTATTAACAAACTCTGATTAAATTCTACGAAACATTTTTTCACTTTTTTCTGATGATTCCGCTGTTAATCACTTTTTCAATTTTTTTCATCGCTGTTAACATTATAATATTATAATATTATAATATTATATATTTTATATATATATATATATATATATATATATATATATATATATTATATATATAATATTGTAATATTATAATATTAACAATAAGTAGAGCACATTATAGCTATTAAATAGCAATAATAATATTTAATATTATAGTATATTGCTCATTCCATAATTTGTGATAAATTTTTTTCTACAATTCATCGATTTAGTATTGTATCGTTAATTGGATAAAATTAGCAATAAATGTATAAAGATATTTACTCTCTCACCCTTTTTTATCGCATGAATCATATACTTTATTATGTGATTTATGTTGAATATAAAAATATATAATAGAATAATATATATTATATAATAGAATAATAAAAATCATGAGATTTTTTAATCCGGGCAATAACAGTTCCCTTTTCTAGTCGGCTTTCCGCTAGGTTTTCCTAACTTGTAGCAAATGCAACTTGGAGATAGTGGTTCTACATCAAATTTTTCTGGATCCTCTAAAATTGCTTGCAAATCATCTTTTCTTTTTTGTTCCGTTGTTAAGTTAGTCTTACGCTTCGGCATTTTAGCCAAGCAAGCTTGATCTTTTTTTTCGATTTCTCTTTTTCGAGGAGCTGCGCGACACGATTTATCGGTTGACGACGCGCAATCACAACTTCCCTGATCGCGAAAAATCTTTTCGATATACTTTTCGTTCGACATCCTGCCTTGAATTTTCGCTTTACAATCGAGGCACAATCTATCGTATAATATTGGGCGATCGATTTTAGGTGGAATACGCTTGAACGCAGCTACTGCCGGAGGCGTTGCAGTTTTCGCATCAATCTGCGGTCGAACCTTCAATCTAGGTCTCGTCGACGGCGGCGTCGAGATTTTACCGCACTGGCAACAGTTGCAGGCCATCTTTCCTATTTCGTCGGACCTCCCGCCATAATTAATCGTTCTAATCTCGCGTTCTGCGTCCGGTCGCGCTAATCCGGCAGCGATCTTTATAGATCGTAAAAGTTCATCTGTGGTCACTCTCGCGCGTTCTCTTTCATCCCTTACAACTCGGTCGTGGCTAACGTGGCTCGTTTTATCCGTCTGTGATCCGGCGCTGGCGGTCGTGACGGTCGATTGGTCCTTTAAGCGTTTGTGCCAGAGCATTTTTCGGCCGGTTATTTCAGGATCGCCGGCGATTTCGGTGCTCGGTGCTTTTAACTCGGCTGGTTTTAAATATTTACTAATAACACGTATCGGGGGCGTATGGGACGGTTCAGCGGTCGAAACTGTTTGCGTGGTTATTTCTACGACTTCGGTTTGTACGATGTTGGTTTTCATGACCTCAGTTTGAGCGACGTTGGTTTGCATAATCTCGACCGGTTTCGCGGTCTCGGCTGGTGGTGATTGCTGCAAGTGAAGGAGAAATATTCAAAATGTTGGTCAGCCGTTATTAAAACACAAGATGTCTCAGAACAAGATAGAAAGCTAACGAATGTATCGGAAACGATATTATTGTCGTATCTCGCGCGCGGACAGAGAGATCAATTTATGGAATTTATCGATAGAATATTATATAAATTTTTACTAACCAAACAACATTCTGCACATGGCAATTTCATCGCGGGTGCAATCTGCAATAGTTCTTTTTCTTTAATTTTCGCTATAATCAGATATGGCTGCGTCAATAATTGGGGACCGATTGGTATTATTGGCACCTCTATTTCGGCCGGTTTTACTTCAACAGTGGGAATTTTTAATTCTGCTTCGACGAATTCTGGCTTTTTTTCTTCTACTGGTTCTTTTTCCTTTTCATCTTCTACCACTAGTTTTGTGAGTAATGCAATTTTCGCCGATATTTCCTCTTTCTCTACTAATGCTATTTCTTCTTTTTCTCTTTCTTCGGATAATTCGATAGGCGGTGTAACTTGTTCCGGCATTTCTCTAATTTCCTCGTCTTTTTTTATTTTAATTTCTGCTTCGGGCACAGGTTGTTCTGTCGTTTTGAGCTCCTCTATCTCTTCTATTTCTTTCTGTATTATTCGTTCTGTTACTGGTGGTATTTCAATCTTTTTTTCTGTTATTATTTCCGCATCTTTTTCTTCTTTTATTTCTTTTACCATATTCATAATCGTTGGTTCTTCTTCGATTTCAATTTCTTTCTGTATTATATCTGTTACTGATGGTTCTTCGATCTCGATTTTATCTTCCGTTATTGCGTTTAAAATCAATAATTCTTCTTTTGCATTTACACTTGGTAGAAATTCTTCAACAGTAATTTTTTCTCTTACTATGTCTGAAATCGGTTGTTCAACATCCATGATTGGAAGTGCGCTAGGTTCGACTTTTTCTATTTCGATTAAATCCGCGGTTGGTAAAACTATCTCTGGCATAATTTTTGTTATTTCTTCCACATCTACTATCGGTAATATTTCCTCTACATCTTGCTCTATTTCATCTGTCATTTTTACAACAGGCGAAACTTCTGGAATTTTTTCTTCTATAAATCTCGCATTTTGCGTTTCTTCTAAGTCTGCCATTTTTATTTCGTCAACTTGCGGAATTTCCTTTTCTACCACGTCTTCTACACGTATACTTTCATCAATTTCTTTTGATACTGGTAACTTTTTATCTTCTCTTACTTTTTCTATTACTGCTTCCTCTTTGTCTATTATTGCTTCTTTTATTGGTACGACGTCTTGTATTTTCTTTTCATCTATTTCATCTATTTTTACATGCTCGGATATGATTTCTTCTTCTTCTTTTTCTATTTTCTGAATAATCAATGTCTCTTCTTTATCCGTAGAATTTATTATTTTATCATCTATTACCGTTTCAATTGCTAATTCCTTATCTGTCAAATCTTTGAATACTGCATTTTCTTTAACTTGAGATATTTCAGCCTCTTTTGCATCGTGTACGATTTCCTCGACTTGTGTCTCTTCTCCAATTTCTATTTTTTCGATCTCTATTTCATATGGCATAGGTTCAGTTCTCGGGACCGTGACGCTTTTCAAATCTTCCTTGACGGGAATTGTAGGAGATTGAAAAGAATTTTCTATTGAAACTGCCGTAGGAGGTTCCATGCCAACTGATATTTCTTCTTTCGTAGGAGTAGGCAGTAATTCAGCTATTGGTTCCATTGGAGCTTTTACTTCTGATATTTCTTCGGGACGAGGGGATGGTATTGACGATATTGATTCATTTTTTGTTGGTTCCATCTTTTTCGGTATTATTAATTCGTCTTGTAATTTAGTTTCAATTATTACTTCTTTTTTTATTTCATTTTTCTCAATCACTTTCTCTTGCATATCTTCTTTGATTATTACATATTCCTCTTCGATTTTTTTAGGTTTTATCTGGTGGAATACATATAATTAAATTTATAATGAAAATTGTTTATAGCTTAAAGACTGTAATTAATATATTGTTTAAAATTTTTATAATTTTTGATTGTTAATATACTAAAATTTTTATTGTGTTTTTATATATTTACGTTTTTATATGTCATTTTTATATCACAGACATATTTATTTACATTATTATTATTATTTATGAATTATGAATTACACACATTACCCTGATCTCTTACCCCGACATACGCGCCGACCTGTTCGACTAAAATGTCAGCATCTTTCTTTACTATATGGCAATCAGGGTGTTTCTAAATGTGGAAAACAGGAATATCATTAATCTTAACATTAAGATAAAGAAATTTTTTAAACTAATAAGATTAATATTAGCTAAATATTAATGCACAATTTCTGTATATTTATATAATTGCAATATTTTTTATTTCAATTATAATACAAATTATATACCGCTGCTGACGTGCGAATTGTATCGATCATATCGATCCACGATAGAATCGTATCCCGTTGTACGACAATGTCCTGGTCGGTTTCAATCTTTGTGACTCCCGATACTTTGACGTCATTCGGCATTATTACCGGTCTATCATCCGCAACTTCTTCTTGAACCACCTGACGCGTTATGATTTCTCTAAAGGGCACGTCCTCTGCAATCTGTTCTTTTACTTTAATGACAGGTGTCGGCTCGATTTCGACGTCAAAAATTTCATCCGCTTTTTTTTCTTTCTTCTCGATATCATCGACGACATCTTTCGCTTCTTTTACTAATTCTTCTCGAAATTGCCTCTCACGTTCCTCCTCATCCGCGATTAATTTTTCATCAGGTTTCTTCGAAGGATCTATACCCAATGCAATCAATTCCTCGTCTGTCATACCAGTAGGCGAGAATACCACATCGTTGCACACGAAATCAGGTGCGCATGGCTCACCATCTTTATACAATTCCTCTAATGAACCTAACTTGGTTAAATATTCCTGAATTTTTTTGACTTTCTGTTGCTCGTAAATGAAATCTTCCGGTCGAACTATGCTCTCCGCGTCCTCTATTTGTACAAGATCGACCGGACGATCGACAGCGAGATCAGCCAAGTCGGGTTTAACCGAGACATATTTATCATCTCCAACAAGAGCAACTTCCGCGTCGGCATCGACTGAGATGACTCTCGCCAACGTCTCCTCTTCTGCAACTTCGACTTTTGCCAATTCTTTCTCATCCACAACTTCGACTCTCGCTAGCACTTCACCGTCCTCTACTGTGGCTACATCGTCTACTCTGCCGATAGGCCGGTGCACGATTTTAGCTCTTACCGTGACTGCTTTATCCGTCACCTCCGCGAAATCATCATCGCGACCTATTGTAGCTTCGATTTTCTCGATACTCAGAAACTTCTCGAGTTCCGTTCTACACGCGATCATTCTCACTCGGCACTTTTCCAGCGCGTCTTCCAGCTCGCACACGCGATCCGCTAGCTGCTGATTTGCCGCGGTCTTCATATCTAATTGCTCTTGCAACGCTTTTGTCGTGCTGATCGTGTCACCTTCCATCTTCGACCAGAGCTCGTCGGCCTGCTGAAGCGTCCTCATGTAAGCTTCTTCGCGACGTTCCAGCTCGGCGATGCCTCGTTTTATAATCACTTCTTCTTCCGCCAAATGCTGCAGCTTCTCCAAGCACTGGATATCTCCGGATTCGATAGATGTCACACTGGAGATTTTGCTGAGCGATTTCTTCTTACATTGTATGTCGCCGCACTCGCCGTATTGACACGATTCGTCCGTTTCCATCGTCTTCTTCTCCATCGCTTGTCGCAGTGCTTGAGCTTCTTCGTTCAAACGTTCCATCGCGTCTTTTTGTTCTTCCTGAATCCTCCTAGCTTCTTCGAGTTTACTTTTTCTTTTCTCTAATGTCGCAAGTTTTTCCAACCAAAGAGCTCGCGCCTCCTCCGTCTTTTTTAACGCCAATTTTCTTTCAGCCTCAATCTCTCGCACTCTGCAATCATAATGGCAGCTTGGCGTGCTACGACAAGAGACTTCTCTCGCGTCTTTAAATTGCTTCTCCAAAATGCGTCCCATACTACAGGCTGGTGCACCTTGCGACATTTTCAAGATATTCCACACCATTACCGCCGGCATTGAACATTCTAGCATGTCCAAGCGTTTTCGCAGATCTCCTTCTATTTTTTCCAATTCCTCTCTACGTTGCTCCCGTTTGTCGATTATGTCGCAGAAAGGACGTTGATGTACACGTTTGCCGGTCATTGCCACGTTGTCCATTTTTCCCGGATTTTTAATCTCGCGTTTTGATTCTTCGCAGTCGTCCCGAGGCAAATGCATCTTATCGAGCTGATCGACTGAGGTTATTTCTGTAATAGTGTCTTCTTTATGTTCCCAAACTGATTTATCTTCTCTCTTGAGGTCATTGACTCCTTTAGAATAGGATTCTGATGCAGTCGTTTTTAATATTCCATTATTCTCTTTCACTATTTCTTTTCGAGAAGAATTCATTTCTTTCATTGTAAATTTTTCTTCTTCCAGTTTGATCGAAGAATTCTTTGATTCAACGAGAAGACGTTTTCTGTTATTGTTGCATTTTTTTTAATACAGTAATATGCTCCAGCAAATTTTTTTAAATATATCTTCTTTCTCTATATAATCTCTATATATCTCTATATGTCTCTCTCTGTTTCTTTTGAATTATCCAAGACTTAATGATATCCTCGAAATATTTGAGTATACTGCGAATTTAATCTGCCCATCAAAATGTAAATTAATTCGTTTGTCATTACATCTTCCAAAAAAATAACCTACCAACGTAATAAAACATATGATTGTAGGTGCAACATTTTATATATTTGCAATTATAAAATATACATCTGTTTGTATAATTTCGTTGCCATATCATTTTTACAAATTTTATTATACGATTACCAATTTTACGCGAAGTGGTTGCGAAATAATTTTTTTATATTCACGATTATTTTCATGTTTGAAAAGTCATCATTTTAAATATCATGTTTTAAAAATATATTCATTAAACGTGTTAAAGGATTTAATGCGATTTCTAACGCGTTACCTGGCCAATTATTTGCTATTGCGTCGTCGTACACATACATTATCTTTGTTAAATTATGTCCTACGACTTGATAAATGAGATACGCCTAGCACTCGTTCGTCGCGCGAATCACGCATCACATTTTCGAAAATGCACCATCAATTTTGGATAGGTTCCAACGCGGCCAGGTTCTGTCGGCGAATTGCCACAAATCGCTTATGAGATTTGTCACATGGTATGCGATTCCAGCTTTCGATATCCCTCTATAAGTCTCAATCATCAATACGAACATATCTGCATATCTATTAATCTTGAGTACTGACATGAAAAATTAATTAAGATCGCATTACTTTCAATGTCTTCATTAAGATGAGAATTACTTTTCGTATTTATTACGAGTACTTAGCGAAATATTTTTGCAATACTCTTATACATTTCGGATTTATAAATTTATTTAAAGTATCGTAAAATATAAAATCATCGTAGAAATACTTATACTATAATATTTTATACTTATTTTAATATACTTCATATATAAGTAATATCTTGTCAAAATAAACCATCATTATTAAATCACATCGAAAGGATTTGGTAGAAAAATGCTGTAATTTTCATAAAAAAATTTATAACTTTTGGATTAACTTGCTGGAGAACATGATGAAAAATATAATGTATCTTTCGTTATCTCTCAATTTGAGAAGTATGATAGTTTTCGTATTTAATGGAACTTTTCAAGATAGTTTGCCTGGGTAAACTTGCCAAGATGAAACGCGCTTGAAATGATTTATGAGTAAATCGAGGATTATTAAAGTTTTATAATGTCCCAATCTCTAATTCTTATTTTATCCAATGATAGATTACCGGGATAAAATTTTTTTATATCACTCTCTTTAAATCAAGATTTTTTATTAATTTGTAGAACTTTCTGAATTTCTCTTAAAAACTGTATTAAATAACTTAATCCAATTTCATAATCTGACGAATTTTTTTATAATTTAAAAGTGTTCTTTCGAGTGTATATTTTGAATTTCAATTTTTTTACTAACTATTATTAAACGTTTAATCGAAATAAAATGTACAATGCAATTAGAAATATATTATAGGCAAAATATATATATATATATATATATATATATGTGTGTGTGTGTGTGTGTGTGTGTGTGTGTGTGTGTGTGTGTGTGTGTGTGTGTGTGTATGTGTATATATTATAGGCAGAATAAAAATGTGGGCGTACAAATTATTTTATTTTCTACTAAGAATGATACTGTATAATACATTAATTCCTCACTTGCAACAAAGTGTAATAAGGAAAAATAATTGTCATAGCATTAACTAATTTAAAATTTTTGTTAACCGAGATGATTAACGTCGTCAATCTTATCATATAATTTTAATACTTTTACACAGAGGGAGAGCTATTAATGTAATAGTTTTATCAACCTATTTGACATGACGATGCAAAAATTTTAAATGTTCGATAACATATCAAAAGATCCAAAGCAACATAGCGACCTTTACCTAACGTTGAAAATTACTTATCTGTGTTGAATAATACGAAGTTTGCGCGATATATCAACCTTTTTAGCCTAAAGTACATATCGATTTTTACCCTGTTACGAGAATGGCGCAGAATAGCGTTCAAGGATAACCCTGAATAAATCCGGAAAAGATTACTATATATCTCAGGTTTTATCAGGCAAAAATCCAGCGGAATAACGGGTTGACTTCACCTACTCTCGATTTTCTCTGACGCACTCTCTATGTCTTTCTCTTTCTCTGTCCTCTCTTTCTCTGACCTCTCTCTTTCTCTGACCTCCCCTGCGCCCTTCACAAAATCAATAGCGTCGGTGTACCGAGTTTATCTTACGCTAGAGGAAAAGCAAAATTTGACACGATCGAAATTGCAGATCGGAGAATACGAAGTTCTTTTATTTACTTGTGAAAACCTCCTATTGAATTTTTGACTCAATAAAACTCTTTCTAAGATCCAATATAATTTCGTTCGATTAACAGAAAGTTTCAATTGATTCCGAACTTTGGGGGGGGGGACTGTGCTTTTTCAATCTAAAGAAAGATTTTCGCGATTAATCGCCGCCTGGCACGCTCACTGCCCGAGGAACTTCATAAACTGCGTTAAGCAATTCGCGGAAACTTCACTGAACTGCGTGAATATTCCGAGAATATACCTGCGAATTATGCTTGCCTAGCCGCACGAAGTACCAATGACTTCAATAATTTCAGTAAATCGAGTTTTAGACACAGATTCATAATCCTAAGTTTTCCTGACTTTACATAATGCATTTTGAGACATTTATATATTTGCCCTCTTCTTTAATAATGCTAGGTATAAAATATTCTATTAATAAATGATTCATATATTAAATACATATATTAAAAATGTAATTATAAATGAATGTATAATCGGTAATATAATTCAAATATTTTTATAGGATTTTGGCTATCTCGTTTTATGATATTTTCTATTGTGCACACTGCTTTTGTATACATTTAGTTTTTTTTCAATAAAAATTTCATAACTGAATGCATCACCATTAAATTCTTAATCGATTTTATATCCATTCAAGTTTGATAACCTTTCTGATTTCCCCAGAGAATCACGTACCAAAAACGTGTATTGCCGTTCTATAAAACTAGGAAAAGAGAAGAATCTTGTGAAGAGTTTAAAGTATACAAAGAACATATATATAAAAAATTCTGTATATAAATTTCCGCGTTAAAAGTTTATTCTTATTATATAAAATTCACACAATACTAATAATTAAGTAGTCATTTACGTGTCAAAAATAACTATAACAAGTGTTTAGAGCACTTAAATAAAAATTTAGAAAAATACTAACTTCTGTCAAAATTGATCTTAAATATTATATATTTTATTTCAAATTCACACAAAGAGCTGCAAGATACTTGATATGTGAAAAATGGCTCTTGTTGCATAATAAATATCATCTTTGAATCTGTAGAATTTGCAGCTAAAGAAAAAACATATCTTATGTGTTGATTCTATGAAACATATCTTATATGTTTCATAGAATATATAAAATATATAGCGATGAATGTAGGAAATCGAGGCATTTCAATTCGCGAGAGCTAGAAATTTTTTTGCTCTTTTGAATGTAGTTGAGTCTTTTTCCCGAAAGTACTAGACTTTCTCTCGTCTTGTTTCCGGCAGTGGATGAGAGATATAGAAAGGTAGGATCCGATTATTCAAATAATTCTGTCTTAGACAGAATACTGTCGGCTGCGGCGAGAGAACCGACCTCTTTATCTTCAACTTCTTAACGAGTTTTCCGCTCCTTGAAATCGGCGTACAATTTTTTTAATGATCAAACTATCGCGATATTCTTTCAGATACTTTTTCACGTTTCCATTCTCATAAACTTGTCTCACATTCAATCAGTTTAATGAGTGTTAAAAGTTGTTTTTTTTTACTTTGTACGTTTTATTTGTTTCTATTTGTAGTTGAGAGAATTTTAATATAATAATATGGCTTTTTAGACATCGCAAAGTATTTAGTAAAAAATGCATCTTTTCTTAGCGAAAATTGGAGCAATAATCATTACTTGACTCATATTTAAACATATTAACATGAAACAATTTATTAATTTTAAATTTAATAATCGTTGCAAAGTGATTATCGTAAAATTAATTAAAAATCAAGATCTTTTTTGTCTTAAAGTGTAATTTTTCAAAAACTTTTCTATTTATTATTCAATATAATAATCAATTACATTCTCAATTTAGGAAAAATATCTTTGTTGACTGATTCGTGCATTTTATTGATAGCTAGTATGAAATAAAATCATTGCAATGTAAAAATGTACTAGCATGAAAATCGTTCAATTGCTTTGTATAAGCGTTTCTCGATACCTTCTGAAAAATTTCTCGATGCAGATATGGAGTTCTACAATCATTTATTTAGATAATCCTTATATAACTATTCATTGGTGAAACGATAATAACGATCACTCGTTAAACTCGAATAACCGTCACTCGTTTTCCATCGGAACAGAAGTAAGTCAACACATCGTTGAAAATTTGATTTGCCGTTTTTACATTGGCATCTTGATTGGAGAATTCTTCAGATTTTATGTGACCAATTAAATTTAAGAAACGATTGGATTGAATTTTTAAAAAGTGATCATTTAAAAATTTCTTTTTCCCTCTTTTCGATAAAACTTATATATATTTATATATTTATACATTATATATTTATACATTTATATATATATATATATATATATATATATATATATATATTTATTATTACAATTTCTGTTTGATAAATTTTAATAAATTTTTTTATAAAATATATTTGTGACAATAAGCGTATACGAATTAAAAATTCGGAGGTGCATTTAGAGATGTGCTCTTTTATTTGTCTCCCACTTATGAATTAAGTAACTTTTGCTGCTTCGTCTTCAGAAAATCGATGAAATCTTCTGTCATGTCCGAAATCCCAAATGGGGCTCTCTATAAAATGAAAAAAATAGGATATCTTTCTCTAATAATTTGAGGGAAAGTTTCAATATCTCTTGACGTGAAAAGTGAAGTAACTATAGATTTCGAATAATAGATTAAAATATTATGTGTCTAATGTTTAAGATTTTAATTATTTGATACAATTTATTAAATAATTTTAATCGTATAGAATTGTATATTATTTGAGCAAAGAATTAAAAAAATACATTTGTCGATAAATGTGGAATATAAGTACGAGTTATAATGTCACATCATGCTCTTTATCGACTAACTATAATTGTTTAACAATTCACGATGACGTAACGTCGCAATTTAACTCGGACGTTCGTTTGGTCTACTCGACATTGCGCCATAATGTGGATCTAGAAAATTCTGCATACTCATTCTTATATATTAGAACAGTACTATTTTTCATGTCATTATATTCCATATGCTGCCATGATGTTAGCTCGCAGTAAACTTGCACATTTGTAATTCTGATGTGTAATATGAGGCAAAGTCGAGATCTTAAAATGAATTTCATTCGTTAAACCGTTTGAACATCTCAATTTATGGTGGCTTCTAAAATTACGTTAGAGAAATAAAAAATATAAAAATTATAAATGAATGAATATAGAAAACATTAAAAAAAATAATGAGCTGTAACTAGTAAATAATATATTTACAGAAAGAATATTTAGTTTTCTTAATTTTTCAAGATTTTTCTTATATTGATTTGTTATAAAAACTTGCAAACATGAAAACTTGATATCTTTCGCCTAGAAACTAGTATTATAAAAACAAATTTTCATCTATGACTAAAATGGTAAGCGGAATCTAATGCTTATAAGTTATCTTTCCATGATGCAAATATGACATATAATATTTGGCAACGTCCGGCGAACAAGCACATGTGCGCACATAATTAATTCGTCAGATTGAAATACTTAATATCAGTTCTTTCGCTAAGAAAAGATTGACTCCAGTCCAAGTATAAATTCGTCGGAGCAACCATTATTACATTTTGGTTTCTAGAACGCTGTATAAATATGGATGTATATATATTCTACATAAATTTCCCATTTCTCCTCATTCTATGAAGATTAAACTGACAGTAGATGCATAGAACATGGCTTGCGAGGATTCATGCCAATATAAATACGATAGGTATCGAGAATATTGGTTTGTAGTTTTTCTGAATTCTTGCAATTTGGTTCACAATTGCATGCTCTTAACGAAGCGTACCTAATATCGGCAAATTTTGTCGGACCGATAATCGAGAGACACGACGAGTATCTGTGTTCCTAGCGATTCCGGAATCATATCTCGCGTGTGCAGCAGCTCGGCCGCGTATAATGACGCAGAAGTGCATCGACGCGATTCCGTTCCCTTAAAGTATGTAGGTTAGACGTGACGTCATGACCCGCCTTGTGACGTGCACCCCTCGAATGAAATATGCAGCGATGCACTCGAGCATTCCTCGTAGCCTCGCGGTCATTGGCACTCAACACAATGAATCGCACGAGGCCAAAGCGATGTCAGCAGGCGGCGACAGCGGCAGCGAGAAACTACGAGCTTTAAAGCTCGTATTCGTCTACTCTCCTCTTTTTTTTTATGTCGCATGTATTCTAGCTCTCCTTGTTGCGCACATACAAGTTTGTCCCCTGATATAAAGGCACTTTTTCATGCTTGCTTGCCACCGGCCGGCAAATTGTGTTTCAAACTATGGAAGATCTTTTTTCCATGGTTCCATTTTCTATAACCCATGCATCGTAAGATCAAACGCAATTTCTTCTCAGGATAAGTTTATCGACGTGATATAGCAAAATCCCGATCGAAGGAAATGTAGTAATCATAATGAGAGGTAATATGTTTCTTTGAATGAAAGAGAAAATTTGTCGACAGTCAATTTTGAAATTATCTTAAATTAAATTTATATATATAACACATACACAATATGTTTGAATATTAATGTTTAAAATATTAATTCAATTTTTATAACAAACGATTTATATATTATTAATATATCAATATCTATTAGCGATCTTTTATTCTTTTGACGAGACAGAATTGTCAGTTGCTTTATATCAGATGTAAAGCATCATCTGCGTGCTAAGTTCTACACACCTTCCATTTATATTATCGATTGCTATATAGTCACGTAATAAAAACAGCGCGCGTCGAAGAGACGATGCTCAATTCTTTATGAAATTTCGCGACGTGACGACCTGCAGTATTGACGAATATTCTCTTTCTATTTTTGCTTCATATTGAAATACTACGTGGAATGTTGAAATTGTTGTTTGTCTATCACGTATATCGATGTACATTTAATAAAAACAATTTTAATAGCTTTAACGCGCGAAAGGTTTTACGTTATTATCGTAATATCTTGATCGATAATCGGTTATTTTTTTAAGCACTTTTCGCGACGTGACAAAATTAATTTAGAAATAGGATTTTTTGACCAATAACGATTTATTGGTCTCAATCTCCGCGATAACGTTCAGTCGATATTGTACCTGGCCTTTGCGTTCGATCGCGTTTCGCTAGTCGCTCTAGCGTAAAATACGCGATTGTGCGCCGTTCGTGCGAATGAACGTGTTAGAAGGCGCTTCCGCCTCCAGGGCTTTTTACTTTCGTATAAGAGTTCACAATTTTTCCGACGATGCTCTCTTTTTGCTAGTAAAGCATCTAACTTTGCTAGATTGTTTAAGTTGAACGTTTTATTGCAAATCATATAATATATGTGCTAATTAATTTACTTTACATTTGTTAAAGGATATATTAAGATAAAATTGAGATACATATTTTCTGTTATTTAATTTAAAATACTTGTTTAATGCAAAATTTTTATTTAATGTCATATTTTTTTTAAATGAGAATTGCGATAATATAACATACGTAATATTCATAATAAAGAAAATTAATGTAACATGTAATTCGTAAAGACCGATTTACTTCTCCCACATAATGCATCTGTCTAATAAACTCTACATCGTACATTTCAAAACGTAGATAACTGCATGATCCCTAGTGACATATCTGAAATACTCGAGACGAAGTTGTTGGGAAATTCCTGCGGGTACACTTCGTTATTATCATGTGGTTATGTAATATTCATAGTCCTGGTAATCATTACTCGCGTTGTTCGATAGTTCCGCACAATTATCGTAACACGCGTTGTACAGTGTCAAATGTTGCGACATTTACATACGCGTTATTACATTCGATAAAGTAGATGACGCCGATTGCCAAGCTCTCTTCTTGTCATCCTTGATAAATCGAATCGAAAATATCGCGACCAATAGTGTTACTCTCAGCATAAAAAATCGTTCGATGTAGACAGAGATCACAATGAATTTTTAAATTAAATGCGAATAAAAGAAATTGTCACGAATCATATTTTTGGTTCACTTTTAAATCTAGTTCATTAATTCGTAAACACTTAAAGAAGAAAATTTTTATAATTATGAAAGTTAGCATCTTTTTTTATATTTCTATATCGTTTACAGATGTGAAATGTCTGAAGAGATGCAATCACAAATTGGAAAGATGATTATGATAGACTTCCTTAACCTGATATAACGTTTAATTGACTCTTTATGTGCCAACTTAAACGTTCAAAATACAAGCGTCGTTGATCGTGTTTAGAGGCTAAATGATTTTCGATCCTGTCTTTGTACGAGACAGGGATCCGCATGAACAATATCAGAACTAACGTCGTCTGTTTAACTGGTCTATTGTGCTTCAACTCGAGCTGAGAATTCATCGAATAACGTGCTTCGTTGCTCTTGTTTAGAGACTAAATGACTTTTGACTGTGCCTTAACGCAAAACAGAGATTTGTGCAAGTAATATTGAAGCTTTGACAGAGACGCGATAATGAATTTAGAAAATGTATAGAAAAATCAGAAAATTGAATTCAAACTATTAAGATTTATTCAAATTGAATTTAAATTAAAATAGCATATATATGCATATCTAGGGATGTATTTATAATTGTTTCTCGCGCGATAAAAATTTATCATTTATACATATGTGTATATATGTATGCATATTTATATATATGTATATTTATATAAAAAAGAATTTTTATTTTTTAATTTTCCATAAATATCGTTATTTTCTAGCGTGTTCACCTTTGGTGAATTGATTGACATGATGTATTATTGCTCATAAACTAATATGGGGATCATAGTAATATCAAAAGATATACACATATATATTTTCTCATATGTCGAATATATCATAAAATTCTCAAAAAAAAAAAAAACAGTGAGAGAAACGATTTTTTTTCTTATGTATATTTTTTATTTATATGTGAAAAACAATTCATATATATTTAAAAAAAATAGAGAATTTGAAAATACAGTTGCTTTTTAAAAAGACGTAAAGGAATCGAGCGTAAATAATACTGTGCAATCTATTTATACGATTGTGATATGATTGTATATCTAGTAATGCAAGATGTACGAATCGCCATCAAATAAAACTCGTGATATTAGCGATATAATAACATTTTATTGGTATTGCCACCGGCAGAATCATTTTCCCACAGGACATTTAAAGTGCGTAGCTTTTACGATTTTGCAATCAGCTCTTCAGTACATATCAAACTTTAAAAATTTAAAATATCGAGTTCAATTGACTGAGCAATTTTATGTATATTTAAAATAAAGTGACATTGATAAAGTTTTTAAATTAAAATAGAGAATTTTAATATAGAGAAAATAAAGTTTTCATTTATTATATTTAACGGCTGTATAATTAAATTGTAGTCTCGATAGATAATTAAATTATCGTCTCAGTTCTATATTCATTAAAAATATTTTTAATGAATAGAAACGTCCTATTTTCGAGTTGTTTTGTATATTTTAAGCGCATTTCACATACAATCAATGAGAGAAAATAGACAATTTAATATCCTAGAAATTTAATCTACCCGTTAATATATGTTTATCTTAGGCATATCTAGCTGTATGGCATGCAAAACCAACAATAATACATGCCAAGCAGTCATTGTCATAGTTTATATTTACCTTTTCGTATCAACCATAAGAATGATATCGTTTTATTTATGTTTTGTATTTAGCACTAATATTCTGTAATTATCTATTTACACAAGTCTTTTGATATATATCTTTATGTTTTCAGAAATAATACTTTCTTTATATGTCCGTTATGACTCAACAAGTCAAGTAAATGTTTTTGAGAAACGTTAATAAAACTTTAAGTTATATATTGCAAAGTTAATATATTTTATTTTGTAAGCATAATTTCGTATATTAATGAATCATATTATATCAGTGTTTTATAAACGTAATATTTTAAGAGTATAATTATTAATTTTTCTTACTAATCCTTTAAGAAGCTTAGCATTTTCTCTACTTTACCCAAAAAGGTTTATCTAAACTCTTCAAATATTCAGGCTTAAAAGATTTTATATTGTGTGCAAAAAAATTAATTCTATCTATGTGTTAAACATTTCCTAAAATTATACGAGAAGAAATCGGTACCGTGGTCGATTCGAGAGTTACCACGCTGGTTAAGCGAATCACAGAAAATTGAATCAACTGGCGCGAAATCACGCTGATCGAATGTAATGTTCGATGTGACCCGATTGCAGGATATATCCTTGTAGGATGATAACCTAACCTGTGCTCGAGAGGGTGCACGCTTGCATCGCAGCTAATGTTTATTACCTGACGTCACCTACCACCGGAGAAGGTCTCCTCGCTGGAGGGTGGGAACAGGCAGGTTGTGTTCGCAGGTTCGTTCGTTCGTTTGTCGGTCGGTCCGTCCTTTCGTTAGTTCGTTCATTCGAGGCAACGACGATAGGGGAAGTTGGTCGCCATGGCTACCATGGAGGGGTTTCGACGAAGGAGTTTGGGGGATCGATGCCGCCAGTAGCGTAGCATCAGGTGGCTTGAGGTCGCTCGATCAACCCCTTCCGGCGGAGGCGTCCAACAAGTGGGGCTCTTCGGTAGGGTGGTTGGTTCTGTTGCCGACCAGCTAGATGTATCGTGTGGCATGTATAGGTCGGGAATTCTTCTTAGACCGGCGTGACCTCGGTTACGTACATTCGGCGTATACTTTCGCGGATGATCGGGTGTTTCGGTGACATTTGTCAAAAAATGCGAATTTATATTTATACTGTATGTCTTTTTAAAATGAATGCCATATTTATATTTTAATTCGTTTATTTTATCAATCGGGATTTTTTTATGATTTAGCATCTGCTTTAGGCAAAAATTAAAAGCCTTCGAAATGTTAATAGCAGCTTCGATCAGTTTGAATTCTGTGACTGCACAGATATGTAAAATATAATTTTTACTTAATTCTAAAATAGTAGAGTTATTTCAATATTATAAGAAATATTTTATATATAATATAAATATTTTATATATAATTAATGGGAAGACAAAAAATATAATCATGTGATAATGGTTGGAAAAGCTTAATTAAATCATGAATCTTTTTCGCGGAATTACGGGCCTTGCTTTCGAATTTAATTTACCGCTTGATACTTTCTCGCATTGTGAGTAATTGTTTTTTTCCCTGCGGGAGAAACACCTCAGTAGATTATAGCAATAAGCCAATAATCCCACATAATTGCGTTGTTAAAAAAGTATACTATATATTATATAATTATATCATTATGTAATACATTTAAATCATTATTCGAGGAGAGCGAAAATGGAATAAAATACTTTTTATAAATTAATATATTATAATTATATATTATTAAATTATACATTAATTAAATTAATTAAATTAATTAAATTATACATTATCATATGATATCATTTTATTATGCTTTTTTTAAAGTGTGTTATCGATATATTTTTCTTTTTTTTCTAGATCCAAGAAAAATCATAATAGCATATCTGTAATATTTCGTCTACAAATTTTGACAAGTGGTACTAAATTCGTTAATAATTTAATGTCGAATTTTGCTTTTAATTCTTCCGTGAAATAAATGCCTAAGAGGCATTATTGATATTCGCAAAATGCATTTCAGGTATCACGCATTCCATTTCCTGAACTCTGCATGCATACTAAATCAGGAAGCATGTAATGACTATTCTAATTACCATTTACGGCAAAGAATTATATCAGTATCTTCTGGAATACTAATATCTTAATTATTTCAAAATATAACAGAGAGAGAGAGAGAGAGAGAGAGAGAAATTTGTACTTTTGTCTTTAAAAATTTTTTTTTTTTCACAAAAAAATTACTTCGATAAAATTAATTTATTAAGAGTAATCATCATAATTATGAATTTTACTAATTAAAAAATAAGAATTTTTATTTGTGGCATCATTAAAAAAATTTTTTTTTGTAATCTAATTTGTTATTTTTATACAGATTTTATCGCATCTCTTGTTAAATTAAATTTTGCAACAGCGTATGAATGATAAGTTTAACCAAATTCTACTCGGACAACTGTGAGAATCACAATTAAATCCGAATGATCTTTCCGCCGTCATTGCGTTGATTAAAATCTCTATTTCTCTCTCTGTCTCTTGCATACTATCTTGTCGTATGCGAAATCCGCAATACTCATTTTGCATATTTGAAGTACGCCATGCAGTTTCCATTACAATTCCCCTTGTGTTCTGTCTCTCGTATTCCCGCCCTCAGGATAGCCTTGTTTTCCGCGATAAAAAGAATGAGACTAGGAGAAATAGAAAGAGTCTCATTCGCTTTGTGGGATACCGAACGTACTACTGTTATAGACTAGTAGAGCGAAGAGAGCAGTTTCTTAAAGTACAATTCTGAAAAGTAGACGGGGAAAAAGGATCGATACTTGAGAAATAAGAGCGAACAAGTGCGAAAGAATATAGTTCGCGTCGAACGTTTCTGTTTTCTTTAAATGCATCTTTAATACCGCAATACCATTTCGCATCTTTTACTAGACTTATTACATTCGCTTCTGATTATTAAAGAAAAGTTATTCTGCTATTTTTGATAACAAGTTTGCTAAACCTTGCAAGACAGTACATTAGGTTGTCATAATTTTTAGAAAGCTATGATATTTAGGTGAATAAATAATTAATTATAAACTCAATAAATATATTCTATAAAAGAGCTTTTTTATTATCTTTCAAAAAATTAGATTTCATGAACGCGAAAATATATAGAATCAAAATTTCGAATAAAATAAAATTATGAGATTTTCAATATAATAATTATTAAAATAATCAAAGTAAAATTTTTACAAAAAGGTTAACAATTATCATCTGTTATAAACTGATTTTAGAAATTTTATATAAAATAAAACATGTTTAAACAAAAGATTTATATGCCGATTACATTGCACTTTTCCGGATGAAAGCAGAAAATATGAGCTTTCGCAAGTGGCCACGTTTGCAGCGTTCTCGTAGATAGGAAGACTGGAATGAAAGAATTCCAAAAGCTTTTCAGGATAAGAAAAAAATAAGCGTGGTGATATCGGGTTTTGTGAAGCGACTGTAGTTTTCAATCGTGGAAATTAAATAACAGTGTTGGGGCCGTTATTTCAGCGTGCAATTTGGATTTTAAGAGATCATTTATTCAATGATATCGCTTAGCAGATAATTTTGTTAAAATTAAATTACTAAATATATTACAGTATATACACATTACTTTAGAAATTAAATACAAATATATAAACTATGTGAGAATTCAATTAAAAATGATGACGAAGAGTATATATGCTTTTTAATGTAGCTATTATATAATATACGAGACAATTTTAATTTTCTCATATTATTTTAAAATACTGTTCATTAAAGCAAAAGAATATTTAACGCTATGCATCTGTATTTTTATTTCTGTTTGAAACATTGTTTCGCGATTGTACATGCAACATCTTGGAGGGACTTTTTTTTTATTATTGTACTTGACATTTTATCATTGTACTTGGCAATTGACTCTAATAGACCTTTCGCGTTGATGGAATTGTAGATTGTGCGATCGAAATTTTATTGGCCGGCGAATGCCATCGAATGGCAGATTATCGATACTGACGATATAATTATCAACGCATATGTACCTCTCACTATTAATAAGAATTATCGCAATAAATGTCAATTGCATTCTCGTAAATTGCGATATAATATGAGAATCTTCCCTCATATTATTTCGCAATCGCAGAGAAGAACGAATATCAGCAAAGCTAAGCGAAATTAAAATGTATGATTTCTCGTTTGAAAGTAGCAATTAACATATAAAAAAAATATCGATAGTATTATCATAAGCTTGTAGTAAAAAATTATGTCTTGTATAAAACATAAATTCGCATGCGGCACAGATGGGCAAAAGAAGAAACCTTGTGAGTTTCGCATTCCAAAATTCGCAATGCAACACGTGCAATTTATGTGAGAAGTTGTTAGGTAACTTTCCATTCGAAGATGCGTATCTTTGAAACATTTTTCATGAAATATACTCGAAAATGCGATTGTGAATGAATCTTCTGTCGGAAATAAGAGTCGATATGAAGTCATTCGCTTCAAAATCATTCGAAAAAACATGTGATTTATGAACGTCAAACGAACATATCAGACGACTCATGTCAGAGGATAATTTTGTATTGCATTATTTTAAAAAATGCATAATTACGTTTTAGGACGCGAAAAATCCTATTATTTATATCGTTTTATTATTATATTTTTGCATTTTAATTTTTTATACAAGGAAGAATTTTTTATACTATTTTTATAGGAAGATATAATAAAAATGTAACTCGAAAAGAGCGAAATAGTTCGTATAATATACTGCTTAAAATTAAAATTACCGTAAAAACACTGGATGTCCAATGACATGCAAATATAGGATTTTTACGTGAAATTGCACCGGCTTATAGAACGCACTGTTTTCTGAGCAATGATTTTTTATCTTTTTTGGACTCGCAAAATTATGAAAAAAATTGTGAGAATTTATAATATATCTTACAGTGTCGCTTTTATTAGTCATATGATCGTACATCAAAGAAAATACGAGAATCTTTACTCATCAAAATGTAGTATTAAACGGTTAATCCTTTGCTTTGATATTTTTTCATTACTCACAAGCTTTAAATTATTTGCTTTTTAATCGCGACTTTCTCACGAAATTGTACAAATTTATAAAATATTTTGCATGCTATTTTTTTACTCGTTATATTGCGCTTATATAACATTGGTAATAATTTTCATATTTTATTACCTGAAGAAACAGTGCCCAGGTTTTTACATTGTAAATATGCAAGAATAACTTAGACGCTTTCAGAGACTTTTCAAGACTATTGACTCGATGCGATACTGTAAAGCTCGAACAAAGGAACAACGTTAGAAGTTTTCAATATATAAACTTGAATTGTAGATCGCGAACAATCGCGCCAACTTTTGCGTCATGCACACACGTCCATATCCGCTGATACATCATTGTTGAAATCGTTTTAAGTGAATGGCTGCATGCGTTGTTGACTCGAATCGGATAGCGCGGGTGTCGATAGACAGTGTATTCATGATGCGACAGTTACTTTAATTAAATTGCGTCATGTATGACACGATTACGAAGGTAACATGAGGGATTTATGTCAGCAGGCCCTGTTTGTTTTCATTTTTCATTACATGTATCAAGATATTGATGTATCCTCCCCTCCCTCTCCCTCTCTCTATTATATTAAAATATTCTTGTCATAGAATGTCAATTTTAAACTACATAATATTCGGAATTACTTTTGAAATATTGAAGTTAATTTTCAATATTCTAATAAATAATTAACTTTTTCTGAAGAAACAAAAAATATAAATAGTTTTTTAAGCTATTATTTTTTATGATCCTCGTTGCTCTTTTCTTTAATAAAAATTTATTTCTTGCAAATATGTAATGCGCAAGTTTTCTCTTGAATTTCGAGATAGGAAATAGTGTACCATCGTGATATATTTTTGGAACGTCTAGAACTTCATAATTACATTTGATCGATGCAATATATCATTATGTTGCTTGCTTAATGGGTTCTTTGCCTTTCTCGTATGCGTTTGCTAGCGACATATTATCTACCTGCATCGAGAAGCCTGCATTTACGGGAGCAGAAGCGTTTGTAGCAAGTAACGGCGGTAAACTCGATCGTAGAAAATAATAATCTTGTCGACGACACGCATGTTTGTGTGTATCATGCATGTATACAACGACGAACACTTAAACAGGACGCCGCTCGTAGACTCATCGATATTGATGAAGTTACGTGCAGTCTCCCACGCGATAGTATGGCTGCCTATCGTTCAAGGAAAATAGTCTTTCAGAGTTCATCAGCCGTAGGTGATAGAAACCGACCATACCGGACGCACCGAGATAACTAATTTAAGTCCATGAAAAATTTACATACATCACGTATAACGCCTAACACTACTGATGCGATATATGGTGATATATGTGATAGCTCTTTAATACAATATGAAAATTTTATATGAGTTGTTAAAAAGAATAGAAGAATCATATTTAGCTCCTTGCTTTTATGCGAGGGATTATCTTCTTGTCTAGTTTTTAGAAAAATACAAATAATAAAAAATAAAACTATGTTTTTCTGGCTGTTAACGTGAGTTAAGTTTGAGAAAAATGTTTGAAATCTTATATTTTGAAGTTAAGTGATTTTAAATGAAATATCCCTTCCTCTCTATCTCCCCGTGTTTTCTATAAAATATTGAACTTTCGTTTTTCTTCATCATGTCATGGTACCTAACTAGCTTCATAGTTTCATACCAATATATGCATACTGTTACAAGCAAGGATGGAAGCACACCACCCCCTTGTCTTGATGAACGCATATATAATACCCATCGCTGTTCTGTGATACGTCATGCGATAAATTCATATCAACCTCGCACGTTAGCTAGACATTTAAGTAATCCTATATTGATGGTAGCCTATAGTTATATTCGATTGTTGTTATCTGGCATTCAATTCATTTCGTGTAATATATCGGATTTATCATTGCTAACTACGATATGCTAAAGAGATAATTGGCTTTACATTAATGTAATAATTTTGTAAATAAAAACGAAAATGTGGCTTTAATCTGTCTGGCTCTAATTTTTAAATTAGTTTTATTTATTTTTACAAAAATTCTACTTTATTTTTTGAAACTACATCTCCGTAATATTCTACTTATCTGTATGTGTGTATGTGTCAATTATTTGTAATTATTTGTAATTATCTGTAATTCTCTGTCAATTATTTATGAATTATCTATAATAATATAAGAAAATCGATATTTTTATATTTTCTTGAATAACCATATTTTTCATGAATAATCTCACATTTCCTTTCTTGATGAAATAAAAATCTTCACGATAATGATGTACATATGAGAAGTTCTCGTTCTTCTCATATTCTTTAATTATTTTATCGAACGACACGATATCTCTCGCGAAGTACAAATTGTCCGCAAAAAAGAGATCTTTTCCGACAGGGATCTTTACCGGAGAAGAAAATTCATCGCTTGTAAAATTGCGAGAATCGCTTGTAAAATTACAACCGGATAGGAGCTTGGCGAAGCATAGTTGGATAATTATGGAAGCTACCGTTCGTAAGTAAAGTGAAATTATTATTCGTGGCACACCGTTTCTGTGGTCGCGTTACAATCAATAGTAGTATTGTCCCGCAGATCCTGTAATAATGTCGGACACATTGACACAGTGGGTCCTAGCTAATGCTTTTGTAGCCGTGGAAATCCCGCAACTTAAGTGTCGTTCGAAGAATGGCTTTACTAGCGGCTCGTTTGCACTTTACGCGATGAAACAAAGGAACATGGTCGCGATAAACTCAACCACGATTTTATAGGATAGATTCTACGGCGTTGAGTTTCGCGCATAACGCACATTACGAGAATGAGAATGAAATATATTTGCATAATGGGAGATGAAAAGAGTCTTGAGATTGCGATTAACATAATAATAACATAGGTTTTTCGTATACATCGAGAATTTAAAAAGTGATATGGTCTCTTGATATCTTTTTAGAGCACAGATTTAAGAATGTAGTTCTTTGAAAATAATATTATTTTTTACGCATTCTTCGATTTTTTATCTTTTTTAAAAATATCGACATTCAATTAATTCGTGGTCGGTTCAACAGGTCGAAAGATTTATTATTGCCCGCGGGTGAAGACTTGGCGGATGATGGTTGTTTGTTCAGGTTGATAGGTTGATCGTGACCGATCAGGACTACCTAGGTTCTTGAAATTTACCATCCGAGATGAGTGGGGTGTGGTCACGAGATCATAATGGTGGATTACGCGGTTTATGCGATCGCGTAAAATTTTTAGTGTATACAAAGTGTGTTATAATGAAAAAAATAAGCCAATGCATGAAGTTTACTTGCGCTATTTATAGATCGTAAAGATTAGTATGTTGTTCGCATAAATTTTAAGATCGTTTAAGTCAAGCACTATACATCTCTTGACGAGATTGTCTATTAGATAATTTTCGCAACAGTTTCGAACTATTAACTTGTCGAATTTAGTTATATATTCTTCCGTGGAAATTATTCATTTGATCTATCTTTATCTATTAACGCAAGAGATTATAAAATAAAAAATAATTTAACTTATGATGCGCAATAGTTGGCGGAGTTCTTGTATACAAGTTATGATCTAGAAGATATAAATATATCGAAATTGAAATGATGTAAAATACGAGGCATATTCATAAAGTAAGAGCCGTTTGGTCATTAAAAAAAATAAACTCGTGAGAAAAGGTTTTTATTGACAGTTTTAGTTTACTACATATCTACTTCACTTTTCCACATAATCGCCATTCAGTTCTAAGCACTTTTCGTAACGCTGCACCAGTTTCTTTAACCCCTCTGCATAGAAGTTCGCCGGCTGGAAATTGAACCAGTTGACAACGAGATGCGTCCAACTTGCGGAAATTCATCAGCCAGAGCACTAATCGTCAATCGCCGATCACTTCGCGGTTTTCGGTTCACTTGTTCAACGATTTCGTCGGTCTGAATACTGGGCCTGCCACTACGTTCTTCATCATGCACATTTGTGCGGCCATTTTTAAAGTCTCAACACCACTTTCTAACCTTTCCTTCACTCATTACTGTAGGTCCATATAGTAGGTACACAAGGCACAACTCCCGATGAATTTCAGCAGGTGAAGATCCTTTTGCACACAAAAATCGAATCACAGTGCGCACTTCACAACTGGCGGGAGAAACGATTGTCGTGGACATTGCTATTTGCATTCACCGACAGGCAAACGCCTACTGACACAAAAAAACAACTGCAGTAGCTTCGTAAATAGCCGATAGATGGCCCCGCATGCGTGAAACTGTGTTCAGACCCGCTAACATTTAAATATAAGCCGACGGCCCTTACTTTATGAATATGCCTCGTAATTGACGTCTTAAAAAATAATTGGGAAAAATTTTCTTTAAATAAATGTTTAAAGAATATAATAAAATCTAATTTTTTATGAATAATTTACACTACAATTGTAGTGTATTTGAAGTACACACACACACACACACACACACACACACACACACACACACATATATATATATATATATATAAATATATACATATATATGTATGTATATATATGTTGGAATATTTATACAGGATGATTCTGAACAAACGTTTGTCTTTAAAATATCAAATTCTTGAATGAATTCTAAAACGATTTTTCCTCTTGCAAAATTTTGCCCGGAGCTTAGTTTTTAAACTATAAAGGAAAATAGTTAACTACTTACGGAACGAGTACAAGAGGTAGGCAGGGACGGCGCAATATAGGCGATTACGTGGGGCACTCGCCGCGATCAGCTGATTGCTATACGCGATGACTATAACAATCAGTGTGTGTGTGCGTACACATTCAGCTGATCGCGGCGAGTGCCCCACGTAATCGCATATATCGCGCCGTCCCTGCCTACCTTTTGTACTCGTTCCGTAAGTAGTTAACTATTTTCCTTTATAGTTTAAAAACTAAGCTCCGGGCAAAATTTTGCAAGAGGAAAAATCGTCTTAGAATTCATTCAAGAATTTGATATTTTAAAGACAAACGTTTGTTCAGAATCACCCTGTATAATAAATATATATAAAATATTGTATATAGATATATTTTATTAAATATCTTATTAATTTAAATCTTATTAAACATCTTTTTTGTTAATTCTATTCTGCTACTTCAACACTCGCTAAAACACGATTTAATTGTAATCACGCGGTACTTTGCATAACATCGATATTCGATATTATTAATCATGATGCGTACTTTATTATATTACGACGAAAGAATAATATGAGAATTATCATTTGATCAATATTCGGAAAAATTACGGCAATTTAATTATACATGACAGCCAGCCATCTTTTTTAAACGCTGATATTGCGCGATATTATGTGAGTTGAGCTGAAATAATTAATTAAGGTGCGATAAACTATTAAAAGGCATATAATTGAAATTCCATATTACAAGCATAGTTATAATGTGGTTTTCATTATAAATGCTGCAAAATACATGTACTATTAATATGCAATCAATTTATTATGTTTTTTCGTTGCTTGAATCAAATAGCTATTGTCACAATATTCTTACATAGTTTATTGTCGGAAGTTAATTAATTATGCGAACTGATAATCGTTAATGGTCATAATAAGAGAGAATGAGCATATAAAAGTTGATTTGTCTTTTATCACTTTTTTAAAATTATTGAAAGTTGTTTTTATAAAAAAGTTTACAGTTTTAAAATCTTTGTACAAACTACTTTGTACTTTTCTGAAATTGTTCTTTTTCAAATTTTGATATTGTACTCTCGTTAAGTTTGAAAATCCAAGCACGTATTATTTTCTCCTTAAATCATTGAATAGGAGCAAATTTCTCGCGAAATTGTGGAAATCTTTTACCATGTAGTCTCAAAACGTCGACGAATCGACAGACAGCTAGCTAATTTGAAAGCTTTGTCGATAAGTATGTACTGAGTCCACATGGAAAGTTATTTTACAAAGTTACGCTCCGGAATTTTCGGTGAGCGAAGTCGGTCGAAAGGAATTTCGAGAATTCTTATTGCGTCGAAGATCGCAATAGTATCAAGAAAACGCATAACTCGAGCGCTTCAATTTTAAATAACGTAAAATTGATGTGTATTACGTCTATCTTACTGGTTTAAAAATGTTTTTGTGACTTACCGTTACTCATTTTTGCAATGTTGGTACTTAGCTATGTATGAGAGATCAAAGAATTTAAATAATCAATTTAGTATTTAAAAAGATAGTTCAATAGCCATATATCGTATATGTCATATCTATCGAGGACATATTAGACAAGCAAGACGGTTAATATTGTACAATGGACAATTTCTGATCAATAGGTCAAATTGACACGTATCTATAATCAATGTGATACGTCTACTAGTCGAAAATGAGCCAGCCATAGTTTGATTTTCATGATAACTATTGAATTAAACAGAATATTGTCAATCATCGCGGTGCAATTAATTAATCATTCTAAATGATACATATGTTTTCTATTGTCTTGATAGCAGCTATGTGAAGTATCTTATATAAGGATTGAAAGAAATATCACAAGATGTGCGAAATGATTTTTATTTCTGCATATATATAAGGACGATGTAATAGTAATCGATATATCTAATCTAGAGCTATTCGAGAATGCTATCAATGAGGATTTTAGGAGAATATATATATATATATATATATATATATATAAATATGTATATTTCTCTCTTAACTACTATATATAAATCTTAACATTATGTTTTCTTGATGCTACTGTTACATTTAAAAAGCATAATGTTAAATATACATTATATTCATATAATATTAAAAATATGCAGTAAATAAGCACAGTAATCACACAAATATTAAAGTATAATAAACGACGTTTATCAAACAAAAAAGCATTAACTTGAAATATATATCGTAAAATCAGTTTATACAGACAGTATTGCGAGACAAAATATTGCGAGAAATTACAATCTCCAGACAGGTACAGAACATTTATTGTGTATTTTCAATAAAAACATAAACTTTTCGACGAAGATGGGCGAACAGAATAATCAAAAGTTATATAATTTTCTATATATATAAGTATTATTCTCTTCTAGAATATTATAATTAAAATTATCAAGTATAACATGAAAATGAAAATTAATTTCTGTATAAAATTATTACTATATGAAAATTAGGCATGTGGAGGGAGGGTTATATGAAAAGACACGTGTATGTTGACGTGACTAAAATCATGCATCTTTGATTGTTCCAAACTAAATAACAATTTACATAGACTTCAGATCATAGCACAATAAATATATTTATAAAATCTTGATGAAACGATTCGTTTTTGGCAGTAGTTGTTTTAAAACAGAATTTGAAATAATTTAGCATAAGTTAAAAAAAAATATATATACATAATATAACGATATATTTGCATTATCATTTTTAGGATAATTTTGCAAAAGGAAGAAAGTTTGCAACAAAGTGCTATATATATATTCGATCCTATATTAATGCAAATGCAAACAATATATGTAATATAAATATTTTATGATAGAGTATTTTCATTTTCCACTTTAAATTTCTTTCTCTCAAAAAAGATGGTGTATAAATATATTTTTTCATCTAGTGTATGCACTCACTAGCGGTTGGGTTGTATTTTTTTCGATAGCTTTGCTATAGATGAAAAAAATTGTGCGTTTTTATACGCAACTTTGTGCGAAAACCGATCGTTTACTCAAATAGATCAAATTTATCTTGCCAGAACGAATAAAGCAATATACGCAAACAAGATATAAATTGTACTACAAAGTAAACTAGACTGACAATCTGTCAATATATTGCATTTGTTTTCCATATTTTTATTAGACAGATTTGCTAATATTTATAACACTATATATATAATTTATCTATGACATAACTTTTTTAACAGAAATTAATATTTCAGAAAGGAAAGACAACTCTAATTTATCTTTTTGTAATGATCTTGCTGGATGATGAGTCCGTCTTGAGAAAGAGATTAAGTTAGAGGTTGTTTAAAATATTATATATTGCCTGATAAAAAAGTAGTCTCAACTTTCAGAGTAATATTAACAGTTTAAATGACATATATAAGTTTTAAAATCACTGCATTTATTTACGTTATCTCCTCTCTCTTCTTTCATATAATATCTTAAGAGTTATTTATTATCTATATCATTTTGGGATACATTCAGGACGCTGTTGACAGTTATGCTTTCCATTTTTTTGCATTTTTCGTCTCTTTCGGTAAATCTTCTTGTTTTTCTTTCATTCTTTTGTAGCAATTTTGTCTATGAACATATGGTTCCTTTAGTTTTATGCATGATCGCATTCTTGCAATATCGTATGGCTGCATCGTGAAGCTTCTTATTGGGTGAAACCTCTAGGAGATTCGGGCGTTCTCTCTCTCTTCGCGCATGCACTGTTTTGAAATGTATATATTATCATATATATATATATATATATATATATATATATATATATATATATATAAAACATGTTTTACTTTGCTTGCGAGCATATGAAACATAATTTTGCAAAGCTTTATGTATTTTTCATTATTTTATTTTATATAGAATCATAAAATTGATATTAAATTTAAATTTAAATTAAAAGAATTAACTACATTTTAAACTCGTTATTTTAATGTTGATAAAATAAAATATAATAATTTTTATAAAAATACATTTTTCTCTATTGTAGATTATTTTCTAAAGAGAAAATTTTTTAAAATGGATTGTTTTTATCAAATCTAAACATGAACCATATTGACAAGAAATTAAAGTATTATAATAAGTATTATATATAATAAGTATTTAGTTGTAAGTTTTATATTTTAATGCTTGAAGAAATTTAAACTGTAATTAATCAAAATATAACTTAGATAAATATAAATATAATTTTTATTTTAAATTCTTTATTTTTCATACGAAGTAATTATTAATTAAATAAACTTTATTTTGATTAAATTAATAATTGAAATAAACGAAATAATTTAAATTTCTTTGAATACATATCTTTGTGTATTCATTCTTATATTATATTGTTCAAAATCAATTTTTGTATCTACTGCCAATCTATCGACAGTATAACATCTGTGTAGTATAGCTGATAATATAACATTTAGAATATCCGGATTATAGAAGATTTTATATTATAAAAGTTTTGTATAATGAAGCGATACATATACAAAACAATATTGAAGTAATGAGTTTAACATAGTTAATTCTTTTTCTATATTTAAATTAAACATCAATTTTACGATCAATTATTTATTTTTATATTTTTTTAAAATTATATATTTTTATAATATTTTTTATAATAAATTTAATTTATTATATTGCTGTAAATTTATAGAATTATATAAAAAAATATAATAAATTAAATTTATATATAAATTAACTTTATTTTTAAAAACGTATGTATATTTGCAAATCTTTAGAATTGTGAAATAAAAATTTGACTTCGAGGTTGATATATTCTGAAAGCAATTATATGTTATATGTAAATTTGATAAAGTAAAATGAATACTTATGAAAGAGAAATTCATACATACATGTTGCTTTGTAAAATTAATACGTATAATTTTACACATTTTCGAAACTTTCTTTTTAAAAAGAAAAGCGAATTACTACACCTACTACCATGAAACTAACAATTTGCACATGCGCAAAAAGAGAGAAAGAATGCTTGTATATTTCTTATTTCTGTCACAGTCTCATTACTTGCCCAGGAACGTGTTCAGCAAGGGCATTCTCCGTCTATTCATATATGTCTATGATATAGAATCACTACAGCTGATAAGAGACTGCAACTGTCGGTATTACGCGACACACACACGGGTAACTTTGGCAGGCATCTATCGTACCGACATAATGCTATTGATAAGGAGAGCAGAAGCGTTCCTTATCAACCACAGAGCGATGAATCTGTATAATTTTTAATCATAATATTTAAAATAAAAATATTGACTTATGTTATGATAAATAGCATTTAATAAATGTTCAAAATAACTTTAAATTCTCATCTAAAACAAGAAGAAAATATTAATCAATATCTTATTTTTTGGTATGAAGACCTCTTGAAGAAGAGGTTGTTGTTTGAAATATTAACTGATAAAGAAACAGTTTTAACTTCCAAAATGATACTGATAACTTTATGACATATACATATACGCCGATCATATAATATAATTTAAGTTTTAAAATTATCGCACTTTACTTATTTGTGTGATCTTCTCCCTTTTCTCTTATAACTCTAGGAACTTCTTAAGAATTATTTATTATCTATATCATTTTGATAATATTCATTAGGATGTTATTGTCAGTGTTCTTTTTGCGTCTCTTTCTCTGTGAGTCTTTCTTTTTCTTTCTTTCTGTCGTGACAATTTTTATAAATACATGATTTCTTTAGTTTTATGCATGATGGCATTTTTGCAACATCGTATGCGACAGTGAAGTTTCTTAACTGAATCGCTTAGAAGATTCATCTTGTCTGCTTTTTATTTGGACTGCTTGGAGATCGAATACACAATTTTTATTTTGTCATGTATATATGCGCTACTCTTCTTAATATTATTTCTATGTATGGTATTTTGTTATTATTAACAATACTGAGGATAATTCGAAAGGAAATCGAAATGTTTAATTAAAGTTTCTTTATGAAGATTTTGATTTATTCGTGCTCTGCTTTAGACTTTCATTAACTCGCTTTTCTTATTGTATTAGATAAATATCATTTGAGATACGTATAATAATAAATTTCATGTAAGATTCTCTTGACCAACTCTTTATATCATTAATAGAAACGAATAATTATTACTGATAGAGCAAACATTTACTGTCTCTTGTGAATAATAAAAATGATTAAAAAATTATTCTATTAATATTTTTGTTTTATATCAAAATATGGGAACAAGATGAGAATAATTTTTTAATATTATCAATTGACGAGAAAGAGTTTTAGCGAGATTTTTGAAACCTTCTATTAATTATTTGTAGATAATATTACCGATATAATTCAAAATATTACCTAGTTCAGATATTATCATAAATATTTTCTTTTTGCATCAAACTATTATCTATGTTGAATAAATTTATTAGGTGTACACTCTTTACATGTATAGTTACTACAGTTGATAAGAAACTGTAACTGTCGGTACACTGTGCGATAGACACACTGGTAAACTTTGTTAGACATCTATCGTACCGACATAATGTTGTTGATAAGAAGCTTTCTTATCACCGATAAAGCGAAGAATCTACATAAATTTTAGTCGTAATGTTTAACATAAAAATATCGATTCACAATATAATGAATGACATTTAATAAATGTTGAAAATAATTTTAAACTCTATCTGAAATAAGGAAAAATCAATATTTTAATCATTATTTTATTATACAAATCTAAGTTTTAACACTTATCATCACTCTTTACATCATCTCGTCTCTCTTTTTTTATAACTGTAATATCTTTTAAGAATTATTATTTATTATCTGTATCATTTTGAAAATATGTATCAGGATATAATTCTTGATAGTTATGCTCCTCATCTCTTTGCATGAGTCTCTGTCAATCATCAATTTTATTGTATCTATTGTATAAACTTGCAAAAAACAGTTTCACTTTGACTTTGTAGCGAGAATATAGATGATAGCGAGAATATAAGCGATAAGATTTAGCTTATATTTTTTATTTTAATATATTAGTCAATTAAATCCGCAATTTAGGAGATTTTTAATGAACAAATATTGCCTTTTTTCCTTTATTAAATTTTACAAACAAACAATAGATATAAATGATTTATTTAAGAAAGATGAACATTATTTCGCAGAAAATAATGAAATTACATTGTTGAATCTATTGGAATTTTAACACCGATACATTGCACGGATTTTTATCGCGTATTTTGCACTGCTATATGATTGTGCCCCTGAGATTATTCAATATTGCATTTTTTTTTTTTTAATGGGTAGGAAATTTTCCAGATATTCTTTTTTTAATCTCTTTATTTTGTTCATAAAAGTTATAAAGGCATGTCTAAATTATAAGACTAGAAAAATACCGATAGTAATTCTTTTTCTTTTTAAAAATATAAGATATATTAGAGGAATGTCACAAAATGCAAGAAATAATTATAAATAATTATTATTTAACAAAAAATGTAAAACAGAGAATATTAGGCGTCTAAAAGTATGTCGTAGCATAATTATATAACAACTAATCAATTATACAATCAAATAATGATTCTACGAAGATATATAGGGTAGAAAAATATAAATTTATTTAACATATATGACACAATCGGTATTCTGCACGTTCAATTCATAACTGCACTCGAGAGACGCCTTAAAAATACATCAAGTTTAATCAGGTTGTTGACTTAAATTTACCAATTTTTTACAATGCTTGATTTGATTGGTATTGCGGATGCGAAATCGTGAGACGGTGCCAACACAGAGCCGGATCCGAAGGTGGATCCGAAATCGTTGCTAAGGACACTGCCGGAGACAACGCCGCTCTCTAAACCGGAGTTAAGAGCCGCACTCGAGATGGATCCCAAGTGGCTGGATCCCAGATCGGCATATTCTTGCCCGGATGAGAATCCGGATGAGAGCCCGGATGAGAACCCGGATGAGAGCCCGGATGAGAAGACGCCAGCGATCGATGACGGCACGACGCCGACAGTGGACGGCGCGACGCTGAAAGTCGACGGTACGACGCTAACAGATGGCACGGACACCGGCACGTGTTTCGTGACAGAGACAGGAACGGGTACCGGCTGTGCCACTGGGACTGGCACTGGTTGCGGCACACGGACCTCGACGGGATGCGGCACCGGGACTGGGTAGGGTCGGTCAACTTTTACGGGCACGTGACGGGTGACTTCGACGGGTACTGGTTGTGGTACTGCGACTGGATACGGACGATCGACTTTGACGGGCACGGGCTGCGGAACGGGTACGTGCTTGGTAACTTCGACTGGGATCGGTTGTGGCACCGGAACCGGCACTTGGACCTCACGATGAAGGGTGACGCCGGTGATGCGCTGAGTCTTGGTATGTGCGACACTCGGTAGCACGCTCAGACCATTAAAGGAACCACTGCCGACGGCGACGCCGGAATCGCCGAGAGATCCGTATCCGAATCCAGATCCATATCCTAATCCAGAGCTGTATCCTAATCCAGAGCTGTATCCTAATCCAGAGCTGTATCCTAATCCAGATCCATATCCTAGTCCAGATCCAGATCCATATCCTAATCCAGAGCTGTATCCTGATCCAGATCCATATCCATATCCTAATCCAGAGCTGTATCCTGATCCAGATCCATATCCTAGTCCAGATGCGTAGGCGGAGGCCAGACTGTTACCTACGGCGACTCCCGACAGTCCCGACCCGAGTACACTTGAGCCGAGTCCAGCTGAATATCCAGAAAGACCTAAGCCGTAACTCGGAATGCCATAACTCGAAATACCGTGATCACCTGACAGACTTCGCTTGTCTTGTTTCTTCGGATTTTCCTTGGGGGCTGCCAACACGGCAGTCGCCAACAGTATTATCTATATATTTTTGGAACAAAATAAATTCTAAATATAGTTCTGAAAGTATCATTTTAAAGTAGTTTTTGTGATGAGATGTTATTAAAAATAAAATCAAACATTAAATAGCAATAACTAGCTTTTAATTAAAGTTGATAGACTTTACATTGTCATTAATTTTTAAATGTATGTATGTATATAATAAAACATAATCATAAGCAATTCTATTTCTATAATTCTTGGTACAATTATAACAATGATACAATAACTGCAATTCTTTTTTATTTATAAGAATAAAGAAAATTAAATTTTTTAAACAATTCCAACGACGCGTTCGAATGATGATAATGAAAATATCGAAAAAGAGATATAACCAATTAATGATAATTGTTTTTATGTATTGGCGTATACATATATACATGGAATACCCTTGTCGATACTTACCGCAAAGCTCTTCATTGTACCTGATGATAGTTTCGAGTCGAGTGTGCCTTTAATGCAGTGGGTCGGTGTTTTTATAGGAAATGTCCGCTTCGCGATGTATGCGATTACTTTCACTGAAACGAGGGACACACCCTGCTCCGCGAACCGCGCACCTCCAAATTATTTTTCTGTAGCCAGTTTCGCTTGGTCCATCCGATTCTCCGATCTGACGTAACGGCAAGAGCTACGGCAAACTTGCTCCCGAAACGAGTCCAATTCCGCATTATTACGCGACTGTAACACGTGTAATCGTTTATATCAGTCAGTATAACGATGCCCGTTTATCTGTCATTGTTTTTATAAAGGGCCAGCTTTTACCTGATACGACAGAAAACGAGAAATGGGCGAGAGCACAATCGATGAATACATCGAAGCGAACGATGAATCTGCAACAAAAGATCTAATAAAATTTGCAATGTATTTAAGAGTATTAAAGATAATTTAATATTCATTTTAAATTTGTCATTGTTAAAAAAAATTTTCTTTATTATTTTTCTTTATTAATGTTTTACTTCTTTCTTACTTGCGTATATATAAAATCTTCTTTACGCAATTATATAATGTTTTTATATAATATGTTAATTATGTAATGTTTATTTATTTTGCAATTAAATAATGTATTGAAGTTTAGATGCTGAGTTCTCTAAATATATATTTTTATACTCTGCTACTCTACGACATCTAATTTACATACCTTTGGTTTTAATCGTTTTCTGGACGCATTGAAAAAGTGGTATTTATATATCGTGCCGGTACACGATACATTCAAGATGTTAGTCGTTTTAATAGTGATCATTTGTGAGATCCGGTGGCATATAAATTAGTCGATTCTTGTACATAACAAGGATTCGGGAAGTCGTTATTTATTAACATTATTTTTAAAATATTTATTAATACTATATCTCGCAAGTATTTATTCGTCGATGAGACAATCGATGCAACGATGTAAAATATATGGCAGAAAATATTACTACCAAAATCGAGTTAACTTGTGATGACAAACTGTAAACTTTTTTTCACGTTCATAACGAAAAACGATGTGGCGACTATAAACAAAAATTTGCAAAATATCTAATTGTCAATTAATGGAAACCGACACAGTATCTATTTTATAAATTCGTCGCGAAACATAATTAGTGTTTTTAAAAGTAGTCACAGTAGCATATTTCCTTATTTTACAATCCAATGTAAACCGTTTCATAGCACAACATAAATCTTCATGGCGTGAAATAATTCGGAATGGAGAGTTTCATAACTCTAGATTTTCATTTTTAGAATTTTCTTGAGGAAGATGTACTTCATTTTGAATGCATTGTGCCGATTTTTCGTAGAGTGCTTTATATTTATGACGCGCGTCTTCAGGAAAATACGCTTTATTTAAATTGCACGACGGACGCGCCGCAGATTTATATCGTGATCATCAAACATTTTTTACTACGTTGAAAAACATGAATAAAAATATTTGGCATTTTTTTGTAATGATACATGGAATTCTGTAAAAGGAAACAATTAAAACATTCGAGAATCGTCCAACGAGGATAGTTTTTTTGATGCTGCCCGTCAAGTTTAACTGATTTAACAAAAATACTAATTTAGAAATCGGTTTCCAATATCATAAAATGACTATTATAAAATACTGGTTTACGAGGGTAAACCAGTTGGAGATAGATTTATTCTAGCTCTAACTAAGAACGATATGCTAATTAATGATTTTGAATGAAAAAGAATGATTACTATAGATATTTGAAATGTTAAAATAGATTTTTTTTTTATTGTAACTTAATATACTGTAAATATTAATTCTTTTCATTTTTCTTTATTAAACACATGTACATCAGTAACCATACATCATAAGTGTTTAATAATAGATTTGCACATTATAAGATCGATATTCTTGCAAATAATAATCATGAAATATTATTTTGCAATTTTTACATATCCTTCTTTTTTACTTAGACCTATAAAATTTCCTACATGGCCTACCTTAAATTTTGCAAACCACAAGATGGGAAATGAGGGAAAGAGGCAACATGTTATGGAAAAATATGAGAACGATAAAAGAAGCATTTCTTTACTTCCCTCTCTTTCTCTCTCTCTCTCTCTTCCTGCTATTTCCATGCTGTCTCTATTCCCTTCTGATTTCTATGGGAATGCCGGCGAAATTTATGATATCGATCGATTGTCGATGGCTCAATCGATTTCTCTGGAAATTTTTTAACAGTGGTCACTGTCCTCTTATGTTACTTCAGTTGCTTACATTACTTTAAATAAGTTCGCTATCTAACTATGTATCTGAGGTAATTTGGTTAGAAGACTTTTTTATATATAATGATTTATTCTAGCGAACTTAATATTCTTTTCATTAAGTAAAAATTATATTGTTTTGACAACGCAAGTCTTGACTAGCTATATTGAATTCAACCATTTTTTTTCTCTTGATCATAAATGGTCATTCAATTATTAGAAGTAATATCGATGAAAGAAATTGAATTTAGTCATAAAGTGATATTTATGATTAAATTATTTTAATAAATATAATTTATATACAAGGAAAACGAAAGAGCCATTAATTTATATATATGTACTAGTCATTATTAGCCGAAAAATCAAGTATCAAGAGAAAATAGTTTATTTGAATTATATTTAGGATGTACTATTTTTTTATAAGTTGGTCTTATTTCTATTGTATATATTCGACATTTTCATAATTAAAATATCAATATTTTGAAATAATGCCTTTGATCTTTGCGCAAAACAATATTCAAAATACAAATTTAAAATACCAATTGCAACATTATATTTAATAAATTAATATAAATACATGCAAATGCATGTAATTTTTAACGCAACGATTTTGTATTTTCCTTGCTGCATTCATGTATGTATTTAAAATATTTGTAGTAAAAATAATATCGAACAATATTTCGTATAAAAACATTTTCACAATTCGTTTTTAATCAAAAATAAAAATTTACATATATATCGTTTATTAATTTTATGCTGCTTATGGATGAATTGATCGATGTGCGCGAAATATAATAGATGTAATGTTGATCGACATCGTGTAAAGCCAAAAGGGTTGAATCGGCCGTGCTAACCAATCGGACGGAATCGTAGATACATTAATAGTAGACGCATAATGTGATAATCGAAGTTCATGAATATGAAAATTTCTCGTCACTGGGCATATTGATTAATAATTACGATAGAACAAGTTTCAGCATTACGATTGCGCAATAGTATACTCGATTCACGCGGCCTCGAATCAGGAACGCTCAATGAATAATCTGTCCGCGATCGATCGAGAAATGGACGCATCTAAATATCCCAGGAAACCCATAACCGTAACTTTCTGTCATATATTTTCAATCGCAACCACCTGGAATTGAGCAAAAAAGATCAGTTTCGAAAATACGATATCTCATAAATTCTCAGAGCATCACGCGAATATACCACGTAACATATACCACGAATAAAGTATAAATGATTTAGAATTTAGAGCAATATTGTCTTCTTATATATATATATATATATATATATATATATATATATATATATATATATATATATATATATATCAGTAACTCTTTTCGTTTTAGTTTGTCTTGAAAATTATGATTAAAAAATATTATCGCAATTTTTATCAAATTTTATATCATAATATCATACAAGTTTTACATGTAAAAATAATTAATACTATTCAGTAATATACATATACACACATACACACACATGAATTTTCGCACGAGTTTATTTTTCACGTTGCACAACTGCATAAATTGTACGTTTATCACGCGCGATCGCCATAAAATTTGTCGACTATCGCATTTTACGATGAAGAAAAATTCCTTCAAGGAAAGGAGAATCGACGAATGCGTCCCTGAGGAAAACCGGAAGCGAAAAGAAGTGTCGTTTCTTACAGAAAAGATTCACGATTCTACCGGTTGTCATTGCACAGCTCCGACCTTTCGATTCCGTTTGCGAATACTCAAAAAATAAAAAGGCTCGAAGATAGGCGTTACCTAACGAATGCAACAACTGAGCCGGTTTGTTTCTCATGCGTTCATCTTTTTATTGCTTCTCTTTTTTAACGAAATGCTGAGTCATTTCGAAATTATGAATATAAGCACTTTTTATGGCAAAAATTATATTTAGAGTTTATAAGAATTACATGAAATATAAAATGAAATTAATATAAAACATATAAAGTCATATAAAGCATACAATGAGTTTATTTTATCATATAAGGCATATTAATTATCGAAAAAACAAATTAAAAATTGCATTACAATTAATTATTTTTTATATTTCTTAATATAAATAGAACATATAAAGTATCATGCGCAAATATTATACATACTTTTAATTTCTTTTTGCAATTTTGTTCTATAAATAATATCACATTTTATATTTTATTATGTTATATCTGGAATTGAAGAAAAATATTGAATATTTTTCTATATACATTTTGTTACATATAAATTCTTTAGAAAACGAGCTGTGCACCGGCAAATTCCGCGCTCTGGTAAAGCTAATGTGACATACAGCAAATGTATCATGTCATGTGAGAAGATCGTAAGATTAAATGCGATGCGAAATGCGCAATGTCTTTTCGATGCGAGAGATATTTTCAAGTTGTAGAAATATCTGTTAAAAATGTGGCTGCGATATAATAAATATACGACGCAAATAGTCGAAATCTTCGGAGACTTGGTACCACAGATTCACATTTTCATCAGGGAGAAATAAAATATTTACAATCTAGTAGAATGTCGTAACTTATACATACATTAAAGGATCACTGTATCTTCTATAACACAAATGTAGAAAGGCGGATATAACAATTGTGAAATATGCAAAAGTTGCAGGACTCGTTTTCGCGGATCCATTTAAAAATATTTCTCTCGAGTAATTGTGAAAGATGTTTCGAGAAATGTATATTAAAAATAATTTTTTAAATATCTGAAATATTTGCTACATAAGCCACGGGGAGTGGGAAAAATTTTGATTTAAACATAAATTATGTAAAAAACTTGGCATTTACATACATTTTATTTGTTAATTACTTGAACGCCGCTGAATTGCCAATCAAGAGATTCTTGATTATTATGTAAATTATAGTTTGCTAGATGTTTAGGATTAGCATACGATTAAGAAATACGATTTCATCGGATCCTGCTACATAAGTAACGATCCAAATGTATACCTTTCATGAAAATTCTTTACGAGGAATTGCTTATATGACGATCGAAATTGGCTCGTGTCGACATGCAAATTTTTTACACTTTCGCCGAATCTCCATGTACTCGATCTGTGGTCACACTCCCAAAACTCGCTCGCCTGCTTATATTTCATGAATGTAATCAGTACAGTTACTTAACGTATTCTCTTTCTCTCTTACCTCAATTTGAAAACGATTCTCGTGGATTTAATGTACTTCTTTCGCCGGTTTTTTTTCTCTTCTCTTACATCATATCGAAAATTTTCATTCTTTCCTTTTGCACTAATTTTTTTTCTTTTTTCTCTTACGTTGTATTGCTAAAAATTTATCGATTTATCGACCAAATTTTTTTCTCAATAATCAATTTGTTTATTGTGTATTATTATTAATTATTTCTTTTTATCCAGTTTGCCTTAATAAGCATGTATCTACGATATAGTAATTATTATTATTTTTGAGAAAATTTCAAAATCAAAACTTCATATATCATGACATATCTTGTAATCGGAATAGATAATATTAATTTATTTGCAATAAAAGGATAAATATTCTTCCACAATCGTATATGTTTTTTTGTTTTCTATCTGTGTAGAATTATTTTTGTTATATCTGGCAGATCAAACCTTTATTTTAATTATAAATTTATTGCAACAATTTTCAAATTCTATTATTGAGGATACTTGTTGTACTCGTATTTTATCACGGCAACCGCGGTACAGAATACAAACACTCATATTGTTTTAGTTTGATTATTATTTCGAACATTAGTTTAGGTATTATGAGTGAGAGTCGTAATAGAGAATTTATTATTTAAAATCTATTGGATTTTGTATTATTATAGATATATGTGAAAGCTTACATCACATGCATATCGAAATCGCATCTGCGATTCACGCGAAAAAAATATAATACCAGACGGGGACGCTTGTCTCTTTTCAAGCAGAAGCTACTTTCGTATTCATGGTGTAAAAATACAATATAAGAGTTATTGCAAGCAACAACAAATAAGGAAAATGTCACAGATGCAAACGCGCGGTAGATTGAAATCTAAAATATTTACCCGATATATGTGCAAATCATAAAATACATTATAAAAATTTTATAAATAATTCCATAGAAATAAAATTAAAATATGCAGAGATATGAAAATATAATTTCTTTGAGAAAGAGGGCGAGAGAGGAGAGAAAGAGGCAAAGAAATATATGAGAACAGTAATTGTCATTTCGTCGAATATATCGTTGTCATTTCGTTTGTCACTGGAGTTTGTCGTAGGCCAACGTCTGTTCGCTCAGCTCCGGTAACTTCGGCCGGATACATATTTCGGTTTCGCGAAATTATGCGCCGCTTGTGATTACCAAAGTGTGTACGTGTTTTCTGTAAGTGACGATTACACGAAACGGCGGGTTTCAGCGGGATGCGCGCGGAACTGCTTTTAACTAACCTATTATTACAATGTCGCGTGACACGAAGACCAGTTACATAGATTGTCAGGAACGTGTTAAAACTTCTTTCGTTCCGTCCACGTCGCTCTTTCTTGTTCATTATGCGAAACAAGACGAATCGAACGAGTCGAATGACCAGCAAAAATCGGTTCGACCTGTGACAAGGTCGATTGCGACCACTTATGCATCTGACACGGATGGTTGGTTCGAAAGAAATATTAATTGTAGAATTGTTAGCCTTTGGATTATATACACGCGAGAATTATATGCACGTGTTAACGTGAATCAGTAGTTGAAAGATTCAATATAATAATGAGTATCTTCTTTAATACTTCAGAATGTTTTAAATAATTTGAAAGTTAATTTTAAAGAAAATTACATTTAAATTAATTATTTCAAGTTCTTAATAAGTAGGTTGAATTACTGTTATATATTAAATTTTAATTAAAATTAAAAAAAGGGATAAAAACTGCTCTCACTATATTGTTATTATATCAATCATTTTTTCTCTTTTTTTAAATATATTCTATAAATGTATCTTTCTACCTGATCTTTCTACTTTGTCAAATTTTTATATAATCTTCGATAATGATTTTAATCTTTCTAATATTTTTTAAAAATATTTTACACTCTAATATCTTACTTATTATTTGTAGCTTTTTTAATTATTATTTGTATCTCCTTTAATATCCAAATTGTTCCATTTTAGAAGGAGATTATGAAACGTCTAGCGAAGGTATGATTCCCTTGAAACAAAGCGATACTGAAATTCGCAAAACTCAAACGAAAGAATCGCTCTGCGTTTATTTCGAGAACAAAAGCCCTTCCTTAAACAAACTCGTTGCATTTAATAAAAATGCACCTTTGATAAAGGAAGAAATTATTCCTGATTCGTCTCACAAATTAATAGAAAATAGTTTAATCCGGAAAATAATAACCATGAAAAATAATGTATCTGAGAATTTGACGAAGTCCAAGTCCTTGCCAATTCTGAAGAGTGAAATGTCAAATAATATTTTCACAAATTTCAAAGCAATTGATGTCTCATTAATATCCGAGTCATCGTTCGCGCGTGAAAAGAAAATGTCCATGATCGTTAAGAGGATGGCATCGCTCATTTCTGCAACGGTCTTAACGAGTGACACAACAACCAATTATCATGCTCAACAATACGAGGCGAGAAAAGTCGAGTCGAGAACGATGCCTATACCTTGCGTACGTTTATGGGCACTTAATATCAACGAATCAAGTAGTTTAAATTTTATAATGAAATTTTAGAAGAAAACAAATAGTAATATAAAAATTTTATTAATTATTTATTAAAATTTGTATATTTTTATTGTTTAAAAATATTTTAAAATTTACATATATAGTGATTTTAACTTTATTAAGATAAATAAGATATAAAGAATTGTATATAAAAAGGAGAGGGATAAATTGATCGTTCTTCCCACGATCACGATAGGCTTCATTCTCCATAGGATATGACACCTACGGCAATGATTAATGACGAGAAGTCAGGAGAACTCGCAGCGGAAGTGGCATTTCACAAAACGAAAAATAACCATCGCAGAATGGATTGGGATCCTTATCGTGATGCGAATCCGACATTTGTCAATGATGAAAGTGTTGCCAATTTAACGAATGACGGCGACCTCGTTGATGTTGCTAGAAATTCACGCTCTTCCATCAAGTCGGTCTACTTTCCGCCGAATCCATCTGATCCACCTGCTTTACCAAACGACATTGCCAAATTGAAGAAGCATCAACGAATATCCACTGACGTGGAAGCTTTGCTGAAAATAGACTGCGAATTGAGTCCACTTCGGTACCAATATAGCGAGATCATCGGGAAGACTCGGGCGTTGGGTCTGAGTGGTATGGGCTTCGACCTTGGCATTTCTTGTCGTCTAGATCAGCCGGACATATTTGACCGATTCGTGCTGTCACCGAATGAATCCAATTATCTTTTAAATCGCGATCAGATGTTCTTGCAACGTGCTACGACGAGCCGTAGCTTTGAAAATCGACCCGGTTTCGTCGATAATACTTCACCGTCTCCGACTTTCTCCGTGGTCGGTAAACCCGCTCCGACAGGCTCTCATACAAGCTGCTTGGACGACAGTTCGAACAGTCGGCAGAAGGCATTGAATTTTGCCATTCGCGACCTCTCTCGCACAGTCGAGAGCTTGAACGGTCTTCGATCTTGTAATCGGGTTGGAAAGAGCGCATCTTACCTTCCAACAACCAATAGTCATGCATCTCAGCAAGAGAATGTTCTAAATAAACGCTCTTGTGACGGATGCATTTCTAATAATAATTCTCAACCCTATCGCAACCCTAATTCTGTAATAAAAGGGACTTCTGCGTGGGATGGTTGGTCTGCTCATGAAAGAATCAATACGAGTCCTTCGAATATTCTTTGTAGAACAGAATATAATTCGCATCGATACCTTAATCAAACCATTGCAAATTCGCGGGCATCTAGCAATAATTTCATCGAAATCCGAAAACAGGAATCTTCGGTATCCATCTTGATTGACGATTGGTCCATCAAAAATGAAGAAACAACGAACAAATTGAATAAAGATTTTGAGACTCTTCCCGATCAAAATTTAATGGTTCAAACGGAATTCGCCATTCGCAATAGCAATCATTGCAAAAATACCTTATCCGAAACCGAACGCGTTGTCAAAAATGATCGGGGTTCTTCTCCATTTGAATTGAAATCGATCGATCATTATATAGATCGCGATCGACAAATGTCGCGCGCAGTTTCTGCTTCAACTTACGCTCTTCAGATCGGCGAAAATTTGAATACGAAATTTTGCACCACCGTCGAAAAACGTTACACCAGTAGGGCCGTTAGTCCTATTCGAGGTATTCTATCGACGACGGCATTTCCGAATAATATGCTACTTGCCAAAAGCGTGTCTAGCACTTTCATGCAACAAGTGCATGTCGATTCCACGACGGAAGTAGTAAAGGTCGAGCTTCCTTCGGAGATACGCTCTGTCGAAATCAATAGGAAAGATGATGCTGCAGGTGCAACAAGCAAGCGTGATTTTTGCGTTCAGAAGGTTGATTCTCAACGAGAAAATTCAGAAAATGTATCGAGATTTTCCGAATTCAAGAAAGATCAGGTAGATTTAACGACGGGACATAAAAAAGCGCAGCATCTTTGCCTGTCAAAAGAAAAGATCACGATCGTTCCTATTGTTCTCACTGATTGCATCCCGGAACAATCGAGATTCGTTGACATAGATTTTGCAGTCCCGAGACACGTTAATAAAAAGGTACCACAATTGAACTGTCAGCTCATTCCGTTTGAGGCAAGGAGATCTCGAAGGATGCCATCGTCATCGAGAGACGAAATATTTCAAAGCAATGCTGCGGATTCCGTTTGTTTAACCGATAAATTAAGAGCGACGAACGAAAAATACCGGAGAATGCACAGGACATCCGTTTCGCGCGCTAATCATAGTAGCTTGTATATTCGGGAGGATTACGTTCCTTCAAACATCGTAAGAAGTTCAAAGCGATCAACTCGAGTTACGACTTCAAATGCGAGAGCTGGCGAGAAAATGCGCGAATATTGCAAGCCAGTTGCGAAAGTGATACCCGGTATGAGGAGCTCGCCGGAAGATTTTCTTTGCGAGACGTGATTCTCTGCACGGCGCACAAGTGAGCTTAAATGTGCGTTTCGAGCACGCGAAGCACTTTAGCGAAGAAGCGATAAGCTCATCTCCAGAATTTCTCGAAGCCATTCAACCGAAGTAAGTTTCTCGCGCGAGAACGTTTTAAGAGAAACGACGGAAAGTTTAAATTTGACTCGCTAACGATAAACCGCTCGTAGGATAGGATCGCGACGTATGCGATCGCCGTATATAAAAGCTTATGCGAATCATCAATATCGGTGTCGTAATATCGAAGAGGAAACGTGGAATAGAAAATTTTCCCAAGGGCACGTTTATTCCACTGAATTTTGTTTCGTTATAAAACAAGATTGAAATTCACCGAAAATAGCGAAAAAGCAAAAAAAAAAAAAAGAAAAACCGCACGGTTCTATCGAAAAACGCAGATTGCACAGGATGATGGAATTACAGAAAAACTATTGTTGCTAAACAAATATACATATGATACGTGTTCACTAAACGTTGGAGAGAGAATTGGAGTTGAATAATCTTCTAAGTATTTTAAGGATATGAGAGAGCCGATCAAAAAGAGTACTGATATAAGAATGAGATGAAATTCGGGAGGATTTTCCGTTTACGGCCTAGATGCTTTCCATGCATATTAGGCAATCTTTTTATCCTTTACGTTTATTTTTTATGTTTAGTTTTATTAGGCAATCTTTTTATCTTTTATGTACTTTATTCCAAGTATATTGTGACACATTGTATATATCGCTGTTACAAATTCAAGCAGCAAACGAGTAGCAAATACAAATGTGTAACGAAATAAATTTATATATTTTAATGTAACATATAAATATTTTTTATTATTATTACACAATTCCAGAAAAATTTTATTGCAAATATTTGGTAAATTTTTTTGACGAAATATAGAATTAGCATACAGTCGTATAAATGATGTTTTTCACCGTTAAAGTTTTTTTGAAAACATTTTTTTATTTGACTTATATATTCTCGGTTATTCAAGAGTGCAAGTCACGAAGAAACTGCGATATTGCTGTACTAATCGTACGTAAATATACTTCATTCTCATGTCTTTTATGCATGATTTGGCGCTAAAACGGATCTGGTTATCTTTGCGGTGTCATTGACGCGCTAAGTTATGATAAGTGGTGACAGAACATCAAGAATTGTCGCGACGTGCAATATGTGTCTTGGCAAACTGGTTTTTTATGCGAGAGATTCTCTTCAATCGAACTTATTTTACTGAATGTTAAATTGTTATTGCTAGTAAATATACCGACACGATTCGTATGTCGTTCGTGATACAAGTTCATTATAACTGCAGATTATTACGAATAAGATGGCACATAATTAATGATTACGTGGAACTTCACGAGTAATCTCGTCAGTCTTTGCCATTAGTTTTACTGATGCAATATGCTTTTACCTCGCTGCTTCGCACGATCGGGTTCCCTAATTAATAGAAAGTTGCCTGCATAAAATCCATCTCTCGATATATTTAAGGAGCGAAAATATTTGCGAGAAAAGCAGCGGATAATTAACAAAAATATAATCTGCAAAGTTGCGACCTCGCAAATTGGCAAACTCTGGGATACTCTTTTCTACTTTTCACTCTTTTTACCGGCTCTGGTTTTCTCTTGCATATCTTTTTTTTTTGTTACCAGACCTTGCGTCCATTGTCTGTCTCGCTCAACATGAAGCCAGATGTCGATGTTGTATCTTCTTTCGACACCGAAAGAATTTCTTTTCACATTACTTGTGCATTTTTCACCAACGAACGATACATAACTGCTATTTTCCTCACGTTTCGGACGATAAAGCCACCCGAGAGTCACGAGTTTTTATCAAGCTCCATAACGGAGGTTATCAATAATCATATATTTTTTATTCATTTTTATATACATTTTTATCAATCATTTGTATCAGTGTCATTTGATATCACAATGTAAAAAAATTTTTAAGTTCTACGTATATTATATCCTCGTTTTCATCATCACTCCATAATACGTGGACAATTTATAATATGTGGTCAGATAATATTGTTATCGTATTATTACTTTGGCATTGTTTTTTATCTCGCAAATATTAAATTTTCCCGATTTATTAATATTATTGGCCGTTACATTTCTATCATTGTGTCGTTATGTTATTTTTTACGGTCGCTTTTACTGCGATATATAATGAGTTGACATAATGCGCACCGCAAGAGTGATTTCTATATCCGCAACATAAAATTTATAATATCTGTGCTACCGCATCACTTAAAATCACAGAACGGGCGCTATTTTGACGGATCACTGAATTTAGATGCTATGATATCTATGCTGGCACACTCGATGCTTGCATGTTTTTACGATAATTTACGATAATAAACGCGTCGTTGGCGATCTTCCAAACAATTTGCCTTTTCCGAGCGTGGTTATATGAGATGCCAAGAGGTCACTGTTGACTTCTTACCATCTGTTACTCTACATGAACCCAACTGTGCGAATCTGATGAATCTTATAGTTGATAGTAATCTATAAAATTCAATTAAATTCAATCGCACTTGAATTAATTTTTTCTTTCTAAAATCTGTGATTAAAGAGAAGAATTTTCTATTTACATGTGAGCAATATGATGATAATGAATATTTTTTTTATTTTTAAATTCTAAAAATTCATTTGTGTAATTTTTGAAATTAAATTTCTCTGAAGAAAATCATGTTTGTTTTATTTTTATTTTGTTTACAAGAATCTAATATTGATGAGTTGTCATATCTTGCATAAATGCTTTTATCTTATACATAGAAGCTTTTAACTTTTTCAGATTGGATTATTCATGCTTATACAATATACTGTCGAGTATCCAACACCATTTTCATGTCAAGAGATTTATACTTTTTACAAATGAAAATGTCGTCTTGTCAGAGAAATATGAAATTCCATTTAACGCTCATTTTTTTCATGGCCTGATAAAGTTTACGATTTAAACACATTTTGATATCATTGCAATTTGTGATATTACTAGATAAATGTAAAATCTTTTAAAGTTTGAATTTTTCTTAAAGGTAACTTAAAACGCTTTCTTTTTAACAATTGGAAATATTAAAAAATATTTTACATTTATTATAGATACATATGTTATCAATATCAACATAAATTGTAATTTTCTATAAATTATAGAGTTAAAAGGAATTAATAATAACAAGAAAAAGTTGATATTTTATGTTAAATCTGTCGAACTTAGGTTAAGAAGGAAATAAAATTATCATTATAAGATTTTTTTCTTCCCTAATAGATCAATAATTTATGTTATTCCTATCAAGTTTAGAAGTTTAACAGAACCAAAGTGTTTAGAGATTATGCAGAAAGCAAGGCTGTTTTCTCACCAAATGTAAACTACAAAAGTTTCTCTTGTGAATTTTCCCGCAAAATTTTTCAAAGTAATTCAATTATAAAAATTATAAAAATCTTATTATTTCTCTTTTATTCATTTTTTGGATATTTATAAGGATATTGAATAATTAAAACTTTCTTACATAATGCGCAAGAAATTTAGCATAGAATTTAGTATTCATTTTAATCTCGTTAAGATAAATTTATTTATGAGTTAATTAATCTATCTTCGTAATATAAGAATAATAGATTTCAAAATTCTGTTATTGTTGATGTTATAATCAATTATCATGGGCCAATGTATCTTGTTATAAAAATATAATGATTTTATGCCTAACAAGTTCTTTATCTTATTGTTAGTTAAGTGATTCTTTTTAGGATTTTGAAAATTAATTTAAATTAATTTTAAAAAAATCTTCTATACTTTTATAAATGTGATGTTACAATTTTATTATTATTTTATGAAGAGAGATTATAAAATAATAATAAAATTGTAACATCACATTTATAAAAGTATAGAAGATTTTTTTAAAATTAATTTAAATTAATTTTCAAAATCCTAAAAAGAATCATTTAACTAACAATAAGATAAAGAACTTGTTAGGCATAAAATCATTATAATATTTTTATAACAAGATACATTGGCCCATGATAATTGATTATAACATCAACAATAACAGAATTTTGAAATCTATTATTCTTATATTACGAAGATAGATTAATTAACTCATAAATAAATTTATCTTAACGAGATTAAAATGAATACTAAATTCTATGCTAAATTTATATATATATATATATATATATATATATATATATATATAAAATATTCAATCAAACTTTTCCCAAAATCTCTCGAAGTTTCTAATTTTGTTTACTTTTATGACTTGAATAATTTCAAGAAAAATATATGAAATGTTGTTGAAAGCACTTTTCGTTCTATTTTGCGATTGTCAGCAAACACGTATTTACTTTGCGTTACATTTCCAACATTTCTTGACAGCCTTAAAGTACGACATATCGATATCATGATATTTTCAGGTTTTGAACAAGAAACTATAGACATATTATTGTCATGATATATTATTGACATATATTGTGAATGATGTGAGTGACGATTCAATAAGAATAATGCAATGCCTTTTGATTATGTATATCGTATATCATTAAATCATTCTGGAACTAATATCGAGACTATTGCATTCATACACGATGGATTAAAAGTATTATTTCTTTGGCAGCAACGAAATTTGGCTGATGTAAATTTTTATTTCTAATAATATCTTTCACAGGATTAAATACTTTCTTGAAATAGGCGCGAGTGTGATGCGTATATGCAACGCTTTTCAAATTCACCGTCAGTTTATAATGTTTGTTTGCTTTATCGTATAATATTTATAGAATTTCAAAACGACAAAATTTTAAGCGCGTTGCTAAGAAAAGCAGAATATTCTTGTCTTGTGCGTCAATTTTAGTGACGGAACCGTATATATGATGATCTTAAAATACTTCTTCGCGACCGAAGTTATATAATTCATGCTTGGTTTCGCAAAATGCTGTTCATAATCCCGCTGATGAATATTAGCTGTTCCTCGCGTCCCGAGCTTCAAAGTTTCCATTTTAATTTGCCATTGATTAGATATGCAGGATAAAGTTTCGTTCGCGTTCCTGCATTGACTAATAAACGCGCAGCGTTTTAGGATGAACCTTCATTTGAATTCGATGAAAACCGTTTAATTACACAGACAAATCCGATGTCAAGATAAATTCTCAACTCATTGTCAGTTGAAATGAGTAAGGTAACTATATTCTTCTATGGCCGAGATTCACAAAAGCGGGTTACATCGTATTTTCTATTTTAAATGCATTAAATACGTCCGAGAAAGAGATCTATTTTTAAATCAAATATATATATGTATATATTTAATGTAGTAAAGACTTCATTAAAATAGAGATCAAAGGCTTTTTCCTATTTTCCGCCGTAATATTGTTAAAAAAAGATTGAGTTATTTTATTGGAATCTATTTTGATATAAGATACAGAGCATCGCGCATATCCACCTCTGATATATTTTACGGTATTCTCGTAATCTCCGTAAAAATAGCGTTATACACGACTGGAGTGCCGGAGAGTAACGAGTACGCGCTCTGATGATAGATTGGAGCAATTAATTCCATTCGATGCTGCTATAATTTACACAACTTGTAAAATATTTGAAGTCATTATATATGCAATATTTACGAGACTCGCAATTTCGCTGAATTTCTTAAAAAGAAAACATAGAAATTATTCGTTGGTAAAACTACATGTATCATTCATATATGTAAACGTTGGACGGACCACTTTCCTTGGTCCTGTCTAATTATTAGGCATGACCTCGAAAGAATAATACTCGGCAATTAACCCAATTAACATTAGTTTGGGCTTTTAGTTGGCCGTCTTTATTTAAAAGTCTGATCAACTTTTCTCACAGTTCTTCTTCCTTGCAAGGCCGCCGTCGTCTTCGTTGCGAATTCCAAGCTGTCGTCGATCTCGTTAAAATAACGTCTCTTAAAGTGCTTTGTGCGAAAGAAGTTTGAATAATAGAGAAATCAGATCACTAAAATCCCGAATTGTGTAATGAAATTATACTATCGCACGAAAAATGTTTATTTCAATAAATATTAAAATTAAATCTTTTAAATAAATTGAATCGTGACTTATCGATCAGGCCAGATATTTCAAAAATGCGATACGTAATTATTATATCTTTTGGAAGAATTGCGTCGTGGAACGTAGCGAACCATCAGTGAACTCGAAGAGAAAGAAACATACGCGTCTTTTGCCGCTATACGATTGATTATTTGTACAATGCAAATATTAGCTCGATCGAATGATGTTTTACTTGATAACGCGGAATTCCTCGTGATAAATCATTATCGTACTTTATTCGACCGTTGCAAGCGTTCGCGAGTTGATCGCATGTGCGATCATAATCACTAACGCATAGCGCAGACAGATTAATATGTTCGCGACATTTAATCCTATACGACGCATGAATCCTCTACTGAATCAGCAGTATCGATTTCTCATTTGCTTGTCGATGTATATCGGGTATTTATGCGTTTCTAAGGCGCGTATAATGTCGTGCGAGCGAATGCGTTCGTCGAAACGTGAACAATGATTGAGAACCGATCCGTAAATTAACGCGTCAGATCTTCGATTTACGTTGAATAATTGTTTCAAGTACATTTTAACATTTCAATATCACGATATAACAGTAATAATTAATTATAATTAAATTCTTAAATGTTAAATTTCGTCGGAGTTAACATTTTAATACAAATTATCATTCGTATATAGAATCTATGTGAAATTAGAATTTATATTTCAGTGACTTGTTTATCTTCATAAACATTTCACAGTAATCTAGATTAATTTCATTAAAATTATTTTCATTAAAAAGTTAGTAAAAATATTTTCAGATATATGTTTTATATCTTGAACATATGCATATATTTTTTACATTGATGTAAAAAGGAGTATTCTTTGTAAAATATATTTTACACTACAAATATACCTTCTTTTATGGATAAAATTAATTTATAATGAACGATACAGTAATAAAACTTTATTTATATTTTTCGGACATTAATACATTCTTATCAGTATCGTGTATTAATATGTCATTAATGAATATTTAAATAACATGTTTTATGTCTGATTTTACTAGAATTTTCTTTCGCATTCTCGAATAAATAATACTTTAATAATTGCTTTTTATATTTTCTATCTATTTTATTATTATTTGATATTGATTATTTTAATAATATTTATGAATTTATATGTAGTTTCAAGTAATGTAAAAACGTTCAAATCTGCAAATAAAAAATTAAATTTGCACTTAGAAATTTCACAAATCAGAAGCACCGATAAATGTCGAGCTTCCGAGAAATGTCGCTGTCCATTAAAGAAAGTTGAATTACGTTAGTAGATTAAACTTGCCTGGGAATTCTTCTTTTAAAAGAGCGTTTATGGTATATTACTTTAATATAGTTAGAAACGAAGTCACGTATTAGCTTGATTATGGAGAGAGCGGTCATTTTAGAAGAGATTTCTCAAACATTGAAATTCCATTACTCTGTTTCCCCTGAGAGAAACCGCAGATAATTTCAAGTAATGTCGAATTTGAGTTAAAACAGATAAACCCTCAGGATGAGGGTTGACCTCGAGATATTTCGTTCGGGTATTTCGAGAAACGCGAAAAAACGAGGGAAATTTTCCTGTATTTCTGTAAAATTTATCAAGTAGAGGTTATTATTAACGAAGAGTTAATATTAAATTTTTTCCGCGCACATTTTCGATGTCGAATAGACGCTTTGATTAATGCAATGTATATTATTATATTTGAATTATAGTTTAATATATATATTATTATATTTGAATTATAAGTTCAATATATATAAATATGCAAAAAAAAAACAATAAATCATAACGTTATTCAATTATAACATAACGTTATAATCATAACGTTTTTCAATTATTTCATGCCAAAAAACTAAAACACACATTGTGTGCTCGCATACTATATAAGGCTAAACGCACCTTAACACTTGCCAGATGTTAACCATGTAACCACGCTCGGTGCGTATGCATGCACGCGTGACATCATATGACAAATTATTCCGTCTCCGCATCGGTGTCGTAACTCGGCTCCGGGATTATTGCCGTACAGACACTATATGCGTTGTAACTGCTTCGCGAGGCAAAACCGCAGATAATAAAATAGTATTAGATCAGAATGTATAATTAATATTTTTTCGAGAGAATGAATGAAAGAAAAATTAATCATATTTTAATACACACGCAAACAAACATTTATAAGTGGCGGCAAACCGCGAATATTAAAAAAAGCATCTTAAACGTTTGTAATTGCACATCAATTTAATGACAAAAAGTATTGCGTGCTTAATTATTTGTGTGTGATAATTGATGGCATGTATGGAAAACGAGATTGTATGATTGCTTGAATTTTTATGCGGCAAATTGTCGATTAAAAAACATAAATGTATCATGAACTTATGATAATTATATATCGATCTTGAACGTCTACCTGATTGTTACGATGATTCGATTTTATTTTTTATTTTATTATTTTATATATATTTTTTTTCTGCAATTCTCAATCTCCGAGATATTACGTAAATGGATAATGTAACAAAATAATCTGTACATTGTATGCGTACGTCAGTAACATTGGAACTCATGGAATGCAAGATATATATCTTAACGATATGTATTTAAAATTTATTTTCGTGTCTATCCATCATATCACTATTTAATGTGTAAATTTATTCGTGGTTCATTTTGTATAACGTGACGCAAACGAGATAAATACTTAGATACGTTTTTCTCTTTGTGTGTAGGAGAATACGATATATATTTAGTAGAATTATGTACGGCCACGTGAGAAACATAATTTGTATTCTTACGCAATGCAACTCGTGGCGTTAATTAGCATGTCGTGTAACGTGCGCCTATTCGTTGTAACGAACAACGTTACGTGGCACAAAAGTATTTTATCCCATATCGAGATACAATATCGCACAATTTGACAGATCTAAGATTTGCGATGAATTTAAATGTACGTGCATTTGTATGCACTTCAATTGAATTTCTATGTATCTCGAAATCGATACTCGATATTTCCGTTATTTTAATAATAGAAAAAAAACGAGTTTTCACTGTGAGCACACTTGAAATTCTTCAAACGGATCCCTCGCGTGAGTACGATTTTCCGCTAGATTGGGCAGGAAAAGAAATTTTTTCCATTTCTTTGAACCTTCTCAGAGGCTTTATGCGCATCGCGACTTCCACAATTTTATACGACAAAATGTAAATCCTCTCATTTCGAGAAAAACCGACAATTAAACTTTTCTCAGTACTGATTTTTATTTTATAATCTAAAAATTTTTATAATCTAAAAATTACCTTATCATTATTTTGCAAATATTGATAAAATCTTATTTAAAAGTGTTTTTAATCTGTGTATAATAATTCAAAATATAGTTTATGTGTATATATTTATGATGTAACTTTATATAATCAACTTTTATAATAAATTACTAAATTTTTCATACATGATGTACACAGAAAAAAAATAAGTGTCAAATCAAAATTTATATACTTAAACTAACGCGTTCATTGTTTCGTATATACGTAACAATTTATAATCTTCTTAGAAGAATTTAATAATTTTAAATTTCAACAATATTATAGTCTTATTTCAATATTGTAATTATCACCTTAAGAATATATAATTATTTAATTCTATTTTAAGAAAATTATAATCTTTGATTTAAAAATGTTATTTTCTATCTAACATTATTTCTTTTCCATTCAAGAAAATTAAATCTTAAATCATAAGAATATATTTTTCTTGATTGAACTATATAAAATTGTTTCATTTAAGTAAGCAATTATATTTTTCTTTAATTAACGCAATATAGTCTCATTTCAAGATGTTAAAACTAAATATATTTTCAAAACAAGAATATCCTTTTTTTCTGTGTATGATCCGAGTATCTTTATAAATCTTTTATCTTGTGACTATCTGTGTGTACATGTGTATATATAATGCATGCATTTATCTATGTAAATAAATTTTTTTTGGTGTCATGATTAGTAATCTTGTCACATTCATTTAGCGATGAACGCGCAGTACGGTAGTCTGAAAATATTCATCGATACAGGTGCGCAATATATATGAACGTAGTTTGAACGTGTAAATATGAAAAATACCGATAAGTCACACTTGTGCTGCTTGATACGCGAGAGGCAGCGAGTTCTTATCAGCGAAAACTTATGAAAAAAAAGAACAGATCGAAGAATATCGTTGTGATACTGTAAATTCAAAGATATATCACTGTCTAATACTAATATGCGACAGGGATAGAACCCAAAGGAATCATATATTTTATAAGATTTAAGGATTTAGAGAACGTGGGCGATTTGATAAGCTTAGTACACACAAAAGACTAAGTCTTATTTCTTGCTTCTGTTAAATCAGTGGGAAGATACAATGGAACAAAAATACATATTGCGAGAATATGCTTCTAAAAGATTAGAAACAGACATCCTCATTGTACACATCTGCATCACACACATTTCCTTTCTCATATCACTACTACTATTACTAATATTCCTGTAATATTATTCCTGTAATGTATGATTGGCTGTAAATTTAAATTACTCTAATTTTTTTACTTAGCATCTTTTAATCCTATTTAGTACAGTTTGAAAATTAATATGGTATGGTAATTACAATCTCTTTTATAATACTTTTCTTTTACTTCTGTTATAAAATATTATGTCACTTGTTTAATTACGAGAAAGAAACTTTTTTTTTAATAATTAGATAACAGTTTAAATAAAAACAGGTTAATTTGTAAGATTAATTTTCGTGATCGTGAAAGTAGTTTTAACATGTCTATGTTAAAATTTTCTTTTGCCGCTATTCAAATATTTTGCTTTATATTAGCTTTCTATTACGGGAAGAGAATTATTTAGCTTTTAAACGCAGTTGATATTTCTATTTCACGCCGACACATTTCTAACGTTTTCTTTAGATTTATGAAAAGATGAAGTATCACGAACCAAGCTTACCACTAGGGATACTCGTAACTTAAGGATTAAGGATCTATTTGTCCGACATGATTACGCAATATCAAAGAAAACTCTCTCAGCCCCAGTTCCGCCCTAACATTTTCTGAAAATTTCTAAGCTCCTCCACCACTTCATGATTTATGTATGATCGTTTTGTGAAAACAGCTTCCGAATAAATGTACGCGTGTAAAATATACAATTTTATTCGGCAAAAAATATTATTCATATTTATATTTATAGTGTTACTGTACGATAATAATACACTAATTAAGAGGTAATGAAATCTCTTCATTTTTCTTTCCCGAATCGAATTCCAATCCCTGATCTTTCGGGAAAAGAGGGTCCATTGCTTCGCAATAAATTATCGGAGGTATCGTCGCTATCGTTGCACCGGCCTCGAAAACTGGCTTATCAGTGGACAGTGGATCGTAAAAGTCCATACCGTAAAGTGACGTCGGTTCCCGATCGCGAACACCTCCGTTATCATATTTTGCGATCCGGTTCAGAGCCGCTTTTGAAACTTTAACGAGCACGTCGCGTGCGAGGATAACGAACTATATTATGTATTAGATCACTCGTGTGAGACTGAATTTTTCTTTCTTCTTCCCTTCTTGTTTCACCCTGAGGAACGAGTCGCGCAATTATTGGAAAATTGACGGGGTTGATGATGTGCCTTAAACTTTGTACGTGCATCCATTACATCGAAATTGAATTTCAAAAATGCTTGACTTTGTCGAAACTCGTTCTTGTTATGTTACAACTAAGCATCTCGCGTCAAACGAGACGACTTATTATGAATATAAACTCAGGAGTGGCTGGGAAAACCGTTGTGAGCCAAATTTATCGAAAGTGTCGATTTAATCAAAATTTAAAAATATAGTACATCTACTTTACAACGATATATCTTGATGTAAACTATTATTTCAATTATTACCTAGAAGATTTCAAACTGCATTCAGAATTGTAAAAACAGCCATTAGATTAAAGATTGAAAATATACATTTTCAATGCTAGAATAACAGACTGCGTGGGAGGTAATATATTTTCGTAAAAGGATACTAGAATGTATCTCATATACCATCTTCATTGACAGAAATGTTACATACGATGTTACACTTTGCGGAGAATACGATCGATGCATTCATCCGTATCAATGGACTAACGAAATCACGCGAAATAGACGCGAAGCGAGTTGTGCCATCGGACTTAAATCTACTTGGATCGAAAAGTTTCATCTCAGTTCGCCGGAAGCAAGTTTAGTATTCCGCGAGTCTTATCCGGATAAATTGCTGCATCCGGGAAAATATACAAAACGATACATCGTGATAATCCATAATCGCAGTGTCTCATTCGTTTGTATATTCTTTCCATGGTCCATAATACATATTACTTTCTTATACATATACGTATAACATCTATTCATCTCGATATAATCTGAAAAAAGAGAATTTTCCCCTTTCAAGAGGAAATATGACTCGATATGGCTCTACTAGTGTGACAATTAATCGAAAGTCTTTCGACGAGAATTCAGGAATGCGTGGCGTCATGAAGTTTCGTTACCGCAACCGGGTTGAAAAGTCGAGAGTGATTTGGCTCGGGCTCGTCTGGTCTCGACGAGAGATTTTCACGGCGGAAGTTGGCGAGCGCGACGCGGTGTTTTGCCCTCCGGCCGCCGGGTGGTGGTTCCCGATATTACGGTTCGGAAGCCTTTATCCTTGCCCTCGCCCGAGAACAAATTTGAACCCGGACACGAGCGAGAGAACGCTCCTCTCCGTCAGCGCTCGTACGTTTTCGCCGCCGCGGGTCGACCGGTCGCCCCCATCGTCGCTCGTGCGCCGACGTAGCTCGGGGTCGACAGGCAGCGCGAGGGTAGTTTCGCGCCCGTCTACCCCCGGCCTGCTCGTCCCGTGTTTTACCACCCCGGCTCGGTCGTCGTCGACGTTCGTCGGTGGCGGCCGAAGTCGCGCGAGTTTAGCACGCGACTCTTCCTACAAGTACGCGCTCCGACCACGTACGGGCTTCATTCATCGTGACACAGCGCGCACCGCCGCGCGCGGTGCGTTACGTGCGTGCCTGCGTGCCTGCGTGCGAGCGAACGGACGAGCGTGCAAGCGAAGTGCGTGCGTCGCAAATCGGCGGCCCGCGCGCGATTCCCACCTCTATCTGTCTGTCTGTCTGTCCGTCTTTATCTCCGTTCCCTCTATCTGCCTCTCCGCCTCTGGTATTCTCTCTCTTTCCTTCTCGTTTCTACGTTAGTCGGAAAGCAAAGTCAGTCGCGTTTCGTGCCGGCTGGTGTGCGCGTCGCTTGGCGCACCCGGGAAGCTACCAACACGGACGCAAAGAGTGTCGTGACGCGTTCGTTTAGACGTGCTCGGGTCAAAAGTTGTTTCCCGACGCGAGTGCATCGGCCGGGACGACCATCAGCTGCGACGCTCGTCGCGCGATGCGTCGCGATCCCGATCGCGTCGCGACGCATCGATATCACGATCGGTGCGACGATACGGCCGAGTGCGGGAGGTTTCGCGCCTTGCCGAAATTTCGGGCCGTCGAGACGGGCGACCTTCGCGGCTCCGCCACCTTCGCTGTCCTCCGGCGTTCGCGCACCGTAGTGATAAGCGGACGGCTGTGTAACTCGCGAAACGAGGATTCCTCGAGAGCCGTTATCGAGGACGTCGACTGTTCCCGGCTCGCTCTGCGGCTCCTCGACTCCGATTTCGTCGAGAGGCAGGCGCGTCGCTCGCGAGTGCTGTTTACGCGCGCGTGTTCTCGTCGCGGCGTTTCACGCGCCTATAAATTCCGAAGAGTGAGAGCGCGCTGCAAAACGACCCGGTAAAACCGCCGTTTTACGACCTCGAGAAAATTGCTTCGGTGCGTCGCCTCGTATGCGTTTGCGATCGTCAAACGCGTTAGGCCAAGTAGTCCTTCTCGCTCCGAAACGTTCTCCAGGAGAACGAAATTCTTTGTAGGGTAAGTACCGCACAGGAATGCGATCGAGCCATCCCGTACATGTTCGCCAGGAGTGATTTCATGCCCCTTTCGAATGCATCAACGATGATGACGATTAAACGTTTGAATGTCTACGAGTGTTTCAAGCGTTTCGAGTGTTTATCAAATGTATTGTTCTGAGGAGTTTCTCCTCTCCAAATGAAAATTATTAGATTGAAAGCTAACGAGATAATTCATTAATTTCCTTGTAGAAATAATTGGTGGTTCTCAAGGTATTTTCTTAAGAAAACTAATAATATGATAATTATTCAAGTAAATAGATATATGTAAAGCAAACTTTTCGATCGTTTATCGATTAATCTCGATTGAGTATCTAGTTGGAATTTTTTTTCTTTCGTAAAATATAAAATCAATTTTACATTAAACGAGTCAAGTTGCGAATTTTAATTTTAATAATTTTTTTTAGTGAGACATGCAGAAAAGATGCATTTTGCGTTAAATTTGCACGGTTTTATTTAAGCTATCGCAGAGTAAGAAATGCTTGACATTGAAATATTTTCTCCTCATAAATACGATTTTTTTTATAAATATCTTCTTTGGAAATCAAATTGATCAATTGATCATTAATTGTAACGTTCTTTTTCTCGGTAACATGACACAGACGACAGAATATTCTTCTGGGAATATACATAAAATTTCTTTATTTTATATTTATACTGTCGCCAGACTGCTCATCGATCAATGTCGTTTTACGAAACGCGGTTTTCGACAGACTTGGGTAATCAAGTTCGCTTTTCCAATCGCGTCTACGAATAAGAAGGCATACAAACGTGGTAAAAAAAACGGAGCAAATCCCCTACACTCTCTAAATCAAATAAGATACGTTTTATTACTTTTCTTTGCATCTTTTTTATGTGATTCTTGAAAAAGTCCCGTCTGAAAAAGTGAAAAGTAAAAAGCTCTTTGGATCGCTCACGATCGAGAAGCTGTAACATTCCGTTTCAAAGTGGTCAAAAGTTTGAAATAGACTTCGCGTCAAAGATCAAAGTATTCGTGGCTGAAAGCCACCTACGTACGGCAGGACATTGTGCAGAGCAATAGAATCGCGATGTTGTGCAGTACATCATTGTATGATCAAAGTGACTCATAACTTCATGGACGTGAAGATGCTTCGTCTATAAATAGGCGTTTCGATTGATATAGGAACGAATTAATCGTCGCAATTATTTCTGCGTAATTTTCTCGAGCAAATGACTCGTCGAAGAGAGATGCGCTTAGGTTTCTCGTCGCTGCGCTTGCCAAATGCAATCGGTAGCAATTAGGAGAAAATTTAACGGGGCTGTCGAGTAACTTTTCGTTTGTTCGCGGTGACAAGTGAATTCTGCGAAGGAAGAGGAAATTTTATAGAGCCAAATTGTTCGCAGATAAACGCGATTTGTCGCGTGAGGTAGTACACGATTGTTCGCGGACGTGGCTATTTCTCTTCGTTGAGTAATATTTGTTTCCGCTTTCCACGTACAACAATCTATCGATAAAATGTCAGCGAGGAGGACGACAATCGTTTCGCGTTACCGCGCTTTTCGGTTAAAAGAAGAAGTCTCTTCTATCTCGCGCAATAGAATGAAACAAATATTTACGTCGTTCCACGTGCAGGCAAATCTCTTCATGCATAGAAGCTGTAAAATTTCATTTTACGATAGAAAATTGTATAGTGCTATCATTGCATCCTGTTGTCTTTAACATTCAAACTATTTTACAAGTTTAAATGTAATATTAAGATATTATCTTTATTAAGATATTGTTGGAAAAATGTGATTCAATGTTTATACATTAAAAATCAATTTATTGTCATATTAAGCATATTTCATTAGCATTTATATAGTTCTCTTATCTCTTTTTATTTCTCTCTCTCTCTCTCTCTTCTAGAATATTTATATAAGATATACTTCTTTTATTTCAACATAAAACGTAGTAAAGATATTCCGTACTCTCATAATTAATTTTAAAGAGGTATTATTATGGTTGCACTGAATTTATCGTGCGCACATGCAAGGCTTTGAATATTTATACAACAAATTTTATGCAGATATTATATCATTATAATTGTTAACTGTTTGATATGTTTTTTATTTTCGTATCGAATTTTATTTTATTGTTTTTCTTATTTTTGTTGCTTTCTGTCTTCAAAAATCGATTTTAGAAAAGATATCTGCGAAATAAGATACAATTATTAAAAATATTTAATAAATTGATTCACTTTATTTTTGCACGTTTTAAATTATTCTTTATACATTCTCGATACATCATTTATCTTTTGAAACATTTTTCTCTTTTATAAACATTAAGTGTATTGAAATATTATGTCAAGCGAGGACTCGCAAAAAACTTTATTCAACTTTAATTTATTTGCCAATCTCACACACATTATTGGAGATTTTTTTATTGCTACGGAACAATAAATTTGCAAAAGTTGTAGCGATTATTTAGTTTCTTAACGGGGGAGAAGAAACACAAAATATTATCAATCATAATTATAACATGAAGCAGATTGCCACTTGCGATATCATTAGTTCTTCTCGCTGTCACAATAAAGAATAAACGAACAAGTATAGAGACAAGATTGACGAGACGAAAAAACTCTATGTTGACCAACGTCAATTATATAATTTCGTAAGAACCTTCATCTTGTACTTTATTAAAGAAAGCTAGTCGAGAGAAGCTACTTATTATAAATCTCGTGTATATTTCATTTTCGGAATAATCTATTTAGCTGGTATACAGTGTGACTTTTCGAGTTTTCCTGTCGTGTTTCTTTATTTTATAATTCAAGAAATTAAAACTGTGTGAATCAGTTTATTTCGAAACTTGCAAGAGTAGTTACTGTTTTATAATTCTGTTTTATAACTTTATAATTCGAGATTTGTGTGTAATTTTTAACATAACACAATTTTAAAGCTGAAAATAGATCATAATGACAGTATATCTAAAGAGTTTGTGTTTCACATATACATATGGTTAATAAACCTCCATTTGCAAATTATATGAAACGAACGTTTCATAAAACATGCTTTTTATCATAGAGCGTGACGATAATCTAATTTGCTATTAATTCACGCGTATATTAAATATGATTATACGCAGAGAGAGATGGAAATGGTCGAATATTCACAATTCTTCATGAGTGAACAATCTGGAAACTTATAATCGGATCACTGCTCGCTTTTGACGTACAAAACATCGTTATGCACAGTGCGATCATGTACATTTGATAAAAGATTAGATTTTATATACAATATATATATATACAGGGTGTCCCTGAGCATGTGTTCACGTACTTGTGAGGAGGTAGAGCGCAGTAAATTAAATAAAGAAATGGTGATATTTTCAACTTTTGATTCCGACCGGAAATACGCCATCCGGATCGGAAGTTGAATTTTTTTAGAGGAATATGGTACTTTTTATTACAGATTCGAATTGTACGTGAAAAAATAAGAAACTTTTGTATCAAACGTTTTTTCTGAAAGTGCCTCTGTCAATCTTAAAATTGACCTTGAAAGTAACTATGATGAACTTTCAATAATTAATATTTCTATTATTATTACAAAAATCGTTACATGGAATAGGATTTCTTTATTTAATTTACTGCGCTCTACCTCCTCACAAGTGCGTGAGCACATGCTCAGGGACACCCTGTATATATGTTGTATTGGAAATATATATATATATATTCCGAATTATGTATTTTATATTATAGAAATATATTTTAAGATAATAAAAATATATGCATCATATCAGTTATGAAACTTTAATAAATTAAAATTGTCTAATTGAAAACTAATGATTTCACACATCAGTCAAGTACATAGAATATAATAGTGTGATTTACATGAAAATAATTTGAAACTTTCTGTTTGTATATTTTACGTGTATTCTCTTGCAAAATTGTTTAATTTGAAATACTTATTGTAACTTGAAATATCGTTTTTGATTGATTTTAAATATAATGAGTATTTGGCTCCTATTATATAGTTACATATCAGTAACGATTGGTAACAATAATACGCGCCGATAATGACTTTATAGTAATTATATAGATATGAAATTCAGCATTTGTGGTCCAATTTTGAAACTCGATAATGAAGTTATGGCCGTAATGCAGGTTTGGTGAGTTTGTTTTGTACAAGATTGTGATATCACACGTCTTTCGACAGAAACTGGATAACTCTTACGCGTACTTTGAATCTCCAGGCCAAAGACTGATACGTGTATCTTACATCAAGGTATCACGTAACCATATTGCTGCTAAGTTATTTGCTGAATAAATTATATACTAAATTATATACTAATCGAATGTCTCTTTACAGATAATATTGATTAAAATATGTTATTATATGGAAATATATAATATATTTTAAAAAAAAGAAAAATTCTCTCTCTCTCCTTATATATATATATATATATATATATATATATATATATATATATATATATATATAGATTTTCATATATTAATGATTATTATTAAAATATTTTTTAGATTTTTTCCTTTTTTTTAATATTGATGGTGATATTTTTTAAAATTATTTAAACTTTTGTTGTATCAGTCTTTTCAGGAGCAATACATTTCCATCCAAAAATAACAAAAATTTCTGCAGTTTTATTTTCAAAAAATTTATAAATTTTTCGCTGTAGAATACTTTGTTACATAAGTAAAATACAATATTAACTATCGTGGATAGTAAAAATTAGTACAATCTTTTTCTACGAGGAAGGCAATTAATTTTCTCGAAAGAATTTCCTCTTCTTGCGAGGAATTTCGCTTTTTCTATCAACCGAAGAAACCATTATGATGCGGAAAGGTGACAAGGATTTTTCTCATGAAGCGCAATCGATAAAGCTTGTACGTGATTCAACTCCATTCCCGAATTGCATGAAAACTCGATGAGAGAGGAAAGCGTTTTCATCTTGTGATAAAATCATTGTTTAAATCCTAGTTGTTGAGAAAAATCGAAATAAATATTTATTTTTTGATAACATAAGAAAATATATGTTAATTTAAAATTATTAAATACAAGAAACGAAAATTTTTTTAGATTAGTATAGCATCAATTTCTTAATATATCTGTTTTTTATCATTCTTAATATAAGCTTCAAATCTGTCGCTGCTTGTTTTGGATTGTTATTACTTTGACGAAAGAAAAGATGTGTCGGATAAATTGGAAGAAGCCTTCAAGCTTTGCGATATCATATAACTGTCTAATCGATAGCTAAGTGCTTGTTGTGACATTCGATTCACCGATACAGTACACAAAATGACACATGATTCATTTGCCAATATTGAAATTTACAAGCATCGACTGCGCGAATTCTCAATAATAACAGCATGTTATGTAAATAATATTTCACACAATTTGAGAAAGAAGAGAAAAAGAGCGAAAGACAGAGAAAGGGAACAAGCGACATCATTATGCGTTTCCATAATTTTTCCATTCTAGCGATGCATCTCTGTGCATCTCGTCGATAAAGTGCACGAAGCGATCGTTGATACATTTTCAATAAATTTTATGAGATTTTAATATGACGAAACAATATTTTAATAGAAATTGTGACATTCTTTCTTTCAATTAAACTATATCTTTTATCGATCGATTGTGTGTTCATTCTTTTTAATGCATTTTTATTTTAGTTCCGTTTACATCACTGCTTCCATCTGAAACAGAATATTTACTTATAAAAAATCCAAGTAATTTTTCACCATTTATCGCGTATTGCTTCTCTCATTTATTTTAAATCAAGATTCATTGAACGTTTGGTGCGTTCCATTCCATTTTATTAGTAACATTATTACAAAATTTTATATGTGCTTATATATATTACTAGCATCTGACATTAACAAATTTGAGAAACCCGATATACATAGTCAATATCATATGTCCATTTAATTCTGAGTTTTATACGATTGACATTTCAATACAGAGATTTATTTTCAATTTATTTTCAGTTTATTTTTATTAGAAACAACTTTGTTTATGATTGATATAACTATTTATTTACAAATAACTAAATCACACATCCGTTTGTTAACATGTTATGTCAAATCTATATCAATCTAATGTCAAAACATTAATTTTTTAAAGAAGCTAAATATAATAAAAACATTATGAATTACGGCATGTATAATTTATTATACAATTTATACTTCTCGTTTACCTTGATAAAAATTACCCTCTATTCCATATTCAGCTTTTTGCATGACATATAAAATCTGTATAACTATTTCAAATTATTGCAAAACATGAGAAGAATGTGAAATAGTGCGCGTGAAATTACATGCTTCCTAAGAATATCATCTATAGATACCTCCACGATGTTTGCATAAATAATTTGGTTTTAATCACAGTGAAGTAATCATTGTCTTGATAATTGGAATATAAGTATTATTCAAGGATTGACTATAATTATTCAGGTCGCAAAAAATTAAGATAATATGCTGCGTTTCTTGTCGTAACAAGATACTGATTGGTCGTAACAAAGTCTACATAAAAGTAGCATTTTTACGCAAACGCGATATTTCTTTTATGAATTATACAAATTGTGTAAAAAGTCACGCTCATTATGATCAGCTACAAATTTGAAAATTCTTCAAAATTGAATCGCGCGTCGATTTATTAACTAATAATTTTATAACACGATTCGAATACGAAAGAAAATATATTCATTATAAATATGTATGGTTACTTTCAAACAGGCAGACAATGCTTGTATTTCCTGACAAACTGTTATTCCCTAGCTGAATGCAATCAATCATGCTAATTTTCGCGAAAATCGACGACGTATTCGAGCGTGTTTAATCTCGAACCCATCCGCACATCAAATTTTGGACATATACGGCATCAAAATTCCAAATTGATATGCGGTGTAGTTGTCGTGATTACTGGAAAGCGAATCTCTTGTTTCTCGATCAGCACAACAGCATTTCGTTCAAACAAATGTTACCCATTCGGACAACAAATAAACGTAATCGAGTAAATAGCGTAGCGAGCTTTGTACACTTTTCCGTATGCGACCGATTCCCTCAGAAAATTATCGTTTCTACGAGATAATGCTGACCGAATTACGGAAGACGCATTGATGCGTGTTACGTGCGCGCTTACATATTGCACTTTCTCTGTCGCTTGTAGCGATACGCGTTATTACTTTCTGTTCTCGGGATATATTACTACGTGGTACTTTTATGCATCTCGATGTTTAATCCGCGCAAAAAAAAAAAAGAATAGAATAAAGAGACTTGATCGATAGTTACATAGGACAAAAATGTAAAAGCGCGGTTAGCACGTTGTTGGCACGCGGCGTACACATAATCGCCTTGTCGTGCGGAAAAATTGGAACGGGGCGTCATGTGGCTATAAAACCCTCTTTTTTTCCTACGAGACACCCCTTTTTTGCGCGTAGTTTGCAACGCGTTACTCAACGAGAAGTTCGATATTGCTAAGATGGATCTTTTATGTTACGCTTATATGATGTGATGGCGCGTCTTGTAAATTATTTTGCTGCTTCGTTGTTGCAGGAAAATTGTTATCCATCTACAGCGTACCTTACTTCGCTCGCTTAATTCCTATAGTCGCTGTACTGGGAATATACGTATATATATATATATATATATATATATATATGAAAATATATTTGCATATCGCGTCCCGTATATATGGATTTTGTGTTTAGACGTATATATTAGGTATATTAAATTTGCTCAGATAAAATAAAAACAAAAAAATTCAAAGATTCACTGGAATACATGAGGAAAATTACTTATTGTCACTGAAACTTGTTCCTCCCATTTTTCATTAATTACTCCACGAATAATTCATTACCTCTCTCGTGCTTTCGTAATCGTTCGCTTCGTGGTTTATTTCATAATCTGTTTATCCGCTGCAAGAGTTTGGCGTGCAGGTTGTCCTTCTTACCTTCGGCTCCGCTTTATAGTCGTTTCTCATCGTATACTCGTAGAACGAGTTCACAGACAGATTAAAGATACTCTCTCGCGTTGCTCCGTTTTTTAGCCAGCATCTGAGATAATCCGTTCAGAACTCGTTTCGTATTCAGCACAAACCTACGCGGAACCATCGACCGAATCCTTTTTATTATGCATTATGTGTCATATCGTCAATCGCGTCGCGGTTGATAGCCTTTCACGAAACTTACCTCCCTCGGGAGGGAGGGGAACAAGATGTCTACATCTGTTTCAATCAAAGTTTCGAAATTTCGGGAAACGCGGATTCGTCGAGATAGAACGACTTGTTAAGCCGCGACAATTAATTCACTGGATTTGATATGGACAGTCTATTTGTTTTGTCAGTCGGTCTCTGTGATATATTACGATGAGATCGGTATTGGCTATCGATCCTATGCAAGAAAACGATATTATATATGTATAAAGGAAACGAGCTTGTTACACGGAAGTATAGTTCAATGATAGATGGGCGAATACAACTCGGGTTACAGTGTTACGTTACATCGATCGTTACAACGATGGATAGAAGCTCGCATCAAATTACTTTCAAAGGGTTCGGATGATAACCGGATTAGAAACAAGCATTTATAAAGAAACTATAGTGTCTTCTTGAAAAAATATGAACAATTTGCTGCGATTGAATATTTTACAGAAACAAGATTCTTTTTACACCGCACTGTGTAAAATTATTTTTTTGATAGAAATCGCAAACAACTCAATGTAAGGCTTGTGTCTCATTTCTATCAAAAAGATTTAAAAAATAATTTTACACAGTACAGCGTAAAAACGTTGAGATATTCCAAGATTTATGTCACAACTTCCGCATATGATATTTACAATGTTCATAATTGTGACACGAAATTAATTAAGTTTGATATCATATGCGTGTATCGCGCGTTTGCATTTCTGGTTCCACATCTACTTACGCTGTCGTTAAGTTAGTGACAGGATAATCGGAAATTGTACGGTTTCAACCAAGTAATTAGAACACTCGCTGAGTTGGAGCCGTACGAGCTCTGGGACTGGCAATCGTAATGCGACATTAATCCCTATCTCGATGGCTTAATTAGCAGCACAATGTAATTGCCAATCGATGTAATGACGTGTAGAGCAATAATAACGAATATCGATGTAAATGGTTAGGAAAAAAATGAAGTGAAAGTATTGATCGCCCGCTTGTTCAACATGCATCGACGCTGTTCTGCTATGTACTGTGATAATTTTATCATGGATTAATTCCGTGTCTCGCAATTTTATTTCTTTGTTATTACGTGCAAAAATGGAAATTTGTATTGCCATGTTTCAATACAATAGTGCATGTATTGGCTATTCTTATCAAGTATTATTTGATTCAGCACTGAATTCAAGTTCCAATGTTATCTATAATAAAATTGAATCGATTATCTTTTAGTGATGGTCCTCTCTTTTTTTCTCTCTTTCTTTCCCTCTTTCTTTCCCTCTCTTGTTATCTTTGAAGGATCTTAGTATGATACTCTAAAATCCTTGAGTGCGGCATACAGAACTTTAAGAGTTCTGGATTCTGAAGTTTCTGAAGAAAGGCTTTTTTCCGTAAATTGGTCAATGCAAAAGATACACCTTAGATAAATATCTATGCCATTCATTAAATACCGAAGAGCCATCGATCTCGTTTATGTATATCGATGTTTATTTCTACGTCAGATCGGCTAATCGAGATTCCGCGAATTCCTACCCCATATGGAATGTGAGAAATGCGTTTGCGGTGAGCTTTGCCTCGATCACGATGCTTATGTGATTATCGTATTGTATTCGGCTTGTAATGGAGCTGTCAGTTATTGGTGTAAAAATGTTATTTGTAGACATTTTTATCGGATTGCTTCTTTATTATCGCATTAATAAAGTACACTCGATGAATAGAAGAGTTATATCATAATGAATAATATTTATTTTATAAGTGATAATTATTCCCTCTTGGTTTCGCGACATGAGCAATTATCTATCTTTTTCTCGATTCGCTCTTATTTGTAATTAATAAAGGATTTTATAACACGCGCGCGGCATTTTAAGAGAGTAAAATATATATGAGGCTGTTATCGATCTTTTTCGTTAATAGACGTCGGCATTTTTCTTCGCTTATAAGGCCAACATTTCAAGGAAAAGGTGTCGAGGAATGAATAGATACACTTTCACTTCGATGTCAGGAATATAGTCTTTTAAAAGGTAAACTCACCTGATTAAAATCGTTGTTGACATAGATTTATATCAAAGAGACTGACCTTCCTGCTAAAGAAAGGTCTTACTTTGTAGTAGTCCACATGATTTAGTAAAGAATTTGAGTCAAAAATATTGAGTCAATCAGGCAAGAAGCTAGCAATTATATAATTAATAACGTAAATGTGTATCATGTATATATTTGTAATAAAATAATAAAAATAAAAATTAATTTCTTTTTAATTAAATTTATTTCTTAAAGTTGATGATATTTATTTTGGATTATAATTCGTCGAAAGATTAATTGATGAAAAACTATGGAAGAAAAATATTAGGCATGTATTTCATTAATTAAATCCATACGACATAGATTCAGCTGTCAGATTGAATTATAACGGAATACTCGTCGGACTCCCGTCTTATTCATCGTGATGAGTGCTTCGGCGCCGAATGTATTTCTGTTTGATGACCGTCGTGAAATATACGTCTGCATGTGCGTGCGTGCGTGCCATTGTCGTGTCGAAAACAAACCGAGAAGTTTTATGCCGTAAAAGCGAAGGTCAAGCGCGATTCGCATACGCGAGTCGATTTCGCAATTGCTATTTGGTTTTCTCGTTCCTTGATTTATTTTTTGATCGCATCATTCGATAACATACTAAACACACGTATTCGCACGCGATTTTATACCATCTCTCCTGCGATATTAACTTATTCGTTGATTAATCTCGAATATTGATTTGCCGAATAGTGAATAATTCTGCGAATCTCTCGAACAGCATTTCTAAAGTGGTGGTCTAAACGCGATCGTTGTAGACTAGCTTTTAGCGTGATGCAGAGTTCATTGCGCTCCATTTGCACATGGTTCCCTCGCTCATGATTCCCATCCCTCCCTCGTCTCATCGCCGGTCGTGTGTAAACTGTGGTTATTTCTACCAGCGACGTAGAATACGTACATTGCATTTGGAATATTCTGCATTCTTCCCGACGCATGTTCTTTTCACGCGAGTCAAGGACATATTCATCTTTCGTTCCTCTGGCACGTGACTCGTTTTCACGTGTCAGAATATTTTTACCATATAATAAGAATATGACAGATGCGTAAACAGTTTATTGAGAAATCATGTTAGTCTCAGTTAGGGATGATAACTTCCGTTGAGCTGTAATTGGTTGTGATTGGTCACTTGCGGTGACGAATATATTACAGACGTTTCCTGCTGGGGCAAATGTGCATTTACAAACTGCGCACTCAGTGAGACAATGTTGAATAGGTAAGAGGTGCGCATTTTACAATTTAAATGACAATATTATCGGCTTACTTTGTTTGCACGAGAAAAAAGTGTCGTTCCATGATGTCAATGAAACACAATGCCATTTTATATTATGTTGGTGCGCAATAATTTGATTACACGAAGAATGTATCAGAGAGAGAAAAAGAGAGACAATTCTCTAATTTTATTAAAGATACATATGTCTTGTGAAATTTGAGTTAATTTACTAAAAATATATATATTATATTTTTCGAGAAAAATTAATGTTACTTGAATTAAGATAAAATGATCTTTTAATTAATAATAATAATTATTATTATAAAATACGCTATCGTATGTGTATCATGACATAACGTAATGTATGCAGTGATATTAGACAGAATCAAATGACGATTGCAAATTCCTGGATTAAATGATTTTAAGTATTATACGATCTCTCATAATTTTTGTAGGCAGTCGCTTAATTAAGATATCATTGATATTATAGTGCGCCTATCCTTTGTATGTACAGCGTTCTGATGACGCGCCGCTGTTTGACTTAGGTTAGCGACATCGTGTCCCTCGTTCACCTGTTTAATTACCGTTTGTTGGCCCGCAAACGTAGAGGCGCATCACGAGCGGTAAAGTAATCCCCGTGAATCGCGTCGCATGGCATTAAATCCGCGCGTTTTTACCGTATCTCCTTCAACGCAGTCTCGTCCAGAGGCTAATTTTATTGTTTTTTAAAATAATACGTCGCGCAATGCGATTAAAAAGGAGCTTGGCGTGTACCACAGCGATTTAACGACACATTGAGCCCGTTATATTTCAACCTTCATCGAAATAATTCCGCTTTAATGCCGCTATTATACTCGACTTACATGCCAGCGCTATTTCCGCCAGGTTACACACCGGCCTCCGTACAAGCCCGCGTAATAAACACTCGAGGCAGTTTTTCTTCCAGTCTTCGTTACCTCCGACATTACGAAGTTCCCCCGCACTTTACCATCGCATTTTCCTCACAATATCGTAGTTCATCGTTGAAAATGTGCGATATTACGGACCTGTTACCCGCGTCTGATGGATCGTCATTTCCTCGAAATCTTAGGCCAGTAATCGTCAAGGTAAATGTGTTCGGGCAGAGGGTCCTGATATTAGCTCCTGATAGAAGCTCTGCGATAATTTCAAAGTTTTTTCATCGGCGCGAGTTTAGCGAAGAATTGTTATTAATAGCAAGAAATTTTTTAGCTTTCAATTTTTAGTATCGTCAAAATTTAATCTTAAATTAGAGTTTGGTAAAGTTAAAAATTCTTTTCGGCATTTAATGCGATGTAAATTTTCCCTACAGAATATTAGGATCGTGATGTAATTGCATAATGGGCGAATAAAAATTCTGTCGGGATTGTTATCAGCCTTAAGCTTCTTCGTTAAATTCTGGTAGCTCGCCGTGTAACGTTTGATGAACATCGAGATTTACTGCGATCAAACATGCGAAATCTTTCTCCGTGTACGTTACAATTGTTACGAGCCTCCCCTCTGGACCTGACACTACATTTTTCTAGTTAACGAACCGCCAATTTCGCACCGAATATACTGATTCGTCCCTTGAGATTCTTGCCTCGGTAGATATCGATCCGCTTATAATTCTCCAGCCGTTTCACTTCAGGATACTTTATCGTTTGTTGAGGGAAATGCAAGCGGAACTAAAATAAAGGCTAAATAAAAAAAGCAACGGATAATAATGCAATCTTAATAAAAGTATTTTAAGAAGAATTTAATGAATTATTACAATATGATTAAATTTCATTGTTCTCGATAACGCTTTGAAAAAGAGAAACAAAGTTCCATGCTGTTCGAATCAAGATAAATCGCGATGAATTATAGCTATACAATTCGAATAATATTGTTCATGCAAAATGCGATAGAAATCGTTGCAACGTATCGAGATATCGCACAATGCGCGATGTGAATTTCTACACTTTTTTTTTGTTATACAACGCAACATAAAGTTTCGGCAGCGCGCTTCCTTTCGTCATTTGAATTTCAAATGCTCCGTCGATTTCGTGATGTGACAAGGGGTATGTTGGAGTAACGACGTTTCCGGAAACTTCCTCACAACGGCATTTCTCTTCGTCTCGTATCTCCGTCGTTGATTACGTTGACTTTTCCAAATTAGATGCCGAGCTTAACATTTCTCCACCCTACTGTGTATCACATTTTTTCGAGATCGTATTTTTAGATTATATCATAAAATAAAAATTGGGATTTGTTCCTTATTTATGAAAATATAGATGTCATTGTGTGTGATTCAAGCGCGAATCTCTATTATGTAACACGTTACGTAAATGTTATATTGTAAAACACATTAATGTAATTTCCCTCTTCGCACGGTAGGGCGAAGCCGCACAATAATCGTTACAAATTCCGTTGCGCAATTTATGCCGAACTGAATCTATAGCCGAGTCGAGTTCTGAAATTGTTCTCTTTGAACATAATGAGTGACCCCCGCGGGCGCTTTGTCACGTTGACGCGCGAGAGTGTCACTCATCTGCGCCGCATGGCGCATTGCTTACCACAACGCGTTTCACCATGGCTCGATGTAGGCAACGAGTTTTCGAGCTTTCAAAAGCAAAACCGTTTATAGCGGCCGTGATAAAAGGCGCTTCACAGTTGCAGCATTGTGATTTCATTCAGTGCCTCGTCGCAATTATTGAAACTACTCGATAAAAGCAACACGCTCGGCATCTTGATGCGTTCACGCGGACAAAATGCGACAGAACAACGGAAAAATTCCTGATGAAGCTTTTTTCATCTACGCTCGTGTAATTTTTAAATGGATACTTTTTTTACCCGAAAATGACAAACCGCGTTTGATCGGAACGCGATATTGATTGGATCGAATTATTAACATGAAGAGAAGGTGACATATATATTTATAACCCTTAGCTATAACCCATTCTTGAATGTTCAACGAAGTTCTCTGCTATACATTCCGTGCATACAATTGATTTATGTAAACGCTTGAAGGTTGACTGTGATGTCTTATTAGCGACAGGAAGAATTAATGCAGGAAAGTTTGATTCAATGAGAATTGAATATCGATAAAGGACGTACTCGTTAAATCTTTGACGTCGTCTGATGATTCATTAGACGATCGCTTCATCAATCACTTAACTATCTCCGTTATTATCTTTGATTCTTTAAGAGAGATTCTTTATAACTTTGCGACGTAGATAAACTGTGATAAAATTCTTTCAATTGCACTTTGACGTGCATCCAATACGATATGTAACCGATGACGTTTTTGTATTCGCCGGAGGATAGAGAGGATTGTCGCGGTCGTGTGCGTGAAGATTCTGAAAATGTTATGTTAACAAAGGCGGACGTGTAAAATGCTCAAGTGTGCGTGAAATCGCGTCGTCGAGAATCCGTTCGAGCCGTCGAAGCGCGAAGATCGGTGATGTCCGGTCGACGTGTGATACGCCAAGACGTCCATCGCGACGACGGACTTACGTTCTGGTGACGCGAAGCTTCGATCGAAGCTGAGTGTCGAGAATGAGCAGTCTCCAAGTACCGGAGCTTCGGCTTCCAGCGGATGATGGCGATGGTGGTCCAGGTGGCGGTGCAGTGAGGGGCACGGTTCCCTTATTGCTGGTTCCGCCGAGTAACGTGCCTAGGAGACGGCATTCTTGGATTTGTGGGTAAGTACATGACTCGGATAATGAGTTTGTCGAGGAAAGTGCGTGTGTACATGAATAGTGTATGGGAAATTATTAATTAACCACTTAATATGCGTTCCACGCGAACTTAGATTTCGCGTTTATTTGCACACGCTCGTCTCTCTCATGTGCGTATACGAATTTATATTACACGCCTTGAAATGTTCTACATGCGCTTATAACTCTTCAGATGAATTCGTGAATTTTATGGAAATGTAATTTCGCGATTTTATTCGATAAGATGTAGCGTAGATACGGCTATTATGCAAATATAACATTTCATGTATCATAATCAAATATGTATAGAGCGTAACTATTTGAATCTATTTGAATAACGCATGTCGTTACAATATTCTCAATTGAAAAATGTAAAATATCGATTGATATTTTATAATAATTGTTATTCTATCTATATTATGTATGTGTTAAATATTTATACAAATTTTTTTTAAACTGTTGATTGATAGAAAAGGAGAAAAGATAAGACAGAAATTTAACATCTTTAAATCTTTTTTATCTATAAGTTTCAATATTAATTTATGTGAAAAACGGCGAAAGTTAAAAAAGATGTTTGTAAGATGCTTTTACAGAATACGTTTGCCATCTTTTACTTCTCGTGCTTTTCTCGTTATATGAATAATTTATTTATCGTATATCTTAATAACACTTTTAAAAACTTTTAAAATATAAGATTTTGAGGGAAAAAAATTACTAAAATTTTTTATGATTTTAATTCTTGAACAAGGAGCACATAAAGTATATAAAATATGCGTTTTAAATTTCACGACGAATATATTTATACAAAGTGATCAAGTTTCGACTATCTCGATATAACTAGTAGGTTCGAGTTTCTCCAAGGGCTTTAATCTACGATAATTATACGTATCATAGATTGCGTTCCAATTTTAGGAAGTTTCTATGAGAATTGATTGCTTCGAATAGAGAATTAAAATTGAATGAATTGAAATTGAGAGAAATAGAAAGATAACTTGTTTCATGTGATTATTGCTATTCTTTTCATTCTTGTTTATATTAACATTATAGTCTCTATATCAAGTAGTTTTATAAACTTTTAAATTTTTATATAATAAGAATTGAATAAAAAATTGTCATGTCTAATTTTTATTCTGTTTAAAAACAATGTAGTAAAATTTTATATATTTGCAATTAATTATCTAGTATTATAAATTCATGTTATCATAAATGAAGATTTATATAAAATATATTACGCGAGTAAAGATATTAATGTACATCATTGTTCACTAATTAATTTTGTTGCTATTATACGTCCATTTAATTTTTTTGCATTCTATACGCAAGGGTATTTCTAATAAAGTATTATTCGTTCTGTATTTTGTTTTTATAAAACATGCAAGTTGGACGGTTGAAAGAGAAAATCAATCATACATTATCAAAATATAAATTATGCACTGTTTACGCGATTTTAAATTTGATATTTTATCACTGAAAAGCAGAGAGAAAATGAAAATAGTTGATTGACGATTTTTTACAGTCGGTTATATTCATATTAAACGGTATAATATTGAATGGAGATGTTTTTTTTTCATTGACCCGATTAAGATTTCTTACGTGGAGGTACTCTCTTTCACATTTTATTTTTACTTTCTCGTCGCCAAAGCGGTAAGCTTAGGGCACTGCTTTATAAGACGATTAAACGCGCCATAGATAGAGTATCACAAACCGCTTGCTGAAAATAAAAAGAAAGTACGACCGTGTTTTTCTTTCGGATAGCCATCCGAGAAACATTCGTGTAGATTGCGATGGTTTCGTTAAATTAATTCGCTTGTGTCCACTGCCGTTATTATTTTCTGCCTCCAAGTCATCCTGTCATCAATGTTTTTTTTTTGGATTAATTAATTAACGCTTAAGTGTTTAGAATTTTTCTGAAAATTCTTATATGTACAGAAATTCTTTTATACTATTTAAAAGAGGTGTTCTACGTAGTTTATGATTTTTATTACTGTTTCGTCGCAAGAACGTATAATTATCCGCAGTTAAAGGAGGCAGAAGATGATATAGAATCATAAATACGCGAATGGCATGTGCAAATGACTCCGCAAAAGGTGAGCCGCGTCATCGTACACATTTGTATAAAGCATTCGTAGAGCGATAACAATTGACTATTAATACCCTAATTGCGTGTTATTAAATTCTTGCGCGATTGCCGTGCAACAGCAGATTGCTCCATGATTTACATTTAGCTAATTGACTACTTATAATTTTTGTTTCTTACATCTGGATAAAACAAATAATATTTTATAATACTTTTATATGCATTTTAATGCAGATAATCGAAATATGATCGTGATAAGACCTTTGAAACACTTTGCTTTTACATTAAGATTATTAATAATTTCATAATTAAATTTCACATGATTTTTCTCTTCTTTTCTACAACGAACATGCGCCGGTTTTATCAAGACAGTGGCTTGTCTTGTAAGGAATTGTATCATTCCGTTTTTCTCACCAGGATCTATATCTTCTTTTGCGCAAAGAAAGAAAAACACTCTTACCGGAGGTGAATGTCTTTAAATTGCATTTCCCGACAACACCTGCGCGAACCTGCGCAAACCGAAAGACCGGAGAATCCGGTTATTACAGATCACAGCGATGCAGCTTGTACCTTCATTCTTTTTTGTTCATGTGTTTTTATGTCGTTTTTATTGTCTGTAGCGGGAGATAATAAGTGATGTATCTCATCTCTATATATTTTATATCTATACCGCCCGCGCATTTGAAAGCTTTCATCCTAAAATGGCGGAGATAAAGATTGGGTAACTGATTTTCTCAAAAAGAGATTTTTTCCAATTATTTTATACAATATATTCCCGAAAGTATCTTTTGAAATAATGCAGAAGATGCTTCCGAAGAACATTACTCTCTCTCTCTTTTTTTTCTTATTTATTCTACATCTTCTTCTCATACTTTTCGTGATGAATCAATAACATTTTAAAATCAGGATATACGCTATATTTTCTTTAAATTATATTATTTAATTGTTGTGATTAAAGTAATATGTTTATGAGGATTATTTTTGAATTTTTTATTTTATATTATCGATTTTCTATTATGACAGTAATACACCAAAAGATACGATAGATATTAGGTTTGTTGTGCTCATGATTATGTATATTTGTGGTAAACAGACGCTTGGCTTGGCCAATGGCCAAGAATATCCTATTGGTACGATTTATAGCCACTTAAAGATAGTGAAATGACCATTAACACTCTGTATTAACGCTTGTTAAAATGCATGAAAATAAATAGGTGTTGTGTATATCTTTAAATTACGTTACATTTACGTTTACATTATGTCATACGTTTTCCATACAAGTTCTAAAAAATAATTGAATATTTTAACGAAATATTCTTAATCCTGATAGAGAGTTTGATAAACTTCATCGAATTACCCTAATTTTCCAGTTAAAACAACGATGTAACTTTGTAAGAGTGTGCGTTTTGGAACTGCTAAGTTATCGCTTACTAGCGAATGTGCAGTCCCATGCAGCAGCAGCAGTAGCAGGCAACGGTTCGTATCGATCCCTCAGGACCAGAGCTCTACCCTAGCCTTGCATTCCCTTTGTCATCTACAAGGTGGACAAAATTTGGTTGTGTGCGCCAGATGTTTTTTTATGAAACGAATAAATATACAGTGATTTAAAACGTCACGTACATGAAACATTAGTGTTTGCTAATTTCATAATAGAGAATTTATTTTCTTTTCTGATTTTTTTCAGACCACGTCTCTTTGTGATAAAATAAAATATTCAAGTAAGATAATATTCTTGCAAAATTACACATTCACCTAAAAGAAAATAATACATATTTAACTTTTCAATTTGAATTTCAATGTGCATTATAAAATTACTAACGCAGATTTCTCGGCAAAATTATCGTTTCATTATTTGTCAGATATGATTGAAAGGTAATTCAGAATGTGAAATTAAAAAAACAACTTTACCGATCAGACAAAATACATCGTTCGGGATAATGAAAATGTATCCAAATAAGTGGTTTCTGTTCGTTTGCCTTGAATTGATAAAATATTTTCATTATCTGACGAGATTGATTCTCACTGAAACTCTCTCCTCTCGATTTCGCTGATAGCTTTTACGTAAGTTTCTACATTATAGCATAACTTGCGCGTATACATTGTTTACAAATTATGCATTATTTAACCTTCGGTTATAGTTTCATGCAACTATATATTATTAATACCTACATCTGTATATACATTACATTAAGTAAACTAGTAATTATTATAATAATATTAACGTGGTTTGTAGCTTATATGAATAAAATTTGAATAGAAATAGTTTTCATTCTCTCTGTTACACACATCTGTCAAGGTCTCATATTCATTTTCTTTCTTTCTGGTATTCTCTATTTTTTACAATTTATATATTTTTTTAAAATGTACCTATATTCTCGTTATATCTTATTTTATTCTAACATTGAATAATATTTGAGTTTGCTTTTAACGATTGATAAGGCGAATAATACTCTTGGTGCGCGCAATTAATCTCCTTCTGAGAACGGAGAATAACACAATTCGCAAACTTCTCCATCGTAAAATGTATGCAACGTTGGGGTATTTCTGCGCGTAACAGCAGAGAAACGAATATAAACGAAATGTCCACGATAAATTGATGGTAGCATTACAGCTTGAGAAATCGAATGCGAGATATATCACGAAATACACAATATTATAACTCTCGCGAGAGATGTAACGAAATTAACACTATTTCCGCTGCATTCTGTAAAATTATTGTATTTCTTTAAAATTTGCGTGACATAAAAGATGATAATGATAAAAACATATTTTGTACAGCTTTTCTAATATATGTGAAAGATGTTTTCGTGAAATAAGACAGATAGAAAATATTTTTTTACAGATAGAATAAACTTTTTTATAGAAAATAATTACAATTATAAAATAATGACAATGTGCGTTAAACTATTCATAATAATTTTAAAGTTGTTTGTCTTAAGATGTAAAATATTTTAACGAATAGTATTCTTTTAAATATAAAAAAATTTAATTTGATTTGTTTGTATAAGATATATATCTATAGATATTTCTATCAAATTCTCGAAGAGACGAAACAGCAAACGGAATAAAGAAGAAAATAAAATGGAAACTCGTAGACTATAAATAAGAACTTAATAATACAACAGATGTATTTGACCTGTGAAATATGACGATCCGAGAGTATGCTGAAACCATACTTGTATACAACATATTCATAGTTCTATTAATACGTTTACGTTTCTGATGACGTGAATCAAGAGATATATAGAATATACATTAATTCTCTCTTATATTTTCTTTTAGTAAATTATATTCTTATATTTTCTTTTAGAAAATTAAAATAATTATAAAAAAATATTAATATTAAATTATAAAAAAGTATTAAAAACAATTAAATACAAAATTAATTCAAAATATCAAGACAAATCAAAATTAAAATTTAAATAAATTTTTTAATTGTGCTGAGAATATTTTTTTATAGAGAAATAGTTTTCAGTGTTTAAAATTTTTCTTTGTTTAAAATTTAGAACGATAAATCCGTCAAATTAAATTTGTGAAATTTGACATTTTTTTTACATGAAACATATCGCTCATTGACGCATCATATATACGTTTTGCAAGTCTATTATAGTCATTATATCACACATAATTATTACTGCTACGTATGCAATCGATAGATTTTATAGGCGCAATTGATGCTGTAATACTTTTTCACATATATCGAAGGTAATTGTAATGTTGAGTATAGTAAAAACATGACTGAAAAACTATTTCTTTGAGAAAAGTGATTTATTTTCACCAACGTCAACGGAACTGTTCTTGCGCGTGTTGACGTTAAAAATATAAGTCATTGCGACAGAGAAGGTTTCCGCATTTTCTATAAAAGAGAAACTTAGATTGCCCCTAATCTTTAGCCTTTCATCTCGTCGGTATAAAAAGCTGTTTCCATCGCGGAGACAACTTAACAAGAAGAAGCATTTTATATACACACACACACACACACACACACACACACACACACACACACACACACACACACACACAAGTCAATATAAATATATAAAGATCAATAAAAAATTTGTACAATTATTATGTCAATATTTTACATGAATTATATCGTATATTCAAATAAATAAAATTTAGTGTGTGTATATATATATATATATATATATATATATATATATATATATATATATATATATATATATATATATATATATATGTATGTATTATTATTTAAATATTCTCTCCACAAAATTAATTTTTTATTTTATATTTGCAATAATGTTTGTATGCAATATCGAGGTCAATTAAAAATATTAATCTTTATAATAACATTTTGTTACGATTAAACCCCATTAAAATGCTTTACTTTATCACCAATATGTCGTTTAATTGTTTTTTGTATGCAATAAGTTTTGTTTCAAAAGCACGTATTTAATTTGAGAATTGTGAAATATATGTCAGAGGCGCGGATAAAAATATTGGTTTAAATTATTACACTAGTCTTACTAAAAGAAGTAACATGAACATTGGAATTCACTTAAAATGTAAAATTATGTTATTAAATAAAATTAAAAAAAAAATATTATTTTTATTCAGCAGTACCTTTTTAATATATTTTTAAAGTATATCATAGCATACTAAAAATCAATTTAATAATAAATTATTAAAGAATACAATAAAGATATCTTCTTTGAGCTAACAGTTATAATCCTTTTACAAAACAGATGATAAAAACTACATTGCGATTAGATGGAAGAAGAAATATTATTCTAAATGATCTTTGTTACAATTTTATCAAATCAATATCAATAGGAAATTAATGACAAATGCAATTTATACATCATTTTATCTTTTGTCATTCAAATTATATACAGTCAATTAATTACGATAATGCGTAGTCACCTATAAGTGGCTTAATTCAATGATCCCTCGTATCGTTTGCATGCATCCAAGTTAATGATGATTGCGTCTCAGTTGCCAGCAACCGAGCTGCTGACTTAATACACGTGTAATATCTACATATGTTGTCGCTTTGCGATCGAAGAATCGCGTGCCGCGTCGTAATGTCAGCTCGCGACAAAAGTGCTACCTGATGTTAATCATTGATGATTCGCATTCGTCACGCTACGTTTTTACAACGAATTACGACGCAGGCTGAGAGATTCGCCGATTCTGTTTTGCGATATTGACAAATAATACACTATTTGCATTGAAAATGAAAAATAATTAATCAGACAAGAAAAATATTTTCTTAGCCGGCACAATTGCTTTGCGAATACATCGTAAACTAGCATAATTCGAGTGGTTGACGGGATAAAAGTGTAATTTTCTAAACGGATATAGATCGTACCGCATCTTTGATTTTTTTATTACGAGTCTAATTACCTTCTTCTAAGAAATGGATCACATGAAGATGTCATAAAAAACATGTGATCACATATGATTATACCTTGATTTGTTGTACCTTGTATAAATTAATGCTCGTGTTATTATCTGCAGCATAATGAAATATAATTTGAAAAATATAATTTTATGTTATAACTATAATAGATACTTCAAACTCGATAAAATTATTTAAGAAGAATCGAAAAAACTTTATCTCGAATTTTCTTTGTTTATAATACACTTTGAAGTTTGCATATATACACATGTATGTACAAACTAGTGTACACGCATATCCGTGGATTGCGTTCTGTAAATTATACTGTAATATCGTACACATGACACAGCTACGCTGACGCTGGCAGGTGTAATGTTTGCGGAATTAAATTACCATTTGTCTACTCGTTGAGTCTAATTATGCTTGGTAGAAAAAGCGTACATACAGCGAATAACGTTGGATTGACGCAGCCAATTTTCTTGTTGTTTCCCGATTATATTTTCGCCGATGAGTTAGTTTGTTTTTCTTCAAGTGGAATCACTTATGCAAAGAAAATAGTTTTAATTAAATGCACCTTGTGCACTTTATTTTATCCAAATATTGAAAATTAAATAGATTTTCTTAATAGAAATATAAAGTTAAGAAGCTTGCTCCTAATTAAAGTTTGTTTGAAATGTACAAAGTCGGATTAGTAAGTTCTGATAAATAGAATACATACATTTTTTATACAGAATGTTATAATTTTATACTTTGGAACAATTTTATAATTTTTAAAGTTTTAATTTTTATATTTCTATACTATTTTCTTACTGTAATATTTTATCGACTTAAATATCTCGGCAAATGCGAGATATCGCTTTAAATTCCTTAGAGAAATCTTTTTATGTTTCTGTTTCATGTATTATTAAGAGCGTTTAAAAAAGACGTTTTAATTTTGAAGCGAAATGAAATACTCGCAGAAGTCGTGATAGATTAACGCTATTTTCGAATGCGAATTTCATGTTAGACGTAAAGTTGAAACTTGACTTCTAAATTTATATTTGATGTGTGTAACGATGTTTTCCAGTATCATTTAATTAAAGTCGTCGTAAATTCAAATAATTTTATATTATTTTTTCTGAATTTTTTAATGCATTTATTTTTATTTTGAGAATATTAAAAATTATTAGAGAATTTAATATAACAACAATAACAAATAACAAATGTATACTTCTATATTTAAATATATATTTTAAGATCGAAATTCTTTTCTTCTGCAGGAATTCATTCCCACAATGTTTTTAAAATTCATTTTCTACAGTATGTATTTACGCGCATTAGAATTTTGTTTATACCAATAGCGTATGTTATGATACATGTTCATTGAAATATGTATATGTTCACATTTATTCATGTAGGCGTGAAATACATTTACATTTACGAGTCATGTGATTTATACTACCTTTATTTCTTTTTTCGCGTCAACATGACATATACTTATAATGGAGCTTACACTGTCAGTTGAGCAATCCTTGTGGTTTTCAATGAGACTAAAAGACTCGTTATACATGTCACCAAAGCCGCACAGAATATGTTGCAAACGCATATTCACCTTTACCCTTTCTCGTTAGCATGCGTTCTGTGTTTGTTCCTTTACGATTTTCCCGTAATTACTGTGATACGGTTCACCGAGAGCCGAGACATTTATTTGAACTTTATCTAGTGCTTTTTGCATTCGAATTTTTTTTCGTTCTCAGAAAGTTCTTATGATATCATTACTTTAACATAAAAGTTAGTGTAAGAGTTACTTTCCCATCTTTAAACTAATTAAATCTAGATCGGATTTAAATACAAGGAGGCTAATATTTAAAAAATTCACAATATATGTTAATATCGAAATATATACATATTTGTGTCTTTTTTGAAATGCAAAAGGAATGTTTCATAAATACTACATATATGTAATAATTTATTTATTAATTTTTTAATATCAGAATGCATAGACTAAATGTGAAAAAAATTTAAATTTTTTTATTCTTATCGCGTTATATATAATACATATCAAACTGTTTTTCATAATTAAAAATTAATTTAGATATTAGATTATTTTAATTGTATGCGTAAATTTTAATGCCATTACTTTATAAATATAAGTGTATCTATATATTTGTATGTATATTATAAATATATATGTAGATATATATACATATTTTACCGCAATCCATTTTTTTTCTATTACGTTGAATTAGGCGAACATGTTTGGCGGTTTCGATTTTGTGGTTTCCTGCACTCATATATCAACTTTTTTAACAAAATGCTTCACTTACTCTACGGTAATTAATAATTATACCTTGTTACTCGAGCCGTTTTATGGTTATTGAATAAATTAGTAGAAGTGGATTTTAACGATTGAATCAATTAATTAAATGACATCCTTTTATCGCGCGATTGAACAAAGATATTTTTTATCACAATACAAAATCTGCTATTGGCGCATATGTACTCATTTTTTCTTTTTTTTGCAGAAAATTTATTCCCATTACGAAAAAGAATGCAACTAATTTTACGATAATCTTATGATAATATTTTTTCATTATTATTTTTATAAAATAATAAATTTAATAACAGGTGGCAATATCTTATAAAATTCTCTTCGAAGGAAATTGCAAAGGAATAAAGATAAAGGCTCTTTAAACTTGACAGAATTCGGCCAAATGTGAGAATGGTGTGTGCACTTGGGATTCAATTTAGTGAAATAAAACTTTCTATCACATTGGTAAGAATCGTTTTTGCAATTTAGCACTTTTAAGCTAAATTGATCTTGCGAGAATATAAATTATTCTTATATCTTTCACATATTTTGTTCATATCTTACATTCAATGCTCCATTGTGTGAACTTTTTAAATAATTTCCACAACATTTAATCTTATTAAAAAAATTCAATTTTTTAAATTTTTTAAATTTCAATTTTTTTCCATTTTATGCTACAAATTGCCTTTATACGTCATTATTTATATTCTGGCTTTTATGTAGTAATTTACAATTAATTATATCTTAATATGCGGCTAGTAAAACACTATTTTATCCGTTACATTTGCTACAAGCTAATAACGTCAACATAATATAATGCGGTTCATGCATTAAAATTTAGCTGTTGGTCTTTACATTTACATAGCACCGATTATCGTAAATTTCATGATCTCGTATTACCACCGGCGTACAATGATTTGTGGTGAAACGTTTATTTGTACAATTCAATAATTAACGTCGCGCGTAATTAACGTTGTCCACCATTACACGAAACATGTTATATCCGTGAATTTTTTCATTTCATGGTTTGTAATTTTTGGTACAACTAGCTCATACAGCAACGATATATCATGCGTGGAATTGTAGTATCGTACGAGAATATCCCAGGAATTTCAGCTTTAATTTCAACGATAAATTCATTTGTTTATTTCAGAACGCTGTTCGAAATACAAGTTCAATGCACAATTGTTCCTTTCAACAGCGATGTTGTATGTGTCCGATTTCGATCTATGGACACAAGAAGAGCATGTATCTGAAGAAATTTATCTATAAACTTTCGCTAGTATGCTTGAAGTAGCAGAAGCTTTACACTAAAAACGGAGTGGTTCTGGCGGTTCGCAACATACTAATACAAGCTTGTTCATCGTGGTACATCCAAATCCAACTCGAGATAGTAACTTCTTCATCACTTTGCCTTCGCTAAATCCCATTTTATCCATCTTGATCTTAAAGATAGATCAGAATTTTACTTCAACTTTATTATAAGTTTAAAACTTCCTTTATTTCTCTCGTGAAACATATTGCAGCGAATTTCTAATATCGCGAATATAGGGCAATTTTCATTCTGTATCTCCGCCTGTCTTCTCTATGTTCACTGTTTTGTTAGAGTCAATCTATCATGTGTCATTGCAATTAAGACATGACAAGGAGAAATGATGCATTAACTAGAAAGCAATGGTTATCACGAGACATCCGAGTTCGAGTTAGGTCTAGGCCGAGGGCAGATCGCGCGCACGATGGTTATGTTCGTGAACGCATACATCGATGGTGAACATAAGTTTCCCTATGAGACCAAACGAGAACTTGACCTATAAAAGCTTGCGGCCCGAGCTTTCACGGCGGTAGTAATGTACTTGCTGCACGCGATCTTGCGCTTCGGAACGAGGCCGAATATATCCGCGAGACTATCCAATGTGTATTCGCTCGGAAATTGTTCCCAAGCTATAAATACGGGAGAATTTGTTGGGAGGGAGAGTCAAACTAATCAAGGTTAGTACCTCGAACTTGGAATCCTTTATCGATGACAAGTGGCTTGCTTCGTTTCTTAAAGATGAAGCTTTAATCGTATCACGATATTAATTTTCTTAGAGGAAGACTTATAGATCAAGAAATATGCATACAAGTAATTCGCAATAAGTTATTTGCACATGTCGAACGATAAACTTTGAAAGTGCAGTCTTATTTAAAATAATTTACTGCTATGCGTCATAGTCGGAGAAACTGCGTCTTTATCCTCTATGACGGTAGGGTTTAATAATAATTTTGGCAAGCGTCGAAAATCTGGAAATTAATATTGTTGTTCAATTTTATTCAATATTGTTCATACGAAAATTAAATTAGTATAAAGAAGATTATAATGAATAATATATAATGATATTAAAATTTTCGATAAAATAATGAATAATTTATATCAACGAGATATTGCATAATATTAATAATCAAAGTAGAGAGAGAGAGAGAGAGAGAGAAAGAGAGGAAGAGAGAACATAAAAAAATATACTTTACAGTATAAAATAAAATATTCAAAATAATAAATTTATTCAAGAAGAGAACGAGAAGAATAAAAACATTTAAACTGTTGTATAAATAGTTGATATAAATAATGCTTATCATATTATAATTTTCCAGTTCATAATTATATGTAAATTTATATCTTGTTGAGACCATTCAGGAATTTGTATATAAAAAGTGTTCCACAGCGGGAGAATGCAAATTCATGTAAAGTTTAATGTGAAATACAAGGTATTCAATGCGTCTATTTATTGTACAAAAGGACTGTGAAATGTCAAGGATTAAGATATGCCCATATCTGCCGATATCGGTCGCTTTCACGAATATCTCGTCGTTGCATTTCGAAGTAGTAATCCGACAGACGGATTGAACTTCAAGGGCAATATCGACCGTTAGGTATATTTCTCGTATTATAATTTTTTCTATTTCTATTCAACGAGAAAAAATTGAGAATAATAGTGAGTTTACAAGCGTATATTTTAAAAATTCTTGACAAAATTATATCACAAACAAAAATTACATTTTAAAATACAATAACATGTTATATATATATTTTTTTTTTATTATTATTATTTAAGATCGTTTATCTTTGATGTAAATTTTTCAAAGTCGCGTTAATAATACTCGAAAAATTAATCGCGCTTTGACTATCAGGCTTAATAAAATTATAGAATCGAGATTCGATTATTTACGAAGCAATTAATCAAACTGCAGTTACAGGACACTTGTGAGAGTCCGGAAAAAAACAGTTTTTAAGTCGAATGCGTTTCTGATCACGGAATCATAGAGCATGGTGCGAAGCACGTGGCAATGGCGCTTCGACGGACAACGGTATCGACCGACCCCGAAACGTACCTTGGCCCCACCTCGCCGCAAACCCCATCGCATAACTAGCCCTACCCCCTCCTGCTGACTTACCCGCGACATCGGCATCCCTGCATCCCTGCCCGCTCTTCCCCAAAATCCACGGTCCTTGGAAATAAGCATGACGTAGATTGGCGACATGCCTAATAGTTCTTGATGCTGGACGGTTGTTATTTTCTCAGCACTTTATTGCGTAATTTTCTCGGTTTACGCTTTATTTTTTTTTCGTTTAATAGGGTCGTTTCCGCGGATATCGATAAAATACACGTAACCCAGAACCATATCGATTACGACTAAACTAGTAATTAGAAACATTGATACGGTCATGGACGCGTCATGTTATATTCGTTCCTTTGACGCCATTCAACAACGAGAGCACTGAAAGGGTTAACGTTGTGGTGTCTACATGTCGATACAAACCTATACCTTTGATGATTGTATATGAGGTGTGCAATTAACGTGTGCACTATTATGATATTAACGGTATTTGTGGAGTAGATTGGTTCGCTGATAATGGCGTGAAAGCTTTTAATGTATGTTAGCAATTGTGATATTAGACTTGATCTTATACATAATACAGTTTAATTACCTGTTATCGACAGTTTGATCGCCAATTAGATTTATATGATTACGTATATCATAAAGATATCTAATTCTAATCAAAGTTACGCATTTGTGCAATTATAAAATGTCAATAACGCGTAAGATTTTTATATAATTATTTAAGGAAACAAATAAGAAGAAGTGTGCAATATATAGTAAATTAATAGAATTTATACAGTACAATATACTGTAAATAAATAGAATTTTACCGATTATAGATGGACGGCTAAATTAATATTACTCTTAGAAGATAATATTACTTTTCCTCTAGAAAATATATATTACTTAAGCTAAAGGTCAAATTTGGACTTCCCCACTTTCCGGTGGGTGTTTAATTCAGCCGTTAAGACTTGGGATATTTCTCACAATATTGAAAATGGAAAAAAATTTCCAGACATGAAGGAAATCTTAAAGAAAAAATCTGCGGAAATCTCCTTTGCGGGACTAAAAATTTACCGATTTATTTTTAGAGAGAAATTTTAATATGTTTAATATTAAAATTTCTCTCTAAAAATAAATCGGTTCTAATATTTACGTCTCTTATTTCACGTCGTTATTGGCTAAACCGATAAAAAGAGATTATCGATGCAATTTTGATAAATTTTACTCACTATCGGTTATCGTATAATTTCCGCGAAAAATAGTTCCTTTATACATCATATTAAACTTTTAACAAAGATGAACACAACTTTGATCGTCACCGACGTTACGAAGTAAAGTAAATTATGTTAGGACATTGCAAGCAAAACGAAAACACTTCGGTAGACTATTCGCCTAGGGCATACGAGTATTTGATCGAGTTATAGCAAGAGAATTCGAGATTCCGGATATTAGGCAATTATCCAGGTTTTGATTGGTAACATCCTTTCTTTAAAAAACGGGAATCAGGAGTGCACTTGCACGATTATTGCTTCATTAGATACCTTCGTTAACGTATCAATCGTTTTATTAGATAAAAATATTACTGAAAAGATATATAATAACCTTAACTTTTATTATTGCTTGTTTCATATATTTTTGAATTTTTTCCATACATTTTTTACGTTAGTATTCTAATATTTCGTTTCACAATATTCAAATACAGCATTAAGATCGTTGAAGCTTATTTGATTGGAGAAAAGCAAGAAATACAAATTACTAATAGATATACAAATATAACATCAATGCTTAGATATTTATAGAAATTTACCACAACAGCATGCACGTGAGAGAACCCGGGAAGAAGCTCGTAATATTCTGTAAGCGTTGTCCACGATGAACCGCTACGCTAGTATTTGCGCCATTCCTAACTAGAGCATTTACGCTAGACTTAACGCCAAGTATATTACAAATGTCGAAGTAGTTCGCGACGATGCGTATCTTGCGCAATTGTGGCATGCATTTCTCCATTCCCTCTGGCAGGTAGTCGATCTTGCAGCGATTCCTCACGTCAAGTCCTCGCGATCATTTATATTTATAGAATTGTACATGACACCGATGACGATGATTGCAAATTTTCGCGAACGAATCATCATGTCTTGTTAAGCTTTTCGATGTCAAATTAATTCGCGTTCTCGAGCGAAACGGTAGCTGTCGTTATGCTATTCTGACTCCAGCTTGGCCATGATTATTTCAAGGTGCGAATGCACACATTTTACTGCTCGTAGGCACAATTTGCATAATGGGTCGCGACGCGAAGTGGCTTTTCGTGTAACACATATATAACCATTCGCGCAAGTGGTGACTCGAGTCGTCAGAAATTCCTCTGCGAGATTCATCACGGGAAGATTGCGCAGGCGGGAAAATTCTTGCGTAAAAGATCTCTAATAAGGAAAGCGCACCTCGGGATGCGCCGCCCGTCGAGATGAAATGCATCTCGTCGACTCCTTAATAAGAATAATTGACGACAAAGATCAAGAGCGGAGACGCGAGCTATTTTCTTCGCGGACGACTGTGATATTAAATTAAACGCTAGTGGAAAAATCGTATACAAGACATCCTGGGAACATCGCTGTCTCTTTTATTAGCAGATTTTTCTTAATTAATTCAGAGTTGATTGGAATTTTTCTTTTAATGTCTTTCTTTCATACAGATTTCTTATAAAGCGGATTTTTATATTACAAGTAACAATTTTCTACAATTTGTTGAAATTTTGCAGAAACGCGCGTGAACGTTTTACAAAGAAAATTTTACAAGTTTGATATGATGTATCTTATATAACGCAATTTGATAAAAAATCTCAATGTTTGGAAAATCATAAAATATATGAGCCATATATCACATTACCGATAAAATATATTTACTACTGCAGTTTATATGTTACGATCGAATATATAAGCTGATATTTGACTTTCTTTCCGGGCAATATCAAAGTATCGTGTCTGTCAAAGTATTTGCCATTACTGTCATACAACGGAAGACAAAGTCGAGCAATTTATACCGAATACCGTTGTATTTGTCCGTCCTTTTAGCAATAAGACGCGGACAAGCAACTTAGAAGCGGAATGGTAAAGTTGCGAAAGAATTCTCTATATCGCGAATAGCGGTTGACCTGTCTTGTATCCTTCTCTTTCCGCGCTGCTTTCATTTACATTTTAATGCTCGTGCGCTATCGCCAGCGTGACCGCGCAACATCTTATTTTTCTTTTTCACACGAGCTACTTATACCACCATTAAATCTACCTGGACGCCACGCCACATCGTGCTTGCTTACTTGCATCGCGTGTGCAAAAAATATTATTTTGCGCGAGAATTACTTTTATTAATATATTTAGGAATAATTAGCAAGTATTAAAAAATATAAATTATAATAAAATTCACGAAACACGAATATTTGATAGTGAGTTTTATGTGTGTTAATTATTCGTCGTAATATTTTTTATTAAAAGATCCAAGATTCCAAATATTATCCATTGATAAAACATATTTTGAAAATTTTTGCACAAACGTAAATATATTTAATTGAATCTAAAACTATGCAAGGTTTACTACAGATGATAATATGTTTACTACCTCTCTGCAAATTCGTCGAACATTCACGGATGGTAGCATCGCACCTACTGCACCTTTACCGATAGCTGATGCAACGAAATGTACGTTTAAATTGTTGTTAACATTGTAGCAATATATATTTTATAATTGAAATTATTGTTGAAATATAAAACACAAAATTCATCATTATTACATTCAATATTTTACTTTAAGAAGAGGAATTATAAAGAAAAGTCACAAACTGAAAAAAAAAGATTAACGTGTTTTTTTTTTTATATCAATATTATGTGTTTCTGATCATCTCTTTTAATAAATTTATTGCTTTTCTTTTTTTCTTGGTATACAAATCAATTTAAAAAACAGAAAGTAATCTTTTAGATTGCTTAATGAAGCGAAAAAAGATTGACTCACCTTATTATCCTTTTTACATAGTTGTTTCCACTGTGGTTGTTTCCCTTTGCGTGTCAGGGCAAGATGTTGTGGCAAAGGGTTGATATATTGATTAATTATTTTTACTTTCATTTTTATAAACTTTATCACCTTTTGTATCCGCGCATCATATGGCTCTTGTATGTAATCTCCGCACATGTTTTTGAACAATTAAGCACAGATCTTATAAATAATGTGGAAAACATGTTTATGAAAAATTCTAGGACAGAGAACTTATTATAAATTATGGAAAAAATAATTTGCACATATTTTATAAATTCGATTAGCAATAATTTTGTAAAATAATCGTGTTTTATGGCACATTATGCTTCAGTATTATTATTATTATTTCGGAACAGGGCCAATATTTCACTAATATATCAACTCGAAATAAGACATTATGTTGCGGATATATTTATTGGTCGTCTCGCATGATAAAAAAATAGCATTTTATTACGAAATAACAATATTTTCTTGCGACGAAGTTGTGGCCTGGATACCGTCGAAACTCATTCGAAAACTTTGTTTTAGCTATCGAAGTTTTAGTCATTAATCAATTGATACGTTAGTCCAACTTTATGTCACCGAGAAATGTCGCCGAGATTTTATTCGAATGAAAAATTTAAAACTGTAAATTACTTTCTAAAATTTCAGAAATTACTTAACATATTTTTATAATTTTTTTTCGACATTAATGAACAATATTATTCTAGCAAACTGCCCTAGCATTTATATGATAAAATCCTATTTACAGTAATGAAAACGAATATCTTCGGCATAAAATTGCGACACAGCAGATAGAAATATAACATTACAATCTTTTCTAAAATTTTAAACAGATTTCTTATAAATTCTTTATGAGTAGGGAAAAATTACATATTATTGTTTATTTATGTACTGTTTTCTTCACGATATATTGATATATTTTACTTAATAATCTTCTATTAATTACACACAAGTTTCCCCTAGTTTTTCTGATGCTAAGCTAACTATGCTAAAGATAAGATTTATTCTTATTAAATAAGGGTTGAATAATAATAATAATCATAAATATGTGTTTCTATCTATGTGAGAGACTAATGTGTTAGTAAAAAAAATGTTGCAATTATCTTAAATGTCACATCAGTTCATGATGTATGTATTGTTTTGCATCATGTTCTGTCAAATTCGTGTATAAATGTGAAAAAAATATAGGGGCGTAACATTTTGCGTTTCCATGTTAAAATTGGCGTGCATGATATTTGGATTCCCGAAATACGGGCATTATAATTGGTCAGTCGACACCCACGATTTATATGAAAGCACCGTCGTCGCCGAGAATTTTCGATTATAATAAATAACCTAATGACCTTGCGTCTCGTCGACTTTCTCTCTTTCTACAGGTCGATCTAAAAAAAATATAATTATTTGATGCTCGATTTTTTGGCATTCTGAATTACAAGATCTCTTACTTGCAAGGTGGGCTATTTATAAGAGGTCGGTTTGACATAGGGTAGTTTGACTCGTAACTCATTTTCTAATTGAGCCACGACATAAACTGATATATAGCTAATCATTAGTTAACACTTGTCACAACTTTGGCAGATATTAACACGCCGGAAACGGTGTTACAACTGTAACATATAGCGTGCTTCGTAGTAAATTGAAATTTTGTCCTATAGCATAATTTAAAAAATATCTATAATTTAGCGACTCAACTTATGATTTAATATTTATGGATATGTGCCAGCTCTTGATAAATATAGAAAATGAGCAATTTAAGCATAAATTATTAATATATTTTTAGCATAGATGAAAAATTAAAAATGAGCGAAATCTGTGTGATATCAAATTGATCATTATTGAAAGAAAGTTTTTGCGTTCGATTCACTTATCTACATATATCTCACTTATTGTATCATCTTGCATGTATTTGATTAAAAAATACGTGATTAAAATTACTGCGATTTAGATAATGCTTTTTGTACTCTTGCCAAGCACAGTCTTTATTAGACGATTTTTGCGGTTAATTTGCATAATAATAATGTTGTACGAGATAAGTTACACATGTTAACAATATCTTTTTTTTATTTTAATCACCTACTAAAAGTCAGAATAATTAATAGCGGGAAAACAATATACAGGAAAAGAAAGAATGCGCGATGAAATTAGAGTAATGCGGAAGGTCACATTTATATCAGACACGAGATGATATAAAAAATAAGCATAAAAAAGATATTACGATATATTTACGTGTGTCGTGACTTGAAAATCGTACAAACTACGTATACGTGAGAAAAGCGCGCGACGGCGTTCAAAATAATTCGAGTCGCTCTATAAATACAATACGACATTCAGTCGTATGTGGTGCGTCGCGATGTTCAGATGCTTCCCCACGTCTATTCGTTCAACAATCATCGATTTAATCACAAATTTTGTTAGTTATTAATTGATACGATCGGTGATTCGTCTGTAAGGATATATTAAACGCCAGGAAAATTCAGTGTTTGTATCTGAAATTTGATTGTTTAGCGCAAATAACGCATACGCCAGGCCATTTTGCCGTTCGAAGACAGCATAATAAATTACGTGCATCAAAGTGACATGTTGTGAAAAAGTGCGTATTCATGCATGTATTTCCGAAACATTTCGGACACACTTGTAGCATTTCGAAATTCATGTAGTATCGCGAATAACAATCGATGATCGCGATTTATTCTTGCGTAAGAAACATTTATAGGCATCTCTGCCAATTAATCGTATCACAACGTAACAAGCAAAATTATTCGGCGATGCACATACGCAATTACATAACATATAAATAAATAAATTGATCGAGTCACTTTGCGATATGCGCCTGATTAGCGAAAAGAATGATCAACTCTAATAAAAATCATAACAAGTTATAATTTAATGCGATAATTTTATAAAATTTTTCATCTCATATGATATTATATGATCTTAATTATAAAATATATGCGCATACTGATTTTTAATAAATAATTAATAAATTAATAAATTCATGAAAAATATATATTTTTTTATAAATTGCGTGTGCAACGTCCCAGAAATCTTGTACTTTTTCTCGTTTACGAAATCTACAGTGAAAATCTGGAATGAATAGCTGTGTTACAATTTTAGATGAGGCGAGACGTGTCGCGTGTCGTTTTTAACGCGGTTTCGCGCGCGATTCTGCCGCGATTCTGACGGTCACGCGGTTGTTCTCGTCGGCAAAGTGCGTGCGTTTTAAGAGTGGGCGTGAAAAATCCGAATAATTATTCGTTTTACATGATGGAGAGGCTTAGCATGGCGGAAATGTTACGTCGAAAGGATAGGAGGCGTCGTAGGGGATGGACGGTGGTCGGACACGAATTACGGTAAGTGTGACAAATCATCAATCATGAGTTAGTCAGTCTATCCAGGGTAAGATATTTTTCGTCGGTTAGAATGAACAGATGAAACTGTCACAGTGAACCGCGTGTGCGGCAGGAAGGAAATGTTGTCGGAGCCAAAATGTTCTGAAGATAGGATGAAAATAAAATTGCAATATAAAATTGCATCATATTCGAGATGGTTTCATAAAATGACTCGAATTTTTTTTTTAAATGCATCGATGATTTTTGCATTCGAAACATGCAAGAGAAATATACAGGACCCAAGATTCGCAGTAATTCGAACGATTCAAACAATTGATTAAACTACGAGATTCTTTCACTTATCTAGAGCTGTTTTTTGATGAATGAAAAGAATAACACTTAATCAAATTTTTATGAAGCAAACATCGATTTCAGAATTACAATAATCTTTATATGCAAAATTTAATATTGCGATATCATTGATATTTTATAATTATAATTTTAATTATGAGATTTTTAAAATTTTCTTTAACTAGAGTTTAATAAAATTGTTTTGTCTTACAGATCATTTTTTGTATATTGTTTTAAATTATCTTTATTATGACTTTTTTATCAAATGACTTATGAAATGATTTTATCAAATAATAAGGTGCATTGTGTGTGAAAGTTTGGGATATACTTAAAGTTGGTAACTGCGGTAACTTATCGGTAACATGTATATCAGCTGATAAAACGACCATGGTACCGCCATCTTTCGCGATACTGCCTGGATTTCATATAACTGATCTTCTGTGCTATATTTAGTGAGCAGATCGATGCTGGGTTACCGTTTCACATTTTCCAATTTTACTTGAGAAAGTCGGTAAACTAGATTCCACATTGTAAATATTCTATATTATTAAATTCACAATCGTTTCTAACAATAATTTTAGCATAGTAAATAACTCAAATTATTGTACATGTATGTATGTGTGTATATCTTGATTTAAGAAAAACTATATAATGAAATTTTATTAGTAAAACATAATTTTTTTTCAAATTATTGTTTCTTTATTTCAGTAACTTTTTTACTTTCAATTTTTGCATGTAACAATTAGATTGTAATACTCAGAATATCAGTAATAGTTTTTAGATATATGTGCTTTTGATCAATTTGAAAAAGGAAGGGGTATCTTTTGATACATACATGCAATTTTAAAATTTCAATAAATAATGACATTACATTTGTAATGTATCCAATAAATAATTTATATGGAAAAAATTTGCATAATGCATGTTTTGAAATAGAAAATATTACTGAATAATGTAATTAATCATTTTATGAATATTTGTATAGAAAATGAGACAACAAAACATGATCCTTGTTGAAATTCATCGCAAAGTAATTACAGAAACGATAAGTGCGCAATAATAATCACGGCTATAGTTATATTGTGACAATTGTGACATTTCAATTTATATTTTGCACAATTTAGATTTAAATCATTTTGTAACCAATTACGACTTAATGATTATTGTGTATGTCGACTAAATATTTCGAATCTCTCACATCATTTATTAAGCCTCTCTATGCGCACATTTTGATAATGATACATTTTTCGCAGTATACATCGCAAACACAGTGCAATATATACGCATATTACTTCCTTGTATAATATCCTATGAATAAATTTTTCATACCAAGGAAAATTATTTTTTATATTCATCGAATTTTATTTATTCCAAACATTCGATACAGGGCGGAAACAATAATATCTATTTCAACATTCACTTCTCCAAAACATTCATTTTAAAACAAACATTTCAAGAAAACATTCGGAAATTAAATAAAATTATACATACACACACACACACACACACACACACACATATATGTATATATATATCGATAAAAATAATTTTCTTCTATATAAAAAATTTATTCATGATGGGATTTTATTAACGGAAATAATGCGTGCGTATTGTGTTTGAGCTGTATACTGTGAAGAATTTATATTATGTATATATATAAAATAAATTAATAAAATATAAAATTTATAAAATAAATTTTATATTTTACATTATATACGTACAAAAAAATATATTTTTTTTGTTTATATAATTTTAATTAAATATTCGCAAACATGTATATATATATATCTATATATATCTATAGAATTTATGGTACGTCGTAATACATGATCACGTATCATCCCTCTTATACATACAAGAGATCATCACGATTGAACTGGTTTTTTTTATCTCGCAACGTTTCCCAAGGGGGAGCTTTATTCGTGATTGTTGCGAATCTCATATATAATCCAAATCAAATAAGTGATTTGGGTGGGATAAAGTAGTTTAAAAAATAATATTAATATTATTACTAAGACGCAGAAGTTTGTGAAATTTCAATTTATTGTGAATAGTGAGTCATCCTTTCCGAATAGTTCGAATAAATAAGTATTACAAGGTTGTGCCGATTATAAAGTAAATTTTATTTCAGTTGGCAATTTTTAATTTTTTAATCGACAAGTTATAAAATATATTTATTAATAAAAATATATTTTATTAATTGATGATTTTCTTATTAATTGAGACTTATTCACATATCTATAATATAGTTTATTTATATATATATATATATTTACGCAGTGATAAAAAATAGATAAGTGGATTATTCTACTTATTAAATTTCCGAGTAAGATTAATTTATTTAAAGAATTAAGATGGAACAAAGAAACTTTATAGCGGTCACATAGTGATTATCTATAACGTATTCTGCAACGTAATGTGCGAGAATTTTATCGGCTCACGTTATTCCAACATGGTATTCAGATTTTATAATGCACGTGCTTCATTTCGAGAATTTATCGTTCGCAGCGCACGCATAAATATCACACATGGAAACGACGCATCGTAAAGCATGAATGTCGCACTCGACGTATGCCACAATAAGTGAACGATGCATATGGAAGGAATAATATGATGCGAATTAAATATCGTACATAATTTAATATCGAATATTTGCCGCCTCGTCTCGCAATTCTACGAGTTGCAATATCTAATTTATTTTTATTTCGAGAAGAGGATTATAAGAAAAAAATCATAATTTTTTTGCTTCATCCTCCATACGAGAATTTTGCGAGTCCTTCAAATTTCATGCTTGGGGTTATATTTCGATTTCGTATCTCATCGCGTTTGATTTGACGAAAATACAATATAATAATGGAATATTCTATAATACTTACAAATTGTTACATATCCATCCCACGTTTGTTATTTCATTCATGCTGATGTAAAGTTCAACGAGGAAAGTTTTCACTCGCGCACATACATGTTTTTCTTACTGTTGTACGTGTACTCTGCGAAAGGACACAAGGACGACTTCTGGAATGCGATGACAGGTGGTGGGGGGAACGCCGCGCGAGCTCGCTCTAGCCAAACATAACAAATGTCACATTTGTCAGATCAGTTCGGATCAGTCTATCGAGTGCGTGTTTCTGAAATACATATTGCTCTCTCTCACTCGTGACAGAAAACTATTATTTACGCGCGTACATGCAACCGAAATATTAATTGTATCGATTATTCACCGATGCTAATTCATCCCTCGATCGATTCTAATCTTGATACCGCGATCACTCTGAACATATCGCCGCGTGACGTCATCGAGAAGGAATTTGGTAAAGAAGCAGTTGCAGACGAGTTCGCGTTCCCGGCGAATAATGTTCGAGCCGCTCTTTTTCTCGTATTATCGAGTGTAATTTAATATTAACGTTGATGTCGAAAATACACGCGAGAAACGAGAGGAAGATATGTATCTCGTAAACAATAATACAATCGGGAGATTCGTATCTCATAAGTAATAATGATCGATTTTGATCGGTGTGAAATTGAATCGGCGTAGTTAGGTTAGATTCGCGTCGAGCTTTCTCGTCTTGACCTTGTGACGCGTGATTTTCAAACGTCTTTACGTGTTCGCAGTTATCGAAAAACAAAATATTAATTATAACAATTATTCATCGATGCTAATTCATCCCTCGATTGATTCTGATACCGCGATCACTCTGAACATATCGCCGCGTGACGTCATCAAGAAGGAATTTGGTGAAAAAGCAGTTGGCTTGCAGACGAGTTCGCGTTTCCGGCGAATAATGTTCGAGCCGCTCTTTTTCTCCTGTTATCGAGTGTAATTTAATATTAACGTTGATGTCGAAAATACACGCGAGAAACGAGAGGAAGATATGTATCTCGTAAACAATAATACAATCAAGAGATACGTATCTCATAAGTAATAATGATCGATATTTGATCGGTGTGTGAAATTGAATCGGCGTAGTTAGGTTAGATTCGCGTCGAGCTTTCTCGTCTCGACCTTGTGACGCGTGACTTTCACACGTATTTACGTGTTCGCAGTTATCGAAAGACAATCGTCGTGTCCGATTACGAGCGCATTTACACGTTTGTCGATTGTTGAATCGTTTATACGTGAATTTCGGGAGTGTCGAGTGTGATAAAATATCGTCCTTATGTAAGTGTCGCGAGTGATAGTGAATAATGTAACAGCAAATGAGAACGCTTCGCATGAAATCAGAGCATCGGGCGATTATTATTGTCTTTAACGCGAGTGTAAATTTTGAAAACACAAATTAGTAATCGATGTTCGATCGAAAGTATTATAGGTGTTTGAATAAATAAATATGTATCGGGAGTGTCGGAAAAATATTATGATCATCGAATTTTAAACACCGATTGTACTGAGTGATAGTAAAATGATACCCATTGACTATTTACTTGTGCAATCATCGGTAATTTCAAAGCTTCGGACAAAAAGATGAACGGATCAGATGAGGAAAAGGAAACAACAATTGGTGAGTCTACAATTATAACTATAATTAATTAGATCTCATATTTACATGTGGCGAATTAAATAACAATTGTATTATAATTCTGTAAAAAAAGTTATATGAATTTCGTGATTTGTGAATATACACAATGAAAATTGCTTTAAATAAGATCTCTAAAGTGTGATATATATTTTTATATATATTTTTTCCATAATTTTTTTTACATTATAGTTATATTTATATAATAATAAATAATATGAGAATAAAACATATATGAATTAAATTTTACATTATAAAAATATGCAAAGGATTAATTTTATTCACTTGTATTAAATACTAATATAAATGTGGTCGATCTGAGACAGTAGTAACGTAATAAACATTATTTATAACCGCCACTTGTAACCTTTGCATACAAATAATTTGTTTATATATGCAATAAATAAGACAACTATCATTCTGATATTTTCACATGTTACTTTGCCTAAAAATGTATAAAAGCATTAACGAAGATATTGTGGAATATTTCATAATATATGTAATATAATATAATGAAAGAGAGACATATATATGATTTGTACATAAAACAGAATTTTTATAGCTTTGAAGAAAAAAATATTTCGCAGTCGCACATGGCATTTCGTTTCATTTATCTCCAAGCTATGTATCAGGTGTTTTATTTATACGATATTATATATTATGGCATATAGAAATCAATTATTTCTGTGCGTCATCGGTATCATTATTTATATTCGCAACGTCACGATGTCGCGTACGCTCGAACTACGTAATTTCTCGCAACTCGTATAAATTGATAATGTTCTGACTCGATGATTATATATAATAATTGGCACGGGAAATCTTTTCGTGCTAATACTTATATACGAAGTATCGTGCCAGTTGAAATGATTCTATCTAAAAGATAGCAACATCTCACATCCATGCGAGTGCCAAACTTTATGATCAGGTGCTGTGAAAATATTTATCGAATTTTTGGCGCTTCAATCTTTCTTTCTTAAGGGATTATCGTGCGTTGATCCGAGATATCGGAAGGATTACGTCGTTTACCTTGCTTGATTAAATTTGTTTTTAATCCTATGCGATTCACAGAAATGAGATTTTTATGTCAAGTCACCGAGAAAGCAATTAACTTTTTAAACACGAATTCGCTTTTTTTTATTTAATATCGTTGAAGTTTGTAACTTGAGTAATATGTTTATACTCGAAGTATTAACATAAATATAGACATGTAAATGTTTTATTTAAAAAAATTTCGTAGACATTATTTTAGCGAAAATAACGCTCACGAAATTTTTTGAAATAATTCTTGTATGTCTAGATCTATCTCTAGATCTATCTCAGCGATATCCTTATTCTATTTTTAAAATAATATCTATTCTAATACTACATTGAGATGCATGCCATGAAACAGAGAGAATTCCTTCTGTCGATGTAATATCGTGTCTTTTAGATTCCTCTTCTGCACGTTCTGCTTACATTCAAAGCTAAGTTTGAATTTACTACTCGTCAATCGAAACGGTTAAATAGACAATGACTCGTACTATCTTAAGCTTTTTATTCTCGTAAGAGTAAGTCCTTTTGAACGATCATTTGAAGGACAATACACAAAGAAACCGTGATTATCGTTAAACGTATCAATAACATTTTCTAACAATGGCTTAAAAAAACCGTGATTATCGTTAAACGTATCAATAACATTTTCTAACAATGGCTTAAATTTTTTTTTACAAGTGATCAAAAATGATATCAAATGCAATTCTATATTCAAATCATATTCAAATTTTTCGGTTAATAATATTTCTACAAATCTCTTCTCAGAAATAGGATAAAATTTCATACATATGTATGTATCTCTCTCCCAGCAGGAATATAGGTTTTATTTCGTAAATCCAATTTTTACACAGATAGGATACTGCGAAATTGATACGCTTGATATGCAGAAAATTTTGCGTATGTTTCATGTATAATCGACGTTATTAATTATTAAAAATACCAACATTAATATCAGCATTAATTAATTAGAAATATCGGCGCATTAATTCTCTAATTAATTCATCTCCGCTCCATAAAATAGATCATCATGTACATATTGTATTTTTTCTTGGCATTTTCGCGTTAATAAATATTAACGAAATTATATTATTTCGTCAACGAAGCAGAAATTTGTCTTGTTCGGAAATATTAATTCTCGGCAAGTTTCGCCGAGAATGTTGTTGTAATGCAAGTACTAGATAAATTATGAAACATATTCACTGGTCCGTATTAAAGCAACTTTGTACATCACGCGACTATCATATTAGATACGAGTTAAGAATATTAATTCGCATTGCAAAATATACACATATTAATCAGGGTACTTTTGACGTTCCTCTTACCCTGGCTACTCTAATCTCCGTATCGCGAAACTCATTTTCGCTCAAGGTCCGGTAGATTAATGCGAACTCGACGAGATACTTTACGGCTACTGCGAAATATGTCGGATAAGCGGACTTGCTCTATCTCAATGAAGCTCTAAAACGCGCCGAGCGAAGAAAGAAAGTCGATCCCTCGGGAACTACATCTTGCGTTCTAACTCGTTTTTATGCTCGACGAAGGGCTGCTCTTCCTATATCTCACCCGAGTAATGCATCCGCGTTGATTCTCGGTCCAGGATACCTACCTAGCTATCTGAATAAATCAATTTCACCATAGCATAAATTTTGCTTAAGCGCAGCAACTTTTATAATACCGATTATGCTTCTCTAAATACGTATCTTCTAAGTCTCTATTTGATAACGTAATGCATATTGATATGAGAGGATCTAATGTCTTTTTCCTCTTTTTTTTTCTTCATGTAATTAGCCGAACAGTGGTAGCTTATTTCTATCGTCGTGATTCGTCTCTATGAAACAGCTTAATATTTCAATTTTATTATATAAATTTTATTCAAGTATATTATATAAATTTTATTCAAGTATATTATATAAATTTTATTCAAGTATATTAAAAACCGAAAACTCAGAAATGCTTTATTAGAAATAGGTGCTTTCAAAGACTTTCCGATTTTTATTATTCTTTGAAGTACATGATGTAAAATTAGCTTTATTGATTAACTTATAACGTATTAGATACAAATATAAATATAGATAAATATTTATTACATAATTATGTATAAATTATCATATTAAAATTCTTAAGAATCAATATTTTGATATAAAAGGATGACGCTAATTTAAATTTGGACCATACATTTTTTCGGACAGCATTTTTTAAGTTTCTCTTTTTCTTTCACAATCATACTATCTCATTTTGATCAGACATCGTTAGGATTGAAATTCCGCCGTCGGCCTTTCCCTTTCTTTCTCTCTTCCTGTCACGCATGATTGACGACGATGTCAGGTGCTGCGGCCAAGCCGCAGGGAACAAGGTATTGAAACGTGATACCGCGCGACAGAGACGAACAGCTGTGAGGCAAGTGACAGCTCCGGAGGAATGGCAAGTCGCAGTTTGCACGTACACAGATACGCGCTCGTAGGGAGCATGCCCGCGAACACGGCACCACGACGACGACGAGGACGACGACGACGACGACAACGACGCTCCTCGCTCCTCCGCCAGTTCTGGGTTCGCAGGGAGGCAGCTCGTCGGCGCTCTCTCAGTCCGACAACGCACGCGACCTCGCGCGGTTCGGACAACCCCGTGCACTTAGTGCTCGCGTCGTCGCTTCTGCTCACCGCTACATTGCATCTCTCGATTTTCCTTCTCTTTGCCCCTTTCCCTTCGTCGAGGTGACACACAAAGACAATCCCAGCGTTCGCGTCTTAACTATTGACTACTATAACTAACGATGTCTGGTGAAAATTCCCTCGGATGCAGTTATCAAGTTGCTAACTAACTAGGTCTGAATTAGCAATTGTCTCTCTGCGGATTGTGATTTGTCCGACAAAACAAGGAGAGATCCTCTAGTTACTCTAGGATTAGAGCCAACTAGCGTCGCTGCGCAGTGTCTCCTGTGTTTTCAGTGTGTTTCCGCAGCGTGTAGGCGGTGCAAATGCAAAGGTTATCGCGAAGTGAGATACGTTCCTCGAGTATTCACGGTGAGCATTCGCTAGAGAGTCTCTTGACACTGATTATGATTACCCGCATCGTTTGCGTGGATCTGCTTTGAATCGATTTCTAATTATTTGAACTCGGTTTGGAATTCACTTATAATTATGAAGTCTGCGCGGGCTTCTCTCGCTTTTTAATTGTTCTATGAGAGTTTTCGTAATATTGTAAACTTTCGTAATTAGTGGTGCATGTGTGAACAAGCACAAAATTGCATTAGTTATAAAAGCACCTAATGAAGCTTCCCGTTTTTGCTTCAAAGTTTCGTAAGTCTTCATCGTGGTCGTTCCGTGAAAATTTTTGAAATAAGGTCGGAATACAATGCTGCTCTCTTGAGAGAGAGAGAAGAGATTGCGAAAGTAATCCTCAATATCGTTTGTTCGTCAAGTTGCACTTATATGTAAGCCGCAAAATTCTACTTAATTATTTTTCAAGTGGCATCTTGCAATTGACTTACGATGAAATATAATTGATTGGAACGATTCAATGATGGAATCATGCAAACGATACGAGTACGACTTATAAAAACATTAATTTTTTTAGAATTTAAGCTCAACTTTTTTTTATATTGGTGTTATCAAATTGTTAATAAAGTAATTTAAAATTTTTTTCAAACTTATAAAGATTATTATCTCAACTTTAATTAGATAGAAATAGATATACTTATGTTTTCGTGCTAGGAAAATAAGAATTAGGATATAGATAATATAAGATTAGTGATTATACATGCGATAATATTATTTATGTCGATGTTATCGCGAGTTTTTCTATTTTGGAGTACTTGGAGTCATATCGAGAAACATATTAATTTCAATAGAAGTACAATTTACGGAACAATTTACTATTCTCCCTCTTTTTTTTTATCTCTCTTAAAATTTTCTCGACACGAATTAAATTAATAATTTTAAACCATCTTGTAGAATTTACGTAACAGTTATAACATCAATTTCAAAACAACAAAGTTTTCTTAACGATTAAGGTATTTTCGCGCACAGTAAGAATCTTGTTACGTTATAAGATAACGAGTAATTTTATCGCCGGCAATAAAAATCTTAAATCTGTTGTTTCTCTTGCGATTATGTAAGTTGTCAATTAATACGAGCGAATAATATTCGCGTGATAAAACTGGCACGAATGGATTCGTCTATTATCAGCATTATCAGGGATCTCGCACATTCGTAATAATCTTCTTCTCGCAACTTCATAACTATAGAATACGAATATGGATCTCGGGACGATTTACTATCTCACTTTTCCGACGTTATCTCTCAGCAGGGAAAGCATTCAGTGTAACTTTATAAACGTATTGAAGAAGCGCGCGACAAACTGACGTCATTAATTAGTTCACACGCGAACGTGATAATCCTTTCATGCTATCATAGCATAAAACGGGTGATAATCGTGAGATTTCTTTACCTCTACATTGCTCCTCTATATTTCACGTAAATTGATTGAATTTCGATTTCGTCGTGTCAGCGAATCATTTTGCAAGTTCATCGATTCTTCTTGTAGCATAAAGAAAAACGAGATATAATTTGTTGCCTTCGCGTGACATTTGAACATAAATAGCGGTCTTTAATTATTCAAAGAGGTGTGTTTATCTAACAGATAAAACGTCGGGTGTTGCGACTCTCGCGGCATATCGCGAGCGATCTTTTTTCTCGTCAGTTGTTCACCTCCGGGCGACGATGACATAGTAGTAGAACAGGCAGAAAGAAACATAGTAGTAGAACAGGCAGAAAGAATAGTCGGACTTTCTGTTTACTTTTATCCCATTACAAAGCTGACACCGAGAAGAACTTGCCGAGACATAAAGAAAATGTAATTCAGTTCATAGCGGTAAACGTGCACGATAATAAGCTGATGTAATTTTTTTTCGGAAAAGCTTTTATTTCAAGGGTAACTCCGAGGAAAAAATGAAAAAAGTGTTACTCGTACCAACTGTATAAATAAAATGTTGACAAGCTGATGTAAGAAAATTGACTTTTTTTTTATCGATACTCATTACGCGGATCTTGATAGAACCCGTTGATATTTTACTTTTCTACGAAATACTTTTTTATTTACTCTTTTAGACGGAATATCTCTTGAAATCGATAAAAAAAATACTGGATGTAAAAGTGTTTCAGAATTTAAGATCGATAAATCATGCTAAATTATACTGAAGCATAAAATCGCGTTCGACGATTTTAATCAGATTCAATTATAATTAATTTTCATGCGCGATTTAACGCGATAATATTAGTATTTTGCAACTTTGCTTTGGTTATGTAACGTTTCTTTCCTACATTTTAGATTATTCTCTCTGCAACGATGCAATTCCGATATATTTACACAGCCACATTTGTACGGCATTACAATTGAAATTTAATAGAACGAAAATAGCCCCGTGGTGAAGAATCGCGCTCATAATTGATATAAACAGAAAAGATCATATTTTGTCCATGAGCCATGTACAATATATTTACAAGTTTGAATTGAATTGTAGCTTGGGTCAAAAAAAGAATTTTATTTAATTATTTTGAATGTGCGAAAAACATGTTAATTATATTACGTACAATATTTTACAAAGTATATTCAAAGCATTAGTTTTATTTATGAATTGCATGAAATATTAAAATACTTTTGTGCGAGCTATCATATGTTATACGCTAATTATTTTCGTTTTATTACACATATCATAAATGTATTATTTCCTTTAATGAGTATCTAAAATTGTACCGATACGACAAAATTAATGTCAATTCGACATGCAATATTGTACTCTAATAAGATAGTCATTGATCTAAAATGATCGGTTGTTTGAACTGGGCACACTGGTTATTAAATTTTGCCATCAAAATTTCATTAATCGTTTTATTTTCATCATACTCTTCACCTGCTTACTGCTCAATGTCCACGTGTCATGCGAGAGTCACCGGCCCGGCGACAATGAACCAGCCTAAACTTTTACGTTCTCGTATTATGGCAAATTTAATTTTATTCGAAAAACCTGGCCGTGTGCGCAACTAACCGAATCTGTGCCAGAACTAACTTTGTTTTTCGCCGCTATAGTCGACATTGACACTAGAAACGGCCGATCATATGACAATGATTCATACGCGTCAACAGACGCGGCGTCGTTCTTTTTAAAATTGCACGGGAAAGGACACCGTCACATACACTGAGAAACGTCGCACCTGTAGGAAAAAAAATATTGTACTAGCTTCATCTATCGCTTTGACGAGTTTTACACACGTTGAAGCTCAAATTGCGAATATATATTTCGACACATGTAACGATATTTCGACATGTGCGTTCTTTCTTTTTATTTCGTTCGAAAGTTTAACGGTCAATTTGACGTTTTGCCGGTTGATTGGCTTTACGTTTTTTCGCGATATTGATAGTCAGTCGCGAACGATGCGAAGTTTTGGGAAAATATCTCGTTTGATCGAATTTTCAAAGGTCTTTTTAGAGGTAACAATTTTTGATGACATGACATTGCACCATTATAATCCTTATCGTGTTTTAATCGAATTAAACATTTTAAAGAGAAAGAGAGGAAACACTTTTTACTTCAAAATTTATATTTATTAAAATATATTGAAACGTATGTAAACATAAGGTGAAATTAAATTATATTATAGAATTATATTATATAGAAAATTATAATAGGAATATAATTTATTAATTATTATTAATTATTATAAATTATATTATAATAGAAATTTATTTTCAACTTTATTGGAATAAAGTTCTTTTTAAAATGAACGATTTAATTAACACGCGCAATTTTTATTGTGAACTATTTAATCAATGCAATTAATCGTGTTTTATATAGAGATTTATTTTTACATACATTTCCATTGAATGAAATATTACATTTAATGAAATATTTGCTATTCTTTTCGCGAAAAGTTCTGTAGGATCTAATTTCTTTGGCTAGAGAAACATGGAAAGGATTATAACGAAAGGGTTATATTCAACGCATATGACGATGTTGCGGATGACCAGCGGCAGTTTAGAGATGCAGAAATATAGTGTGACATGGAGTGTAGATTTTGTATCTGCGATACAATCGTAAAGCGAAAAAAAGTTGTACAAGTTGATAGTGAAAAAAGAATAAAGAATTTCTCTGTGTTACTAACGATTTCAGCTTGTTAATTTTAACAATTTATATGTAATAATTGTGCTGGTTATTTCCTTTGTAACAATCAATGGAAAATATTATAATATATAACATTGGATATAATAATTGCATTGAACAATTTTTTTACGGTAACAAATATATCGAATCAAGTATGTATGATGCTCTTAAATATTGTAAATTTTATTATTTAAAGCAAATATTTTTTATTTTTAGAATTTAATTTTTATGTAATCAAAGCATTAGAGTTTTGATAACGAATTTTACGTGTATTTTTACGTGCATTTTTACGTGCTTTATAAAGTTTTTATAAAATATAATGTTCTACGTCAACGTGTTCAAAGTCATATTCTTTTAAAGAAAACACGTTTAATAAAATTTTTTTCTTTTCAGACATACTTTTCTTTTAACTTCTAAAGGATTGATAATGTTATTTCCATCATTTCTTTCATTTCCATAAGATAAATTTTAATTTCTTCAGGGATTAGACATGCTTTAATATATTCTAAAGCGTCATCTCAACTCAGAGTTCAACTAGTCCCACAGCACATTACTAGACTGACTAAGATAGAGGCTCTCAAATTTCTCTAACTTTAGCTGCACGACGTCAGTAAGAAAGGCAAGCAAACAGGAAGTAAATTTCTTAACTCTTTCATTAATTTTATGAAAAATAACGTGAGACCCTCTGTATTGGCTTTGTAAAATGAAGTCTTGTAACAAAGATAAAATTGCAATTATTTTGCATGTTCTCGTATAGTACACAATATTGTGCAAAATTTAAATTACAAAATTGATTAAAATTTAATTAATTTTTTAAATTATGGTGATAAAAGGCTTAAATTAAATTTGTTTTATATTTTTGTAAAAATTGAAATAGATTTTGCAAAATGTTTTTATTTTGTTCGAAAAATAATTCAAAATTTAAATCGCAAATCATTCTAACATATTGCAACTATGGCTATTAGAATACTTTTAGTAGCAGATTATATACACGCAATGTTGAATTATTAGTATGTTCGCCTCATAGTGTTTGGAAAATTACTCGTTAATACCTTAATTCGCGATCTCTCTATAAATTGAAGAGATGTATCGAAATATCGAATGAATTGATTAGCCTGATAATTTTTTGTTTGTATCGACGTTAATCTTATTTATTTATAATATATTTTTCATGTATAATTACTTCTGATTTTTAACGCTTTTTCTTATTGCTTTTAAATTTAATCTTCTGCAATTAATTTTTCCCTTTTAATATACGAGACTTCTAATCTATCTTTTCATTTCTCTCGGTTTCTTTTACCTGTTTTATGGTAGTAGAAAATTTTTCTCTCTTCTGAATACTTTTACTATATTCGATCCGACATCTAATTATAAGTGTTAGGATATAGGTGCATGGTTTTATAAGAAAACTTGCCGAACCGTACCTGGAAAATTGCATTTCTATAAATATGTTGTTGTATTAATATGTATATATATACTTGCGCGTCATTGCTTTAGTTCAGCTGGGATTTACTTGCAACTTTCGGCCACCTCTGTGAAGTTGGCCCCTCATTCTTCAAATTTGAAAAAAATTATTAGAGTTTTGGGTGCCCCCCGTAGAGTTCTAGAGTTCCCAATCCATTTTAGAAAGAGTTCCGTCATTTAAAGTAAAAAAAACACCATTTTAAAAATGGGGGGGGGGGGGCTAACTTCACGACGCCCCCCCATTTTATAAAAAATGCAAATTTCTTTAGAGTTCTGGGTAGATTTCTAATAGTTCTATAGTTCTAGATAAGTTTAAAAAATAGTTCTGCTCAAAATACTATAAAAATTATATTTAAAGTTCTCGACTTAGAAGACGAAAATGGGCGAGAACATTTTCAGTTTTGATTTTAGCGCTTCGAACCTTAATAATAATCTTTAGAACTCGTGAGGGGCTACCCAGAACTCTGAATAAAACGTCGGATTTCCGAAAAAAATTTTTCGATCCGAGGGACAGAAATTTTCGACTCGAGAAACGAAAATCGGCGAGAACTTTTTCAGTTTTGGTTTTAGCGCTTCGAGCTTTAATAATAATCTTTAGAACTCGTGAGGGGCTATTCAGAACTCTGAATAGAACGTCGGATTTCTAAAAAAATTGATTTTTGACTCGACATGAAAAATTTTTTTCATCATATTTGAACATATTAAAGGTAAAGAGATTTTTTTATGAAAGAAATATACGGAATAATTTTTATTTACACATTTTTATTTGTCGAATAGATTATTAAATACAAAGTGCTGTATTTTTACACACATGTGCAATTTATTTATGTACGAGAAGCGGGAGCTCTGTAAGGAAGATCTTTATCCCTATACGTTAACGTTAAAAGGTCAGTGGATAATTGTTACTTTTGAATTTATATTCCAGATGAGGAGCGTTGATGTATGATAATTCTTGTTCCATAAAAAATGAGGATCGTTTATCCTATTGCTTAATCATAATCTATTATATCAAAATGTGCTTTTCAAGCTTTCGAAAATACATTTATCATTTCTCTTCCCTGATTCTCGTATTTATCATATTTATATCATCAATTATTATTAACCGCATATGTTATGGACGCGCAAAAAACTTGTACTTGATATATTTGATGATTAATTTCACACGATATACATATATATATTTATACATTTACTTTTCATGTATTCATATATTATATATATTTAGACATGATAAAATATATTAAGCATGATGAGAGAAACATATTTTGACATGCTACATGCATATAAAAATGACAGAAAATAATAGAAAAAAATATAAAATGCTAATTGGAATAAAATCAAATGAATTTATCTCATAGCATAATTTTATCAGTTAAATATTATAACGATGTTCTCTAATCAAAGACTTCATTTATTGTTAATCATGAATATTTGCCATGAACCGCGTTTGTTATTAGCATAATATATTTTAATTTTGCGGAAATTGTGTGAACAGTAGTGAGTGTGTCAGAAAATAGCAAACAAATACACTGCATAATCAGGTAAAATTCTTTTTTTCGGTGTTCTTTAATACTTTCCATTGCGGTAATGAAAATAAGTTGTGAAATATTTCACGTACAGAGATATGACAAAATGCAATTTATTTGCCAGCGAACGTCGAAGTAATGCAAATGTATTGACAACATATACGAAATAATTAATAATCATTTTTGCGCAATTAATAAAAGGATACGTTAAAAATACATTAAAATGATTTTTTCTTTTGTTATTTAACTGATGTATTAGATATTGTGCAAAATATTTTAATATTCATTTAATATTCATTATTATAAGTTTGTCTCTATTGCGTTTATTTTATGTAGATAGACTCGTTTCATAAGAGAAAGCATCTGGCTCTCTCGATATCACTTCTCGATGGAATTCATGTGACGTCGCGACGGGAATGCCAGTCGGTCTCTTCCAATTGTTGGTTACATTTCATAGCTGCACATTTCCACAACTTTCAAAACAATTTTAACAATTGAAATTTCGGTTAATCACAATATGCTGCGGAAGCAATTCGCCAACTTTCAACAATTTCCCATAATGTGATTATAATATAATTAATTTTGTTCCGCGTTAAATATTTATTTATTCGAATAAGTCGCCAAACGTGTCAGAAAATTTGCTTATATTATGGCATCGATAATAATATTGCTTGTAGCGTTTATATCATTATACAACATCGAAGAAAAATGGGGACATTTAATTTTTTTTATATAATTCTTAATATATAATTTTTATTCTATTTGCGAATAGTTCTCGATTCGAATTTTACGATAATGACTTTTCAGCAATAGTGCCGTAACGATACCTGTGTTTGAAGATGTAATTAATCCTACTAGTGGATGAACTCAATGCATGGCACTCTAATGGCTAGAGTCAATTCCGCTTCGACAAACTCTGTTGCTGTTTGATGATCACATACGTGCTTTAAGCTTGCTCGTTAAGCGATGATAGTTGCTGTTTATTGTGAAGAGCAATGATGAAATTTACACATTGAAAATATAAATATTGAAATAAAAGTACCGAAGAATAGAGTGCTTTTTTATTTACCTTGCTGTTTTTACTTAAAAAGATTGACTAAATAATTAGCATTATGTTAATGAATTTTCTATGAAAGTATATGCGAAGTTTTATGAAAATGTTATAAAATGGATGTTAATGGATTAAAATTAAATATTTTATATAGAATATCTTTTTAATATTTCAAGCTTATTTTTCCTCACCAGTAAAAAATCATTTATTTCAGTTTTTTTTTTAATTTTCATATTAAATATTTTGCAAATTAAGCATTGAATCATTAGCCTGTGGACTCTATTATAATTATTTAAAATATATCAAACATATATTTTATAGATATTTTTTAAATATATATTTTTTATTAAATATTTGAGTAAGAGTTTGCTGAGATATTTTAAAGATGAAATGGTTATATGTGACGCAAAGTTATGTCAAACTATAGTGTCCTTAATAATTGCCTGTACTTTTTTGTTATGCTATATTATCTAGTGTCTGTCACAATTCTTATTATCTTATCTTCTCGCTGATGTACATTTATTATACTTATGAATAGTGTGCCAGACAATAAAATTACCACGTGCGATCTCTGTGTTTCTTATTCTACATCTAATGACATTCGCATATGAAATAATTTTTCATATGTTTGCGTCGCTTCGATTTTCGTCGATAAACAAATTGCATTTTCTTATATATCTCTGTGTCATAAGAGATTATCTCATAATTTATTCACTTTTCTCCTGTGCACATTTGAAAAGAATTATTTCAATTCCGATTGTTTTTGATTTCCTTTTGCCCGATTTCCTGCCAGATTAAAATATATTATGCTAATGAGAGAAATGTATTTACTGGCAAATATTTTCACGATCAATGACAGAATTTGATTAGGAAGTTTGTTACATATTGCATAACTGATATATTTCCGCTTCAGACTTATGTGAGGCTTTCTGCTGACGAAGCAAGATCGGGATCAGTGGAAGATTTATGCTAATAAAAGGATAAAAGCGGCGTATAAATTTTCCAACACTAAGCAAAATGTATACATGTATACAAGTTCTTATTCGATGTCAGTATAAAATCCTATGATGGTTACATGACGCGATATTTGCATACAAGCTGACGCGACTCGTTTAACCGATCTCTCATAGTCCTCTCAATCGATCGGTTGAAACACACACTTACGTTTTTATATACAAAATGTCTTTCTATCTACAAAGTCCCTTTAGTTTTCAAAATATTTCTTGACAAATTTTAATTTGAAGATATTTTTGTGAGGTATTACAATTTATTAAAATTATTTCACTATTTTTTTTAATATTTTATATTTAAAAAAAATAGTGAAATAATTTTAATAAATATTTAATATTTTTTAATATTAATTTAAAAATAATTTTAATAAATATTTAATATTTTTTAATATTTTTATAATATTTAATATTTTTTCTTAATGCAAATTGTATAAGAGAATTACGTAAAATGCAGGTGTTTTTTTAGTATAATGAAACAATAAGCAGACATTTTAAAGTACGATATATCGCACTAGTTATTAAGTAATTATCATTGTAACAATCAGTAAGCATTCCACGAGAGATATGACAAGTTGTGCTAATTACTAATCATTGTTATATTACAATAATCTATGATGCAATTAGATGTGTTTCTACGTCGCACTACCTACAATTCCGAGTGACTATAACCCTCTACATATGTATGAAACTTTTGCGCAAAACGTCAGTTGATTGGTTGCTCTTTATGTTTACGTCAATTCATTCAGTGATCCGATCTTTGAATTACATATAACGTTTGTAATCGGATATCGTGTAAGTGTAATGCTTTTAGTAGCCCATTATATTTCGATAACAGCTCCAATTTTAAATTGTGGAGTATAACCGCGCTAATTGTCTTATAAAAGCGCGGAAATACATAGGAAATGCGAAACGGTGTAAATTCTTTCAAAGTTACCAGAAATAAGTTAGATGTAGTCATATTTTTCTCGAAGATTTAAAAGATATATAAAAATAATTTATACATATTTCAGACATTATCAGGCGTCCATTGTTATCAGTTTCATTGTGACTCTCTGTTGTATCTTTTATTTGATGATATTTTTTCTTAAATTTTGATATGTGAAGTATCTCTTTTATCTTAGTAGTATCTCAACGTAAAACATTTTTATAAAATACTTTTAAATTTTTCATTTTCATACTTTAATCATTTTAATTATCGAAGACTGATTACTTAATTATTATTAGGTAATCAGTCATTACATTAGCAATTTATATCTTTTTCTCTCCATTCACATTCCTCAATAGAATTTTTCTCGTTGGCGCAGTCCTGCAAGTCAAGGAGATAATTTGATGCGAACACAATGATCAAAGAGGTACGAATAACGGAAGGAAGAAAAAAATAGAAAATGTCAACACAAAGACGATTACAAAACATGTGCTGATTGTTTTATAAAATATAACTCGTGTTTTAAAAATAAAGTATCATTATTTTATTATTCATATTCAAATAATATGTAATTTAATACAATTTTAATGAGAAATCCATTTGGAGATAAAATCATGCAACTAAAAATTACTGTCGAGAACAAATCCATTTATGATATTAAACATGAAAGTAGTGCGTTTTAAAAACTTAGAACAAAGGTAGTATTCGGCGATGAACATTTTTGAGTTTTTATGGATATTAAGATTTTACTGCAGTAAAATGTGATATGCATTATAAATGTATGCGTATAAGTACACAAAATATAATCTGTTGTTAACTTGTCGCTATGAATTTTCGCTCTAACACGAATTGGACAAAATATAGGTTACACATTTACGTAATGAAATACTGACTATACTTTGCGGTACAATTGCAGGATTAATTAATGGGTCGACTGAGAGACAATGTTATGTTAATGACAATGAACGCAAAACTTAACGAGAATTTTGCTTTATTATTAACGTATCTTGGTGATGCCATTAATGAATTCGTATTTTTTTAACTTCTTCATATTTTAGTCTGGAAATATCATCTTCATTAACAGCGATTTCTATTGGATGGCAATATGAATGCTCATTATTCATATAAAGTTAGTCATAATAAAAAGAATTATTATTAATTTTTAAACAATATAATTGTTTTTTATTTAATTAAATATTATAAAAAAGATCGCGTTTATATTTAAATTTTTTTTTAAATACAATAAATTCAAATTATATAAAATTGGAGACTTGACATACAAATATTTAACTGTCGAAAGCATATATTATATTAAATATATATATTTTTTCGATATATAATAAATTATTTGTGAAAAAAAGAAGAAATATATGCATTTACATCTCTTTCTCTTTCGAATATATTTAAGATTCGTAGTTTTGTGTCTACCAATACATATTATATATAAATTTACATAGTGATTAACGATGATCGGTAATGATAATCATATCGTATGATTGATTTTACGTCGGAAACTCGTAGATTAATTATCATTCGCTCGGTTGACCGTAGTAAATGGTTATACAGGGATGACGATACCTTTGGATTTTCTATTAGATGTGCCGAGAGGGTCAACGATACTCACCTTCCGACATGACACACACAAGCCGCTCCAGTTATCCGAGTCTTTATTTTATATCTAACACAAAGGATAGATGTTAAGTGAAAGAGTTTTATATAATACCTTTGACAGTTCATCTTTTTTTCCGCAAAGAAATTGTTCTTTTGTTACATTCTTTTCACTATGCTTACAAGGCTTCATAATATGTATATATATGTATGCATAATATTGTAATAAATCCAGCTCGGAGTTTTGCTTAGAAATAACACTGTATGATGAGTAAAGTTTACGCATATCTTTCTAAAACAAGTCTCTTACGTCTTTGAAATAATTTATGCTGTTACTCGATTTCGTTTCTGCTTGCGTTTCTCATAACAAGGAATAATTCTTTAGCAAATGTTGTCGTTATAGCACATTTTCTTTACATACGATTTATGCGACGCGGTATGAATTTCAAATTCCAACCTAGAAATGGCATCGTTAGAAAGTCTAACTTTCGGTCGAGCGTTCTTTCTCATTCTGTATTTTTACCCTTTTTTTTCTTTTTACGCTGTATATCAAACTTTCATCTCTTCGCGCTATCTTATTTGAGATGATGTACAATATTGGCTGCGCGCCAAGATTTGCGATATTATCAGAAAACGAGCAGCTTCTGGAGAATCTCTCGAGCACGTTAAGAAACGGTTGATCCACTTTAAGTGTGCGCTTATTTATAACTGAAAGAACATCAAAAAGAAATGCACAGAATGCACAGGATATTTCTTAAGCATGTTACATGTCGTTGCGAATGATACTTGGGGGTTGAAAGCTAAAACTCCTTCGTGAATATGACATTAGCGACAATTGCGGGCGTTCAATTTCGCGGCGTTTCGTTCCCCACTCGAGATTCATTCGCCACTTGAATCGAGTGTCTATAAAACTTATCGGGCATATATATTTCCCGTGACTCTTTTATATGCAGAAGATTGCAAGTCTCTCGGTCATTAACGAGGATCGACAATCATTTTTATGCATCATGGTACTTAAGCGCATGATTTAAGACAAATATAAGTCAAATTTCCTTGGCCTATTTTCTTCAGGAATTTAAAGCACGGTTTAATATCCGGAGACTCTCACGATTAATAATGGTCGAAAACAAAATACGGAATTTCGTCGAAAATGCAAGTCTTTTGAAAATTACATAACGTATCATCGACGTAAGAAAGAGAAATGTGCTTGACGTGCACAGAAATGGCGCATCTTCTTCTTCTTCTTCCGATGGCGCTACAGCCCAAAGAAATGGTGCATCCTGCATTAAATTCGAAAATGCAAAAGATTTTTAATCTCTAAAAATTAATCTTTATTAATATATTTAATAATATTAAAGTATATAAATTATATTTTATAAATATGATTATGTGATTAAATTTCCTGAAAAAACTGAAAATATTTTCTTCTCTCCGGTATTCTCATTATAAATGTAAATTATTCGGCGATGTTGAAATTTTAAGATGGGCTCAAGTGCGTCGGCGGAATATTAATTCCAATCAATACGTAAAAAATCACATCTGCCGCTATCAATTTACTTCTTATATTTCACATTTTTTATTTTAATTAATATATTTTAAATATTAGGTTATTAACGTAAAAATCAAATGAAGAAAATATCTGCCGAGAAAATTTAAATAGGTAAAGGAGAGAAATTTAAATCATTAATATCATTTAATAACATTTTATTACAAGATATTAAACAAAAGTCTGAATATTAAACAAAAGAGATTATCTCATTAAAAAATCTACATCACGTTGAAAATCTCTTTTATTTTTGTACGATAGTTATACATTTCCGGAACAAAGTTATCCCTAGGGCTTCTGTTTTATGTTATGGATGAACGGAACTACAATCCCAACACTCGGGGGATTTCCGCTTCTCTTTTTCACTTCCTGATAACCAGTCACTATTGTGCTCACGTAAAGTAACGCTATGTGTGTAGTGTTGAGCCTGAATTCGATTTCATTTTACTTTTCGGGAAAATTTTATTTTTGTTTTTTTGAGTGACTATCATATGACATGCATTTAAAAAGCTTCTTAGGAATATATAAAACAAACTTAGAAAGATAATATAAATTTTATAAATAAAATTCTTATGTATATATTTGTGTGTGTATAATAATAATAATTCTTAGCAAATAGTAACAACAAAATAGATCGTATCTCTAGAGATAATTTGTACAAATATAGGCTATAACTTTGTAGGTTATAGATATCAATAATTTCGTCATAATGAAAGCTATTAGCTCATAATTGACAATGTGACGAAAATTGCAGTTTGTGTTTTTTTATTTTATCTGGATTGTTAAATCTCGAGACTTCGCGTAGTATGTGCTAAGAAAACTTTCACTATAGCTGCTGATACGTGCGTGATTCCTCTTGCGTTTCACGTATAAGTCCCTGTGTAACTTGCTGCGTTCACGTTTTGTACAAAAATTCTCTCGAAAGAACACACTTGGCGTAATGAAACAAGTTGAACATCTCTAACGTATCAGTAAAATGTAAGACGACGCTTAGACGAAACTTCGATAATTGTTTCTCCTTTGCCTCTCACGAATATATAATCCTCTTATGAATATATAATCCAGACGCAAAATTAAAAGGTGCTCTCTGATTTAATTCCTCCATTTAAAATTAATTATGATTTACTGCTTCGAAGTAACTTGGACATTGCAGAATTTTTTATGTAATTTTTATTGTTCTATAGGTTTTTCTTATAGATTAATTAAATTGTAGTCTACTAATTTTCTTCTAACGTTCGCATTTTATGATCTTGCACAATTCATGACACAGTATCGTATAAAGTTCTGAACTATCCCTATAGCTTTCATTACCGTTGTAATCAAGTTGGAGATGCTTTATGCTCTGCTAAAAGTGTACCGACAGAACGCAATTTTTCGTATCATTCTTTTTATTCCATTGAGATACCTTGGCTTTGTATATAAAGAAGAGGAGTTCATGCAATTTTGCGAATCGGCATCTCGATTATTTTATTCATATCACGATATTATTGACTTTAAAATTTAATATTCTTTCCGAAAATTAGCCGGGAGTTATATATGTACAAAATGTATCAATTGCTAATATTTGTGATATTAAAGAAAAGATGAGATATAAAATATTTTAAAGCTTTTTCTTTTGAATATTTTGTATATCTCATTTTTGCTTTCTTTTTTTCGGGAATGTTATGATAAATTTTATAACATTATAAATTGAATTATTCTGAGTAATTTTATATAAACAATATTTTAAGGAGATTTATATGCGAGTTAAAATATCGAAAAACTTGTATAAATATATTTTATATGTTTTTTGAAACATAAGATATATACGAAATCCAGATTTATAGAAGAATCAGAATTTAAAAACGTGAAATGTAATACGAAAGTATTACTATAGTAGTACTTTGAAAGTAAAAGATAATATAAAATCACCTATTGATTGCAATAATTTGCCGCGATGCTAGGAGAGATTTTAAGTGCAGTAGGCTGTGTCAGACGGCTAAAAATAGCACACTCGTCGATTCAAACGGGAAAATATTTATTAGAAAGATATTCGTCATTTCGTCGCCAATCTATTTCTGGCAATGCAAACTTCACATATTTTATTTTGAGCAGAACTGCTAAGAAACCAATTATGAATCAGCCTTATTATTGACGAAACCATAGACGCATGCTAGCATTATTGGGCGATATAGGTAATGCATCAAAAGTTTGATTAAAATTTTATTTTGCACGTCATATGAGATAAACAAATTTATTCCGGTCTTCTCTGAATATGAAAGTATTTTATTAAGTATTTACGTGCCATTTCCATAATTGACGTCGTGCTTCTCGAGTGCTGACGTTAGCCATTCATCCGTGCGATTTTATTTACCTATACAGTATAATAACAGAACGTAAAAATGTGATCTTCGCTCTATTAAATACATGCAAAAATAATTACAAAATATTTTTGTATGCAAAAAATAATACAGTTGCGCGGAAATGGATGTATATTATTTAAAAAAATACAAGTTTTTCGATATCAAAGTGCGATTTGAAGCATCGATTGAAACAAGTTAAATAAGCGATTATAACGTCATCGCTTTATTTAGCAGATTGTATAACACAAATTTGTTATAAATTTGCTATGTCGAGTTGGAGTAAATGAAATAAAATTGCTATTTGTCAACAGTGAAAACTAAAGTTGAAAAACTGACTAATTTTCTCTTCATCGTGTGCAAATTACTTTCCAGATCAATTTAATGAATAATTGCAGTTCTCTTTAAAGCAGTAGTGGAATATTGGACAACTCTTGTTGAACAAGTAAAAAGAAAACAAATGCTTTTATAATTATATTTAAGAACTACACTATAAAAGCTCTATTACATTAACAAAGTTCAAGTTAATGATATCAAACCTAATAAAGTTTAGGCACGTATGAAAAATTTGCTCAAGAAGAAAAATTTACTCTTTTTGGAAAAAAAGCAAGATTATATGTTAACGAACATTATCATGATATCTCGAATTTAGTAAATACTAAAATAGTACTTGTAGTGCACATTATAATGCAAAATTTAAAATTTTATTTAATTAATCTTTAGAAATCTGAAAAAATATGTAATGAGACTAATAGTAATATTATATATTTTTTGATATTCAGATTTCTAAAGATTAACTAAATAAAATTTTATGGAAAAAGTTATATAAAAAGTGTTATGAAAAAAGTGATATAAATATTACGAGAACTGTACCATTAACTCTCTACACTTGATATCATTTCTATTTAGATTATTCTAAGAGAACGAGCCAGAATTTATTTTTTATCTTTACCTTAGAAATATTTTATATATTATAAATAAATAAATAATAAATAATAATGAAAAAATTATTAAATAAATTATTAAAATAAATTATTAAAAGGAATCGATATAAGCATTTTTAAATTTTATTGTTTTCGTGAAACCCCTTATCGATATACAGAATGGAAAATATTTGTAAGTTAAAAACGTGATAGAATATTATTCGCCGCTGCTTGCGTTGCACCGACCGCTTAATTATATGGAACCTGTTAACGATACCGTGATTTAATCTGTAATTTTAGATCGAAACCATGAGATTGATGTGCGCGTGGCGTTGCTACAAGCTTACTGCATAACACGAGTGTGATGTGTTTAATTAATGAAACCATTCTGATGACATATTGCGAAAGCAGCCGTATAAGCTTTTATGCAATCGTTTCCGATTTTCCCGTATTGCATAACATTCCGGAGCTTTTTTCTCAAAGACTTTCCAACGTGCGAAATATGAGATGCAAACGTTCCGGATAATGCATATATATAATTATAGTTTTGTTGTATCGTCTTTATGCAATAGGATGATTTAGAATGGATTGAGTAATATTATGGAGAATTTTATGGAAAATTAGAATTATGTATGAATAAATGCACAAGATGTGGAAATTGTAGCTGATTTTCGCATTGTTAGTTTCTCCGGGATATTATAAACAAACATAAACATTTCTATATTTCATATCAATATTTCTGTCAACGATATACACGCACATATGCGCCATTACATTATTTATATATATAATAGACTAAACAATATATCTCAAAAGTAAAAAGTTGTCTGATTTTATTGGAATTTTTATTGATTCTATATTTAATTTTAGTAGTTGCTTTTTTATATCTGTGTATTGCAAGAATATTACGAGGACGAGTCAAAAATTATCCGTAATTTATTTCTGCAATTTATTACAACAGAGAATAACTTATAAACTTATTATTTTTTCTACATTAGTTCCCTTACTTTTTAATGCATTTGGTCCACAATGCAGTGTTTCACTTTGTTTATGACCTCAGAAAAAAGTTTTTAATCGCTGTCAGCTACGCACGTCTTGTCTACTACGTGTCTTTCATATGTCAGTCTATAGGAAATTGATTAATCTGAAGGAGCGAGGCCAGGATTATACGATGGTCTGAGACCTCAAACTTCAGATTTTTGAAGTGTTTCAATTACATGAGCAACAACGGATCATCGATTTCCCATAAATGAATATGTTAAAGACGCAGGGTGTGCATAATTGACAGTACAACCAAAAAAATTTTTTAAAGGCATAAACAAACTTGTAAAATGCTGAACCAAATGCTAAATTGTTAAAAATACAGAAGCTATGTGGGGAAATGATACATTTGTAAGTTCTCCATTGTAGTTGTAATAAATGCAGAAATAAAGATAATTTTTGATTTGCGCTCTCGTACAATACGCGAATATAAATTGCTGGTTTATTACAATTGTCGATTTATTTCTCTTCTGATTTTACTCTTTTATTTTTAAATTTTCTAACTTTGGTTTATTTTATATTTATAATGTATCGACGTATATATTTTCTTGAATTTTTTCAAATATATGGAATAAGTGTTAAAATTAAACTGTATGAGAAACATAGCTATTTCCACTATTATGAAAATTTTAATAAAAAGATAACTATCCACTCATTTGTAATTAGACAAATATTCTATCATATTTCATATATCATATTTCAGCGAAACCACGCAAATTTGCATTAATGTAATCAAGTTTTCAACCGCTTCGCGATAGTTTCGTTATTAAATTGTTACTTATCATACAGAGAAGTTAAATTAACCCACAGATTCTGAAATTCTATTTTAATAAATACTACACAATACTACGCAAAAGATTTTTAATCAATCGAGATCTTTCAAGAAGACACTTTCGATTGCAAGTTGTTTTCATTGATATTTACCACAAAAAAAATACGTTCAAAGGCAAAAAAAAATATTCGTTATTTTTACGCGATGGAGTAGATATGTTGTATTTTTTTAAATCAATTATACAATTTATTAAAAAAAGATAGAAAAACCACTTTATTTGCGTGAACCTGGTTTTTTTTACTATTACCATCGAAAAAATATTTGCGAAAACGATCCAGGCTCGTCGATTCTATTTAAATGGACATTCGCGAGATGAAGCACTTCATGTTTTGCCGCCAGATCGAAATTGCAAAATCGCGTGGTACCGTGATGAATCTGGCCGAATCCAGTCCGTTCGACCTAGAACTCGCCTAATCTAGGTGAAACCAGCTGGCGCATTGTTGAAATCGATGAGGTCGTTATATCGTCCGACAAACGGTTTCGAACGGAAGTGGCGTGTTTGCCCATCGCGAAATCACATCGATAACGTGTAGCCTTGCCGTGTACATAATACGTGTTTCATGTGTGACGAAACATCGCAAGTGATTTCGCGCCAGTAGCATCAACTATACGTCATTAGCTTTCAACAAATTACCGGGTCGGCCATTCATTTAAGCCGTCTTAGAGAACAAGGTTATCGGTTATCTGTAGAAATTCGTATGATCTCCCCTCGATACGAACACTTTCGGGATGAACCACAATCGCAGCTGATTGTGGCACGTGCCTCGCTTGTAGAAACAAGATAGCTTATACAGCTTATATGATGATTTAGATGCATCTCATGATTACTAGACGCTTCTAGCATTTTTAATAATGTATTGTACTTTACAAAATATTTTCCCGACAACCTTAATAATAAATGTATTTATAGTTATTTATGTGATTCGAAAGTTGCTCGAGACCCGGAAATATTAATAAATTGCATGTAATATACTTTACATTATTAATTGTGACATTTATTTAGTCATCACGTTTGACACTTTGATTATTAATGCTTATTTTCCAGTACAAACACGATCAGTTAAAATTTCTACCGAGTTATGCGCTTAATCATGGCTATTAATACTCTTAACGAGCACGCAATCAATTATCGCATACGACATCGAATGCATTGATAAATAACGTAAATCGCAATATATTTTGGTATTACAATAATTGCGCGATTTCGCCAGATTTACGATTTTATCGCTGTAATAGTAGACGCATACTTGAGCGGACATCACACAAATTTTCACTACCAACGATTTCATGAAAGCTTACTGTGCAACGTGAGTGCGCGATCGATGAGTAAAATGCTGGTAAAGCCTCGCGTGCAATCGGCCACGTAATCTGCAGTGTAGATATGCTCGAATGGTTCCAACGTGGGCGCCCTTGATAGTTTAGAATAAAGGATCAGTCCGGAAAAATAGCGCTTTCATGATACGGTGTCCAATTACGGAAACTATTTTTCCATTAGAGCTACGGTGGCATCGTGCTAATCTCGTTTACAAGATTAAACACCCGTGTCATGTGTCAGGATCAGTGAGGGGAAGAACACTGAAATCTCATAAAACGCGAGAAACACAAAAGTCCGATATCGAAAGTCCGATATTAAAATGAAAATACAGGGTTAAACGTGCTCAAAGATGAACTTTCGGTTTATTTAGCATGCGTTACATAATGCGTCATTCTTAAAATAAATACGGGCGCAATGAATGAATTGACTTAAGACTATGTGTCATAGAGCAAAATTTTACCTCGAAAGTTCAAAGACAAACTATCAAATATTGAATGTTTAATGTGTTAGATGCGAGTTAAATTAACGAAGGTTGTCTGTGCGAGCCGTACTTTGATATAGATAACTAGGAGTTTCGCAAATATTTGGCAAAATTTCTTGGCAGCTATTTACAAAAGAATCGGCCGATTTGTTAAAAGCAGTGGCTTCAGTGTCCTTTCGACATAAATTAATGATACATAAGTAAACAGTTTTCAACGTAAATCTATGTTTTGGTAAACAAATTGTAACTTTATATGTAATAATAAAAATTTAAGGTATTATTGCGATTTAAAGATCGTTAGAATAGAAATGAGATCTATAAAATAGCGTGCGAAAAACTAAACTAAAAACTAAATTTAAAACTTTCCGTAGAAACTTTTGTAATTAAAAACACAATAATAGAATGCTATATACAAAATAGATGTAAAGGAATTCACAGATATACAGTAAACATATAATATAATACTACAATAAAAACATATGATATTCTTACAGTTATTAATATTCGTATAATTATTATAGTACTCGTAATACTTTATTCACAGTTTTAATTATTTTAATTTTACAAGATTTCATTTTAGATTTTATTTTAGATTGGCATTGTTTTTAATCCGCAATTGGTAGTTTGTTTGAAGTCGAGCCATCGGATCAACTTCCGGTTGTACCGCGGCGTAATAGAGTTGACAAAACTTGTTTCGAAGATTCGAAATTGCTCGTTACACTACTACTATTACTATGTCCAATTACAGCGGCGAACACCCAACACTCACTCGATCGAAATTGCAGTCAAGATCTTTACATTCGACGCGTTTACCAGCCTAATTGTTCGATTTGCGCAGCGTTGATTCAATCCGTTCAATATTACTCATTATCCGATGCGATCTGGACAATTAACTCGATAAATGTGCGGAATAAATTCATTTACGTTAAATTACGCTATGCAGTTTGCCCGATTACAACATTACATTCACCAGAAATAATTTATACGCGCGTTCGTATGTATTAATTAATGTGATTTACGTGCCACGCGGTTCTTAATATCTTGAATTAGCACGCTCGTAGGCGAATAATACCTCGGAATGCGCGCGTTATTCACCTGAAAATTGTGAAAATTTTTTGTCTGCAAGATGCTTAGCATTGAAACAAATCCAGAAATTCTCATGGTGTTGAAAACAAATAGCCTATTATGTGATAACATCGTATAAAGAGAATAATGTCTGAGACGCTTCTTCTTAATAAATCATTTCCCGGTGATTGTTGCGAATTCTAAGCGCAACAATAATCGCCACTTTAAGCGTTCGATCGTTTCTCATTTATATCACACGACTGCTAAAGCCAGATGCTACGTTCGACTTAAAGGGGGATGCAATCGAATAATTCTACCGCTCTGCACCCATTGTACTCATTGTCTTTGTCGCTATTGTCGCGAGCTCGTATCGAATTCTTACTTGCACGACCATGGACGCCAGTTGCACGAGCTACTTCAAAGCGAAGCTCCGCGTACCCGGGGAACTATACCTTCCTGTACGGATGCTTTAATCCATGAATTTCGCGATGTGGACGTAGTAACTCTTGCGGAAACTATAAATGTTGCGGTTAATACAGAGAAATAGCATTCGGAAAGTTATGTCGGTAGCACGCGATTTTATTGTAAACTGGCCATGCGGAATTACAATCGTTTCGCTAATCGAATTTATGAGAAAATCGATATTCGTGTCGACATATACGAGTAATCTTTCGCGATAAAAGAGAGAATCTCACTCGGAAATAAAAATATTCGCAATTTAATGGCTTGCGCTTCAAATTTGTTGATGATGCAAGTCTTCCGTTTTTCATCTGCTATTTTTATTCACGAGAGTATTTCATGGAAATATTTGCCATCGGAAGAATAATTTCAGCTTAAATCGCGAATGACGTTAAATTATTCGTAAATCGTGCAAACTTTGTCGGGAATATAATCTTTTGACCGTAAATAGTTCGCAATTTTTTCATAGACTGTAGGATAAAACTTCCAAAATACGGTGATTTTTTCGCGTAATTTTAGCTCACTTTGTGACACGAAAAATAACCGAATTTTGGCGTACCTAGGTTCGATTCAATCAATTTGTTCGTAATAGAAAAAAATTGCACAGTCGCTACGAGATATTCAGATATCGGTAACTAGTTTATATTCGTTGAAAATTTTTTTAAACGCAACTATTGACAGTCAAATTTTCCTTTTATACGCTTGAATTTTAATCTCACTTTTTATATTCTGCTTGCATATGGATATTTGTTAATTTGTTATTATTTAAAATATCGATTCTTAGTCATTTCTACGAGATAGAAATAAAATTTAGGAATCAAATATAATAGATTCTGTGACAAAATATTTGATTATTTATTGATTGTATATGATTGCCATTAAGATTTTTTAATGGAATTAATTGAAATGAAGAGGTGCAATGCAAAATCACGTCGAAAGTGGCTCCAAGTACTCCAAATAAACTGAGTTGTCTCAGAAATATTGAAGAATATCATTGATTTTCAGCTTATTGGCTTTTAAGCAAGAGCGTGTAGATGGAACACGTGATGCAGCTGAGAAAAAAGAAATGTCGAGAACGATACGTTTCGATCTGACGATAGAAAGATCTGCTGGAAGATCTACTGAGAATTGGTTGAAAATTTGATCCAAGTACGTCGTCTAGACGGACGAGTTTAATCCCGCTGGATTAACCACCCGCGAATAATTTTCCGACACTCTTCTTCAGACAACGTCACGGAGGCTGTTTTATTCTTCTCGTAATTCGGTCATATCAGGCTTTCGTTTGTCTCTCTTGAGGAATTTAGCGAATAATCGAAGATGGAGGAAGACGATACCGAGGATGTGCGCGAGACTATCAGTCAGCTGATGAGCCGACTCACCACGAAAGTTAGTACATCTTCTACGAAATTTACATCCAAGACTAACCGGCAGATTCTACGAGCGCAAGAATCGGCCGAAGATTCCGACACGATGGAATACGCGTCTGAAAATGAAGTTGAGAATTTGCCGAAGGACGAAGACACGTCGATTAAGATGCGCGGCAGGATTGAGAAGAGTCATCACTCCCTGGACGTTCCGGACGAAGCCGACTTTATGATGCGTAAAAAGATGACGACATCATCGTCTCTTCGCGTAAGCGATTCAAAATGTATCGACTCGCGGCTGGGCTTTTTCATGTCAAATCGCAGTCCGCAGTCCAGCTCCAGTCAGGAGGAATATGAACCCGAAATCAAGAGTATCTCGAGATTGCAGATGCAACAACAACGCCAGCAACAGCAGCAGCAGCAGCAGCATCTATTGACAGCCGGTGGTGTCGGTAGCCAAGTGACCGCCAGATCGATGGAAAGTCTGCGATTGTCGAAAAACTTTCTCAGCGCCGACGATCGCTTCAGCGAGGATTCCAAATCAATGGAATCGCTCTCCGCGTCCTCGGAAATGCACATGGGTTCATCGTCAAAGGGCCACTATAGAAGCTTCCTGACGTCGTCCACCAAGGACGTGCGCAAAATCGTAACAGTCGAGTCGAAGAGCAGCGAGAACCTGCATCGGGAGGAGAGCCTAAATGCCGAGGTCAGACGTGGTCTTTTCGCCAATACCGGCTTTGAAAGGAAGATACCGCAGCACCTGAGTCTGCCACCGCCGTCTAGCATATTCTCTTTGACCAGTCCGGGAGGCAGCGATCGCAAGATCACGATCCTGAGCCCACATTCGCCCATGCAAACGTCAGAGTTTCAATTCTCTGCGCAAACGCTCAAGAGTAGACGCAAGAAGGCCATCGTTTTGCCGAGGTTGGTGTTGCCCCGAAGCGAATCCGAGGTCTTTTTAGAGTGAGTAGCTGAATGATCGAATTTTCTCTTCTGTTTTGCCATTGTGGTCGGTGTTTTCGAGGTAGGATCGCTCGAGGCGATCATTCTTGTTTTATTATTTGCTGAGTTAACCTTTCCGAGTTTCGTTAATGTGTAAAAATGAAGTAGAATGAGGGAAAATCGATAGGAATTTATCGCGTAAAATCTTCGACCGAGCGATGAATAAATCAATCGATATGGATACGCGAGGTACTAAACAAGACCGAAGCTAATATGCATTGTAATTATTATAGCCACTCGATATCGAGATACGCGTGAGAATATTTAATATTTATCATATATACATTGTGTTAATCCACCGGGACGTGAATTATATTATGGCGCGAATGATTATTTCATTATGATTATGAATTAAATTGATGGAATAATCCATATCGCTCATATGCAAAAGGAAATCTATGTAGCATATAATATTGTAATGATATATTGTTACTGTTGACCCCCCAGCAATTATATATGAAAAATTTTAATAATTTGCAGATATAAATCGAGATTTATTATTTATTTCAGGATAATTTCCAAAAAATGATCATTTAATACGAGATATTTACAATATTTCAGATTTTTTTCTTTAAGAGACAAAAATTTTTGCAAGTTTCTTGTATTTTACTAAAGTCGTGGTGACATTGATATTACTTTTAACTTTATTTGTCAAGGAATAACATCGTTGCATCATAATATTTTTATTTAAAACTCTATTCATATAATATTAAAAAGACAAGTCATAACATTATTTTTTATTGTTATGAATTATAATTTTAATTTTAACGATATATTTGTTTTTGAGGAAGTGCTAGAAAGAACATTACATTGTTAAATATTGGTCTTGTTATTCGAAAAAAGATAGAACTGTTTGCCGCAGGAAAACATTAAAAAAAGTATGTAAAAATATTATAAAATCTTGTAATCTTTATCAGAGGCCTAAAAGTTAGTTATTTTGTGAAAATGATGCAAAATATCATGTATGCTTTATTCTTGAAAATGATCATCTCGAATTTTCTTGAAAGCACTGCTAATGGTCTTAACTTTGATTTTGTGTTCAGCGCATAAAACTTGACGCACGATTATCCAATCTCCGTGTGGTTCATTTAACATGTTATATTTTGCTTCCCTCATAGCAATCTCTTGCTTTCTAGAAATAGTCGATAATTAGAAGCATGTTGTGTAAAATAATTATGTAACGGGCATATAGTTACGTGTCTCTCTTAATTTACGAACATTAAACAGGAAATAATCTTTTTCGCCATACGTTTGTAGCGATTGCCTCTCTGATCGCAATCTCTGACAAATTATAATAATTATGTCATATTTTAAGTGCGAACATACATTTGTCGATCATACGCGAGAGTTTACCGTACGCCTTTCAACTAGGACGTTCGAAAATAGATTGCGCGTCTAGATGCTTTCAAGAGTTGAAAATGTCTGCCAATGAATGTGGCATGGAACACGAACGAGAGAGATGTGGAAATCTTTCTCATGCTGCTTTTTCCTGGAGAAATGACGTCGAACAGGATTGGAAACCATTTAGACTCCAATCAGAATAAAGTTACATTCGTTCGATTGACGCGAACGTACCATCCTGATGGTGCAAAGTAGCGAATTTTTTTTTCTTGATTCTTTAAAGGCATATTTGTAACGAGGTAACTCGCGTCTTCAAAAAAATTCAACCTCCCGTCAAAAGAAAAAAAAGGAATATACATCTCACATAAAAAAGATTTAGAGCAACTTGATTTTTTTGAATTGAATGTAAAACGATCTTCAATCAGGATTGACGTACGCTCGAAAAGCATATATTTATGATGTATGCGCGAATTATTCATGAGTGAAAATATGACTTGGTAAATATATTCTTGACGGCTTCTGCGCGTGTTTGATTTTTTTTATGACAGAATTATAAATCTTCTTTGATATTGTACACATACTAAAACGGCTGAAAAAATTTGTGAAAAATGATTTCGCATAATTTTCTATATTTCAATATTACTTATCAGCTCTTATATATCAGAAAAATAACTATTTATATTCTTCTCAATCTATATCACGTGAAAAAAATGGCAAAGTTTAGTAATTAATCTGTGGATTCTCGAGCGGAAGCTCGACGAGATAAATTCGGCGATTGATTAAAAGTTTTTTTATGGCTTCGTACGAAATCTTTATTAAAGTTAAATCTTATTAAAAGTCGTTCAAGAGCCGTTTGCAAGATACGATTTTATTTTGCATTAAACCATCAAAATAATTAATCAGTAATTTATTTGATTAAATATTCCATATAATTTCTAATAGTTGATATAATTTTCTTTTGTCGCGTTGCACTAAATCATTTTTACACGTGCTAACATTACACGAAGAGGATTTTTCTTTATAATAAAACTATTCATGTTATTCATTTTTGTTAATGAAAAATTGATTTTAATCTCATCAAAGCTTTTGTTGCCTCAAAGAAAATATTATACAAACAGAAAATACAAATAAATATGCTGTACGGGGATTTTATTTGTAATATCAATCTATTTATAATATTAATTATATAATAATTATTTGTAATATTAATTAGGATTACAATATAATAATTATAAAATGTAAAATAATTACAAAAACAGACATGTTCTCTTGATAAGAATTGATATGTTGCGACTGGAAATACCAGAGTACACAAAGTTGAAACGTGCTTAAGCATCGCGGGTTAAAGCTTCGATCGTTCATATAGTCCTCATGTTGCGCAAAAGCCTTTCATTTTATATATATGATCATAGCTATAGTGAAGTAATGCATCTCTGTTTTCTCTTCTCTTACCTGCATTAAAAATCTTCTGACGTTATTCGTAAAGGGCGCCATCGAGTCTGAACTCGTTAAATAAAGCCTTTTTAGGATACGTTTTGCTGCACACTCGAGAAGTTAAATACAAAATATAACGAAGTAACAGTGGTTTGGTTATAAGATTTGGTTAGAGTAATTACGGTTCTATATACAGGGTGTCGCAGACCACCCGTATCAGCCGAATATCTCAAAAACTGAGCGCGGCAGTCAAAAATATTTCAGACAAAAGTTGTATGGTTTCGAGGGGGCCATAAGAGGGTATCATTGGTTTGACCTTGAAGAGTTATTTGAAGGTCACGTGAAGATCACCTCCAACTTTTTAAATGGAACCGCCTACTTTTTATTACATATTCTTGTAGCTTATCTCGAGAGCTTTCCAAAACACTATAATTAAGTTAGTTTTCATTAAGTACCTTCCGAGTTATGAGGTTTGAAATAATTTCTTAATTTTACATAAACCATAAAATATCTAGAAAAATATTCATTCTTCGATTATCTTACCTTAATACTTTTATGTACAAAATAATGAGAGGAATCAATTGGTGTAAAGAAAACACACAATTGTTTTTAAGAAAAAATATGTAATTGTTAATTGCAAATTACATATTTTTTCTTCGAAACAATTATGTGTTTTCTTTACACCAATTGATTCCTCTCATTATTTTGTACATAAAAGTATTAAGGTAAGATAATCGAAAAATGAATATTTTACAAGATATTTTACGGTATGTAAAATGAAGAAATGATTTCAAGCCTCATAACTCGGAAGGTACTTGAGGGAAAAATATTTTATTATTTATATAGTGCATTCTCATTAATTCAATATTATTTAGTCGATTGTCCATTATTGCTTTCTGTCTTGTAGGTAATAATAATTCATTTAATCTTTTTGTTTGATAGGAAATAGTAATTCCTGTAGTCACCAAATAATATTGATTTCTACATTGTTGTTTTCTTTAGAAAAAACTAAAGAAAAAACATAGAAAAATCTAAAATGTCATTTAGTGATACCAGTGGCGTTGAAAATATTTATTTATGACACATTGTTTTAGATAACTTTGATGCCTAGCTTGGTATTGTTATTTTTCAGCATTACTACGGTTATATTTTTATTCATACGAAAAACTCGTTGACTACGACATTGACACATACGTGGTGTTACCGTGATATATTGCCAGCACAATCATCATTTTCTTTTAAAATTATTATTAATCTATGCTGAATTGAGAGCATATTTAAAATTATATAATTAAAATTTTTGGCAAACTGTAACGTGAGAAAAAGATTAATAAAAAATAAGATCAGAAGCAAAAACAAAAAAAAATTGAATTAATATTAAAAGTGATATTTATTTTAACTAAATTAAAAATTGTCATTATTTCTTGTATATAATATATTTGTAAATGAAGATTTTTGAAATTGTCGAAATATTGTAATATTGATAGCATCAGAGCGTAACATTAATTAAAAAGATGGTATGATGTAGTTACGTGAACTCGTTGAATGTAGCTAGTTAGTTATTTATGTTGCTACAAGTGACGGATGAGAGAGCATTAATTTCCCATCAATTACTTACATGCCCTTTGAGACACACCATGTTGCAACATAGCTTTGCAGGAATCACTAAATTGAACACAAATGAATGAATGTAGAATCAACAATGCATTAAGAGCACGTTGCTCGTGAAACATGAATATGGGAGATTTCATGATTGAATTTTGATATTTCTGTAACTAAAATAGCAGCATATTTTTGCGAGATAAACTCACAAATGAGAACAAAATTACTTACTTATTCTATTTTAGTGATTTTGAATTTACTCTTGCGTATGCACGCAACGTTACACGCTAATTAATCGATCAATATTACAGTGCGTTGTTTGTCGAGTAGTTGATTGCAACTCCAGATACAAGTTTGCCTACAGTTATTCTGTCTCTCGTTAAACTACATTATTCAGTACGATAAATTGTTACATAATTTGTAATCCGTGCAAATATCTTATGTGAAATCTTATGAAATGTTAGTTTTAAACTAAAATTTTAAATTTTAAATTTTGAATTGACCGAAATTCAATTTTTTATAATCGTGGAAATCATGGTATGGACAATTAATGGTATTACTTCTCGACAAAAATGGTTTAGACATATTGATACAAAAACTTGATATGCCTATTCTAAATTTGTTATTCATCTAGAGTCGAAATATTGTATTTAATAATAAATTTTGCATTAATAGAGATTTCTTATTTATCACGGAAGAAACGAGAAGATGTTGCTTATAATTTCTCTCATTATCTTTTGTATTTTAAATTATTCTATCTAATTTTAATAAGATATTGAAACTTTAATATGTTATCGCGTTTTATTATTGTTTATACGCGTGACGTTATATTTTGCAATCGTTCTATTGCTGAAGTTAATTTAAAAACAACAATGCGTTACGTTTGCTTCTGGTGGAAATAAGCAATTTCAAACTTTATTTCAAACTTTTTTGCGTTCGAAGCACATAACATTAAAATACAACGTGACGAGACTTAAAATGACATCGTTTCAAATTTTATTGTCTATTCAATTTAAATATAATATTATGTTGAATATAAAATATTTTATTATATTATTCTTTTATTATATCAAAGTAGATTGCTGAAATAACTTGGATTTAAAGACGTAAAGACCACTGTAATAGAAAGTTTTCGAGTTATAGTATATTTACATGTAATATATATGAATAATGGAATTTCTCGATGTGACAACGTTAATGTTGAAGGCATTAAATTCTTAAATGGTTATTTTGCGTGCACTTTACAAACCTTATCGTGAGAATCACGCTAATAGAAATTTAAATGCATTAAGCTTCTCTGATATTTAATATTTTACACGCGATCGATCATTTCGACCCTTACTTACACATAGCCTCTTCTTTTGCGTTGTTTCCTCGACGATTCTTCCGTAAAATCGATTGTAATACGACCAGCAAGGAGGTCGTACAGTGACCTTGATTCTTCTAACAATAAGACTTAGCCCTAGTCACTGAGTTCTGTATATTGACCTAAACCTAAAGTACTCGTACTGTGTACTCAAAGTACGTTCGCGCTTGTAGAATGACAATCGTTGATGGGTCACGCATGATGAGTTTCACTTATGATCGCTTTCTCCAAGTAGAAAATTGTTCCAAGGTTACGTGCAAGTTCCGTTTCTTGATCGCAATAATTTATCATAAATATCTATTTTTAGCTTCTATATTATATATCGAATGGTAAAATTATTTTCTTTCGTAATTTTTAATAAAACAAACTCTATTAACTTTTACAAAAATAGTCTTCGCTTAAAAAATAAGATATGATGAGAAATTTTATATAATATATTGTGCGATTTTTAATGCACGCTTTAAATTCTATCTATTGCAAGTCACGACGGATACCTCCCCTTTAAAGTTTCCTGTTACATTTTTTTTTTAATTTTCCTTTATTCTTGCAGACACGCAAATGACGTCTTTCATTTGATATTGTCTGCCACTGGAATATATGTTGTGGAAATCAAACATTGATATTTGTGATTTAAACGAGAGAAAGAGAGGGAGAGGGAGAGGAAGAGGGAGAACGCATGTTTCTGGATCGATACATGGGTTATAGTACTGACATTATACACCAGTCGATGTGCCAGTTCTTCCAGGTGAAATTACACATTTCGTTGCGTTTACAATGAGCCATTATCGTTCGTGCGACGCCACGGGAATCGCGGATCAGTATATTGTTCCGTCTGATTCGTGGTCTCTTGCGCTAATACCGCGTATATTTGTCCATGATATGAACTTTGGCAAATACGCCAAGAGTGCAGGCGCACGAGCAGAAATTCGAACTATTGTATACATAAATGGTATATTGATTTATTGAAAAAATACATTGGTATAAAATTTATATTAAAATGATAACAAAGCGCCGCGCGCGCGCGCGCGATTTAAATATTGAAACTGGGACTTTCGTTTGCCAAACGCGCGGATTTTCTTTGCATTTGTGTTATTATTCGCAAACTTGACAATGTATACGAACTTGTTATTGGCGATGACGTACAACACGGTAACGGTTACGCAATAGCGTTGTATTAATTAACGTGATTGCGTTGTAAGTCCAGATTACAAACAGTAGTACAATATAATGTTAACGCAAACAAGCATGCTTAACCAATTTAATTTTGCCTGTAATTCTTTGCTGCGAATTGCCTGTGTAATAAAATAAACACAATCTTAATTATGTTCTCTCGCTATTAATGCAATTTATATTAACATTTTTTTTCATGCAAAAATATTAATTGCCACACGGCTTTAGACCGATTGCAATGAATAGATTAATAGTTTCAAGAGAAATGATGTAATTTTGAGACGCGTCAAATTGCACCCTATGGGGTGCTGCACTGCCGTGTATAATAATTATAACTGTGTAATTAAATTAAGGCAAACTCTATCATGCTAATTATACTTTTTTTCCTCTTTCATTTTTTCTTTTTCTTTGCTTGATTTACGAGAGGAATCTTGTTTATCTGATATATAGTTTTACCACGTAAGAGCAGAAAGTCCACTCAAAGCTCGAGATAACTCTCTTGAGATTAATCGATTTTTTCGAGAGTAGTTTAGTCCTGGTGGAATTTAGAGAGTTGGATCTTTACTTCCAGCTATCATAAGAATTTCCTAGATCTTTCGACTTTTACTCATAATACTTTTACATGTTTTTTTGTACTCTTACGATTTTTTTCAAGTTGTTTTCCAACGTTAGGACAGAAGCTATTCTTGTCTTGCGAAATTAAGTCAGTAATTCCGTCTATATTTAAAGTTAGATATACATACCTAAATATTTCGATCGTGCAGTTGCCAATGTGAGTCAAGGAGGTATGCGAACTTCAACGTTGACATTTTATACATGATTGTGTCAAACCGTCAGTTACAAACGGATTTGTCGTCAGAGGCTCGGGAAGATTGCGACACTCAGCTGCCAAATTGTCACGTTTATATATAAGTGGATTTCTACCAAGCATGCTTGTTTAAAATACGCGATTTTGTTTGCATGATTTTTTGTTGCGAAACGCGAGGATTTCACTTTAGTGTTTTTACGTGAAATATTTTTCCGCGAATTATTTCCGCGAGGAGATCAAAATAAGACTGCTTTTTATTTTTACATAGAAAGATTGCATGTATTTGTTAATTTTAAATTTCATGCATATGTTTGATCTGGGCGAGGTCAATGTTTTTCTTGTTTTATATAAGTTATCCCGAGTTTCCCGCAATGCGGGAAAATGAGATCTGTGTTTTCTCGGATCGCAATTTTCCCGGCAGCGCTACGACGGAAAATCTGCAAACCTGATGAGCTTTCCGCGAAAATTTTATCATAGTAGCTTTTCACCACTGAAGCTAACCGTCGTCTGCTTTACCGACTATAAAATCGATCCATAGGGTGTCTACAAAGTTTAGCAGCTGAACAGTTCGTGGCAGCACAATGCGTTGCTCGTAGAATCAATATTGAGATGGGTCAAATTTTGTTTTCATTTACAATTTATCCGGTATGACATGGCTATCTTTTCTTTTCGGGAGCGCGAAAAAAAATATATAAAAATTTAATAATACATGACAAAAATTTAATAATACATGACAAACATATATATACACACTATTTTATTTTCTAAGAATTTTTTAATTTTTTAAATAAAACAATATATTTTTCAATTTAATTAATTTATAAATTCATTAGAATTAAAAATTCATTTTATTATTAAAAATTTTGTCTATTTAATTTCTTTTATACACATATATATTGATATTATTGATATTATTCATTACAATTCACTTGAAATTCTAATCAAAATCATTGAATACAGATTGCTATCAAATTTATCCGCACGCAATTATTATTGCGTCTATATAATGCAACGATTGAACAATATAAATTAAAGCGATAGGCCAAATAGTAGTCTCTTGTTAAACTCTTATGCAAGGATGTCACGAAGGATGGATGAGAAAGTAAAAAGCTCTCGAGGTTTAAAAGCGTCATTGGGGAGTACTTGCATTCTTAGAATGTGGAGGGAACGAATTGAAACATGGTCCGGTAATGCAGATTCAGCGGGCGAAAAATAGTGTCATCGTGGAATGCACTCAAATGCACCTAATAATGCAGAATGTGATGCATTCTCTAGATCTCAAGTTATTGATATGCATTGCGAATAAAAAAATTTGTTGCAGTGTGGCTTAAAATCTTTGATCGGATACAAAGATATTTCTCATTCAATCATAATCGTAATTATTGCTTGAGAATATTAACACGTCGAAAATGATTTTATATATCTAGACGGATTTATCATAATAAATTTTTGATAATCTCTCTGCTAATACGTGCAACGAAAATTTGCGCAGCGAAATTTGATTTTTTCGATATTTTGATGCCCTATATTGCAAATAATCCATGCTGGTATGATATATGAAATTAGAATTGTAACATTTAATCTTGATGAAAATGTTGTTCGTGATATATGCATTAGCTTTATATAAAAGATGGATAGAATTTCGCTTTATGGATAATACGGGTTTAATACGTTTGCATTAATAACAATCATGCGATAACATCATTGTGTTATACTCTGGTTCTATTTCTCTGAAAACTCTCTCATGGAAAATATTCGTCTGTATTTATCGAAGTGTTCGTCAAATACATTTATTGATTTCTCATTGTAAGCGCCACTTGAATCGATTGATCGTCGATATCAGATTGCAGACTCCCTGTCTTTGAAATTAGTTTTCCATCGATTTTTCATTCGAGATATATTTCCCCACCTTTTATGCTCTCTCTTTCTTTTTTAGCTCATTCTTTAATAGTTTTGCGAATCCACATCTCGTTGCTATGCGGCAGCCACATATATTGTATTTATAAAATTCATTTTTTTTCTAGTGATTCGTAAAAAAAAGATATCTTTATTATTGAACAAAGTAATGTTAATTGTTACAGTTAATCTTAAAGTTTTCTTGGCTTCATCGATAAAATGTTTGAAAAAAATATTACAAGTTTAAACGACTTTGAAATAATATATTTATCTCGCAAATTTTTACGTTATTTAAAAAATTCACTTTTATTCATTTTTAAATATGTATATATTATAAAAAAGCACGAAATATTTTTTACAAAGGTTGTCGAGCTACATGACATATATTAGTTGTCAATTATATTTACAGTTGACTTATTTTTCTGCTATCGTACCACAACCTTATTATTATTTTGACAAGTGTAACGAAGCATTCGATATATGATCTCTCCCTCGTTTTTCATTGCTCTCCGAGGAAATGCGTCCTTTTAAATTTTCTGCTACTGTGGGTACACAGCCACCGGTACGGCGCCCTCGATGCCATTGATTTTGCGTCGTGGGTGTGTCGTAAAAGCATGTTACGTTAAAGAAACAACCGAATTTGAAATATTGCACTCACTCACGATTTATGCCGTAATCGCATCGTTGATGAAATTTATTAATTAAAATTATGCGATTTATGACTTTAAATAATTCACCAATAAAAAGAATTAAATATTTAATTGTTTTCAAAATTTTAAGCGCAGACGTTTCTCGGGCTTTAATATTCCTGATATATGATTAAATTAATAATTTGATGAAAAGATGCATTGAAATAACTTTCAAGAGGATGTTCTCCTTCGAAGCCTTATATGTGACGTAAAAATAGAAGGAGTCGCAATATGTATATTTACCCCTTCCGAGAGGATATTACGTTATTTAAATTGAAGTCGCGTGCGTATGATCAATATCACGAAACACTGTAGACGTAGGTCATGGGTGAACACTTGCTTTCATAGCACATTTGTTACCACGCTTCTATATGCATACATCACGGTCACGGATTCACGTATTTCTGTACAAATAAATTTATTTCCGTTGATTCGTGTCCCCATCTTTCTCTTTGTCGCGCCGCGTCATATGTTTTATTAACTTATCCACTTCTTTTATTTAGTATTCTAACGTCATCATAACTCGAAGCATTTCTCCCCCTTTTTTATTACATAAATCACCTACATGTTTTGACTGTCCATTACTTTCACGTGTAATATTAAGCATTTCATTTCTTTTGGAACGTAATTTCAGGTATCATAAAAGGTACCGAAATTTATCGGCATCGATAAATCTGTTTTTTGAACTAAACATGTATTTAAACATGTATTTTGCACGTCATATATTCTGACATTTCCGATATTAATAATAATCGTCGCTCGTCGCAATCGATGGGCTCGTCGAGAAGTAACGAAGTTCGAGATTTACGGCTGTTAACCGCGTGCGCAAATTACACGTCTCTGTAACGTAAATATTGCGATAAACTTGTACTCGGAATGCTTTCATTTGCATGGTCGTCGTTCATTCGTGCGTCCCGCGACAAATGTATCCTGTTGCAGAGTTTACTCAGACCCACGTTTGCTCGAACGACACGTTCCCTCGTCGCATTCCATTGATTTCGAGAAATGTGGGTGTGTCACTCCAAGCACGTGGTTCCTCTTCCGCGTTTTAGAGCGTGTGTTTTCGCGATTAGCGGCTGTCGTTTTAAAGACAACTGTCGTCTCATGTTTGCTGGCTTGACTACTGATCGATTTTCTCGATTACAAATTTACACCGATTAATTGTGTAATCATTTATTTAGATAATCGAGTCAATCTACCGATAATTCTCTCTTGAATCGCGTTGATCCTTAGTTCAGTTTAGAGATCAAAAATTTGCATTGTCGACTAACGTTTATTTAGAACCTCAATTAATATTTCCGTGATACATGAATTTTATTTTTTAAAATTTAAAATTTCTTGTCATTTGCAAACACTGATCCAAAGTTGAAAGGTAAACAACTGCTTTTATGTTGAAATATTGTATTTGCATAGAAAATTGCATATTTCTATTGTGTTCAGTAATAATTAAATTAACAGTTGTTATAAAAATCTTGTCTTGGATCTATTAGTCTGTAGCCATTGTGTTTATTTTATTTGTCAGCAAGAGAAGGATAAATAATAAGAAAGTCGGCCGTATCCGATAATAATAATAGAATAAAAAGTAGATCGTTAGAGAGAAAATTGAAAAGAGAAGATAAAGTCTGCCTTTCCTCTTGCATTCATCTGGGTCGCGTTTTCATATTTTGTCGTTGAAAGTTTGCCGTCATCGTTATAGTTTAAAATTTTCAATTGTATTCCCCGGCGTATTCATGGGTTTTTTCTATTTATTTGTGAATCGATTGGATTTATTTATTTGCATATTTTTTTATATAAATTGTAATTTTTTTTTCATTCTATTTTATATTCTTTTTTTATATTCTCTTGCACCTCAATTATTTATACAATTATTATTATTTATTCTTCTCTCAATTTTATACGAAATTTGTGTAGAAAAAAAATCATCTTTTTATCCATTATTCCTAATTACTCATGTCTGATTACTTCCAAACATATCTACCGCTCGTTTACTTTTTCGGGGACCAGCGCGATGCGCGTAGAACGCGTCGAGCCTTTTAATTAATTCCGTAATCAGTTACCACTCGCGCAGCGTATTCTCTCTTTCTAATTACCACCCCCTTCGCTCTCCAGGGCGGGACGGCCGTGAGCGTCGGCGTTTTCGGCGCGGAAGTCGACCAAGGAGGCGCTCGCGTCGATAGAACCACGAGAGAACGGCGTCACTCCTCTTCGTCGCTCTTTCGTTCTCCATCTTCCTTCGTAGTACTCTCTACCACTTCCTCCTCTGCCACTCTGTCATTCTCTCTCTCTCTCTCCGTCTCTTCCCTCCTTTTCTCCCGTTGCATTCCACCCATCTATGGGTTTACGCTCACGTTCCTGCAGCCACGTTGGAGCGGTTTGCTGGTCCGTACGAAATTTCTCGTCGCGTCATCCTCGTAGCCGACCTCGACTGTCGCCTCTGATCCCGCTGTGATCATTCGGTAGATCTTCCGTCTCTGCGCGCGCCCTCCGGCATTCCGCGCGCGGATCTGTCCATCGCACAAAGGGCCAGAAGGTTGTCGCGCTCGCCCCGGGTGAGAACGCGTCGTTCGTTTCGCCGATCGATCATCGATGGATCCTCGTCCCATGTGCGACGTGAAAAAGAAGCAACGAGTGCATCGTGCGTATGCGGACGACCATGTGCACCCGATTGATCCGCATGCCGGATATTTCTTACGTCGTTGTGAAGCGTGTCAGAGATGAGCGGGATGAGGTCGCGTAGTGACGTTTCGCGTACGACATATCCACGCGGACGGTGATCGTTGACGAATCTTCCAAGATGACTGCCAATGCGAATTCTAGTGCACCTCGGTGAAAAATCAGCTGCTGCTTGGAACTGACATGTGTCTTTAACTGGGAATGTTAAATTTGTTATCGATCGATTGTGATTTCCGAAAACGTTGAATCTTGTGCTTGGATAACACGTTGATTATATATCGATACCTGCATGTGTGTGGTTTTAAATAACGTCAAAAGAGACATTTGCAGTTAAATGACGTTTGATAATTGAAAGAAAAATGCTTCGGTGAGGAATTATTCGTCGTAAGCAGGGAACGTGTGAATTATTAGAATGTAATTAAAATATCTTGAAAGTGAAATAACTAACAACGGTGGTAAATAATTGAAGATCGATTGCAATTTCTCATGCTTTATGATGAAAAATTATCAAGTTATATAATTATAGTTGTGAAATAATAACGATATACTTCCCGAATAAATTACGCAGTGATATAAGTCAAGCATTAACGGACGTGTAATTGTAAATGCTGCATGTATATATGGATTTCTAAATCCGTTAATTTGAATGATACGGAATGATATGGAATTAAAGATACCATACATCCATTGTGAAATTTTTCAATTCTCTTTGAGAAAAGAGAAAAAAGAAAACGTTGATACATCATAAACAAGACTGACATTCGTTCAACGAGATTGGAACAATCCGAATATTAATTTTCTGATGAAAAGATAGAGCAAAAAGGAATAAATAATTATTTTAAATTGTTTATCCGATTTAATGCAGAAAAAAAGAGCTTTATCTATATTTAAACATTGATCTCACAATTTTAACTCCTTTCAATAGCTATTTATATATACCGGAAGTTTTGACGATTCGACAGATAATCGTTTCCTGTTCTTGGGGTGAAATAATATTTTTTTTATTCTCACAAGAAGTAACACTTTTATAGCGCGCTTAAGACTCGTCGAGGGATATACAATAAAACTGCTTAGTTATAGGCGGGATGTCGAGTGCCCGAGATTCTTCCCCGAGAAAATTTTAATATCGTCGAGTTTAATAAAAAGCGCCCCGCAAATGGTCTTTCCATTTAAGCCTGCCTGGATTGTGGCTTGTTATTCGTCACGCAATTTCGACCATTTCATTTTAAAAACGACTTTACATTTAAGATAATGGTCACACAATGGACGTGTAATTGACATAATCTTGTAATTACTTAACAAACGATAATGAGAGGATCTGACAGTATCGAGAGCTGCGTCATTCGAACATCATCGACGTCCATCGAAAAGTAATCGATATGAGCGAGCGAATACTACAGGGATTTCTCGGAGGAATGATAGAATTCACGAAATTGAAAGCTAACGTAGTGCTGCATCTTCGTTGCAGAGTTTCAATCGGATATTCAAGAAATATTAAACTTTCCATGCTGAATTCCGAAAATCTTGCCATGTGTGTTCTTTGAAAGGAGATCAATGCGCGTTTCTCGGCTGCTTCTGGATCTCAGAGAAATGCGACCTGAAGTGGAAAATCGTGCACGGAAATTTCTCGGCTTCCAAATCGGTTCATGCGTCAAATCGAAGATATTTATTCCGAAATAAAAATACAATGCGTGAAAATGTTTATGACTCATGATACAATGAAGACGTATGAAAATATGCGAATTTCTTTTTCTAGCGTAAAAAAATTGTGCGACATGTTTTTTAATTGAGTTGTTAATATGAAGCGAAATAAATGACCTCGTGTGAGCTTTAAGCTGTAATAAACGTAATAATGTTGCCGGTAAAATGGAAAATAAAATAGTAGGACGTTTGCGATTCGAGTTGAAACGGACGAAACTCTTTACATGATTCGTAGGAAAATGTAAAGCTACGATTGAAGGTGACGACGATGGGCCAAGATTGGTGCACGCGTAGACGTAAACGTTTGAGCAATTGTTGCTGCCCATGCGGACCACGTGTTCATCCCTCAAATAGGTCAGTGAGTTACTAGACGTCAAATATTAATAGTAACAAGCGTACTTCACGGATATTCGTGATTAGAGTAGTTGTTCAGATATTTTTAGCGAATTAAACGTGAACTTTAATGTACTTTAAATAAGCGTATTTTCAAGAGAATTTATGCCACATGCATCTCGCTTTAGGGGATACAAGGGAGAGATTACAATATTTACTATTTAATTTTAAAAGCGTATAAATTGTCTAGGTTGCGTGATAGTTGGTAGTTCTGGATTTCTAACAAAGCTATAAGTTTACCGTTCGATAAAATCAACGAAGCAAGATACACGAAAGTGATAATTTCGAAAAACTCCCTCGAGAAATGCGGTCTCGGTAATTTTATGACAAAATCAGTGTTAAGGTTTCTTAAAGCTTTTAGCGATACTCTACAATCGATTATTCGAAAGTGTATTATAATTATAATATATTTATTTTATTCGCATAAAAGTTATTTGTTTGAAATTTTTCTAACAGAAATTGCAGCGTAAGTTTGTGGTTCAATAAATCATCATTAGAAGACGAATAAAATAAGAGGCCGTTTGTAGCGAAAAGGAGAGAAAAAGGTTTTAAAATATCGAGGTTATCCCGATAAATCGAATGACGTAAGTGCTCGGTCGTTGAGCGACGAAAATTCATAAATATCTGAGATGATGGCAGTCAAAGTGGCAGAAAGTATATCTTGCAAAAATTGCCAAAAATATTTTTTATTCAGTTTTATACAAAAATATTCATGGCTACATAAATATGTGAAATGATATTCGTATCAACTTCGCCTTCATCGTCATGTTAGCTATGATAGCAAGTTATATTTTGATCGTAAACTGTCCTAATCTGATTATTTGAGAATCATTAATCATTAATCATTTATTAAAGTAAAGACATTATTAGTATGCAATTTTTAACGATCTATTAATACATTGCAGCAGGAAAAAAAACGTGTTAAAGGTCAATATCATTTGCCGACGCTGCAATCAGGAAGTGTAATATTAAAGTGTCTAGCAGTCAGGGAAATCTGGAAAACCGGGAATTGTCAGGGGATTTTATAATTCTGAAAATATCAGGGAAAAATCAGAGATTTAAATAATTTATCTGAATTTTTTCACATTTTCTTCTTATTAATTTGACACATTTTTTAAAAACAACACTTCATCCTGACCTCGGTGTGATAATTTTCTGTTTTTGTTGAAAATCAATTTATTTATGAGCGTGTTCGGTAATTTATATTCTCACTTTACCAGCAAATAAAATGAATACTTTTTTGATATTGAATAATATTTTGAATTTTAAATTTTATTTGTTTCTCGATAAAAATAATTCAAAGACTTTTGATTCAACTCATTTAATTGACTTATAATATAGCGATATATACGCAAATTATGTATTTTGAAAAAAGTAATGCTGAAAAATCAGTTAGGGAAAAATAATTCTTGATTCTGGAAAATTTGGAAAAATTAGGGAATTTTTTTTGTCTGAGTCTGCTAAACATTCTGAATATTTCGAGGAATTTATAACAGCGTGATGTTTCTATGCGTAATATTTTATATGCACGAAAGTGCAAATCGATAATTTTCGCTCTTTGTTCCATATCGGGAGAAATGCAATCAAGAATTAACTTAATCACAATAATCTGCTTCGCATGTATACACTATTCAAATATGCTCGCACAAAATGCGCAAAAATTCACGAGACAGTTTTAGCCGAGAATTATTCCATTAACATTAATTACATTCTCATAAAAGTGGAAACTATTTGCTCAACCATTATACATTTCTCTTCCTCTATTTCTTCATCTTTCACAGAAATTGAAGAAATTCTTTCGTAATTTCTGAAGCTAATATCTTTACACACTGCCTTACCGTACTATTAACTATTAAAGCGACAAAAATCTTTATCAATTTATTGATCTTCATTAATTTATTTCGAATATCGGATGCGGAGAAAATTGGAACGATATATTTTTATAATATTATTGCGCGCAGTCTTATATTCTCGATGATTGTACAGTGCACTTCATGGGACGCGCAAGATACACTTTTTTCATGTTTTCCTCAGTCATTAAAAATTTCTCTTAATTCAAGTACGCTCCTCTTAATCCTCGCGTTCATCCATCGTCGCACTTTGTTGCTCGCTTTGCGTAGCCATGCAGCGCATGCAATTTCCATTTCCGCGTCGTCGGCGCTGTTACGTACTGTAGATGGCATTGAAAGAAAGTCAATTCGATTCTCTAAAGGTCTCGGTAGCGCGACCCGGGCTCGGACGAAATGTTAACGCCAACATTAAACGCTGCTGCACGTAACGCGTGACCGTTGAGCACGGCCAGCGCGAGAATTTCGCAAACACGCGAGACCGCGTTGGCGCACGTCAGACCCAAACACGTTACGTTTTGTCCTCCATCCGGCATTTTGCAGAAAAACGAAAGAGAAAGAGGGTGGGATTCAGAAAGAGAGAGAGATCAAACGAGAAATTAGGTCGACTTGATTGCGCGATAATTGAGAGTCCGATTAAGTAGCGAGGTAAACGAACAATCGGCCGGTTAGATGATGCGCCGTTGAGCTTTTCGTGACCGTGAAAGGAAATTTAATTCAATGCTTATACAATGATAGCAACGAAATTTATGTTTCAACATAAATAGCACAGAGGAATAATAATATCGCGGGAAACAATATCTTCTCCGCCCAAAGAGTCTAAAGGAGACATTTATTTCCGTCAGTTTTCATTATTCGGTTAATTATTTGTAATATTATATTGTAATAAAGTTTAAAAATAAAAAAAAAATAATAAAAGAACAAACAAGATAGAATATACTTTTGATAAAGATATAATTTCATTGAAATAAACTCACAAAACGTGTTACATTGTATCTCTTAACTATCTCTTTCGAAAAAGAGCCGAGTAAAATTGTAGTAAAGTTAGTAACAGATAGATTTTTAAGACTGACAGGAGAACGAGCAATCGTGTAATGAATTTTCACGTTGGAATTTTTCGTAGAGGTATCATCGTTTGAATTCGATCATTGCATAATACGCTTGTGCGTGTCTGTAACACGGTTGCGAATGACATTTTGCCCATGACAAGTCCATGACAAACCCAACGGCATCGTTATATAAATTCGACAACGACAACTATATCGCGCGGAACCGCATGCGAAAGTTGGCTTCTTGATGGGGCACTCATTAAAAGATCGTTTAGGCAAATATCCAATTACAACTGGTTCATATTGTTTACCGGGAGATTGTATTCGCGCGTCGATACGAGTTGAGAGCAGTCTCAGAGAGGAAGTCTCGTCCCGATTTTGCAATATAATTGAAAGTCAGATTATGCAAGCGAGCGAACGTACAATCGGATGGCTTAGACGTTGTTTCCGAAGTCCTCGCGCGCCTTGAATACGATTTAATTGTTATGCGACGTGATAACATGTTTTGCTAACTTGTAATTTGTGTGTAAGACAACATGAATACAAAATAACTTTTCTAAAGAGAGCGAGAGTTATAGAATTAAAAAATCAATTATAATTAAAAATTATAATTAAAAAATCAATTGTGATTAATTATAATCAATTATAATTAAGTGAATGTTGATGAGATAATATTATGTGCAATTATGAGGGAAAGAGATTGTTAAAATAAGGCTGCGTCAATTTTCATTAATGCGTAAATTTGAAATATAAAATGAAAATATCGCGATTCAGAAATCATCTCAAATTATTAGCGCCATGTAGAAAATTTATAAGAGTCGTTCCCATTAGATTCGATTTAGACGTAGTCACAGAGATCTTCACCATTCCATGAAGGCGATTTCTGAAGCCGAAGATATTTATTGTCCAATGTCTCCCGCCTGTTCATAGCATTTCGTTATTTTAACTTTTCACATTTATTGATCGTTATTAAAATCCTGACATAAGCAGAAAAATCAGAACTTCTCTCATTTTTTAATTTTATAGAAAGTGTCTCAGAGATGGTTTCATGAACTAAGCTGGTCGATTTTTTGCAACGTGAGTTTAGGATTCGTTTTCAGGAGATATTGAGTTGATAAGCGTTTGATATCCAAAAAGTTTTTTAACGAAATGAAGATTGAATATATACATATTCAATTACACGTACACCTATACACATATAGATGACAACGTTTAAATTTTCAAAAAATCAATAGTGCCAGACGAACGAAGGAACACTGTAGCATCAATCCTTGCAGCTTTCATAGTTTTCATTACCGTTTAAATTTTATATAACGATAAAAAGCGAGTTATCATCTCCCTCTGTAGAATAAATCGCGCGGAATTGACGGTACGATCATTACTACGATTCTAGTCCGATCGATAACGATTCAAATTGAATTTCTCGATCGCTCATCGGTACCGCGGACCGCTGAAACGATCGGGCGAAATATCGGGCGGGTAATCAGGAATTTAATTAATAGCACCGTGGTGCGATGCGGCGGCTATTAGTGATATTTCCTTCTTCGGAAAGCAGCCCCATCTTCCTCCTACCCCTTCTATCCTGCCTTTCCCACGAGTGTCGCTGATCGATGTCGTGGCGGTGGAGGCTGGCTGGCTGGGCCGGTGACGTAATCGGCAACCTCCGCCCCCAAGCCTTGACGTCACTGATGCCCTCAAATGCGCGTGGTCAGGTGCGTATCAGCGAGAATCTCCGTCTTTCTCCGTCTCCCCCTGTCCCCTGTGATCCCTTCTACTTCAGAAGCACTTCAGTCGATGGCCCCGCCGCAAACGCCGTCATCAACATGCATCCGTTTAGAAAAATGGAACGACGTTCTGTAAATCCTTACTAAAATGGATTAAATTCCAAATTGAAGGAAAGATAGATGAGATAATGAAGAAAAAATCGTGAATAATAAATAAATTCCTTATATTCTTATTTCTATAACTACAATAATTGAATTTATAACAATATATTTTAAATTATTTTTGTATTATCATTCTCATAATAATTATATCTTTTTATATTAATTTTTTTAGAACATATATATATATATATATATATATATATATATATATATACATATATAATTTCCGGAATTATAATATTAAAAATTTAGAAATTAAAATATATTCATAAATATAAATCTGAAGCTGCTTCTCTTTTTAATTATAAGGGACTGAAAAAGATATGCAAGTAAAGAACAATATAACAATTTTTATTATTCATATAATTTAAAGTAAATTTTAAATGTTAAAACTCTGAAAAAGGTAACTTTTAATTAAATTTTTGTTAAAATTTAATCGATTAAATCATGTGTGAATGAAATTTAGTTCTCCGGGATCGTATATATGAACGAAACGCAAGCAAAATTTACATTTAGAGTTTACATTATTTCCATTTATTTGCAGAATTATGTACAGACACAACAGTTTACTTTGCAGGTTGCTATATTGATTAGGCACTCTCGCGCTCAGTTTTCCTAACGAATTGCATTAATTATGCGAAGAGTTGTGCCAATGTTTTTGCGCGAGTTATTTGTAGAATTTTAATTTGCTTTAGTCGAGAGCTTTAATTTACATTAAGTTGAATTTAAATACATGTTTAATTGTTACTACGAAGAAAAAAATGTCTGATTTCGTTGTGACATAATCAGATGATGTATACATTTGTCGATTTTTAAAGCAGTTTCTCGTAAACGAAAATTATACGAAAACCGTATTTTATTCGAAAAATGCAAGTTTGAAGAAGAAACCTTTTGCAGAAAATTCGTATCAAATGTACTATTATTTTTACGATATTTTATATAAAAAGTATTTCGTTCTTGAACGCCCGTGTATGCTTATTGGGGCAATTTGTAGAGAACGCAGTAAGGGTTGCCGTACTTGATGATTTGGCGATTGGCGATTAAATCCAGACTGCTGTTTTACTTTGCGAACTAGTTTCCCACCTCTCCGAGTACATATCCGAAGAATTCCCGGGACAACCTCATCCCCGTAGCATTATATTCAGTCGAAGTTGGCGCTGGTCCATTGTTTAGTTGAAGGGCGGTTTCCCCGCACAAGGACTCTCATCGATTTCCTTTTTCTCCTTCGTTCGCTCGTGTCACGCTCTCGTCGAGATTAAGAATTTCCTTTCTACAATCGCGTCGTAAGCAAACATAATAAGGACAATTTAAGATTTCCTCTATAATTGACTTACATTTGTACAGATGGGAATTCCGCGAGAACTATAATCGTGTACGGATTTTTTATTTTTGCACTCAGTCAAGATATAAATATTAATGATCAGCATTTATTCGATATTAATATAATTACATTATTGTAGAAAAATTTAGTGCCTCTCTAAAATGCTTGCGGGATTTTTTTATTTGATAACTTGCTGCTATTGTGAAATTTAATTATACTAATATATGATATAATTATTAATATATGATATATATTAATTGTACTGTACAACAGATTCTTTTATAATGTATAATAGTTTTTGAACAATAAGTTTACCCAATAAGGGAGATTTTTCAAGTGACACAAGACTATCATTCAGCTGCCGCCAAACGGCTCATAACGGAACAGGAATATCCAGTTAGGCAGTAGAAATGGATCGATCAGCATCCGACTTGTAGCTACCTTCTTTATCGATGGTCACTAGTCCTGCTTGTATCGTTCTATCGTAAAGTTTGAAACGCTTCGTGTATCCAGAGAGCTCGATTCATTTTATACTCTAGCTCTGTCCATAACTTACCCAATTCTAGTTAATTCTAATAACTGTTTCGTGTCGCAAATGCGCTTTGCTCCAATGACCCTAATATTGATTGTGAAAATGCTGATCAATCTTAATAGACAGATATGTTATTATTTCACTGTCATTTGTAAAACTAAAAAATTGTAAAAATTGTAAAACTAAAAAAATACTAAAGATAGTAAAACTAAAAAATCTGTATAGAATAAATCTGGTATACTTTCATCTCCATAATAAAGTTAATTATAAATAACATGATAGCTAAACTCAAATAAAATATGTATATTTGAGCAAACTTTACGGTGTTATTTCGCATAATGTATTCTAGTTTGAATAGCAATGTGAATCTAAAATATACATACATATATTGTCGATTTCATAATCGATATACGATTTAATATTTTGTATGCACAAATACATCGTACAAATACATTGATTTTCCATGTATGTGGAATTTCATACATTGTTCCCAAATTCCCGATATTTTCTGATAACCTCGAGAATTCTCGAACGGATTACAAAGCCGCTGCCTTTATTACGCATGACGTCAAGCATGTTAAAACCATGTTCTATGTAATATTTGAATAAGGCATTCAGAGAGATCGGAAGACACGAATTCAAAAGCTTCAAAGATTGAGACTTGTGAACATATCCCAAGTAATGTGTAATCCGACTTAATGCCAGCTCTATATCTCTTTTGCCATTTTTTGAATATGATATAACACATTAAACAAAAACGACGTAGTGGAAATTAAAGGTTTATTTCAAATCTGTTAAAAAAAACAGATTTTTTTTTCTTAATTTAAATTATAACAGTAAAAATATATATATGGATGTTATCATTCTTTTGTGCTAACAATAAGTATAATTAATTATTAAAAAAGCGTATATAATGATTAATATCAATATAATTACGTATTATGGAAAAATTTGATGCGTCTCTAAAATGCTTTACGCTAGATAATAAAGGGAGAGATCTAGTTAGTGCTACTTAAACGCTTTTTCTTTGTACATTACATGAAGCATATTTTCACGCGTATATCACGATTTAAAGGGCCATTGACCCGCTTTAAATGAGTTCAGATACTCCACTTTAAGTTGACCTATCTACATCGAAATGATAATTCGATAATAATCCATGACATAAAGTTTATTTAATGAGGGTAACGAATGCGAAATTTTATTATTGGATGACATGGCTGTTTTGTTCATGCGGTGCCGATCTGTGGCTGATAAAATGACATGTGTACAAGCTTATGACGATGAAAAAATTATATAAGAATAATGACATGGAGTAGCATACCTATTTTTTCTAAAAAATTTAATATTTTATCTTGTATAATTTTTTTATATTTCTTAGTTTTATGATGTTTGTTTAGTTCTAAAAGTGAAAATGTTTTAGAGCAATTTTTCTGTGTATGTATGCGTGTGTGTATGATTTATAAAAATTGTAAATAATCTTAATATACATATTGAAATCACATTAAACTTAGATAAGTGAAATTATATATTATATCAAAACAGAATAGAGTATATCTTAATAAAAATTTTGCTTTTTTTCTGTTATAGGTAAGTCCAGATGATGCTATTATTAAGCTGTTCAATTGCGTAACAAGGTCGACGTAGCAAGAGTTTACGTAAGTTACGTGTATTGCGCGAAAAATACACACTCAGTGATATTCGTGCAATCACGTTGTTTTCATTTTATACATATTGCATATATATATATATATATATATATATATATATATATATGTATATGTATAAGATGGATATTATTATTATATACTTTGAGATATAAATATTATAAAATTTTACTTTAATATTTTGTTAAAATAATACTCTACAAAAATCTAAAGATTTTTACACGTTTAGATCTTTACACGATTCATCAGAAATTTATAAAACTCGCACATATCAGATACATGTATATGCATTTGTTTGAAAAATTATAAAAGTAAATAAATTGGTATAAATCCAGAATAGTAACATTTGTAGTCCCTCTCATTAGGAAAATATATTGATACATACTAGATGCTAATATCCTGTTATGTAAATAACAGCAATATTTATGTGTGTATATACATATGTGTGAATACTTTGTAGTTCTGCATAATACACACACATACACATATACACATGCACATATTTGTTATATACGAATTTTACAGATTTCCGACAAATCGTTTAAAAATCTATAAATCCAGATTTTTTTAGAGTATTATTTGAACAAAATATTAAAATGAAAATTTACAATATTCGTATCTAAAAGTCAATGCCATGAATAAATTCCAAGGCTCAAAAATATCTTATTGTCTATATAGTTAATAGATGCATACAAACACAGTTGATGCATAGTCAATAGACTTACTTTTACATTTAAGTTTAATTTTACTTAAAAATTGTAATTACAAGCGAACCGATAACATCTCTTTTATATATATCGTATTCGTTTTTCTGTGTAAAATTATAATCCTCGGAAATTATTATGTGATCTTTGTTATATAGATGTGTGTATAATTTTTTTTTATATTTTGTTATATAAAAAAAATATAAAAATATAAAATACTAACATACACACATAAATACATACATACATATATATATATATATAAAGGATAACACTTGAATCAAGAGCAGTACTATTATTGATTTTACACTGTATTAGGTTTTAAAAGTTCTTACGTTTTCAAAATTTTTAAAACGAAGCTTGTCGAAAAAGAACTTTAAATCTTCTAATGAATAATTTCATTTTTTTAATTTCTTTATTTTCAAACTTCTACTAAAACTTTTAGAAAAATACGCAAGTATAATACTTTTTACATAATTTAATATGAATGCAGAAAAGTGATCGTTTTTATATCTCAAAAATTAGTAAATGCAGAGTTATTTGTCGATAGAACATTTATAAAAGAAGTACAATGTGTTGAAATACAAGGTTAAAATTCGACCAGTCCCAATATCGTGCGATGCCCCCGCGTCGCGTCCTTTTGAAGGCAATAAAAGTCTGCGCGTTGGCGGTGCACGAATGTTTGCCGAACTATCGTCGGGTTCGATCAAATCTGATTTGTACACACATATACAAAGCGGGTTTTAACCGTACACATGCGCACGCACACGTAATACGTAGCAACACGAGATATCGTGCATACGGTTTACGAAAAAGGGAACGAGCACAGAAATCGACTCATACGCGAGAGGGACATGCGACATAAAACGCATTATACGCAGATATTTACGTGCGGAGACGCGAAGATCCCTCGCTGTTTGTTCTGTCACCCTCGGAGATATTCTAATCGGATTAGAGACTTCTACGCTGCCATTCTTTTTCCATGGATATTGCCAGAAAATTTAGCGGATCTTCCAAGTGGATTGACAAGCCGTTACGTAAAATTGAACATTTTATCCGCGACTGTTTGCTAATTTGAATGTTTACTCGCGCGTCTATTTGTCGATTTGTTGAACAAACAAAGGCAGAGATTTATTCGATTGTGCGAACCGCGTGATGCGAATATTGTGTTGCTTTAAATCGAGAGACTTTCTAGAAATTGTTTATCGCGTTATTTCTTTTACGTGTTTTCACATATATTTGTTTTTTCGCTATTTTGTCGGCTTATGTACGATGATAAGAAGAATTTGAGTTGTATTAAACTGATGTCCAGTCGACACAGAGCAAACATGAGAAAAGTTATCCGAAAAGGTATCCAAAAAGTTACGCGAAAAGATGCTTTAAAAGCATGTCACTCACGATATCTCTACTCACAATCAAATATATTTGGCGCGTAACCACAAAAGTCTGATGATAAATATTGTGGATGTTGCATTTTTTGAATTGTCATTAATTCCATCGCGTCGTTGTTTTCAAGTTTTTTTTTAACATCTCGAACCGTGTTTAACATATTGCGTGATTTGCATACGTGACGTTTCTACACATCGTGATTGTGAAACTATTTCTCCATATTTGGTTAGATTATATTTAAATATATGGAAAACACACGCATTCTTTAACGAATCGATTTTAAATAAATGCTAAAGTAATGAAATAATAATTATTCTTTTTAGTTTGATGTAACAAACTCGAAGCTATTTTGTCAAGTAATCTTTTATTATATATTCGTAAATAGAATTAAATTAATTTTCACTGGAATTTTATTTGGAAGCTTTATAGCTGAATTTTTTAATCAAAATTTAAATATTTATGTTGAAGACATATAGTGAAAAAATATAAACTTAAATTTCTTCTCAAAGGAAGAAATATAGAATTAAATTATAGAAAAAAATAAAAAAAATATAGAATTAAATTTCTTCTCCCGAATAGGTGAAAAAGTGATATCGATGATATTCATTCCATTATATATGTATATAATTTCATTTTTATTAGCCTCTGTGATCGTAGTAGAAGTAACGTAGTAGAAATAACTTGACGATGATATATGTGTATGGCGTAATTTCATTTATCACGGTAATTCATAATCTCATCTTTCCTCATGGCTGGACCTTCAAGTGAAAGTGATCGATAACAAGTCAGCCGTTGTCTGACCTCAAGGACGATCATAAATTACAGATGCGGACACCGCACGCCGATTAACATAACTTTCCGCTCTGTAAACACTCTCGGAAGAGATAAACATAAACATTATAATAATCGATCCTTCTCCTTGCTGATTCCCGCCGATAAAAACTTGGCGTTCGACAGTTTCGTTCGAGCGGGTTTCTTCTTTACCGCGTATTGATTTTCGGGTCAAATCGTGATTGTGTAATTTCCAAATCGAAGGAATCGTTCGGGATTCTTCTCGGAAGAGTGAAATGGTAATTTCGGAGACGGTTCCATTTCAGTGAAGTCTCTTTAGTGCAATTTTCGTGGAGATTTTGGCGAATATGATGTTGATCTGACAGATGTAGATTCTGTGCGATAGCGTGGGATTGTCTCGTGAAAGATTTAATTAATCCTTAGGAAAGAATTAATTAATCCTTAGGAAAGAATTAATTAATCTTATGACTTAAAAAGGATGAAAGTTTTAAACACAATGTTCCGCGATTGAACGGAAAAAAAAATATTATTCGATCTATGTAGCATAGATTTTTTTTCTTCCATACAACGGTTCGTTTTGAATCAGTTATTGTTGGAAAAGGTGCCGGCGCATGTCTGGTTGATGACCTGTCTAGATAAAAAAGTTTCGTCACCCGACAAAGCGGAATTATGTATTTGAATTACGGTGGTCGGTATCGGTATTGTGATCGCCTCGATTCCGACAGCTTTGTTGTCACAAAGTTCAGTTTTCGAGTGTGTTTTGACATTGAAGAGACAATGTAGTCGCCGGCGAATAATGTAGTTAGAAATAAACATTCAACGAGTGCCTCGATTAATATCATTCGTTATTATTAATTGAAAAATGCCATCGCATTTTTCTTATCGAGTAAACATTTCTTCGACAAAATTATTTAACGTTCCTCATTAATCAATTTAGAAGCAAACAAGGAATCTTGAAGTGTTTGCATTTCACCTTCGCTGCCAGTGTAATCAAAGTCATTAGCGCCATTAGTTTCAGAACCTTCTATCGAGCCTTACCAATGTTGACTTGCTATCGGAGCTCGGTTATGTTAGGAAACTGTAGCTATATTGTTATTCCAAAGTCGTTAGTTGAAATGTAAACTACCGGTCGACGACGAAACGAGAGCATCGCTCGCGTCTTCGTTTACGTTTTATCGCTGTCATCCTCGTATGACACGTGGTCGCGCGATGATAACGGCGATGACGACGGTGACAAGAGTAGGGATACGAAGCGTCAATTCATCCGTCGATTTTTCTCGCGCACAAATCCGCTGGTTGCTCGATAACGACGACGACGACGACGACGCGGGAACGTCGCAGCCGCAGCCGCAGCCGCGGAAATGCGCGCGCGTCCGCGTCGCGTGACCACGAAATCGCGGCCGTCAACTTTAGTTGGCGTCGACTCACGTGGACGTGCGAACGCGGTGCGAGCGCGACTTTATTCTCCTTTCTCTCTCCCCTGTCTCGTCGTCCAACTCATGCGCCAGGCACGTCCGTATCGCGCGGCGATTGTGTTGCTAATTAATCGCGGTTACGCGGTTACGTAGTCTAATTATGTCCGCTGTGTCGTTTCTGCCGATCGAGCGACGCTCGTTTAATCTCGTCGAGATTCAGGTATCCTCGTCAAGGACGAAAGCCGGTTCTCATGGTGCGTCGCAAATCTTTAGTTTCTGTTTTCCGTTGATATTATCGCACGGTACACGATTATCGATTGCTCCTGGAGCTACGTGCGAGCTGCCGCGAAATGCTTTTACCCATTTTGCTCGGCTATTAATTCAGGTTTATCGGTGTGCGTGCCGTGAAAAATTTAACGCGGATTCATTTATTGGCGCATCGGTATCAACATTTGTGTCTATGCTCTTAAATATGAGATAAACATAAGATTGTTTTATCGAATTGTGTAGTGGAAAATTATTATAATATGCAAAAAATAAAGACAAAGACGTTCAAGAACAAATTTGATGAAATAATAATTTGATGAAATAATAATTTTACTTAGGCACAAAATTTGATAAAGAAAGAAACATTAAAAACGTAGAAAAATTCTGTAAATTGTTATTTTACCTGTTGACAGTTGTAAGAGTGCAAGGCAATAGTGAAATATTTAAATTACTTTCAAATAAGTATCTATGACAAACGCGATATATTTTCGTCAAATTACAAAGCGATAAAAAGCGAGTACGTTTCACGTCTATCTATGACGGGTATAATATTTCCATCGCGAGATCGACTTCGTTTCCTGCGCCACATTGTGCATGTGCATGCAGCCGCGTAAATAATTTAAGCATAGCTATAGCAGTAACGAGGTTTCTAGTCTTGTACTTTCCTCTTTGTCGTTACAATTCAAATACTACGCTTTGCGTTACCTTATTAATTCACCTCGATCTTATCTAAATGATAATTAGACTTTCAATATTCGATTTTGCGTATTAGAAATTCGATTTTGAATTTTAGAGAAATTTCGAATTAATTTTACAACGAAAGCTTTCTATACAACATTGTATACAAGTATTAATTAATTAAAAAATTAATTAAAAAATATATAAATATAAGTAAATAATTATATAAAAAAATTAAATTAAATAATCAAATAATTAAATTGAGCCATATGTTGCTTTAATTAAAATGTATTAGAATTATTTAAAAAATAAAATAAAATTTTTACTTCTTAAAATCCATTAATGACAGGTCATAAAACATTAACTTGCGTATATTCATGCAAACAATCATCATAATGATGGAAATATTTTTTTAATTACTTTATACGTGTTGCTTCCTTATTACTTATGACGTTCGCATTAATTCGGAACATTTCGAACGCATGCCAGGAAATCCGGCATTCCTCTCGGATATACATACGTTTTATCAACTGATTATTAAGTTCATTGAAGATTCAGTATTGTTATCGCGGTGCTTATTTCATTGATTGAACGGTGACGTGGATAAATCAACAGAATATATCCCCGTGTGATATAAGACTGATTTGTAATCTCGGAAAGAGAAGGAAAAAAAGAGGAATGCGCGAGTGTTTTTCTTCTTGTAGATTTTATTTCCCCATATTTAATCCATTTCAAGTTTATTTTAACGATAGGGTTGTTCATCATGTGTTGTATATTGATCTGTTTGAGAAATCAGTTGCAGAAACGCGTTTGTAAAATTTCATGCGAGTTCTTATTTGTCTCATTTCTTTTTTCGGAAATACGAAAATCGTGAGAACGTTTTAAAAACATTTTATACATATGAAAATATTTACATATGATTAATACATGTGTGCCGTGCATCACGATCATTTGTGCAACGTAAGAAAAATTTTTTTTTTCATAGATGCAATTTTTTCATTGCATAATCATTCTAAACGATTGTTGATCGACCGAAATATTTGTTGAGTCGTGCTAAAAAATCTAATTTTCTTAATGGATTCTATCGACTTTCGACCGCAGATATTTTCTAATCATTTGCTTTAGTTTGACTTCTTTTGTACGAATTTTAATGTAATTGTGAATATTCTTGTACTATGAAACAAAGAATTGTGGTTTCATCACCATTCTCTTGCTCATAATAGTAAGACACTTTTCTCCAATCTTCTAAACTTAATTTCATCGGTATTGTTTCATTCTATTTTCTCTGTTTTTAAAGAATATTTTCACTTTTACATAAATGTTGTATTAATTTTATAAACATATAGAATATCGGATAAGTCGTATTGTTAAAAATTTTTCTTGTGGAAATGTCTTTTACAATCTTATTTTCTAAATAAAATATTCATTAAACATCGAATATTGATGTTAATTTTGTCAGAGAAACAAGCGTTGCTTTTATAATATGCTTAGTTTCGCTCGAGCATTATACACTCGAGCAATGACGTCATCGGTCTACGTCACAAGTCATGGTCGGTCGCAGTTAAACAAAGAATCGAGCTACCAGCCGAGGTTAATTACTTCACTTTCAATCGACTTTGTGTTTAACAAAATGAAGTCATCATTATTACATTATTATTAAATCATATAATTTAATTTTTTTATAATTTCATTATAATAATTTACAATCTTCGCAAATTTGCATATAAATAATGGCACGCTTATGTTTATTAATGACATTTTGATTAGATGAGAGCAGGTAATGACGAATGATGGTAATGATAATCAATATCGAGTAGAGCAATGAATATACTGTTAAAACTATCGGTATAAATTAATTGTCGTGTTGGCAAAAGATATTTAATGGAATTATTGTCTCGCAACGCGCATCTTATGTTTACTTATCAATCGAAGAAATTTTATATGTCGTTAGAAATGTAGATTATAATTAGAAAAAACATGTAATGTCGTCCTGTATCTCGTAGGCGATAAAACAATCTATTAATGATCCATTAAACTCGAACACACTCGTTGAGCATTATAAATTTAAATGCTAAGAATCGGTACGTGCGACAAGAGATTCGTTCATGGCGTCAGAGAAATATACGTGCAGCATATTTACGCCATTTATACCGCGTCCAGGCATTTAATTATTAATTTATAATGGAAATTATTTATTTTGGGCAAGTTTTAGGTTATATATTGCACACCCTGTATAAAGCAAAGCAATTTTTGGAATAACATAATTTTAAAAAGCATTATTATTGTATACCGAATTATATTCCGAATTAGTTTCATAAATTTCGAATTTATAAAATATAAAATATATAAAATTTATAAAATATAAAATATGTAATATATATAAAATATATATAAAATATATATAAAATATATAATATATAAAATATAAAATATATAAAATCTCTAATTAAGATTCTATTAATAAACTATGATAAAAGTGTAGTTTAATAAACTATAAATTTGTTAGATTGACACAGTTTCAAGGTTGAGAGGACATTTAATTTTCCCTTTTGTCGATGATGCCGCGCTTTTATTCGTAGATGTTTCGTTAGCACAATAATAGCAGAAAAGAAATGTCATAAGAGAAATGTCATGACGACATTTCTATTGTGTCCACCAATATAACAGGACACGCATTATATAGATTGTTCTGTAGTCGTTTCGTTTGAAGGAATACCTTGTATCAGAAAAATTATTTTTTTAATTGCGCGATTCTTTTTTCCCCTCAATCTTTTATCTCGTATCTATCGTAAATATTTATCCCATTTTGCCACAAACGTTATACACGCAATTTACCTTGATCACGCGAAGCTTTGACGATTACTTGCGCGATATCTTTGTAATTCTTCAAAGACGAACGTTCCCTTTTGTTAACTTGTTCGTGGATACGCATTTCCGTCTAGCTCGTCACGTAGCTCTGTGGACAACTTTCAAACAATAAATATTGTTCTTGGATAATATGTTATTGGCTGGCTCTCATAATAAGTAGCACGCGGATCAATTTAAATGACGTTGGATTATTGCGTTGTCAGCTTTGTTCAACATCCATATGACAGTTTCTCGCGGAGTGTAAAGCTTGTCACATAACGTGGCCTATTTCTTGTTGCGTGTTACATGAGATTGTGAGATTTTCTTCTTTATCAAATATTAATATTTCGAGGAAAACATCGTATTTATAAATTTATAAGGAAAGATTAATGTAATACTCCGACAACATTTTATCCTTCAAATTATTCAAGAAGTTATTAGCACGTCGAGTATTTTCTAGAGATTATGATTTATGGAATAAAAAGAATTATAATTCTTTTCCTAAATGTACGCTTTTTTATGCGTACAAACCGCATATGCAGTTTTCAGTTTCTGTTTATAAATTATGCTTATTTTAAATGCACGAGCTTGGCACAAATACTGCTTGAAATAAATTTAGTTAACATAAAGAAAACAAACGTTAATTTTCAAAGACCGAGGAACAAGATTGCGAAATGCAATAGAAGATTCTGATGAGCTTGTTTTCATTACATTTATTATTATTTAATGCCTTTATGTCTTTTTAGAGATTTGAGCGGCTAATTAAAACTGATTTTAATACTTGATTCACGTTGACTATCTCTGTTTTAATTAAATTAATTCTAATTATATCTATCTATTAATCAGTATCAAGATAGCTTTTCTCTTTATATTTTTTTTATCGGTGCATGTATAATATATATTATGTTTGATATGAAATAGAGACAGATTTTTTAAAGTTGTAATATTAAAATCATTTTAAATTTATGCGATAATTTGCGATTCAGGCGAAATTACATTCCGTAAATAAGAGTGAGGTAAAATAAGGTAGAATGCAAGTGAAAGAAAAATTGCTAGATTCTAGAATTTCGAAATATCGAAAAATTTCTCTCAGAGAAGAACTCGAATCCCAAAGGAAATCTACAAGTTTATCCAAAATAGATCGAATACACGTAATGCATTCGGAAAACTTTACCATGCATCCATGCATTTCATGGACGAAAAGTTTTAATGAAATATAGATTGCAAAAAAATAACTTGTGATTCTGTTATCTATTATGATATAGTCCAATGAGATCATTATTTTTGGTGGCGCTTCGCGCCACAAGATGAGATTCATGCGCAAGAGGCTGAAGAAATGGAACGTGTCTCTCTTAAATTCGCCGTGGGGTGTTATTCTTCCGAGTTCGTATCGATGTCGCGAGAAGTGAACCTACGAGAATAGTTTCGAGAGACGCTGAATTATCACAATTATCGTAATTATTACGCCTCGATGAAAGACTGTCGACAGTCGAGAGCGAGAGAAACGTGCGAAGATGATCACAGTGTCGTCGTTTATTTGGATGATAACGAGATCGCGAGATCGATCGGAAATCGGGTCCGAAGGCAGATGTGATTCCCTGTACAGTCGGGACGATCGGGAACGTGCGGATTCCAGGCGAAACTCCAGGGAAACGGCGACGATCGGTCTGACCATCGTTGACCGTAGACGGCACCGTCCACGACGGCACTCACGTCGTTATTATGTCGATCGAAACAAGAGGTGAGTGGCATGCGACGTCGCGAATCGATCGGATCTGGATATGGTAAGAATCGTATCGTGCAGAGAGTGACTAATTGAAGGGACTCGAGGGACTTCATTTACGGATAATCGGAAAATAAAAATGCGAAACGCTGATACTACGTGACTTAAAAATATATATTGCTATATTTTACGTATAAAAAATTGCTATTAATCCGGAGAGACGTATAATGGAAAAAGTGCGCACACGCTCTTCTTTTCAGCATCGCTCTTAAGTGTTACGAAGCGAGCTCATTGAGATAAGCCATACTCGCTTTTAATACCGCTTTAAGATTATATCCACTGAGGTTTATTAAACTCGATCCCTTTTTACCCTGATGCTAATGTAATCGATGTACTCTCGTGGCTGCGGAAGAGCTTATCGACTACACTATGAAAATCAATTACCACCCACTGTCCAATAAAGTTGGACGGGGTCGCGAAATAATGCATTAATATTAGCGCTCATTGTGTGATTAAATTGAGCGTTATGAGTTATCATACGTGAATTTTTTATCATGGCGCTTCGTTTTCTTTTTCTCTCCAATCATATTCAGTCATATTACTTGTAATTCTCATCTGAAAATACAGTCTATCGATAAATATTTTATACAATTTACATATGTGTACGCTATAAATATATATACGATCAAATGCGATATATAATTTTATTACAATAGAACTGACTTTGCGTATTATAGTATAAAGTTGGATTTAAAAGGAAAAAAATGTACATACTAAAAACGTAGTTCTGTAGATGCGTTTTTTTTATTGCACAGGTTTGTGTGAAACGGAGAGTCATTACATTTGCATACTCTCGATCGCACTCGTAATATTTTCCGGATTATCCCGAGAGCATCTGTTCGGTGCAAAAAACCGGATTTTCAACGTCAAGCTCTGTATCTACATACAGTGATCATTTGCATAATATTGCATTTACGCCATCATAAACGGCGCGCTGCAAGTACATCGATTGTCTTTTTTATAACATTCTCGTACTCGGATATCGTATCTGCGAGCGTGCGAGGAGTTCTTGACACAAATCTGGCGACCCTGAAGGGTACGTAGGTGATAAACACCCTTAACAACCGCACAACACGCTACCTTTTTCGGGATCGATACTGCGCTTTTAAATAGGGTTCAATCTTTCGAAATGGAGAATTTGATTTCGTTTTGTTCCCGGATGTGTACAAATCGCAGAGATGGCCATTTAAATATATCCTACAGAGAATTTTTATTTTTTTTTTTTTAGTCAAAGAGTAAAATCCTTTTTTTCTCTCGCGATGATTCAAACGACACGTGTAGGTTGATTTTATTGTTCAGTTTCATTGCCGTGACGTGGTGCACTTTCACACGCATAAAATGCATGCGGAAAAACGGCGTCAACGATCAACGCGTGTAATGGCTTAATACGAGTTGATGTTCGTTAACGAACTACACGCGATTTCGCGAGACTCTGGCAAATGGCGCTTGGTTTAATCGCGCATTTAGTGGAAAACCCCGTCTGGACGATTCAGATGAGAGCAAACCAGCCTCGCATGTCGAATAAGGATACATCAGACCATTTTTTTACGAGCACTATCAAGGAAAACCGATACACATATCCGTGGCAAATCGATCTCATCCTCTCATCCTTCCGGCTTTTCTTGCAGCTTCCTGAAGTTTTATCGGTGTTCTCGCTAAATCCCAATTGCTCCTTAAATTGATCAAATGCCCGCTATTTGTTCCTCTGTCGGCCGCGAAGTAACGGAAAAAGCTTCATTCTTCTCATCCGGATGTAGTTTGTCGATACGGTTTATAGGCGGATGTATATCTTCATTTACATATCTCTTATTATTCCTTTGGTGTGCCGCATCTTGACAAGTTTGTTTGTCGAGAAATCTTTGAAGCTTCAAGAAGCCAGAATCTTTAATTTGCGCGAAAAATAGCAAAAGATTATAAGAACAGAAAAGATTATAGAACAAAAGAATGCATAACTAAATGAGAAGGTAAATGTATCTAAATGTAAAAAGTACTATTTTTGCAGTTTCTTTGAAGCATAGGCGCTTTTCGAATAGTTCAATATTATCTTGAAAAACTTGAATTAAAATTGATGCGGACGAGAACTTTGGATAAAACCGTTTTCCATTTTCTCATGTTTTGATTTCATACGCCGACGAAGACCTCTCCCTGATCTTATCGCGGTAAAACTGGAAAAGGAAAGCGGATTTCTTCGACAAATCTGTCTTTTTCTTCTCCACAATGCATAATTTTCTATGCAAACGATTTATTTCTACTTGGGTCATTTGGCAAAAATTCACGCATCACTCACACACACACACACATTCGTTGATAAGATTTGCATTGAAAAACTGCATTAAACTTACATTAAAACTATACAGAGATAAACTCACATTTATATTGTAGTGGAAAATATAACCGGATTCTGTGATAATATTTTTAAAAATAAAAAACAGAAAGTTTTTAAATTTTTGTTAGATTTGATTTTTCTAAACTTTTATAAAAAATAAAAAATATGAAATATAATTATAGCTTAAATTTAAGAAAAATATTTGTATATCTCTTATATCAGAGAAGATTTAAATATATAAAATTATATTAAAAATCAATACCCATATAAAAATATAGTTATGTTACCTAATTCATTTAACTTACTGAAAGTTGCGTAACGCAACGCAACATTTTAACTATTCCGTTTGTATTTTTCGTTATGAATATTTCTGCTCATTAATGTTTAAATGGACATATATACAAGTAAATACATTTTTTTTGTAAGTATAAATTATATAATTTCACAAATTTTCACAATTTATTCAGTTCATTTATTTTGACATTCTTACGAAATTACTTGTTACTAATTGCATAAAAATATTGTATTTGATATGTAATACGTATAATTTCGTCACGTGAGAGAGTTACATTTTATACTTTTTATTTAAAATTAAAGTAATATGAAATATGCGCGAAATTAATATCTATTTATTCTCTTTTTTAACGATTGTCAGAAAAATAAAACAGAATTATATCGCGCGCATGAATATAGCTCAAATTCAATTTTAAATTCTTATCGTCATCTTTTTTTTCAAAGACTTAGTTATGAAAAATCTAGGTGCATTTTTGTTTGTCCGTCTTTCATCATCCATCACTCACCGATACGTCTTCCTGAAAGCGGTTTTTTCCCCTAACCGTATATCACCTCGAAACCGGTGCATGCCAATTCGAGATTTCCATGTAAACGAGATGACCGTCGTCGTCGACTAGTTCGTATTCGTACGTAAACAGAATTCGACGATCGATACTGCATTCATCGAATTAATGTATAATCGTGAGATTGCGTCTTATTTCCGCGTGATAATTTACGTAAAAATGACTTTAATCAGTGCAGTATTAGCAAATATTAGCAATATTATTCCAACAATTAATCGGAGAAAAGTATTTATGATATTGCATATGAATTTTTGAACATTTACAGTGAAAATAAATTATTTTATTTTGGAAAAAGGTAGGAAAGAAAGAAAAAAAATGAAACGGCAAAATATACTTGAAAAAGTTAAATTGATGATTAAAAAGCGCTTTTGCACATTTACAGCATGAGTTTTCGTTGAAAATTTGCAACGGTATAAATTTGTATTTATGCTACATGTTTTTGTACACATGTGTCTGTATCTCACATGTCAAATATCTGAATAGTTTGAATAAGCTTTGCAAATAGAAAAATAGATTCAATTTGCACCGTGACAATTAAGTTCTTTCACATTTTGGATATGTGTGCAATACATTAATAAATTTTTACAAAATGCAACGCATATATCGAGTAATCTTTTATACAAATCAACACGAAACGCATCGGTCGCGTTTTATATGGAATATGAAATTTGCAGTAAAATTGTTCGATTATAGTAGCGCCGTTAAATTTAACAGCCAGTAGCTGTTTTTTTTCTTTTATTTTTTTTTTCTTTTGCATCTCCCTTGCACGTTTTTATCGCCACAATATTTCGTTACGACCGATAAAAGTCGCGTACGCCTTCATAAATACCTGGTAAACTAGGACTATAAAAGTTCATATTAAATTAAACAGCGTGGCGTTAATAAAACTGCGAAGTCGCGGCGGGGTTTACACACTAGTGAGATAATATATACGCCAAGTTTATAAGATAAGTGTAAAAGTTACAGCGGCGCAGGTGCAATTTATAACGCCGTAACGTGTCTCGCTTGCATACGCATCGATCGTTATTTCGGTAGTTGTGCGTATCCGTTAAAAATTGAGGACAGGCATCGATTTCTTTTTCCACGACTTCCAAAAATATAATAACCCCGCATTAAACGGTCGATTACCAGATGCATTCGATGTTAATTATCTAATGGTGCGAGACACCTAATGACTTCTCTTACATATTCAGCACATTTTATCTAATTGCTATGATATACGCAAGACTTAATGACTCTCGTGGACATATTTAACTGAATATTTTAACTGACTGGTTACAATCTAATTAGAAAATGTGGATCGTTTATTTATATATCAAAGAAATATTCGATTTAACGAACAATTTAACGATTCGACGATGCAAAGTATTAATTTGTTTCTATTGCGAATTACTAAAATATGAAAAACAATTGGATGTATAAAACGATTGCAATATTTATTGCATATTATTGTGATTTATTTTTTTTTTTTACTATTTGTGCAATTAAACATTCTTATACATGTGAGTTCGATAAATCGCTACTTCAGTTTCTCTTGTACTTTTGGAGCGTATGAGCTTTTGATTTTCTGTATAATGATATTGTTATCGACTTGTTATTATGTCGCATCGCTTATATTACAAGTACGAGTTTTACTTTTTGTCATTACATTATGCAGTACATTTTACGGCTAATTACGGCTAAGAAACAACCCCATATTATGCAAAATCAATCGAGGCATCGATTTTTCTTGTGATTCTTGTGTCACTCGGTTTTCTATCCTTCATTCTTTCAATCGGAATGATTCTTCAATTTGCATCAAATATAAATCGAGATTGTCAATTTCGATTTATTAAATTTTCACGACGCTTCTCGCTTATTTGTGATATTTTATCAAATAACGATGCTGTTATATAGTATCGCAATATCATTATAATAAAAATGGTTCGACAATTGATAATTATATTATATTGAAAAAATATTGTACTTATAAGATTTAACGTACAAAATATTATTTTGTATGATAAATTTTTAGCGTCATAGCTCCATCTGATCAGACGATTCAGTCCAGAAGCGCATTAAATATAATCGAGAGTTTAGTGTATTATTCTTTTGTCCAGTCTTTGATAATCCTCTTATTCTTCTGACAACGGTCGACATCAACCGCTTTATTCATTCGAAATAATGCGGTCACAAATGAAATTGTATATTGTTCCGTTTGTCATGTTCTCTCTATTGTATTTGTCATTATGAAGCATAGAGATGAAGAATCTGTCGTCATATTCCGCACTTATTAAAGTTTGACTTTTTATATTCATTCCACAATAATTATTTTGCACTTTTCTTGTACAAAGAAATTTACGGTGAACATGTTTCACATTGTTAAGAGAGAAAGAGAAAGAAAGAGGGTGAGAAAGTTAATAAAATAAGTGTGAAACCATTTATGTTTGGCTTCTGTCATTTTTTATCCTTTGATTTATGTAATATTTGCAATACTCTTTATTGTATCATTTGTAAAATTACGATTATATAATTCATGCAAAGCCATTTCTCAGCTTTGCACAACAACTAATTCTGCTTCTACGTGTTTTTATAAAATTTGCAGCAATAAAACACTAGATATATAACATTGATGTGAGATGCATTGATTCCATTTCTAACATCAAGGCTGATTCTCTTTAATTCTTTTTATATTTTGTCTCTTGTGATGTATCGATTGATAATTGATTATTCAATTAAGGTCATTTAAATGTCTATGACAAGACCTTATGCGCACTCTCTCTCTCTCTCCCTCTCTCTCTCTTTACATTTAGTAAAAATTATATTCAATGAAATTTTAATTGGAAGATTATTTGCGAAAATATTTAAAATTGAATTAAAAAGAAAATTGTGAGAGAACGCAATTTTTTGGCGAGTCTACGTCCGATTAAATTTTCGCTAAGAAAATATTTACTTCAACTTGTTTGAAAAATTTGTAAGCAAGAGAGAGAAAAAATAGTTTGTATAGATACGGATTAGAAAGATAGCTTCTATCCTCGTTGAATAATCAAGACGGAAGAATATATATACGCATACGCAACCGTCCAATTTTGTCCATCGAAAATGATGGCAGATTTTGTAGCATGATGCGCGCAGCTATACTGGATATATAAGCAACAGACACCGGCATGGCAAGAGTCAGTTTGCGTCCGGCACGCGACCGACGAGGTCGGCGCCGTCTTCGTGAAGTAAGATTAACTCGAGGTATATCGACGTTTTTTGGTGGCCTTGAGACATGGGATCGCCGTATCAGGATGATGCAAAACGTCATTTCCGTGCGAACGGCGCCCATTTAATTCGCGATTAAAGCTGACCGGGATGTAGAGCGTTCTCGATTCGCTCGTATAAACTTGGACGTTTGCTAGCACGTGACGTGAGCAGTGCTCCAATATTGACATATTAAGGTTTAAACGCTTAACAACTTAATGACAAGCTATCGTGAATGTGTGACGTTTCTCGTACGAGATCTCGAATCATATCGTAAGTGCAGAGTGATGAATCTAATCTGTAATACATCTCGATTGAGTGCGAAAGATTCGAGCAAAATTTCGTTAGGTATCGCCTGCGTATGAGTGCGTGTACATCAAAGTTGCATTATTGAAAAAAGTATTTTAAGCACAAATTTTGTTACGAAAAAAAGTATATATGTACAGTATAAAAAATATGTAATGTATCTTCCGAAAGTAGTAATCATGAGAGAAGTAAAGGGAACACATTTAATTTTGTAATCGAAGGCAAACGCAAAATTCGATTCTTTTAAAAGTCAAAAGTAATTTGGGAAAACATATTGAGAGAATAATGAAAAATATTTGTCGATGATAGAACGTGAAAAAATAACAATTGTGAAAGAAAGAAGGCTTTTTTTTATTGTCGAAAACAATCCGAGAGGTTTCTATCCTGTCGACTTGTCAGTTTTTTATATCTATTCAAAAAGATTCATTATAAATTTATTGTAATTTATATTTATATCTCGAACACATATCAACGATTCTAATTATTTTATAACTATTCTTATTATTATTATAACTATTGCGTTTTGGAGATTAATAATTTTTTATACGACTAAAAATATATATTACGTGTGTGGGGAAAGGGAAATAAAATTGATGGAATTTATATTCAAAACAATAATGATAAATGATGAGCAATGATTGTGACCGGTTATCATGGTATTCATTTTGATAAATCGATTTTATATCGTAATAATCAATTTCATTGATTGATATCCGTCTTTAATTGATATCCATGCTAAACTTGACTGCCATTGAATTTGGAACTTTATTGAATTTGGCTACGTAGTACGAGACCTGTAATAAACTTATCTATAGGATTCGTATAATTGAGCTCGATAAATAAGTTATAGCAGTCTCCCGATGCGAAGCGAAAATATTGTACAGAATTATAAGGGGTAGCTTAACTTGTATTATGAACGGAATAAAAGAGAACGCTGACTTCTGTACATCTATCGGCTCACTTTTTTATTAGTTTCGAAAAGAAAAACTTTTTTAATTCCATCTTTTTTGATTTATAAAAATCCTTATTTATATAAATTTTCTCCCTCGATTATTACATTTTGGAAAACAAATTATAATGATAATACCTTGAAATTATTATAAAAATGGCAGATCAAACATTACATTAATAAGAATGAAACGCGAACGAGTCAGCACGATAATTTCGAAAATTTTCGTTTTATATGCATACGAGATGTATATATATACTCAAGATTCATTCGTGCACTCTTTTAACGCTTGTAATTTTAATGTACTTCGAATCTTTCATTTACATCATTTATGTATCATCTCAAAGAGCGATTAATTTCTCGCGACCTTTCTTCTAGCATCATTACATATTTAATCCAGATAGAGCATATCTTCTTATTCTTGCACGATGCATAAAATATTTTCCTGGATGTGCTATTTACATACTTTTTTGTTCATTTTCAATCCTTGTTTATTTTTTATTAGATGTACACCAATTTCATATTGTACCGAGCGCGCGCGAACTTTCATGTTGCGATAATTGACGTGTCACATTAATGGCTGAAGCCTTTGTTCGCGGAAAACAATGTATTTAACAGCTTTGTCCTTACATAATAATTTTAGATATAATTTCGAAATGTGTAGAGAAAGAAAGTGAAAGAGGAGAAAGAGAGAGAAAAATATTTTTTACTATATAAAATATTTTCAGTATAATATCCGGTATATCGTATTATATTTTTATCTTTTAAGAGGATACGATGAAAAGACGATGAGAGCCATTATTGAAAAAATGTTCGACATCATTCGCATCTCAAGTTAATTCATTTTTCTTCTCCTTCCTTTTTTTCTTTTTTAAGCAAGCACTTTACGTCTTTCGAGAGGCAATTAAAGTGAATCAGAATATCTAATTAATAAATTCCTGTTAATCATATCAGAGATAAAAGATCGAGATAAAAAATATAAGCTGACTGAAGATAACTGAATCTTATGTTATCCAATTACGTTTATTTCCGAGTAACATGATGAGAAAGTATATCATAATATTAAACAAAAGAAAAATGATCGGAAGATATAAATTTACATAAATCGTTTTACACAATAAATGTCATAATTATGTTTCCATCTTCTAGAAAGCCTATTTATAATCTTGTATTAATGTAGCCTTTGTTAGACTATTAAGAGAAATCGACCTCGTCAGCGAGGACTCGGTTATAAGTTACTCGAAGCGAATTAATCGTTCGGCGAGATGCGAGAGAGAATCCAAGCCGTAACAAACTGTCGCCTACTTCAAAAGATAACGTCGCGTATTCTCGTTACGCGAACTTTACAGATTCCATTAAGACTTGAACGCGTGTCTTGCTCGATGTTCGTGTCGCTTCATGAATGATGCATTCCCATCTTGACATTGCATCCGTTTCCCGCTCTGTTTACCCGGAGATATCGCAGCAATATCGGTGACCATTTGCTCCCGACTTCTCGGAGCTCTTGGCAAGGAGCATGGGAGTCAATTTTTCGAGTGACCGCTAGTATTTCCGAGTCTTCGCTATCTCTGAAAACCGCTGTAGACATTTCAAATTGGCTAGAAAATGTAAAACGCGCTCTCGGAAACTTCGCGACTCAAACGATGCATGTATAATAGTCAGATGTTGATATCTGATTAATTCAGGAATCGCAGATTAATTTGCGCGATCTTTGCTGTGAAGAATACGTCAGATTAAAGTTGAATTATTTATAATACTATATTTGTTTATATATATTTATAATACTATCGCATAATTTATAAATTTGCACATTCGGCTTGATTTTTTATCATAGTAAGATTTCTAATTGATAAATTGATAAATTGAAAGCCTGACTCGGATGAAACCGGTTCCTAGGAGAACGCTTATACGTATTTAATGAATAATAGTCAGCATTTTTACGAAACTCTAATGGATTCGAAGCACTAAATTTTGTCGAATTATACAAGATACTGGAATTCTTTTGGAATTATTTTACGAAAATATTCGACACGAAGATAATACTACTTAATAATAAAACTGCGATATATGCTACATTTCTTTTTAAGTGACGTGGGCCGTAATATGAATTTATTTTCTATTATTTTCGTACTCGATGTAATAGTCTTCTACAAACAACGTCATAAAGATTGAATCTTCTGACAAAGAACGCGTTTCCCGTGGTCTTTTTCGTACCAAAGAATCATGTTTTTTTATGATAATACAAACATTACATTACAGATGTATGTTTGAAAGAATTTCTAGAAAATATTTATGTACAAATCAATTATAAAAAGAAATTGTAACGGCGATCATTTACAAAAATTTTAATGTAGGGATACAATTACTTTCAGCATGCAATCGTAAATATCAAGTTGATTAATCGATCGATCAATAATGTCGTTTATATCCAACGCTATCCAACTGCTACAGCAGTAGTCAGTTAGAATGATGAACAATCTAATAACAGTGGAGCCTGGAAAAATCGATCGTGTTATGCAACTTCGATGTAAACGCACTTCACGCAAATCATCGAAGAAAAATAACGGTCAGCGGAAATCTCTATATTCCGGTTCAGATGTTACTGTGACGAGAGAGAACGGAAACTTATAAATATACCGGTGGAAGCTGGATGGGAGAAGGCAACGGATGTTTCTCAAAATGGACGAGTACGCCCTCGTTATACCTCAAGAAATCGCACCCAGGCTGGCGCGAAGGGACTCGGGAACCATGAGAGTAACTCTTCCATTGACCTCGTTAAGGAGACACAGCGGATGCGTCTCCACGCTTTCACGAACGAAGCCGCACCCGAAATTGGTGTACGTCGCAGTTCCGTAAGTTTTCCGCAATCCTTATCGTAACAGCTGATTCGCGGCTCCGAATAAAGAATACTGAGACTCGAAATTTGCACAAACAAATGAATTAATCGAAATACTTGTATCGGTATATCATGTCGAAGATGTTTTACACATCAAAGCGTTTTGTCTGATGTGAAAGGAAAGATGCATTAGGAAATGAGCGCACGATAATTGACAGCGGCTGATAATCCAGCAATCACGGTTATACGCGAATGCCATAAAAGCAGACATTACCTCAATGCAATTACCTTAATGCATTCATGCGAGAGGACGAACACTGCCATTTACTAGATATCATAAAACGGTCTTCAATGTGTGTATGCATATATGTGTGTATACATATATTTGTTATTAAGAACTATTTATATGCAAACTCAAGTGGCTAAATGACTGGCCTCCTTCTTATTCTGATGGAAAGTTTATTCTATCAATGTGACTATACTATGTTTTTTTATTGCACGCATCTTTTTACGAAATGCAGGCAATTTTCGAAGAATCTTAATTTATATCTTTAGATATTATTTATCGGCCAATGGAAAATATGCGGCACTATTAAACCGCAATGGGAAATTTATCGTTTATTGCTACTTTTCAATCGTGAAATGTGACAGGAAATGAACTCACATTCCATAATCGATAACCAGACTGGTCAACTATCACGGGCAATGCGGATGATCCGGAGAAGAAGCGTGCACGCGTCTATATGTGCACAATTACTGGAATGCGCTTATATGAACGATGCACACGTGCATGTAACACTCGATTCGCGCGATGTGAATTAACCGGATACAGTATCAATTAGGAATTTTGGTAGAAACAATCAGTAGTATTGTCACAGCCATTCAATTGCACGTCGAGATGTACGATTAATCATTAGTCGATATACGCGATCAATTAATGCGCGACATTTATCGAGGAGTAACGAGACGTAATCGATAGACCGGTAAAACGATAGTCGCTCCGACTGTCAATCATTCTGAACAGTTCCATTCAACTGTGTAATTCCTTTGGCATCCTTTGGAGTCTTATTGTTAGCTTTAATTCCCAGGTATCTGTAAATGTATTGGATCGGACGATTTAATTAATTTTAATCATACTTGATCAGTTGTGATGGATAATTAATTGAATTTATAATTATACAGTCTGTATTTTGATCAGTCAATTATAATGAAAAAATTAAAATATATTTACCGAGATTTAATAAACACGCACTTGGTTTTATACGTTTGGAAATTAATGATAGCTCGCTGAACCGGCGGATTGGTTTATGTGTATGACATCTATCAAATGCGTGCGAATTCGCCAATCGATGGACGCGGTTGCACACAATGCTTGCTTGCAAACATGGTTTTTCGTGTCGCCGATAAATGACGATAGGTTTTGCGTGGAAAATAAATAATTTTTTCAGCGACATTTTTTTTGAGAAACCCAAACTGGCAAAAATTGATTGTGCAATAATGTCAGTACCATTTTTGCAAATTAAACCAATAAATTGTTTAGGTTTTTTTTAAAAGCTCTTATCTGGTATTGCATTACGTGTGATCGTTAAAATTTGCTGACAATATAACATTGCATATTTCAAGCTCGCTGTAACGATAAATGTATATAAAAAAAAAAAACACTGTGAAGCACTATGTGTCGGAGATTTTTCCGAGTAAATAGGCGCGGCCTAGGAATCACGGAAGCAACTATTAATGACATTTATATTTCAGCTGCAACAAATATTAGCTGTCTAGGCTTGGTCCTATCATGTGCAAACAAAACGCGCCTCGTCCCACCGTCGCGTGTCTCAGGTTGGAGAAATATCTTCATCCATTTCCTTAAATCGTATGCAAGCAGTTGTTTTGTGATTCTTTTTATCAATTGCATTCATAATCAGCTGATGCGAGCTACAACCGTGACCGCTATTATCAACAATGTCGGGCTATTAGTCACTGAATGGCAAGGTTACGAGATTAATCATGGTTTACATAATACGATGTAATATTGTTATCGTGGAAAACGTCGTAGATATATGTATAGATATAAAGTAAGCGAAAAAAAAAAAAATTAATTAAGTGACGGAGGCATTATTGCAAGCGGACTACCGTGACCATGGTAACTGCTCGCTTCCGACTTCATAGATTTCTGGAAAATATATGCAATTTTTTTACATTTTTTTTAATGTGAAAAATGCAACAGCGCACATCAAAGTATATCAAAGCCATTTTATTTTCGGTTAAGCTGCGTTTGTTCCAAGAATTTAAACGAGTCACTTCTTCTTAGAAACATTTAATCATATTAATTTTGTTCATAAATATAACAAAGACACTTTGTTATATTTCTTCATATCGTTTGTACTTTCTTACATGTATAAAAAATTTGTTTCAAATTATCAAAAATCGTATTTTATAATTTATACAGAAATGTTAAATTTTGTCAAAAATGTGATCAAAATGAGTTTACGCGCATATGAAATGAATAAAAATTATAATGACTAAAGTAAAAAAAATTTTGAAGTAATAAAATTTTCGTTCCAGTTATGTGGATTCTTCAGAGCCTTAATTAGATATATTTATGACGTAACGTGAGCTAAAAGGGATATGACCCAACGTCTCTTGGCATCGTAAGAAGATGCTCGTACATCGTTAGTATAACGAGGAAAATTTTACCACGGATTTTGCTCTTTATCTAATTAAAATTAGCCATGCCAATAAAATTTTCTTCTATCTACAACGTGTTGATCATATACGATGGTTTGCATTATGCGATATTTTGCATAATAAATTTCTCTTCGATTTGAATTTTAAATCTCAAATACAAAAGTAATTAAAAGGATATTTTTATATTCTTAATAAGTTATTTTAAAAGTTATTTTTATATATTAACGAAATTAATTTATTTTAAAATTAATATGTGAAAGTAATTGCATATGAGAAAAGTGTGATTCTATTATTTGAGGTGTAATATTAGTTTTCTCGAGTTGGTTAATGATTAAAGTTTGAGATACATGGAGTAATTCCACGGAACAAAGGCACAATGTATACGTACGCGAAATTGTTTTCAGGTCGTTGAAAAATAGTACATTCACGCTGTTTTATTGCGAAATGGGCCGCGTGCACGTGTATCTCAAATATTTATTTTTGTAAAAGCGTTATTCCACTTACGTTTCTCAACTTCCAATGCGTCTATTTTGGTTCGTCCGCGTCTGTATAGTTGAAGACTTGGAGTAGTTGCTTTCATCGAGAATTCTATCGAAAGTTAGACGTGACGAAGTTAATCTCATTATGTTTGCGATGAGAAATACATGTGTAAGTCTCAATGATACATTTGATCAAAAGATTCAAAAAAATCGAGAGGCTAGAATATTAATTGAAAGAATAAAAAGCCTCACACGATCATCGTGTTTTACAAGTGTACAAGTACATCTTCTCGCAGATATCGTAGAAGGAAATCGCATTTCAGAAAAAAGCTAATCAATTTTATTTCTTACTTTATATAGTGCCAAGCACATGATACATTTATAGGCTATAGGAATTTATCAAGTTGTCCGGATTCGCCATCAATATATTACAATACGCGCTCCATTCATCATACTCGAAATATCGGGGCTGTATTATATTATGATCGTATTCTTCGACCTGTGCGAAATAATGAAGCAAAGACTATATTTTGTGTTTCCACGCGGTGATCCAGCACGTGTATGATATATATGATATGTATACAATTTATAAATCCGTTTTATCACATCAAAGCAAAGGCGAACGAAGTCATTAAAATCCATGGAAAATCGTGGATCTTTTTGATATTAATTTTGTCAGTTGCTAGAATTGTTGGCGCGCGAAATTTCTGACATGAAAAAAGAAGATTGATACAAAAATCGCGCACTGAGAAAAATCGTTTGATTGTACCAATAAGACATATCTGAAGGCATTTTGGTTAAACCAAACAGAATTTTTAGTTATCACGATAACTCGATTTTTTATAACTGGAACGTTTAATAAAATTTACTACAAGGATTTGGTTAGTATTTTCTAGTTGGATCTATAAAACTTCTTGTTATATTAACTAAACATGGACACAATGATGCCATTTTTTTATAAAGTTAGTATTATTACCCAGAAAATTTGATAAATTTAACAGGAAGAAATTAATCGTACTCATCTGGTAATTCCTAAAGGAATTCTGATTCGTCCATTTTCTAACAGACATACTGTAATTGAATCTACCAGATTTCTAATTAATGCAACGAGATTTTTTCTCAGTGCATAGTTTTTTATCCCCCTTGAAGAAAGATAATTCTTCGCGCGTAGAGATTGAAAAATATCTTGCGCGAGTTTTTCGAGATGAAAAATTCGTAGCTCGCCTTTCTAATAAGAATTTATATTTCTCATTACAGTTTCGATGTGGAAAATGGCGCCTCGACATTGGACGGCGGTGCCGGCGGGGGCGGCGGCGCTTCACCAAGCGCGGGGCTCATTCTCCAGACACTGCCCCAGAGAAGGGAGAGCTTCCTTTATCGAAGCGATAGCGATTTCGAGATGTCACCGAAATCGATGTCTCGAAACAGCTCCATCGCCAGCGAGAGGTGAGCAGCCTTATTTTTCAATTGATATCTATCTCTCCCTTCGCGCGGGATATGGCGTTATAAGTCGATTATCGTTAAATCGATCGGGTTTATGTGAGTAACGCAAAGATAGGGCGTATCGAAGGTTGTTTCGACGTTTCGCTGAGGCGAAAAATTCATAATATCCCTTTTAACCGCCTTCATAGAGGAAGATTTATATAGTATTTATTTAGTATTACACTGAATATCGAATTTGGGAAAGTGAGAGAGTTAAAAGTCGGACATGATTTATGATGACACGTGCCTCTTATTTATTTATTATGCATGTGATCCTAATGACATTCATAATGTTGCACTTGACTATGCGTTTATAAATAAACGCATTAATCAAGTAGTTTTTATGATTTATATTTTTTCTTTTATCTTCCATCTTTTAGCGGAAAATTTTATTCATGAGCTGTTGAATACTTAATCATACTTTGCTATGAATCGTAATAAATAATAAATGATACTTACATAAGAATTATTTTACTAAACGCATTGTTCAACAATTTAAACTTTGTGAATAATATCAAAAATTTTTTTTATTTCAAAATTTACTTTAAAACCTCTTTTGTTAAAAATACAAAATCATGAACGTCGAAACAGCGTTTATACGATTGTGAATACATGGCAAGTTAACATAATTTCGTGTACAAAGAACCTTTTTGCCTTATTTATTCATTTAAATCGCAATTTGAACTGTTGATCTACAAGGACACCAATTGTTCGCTTAAATTTCAAAATTATACTGTAATATACACATATGTTTTTTATATAAAATTTATATGCATGCACACATTTCGGCACGTTTCTGTAATTTTACATTTTCGCGCCTGAAAATTTTGGTTATTGATAAAAAGTGTATGAATCATGTGATACAACATAAAATCCTCTTATCTTGCTCCGATATTTCTTACATCTGAACTAATATAGCAAGAGAGGCAAGCTGGTGATTGTTTGGTGCCAATCTGTAGTATCATTGGAGGTTGTGAGGACATTTTTGCGGCAACGAAGAGAACGCGTCGATAATGTAGGTGCCTTTGAAGTTTCCGCTATGAGGCGGAAACTTTGGAGGGATTGATCGATGAAACTGGTGGATAACATAGGAGATTCTTGTCGGTGGCGCCAGAATTATTTATCGCGGCAAGATACTATGTTATCTATGTAGGTGGATGTTAGACTAAGAGTTTAGACTAAAGGTGTTAGATAATTAACGTGTACATTAATGTATATTAATTATTAGGACAGGTGTTACGTGTTTCGCAAACTTGACGTTACTATTTTGCAACTGATGAAAATACGGGATCTCTTCGTTGCCTGCGATTGGAATTTGTGCGTCTAACGATTTTACCACCATTTAGTCCCACAACTACTTGTACGTAAACAGTCCATGATTCATCTTCGTGCTTCTATGTACCTTGATAAATTTCATAGCCTTTTGATAACGATGATGTTTACCAGTGGTTTGGTTTTTCCCCTCATATCATTATTCCACTTGCATACTATCATCCACGGCGAGATGATACTTCTATGCATCAAGAGATGTTTTGATTCTGTGATAATAATATAATTTTAATTATTATTATTATTATTATCAAAGCAATTATTCGTTTCATCAATGTGTGCGAGAGAAATGTTACATTAACGTTACATTATTCATACACATGATGTACAATGTAAAATTGTAACATAATGAACATTTGTAAAATTTTAATTTGATATCGTACAATAATATCGCATATTGACGCAATCTGCAGAGTTTAGAAGCATCATCTATCATTTAACGATAAATGTTTTATCGTCGCTAGTGGATGTTGGGATGTGACGATATGATGTATGTGATCCTTGGGTTGCAGGTTCAAAGATACAGAGCTTCCTGTCGAGCGAGCGTATGTACTCGATCCTATTATCTAACTCATCTCGTTTTATTTTACACTCGAACTCTACACTAACAAAGTCGTTCACTATCCTCGTACATAACAATCATCGCTATAATACGATGACTAAATAATACTTGATTAACATCCATTTGGATAATCAGTCCTCTCCTCGATCAATTCTCACGTATGTTACACTTTATTCGTGTAGAGTTCTTATCATTATATTATGAGATTTTACGTTTAACACTCTTACGAATGTCGTCTATCTGTCGCTAAATTTAATTAATGCCGATCTCTCGTGTGGTCATTTAAAAGCATGAGTTTACGCCACTAATTTTACTGCCACTAAAATCGCATTCAAATTGTCTGTAAAGAGAAAGTAGAGAGTTAAACTGTGAATTTTAAAAATGTAATTAGTCTTGATTAATTATTTCCAATTTGAGATTGATTGCTCTATTGTAAATTAGAGAAAATGGCAGAATTATGGCAATATAATTCACGCTTACGACTATCGAGACATAATCGCTCTTTATTTTTTTTTTGTATTATCCGTGTGCATATTTCCCCGATCATTTTTCTATCATCAAATAACTGAATGGGATTGAGCAAATTCCATCACAAAGTCACATCGATTACACATACACTACAGCGAATATACACAGCTTTAGAGATAAGATCATGTAAATCTTGCGCTTGTATTCAACAGCAACATTGCTTATACTCTATAATATAGCTACATTGCTGATATTTAGAGCTGACATTTAGATTTAGATGGCTAAAAAATAGGCAAAAATCTACTTGATTGCGTTTTTAAATCGTAAAGACATGCTTATAAAGAAGATTGTGTACCGCGTAAAATAATATTTGCTGCTAATATCGCCGATCATTTTTATTTTGAAAATGGAAATTTTGAATACGTCACGAAATTATACTTAAACGATACGCTTGTCCGTCTTCTTTGCCTGACAAATCTTTTATTTCATACGCAATAAAACGCGCTTTTTACGCGTGATGATATACAATATAACATTTGCGAGCGTGATTATGGTAATCTCTCGTAATTTGCGAGTTAAACATAAGTATTACTAACCGCATGCTGAACATAGTTGAACGTTTTCGAATAAATATGAATTCTTATTTTCAGGATATTTACCGATCAGTACAGGTAAGTTTGCATCATCATGTAATTTAAGTGTTTTCGTTCGCGATATCGTTACAAACTGTATGATTGGAAAAATGCGTGTATTATCGATTAACGTTAAATTTACCGTATCAGAAAATAGTTCAAATAGCTTCAATCCTCTATTTTACAAGAGACAGTTTTAATTCTAAATAAGAATTATATTTGTGCCTGTCTCAGCGGAAAGATACGATTTGAGAGGATGAAAATCGCGGAAGCTTCTTGCACGGTAATCGTAATAATAAGTTGCGAACACGTCGATCTAATGGAAAAATCGAAACATTTTTTTCTATAGTCATTCGATAACAGAAAATTATTTTCCGACGTAAGGTATAAATTAACAGCTTATCCATATTTTTTTGCGATTATTATGTATATCAGTTATTATTCTCCGTATTATGATGACAGAAAATTTCATATGTAGATCTCGTTTTACGATGGAATGAGTGCAACATGAGTGCATATTAGTGAGACTGCAGCCTGTGCAAATATTTTTATCTAAAGTGGCGTTAACGCACGGATTGATAGCGTAGAACGCAATTCACTTGCATCTGCCGTGATGCATAAACGCCTCCCGTCTTCCAGAAACACTTGTACATATTTTATATTATATTAAAAAAAAATTTTATATGATAATCTAAAATATTTTCCGTGCCTTAATAAAATGTACATGTATATAATTAAATTATTAAATTATTTGATAGAATTGTATATAATTAAATTACTAAATTATTAAATTATTTGATATCATAGTATATATATATATATATATATATATATATATATATATATATATATTAGTATATATATTTGAAATTATATTTTAATGAATCGACATAAATAAGATTAAAGCACATTCTGACCTATTATTTTTCATTTTTCTACGGATTGATTGTTATATAAGCAGAATCGATAACCTGATAATAACTTTGCACAATTAAAAATAATGAAAGGTAAATTAAGAATTTAATTATTTAAGTCTTTATTTGTTGCAAATGGAAGATTTTGCTGAACACGGCCCACGGAAATTGTGTCTGACAGGCTTGAAATTAGATTTTCCGATGAGCGTGGCGATTATTTCTGGCGTCACGACTCGATCACCGTTAACGACACTTGGTGGGCATGCTTGTACACGCGAACGTATGTAACAACTTTAACTACCAACTCCGTTTACGATCGTGTAGGTAACACCTGGCGTTATTCTCGTTCCACGAAAATACGATGGAACATTGTGCTTGCAAGGACTATGTCTCGCATAGCTTAAACTTGTCGCTTCTCGTATATAACAACGTATAGACTTTCTTCCCCTGCGGAAATTCCGTCATTCACGTGACGCACAACACATTCGGGATAATCTGATGAATCAGTATAGCAAAATTCTCACTTAATTATTAGACATAAATCGTTTGGAAGATTGCCAGCAACGCAAGAACGATCTATCAAACGTCACGTGCTTCAAATTCTATCTGGAGGACGTCCAATTCAAACTTCTCACGATTGAATGAAAATAGCTGAATGGCTCATCTATAAGCGATGGAATTAACTCTCGAGCTACGTGAGCGATCTCACGATAATCATCTAGCAGAAATCTATAATATATTCGAATAAATTTTGTTTTATTGTTTAAGGGATAAAGTAATAATACGCAAACTGCTTGCGACAAAATTTCTATATTTGTGGAAAAAATGTACAATTGGCTACATTGTGTTGCAAACGCGCATTCAGGACGATCTATGACCTAGCGGACAATATAAACTAGGCGGACTGAATGCGCTTAATTATGGCATTCGTTAGCCTTCTGCACTGTTTTACGCGACGCGAATTCAATAGAATTGTTTACTTGTGCCACGAACAATTACAGACTGTGCGCAATAATTCGTTGCCTTTTTATTCGAATTTTATCCGATCTTAAAATGTATTATTATTGCATATTAAGATGTCGAAGATCTTTAGATAAACATAGGAATCTGATCAAAAATATTATTTATTTTCTCATCAACGTGTTTTTATATTGACACAATTTTATTAACGCTATTTATTCAATTACGGAAATTGAGAGTGATCGTTCTACGAGCAGACGGCTGTTTTCGAGGGTCTTTAATTACATAATTCGATGGTTGATGGCGTCGCGCGAAGAAAAAAACACCTTTACATGTAAAGAAGGGTATGTGTGATATATCTAAATTTTATTTAGAAAATTAAAACATTGATCAGCGTATAATATTAAAAAACGAGATAGTATAATCATATTTTTTAATCTATGCGTAGATGGATATATTTTCGCAATCTTTAGGTAATATTCGCTGTGATGAGAAAGAGAAAAATAGAATATATAATTTTTGAAAAGTGCAAAGAGTATCTTTTAGCATATATATAAATTGTTTGCGCATTTATCTCTCAAAACAACTATTATAATTTTTAATGTATTATTCATAAAAGTATGCAAATTAATTTATTCGCTATAACTAGAAAAAACTAAGAAATAATAATCTTTGTAAAAATGCTACTCTAAAAAAACACTTCACTTAGATATAAAGAAAAAAAAAAAAATATATATATATATATATATATATATATATATAGCATCTCTTTAATGATAGTTTAAAGTTAATAAAGTTGATAACTCGTACTTATATGCACGATGTTGCTCGATAAGTTTGTTTTTTTTATCGAGAAGATTTAGAAAGATTAAATGTACTTAGATGAATCTTGACAATTTAAAGATCACTAATAACATCTCTTAGTATCGGAGAGCGACAAACATATCCATAAATTTTTTAGCGAAAGAGAAAAAACAGCTTTGCAGTGACTTGCACGATGTTCGACATACATATCCGACATACATGCGTCCGATTTCTTGTAAGCGACGTATTGCGTAACAAGAAAAAGACATATTTTTTCCTAATAAAAAGTAGAGCATTTTGTTATTTAAATTTTTGTCATTAAATTTGAAATTTCGAACATTCGAAACGATGTAGCGTGAAATATTATCGTAAAGTATCAAAGCAAAGCAAAGACGCTTACAACTGTCAGAAACTAACATCATTAGCATTCTAAATCTCTTATAATAGCATCTGTTCGTGTAGTATATAAATATTAAAAATAACTTTATATATATAACGTTGTTTTTAATATTTTTAAAATTAATCATCTTCAAAATCTCTTTTACATCTATTGATCATCTTTATTTCATTTAAAATGCAACTAATTTAACTATGAAATTCAACTAATTTAACTACGTAACATTAAACTTAATGAAAGGCATTGCTCGAGCAAAATATTTGCCATATGTTCTCGCATAGATGCCTTTAATATAATTTTCGCATATCATAAATTAAAATTCATTGGACATCCAACAAATATTTCGCTCAATATGTAGATTGAGCAGTAATAATTAAAATGTCGTTTATTCATTGTGATAATAACAACTGCAAAATTCACCATAAACAGGAGGGATAGAAGGATACATTGGAATAACGCATACATTTAAGTATCACTAATCAAAAGAGATCGTAGCCACACATGTTTCCATTGCTTTGAGATATTTCATAACTTTGAAATTCCCCCCTTACTCTCTTTCTATCTCTGTTTCATTTCGAATTAATAATCGCAGAAATTTTTAACCGATAAAATAAATGCTGAAAAAATCTATAGCTGTCTGGGATATTCTGCATAAAACATGTACAGTTTCTCGAGGCTATCATTCCCTTTTTTTAAACTTGGCTCCTCGGTACAACTGCAACTTTGTAATAACGGATACACGTACGTCGCGTGGCGCGTAAGCATATCCAAGTCTATCTTTATTCATTCGTTCTGTCACTTGAAAGGCTCCATTCTCGTAGCCGGTCGGAAAGCGGAAGGGGAACGGGGCGACGGGGATGCCCCAGGTTGCGCAATATCGACACGCGCATGCTTCCCGCTCAAATTGTCGCCGCCGGGAAATCCTCCCACCTCACCATCCCCTGATCCGAGGGGGAAATCTCTGCGAAACCAGAACACCCCGGCCAGTTCGACATCGCGGCAAACACGAGGTGTTCGACGATAATAGGAGGATTGACTCTCGCACGCACGACGCGTTTCTTCGCGAAAATTTTTCGCGGCTTTTCTTCTTTTCTTCTATTTTTTCCGTATCCGAATTTTGCACGCGTTTCGCGAAAAAACGTTCTCCGATCGTACGTAAGAAGGTAAAGATCAAAATTCTTGAGACGGATGGAGAAAGGAAAAGTTTCCGGATGTGTTTTGTGCGAGACTCGAACAGCTGATAAACAGACTTTTCTCGCGAGATTGTAAGAGAGATCTTAACGTGGCGGGAGATTTGGATAATTTTAGAACCTTAGGTAAAGATTTTAAAAGCATTGGCAATGTGCGTAGAAATTCTTGCTTCTTTTCTCTGAGAAGAACAAACGCGAAGATACATAATTGTACTAAATTTGAGTAGAATTAAAGCAGTAAATTTAGAATTTTTATAATAATAAATGTAAACAAAATTCAATAGTTGTCAACAAATTTTGATGAAAAATGCTTTGCTTTTTCTCTCAACTGTTTTTGCAAAAAAATTTTACAAAATAAAGAAATTAATTACATTAATATAATTGTAAATAAAAGATTTAATACATTATGCATTGGACAAAATATTATCATAATTACATGTAAAAATATGCAAATGCAATATTAATGTATAATGTTGTATAATAATTTTTATGCATAATTTTTATGTATAATTCGCGAGGAAAGGACAAACATCAACAGGCACAGATAAATTTAATCAGTGAAAAGTGGAAATATATCTTATGGAGTGTGTATCGTCGGGTTTTAGCGTTGTTAAACATTGCATAGGGACACACATGTTCGTATTTAACCACGCTGTTGCGCGACAGCACCGCGTGCGCGATATCGACTTTTCGTTACACGAATAATTGGGCGCGCTCAGTGAAAAAAGTACCCTGAATCCGGTTGAAGATGATTCGCACACGATCGACTAGTCGTGATATCGAAAGTTTTAATTTGCCCTTTGAAGGTGGATAGTCCGCTTAACGAGATAGTCAGTTGCACATGCGAAACTGCACGGCAAGTTGCCGGGTAAATCGAGAGTTCCTCGCTGAAAACGGTAATATTGTTTGTGCGTGACGCACAGCGAGGAGAAATTCTCTGTGTCCGCGCACGAAAAACAGTTTTCCACTAGCCATATGATCGCGTATCCTAAAATATGTGAGCCTCTATGAAAGCATTCTTTTGTATTTTTTTTGTATTTTTTTAATTTTCATTAATTTGACGCTTGTTTAGATGTATTTTATCACTCTTTAATTATCGCGAATGACTACACGTGCGGACAAGATTCTGTTATTTTGATGACGTTTGTATCATCAATTATCGATACAACGCGATTATAAGAGATCTTAAGATGAGAAAACATCGCACAGAAAACTGCGTCGCGTGAATCCATTTTCGAAAATCTTGATTAATAGCCTTAGGCTGACTGTCTGTGACGCATATTATCAAAAATTGATAATGCTCCGATAATTATAAAACATGTTCTGTTAAAACGGAGAAAAAAATAACATCGAATGTAACGAGACATCTCGAGATTAAATAATAATTTTCTGATAATATTTGTCACTACGTAAGTAAAGCGAGTTAACGCACGAATAATCTGATAAAGGGAGAAAACCAAAGCTACCATGACACGGTGATAGTATCTATGTCTCGATTGATTTATCGTTCTGAAAGAACGAGAAAGAAAGGAAAAAGAATCTCTTAGATCTCATTAGACAAAGGTTGCAAAATGCTATTATATAACGATGACGTTTCTCGGGTAATATTTCGCTGGAATCTCGATGGATCGCGTAATAAAGCTCTCGCGTAATAAAGCTATTGTGTTAATCCGATGCGACATCTCGTATGGTATTGCGTCAGCGATGCATAATGTGACACTCTTGAAATACTCACAGATATGAAGCAATCACAAAATTATTACATTTTTTACCGACACCGCAATTGCGAGTAACGTAATATGACCAATCATGGAAAAATGAGTTATGCGTTATCGGTAGTATGTGACAGTAATTGTAGTCATCTTGAATGTTTTCCTCAGAAAGACCTATCTTTACGAGTAATTAAAGTTTCAAGAAACTTGAAAATATCGTGCATCGTTGTTACATTATTATCTGTAATGTGTTTATAAGTTTTCTATAAATATTGCAAGAGGTATGTCGCCGCGTCTCTCACGTCGTACTCAATTTAAAAGATATAAATACCTACTTTTCATCCGCGGATAAGATATCGAATGTCTCTTTATTGCAAGATGCGTTTATTTGACTGGAAAAATGTGATCACGCATGTTGAAATTTTTCCATATACTATTATTGGGATATCGGAAACGCAGTTGTCGATCCGAAGAGGTGTCAAATATTTCTTTTGACCTCGACGAGAAAAGTTTATATTTATGGATCTATTTGACAGTAACACAAGGACTTACATCAAGAGAAATTTTTGAATATAGATTGAATATTATTTAAAGATATTACAAATCGCGTAAAGTTTTTTTAATAGAGTCTCCTATTAAAGAAAAGATTAGATTTATAAATTTATTTATATAAAAAAAGATAATTTCTTATAAATTTTATTTTCTATACGACTATAAGTATATCTTAAGAATTTTTTTGTGAGGTTTTCGAATTGATTTGAAATCGATTCTTACTTTATTTGTAAGAAAACATGAAAAATCTTTGATATTTTTATATATTTATCAGATTACTCTATATTTTATCAGATTATTCTATATCTATTCAGATTACTTAATACATTATCCAATTTTATTTGTAGACTATCAATACATGTAGTTAAATTAAAAAGTATTTTTTTGCAAAGTTATACTAGAAGAAAAAACACGTGACATTGACCTTATATATGCACGAATCAAACTTTAAATGCAGTGAAGTCTAACGGACATAAAGCGTTCGATAGTTTCTTTTATATTTGCCAAGGACAAATATATATAGGTTTAATAATACAATATAAAGCAAATATAATAATAAACTAATAAGAGACGCAAAAAAATTGTCTTCATAAAAATTTAATTTACACATGGAATTTGTTCAAAATTTATATATATATATATATATATATATATATATATATATATATATATATATATATATGTAATATTAAACATTTTTTTCAAGACAATTTTTTTGCATTTTATTTTTTGCGCATAGTTCTTATTGCTTGTTACTGTATTTATTTTATATTTTACATTCTCTATAATGTTTTCTCCTTCATTTATGCGTTTAATGTTGATAATGAAATACCAGGTGAAGCGTGTGAAATAACATTCTCCGTTACGCATGTTTAACATTCTTTCGCCGATTCGTTTTTGCATTATTTTCATTCGATTACTATGCGAATGAAAGATGAACATTGCGGTCTTTTTAAATAAACCACATTGCATCGCAACGGAAATGTTTACAGCATATTCATTGTTATTCAGTGACATATTAAACGTCGCATGAAATGACATTCTTGAGCGCTCGTTTTCCTTGAGTAGTAAGTAGTCTCTGCCCGCGGCTAATATGCTAATTCATCAAGAAGAAGTCGTCGGCGTATAATTATGCGTATTCAGCAACTTATGGCTCGACCAACTTTCCCGCTTATCAATCGACTCGAGAAAACGCGAGAGGATCGAGACGTATAATCACGCCAAAAATATTGACTAATTCTCTTAAAATTCTCAGTTTGATGATAAGCACAAAAATCGTAAAAATAAAAAGAAATTTTTTTAGATATATTTTTAAAAATATTAGATTTTAATTAAAATTATTAAAATTATTAAAATTATTAAAATTATTAATATTATTTATTATTAAATATTAAATTTTAATTATTTATTATTAAATACTAGATTTTAATTAAAGATTTTATTTAAATTTTATATCAATTCTCTTTCTTTTTCTTGCATCGCGTAAGAAATGATATTTCACCCGATATATCTGTCGCTAATCCGATTTCATTTGTGAGATTCTATTTGCTTGCATATTACCGCGCTCTTAATCGGACGGTTATATCGTACAATTTGTAACCTGGTCAAGATGTTATGTACCAATTTACCACTGCCAGCATAATTTCCGAGATAAACTGTTGAGTCAAACGGTAGTAACGGGAGGATCTAGTCTAATTTGGATAAGTTGGCACTTGTGGTCCGGTTTATTGCCGCACAGCTGATAACGTGGTTGATAAAACGGTCCGTCCATTGTTCTTGACGCAATACCATTCGATAGTAGTCTACGCTCAAGCAACAATACATTATCTCTTATCGTAAGGCTTTATTACTTAAAACGAAATGCGATCGAAAAAGGAATTTCATATTCATTCACGATAAGAATATATTGTAAATTATACAAAAGTATTTTACAGATCGTGAAATATACTTGGAGTCTATTTTTGCATAATTAAACAAGTAATATTTAAATAAGAAATATCATAATCTTGCTTTTCAATGTCTGTATATTCGCGCTGGCGCACATATAACTTTCGTTGCACGTCAATTATTATCGCTATTACGAGATCAACGGTATAGTATTACTTAATATAACAACCTTGAGTGGTAATCTGTGCTCTAATCAGGGACTTACGTCGTATCACCAGTTATCTATGTGACGAGGTATAATAAAATAATACGTACATCAGTAACGTGTGTTTTAACTTGGGCAAATCGCTCGAATAATATTAGTGTTTGATTAAATTAAAATTTTAAGTGAAATTAAATTTCATTTGCACGCTAATAGCGTGTTTTTGCGTAAGGTATACAATCTCTGAATGATTTTGATAATGGATCATATATTACGCAAGATTCTGCATTGTTAATCTCGCATAGCAAATCTCGCGTCAAATTCGGTTACAGCAAACTTCAAAATAATAAAATAATAAAAATAATAAAATAATAAAATATTGTTGGATTCTTTGTTGCGTGATGGACATGTCGATTTTAATTAGCAGAATTTTCGCTCGTTCGAGTCTCGCATCTCGAGATCAAAACGATCGGATAGATCTCACTTCACTGACCACGACGCTTCCCTCGATACAGTGCATCATCATAATCCGAGACGTACTCGTGACCTTCCGAGTAGTGTGATGATCATCGCGGCGCATCTTTCAACGCCTCTCCCTCCGCCTGCTCGATGGGTCCCTTTTCTCCGGTCGGGTGAAATGGCCCGAAGATATTGAACAAAGAAGACGTGACGCGGCCTTGCCCTTTCGAGGCAACCTCCATCGATCGCGTCGACATCCATCCGTATAAATATGCGTCCCTTCCTTGGCCGGTTACGTCGCGTAGAGGCATGAATCATGACCGCACGTCTATGCGCCACGAGGAGACGTAGGATCCTATGGGCGCACGAATCATAACGCAACGTGGTGTAATTGAAACGGGATCGCTGGAATGGCGTTAGGCCGATTGACCGGAATGCGGAGCAGTGCGAGCAACGTGTAACACCATGTCCGACTCCAGCGGCGGCTTGATAGAATTCATCGGGTCGGCCGGCGGCCTGAAAAGGTGCGGGGGCGGCATGAGCTCGCCCGCTTTGAGTGCCGGCGGCATCGGCGCGACAGGCGGACTGCCCAGGACCATGTCGACTTCCGCGCTGCGAGTTCGACCGCCCAGGAGGGCGCTCTTCTGGGAGCAATGCTTCGACAAGAGAGACTTGTAAGTTCTCCTTGCGCTCGGTGCTTTTCTCGGTGACAGCGATGAATGAAAAGAGAGGAGTCTGTCCCGATGTCGCGATAATTTTCTATGAAAAAATGTCTCAACTATGTACGTATGTATGGATATTTCTATAATTTTGTGTTTAAACCTGTTTTATAGTCAATTTTGCAACACGAGATATATTTCTAAATGGCCCCCTGGAGCAAAATTCTCTTCAAAATTGTGTACACGTATTTTTTTTTTAATTATGAATATGTTACGTTGTATGTATTGTTGTCTATACAAACAATGGAGATATCTTTGTCATTAATTTTACATGAGCATAGAGGATTTTGCAGTAGATTTCAGAAAAATTAACGAGCATTGCATAATATAATCCATCTCTTTTAGCATTGCATTTTACATATAATGAAACGTCCATAAAGATATCAAACGAATGTATTGGAAACGTAATTTCGAAATGCAATAGCGAAAATTTGAGAAATTGCATTCGAAGCGAGATGACGTAAAGCTCAAACATGCGAGATGGATCCATTGCGCGATTTCTCTGGCTACAGTTTGTACATCAGAATTTGATAAAATTGAAACTCCATCACGATGCAATATACAAAATAATATATTTTATTGAAATGATTTAATGTACCGCAACATCAATCGTATGAGACCGTATCGGATGATAAATAAGAATAAAACGATACATCACATATAATCATGAATTAAAGCTAGTTATTTAATGCAGAAAAGCTTTTTTCATACATTTTATTGTAATACATATTATTACTATCTGTATCAAAAAATGATTATTGTTGTTGACATAGTTAATTTTTAGAAAAGAAACTTATGCTAAAATATTTATTTTTAACGCTTATATATTTTTGTTGATATTAAGCTTTTCAATTATTGCGCAACAGAACATAAAAGAGCTCTGGCAAATGTTCAAGGAAATATAACTCGCCGAAATTTGCTCGATTTTGTTAGCAGTATATCAATTTAGTAGACTTACGCGCGCTATTCGGCAAGTACAAGCTAAATCTGATTAACGAACATTGCAATGAGGGTAGACGCGCATTTTGGAGAACGGCCAACGGTTATATATTGGTCGTCGTTTGGAATTCTGCGACCATACGTGAGGCTTGATTCACCTAGACATGTGAAACACGTCGCTTTGCTGGCTAGTATCCCAACCACGGGATTGGGATAACGACTGGTCGATCGTTATTCTCGTATAAGTTGATACGTCGGGCATTATTTAAGGAGCATACGCGATCTAAATTCTATTTTGAGGCAGTATGATATTTAACGGGACTTTTAAGCTAGATTACACAAGACACGACGATTATGTGATAATTATGCTGAATCAATGCGTGAATAAATGAGAACATGCATCGGAAGGGGGTCAAGGAAAAGATTTACGTCATTGTGGGAAAACGTATATACGGTGTATTAGAATTATAATTTTATATATCATACAGACACAAGAATTGATCATTTCGAAAACTTAATATTTGTACGCAAATTATATATATAACGCTATTTCTCATCGTTAGAAGGACATTTTCAGAAATGACATTAATTAGAGGAGTGATTTTCTGTAGCAAAAAATATTCGTGAGTTGACTTTGTCAACATCAGCTGTAATTAAAAATAAAACATTTTAATTTTGCACAGGGATTAATTAATAAATTTTAGACAAAATTTGTATTTGGTTGAGATTCTTTGTAGCTTATCGGTAGTGACCCCGAATTAATTATATAGCTGAACTTTAGAGTTTTAACATTTAAATGCATGTAAAACAAAAATAAAATTCTAATTAATATTTAGATTACAAAGGATGCGATATTACGGACAATTCACTATCGTGTGTTCATCAAATATTATTCAGCGTGACATTTTGCATTTTTACTTGGATTTATCCAAACTCTTGAATATGTTATCTGACCTAATATTGAATATGTTAGTGACCTATGCTAAAACACTTACAATTTAAAATTATTTGTTATACCATTAAAGAGATTATGCGAGAGATTATGCGATAAAAATTTAGTATTTTTGAAACTTCTAGTGAAATAAGTTATAAGAGATCATAAAAGTTATAAATTAAAATGAAATATATATTCTGATTTAATTTGCGATTTAGCTCAAAAATATTTACTTTAAAAATTAAATGTGAATATCTCAAGATGCATGTAATTGCGTGCGAGCATTCTTTACAAGTTTTCAGAAATTTATACGTGTAACGCTACTTGTTATTTAGAATTATTAGAATGATGAAAGTTTCATGAACTTCGCTAACAAAGCATTCATTAAGTAATTTTCACCGGATATTGAGTATTTGTGGCATATAACATACATGGTATTATTTGAACTTGCTAAACTAAGAGAAATTTGCATCGTTAATTTTTTTCATCGAGAAGAGATATTCTAAATTTAATAAGATAATATTTTTGCGAGTATTATGTTTACGCAATCTTTTAGCGGAAGTTGTTTCGTAAATTATTTCACATTGCAAATGATGCGAATTGAAATTTCTGCGGTTTGGGAACATCAGCGTTTACTGCGCGCTGGTAATCAATTGTTATTCAACGAATATTGCATTCATATTCCGCTTACTTGTCAGTTTGTCAACGCAATTCGACGTTATCTGGCCTCAAATCGACGTGGCTCTATCGATGTATGCTCTCTTCAATCTTGCCTGCCTTCCAAAATTCACTTTTATACCGGCTTACGTAATCATAATATTTGGCTATCGGTTCCCCTTTATTGCATTATCAGCGAGTTATTGATCCGCCATCAATTATATTATACAGATGGATTCTCATAGATCGACTGTCGTGTACAAAATAATTTCATTATTATTGCGTCATATGTATCCGTTTCGAGGTAACGAGTCGCGGGCCGTTCAATTAATTAATCCATATTATTAAATTATCAAACATATGTATCGTCGCGTATTGTCATGTAACACAAATTGAATATTCCGTAAAATAGAATAGATGTACTATATTCTACATGTGAGAATGTTATATACACATATAAGGATTTTGCATTGCCACTGATTATTCACGTCTGCGTAACAGATTTTTCTCTCTTAGATTAGATTTATTTTTTTTTTACTTTCTCTAAGATTACATAATCATTTCTGCAAACGTTCCGCATTCTTAAGTCTATATAATTGAAGTATGAGCGGATACGCGATATTCTGTTTGAATAAGCTGCAAATGTGCATATTTTTCTCGTGCTTGGCAACAATTGAATCTCGGTCGTATTGATCGTGGGGAGAAAAATAACCATCACGATAACCATTCTGATGTATATATATAAAAGAATCTATTCAATGGTTCACCGCGGTTGTATGAAAAAATAATCTTTTCTCGTTGAAGGGAAAAATGCTTTTCGTTGTACGCGTTATTAGTGTTCAACGTTACTACGTTAATCGAGCGTTTCTGCAATCTCGACTGTATTATACAGGAAGTCGCTAATAGATTGAAGCGGTAGAAAAGACTACTATGGAAGGTGTATTTTACTGACACTATAATTTAGTAACTATACAAAGTGACAAGTAATTAATATATTATTAATTAGAAATTTGATTGATTTCTCTCGATAATACAGATAATGGATGGCTAATTAATAATGTTACGTAATAATATTGCTATTAATGTGTTATATGTGCAAGAATTATTGCGCAACTAATGTTGATCAAGTAACAATAAGAATATTGAAGTCTTAAAATGAAAACTTCCAATTAATTATTTATTAATTTATTCATTGATTATTTATAATAAAATGTTATGATTCGTTATAGAATAACTTAATAGCGTTGGAAAGAAGCAAGTTATTTAACAAATTGTATAATTACATGTATCAGAAAAATAATAGAATGATTTTACTTCTAATCTTTCCATTATCTTAGGAAAGGTAATACTCATGATAAAATCCAACAAAAATCTTGAGAAATATAAAAATATCAAATTCCCTATGAAAATTGATATCAAAATAATCGAATAATCGACAAAAATTCTATCAATGATTTAAAAAAAATATTTCAAAATTCTTGTATTTTCTTTTTTCTATCTACAAATTGAAAATATGAGTCATATCATCGGAAACGAGATAAAAGAGAGAAAACAATTGAAAAGAGGATATAGAAATATAGAAAATTCTTGCTACAGATGAAAGGCTCGTAGGATATAAATCCCTTCGCATTAAATTTGTAGATTTTTCTACTTGTTCTGAGGAAGAAGAAGAGAGAAAAAAGGAGCAACATTATTGTGTTCAATAGTCGAACAATGTTACTACACTTCAATCAAGCTTCATTGCCTATCGCAGGCGTTTATAGGACGGAAGGAGACAAAGACGGGGAAAGAGACAAATACTAACGTCGCCGCGCTGTATCATTGTTGCCATTCATGCGGCGCCAAGTTGTTTTCTTGGGTGCGCACGAGAATTTTGCTGCTTCATTTGTCACATTTAACGCCTTGCTTGTGTGCTAGCGTATATATATACCGATATTAAACTCCGAATTTCTAGTCCTCTCGCAGTCGGACACAATTATATGGTCATCCGTTGCAATTGATCGCCGCTCATGAGACGAAAAACTGTTTGGGAACTCGAAGAACGTCGATCTCATACATTTTTGCGTTCGTTAGTTATTTCAATGGCTTCACTCGCGACGCGTATCGGATACTCGAAGTTATTTAGTCTTCCTTGTTTAAGGAAAATTACGAGATGAGCGCTTTGAAGATACATCGGAGTGATCCTTTGCCAGCAGCACTTTGTTAAGAGTTTATTCGGATGTTGCCTTATATATAAAAGCGTTCTTATATATTTATATCTTAATGGACATTAGTGACATATGGTAAACATGTGAAATTTAATTTTATTCTTAAATCGATCTCTATAATATTACCGTTCAAATGTACGTTGCATAATCATACGCTTTTCTCGATACGGATGATCGTGAAGAAAAACGGGATAAGATATATATATTTTAAAAAACCCATTTCATTTATTTTGCGTGATTTGTTTTCCTTTTTAGATCGAGTAAAATGAGTGTGTTATGAGTTTCCCTTTTTAACCACCTACGTTATTCCTAGACCTTTTGCAATACAGATATTGCAGCAACAGTAAAACGTATTTCTAAAATATGTCACGTTTCTGCCACTCTTACCGCCAACGGATCAACTCGTTTTATGTCCTCTCATTGTGTGAGAGAGCATGAGTGTTTTTTATTTCTTTTAACGTTTTTGCACATTCTGGAAAAACTAAAAAAATATAGTTAACTATCAAATGTGAAAATTTTCCATGTCTATGAAAAGGAGATTTATATCACATAATATCGGTATTTATTTTCACTTTTAAGAATGCAATTGAAATAATAAAAATTTTGATGAAGCGGAAATGGATCTTATTTATATTTTTGGATTTATAGTAAATCTCAATTTATCTGAATTGCGAAAATTAAAATAATATATAAAAAATCATAACACTTGTTTGTGTGTAATATTTATGGACAGTTAGATTTTGATTTTTTTATCTTTATGATATATGATTGATGTGAAAATATTTTTTTCTTAAATGACGAATAATAGTGCGAATTTAGTAGAGAAATTTGCTATCGGCATTTCTCGTAGCTTATGACCTTTCTGCAATATTTGTAGGAAAGCTCCCATTCTATCATGCACGTACATATATTACGTACATATATTAATGTATATATCTGCCTGCGTAGCTCTATGCGAAAGACAGGCGAGTCTAATTAAAATATATTAAATATTTAAATTGTGTTTTTTCACGTATGAGTCGTATCAATTTCTTTACTTGTTATTAGTATTAAAATATGTATGTATATGTATATTATTAGTATTAAAATTATATCTTTCCGTACTAAAACATGCTAATTTGCCAAATAATATCAAAATTATTACTTATGTAATAATGTTAAAAGGAGATTATAGAATATTATTTATTAAAAATATTTTTTAAAATATATTTATTTATTTTTATAAATTACAAAAGATTTTTTAAAAACGATATCTCTGTTTGTAGGAATAAATTATTTTTCACAAATTTTTACATTACATGAAAATAATTAATCTGCATGCGTACGCACATGCATCCATACATTGTACTTGAATTAATTAATTTTATCTCATCATTGTGTGTGTCAATGTAAATTCCTTTTAACATTACCACTCAGCTCATTTGCCTGTCATCGTGTATCTCATACGAGATGTTAGCAATTAATTAGGATTATCTGCTTATACGTGTACCTTAGAATCGTGCACATCCCAATTTAAGCAGCATAGTAATATCATTAGTATTACAGAGTGAAGATGTACGTCACTAGTTGTTGTTTATATTAAGCTTTTGCGTGTTGTGATTCTCTTGGCTGTCATTTGTGATGTCCAATTTTAGATCGAGACCTTTGTACGCACTTTATGATGTGATATTCAAAACGCTTTGAGGTATTATACCCAAGAATATCTGAAAAGATCGATTATAATTGTACTCATGATAATATTGTTTTTTTAATGTATTATATGTATATATTACATTATATTATGTATGCACATACACATATATCTCTTAACAAAATATTAATATAGAGTACACGTAATATTGCAATATCAATCTTTATATGATTATTCAATTATAACAAATTGAGTATATTAAATATAGAATTATATTAAATATAGAAGTAGGATGAGTTTATTTTATATATAATTATATCTGACAATACATTTTGAATGATATCAAGTTAATTACATACACACTCTTGATGAACTATAAGAATGTAAAATATAAGTGTGTGAAATATAAGAGTATAATATTAATAAAATTTCACATAAGTGATATTGGAATTTTAATCTTTATATTATTTTATTATATTAAATAAATTATGTAAATTATTTAGACATTATTATACAATTATATCGACTTGCAGTACAATTTTAAGCTACTTCTATCGTAATATTCAACATTTTGCATTTATTCATATTGCTTTTATATATCGCCGAACAAGCAAGGTTGATTGATAATTATTTAATAGCGGTGTTTATTCTTGAAGATTCTCGTTGCAGCAAGAGTCATTCGTAGTAATTTAGCTAGGAGATGGAATGAATAATTGCCAAAATTATTTAACCGCTGTGATATTCTTCGCGAAGAAGAAACGTAACTTTCTTTCGCGGAATAAGAAGAAAGCAGGAGATGAATAATGATTGCACGTTGATTATGTCGTATGCGAATTTGCGTATGCAAGAACTTGTCAGTAACATATTCTTCGTATTATTTCAGTAGGATACATACAAGGAGAATTGTAGAAATGAAATCTGAATCACGAATTATGAATCTCTCTCTCTGAACAAAAATGAAGTAGTTGTGGATATTTATATATTGTTATTGAAATATTTGAAGAATTATTCATCTCCGAAGATTTTATGCAGGCTTTCATGAAAAATCTGTCTGATGCAAAATCCTCTGTAATCTCGCTTATTATACACGTGCGTTTACCCAAGCACTCACGTAATATTATTGTCAGTTTATTCATGTATAAAATAAGTAATACATGTATGGTAGCACACGTGTATACTTTGCATTCCTACATTATATTTTGAGTATACTAAATTGTAACATCATGCTAATATGTACGCGCGTTTTAATTGTTGTAAATGTGTATAATTTGTTATGGTAATGCTGTAAGAAATGCAATATATAAAATAACGGATGCTAGATATGCGAGGGGGATCGAAAACAGAAAATCTCTTAAGTTCAGGGACAAATAAAAAATGATTAAAGTAAAATGGTTCGTATACCAGAAGTTCATATTGGATGGTCATAGGAATAAAAAAGGATAAAATTCTGTGTGCAATTAAATAGACGGTACACACAATAAACTCACGTTATGTAGGATAAAATTAAATTCTCACTATATGGCAGAAATTAAAGCGATAATATAATAAATGGAATCTATTTCACACATAATTGCAAAGCAATAATAAATGAAATGAAAAAAAATGTCGCAATTTCTTTAGGGAACGTGTAGAAATTAAACGCAAAATCTTCCTTCAATCGAATATTTGTTTTATATACTATAAAAATTATTTAAGATATTCAGAGCGCAAACAAGGAGCTATCCGTGCAAGAAGCTATCCAATATCTTTGAATAAATAAATATTTCTGTATATCTGCGTATGATTTACTCTTTTATTTTTCAAATATCCAAGAATATAGTTTATTTCTAAATGTTGTATGCTCCTGATACAATTCTATGTAAAACAGTATATTACTTCTTTCACTATAAAAAGGATAAAGATTTGTTGAATTAGTGATTTTTTCTCACGAAATCGTGTACTTTGTACGCTTTGATTTTTTTTCTTCAGATTCAATTCTTGAATATTTATGATAAAACGTGCAAAAATGTGCAAGTGTGTTTATGTATATATCTAATGTATACATGCGTGTATGAGAGAAAAAGACAGAATGGGAATTACGTTTGTAACGTTATCGAGCTATCACGTCTGCATGCAATTTACACGCGAAGCGACGTAGACACTCCGGAAAAAGATTCATAGCAAAGCTGTCGAACTTTGCCCTATCAATATACGGGGATCAACAAGATGTCGATGATGAATTATGTCTTCTCTCTTTCAATTACAGCCATGGCGAGGATCTCATCGTTACACCCTTCGCACAGATTCTTGCTTCTCTGCGCTCGGTCAGGAACAATTTCTTGTCGCTCACGAATGTGCCGACAAATAAGTAAGTAGATTACCGTGTGCGTTTGATTTTACGCGATCGGCTCGATTTTTTCATTAATTTTTCATCCGTCTTTTGCAGATCGCGAAGGAGTAGTGGGCAACAGGGCAGTAGTACGCCACAGCCACGGATTTTGGCGCCAGGAGGTAAGATAACAATAAAAAATTTACTATGTTATAATTATTTTGGCTTGAAATAGATCTCCTAATTTTCATAGAGACTTTGTTTTAATTTTTTGGCGAATTTTTATCATCTTTATTTGATTTAATACACATATTGTTATCACATTTTTTCCATCATGATTATTTTTTTTTTCGATTTATTGATAATTCGTGGAAGATCAATTTCAAATCAAAAAGCAAATTTTCGTGACTTCTCTAAGCGAGATTTAATGGTTAACGACGATGAGTAATTGCTTTAAGAAATATATTTATTTATTTTATCGATTATTTATTTCTACCGATTTTTTAAAATTAAAGCGCAGTGTACTTTCATATATTAAATATTGCTTAACTTTTATATTTGATTTCTCTCAGAGATTTTTATTACATATAAATGAACTTTATGTGAACTATATTTCTTCAATTTTTTCAAAAGCACTTTTATCCTCTTATTAATATTGTATCAAATCACGTCATCCTCTTTTAATTCTTAAGCTGCTTAAATTTCTGGCGAGAATTTTCTTGTTTTTTAAAATTATATTAATAATTATGGCTATGTATATGACTTTCGTATGTAGTGTATTTAGATTCTGTGTATTTAGTTTCGATTATTTAAAATATCTTAGAGTTTTTCATCGATTTCATCGTTTAATTAAATTTCTGTTAAAAATTGCTTTCGTTATTCCAATTGCTAAATGTATATTTCTAGTTAGTTTTTTTGTGAACCTTGCGTTTTTTTTTATTTCTGAAATATCAATATTTATTTTTCATATTGTCATATTCCGCATATAAAGCGCGAAAAAATATTTCTCATATTTTGTTCATTTTCAAAGAATTTTATAAAATTTTGGAAATATGAAAATATAAATGATCAAAGATTTCAGGATTTTATTAAGCTCGATTAAACTCAGATTACAACCGTATCGGCGAATAACATTTTTCAATGTTTGACTTATTGCTTGCTAGTACACAAGCACTTTTTTTATAGTATTAAATTTGCTTTTCTGGATTTTGCAGAGGAGCCCTTTATGAAACTGGCTGTTGAAACGATAGAGGAGTTAGACTGGTGCTTAGACCAGTTGGAAACCATTCAAACGCATCGATCGGTGTCCGACATGGCATCTCTGAAGGTACGACTTAATATACTTATATTTCCTCTTCTCTATACTTTTTCGCGACATATTCTCCCACCGCTTGATTTCTCGTACATTTTGCAAATCTCAGAGATTCTGCGTTATATGTACATATATAAAATCTCGGGAGGAATCCGTTAGGAATGTATTATTGAAATGATTTTAAGCGCGCGCGCGCAAAAAGATCATGAAAATGTGAGTCCAATTTCTAAAGGTCACTACATTTTTGGAATAAATTGTATTCTTTATATCTTTAAATAAATTCAACGACATAGTACTGTAACATGAATATAAGTAAAAATTATTTTTATAGAACGCGCTAGACATTGAAAAAACTTCGTTATTTTGTTTTGCTCTTTATTAAAATAACGGTAATTAAAAAATATATCTAACGTTATTTTTTGGAATAATTAATGTAAAATATCATACATACTTAGGTTTTCTTTCTTTTTGTATACTTGAGTTATCACACAGTGTAAGTGTAAAATGTTTATATTTATAAGTGAATTTTGCATTATAATCATTAGCGATTTATTTAATAATCTCTCCCCTGATGTTACGAAATTAAATAGAATAATTTTTTTTTTGTTTACACATAAATCAATGCTGAATTTGTGCGCAATATTGATAATGTAAAATTGCTCGATTATACAAACAGTTGCATGTATACGGAAATTATGCAATCGTTTAGAAAAATCGCGAAGCCAAGAAAGATTATTCATTCCCTTGGGAAATCCCGAAGTCCCAATATTAAACCAGGATTAATTCGTTGTTTCGCGATATCGAAGAATTACGATCCGCTTATGCGTTAAACGCGACTGTATTTATTTGTCGGTGGATAACAGACACTTATCATACTCGGACAGAGACAATCGTTTCTCGATGACACTCTCGACATCCTAGCCATGCAATTTCCGCGACGGTCGTTAATCATTTGTATTCCGGTCGCGAGAATTTCCAATTTCCATGGCTGCATCGGCGAAATCAGCGCGAGAACAAAGTCGCCCGAGTGCGCGATCAATTTATTTCCTCTTTAAAATACAAGAAGAATTGTAATTTTACATTTGCGATGCCCAATCAGGATGGTAGATAGCAGAACGGGTTGCGAGAAAAATTAAAAATTTAGTAAAAAGAATTGGCAAAAATGGGAATTGTTTCTCTCGGTTTTTTAATTTCTTTTTTAAAGGTCGATATTTTATCGAGAAACCTTACAGACTGCGAAAACTTTCCGACGCGAAACAAAATTTCACAAAGGCTTGGCGCGAAGACTTTTCTCATTTATCTCGCATAAACTGGAAGTCAACTTCCGCGTGAATATGAATATTCTTTCGCGTGAATATGAATATGCGCTTATGGAGTATTTGCGAGATTTGACGTGCTTCAATTGAGTTCAATTCTTTTTCTTACGTCATATGCGAGGATTCAATAAACGCAAGGAATCTTGCTCTTAATTATTTTCTGTGCACGAGCACTCTTCTGAACTTTTTAAAAAAATGTTTTTTTAGATTGCTTGTTGAATAACCTGTCCGCCAAGATGCAACGCGTATATGGTAATTAAACTTCTTTGAAGATAGATAAAAATGTCGGTTATTAAAATTTAAAGCGAATGCAGCGTCGTAATTTTCCGAAAGTAAATCTGCTCTCGGTTTACTCTCTGAGGGCCCATGTAAAAACGTTGTTCGCCTTTTGCACTTTCCGGTGGCGCAGTTTTACTTTCTTTCGCCAGTGTTGAATCGATATTTTTTTCTGTCCCTTTTTGATTGACCTGGAAGCGCCACGTGTAAACCCGTGTAGGTGTTCAATTAACCCAAATTTCTTTTGAAATGTTTGTTTCTACATTCAAAGAAAATAAAATAATAAAAAAATGAGGACTTTTAAAAAAAATTAAAATGTAAAGATCAAAAATCAAAATATGTTTGTGCAAAAAGCAAAACATATTTGTATATTACAATATATCTACCGTTAATTTCCAAAATAATTGCATTCTCTTTATTAAAAGACTTCCTTATTTCTTCTTGCCATGTATAATAACAATTTTGCGTAACGAGCGTAATAGTAACATAAGCGTAAAAATCTTATTTCTCCATAAAGTCACCATTCTCGACATGAAAATTAAATTAAAAATTTTGCATCTTTCGCGCGAGTCGCCTAATTGTCATTGTAAGATTAAATGAATTGTTCTCTTTGTAGTTTATCGCTATTTGCGCGACAAAGTGTTAAAATACAGCTGAAATATCGGGATTTATAAGCTCTTTGTAGCTCGTTACGAACTACATATATGGCTTGATCGTAAACGTAAAGAATCAAAAACTAAACCGCATATTAATCTTGCATAAATATCTTATTTTGTTATTAGAAAGAAAAGACGAAAATACAAAACAAATCTATAATTTATTATCTTTAGAGAATTTATGTGAAATAATGATGCAATTCCTTGCGATTCTTTTTAATGTAGTTATACACAAAACTCGTTTTTTGTGTCTTATAAGTTCTATTATTTGTCTCTATTATTTATAATAGACATTTTTTATTCTTTACTATTATTTTTTCGTTAAAATAATTCATTAGAATACCGCCCATATAATAGCATATTTAATTTACTGGCACGCATAATTCACACACACACAGGTTCTTTTTTCACACGCATAAAACGCACCTCCTAGCTATGCTTTTTTGGTCGTATATTAGCGACCTTTCTCTTCCTGTACTGCGGCCCAAATATCTCATGCTTATTTTCACCTTATGAATTATTCGCCTTATTTGCATAAACATAAGCGCTGCGGCGAATGAGCGAAATGCGTATCATTTTCAGTTATTACATGATTTCGATTCTTGCGTTCGTAGTCTAAAGTAACATGCATGATTACATGATATCACGTCAACTTTATAGTTACTTTCTTTTCGCTGAAAGAAGCGTCATTTTTTTGTCTTGAGTATACGTCTTGAGTGACGTAAGAATATTAATGCTCCTTATTTGTCAAAGTGACGTTCACGTGAATGTGTGCTGAAAGCAAAATGACACATACGTCAGTATAATAAAAAGAAAAATCTAGACGCGTGCTGATAAATTAACACAATCACTATTAGAAAGAGAAAGAGATACAGAAAGAGAGAGAGAGAGGGAGAGAGAGAGAGAGCGCTTGTAATTCCTTATAAATAATTCAATATTTAAAATTACAATTTTTTAAAAAGTATATATATACAATATATGAGAGAATTCATTTAAAAAAATTGAAAAATAAATTCTTTTCTTCATGTTAATTGTCAGTATGTTAGTTTAACGAAGAAAAGCAATTTTTAATATACATTCAGACGCTTTTAGCAGAAGCATTAAGCATTTTATCAACAAGTAATAACAAAAACTAACGATTTTTGGAAATTGTTTTAATCATGTTTGGTATGTGTGCTTTATTTTGCGAGATATAAATTGACCTGAAATCAATCAGTTATCACTTCCAAATTTTATTTTATTTAGGAATTGACTCATACACATACACACACACACATACAGAGTCCTGTTTCATTTAATGAAATCTATAGTAAAACTTTATAATCTTTTGTTATTCTATTTGTATTTGATCGCGGAAATCTGCAATGTTACATTTAATAAATCAAGCGACTTTGAAAAATAAGTATTTTGATTATTTTTATACAGAATATTGCAAAGTATATGAAGTTAAAAGATAAATCTTTAATTCTTGAAAATAATAAAATAACTGACGTATATAACATATATATATCGTCTACATGACTCATGTTAATGTTATCAGTTAAGAATTTTTGGAAACAAACAATAAATCTGAACACGGAAAGTTAACTCGTAACTCATTTTAAAATCTTGTCGTTTTAATTTGACGTTAAGCTTAACGAGAGTCAGTGTAGTTTACTGTCGCAAAAAATGTCGCGTTGCCTATAATTTTTTTATAGTCTTCGCACACATATGGAGATTTATTTGTGACTAAAAACGTATTGGAATTGGAATCGCTCTTTAATCGAAGCAAAGTAAATTTTAGCAGAAGTCTGATATTAAACTGTCGTAAAAGTGAAATTATATAATTAGAAAGGATGTATTCAATAGAGAAAATTATCTCATACAGAGTTACTTAATTATTATCATCAAAAGAGGAAATATATAATCAAGATTTCATATAATACATATTCATTAATATTAAAAATTTGTCTAAAGAATTATAATTATATCATTTTTTATTTATCACTTTTTATACTTATACAAACTTTTATATTATATAAATTCCTGAAAAACAATTTGTGATCATTTATAGTTTATCTATCAAATTAGTTTAATAGATCTCTGGTTTTTTATGTTACTCTTTTATAAACTATATAATTAATTTTTTAATTACGGTTAGTAATTTTCATTTTTATAGCTTTTATTTTTGTTTTATAATATCTTAAGAGAATTACACGTAAACAATTTTTTCTTTATCATTCTTTATTTTAGATATTTAATTTTTTAATTTTGATTACAAATTAACTAGTCTTCAAATTGATACATTCGTTTTTTGAACTTACGATGTCACTTTTCGTCTCCTTCACTTGTTTCATTAAATTCGTTAAGTTGTATTTCGACCCACAAATGCACTACCTTGACCCGACTACGTGATGTGGGATATGTTCGCGCTTTTTTCCAATCTCCAAAAGCAGAGCTCCACTTGCGAATTTTTCTAATAGATCTCTCTATGATGAACAAATGAATCTATTACTCTCGCGGGACCTTTCGTATTTATCAAGAATTCGTTCAAATGCATTTGTTTCGTGGACGAGAGCGGACGCGATAAATTCAAGGGTTTCAGATTTATATCGGGGAAAACGTGGCGTGCGTGACCGAACCGTCGAGGCTGCTCGTTGATTACATATAGAGGCCGATTTCTCGCCGAGATCGGCGGGAATTGTGAAGCATTCGTGTGTAAATCCATCGATTCCGTGAGACTGCCACTGACAAGATCACTTCAGCCGGAATTCATTCTATTGTGCGTGAACAGCGGAATCTTCCCGTCACAAACGTTGTAATTGTATTTTAAAAATTAAACAATATTGTCTTTCCTAATATCACGACATAGGGAAAAATACGATTAAAAAAATCATGTTTATTAAGTTAATTAATTAAGAATTTTATCATCTTATATTTCTTTAATATCACATTATTTTATTTAAGAAAATTTATAATATTTAAAAATTTTATAAAATTTATAATATTTTTAATTGCCTCTTATATTTGTCAAAATCGTTAAAATCAAAGTTGCTCGATTACTTACCAAAAGCACTTATGCACCGCGCACTGAAATACATTCTCTTGAACAGATTTATACCGATTTATTTATACGTCTGGAGTGGACTATGTTTACGGTTTGTTTTCATATACTTGGCACACATGCAGCTTCAAGATCAGCAAGTAAGCGTCCATCGACCAACCAGAAAATAGCGATTTCGTGGGTATTTCATGTATGCGTATTTTACTATCCTTTCCTTTCCTCAAATTTAGTGATTTCATGAAATTCTGCAATTTGCATACGATTTACCGCATACGATCGTATATTTGTAATAACGTATCTTTTTTGGAAATGGCGCTCGTAAAGTTACGTTTGATGGCAATTGCCTTGGAGGGTTGACATAAAAATATTTTACATCATATTAATTCAACATGTAGGTATCTGAATACTTTGAAACTGCCGGTAGTTTTTAAGAGAAAAAATGACGTTATTATATACAAATCTTTGTGGACTTTTCATGTAATCCTAATCAAATTAATCAAACGTGAAGCAAAGCTTAATTCGTTTCATGAGAAAAGAATAATCGACGACACTGAGAATTGATCCGAAGGATGCCCTTGCTTCTAAAAAAATCAATATTTTGAATTAATTAACCTACATCGACGAGGACTCGTGACCTCACTATTAGGCTCACTGTGAATAAACCGATCAGTATATGTGGTTATAATAGTGACAGCAAATATGTGCTAATAATGATATCAATATTTAATATGGATATGATTGAACACCTGTTTCAATGAACATGTATGTTTATAAAACATTGGAATTGCGATAATTTGTATACTTAAATATTATAATTATATACTTAAATATTAAATATTATAAATACAATATTTTTATTACAATAATTTTTTATTCAATATTTTTTTCAATAATATTTTTTTCTTTTTCTTTCTTTTAATTTTATTATAATGTTGTGATAGAATTTTTAAAAAATTTTTTATTTTTACTATTTTACCAATTTTCATATTAATTTATTTGATCCATCGTTTATTTATAAATTGTTTAATACATTGATAAGATAACAATTCTCTTATTTTATATTATTCAGTCTTATTGTACTTTTATCATTTTATATATTTTTTATTAGTTTACAATGAGAATTTTTGCTGAAAATAATCTTTAAAGTATTATTAGCTTTCCATTATTAAAAAATTGCTGTGTTACAAACATTGCAAGAATGTCTTTTAACATAAACGAGAAGCTAAAAATTTTCCATCGGGCCAAGCCTAGTATTAACCTTCTTTATTTTCGAAATGCTCACGGCAAACATTTACTCGCGTTTTCGCACTCAATCTCGCCCGTGAAACTTTTCTTCATAAAGGCTCTCCTGCCTTTGAAACCAATTAGCGTTCTTCATGGTCCGTTGCGTAAAAAGTCTCGTTCGTTTTATTTGTCGTTCAATGCTTGAACGCGCAATACGAGGAGTCTGTCCTTAGAAAGGAGCAACTAGCATTTAGCGACCTAAGGATAGAATTTAGAGATGAGCATAAAATACGCGTACAATTATCAATAAAACGCTTTATCGTTCATTGACTTTGCCCGATACTTGAATCCTTGGAACAATTTAATTATGGTGACTATGGAATTTTAAGGGGAAATACCAAGGATTATATGCATAAAAAATCAATGTGCTTCGCGTAAAAAGATATTACTACAGAATAACGAGGTACTAAAAAATAGCGAGGGAGATAAATTACAGAAGAGGAGGATATTACTAGAACGAAAGACTACAAATAGCGCTAATCTGATTGTCCAAATGATAATTTCGCGATTTATAGAGATCGTGAACAACATTGTTAACAACATGGATCATTTCGAGAGAAGAAATAATCGTTATCACGCCTGGCCGTTTAACCTCTTCTACGCAGGTTCAAGGGATCTCGTGCTCCCGTATCGTCGAGCCAACTCGTGTATCATGTGTGCCACGCGTGATTGTTAAACGTAAATAAATTGACGATTTTATCGCAATATTTTTGCGAAACGATGTTGCGCGAATTTGTCTTGAGATCTTAACGAAATCCGCTTGCATTATCATCATATTTTTAGACCGGATCAAAAGATATTTTAATTGAATCTATCAGTCTTCCTCACGTTTTTCGTTCATGTGACCACGATTGTTGTCATTTTAATATTCTAATGGAGAATGGTTTTTTAATCTGAACGAGTTTTCGAAAGTTAGATATTTAACGCAATTTTAATGGGAATATTTTTCACAAGCGAATGTATTCTCGAAAATACGCGAAATTGAAATGTTATCGCTGCAATGTATTTCGGTTTGACCATTGCTTTTGTTCAGTTGTCTCTGTCAGCAGATATATAGTTCTCATTTCTATGTATATATTTTCATACTATCGCGTTTACGATTCGCACATGTATTTTTCCCAGGGAATAACCGCGTATCATAGCATATGTGTATACGTATCATGTGTATGTGCATGTATATACATACGCATTTTCGCTAGAATTGTCAATTTGCCAAATGCCACTTCAGGATAAGATCGTAGAGATAGTTACAAACTACGTATGCTGATGAATAAGTATAAATACTGCGGTATTTAGATTATGAGAAAATTTCATTATTTGTTCGTTATTTTCTTGCAATTGCATAAAATAGAATTAGAAATACACTGACATTAAAAATTATACACAATTTATGATATACATATAAATATTCTCGACGATTATTAATTGTAAATAATGAATAATAAATAATGATATAAAATATATGCTAGATAATCAGATAAATAAATAATTATTTTGCTTTTAATCAAACATTTTTATTGAAAATATATAATAACTATGACATATAACATATACATTGCATTAAAATATTGAACAAAAATGGAGACAACAAATAAATGGAGATAACAAATAAAGTTTCTTTAATTTAATACATAAAAAATACATGTTTTATTATAGAAAATACTAGTAATTTTAAAGTAAAATAAATGATATTCAAGTGCCATCACCATTTTAAATAGTAAGCTAAATTCGACTTCCACTGACACTTTTGATGAATAATACATTTACATGACTCGACCAAATTTACATTGTTCTATTTTGCGCCGAATTCAATTGCTCAATTCGTCGACAAAAGAAGAAATTTTCACTTGTCTTACCACAAAGATCTATTTCGTGTCCGATCATAGAGATTTTAGTGTCTGAATGCAAGGGCTTGCGTGCTGTCTGACCAAGTAGTTCTATCACTACTGCCGAGCTTCCGTATAATCATAATTGCATATATCTAACAGCAAATAATTTGTCGCCGTTAAAAATATTTTTTTAAAATTATACATTTAATATTTCAAAGAAATACATTTTTTAATATTATAGCTTACGCATCGTTTATATTTATCATATCTTTTATCGTTACAATTAACTGATATCGCGGACTGTGTTAATATAACTTAAAATATAATATTGTACGGGGAGAAATATAAGTGAATGTTTAATTATTTCGACGTTATATTTATCGATGTTATATTTAATTTGTGCATATTCTGATGGTTAATTAAATAAGTTTGAATAATCTTTGAGCTTGAATTTTCATGGGAATAATATGCTTGATCCTAAAAATGACAAATTCCTTCTCATGATTGTTTCCAACAAAATATTGAGTTGTACCAGCCCATTAAGTACAAGTTCAAAAAGATAATCGAAATAATTTATAAATGGATTTCTTAAGCTAGGCACAACAAGAAAAACTATCTTAGTGAGCCGAGTAATATGCATTACAAGATTTCCTAGCCTCTTTGAACGTATCATACATTCTGTTATAATGCGAATATCATGTTTGACATCTTTGTCTGGAATTTTGCCATTATTAGTGCCGGCACTAGTATCATTTTTGCCATTGTCATTGCCAGTATTGACACTTGTATTATTTTTGTCATTATCATCGCCAGTGTTAATACTAGTATTATTTTTGCCATTATCATCACCAGTGTTAGTACTAGTATTATTTATGCCATTGTCATTGTCAGTATTGACACTAGTATTATTTTTATTATTACCATCATTAGTGTTAACACTACTATCATTTTTATTATCACCATCAATGCTAATAGTGGTATTATTTTCGCTATCATCATCGCTAGTGTCGATACCAGAACTAACGTCGTTTTCAGTACTGTCGTTGCTATTACTTTCGCTCGATTTTGAAGCTGCGAATGAAAATTTTCAATCAGCATTGCACAAAACAGTAATTATTTATCGAAAACTTACCAGCCTGAACATTGATCAAAGCAATTGCACTCAGTAGCAAGATCAGTATATATGAATTCATGATGTATCTTTGTTTCTCGCTATTACGAACGTAAACACTGCAACAACGTACTGCACTAATGGACTCCACAGCGCGTATTCGGTGCATTTATAACAATGTCGATAATTATAATGCAAAACCATTACTTGCCTCTATCGCTTGACTATGTTACGTGTAATGCTTATATGTTTTACGCGTTTCATGTAAAAATATTCGAAATACGATTTCACTATTCTTTACTATTCTACAAACAAATTTCGAGTTCTATAAAGCAATTTTAGAAATTGGCAACAAAAAATGAATAAATAATAATTATGAAAACTGAAAATTTATTTCTGTTTGATCAAAGTTTGGAATTATTTATTTTATTGGTGTTCTGATTTTGAATATTTTTTATTTGTGTTTATTTTCATAAACGCGATGCATTCAGATTATCTAATTAGAAATTGATTAATCTTGAAAATTGCAAGAGATCGTAATTCTTCCAGATAGCACATTTATTTCTCTTCCAAAAATCTCTTTTTTGATATATAAAATATATTTTAAATATTATGCTAATAAATTATTTTGATCGAGAACTCGTTTAATAGTTTCTCCTTAACTCAACTTTTCGAAAATTCTCTCTTCGAAAATTGTGAACAGCAGAAAAGTCAGAAATTCAGTTTCTAGCAACTTTTCTACGCTATTTTAAATTTAAAAGTTTGGATCAATTTAGACTTTTTATCAACGTCGCTATAGTTTTCCGTCTTTCCGACAAGTTAATTATTGAAAAAAATAAAATAGTTTTTCATATTATTTTGTACGAAATTTATTTGACAAAATATGTGAAATTACAGGAAAAAGAGATACGTTATAATTAAAAAAACAGAAATTTAAATACAAGTTGAATATTGAATAATTCATCAGATACATATTCATTAATTTTTCGCTTGCGCAAAGATATTTTATCTCGGTTTCAGAATCTTGTTTTCACGAACTCTGGCGAAAGACGTCATTTCCGGTGATTAAAAGTTTTACAGGAAGTTCCATGACTTTTTGATAATCCTTGAAAATAAGCTGGACAATAGCGAATCAAATACGAGGTCAATTTCTTCGCTGACCAACTCAGAAAAGGGGAAATGGAGAGAAAAACATCTCTGGAGTATATTCGGAAATCCATAATGTTGGCGTCCCGCCAGGAGACGTGGCGCCTGGCGTCGTGGCGCTCCTTATATGAATTTATTTTCTCAGTAGAGCTTGTGTTTATTTTTAACATGAGATCTCTCCTTAATAACTGCACCTTAAAATAATAAAGGCCTGTTAAAATACAGTTTGCTTTAATTTGAAAAAATTAAATATAGTGAAGAGATTAACTTAAGAGATTTTCCACGAAAAGCTTTTTCATTTTATATAATTTATTCCTTGTTTTGTCATATTTCTATAATCGTTCTCGTTAAAGAGATATTTATCAAACAATTTTGCATAGATTGAATTTGTAATTTCGAAAAAGTATATATGATTTCATAAACATTCCATATATTTGCATACAAATGGACGCAATTCGGGCAAGCATTTCGAGCGTAAAAATCGACATTTAAGAGATTCAATTGACTTTGATTGTATTTGATTACATGCAATACGACAAAAGAAGCTTGAAAAAGTATTTGCATATATATGTATATTGCATACACGTTTTTATGCAAGCATTGGATCAGCGGCTTTTATTATTAAATGCGATCATTGCGGCTTTTCACGTTATTAATCCCGTCGTCACCTGTCACCAATGCGTCCCATTTGTGTGTTTAGTGTATTATGCCTTTTATCCAAGTATGTTGTATATGCAGCGTTAGCGCGTGTGTTAATCACGTCGATAAACGATCCTGACGTGACGTTAAAAAAAAAATACCATCACCGTATGCAAAACGAAATATGTTCAATGATAAACTTTGACAATAATACCTTAACGTATCATAAGAAGCTTCGTTACTAATATTGGTATTTATAAGCAAGCCTCTCGTATTTTTTGATTGTGGATGATTAATTATGTAATACCTAATTATATAACGAGTGACGCGCGCCCTGCATATCGAACAGAAATATATCTTTGTGCATTTTTTATGAAATCTTTATCTGTTTTATTTACGTATAGATATAAGTAAGAGAAGGGGAGGGAATAAAGTTGTCATGTAAGGAGCCTCATCTCCGATTACGTTTTAAAGGCAGACTTTAAACTTTTGAATATTGTGCGCAGATTATGATATCATCGTGTAATAAATGATATGATGGATATTAAGATGTTGGGTGATCTATAACTCTATGATTTTTATACGCGACATCGTTGAAATCATTTTACATTAATAAAAAGCATTTATAAATATTTTTCTTATTATAAATTTGCAAATTTCCCGGAATATTTCCATAAGTCATAAATTTAGTATGGGTTCCTTTGTATAATTTATTATTAATTTCTAGCACACGCACATGATTACACAATCGGCATTTAAACAACTATGATATATGATCTGTGCTTTTTCTTCATTGTACATCTATAATTTTTATCGAAAAATACATCATATTACAGTTGTATGTTTTCTCGCGAATGACTCTACTGGATAATGCGTTTGATAAAACGGAATAAATAATTCATTGATGAGTTGACAAAGTATCGTATTTATTAATATTATATTAATTAATGCGAATAAACGATTATGAATATTGCTATCGGTGATAATCGCGGAAACGCGACAAGAATGGCGATATAATTTCCATTTATGAAACCAAGAAACTGTAAAAAGTTTTTAAGTAATCTTATCTGCAATTCCTGAACAAATTGAACAAAAGATACAATGTTTACATTTACAAATTTCTTCTTTCCTTTCTTCGCCTGAAAAAATTGCTGTCAGGATTGTTAATGCAAAATATTCAAGACTTGATTTATAATCTGTGATGTACGTACGGTGCAATTTGTTTAAACATCGATCGAGGCGTTTACGTTATCATGTGTGTATCTAGATTTCGCTTTTTGTTTTGTTTGAGTCAGATATTTCTTTTGGCACAAAAGTAAGAATATATTACGTTGTTTTGAAGAATCATTAAAGAACAAGTAGTTCTCGATCGAAAAGGAATGTCTAACAGGTGCGGAGAAGAATTCGTAGAAAGCCTATATCGCCTTTACTTCTTCGAAACAAGAAATTATTTTTATTATCGTGTAAAAGGCTGGATGTTACTCGTTTCATTGATGATTTTAAAATTGATGTTGACTATTTGCTATGCGATTAGAAATCCGGAAAATCATAAAAAGTAATTAAACGTCCGTAATAAATTAAGCTAAATCTCGTTAAGTCTTTAGAAAGAAAAAGTTGTACTTTATATGCCACTGTAAATGTTTTTCTTCGGTTTAATTTTTATTATATATTAGAGAAAGAGAGAAAAATCTCTGTAAAAAGACATTTGTGTCCGCTTTATTTTTCTACTAATTTTTCATAGATTTTACGTATACGAATTTTTATTAATATTTCAAAATGCAAGAGCATGTCAAAATTAGTTTCAATATAACAGAGTTATCAACTTTCAGAAATTATTATCATACAAGACTTTTACAGACTAAAGATAACGAGAGTAGTAAATACGTGATAAATGACGTAAATGTTGCTTGAAGTACTCTGGACGAGAACTTTTATTCGCAGATATGTACGTGGTATGTTCATCTTTAGGACAAATCACTATAATTATCACTGATTTATCGCTATTTGCTTTTTCTGTGTGTATGTATGAATTAAAGTATACATGTAAAGACGAAGATGTATGCAGTTCAATGTTGCAAGCAATAGTGATACATTCTCATCTAAAGCCTAACTATCATATTTAATATACATATATATATAATACGATTTGCGTGATACAATTATTGATCATATTTGAATATTGTTAAAAATCGATATTATAAATTCATATTCTAATTTATGTATAGATATATAGCATTTGTCTTTTTTATTTATAGTTACATAATATGAAATTTTTTAAATTTCTCGTAATATATTTTACCATTTCATAAGTAACTGTATGAAATATTTGAAGAATTTTTATAGAAATATCTCCTGCATTTTAATTACTATTTTATTTTATTTAATAATTATAAAGAAACTTTCTTATATGATAATTTTATTAATTCTTCTTCTCAAATAGTTTTTTCTTTTTTTCCTCTTTTTCTTACATATTTAAAAAAATTAGGTATATAAAAGCAGAAAGCATTTTGCGGGAGATACACTTTCTGAGATCTTTTATTAGATAATATTAATGGAAAGGACGATATATGATCATGCTCGCTTTTGCCTTTGAAAACTAACTTTGGAGATTGACTGTCTCCGTCGTAAGATTCATGACTTTGATGTCGTGGATGAATTATTATCTGTAAATTTAGTGACGTTAAGTGATATCGGAGAGAAAGATGCAAGTACATAAGCTGCATATGCAATGTTAAAAGCAAATGTGTTCTTTTTTACGTAATCAAAATTTCTCGGATAGCTGGTTTCAAGGATGTTCATTATTTTTTCATTTACGCTTTCATATAACGTGTATCATATAACTATAATATTATAAAATATTACTTATTCAAAAGCTACAAATATCAATTATATGTAATGTAAATGCATATAAATGTGAATTATACGACTTAAATGATGTAAAAAATCAGAAAAAATGTAAGAGAAAATTGCGAGTGATTTATTCTTGGCTTTATATAGGTAAGACCAATCAATGGCTTCTAGTTATGCTCCATTGATTAATTTTATCATTTATGCCGGTAATAAAGGAGGGTCTTTTGAGAGATGTTCCTGTAACATGGATACAGTAGATAGTTATTAATCGTTCCTCGTAAACAGATCTAGCGATGTATGGGTACACATATGGACGAAGATAATATGGCGAGCAGTACGTAAATAGGAAAATCGATGGAGCTGTTCTTACCAAATAACAAATTCCATCTCCATTCAAGCGAATTGCTTCTTTCTTTCTGTCTCTATATTTTTCTCTCAATATAATTTGAAATCTTTATTTATTTAATGTTTTTAAAAATTTAATATCTTTCCTCTTGTGGATTTGTAATAATATATCTATATCGTCTATATTTTATAATAATATCGTCTATATTTTGCTACTATCTTATTGTTATCATAAACTTAGCAATATTGTTGTTAAATTTATGATAGCAAAAAAAGATGGTAGCAAAATAAAGAATGTTAAATAAACAACATTGAATTATATAAAAATAATATTATATATTTTTATTAAAAAAACCAATTAACTTTTCCGTGCATACGTTTTTCTTTTTTTAGCGTTATATGTGCACACGTGTCGCCATTATAAGTTGATGGGATTATAGACCGCTTGGTTTTATTACACGTATCAACAGATATATATATATATATATATCTTTGTTGTTGAATTTCAGAGATTGATCTGTTTTATCGTACTGATTTTTGTCTCGTTGTGTTGTAACGTAAACCTAGAACACATTCAGTTCAACGAATGGAATTTGTATCAGGATTGCGTGACAATGCGTAAATCGTTATAGATATAAATGAGAAATCACTGAATCTTTTTTCGATAAAATATCTCTATAAAGCGTATTCATATAAAATAAAAATTTGTTTTCCGGAATTTTAATCAACTTTCGAATCGTCTGTCGACCGATTACATTATTCGCTGACAGATACGTGTAATATATTTTTTTTAATATTGAATTTTATAAACTGATATAAGTCTTATTTATAGAATTACTTGTTTATTTTATTTGCCGCTTATATTTTAGTAAATAGGAAAAAATTTTGCAAAGTAGGAGAATTTAAAAATTCAGATGTATTATTAATTATTTTCCTTGCAAGAGAGAGTGTCTCTGTATATATGTTTTCTATATAAAACTGGAAATACCGGTTTTATGGGATATTTTCTATTATGCGATACATTCTATTTTGCTTTAACTGTTTATCGAACTCTGCAATTTGTTCGCTATAAATGATCATTTAAATATCATTGCGTACCGGAACAAAATGTCAGTGATTTGATGAATTGTAGAAAGGATTGCGGAAAATAATGAAATATACAATTAATTGCCTTGAACATATATCGCTATTATTTTGATGACACGAGTTATTTTCAGTCGCCCTTTATTCGCGTACAATATACTCTACAATTTAACTGCGTTCCAATTCGGACTATAATGGCACGTGAAAGATACACGTGGAGAGGGTATCTGGTTAATGTAGATGTAATGTTGCTCTTGCGCACGTGGAGAATATTTTGATACCGCCAGCTATAGCAACTAAATTAAATTTCGGAATTAAATTAATTAATATACAGATGATAATATAATGTTATTATTCGTATACTAATACACAATTAATAATTATTAATTATTGATCGGAAAATATATTCAAAGCGTAGAATTTTTCAACGATTAAATCAATAAAATGCTTTGATAGAAATAAAGATTATTGGAAAAATAAATAAAAACTGCATATTCTTTTATTAAAATAATCAAGTATTAATCGAATTGTAAATAACAATAATATCTTATATTCAGCAAGTAATAAATATGACAATTCTCAAAACACGTCAATCAGTTTCTAACAATTTTTAAATATAACATGATTATTATCGATTTATTTTTGCAGTACTAAGAATTCAATTTTGACAGAAATTGCGCGACATTCTTATCTCATTTATGTATTCTCGTGAATAGTACATTTTATTCAACTATACATTATCTTCGAATCGCTTTCATCTCAAGGACCACCATCATCGTCGTCATCCGCATATTATTGTATATGTGCACTATAATTTCTATATGTGCAAATGAGATAGCTCTTATCTCTCGACATGGTTGTTGCACCGAGACTGCGTGTCAGTCTCGCGATGGTTTACGATTAATTTATAACGGTATTATTACTCTGAATCCGCTGCGAGAAGAAATCATCTACTGGAACCGCATACAAAATCACACAGCTATGACGTTCTCGAAATAGTCGAGATCTGTTTTGAACTTAGATTTTCATGAAGCTACGATATATATCTCATGCAAGAAGATATTTTTATTCTAAAAGTCTACCTCATGATTAAACGTTGATATATTACATCCTCAGATACCTTATCTTTAATGTTTAAGTGTATCTAAATTTTATGTGTGGATTTCTCTTTTACTGTAGATGTTTGAAATTACCTGGTATTTACGTTACAGTATAACTTGTAAGTTATTAAGTAAGTTCTATTTTTATGTTGCTCTATTATATTTTTTTAACAAAATAATTTTATTTAGACGAGAATGTACAGATTCTTATTTATGAAAAGCTAAATATAATTATTCAAGCATTATAATTGTTTATGAATGATAAATAAAAGACATTTAAATATATGGAACGTCTTTTTTCCTATGAGATACTGATGAAAGTTTAAAATTAATATACTAAAAAATGTAATAGAGAGATATAGAATCTCGTAAAAAAAAAAATCTTCGTTATCAAACCATAAAATTTTTATAACATGTATAAAAAATAATAAAAATTATTAAACTAATTTTAAAATTTATTGAAAGATACAAGATTCATATGGTGAAATTATATTTGTGTTTATAGTATCACGTCCCTAAAAATGAACAATATTATCGAACACCCGCAACTTTCTTTCCCGACGACATCGCCAATCAAATCACTGAGGAGCGAGATTGCGTGATCGGATGTATTAGACACATCGCAATCTGATTGTATTTATGAACCTCGTGATGCTTGTTTAGTGATTGTACATAATAAGTAACCGATGTCCGCATGTAACACGTGTCTAGTTCGTGAGCAGCTGCTAGCAGAACAGTAATAGAGATATATTGACATGCTATCATTTTATTTTTTCATTCATCAGATTTAAACAGCGTTATTAAGCAGACGAGTGTCCAATAATTTCTCAATGAAATATAACACAAGAACAATATATAAAACACAAATTAATTGATACTTTCAAATGATTCTATTCATTCGTGATATATTAGTTATCGAGAGCATCGGAGGGAATATTTTGTTACATCTTTGGACGAGAATAAAATTGCATGGTCAATTACACAGGCATGCATGTTTGAAATCTTCCCATCTGATCATAAAAAACGATAGTCTATAATAGGAGGAATTTTACCAGCTGGAATGTCGTAACGTTTCGCGACAATAAAAAGATTACATTATGCGTGTTCATTGCGATTATCTCGCGAACAATGTAACTGTAATTGTGATATTCAGATTCTACATACATGAATGCCTATCAATTATTAATGTCTATTTCGAGGATTTTTAAATATCGACAATTCGAAACAAACCACTGGAAAATGAGATGGTTTTTGTCAGTAGTTGCGTAATATTTGCGAAAAAAGACCTCCTTGAAAGGAGGACATTGAGATTGTAATCATTATATCCTCGACAATTTTTGCACATATCCAACATATGCCACAACATGAGCAGACGTATTGAAGAAATATTGAGATACATTTTGAAATAAATTACATTTTCTTTTCGTGCTATATATAATATTTGTTTTTAACATGTATTGCCATCGGATGATCGTTAATGTAATTTGTAACTGGTATCTATCTTAAAAGGAAATTAGAGAAGTTAAAAATGATGTATGACGTAGAAGCCTATGTCAAGATAATAAGACATATTTCAAAACAAATTGAAGTGTAGCTATATAAATCATCAATCACGCTTGCGTTATCCTGTATCTTTTGCGTTGATATCATTTATTATGTAATTTGCATGTGCACATCAATAGGTAAGCGGAAATCAGATATTAAGGAGGAAAAATGTTGCTTTAGATACAGAAAATTCGTTTTATTTCAAACGCTTTGCCAGCGCCTGTCGAAGGATTATCGATCAGTGATACATTTCAAGGAGAAACTAGAAATTGAGGAAGATATTTTATTACGATGGGGTAAAGAGATTGGCTGATGGTCAATCTTCTTTATAATTTCCGTTTGACGGGGATTGATACTTTTAGGAGAGTTAATCGTTGACAGAAGAGACGTATTTCTTCTAGGCTATCCCTCCTTCTTTAGACAGATTCTCTAGAAGAATATATTATCTCCTTGAAAGTATACCGAAGATAGATTGATTGTACATGCTTGAACTGCCTTGAATTTTTTCTAAATTTATATTAGGTTTTTTAAAGCTATTTCAAGATTATATAACTAAATATTTCATGTAACTGTATTATTACATTTACATATATTAATAACTGAAGAAAATTCTCTGACAAATGAATGTACAATCTTGATTGATATTTTTAGGAGAGTTAGTCGTTGACAGAAGAGACGTATTTCTTCTAGGCTATTCCTCCTTCTTTAGACAGATTCTCTAGAAGAATATATTATCTCCTTGAAAGTATACCGAAGATAAATTGATTGTACATGCTTGAACTTCCTTGAATTTTTTCTAAATTTATATTAAGTTTTTTTAAGCTATTTCAAGATTATATAACTAAATATTTCATTTAACTGTATTATTACATTTACATATGTTAATAACTGAAGAAAACTCTCTGGCAAATGAATATACGATCTTGTAACGGATCGGAAAATTGAAATGTCTGCATTTTATTACGATGTGTCAGAACGAAATGTTCGCAGAGGAATATCTACTCTAACGGAAGATGGATGAATTTTATCGAATTTACTGTTTCGAGATGCTATCTCATGTATGTTTCAAGGGAGAATATTGTTATTAATAATATACATATATTGAAAGCACTCAGGAATATTTAATGATAATTTAGCGAACTGTTTTTAAACCCATCAGTAAATATCAACGTTACATTAATTTAATCTAGGTTTACGTAAGTCATAAACTTGATCACTATTTTTCGCGTATATGTTATAGTACTGCAAATATAGGTACGTTATCAGAGGGGTTATAATTGTCACTTTATTTATTAATTTTTACATTCTTCGTTTATAGATAATGTAATAAACACGATATATATATATATATATATATATATATATATATATATATATATATTGGAATAATACATAAAATTGACATTACATTCGTAATAGTTGAAGTAGTATTTTAACGGCGGACGCGTTAAAAACACCGGCAATAATGGCACCACCGATAACCGGATAGAACGTTAAAAATAAGTGAAATAGTTCATTACCGTGACCTTCTTTCACCCATCAGAAGGAGGAACTGGGCTATTTCTGACGACAGCGGTGCCCACATGCATCGGCTGCAACGATCGATAATCAGTCGCTTCTCACGCGGGACATTCATGTTTTTCGTCACCGAGGCGTTAGGTGCATCGATCGTGTTTCTTCAAGCTAGGACACGTTGTTTGCGCGTTAATGCGTGAATGCGTGCCGTGCACGAGCGTCTTCGCACGCGGGCGAGCGCATAATGCGGGATGTACATTATTGTCTTGCTTGCAAAATTGTCACTTTCGCTTCTCGCCAAGCGAGAGAATGTGATTGTGTGCGAAGCTCTATTTTTAATACTTGAGAGTTCGTTGTAACATATATAAAGAGAGATTACCTCAGTCTTTACGGGATGACGAAGACAACGCTCGTTTTCGTGAAAGTAAATTAGTCAGTTCCTTTTTTTTAAATTTTCTTCGTATTTACGAAGCTTCATATTTACCTGGATTCTTCCACGATTGTGCACAAGGCAAATAGCTATATATATTCTTTTTCGTGAAAATTTAAGAGATGCACTTTTGTGATAAATATTTCTGTTACACATTTTTCTCGATGCATCATGACGTGGAGATAAAAATGAAATGAAAACGAAGTACAGTGAAGCACTTTAGTTATATGTTATTTCGGTATAAACCCATCAATACTAATGGACATTTGTGGTTGATTTTTTCTGAAAATTATAAATTCCTTTTTTTCTGTGAATTCCTTTTTTATATTTAATGAGAAATATATATATATATATATATATATATATATATATATATATATATATATTTAAAAGGATAAAAAGATAAGTTCAGTTTTTTTACGATATATAAAATTGGATGTTTTGGATTTCATTTTTCATTACAGAGAATTTTGCGCTTTAAATAAACATGACTTTGATACAAGTTTTGATCATAAACTGTATTTATAATTATATTTGCAATTCTGGACTAAAAAATCTGGAATTACAAATTGTTTGCGTTTTATCTAGAATCCACACCCACGCGATATTTGACGTCTGTGATATTCGCTTCCGGTCTATCTCAAACTCTTTTACGAATATTTCAAATAAACTCTATCTACGCCATCTCCGAGAAACGTGCGTTCTTGATAAAAGCAAAAGCATAATATAGATTTCTGCTTTACATATCGTTACTCCGGAAGAAGTAAATGGCTTTTATAACATCTTTTATAACGTCTTTTTCAGGTATAATATATAATATATATTATAGTGCCAGTAAAAGTATTGTATCACCTCCAGAAAATATAGAAAATGTAAATAAATGATTAAGTTTTATTTTTTCTCTCAGGCTATTTTACTTATATTCGTAAAATTATTAAAACATAAAATAATAGTATTAAAATGTAATTTTGGTAATATTTATATATTTGTTTTCATTAAAGTAACGTTCTCTGTTTCTATAAATGATGCAATACTTTTGACCAGCATTGTACAGATGTACAGAGATTTATATACTATAAATAGATTCTATAGATAAGTATTATAGATTTATATTTTATCAATTATATTATAGATATAATTGATAATATGATAGAGCAATAGCAAAACGTAAACATAAATCGTATCATTACATTTTATTGATTACCTAAGAGAATATTCTATTACAAGGAAAATGACATGTTCTTTTTCTTGCACAATAAGCTAATTAAATATTCGTCATCAAATGATTTATCTCAATCTCAAAACAAAGAATGACATGAGATCTTTTATGCCGTTAAACATTGGTCACGTCATAACGTAATATTTGCTTAATTATACATACTACAATGAATATGACAGTGATGCATGTACACTAGGAGTCTCATCGCTAATCGGTTAAACTAATGTATGTACAAGAAATTTCGACTTATGTTAGCATCAAGGCTAGATTCTATCGTATCAAAATAAAGTCAGTAAAGAACGCCTATTAAAGTAGGATAGCACGAGGAGGACGGCGGTTCTAAACGATCCATCGAATGGCGCGTGCGGTGTGTCACGTATTCTCGTACAGTTTAATCACTGATGCAATTATCGATGCAACTCTTGCGCAGCAAAATTTTAATTTCTTTTTTAATTTTTTCTTTTTAAATTTCGTAAACGTCATTTTTTTATCTTTTATTTTACTGTTAATTTCTATTTGTTTAAATCATAAACACTTCTCTACAAAATGAAAACAAAAAATCTCGTGGAAAAAAATAAAATATATCAGTTGCATTTGAAATAAAGAAGTAAAAAAAGTTTTTTGCTTTGAAGAAATCTTTCTTTTCTACAGAGATGTAATAGTTTTCAGAATACATTCCTAGAATTCTAGATGATATATTAAATGGCAGGAAAAAGTTCCGATATGTAATTTTCTTCGAAAGATTCATTTTGAAATATAGGTGACAGGTTCGAGGTAAATGGCTGGCAGCATTCACGCTGAATTCGTCTTAGGTCCAAATTTATTTGTATACTCATTGTTGGCGTATTCTAAGAAGTGGGACGAGCTTAAGCAGCACTCGAAATAATGAACGAAAAAATTTGCATATATTTCTAATACATTAGTAAAATAATTTCTTATATTTTATCGTCAATGCGAATGAAATAATTAATAAAACGATCAATACAGATTTTCACTTCGCGAGTCTGGCACGTGTGTCATATATACGTGTCAACTGGCACGTGTCCATTGATGGATCCCTTTGAAATTGATTCCTATACCAGACTGTTCTGTACTATTCCGCATTTCCACTGCATCCCGTCTGTAGCAGGATTGAGAGATTATTGCAGTAAGCTATGAATTAGATAGATACCTATTGCTTCTATGAAATTAACTTTTCCTCGCAATTTCTGCTTCTATGAAATTTCCTGCTGATGAAACGATCTTGGAACATCCATACGCATCAAATCCATAAGATTCTTTGTATTATGGATGTATTGACATTTGTCTTGTAATACACACAGTCTCAGTGTGAGGAATATTTTTTACTTTCAATTTCTTTTTACTTTAAAAATTGTCAAATTTAAATTTAAACTAAAAATTAAACAACGTTTCATTGAAATAATAATATCGATCTTTGAAAGCATACATGGCAGATTAAAATTATGCAGACAAATTATATATCTTTTTTTTAAAATCTTTAGTTTCGAGCCTTAATTAGATTGGATCCATTGAGTCTATTATTATTAAAATTTTGAAATTCTTAGAGACGTTTGAATCAACATTAGTTTACATTACCAAATAATTCTGATTAAATACATTTTCTTATTTTACATCCTAGAAATAAGAATACGACCTAGAAAGAAACAGCTGACTAGGTTTAATTGATTTAGGCTGTGCATTAGAGATGTTTTAAAGGCTCTTAGAATTTACATATTCGCTTCAGTATGGGATAAATGCAGGACTAATGCAACTGTCATATGGCCCTGCACATGTATCCATTGTAACTCGCTTGTTCCCCGTTTCACGCACTTGCTCCCCACTGTGCAACCGCTTTCTTTGCGGCACTGCAAAGTGGAGCGAAGAGAGACACCGACATGTGTGAAATGTGAGCGGGAAGGAGAGCCAAAATAAGCAGTAGAGACGGGACTGACACGCGGGGCGCCGAGATAAAAAGCCTGGCATTCCGATTCAGACGCGTAGACAACATTTAGCAGGCGAGCGGCTCGCAGCCTCCGCCACTTGCCAAGTATTTACGAGTGAGCTGTGGATGTGTCGGTGAATCAGAAAGTGCTCGCGCAGAGTCCGTGACTCTTCTCCGCGTCATCGCGAATCGACGTCAGGACTGGAACTGGAGCAGTTCTTGCCGATACATCACGATTCACGTTGTTCTTCGATCGAGAAACTACCGGGTAGTCTGGAATCGGAACAAATTCGATCCACGAGACCCGTTTCTGTTAATCGATCCTCGTGAAAGTCAGCTCTCTCGCGTCGTGGCCTGATAGACGTTTGTCCTGTCATAGTTGTCGCACGCGAACGTGGCGGTCAGTGACTCTTCCTCGAGTTTTTCACGGGAAAATTGTCAAGTGTGAAACCGTGTACTAGCAGCTGGAGCTGAATAAATCGCATAATGATGCCGCAGACGACGAACGGTGAAATAAAAACAAATAACATGAACAAGTCCGCTAGGTACTTCAATTATCTGATGACTCTGGCGGATCTCACGGCAATAGCTAGCATCATGGCGGTGCAGGTAATTTCGAGATTGTTTGATAATCGACATGACGTATGCGAGCAGGCATTGATTTCTTCCGGGACATTTAGCGTGTGGTATTCCCGACATGTATTTCGATTAATTTTAAAAACTATAGCGGTAAAATTAATGTTCAACTTGTAATATATAATCATTAAGAGAATGAAAAGAGATATTAAATATTATATTAATAATTATTATATTCAAATTAATCTGACACAAGCTCATCAGTTTCCAATGGGCCGTAATCACTTTTAACGGAGTTGATTACGTTGCATTTAATTAATGAAATTAGTTATATAATCGAGGAAGTTACTAAAAAAACGCAATATGCCAGTGTGTAACTATGATATCCGATTTTATCAACGGGTCTCGGTAGATTTCACTGTAATGACCATCTGTCACGGTGATTCGGGCAAATAAAAGCTACAATATATATTTCGAAAGACGATCGATCGCGTGGGAACATTCGTTTATTACTGCTGTTATTGTCGTAATAAACGCATGTCACAACGGAGCATAACGAATGGCTGGTGAAATTATTTGGCGATGCATTTTCATGGTGTGACCTGAATTCTAAATTATCGCAAAATCATTCAACGATGAAGAATAACAGAGGTATCGCGAGATGACAGGTATACTCATTGTCCAATAATAGATCATGTTATCGGTAGCCTCACGTGTTCTTCTGTCTAACTGTCAGACGTATCAATACTTTGAATCTTATCGAGAGCTTTCTGTGAAAGCTCTCGAGGTATTAGTATTATCTCGGATGAGGATGGTGATTAATCTTGATTAGCAATTGAAATAATGAACGAATGGTTCAACTCGGAGATGAATTACGAAGAAAGCATAAAGAACAGATTATCGAGCAGAGATCACTGCTTAATCGTGTCGCTTTCCAAGAATTGTCTTTTAACTTTGTCTAGTCTTTGTAAGATTTTGATACACGTTATACATTATAAATATGGCTTTGTGCCACATAAATTTTTAGTGATGCTAAAAGATTCTTTTTACAGACTTAAATCGAAATTGTGAAACGTTCACCTAAAAGAATATGACGAAAACTAAGAGATATAGATGGTTGTGATTATTCACGAACGAACAAACGGGAGATTGTACTATCGCCAGCGAGAGATATATGGCAGATAAAGTTATATCGTAGGGTCAAGCAATCGTCGGGCTTAATTAATGATTCATACGCGTCTTCGTAATAATGAAACTGCACTTGCGGTTTTATTCACGTCATAAAGAACGCGCATAGTATTGAGATTCATGTTTTCGCGATTTAATATTCCGTCCGTTCATGGTTCTTTATACTTGCAAATATCCGAATTTAAAAAAGTACTTCTTATGCGAACTCAATTAAATTAAATTTGATGGAATATATTCGTGCCAGACACAATGATGCGGCACACCGGATGCTTGTTTTACTTTCATAATAATAGCAAATATTTCATTTTAAAGATTATATCAAAGCATAGAGTAGAAGATGAATAAATGTATAACTTTAGTATAAAAATTTTTTGAAGTACAAAAATTAAATAAGCATGATAAAAAACAAATGAAAATGAAAAAAAGGAAAATACATCGCAAAAGTAATCAAAGATATATAAGAAAGAAAGAAACATTTTCTGTTGAATAGGATGTTAGTTTAACTACTGACTAATGTAATCTAGAATTGATAAAAAATGACAGTAGCGCGTAAAGTTTAACGAGACTTTAGACAAAGAGAATGAATCATGCGAAACAATACGATTATCACGACTGATTAATAAAAACGATGTACGTTCAAGAGTACTATGGAATGTCGATGCAATCTTGACCTTTTGCGACCTTTCAATCAAAGTTCATTGATAATTATAAGGAAAGGTGATTCTCGCAAATAAAACGTTGACGTTATCACAATAGTTCGAATAACCCTTTATCATGCGGGATTTATACATAGATTACGTTAGAATATCTACATCTCTCTCGACACTTTCTTGTAATTTCAAAAAAATCTTGTCTTTAATATAATTAAACGATTTTTATTATCTTATCTATAAAACAAACTAATCACACGTAATTATCAATTTTATTGTCGTTGTTGCATTTATCTGATTACGTCAATGCGATTTAATTACGTTTTGATTGCGTTAATTTTTAATGATGTAATCACTTTCAATAATATTCAGGATAAAACGAGATTAATCTCATTTTTTACGTTTACTTAATAAACAAGATTTATTAAAAGTAAACTTGTCAAATCTAGAATTTCGATAGAAATAAAATTTCGATATCTATTTCCAGGTACACGGGTAGCTCAAATTCTCAACAATGCTTACAATTAGACAAATTGTGACATAATTCCTACACAATACTTCGCATTTAAAGCGGAATACTATTGCAGAAGCATTTCGTTATGATATAATATACTAGGAATTATCGCAAGAAGATTTATATTCCGCAAATAATGCCATGAATTTACGACCGCTTTGTTCGTTCGCGAAATCTCAGCGTGACTACTTGATACGAGATCGCGCGAATCAAACGTTAGTTTCGCGTCGTGTTTGATGCATGCCACGTCGTTAAACTGGATTTCGATTTTCGCTGAATTCGTCGCACCTAAGAAAATCTTATTGTGCACTAGAATGGAAAATGAATGTAAGCGCGCGTCAATTTATTGCTCGCGAGCGCACATTTTACTTTCGGTTTTTTCCATCGATCTACTTGAGACCTTACAAAATCCTCTTTATCTTTATGGTACCATGCAGAGAAAGCATATTATGTTTTGAACAAATGACATACGCATTATGATAAACATTATGCCAATATTTTATGAAAGCAAACAATTTCGCACCTTTGAATAGTCGCTTCTTTCAAAGTTTCGCAAGATAACATATCATTCGTTGAGAACGAATGGAAAAACACATCGATATGTAAAGCGTTTCAAAAATTAGAGGTATTTAGGAAGATAAAAAGATACTAAATGATATACACATGCGTGTAAAAATTGTTGGTAAAAGGACGTTTGAATTAATCTGACACGCCTTTTTTATGTTCTTGTCTCTTACAAGGCTGCTGCAGTTGACGTTTTCCCTATCTTTGTTATTTGAAGATTTTTCCCGAACAGAATTGTAGGAATTATCGTACTTCGACAAGTATAGATAATCATAACTACGTAAGGCGATAGTAATAATTGCCGTATAAAGTATATGTGTATAAAAAATACGACGATGCGCAAATGCTATATTTTATCGCTCGTTAATTCTCGTTTGATAGATATATACGTAATAAACAGGCTATACAAACGATAATTGAACTAATTAGTCCGATAATGCGAGGCATTTATCTATTTTTATCAAAATAAGGTCGAATGTTAACAACAAAATAAAATAGAATGCGCGGAATCGGGCAGTTATCGAATGTAGTAAAAAGGAGTCAAAAAATTGTTCAAGACGCGTAACAGTTTTTAATTTTGTAGAATTGACAATTTTGTTATTTTTTTTTTTATTAGATCGTGGTCAAATAACGAGACTTAGAGATAAAACGAAGCGCGAGCTAAAATGTATCGGATCCCGGAGGATTAATTAACGTGTTATATCACTCAATAATTTCGCTGTACGGGTCATTACTCCGGCTCACAAATATATATATGTGTGTGTGTATATATTTGCATGAATACATATATTTGCATTTATCGCAAAGATGATATATGTACGCGATGATAGCGGCTCTGATAAGAGTGGAAAGCGCAAATTCCAACGGAAACGGCATTATTTGGCGAGAGTTTGCGTTTGTGTTCCCTGTGCATGCGCGGGCGGAGAGACGATACGCACAAATATCGTAAATATTCGCGACGAGATAAGGGTAGAAAATTACGGGAATGAGAGGACATTTTTGCCGGTCGTCCCAGATTATCGAAATCCGGACTTTATCATATCGGTTTTCCCTCGTTTTTTTCCTCTCCTTTTTCGTAAATCTCGCGCTAGCTTTTCAATTCATCGTTATCCGTTTCTTAAATCGTTATCCGTGATAATTGTAAATATCCTCGGGATATCCACGATTTTCTTCCTTTCGCGAATATATACCTGAGTCGGTTTAATAAAGAGACAGATTTTATCTCAGGTAATCTAATTAAATTCCTTTCATAAAGTTGTAGAAAATTGTTGAATATTCTTTCGATGATGTAGAATATTCAAGTCCAGGATGCGATCGAATTTATTTATGGATACAAATGATGATGAATGTACGTTATCACAGTAATTTATTGACTCATATATCAGCAACCTATATCCTTGATTACTCTTTCTCTAAAATTGATCTGACTCTTTTAATGATCTACTTCCATTTTTTTCTTATTACAGTTCAAGAGAATGCTGAACAAAGAGCTATCGCATTTCTCGGAGTCATCCAAATCTGGCAATCAAATTTCGGAGTACATCTGCAGCACCTTCCTTGGTAAGTAAAAAATGTGATCCTTTAAACTTTGATGCGCACAAAAGGTTATTGTAATAATATATAAACCTATATAAATTATAAATTTATGTAGGTTGGGAGGAAAAGGATAAAGATTGACGTTTTTCAAGAAAAAGCTATATACGTTTCCGCGAAATGCCAGAAAAAGCAAATGCCGAGAAATTCGCGACACTGCTGTGTCTAACGAGGTCATCGCCAGAAGCGAGTTTTACGGATGCAATAAAACGAGCGCTCTTACGCATTAAAAGCCCTTGAAAGACCGTAACCGGTACCACCATGACCATTCATTGTGGTTAGCTCGCTTTGTCCGATGAACAAATTGTCAGTTATGGTCACGCAAGGTTTATCAGCGAAAAAGCATAGATCGATCCCTTTGTACTCGAGACAATGTTCTGCAGAAGATACGCTATATGACAAAAGATTTCTTGAAACGACGCGATATTTTATTGAATATTGTCCCTTCTTAGTCTTTAACGGAGTAATCCTTGTCTACTCCTCTTAGCTTCGTTTACGACGCGCTGATTTCATTACGTTGCTTCCTTAACGAGTTTCGTTACGTAGCTTCCTAACGAGTTCCGTTCGATCGTCGGCTAAAGCGAAAGTTTTCTGATATCGTAACAGAAAGAAATCGGAAGGAGACTGGCTTTCGCAATGAATCGAATACGTTTGATGATGCAACTGCATAATCTTATAACTTAATGATAAATTTTCTTAATCATGTTAATATTGTTACGTTACACGACACGAATTATCAGTCATCTGTTGTTTGACTCGAACTTATCGGTCAATCTGGCCGCAGACTACAAGCTGATAAATAAACGCATCGAATAATCTACAATCAAAGATATAATGCAAGTGGTTGTCATTTTGTATACATAAATTAAATCTCAACATTCTCCTTAATAAATGACATTCATATATCGATTATTTAATCTGTTAGTTTTTACATAAATTTAAAAAAAAATGCATTACGGTTTTTTTTATAAAATATTACACGATATAACTTGACATTATATTTTTTATCGTGATATAATTGGAAGTTCTGCTAAGGTTAGCGCCGATCACAGAGTTGACCGATCAACTTATCCAATCACGCTTCCGCTTTCTGTCCTTTCTCTAGACAAGCAGCAGGAGCTGGACTTACCATCTCTGCGAATCGAGGATGCGGTCGCCGCTACGGGCAGCGTGGATGTACGGGCGGCGAAGAAAAAGGATCGCGTACAAAGGGGCCCCGCCGCCATGTCACACATCAGCGGCGTGAAGCGGCCATTGACACATACCAACAGCTTCACCGGGGAGCGCGTGCCGGTTCACGGGGTGGAAACACCGCACGAGGAGGACCTCGGCAAGGTGATCCTTTGACCTTTAATACCTTTATCGCCACCGTGTATCGCGAATGGTGTTTTCGACTCTTTCACGTATGTGCCAGGCAGCGTCACGCAGCTGGGTATCGCAAATCGCGGGGATTCCGTAAACGTAAACGTGGCAAAAAGGTAAAGAACAAAATTAATTGCTGCAAAAATACACATCGTACAAGGGTATAATAATTAAAGTCGAAATTTTAGAATCGTTAAAAGAACATCTTAGTCACTGGGGAAAAAATGAAAAGATTTTGTAATTCAAGTTGCTCATAAAAATTTTATTGATTGTTATTATGTAAAAGAAAATATACAAATCTCGAAAAATGGAAATAAAATGTCTTTCGTATTGATTAAATAATCAATATATTATTTTCTATTTATATTAATAACGCGATTCATTTCATGATTGCATTTAGAATAAATATTATAAAGAGAGAATATTTACAGTCATATTTGAATCTTGATATTCATGAAAGATAATCTACGCCTATGCATCTTTAGTTGTATCCGAGATTTGATGAATTGCGCCCACGAGCGATATATTATATTATCTTATAATCTTGGAAAACACTAATTATCGTCAGGTACTAACATGGCTTTTGATAGAATATTCCGGAATGATATCCACCTACGTGCTGATTATAGGAGTTCGATGGAATAGAGATTTATTTAATGCAGGATTATACTAATGATAACCTAACGAGGAAACACACGTGTAATCTGTTATATATTATTGATTATGATCGTAAAACTCTTTGAAAAGAGAAGGATTGTTAATGGAAGGTTTATAATGATATATAATGTTATATATAATGTTATATATATGTATGTATGCATGTACCTATATAATGCATAACTTTAATACAAGTGCTTGATAATTTGTTTCATAATTGGAAAAGCTTGATTTAGTTATGAATAAAAAATAAATTTTACTAAACGAATTTTTAATAATTACGTACACAATATAATTGAATCTCAATAATCAATTATCGCGTAAATCCCGATTAAAATCGTACAATGTATATTGTTAACAATTGCTTTGTTTTCCGATTTTATAATCAAAATGCAATACCAAAATCGATGTAGAATAGATTACACGTGCCGCTCTTTCTTATTAACAATGAAGATATTATGATACGTGTTACGCAATTTACGAAAAACTAATTTATTTTAATTTATATGTACATAATTTAAACGCTCTTAATTGATATAGAAATATAATCTTGCACGCATACGAAAAACATATTGGTAATAATATAAAAAAATTTAATTTTACATGGAATAAAATCCTCTTGCAACATATCGTATTCTATTTTTCAAATCAGACTACATCTAAGATCATTCTTAGATTTTCTTTTAACAATCTGCTAAATATAGACTAAAGATTCCTTCGTGCAAACGTTTCGATTTGATAAATTTATCCCAGTGAACAACCTCGTTCACTATTTTTATCGTCGGTGATCCCGTTCCTTTTCGTTTATTTTTTTGTTTTTTTTTTTTTTATTTTAGATCGACGTATAATATTAGCATAAATTCCATCACGAAACCGAAAATTCTACAGTGTTTTTGGCTTTTATTTGTATCTTATAAACCTCAATATCTATATTATTCGGTTCTGAAAAATTCCAACCATATCCTTCATACAATACATGCTCCATCGCCAAATATGTACAGTACATCCAATTTTTTGAAAGCATTAGCGTGCACGGAATAACGATATAACGACACGCCGAGAAAAGTAGGCAAGAGAGAGACAGGGAGGGAGAAAGGGATTAGATCGGATCAACAGCGGCGAGATCTTGCGGATTAGAGAGATCGGTAATTAAAGCAGTTCGCGCACAAAGTTTGCGCAATGTCATTAACTGTGTCGAGTCTATATTAACTGTGCAACGTGTTGGCCGAACTTTCATCATGCTTCTTCTTCAGAGGATACACCTTTGTACGTATAATAATATCATGCGACTATCGCGTTATTTTAATTTCATGCATCGTTGTGCATGGACACGATGAGATTCATGCGCTGAATACATCCGAGTTTATTCATTATATAAAGAAAGTTCCATCAGAGAGCGAAACGTCATTTCCTCCGAACCATTAGGGACCGCCAGGGACATCAAATCGGGAAAGAATAGGAGTTGTTTTTAATGTCATGACGCATCGCACCAGTCACGGAGTCGCTTAGCAGTAAAGTTTAATGGATTTTGAGGAGTTAAAGTCGAAAATAACCGGAATTTTCTTTTTATATTATTTGTTGATATTTCCTATTCCATTTTTTTAAGTGAAATAATATAGTAAAGAATTTGGATATAATTATCGATTTGCACATCAGAATTGATAATTCGCTGAAGATATTTTTGCTTTTACTGAAACAAAATCGTCTCGAGGATATCATATCGTGCATATTGATGTCTTTTTTGTGCTTCTTTTTTATTTGATTCTGCGATTTATGGTTTCGCTGGGGAGTACGTGTCGATCGGCATGGAAGACTTTTTACAAAGTAAAATGTTTACTCTGTGGCATACGAGATTACAAAGTGGTTGGTGGTTGTACATATTTTAATCGGACAGAAACATTAGGGACGAGGTCGCGTCGTTTCGATAACCTGAATAATCGCCTCGGGCGATTAGCGACGCATCTTTTGTGAAGGCAGAAACGAAGGAAAAACTGATTTTCGACTCTTCTACAAACGACGAGAGCGATATCAACGTCCATGGCATTCATGATAAACTAAACGAGATTTGATAAATGTTTTAAAGAATCGCTTTTGATTTCGATTAAATATCGCATCGAATAAACATCGAAAATTTAATTCCTTCCGCTCTAAAAATTATCCTTTGTCTTTTCACTGTATTTTTTTTTAGAGATTTTATTTTTGTATGGAAGAGCAATAAAGATCTTTCCATTATGATAATGAAGGTAAATTTTTTTAATGAAAAAGGAGAAGGAGAATGGCAACTAGATGTAGTTCAGTATCATTTCTATTCTGCATATTAATCGGATCTCTCGTAGAAAGACTGTTGGCGTTTCGCTTACTAAAGTAGAATACGACGCAGACGTGTCCTTAAATGGCTACGTGATCCTGCAGACTTTCCTAGACACGGACTCATTTTTTTATGCCTACGCAATGATTCAACCGTCTCAGAATGCTCTTTTAATGCGTCATGAATACTTTATTTGATGTTTCAGTTGCTTCCCACCTATGTTGGTCCAAAAACGAAATTATTATTACTCGCAAAACGACGATACAAGCTAATTGTAGTGTTGTTACTTACTCAATTAAAATTATATTTTATAAACAGTTTTAGTATATTGAAAATTGTGCATCTCTCCTTCTTGAAATTATTCACCTAACGTACTTGTTTCATTTTTATCGAATTTATTATCTCTATAAACATAAACAATCCGAGACTTTCTGTGTAATGTTGTCCGTTAATAATCAACTCTATGTGTGACCTCTTGGTGATAATTCCGGACCTCCTATTATCTTTAGCCGAAACACATCGACTTCTTTCACTTAATGAGTGAATTGTTTGCGTTTATAAATCAACGTCTATTCGTTGCGATATAATATCTTGTGATATCACTTGGAAATAAAACATTTAATTAGTATATCTTATACAATACCGATATGTGTATTATCGTATATCACATATTAATGTTGTCACATAATTATTTACAGTTGCTCTCGGACATCGATAAATGGGGCATCGACATCTTCAGGATAGGCGAGCTTAGTAGTAATCGACCCCTCACTTGTGTGGCGTACACGGCCTTCCAAAGTCGAGATCTGCTCAAATCGCTGGCAATACCGCCCAAAACCTTCGTTACCTTCATGATGACCCTGGAAGATCATTATGTGAAGGATAATCCTTTCCACAATAGCCTCCACGCAGCTGATGTGACCCAGTCTACTCACACTCTGCTCAACACGCCTGCCCTAGAGGTTAGTATAAAAATAATATATATTTTATTTTATACATTATGCCGTTCGTCTAACAAGAATTCGAAATAACTTGTTGTCACTTACATAATAAATTAGCTATAAATATATTTTCTAATAATGAGTGCGATATATTTATTCTTCATAAAAGAAGAATCAAGAGTGAGATATCAAGAGTGTGGTAATTCTATGATAATACATTATAAGTAATATGTTGTTTATTATATTACAGTCCGTGTTCACACCGTTGGAGATTACTGCTGCATTATTTGCGGCTTCTATCCATGATGTAGACCATCCAGGACTCACGAATCAGTTCCTCATTAATTCAAGTAAATATCGACATATTAAAATTTTTAATAGTTTTCGTTATTTATTTATTTATTTGCGATAGATAATATATTTATATTTTAAATAATATATTTCATATTTTTTTATCATATAAAAGAAAAAAGAAAGTGTATAATCTCTTTGTTTTTATTGTATATCTATTTCTATTCTCTTTGTTTTTACAGTAATGAAGAGAGAATTAATGATCTATCTTTTTTTTTCAGGCTCTGAGCTCGCGCTGATGTATAACGACGAGTCAGTGTTGGAGAATCATCATTTGGCAGTCGCGTTCAAGCTTTTGCAAAACGAGGGTTGTGACATATTCGTGAACATGACGAAAAAACAGCGGCAGACGTTGCGAAAGATGGTTATCGATATGGTTCTCTCGACGGATATGTCCAAACATATGTCGTTGTTGGCTGATCTAAAAACCATGGTGGAGACGAAGAAAGTCGCTGGTTCTGGCGTATTATTGCTCGACAATTATACCGATCGCATTCAGGTGCTGGAGAATCTGGTGCACTGCGCCGATCTCTCTAATCCAACAAAACCATTGCCACTTTACCGACGATGGGTGAGTTTGCTAATGGAGGAGTTCTTCCTGCAAGGTGACCGCGAACGGGAACAGAACATGGACATAAGTCCAATGTGCGATCGGCACAGCGCTACAATCGAGAAGTCGCAGGTCGGTTTCATCGATTATATCGTGCATCCATTATGGGAGACCTGGGCAGATCTGGTACATCCGGATGCGCAGGAGATTTTGGATACTCTTGAAGAAAACCGCGATTGGTATCAATCGATGATACCTCCCTCGCCGCCGTCCGACGAGTCGCAACAACCAGCAACGAATGAAAGTCAGCAACAGCAGGATAGGATACATTTCCAAGTGACGTTGGAAGAAGGCGACGAAACCGGCGAGGCGGTAGAGGGTGGTGATACCGGCGGCAGTGATGACGGTGGTGGTGAATCGACGACATTTACTGGCGAGGACGCGGGCGGTGAGACGGGGGAAAACGTCACAGAGGCTGGGATGTGACGGAGGCTCGCCGGAATTTGCAGAAAGTTCCATGAGAAGGTGCATCAGAGCTGGTGGCGCGTGCGTCAGTGACATTTGCACGTAGCCGCGCCTAGCCGCCGATCCCTTTGTATCGACCTATGCCGCGTTGGCCGGACCACGAGAGGAGGCGGTTGAGATGACGGGAGCCATCTCGATCGAGCAACAAGAGATAACGTCCCGACGACGACGGAATTATGACGGAGGTGCGAAAATGCGTCAGGATCGCTATGTTTCGGCTGGACCGAAACGAGCGACGCGAAAGGAGCACGTTTTGCCGTCGTCGTCGTCGTCGTTCTAATTTCGTCTCCGCATCTCATTCGAATTCTATCAAGCGGGAGGGGCGAATCTCTTCACAAAGTACCTGCGCAAATAAAAGCGGCAGCTGCATGTTTGCGATATATATCGAGTGGGTGGCAAGATGTTTTTGTTTTCTTATACACACGCACACACACCGAAGATGATGATGATTGTGGGACGGTGATCGTCCATCGTATATCAATCCATCATCTTTTTCTTTGACATATGAAGATGTGCCGCCGTCGAAGGCTGGAAGAAGCCTCTCTTCCAAAACTATGCAGGATCCTCAACAACATATCAACAATATATACAATGGATTCTAGCCGAAGCATATTAGCGAACAAATTGATGTCACTGTCTTCTTCTTGAACGTTTCAAACGTCGCACAGAAATTATCGTGAGTCAATTGAGATTTATTTGCATATGACAGAAATTCTAAATGCGCTCATCAATTTGTTTCTTGTGTTACGATATGACATCATGTTGTAAATTCAACAATCTATTATGATTCAATTTTGCGAATAATCGAAATGTCCCACAATAATCGATGTTCAAAATTACATACGCGATATCGAATGGATCAAGGATACGTTATCCGATACATACGATACATCAGAAAGAAATAAATGAAATGGAGAGAACAATTAAGCGGATACTCAATATCATTAGGCGTTCATCTTTTTGGTTCTTCGACGGTCATTCAAATAGACACCTACTTATCGGTAGAGAGAAGGATACCTGTCTTTTTAATCGTAAGATTTTGTCATGTTCGCTTTGTAGATGTAGAGAAATTCGTAATTGAATTGTTCGTAATCGAAAACGAGAATTCAGAAGTAGCCGCGTGTCTATAAAGGAAATGCTAGAGCAAACACGTAGAGTATTACTCACCATTTACATGATTTACGAGAAAAAAGCGATATTAATTCGCTGTTTTTTTCCAACTCGCGTAATCAATGGGAGAGCACCGAGCAGCAGAACGAAAGGAAGGAAGGCATCGAGATAAGGGGACAATTAATTTTAATACACAACTATGTCGAGAGCTGGCCTTTTAAGTTTGTATTAAAATTAATTACCGAGACGCTTTCTTTTCTTGAGTTATGTATACAATATATACACAAATAAAAATATACATAAAGAAACATACATACATATACAGACACATGACACAAACGCAATACGTACAACTACAACTGCGCGCGAGGATATATATCGATAGATGTTTTTAACCAAAGAGTAATATATAAGTGATTGTTAAGTTGATTGCCGAGCGTGCCGTTCACCAATACGTCTTCTGGCGACAAATATTCCAGCGACGGTGAACGAATCGTTCTGGAATTTCGCGTGGAACGTGAAAATGAAATCATCTTCTCGCTACGGATGTCCGTGAATCGCTCAAATTTGCAAATTCATTCGGTATTCAAAATGCGATTGCCCCAAGCGAATTTGGAATTATCGAGCCGATTAAATCGCCGTTCAAAGGCTCGATCGTCCACAATGCCAATCTCGTCGTGCTTCTTAATGTACAAAATTGTCGACATCCCACGAAGATTATTCTCTTCCTCTTTTTGACTAATATTTAATTTCGTCGTATTGGTGAAATGATGACAATTGCGCGCCTCGATAATATCAGGGAAATGAATGTGAAACACGTCTTTTTAATGACCGAGTGTAAACCGAAGATCAGCCTAAACCAAAATTAATATTATAACTATTTAAATCGTAAAGCTTGCCATCGACTGCGTGGAGTAAGAAATTTGGTGTCTGATTAGGCGTGTATAAGCGGTGATAGCTCGGGCTCATATAATCATACATTTCTTAATCACGTTAAGGGAATTACCTTATAATCGCATAATAAAAAAGAAAAAAGAAAAAAATACTACGGAGAAAGCAAAATCTCTATGTGTGTTGTAGACAGTGATCTAGTGAGTGTTTGGTGCTGGCCACCAAGTTTAGCTTGTAAGAAAACTCCGAGGTTCACAAGAGTCCGCGACTACAATTGTTAAGTCAAGAAGGAGAGTTAACTTAACGAAGTTTTTAGGGCGTAAGCAACGAGGTTATAATAATAATAATAATATAATAATAATAATTACTGATAATGATCATAATATTAACAGTAATAATAATGATTAAAGCGCGATAAGAAAGATACTGATTTACTAGTTAACGATAACACTCACTACGCAAACGAATCGAGATTACGTTCGCTTCACGAGGCAACGTTGTTTGAACGAGGAGAAGGCGGAGAAGGGACGATGAAGTGTTATCGATGATGTACCTCTGCACTGACGCCGAACTGGAAACTCGGCGAAAGTATTCGATTAAACGGTGATCTTTTTAATTTAGTGCGAGTGCGCCTTTGATTGTATTTTGGCGTAGACGAGCGAAAACGCACTCGTTCTTTTTTCCGTAATGTTTTCTTGTCGCTCGTCTCGATGGATCTCGCGAGTATGCGCGCAGGTACAAATATAAAGAAACACGCCACACAAAATATGACTTGTTATATAAATCTCATTGAATTAATTCGATTTATTAATAAAACATCGTTATTTGAGCAGCAGCAGTTGAAACTGGTGTCTTCTGTACATAGCGATCTTGATTGTTTGTCAGAGATTCAAAAAATAAGGAAAAAGAACGTGAAAATAAATTATTATTCACAAGCACGTGAGAAGTGACGATCCAATGTTTTTGTGAATATAAAAAATCGCATTGTGATTCAATGAGATGTGTGTAACAATATCTAGTAATAATAGAATTATATAACGGTGATGAGATGACGAGGAGAGAAAAATAAAAATACCTTGTTTGATTGCTGGACAGTTAAATGAATGTATTAATATCGTGTAATCGTCGTACGAGATATATGTGTAATAAAACATATTTATTGTCGGAATTCTTACTCTTTCTTTCTTCGTGCCATTTCAGCAACTTGAACAAATATATAAATAATTATAAAAATATTTGATATGCATATGTAAAACATTTCAACATTGATCATAAGATTTTTTTATGGAATAATTTATAACTTATTTTAAATATTAAAAAAAATATATAAAAATATCTAGGTCTTTGATTCTAATTGCAATTAATTCTCAAATTACGAAAAAAGAATAGGAGACGATGGAGTAGAGAATAAAACCACGGATTCGTCTTAATTTATTTGTAAATATATTATTAAGTATAACATCTATAATATAATAATAATAATAATATAATAATGAAAAACCATTTACATTAATAGGTATCATTGTAATATTTTAATCCAATAGTAAAACACTCAGTTATTTATAGATTCTCGATAGCTTTCAAGCGTGTGGAAATTTTTAGAGTAGTAGTACCATCAGATCGCGCGTGTCACGGTGCAAAACATTTTCGTCGACTCTCTGTATAGTTTCTCTCTCTTCCCCTTCATTACAGTTACATACAATAGTAATTTCAATAAAATCGATGCCGTCTCCCTTTAACTTCTCATTTTATTATCCGCTCATACGCACGTACGTACATAAGCCGACATATTTCTTAGTGAAAAGTGTATCAGGTGACTTTACACCGTGAAAGATTATTCTTAATCTATCATCGTTATTGCGGGTATATTGAGATGCCTTAAATTGTGTACAGTAACGCTGCCTCCGATTGAAATTCGAAGGGCGCTAAATCACCGAGCCGTACGCTATCGATAAGGATAACACGTCGCGAATCGTAACGGAAAGAGGAAGCCTCGAGATACATCCGGATTCGTTCACGCAGATAAAAATGTCTAAGTCGACCGGATTTCTTCTGCATCCGATTCGAGAATGGAAGGCCGCAAGGAGGAATTCTTCGTCATCCTCGATCCCGCAAATCAATTCGCATGCTTAAATATCAATTAGCGGCGCCCCGTTCTTTTCTTTCTTATACGAAAAATAATTAAAATTACCAAACAACTCTCGCTAAGACTAGAGACGGTAATAATCGTTGTGTCGTATTTTCTACAGGTAGTAACGTGTGCGCATGTTCGGTTACATTGCATAAGGAGAACAGGAATGAGTCTTCCTGCGCGGTTTTCATTATAAATATCCGGATTTGATAAATTTGTTCAATCGCTTAAACGTCGTTTAATTCTTCTTCATGCACCGGTAAATAGGAATAATATCGACAATTTTTTGACAATTTTCTTAAATATACATTGCATGTACTGCTTGTCGTTTTTTAAGAAAATCTCTTTTAAAAATCTTTGCCACGCACACAAATTCGAGACAAGCAACGAAATGAAGAAAAGGCGACAGCTTTCTCTCGCGACACATCTTACACATTTGATTCGAACGTTTTGAAAAAAGAACTATTTCGCGATGCGAAATCGAATATCGTTATTACAGGATGACAGAGGCAACTTAATAGCAAACACGAGTGCAACTACACGAACTATACAAGGTAATCACAAGAACAGAGTCTGTTCTTGTCGACGTCTCGGATCCAACTTTACAACAATAAAAACGTAGTATATATATATTTTTTTCACAATATAATTTATCTTTAAATATTTCTGTATATTTGCATATATAACTATGTAACCTTCGATATAAATACCCTGAAATCTACACTCTCGCGATCTATCATAAAATTGAATTCACCTCCAGCTTGTTCTCTTTCTTCCTCTTCTTTTTACACTGAGTATCTCGTCGTATCGACACGAGATTCGACACTCGATCGTATTTGTCACTATTCGAATCCTTTAAGTCTATTATGTACAAGTAATTTCCCGCAGCTTTCAATCCTAAGACGCAACCTGAATGATGGTCCGCAAGATGGTTCGTATATTTCGTGTTTTGCTGATACTGCACAATACTAGTAGCTAGTTTGTAGAACCAAGATGATACTAGCTTGATATACATTATAGAACACTAACTGACAGGGCGCGAAATGTAATGTACGTATCTCGAGGATCACGGTTGCGTCTGAGGAAAGACAATAGCTGTATCTTTACGGCAGTTAGAACAGCCGGCACTCTGAAATCTATCGATAACGTTCTGGAGAAACTTCGCACGCAATTTGCAATCCCTGACTACAGAGAATGCAATCTCGTCAATATTAAAGACATAATATACATTATACAATCCTTTACTGTAAAAAAAATTAAAAAAATTAATTTCTGTCGCATACATGGCATATTCTCAGTAAAGGATTAAGCACAGTGGGAAGCAATCGAATGTTGATTGAATACTGTCTTTTGATCGTCAACTATATCCATTATCTCTTTCATTGTTTTCCTATAGCTTGTTCATTTTATCTAATAGTGTACAATTTATAGCCAACATTGAATTGTCGCGTATTATATATATTTATAGTATTTATATTTATATATTTAATTTGCATACATATCTAGCTGTCCCCACATGTATATGTATAATTGATTAATACGCGGTCAAATACCGTTCCCGCTCTCCGTCTTGCGATCAGAAAGCCCGTAAGTAAAATATTTTGAATAAAAAATATGTATATTTTGTCGACACATTGGTTTTGTTGGAGAATCGTATCAAACGATCGCACCGTCTTATAAAAACCTCTCTGTCTTCTTTTTATACAGTAACTCTCAATGTTTTAGTATATATTTAACTAAATATTTTGTGTTTTGTAACCAATATATAATTAACTCAATTAATTAATTTTTCAAAAGACGTCTATATAATGTTAAAATAGTTTACCCTCAGTAAATATCAATTCTAAGAAATCACAGAAAATTTAGAATCTATTTTGCTAATTTCAGATTCTTTTCGAATATATCACTATCTTAAAAATCACATGAAATTATAAATCTAAATTTTTGAAAAGAAAACTTAAACATTATTTATTACATGCAACTTAATCTACTGTCTCTTTTCTCTTGATAACGATATGTTGTATTGCAATGATTTTCTGCTGCACATTTTTGTTGCATTATTTAATAACTAAATCGAATAATATATTTATTTTAAATTGCACTTTTTTATGTTATATAACTTCGGTATTTCATTTAGTATCTTATTAAAAAACAAATTATTTTTTTGCAAAAATTCTGATTGAGTTAAATTATTCAAATATTAAGCAAACATTTGTTAAAGTCGCTTTTTACATTCGTTATTGAACTTCATTAATCACGCATACACATGAAAATTATCGTTTGCAAATTTGATATTTTTACATCAAAGAAAATGAGATTGGTAGCAATAATATTTTATATTTATTTCAGATTGTGTTATCATTTGAAATGCTTCTGTTGGTACGTTTTCGTTTTGTTTTCGTTACGATTATTCGCAATAGGATTCGCGCGGTCGAGATTTCTCGATTTCTTTCACTTTATAGAAACTTTCGATGGCGTACAGCCGGTTTCAACCTCACATTTATCGCACGAGGATTAAAGTTCAATAGCGGATCAATGTAACGTTTTTACAGAGAGCTTACAGACTAAACGCTCCTCTGATAACTATCTCTCCCGCGAGATGTACAAAAGAAAATGAGAGATTCTTTATAGGAGCAAGGAGTCCGTTTCTTCGTCCATTATTCTGCCTTATCGTACTAACAGTGATAGTAGTAATAATTACAGTAATAATCGTTCGTACAGCTTTTTCCTTTTTTTTTCTCCTTTTTACAGCCTCTGCTTCACGGCAAAGAGAGATTCGTGCCACGAAGCTTTTAATGGAAATGCGTATATAATTACAAGTTGGACGTGGCAGTTTTTTATTCTTCCCTAAATAAGTACATGTTTCGCGCTTAAAAGCGTCGAATGTGTCCTGCGAATGTGGCAGCGGCTGTGGAGCTACTTCTAAATAAGTGGTTATAGATCTATCACGTCCTTTCTCTCGCGCTCTCTCGCTTTTACTTCCTCTCAATCTATGAGCAACACTCGTATCGTATAATATTGGCCCCAGCACCCTTATTTTCTTTTATTATTATATCATTTCACGCGACGACTAATACAAACGCAAGAAGATTGCGTTATATCGAATAAAATTAGATAGTAAATAGTTTACATGAAAATAATTTCTTTTTGAGAAAAGATTATATTATATTATAGATATATCTAAAAAATACCGAATAGAGAAGAATTTTTACAATATTCAGCTGTTATAAAACAAGATTAGACGGTGACATCTCGTAATGAGATATCATTCTTGAAAGATGAAAGCATAAATCTCGGGCCCGAGTGCATTGTTCATTATTTCCGGTCTCGCGGCCTCGAAGGCAGCATTTTTCGCGAAACTCAATATTTGCATCATTAAGTCGTCGTTTCTCGCATCTTCAAAGGCAAACGTATTCCATTATATAGTAACACAAATCCACTGCCGATTCTATCTATGAAAACAGCCACCACGCAACACGCTCTCGCTTCGTGTTCTTGCTATGAGAAATGTAACAAGGTTCTCTGTTACACGAACGTAATAAACGAAGAGAACGAATTCGGCATATTTAACGTAACTGTAACAATCACGGTATTCGAGCGTGATAATGACAAGAACTAATTTCCGTAATTGCAGTTATTAACAGGATTGGAATGAGAGGGAGGAATATATTTTGTAGCTGCTGCATAAAATCACATTCTCTAGCAATAAATTCCTATTTAATTACAATTTATGAATAGGTATCGTTATATCACAATAATGCAAACTTTATTAAATGATTATGTTACCCTTTCATAATATTCTTATTTTCATAATAAGATAACAAAGTTTCTCTCATAATGATGCTTTCTGCAATAATATTATCATCATTTCGATCGATCTCTCGTAGCGTAGGAACGTGCACAGGGAGATCGTATTTCGTGGATGCATCGATTTTTATGTACATTCGTAAAGCCTCGCTTCCGGACTCGGCTCTGCCACATTCGCGGGCCTGGCACATGCATTTATATATTATGTATATATACCTTACCCGTTTCCGACTTGTCTCTTTTATTTTTCTTAATCACTTCACTCACCTCACGCATCCCGCGCTCACTTATATCCTAAGATTGATTATTAGTTTTACCTCTGTCTCCCAGAACGTTATATGTATAATCACCACAAACGCAAGATCGCAATAAAAGTCTCTTTCAACTATATTGCCACGGATGTGTGGCGCGTTTCGGCTCAGTGGCATCACCTCGCGATATATCTGGCGAGGAGCGCGCCGAAGAGGACAATGTAAAGAAGAGACGCCGGCACCCGAAGCGCCCACGTAGTCGCCGACGAAATGTCACCGCATTGAGCTGAAATATATAATTAATATTTTTTAAAAATTATATTTTATATTTATAAAAATTATATAGAAACAAGCAAGACCTAGGAAGAGATGTAGAAGCGCGAGCTGAGGGAAAAATTTATTTTGTCAAATTTAGAACAAAAAGTTTCTCACGAAATCAAGTTTTTTAAATTAGCCAGACTTTTCTCAATGAATGTCGACAAAGTTGGCAACTTATATATGATATCATTTAAAATAAAAAAAATTATAATTAAAAAGAGTTAGAGTTAGCGAAGAATTTCGCAAACAGTGAAATTTTCGCGCGTGGAGACGCGTGTTGCATTCAGAATGAACAATGCTCACCGTACGACGTGAGGTTCACCTGCCACGAGACTGGATGGCGATGAGAGGCCCTCGGACAGGAAGCGAGATGGCCCGTCACCGAGAGTTCACGACTTCCTGTCGTCGCGGCGGACGCGCTATAAACGAGGCAGTAACGTCCGACATCGGTGCTGGCCACCAAGTAAGCGGTATCGTTTTCGATCCAAGTTCCGTGGCATAAGTACTCTGGAAACGAAACGACATCGGCTGTGAACGGAGCGAAAAAAACGATCGCAATTTATTTTCTGCACGATAGACGCCCAGCTAAGAAGACCATCGCCGCAAAGTCGTATTAAACTCCTCGATATTTTTGAAGTGGTACGAGGTAGAGTAAGATTACGAGTAATAACTTTGCGCTATGATATAAAAGTTTTTTTTTTTTTAAGACGATTTAAAGAAGGCTGACGACAATAACATACTAAACTAGAGATGTGAATCTGACGGAGCACCTGGAAAAAGTCATGTCGTTGATGAGATTTGCTTTCATTCTTTGCCATTGTTAAGTTTATATTCCTCGATTCTGAGAAAGATGCATATTTATAATATCATGCAAAAAGAAAGAAAATACATAATTGTTGTATCGAGAAATTTAATAAATTACATTAAAAGACTGTAATAAATTAATTAATAATAAATATAAGTATCCTGTGTTATATTAAATCAAATAGCCTCTCGTCTGGCTTTCTTGACGTTAATATTGTACTTTGAAATTGTGAAAATGAATTGTCAAATTTCATCAAATGCTGAATTTATCGCTCGTAACGTTTTTATAACAGTTTCGTTTCCTGGTGGACGAGATAACTATAATCCCGCTCAACCATTCAATTAACGTGTCCGATAAAAAGCGGGAGAAATGTGATTCGATCGTTTCAAAAGCTACTTTTATGTCATCATTTCTACGGCACTTGCTCCTGCGCCTTTCGTAACAATGCGCGCGAGAACGAAAGAGGAATAAACGAGAATCATAAATCCTGCCGACACATCGATATCAGGCGTGACGTTTCGAGCGACGATACCCGATCGTACTTGCAAGATAGTAAGATGAGAATTTACTGCGGTCGCTCGACAGCCCGTGACTTCGCGTAAAGAGGAAACGCGAGACCGCGCATCGTGTTCAACGATGGGTGATGGCACCTATCAACGATAAAAAAAAAAAAATAAAAAAACGTGGTAAGCGACGTTGACGTATCAGAATAAATATAGAATTTTCTACCTGTTGTTTTGCAAAGATACGATAACTCTAAAAGAATTCGATTGCGTCCACCGATTGAACATCAACCCCTATCTATTCGAGGGAATAGAACGAGCTCGCGATAGAAATTAAAATAAAGCCTTAAATGATGTGGCTTTAAATTCGTCAAAGCTCTCATTAGTCAAAAAATTTAAATAATTTGAGTATGTATCTTTTCTCATCATCTTTTACAAACAATCTTGATTTTACGAATACGTATTAAGGCCATTTAAGGCGCGATTAATGATCGCACTCGCGAGATTCAAGTCGAAGTGAGCAAACCGAGGCTATTTATACGAAGTCTTAATGGTTGTTTTGTCTTCTTATCGTCGTTGTCGTCATTCTCATCGTTGATATCCGTGTCTCGAAATACAATCCCGTGTCGACAGTTGCGAGACACAGGACTCGAGTGTCTAAATCCTCGGTTGTGTCAACATGTTCCGGTACAACTCGCGCCGCTAAAATAATTTCCGGCTGACAAAATGCTCCTCACCGCGCCGGTTCTGTAATGTATCAACGTATTTCTCGCGGATTACAGAGATACACCATCGGCTTCGCACATGTTACGCGTTCGTATCGTTTATATTCGCAGGGGGAGGACTGAATATAAACAGCGTTCTATATCTTTCCAGAAATCCAGTTAATCCGGAAATCATTCGGCATTATTTTGAAACTTGGTTATTACTATTGTAGTTCTGTTATCGAGATAAACATACGGTTTACAGTGACGTTTATATATACAAGGAGATATTAAAATATAATACAATCCGGTACAGTAGAATATCTTGATTGATTGTTTATAAATATGTAAATGGATATCCCATCAGAATTAATGGATCTCTATAATACGTACAATAATGCTTGCAACGTACAATTTATTATTAATTAAGTTATTTTCAATATACAGGGTGTTTCTTAATAAGTGCGAAAAATTTTAGGACATGATTCTTTGTTGAAAATTAAGGGGGATTTTTCATATAAACATACTCCTACATCCCTCCCTGTGTGTACACTCCTCCAGAAATGGGGGTAAAAGTTAGATTTTTATTTTTTTCTCAAATTTGGAGCAAGTTAAAGAAATGAAATTAGGTGGATATATTTTCTACTAGTAAAAAGGTTATTTATTAATATTTTTTTCAGCCTCCCGTATTGTTATAAGGGGATGAAACTAGCAACTCCTATTTAATTTTTTATTAGAACTTTTTAATGGGCCGGAATATGATCATCTAAAAATATACATTAAAAAGTTTGATTTATTTAGAAACTTTTTTATTTCTTTTATTTTTTTTATAAAATCAGTAGTTTTCAAGAAAAAAAATAAAATACGTTATCGTGCACAGCATGATAAATAGCATAGATTTCGAATTACGAGAAGTTAAATTTTAAAATAAAAATAAAATTAGAATAAATGTTGGAAAAATTGGAACAAAAACAAAATTATAATAAAAACCTAATTTTTACTCCCATTTTTGGAGAAGTGTAACTCCACAAGGAGGGATGTAGGAGTATATGTTTATATGAAAAACCCCCCTTAATTTTCGACAAAGAATCATCTCCTGAAATTTTTCGCACTTATTAAGAAACATCCCGTATATTAAATGTAGCAAGAGAGAGAAAAAGGGAAGTGAGAATCTCATAAAAATCGTCAATCCAGATGACAGCGAATCGCACGGCGGCGTAATTCAGATAGCATGTCAATTTTTATGTATAGAGTCAAACGAAGCGCACAAAGTTAGCGCGGACGTAAGTAAGCGCTCTATACTCTCCGGCAACCGTGACACTCGCTGCCTTTCCGCAAACTAACTATCACCACTTGTGATAACTTTGCGCGAACTAGGATGGTACGGGACATGAGAAGGAAGTGCGGGTAATCCGATAAGATGTTCCGGGCGGACGTGCTCCAGTCCGTGTTGTGTCGAGTCTCCTATCTCTCTCCTTTTCTCTCTCTGTCTTTAGCTCTTTCTCTTGAACATCTCGAGCGCTGAAGATTCTGCTGAACCACGGAGCTTCTGCAAATACGCTATCGAAGACAACGGACGGCGTCCATCAAGTCTTTCGAACCGTCACATTGTTAAGACAGCGTCCCCGGAAGCTCGTTTACCGCAAGCTTTTTGATAAAAATCTATTATAGTGATTGGTGCACGGAGGATAAGAAAAAGTTAACTCGGAAGGTTCAAAGATGACGATGACGACGACGAGAAATATGTCTGTTAACTGTCCTGACCTATGTCACATGTCGAGAATCCGTCGAAGTTTCCAAATGCTTCAGCAACTCGTCGTCCTTAACGGATGAAATCCTCTCCATTACTTATCAGACATCTCTCTGATTAACTTCCCTCGGTCGCTTAAGTGAAAGGATCAAAAAATCTTCGAAGCGTAATATAAAATAAAAAATTTTCCCGAACGAAATAAATTTAATATAGCTATTGCAATATTTAAATTCATAAGAATTTTAAATAGCAAATCTAAGATAGGAGAGAATGTTTCTCAACTACTGTTCAAGTAATAGAGTTACTCTACTCCAGTTTAGAATAGAGAATTAAAAGATTTCTTCCCAAATGTCCTTTGTGAAATACGTACATAATGAAATATAATATATGTAAATAATAAGATTTATTCTTCATTTAATTGCACACGCAACGCATAATGATGCAACTAGAAAAAATATAAATACAACGCGAAAAATATGACAGATGGTAAGAATAATTCTTACCGGATAATGCTTCGTCGCTGCAGGACGTAGCAAACTCCATGCGATCGGGTGTCCTGCAACCGATGTCCAATCTGCGAACACTGCCGTGATGACATTGGCTTGGGAATGGCGTGGATGGCACTCTCACATCGTGCACCTCCGCAGCGTTGGCAACGTTCTGCTCACCATCGGCGGCTAATAAGTTCTCGATGTTGTCGGCATGCGGTGGCCGAAACAACGACACGATCTCGTAACGACCGAGATTGGGGCATTGCCGAGTTGACGGATCGGTTGCTAAAAAAATGGGTAAAGATTATTATTTATTTCGCACATGTGTGTATCTTTTATCAATCGAATTGCGAAATTAACGAGAAATTGATTTCCAAGTATTTGATAAAAAAAAAAATGCGTTCGTATATCGTTAATTATCTTTAAATTTCCTCCTACATATGAAGAACAATTATTATTATAATTTGTATACTATCCATCGGTGGTAAACGACAAAAGCTCGTGCTTACATTGCAGTGTAACTTTTAGCCGAGCAATTTGATATGCGATCGACACGCAGTCGATGTATTTCGCACGCTAAGGTAAATGCATTTTACTTTGTTCCTGTAGGAAATTAGCGCAACACGATCCGCGTCGAGGTGAGAGCCCGCTGTTCATTGTGTCCAACGTCAGAACGGCAAGTTCTCTCACGACGGGGGAGATCCATTCAAGAAGTTCGACGTGAAAGAATCTTGCTTTTATATTTGCCTCTTTATCGCGGTTTTATACTCGCTACTTCAGCTAGGTCGGGACTAAAAGCCTCGAGGACGAACTACCTGCTTACTTTATACCAGTGTTTCCCAACCAACGACAAGTTTTCAAGTTGAATAGCAAGACAGGCCAACTCTAAATCGTTTACTAGCTTAATATTATTTAAATTTATTCAAGTAATTAATCTAATCTTAGATTTAATATAATAGTAATCTACAATATTACAAGAGAAATCCATTTGGACTTTGAACTTTTAATTTTGATCAAAGTATCTATCACTAAAATGAAGAAGATGAGTTGAAATTAAGATGCGTGAAATCCTGCGCATATGCAATAAAGAAATACACATTTTATTTTTTATTTAATTCTAAATGTGCACTGAAAGGTTGGGAAACGCTGTTTTACACGATGCAGTTCTCAGCCGAGTGATTTCTGGTGATAACGCAATAGCACCCACGTGTATCCGCACCGAGAGAGTGCCACGACACACAAAAGGGAAAGACGAGTGCGAATGGCGGCGCGATAAATTCCGCACCGGCGGAACGACATCGTCCTTCGTCAACGTTACCGGAATCGACTAGGGAGAAACTGAAAGACGAGCCGACGACAGGAGAGAGACTTTACGACGGATCCGCCATATGATCCTTTATGGTCTCGTAAAGTCGCGCCTACCGAATTGATTGTTAAACTCTGTCATTTACAAACTTCTCCCATGAGTTCGTCGGTCTTTTTTCATAAATATTTCCCCATCGAGCGATATAGATATTTTTGGACAGATCTATTCAAACGATAATGTCGAGACATCAATCATATTTAACTTAGAAAATTTCGTAAAACAAACTTCGAGATAAAAATAGATAATGAAATCTCTCTCACTCTCGCATCGTTTAATCTTAAATAGACTTTGCTTTGAAAGAATCTTGAAAGTTGAGGATTAGTTATACAAAGGGGTATTTAAAGTTGAACGTAGGAAGGTTACTGGAACTTTCATCAAACTTTCGCGAAGGAAAAATCGACTTCAAATTGATCAAGGAATCTGCGGATGGAACAAAGCGCGGAGAATCCGCGACTTTATGTACTGTAAACGCTAGAAAGTGCATCAAAATTTGGAAAGACTTTATGAGATCAAAATCAACAACGAGCGTGTGCATTTCAGGAAACTATGCGACAGAGCGCGTTTATAATTTGACAACTTCGAATTCATGATCAATGTCTTAGTTTACGGAGGTAAACAAAACGTTTCTATTTTCTATTAGACCACAAATCATGTTTTATTCGAAATTTCGAGTCCCAGAGTTTCCCTTTCCCCCAAAAGTTATGATATCATGTCTTGTGAGCAATGCAATATATTTTATTAACAGTGCAATTTACTAAATGTTTAAAAAAAAGTTGAACATGATACGTCAATATAAAATGGATATTATATGCAATTATTTAACGGCAAAAAATGTTTGTAAATGCATCATTAAGCGGTGTATCGGATACCTGCTCCGCTTGATGCGTGAATCTCTTTTCGACTCGCTTATCTTCTGTCAGAGTAATTCGATAAGATCGAGACAAAGCAGGGGACGCGAGCAATGAATCGGAACAAAAACGGAGGGCTCAAGTTGGCACCAAAAGCCAGCGGGAGGCCGGCGCAAATCCGGAAATCACCTTCGAGCAAACCGTTTATTTCTGATTCCGGTTTCCGGATCGTGATCGAATTTCCAACGTCCAATCTACTTAATCTTGGCAAAAAAGAAACGCGAATATTACTTTATGATTATGATAATGAAACTCCCGCGCGAGTCATAAAGAAATTTTACATTCTCGGAGAACATGCATTGCGAAATATGTATTATTTCGCGTGCTTCCGGAATGAAGGCGATATCGGATGAATGGTAAATTAAGAAGCCACGAATATTAATCGAACGGTAATGCAGTTAACTTGCTCTCTAATAGAGAGAGAGATAGATAGATAGAGAAAGAGAGAGAATCGCTCTTTGACAACTTCCAAAAGAAACTGCAACTTCATTTATGAGCCGCTTCTATCGGAATATCGGCAAATTAATTTACTCGATTAATTACGGTTATAATGCCGACAAAGCAAAAATGCTGGGACGTATTAACGGTGGGACGGTCCACGTTTAACTGCGTTAATTAAAAGCCGTAGTAACAAATATATATATATAACATGATCTGTCAACGCTGAACACTGTTAAGCGTAATCACATTTGCGTATATTTACATTCGCTCGACTCTCGGAAAGTTGCCACCCCGCATTAAAGCCCAATTAGTTACTTCACTATTGCGACGTGATATTGCGACGACAATGCGTAATTCGATTAGAAGGTCAGAATTTACTTACTGATGAACGTCGTGTACGGCATCGTGTGCGAATTGAACGTACTCGCATTGCATATGTCGTCGGACTGTTGGCGCCATTCCGACAGTTGCATCTCTATTACGTGTTCGTCTCTCCTGTGGAACATGACGCACACGTATCCGTTTTTGCTGAAAAGGAACAGGCAAAAGCGTTAGATACTCGAAATGAATCGAGAACGACATTGCGGAACTTAAATTTACAAAGTTGGAAAGTTGTTCAAACTTAGATCTACTACTACCAAGTAAATTTCCTAATGTTGGGACTATTTTAAGCAAACTTGCGAGGATCGTTGTAGAAGAAAGAGATAGTTTGCGAGGAAGGAAAATATCTTGTTGTGAATAACGCCGTTTATAGTCTGTCCCTTTCGACTATAAAATCACCCCGCGAGGAAAAAAATTTGGATACGAAAGGATTAAGCGCACGAGATACGTCGGTCCACTAAATCGTTAAGAGTGATCTTGAATAGGGAGAGCGACGAACCCTTTCTGTCCAGGATGGCGGCGGCAAGAGAGAGAGAGAAAATTAAATCTTCTCTCCTAGGATAGGGCGAGGGCGAGATACGGGATTAAGATTTTATTTTATCAAGACGTTTCTTAACGGCCGAACATTAAGTTTAACGCAATTCTTTTACGATGACCGTCCATTTTTACGGCGGAATCTGAAAACTTGGTTACTCTCTCTACGGGCGTATATACTCATATATACCACGTGTGTGTCATATACACGTAGTATAGACACGTCACATATAAGTTCATATCTGTATACACTTTGACGATATATGTTTACATTGTAGCCCCGTGGAGCATTGCCGTCGTAAGCCGTTGCGCGAACCGGAAACGACAGTCTCGACATATATTTGTCTTACGAGTTTCCCGTCCGTGTGAAGAGGGATATAAAGTTTATATTACTTCTCGATAGCTCGCCTCTCGTGAAACTAGTTTCCACGATCGCGGTCGGGGATTCCGCGATTCAGCATGGGTCAATTTTTTACAAGATTCAATTTAATTGCGCTGCTTCTGGCATTGAATAGGCGAAAATAAAAGAAAAGCGATGGTGGGTTTCACAATGGAAGATATAAGTTTGCGCAAAGGACAGAATGTTCTCGCTTAATTATAAGAGAAATATTATAATTCTATTAGGAATTTACTGATATAAGGATCGATCTATGTACGTTTAGCACGCTACTTATATTGCGATATTTATGATATAAAAATTCAAGTGAATTTATGTAAGTTGTAACTCACACGAAGGCTTTTGATGATTGAGAGTTATGATTTTTACGAACCATATTCCTCGGCTAATGCGTGTCATAAATACACGACGTATAACCATATAAATTTTAACCACGAAGTTTTATTTGCGAGACGTCCTACGGTCGCGTTAACGATTTTTATGCTCATTAAAATCGTTCTAAATACATCTGCGCGAATAGAGCGAAATGTATAAATCTACACTGAAAAAATTGCATTCTCAAACCCAAGAATATGCCACTTATCTTTAGAATATATACTAAAAAAAGGGAGATCCTCTTGGCGCTATTTCTAAAGATAAGTGGCACATTCTTAAGTTGAGAATACAATTTTTTCAGTGTATTCCTGGAAATTTATAAAGTTCAACACTTTTCACGATAGAGGCATCATTTAGTAGCAATTTGCAGGTACAACAAGAACCAGGTCAGAGAGTGATAAAAGTTTCAATTCGTTATTTCAGAGCCGATATGGAAAGATGGGCAAAATTGTACAAGGGTCGAGGGTCGAAAAATACAATCTTGCTTAAATATTTAACCGTGCATTTAGATTGTCGCGCTGTGTTATTTTTTTCAGCAGAAAGTACGAGTTCGCGACGCCAAAATTTCATTATTCGTCGCAGACCATGATTTGCAGGGCGAGCTCTTTTTTTTCGGGAAAATATCTCGTAACCGAGCTGTGTGCACATTCGGGCGTATAAAAGCATTGTAATAAAACGTGACGAACGTCAAGGGAGGTTTCGTGGAAACCGACACTCGTCTGCGATATGATTGATCGATGTCAGTTTTCTGGGCGAATCACGATACGCTATGATCCGCCAACCGTGAGATCACTCTCGCCGATATATCTGTATTGTGTCTGTAAAAAACATAAATACTACAGAAGATGCAGTATTAAATAATCTATAGTGTGATCTTAGAATGAAAAGCAATACGAGTAAAAGAAATTGATAATAGAGAGATTACAGTAAAAGAAACAAAATAAAAAGAAAGAAGTAAACAAAGAAATTTACCAAAAATAATAAAATAAAAAATAAGTGAAGAAAAAAGTAAAAAAATATATTATATATTAATATATAATAATAATGAAATATCGTTAATATTTAGGCCATTTATTATTTATCGCATTTACAATTTTATCATTACTCTCTCATAAATTGTGAAACGAAATGTAAAATAATGATTGATAATCGCGCGTACCGTAAATAGAATGAAATTTTGAATTATTCGGGTAATGTAAGATTAAACGGATATTATATATATATACAGTTTTCGAAGAGCGATGAGATAATATTTATGCGGGCGTCGTTCGTTATGAATAAAAAATATATAATAGCAAAAGTTTTGAAAGTGTCTTCGGGGATATTTCCCTGGAAAGCGCCTAATCATATGATAACGTGCGATATACATTATGGCCTTGTTATTTAGTGTAGTCTTGAAAGAAAACTTGACAGCAATTAAAAAATGCACATCGTACATTATCATTAAGACAAAATAAATCAATTTTGTAAAAGCTTCAATTGACAAATTTTTAAGTCCAAGGATCCTGCATGTTTTATACTTGTGTTAATTATAAAATCGTACGATAACTTTGATGAGGTACGTTAAAGTACAAAATGTTTGTGTATGTGTATGTGCATCGATAATCGTAATATTCTTCAAGCTTGGTATCAAGCTTGGTTTAACAAAAATTTTGTTTAATATACATGGTGCACAAGACATCCGCGTTTCCCTGAAATTCTCGGCGAAGGAGCAAAATCGATACGATAATGTATCGGAGGCGGCGGCGCGATAACGTAAAGAGCGCGGCACAACTTAATTAATTAAGTTGTGCGGCAGCCGTTTACATTCGGTTTCTGGCGTGCATCCGGGAACGCCCGACCGCCGTTATCGTTCCCCAGCGTGCAGTGGTGTCTTCTTACGAGAGCGTGTGCATCCCCCGTCTCTCTCTTACACCCGCACTTGCATCTCTCTCTTTCCCTTGGCATGCAACGACCAAATTCCCCATTTTCCTTCCGAAACATTCTTTCACACTTCATCGTAACGTTGGTATCTTAATTAAAACTGCACCAATTTGTTGATATACATGCAAATCATCTAGGGAAATTAATATTATATATTCCAATTAGTATTTCAATTAACATTATATCGCTAATTGTATATAAATTGACCATGATTGCATTTTCAAGTACATTATTATTATTATTATTATTGTTACTGAAACATTATTATTACTTGAATGTAATCTACTTTTTTCGAAACTACGTGAACTCTATTCTTTTATAACACATAATTACACTTCCGCGCTGTCGATTAAAAATACGTAGCCGCTGAAACGAAATATCCCCTTGACATATGACCTATTGCAACATCGATGACGATATATTGCGGGCAAGTGACGTTGATTTAAACCTTTTCCGTGCTCGACGTGTCAATGGCCGCAGCATGATGGCCATTACCACCGTCTTCTTTTGCTGCAGTATCCCAAATCGGGCGGGACATTTTTCATGGTCGACTTTTCAATCTAATTTATATTTGCTCGTTAGGCCATTCATACACTCGGACGACGCGTTCATCCGACCAATTCTGCTCGCCTTTCCCAGCGAAAAGAAGCTTTCGCTTCTCACGACTCAAAAGAGACGATTCCGTGAATCTCCTGGATTTAGGTCGTCCTCGTCAGCGGCGTTTCATGGATCGAGAACGATATCTTAGAGTCCCGATTCCGCGAGTGGAGATATACCTTCGACCGCCACGTAGGAACTATGAACAGCAAGCGAAAGTACCGACCGTTACGATTCTTCTCCTCTTTTCTTTCTCATCTCTTTCTTTTTCCTTTTCTTCCATATTTTTTTTTTTCGATTTTATTCGGTCCGCTGAGTATCATTGTGATGAAAGTGCACCGCAACGTTCTCTCAAATATGCGGAGAGCGATATCGCGTGTCTGCCGTGAAACTCACGGTGTCGAAAATTCAAGGAAATGTAGCTGCCATCGCAAATGCGAACGTTATTCTTTTACGAAGCTAATCATCTCTCTGCGTTGAAAGGGAAGACGAAGAAAAGGAGAGATCCTGGGTTTTGGCGAAATTAAACTAGCTGTAGAAACATTTTTCCTCATTTCTCTTTATGTCTTAACACGAGATTCGTACGTATAATAAAATGAGCTTATAAATAGCTCACTTAATAAAAAAATATAACGCCAACCAAATGTGAATAAGAAGACGACTAAAATATGTATTCCAACGTGGTGTGTATTTCAACAGTTATTTCAATAAACGACCACTCGAATAATACGGTTTTACTGTTCGCGTTGAGGACAATAAAATGCAAATGGCAGCACTGTATTCCGGCGAAGAAGTATCTGCTTGATGTCATTTACAGATGAAAATGTTACGTGTAACCAAGTGTAGCGAGTATTGATGAAATTTCATTCGACAAAACAGTCATATATCTATTTATTAAAAAATGTACGAACAGATGAGAACGAAATGAAGGCATTATATCTCTCTGTATAAAATATTTCATAATTCCTGTGTGACTTTTGATTCAACATCATTATAGTAACTCTCGTCGCATGTTACATATATTTCAATCGAAATATTTCTTCGCGTTAATTAAATAAGAATAATGATAACTATATATGTAAAAGAATTTTTTTACTATTTTAACCCTTTCGTACCTCCGGGACATATATGTCCCACCTACGAAAAAATTCATAACTTTTAAACAAATCCTATCGACTTCTATCTTGGCTTGTTTTAAAGAAGAAGGTTCAAGCTATATGTAAAAAAATCGCGCACTTTGAAATGTAATGTTTACAGTACAATATAATTATCTAAACTTTGCAAAAAATCAAACTTTTAGAGAATGAAGATTAACCGCATATTAATTGAAAAATCATAAAATTTATGCGCTAATTATAAACTTAAAGTTTCATTTAAATGTGATTACAACTTTATTAAAATAAATATTATAATAATTTATATGTGTAATCAAAGTAAGACGACGCGTGCGACGGACATCCAAGTCTCGCGGCAGATGCGCGGCTTGCAAAAAAAATGTATAACAACGCTATGAGTCGAACGTGTGTCTGTATATTCAGGAAAAAACATAATATATATTTAAAAATAAATCAAAATAAAATCAATACTCATATTTTAAATATATTGATATTTAAGTTTTTCATTGTCGCCATCTTGAATCTGCCATTTTGAATTTATATTTTGATGGTAAATTTGGAATCAGCATCCCCAAAAACCTGTAAAATTGTCTTCATATGAAACATCTATTTTGGGAAAGCCAGAGGTACGAAAGGGTTAATTTAATTATTGTATGTAATTATAGATTGTGCTATAATTATAAGAGTAGATTTTGAATTATTCTGTACACCTATACTAAAATTACAAGTTGTTTTGCAATTCAATCAGTTATATATTCCATGATAGGATATATCGCAAATTTATATGCCGCTGGTGTTTGCAATGAACGATCTGGTTAGCTGTAAATTAAGATTGGCGCTTGTGCTGGATTTGGCTATTTGCAGATAGACGTGACCTACTTGCCGATAGCGCCAGACACAGACTAATTTTAATGCTATGGAAATAATTCCCGATTTACAGCAAGCGCGAGATATGGGACAGAGAGATATGAGCTTTTAGCCGATCTCCGCGAAAATGATTTTATTTATTCTAGATCCCTTTATCCCGTCTACCAGCATGATCTAACATTCAACAGACATGATTTTCAACGAAATAATTCTTATAGTAGCATGTTACTGGCTCGCGCATGTTCCCTCAGTTTGTTTGTGGTCGCTATTCCTTTGAACGTCCTCGTTTGCTATCCTACCTACTCTTCCCGCGCTGGCGCCAAGATTTATTTTACTACTTACAATTAGTTTTAACCGCTACTTCGTATACTCACAGGGATGTAGTGCGACGTGTGCGCGGGTCAGCGCGAAGAATATCCTGCAGTTTATCATGATTTAACAACTCAACTGCATTTTAGACCACATGCTAGGAGAACTGTCTTAAAAATATACAATTGTAAATGTTTATTAAGAATAAGCATCAAAAATCAAAAGATGTAAAAGAGAAATATAATATATAAAAGAGAAAAACACCACCCTAAAAATATCTTAATTTTTTGAAATATTCTGAAATATTCTTTAGACTTATTTTTTCTAAGCTTTTTTTGAACTTTATAGACAACATTAAAACTTACGCATCGAGCAAAAAATAATTAATAATTATTGATGCGTACATAAAGTATCTAAAAACTATTGGATATTAGGTATCCAAGAACTTTCGAGCAGATGTTGGATCGTGAACTAAGAAAAATATCGCTTTTAAAATCCAAAAGGACAATAGTTTTTGAATTATAGCCGATTGAAAATTAGAAGTAAACTTTGAGAGTGTAAATAGAGAATAAAACCTAGTTTTCAGCGCAAATTTCAAGAGAACTTTATTTTAACGGCGGTTCGATCTAAAACTTGATTATTGAGATATATAAGGTTTCTGACTGCGAATTGTTTGATTAATTTGAAATTGATTTTTCTTTAACGAAGTTATCGAGAGATCGATAATTATATGGAACTGGAAATTATTAATGAATCAATTTAACTCTGAGCAGCAAATAAATAATAAAATAATATTTTTAAATTAATTAGATGCACAAGCGCATTTTAATTTAAAGCAATTTCAAAAAGATCTATTTTAAAAAGCTTTAGAAAATATATTATATTTAGTTTCTCACAATTTTGTTAATATTTATTGTAATTTTTGTTAATGATAAAATATATTAGAGTATATTTTTGTTTTTGTATTCTGTGACTTTTTATAAATTTTTATAATATATTTTAATATTTTAAACACTTTTTAAAAGATCGAATTGAAATCAATCTTGTTAGAAAGCTGCCGAAATTTGCGGTTAAGTATGTCTTTCAGCTTAGTAGATGTGCTACGGCTACGGCTCGATTGTCGATTTGGCAGCGTGTATACACGATAATTTTCCACCGTCTTGTGCGCCGATTCGAGTACGAAGGCTCTGCACTTCCGGTTGGTAGGACCCCGGTCAACGAGCAATTTTCCGGCCGATTGGTTGGTGAAACGTCGAACTTGCTCCAAGTCGATCTCTACCGACAGCAAGAGACACGCTTGTTTACTTCATGCCGGGAGTGGAGACTCTCTACACGCACCCTTCTTCCCTTTACGTCGGAAGAATCTCGTCACTTGAATATTATCAATTAACACGAATGATATTACATTAGAAGTGACATCAAAGAGAGATCTCTTGATTTTCCTGTCATGTGCATTTGTATTAAAAATTTTTGAATTATATTATATTTTTAATATTTTTTAAGTAATATAATTTAAAGATGTTAACTTTTCATATAAAATTTAACAAATCTTTTCAAATATTAAATTACGTATTAAAATGCAAATACGCATGAAGGAATTCAACATTCTCCTAGCAATCGATTTTGTTATTTACTTGTGGTTAAAGGTAGCCACGATTCTTGTATAGGTATTTCCTTTGGCGTCACATATTAGACATCGTTTACCAATTAGTACGTCTGGTAAATTTCCTTGATCGTACAGAGGCATGCGGTATCTTGTGTTACCTGCTTAATTAGATGCAATTATACACGATACATGAAACGAATGTCCGCGCGCATATTACACAAGGTACATGATGAAGTTTGATTATTATTTGTCGCATTCGTATAAATTCTAATCAACATATATCACAGTTATATCAGCGAGAATGTCGAGTAAATTACGGTCTGACCGTACTGCATAACTCAAAGTTAACGTACGAAAGTTAAAACCGCATTCAACCATGCATAGTATTCTAATAAATACAGAACGTTCCTCGTTCCTTTTCCTCCGGAAATGATCGGAATGATTTTCCGCGGTTCGCCGAAACATTCGAAATACGCATACTGCCATGTTCGGGGCGAGTAGTAAATGAAATATTCTGACGATGTAGTAGTTTATAAATAGCCGAGTATTTCAATCACAAATCGCATTTTCCGTCGAAAATCGTAGAGAGCGCCAACAATTTGTCCAAAGTAGATACAGCGTACATTATTAACGTCTCAATTACTTTCAAACTATATATGACGGAAAAATTAAATTGTTACTTCGAGAAAAATCGACCGGCGAAAGGGAATCCGTGAGATTTCAATAGAAATATATACGACAATTTTGAAATATCCGATACTTGTATACACGCGCTAGCAAATACATACACGAGGTGATCAATGGAGCGACTCGCTGGAAATGAACAAGGACCCGCCGCTGTATCGGACATACGCGAACAAAAAAATGACATAGAGAAAGGAAAAAAAAATGAGAGAGAGAGAGAGAGGGAAAAAACAAAGCGAAACTGGGATGAGAGACCGCGCGGAGTTATATGCGCTACCTGCTTATGTGCGGATCATGTTTACCCGGGTTCACATATGCACTTGCATAAGCACGATAAGGGGGGAAGGGAGATGGTGTGTATCCACCCCATGTGACTCTGTCCACTATTTACGAACGCTAGTAATTCATAACTCGTTTTTTCGTTAAGCCTGTCTTGCTCGTCCTGTTTCCTCCCCCGCTTTTCTCCCTCTTTTTTTTTCCAATCGCGAACAGTATATGCACGGGCCTCGCAAAAACGAGCTTTGATCGGGTGCACCGAGCCGGACCGATCATCAACCAGCGGCGAAGTGTCGAACCGAACTGCGGCGGCATCACGCCGGATATACACGGTCTCTATGTAGGTGTATCTGTACTCTCTAAAAGCTCGTTATTAGATCGCGCGCGCACGTGATCTTTTCTTTTCTCGTAGAATGTTCGCTTGATAAGCGAAGAGCCCTTAACGGCTCCCCTTTAGCGGCGGGTAATAGACATAGACGGTAGAAAGAGTGAGAGAGAGAAAGAGAGCCTTTTATACCACCGACAGTAACGTAATGGCCGACCGCGCCGCGGAAATCGCGATTGCGAGATGAAAAGCTCTTTTTTCCTCTTCTGTTTTAAGTCGCAACTTTGTTAAGCGCATATTCGAAAATGGATTTTATATGAATATTAATATATCGGCGAATATGTGAGCGTCCGTAAATGAATCTCGAGAATGGTAACATGATAATATTTATAACAACTTTAAATTGGTTTTAATTAATTAAACGAAATATTTCCAAATATATAAAATTTGCCATTGACTTTATCTTAATTATTATTGGAGCGTTTAATTGGAGCATTTTACGTGACCGAAGGATTTCGATGTATGTACATATAAAATCTTTAGATCGAATTTTTCCCGAGGAGAAGTGCATTTCGACGTTAAAGAATACTTTTTCCAAGTTACTGACTCTTATATTTTTTGAGATACCAGCTTACGTACTTCACAAAGTTCAATATTATACACTTCGCACCATAAAATTCTTTCTACTTGTGTGTTTTTGACGTCTAATCGACTCGCATCTTTCTTATAATATATATGTATTTTTTTATCGTTTTCGTACAAATATCCGCGGATCAGAAGCGCATCTTTGAGCAAAGTCGATTATGTTCTCGATTATTTATTAAGAAAAAAATAGACAACTCCAACACAATGCATAAAATATCGACAATAAAATAAACGAGCATAAAAGTTACATATGAGGTAAAAAATGATCATATTGTTTCTGGATATTTTTCGCGTTTTAGATCTCGCGATCAATTTCCGTTCGCTAAAAATATTTTCCAGCATAATCAAAAGATTACGAGCTCTAAATTCGCAAACATTGCAGATGATTCTTGATGTCGTGTCGATCAACTTTTTTTAAATCGCGTGTGACGAATCGTCGGAGAATAAAGCCGACAACATCGTAAGAATAAAGATCGCAGAAACTCGTTCCGAAGAAGCTACCAATTTCAAAGAAGGTGCGTAAACATAAAAGCAGATGCGAGAATGCGCGGTAGTCGGATAGGAAAGAAAGTAATAGAAAAAGACCGAATTCGAAACGCGTAAAACGCGCTAAAGCATCAAAAAACGATGTGCTCGCGTTGGATTACGGACAATCTCAATAGTGAATTGCGTCTACGCTGCAATCTATGTCACGTTTATCGAAGTCATTAATTCGAGAGTCTCGTCAACACCAGGATGTAACATTCGTTTGACTAAAATTTGGTTTATTCATCATGTCGGAATAATCGATCAGGCAGAGGTCAAAATCGCGCATGTTCCGACAGCGACAAATGATTAATAGGCCGAAGGGTATTTTACTCTTCGGAATCTGAATTAAAAATGCTGATCTTTCGAAAAATACAGATAAAAACGTTAATCAATTAACAAAGATGAAATTAGAAAAGAAGAAGTCTATTTCATACCTATTTCATAACATTGAAATTTTAACTTACACTAAGAAAAAAAGTTGTTAACTTGACCAAACCGTTTAACTAAATTATTATTTTTTTAATTGAAATACTTAAATATTTAAGTTAAATAGATGTCATGTTAGATTTAATATGTATTATTTAATTTAAATAGTTAAATATTTCAATTAAAAAAATAATAATTTAGTTAAATGGTTTAGTCAAGTTAACAACTTTTTTTTTCAGTGTACCAATAGAGGCGAATTACGACTAAAATCTGGTATTAATTATCTAAAAAAGTTTTTATAGATACTTATACAGAAAATTAAAAAAATTCAAACTTGGAAACAAAGAAACATGTATCATAGACTATATATTGTGTCGATTTTAGAATAAACTGTAATAAAAATATGTAAAGCCTTCCGCAAGGAACTGGCGCGAAGTTTACAGCGGAAAGAATGTATCTACCTCTCCAGAATGCATTCTCCAAATATATAGATACGGAATTGAATTATACGGTAAGAAGCCCGGTGTATATAAAGGACGCGTCTCCCTTCCCGAGCGATGATGTATCGCCAGAAATAAGACGGTAAATTTGACGTGCCCGGCGTCTCGGGCGTGCTTTATAGATGCCGACGTGCCAACGGACGGAACCGCCGAGGAAAGTCACGATAATGTACGTAACAATGTCGAAAGTCGAAGCGGGGGATCGTAGAAATAGAATCCCCGGGTCGTTCCACGTCGTGAAATCCACCACTGCCGCCATCGCCGTCGCCGGGCGCGGCCAAAAGCGAGTGCGAGGAAGTTTTATGCAGTACACGAAGAGGTATCCGGCTCGATATACAACCACGATAAGCAGGTTTTTCCGATAAGAACATCCCGCTCTCCTGTTGCACTGACGCGAAAGTAGCGATCGAGACTTAGCTTTCTTGAAATAGCTTCTGGGGAAGTTGAGCGCGTTACCAGATATAGAAGATCAACATCGTCCTTTTGGACGCGACGTATAAAAAGTGCCACGATTAAGAGATTTTGAATCTTTCGTATCTTTGATATCGTGATCTAATTTCGCATGCATTAAATCATACGATAAATTTAGAAACATACATTTGATGCTGATAATAAACGCAGTGAAGCTATATATATATTTTTAAATTATATATATTGTATATTTTCAAGTCTATTTTCCGTTCAACATGGCCGAGTGTCATCCGAATATTTATATAAGGATACTCTTTCGGAAAATTAATAGCACGCTATTTCGCGGATTAATAATAACAATCATAAATATGATACGAGCGCGACGGTGACCCGATTAGATATCGATCGCGACGAGAATAATTGAAGCCCCGAATATTTTTACGGCACTAATAATAATGAATAATAAGAAAGAGAAAATTAATACTCAATCCTTTGTTAAATATCTATGGAATGGGGAAGAGGGGAATGGAACGTAATTTTATATAAATTATGAGATTAAGTGGAGATTTAGTTTAAATTATCTGACGGCGCGCGACTCGATTGGGCAATAAATATCGCGAGCTCCGTTCGAGACAGGTCGGAACAGAAACGACAGACGAGCCTCCGTAAGACGTAGCTTTCGAACACAGAGTGGAATAGCGGAGAGAAAAAAAAAGATATGAATTTACAATGATTTATCAGAGTTGGTATCGCGTCCCCTATCGTTATATACACGAGACTTTCGTGATAGGAAGCCATTTTTCACGACGTCCACGAAGAATACTTATGGCTGACATTTTAATCGATCTGTAAACCGCGGATGAGATCTGGTTATAAATCGACAAGAAAATAATTACAAGAAGGATTAAAAGAGGAAGATTAAGAACAGACGTGACAATTTCATTATTATGACAACGCTAAACATTTCATAATCGCAAATAATCTACTTTGGAAATTAATAAAAGATCAACATGTTTTCCAGAATCCACTGTCATTAATTTTTCTCGTAATTAAGTATTTTTGAATTTAACAGATACACATGTATAATTGTATATATGTGAAATATAAAATCATTATCGGAATGCGCGTCATATTCGAGCTCGTCAAGCTCGTTATTTCTCAAAAAGGGAAAATATGCGAACGTAATAAAAAAAATACTGATAATTCAAATCTCTTTTCAATTTAAACTCCCAAATTCTATTCTATTTCCCGTAATTCCGGTCATATGTATTCAAAATATTTGTTTTTTTTTTTTCAACTATACACAATTCTATACTCTTTTACAGAATAGTGATTCGTTGTAGAAACGACTCGTTATTTCGCGTGTCCCGGATGCATCGTTGCGATCAATGCAAACGCTCTGCTCGAGATGCACATAAATCGTTACCGGTACATGTAAACATACAGACAGATATAACTTGCCCGTGCGCACAAGTGAAAGTATATCTGCACATACGATATAGTTTCTCGCTGAATCGGAACTACTTGAAATCGTCCGAACAAATGCTTTGTAAAATCCACACGTGGACGTTTTAACACGACTTTATTCTGTCAAAAGGATAGATAAAAACAAAAAAAAATGAAAGTAAATAGTATTTGGCTGTGCGTTTGATTCTCTATTTATATAATATTTTACTTGTATATCTTATATAATCAATATATAATTCAGTACAAAAATTTAATTTAATTTTATAATTAAAAGAAATGTCAAACGGCTCAAGATATCGAAACGAAATATCAATCATGAGAATCAATAGCTGTTTCATAATTTCAAGATTGTAACAGACATTTTGATTTCGCAACGTCTTAATTTCCGTGATTCTCTTTCACTTTCGCTGCGATTTCGCCCGTTCGAGTCGGTTCCAAGGAAAGATTCGTGCCCGCTCCCTTCCCGGTTATCTATGCAATTCCAGGGTGGTCGCGATAAGTGCTCTCAGATTTACAGTTTAATGCACGATCGTCTTGCCCCGCGCTCGCGTTTACTCCTCCACTCGCCTCTAATTACTTCGGGTCGAGGCTTTGGCCTTAATTGAAATACCGAGTCCTTGCTAACGTTCGCCGTTCGGCCGAGAGCTGTCGTGGTGTTAGACGTCGGTGTGAAGTATCGGCGCAAAATATTCAATCTTGTAGCAGTCAGCGCGATTATCGCTCTCAAGAGTTTCATTCTTCAAACTGACGTTCTTGCAAATCGCGACCACCAAAATAAGAAAAGCAAAATCTCCGAGCACTTTGGTAAAATTCTCTTACACCGTTTCGCTGACTATACTTTTGACATTCAGGATATTATGTTAATTGTAAGTTTTGTATATCCATGTTAAGATAATAAAATGTTAGTTTTTCAAATTAGGTACATCATTATAACGATATTTTTCTTATGCAATTATTAAAAATTATAATTTTATTATTTTGTGTCAGAAATGGGAATCATCAACGACATATATTGTCACATCATAAATATCAATCTTCGATGACGAGCCGCCTTTTCTTACGTTCCTCTTTCCGCAATCGTCACGAAAATATGAATTCGCGAAATCTGTGCTTGTCTGATATAAAAGAATACCCCTCCCTTCTTCGACCCGTCCCCCGTCTTCGCTGCAGCCTCCCTCTTCATCTTCTCGTCGCGCATAGCAGGGAAATGCGGGACCCGGACAGAGTTTCTCATAAAGTCGCGAGCTGGCGCGTAATCGCGGGTATATTAAAGCGCGTAGGGAAGAGCAGCATGGGGAAGATTTCGCGAAATAAGGAGAATTCTGTCGGTGAACACTTACATACCGTATAAGTACGGTAGAAGCAGGCGTCAAACGAAAATTCGCGAGCAACTCGAAAATGACATTCTGTCCAAATTTTGCAAAATTTCATAGCAGTGTTAAAGGTAATCTCTATAAAATTAATCTCGATAATTTATTAATAGTAATTCATTTATTTTGTCCTGTAATAATTTGGAACCGTTCGTTATTTATCATCCCATGAAAAATGTATACATCCTCGTTAGTTTCGCCCATCAAATAATGAAAAATTTATATGCTCATATTCATCACATTTTTATTACCATAATATTATACCCGAGCGGCGTAATGTCTGCGGCACTTTTGCACTTACGTGAATATATGCGATATAAGCTCGGCTGATTGTTCCGTGCAAGGCACAGAAATAGCGATCGATGGATGGGAAGATTGTAGGTTATTTCCCTGGCATAATGTCAGCAGTCGTGTCATGCGCTTATTTCTTTGTCCGACATCATTTAGACATTTAGATAATGACATAGGTGGTTGCATCAGTGCGATATCGCGACGTTCGTAGAAACGATTAACTGTAATCATTGTTCATCACTCGACATCGATTTCAAGAATTTCTGTCGTTGGCGAAAAGAAATAAAAAATATTGATGAGGTTGGCATCGCCGATTCATTATATCGTCACTTCAATTTTTGCAAACTGAATCGCGGACGAGAAAAATGCGTAAGAGGTTTCTTCGCGCATGTCGAGAAATGTCGGAATCAACGTTTGTCTTCTTCAACGCTTCCGCGAATAACGGAAGCGTACGGTTATAGTCGATGAAAGATGACAATGAAGCTATGAAAGTCTCTGTATTCTTGTGGAAACTTGACGATCGTAACAAAACCAAGCCCGAGTTGTTCGCGCTAACTGACATTATGAAACAACATTTAATTCGAAAAACGATGGAAGATGAGTGTTTAGATGGTGTCGAGAAGGATGTATAAATCTAGAAGAGAGAATTTTACATTTTTTTTCTTCATGCGCTTTAAAATCTCGCGGCTTCGTAGAATAGTAAACGCTTAACATCAGTGTCCTCCGTCCTTCGCAATAATTATTCGCCGCGTATCAGGCTGAAAGAATTTTAAAGGGGATAATAAAAACCTCTTGGAACGAAGAACGTCGACCGCGAGAAATAAGATGTAAGTCAGCCGGGAGAAATGGCACGTCGCTTTTTATTGTTGGCATTTGTCGGTATGCGACGTAAAAAAAGAAAATCTTCTCGAGATGATAAAAGAAATGTAAGATTTTTAAGAATGCTTACCAAGAAGACGACAATCGCGTGTGATAAATTTCGTATGCAATTTTGTTTAACAAGATATTTGAAATAACGATATCTCATAATATTTCCAATTTCAACACACGTTAAATAACTCGGAAGTTGGTCTTCAACTCTTAATCTCATAAGTATAATACTTGTTTAGCATAAACATTGCTTTGATGCTGTTATTTATACATGAGAAACAAAAATTACAAGATATTAAAATGTGAATCGAAATGACCCTATTTGCCAGCCATCCAAGTAGTAAAGCTCTGCGCCCGATCAGACGCAGTTTAATGTCAGAGAAAAGTAATTCTTTCTTCCCTCGCTTCTCTTTTCCACTCCGCGTCATCTTAATATCGTCATATCCAAGTAAAGGAATTCTTCGAGCAGCTGTCGCGTCCGTACCGCGACATTATTCTCGGAACCTTCCCAAGTGAGGATATTAATCGCTGAGAAGTTATGCTCGACCGAATTTCTTCAGGATAGATAAATGAAGAGGGCACAGTACGTCTCTCCTTCTGCTGGATATAGTTATTTCATCGAATTTACCCTTCGAGTCTATATTTTATTTTATTTATCTTTGCTATAATTTAGATATTTATTGCATCCAAGTAACAATTTCAAACTGAACATTGAATGCAATAAGTATTCCAGATAGGCCCAGAAACTCGTCGTCGTTTAAACCTGTCTTTAATTCTGCATAGCCAAGTTTATAAAACCTCTCTCTCTGTCGTAATCAAGAAAATTCCTTTTTTCGTCCCCGTAGAATCTCACAATGGAAACGAAGTAAGAAATTTATCTTCGCTCGGCAAACAACGGATGTTTGGACACGCTTCACAGCTTTACGGAATGGACGGGCAAAGAGAAAGAGAGAGAGAAAAAAAGCAAATCGGCCTTGGCGCGTTTTCTGGGCCGATTCTTCTGTGTTCGCCACGACGAGTAGTAAACACTTTAACGCTGTTCTCGCGGACATGTCCGGCAAACACACGTTCCAATAAGCACTTTTATCCCAGCTTTTAACGATGAATCGTATTCTCGACGGCAGTGGGGCGCGAATAATCCGGGCCTCTCGTACATGTATACGAACGATTAAAAGCGATACGTCACGTCGCGCGAACTCGCCCGCACGAATGCTTTAATGAGAGTACCTATGGACCTATATTGACATTCCAATATATACCGAGGAGAGGTAGAATGCCGGATAGACCAAAGTAGAGATTCTCCATGTTCATGGACATTTATTTACATGTACACAATTTTGCTCAGGATTATTATATTGCTGTTCTGATAATTATGCTCGTTATTACAAACTGCAAAATTATCCTTGATAGCAAATGTGTTTCTCTTTTTCGCTTTTCGAATAATATAAAGGTTTCAATAATATATTTTTTTTTAAGTTCGCAGAAAAAGAAAAAGGGGAGGATAAAATTCATCTAGGATATTTTTCGCAATTTTTATTTCTGGGAATATATTGGTTTATTATCTCGGTATCTTATTTTCTCCTGTATTCATAGATATAATAGGGATAGACTTACCAATCTCGCGTCGCCTTCGCGATGAATTGCTTTTGGTTCTCCTTATCGATTGGCATGGAATAATGATGACGATGATCATCAATGGGAACAACTGAATGGCAAACAAGGCGGGTCTCGTTTCGGTCGAGGATCGTGAGGTTGTAAGGCGACGCCAAGAGACGGGACGCCATTCGATCCAAAGCCACCCACGATTTACCGGCCACCACCCAGGACGGATACGTGCAACGCTGCGGTGGCTTTTCTGTAACGTGAAAAGATGGCCGTGGTGAGAGTGGATCTGCGTTTGTCGTCGAAGAGGTTTTTTCTCTGCGACACAAATTTCGCGTTTGTGATATTTTCCCCGGGTTAAAACATCGAGCCAAAATTATTTCTGACTATTCAAGATATTATCGTAGAGATATCTCCTTGAATATCCATCTTCATTTTATAGCTATGCAAATGAAAATTTGAAAGCGCAAAAACAATTACGGTAGGACGGAGGAGAATTGGACGAATGATGTAATTTAAGCAGAATTCTAGGAATTTTTCTCTTTCATTGGTGCTCGCAATTATTGAAAATATTTTGGCATTTTCAAAGCGCTGAAACACGACAAAACAAAATTGCAAAGTTGATTATCGCCGCAACGCCAACAGTTTAATTCCTGCAATTTTCATCTCCACGTTGCAAATTCGGACGACTGTTAAATTCGAATGTAATTACGTGTCAAGAAATAGCCACGGCTTTATTCTTAGAGCGCTGTGTAACTCCTAACGCAGTTATTTCAAACTCGAAATGCATAATATAACTGCGCGCTCGTTCCCGACTCTTTAAGTTCACGGGGCCCTCGAGCAGATAATCCAGCATAAGTAAACTTTGACCTGTCTTCCTTCTACGTTGTAAACTTCGTTTCTCGGCGTGCTGGCTGTTTCCTGTGCATTATCAGGTTCTAGCACGTTCCGTCAAAGAATTCCAGAGGAAATAAAAATCGAACGGCATTCGACGATTTTCATCTCTCTCACAAATTCTGCGCTAATTGCAATACGCTTTCAATGGCATTATATTCGTAACTAGCGTAATAATTACATGCGAATAACATACATCATACATAAATGTGATATTAATGTGTATATTAACCAACTCATTAGCTTCATTAACACACGCGTACGTACACACATAGACGTACAAGTTATGCATTAAAACGCATAATGCACTGCATTGTTGCGATAATAATCCGACACTGTTCTCGACATTATTGATTGAAATATTAAAATTACATTGTTCATACGTAAAGTAAAAAATCGTAAAAATTATTACAGAAGACGTTGGCCGAAAAGCTTGGTCGGATTGAAGCAAATAATTTGTTATAAACGCGTTGGCTCTGTCGCCAGTGAACAGTTATCCCGATGTCAATGGTCGGTTGCTCACGGCTATCAATCACCGTGCACCGTGAATTAATGGACCGTTAAAAATGCACGAGCGACAAAGTATGCTGCGTGCACGCCGCATACGCCGCATCCAGCCTGCGTGCAACTAAAAGCTAATCGATAATTCAATCGAGTGTGCGTGCGCTGTTACACTATAGTTGGCCAAAATTGCTACTTATCGTGTACTTCGTCGTCGATGATAAGAGAATGGCATAACGATGGCGATAAAGAAACGGCCGAGACTTTAATTGTTTCATTATGCGACCCGTTTCTCACAATATAACTATTTTAAGCGTAATTTTTTGTGATATATATGTAAAGAAATTGATTTGTATTCGATTAAAATTTCTTTCCTGTCAGAGAAAGAAATTTGTATTTATAATCATTTACATTTGTACAATTATTCGCCATTAATAGCAGAATAATTTTTATTTTTGCACTCTTGCTTCTTGTAAACTGATACTTTTTGCATTTTTGCATGAAACGCAAAGCGAACGAAATTATTTTAATAAAATGCTCGATTATACTGTGGATTTTTGTTTGAACGAATTATCAACAATATGCCCTTACGCCAAGTTTCAAATTGTATAAAGAAAAATCTATTTTAATACTTTACTACAATTTTGCAACATGTGAGCACGTAGCATGCAACAAAATGCGTATTAAAATGAGTCACGCTTGCGGCGAAATAGAAGAGGAAATGTATGCTTTGTTCAAAGTAAATTACTCCCATCCCCTTATATTTTTCCTTAGTCAGACCGTACGTAATGCTGTTACGTTACCTCGAAAAGATTGTAATTCTGCAGTATGTCGGCAGCGCTTATTTGAAAACTGCAACCTCAATCTCTAGCGGAAATAGCGAAAATAATATCTCGTAGAGAAAACGTTGCTACAGCAACGATCAAAATAATTGCCATTGCAAATTGTTATGTAAAAAAGGAAGAAAATACTTTGCGCGATTTTTTCATATTGATTTGATTTAATATAATAGTTTATATCAAACCCGAATGTTTTATATAATAAAAGAAAATTTTTCAATTGTTTTATTATATAAAAAATTTATTCGAAACATGAAAAACATAAAAATAAGGATATCTCTAAAAACAACATTCTAATAAAAAAATTTCCCTGATAAAAAAATAATATAAATTTAATAATACTGTGGCAGAAATATATAAGAACGTTACAAAAAATTTAGTATTTATTTTTCAATTATATATATGTATATATTTACTATTTTGCAGTTATGTATATGCATTTACTGTGCAATAATATTCTCGGTTTTTCGCATAATGGTATTTCTTTTGCTATTATGCAAATTTATTCCGGCCTTCTGCTTCTTATGTTCTATACAATATTTCTCGAGATAGTCTCTTAATGCATGGCAGATTTTTAAAGCAACATAGTATAAACTGTAACATGAGTATAAATTGTAATTTAAAACTAATAGTCTTTTATAATTTCTTTTCTTAGCGAAACAGGTTAAAACGCATTTTGATGAATTATCATTGGATATCTTGTTCAAAGTTGCGATCATATTATGTTTATGCAATTTTTTAAAAACTGATCATACAAGTGTAAAAAACAATGCAAGAAAGAATAAAGGCACGTGAATATTTATATATCGGCTAGATAGAATTTATTGCGCGTTGGCTGGAACGCGAGTAACGTTCTCTTCATCCATGGGCGGGCACTTTGGTGCGGGAAGCTCGGCGTAGTTTGAGATCCCGGGGTTAATCTGCCTCCTGGAAAGTTTAAATGGAAACGAGGAATCGGAGTAGGGGGTTAACGAAACATCCGCGATGCCGTGCCAAGGGCGTCGCTGAAAAATTTTTAAGCTACTTAACGCTCGAGTTGAATTTGCTCGAGTAGCACAGTCGCGATATTTCGAAATAAGCTTTGTAATTTCTCAATAACAGATTCATCGACATACGATCAAATGTATGTGATAAATGAGAATAAGACAATGAGATAATCATGGAATTCCAGATTTATTTCAATTTACGCTTGAATTTCCATTTCGAGGGAAAAGCAACGCGCGTGGACTTAGAAAATCCTCGGTTTAACGAACGTTATTCGATTACGGCGAGAGGTCCTTTCTCAAAATGGATGTGATTCGGTCATATCGATCCTTTCGATGCGTACGCTACTCGTCGTTTGATCCCGGCGATCAAACCAGCGTGCTCGTCTGTTGCCCTCAATTTGGTTAACCATGAATCCTGCTACAAGATCATCCCAATCTGGCAAGGCTATGTGTAGCTATGTGATGCCGTGGAATACCCCAAGTACCTGGCGTTGACCACCAGCCAGGGGGTTATGATAGTATGCCGGACAAGAATCCGATCTGGTGTCCGCAGGCACTCTCATAGTTTACGTGCTCTCGTTCTCAGGGAGCCGACCTCTCGACATGTACGGCAGCTTCGAGTTATACGCGCCGATCCGCCACCTATCGCTATCGATTAATCGCCCTCTTCCCGCAGAATTTCGATCGTTAATTCAATTTTTTTGTATCGCGCTGGCCGCCAAAACACGGTCGGCTCGTGCAACGTGCAGAGCGACCCCGATATTTTAGCGAGAGAATGGGAAATTGAAAATTTTTTCAATTCTTCCAGCTTAGAATTCTCTGAAGAGAAAATCGCTTTATGCGAATATACATTATACAATAAACGGTTATACATGTTATTAATGTTAAAATAATGCATGATTTTATAACAAATCGCAAAATAAACATTTCTTTAAAAACTTTGACAACTTTTTAAAGAAACTGTAAGAAAGAGAAGACTCACTTTGCGTCATTTTGAATGTCCTGGCAGCCTCGGTGACGCTGATCAATCCATTGCAAGCGGCGTCCGAGCTCTGCGCGAGATTCCACGTGTTGTTGGATGGATTTGTGTAAATAAAGCATCTGTAGCTCTCCTCGTCGCTTGTTTTGCGATCATTACGATCGCTGTTCAAACGCGCGACCATGTAATTTGTGCTGCCCTCCCTCCAATGAGCCAGGCACTCTAATTCTACATCTAGAAAAACAAACCGTCACAACTGCAAATTGGCATGTATCCAATAATAACAATTGTTTTTATTCCATCAAAATACACGCGCCTGTTGAGATGCGCGAGACACATGTGGCATACGTTTACAGCTTGGGAAAGCGTAAATTGGAATACGTTAAAGCATCAGCTGACTGTTATACGCGGTTAGCGAGAGTGTATCGTCGAAGCGAATGAAATTTCGAGGCCGTGATTCTCTCTATACGAGCTTATTAGTAACCGAATCATAAATAGAGGTTTACTACTATTTTGTCCCCGGACAAAGCTATCTGCAGAAGTTATAAACGACGGTAAACGATATATGAATGTTGATGAAAACGCATTATACCGGGTCGGCGCCGTGTATTCATTTATTCGCAGCTGCGTATCGAGATGGACGATCAGAGCACGGGCCGATGATAATTGCGCAAAATCGTTTGGACAAGCCCAGCAACAAATGATAATTGACAAGGCCATTAATCATTCATTCCGCAGCCGCGAGCTTTATTGACCGTTACAGGCCTTGCGCGTCGTGTTAATTAATGTCAAGCCGGATGTTAACGTCACCGCGGAAGCGCCGCGACGTCATAATTCCTTTTTACGTACCGAAACGCGCTGCACTCGGTGTTTTAACGACAATGATGAGCCGACGCTTATGGTGGGACACTTATATCGCGGGTGATTCCGATCGTACGTTGATTTACGTTCACCGGAATTAGCCTCCGATATTTTTCGCTCGCGACAATCAGGGCTGCCTCTTTCCGCGAGGATTTTTATTGCGTTATTTCCTTCGATAAATTCACTTTAACGCAATAGAAAGTCGATGTAAAAAATTTAAACTAATTTAAATATTCAAATCCCTCGCGGAAACGCGAAAATGAGAGCAAATTTGACGACAATAAAGTTACGAATTGAAACTTTACATCCACGGTATACACACTCCGCAATTTGCATCCATATATCGAGATACTCGCGGCGAGCGCTTTATAATCGTAGATTGCAACGAATTAATTATGGGCCAATAACAAAATGTCACTAGGCAGTGATTGGACTGCCATGTTGCATAATTCATAATTGTTTGGGTATTCATTTGACAAATTGTGAGCGTATGTAAACAGGTGTAAGCACAATTGCCGCGTAAATGGATATTACACAATGCATGTTGGTATAACAATATCATTTTACACATAGTGTTTATTGTACGATGCCTATCTATTGTGTGATATTTATTGTATGTTGTATTATATTTAAAAAATCTAGTAAAGAAAAGAAAAATGCCCTCTAAAAAGAATTGTACGAATTAATTAATAACGATTAATTTTCATAACAGATTACTCGCATTATGCTGAAAATAATACAAAACAGAGATTAATCCGCGAATTTGAAATTTCCACATATTTATAACTTTTTTTTAAATTGTATTTTCCAAACTGTTATTGTTAATTATACTTTTTAGAATATTCAAATAATGTATATACTTTTATATTTAAGCATAAATTTGCATATTTTTATTAAAAAAGATGGTAAGAAGAGCGTTTTTTTAGAGCCTCCAAATGATCCGTGTTGATTCTATCGCTGATATCTAGCTCGTTCGTGTAAAATGAATTTGTCACATGTCAGCACGGTAGTAATGACACGAGGAGAATACTGACCCACGCTTTCGGACGAATGAACGTTGGCGCACGCTTGATAGCGCAGAAGCAGACGCGAGTCCTGCGTGCACGCTTCCGCCCGTGACCGCGGCCAGTTGCACTCGCCCTCACCCTGGCTGTACGTGAACTCCAAGGGACCCTTAATGGGACAGGGCAGCGGCGCTGCATTGGAGCGAAACAGAGAGATCAGAGTGGCGTCGCTGGTCAACGTGCTGCATTGGGTCAGCAGACTCGGTTCCGATGAACCGGTCGTGCAATAGGCTAGTAAAAACAGCGAAAACGTTACGACATTATTCCTTGTGAATATGATGATGAGGATATACGATAAGACATATTTATTAAAGTTATGATATAAGAGAGTAAAACTATCAAGATGAGATGAATGAAAAATGATGGTGAAAAAAAAGGACAAAAATATAAAGAATGAGGTAAAAATCTTTAGCCTGTTCCATAAAAATTTAATTTTCCTTAAGAACAATTTTAGTAAAGAAAAGATGATAAAATAATGTAAGATGATATTTTACAAAACGTGTAAAGAATTATAACGAGATTGAATAAATTTTTACGAGATTCTAAAGATTGAAAAGCTAAATATCTTTTAAAAATATGAGCAGACATAGATTTCAAAATGTGACTATATCTTACTTTCTTTGTATTGCAGCACATTGACATGTTGCGCATGCATCACAATACACCGGTAACATCTATACTTCCTGAAACAAAAAAGCGGAAAAAACATTTGTGAATGTTATATGTTACTCTCAACGCGTACATAGTTTTTCTTGTTTAAAAATTTGTAGGTTACTATATGCGTGCATAATTTTTTTATTTTATTTTTGTGCAAACCTTTTAACGTTCATCCAAAACGTTTCGTTCTCAATATATCATAAACTTTACCTATTCATATGTTAAAGAAAGTAATAATGAAATCTGCGATATATCACTACATATTCTTTTATATTAAATAAATTTGTCAACAGCGTTTTCTAAAAGAAGTTTTGCTTTCTAATGTGACAACATATAAAATATATGAAAAGCATTTTTTTTTCAAATAATATTTTCTACATACATATAAATATACCAAAAGAAAATCATCATCGTAATAAAGCTTAACAGAGAAATCGTCGATCTGATATAAGATAACCCCTATATAATATTTTATGATTCTGTTTAACTTAAAAAGAATCCATTTTATAAAATTCTAAAAAAAAGCATATTTTATTTAACGTAACAACTTTGAACGATTTGTTTCAAACATAGATTGCAAAAACACAAGGATCGTTCGTTCGCTGTAGCTTCTCACCGCGAACTTCATTCACGTTGATTTCCACTCTGGAAAAAGATACAAACCATCTCGCGAGTCGCGGGTCGTCTATTTGAATATCGCATAAATTTACAAACCAAATACCAAAGTAATTTCTGTCGCGCGACGACGACACCCGCGAATTTCGCCATCGCAACGAACGCGACGATTTCGATTATCGTCCTTTTCCAAATGTACCGCTAAAGTGGATTAATATCGTTACAATCCGGAGTTTTCGCGGTGTACATAGCAGCAGATGCAACCGACGGTGGAGCAGTGATAGTAGCCGGAAACTATATCGGACTGACAGCCAGGAACAAAGGTAAACTTCGACTTAAGCCACCGAGTGGGAAGGAAAGGGATGAAAGGGGTGAAAGAGGGGTGAGGCGGGAAATAACGGAGAAGCTGCGAGAGAAGGTAAGTTGCAGACCTGAGCTAAGTAAGCAAGGTGCCAACTAGTAAGGACACAAGACAAGCTCCGAAAGTTTTAAGTAGCTACGCGATACTACTCGTTGGACTCCTCTATCTCTTTCTCCCCCTTCCTTCCCTTCTCTCCCCCTCTCTTTCTTTTACTTATCCTACTGACGTCACCATTGCACTATGTTTGTCTTTTCGCTCATCTACAGATGCACGAAACGCATTTTCCAGCATCTCGTCTCGCCTAGAGCGTCATCAATCTTCGGTGAGGCTCTAGTTTGTTTCGCAACAGTGATTCATCAATAGATCGATCTCGAACTAAATCTGCGGGTAACTTAATAGGTTTTAAGTTGTCGACGCAATCTCCATCAGCGTAATGCTTAATCGCGCAAACTCGCGACGATCGTGATCTACAATCCGAAAGTTGCGAAAATTGTTTGCACGTCGACGTGAGTTCGCGTTTTCCAAAATGACTTGGACCGAACATTGATTCTTTTGCAATCGCAATTCACGGTATGATTCACGACAGATACACGACAAAAGTTTGGAAACGCAGCCGATTCGCAATTAAATGCAAACCATTTTTGTTTGATCGTTTCTGTCAATAAAGAGATCCTTCCTGTTTGAATCGTTGCCTTAAATTCTCGTGGGAAAGAGAATTTCTTATAACGACTTTCGAAAATTTTTCTTGCGCGATGATTGACCTTTCCATGTTCCTCGTAATTATAAATTTCTTTTCCGTCTTATCCGCTTTGAAATTGCGTATAATATAAATCATCGTTACTTTCTCTCCAAATAAACTCAAATGTTCAAACGCGTTGTTTCATCTGGACGTGAGTTTCTCTCTTTGACGAGTTATTTTCGCAACAGCAATCTCTTATTTTTGTCGTTGATATACGTAGCCATAGATTTATTCGATTTTCAAGCGTTCGTAGGTGCTCGCATTTAAAATAGTATTTTAAATTTCATTTCCTCTTTCTCTCAAAATTTTAATTTAGTGTCATATGAAGTTATATAAATATTAAAAATTTGTAATAAATAACAGACTTCTTTAAATATATTTACAAATCATGTATTAATGACGAAATTTGCGTATTCTATGTTTGCCATAAATCGTCTTGATTTCTCCTCTTGACCAATCATGCGTTCGCATTTTGCCAGATGCGTATTTACTTAACCGAATGGTTTTACGTTAAGTCAAGTATTCGCATTTTAACGAGAGAACCGCTGTTAAAGTCACCCTTCGTCGACCCTCAACAATTCTGATGCTTCATCGCTCTCGATGAACTTTGCACTAATAACGCGAGACGAGGTGGTGATCGTTTCTCGTTCGTCCGTCATTTCTCGCCTTTACGCCTCTGCAGAAGTCTTCGAAGATATGTCTGTATAAATCTATCACGCTATTTTCATTACACGAGAGTTATTAATAATCACGAGTTATTAATGCGAGAATCACTTCTGTGAAATATAAACAGCGAAATCCAAATGTGTTATCGATCAAATGTAATATAATCGTACATATCACATGATTCGCAAATAAGAGAATTTTGGTCAAAGCTTAATAATTCGTTTCCCCCCCTCCTCACCATTATCCTGCGTTGCATATTGCAACGAAATATATTCTGTGTGATATACATATTAATTTTTAAACGTAGATTTTTTTTTTACATTTTAACGTTTCTACATTTCTCCGTAATCCGCTTGTCGAATCGCGTTTCGTTTGTATTTTAATCCGATCGTTACACCTTGCATCTGGTGACGAACATTTCATTCAGAATGCAAATTCGTAATCTTCTGTTTTCACACGTTGACATGTTGTATAAATACCTATACTGTATAATCCATGTTCTATTTGGTTTCGCTTACAGCGGATTATTGCGAACCGCTAATATTACAGGATAGCTATGATTTTTTTTTATATCTTGTTATTTTATGAAGATGAAAACTCGACGTAAAGTTGCGGAAACGCGTAGAATTTTTCGAATACACTTTTTTTCGAGTGAAAACGAAAAAGAGATATCGGATAAGAGAGTGACAAATGTGATTTGAAGCAAAAAAACGAAGGAGGAGAAACGGAGTATCCTATAATGCATCATAATTACGCAAAAAAGGACGCGATAGAGATATCGCGAGGCGTTTCATCAAAGGAACGGTATCGAGATCCAAATTGCCGATCACAGGCCAATGATACTGTTTGCATTGTCTAATAGCTGGATAGCGTGCGAAGGACGCGAGTTACCCCACAGTTTTACCCTTTCGTGCCCTCTCTGTCTGCCACGGACGGCGTCTGACACCGTCTCGCTCGTCTAAACCCGTTTCCCAGGACATGGTTTATTGATTTCTCTAGTGCGTAAATACATGGCACATACGGCACTCCGCTAACGACGCCCATGAGAGAGCGTCGCGACGCCGGTGGACCGCGCGGTCGAAAGTGACGTTTTCATAAATTATCGTTCGGTCGCGACACCCCTTGCCCCCTCCCATCCCGTCGAGTGTACGGCCAACTTTTTGACCACGCTGTGTGTGTTACGATCATTATACGCAAATTGTCCGCAGAAGCGGAAAACCAAACCGCAAACGAACCCTGGGAACGTGAGAATTTGTTTGCGAATGGACTAAAATCAATGCACGATTTTGAAAATTAGGTGTCCAACGTCGCGAAATTAAATTCACCTTTAAATTCGCTTCAATTCGCGTCGATCTTTTTCATCTGTAATTACGAGTTATGTAAATGTTAATCGATTATAAATCAAATATAAATTATTTTCCGTACTTTTGTACTTCTTTTTATTGGCGATGCGATCTCTTTTGGCTCGCAAATACACGACTCGTGAAACTAGAAATGGATTCACGATTTTATGAAATTATATATGTGTTCAATAGTATTTTAAAATGAGATAAAGTTAGTAACACGAGGACAATAGGAATATGAAGTGGAACATTAGACTTGTATTCATAGTACATAAACACGAAGAAAATTCTACTAAAACACTATACACAGCGGCGAAAATGAACCGTACGCGAGAAACAAAAGCAATCTGTTCATACATTATCGCCTCGCAGTATCTGCAATGAGATCTTTTAAATGGGTTACACCAGCGTTAACTGGGTACCGTGTAATTTTCACGCAATACATTACCTAGCGATTATATAATATCTCTCATCCTTGCGCTAGTAATTTTCATCGTCGCATCGACAATACGCTTCAACGATGACTACGGTTCGATGAACGTGATTAAATCTGCTTATTGTAAACATAATTTGATCGCATTTACTTACGTTATGTAATATAATTAAACTACACATCCCTTTCTCCCTGCAAATTCAATATTCGGGGCATAATTCGTTAAATTACGCGATTATGCTTGTTTTTTCAAAATGTTCAATTTGTCGGAGACTAATATTTTCTGTAGCATCTAAAAAATACACAAGAAAGCCCCGACGCTCGCAATTTAACATTGACAGGTATTAGTGTATTGAGGTTAAAGCGCGATTTCGCGCTTCAACAAATCTTTCGCGAATAGTCGTATTTCTGTCAGATCCAACAAGCACGTTCACACGCGAAAACAACATTGTTTTGAACAATCACGCGCGCGGATGTACGCAAATTTATTGTGGGAGGCGGATTACGAACATCGACGAGGTGACCTGGTTTACTATACATCGCTTTACTATGCACCACTTAAATGCCTATACGTGCATACACAAAACACGCATACACATTCTGTTCGGAGTGAGCCAAAGCCTACGAGCTTAAACTTAGGTACCAACCAATCACAACCGCCGAACTGACATAAAGCCAAGGCTTTGAGCCTAAATTAAATTTTAAGCGAGAACGCAGCATCGGGCTACCTATCCCGATAATGGCGCAAATAAATACATGCGGAAATAAATGTACATTTTTCGAGTAACGCAAGACATGTACGCTTTCATAAATTAAATGATCATATTATATAATAACGAGAAAATTGATCTCGAAACCTATTAATAATAAAAGCACGATATGATCCCATCTCTTATATTTCATTTATTATATCATAAAATACATAATTTTTGCCTATTAAATATATGTAACATTACATATCGATAATAAAATTGCGTTTATTGTAAAGACAATCGGCCAAATTTTATGGGGCAGCATTAAGCCTTGACTTTTCTCCTCGCGATTGAAGCGCAAACTTGCGCGAAGAAATAATGAAGTAACAAAATCGCGAATCTACGACTTGCACGGTTACGACTTTGTCGCGCCGTTTCCTGCCGAGAAAAGCGGAAACTTTTTCACGAGAGCTTACGACATTACAACGAAAAAGTTTTAGCATCTACGAGGAGTTCTGAGACAGAATGTGGATCACGTCGATCAAAGGCGCGCAATGAAGGATACTCTCGACACGGATGTATGGTGGAGAACCACCTTCGGAAATTGGCGCACTTATTTCCGGAAACGCAGTATTTATTCCGGTATTTTACTATAATGTCCGCGATCGTTTCGAAAGTTCATGCGATATGTAGGATGAGAATACATGAATTTCAAAATTTTACCGCTGTTTAAACAGAGTAACCCGACTGATAAATTTCGAGAATTGTAATACTGATTCAACATAGCGCAACCTAGCTGATAAAACATTACTTTGTAGCCTGCAGCATTAGAGAAATGTTTAAATATGCATGGCGCTAATTCGGTTAAAATTAAGCATCCTACGCGAACGTAATGAAAATCGTGAGCGACTGTATCTCGCGCGCATTGTGTAATTCTTTGCAAAATTTTTATTCAATAGAAGGGACGTGGCTGATCCGGTAATCATAATGATGCGGAAATTTTTGTTTAGGAAAGGGTTGTAGAGCGTGTGGCTTTTGTGTAAGCGCACCTGAGTTTGAAATCACGCGCATGTTGTTGAGTTCTCTCGAGAGAGCTCTCTTAACGCGACAAAACAAAATTCGCGTTTTCAGTCCCATATATTATCTGGCGTGTTTGCTAAAACGTGAATTTTTATTCCTGCACGGACAGGATTAAAAAAGGAGCTTCCCGCTTTCTTGTTTCCGCCGTAAATTATGTAATTGTATACCTCGACGTTTCCGCGTCTGCGAGTCGCAATTTTTTGATGCAGGAAGGAACTATAACTTTTTAAAACAGGTAGAAACGATTACGTGAGCAATACATTCTTGCACGACTATGATATGACCGCCATTTATTAAAATGCTGCCAGACAAATCCGGCATTCATATAACTCTCGCAGACTCTCGCGTTTTTCGCTAAAACATAAATTTTCCGCATAGTATACTCGTTTTTTCATCGAACAAATGAAAGCTCGCCGAACGTAAAGAACGACTGATCTGTCGGCCACTGGTCGACATTCTCATCTCTTGTATAGGTGATACGAAAATTTTTGAAAGACTCAATCCGAGCTTGATAGTCGTTAACAGATACACACACGTGCTCCTACTCGTGTTAAATGTCAATATAAATTTATAGCGTCTGATCTTCGTAGAGAATAACTTTTACAGACTTATAGATTAATAAGATTCAAATTTTCCTACCATCACTTTTTGCCAATTTGAAAAAAAGTAGAAGGGAATTTATTATTAAACATAATGCAATATTTGAGATTTTACCAAAATAATTCTTATAATAGTTAAAGTTTATAAGTTTAATTTATTTTGTTCGGATTATTATTATAATATCGTCTATCCGTAATATAAATAATTTAAATAACTATGAATATTGCTAATTAATAAAATTAGATAATTATTAAACCGCTTCACGTGGTACAAGCCATTCGAGCCGCGCGACACTTTTAATTCTCTCAACAGAAAGATGCGAAATCTGAAAATATCGACAGTACACAGTAAAAAATTGTGCGTCCATATATTAGAATTTTCTTGTGTTACCACGTTTTGATTAGTACTTTAATATAAAATTAACATACAACCTATGTTATTATTTTTATAACGTTTTTATGTGTTACATTTATGTCACCTTTATAACTTAACACTTTGTATATGTTTCTTAGAAATGGAATATTATTTTGAATATTTTTAACATAATTATTTTAAACAATCAACATGTCTCAAAGTCAGTCTAACATTCTAAGAAAAGTTAAAGTGAATCTTCAAATAATCTTAAACTTTAACATACAAAAATAATCAAATTTACTAAAATCAAATGTTTCTATTACAAATAATTTAAGTTAAAATAATTACTATTATATGTTAATGTCCTCAACATTTCTTACGAGTTATTGTAACTATTTTTTCACGTAATTTTTAATTAATTTGTATGTTATTTTTACATTACACTTAAAATCACAATAACAAAAATAAATGTAAAGTATTGTGTCAATCGTTTAACATTTTTAGTTTGTCAATACATACAACGAATGAGTTATTTTAACTTAAAATTTAGAGTGGACTTTCTGGGACATGTGAAAAATGTTATAATTAACATTTTATTTTTTACTGTGTACGTAGCCTAGGTCGGTTATCATTGACCAAATACCCGGCGACCTCGTTCGGCAAGATCTCACTAAATCATGAGGCATCGAACTCGGAATCGAATGTCGCTACGCGCGTTTGCGGCGGCCGCGTTTCCGGTGTGTATACGCGCGATTCCACACTACAGTTCGCGGATAAAATGGAGCGGCCAGAAAAAAAATACAGAGAGGAAGAGAAAAACAGAGAAACAATGAGAGAGAGAGAGGAAGACAGCGAGAGGGGTTTAGTATCACGGTTGTGTCGTGCGGGGACAATTTGGAAACCCGATATCTCAGCCGCGGACGCGCGGTTGTAACGTCGAAAACCTATTACGTTACAAAGCCGCGTCGTATGCGAAACCGAAATAATTCGGGCGCGAGTCAATGCTACGGCCGGTTGACTGTATTTTCGCGCACCGCGTTCGCCGACTACCGATTTCGAGTACCACCGATCGATTGATGAAATTCCTATTGATATTCCACAGACGAAGAGCTTGCAACGGATGTATTGTAACGGTCCTCGCGAGAAACTTCATTGTCTATCGTGGCGTTTTGTAACGTCCATCGATCGGTTCTTCCTTGCCACATTCACATTTGTATTTGCCTTTCTTTTAGATTTGCTAAAAATATGAAGGTCATTCAAGACAGAAATATCGACCCATAAACGTCGAGACCGAATTATTTAATTGAGAATAATGGTTATCATAAATAGAGACTTTTTATTATTACTGTTTCTGCGCTGTCGTTCATCATTCCATTTTATATAGAAAGATTTATATGATAAAATCATATATTCTTTATATGAATGCTATTCTTATACTTTATATGAATGCTATTCTTATACTTTTTCACAATCTAACATGAATTGTTAGAAAGAATAAAAATAACATTTAAAACACGTCAAGTATCCAAAATACATCCTCTTTTCTCGCTTCCTATTTTTGTTTAATTTGATGGCAAGCGGAAAATATCACCTGGGGTTGAGAGTTAATTAGAAAATGATTCGTTGAAACTCAGCAGAGAGAAATAAGCGAATGGCATAATGTCGAGTAACACGGTTAGTTTCTTTAAGGAAAGAATAGTTTTCTCATTTTAATAGAAACTGTTAAAAATATCAATCAATCGTGTAATTTTGAAAAAATAGTATTCTCTTAATTTATTATTTCTCTTACTTCATCGTGAGGAAATATTTGTATCAGTTAACGTTTTTTAAAATTTACGATTTGAATAAATATTTATTGTTTCACGCATTCGACCGTGGGCTCTTCAGCATACTTTACAGAGAGCACAAAAGCGCGAGCACACGGCATGCGTTCGAGATGGAAGGGGACTAGGAAAGAGAAAGAGACCGGAAATCCGAGGATGTTACACCAGCCGCAAGCATCGGCGTAACGTCGAAAACCTATCATGTTACAAAGGCAGGGCGTACATGGAATCGAAATAATTCACATAGTTTTGTTTTGGCGAGTACGCAAATATGCAATACGGCCCCGATCCGACGTTCCCATACGACCGCGAAAGGGGAGAGATATGGGGAGCGATACGGGGTGATAGAGAGAGAAATTTGTTATCCTAAAGCAAGCTTCGTGAAAACAAAAACGAATCCAATTTTAAAATACGCGAGACATAGAGAAGTACGAATTATTGCGCGGTGCACTTATAGCAAGATTTTCTTGAAACGCAAAATGCTTGTAAAATAAACGGCTTAAATGTAACACACATATGTAAATGTAACGGCGAAAGATTCGTAGGAAAACAACTCGATGATGAGAAGAAAAAAAAAGATTTGCAACGATAAACGGCTGCATTTTCAGCACTCGCGCGGAAAAATACGTTTTGCGCGGTAAAATCGCCCTCGCTCGTGGTGCGAACATTACATAAATAATCCGGCGTATCGCATTTACGTACCTATGCAAATCCGAAAACGCGGATTCTTCTTTGGCGAGTTGTTACCAGTCGTTATAAAGTTTGCAGCTAGAAAAAGGAACCTATTAACGAGGTCGAGCTGCACGCGCTCCCGATGGGATCATAATTAAAAAGCTTCCGCTTCCCAACCGGCCCGCCACTCCGTTCGAGGACTAATTTCGCCACGAGTTTTATTATATCCCTCTTTCTCTCTTTCTCTTTCCATCCTGGTGCAACTCATTATGGACCTTATGCCTACACGCGTACAAATTGCTAAAAAGTTCCGCTCGGAAGAAGCGCGAGATGGAGTAACGATGTCGGGCATTAGCGAATGGAAACGCTATTTTTTTGCGACTCGCCAATTGCGTTGTCGCTGTGTTTTTTCTGTGTCTGGCTGCGGCAGATATTTAACTACCATACAAAATTTTCTATGGAGTCTCAAACACCGATATGTAATATGTGAACGTCATATTGCTGCAGCGTGCAAATAGCTGCGAGAGATATTCCGATATTAATCGGGGCGTGTGTTTTAAAAAGAGTCTTTTTTTATTATTCGCGCACATGTCAACCCTTTGCAATAAAACCTGTAACTAATGAGCCTTTCGTCTAATCTTACTCATTACGCAGTTTACCTCGCGTTTTATTGGAAATCTGTCTTTTGACATTCGCAAAGTGTACTTTCCAATTATCACACAAGTATTTTGCATTGAGTGAGCATTTATCGTTATTACACAGTAAAAAATTGTGCGTCCATATGTTAAAATTTTCTTGCGTTACCACGTTTTGATTAGTACTTCAATTAAAATTAACATACAATCTATATGTTATTATTTTTATAACGTTTTCATGTGTTACATTTATGTACACTTCATAACTTAACACTTTGTATGTCTCTTAGAAATGGAATATTATTTTCAGTATTTTTAACATAATCATTTTAAATAATCAACTTGTCTCAAAGTCAGTTTAACATTCTAAGAAAAGTTAAAGTGAATCTTCAAATAATCTGGAACTTTGACATACAAAAATAATCAAATATTACAAATAATTTAAGTTAAAATAATTACTATTATATGTTAATGTCCTCAACATTTCTTACAAGTTATTGTAACTATATTTCATGTAATTTTTAATTAATTTGTATGTTATTTTAACATTACACTTAAAGTCACAATAACAAAAATAAATGTTAAGTATTGTGTCAATTATTTAACATTTCTAGTTTGTCAATAAGTAATATACGACGAATGAGTTATTTTAACTTAAAATTTAGAGTGGACTTTCTGGGACATGTGAAAAATGTTATAATTAGCATTTTACTTTCTTACTGTGTAGAAAGTGTTATTTAGATTATAATAGATGAGAAGTCCCTCGAAAAGCGTGAACAATTACGTGATGTATGTCAATTAATGCATTATTTACTCCAATTCGACCAACGGGGAAGATGCACATGCAATAGGGAACTCAAGTGCCTCGCGGCATCCTGAGAGACATCCCTAAGGAGCTTTACTCTCGTACTGTATTACCGCAAGATTCAAGACGCGTTCTATGAACCGGGCCGGTGTAAACGTCGTGAGAGACGGTTATCCTATGAGAGGGATAGAATACAGCTTCCTCCGGGGATGATGTCTTCAGATACGACTGGAGATGCGGGTGGAAATTCAAGATTATCATCACACACGAACTGCATTGCGACTCCTCGTGGAAAATATCGTGCAGAAAGGGGTCCTCGAAGCTGAGAAATATTCTGCCCGAAATAACCACGACAGACTCCTTTCAAACTTACTTCTCCTACAAACGTATGGTATATGATCTATTATATTTGATCTAATAATTGACGATAAATCAGATTTAATTATTAGGCGATATATTTTTTTAATCATGAAAGTCTTCGTGTTTTCAAAGCGACTCGTACGTTATAATGAAACATACACGCTTGCAGCTACAACGGCCGGCAATTCAAGGATGTCTCATGGTGTATTTCTCGTAAGAGGCTTTATCGACGTTGTTCAAAATGATGTCGATCGACATCGACGTAAATACTATGATAGAGATATAAAGGTGTATGAGATGGGCTCGTCCGTATAAAGGAGAAAGTTCCCGTGTTTCTCGATATAAATCCTGCACATCCGACCGATCTTTACGATTTTATGAGCTTATATCTTCGCTGCGAATATTTCGCGCGAGTCTTGTATTTTTATCTTATATTTTCACAAACAACAAAGTACGAAATTTATAAAATTAATAAAACTGACCGAGTATGAAACGTAAACTAGAATAATGAGAAGAATAAAAGACCCTACGATCTTGAATGTTGGGTTCACATACGCTGTGCTAGACTTATCGTAATTCGTTTGCCATGTGCAACAAGCAAACGAAAACGTCGAACCGGAAATACCCGCAAGATCTATTCAGGATCGTAGAGAGAGGATCGTAAGGTTTCCACGCTTTTCTCTTCTTCGCACGCGGTGCAAGACCCGTCGGTTATTTGCCGCGAGAAAAAGAAAGAACACGGCAAAGCGAGGCGAAACGAGACGAGACGAGACGAGCGGCGAGGGAAGCGAAGAAACGTTCGAGACTAATGGAGAAGATTCGAAAGCAGGAAAATAAGCAGCCAGGATGCTCGCGGCAAGATGCTTTTGCATTGAAATGTCCGAAGCTCGGCGTTCACGTTTTCCTCGTATTTCTGCTTTTTCTTGCGAGAGGAAGCTCGACAAAATGGACACTGAGAGATACGAAGCGGCGTCTACAAAAGGGACGAAAACACCTTTCAACGGCGAAATATTTCGCGCAAGCTGTCGTCCGTTCCTCGCGGATAATTATTGCGAATCGACGCGAATTATTTATCGACATTAACCGGCGCAGAATCGATAAATCGTCTTGATTTGCGATCGCGTCGGAGAACGCCTGCTGTCGTATAATCGCCATGCTATTTCGATAGCGGCGTAAGCTACCTCGCGTTGCATTATGCAGGAAAAACATTAAACAGCAAAAAGGAAACGTCCGTAGCGCGGGATAAACCGCGGCGAGAAAATCGGATATTCTCTCTCCTGTCTCGTTTGCCGCGATGCGATGCGTATCGTGGGATTGACGTCTGAGGGATGCGAAAGCTTTGATAAAGGCCGGGAATATCTCTCGACGCTAAATATTCAAGACGCGTGAACGTCGCACAATCGCGCGGCGCGGAATTAATTTCGAAGCTTCTAAATTTGACGTTTTCCCGCCCCGTCGAAGAATCCTCCGTCGACGGACGAAAAGGGAAACCTTGTAGCGTCTGATAAGCCGTAGATGGAAAATTGTGCGGTCCCCATCCGAGCCTCCGAGAGACCGCCGCCATCCCGCTGTGTTTTTCGCCGCAAAAAATCCACCGGTGGTCTGACGTTAACGGATGTAAGAGCTCCGGTGGACGGCGAAATTGTTGGCCGTTTTGTAGAATTAGCTTCATGGCTTTTACTTCCCGTCGGGATATCTCTCGTGCTGTTTTGTTTCCGACGCGATATTGTATCGCTGCGAAAACAACGATCGTCTATTTTCAGATCGCAAATACACGCGAATTCGCGCGCTCGATAAAAAGACGAACGTTTTCCTTCTTAAATTAGTAAAAAAAGAGTACATTAATGTAAATTAAACTCGTAATTACTTCCCGCCGCGGGAGCCTCGAGATTTCGCATAGCGCAGTTTAATTAACGATGTTAGGTATGCGAAGGTAACGCAAATGAAAGCGGGTTATATTGATTATGAAATACCGTTCTTTGTGGAGTGAGCGAAAGAAACAGTACCGCCCACGCACATATTATAGTTATCGCGCGCCGGTCAATATCGAAACCGCGCGGGACTCGGCGTTACGTACCTTTTATGCCAATACGAGCACGCGGTATAAAAAAAAGGGGAAAAAAAGGGAAGCGTAAATGACAGCGCGAGAAGAGAGATAGCGGTGGTCGAGAGAGCGAGCGATTTTCCCCCGCGCTCGCCCGCGGGCTGTTGATTTAGCCAGTCTGTTTTCCCTTCTCCCTTGGTCGTGCACCGATTCCCTCCTTCCTCTCCCAGGATTCTTTCCCGTCTATCCTCTTTCTTCTCGCAAATCGATCTCGCCTCGGGTGATCTGTTTCAGGTAATACACACGCGTTTTAGCCCCCCCCCCCCCGCCCCCGCCCCCTCGCCGTGTCGTCGCCCGAGGCGCCCACGTGCACAGGGTGAGGGGTGAATTTGTTATGCATTTCATTGCATCGAACGGTTGCCGGCCCGTCCACCCCGCGGCAAATATCCTTTTCCACTCAATTATTTCATTAACCGTGTCTTCGCCTCAAAGCGATAGCTCCCCGACGCTCTTCTCTCTGCGTTCGACAGCTCTTTCGTTAAAGATAGGGGGGAGGGGTAGGGGGAGGTTATTATCGTCGATGAGGAGAGACGATTTTTCGCTTTCGCGTTTAATCGACGACGAATCCGTTTCAAAGACAGATCGTCTTTTGACTGGGCGAGCAGTCCGGTCCGGGTTAGGGCTGCTTTATCAATGCAAGTTTCATGTGGTACGTTCTATTGTGAAATTTAAAAAATGAGAGTGCACGCGCGGTAGACGAAGGGTGCGCTTAATTTGCTTAATGAGCCACGTGAAGAGCAATTTAATACAAGTTTAAAATGAGAGAGCAATAGCTGCGAAATTTTTTCCTCGGAATAATGGAACGTGAGTATCTCAAGCATGTGCAGCATTCGCAATACCGACACGGTATACGCCAACACACATGTTCTCTTTTTAGTTTTTTTTCCCAACGAGAACGGAGTATAGGAAATTTGAGAAGAAATGTTTTTAATGGACTACGAATTTTATATTTTACGAAAAAATGAAAATATCGTGAAAAACGATATGCCACGTCTTTTAGCTTTTTCAGCGATTTTCCAGCTTTTCGCGTGATCATCTTCCAAAGTGGAATAATCTCTCCGACGCGCAAAAAGAATGAATGATGCGTGTAATTCGAAGGTTTATCTCTGCCGACAATCTTAAATTCAGGATTATAGAATTCAGGATTATAGAATTCGCATGAAATTCAGAATACGAATATGTAATATATTTTACAATCAAGTTCCCCACCAAGCAATCTTTATATTAATTGCATAATTTCGGTAAACTCTTCTTGTTCAGTTTTCTCCAGAGATTCAATATTTATTCGCGTTAATTGAATACATCATCGATGTTTACCCAATGAGTGCATTTTTTACATACATATACATATGATGATGTATACATAGTAAAAAATTGTGCGTCCATATGTTAAAATTTTCTCGTGTTACCACGTTTTGATTAGTATTAATGTAAAATTAACATACAACCTATAGGCTATTATTTTTATAACGTTTTCATGTGTTACATTTATGTCAACTTCATAACTTAACACTTTGTACATGTCTCTTAGAAATGGAATATTATTTTGAGTATTTTTAACATAATCATTTTAAACAATCGACATGTCTCAAAGTCAGTTTAACATTCTAAGAAAAGTTAAATTTAATCTTCAAATAATCTTAAACTTTAACATACAAAAATAATCAAATTTATTAAAATCAAATGTTTCTATTACAAATAATTTAAGTTAAAATAATTACTATTATACAGGGTGACCCATTTTAACTTAGGCAGCCAAATAACTCGAAAAATAAGCAAGATAGAGAAAAATGTTTTAGACAAAAGTTGTATGGTTTCGAGGGGGCCATAAGATGGTATCATTGGTTTGACCTTGAAGAGTCATTGGAAGGTCACGTGAAGGTCACTTCAATTTTTTTAAATGGAACATCCTATATATTTTTGTACATTCTTGTAGCTCATCTCGAGAGCTTTCCAAAACACTATAATTAAGTACATTTTCGTTAAGTACTTTTTGAGTTATGAGGCTTGAAATAATTTCTTAATTTTACATAAACCGTAAAATATCTTGTAAAATATTCATTTTTCGATTACCTTACCTTAATAGTTTTATGTACAAAATAATGAGAGGAATCAATTGGTGTAAAGAAAACACATAGTTGTTTCGAAGAAAAAATATGTAATTTGCAATTAACAATTCCATATTTTTTCTTAAAAACAACTTTAATGTGTTTTCTTTACACCAATTGATTCCTCTCATTATTTTGTACATAAAAGTATTAAGGTAAGATAATCGAAAAATGAATATTTTACAAGATATTTTACGGTTTATGTAAAATTAAGAAATTATTTCAAGCATCATAACTCAAAAAGTACTTAACGGAAAGGTACTTAATTATAGTGTTTTGGAAAGCTCTCGAAATAAGCTACAAGAATGTACAAAAATATATAGGGTATTCCATTTAAAAAAATTGAAGTGACCTTCACGTGACCTTCAAATGACTCTTCAAGGTCAAACCAATGATACCATCTTATGGCCCCCTCGAAACCATACAACTTTTGTCTAAAACATTTTTCTCTATCTTGCTTATTTTTCGAGTTATTTGGCTGCCTAAGTTAAAATGGGTCACCCTGTATATTAATGCCCTCAACATTTCTTACGAGTTATTGTAATTATTTTTTCATGTAATTTTTAATTAATTTGTATGTTATTTTTACATTACACTTAAAGTCACAGTAACAAACATAAATGTAAAGTATTGTGTCAATTATTTTTAGTTTGTCAATAAGTAGCATACGACGAATGAGTTATTTTAACTTAAAATTTAAAGTGGACTTTCTGAGACATGTGAAAAATGTTATAACATTTTTTAAATTTTTTACTGTGTGTAATTTGAAGGCTTATCTGTGCCGACAATCTTAAATTCAGAATTATAGAATTTGTATGAAATTCAAAACACGAATATGTAACCGTAAGTTTTAAAATTAAGTTCCGAAGCAATCTTTATATCAATTGCATAATTTCGGTAAATTCATCTTGTTCACTTTTCTCCAGAGATTCAATATTTATTCGCGTTAATTGAATACACCATCGATGTTTATCCAATGAGCGCATTTTTTACATACATATACATATGATGTATATGTATGTATACAAGCTAGTAATTGCATTCTGATTACAACTAGGCAAAAGTATATTGAACGCTCTCGTATCGATAATATGCCATTGCTTATAATTGCCGCATTATTTAACGCTTTCGTTCGGCCGTTTAATGCAATTTCAGAAGCGTATGCGCGGTCACGATCGGTTCAGCCGTCTGTCGGGTTCCGATCAACGCACACGCACGTGCGGACGACGTTGTTGCGAGATGGTGTGTGCGGCCCCGGGGTCCAGGCGCTGCAGGCGGCCTCCGGGTCGAGGCGCATTGTTGGTTTTCCCCGCTCGTGTTTGCACTGTCCGGTAGTATTGTTGCGCGATGCACACTCTCGCCACCCTCCCTCCCCCCCTCGGTCGATGTCTCGTCCCCGTGGGAGCGACACACAAGGCGGGGGTATCTCATATTAGCCGCTTAATTGTCTCTATTTGTCGAAGCTCACCGCTCGACGATTCATGCCGTTCGGGGATGAGAGAGAGACAGAGAGAGGAAGAGAGAAAGAGGGTACTACTGCAGTTACTCAAAGAGATCATTCTAAAGCGTTCAGGCGTCAGAAGAGAGCGAGACGATCTAATTGCTGCGATTCTTGAAGACGTACTATCATCGGTTGATATCATGTGTATTGATTAATTTCTTCGATTAAATCAATTATTTAAAAAAACGAAATTAATTCGATATTTGTATTTTCTTTAGGAAACCTAAAAATATTTGACTATAAATGATTATAACTATGAAAAGCATTTCGATACTATTTTAGGAAAGATAAAAATAATAGATAAAATCTATTTTCCGTATATAAAGTCCATTTCCGACATTTTTAAATAAAGTTTGTTCTTTTCAAATTCAAATAAAGAGATATTCAGCAATAAATTAGGCAACTTTACACAACAGGTTAAGTGATATTTAACCTCGTATTAAAAACAATCAAGAATAACTATTGTCACGGTTCGCATGTGAAATTTTAACATGTATTGAAAAAATGTCAGTCGATAGGATGGTTTTACATTCCGTTGCAAAGGCATTATCGCGAATGTAAAAAGGTACGTCCTTTTCATGTCGCGGTATTGTCTTTGTCGTATTGAACGAGAGTTTCGAGACAGTTATTTTTTCAGCTGTTGAATTGTATTTTATAAATATTTTAGTCTCCGCTCATTTATTTGTGGTATTTATTTTACATTCGGTGCAACGCGATACAATCGTTTATTTAAAAAAAAATAAAGAGACTCGATAATTAAAACTAAATAAAGATATAGTCCACTTTGAAAGAAAAAGAAATGGACAATTTAGAATGTTCTCGATGCACGTGAATTGTGTGAAGTTAAAGTATTTTTATATATTTTCAAATTTTTTGACGTAATAGATAAATTCTCCAATCAACTTTTACGACATTATTTTATATTATCGGAATTACAATACTTATTGCGACGAGAAGGATAAAATAAGTTCGTCAGACTCATCTCTTTAGATGAGGGTATAACTTCGTTATAATGTTTCTTGTTTTTGCTTTTATGACCGAGACTACGACGCTGTCGCGAAATCTTCTTTAATCTCGTGGATATTTGCAGCGTCGAAGACTGCGGATAATTTGATTAATTCTTACCGTCGACAATAGATCTGATTAAAATGCAGCTTTGAGGTAACGCGACGAGATGGGCTCGTACACACTCGACGTCACCTTTATATTCAATCGGGTCAGAGTGGCTTCGGCATTAAATCCTCGACGAACGCCCGTCGCCAATCTACGTTTTAATCGCCTCGTTTGCCTCGATGACACAAAGGAACAGATAGAATGGGAAATACCAGGCATCGAGAAACCGCGACAGCTGAGCGTATATTACCTTGTATAAAAGTGTCTTCTTCAAGCCTTTGGTCTCCAAGCGTCATAACGCATCGAGACAAGGTCATTGAGTTTGTACACAAAACACGTTCTAACGGGGTAAATTAAATAATACAGTTAAGAGAGAAGTCATGACTTTGTGAAATCGTGTAAAGGCCTTCTTCCGCGAGGAGTCGCATTATGCAAAATTCGCAATTTTTGATCTATATGACATTTGAGCTTATCGCGTTAATACACATTTCTTAAGAATTGCATAAGATTGAAAGAAATTATTTAAATCCGATTAATTGTATTTTCATAACATCGTGTAATTTCAAAAGTTTTATTTCGAGGCCCTTATTCGATTGCGTTAAATAAGTTGTGACATCGGGCTCGCCTACCTCGGATAACGTATGCGTATGCATTTCTGTGTGTCGCTCCACTTTCAAGTCGAGCGCGGAGAAAACTTTCAACTAAAACTGACATAAAAAAAAAAAGAAATATATTTAATCACGGAGATTCATTCGTTCTTTATGCATGAAACGTAATCCGATATTGGATCAGAACACTTTATAGTGCAAATTTGTCTAAAACTGGGCATTCCGCCAACGCACGCTATACGCTTGAAATTTTAATCGCACGAATATAAATTTCGGGAGACTCAAATATATAGCGAGAGGAAAATAAAATTCACGGAGAGGTTTATGAAATATTATATATAAATTAATATTGAATGATTATATGAAAAGAAGCAATTCTTTTAAGGAAGATTTCACTGAACTTTAATTCAAGTTGTTAAAATTAAGATAGAAATAATATCCATCAGGCGATAAAGCAAAGGGTTAAAATCATTCAACTTTTCGAAACGAGAGATGTCTGTCTGTCTATTAATATCGAATCTATTATTAATTTTGAGGATTCTCTATTAAATCATGCTATCTGTAATTTAATTATGGTATCGCGTGTAAAATATATTGCAAAGATGTGTCATGCTATTCGGGCCATTTTAATGGCTTTAGATTAATTACGAGATGAAAGCAGGGAGTAGCGTACAATTATACACAGCGCTGTTTTGGCCGCAGACTGCGAAAAAGCTGCACGTGCGTCAACAATGGTGTTACTTACACCACACAGAGACCTAATTCGCGATAATTCGTTGGTGTACGTACCCGCTGAGAGCGACCGAATTACATTCTAATTATGCAGAGTACCGCGCGACGCATACCTGACGAAAGTTCCATCAAAGAAACAGCGAATGACATTTCAGCAATAAAACCTGATTAGATTCTAAACTGCGTTACATGGATTACGCAGACTACGCAGACTATGCGCGTACACTTACGCCATTGCATACATATTCCGCCCTTGAATATGAAATCAGGGGTGCGGTCTATATATAGACGTTCGGCTCTCCTTCATTCATTAATTTGCATCTTGCGTTACACCGCGCTACATATACAGTACGACGATCTATTAATGATTACCGGCTCATGAAAATGCAATCCTCGTAGGAATAACGCGGGGGCGTCCGGAAAGTTATATAGCAGCGAGTCGCATTCATTATTAACACACACTTGACTACTCTCTATTAATTCGACAACGAGATATAGCCTCGCGCGCTAATATCGTAATTCCAATCGGAAATTTATGTAACAATCTTAAATCTTGCGCGCGGAAAAAAAGTCCATCGGAGGAAATTAACATGGATGCGCGGCGCGGAAAGTCTTTCCCGACGATATCGTCCCTGCCGCTGGTTAAAACTTTTAATGATTTCTCGAAGATTTGTCAGCGTATCTCGCGGAGGAGCTCGCGGAGATGGATCGCTCGGGCGAAAAATAATTAGCGTTATAACTCAGAGGGAAAATCGAGAGAGCGAGAGCTCTGGCGCGGCCGTACGAGCGAACGGGAGGGCACGCCCGGTTTGTATCGGCGCTACATGTGATGGATTACAGCGATCAATGAAAGGTTGATCAGTCGGCTGATTGATTAGATAAGTTTCGGCGGTAACCGAACGAACCAGCGCCGCGCGAGTTTCCGACACTTCGGCCTGCCTTCCGTCTATTTTTCCCCGTAAGTTTTCTCTCTCTCTCGCTCCCTCGGCGCGGTGCGGCTCTTTTATTTATTCATGTCGCCCACAACACGCGCTACCAGGGTGGCGGCCATTTTCGCTGGTCAAAAACGAGCAACGGAAGTCAGGAGCCATGAGGGAGAAGAAATTAAGGTCGCGACCAGAAGCTGAAATTTTTAACAGCGCCAATTCCTTCCTACCGTCTCTTTGTCGCCCGTCCAAATGGAATTTGAAAATTGCGAGGGACTTTGTCGTCGTATTTGAAAGAGAGAGAAAGATAGAAATAGGAAAGGATCATCATTGTTGCTTGTCCATCCGGTTCTAGCGAGTTCTTATAAATATTATTCATTGTCGGTTTCTCGAATCGCGAATAACATCGTATTATACTTCGTTAAATTTTAAATTGTTGTTTTTCGCGAGGGAAAAACGAGCCAAGCGAAACGAATCCAAGAGAAGGAGATTAAAGTCATCTTTTGCACTTAAAACTGGTAGAAGAATGCATTTGTAGCTGCTAGATTTTTAATTTCTAACTTTATATTGTTATTATTGTCAAAATGTAAATAAGAAGTAAACAAATATATCGCACGCATCATACATTTGTATATTAATACATGAAATAATAAAATGCCGACAAAATCGATGTCCTCGTGGACATCGAATGCTCGCTAAAAATTGTACATCTTTGCAATTCTGATTATTGCATTGGAAGCTCGCTGAAATGCATATGGCAGCGATTTACAGATCGTTGCTTTCAAATGTTACTTGCTTTCCGAGCATTCCCGGAATTTTGCAAAATATCTCGTGCGTTACCTCGAGTCCGAGTATCAGTGGCGCGATATTCGATGCTGCAGAGGATTTCCTAGACGAAACCTGGGAAAATCCTCTACTCTACTCGCATCGTCCCATCGAGTTTAAGGTCATTGAATCTGAACAATTTTCACTTCGCTACCGGTCACTCAAGTCGGATGAAAATTTACAAGGAGAATGAAAGAAGGAGGGGTTTTGGGCTTTTGGAGAGGGACCGAAAACCGACATCGTAAACGGTGCTTCCACGAGTCGAAAATGAAGAAAAAAATACCTTGCAGAAAGCAAAAGCGGACAAGAAATTAAGATCGCAAACCTGACTGAAACTTTCAACGCCAGCTGTCCATGTTTCTCCTCTTATGTTCTGCTCACGAAAACGCGGCATCCCAAAAGTCCCACGGTGGTGAATTCCACCTTTTATTCATGCGAAATATCCTATGGCATATTTTGCGATTTATGAAATACATACTGAGCAATTTGTAAAAATTCTTTCGTATTCTTCACATCTCGGCCGAAGGTGGGGTCAGAGAAGCGTATTGAACAAACTCGGAATAAAGCAATTGAAACCACAACACGGGGTGGGACGTGTTAAAATTCTCGAGGTATTTCTAGAAAATCTGGAACTCGATGCAAAACTACAAATTCCGCATCACGACGGGCTTGCACTTTCGTAATAAACATTCTTATCTCGCTGCGCCGTCCTTTTCTCGGGAGAGAGGAGCGAGTCGATTCGGGGGAGACGGGGTAATGCATCGGCGCGATCCCGTAGCAAAATCCTCTCGCGCGCCCTCGGGTCCCGTAAATCCTGAACGCAATTAGTAAAGTGACGCGCCAACGTCGCCCATCCGAGTAAACTCGAAACTTGGTCCGTTTACCTGCATCCGTCTTGAAAGTTTCAAAATGCACAGCCAAACACGCCGAATGGTGGCTGGCGGTTTCGAGGACGACGAGAACCTCGCACTTCCGTCGCGAGCGTCACAAAGGAGGGAACGAGAATGGAACGATGAGAAACAAGAAGAGAGAGAGGAGAAGCTATTTATTGCGGGTGTCGCGGCGCAAGAAACCATCGAGTTATAGACAATCGCGAGGAAGATGGGATAAGAACCGTCCCGCGTAGAAACAGAGAGCGATAGTCGGACGGAGAAAATGGAGAACTATAGTCGAGGACAGGAAGACTCCATTCGACGTCTCTATCCACTCTGTTTTCCCTTCTTCTTTCCATGTATTTTCTTTACTTCTTTTTTCGTTATCTACGCTCTCTCTCTCTCTCTCTCTCTCCCTCTATCGCGCTGTCTCAGCGCGACCTGAGAGGTAATTCCTTTTCGTTCTACATTCTACATTTCGTTCTATAGTAAATGGAATATCGGACGCTCGTTTGTCTGAGACCTCGTCGATGCTCCGTCTTCAGCTTCCGTTTCATTCGCTTAACTTACCGCTCCACAACAAATACATCTCCCTCGCCGATCGGATTTTCCACCGATGTTTGTTATTTATTCTTCGATGCCCGGAATTGGGATCCAAAAATGTTCGCATAAGCTCGATTTACGCTAATCCCCTTCTTTCGATCTATTCGCGTTCGATTTTCTTCCATGTCGCGCATCCGGGAAAACATAATTCGGACGGAATATGCATAGCGACGCGGAGACATAAACTACCCTTTCCAATTTGAATCCAATCAGCGAATACTCCGTCGAGACGGTCGTGTCGGAAAGGCCGCGTGACGTGGCGGAAACGCCGCTATATGTCGCGGCGCGATATTATTCATATGCCGGCGACGCGTTTGGCTCGTCACTCCGGACGCAGAGGCAATATAACTTTTTTTCCCGACTCCTCCTCTCCAGCTCGGAGTTCGAACACCCGTGTTTGTCTGTCCCCCTTTTTTGCCAGCCACGCGCGACCGGATATGACGCCGGTTGGCACGTGGAATCGCGCGGATACTTTCTCTTCCACGTTTCCCCTCCAACGATAGTGCGAAAGCGTATAACCACGGCTTCCGGTATGTCCTGGCTGCGGACATACGTTAATTCGTTGAAGCATGGCTTTTTCGAATGTTCAAACAGGGTTTTTGTTACCCCTTTTTTCGATATTCGTTTGTGGAAAACAAGTGATAAGAGATAATCTGGTACGACTTACGAGTAATTGATTATTGTTACGAATACCTACACGGTAAAAAATTGTGCGTCCATGTGTTAAAATTTTCTTGTGTTACCACGTTTTGATTAGTACATCAATGTAAAATTAACATACAAACTATATGTTATTATTTTTATAACGTTTTCATGTGTTACATTTATGTCAACTTTATAATTTAACACTTTGTATATGTCTCTTAGAAATGAAATATTATTTTGAGTATTTTTAACATAATCATTTTAAACAATCAACATGTCTCAAAGTCAGTTTAACATTCTAAGAAAAGTTAAAGTGAATCTTCAAATGATCTTGAACTTTGACATACAAAAATAATCAAATTTACTAAAATCAAATGTTTCTATTACAAATAATTTAAGTTAAAATAATTACTATTATATGTTAATGTCCTCAACATTTCTTATGAGTTATTGTAATTATTTTTTCATGTAATTTTTAATTAATTTGTATGTTATTTTTACATTACACTTAAAGTTACAATAACAAAAATAAATGTAAAGTATTGTGTCAATTATTTAACATTTTTAGTTTGTCAATAATTAACATACGATGAATGAGTTATTTTAACTTATAATTTAGAGTAGACTTCTGGGAAAAATGTTATAATTAACATTTTATTTTTTACTGTGTATATGCTTCGTTAATTGTTGTCGTTACGCCAATTAGAATAGGATTCGCGTATGTGCGATACTCATGGTCTAATCATTGCGAGATCGTCAAGTCTGTAAGGAGAGAGCTGTATCCTCCCTAACTAGATGATCCGTTTTACCTATTCTGATAGACGGCAATGCCACGATACCGAAGCGTGGTTAAGTGTAACGTAATATCGCTACCTTATCATCACAACGTCTCGTTAACGATTCTGTGAGGTAATTGATACAATATATCGTACTGTGAGAAGATCAAACTCTCCGGAGAATCTCAATCACAGTGAATTTAATAGGTACCAATTAGCTTCGATTCGAATTCGCATTGTGGAATCGTTAACGTAATAATAAATGATTCTTTGCCTAATTTATGCTTTTATCGTCGTGTCTCGTGCAATTTTTAATTTATCTTTTACCACATGAGTATAGTGGTTGGTTTAGACAGATTCTGGTTATATTAAAGACCGTGTATGATGATGAATTAATAAACTTTCGTTAATAAATTTCGGGCTTCAATTCACACGGACGCACAATTCAATTATCTTGTACTCGTCCACGTCATTTATATGTAACCTCTGTAACCTACATCTTCCACGCCATTTCACCATTTTCCAATTATCCTACAATAATGAGACCTAATACTCCATTATTACAACGTGTCGGTTACTTTATCGCTTAAGAAGGATTAATGATGACGGTCGACTACCAATTTTATTATCGCGAACTAACGTGAATGTACCCATTTCGCATCCAGTGTTGTGGGAAAATTAATTATGTAATTGCCAGATTTTCCTCACAGTACTTATAATATCAATTAATATAACTACAATAATCTTGCTGGAGCATAAGGCTTCCTTGATAGGTTGAGAGAAACATTTGAAATTATATATACGATAGTTATAAAAACTGAATTATAATAATTTTATTTATTTTTTTCTGAATACTTGCCCAACTACCATCCACATTTTGTAAATATCGCCAAATATAATTCGATATATTGCGTAATAAGCTAACATTTTAATTTATTTTTATAATATTCTAATTTATTTTTCTGATAATTTCCGAATTTTTCTTTTGTTTTCTTTGAAAATTTACTTTTTATAATTTAATTCTGTATAGCTCTTTTTTTTATTTTTCATCCCATGTTTATATTTATTGACGCAACAACGATACTGCTGTCACAAGATGAGCTTAATTGTATGCAATATAAAAACAAATTGCAGATCCTCTCTACGCTTTTTAAATCGACAAACAGTTATCGCGCGGCGCAAACTGCAATCGCCTGTCATTATTTTGGATTATCGGTTACCGTTAATTGACGGTCGAGCGCAATGTATCGTGCAGTCTGTTCCCGATCGAAACTATTATCGGGTCGACGAATATCACGACGATACCTGTCACGGTGAGAAATAACACGATCGGTCGAATCGAACAAAAGTATTAACGGGAAAACCGTGGGATAGTGTATCACGCTTCATAAATATCGCTGCCCGTAAATCAATTAATTGACATGCCGTATATATCGAACTCGTGTTGTAAAATGTTTGCTCACCGATTGTTCATTATGAAGTAACGATTGATGGAATATATAATGCGCGCAGTAAACGTATCTTTGCGATTGCATTTTAATAAATAAATGTATAATGTTCTTTTTTGCATTTAAATGTTCGTTCTCGCGGAAATTTTCTCGTAATTACTTTCAGCTAGGTACTCGAAATTCGCTAGATTAGTTATCTTAAGATAAGCAAGTTACTGCTAGTTTGATAACATCCATGTTACCAACAACAAACAAACTATGACGCTTACACCTATACCTATTATCCATTAATGTAGAACGTTATGCATAATTAGATGTATATTAAGCCAACAATTTAGCTGTAGCGTTCGCGCAAATTGACGCATCGTAATCTGCATTGAACAATTGTGTATTTTTGTCGTTTAAAAATTCACTTTTCCTTGCTAGTCATGTTTCTTTTCCGTAGTTTTTTTAACAATGTATTACACTAGGTGATAATTTTATAACCATACATATATTTAAAGAGAAATTTTCTCTCGCGCATAAAAATTTGATAACATTTCGCGAATGATTTATTCAAATTTTTCACAATTATTTTCATTCTCCATTTCCGTGCTTCTTGTCGTATCTTCTTGTCACAAATTCTATCTGTCTCTTTTTCCGTTATTCGTCCTTCTCCAGCCAAAGCCGCAGTAGTGGCAGGAGGAGCTTGCTGATTGGGAAGCTAATCACGCGCTACTCTCCATTACATTAATTAAAACTTAGCTCTCAACTCTACTCGGCTTCTACGTCACCCACCGCTCCATCTGCGTTGTCCTTTTCTTCCTCTCATCCTATTTCTATTCCCGCGATCATTTTGTCTCCGCTCGTTCGTCTATCTATCCACGTATGCCACCGCTTGTATATAACGCTTGCTAAGAAAATCATGGCTGCTTCCAGCAAAGAGCGGATGTGAATAAACAATGAGCTTGTCACTGGCATCATTTAATAAATAGTGCATCGCTAAAATCAATACGATCGTTGGAAATGTCTGTCTTCTCTTTCACGCTGTCGTTATTTAAACAAAGTTCCGAACGTTTCTCGATTAATTCTGTTTCCACGAAATCGCGATAATTAATTGCGATTAAGTAGAATCTATTTAATAAAAATTGTTTTTGTTGCACAAGTGAAAAGATCTTAATTATAGCAATGTGTATGATTAATCCATCTTCCAAGAAACTTGGCATTTTATTTAATTAAAAAAATAAATAAAAACAAATTTTATATTCGACAAAGAAAGATTTATGAAGTTAGATATTGTATGAATGGAAAGAGTAAAAATGTTGCTATTAAGACTTATTTAGTTTATGTTTCCTATCTATTACTCGCGAGAGTTTTGCTTTCAGAAGTTGCTCCCAAGGGGTTGCACTTTCAAATGGATACCGTTTGAGAATTACTCTCAATTCAACGTCTACCTTATGTCCCCATGTCCCATAGTGATTTACTGTTGAGACTTGTTCTCAAATTGCGAAACTCCAAAGCTTAAAGTATAAAATACAAATTTTTAACTAAATATATTCACCTGAAAATGTAAATATTGATTCTCTACAATTCTACATATATATTGCATTACACATAATATTGCATTATATTAATAAATAATCTGCTAATATATTGACGACTATCAGTATAATCTTTTTTATAATATTTATATAATCGATACATATTCAATAACAAGAATCGCGAATATATATCGCCCGAATTAATCCGCGAACTAAAACGTTTGTTATAGAAAAAATTTGTATGATGTAAAACCGCTTTGTCCATCCGGCGAAATCCCTACTCGACCCAATTCAAGGGTCGCATATCCGTGAGTTTTGTAGAAATAAAAGGCAAAACGCGGATTGCGAATAAATAACATTGCACTATTGATAAGAATATTTATATCGAATTTTGAATTGTATCATACGCGCGTGATATCAACGAGAAGAGATAAATTGTTCTCGCGATTCTATCAACGTCCTATCGTCTATTTTTCTTCGCTCATACATTCATCTTCCCAGGAGAGCTAATAACGATCGCGAAAAACAGCTTCTCTGTCCGCTAATGTTACGATTATAGCCGTACGTTCAATCAAGTCGAACGATCGACACAAGTGCTCGCGTAACTATACGATATCCGATATACAGGATAGCCTGCGATAGAATATCCATAAATCGAAACTACGCCGGATTAGTTGGAAAATTACCTTAATTATCGACTGAAAGTTTAACTCTGAGCTATGAACATTCTATCGCAGGACACTTCGTATATATACTATATATATGTATATATCGCGCATATTATCCGATCGAAGTGGACCACACTTTAACTTTACCTTCGATGAGAAAGATATACAGGAAGGGATTGGGAGGCGATAAACGGCAGCAAAATTGGAAAAAGTGCCGATCAAACAAAATTAATTGGGTTCTCCGCGTCGAACTGCAACAAAGCAACTCTCGCTCCGAGCGAGAACGAACCGATTCCGAGTGCTTCTCAGTCGCGAACGATTCACCCCGGAACTTTACTCTCATTCGATGGGCCGCGATATCGTTTCTGTAATTCTAACGCGGGATAAAAGATCGTGTTTGACTAGAAACTACGGCGAAAGTATACAGACAGATGGTACGGTCTATCTCGAAATATAACATGTAGATCTGTACATATATATACATGTACATGCGACGTGCGAATTTTGCAGAAAATGTGCAAATAGAAATATAGAGAAAATTCTGGTTACGGAAAAGCACACGATCGGGACAATGAAAAATGTTTTCTTTTCCATAACGTGACCGGAGAACTCGTTTCAATTATTTTCCAACACTGTTGATTCGCGTCGGAGAAATATGACGATATGAGATATAATCTCGTTATATACAACTGAAAGGTTTTTCCGAAAATGTCGAAAAACATTTGAATAATTCATTCCGTTAATTTTATATCGGCTACAAGAAAAAATTCATATTTCTCTTCTCTTTTAATTAAATTTTACTTTTTTAATGTTAATAAGGGACCTGATAATTATATTTCGTGCGATTCGATTTCTCAGATCATTAACCTCCAGTTGAATATTTCATAAAGTAACATATAAAATGTAATACTATACAATGTGATATAAAATGTCATTTTATGTCTTACGAACGACTTTTCGCGAAATAAGCCGTATAAAGTCTCTGAGAGGAACTCTGGAAGTAACTACCGCACGCGATAGTTAGCGCGCTATAGCGATCGTAATTATAAGTTACACGTGGCTTTTATAACGAACTGAAAAGCAGTGCTTTTTCGCGCGGTAGACCATGGGATGGAAAACCGAAGCCGGTTCGCCCCGGGGCTCGTTCGCGACCGGTTTCTATTTAACATTTAGTCATACGTGTTCGTGTACATTCGTCGACTACGCATTTGTCGTAAATCCCATCACTACACACGTGCGGCAAATGCGGCAGTGGACGGGTAAAAGTAACATATATCGATATACGAGAGCACGCGTGCGCTGCCGGATCGTTCGTTCTCTTCGATCTCAAAGCCACCCCTGCTCCGGTTTCACGGATGGAATTTCAGGAGAAACGTTTTATACGGTGAGTGCTCTCTCTCTCTCTCTCCCTCTCTATCTATCTACCTATCTATCTCTATCTCTATCTATCTCTCGGCTGGCACGTCGCCTCGAGCGCTTTGTCGGAGGGCAGTTAATTAATAAAAGCTGGAAAGAAGGGAGCGACCGGAGCACCGGGCGTTGATTCGTAAGGTGGAGGAGAAAGGGGAGCGAGTTACGATGGGAGGTAAAAGGATAGAATACTATACTATCGTTTCATATCGTTCGATCGGTCAAACTCCACTTGCAATTCAAACGAGGGATACTCACACGTCGTGAACGAGAAACTTGTCGCCACTTTTCTCTATGCAGAAGCCCTTGCTGGTGATTTCGGAGCCGTTGACGGTCACCAGATCCGTGTTCCCAGACTGGAACCACCGGCCGTACCATTCCTCCGGGAACGTGCAGCCTGAAATGGGAGGAACAGTTAGAAAGAAGGGGTTGAACCGCTGCCTGCGGGCGATATACTCGCTCGGTCGACAAGTTTTGAGATTTTAATTTGAGGATCTGAAACTGTCCGCGCCGGAAACGCAAAACAATTCGTACAATCGTGAGCTGCGATATTTTTCAGCCGGCGGGCTTGTACGCGTCAGGGTTACCGTTCTTCAACAACCCAGCTAAGAGAGGAACGTAATGAAACAATTGTAACTGGTGTTTCTTTCCGTTTCTCCCATTTTCTTGGAAACGAACCGCGCAAAATGTCGAGACCCGCAGGATTATTTTCTTCGCGAAACGTGACGATTGCGCAAACTGAAAAGTCCGTGTTTCTCTTCAAGTCGAAAAAAGAAAATACTAGTGTTACATCGATGGAAAGATAGCCGTACAACCTGTTCTCTATTTCACGGTGATCCGAACCGTAAATTGATTGCAACTGGCTGTATTTATCTGTAGATTATATACAATTATAAAATATGAGCTTCGTATCGAACGTAATGGGAAATCTTTCGCTGCAAATCCCAAAATACAATGTCTGAGAAAAGTAGAGCATAGAAAAATATAATTATAAAATAACATTTTCTTCAAATATTTTCTGTGCCTTACGATTCGATAGCAGGAGGAAAACGCCATTTTTCCAGACTTTTGAATAATCAAAATAGAGATTTATTAGTAAACGATTATTGGGGTGTTGCTTCGTCACTGCGAAAGAATCTTTCTCCTTCGGATGGACGTCTTTACCGCCTGATTCTTCATGGGCCGCGAGCGTAAATCCGAGATTCCGCGAATATTTCGGATTCCCCTTGGCAACGGAGTTCGCCGCGGGCTCAAACGAAGTTGTAAAAATGGAGAATCTCCTTAGAGAAATCGGATTATCGTGAAAACATGAGCGAGCGAGAGAGAACTGATTCTCTTTCCTCGTCGCACGATCGTTCATCCTTCTTGGACTTCCCACCCTCCCCCCTCTCTTTCTCTCTTTTTCTCTCTCCTTCTTTCTCCACGTCTGCATCTGTAGCAACGAGGATTACAACGAGGAGCGACGTCGCGATTAAGCATTGTTTGCCGGAAGCATTTTGCATTTAATAAGTCCAAGTGTTTCGGAATCCCAGATGAGCGGGGAATCGACGGAGGGTAGACGAAAACGGTGCGAGGCGGGGCAACAGGAAAGTCGACGGGGAATCTTGCGAATTCGCTATAAGAAGATACCGACTTCCTCCCGCGACTGTGTCTCGAAGTTGCGAAAACGGAGTCGATGGAAACGACAGCAGATGGGATTTATTAATATTCGAGAGAGAAGGAGAAATTGACGTTTTGTATTAATGCGTCCATGTGGACGGGAGCATCTCCCGCGCTCCTCCCGTTATCGGATACCAGATTGGTTCTGGACATGTTCGGCCATTACCGCGGCTCTTAATTTCCAACCCGCTCCCATAGATTACGTTCGGAGAACTGCAACGCGTATCGAGTATCCCCATAGGTGTCTAATAGCAGGTATATCGCATGACTGCGTTGTTTCCAATCGCGATTGCGTCTTCAGTTACATTAATATAATGTCTACGAGCTCTATTCTGCGCTTTCAAAGAATTTTCCTCTCTTTGTTAATGATAATTAGATCTAAGATTACATGTTATGCATCTATTATTATTTTTCAAGAAAGATTTAATTAATAAATCGGCTTGAAAATATTTAAAACTGTTTTTTATAAAATGATAAAATAATCTATTTGCTATTACACACTAAGCACTGCTCTTTTTAAATGATAAGAAGCTTTTTTAATCGTCAAACTTTTCTACGCGGTACAGTCCAAGAGCAAGAGCACATGCTTACTTACTCGAGTTCAAATTTTTTTCCTATTTTCGACCTCAATTTTCAATGTAACATTTATTTAGCGATATTATAGAGACGCGTGGGAGGTATCGCCGACCTTTACCGAGGACTGAGAGAAGGAATGAAGAAAAAAACCGAGGAAAGAAAGTTAGAGAAAAGGCGCGAGGATAAAGAGAGAAGGAGAAAGTAAGCAGCCACGGCATAATTAACGGAAATTGGAGTTAGGTCAGAAAGCAAAGTTATCGGGGAGAGTTTCGTCGGGAGAACGCACGGCAACCATTTCGCGCAGGCGGACTAGCTTTTTCCGGGGCAGCCGCTGATATAATTACTAATTAATTACCGTTGCTGCCGCGCGTTTCGGCGAGCGCGCTTAAAAGGACACTGCACGAAACGGAAGTAACTATAATCTACCTCCCAGGTGGCTCTGAACGAAGTGATATTTTACGCATCAAGCCGACGCTTGTCCATTATAACAGCTTGTCGATGCTGTCCCTGAGCTGCGACTATTTTAATAGTCAACGTCACGCTTGCGGCCTTATTGTTAGTCGATTCTTTATAACACCACAAAGTTTGCGCAAGCGTGCCGTACGATTATTTTCAATCTCAAGGATGACAGACTTTTTTGTTTCCTTGTGTCTTGCAACCTTGAGAGTTCGCAATTTAACGTGACGCATCGACACGCGTTGAAAAGCGATCTAATAGAAAGCAGACTATAAAATCTGCTTCGAGAAAGTCATTTTCGTATAAGGACATTCGTATCAATTTCAATTTTATTTCCTCGTCTTCCTTATTTGCTTCCGTTATTCCTGTTATAAAACGCCCTTCGTGCAAATTCTTGCTTTTCTGTAATTCATTCAAGTCGAGAAATAACGAATACAACTTGTATATCTCGGTATCTTAGGAGCCCGCAGGGAATATTATATTGTCCGGCTCGCGGGACATTCTTTATGTCGATGCTTTCTCTCTCTTTTTTCGCAACGGGGGCACATTTAATGTCTTTACGTATGGTACGATTTTGTCATAAAGATCGCACTGCGGGAGAACGATTCTAGGAAATAAGAGTGGATTAAAGCTTGACCCACCATCGCTCGAGAACTCGTATTTTCTGTAAACTGCGCAAACTTCTTCACAAAAGAAGAATCGGCTCATTCAAAAAGAAGAAGCTTGCGCACTTGCGTGAGATGGAGGGATCAAAAGCGAAAACGAACATGAAAACAACCTACGAATCACCGGAAGATCCGAAATCGGTCTGCTCAGAGTCAAATTATTGTTCTTATTATCTCCGTTCGTCGTGATAAGATCCATGAGAAATTATTCTATCGGAGGGGATCTGTTTTGTTGTTTAATTCAATGTTGGAAATTGAAAGACAAATGGAAGCTCGAATCAAACTCAATAATGATTATTTTCGGAGGGTCGATGCGTATACAAAATTATATGGAAACATATTGGATAGAATCGTATTCTGCCTGTAAGATTTTCATCTTGTATGCTAACATTTGCTTGTCGCTATTTTATTTTATAATTGAAGTTTAACCTTTAAAAGACAAAACTGTATCTTTGTGCTGTGGTAATTTCTTTTGCCATTTAATGGCTGGGACTATATCTGTTTAAATGATCAAGAATTGTATAGAATTATATATTAAAAATAAAGCTAAAACTTTAGGAATTTATAAAATACGTCAATTTCATAAAATTCACATTTGTATGTTATTTTTCGTAAATATAATATTTTATAATTTCCATATGAATGTTTACTCCATAAATATATTCGAAATAATAAATTATTACTAATTTATATTATACATTACAATAAATCACTATTTTTAACAATATTACTCAACTATAATAAAACACTTCGATAAAATTTTTGTTACATTAATCAGCATTGATAAAGTACAAACAATAGATTTAAATATTAGTATATTAAAATTAATTTGTATTTAAATTAATTAAAATTAATATTATATCAGCATATAATTAATTCGTAATTATATCTTTTGCAATTTTTAATTTAATCCTTTTATTTCAATTGGTTTACTTTATGATAAAACATTACTGGAAAAATTTTACAGTAAATATTAACAGTAAAATAATATTTTTTAAAAAAGAAAGACATTCATACAAATGGACTTAGAGATATCAAAAGTTCCTTAAAACTTGATAAAAACTTGGAAACTCACGTAGCCGTCCGTCGATCAATTGATCATCAGGAGGAGTTAAAAAATAGATTACCGAAGAAGCACGAGAAGAAAAAGAAAGTAGAAGACTACATACAGAGATTAGCAATTTATACTTAGCCGACGTTCGCGAATTATTGAAAAAAATCACTCGAGTGTAAGATAGTTCGAGCTAAACTTTTCACAACACAGCCCAAGACATAACAACAACAATTCAATACGTCATATATAGCACCCTACAAGATATTTTTTCACCATCTCAAAAATATGATAAAATAAAATAGAGATAGAGTAAAAAAATGAATACAAGTAAGGATATATAAAGTTTATAACAATTGTGAAAAAAAATTGCAAAAAAACGCAAGGTAAAACGAGTAATTTATTATGCTTCTGGAAAAAACGTAGGCATTCACACATCGATTATTTTCGAGTTAGAGAGCCGTGACTTTCTTCCTCCAAACGATTAATTCAATTTTTCTGTATACATTTGCGCATACCTACACGTCCTCGAGCATCTATCGTTGAGAATGATCGGGTTTCGGATGAAATAACTTGATTAAAATAATCTATCACCCGCTAGTGACAGGGATGATTGGCTATCTCAGTTAAATATGATGGAGGGGCCATCTCTGTACTCGTGCACATAAGCGTCCCATATATTTCTCTTTCTCCCTCTCTCTCTTTCTTTCTGTCACTCTCTCTTTCATTCCGTCGTATTCGCTCGCTCGCACAGTTAGCCTGATATTTTCTCCTGGCTAGCTCTCCACCTCTGTATCGACAGAGGCAAATTGATTGGTAATATGTGGGCACTGCCCATCTACCAACCTCCGTGACATTTACCAACGGAAATGCCTCGTTTTTTCCGATATCCGAGCTTGAAAGAGTCGCTGAGAGGGCTTTTACCGTAGGAAATGAATATTACAGGAATGGATATCGTGCATCGGCACCTGGCCGACGATATTACAACGTTCGCGAACATATACGTACAGTTATGGCGGCTGAAAACACAAAAAAGAGCATGTACGCCTAGAGCAGTAGTAGTAGCGCGATGTAGTCAGACATATGCAAAGAATCTGCAGAGATACGGATATTTAAAAGTTTTTCATAAAATATCAGCAAATATACACACAAAACACACATACACATATATATTATTTATATTAATATTTTCATTCCAAATTAATATATCCCAAATTAGTGGTCATAGAAAAGAAGATACCAAATTTACATTTATAACGTCCAAATGTGTCGATTCTCAGACAGCTAATAACAAAGGTTTGAGGCACAATAAAAAGCAATTTTCTTGATCGATATAATAGATAATCTTATGAGCGGTGCATACAGACTGCGATATTGCACATATCCTGCGTCAGCGAGTGATTGCGTGCACATCGTGCGTGCAAATGCCGCGGGATACGTCCTGAGAAACACGTCAAATATGAGTGACAACGTCCTGCACAGATATATAGGAATTAGGGGAGCGTATTGGAAACCGATCGACATATATACGGACCGAAGACGAATGTGCCAATCATCTCAAAGGGATTGTACGTGACAGCAATCTTTGGATTATTCGAAGACATCTTCTGGTAGCAAGTCTTATTGTCTCCTTCTTTCTCGTTCTTTTATCTTTTTTTTCCTTTTTTTCGTATTAACGATCTGTAATTGTGTTATGATCAAGAAATGCTTGATTTCTATAAATAAATCTTTGATTTAAATTTTTATCACGATAAATTCAAACATCTTTTAAATTGATAAATATTTTTTAAGTTAGTAAGAAGAAGATTTTTAACGTCATGTAACATTGATATAGTGTTACATTGTTGATTTCTCGTGAGAAAGAAAAGTTGACAGCACATCGATATCTTTTTTCGGGATGTATCTCCTACTGAAGATTTCTCCTCTCAAATCATATACGTGTCAACAAGATATCTCTTTTCACGGCAAGAGAAGCGCAGCAAAAAGGGCGAAAAATGTTTCATCTCTATTAAAAATTTTCTCTACCGAGCTCTACAAAGTAGATATTTAATTAAATACAAGAAAGACTGAAATCCCCACGCGAGCGCGAACGCGTTTATACGGTTATGTGAGTATGTGTATGAATACGAGTGCTCGGGCGCGCTTACATGTGATCAATATATATACGGGTCAGTGATTATCCGAGCCTTTGTTGCACGTTTTCTATTGTTATTATACGTTTAAAGTAGTTTCCGGAACAAAAAATATTTGCATGCCGCGAGACGTGAAATGGGAGCGCCTAACGTTATTAACGGCGCGGATAAAAGAAGGATGCCCAGGATTTTAATATAAAAGCGGACGAGAGTTCCGCCGTAAAGATGTTTTTATAACGCGTGTTTACGTAATGCGCCTTCAACATGAAGCAGCGAATAAAATTGCATTCATTCAATTCCTAAATTCGGTTGCGGAGCATCCGGTGTATGTAATCGCCATCATCAACATACAAAAGCGCGCGCTCTGGAAACCTGGATACCATATGAGAATTACTCGCTCCATTGTCTTGCAAATTATTTTCCAACGGCGAAACTGTACATGGAACATTAGAGAACGGTCGTATTTTATAAATCCACATTAATTAAATTTCGCGTGTGCCGCTTTTCAGCGAAACTTTCGTACGTTTTGCGTCGCGCGGAATAAAATTTCATATTCATCTGTGTGCGTATGTGTCATGTTTCCGATAAATATTCATTTTGTGATTAATTCGAACGGCATTTACAGCGCTCGTTCGATTTTATCGGTGCAGCTAATATGTAAAAATTGCTTCGATCCAAGTTGGTTACATTTGACAGTTTCGTTGGAAAAAAATTTTGTTTTGTGTATATTATATCGTACGTAATACATACGCCCAGAGAAAAAAAAACATCATAATCCAGTAAGTAACGCGAATCCAACACAAGAAAGACGATTCCCTTCGTCACGTCGTTCGGCCAATACTTAAGACCTGGCGTTTCAATTTCGCGATATCGTCGAATCGTTGATGGGTAGTATTGTGAGCGTAGCCGACGCGTCACATTTCCCAGGAAAAACCATTTTCCGCTCGGTGAGACTTTCGTCCTACCGCCGCCGCATGCGGCGTATTATAAATTGAGATAGAGAATCCTATATACACACGAATAACCGATGCCGGGGCGAACTGTTGCTGGGGCGGATTCGGCGCACCCGAAAACGATTGTGCAAGTTTCCATGCTTCCTTACTTTTTCCTCTTCTCTTCTTTTTTTGCCCCCTTTTCCTTTCATCCTGTTTCCCGATCTCTCGCTTCAATGGTTGCAGCCACCGATTTCACTCGTCTCGTCGGAAATTAAATATACAAGTACCCCTCGCGCGCAACACCAGTTATTTATCTACAATCGTGTATCTATCATTGGATAACCACTCCCACCTACTTGTTGAGGGAAAGTTAAGATGGAAACAATTCCGGTCTTTTACGAGCTTACACTTGAAATACGATGCGACATCGAGGAAAGAATATATATATATATGATAATAAGATAATTTAAGAAATAAATAAGAAATGCGCGATATGACTAAGTTAATTACACGCTATGCCACGTTGTATAGATAACAAAAAAGGTAGTAATGTAAAATTTTATTGAAAAAATTAATTTAAATACATTACAAAAGAGAAATAAATTAAAATAAAATTGAATGCCTTAAATGTGCTCTTCTTAAATCATTAAAATCAATTTTTTCTTAATAGATATTTTTTATCAAATATCTTTTTATAGAAAAAAGTAGTTATAACAAACACAATGAGAAAATGTAAGACAACAAATATATCAACGTGTAATTTATCGATTGCCAACGTTTTTATGACGAACACATTATATGTTTTCGTATAATTATATGCGCTTTTAATATCAGCCCCGAGAAATTTATTATGGCCAGAGCCAATCAGATATTATGGCTCTATCGTTGAGAAATGAGAATGGCAAATTATTTTCATGCGCTTCCGGCGCGTACGTCGCGCGCTAACGATGTCACGCACATGCGTGCACATGTATATGTGTGATTGTATCATTAGCGATGCCACGAGACGATTTCCCTGCCCGTCATCAGAGTGACATTTGTCGCCGCGCGATTCAAGTATATTATTTTTTCTTTTCTTTCTACCTGATTTCGGCATCGGGGATGCCTAATTCCATCGCACTAGTTCCCTTCCCCTTCTCCGTCCTTCGGCGTCCTTCGTCAAAAAAGATACTGGGAATTGCGAAGGCGAGGGAAAGGGCATTTTCAATATCTACTATATTTCCGCCACTGCCGTTTCCACCCTCTAGATATCTACCAAGGGAGGTAACATTGTACGTCCCCTGTCACTACATTTTAATATTTCAGGATTCAATGATATCGCTCTACTCGCCCAGCTGTGCTCAACTTAACCGATAAAACATCCCGTCGACGCCATTTTATCGGTCATAAAGGGCACCGCAAACAGGTCCCACGGGCAATTATAGAGCGCTTACATCTCTACGCAAATTGGGATATTAATAATTGTAAAGTTAATTTATTTTGAAGATAACACGTTAATCCTGTTTTCTGGGAGGGAAAGAGAAGGAAGTGGAGAATCGATTTTCCCGTCGTTAATTATGAAGTTAACATTTACATGTCCTTTTTCGTGCGTGTTTCGAAACGCTTTTCCGACTGTCATTGCCGATATGCGTTTGAAATCGATCATCGTAAACAGGAATGATGCATTTTCCCACGATGTAACGAGATGACAGTCGGTATCGATCAGTGTTAAATTATCCGCGTCAATTTGGAAAATTCTATGTAACTCGTTGCGATATGATTCCCTTGGTGGAGGTATCAAAAGAGGTATCGTCGCGCACAATGCGGTCGATGAGGCGTGTGGTTCGCGTTATAAAATCAGTTTAATGATTTCTCTTTGTTTACAGCTGTCGTACTTTACACGCGAACACCAACGAGCCGTGTATTCAATTGATTTCGATACGCCACTTGATACAATACGATAACAGATCGGAAAATGCCAAAACATTCGAGCGTCAATAGAACGTACTCTAAAATACAACTCAAAAAAATACATTATCGATTTTATATACGGATTACGATGAAATAGCGCAAACAAAAGAGACAGGTAATCAAGCATTTTTTTCATTCGATGATTCGCGTTCACTGCTATTAATAACTTCCAATTATTTATTAGAAGAAATTATTATTTATTTGTGTTGCTGTATATTATACTCTGTATTCCTCGCATCCAAACTTGATTTGGCATCATACTTTGGTACTTAGATAAGTAACAAATCGTCTGTAACCGATACCACGCTAGTAATGCTACCTTTCTCCGAGTGTATAGTTGTTTGGGCATACGATTTATCGTTTCAAACAGTCCCCCGCTATTCCTCATATCGTTCATAGGACTTATCGATTCGCTCGGAGTCTCTCTCTTTCTTTCTCTCTCTCTCTCTCTCTCTCTCTCTCTCTCTCTTCCGAAGCGTCAAGTTTGAGTTTCACTGACGGTATTCGTTATGAAGTTCGAGTAACAGCGGTGCAGTCAAGCTCCAAGGGGAGGCAAGGTATGGAAGAGATTCGCCCATCCCACCGATCTCGGCATCCACCCTTGAGTTTATAATACGCCTTCCTTCCCATAACTGTATATTTCATGAAATCGCCGACTAACGCGGGAAGAGAATCTTCCGGCACGGATTCCAAATATCTCCTCGAATTGTGCGTCGAAACGCGAATTATACGCATCCGCGGGAGAGATACTTGAACGAGATTTCGCGAGCGCGCGTCGCCGCGGGGGTTGCAACTTACGGCCACAAAAGCGCGAACGCGTTTATTACTATTTTGCTCTACGTATAATATTAAGCGATTAACGTGATGTTAGAAATCCCGCGTTATAAATCTCGCAATAGCGCATAGTAGTTGGATCGATCAAGTTGGATTGATAATTTTCAATATTTTTTTTCCTTTTGATACCTGCTTTGATAGCCAAACTCATATTAATTAAGAATCGTTTTAGTTTTTTTGTTTCAAATAAACAGAACAGCCGGAATCATGTTCGCCATGGACTAACTTTTTTTTTCACGGTCTTCTTTAATATTATATACTAAGCTTATTTATAATAATTTTCTAATAAAAAAATTTTTTAAAGATACTTTAAATATGTAGGAAAAAACCTTATTCTAAAAAACCTTATACCTTTTTTTAAAAAAAATCGTAAAAATAGCATAAAAATTCGACTTCCAGACTAGAATACCCCCTTAATTCATCATAAATTTCACGGAGTTTTATTTCCTCTCCAAACAAGATTACTATCGAGGAGACAAATTAATCGAATTAGGCTACATTGCGTAATTAATAGATGTTGCGACGTAATATTGCGATTCCAAGAAGTTTCTTTTCTTCGTTTTATGGAGCGACGAAGGTTGGAATAATACGCGCGAGATCATCCGCTAGCGTTTCATTAAGCCGAGTGTTAGCATCACGACGGGAGCACGGTCGTTGTTATAAATAACAGTAAGGGTCCACGTAGAAACGGCAAACATCGTAAAATCTTCCGCAAACAACAGGGGGTGGACTGGATGCCGCCTACGCGACAGGCAACGACACGAGAGTCGTTTTCTCTTCTTCTCTCTCGAGATGCGAGCGAGTGTTTGATAGAGAAACCGAATGGAATATCTCTTCGTGAAGGGAATACAATCGACCAAAGACGTATAGTGAGAAAAGCCGCGATCGACCCGTCGTGAAATGCGAATTGAGAAGCGTGCCTAGTCGCGCCTCGCCGGGATATTCCGATTTATACGAAAGTAGAAAGAGAGAGAGAGAAGAATAGAGAGAAGAAATCCCTTCGGCGTGGTGCCGAGAGGGTGGTCCGTCAAATAGGCCGGGGGAGACGAAAATATGTTGCAGCTGCACAACACGTAGCTCGTAATCTTGCCACGAGTCGCCGCAGGAGACGTTTGACCTTTTGGTCAAAAGCGAGTTATCGCGGTGGGATTACGACGAGGATTTCTGATTCGAAGCGAAATGAGAGACGTATTCTCGTCGAGTATGATTACCGCCGAGAGGATCCGCGACGAGAAGGAGAGGGATGCGATTGTGAAGAAAGATTTATTTATACGGAGCAATTTTCGAACAATATCGCGCGTAAAAACGGCAGCTCGTGCACAACGTGTGTAACGTGATTACAGTTTGATGGTGCCAGATGCTGTCCAATCTTTCGTGGCGAATTTAATCTTTCGGCTATAGACGGACGGATGAGCGGACGTCGCGTCTCCTCGCGTATAATAAATTATTAATACAATCATAATTCATCGTCCGGTGCGTTAACAGGCGCGAAATGAGGAAAAAGGAATTCACGGATCGTTCCGCTGGCTAATAAATCGCCGTTAGCGAGGAAGCGCGTTATAATTCTCGCGTAATTGAAATATGTTTCTCCGGGCGTCCGCAATTCGTACTCATTGCGCGGCGCTAAAAGAAAAAAATAAGTGCACCCGACGATGCATCTTAGTAGAATGCTTTTTCTACGATGAATATCATTATCCGTAATATCCTGCGAAATTTTTTAAAATAACGAGAGCGAGTTGCGGAATTTTATGAAGAGTTAGAGGTAAGCGAAAAAAATGAAGTACATCGAGTTAATTAATTAATTTAATTTTGTACCCCCTTTCAATTCGCTTTAGAAATCATTAATGTCGCGCGTGCCGTTAATAAAGCGATCTTTGTTCGCCGTGAAGTAAAACGACACGCTTTCTTTGCATCTGAAATCCAAATCGTTCGATAATTTCGCGAGCGTACCTGACTTATCGGTTTCCAGCCGCACGAATCACCGTAAACACTTAGGATGGCTGCTCCGGCACGTGTATGTATGTACGTGCCCATGTTGTGTATATAAATTACGGATAGGATCGATAGCCTTTACGATCCAGACGCAATAGCGCATATACGATAAAGAGGCTTTAGGCGCGCGCACCGGTTAAATTCACGTAAGCGCACTAACTCGATGAAACGTGTAAATCGTAAAAGATACGGCCGACGCCTATAGTCGGGCATTTCAAGGGCTCGCCAAGGTATTAACCGTTGGGATGATCTCTGCGAACAATTTATTGCGTTTACCCTCCGTGGAACCTTTCCGGTGTCGGGTTTACGGCCGTAGCGAGTCGATAGAAACGCAATATCCGTTTTATAAAGTTGGTAGAAAGATAAGCGCGCGCAGAGAGAAAGTCGAGAAAGCGACCCTCCTCGCCAGGTCGTTAAAGCGCGATAGTTTTCATGGTTCTCCAATTCATCTTACGCGCCATTTATCATAACTACGCGCGGAAACAAGCGGCCATAAAAAATACGGAGTTCGGCCGAAAGTTGCGCGAAAACTTTGCGAAGGGCGTTACGTATTACACTCATTATTATATTGCACTTGTTTCTCGCCGTAAACACGCGCGCATAAAACTAGTACATCCGTAAATTTTTCCGCGGCTCGTGGAAAATCGCGCTTAATAATTTTAATATCGCGCTCGGTTCATTTCTCGCGTCCGTCATCGAGATCGAGAGCGAGCTCTGTGCGACGATCGCGGAGAATTAAAAATAAAAAAAAAGGAAAGATGAAAAAAACGCAACAGTCGCGCGCGCGACTCGCCCAAGGCGGTTCGTTTGATCTCCCGCTGAATTTACTGAGAAATTAATTGTGCCGCGTAGCCCGGGCGAATTGGAGGGTGCATTTCTCTCACATACACACGTATATACATGCACACACACACACACACACACATATATATATATATTTTCCGTTATTTCGCGTAACGCGACGAAGCCGTATTCGCGTGCCGCAGTCACGCGCGGAATTATACGGCGGTAATACTTTGCCCTCGCTGAAGGAGTAGACTCTAAACAGCGCTTCCATTCTCCGTGTCATGTCTCTCTCTTTGTCCGTATCTCTCTCCGTCTCTCCTCTCTCTCGCTGGTCCCCCTTGCAGAGTATACCCCGCTATTGTTAGAGTTAAAGCTTGAGTGACAATATCTGGATGGCGGCATCGGGTGGCCCGAGGTAACTGGAGCATCCGCTTTGAGTACGCCCAAGATCGTAAATTCAATTCTCGTTCCCGTTGTCCCACCGGCGTAAAACCGCCCTCTCATCCCTCGCGCTCTCCGACGACATGCGCATAGCGATACTTCCTGCCGCAACTTCCGGGAGATGCGCCTGTACGCATGCCTCCTCTTCGGTAGACGCAAAGTGAATATTATAAATGTCGCTCGCGTGCCATAACGCTTGCGAGTCGGCGACGGTGAACTTGGCTTAACTCAGTTAACGAACGAGGTCCTGGACGAGTTAGGGAGAAAGGAGGAGCGGTGGATGCGAGAGGGACAGGCGCGGAAGGCAAACGTCGTGGAAACGCGCGACGTTTTCAGTTTCCCAAGAAAATTGAGGGAGAAGCAGGCATCCCGAGCTATTTACACGAATATGACATTGTGAAATTTTCCCCGATAATATACAATATTAATCTTATGAATCAATCTGAAAATCGATATGTCGCAGTTTTTTTATAAATCTTAAAAAACCGGATAGAATAAATAAATTTCCAATAAAATGTCAGTAATTTATCATGTACCATTGATTGGGAATAATTATATCACATAAAACACTTGGCATTGTATCATTTATACATTTTCGTTATAAATTTATACATTCTTTTAAATTACAAGATAGCGATTATTTGATAATAATGATAAGAATACGATACAAGTCGGACGTGACAGTTGTGTCATTCGTATAGATATGTGAATATGTTAATAAACGATGCGCCATTGGAGCTCCAATAATTTTAACAAACACGTAGAATCATACAACGCATATGCGATTTGTCGCTTTGTAAATTCGCAAAAATTCAAATGTTTTGATCGAAAAATAAAAATAGTACTCGACACGGGCGCGTGTCGATGGAATAATTTGACGCACCGTTTCATCCAATTTGCCCGGTGAAAGAAACAATTGTCCTCTGTAAAATGTCATTTTTATTTTCCTTCTTTTTTCATTGTAACTGTAATTAGCCATTTTCATTTGTGGATATTTCAAAGGCAGAACGACGCTGCCGCGTATATTTTAAAGTTATTTAAAATCATAGTGTGCGCGCTCGCGCGATTGTAGTTATTGCATAAAAGAATTTTATAATATGCGGTGTGTGTTTTTGAAATTCACATTTATATGTGCAGAGGGAAAAACAGTTTTTTATATTCAATAATATTCTATAATACCTTGACTTTATTATAGCAAACGACGGGGCTGTAAAATACACACGGGGCGTATCAAGACGTAACTGGAGGCAATATCGAAACAGTATATAGCTACTAATAGATTAACGAGGTCGTTAAACCCACTTTAATCCCGCGAATATAGCAGCCGTGGTCTATAGACGTGCACTCCACATTGGGACGACGCGTTGGTTATGTCAAGAAATCCGCATGCCGTAATTGTGTGTAATCGCGTTTTAAGTTGCGTTTACGGTGACCATAAAATCTGCGGAGAGGGAATTAAGATGAAATCCGGTATCACTCGGAAATCGACATTTGAAACACTTGCAGTAAACAAGAGGCTCGATAGGTTTTTGATGTACATGCAACCGAATAAATACGATACTTTATTAAATATAACGGAATAATATTCATATAAATTGAGGCAAAATTGTTCTACAATCATGTTACAATTTGCATTTTTCTCGTGCTTTAATTATTTCACATTGTGTTTTAATACATGATAAATGAGTCGCTGTAAAGTTTAAATGTATGCGATCGTTTGATTACAATAAAAATGAACGGCACGAGAAATACAAATAAATTGTTGCACAAGATATTCACTCGAGCGCGAATTGTTAAAATATTATATGTTATATAAAATGACGCACGCGAGAAAGTTTCGAATACAGACGAACGTTAAAGTGTCATTGCACGATTACATGCCAGAAATCATTATTGAAAATAATTATTCTTCAATATAATCGACATTTATCCGCATTCCATGCAAATAGCTACAAAAATAAAGCGTAAAACTGATATGTACTTCATATATATATTATACGATACAAGCTAATATTGCATTATTTCGTTTGTATCAATGTATGTTTCGACTTATCAATACCTTCTTCGTCGTATTAGATACTCGATTGAACCGCAAGCATAAGCGCTACGGAGATTCGCGCGGATTTTCTAGGGCTAACTAGGGATTAACCGCGAGTTTACCCTATTTATCCCATAAACCCGATTAAGGCGATTGCGAAGAGAGTTCGTTAACCGTGCCCGAACGATTTGCGTGACTCCGGATTCGATGCGGCGTGTGTTGACCGTTATTGCCGACCGACTGATCGATCCTCGAACAGGAAGCCCTTCCGTAAAAAAGGATTCCGTCGTAATCCGTCGTCGTGAATTAATCGCGTTCCATTACGTGACTAATAGGCCGCTGGATTCGCCTCGCAAGGAGTTCCCCCGAACGAAACGGGATAAACGCACGAGCTTTCGTCGGATACGATGATATCGCCCATGAAGCGCGCGTGAAACGCGCACAATCCAGATTTATTTCGGTCGATCGCGCTTCGCATGATGAATAGAGTATCGGATGATATTTTTCACTGTCCGAACATACTCCATCTCGCTCTACGTGTTTCGATCGGCTCGAAGGATGGAGAGAGAGAAAAAAAGGGACTCCTTGACAGACTGTGATATTTTCGTTGGTATGGGAATTTGACGGTGCGGTATTTCTTTCGTTCGCGTTCATATATATTCGGTTGAATCCGGCCGTGACGTACAGAGCACTCGGAGAGTGCGAACGATATTTTATACGGACGGATTCCTCGATAAATATACACTCAAAACTGCCTCAGCTGGCGGTAAGGAATACGTGAGACTCGTATCTAATTATTTTGATTATTTTCTTTTCGATATAATAAAACTTGCCGTCTTTGTCCATTATTAGACTACGATAATCGCAATTATTCGAAGAGATAAAATGGCCGCCTTATTCGATGGATACCGTCTAATGATTCAGCTCGCAAGACTCGCGAACGTTGAAATACAGCCTTATTCCGTTCAATTCTGTAAAACGGCTATATCTATATATACATGGTGGCGTGTGACAAACGATCCTCTACATCTAGCAATATATCCCCGTCCGACTTAAGCGTGGCGGTCGCGTTCACGTGGTCGAAAAGGGCAGAGGTGGTTGCGCCGTGGCGGTCATTAAATTTTTATTCCGGTTTTATGCGATTTGCGTGCCAGCAACGGCGGAGAGTCGCGGAAGGGAGGAAGAGAGAGGGGGGGAGAAGAGACTTAATGATGATGTATAGGGGCCGAGCGACGGAGCGACGTGAAAACGGTCGCGGGGGGGTACCGTTATATTTTCACCTACGAAAGAAGAGTTTAAATACAAGGAAAGAGAAAGAGAAAGAGAGAGGGAGAGAGAAAAGAAGCTGCTGTAAGTTGAAAGAATACTACAGGTATGATTCTCCAGGTGCGATATTTTATTCTCTGCTCGCGCGGTATTTGATTGTAGAATGAAATGCACATTCCCTCTGGACTCTTCCTGAAATGCTGAAGAATGATTCATATGCGATCAAGCCATTTGCGCAATAAGAAAATTGCTCCATAAATATACAAAACTCTTTGCACATTCTTGAGAACGTATCATCAAATTTCTTTTTTATATGATCTCATGATAACTCAACACTGTATGTATTTTTCAAGAAAATATTTCTTCCAGAAGGATAAAATTTTTTTTTTAGTTCATCTATATACAGGGTGTCAGGACAATCTCTTCTAAAAAAAAGCTCTTGTAGCTACAAGATAATTTTTACATAAAATATATCTAGTCAAATATTCATTTTTCGGTTATCTTACCTTAATACTTTTATGTACAAAATAATGAGAGGAATCAATTGGTGTAAAGAAAACACATAATTGTTTCGAAAAAAAAAAAAAATATGTAATTGTTAATTGCAAATGTAAAATTAAGAGATTATTTCAAGCCTCATAACTCGAAAAGTACTCAATGAAAAAATACTTTATTATAGTGTTTTGAAAAGCTCTCGAGGTAAGCTACAAGAGCTGTTTTGGGGGGGAAGAGATTGCCCTGACACCCTGTATATCCCATAATGGAAATTGTATCTTAAAAAAGTCTTAAAGACTTGTTATAATGTTAAGATTTGTTGGGTATTTGGCGCGATAATGATTTCAAGCTGTTTGACAAACTTGGACCGCCACGTCGGGTTAGACAAGCGGCGGGAGGAAAATCCGATTTTCTTGAAAGTATTCCGTTGCGAGTAACCGCATTATACTGGCTGAATCTCACGGTGAATATATCCTATCCGGGTCAGATGTAAATGCAGCTATTTATGAAACCTGACATCTCCATTCCACGAGCGCTTCCGCGTGCGCACGTAGGATTTCCACAGATGCCCAGCCGTTGACATTTCAGAAGGACGCGAGAGCCTCCCCGCGTAATATTTTTCCTTCGCAATCACGAACAAACGCGATATGTGCATTTAATATCGCTGGTTTTCCCGCGCGTTTGTAAAACACTTTATGAAGTGACTGCTCATAGAATCGCGGTTAAATCCTGTCACTGCAAAAATATTCCAATCCGTTAAGAAGCTCTTCCTTCATTTCAGATGCAATCCAAGCATAGAGGAAATTCCAGCAGTGCATAACATTCAATTAAACTTCTTTTTTCTTCTTCTTTTTGTCAGTAAATATAATCCGCGTATCGTAAAACCAATTTCGCGCTGTAAATGTCGAGCAAAACTTTTTAGAGACGTCATGAAAGCGGCCCAAGTTTATGGTTAGCGAAGTAAATTGCATTTGCGACAGTCATTAAGGCCATTAAAGCGATTATTACTGAAAATAAATGTATCCGATCGATTTTTGATTGCACCCAGCGCTCTGATGGATCCATATTACGCGCACGTGTTCATAATCACCGAATTACCGGGGGTAAAACGACTCATGGTTATCCGTCTCTTTCTCGCGTGCACGCGGAAAAAAGTACGACGATAAAATATTTAATAATCACCGAAATGCGTGCGAACTCCATTTTTCGATTCCAACACACGTCGGGAACCCCTTATCGAAAAACTATACATTGTTCCGAACCGTCCCGAGTGTACTTATGATTAATGTTGAATGAGAGGCCGGGCAATTCTTAATGATTATTCGGCAGCGTCGAGTTATCGAGAGGAGAGTAACATGTCTAGGGACGAGAGCAAATTATTATTATCTCGAGACACACGATGGTACTCTTGTTCTCGGGACTGGATAAAAATTCAATTCGATATATTATCGCACAAATTGGACGCGCGCGTAATTCGCAGAAACAAATTGCAAGACCGTGTTTATAAATACGATAGCGTGTTGCGGCTTTCCGCGCCGAGTGCATTATATGTATACGCGGCTATCTAATAATTAAGTAAGAAACAGCTCCATTTGTGCCGCCATTGAATAAAAAAACACGAGGCTTCGAAGAGGAAGACGGCGGAGACTCACGCGATCGCGGACATAGTCGCTCGCGAACGTTTGAGACTGCATCGATTGCATCGATATGATACATATGCTTTTAATTTTAATAATGGCCGCAAATTAATTGGATATCGTCGGCGCGGTGGCGTGCCAATGACAGGTCGAACAGTGGCGCCGGAAGCTCGTACGCAATTTCTACATACGCGTGTACGCGACGAGCGTATGCACGCAATTCTCTCTCTCTCTTTCTCTTTCCCATTATATCTACCTATCTGGCTTTGTGTGTCCGTTTCTCCTCTATCTCTCTCCATGTATTCGTTGTCATAACCATTACCCGTTATTCAAAATTCGTTATAATTGCTACAATAATCCATAAAGTCGTGCTTTCCAAACTATCGTCGGATTAACTTTTCAATGGGCTGGTTAAGAGGCAGTAAAATTAATGACTATGCATTATGTTCCTTTTATCGTACGTTCTAAATATTGCTTCAGGCGTACTGTAACTGTCAACAGTAATTTTCCGTGATATTGCACATAATTTAATACATTTAACGTTATCAATTTACTCATATTATTTAGTTCAATTTGATATACCGCCAATACACATATACGGAATCGGGGTCGAAATATGTTGCATTAGTTTGCAATGTAATTATAATATGAAATTATTTTGTACACAGCATTATATACACAGGTATACAGTGCGCACAGTGATATAATATTAATATAATATTAATGCGTCTAATGATCCTAAAAATTAATGCCACTCTGATGCAAAGTTCAAAATTAATAGCATTGATTATTATAGTAATCCTTAATAAAGCTTACTCTCGACGTGATGTATCGCAAGAAAATATATAGTTGTTGTCATGATGCATAGTCGCATCTGGAAACATTTGAATGTCATACATGCGCTTTGTATACACGCTCTATCAATATGTGTATCAATATTGTCTGTATACGACGGAAAGGGAGGGTTTCCGACCTTATATTTTATTGCGCACCTCAGGAAATTATACTCATTTCTACCAATTCTATCCCGTATACATTGGATTCAAATGATTGCCAGAGAAAATAGAAATGTCATTGTAACCAAAATTGAAAGACCTATAAATTTTAAATAATCCCATCAGCCTCTCCTAAATAAATAATATATCGAGGCATAAATGTTTTATCAAGTGTATTTTGTACGTTTATTAATTAAATGACTCTGTTTTAGTATAATGTAATAAATATATAATTATAACCGTATATTTTTACATATTGTATTACTCTAAGTGGCTTATGTGTTGCTTTCGAGATGCAAATTGTGCAATGACTGTGCAAGAAGAAAACAATTTTTTCTCTAAACGTTTCTTGCGTGTAACCACTCACGGGTTAACTTACAACTAGGACAGGTTAGTGAGCTTCGTAAACAAGAAACGCAAGAAATGTACGGTAAATCACAGCATCGCATCGCTCGAAGCTTGCAAATGGCGCACGGTTCGCGCTATAATACGTTGCACCGGCGGTAAAAGACCCAAGCGCTCTTCTGCCCCCTTTCTCGTCTTTTCCGCTGAGAACTTGCGAACAATAGATAGCGAAGCTGCTTCGTCGGAGGACGGAAAATAGTCGACTCCGTCGGCCGTTTTCGGATGCCACCCACGAAGAGGCGAAACAATACGTCAAAAGTTCCGCATTAATTGTCCTTAAGTTGCCAGCGATAAATTCATTATGTCCCAGGTAATGGTGTTATCGTGTTTTCGCCCCGTGACTTTGGTAATACCGGCTCTCTCTCTCTCTCTCTCTTTCTCTTTCTCCCGTTACTTTCGACCGTTTTATCCAGCCGCGAGTCAGTCTTCTTCCATCCAGCAGTCTTCTTCTATCGTCTTTTCGCCTTTTCGTCGTCCTCTTTCTCTCTTCCTTTCTTCCTTCGATGCAATTTTTCCTCTCCGTCTTGCACGGGCACGTATTTGCTATTGACGTCGTTGCAACCAAGGCCGCCGAGTATCTCCGGGCTCTTTGAATGCACGTTTCAAGAGGGAAATTAAATTCATTCTATTTATTCATTCGCGCGGTTGTCAGTTCAGCTTCTCTTTCCCTTCATGCCCTCTCTCACTTTTCGCTCTCGTCGACATCTTCTTTCTGTCTCTCTCTTTCTCTTTTTCTTTTTCTTTCTCTCTCTCTCTTTTATTCGAGTTTGCGTAATGAAAACTTGCGGAGAAGGACATTGTTGGAGCAAGATGCAAAACGTAGAAGAACAGAAGTTCGAGAGATGATAGGCATGATGCAGTGGATCTATTTCGCCGTTTTTAAAAAGAATTATATTTCGAGTTCCGTAACCCCGTCTTGATACGTAATAGAGATCTTTTATACTGTTAGCGAAAATGACACGTCCGAAATAGACGTGTCATTTTCGCTAAAATAGACTTTTACAATTGCAAACGTTCCGCAAATGCCACTCAATTATATGCCGCTATGATTCTTAATTAACTTTTTGATATTTTATTATAAAATATGGCGCATCTCTGGTTACTAATTTTGTTTCAGAAACTTATACAAGTTTCTTTTTGTTTGTAAGATTAACGGAGCGTATGTTATTTTAGCCTGAACCATCGAAGGCATCGAGCATGCGTATCTACACGTGTTTCCGACACGGAATGCTTGACATTTGACGACAAAGTGTACACGGATCAAGGATAAGGGAGACAGGAGGATAGATCGATGAATAGAGACGAAGAGATGTGCTATATATGAAGCATGAAGGTATAAACGAAGGCATAAGGCATGAAACGACGTCAAGTGGTACGAGATCGAAAGTGGTCGGACATGAATCAGATATGGTCTGACTTGTCGTCGACAACAATGTTGCTAGCCGGAAATAAAGCGCATCGTATATACGCGATTCAAATCGGTAGGACGAGATGGATCGGGACATTTAAATATTGAATAGTAGGAGAGAGAGATCTTTGTATTCGAACCACAAATAGATATCTTAAAATTTTTCTTTTTAAGAACAAGAAAGACTTTGGCAAACACGATTGCGATGCGGAAAGACTCGGCCCCTTTTACAGACAGTATGAAGAAATAACACGACTTACGACATTGGTTAACGAGATGAAGAGCAAGAGCGGAGAAGGGAGGAGGAATATAAAGAGGGTCGGAAAACGGAGCAAACTAACGGGCAAAGCCAAGATTTCTGCCAAGATCGAGATGGCCCATGAATAATTTTCGCTCAGGGGAAAATAATTTAGGAGTCTGGAGCTCGAGGCTTCGTGACTCCTCCTCGAGCATATCCGGTTTTGTCCTTGCGATTCCGAAATAACGGCGTTTCAAGGATCGCGAGCGGTCGTGGAAGAAGAGTGGCCGGGAAAAAGAAAAGGGCAGTGGACAGCTCCAATTATACGAAGTAAAAGGCTGGCTTGATGCATGATATTCCGAAGATTTCATCAAGAATGGAATGTCAAAATGTTGACACTTAATTATTTTTTATATAAAAATTAGGCCAAAAAGCGAATAAATAATATGTTGAAAAAGGAAAGGAACATTTCATAGAGTTTATAATTCTTTCCTTTTCTCTTTTTTGTAAACGTCCTTCAAAATGTCTCTTCAAAGAAGATTTTTAATGAATAAAAGAGTTCGACTCTTCTCTTTCTTTAAATGAATATTGAATTCAATTTTGCGCTTATAAATATATAATTCTATAAGTTTTCGAAATTATCAAAATTACAAAATGTTAAAGACGAATACCTTATTTAAATCTGCGAGATGAAATAAAAAAATAAAAAATATTATATTTTTAATATTACATGTCTTAAATCTAGAAATAAAATTTTATTACAGAATAAAAAATTTAAATAGATTAAAATAAAATTGATATCTCTATTAAAGTAAAATAAACTTGATATTCCACCATAAAGAGGATTCTATTTTATATTTAAGAAATCCCTGTCCTTAAATCTATGACATATTTATGTACTTCGCAATCTGTTCTTCGACAGAAATTTTTCTGCAAACTCAACTACTGTCACCGATGTCACTTCCAATGATTACTGTTTTACTCGTCTTTTTGCCTTGTACTAAGCAAATACACTTATGTGTAACATGCCGTGCCTGTCTCGATGTCCGCTTGAACGTTTACATGACACGAAACGTAGGATTACGAATGGAACCGACAGCTATTTCCTTTAAGCACGAATTCTCGAATTCTTCAGCTCCCGGAATACGTCGAGACCGTTAATTGAATCGACCAATTTTGCGATCTTACAATGATATAAGCGCAGAAATCGAGTTATTCAGAAAACAACAAAAATCCCGATCTTATACAAACTTGAAAACAAAGCAATATAAATTATAAATCGAAAAATATATTACGCACATTATATACTGTACAAATCGACTTGGTCCGTTTCCGGATGTTTATAGATTTACGCATTTAAAATAAGTTTTATCATTAACTGCTTCTAAATAATGCATTTTGAAATTTTGGACTTACATGTTATTTTCAAACTGATGGATTTAATCGAATCCGCATCTCTTTGTCTCGTACATTATAATATTCTCGGATGAAACCATTTATATGTGAACAATAAGTTTAGTTAAACTGCGTTAAATTGTTTAGTTAAATTCAATTACATCATCGAAGCTTCTATTATCAGTGATGCGCGTCATTGTAATGTACCGCGGACTGTTAATCAATAATATTACACGCAGACTCTCGCTAAAGCAAAACAACGAGCGCTGTAATCCATAGCTCTTGCGAAAAAAAAAGAACGATAACAATCCAACAGCTAATGTCCTATCCACGAAGCGTCCATTATCGTATGACGCCTCTCTTCCTCTCCCCGCTCTTTCTCTCTTTCCCTCCCCCTATCCCCCTTCATTCATAAAAGAATCAATTTTTTCCCAGCGAAAACTCCGTTTTTTTCAGTTACAGCCCGCTTTGCAAAAGATAAAAATAAAAAAAAAAAACCGTGGGACATGCTCATGCGATTTAACAATTTTAGCGCAGTTGTCGTCTCGCTTCGGTTTTTCGCAAAATGCAAATTGCGAGAGCGCCCGGGGAGAATTTTACAAGCGAATAAAAGCGGAGACTGTATTTTGCAAACGCGCGTATGGGAATATGAAATTTCAGAGGGGGGGGGGGGGGATGAACGGTAAACGCGGGGCAATACAATTCCGTAATTCATGCATTAAAGATACAAAGAATTTTACCGTTTGCCAGCATTAAAAAAGGAAGACAGAGAAGAGCGGGCGGGGGGAGGGGGAAGGGGAGGGGAGGGGGAGGAAGGAGAGGGTGAAGGCGAAATAAAACGAAAACTCGCTCAAACGCGCGCATACGCAACTCCCTCTCACCACTCGCAATATGTACGTGATTTTAAAAAGTTTCCGGATTGTGAAGCGCCGCATCGTACTGATACCTTCGAGGATGCAAATCGTGCTCGAAAGCCCTCGTGATTTTTACGAGCGAATAAAAAGAAAAAGCCGACGGATAGGTAAACCGGGGAGTTGCGTCGGAGGTGGGGGGGGGAGGAAGGCAGAGGGGGAGGTGGCGGGCCGCGCCGTCACACCAACTCCTGGTATCACGGAACAAAGAGCGGCGCACGTTGCACCGCCTCGTTATTGTTTCACGCTGCAAAATATCGCATTCTATTTACGTGCGCTTGACGGCCGCATCCAAAATTCACGAGGGTTCGGATTATATGCGTGTAGCCATGCACCGTGTCCCGTCATCCGTCTTATGTCGCCGACAAAAGGGAATACACACGCGATTGTATAAGTTGAAGCGAGATTATGTCGCGGCAGTTGCGACAAATATGCCGTGCCCTTTTAATGCGAGCGTATTATAAGTTTGTAGTCGCGGGTGGAATATTTTGTCCGATGTTATTGAATCCCTGTGGAACGTGAATTCTAGCCGCAATTAATTCTTGTGTGTGTCTGCGAAAAATATTTCCTTCCTCTATCGATGCATCTGGATCGCGAAGTGTCGCGAGCGAAGTTTTACAAGAACTAAAAACTGTCGACGGAAATTTCTCTCTCCGGATGGCACTTTCATGCATTACTGAACTCAAACGCTAAGTTTGTCTCTGTTCTCCGTCGAGATAGACGCCGATAGTGACGGAGCAAATGTACGGGTTAAACGAAGTAAGAACGAACAAAATACAACGTCGATTCGGCAAATCGTGAAAATAGCATTGAGGCACGCTACGCGAATACAAAAGTTCCCGGAGGAAACCAGCTATTTATCAAGAGAAAGTGGCGCAGCCAATTTGAAAACAGCAAGAAAATGTGTCGCGGAGAGTCGGCACAACTTTTCAAGAAGTTCGTGGTATAACGGCCGGATTCGCCCCATAATTTAAGTAGTAACTTTCAATTTTTTGGTAAACCATTAATATTTTTAGCTATCATCTTGTTAAGATATATCTCTCGAAACATTCGAGTTTCGCGAAGCGATCATATTTACCATATTTACATGAAAATTCTTGCATCACGGAACAATTTAATTTACCTTAGTTTAATTTATCTTAGCGATTAAAAATCTGTGAAAGAAATAATAGAAAATATTTAGTGAAAATCACATCATAAATTAATCATAAATTAATATTATAAAGACGCCGAAAGCAGCAAGGTACTTAAACAAGTTGCATATTAAATAGGAAACGGTAAGAAATAAATTATGAATAAACCAAAGGGCATTAATGTAGAGATAAGCGGAGCAGCGTCTGACGACAGACTGGTTTTTACTACTCGCGGTCTCCTGGCAACGCGACGCAACGCGACGACGTTTCATGTCACCCCGAGAAATATGAGAACTTGAAATCTGCTCTATCGTTTGCTCATGTTAACGAGACCCTTAATTATGTTTACAATGTACCGTGTATAAACTGCTCCTTAATTTAGAAGGTCAGACGCGAACAGCGACGTGATGGTGCCATCATACCGTCGCGCATAATGAAATTTATCTACCGCTATTCTAATACGATGAAGAGGTCTATGTGCGCGATAAAAGCTTGTAACAGAATTTAATCCATTAACGATAATTGTTGAAATATTGCGATTCAATATGTTGATGTTAAAAGAATAAATATTTGCAAAGAAAAAAAAATACAAGAAATATAATATTAACTTTGTGAAAAAGATTCTACATTACATTTTAGCAGTAAGAAATATATATGAGTGCAACGTAACTGTTATACAGTTTGAAAATTAAAATTAAATTAAAATAGTTATACAGTTTTACAGTTTTACTATTATACAGTTTTAAAATTAAATTAAAATAGCTGTTATTTATTTTGCAAATTAAATTTTTTGTGATTGTAAAGAAACCGTGTTTCCTCCGACAAACATCGTGTTGCAATTTGTAACCAGCGCCGAAACGGATTTTTGCCGATGAGTTAAAGTTCGACATAAGTAAGGGATTCGTCGTTGCTCCAAAGATGCTAATTAGAATCGCAAAGCACTCAGATCCATCGCAAAGCCATTCTTCTCGATGGAGAGAAGATCGTTCACTGTCTATTAAGTACTTTTCGTGTGTCGTAATTCGATTAAGTACACTTAACGAACTTGTCTTCGCTACTAGATTAGAGTTTAATTCGAGTAAGTAGACGAGCTCTAAAATAAAAGAGAAGATTAATCACCTTGCTGTAGAAGCGGCGAAAACACATCCGTCGAAATGCGAAAGAAATCACTGTATGTTTGCACCTAGGTAGTAATGAAGTTGCATAGCGCGAGATTTAATAAACCAGAAGAATGAAAATCGCTCGAGGCTACCGATTATTATAGATGGTAGGAACGTCCTTTTAATACTTATGCTTCAATTGTATGCAAAATAGGTCGCTCAAGGCTCTTTTGATTATTGTGGAGAGTAAAACGTTTTACGTATTTACGCTATGTAAGCGCTATAAAGAAGCGATCAAGCAGTAAGCAATTTCATTCTCGCGTACCGAAGCAAAGCCTTGGATCATCTTTTAAAGCACCGAGTTTAAAGGAACAAGTACGATATTTTAACGACGCAAAAAACTCCGTAGGTGGTGGTTGGCTATTAATTATTCATAAAGTTATCGTCGGCGACCGGTTAAACGCGATGCCAAAAAGGCCAAGGTGAAAAGTTCCTCGTTAACGAATAAGAAAATGCGCGTGTGAATGCGCGAGAGAAACCGCGAGACTATAACGAGAGATATTCTATCTCATATTCTTTATGAGAAATATCATATTTACAGAGGAATACCTTAGCAATCCGTGGAAACTAACTCCATCCTTGTACAGAGAAAAACAGACCCTTTTTTGCAATTACACCGGATATTTGAGAATATCTAACATTGTAATATCTAACAATAGCAAGACAAAAATTTGCATAACAATGGCAGCAAAATATTCTCTTTCTTTTTCTCCAGATTTTAAGACTATCTTGACGAAATGAAAATTGAACTTATTATTATGTGTTATTGGAATTTCCGAATATTTAAACATTTTGATAACTAAATTTCCAACTTTAGAATGCTGCTGGTGTAAAGCTATTTGCTCCTCTCTGCAGTTTGATCTGCCGAGAGAAACTCTTTTTAGAAACTAAATAATTCTGTAATTAAATGTCGGTTTCAATGTTGATAAAGGAAAAATCATTTAAAAATTCAGAGAATATCGCTGTGCTATCATACCGTACAGATTTCCTGGAACATCCTGTATTCCGAGCACGTATCATTTAAAAGAAGCCGAAAGGATCGCGTGCGCGGCATCTGGCTCTTTCCTCCGGCTTCTCTGCTTTGCCGGAGAATTTTTTGCAAGTCAAAATCGCGTCTAATTATTCAGGCGGTCAGTACCTCGGCTACTTCTCGTTGCGTTTGATGTAAAATAATCTGCGTGCCGTGTTGGAGCTGAGATGCGCGGATTCAACGCGACAGAGATTACTCGTTATCTTTTTTAATATAAGCCTATTTCTAATATCAAAGAAACACAGCTAATGAAAATGCAACCCAAATAAATAATTAATTAATACAATTATATAGTTATTATTCTGTCATATTCCAAGTCCAGAAAATAAATCTTATAAAACTTTATTTGAATTCCTTATATATTCAAAGCTAATAAATCGTATAAAATCTATAAAATTCATTTTCAGAAAAAATGGCCATTTATCAATTAGCTTTGTCGATAATGTAAATAAATCACGATAAGGTATATTTATCGCGTTATTATGCGATAAAGTAAATGATAAGGGACTGAATCAACGATCGTTGGGGCGTGCAGAAAAGGAGAGAAATAGAGAAAGAAAAAGAGAGAAAAGGAGGAGAAGAAGAAGAAAAAGCAAAAGGAGAAGAAGAAAAGAAGAAGAAGAAGGAGGAGGACGAGGAAGCGGACGGGATGAGCTCCAGAGCAAGCGAGTCGAGGATCTGCCCCACACGAAATCCGGCGGTTTGCGCGCAAATTGGATGTTATCTCTCGGCAGCTGGGGACAGAGCACACTCAGGCGCGCGCGCACCTCCCTGTACATACACCCACACACACCATCCCTCAACTCGCACACGTACATTGACTACTTATAAACGTGAGATGAGAACTTTACCGATCCTGGCATCGAGGCGAAGTCCAGGGGCGAGCTTTAAGCTTCCGAGCACCCTCTCTCTCTCTCTCTCTTTCTCTCTCTCTTCTCTAGCTCTCTTCGCATCCGTCTGCCTCTTTCCAACATTTATCCTGTTTCCCTTTCCCTCGCGTATCTTCCGGCCGTTCTCCGCCGTTGTACCAGGACGGTTGGAATCCTAGCCACGAGAAAGCTCGATTTGCCGCAGCTGTTCCAGCGGATCGTTAAAATCGACCGTAAGCTGCACAATCCGGATCGACGAGCCGCGAATTCGAGCGTCGGTAATAAAACGCCGATAATTTTGCCAATTCGAATCATTTCGCGGAGACGCATTGTTCCGCGGACGAGCGGGAGCTCGCTTTTTCGGTCGATGTACTTTTACACATCGGTGATCGATACCATAGGATCTCGTCATTCTCACAAGATTCGACTCGCATTCAGGAAATCAAGCAAATTCACGGACGGGGAAAGATTGCGGCTCGCAAGTGCAATTTTCAGCAATGCGTTCCGCATTCTTTTTAATAAATTACGCGCGGAAATTTATCGGCGGTGCGGCGCAACTTGATCGATGAACGTAGCGATGTAGCGTTCTTCTTTGATGAGCGGCGAAAGACGGCGAAAGGGAAGACGGTGCGCCGCATGCGGATATTGCTGATGTACGTAGTATTTTGCGTTTGGCGGAGCTAAATGAAATAATATCTCAAGAACACTCCGTTCCCGAAAGATGAATAGGGCGCGCGACTGATGGAGATGAAGGAAAAGCTTCGGCTCGACTGACGTCGAGGTGCAGCCCGATGAATGGGATACGCCGTGGAGTGACGTCCATCGAGATCAAAAGACGAGTGGATGATCCTGGACGCGGACTGTTGAGCGGAGACAGAGAAGTCGTGGAGATTATCCGCGGAACGACGGTGATGACAACAAAGAGCATTCCGCGTTCCATTGTGTTGACGTCTGCGCCGGTGCATTTGCGTCAATATAAAGCGTTGATTACGGCATCCCTTATCGCATAATGGACGGGATTGTGTAAATATTCGACAAAAATTTGTATTTTTAATTTAACACAAATGCACATTGAGGGATAATACAATTTTCTATTGTCGTTTCTCTTTGTTCGCGTTTAATAATCCGGCTCAACGGTTCAGGAAATGAATAAACATCGCGCTTAAATAAAATAAAGATAAAATCTATTATTTTTAGAAATAATATATATGCATATTTGTTTATTGAAATAATAAAATCCAAATAGGTGCTTTCAACATTTCTCGTATCTATTCGAGAATATTTTATTTTACAGCGTACATTTATCGCGTCTATTTTAATGTGTCAATTTATGAAATTTTGTAAACTGACAACTTTGAATACAAGCGGTTTGTCAAGATTTCGCATTTGGAATCAAACGAAGAATTATTCACTCGTATAAAGAAGCGAATATTCAATCTTGAACATCAATCCCATGACCGAGCTTTAAGGAATTGCGGGCGGCATGAGAAGATATCGAAACTCGTCGAAAACGGCTAAAGAGGCTTTCCTCCTGCATTGTATTGGGATGCAACACATACCGCTTTCATCGATTCGTATATCCTCGAGGAGAATTATATATCGAGATGTTTATCCGCTTATAAAGACCGCTATCGGAATATTTATTAGTTCACGAGAGGAGTGACGCCCTTTTTCGTTCCATTTCAACCGTATCGCGCCACTATTCGGTATTTATTGTCCTGACGTGGAAATTGCGTTTCGTATGTTCGTACCTGCCGTTTCTGCGAAAAACATATCCGATAAATATCTGAAGTGAAATGAAAGAGGAATTATCTTTGATTGTGAAGAATAATTTGTGTGCATTTTCCAAATTATTCGATTAATTCTTTATTATTACAAGTGTGAATACTTGTAAAATATTATACAAGAAATAAAGACAAAAAATATGCGAACAATGTTGCAATTATCTTCGTATTTCATGCAAAAGAAGCACCATCTTTTCAAAAAGCAGTCATTCAAACGTACGCGTAAAGATGTTTATAATTGTGCAACAAGTGATATATTTTAACGCATAAAAATTGAGAAACGATCATTCGCCGCTTTCGCGTAAAAGACTGTTCATCTAGAAGAATATTTCCGGCAAGAAACGAAAGGGCACTAAAGGAGGGATAGATAGGGAATGATTGAGTGTGCAGTATACAGAATTCTATTTCCATCGTGGGTGGCCGCCTAGAGCTTGTAGGAGCTTATGCGACCTCGTTTACCGTATACATACCGGCATTGTTATGAGCAAATCGTTTATACATATTTTCTACCGGCGATGCAAACGAGTTCGCGGTAAACTGATACCTAGTCTGGAACCCAAAGCTCTCTGAGACCAGCACAGGCCGTCATGTATCGACCTATCCATGTCTTCCGCCCGCGCAAAACGCCAGCAGTGTCTTCGTCGAACAAAAGCGACCTCGCAATCTGTTTTCCCTTCACCAACAACACAAGAAGATTCACGGTTTGCCTGTGTGAATGCAATTCCGCTACCAGGAGCCCTTACGAGAGAATGGGACGTCCTTTACGTTTCGCGATTTTTCTCATTAACTCAGGTCTAGATCTCTGAAACGCGAAGTTAAAACGAAATCCCGTAATTGAATTGGGTCGCGAACCGATGTTAAGATTTCAGATCTGGACGGACGAATATTTATAAAGTACTGAATTAGAATTATTTATGCTTGCGCGACACAAAAAATAAAGCGTCTAATTAAAGCGCTGCACTTACACGCGCAGCAGGTAGAATACACGCCATAGGATATGTTACATCTTGTACGTCAAACACAAAGGGCTATGTCGGATGCGGCACGATTAAAATTCACTGGCCGCGCGGTAAAAACGAGATTGGAATGAACAATGTGCGCCGGGATTTACACATTGCCATGACGCGTAATTACTCACCCCGCGAGTGTTCTTTGGTTTTTTTCTCTCTCCCTCTTTTTCTCTCGCTCCTTTCTATCCTTTCTATACTCGATTATCAGTGAAAGAATCAACGAAGAGACTTGGAGACACAGCCATCGGTACCTTGATTTTATTACCTCCTCCTTTCGAAAGCCAGCATCCATCTCTCCTTCATCCTGTTTTCTCCGTAGCATCATCTCTCGAGTTCCTCAATCGCCAACTAACTCGTCGAGTCCGTAAAACAATAATGAGCAATCACATAATAGATCGCCCGTGGGGATCTTCTTGGTCGTTGCCTCTATTCAAAGCTCGCCGAATGGCGTTCGATTCGCCCTCCCGTGATTTCCCTTAGTTGGCCTCAGCCAGTGTGAGCTTTCTGGCGCCGGCATTCCCGTTAAAGCTTATCGATGGGGAGGCGTGGGTGGACGTTTGCCGATTAAATTGTTACGCAAGTAAGTCGACACTTTGGTGACTTCGTACTTATCGATCGGCGGCTGATGAGTATCGCGATGCGCGTAACTAAGGGCAACGAAAGTGCCGATTCTTGTCCGAGTGTTAAAATATTGTATTTTAAATTAAAATATTTTCCTTTCTCCCTTAAAATTGATACTTTCCAAAATAGATGTCTACATGTTTCTTTATTTTGTATTTTCAAACTGTATTTATAAATATTTATATTTATAGTTATACCTATTTATATTTATAATTATTTTACATTTATATTTGACAGTAAGATTTATATTTATATTTACATCTCTGTAAATCAATTTACATCTCTGTGGATCAATTTACCTCTGTAATCAATTTACATCTCTGTGGATATTAAAAAGTTATAGGCTTTCATTGATCGAATTTCCTTCTTCTTCAAAATTACGAATATCTTCAGTAATTTTATTCGTGTTTTTACAATTACATTAATCCCGAAAAAATAATAGTAGTATTTTTCATTTGTGTTAGACGATGTGTTTTGTGACAAACGGCTTTCCAGTCAGCCGATATTTCGCATTGTGAAACTTGGCACCATGTATCCAGTTAGTGATTTTACATTTATGTTGTATGCGTGCAACGCACCTTCACACATGCACGCACGCAACGCATATTTATATATTTACGTCGCGGATAGAAATACATGGTAGCTTGTGACCTACTCTCGGGAAATGCGCACACACACACACGTACAGTACGTATGCAATGCGTACGACTGCCATTGCGAGGATGCGATTAAAACTCTTACGCGTTACAACGCCGTATGGAAATCAGCATGTGCAGAATATTATAGCCGAGTACGGCACCGAAAGTTCGTGCTCCGTATCTGCGCGGAATTTAGCGAGGATGTTTACGAGGGTACCGGGAACACAAATGTACGTACGTGTTTAATGCAAGCCTCGCGCTTCGGTCCACTTTAAAGCGAATAAGTATGGACTTAATAATGTTTTGCTAAATGCAACTACCGGCGCCGCCACCGCGTATGTAGAAGCGGAGATAATATAGCAACAAAAGTTCGTAGTTTATGTATACAATTTAATAGAGATGCTGCGACGAATGTAACGTACGCGTATTTGTGACATTTAACTGCAATGTATTGGGGAAGGAATAAGAAACTGATAATAGAGTATCTTCTATATAAATATAGGTTTAAAAAATATATATTAAAATGGAAAAAATATAGAGAAGCGAGAGATTCTGCGTTGTATAATATATTCTTTATCTCTTCTCGTTAAATAATATATTTTTTAAAATAACAATTTTAATAGACAGTCATATTTTTTAAAATAACATACAAGTATAATATACATTAATATTTACATATAACCCATATTTATTATAGATATCCATTTTTGAAATTAACTGGAATGTCTCTTTTAAAATAATATTTTCAGTTAGAGGAAACTCGCTCTAGTTAGATTCCGTCTTTTTTCATACACTTGATACATACCATTTGTCTAGAGCAAGCTGCTTTCGATCCTACAAAGCTACATAGAGTAGATTTAGCGAGACAAATCTCCAGGCTATGTACACTTGCGAATCTCAGTCTCTCTGTAGCCATGTCCGTACTGGATTCCCGTTGCTATCATTACACTACATATTTTATGGAACAAAAGAAAATACTAGCAAAAGTAAATTATTAAAAAACAGAGAGAGACGGAGAGAAGGAATTTCGCTCCGAGTTCTCGCGCGAACAATAAATTGAAGAGGAAAGATTCTGTAAAGAATTTACTCCCCCCTTTTAATATCGCAAATAACAAGTGAAAAAAAAACGAAGAAAAAAATCAAAAGTCTCATAAATTTTTGCAGTACTTTGTAATTCTCCATCAGAATGTCGCGAGAAGGAAATTCTCCTCGTACGATTCGTTCTCGGGTGATTCCGTTGAAATTGATACAGGCGTTAAAACGGCGCCGCGAGAGTCCATCAAACTCCGTCGGGACGTAAACTCGCGATAAAACGTCGAATAAAACGCGACGATAAAAAAATTGGGACAATCCCCGGGTAGGTAACGCGCGCGCGTGCGTGCGTGCTCGAAAAAAAAATGACGAGAGAAGATCGACTGGTGATAGAGAGGAGGATTTCGATCATCCAAGAGATCACCGAATTTTCTATCTTTCATGACCGCCGATACGAGCGACGTATCGGCCCGATATTTGGTACTCTATGATCGGGATCACCTTGTTTACGCAAAAACGATCCCTCGACACAATGTATCCCCCGAGAATCATTTCGCGGCACGTGGCGACGGAGATGAATCTATCGCGGCGAACGAGCTTTTAAAGAAAAGCGTCCCGCCTCTTCTCTCTATTTTTTCCTCGGAAATAGCTGATGGCGCGGTAGATTGAAAGGTAAAGGGGTGTCGAAACGACAGGTCGCATTGGCATTGTGTCACGATGTTTGAGAGGATAAGCCATTGAGGGAGAGGGAGTTTTATGCGCGTAAGAAGTATGATAAAGTTCCTCTCCATTCACTTGTCATCTTCGTTCGTCGTGGCCGTGACACGACATCGAGTGTCACGACGCGAATCGCTTCGAAGACATCAGAGATGTCTTAATATTGCGACATTGAAAGATAAATCATGACATTGAAAATTAAGAGATTTCTCTTCTATCGGGATGACTTCTTATTGGAGCAGCTACAGAGAACAGCGTTTGTGGTTTCACACTTGCAAACGCGTAAACGTTAAACTCCGCGTTACGTTCGTCTAAAATGACAAAGATCGTTTCGTCGCTTCGTCAATAGGACGGTAATGGTATCGAGGAGCGTTAGATGCGTTGCAGAGATGCGCTTCCTGCGATGTACCGGCGAAACTGGTTCGCGAAAGCGCTTTATATACCCCAGTTATATGTACGCGTAGCATATATAGAGGGTTGCGTACCGACTCTCCGCACTTACCGTGTTGTGTCACTGCAAATTGCAAACGAACCATTCCCGCTTGAACAATATGGAACCATCAGTTTTAATTGAGATAGGGTTTGCGACTCTCCAACCACATCGTTGCGGACTATTTCGAGTGCGACATACGATTTCGATATAACCGTATAATTCTTACGTGCAAATATATAAGAAAAATAACGCATTGTCAAAAGTGTTATACAATTTAAGATGGATTATAAGTCTTCTTTCGACGCACAACGTATTTCGAGATGACTCACGCGCGCACATCTCTCGGTTCTCAGCCGCGAGCTTCGTAAGCTCGGAAGTAACGTAGACGTGCCGGGTTTTCAATCTCACAAAGATTAATTTGCACAAATATCATTTCGTTTCCGCTCGTCGGTTTACGCGTTGCATTGTTTACATATGTTCTCGCGGGCGGAGGCCAACTTCTCCGGCAAACTCGTTTTTGCGAAAATAGCCCGCCGGCGAATTCTCTTGGCGATGCTGTTCTAGCCGTTCTCTCCTCCTCTTTCGCGTAAGATACGTTTCACTTTAGAAATATGACGTGGGGCGATGAACACGAAAGGTACTTTCTCGTGGAAAAATTTTCACGCGTACACATTCCACAGCAGAACTATGGAACTTACACGACGAAATTTGTTTAAATTTGTTTCAAATTAGCTCATAATGTTATTTTCAAGACTCGTAACGTTATTTTCGAGAGAAAACCCGAGTACAGTTTCACTGCAAGTAGGCATTATGCAAAGCGACGCTCCAACTTGGCATTGTGCATCATGATGCGCGACGACCGCGGCAAGAGGGGAAAGAAATGGTCGTCCAAATATACGGGGACGATGGAGGAACGGCAACGATTAGGTAATTAGGACGAAAAAGCTCGTTCGGTAGGCAGCTCGCGTGCTAGAAAAGGTTCAAGGTGTACCCAGGGGTGATCGTTTCTCCCAGGGATGGGATTCAGGGAACGGAGCGGGGGTAGGTGTGGGAGAGAATCTTCGCTTCGAATTGCCAAGTGCACACATCGCTAACTAGGTTACGTAACACAATTAGCGCTTCCGCTAATTTCTCAGCGCCGACTAGGCATAGAGATGGTAGTTCGCTATTAATGGGCAAATATAAGGCGCCGACTATTCGGAACACGTTGCCGCCAATCCTCCCTTCCCCTGTCTCTCCCTCTCTTTCATTCTATTTGCTTCTTTCTCTCATCGCGTTTACCGTGCTATCTCTCGTCTTCTGCCGACGAGAGAAGCTCTGCCGAGAAAACCCTCGCTGTGTATGTCGGTCCAGACGAACAAAAACAGGTTTGATCGCGTACACAAACACGGGGCCGGTCGGCTGGTCCCGTATTTAATCTCTTCTACGGCTCTTACATGGCGTCTGCACCCCCTAGATGCATTCGTAATTATACTAGAGAAAACGCGCGTTGAATATTCAATCCGCCGCGATATTAATATCGCGCAAATATCTTTTGCACGATATTCGATACTTTAATTATCGCGCGAGCTTTTGTCTGAAAAAAGACAAAAAGACAAAAGGGGAAGAATGAGGGTATTTTTTCGACGTTTCTCTTTATGTTAAAATTAGAGAGAGTTTTTTAGCTCGCGCAGATCGTAAAAATCACGTGTATATCACAAATTATATGTGCCTCATTGTTATCGTTAAAGCAATTATTTTCAAATTGGTCAAAGAATTCGTACGCGAAAAGAGAGCCGCGGAAAAATCTGTAGGTGTATACATAACAGGTGTACATCTCGTGTATACATAAAATGAAATTAAGTGAAGTACAAGTGACGTGAAGATACACTTACTAACCCGCTGCACGAAGTCACGGCACAACCTAGTAACTGCATAGGAGCGCACTAAAACGAAATTAACGCTCGCCAGAGGCCAGTCAAGGGAATGGTGTTACTCAGGAAAATGAATAGCCGAGGAACACAAAGAAAAGGATTTTAAAGAATCACGAAGTGAACAAGCGAGAAAAGGCGAGGAAATTTGCGGAACAAGTACGAAAATGTTAAAGGCACGCGAGGAGAGCGAGTGAGAGGGAAACGGAAAGAGGGTGAGAATGTGTGTGTGTGTGTGTGTGTGTGAGAAAGAGAGAGAGAGAGAGAAGGGCAGAGAGCGAGAGGAAAGCGGATAAAAGATCGCGGATTTGTGTAGAAATGAGAGGAAAACGTAGACGAGCGAGAACGCGACGAGGGGTAGGAGAATGAAAGGGGGGAGGTAGCTATTCGTGCTCCGTTGAGCGTTCGGCATCGAGCGAGGATGCATCGATGCGCTCGTGCGCGTGCGCACGCGCGCGGATGCATCCAGGATATTAAAAACATACACATCCGATGGTAAATCCGGCGTAAAATATAAATCGGTAATGCCGCCGAAAAACTCGGTCGGGGCTGAGCCTCCGGTTTTCCCATCCACTATCCCTCTCCCTCCCTGTCTCCCCCGCGCGTTGTTCGCGTCTCCCTCCCCCTCGTCCCTCTCGTTGCGCGCACCCTCTCGTCCTTCTCCCCGCACGTTATTCCGCTCCGGCGGAATCGCGTCGCTCTTTTCCATTTTTTTTTCCATCCCCCGATAACAGCGCGCAGCTTGAACGCGCGCTCTGTTCTCCGACATGCCGCCTCCTCCACGTTGTGCAGGTGAGATTTCGCAGGATGCTCGATAGAGCGTGCGAGATAACACGAGTGCCTCGAGTGTTTTACGCTATCGAAAGGTGGAGAGGTTAATGAGAACGTGAGGGTGCGAGAACCGATGAGCGAGTACCGAACGAGAGAGACAAAAGTTGAACGTCGAAATAAATAACAAATTGCACATTAGCGTTACAAATACCATTCGATTTAGCGAGTAAATGTACAAACAAATCATTATTATTATGAATAATAATATGTGAAATTTATCATTATACCAGTTACATGCTGATAGCTAGTAATTGAAGTATCGATATGGACGAGCCTTTGGATAAAGCGATGTAAGCGAGAAATTCCACGGTGTCAATTTTGCCAGGGAACAATCCCGCCGCTTTAATCACCGATCCGCCGCCTTAAATGTATTTCCCGGCGACGCACGTCCAAATTTAATACCCGACAAAACGTTTTCGGCTTTATTAGAGACAAAGAGCATAGAACGTGAAAAAGAAGGGAGGAAGGGGTGTAGGCAGGGGGAGACTACGAGGGGTCGCGTCGTCGGGCTGGCTTTTAATCGTCGTCGCGACGCTCCTTTTTTGCGCCCTCCTCGCGGGTGGGCGCGCGCAAGCGCGTGTGCATCAGTGTCGGAATCCACTTTAACGGACCTGGCTAATTACCGAGCGGGTAGCTCCGCTTATTTGCCTTGACTCTGATTAACCTTCCACGTGGTATTCCCCTCTACGTTACGGAAACGAGAGAGGCGACCGTGGGACGACCATATATAATCGCTTTACGTACGTTCTCGCGTGATACGGCGATACATGAAAATTTAAAGCTCTCGCCCCGTCATAGCTTCGCCCGATCGGATTCACGATACAACCAAACGATGCACTTACATTTTACGATTACAGCTTTTCGATCTCCCTGAACACACCCAGCCGAGAAAATCGGTATGCAACATTGTCATATGTCCAATGTCGTTTGTAAGTAACTACTCGAAAAGAGAAAGCGAGAGATATTCTCGTCTATTACATCTCTTGTGGCACATTGAGACGTTTTTATTTGATGAATTAATCAAATGTTCCAAAAATCAATATAAATCGTTATGAATTGTTTTTGATATATCGAGAAACTGTATAATTAATACAATAAATATCAAATTTAGCATCAACAGAACCGTATTGAAGCCGGGAATTATGATGCAATGTCGGCACGTACGATTGGGGCGCATTAACACGCCCTTAAATGATACGCGCGCTTATCCGTTCGGCGCGTTACAACACAAGGCAAATATCCGCGGGCGATTATGGCACTAAATCAGGTGTCTTGCGGAACGGCATAGAGAGGATGGAACAATCTAAAGCGGTAGGATCGTGAAAATCTACCGCGTCGGATGCGCCTTATCTCGGCCGAGAAACGTGCGTATCTGCTGGGCGGTCAGATAAGGATGATCCACCGCACCCACGCCAAGGTAGCGCGAGTAGTCGGCGGCAGAAAATTATGTGTGCTTCCGTAAAAGCGTCCTCGTGCTCTCGTCCACAAACACTATCCAGCTCCTAAGCAGAGGGAAACTTATCGCGAGATTGGGAGGGAGAAGTAAAGTGAAAGGTAGAAAGGACGAAAGATAGTTGGATCAGCGTTGTTCATTCCCTACTGATCTTCGATTCCATATACAGGGTGAGTTTTTTATCTTGAGACATCGAAATATCTCGTAAAGTCTAAAAGATACGATAAAATGTTTCAGACAAAAGTTGTATGGTTTCAACTATGTAATTGTTAATTGCAAATTACATATTTTTTCTTAAAAATAACTATGTGTTTTCTTTACACCAGTTGATTCCTCTCATTATTTTGTACCTAAAATATTTAGGTAAGATAATCGAAAAATGAATATTTTATAAAATATTTTACGGTTTATGTAAAATTAAGAAATGATTTCAAGCCTCATACCTCGGAAAGTACTTACCGAAAACTAACTTAATTATAGTGTTTTGGAAAGTTCTCGAGATGAGCTACAAGAATATGTAAAAGCATATAGGGTGTCCCATAAAAAGTTGGAGGTGACCTTCAGGTGACTCTTTAAGGTCAAACTAATAGCACCATCTTATGTCCCCCTTGAAACCATACAACTTTTGTCTGAAACATTTTATCGTATCTTTTAGACTTTACGAGATATTTCGATGTCTCAAGATAAAAAACTCACCCTGTATGCGGTGTATATGAGAAAAAAAACTTTATTTCGTTTCCTAGTTATCGTCAGATTCTTAGATAATCCCTACAAAAGCACGCGACGGTGTACATGTATAAAGGATGCGTATTCGTCAGTGTCAATGGCTGGGTAACATTTATCGCGCGTTTATCGCGTCGTCGATAAATTACCAAGAGCAGCCAGATATAAACGTTACGGTCCATTAACCGGAAACTCCGAGTAATGCCCGTCTCCGCGTAACGTTAATTTCAACGCGCGCGTGCTGTACGCGGAAATGGAAATGCAGTTTTATTACAAAGGTACAAAACCACTCGCGCCAGGGACAAGAAACGAATTCAGCGCTTCGCTTCGGGCACTCGCCCCTTTCTCACGACCGGCCGGTAAACGCGCATTTTTCTCGTCGTAAAATTAACTCTCTTTTTCGCTCTCCCTCTCTCTTCCCCTCCTTCCCTCCCATACCCCTGTCTCGATGAGAAAGGTTATTCATATCAGGGGGCGCGTACCCTTTTCTGCTGCAGATTACTTCAAAGCAAATATTCATCGCGCGTTCAAAGGAATTACAAGAATATAACTAAATCCGTCGAATTTTTGCGTCGTAGTTTAAAGCAAGATTGCTGTGATATGAGCGGAATAACGGGCGTGCATTGTACTAGAATCAAACAAAAAAACTTAATGCGTTATTGTTGCGCGCGTGAATCTCTCGCAATTCTGCGTAGCAATCAAAATTATAGTATTGGTTTTCTCCTGCGCGTGAAGATTGAAAATTTCATTTCGTGTGCCACTGAAATGTATCTACAAAAATTGCCAATTACTGCAAAATTATTTTTTTATCGCATTATTTTACAAATTATTTTATACGCATAGTTTTTTATATTTGACTCAATTTTTATTGCAAGCCGAAATTAAAGTTGTACTAATGAAGAACATTTCTTTGTACCTACGCTAAAAATAACTTTTTACTGAACGCTTTGGTATTCATTTGGAGAATTACGAGAACCCTCTCATGTTTTCAAAACCACAATGTCCTCGAAATGACGGTAAAATTTGACGCAAATCAAAATAACAGCGGCCAAATTGTCGGAAATGACACCTGTGGCCAAATGATTTTATTCGCTAAGAGAGTGCAAAACGTATTTACGTCCAGTCTACATCGGCTTAATGTCGCATTGATATTCAAAATAATAGCGGCTCGCATAAACACGATAGTTCTCGTACACGTAATGCGCTATCCATGTAAGCGTTTAGATTTACCGTTTCCACTGGCCAGTAACTAGCGAACATGGCTTTGCGTCGAGATATTATATCTCTACTGAGCAGACCAATCTGCCATATTGTATTTCACTGTCATTTGCTAAATATATGCAAAGTCCAACAACGGTCATAAATCTAGTATCGAATAATCACCCATTTGTGCAATCATCCATTTACATTCCTAAAGCTTAATTCATCTTCGATATTTTTAATCATTCAAACTCAGAAGCTATTATATACCTCGATATTTTCGTTAAGATTAATTTCAGATTTATCCCGGAAATTCATAAATGTAAGTCATCTTGAGTATTTTGAGTGAATTTAACGTCGACAGTAATTAAATTATTTTCCACATACATTTAACGTTCGACTGAAAAAGAGAAAAACGTGCTCCTTTAACAACTTAATTGGTCGTTTGCATCAAATGCAAAGTCTTGTAGTCCCCTCGTAATCTCAATGGTCTTTACGCCATTGTCCCATAACACCCATGCCATTAACAAGTTTCGAGCTTCTTAGTTGCCGTCCACGACCCTCTGAAGCGTCGTGGTCCCGCGCCACTTCAATCCACAAAGACGGTCCGCGGCTGTCTCGAAGCCGCCAATTAAGTTAGTTACCACATTCAAGAACTCGAAAGAAGTGATTTACCGTAACAAAGAACAAATAATTTATTATTAATAATTTATTAGCCTTCTGCTTCTACACGATATTCACAAAACCGAGAATATCTCAAATAAATTGGAAAATCGAGAGATAGAACGAATCTATGATTGATCGAACGACTCTCTTGTATGGTTTGAAGTTATTACCCGTTGTTATATGGAAAAAAACACAATATGGTAGCAAGAAAACAGAATCCTAAGATACCATTGATATCGTTTTATCAAATAATATACGACTGACAGAAATTCAATTCAATGAAACATCTCAAGTTGTCAGAATTTATAAATATTCAGCTGAAAGCTTATGGATTTAACATCGACATATACGCATAAGTGAAATGCACGAAGTAAATTAGTACACGTCACTAGCCTTCCATCTTTTCAATACCTTTGAGATGATATTTCGTTTGCTGCATAACCACCGTAACTCGTTGCTTCGCGAGTCTTTATACCATTGTTTCGCGCCGCTGACCATTGGCGAGTTTCGGACTTCCTCTGTCGTTGAAAGGAAAGTCAAAGACGGTCCCCGTGCGAGAAAGCCGCCAATTAAGTCAAAAGGGGGGAAAGTTCGCCTTAGCGAATTTCGAGCGCGCGCACCGCTGCGGTTCGTTTGCCGCCGTCAGAGTGCGACCGAGAAAATACACTTTGACCTGGATTGGCGTCAGGTAGACGCGTACTCGATGTCTCTTGTGTACTCGAAATCGAAGTTCGTGTCCGCGGTCGTCGGTCCGCCGTACTCGAGAGAGATTGTGTCCGTTCCTTCGTACGTGGGCGGAGGGAGATTTGCCTCGATAGGGCCAAACAAGTTGAACACTGCTGGACAACTTTCAAATAGGATAGTGAGCTTACCGCAGCACGAATGCGGTCGCACGCGCCGTTTCAAAGAGATTGAAGCGTGATCGCGCTTATACGATAAAGAATTATGTATTAATTATTATTACATGATGAAATAAAAGAATTACTAGTGTAACGTTGATTGATTAACCCTGATTATTTCTAGAATTATTTTATACAATTCTTAATATATATACATATATATATTTGCTTGGTGTGTTTTCAATATTTCAAATTAAAAAATTAATTATAAATATTTTATAATTACATAATTATGTTAATGAAATAAATGATATAAAAAATTATATTATATATAAAGTTATTCTGTATTATATATGATATTATTAATTATTAATTTTATATTAATTGGAAGAGAAAAAGTCAAATTTTTAATTGCATTGTTTACGTTGGAGAAACGAAGAAATATTTTACTAGCTTCAAATGAAAAACTGTCTTTGATATCCCTTTGAATCGATTGTTATATTATAAGAGATCATATTTCGTATCTTCGTTGTCATTATAAGGCGATCTGTTACCGACTCGCAGGAGCTTAGTGGCGAAATAAGCTCCATTGGTACAAACGTTGAGCTTCTTAGCTCTCAACTCGAGTAAGGGTGAAAGAGGACTAATTTGTCTATCCGCCCGCGCAGTTGGGGGAGAACTGGAAGGAAAGAGCCGCGGTTATGGGTCACGCTTGGGTGTGCAATACATCCGGAAAACCGCCCGCCCACATACCACGGGAAACACGAACAATGCTCCAGTACGTTGTTTCCACGATCATCATAATCCACCCTTCAGCGTTGTTTTCGCACGGGTTCACGCCAGATTCCGAGCGACCGAGGTGGATTAAGGATTTTCCGCCTGCCTCCCGACTACCGCTCGTCGTTGGTGACGGAAAAAAAAGAAATGACCCAATTCGTGGGTTTTTCTGGTTTTACAGGCCTGGCTTTTGCAGCTCGTTGCACAGCAGGGAGGACAGTAACGATGGCATAGTCGTGCAACGAATAGTCTTGGTAGTATGGCTCGGTGTAAAATTCGCGTAAAATAATTTGCAAAAATTTTTACACGGTACGCTGCGCTTCATTTTCTCATATAGTACGTACGTGTTTTTTATTTTATATTAATAAACACATTACTTTTTCTAATTTCAAAATGTTATTACAACAAATATACACAAAAAGTATTCAGATAAATAAGACTCGATAAGATAAGACTCATTTAAATTTATAATTTTTTTAAATAATTTGATAAATTTTAAATTATATACACAACTATACATATATACTATTATTAATAGTTAGATTGAGTTTGTCAATTTTTTTATTATAAATATCTAGCGCATTCATAAAATAAAATATCTTTTAATTTTATAAACAATTCCATTTTTGCACTCCAATCGCAAATTATAGAGCATCTAATTAGATCCATATTATAATATTTAAAATATTAAAATAAACAAATATATTAAGAATAGCAAAATTTTGAAAATATTTAGAAAACGTTTAAATTAAGAAAAATATTTAAATTAGTATCAAAGAATATATTTTAATGTCTCTTATAGAATGACTATATATGTATAATCTCAAAAATAGTTGCTGGCAAAAATAATTTTTAATAAAATAACTTACCGCGCGATGCGCCGAGGATGCACGACTGCGGCAGCAAAAAGCAGGTCAGCACCAATGGCCAATTCATCTTCGAATCTGTAACAAAAAAAAATATCAAAGTTATTAAACAATGTAATATTGTACATGCCATTTAAGGACATTATTTGTTGCAAACAGCCGAAAGACTCAATCGATCGACCTAAAATATAATCTCGAAATATATATCTGACTATGTGTCTGTGGTGGGAAGTCTATTCGCGAGTAAATCATTATTTTTTCCGTCTTAATAAAGCACGGTGAATGTCTCCGAATACTGCTAAAATAGCCTGTGTAAACAAGTGCCAGGGCAATATCGATTTTTTTTTCGTGCTACTTCGACTTATCCTTCCTCCCTTACAAGAAACCGTGAGAAAACATACATCAAATTAATGCGTGCTATACTCGTTTCCAAACAACGGCTCAACGCAATTAGAGGAGGGAACAGCCCTTCTCTATAATATTGATACGAAAGAACGTTCCCTTAATCCTTCTTTCGGTCAGTTATAATACGGTACCGATGGATGTGCCCGCGGCTACGTCACGAAGGGAGATGGATCGTTCTTGGCACGATAGAAATTCAAGGATCGATACGCTGGCGGGTAATTCATGTATCGGACCCGAGAATAAGTAGCCTATTGACCTCTCGGGCACGTTCTGAAATTAGACTGGCGATCAAACATATCAGACATTCTCGTGTTAAAACATTGTCTCTAATGCATCTCGACTTCAATTACCCTGTGCTTGATTGACAAAGTAATCTCGATATAAATATATATAATATTACGTGACAATCCGATCTTTTTCGTAATTTTCGATCTTTATAACTTGTATGATCTTTGTACTCGTGTAAAAACGAATCGCGTAAATATTCAAAATCCGTTGGCGCCAATAAAAATACACCGAGTGGCTAAGAGAGGAAAGACCCTTTATTCGCGAGTGAGCATCGACATTCTCCAGCGGGGTGGAGAGAAATTTGACGCAATCTTATGAGACGAAGCCTGCATTCCGCGCAAATTTTCGGAAGCCACATATTACGCGGACGAGAAATTTCGTCCTTGTGCTCGAAGCGACCCTCTTATTCCTGCTTCCAACTATTCCAAAAGAGCGAGCTAATATCCGATCATCGGATTTTTATTTTTCTCTATCGATCTGGCGGAGCGACATTAGCTGTTTCACGGATTCTTGACCTTTCGAGCAGAATCAACCGGTCGAATTCGCGGTATTCAGGCACTGTCTATACGAATAAAAAGGAAGATACACGACGGCTGAAAACGAGGAAGACGTAAAACAATGGGAGCAAGATAAAGGGCGCGAAAGAACAAGTTGCTACCCCCGCTTGGCGCGTCCATGATAAGACGTATAGATATAATGCAACGTAAAAGGGGATACGAGTATGTGTATATGTGTTTCGCGCGCACGATGAAATATGCATGTAAACGTGCGAAAACGTATATACATCTTGTCACGAGATAAAGGTACGAGATATAAGCCACGACGCTCTCCGTGTAAACGCGTCTGACGTAAATTACCACCGTCACGTTAAATAAATTTGCGTTTTCACCGAGTATTTTCATCTTCTTGATATAGATGCGCTTACTCGTAATTCTTTTGCGTCAATCCGGACAAACGGGCTTACCGTCTTGCAATAACCGTCACAATTGATACAGGCGACATGCTGCAATAATTTTCCCTGAATACGAATATCATAGCAGTCAGTGCATTGAGCGCAGACAACAATCGTGTACTTGAGCGCTAGCAAATTGAATCCGATTCGCTGAATATCTCAGATATACCGATCGCATTCAATTGATACTGAACTATTGTTTCAATCTGCTGAACATGTCCAGTGTAAACATGAAATGAGATTTGGCCATCTGTATTTGGGTATATTATGGATGTAAGTTAACAATCTTAATGTGAATGATAAATATTAAAAACATATAAAAGATCTTCCATAAGAACGCTTCGTTTTGTGACTGAATCGTTTCTTGTTTTAATATACATAGATAAAAGATGACACGTATTATACATAATGGAAACAGATATATAACATACATAACAGAAACACAAGTTTTATAGGAATCTTGAAAATTTATAAAATAAACAAAAATGCATGTAATTACATATATTAAAGCCGATACGAAATGTGCTATAAAATATTTACAATGTGCATTTCATAGTATTTAAAAACAAATAACGTTGTAAACAAATAATGTTTACATTTAATTTTATCAATGTATGTATTTTCGAGATCTCAAAAATAAATTGGCTTTCATTACTAAACAAATTTTTCGATAATGGTATGCGAATGAAAATGCTCATTGCACAAAGTTATATATCATACCATTAATATGTTTTTATACGTGTAACCTCTGATACTGGCATGCTAATATGAAAAGTTTATTTTTCTACATTAAAAATTTATTATTATAGGAAATATTCATAATTATGTTAGGTCTTTTTCTCAAAATGCCATTAATTTATTTTAAATTTATTTTAAATTCTCCTTTTTTTCTATTTGCTCGGTTTAGAAAGCGAGTAGCTAGTTTCGTCGAATAGCTATTTGTAATATCAGATTAATTATAATATTAATTCAACGATGATATTTCCTATGATCAGTTACTATATTTTCGTTTTACCTTAAACATAGGTGGGAGTACGTTTTCTCATTTATATTTATCCGTACAGTGGATAAATAAAATTGCGACGTGAAGCTTCTCAAATGAAATCCTAGCAGAGACGTAATCGGTATCAACATCGAGAAACACGTAAATATAAAGTCCCGTCACGGCATCTATCTTTCTCCTTCCTCTCTTTCTCTCGTCGGAGATCGACGGTCTATTCTTTTCTCGCCAGCACTCCGGCCTCTCACGAACACAGAAGACAACTAATATCCTCGCGGGCGCGCGCCGGAGCTTCTATTTTTCTTTATTAGCCCGTCACTGAGCAACAATGCCGTGCTCAGCGCGCGCCACCCCGGTGTCACTTGGTCTGGCTTTTCGCAAACTCGCGCAAGCCAGGCCTACGAACCGAGACGCGGATGCGAGCGAGCCACATCTGCGAATTCCCGCAGAATATCACTGTCGCCCGCGCGAACAAAGGGACACGGGAAATAACGGTAGGGTCGGTACGAGGAATGGCTCGTACAGGGTGGATACGATGAAGAAGAAGCAAAAAGGAGCAGAGAGGAGGAAAGAGAAGAAGAGAAGGAGCAGCGAGGAAGAGAGGGTGGAGGAGAAAGAGGGAGAAGAGAGGGTGCATCGCCTCGAGCTTCTCTTCGAGTCGGTCTCTTACGTTTTCCCCCCGGTGTCCTTACTTCTTGCAGCCGCATCGTTGCTCTCAGCGACCCTCCTCGATCCTCGCTTCTCTCGGAGCTATCCTGCAGCTCCTCTAAATAGCCATGTGACGCTACGGGCCACCATATTACATTCCATGTACACAACGATACCGAACGACAGCACGCGTATCAGTGTGATGATACACATATATGCGCATGCGAATGTTGAGAAGCGCTGAGAAACCCAAGGACGCGAATCCCTGATCCTGATGGCGAGGAGGGAGGATGCGCAAGGAAACGACCCTATCGTTGTGGGTCGTTTTACGCGTTTGCGTGCGCGTACTTAGGTCCTCCCGCAACTTTTTCAGGCTCCAACTTTAAACCTTCTTTCCGCCGCTGCTTCCGTCACTACGAGCGGATCGTTGAGTTTTACGCGATGCATTCCGTGCGCGATCATGATCGCCAGTCACATTGGTTGTTCTCTATCCTCGCGACCCGCACATGTGAAAAAATTGCAGAATGTCGCCTGTGACGCAAAGCCGATAGAAGTTTGAGAGAAAAGTCGGAAATTTACGACAGAAATGATATCATATTTTAAGTATCTTTTTTCTTTCACAGTCAATCATTATTTCGCTTAAATAATAGCACGATCATAATTTTGCTATAATAACAGTGGAGCTGTGTATTAACGTTAGGGGATTTAAAAGAGGGAAGCATCTGATAATAAATTCAAGGGATGTTCGATTATTGATGCCCTACATTCAATTTATTCGAGACTATTACGCAAACTATGTCATTATTTATTCATTGTTCAATATTAACTTACTTGCTATGAAATTACTAATTGCATTAATAATATATTCTTTCATTACACGTTGAAAGAACAATTGCGCGCATAATATTTGAATACGTTAGTTGAGTTTGCCTTGATTAATAATCCAATATCTAATCATACGAAATATCACAGAGAGAGACTAGCTTCTTAAAAGAGATTTAAATTTCAAAATAATATTTCTAGGCGCTCAAAAATAAGTTGCTGCATAAATTTGACATTTACATTTTATTTGACATTTATATTTTATATTACTTATAGAAAGATAAAAAATTTTAAAATGTTACTGCGTAAAATTAATCGTAGGAAACTAATACAATTTAAAGTTATTTCCACATCCCAACTATTTCCAGATTTTGTTGAATAAATTTGCGTAATTAGTTTTTCATTGGATATAAATGTGGAACAATGTCTATATGTAATTACTGCAATTAAACATATTCGTTCCCGAGAAATTATTTGAAATCACAGTTAATATAAAGAGAATATTTTGTATGAGATGACATAATATAATTTTATATAAAAGCTTATTTAGATGGAACAATTGTTAATGCGATATTGTTGCGATATCCGATATCGTTTCGAGGTATCATCTTTCACACGGACGTTACTGTCACTTACAATATGATATTGTAAAAGCAATTTAATGTAACCAATTGCTGTCGTTGTGTTTCAATTTTGTAAAATGATTATAAAAAAGGGAGTTCTAGAAATATCAAATTTTATTGTCACATTGTTTATTGGACATACAAACGAAAAGAGTCGGTACGATTCAGCGATTTAGATTGCATGTCATATATTTGAATCATGAATAAATTTAATTTTTTTCGACTTTTCTATAAAAAAAATAAGCACTTTGTAACTTAAATCCATGTCCGCATTGCTACATTTTATTTAAAGTAGAATTTCATAAAAATGTATATGATGTTTACTTTATGTACAGAATAAAACACAAATGAAAATATCACGAAAAACTATATTCTAAAACTTATATTAAAACTTATAGACTCGAACTAATTAATTCCCCTTTTGAAAGACTCTATTCCCCTTTTTTTGCTTCCGTTCTTATTGTTACACTCAATTTCAAAACGCTCATTAACGCTCGTTCTGTTCGTATCCAATCTACGTTAAGATGAACCGGTTAATATCCGACGCATTATCTCGAGATTCCACAATCCGCCGGACAATATTAAGCGTTCGATTACATCGTTACACTCGCCGCCCCCGCAATTGTAAACAAATAATTCGATCATGCTGATATGTACATATGCGAGCACTTGTGCTCCAGGCCCCTTCTAGCGCACAATACTCATCATATCCATCGTGACTCGTAATCGAATAAAGTGCAACTGTTTACGGGCAATTCTCGTACAACGTTTAACCGATAATTCGAGCTAATACCGCATTAACAAATAATACGATGCGAGAGAGAGAGCGAGAGAGAGAGAGAGAGGGGGGAGGGGGAGAGAGAGAGAGAGAGAGAGAGAGAGAGAGAGAGAGAGAGAGAGAGAGAGAGAGAGAGAGAGAGAGAGAGAGAGAGAGAGAGGAAAAGAGGATGAGACAGAGGGAGAAAGATACAAGTGAACCATGGATGAGGGAGTGAGTTTAATTTGCAGATAATTATCTTGCTAGCTGCTGAGCTTTATTCGAAGCGAATCCTCACTACACGTCCCATCGATGAAAAATTATATCGAAATATCGCCAAGTGTACGCATACGCGCTTTATTTATAAAGAAATTATATAAGGAATCTATTTCATTTTTTTTTAAATATAAAATTTGACGCGAAACTCTGGACAAAATTCTCATTTTGTTCGCGCAAAATTTTCACGAAATTCTCGCTGCTCTGAAATACGAAGCTGATTATGTATTGAAATTATACGCCCGTCGAAATTAATAACTTTCTACTCAGCGTTTATGCGATCGGTGATTCGATGCTTCGTGCAGAGCCGGATTTCATTAACGATCGAAAAACAGCGCGATGTATGGCTCATTTCGAGCGTGCATTAATTTTAACGATGCTGTACCGTAATGATTTGACGTCACGATTTGGACCGTATCGTTTTATTGTAGGTACTACGCATCCGCGGAAATTTGTATCGTGTGGCGAAATATTGCGTGAGAAATTTCGCGATGCATATGTTGTAAATAGCAAATTAAAGTTTGCAACTAATATAATTGTACTAATATAAAATCTATTAAAAAAATAGTACGTACTAGATACAATAATATATTATAATTTTTGTGTGTATGCGTTTAATTTCATTATTATTTTGTGATATTGTCCTATTTTGTTTGGATACCTTGCAAGTTTATTAAAAAAAATTAATTTTAATATATATTTCTAATTTATGCAAATTTTTCTTAATTATTCTTTTTTTTTTGCTTCCTCTCCTTTTAAATGTATTGGTACTTGATGTTACTTGAAATTCTTTTCATCCTGAAATATCACCATTGACACAAGCACATAATACCTTATCGCACGCTCATCCAACGAATACACAGATGGAAGTGATTCGGAAGCAAGTGTGCGTTACGCTACTATCGATATCATACTCCGACGTACATGCAGAATGTACAGATTGAAATCCGCCCATCGATCGAGACAGCGAATTCCATGATACGAGTCCGATGGCACGTACGAAAAGACAGGGACGGCGCCGCGAACAGAAATACCAGAGTGCCATGGGAATCCTGCATTTTTCTCGTTCGATATAGAGTATAGCGACAGAAAAGAGAGAGAGAGAGAATGAGAAGGAGAGACCGGATATTCAATTAATCTTCACCGGAAATCGATTTTAAGCGACACGCGGTACGCGCGCCCGCTCTTATATTCCTCGAAGTATATTTCTCTCTCGTGTAATACCAGGGGAGAGGAAGAGGATCGTGTAGACCAGTAGATGGAACGATGCTTCGGAAACTGTAACGTTCAATTAATTCCGCGGACACCAACGGAGATAAAACACTACGGAAATCGAGAACATGCGTATCTTCGTCCAATGTTTTTGCTTCACGTGGTTCAATGTGCTGGCGAGAAAAACATACACGTCGGGTGGAGATGTAAAATATTGAATGTATATACCGTAATGTCCGGTAATACCCGTTCCCACATGTGTGTGAACTTTTATCGAGGGGATACCACAAAAAAGAGAAAATAAGAGATACACTTCATATGAAAAAAGTTTGAGAAAAGTTACATATACCCTTCCCTTCTCTTCCTGCAACTTCAAATTTGCGACGAGATTTGGCGTCATAAGATCGGCACGATGATGACGTTAGACGAGCGAGGGATAAGAAAAGATGAGACGAGAAAGACGGGGCCAAGAAAAATGTTTCTGCCGCGCGGACGATTCGACGAAGATATATTTTTTTTCATTCTTTATTATCAGTTTGGAATATCGCGATCCTTGCTACTTCGATCGATCGATGTCGCTTCTTCGTTTTCCGTAAAAAAATATTAGCGCTTATTATTCGTGCTTTTCATCATATACGCATGTATTCATGCGTTACAATATAAAAATAGCCACAATAGAGGTGATCAGGGTAATTTCGTCGAGAGGCAATACAATATGAAACAGGTTGCACGTGAACGAACACGTTGATTGATAATCTATAACGCTTATTGTTCCCCGTACAACGGATACTAAATATCGGCTTTATAGAACGAACGTCGAACGAACTATGCCCGCTAGCTTTAATGAGATAACTTTGAGAAATAAAAGCGTGTGGTTTAATTCCGCGGGTATCGAAGATTGATTAGCGAATAACGATCGCGTGCTACAATAGCCTTTTTTGTCTCTGTTAAAGTCGAAAAACTGCAATTACTTTTATTTTTAATTCTTAATTATAATCAACTATAATTTTGTTATTATTAAGAATGATTTCATTAAATATACATGATTATTTTTGCGAAAAACTCAAGTTCTGATTTATGGAAAACATTTAAAGATTAAAGAATGCCTTTGTTAAAGAAACCACGAAAAAGTTTGCATATAATATGCGTTAATATGTACGATTTAAAGCTATTAATTAACGATTGTGCACTCATAATGATTTATTCCAATTCGTAACGAAACAAAAGTTTTCGTTAATATAAATAATTGCGTTTATACAATATAATATTGTGACAAATAATAATAATAAATAATAGTAATAACAAATAAAAGTATAGGAGTGTATAATTAAGTCCTACCATTCACTTCTCGACGTTTCCTACCGGCATCTCGTCGGGCAGCCGTCGTGGAAAGCGACTGAAGAGATTACGATAATATCTGAATCTTACGTCTCTTATTCTTCCAGCTTGCTTTAATCTCCACGGTTTAAACTCCACGGCTTTCGGTTAAAACACTCGATTTCAGAGCCTTAAATCCATGTAATCCGTAAGAGAACATTACTCGTCGATTAATTGCATTAAATGCTTAATATGATGTACTTCTCTCTCCAAAGTCCGTTAAATACTTTGGTACTTAGATGAATTGATGATCCGATAAGACTTTAAATAGCCACGCATATGCATCGCATTTGGACTGAATAGAATATCAGATTACATTAAGCTTCGTTCATTATCGATTAATTAATAACGGCGGCTTGATGTAATTATAATTTTCTTTTGTGTCGTGTGGTAAATTCGGTATTTGGTATTGTAATTCTTTCTCGCGGCTACTTTTAATATATATATAAGAATATATATAAAATATGTGACGTGTGTATGTGTGATATATTATATCAGAATAAAAAGAAAATAATGTCTGAATAAATAACTAATGAGAAAAAGATAATTGGAATAAAATTACAGAGAATATATTACAAACTCTACATGAGCTCGTAAAAAAGGAAAGTTTACACAGAAATTGTTTATATCATAATTTCTGTTAATAATAAGATAAATTCAGTATTTCACAGATTAATAGAGATTCCATATATTATAATAATTTTAACAAAAATGATCGCAAATGAAATTAATGCATTGTTTCAACCACATCCTCAAATTTAATCATCAAAACACTGAATTCTCTCGACTGCTATTATATCGTCACGCATATTATGACAAAAATCATTATGTGTTCAATTTGATACGAGTATATCGAGAAACTCCATAATAGATAAATTTTATTTGCTTGATTGATGCACACAATTCCAATCGCCAAAAAAAAAATATTAAATATTTCTCATAAATGCAATAACATAAAACGAATTGTTTATTATATTTAGAAAATTGAAATAAAATTATTTTGGATAACCAATAAAAACAAAAAAATAATGATAAAAAATACGTTATTTTATACAAATTGCTTGACTTTCTCTCTTCAGTATATTAAATAATTCCCATTTTTTACAAATTAGGGTAAGTTATACATACCTATACAATATACATATTTCTCTTTTAAATTTTTATAATTTTAATATTACATAATCTCAATTTCTCAATTAGATAATTAAAGACCGATAATTAGAAATAAAAATAAAAAAATTGTATAATTTATAAGATACAAATTATGTAGATTTTTTAATGATTAATTTAATTAACCCATTATCGGAAATCAATTATAATTTGAATATACATATATATATATATATATATATAATTTCAATCTACATATTTTCTATTTAATTACTCAGAACGCGATTTTAATTCATGAACTCTCGTTTAGTCGCGCATGAACGCGGAATGTCGCGGGTTATTTTTACGTGCTCCAAGTTTTCTACGTGGCCCGATTTGGAACTTTCGCGCGTTTTTTGTGCCTTTACTCGACATTGTGCTCGTGCGTGCGACATGCATTCGTGTAGCATGCTATGCACACGAAAAAAAAACAAATCAGAGCGATGTTAATACATGCCGAGAATTTACGAATTTTCCGTCGTGCAGAGAGCGTTTTCTCTTTCTCCACGTTTCATGGATAAAAATCGGTAACTCGAAAGATTGCCAGAAATGTTGTATGTAGAAGCGCGAGTGCTACACTACTGATACTCGCGTACATAGCTCGAGATAATGGCCTCGGCAATGATTTATTACTAACGTGGCCATTGTGTAATGCTGCGAATTACCGTTAACTCGTATAACCATCTGTCTCCATATAGCTCTTATATAGCGAGTGTATATTTAACAATAAAAATAAATCGTGAACATTAAGGTAAACTAATTTATTATAACTTGATTTTTACGTCCTTTGAGAATTAATGTAATAGCGTTAAATGATAAAAATAAATTAATGAAATGATCGATATGAAAAATCGAATGTTTAAACTACCTGCGACAAGAAAAGTAAACTGTTGATGAGCAGCTTTCTTGTATCTTGTCATTTCCTTCTCATTCTCTTGCACGCACGTATGCACCATTGTGCACTATAGATTCTACAGTTAACGGGTCAACAATACCGTGTTCTGACAAGCGCGACACACGGATGCAAAGATAAGGTTGACCGGCGGAGTGATTTATTATTGCCGTCGTTCTATTGCAATAAATCGATTCGCCATTGACGAATAATCGTAAGCACTTTGCCGGCGACGAACAAAGGGACAAGAGGCACCGCTGGAAAATCGTAATTGACTACCGGGGAACCTCATCGCCAGTCGGCATCGATATCAATTATCGCAAGGAAATTATCGCGCCGCGGATAATAGTTAATTTGCCGAAAGTGCGTATCGATCCGTTCGATTTATATTCGCGATACATGAGCGCACAATGAAGTAACGGATTGGAGAAACTTCCTTTATGCCTCGCGCTGCACGCGAAATTGGAGTATTATAGAGCCCAGTCTAGTGCATAATTATTCCTGCGCGGCACGTCATGATGCAGCAATTGAATAGCAATCGAATTGCGCAGGATTACATGACCTGCGTATTAAACGCATCGACAAAATAGAGAGCCGACGGCCGAAACTTTGCCAGCGTGACATTTATTCGGTTATAAAATACAGCCGCCTATATATAAGGCTTTTACGTAGCTCCATTTAGTTTAACATTCAAAGTAACAATATAAATATGTCACTGACATAATTCTTATTCCTATAAGACTTTATCCCATACATTTATTTATTCGCGAAACAAACACGTTTTTATTTGCCGTGAAATTGGAAAATTTGTATAACCAAACAGAGAAAAGTAAGTTTTGAATTACGAGTAAAGAGCATCGCGCGTGAGAAAGGAGTCAGCAATGCGCTTATATACAGGTATAATGTGGCGTGCTGTTAATCAAAGAATTAATCAATCGTATCACGAATTGATCAATGTCGAACGCGGTATATCCTCGTTGCAGACAGAAGGGCTCGTCTGATCGATGCGAACTAATTTGCCGTGTCTCCCGACGTGACAGACCCGAGAGTCTATCTCCAGTCTATCTCCAAGTAATACCGGGATTAAGGATGAACAACTTCGGAAACGGAGCGCAGAGGAAACTTCCTTCCGTCTCGCCTTTACATTTGTCACGTCGCGCGAATTCAAGAAAATATATGTGGTTGACGTGAGAAATGAGAAAATTGGCTGATTGCCGCGCGTATCCGACCTTTATAATTCAGTGCCGCAATCAAAAGCACACGATGTCGGATATATAGCGTAAATGGCGCCACGAGAGTCATCGTCTTGCTCGTAAAAGTCAAATGAAAGCATTAGCCTCGCGAATATGTATATAGTTGTATCACGTATACGTATTAGATACTTGTTCGATACTGTATAAGTTAATAATGTGTTTCGCAACTTGCTAGTTGCCATTTTTCTCAGTAAAAAAGTAAAGGAGAAAAGAAAAAGAGACAGAGCGCAGGAGTGGAATACCGATTCGTACAGCACAAGTATGCAATGGCAAACTTTTGACAGGAACAACGGATCGATAGCGCTTCTTGGCAAGCGGATGTAGAGCCTGAGTGCGAAAGACAGTATTGGTTGTCTACAGCGACACGAGCAAATGCACACGGACGGAGAGATGCACCAGCAGAATCATCGCGGTAACTGATCGCATCTGTCAAATTACCGGTCTTCCGCGTCGTAGCCATAGCAAGCATTCGTTATCGTCCTGTGTTATCATCCCGCGTATTATGGGACATCCTAGCGCGCGCGCGCGGGCAAGGATAATTGATCAAGGTATTTATTGGCAGCGAGACGCGCTCCGTGCGAGAGGGAGGATAGGTAGGTAGGTAATTCGGTCGTGTGTCGAGAGAGCACTCTCCATTCACGCGTGCACGACACACTTCGAGGGTGGACATTTACCGGACAGCGTAGGGAGAGTGAAAGTGGTGTGCATTGCGCACGATGCGTGGACAGTGCGACGTACGTTTATATGCATGTATATGCTCTCTCTCTCCCTCTCTATTCGCGTGTGCACCATCGGACACAGACACACACACACATATATACGTCCGTCTATTCGTAGATGTATTTGCATTCCAGGTATTCGGATGGACAGACGCGCTTGTCTATTCGAGCGAGCGCGATAAACGTACGCGTGTACGGGCAAGGCTCGGCGAGGAGACAAACGGTGAGAATCGCCGTGGACACACAAAGCACTCTCACGCACACAAAGCGAGAAGAGAAGCGACGGCGGCAACTAGCCAGCCGACAGAGCGGGATTGTGGGACAGCTCGTGTTCATAACGCGACCCCGTATCGGTTGATCCAATTTGACTCCCTCTGACACGGTATACACCGTGGGTACCTCTATCCGCGATAACGCCTAACCCTTAATGCCCAACCTAACCCCTTGGACGAGCGATTCAACCCGGTCCACCGCGACAAGAAATTCTGCCTGTGTATGTAGGTCGATCTCACTGATGGCGTTCACAAATCAGATTATGCATTGCAATTTTAATATCATGAATCCAATATGATCTATATAAGGCAAGCTAATAAGTTACCGATCGAATTAACTATTTACATACGTTGAAATACGTCACTGAATCTATATAGAAATTATTTTACCGTAATAATAATTTTTTATCGAAGGGAATAATAATCATGAAGATTAAAATAAGATTTGAGATAATATTACATCTTTTATGAGTCAACTAATTTTAGAAATCTTCTCTCTCTCTATATATATATTTTATACACCATATTGCTATATAAAATAATGGAATACCTCATGCTTGCCCGAAACAGAAAGATATATACGCGCAAATAGTTTTATCGGAGCGAGAGAGACACTGATTTGCGGCACACGTGTTCGCGTTCCTCGACGAATTAACGCAACCTGTTTCGGGGCACGAAAGATTATTTTGCAAACGTTCGCGTGCAGCACAATGCCGCTTCTTTCTCAAAATGATACAAGCCCGAGAACGATCCGCGCGAGCAACGGACCGGCACAGAGGGAAGCTTTTGAGGGTGTACAAATGATATCAATATGTATCCATTAAGCTTCCTCTCCCCCCCTTCTCGTCTGCCTTCCTCCCGCCGCTCAACCATCTCCCGGTCGAAGTAATGTTTTGGGGTTGCGGTTGCCAAGCGACCGGGTTACGCTTCGTCGGAACGACGGGACGGAAGTGATCGCGATCGACCAGACAACACTTATGGCGTTCTTGTATCCATTGCCCCCGTTTCTAAAGCCTTCCTTCCGAATATCTCCTCCCACCCTCTCTTACCGCTTCTTTCTTCATTAGACCATGGTAGCTAACTCGAGCGTTCGCCACCGGTTAAAGATCATCCTTGATGAGAGATACCTCGATTCTTGACCTTTCTCGTAATCCCTATTTCTCCTGCCGAATCAGACCATCGATCTTCATCCGCGAAATCCGCCGACATTCTCCGATCGTCGATTTGTCTCAACTTAATTTTGTCACACGCGCGCATCAGATCGACGACGTCGCTCCTCCGTCTGTCGCCGATAAAGTTTCATTCGAAGGGCAAGATTGATCGCCCTTCGAGGAGTGCGTCGCGCTTCGATTCTTGCGACGTCTTCCGCTTCGCAATCAAGAAAGCGAGAAATGATACGATCGACTTTTCATATTAAATATTCTTCTCACCCTATTACAGAACAAAAGAATGCATTATTGTTCGAGCAACAATACCATTGTTTATATTTGAAATTTTGTTCTCTTTGCAGAGGCTTGCGCGGGCTTCAATAGATGCTTTGCGCACTCTTGGCATTCGCCAAACCACTTTATCATCTCTTTGTTTGAGAGTTTCCGTTCCGGGTGCATTTAGCTGCAAAACAAAATGAACCGCGCACCGAGTTTAAACATTTGTTTCGTACAGCCTGTCAGTAGTGTATTTCGGATATTTTCATTTTATATGCTTTCAAACGAGGAACGCTGTTATTCTCGTTATTCCGCGTAGTATTTTTTAACATTTATAGCTTCAAGGCACCATAGGCGGCCGCAATGTTCGCGGTTATGAATTGATAAAATGTCATTTTCACAGACATTGTTTATTACTGTTAGCATCGAAGAAATTTGAAACGGTTTTTGTGCATACATGAAAATATATGAGATCTGTTATGTTTGTTTGGCTTATCGTACAAAGTCCAGGCTTTTTCAGGGTTATAAAGTTTAATTATGTAGAAATATTTTAAAACGAAAAGAGCGCATGTGACGTAACATTTCATCCAACATGATAACATAAAAGTTAGATTTCATTGTGAAAAGAGCTTCGCGTTTGCAAATTAATGACCGTAACTGCTGGCTGTAAATAGCCAACGGTTAATGAAGACGCACGTGGGTGGGGAAGCACGCTTTGTTCGCGCATAAATTTGCTAATGCAAACGCAATTATCTCGTATTCGATCGCGCGCTCTATGCTTCAATTACGCTAATCCGAAGCGCATTCGCGTGCTGGTGCAAAAAGAGAGAGAAAGCGTAAACTTCGAATTTGCAATCAGCAATGGCACGTCTTCTCCGGGTGGGAAGATTAAGGTGCTTTCTTCGCTCGTAACACTTATCATTTTAAGCGTAAGATCTCGAAAAAAAAGGATAGACGGTAATTGCTGCCAAACCAAGGGGGAGAGAGACAACGAGAGAGGGGAAGGGAAGGAGGGAACTGAAGAAGAGATCCGCTGCGTGGTTATGCAAAAGCAGGCCGCGAGAGTTCACGAGCACGGGACGCAGCCCCCCCCTAAGCTTTTAGCGAAATTGCTTCTACTAACTGATTACATAACGTAATAAAGGTTATTTTTACGTGGACCCGTTCCACGATCTGGAAAGCTCGTCGGCGGCGATGTGTCACTGGCGAAGCGCAAGCAGAAATTCCTCGATAAGAAACATCGAATCTGCTAAATCTCGATGCAAGCGCTTCTTCTTGTTTTCCGCTAAGCAGAGGGATCTTCTTTGCGTCAAAATATTTCCAAGAAAAATCTCGAGAATTTAATTCGCGAAACAAAACGTATAAAATGTCAAAAAGATATATTAAAAAATAAAGATTCGACGCCTTAGATCAATCATACGCATCAATCATATGCAAATATTTTTCCTGACAGATCGATATACCTAAAAAAAAATAACGCGAGTCAATATATAGCGACAGCCGATGGCGGTATTATTAATTTAACAAGAGGGCCACACCGTGTAATCCAAACCGTGAAGCGTACGTTGGGGCACGCCGTTTGCGTGGTCATTAGGCACACAACGAGTGCGGATCGATCGAGCCGCTCAGCCGTGTACACCGGCCGCAATTACTCGACCGTTATATTAGGTAGACTGTCCTGATAGATTACTCGACAAACCGCGTAGCGCCTGTGCCTTTCAAGATTTAATAGTGATTTATGAGCGCCATGCCGCGTCGCGCCACGCCATTCCGCGCAGTTCCGACCTCTTTCTCGGCATTCGCTTTTCGTATCCTCATTATTCCCTCCTCGGACGAATGCTAGTGAAACTATTAACGCGCTAACGGACTAATTCGCCGATTAGTTTCAACCCGGGATCGACCAAAATGCAGCGCGCGACAAAAAGAGAGGGTAACGACCGAGCGATCCAGATCGATTCGCTTCGAAAGTATAGACATTAATCAAGCCGGCGATTCTCAAGCCGCTATTAGGAACTGAACATCTTTTCGCCGTCCAAGCGCTATCGCCGCATAAATCTTCACTTGCTCTTCGTAAAAAAAGGGAGGAGGGGAGAAATTTGCGCGGCAAAATATGAAAGTGCGGGAAAGTTATCTCTCGCGATGATGCGGCTCTTGTGAGAACAAATAACGACGTAATGATATTCCAAAGTTTACTGCGCTGTGGCAATCATGTTAGGAACCTAATCCAATAATAGTCGGGAGCCGTGAGACAAGAAATTACAAAGCCCCCATGTCAGGAAGATTTGTGTCTAAATCTCGGCGAACGTTGGCAAAACAACGCGTAATTCCGTCTACCCTTTAGATGACGACGCTGCCGGCGTCTTTCACAGTAAGTGTAGGGAGATGTGAGCCACTATGACGTAGAAGAAGAACACGGGAGAATAAAAGTATATACGAAGTGACGCGAGTGAATCACAACGTCGCGTTACATCCCGCCGTAAAAATCTATTCGTTCGTTGGAAAAATTGTCACGCGCAATTCACCGGAAGTGAATAGCAAAGTGCTGAATCGCACTAAAATGATGAGCTCTCTCCGCGACACTCTCGCTGCACCCATATTTACGATAATTGTTTGTCTTTGCCATTGTTACGAACAGTTAGATTTCCATTTTTCGAAAATGTAAAATTAATTTTTATTAATTTATCAATACGAGAATACACAGTAAAAAATAAAATGTTAATTATAACATTTTATTATAACATTTTTCACATGTCCCAGAAAGTCCACTCTAAATTTTAAATTAAAATAACTGATTTGTCGTGTTATTTATTGACAAACTAAAAATGTTAAATAATTGACACAATACTTTACATTTATTTTTGTTATTGTGACTTTAAGTGTAATGTAAAATAACATACAAATTAATTAAAAATTACGTAAAAAAAATAATTACAATAACTCGTAAGAAATGTTGAGGACATTAATATATAATAATAATTATTTTAACTTAAATTATTTGTAATAGAAACATTTGATTTTAGTAAATTTGATTATTTTTATATGTCAAAGTTTAAGATTATTTGAAGATTCACTTTAACTTTTCTTAGAATGTTAAACTGACTTTGAGACATGTTAATTGTTTAAAATTATGTTAAAAATACTCAAAATAATATTCCATTTCTAAGAGACATGTACAAAGTGTTAAGTTATGAACTTGACATAAATGTAACACATGAAAACGTTTAATCAAAACGCGTGGTAAACACAAGAAAATTTTAACATATGGACGCACAATTTTTTACTGTGTATAAATATATAAATAAATGTATTTTTGCGCAACAAAATTCAATATATTCTTGCAAAAAATATGATATAATCTCCTCATCCACACTCCTGCAACCCAAAAGAACTGACTTCTCACCGCGGTAAATGAAGAGCGACTTCAATTACTTTAACAGAGAGTCAATCCGGCAGCACATCGGTGTGCGTCGTCCCTCGCTGTATTCGCCGTACTTTAACCAAGAGCGAAGATATGTCGCGGGGCATCCTCGGTGTCCTGGCGAACTACAGTACCCGGGGCTAAAGCACGTCGGGTCGAGACCCGTCTGTGTGCATCGAGAGTGTCGCACCGTTCGCCTCGTGCGCACCTCGTCCGTCTCATGAATATTTAAACTGGATATTAAAGGCGCAAAATCACCGCACGAACGAGCCCTCGCCACGGGATCCCGACGAACGAGTCGGGGACGCCACGAATTTCGAGGCAGGAATGATCGATCCACAATATTCTTGAATCACGACGTCGCACGCGGTTCGCTGTGAAAAATTCTCGCGAGTTTCAGCGACCTCGGAGGAACCTTAGCACGAAAGGAATAAGAAATTCGGTCAAAAAAAAGTATGTTCTTCCTCGTAATCGTTCACTTCCCGTCAACTTTGTAAATGGCGTTAACTTTGTTCCAAACTCCCGGATTACCGTAATAATCGCGTAGAATCGAAAATTCGAAGTGATCTATATTCATACTTAGTTAACGTTACTCTCTCATAAAATTCCAAAATCTCCTCCTCGAGGTAGAAAATCACCTTACATTACGCGCAAAGATGATATAAGACGGCTCGGTATCCCAGGATCGATGGACGATACTCGAGCAAATAAATTCTGTATCGGAAAATCAATAATGGAAGCATATTCTCTCCGATTTCACGGCGTCGCGACATCATGTAGATCCCGTAATATCCTGGACCCCGATATTAGAGCGAGACGAATTTCAGCGTAGCACGACCTCGGTCACGGCCGCCCGATCCTGCGGTAAAATATCTGACGGCGCGTGCAACGGGATATCCTTTGTAAGTCGACGGGCCGTGCGGCGACAACACGAGGAAACATTGTTAATCGAACGTCGCTGACGCCGCCCGAATGAATAATGCAGCAGAGAGAGGCGGCGGTGGCAGCAGCAACGTCTCGCGCAATCCGAGGCTGACGGAAGCGGGATACGTCCGTCTATATCGCGTCCGTCCCTACTTCGCGCGGGCTTTCAGATTGGCCATTTGTCCGCAAACAGTACGGAATCCCTAATTGCCGCAGCAACGTCGGACATGCGGTCGAATGCCGAAGCAATGCGAGCAATTTTTCATTCCGCCTCGTTTCTCGACGGCTAGTATTTTAACCGAACGTCGCGTACGTTGCACGCTGGCAGATTATTTTCAAATATACACGATTTACATGTGGCCAAAGATAATTAATAATTTGATGATTTCTTTCAACCAATTCTAGCTAATAAAGCTGTAAATTATCTTTTCAATTCTACGGTTGCCTTTAGCTTTCTTTCACACATGCTTGTTTGTAGTAATTATGCCAATTCGAATAATAACAGCAATTACATATGGATCGTAGTCGACGTTTACATCGTTGTTGATGCTCCAATCTCGCCCTCAATTTTCTGACCACGATTCTCGCCTGGACATCGGTGGTACCCCTTTTTCATCTAAATGCAAACGGAACGTTCATATAGAGAAAGAGAATAAGAGAGAGATAGAGGAGAAGAGAGAGAATACATTCGAGGAAAATAACTTATTAAACAAGCTACGCGGAATTAATTGCGTCACCGTTGTACCGGCGTTTAGAGCCGCGTTTCTTTCAACGGCTTACTTTACATAATTGGCTCTTTCCATACAATTGGATTCCTTCGGTCGCGATTGCCTCAAACCCGACGAGCGCGCTATGTCGTCGGCAAGACGTCACCAGCCATTGCGAATTCCGAATCTAATTCCAGGACACGAGGCTCGTACGTTATAGCCTGGCCCAATCTAACCGCCGTTGTCGTTTGCGCTCACTGTCAATGGCAAACAAACAAGTTTGCACGACCTAATGTCTAATACGCGCCACAGAATTTCTCCGATGGACTTGAACGGAAATCTTCGTTTCACGCACTTCCATCGTCTTTGTTGGGTACTTTCGAAATTGCACGATATTGTCGTTGGCAGCCATCGCCTTAGAAACGCGTGAAAATGCAATTGCCTTGCGCGTGACCGAAATGTTTACATTCTGATTAACACTCTGAATACGACAAGCATAAAAATCGATTTTTCGTCTTTATTAGTCGCGTCGATTTTATCCGCGAATTCGTTTAATTTAACATCTGTGAGAAAATTATATAAAATTAATGACAAATAGTATTTTTTCGCTTATATTCTGATATTCTGAAAATTTATACAAAGTAAAAGAGAAGATCGCTCGGCGTATTATAAGCGTCTAAAATCGCTCGGTAATTATACGGTAGATGAAGTCTTCGTCCCTTCAGAATTCGCCGTGCACTTAATAGACGACAGAAACACTGGATTCATCCATCATACTTAATCTGCTGCCGAAGAAAGGATGCAGCTCGTAAAAACGCCGCGGCGTTCTAGGATCTGTCGCGTATAACGTTAACGATGCGTGCAGATCGCGTAAGTGAAAAAGGACGATCACCAGCCAGCCGTGGAAGAAACAAGACGTGTTCGTGGAAACTGCGAGGCGAAGCGCCGGAAAGAAAGCCCGTAAAAAAAACTTCCCTGAATCATCGCACAGCCACAGTTTCGCAACAACTCTCGTTACGACGTCACCCCTGCGCTAAAGTGGAAGCCGTCTGCGCGAAGTAGCAGACGTCGCCGTCGTTGTTATTACAGTGCGAAAGTAAAAATAATGCCGGTTGTTTGCGGCGCTGCCTCGCTTCCGCGCGGACGTACGCTTCAAAGTTTCTTGCAAGTCGTGCGCAAAAATACACATGTCCGAGATGTTTTGCAAAACGCTTCGATCGTGCACTTTTGCCGTACAATCTCAACTGGATACTTTAGGGTATTACGCGAACAGAAACTTTAGCATCACGAAAGCTCACTTGAGCTATTGCGCCTTATTCATGGACGTTACATTATGCATATCAAATTATTCTGAATTTATTTCGAATTTTTTAATTTCACCAATTATATTAAAATTTACTTCATTATATTAAAATTAATTTATATTAAAATGTATTTAAATATATATATGTATATTATATAACATATATATATATAATCATTATTTTTTAATTCGAGATATAAGTACATTTTCTCAAATATTGTGCTTTGCAATGTAAACTTTATTGATTTTGACAATTCATGCGAAACATCAAATTTAGAATGAATGTAACAAGGCATGATCACCGCAAGATATCGATACGATGTGACATGACACGATTCGGGATGGTTGCAAATTGAAGAAAGTAATATCAGAGCGCGGCGCCCGCCTTTAATACCCCTCAGTCAGCTATCCCTAGGAACCCTCGCGGGCCGGTTAATCCGGAGTCAGCTGCCCGAAAGGAATGGAACCCATTTCGGTAGGCCGAGGCTGATATCCGCCACCTGGCAATATTTCAACGATCCACTCGTCCAAGAGAACAGATTTGCTCTTTGTCGACGTCTACACCACCGCTATCCAGCAATTAAGAGTGATAAAATTGATGAAGCGTTTGTTTAACAATCTTTCGATAATAATTTTATTCATAACAAAATGTGTGGAAAATGTTTAACAAATTTTCTTAATTTAAAAAGTGAGGAACATATTAAAAAACTAGAATTATAATTTCTAAAAAAATGTTAATTTTTTTATTGATTAATAAAAAATTCAGAATCTGTATTTTAAATATAATTTTCAGTGTAGAAAAAGAAAAAAGAAAATAAATTCTCCATATTCACATAAGTCACGTAAATATGTCGCGAATTATACATATACAAAAAAGATTGCTATTTACCAGATATTCGATTAATTTCGACTAAAATTCTCGGATAATTTCAGAGTCGTTTGTTTCCTGCGGATAAACCGGCCATGCGCGTTTCCGGCAAAGATTTTTAGCAAACCACTTGAAACTCCGAGAGACGAGGCGGAGAGTGAGATCTTCGTTAAGGATTTCGTGCTTCGGCAGTGCGCGTTTCCGGTGCCGACGCCGGGGAAATGCAGATTAACAAGGAGGAAAACAAGAGAAAGATATTAAGCCGGGTACTTTTCGTTGTTTCCCGCGCGCGCTGCCGTGTCTTATTTTCCCGGGTCGTGTCTATCCCGACAAAAGGTCGCCCGGATAATTACGTAGCGGTAGCTACGGTAGTAACGGTTCACCCGCTGTCTCTCTTGCAACGGCGTCAGGAAGTCAACGGGTATTCATTAGCAAGAAGAACAACAAGTCGCGACGAAGTCGCGTCTTCCGTGTGCCACGTTTCCTGGATTATACGTCTCCATCGCTCGCATAACTTTCCTGGGCACTAACGCAACAAAACATCTTGTGACGGAAAAGAGAACGGTTTATCCGCGCATCTTACGCCGCAGAAATCGTAGAAGAAAGACGAATGAGAGAGAGATAGAAAAAAAAAGGAGATAGAAAAAGGGTTCAGAGGCGAAGCTAAAGAGAAAACTTTTAATTGTGCGCTCTTTTGAGATTACAAGGACTTTGGAGTATTAACCCAGCACGATACTCGATACATCCTCTTTTGAGGAGGCGACATTTCGAAATTTCTCGATCTCCCGTAGTGTTTCCGAGATGATTAGAGATTCTTTGGGTGCTTACCAAATTTTAAGCGGCACTTGAGTAAACTCAGTTGTTACATTATGAGAGAGAGAGAGAGAGAGAGAGAGAGAGAGAGAAAGAGAGAGAGAGAAGAGAGGTTTTAATAAAGAATAATAACTTTCTCGTGCGATATATAATTTATGGCAGGAAATTCAAAATGTGAAAAGCGTTTTCCTTTTAGAATATATCCAACTTAATAGACGCTCTCGCGAAAATACGTCAGTTATTCTTAATCTGACCTTTCGAGAAGATCTAATTAGGAACTCGCCGTCGTTATCGCGCCATGCACTAACGAACGAATAAATGAACGAACGAACGAACGAACGAACGAATGAACGAACGAACGGCCGTTATATTAATTAGCAAATAGAACAACAAAATCTCAGAGCCGGTCATATCTCGTAAGATTATGTTCTTTAAATTATACATCTTTCTCGCTCGCGGAACTTTACGTTCTCTTTCGCCGGTGTATTCTGTGACAACTATCTCTCACGAAAACGGGAAAGACGGGAAGCGAGAAACGGAGATAACTGGAACAGGAACAAGAGAGAAACTTTTAATTGGTTTTAAAAAACGAGCTGGGGAGCTGACATTTAAAACAATCTATGAGCTTGAGTTAGCATCGTTATATCCATTTCGCGAAAATGAAATGATAAATTCATTTTGAATTCACCAAACTCGCAATGTGCATATCTCTCTTCCGCTTAGAATCTTCTAATTACCTAAAGAACTGACATTCGCCTTGGAATTCTGTGATATTTTTTTATACGATAAAAGACAGTTTTTACTTTAAAAATTAGAATTTTGTTATATAATATATAACACGAGTATAAATCTACATCAGCACAATCGTTTTCTTTCATTGTGTTAATTAAACAATGAGAGAAGATAATATTAGAAAGAAATTTCAAATTCAGCCAATTTTAATAACTTTATGCGAGAAAAAGAGAGAGAGAGAGACATGGCACAATTCAAACGATTTACAAAAGAAACTCGCGTATCATAGAAAGATTCTCGCTTGGCTGCATCAGCCTATCCAGCGGAGCGAATAAAAAGCATTTCGTATCTTAAGCTCAGTAAGAAAAATATTCAGAATTCCGTAACTTCAGAAGAAAGACAGCGCTGCACCGTTTTTCTTCGCTTTCTATTATTCAAGATCCGTTTCGATCTTTTGTCGCTTTTACAAATTTGCCACGTGCCTGATCGCGCTGGAAGTCTTTGGAATCTCGTGTCCCTTTGCCTTCTTTTTCTTTTTCTTTTACCGATATATACTTGAGTTTTGCAAAGATTATAAAAAGCAAGATAGACGATGTGTAATATGTATATATATCGCGTTTTTAAATTCAAATAATATAAAACAGATTTAAAATAATAGTTTTAAATAATAGTTTACATTCAAAATAGATTTAAATAATAGTGTTTACACATAAAATGTTTACATTTAAATATAATATAAAATATAGATTCAAATATTTCTTTTTATATTAACACTGTTTCCAAAAAAATAAATACAGTAGAAATTGATTCAATTTACGAGATATGATTATAACGTGCAGAAATTATAGTCGATTTAAGTTACATTTCCTGTGAAACATAAAAATAGAATAAAAAATGCAGCAAGCTAAATTTCTACATATTTATAACACATATAAATTGAATATTTTTGAATATCTTCTCGATCTCATGTACTAGATATTTTTCCCGATGGTATATAAATAATATAATACAATTTATTTCATATACATATAATATAAGAAAGACAATAATAAGTGACATATCAGCTTTAACAAGGATATCCGGTTGACAGTCGAAAAATAGATCAAGAATTGCAACACTCCGGCGCACCGGTGGACCGGATATTATTCATCATTAATTATGTCACGTAATTCCTTAAGATTTAGCTTTGCGCCACTCATCCTTTTTCTGCCTTTTCCGCAATGGAATCTCCGTTATGCTTGGTCACGTCCGCAAAATGCGGTATCCTGATTCCGTCTTCTCTCCGCCTCTGTCGCTTTTTTCACATTCGTTCTCTTGTGCGAAGCTTGACTCTCTCTTTCCTTCCATGTATATTTCTCTTATTCTCTCTCTCCCTCATGCATGAGAGTCATTCTCTTAGCTACTGCGAGCTCTCGATTCGAGATGCGCCTCGACAGACGCGTACGTTGAACGGTGTTTGAACCCCTCACCGCTCCACCCTTCGCCTCATAGCCCCTTTCGGCGAGTACATTATGCAATGAGGATACTCGAGGAGCGAAGGGTACTTTCTGTAAGACGCGCTGGGGTGTCTGAGGTCGCCCGGACTCGGAAACATTTCTTGCTCGCCCGAGTAATGGTCTGTTTAAAATTGGATTACCGTAAGTGCCGCGCAATCCTTGATGACTAAATACGCAACGGGAGGGAAAATGCAGCGAGCGAGAATCGATAGACGTATTATATTAAGTAGGAGGGATATCCATTTCAAATCGATATAGCAAAAAAATCCTCATTTCCGGAATATTAATATAGATTTATATGTATACATATATTATAATTATATAGTTGAATTTATCTCCTTTCTCTCGATAAAATTTTCTATAAAATCTTTTGAAATTTTGTTGTTACATGCGAGTGCAGTTGTATCAAATTATAATTATTCAGTCGTTTATTCAGTTATTATTATACCTCGTTATCAGACATACAAATGTATATATTATATAATACGCAAATGATATATACAACCCAATAGAATGGATTATATACAGTTGATATTAATGCAATGACTATATCGGGAATGGCATCTATCATTATGAGCTGATATTGAATTCTACTATAGATTTCTCGCAATTGCACAATCCTTATATAATCGCAAACTCGACCCGGCGGGCGATCTATCCCGGCGATCGCTGAGAATACATGTATATACCCATTCGACGCTATCAAGCAATGAGAAACTCATCTAAGCTCCGGCTAAGCACGGTAGAACGTCTATATCTCGCAGAACTCGTCCGTCTCGAATTAACCTCTCTCAATTAAGACAATGGTCCCCAGTTCTACGGACATCTTCTCCTCATCGAAGCGAGAATGGAGGACCTACAGGCTGAGTTCCAGTGGTTCTCACAGACAGTGGTTTTTGGGAACAATACCGTATCGTTCAAAAATGAGCGATCGAATAGTTATTGAGAGACTTTTCAATATCTCAAAAAAGACCTCGCTTAAATCATATAATACTTGGAATGTACAGCACTGATAATCTATTCATTCAATCGGTATTGAAAATAATCATTCACGAGCCTTATTAAATTCATTATAAAAAGTTCAATAATTTATTTAGCATCAAGAATTTAAACTATATACGTTGTACGCAAAAATTAATAATAAAGTTATAAAGTAGATAGTATGGATATTTTTAAATTGTGAGAATTTATGAAAATTAATACATATCGAATATTATATAAATTTATTATATATTATACATTATATAAATATAATTAAATATTATATTGAAAAAGATAATTAATTGTCGCGTTTTTATATGCAATTTGTTACCCTTGAACGATACTATACAACGCATGGCACACGAACAGAGCAACGTGTCACGGGCGTAGATACTTGGGAAATGCGGTGTAGGAGCACTCCGTTCGAGAGGAAAGATAGATAGAGAGAGATGGAGAAAGCACCGGAAGGAGGAACGTCGATATGGCTCTCTTCCTTTTCAACGATCGCGACTCGAAGAAGCACTCTCGCTTTCAGCCACTAGACGGAGACTCATCGATTAATCGGCTAGTAGCTTCCATTGTACTTGGACGGGACTTAAACTAAACCTGTATTGACTTCGAGTCGAGCAGAGATTCGACCTGATGACTACACTTTCGCTATTACGTTAATGACATGTCAACCATGTAGTTTGCGTAAATTTTGAGTTCCTTTCAATCACTCTCTATTACGATGATTAAATTTACCTTTCAGTACAATACATCTTCTTTTTATAACGTTATTTTAGTTTGTTCGCTGCAATAACGGAATAAATAATAATACACTCGTCAAAAAGCAACAATTCTGAAAAATATGAAAAAATGCCTATGTATGTATATCTCGCGCTCAGAATTTTAATTATCTAGACATCAATCAATTTGATCTATAGTACAGCTCGTAGTACCTCGTTGAAAATTGATACAATTTCCCTCGCACAAGTTAAGTTATTTCACGTTAACGTTACGAAAATACTAAAAGCACATATCGTCAGAAGACCGATGCTTACTGCGTTCCGAGTAAATACGTTTTCTGATGTTGATGCACGAACAATGCGCAAATATCGGCAAGTTTGTATAGAAACGCCGTGCGGTAACAATGCAGAATATTTGTAACTCCGCATAGTAACGGGCGATGGTTTGCAACGAAATATTTGCAAGTTTGCACAGTAATGCTGCAGCGCGTTGCGCAGGCTGTACGTATAAGTGTGGTTTCCGTCGTAAAATGAGCAACGGGCCCACGGATAGCGCACCATTGTATCAAACGTTGGTGCGTGCGTGCGTGCGTGCGTGCGTGTACGCAATTTCCGCGGCACTGAATTTCTCTTTAATTCGCGGGAGTCGAACTATCGACCGCGCCTTTGTACCGTTACCACCCCCTTTCGCAAAACTGCCCTCACTTTTTTAATGGGCCACCGTCGCGGTGGTTATTTCGTTGTTTCCTTGGAATTGTTGAACGCGAGAAAGTTTGGCGCTGCGTCATTTGGACGTACGAGAATAATAATCGACGTCCACGTGGAACAAACTTTCGCGATAATTGGCCATTTTCGTTTCCCATCGGCGCGAATGAAAACTCGAGCGCGTTCGCAAATTAGATGGTGTCCCCGGGGTAAAATCGATTTAATTTGCTTTAACCGAACGATAATTATCAATAAATTAATAATTAATAATGCGTAGTCTGCACGCTTGCAAACAGTCGACTCTAATTTATCGGGCACCGTTAGCTTTCTTCCGGTTTTCGCGTATATATATGGTATGCTGTTTGCAACTGCTGCCAAATTCCCATTAATCCGTGACCCAAACTCTGCTAAATCCTTTGTATCCCGGCTTGGAAAAGCCACTGCGGCGTCCCATCAGCCGCGTTTTAACTCTCATTCTATGACCGGTATCTCGAGAACATCTCTCGCGTCGTTTAAATTCGCAGCAATTTCCGACGGAACGTCAACGCGAACGACGGGGAGCGATTTTAAGTAAGAACAGAATTATACGAGGGCTCGATACGAGCGGCTCGAATTGCTTTGCAAATTGGAATTTCGATTATGCGGTACACCAACACGTTTCGCGCGGGCTGTCATCGTTTATCAAGCACGAGAAAAACTCACTCGGACGTTTATTTCGCGAATAGAGATCAAATTGCTCGATGAATTTACAATTAATGAGCGAATCGTCGCAAAATTATGTTTTTTAACTCATGTAACGTGGCTTCATTATTTTATTGCATTCGAATCTCTCTCTCTCTCTCGCAATTACAAAAGTGAAAAGAAAGAAGAATATGTGCCGTTGCAGAGATAAAATATTGATCAAATTCGCTCGCGCGAATAAAATCGCAACAGGGCGCTAATAAGAGTAAAAGGCAGACAGCGTTAATTCCTGAAAATCATGTATCACGATTGCATAAATCATACAGATTTCGTCGCGAAAGCAACAAATTCGATTGACAACTCGTTCATTGTATAAGCCAGATAAACTTTGCGCATTAGTTACACTACACTCTTGCACACGGATAATTCCTTACAAATCACTACATAGTAGATTCGCGAGTCACGTCGCGTGTAGAGAGCGAGAATTTTCAATTTCGACTTTCTGTAATCCATTGTGTTCTATGCGGCGGCGAATTTGATTTCGCCCATTGTTTCCACGGTGTATGGGATAAAATCTCGTTCCAATTCGCGGTCGCCGCGCGGAACAAATATGAAAATAATCGGCACCCTACAATATTTCAACGGCGTAAGCTCGAGAATCGGACGCTGATAGCATTACTTATTGTTCTAAAAAATTAGAATTAATACAAGTCGATACACGGTTATAATTAATACAAGCCAACAATCATTTTTATAGAAAGTATCAACTTTACGTTGTTGCATTTAAATAAAATTTTAATTTTTCTTAAGATTGGCACATTATTTGTTTCAGCTTTATTTAATTTCACGCTGCTCGCTTGTAAATTTAACAACTAATAAGCACAATATTGGCAAAATAATTATTGCTAAATAGTAGAATTTTCTTTAACGTTTATAGAATATTGCAAGACCGCATAATAATTGCCAAAGAAGTACATTAGAAATCGATAAAATACCAGAATCATTTTTTTTTCTTATTAACAACATCGCAGCATTTTTCTACAAAGTCTACAAAGTCTAGCTTTAAACTCTCGTTACGCCAATGCAACGGAACGAGCGTTGAAACCAACCACGCAGAACTGAAATTTTGCAACGTTGGGAAATAATCCGATCGGTAAGCGAAAATCGAACGGACGGCCGACACGTCGAGCGCGTATTTCACATGCTACGGCACTGTAAGTAGCTCCGACATCAAGTTTGCACGTTCGATGCATATTGCGAGATATTTATCTGCCTTTAAACACTTTCAATTTCCACGATAAATGTACATGCGTATGTATATAAAATACTTTGACCAATCGGACAAAAATGTAAATAAATAGTATATAAGTACTGATTTCATATTTTCGAGATTATATTTCGAGACTCCTCGAATTTGTTTTTAATATTTTTTCTAAATATTCACCGATATTTTTGCAAATAAAAGGAACGGTTTCGTCAATCTTCATTTGTTGAACATTTAAAGTCAAAAGCTTATATCTTGATGTCTCAACATAATATAAATTTTTTTACAAAATGGCAAAGCATGGTCATAAGTGTTAAGCGATTTATGCAGGTCACTTTTTCAATTGCATACGGTAAAGTTTTCATCGAGTCGCGATCATCACTTATCTAGAACAATAAAAACTTTTTACGATAGAAACCATGTGGCCTAGATTGTTTGTATCCAAACGTGGACGGGGGATAATCCGACGTTACTGTATATGTTTGAAAGAATCATAGAAACACACGTACGATCGCTCCCCAGGAAGCAGTTGCGGTTAAAGGATGACCCTCGCAGGAGGCGATCTTTTAAACGCGGGCAGCGATTGCGGGGGACATTGCATGAGATATAACGACAAGATAATCAGATAACGTGGTTAACTATCTTCGTGAAATTATTTACAATGTTGCAGAGGGAAACCGCGACGAAAGTAGAAAGTTACAGTTTTCCAATTTATAGACGCGATATCGATCGCTTGGTTGGCTTATTCAAACGTGTTTGCCTTCTCTTTACGTGCGATTTATGTCGATGTGCGCCGAGTTTTATTTTTTTCCTTTCCCTGTATACCGATCGCTTCAACCAAAATTTATATGACACCCGAAAGCGGATAAAATGTGAACGGTCGCAAACAAATAACAGTTTGTATAATGCTTTATATGTAACAAAATATCGATCTCTCTTTGTAAAGCGACTGTTATCTACATATTTATATCGTCATTTTTATATATCTTTATAATCTATCGTTGTAAGATTAATGAAGCAATCATAAAAAAATCATAGAATTATGATCCATTGTAGACAAATAAATTAGAATTAATTAAACTAAACTATGATAGTTTTTTTTAATTACAAACGCATTCACATGCTCACATGCGCATTCATGCTCTGTTTTTATTATATCACATACATAAAGAAGACGACGTTACCAAGCCATTTATCGATATGGACTATCGGTCCCCAGGAGCCGGCAGTGGCTGAAAGATGACTCTCGTAGGAGACGATCCTTTAAAGGCGAAAGATGGTGGGGAGCGAGGGAGATAGAAAGAACTAAATGAGAAAGAGAGAAAGAAAGAGTAGCATGCCGACAAAAAGATCAGGCCTGAAGGCGTTTGGCAAACGAGAGCGGCAGAATCGTGCCTGGTTCCGCGATTCTTAGACGGCGAAATTGATGGGAAGGACAGAAGTTTAGTGGGCGCCTATATATCTCACCAAGGAGGATATGGCGACCGACGAGAGAAAGAAGAAATGAAAAGAAGAAGAAAAAGAGGAGGTGAGCAAAAGAGAAAAAGGGGAGGGAGATGCCATCCAAAGTCTCGAGGCTTGTAACTTCGGTAACCGAGTACCAGCTTGCGGAAAAAAGGAAAAGGATCGTGGTCCGATGTTCGGTCATCGAGAAAATCTCTCTATCTCTCCGCCTTCCTGCTCGCAGTAATCGCGAGCCATTCCACGATGCTCGGATGTGCGGACATGTATGTAAAAAAAAGCAGCCGGAAGCGCATCCGGCTACATTGTTCTACAAACAGAAAAGAAAAAAAAGATTGCCGGCAAAACGGTCGTGCTTGCGAGTGTGGGATATCATCCTTAGGAACTATCGGTTCTTTGATGAAACCGATCTGAGCCGGGGCAATCGACCGGACCGTTATCGATACATTCAATCCGAGCAAGTTTGAAGGAATTTAATAATTTCCGCAATAATTAATAAAAGCGATTGAATAGAAACTATAAAAATACAAAATACACATTAAATTAATATATTTTTATTAATATCAACTTTACCAGCACGGAATTAATTTCAAGCATTAAATACAATTAATTTCAAGCATTTAATAATAGATATATTACACACACGTACATAATTAATTTCTTTAAATGATAAAAATGATAAAAAGATATATGGACGAATAAAAATTATTTAAAAAATATAATATTTTATTTTGTATTTTAATTATTGGAAATAGTAGCATATTAATGATAACTAACTGTTCAGACAAATTAATTATTAATCAAGACTGAGATAAAACGGAAAAAACTATTTTCTTTATAGCCAAAACTCTTACTCGACATGAACTATCGCACTTTGACATAGGAGGCTTTTATCTCCTTCAAAATAACGTAACATTTACGTCCCTTCATGCGCTTTTTCTCTCCTCTGGTCTACAAATGTCGTCAAGATAAACCGGACGCTGGAGACCTTCGATGAACGTTTCTCCACTTCGAAGAACTACATGTCAGGATATATACCGACTTTAGTCAGCTAGTAGTAGCAGAAACAGACAGACAAGCCGCGAGGACGACGGATTTACGAGCACCGAGAATAAGAAAAGACCCGATGTAGTTTATGCGCACGTCGGATGTGAATGTCTATATACTACGTTCATTTAATACACGCAAAGGGAAAGTCACCTGCGCGTTCCGGAAAACAAGAGGTATTAAATTAAATATACATCCACGAGTCATCGAGAAATAGTTATTTTATCAAGAGGTATTAAAATTATTCTCAATGGGAGTAAATAAGCGAAAAATTTTTGGTAATTTAGATAAGTGAAGCAAATTTTCGTTCATGGAACCAATTTAATCGAATGTCATCACCATTCGTAGTTTCGGTAAATTAAAGCACTGATGAAGTATTCATCGTTTGTTTTCGTAATCGCAATTCCTTGCGGACCGGCCGATGAATTACGTGTATTATCATCCGGCAACGCACGTTACCTCTTGCGCGATGACGGCGCGATACCGACGACAAGTCCTAATGTCGCTCGTGCATCAATTAAGTTATCGCTCTCTCGGGGAGGTAAGTAATATTGGCGTGACCGAAGCTGCTGGCTGGCGGAGGTTCAGCGACGACGCCATCACCCCTCGTTCCCTCGACACATCGACGCCACTATCGCTATTAAGACGCGGGTACTCTGGCACCTCAACATCCACCACCATCACCACTACACCCGGCTGTCGTCGTCGTCGTCGCCACCTTGCTTCCGTCAGGCATCCAGCAAGTCTCTCTCTCCCTCCGCCTCTCGCCTTGTTGAGAGACGAGGACCCACTCTCTCGATCGATCTTTATTCTCCGCCGTTCTACAAGTCGACACGCTGTGCTCGCACAACCCTCCAGACGAGTCGCGGGTTCGCCTGTACTCAGTCCGTACCATCGAATTTTTTATCCGATGCTTTTAGCATATTTCACGCGGTTTGTCGAATATCCGCGAAGCGAGAGTATTCGTCGAAACGAAGGGAACGTCGGTGTTAAAGTGACTCCGACATGTGTGGAAAGCGTGATTTTTTAAAATTCGATGCACTTGGCATAGTGCGCTTAATCGCGGTAAAGTGTGATGTGAAATATTTATATTATTATAATCAAGTTATAAGAAATGTAAATATACGTTTCTATTTTCTATGCGAATTGACAGTATTTTATTCCATCGCAGTTTAGATAAAAATTAAACACTTTAGTGTAAACCAGAGATATGAAGGTAAAGTTTGCACGTCGAAACGCCGATAAATGAATCGATTTGAACGGCCATTAAATGAAGACACGTTCTACGCGAAGTGGAAATTTCATCGCCACCGTATAAATGTAACCAACCGTAGTGCCGCGTTTTATACAACAATACTAATCTTGCACCCTCTCCTCGCCAATCCCCCTTTTCCCGGTGCAGACACGAAAATCCTTTAAAATCACGCCGAATGCTATGTACATCGATAATGCTCGCAAATGGGCGCGCAGCTGAGTGAAACATTAGCGTTGCAATTAATATTTCGCTACGTGCAAGCACGACGGCCGCAAATGCCATTAATTCGCGCAGGGGCTTAGCGGACCGCAAATTTGGAGATATATACTAGTATACAATTAAGTATTTAAATTGGCCCTCGAAAGTAAATGGCGTCCAATTTGTCTTTTTCATCCGATAATTTCTCTGCTATTGGATTTTATTGCAAAAATAAATCGCGAAAAATAAATAAAAAATGGATGATAAAATGCACTTTTATACATATATATACATATATATATACTCGAGGCAGACTGTTTTCTGGATATCATTTTTCTTATATACCATAATTAAGATAAATTTCCTACGGATATTTTTTCATCCACTCGGATTTCGCCGATTAACCCTTCTCCCGCTAAAGAATCGACTTCGTCGGGGATTTAATTTTCATCGTTCTAGACGCAATAATGCGAAAGCTTCGAGTTAAAGAACGGAGCGAAACAAAGCGTTCGATAAAAAAATTCCCTGCTTCACCGTACAATAATTTCGTCAACCATTCGCGACGCGACAGTCCCCGCTCGCGGATGCACCGCATGATGGTATGTACATATTTTCATTCCGTGCATGCCGGACACTGCATTATGCGGGCGTCAACGTGTACTCGTTACGCCTCGTCGCAACAGCCAGGCGTCTCCGCGTCGCGACGCGGCACCAGCAGCAGCACTGGGTCGTGATATAAGTGTCGGTTCACTCTATTTCACTCTCATGAGCTGATTTCCGTTTGTGCACTTTGATATTTTCGCAAATTACACGCGGAAGAATATCGCATCCTGTTGTAAGCGATGGAAAGAAGATGGCACTTTCAAATTTAAAGTCAATATCAAATTACAAAATTTTTGGAAAATTTTGTAGATTGATATTGACTTTAACAGAAAGAGGGGCGGGGGAAGGAGGAGAGAGAGAGAGAGAGAATGAGTAATCTTGTGTATATCGATACAGTAGTACACAATGACAAACTCGGATTAATTACTAGCAGCTATAGCATGTGCATTATATGTACGATTATAGTCAGTTCGGAGTGTGAATAGGGACGTCCCGCTATATAGATCACTTGCGACGCGTCCGGCATGATAATTGAATGGCATAACTCGACGCTGTGGCACGTTAATTAATTCTATAACGTTAGTATGAAAAATAAGTAACATTTCGCGTTAAAATATTATTTACTGCATAACTTGTGATTATGTTAATGCTGTGCAATTATTTAAAAAATTTTCTCCTGGAAATACATTGCGTGTCGAAGCTCGCAACGCCATTCCTTATAAATCTTCTTGTCCAAACAGAGAATAATGAAATTTCTTGCAATTTTGTATATATTTCAATAATGTTACATTTTTTTAAAAAAACTTCGCGTCCAGATTACAATGGAAGACGCGGAATCGTATCATTTTCACCCCACCCCTGTAGTTTACTGTGAGAAGAAAGAATAAAACGTCAACTCGTCATAGTCCAACTCGGACTTTAAACCGAATACGAGGAAGGTGAGAGAAAGTTGCATGCAGTTGCACCGACAGTGGTTCGTGAATCTGCAACGTGAAGTTAATGCGAGTACCGAGTCGCCGGGGTTGGATGGGCAGTTCAAAGAGAGCGAGAGGGAGAGAGATACCCGGATGGAGGGCGAGAGGAGAGATACAGGGTGCGGATTGAGGCCGCGGCGGTTGTGCCAGCAGAGGGAGGAGTGAATGAACACAGTTTGTTCGGCGACGAACGTTGCGGCTGTCGTCTGTCGCAGCCACACCATCCCGTACACGAGTTAGAGGAGAAAGGCTCTCGGGGAGGTGCAGAGAGATAGGCGAGGCAGGGTTGCGAGGCAAGCCCGGGCGCCGGAACAATGTTTAATTGGCAATCGTGCCACAAATAATTATCCGTATGCGCGGATACGCACGGTACACGTGCATACGTTGCCATTGGCTTAAGTTGGCGGGACGAATTGTGGAAACCAGTGGCACACGGTGACGATAAAAATCGGTGTAGCGCGGCAAACGACAATTGACGTATCGCGAACGCGATAAAAGCATGTAAAAGAGAAAATAGGAATACGCGACATTTTATACTCTCAGATTTGAATGTCCGTTTTTTAATATCATGTTATTACCGTCCGTTATATTAAAATCTCGTTTTTTCGAATATGAATTAATTTTATGTCTCTACAAAAGTCATAAATTAGATAGTTCATCAACGTGAACAAATATATAATCCACCATATATCTTGTCTTCTCTACCGCCATCTAAATTCCTTCGGAACGAGATAGGGGATAAATATTATCCCTTCAGCGCGAGTCGAAGTTCGGCCGTTGGAAAAATGGCCGTTGTGAATTATTTGACGGTAAAAATAGCAACCCCTCCTGCGATGAAAGAGTGCCGTCGAGTAAATAAGACGGACGACAAGATAAACGGCGGTACAATGATCCCACGATTTTTATTCCACGAAAGAAGAAGTATAAAGTTACTTTCTTCCCAATCTCTTTGTATTATTTACTTAGCTCCGTGAATCCTATTATCAATATCCAAGTAACGCGAGACAGAGTAGAATAGCTCGAAAACAAGAATCGCAGATTTCCTTAGAATTGACGCGAGCGGTTTTCGGGGGAGAATAATTCTTTCGATTGCAAACGATCATCCTTCGTGTAACCGCAAAAGCGGTATATAATTTATCGCTTTGAAACGCGGGTGCTATACTCGTTGCACGAGTGGCGTAGGACGACTGCCATAAATTTATCCAGCGGCCGCGCTCCGCTTCTAGCGACTTGCCGGCCTCGGGAATAAAAATTGTCCGATCCTTCTTACGTTATTACTCGAATTGTTCCGTCAGCTTTAACGACCGGGGAGGACGTCGCGAGAAGAGATTTAAAAAAAATCCCCGCGAGAAAGAGAGAGGAGTGAAATTCATCCGGGCGTGGCACCGGAAAGGGGAAACCGCGCGCGGTAGATCATCGTTAAGACAATTTCACTGTAACGAATATCAAGACCGATTTACATCATCGCCGAGCGACGTGGACAACGCTTGGCGATGGATGAGAGCACGTCGTTTCGTCCTGAAGAGGATCGTTGAAGAGAATGTCGAGGGCGGAGATTGGTGCTAGTGGAGCTAGGTTGTCGCGCGGTTGGCACGAAAATGAAGTAAAGAAGCGACGCCAAGAGAAACGGGACAAGAGATGGAAAAATAGATGGAGAGGAGAGAGGAAAGCCGAATGGATGGCACAAAAGCTGGGCGAGAACGAAAGGAAAAGGGCGGAACGGTGAAAAGAGATAATCTCTGTTCATCTTGTAATTCCCCGGTAATGCCATTATACCATCAGACTCGGCCAGTATTCGCCACATTACCGGCTTACATCTTTGTTTTCGTTCGGTCAACGGCGCAGTGTCTGGCCGAAGGAACGAGGAAACGTACCGGAGCTCCGGTATGCTGTTATGGGAGACGCTAGCCGGTCGTAATTGAATCGACCGTTCTTAAAGGGCGATAAATCTACTCAAGAAACTGCGTCGTTGGCGCGGCGTGTCCCACGTCGCTATCCATCGATTCCGACCGTTTCTCGTGGTCTCTTTTCGTCGTTTCGCCTCGCGAGTACGTGACGGTCGATACGCGCGAATCCTCGCGAGACTGGTCGGTAGCAAAAAGATGAAAAAAATGTCGCCATAACAGAAATATGCATGGTGTACTTTATAACATAGCGGGAAAATATAATCAAAAGTAAACTTTCTAAAGGCATTGATTTGATTGAAATGCCATTATCGTCGCGATTAATTTACGTTTTAATTATTCAAATAATAAAATCGAGATCGCTGTCACCGATATCGCAATCATTCCGTATCAAATATAACGAATACATTATCATAATTATTGACAGTGGAATTCTCTCAATACAAACATTGTCCTTTCCCGAAACATCCATTCGGGTAATATAATTAGCCAGTAGAGGCTTACGTTTGTTTTCACATGCACGCATCGTCGGTCACGCTAAATACGCGTCGGCGAAACGCAAACGGGTGATATCAGGATGATATTAATTTTATACGATCGGAGGGATATCTTTGACGATAATTGACAAAATTATGACGAGTTGAACGATACAACTTGATTCAATAATCAATGAATAATTTGAAAGTTATTTTGCACGATTGGTGTTAAAGGCGTATCATGGTAAGCGAATCATTACGGTCGATTCCGTACGATCGCACGAAAAAGACGGGATTTGCGGCTTTCACGGAAAACCATTCATCCCGCGAAAATGGCCTTACGAATTTGAATGCGAATCCGATGCTCGGTCACGAGGATCGCCGGCATTATTCTCCGATAATGGGAAGTAGCTCCAGTCGTTGAAGAAAGTTTGCGTGCGGACAAGTTTTTTTTCTCGATATATAAGCCCCTAATAGGTTGCCCAGTAAACCTTAAGATCGAACGAAAATCGTATTCTCAAATAAATGTATGCAATATTATAATTATCGATGTTGAAGGACAGCTTCAGACATATGGATTTTATTAATTTTTATACAATTATCATAGCATTACTCTATTTATACTATTATTATTACTACATGTTGCGTGAAAAATGTAATTTAATACATGATTCATTAGGCATGCGCGATAATTCAAACGTTTATTTAGATGAATCTTCTTGCTTTGCGATATCACGTATATGTGGCGTGCATCATGTGTGCACACATGTGAGAAACGTAACAACGTGGTATTTAGAGAAGCATCTAATTATGCGACGTGATAACTGCCAACGAAAACCGCGAATAATGGAGCGCTAATTAGTCGTTGTGCGTGTAAATGAATAAATCTAGTAGCTGCTATTTGTGTGAAAAAGAAATAAAATTCTCGCCAAAGAAGATGTCTTTTTACATGCTTCAACAAATTACAAATTTGGCGTGTCAAAGTTATACATATGACGCATATAAAAATACAATTTATCTACGATGGCAGAATTCCATTTTTTTTTCAAGATATCAAAGATAAAATTTCCAAACAAATGAAATTGTCGAGATTTCTACATGTCACTTTGTCAACAATTTCAAAACTTATATGATAGTTCAAGACTGCAATCATGCCAACAAATCATGTCGAGAATAATTTCCTTGCTACGAAGAAAAAAAATCTTAACATTCTAGCGTCATTTTCTACTTATTCGTTATATCCATTGGAATTGAGATCCACGGAAATTCGAAACTTTACAATACCTGGCATAATTTCTTCCGAATCAAAGTGTGTCGTGTCCGATGGCAACAACCATTAGGAGTTAACATGTTGCAACGTAACGGTTGATGTAGCTTATGACGCTGACGAGAACTGCAACCCGCACGGCCAAATTTGGCGCACTCAGGTTCACCATGCGGTTCGAAGCTACCCACTCTCATTACGTGTCGCCGCAGAATGGGCTAATCTGCAGTGTCGCGCGATGAATCGTCAAATCTGCCGCCTGGCACATCGCGCGAAATGACCAGAAATGACCACAGTGATTCAAACGTATAATAAGGAAATGATTTTAAGGATACCATCTCTCTTTTTATCCCTTATAAAATCGACAATCACAAAAGATTTTGGAAAACGGAACTGAGAATTACCGGAAAAGAGAACACTAAATAAAGAAAGAGAGAAAGAAAGAGGCAGGACCGCAAGTACTCTCGACGCGAGATTTTCTCTGATTTCGGAAAGTTGGGTAACGGTAAACCGATCGTAATGATGCCGATAAAACGCTATCGATGACGACGACGCAGAAGCGCCCGCGAAGATTCGAATCTATCGAAGATGTTATTTACTCTTCGAAAGCTCTGCCTCTATCTAGTATCCACTCATCGATTCAACGCCGCCCCTTCCACACTTTATTCAATCTTCTATCAACGATTCTGATAATTGTGATTATTAATAAAAAACCGCGTTAAATTTTTTACATTCATACACTGTTTCCGCTTTCTTTCCACTTTTCACGTGCTTGTCGTACTCTCTTCGTTCTGTTTCTACTAGCTGTCGACCGGTCTGCAGGAACAATGGACAGGTAGCAGAGCGCGCGAATGAACGGACAAGTGTCCCGGGAATTACCTATTGTTTTTCCCAGCTCCCCGAAAACGCGCAGGGGCCATCGGGAGCATTAATGCCTCTCGTAATAGAGGGAGGCACGTAATACGAGCCGGGAACGCGTCGGCAGATGCTCGCGCGTAATCCTATGTAGCCTGGCGCACGTTTTGAGGGCATCGTCTACACCAGAGGTGGTAAGCGAAATTCGACACTGCTGTAGTTACGATGCGCGGATGCAAAATACGCAAAATATACTTCTGTAGTTAAGAAACAGATGGATACAGGTCCAAGAGAAAGATGATAGCTTAATCTCTCAGTACAAGTCTATGAAAGTCTAAAATCGCGTAACGCACATTTTCAAAACAAATTTAGGATAAATATGATTAACTTGTACATAAATTTTGATATTTACTTAAAAAAGTTTCATCTTTAAAGAATATGACTTGTGTATATAAAATTAGAGTAATTTTTGAGAAAGCATTTCTCATCGTTAATGCATGTGCGCGAATAAATTAACAATAAATTGATAATTATCGTCTCCTTTAGATTTGTTTCCAGTTCAGAATGTACGCGTCATTAGCCGCCAGGGCTCCCATTGCTTCTTTAAAATGCAAACCAGATGACATAACTAATTACTCTTGCACCCTCGCGGCTACAGAAGGCTGGGATAAAGAGAAGAAGCAGAGAATATAGAAACAAGTCGCAAAATATGAGGATAAAAAACAAAAGATAACAAGAAGGAACGGAAGGAAATGTTTGACCTACCGAGGTCGGTGTTTATGCATACTGTCCAAAGTATACAATGCATGCTGCTATCTCTCTCTCTCTCTCTCACGAAATATGTGAATATTTTATCAAAGCTCTCCCCTCTATTGCAAAGTGTAGCACGGAAAGTAAACATATAAAGGATCTTTCGAAATATTTAATACATCATGTCGCATTTAAAAATTTAATTCGCGCGCGATGTAATATTTTACTGTTATTTGAGAAAAATGCAATCTCAATAAGCAGTGCTATGTCGAGATCGTAACCTTCTAACAAGTTTCAAACTGTCAATAGATATTAATCCCGTAAGAGAGCTTCTCGGTGAAGAAAAGTCACGTTCGGTGATCATTTTATGTGGTATAGCACATAGTATGTTTTTATTTGAACTAGGTCATTGCAAGAGGCTACCCGCTCTCCAGGAAGCACTCGTAGAACGGAGGCACTTAAACATCTCGACGATGCCGAGGAGTTTATTGCGTCTTTGACACCGAAGTGCAGTCAAAACCCATCGTCGTCGTCGTCGTCGTCGTCGTTCTACAACGGCAGCTGCTGCAGTAATGCCGCTTCCGCGTACCTTTCCGCATCGCGACGAAGGAGAATTCGACGGACCGAACTCGTCGTTAACCGCTGCGCGAGCTTTCGTGATCTGGTAATTCAAAAAATGCGAGAGCTCGTAATCGAGCACCTGTTCGTTTTGTCCGCATTATCTGTAATATCGTTCGTACTCGTTTGCAGTTATTGATCGCAGCGTTCTCGAAAGCAAGAGAAAGAGAAAGAGAGACAGAGAACGAGAGAGAGAGAGAGAGGGAGAGAGCTTCGAAATAAATAATAATTACGCAAAAATGGTGGAAAATACAAAGTGGAGAAATTTTGAAATACATGCATGTTATGATTTATTACAGCTGTATATCAAAACTATTATAATTAATTCCGTGAAATTAAAATAATCATGAAATTATGATTATTTAGATTGCGAATGCAGATGACGCGATTAGCGTCTTGTTATTTGCCAATCTTATGAGACCGTGTATGCAGAGTTCTTGCGTTTCGATTATGTCAGCGTAGAATTCGTGTTATTATACTTGGATTAAGTAGAAGAACTTCCGCTTTAGAATTTCAAGTAAAATGCTCGAAAGTTAGAGCACCGCGACGGAGTGGCTATTAAGACTGCTTCAAAAGCGCAAACGCCTTACGCTTGAGTTGCAAGCACGTGTGTAACGCTTCATACATGCTCCATCTTTCTTTCTCTCTCTCTCTCTCTCTCTCTCTGTCTCTTTCTGTACGTCCCTGTGAGGCGACAAATGCGTTTGTAAACTGGGTCGCCAAGACGATTATCCCCTCAGATGTAACTACCATTAAGGTACGGATGGATACGGGCATTATTATCACGCTCGAGAGATTCCGCGGAGTCGTAGCCAAATCGAGAATAGGATACTTTCGATTGCTTACGACCATCTATTCCCCAAACTTATTTCTACAAGACTTCCTACATTGTTGACTCGTGCTATTCGCAGTACATACGCGCGATAAATCCGTACCGGTATAAGTTGCCGTTCCACAAACTCTACACATTCTACAATTTCCGTAGTGCGATTTCACGAATGTCGAGCATTTTACGAAATAAATTTACGGAACAACAACGCGAAAGCAACACCACGATGAAAAGCAAGGAAACACTAGCTGAATATATTCGCGATACATCGACCTATCTATGATTAATATCTTTTATCTCGATTGATTCTTTCTATCTTTTTATCTTTTCTTTCTACGTCATTAATGCATATTGATAATGTAATAAAAATTCACTTTAATTATTATATCAATTAATCAAGATGAAAGTTATTATATCAATTAATCAAGATAAAATTGAAAAATATGAAGAACAATCCATTCTGAAGAATCCGATTTGCCACGTATTTCGATGAAAAAAATCAGCCGCATCTCGATATTCGGAGAAAGTGAAGCCGAGAGAGTTTATAGCTGATTGCCGCGAAATTTATAGAGGATAAGAAACGAAGATGCTTGGAAAATCCTTCGGAAACATTACCAAATCGGCGCACGTGAGCGCGAGTAAGTCGCGCCAACAAAGAAGGTGGAAATAAAGAAAGGGAAGAGTGTTATATAAAGGTGGAAGGTGGAAAACAGAGGGAACGTGTGAGATGAGGAATCGAGCGAGAGCGAAAAAATATCCTATGAATTCGTGAGTGACTTCGAATATCACGTTCGGTCCCGCCTGGCGAAGATTTTCTACGACTTTCTAGTCCGCGATATATCCGGAGTCCGCTTGCAAGTTTAAACCACACCTTGTGTCGTACGTGTTGCAAATGTATTCCACGCATAACGCGCAAAGATTTTCCTTCACGCCGCTGCACTACGCTGAAATTTTTTAGAGAGAATTTTTTAAACTCTTTTAGAACAAAATCTTAATTTCGGAATGTCGCGATGACTTTATTCGTTAAACATGCGCAAGCTTAAAAAAGCTTGTCGGTATGAATTAATTGACTTGAAGAGAAAAATGCTGCAACTCATATTTTTTAAATCTCTCTTCATCTATCGTGTGAGCGTGAGTTTGTAAATTTTTCGTAAATTCTGTTAGTTCCTTAATTTAAATCTATCAACTCGGTATATATATAACTTAAATATTTTATTAAACCAATAAGTATTATCTTTGTAACTGATTCTAAATTACAAATTCGACGGGGAATTGGTGCCATTAAATGTAATTCAAAATGTGCCAGCGTAATTAGTGGGCTGCGATGAAAACGCATAGATCGTACCGATTAAATATCTATGTTTCAATTTATGTTCGATTTTCATGCATAGCTATCGGAAAACGTAATTACGCTTATGACATTTAATGCAGAGTTATGTAATTACACGTCGAGCTTTGTACCCGTAATATATCATGCGAATATCTAGTCAAACATGCATAATCGTCACTTACGTCTTTATCCAACGGTTATTTGATCATCCTATTTATCTCAACTTCGTATTCTGGCGATGATGCTTTCTCTCAGCCTCTCAATCTTCTTCCTCGATTCCTGCAACAAAATAAAAATTGATTAGAAGAGTGAACAATGTCGCATTAAATTTCACGCGAAATAAAATTAATGGAAACATATTATTCTTCTCTAAAAGGATTAAATATTCACGCATCAAAATGAAATATCAAATACACATATATGTGCCTACGCATATCAAAACCACAAATTGGATGCATAACCGCGAACGAGTAATCATTATACCTTCATCGTTTCAAAGTCCAAACATCCGATGATCATTATTCGGTTAATATACCGGAGAAATTTGAATCACGCTCGCGATCCTGTTATCCTGATAATTTCACGCGCGTATAGAGAACAATAGTAAAATAAAACTCGTGGCTTTCAACTTTAAATTCTGACAAATTGAAGCGAAACGCATTTTCGAGAAAAGAACGAGCCGAGCGTTATTCACGAGTCCGTCGAATATCGACAATCTCGTTCGCGCAAACTTTACAGGAATACTCGCAAGATTCTTACGCGACGTCGCGACGGCGTGTACTCTGCTGAAATTAAAATCGATACTTGTACAGAAAGAGGGATAGAAAGAGAGAAAGAGCGAGAAAAATAAAGATAACGTCTGGATTCGACTCCTCTCGTTCGCGTTTATAAAGCCGTGTAAAATTGTCGAAGAAGGGAACGTTTGGATAAATAATCATTCTGCAGAGTGCGAGTCTTTTGCGTGGGGGGAGAAACGCCCGATAAGGTGGGCGAATAACGAAGTGGAAGAAGCGAGTCGTAAAGCAGCGGGAATAAATAGTCGAGCGTCAAGTCGGCGACCGAAGTTTGCGAATGCGCAAATCCTGAGGGAAGTCTTAAACGAGAATTCCGCGTGATCGTCTCCTCTTCCTCCTCTGATTCCGCGCATTCTTCGTATAATTATTTTATCGTTACAAAACGACATCGCGCTGAAAGTCTGCAATTTCGTTGATAAATCGATCGCTTCTCATTGCGTTTATTCCATTAATCTATAGATACGCAAATAAAGAAATGACCTATTCGACATATTTCTATAGTTAATGAATTTAACAATAGATCAACAAAAATAAAAAAAATTTTAATAATATTATCGCAACTCGATAAAAAAGAAATAAAAAATTGAAGATTTCGAAAGCGCATAAAATTGCGCTTTCGAAAGATGTACGATTTTATGCTATGCGATAATATCGAGATATTATTCCTGAAAGAAAGAAATGGTGCTCGCACGTAAACGTTCGGCAAAGTTTACTCATTGATGTTCCCTTATTTGTCCTAAAACGAAGAAAGTTGAGCGGAATTCTGAATGGAGGAAGGTGCGAAACCGCCTCGAGAATAAGTGGTGAAATGCTCGGTCAAAATTTACGAGCAATACTTTTTCACCGCAAATTCTCGGGATATTCGTGAATACCACTGCATCCCCGAAATCGCAGTTTTGTACACTTAATATAGTTCTGTCCCCTCTTATATCTGACACAATGTGCTCGTATTTTAGGAAAACAAACTGTAGAAATAACGGTAGCTTTTAATTGTTAGTTAAAGTAAAAAACTATGAAAAAAAATTATGTAAAAAATTAAAAATTATGTAAAAAAATGTGAAACATTCAAGCACTCCTGCTGGATATAGTGAATTAAATTAATCTAGAACTTGTTTTTCTAAATGTCAATATACGAAATTTGTGTTTCCCTGAGAAAAATTCCGACGCGCTGTGACGAATTTTTACGAGATTGTCTTCCATTGACTTCGTAATTTTTATGTTTACGCACTGAGGGAGGAGCATTTTTCTGGAGCGAACTACTTCGTTCCGATGGGACGGCGTATTCCTTTTATGAGAGAATCCCTTGCAGCGGCGTCCGTCGCAGACGCGATATTCATACGAATAACATTCAGTTTCCCGGCTGTCGCGGAATTTATGAGGAAGACGAACCGCGGATCGGCGAAAAGGAATTGAGAGACCGGCGATAGGAATAAATAGTAGAATATATTTGACGCGACAATTTCAGTTTACGACTAATACATCCTGAAGAAAATCTTGAACGTCAATATAAATATATATATATATATATATATATATATATATATATATATATATCCATGCATCACGTCCGATTCTGTGCTTGCTCTCTCGAAAATGCTTTTTTGTGCAAATAATTTTGAAAATGCTCTAATTTAAAAAAGATTCAAGCAACGCTTGTCTCATACAAACAACATTTTATTTAATTGGTTTATTCACAAATTGACAATTGTTTTCTATTCTACTTTTATTAAAGAAAGTATCCAAATCATTAAAAGTTTAAAAAAAATTATATTAGAAAAAAATTATATAATTGGAAAATAATTTTTCAAATTGTAATAATTTTATTAGATAATATTATTAGACCAAAAATATAATAACATTTTTCATTACACAGAACTATAGATATTGTACTAGATCGATGAAACTGGCACTGTTAACCACAGAAAATCGACACGTGAATTTGCGTCGCAAAAACTTTTATCCTACAGATTTCGTAATTTCATCCTTGTTGTGCCACGAGCAGAAACGACGCGTCTGAACCAATAATAATTAAAGAACAAAACTCACACCGGTTGCGGTACGTATAGATACAAAAAATATTTGCGTTAAATTCAACGAACGAGAAAAATAACACGAGAAAAATAACGAAAACGCAGCACGCTGACGATATGTTTGCATTCGATTCTTTACGAGCTCGTACACGAGCTTCGAAATAATATTGTATGTAAAAAAAAAAACGGATTCAAAATCGATAAATTCGTATCCGATATCGATATAAAAAAATATCGCCCTTTTCAGATGTTCCCGAAATCCGATATTACTATGTGATAGGATAGTTTTTATGACACAGCATATATTTCTTTAAGTTACATTCATATCTAGAAATTCTATTTCTCCTGAATACTCTGCCAAGTAATAAAATAGTAATAAAATAGGCATAACTTGTGTGCATGTGTGTATACACATATGCGATTAAAAAAAAGTGCCATATATAAAGTACATGCACCCTGTCATAAAGTAACTTCGGTTTACGATACATCACCCTCGAAATCGACGATCCATAAAAGATGTAACGCAACGTGCTTAAACATTTTTTTTATGTCAAGGCTCGATTTAAAAAACGAACCATCACTTGAGTTATATTACGTTGCTTTTTTAATCAAGTCGCATTCTTAATTAGCAAGCATCCACATTTATCGAAAATAACGGGGAGATTTCGTTAATGAAAATGCTTAAAATAATGGCAAATGCGAAGACACTGAAAATGGGCGGAGGTTACTCGATACGTCGTTCCAAGTCAAGGGTATCCGTAGAAAGTTAACAGTCTGACAAAACGGATGGCATATTGAATTCATCGATACAAGAGTATATGTTTCACGCGCGCAAAAAACAGCAGACTCCCGTCGAGAGCACTATGGGAAAACGATCGCGTAACATACAAAAAAAAACAAGTACCCCCGAGAGATCAAACATTTCGATTAACGAAGTGCTTGAAACATCAGATGCACAAGCAGTTATCCACGCTTGATGGATTCAGGTAGAAATTCGACCAGCACTTGGAACGATTTGCACGTCGAAATAAAAATGTATATCGCACTGATTTTAATTGTAAGAGCTCCTCTTTATCTTCCACGTGCGATTGAATTTAAATGATGCGCAATAACGTGTAATATTTAATTAAAGAGAAAAAGATGAAAAGAGAGAGAGAGAAAAAGGAAGAGAAATGTACACGTTGAAAAGCGTACTTTAACCTTTCGAATGTTAACCTAGGTACCACCATTTTCCATGGGACAAATGTCAGACTGCTTTGCTAGGTATTGCAGTGACATTTTAATTATAAATTATATATTTTAAATATATTTATAAATTTTATATATATATATGTGTGTGTAGTAATAGATTTCTCAATATATATCATGTATATAAATCTATAACATATATATATAAAATATTATTCACTAATAAAATATATTAGAAATCTATAAAAAAAAAGACATTATTATCAGCAAATTTAGCATTTTAATAACAATTAAATTATACGAAGAATGCACGGTCTTTTTTATAAATAAATTAAAGGAGAGCAGATATTATATTGCATTTGGATTTATTTCATTAAAATATCCGTAAAAAAAGAAATATGATAAAATAGCTTTCATTTTAAAACAGAATCAAAGATAAAAACTTGAAAATATTATTTAGATTGTGATTTTTCTATTCAACAATTTGTACAATAAATGTAGGTAGAAAAATGTGGTAGAAGACCAGTCACAGAAGTAATTAATTTTTCCGTTTTGAGGTACATACTCTTGTAGAGAAGAACGTTTCTCCATTCGCGCGGCTAACTTTTATTTTCCTTCTCGTTTCATCTCGATTCTTATGGGTCGTTTTCTATTTTACGCGGAAGTGACAGCGAAAAAGAAATAAAATACCGAATGTAACCTAAGTATTATATACCGTGGAAAGAGAAGAGAAATTCGCTGGATGACGGTAACGCGAGCTTCGTCTAGAAAATAGAGACTTAAGACGAAGTCCGGGAGTTATAATTGCCAACGCGACACTTTCTGTCGAGGAGCAAGAGAAAGAAAAAAAAGGAAGAAAATGAAATGAAACATTTTGTCCGCGCATAAACGGTCCATTGACACGCATAATGTGTGAATAGAGATGACGGATTTATTATCTACATAGATTGTAGATAATAAGTAAAAATATGTGAGACAAAGAAAGCCAAAGAACTCAATACAGTGCGAATAAATTAGTCAGCTCTTTTTTAATTTTCGACCGACACTTTCTTTGTCTTTCGTCGGATGCGCAAGCAAGATAAAAAGAATGAAAAAATACTTTTTTGCTTTCGTTTACATATAATTGTAATTGCGTTCTTCCGGATTAGCTTGATGACTAGCTATAGCCTTTGTAATAACTGATATGAGCGGTTTTACGAGTTTCCATTCATACCGTGGCCCAAAGGGTGAAATTAGTCGGAAGCTGTTAAGTTGTAAACGACGTTTCTAAACACCGATCTAAATCGTGTCAATTGCACACTGAGGAGAAATATACGAAATAATTGATACCTGCTGCAAATAAAATTTTCTATATTGCATGCGAACGCATTTACGACGCCCTCACGTTTTTTATGATCACTGACGTGACGGTATGACTGTGGGAACTTTGCGGATTAGATAAAATGCGAGACGTAATGTATTTTAAATTGATAAATGTACCTTCCGATCTGATCTTTATTTACAGATCATCATGGAACTTTTAATGTGTGCAAGAATTATTGTAACATAATTTTTATTTTTTTTTGTTACAAAAATATTAATTTTTACCAGGACACATATTTATATATTTAGTTTCTTTTTCATGCAAGAAGAATTTACACCATTAATTTTTTACATCATAATTCTTTCGTTACATCTGAAAAATTTTGATACGCAAAATAACGCCCGGCATCCTATCCCTGCAGACATATTCGGTTCTCGATCTGCCATGTTACATACCGTGTCCGTCCAATTGCCTGCTCTTGTAGCGAACGATATTAAAAAAAAGAGAGAGAAAGAGAAAAACAAAACGCGATCGACGTTTTACCGACACCTGTCAGACAGGAAATAACTCTTGTCATTGTTTTGGTAGTCAGCACTAGTGCCGATTCTAAAATTGTTATGTCATAGATACAGTATCGACTGTGCAACTCGGCCGTCGTACTTCGTATGGTTACGTGATGACCAATTTATACGTCATATTCTATGTCGTACGAGAAGCCATATATATCATCCAAGATCAAATCCAGCAGATATCACGTTAGCGACGTGATATCAAAATCGTTTGTAATCTCGAACAAGCGCCTTTATTCCATGTAAAACTGTAAAAGTATAACAATCGTATAAAATAACCCTTTCCAGCCACATTCTCAATTATATTTTTGTTTTATATCTATTTATTTATTTTATTACATTCATTTTATATTTTATTTTATATACAACAAATAAAGAGAAATAATAAAATTTGACTAGTCCTCTTTAAAAAACATTAAGTAATTACATTAGAAACGAATACGAATTGTTAAGTATAAATGAGTATCGCTAATATTCTACTTTAGCAATTATGTATTTTTTGCGATAGTAAGATAAAAAGATACACAGATTACTCGAGATATTATACGTTAACAATCGAAAGGCAAACAATCCATGTGAATTCGGAACAATTGCGGAAAATGTCGCAAGAAATGTATAGCACCATGGAGATTGCACCGTATTACTGATAGCATATCTCGAATAAGTGCACATGCACCGTGTACAGCGCACCTGGGGCACATTTTGCACCTTAGATTATACTCAAAAGTAAATGTAAGCTCTACACACATAGAACTATATTTTATGAAACATGTATAAGAGAAAATAGGTCGCCGCTCTTATCTCAAAATACATTATAGGTATAATCTTTTTAGACATGACAAATGACAATAATGGACGACTCGCGAAACGGTAAGTGAGAAAAAACTTACGGGAAGCAACGACGTGTTGGAATTTTTCCCGTAACGATACGAGCCCCCTCCGTAGAAATTCTTGTACGACAATTCAATCAAATTAATTGCAATCAATTAATCGTGATTTCCAATAGAAATCGACGAGCTAGCGACCGACTGTCGTCCAACTGATCGATATTTACAAGCGTAAACATCAGTTGCACCCGCCGGCAACTTCGAGAATTAATTAAAGTGTTAATTAAGAGGAGAAGCACTTAATGATACTTAGACGATAGCGGCCAATTGTGATGTACATGTTTAACGCGAAACGATGAGCAAAGCTAGTGATCGTGATTCTTTGATGCCTGATATTGCTGTTTACGATTACGGCTTTTCGCCAAACCCGTATCGTGTGTATCAAATTGTGATACATCGCGTCGCGTTGGTGAGGATGACGCTCCCGTCACAAGAGAAAAGTATTCACTTCGCGAAAGCACTCGCCCGGATTTATGACCGCTGAAAGGGAACTACCGTCGATCCGGTTTCTCTCTATACGAGTATTATATTTCACGGTCAAATGTCATTACTTGTGCTCGCCATACCGGCGGCTCGGACGTATTGGAAATGTCAGAGCCATAACATTTCCCGTTAGAAAAAAACCATGGGGGAAACCCCACCCTCTCTCTCTCTTCGCTCTTTCTCGAGTTCGTATCTCGAAAAAATCATACAGATCCTCATTATATGAGCTCGGAGCAGTCTCGCATTATTATATTTCTCCTGACTATACTTTCAAGTTAAATTATTTTAAAGTCACTGTGACATTCATCAAGTTGCATTCCATTCATAAAAAAAATTATCAAACTTGAAATTATGAAACAGTCTTTGACAGTTTAAATAGACGCGTTTAAATAGATACGCGGAAAATCTTATATTTCTTATTTAATATATTGATGCTTAATTTATTTTAATAAAAATGGCGAGTTTCCTATATTTGCTGCGAAATAACCAACCAGTCCCAGATTCACCTAAAAAATGAAAGCAGCACTCGGTGTATTCTGTGCAATGTAATAATAGCATGTGCAAGAAGAGGAAGAGAGAGCTTGGGGATTTTTGTGCTATTTCTAAAACCTGGGAGCGTTGCGCATGGCGTTGCACTCAAAATGCAGCGATGATTGTTTATGTTGGCGATTTAATTAAGCTCAGTGTTAATTCAATGTACGTGTTCGGAACAACTAACGAATCACGGTTCCATCTGCGTGCCGGATTAGTAGGCACCCCGTGCAGCCTACCCTCGCGACTAAGAAACGTGTATCGTGTGCATGAATATGGTAGTAATTAACCGCGATTGTAGAGCGACAACGCTCTCAAAACACGCAGCGCATGCGAGTCGCTTTATCGACGTGAATACTTATGCATAGCGCGTTTAGTTCATGGCGCATGAACGCATCCCTCTCTCAAATTACTCAAACAAACGAGATATTTATTCGAACAAAGGAAAATTCAAATACGCGCAAATGAGAGAAACATGAGCACCGGCAATAAGTTACAAAAAGTTGGTTTGGTATCAATTATTTTTAATAAATTAAATCCAAGAGAGATGTGCAAGTAATAGAGAGAAAATACAAAGTCTTATTATTTCATTTTTTTACGTCGACACATTTTAACAAATTTCTTATTTCTCAAAAAAAATTATTACCTCTAAATTATATTTAATATTGAATTTTCAGAAATACACAGGAGCATGAATTAAATTTTCATCACGACAAATGTTATTTCAATTTTTGAAAAGGACCAACGTTCTGTATACGAAATACGACAGCGAGTAAACATCTTGTATAACAAACGTCAATCCAAAAGCATAATCATTCGGGCACAACTGGAACGTACTATGTGTATTTCGAATTTGCGTTACTCCTACGTATAAGCCGGGCGCGAGGCGTTACCGTTAACACGATAGATGGAGTAACTACATCTAATAACAGTTATCCCTCGTTATTCCTCGCTTATATAGTCCAAGAGTACACTGACAAAGTAAACTACCGTCAGGTGTCGAAGTACGTCCTCGTTAGCGGGTTTACAGCTAGGTCACCATTGTGTAACTACGTAGTCGGCGTTGCATGCAGGCTCACTTGGCGAATGTCGCGGCTATGCTTCGTACTACAACGAGACGATATTATCTTGGTATAACGACCACGATAACGAGAGTCCCTCGACTTTTCTGTCCGATCCGCGCTGCGTGCCTACCGTTAAATACAGTAAATCCAGGCTCGGACGTTCCGTGACGATCATCGCGATTCTTTCAAACTGTTGATAATCTTCGCGTATGCTTTAACAACGCCGTAAACTCGCGTCGTGAGCTTAATACTCAAATTATTTCGTTCAGAAATTACTTCACGGTAACACGTTAGCTTCTAGGTTCTTGTTCGGCGAACGTTTCATCAGATCTTTTCGCAAATTAAACAAGATTTATCTTTCAGTTTGCACAATCGTTTTCGTAGCAATGGATAAAAATTGGACATAATTTTGGTCAGCTGATACAATCGTATTGTTTGCAAAAGATGATGATATCTTTGACGTCTCGAGCCGTCAGGTGTCAGAAATCCGAACGTTTTCTCAAGATCGTAGCACCTTTGTGCCGCTATACTATCTTCTAGAACCGTCCGCCAGAGAAGCGGACTTTAGCTCATGGCGACGCAAATTCCGCGCGTCAAATTCCAAGGTAAATAGCGCGGAGGAACGTAAGACGGAAAGCGGATGAAAGGAGATGATGTCGCTCGACGAGAGCGAGACAAATGGCAAATCGATGCCTCCATTTGCTTCTCCATCCTTCCGAGCGATGAAGACGATTTACGTGTAGCGTTACGCTTCATCGTTGTTGTTACCAGCGAGAGGGAGAGAGAGATGGATAGATAGATAGATACATAGATAGATAGAGAAAGAGAAAAAGACGGAGAGGAAGAGGGAGGGAGGAAAAGAGAGAGAGAGAGAGAGAGAGAGAGGACGTTTATTGTTAGCGAAAATCTCCCGACATGGTTCGGTGGAACGTATACTATCCTCTTGATGTAGCACTGCTCCGAGTAAAGGAGGACCGTTTCCGGAGCAGCCTCAAGGAAAATTCTACAGCGGTATCGGAGGCAACAGCCGCCTGCTATGTCGATCCCATTGTGGCAACTTGATTGGTTTGCTGCTTGATACGATACACCCTACAAGAGCTTCGTGTCATAACCGGCGAGAGACGAGATCTCTCGCGGTGAGGCGGCGACGGCGGCGTTTGCCACGCTACCTGAACCAAGAACCGCGTCCTGACGCTACGTCTCAGCCGTTGCTGTCGCCGAACGTCTTGTCATTCATCGGCGCGATCCGATTACGAAATTCGGGTCCCTGTCTCTTCCATTTTACGACATTTAAGTATTACTTATGTGCGCCGCGCGCCCGATTTAGCATAAGCGCATTTCAAACGAGCGCAGGTCACGCGGCGATGAGACAGAAATGACACATCTGGGTCGCGCCTAGTTACTTAAATTGTTTAAATACAATTGTTTAGATGCGCGAAACGCATTTAGAACTTCGCAAGAAGAACTAGCACGGTTGATTCGACATAGGGTCTTCGCGAGTTTTCCCTACGCGGTCACTCATCGAGTGGGATATATCCGCGAGACGCGCTCGTGATTTATATATTTAATGCGATCCACCGGCAGCAGCTAAATCCGATTTCTAAAGTCTGGATTCGTTAGTCAGTAATATCACGTTCCCGCGCTCGATCGAACGGTCGTATCATAATCGACGGGGCGGCACACCGTGACTACGAACATGAGGGAAGAGGGTGGAGGAAACGAGTTTTCCCGGAAATCTCGCGAATTCGATCCATAAATAAGCCCGTGGAGGCCTATCTCCGCAATCTAACGAACTTGTAACCCTAAAATACTCCAGGAATAGCTCCTCGTCACGAAGTCTCCCGTGGCACCGCGGGAGTCGAAGCCCCTTGACGCTCCTCTCCCGCGGCTCTGCGGTTTTATATACACGATATAATGCGCGTGATATAATCGATATCAGACATTCCGTCGAAAGAGAGAGAGAGAGAAAGAGAGAAGAGAGAAAGAGAGAGAGGGAGAGAGAAAGATGAGATGCCGTCAGGGCGTTGTCACTATCTTGCGCGGAATCTTGATAGGTTAAATTCGAGATGAGCACCGGAGGAGATAGCGAGAATCACTGATCGTATGTGAAACGGAAGGTCGATATTTCCCTTCTGCTTATGTTTCCCAGAAAACACATTCCAGGTTATAAAGAGAAGATTCTTCGTGATGATTATTTCATTACCATTCGAATTAAAATAAAATTTTATAAATATTAGTTATTAAATATTCAATGAATAATTAAACGGTAAACAGATACGGTTGCGATATGTAATGAAAATTTATGATAATTTATTTTTAACGTATTGAGACATTTTTCAATAATATTTATTATATTTATTATATTTATTATCTTATCGCGTTTTCATTGATACAACAGTTGAGCTTGTATATAGGCGAGGATTATGATAAGTAAAATTACATATCTACAATAATCGCTTTTTGTTCTTTTCTGTGTCTTCCGTTCTCGCGTTTTCTTTTTTCAATTACACCTTAAAGATTGATTATTCGTGAGAGAATGATTTACGAAAATTGAAAGAAAAATATCCAAGTTTCATAACACGCTATGAAAAGGCGAAAAATATTATGCAATACCGTCACCCGGAAAAGGAAAGTCATCTTAAATTTTGACAGGCAAACAAAATGCAAAGCGGCTGCACTCTAGACAAATAATATGCATAAATTTGCATTTTGTATAAAAGTTTGCAAATCTTGAACGCAATCCTGGTGAAAAATAAAATCACCGAAATATGTACAGCTTCGCAAAGTGCATGCGCAGCACATCAATCTACATTGAAGCTCAGCATATCGTTCCACTCAAGAAAGAACGCCTTCACTCAAAACATACAAAGTGTGGATAAAAAAAAATCTCCAAATTAATAAAGCACAAAAAGCAAATTTTATATTCCTTCGAAACACGTTCTTTGCATTTTTCGAAAATCCAAGTTTCGACAATAATAAAGCAAAATTTTAATGCGTTATTCCACTATTATTTTGTGTGCACGATTTCATACTTGATACCGCATTTTTTTTATAAGTCGTGGTGCAAAATATCGTTACATATTTGTCACCATAAACACATTTCTAAAGTGCTTTACTCGTCGTTGTAAGGAGCGAGCCGCACGACAGTAGTTGACTGTGCATCTTCACCGGCACAAGTATACCGGGTTACCTGCGTTTCTGCCTGTGTGCACTGTATGCATCCGCGCACACACAATGCCTCGCCAGTATGCCGGCATTAGACTTTCACGTATTCACACGGGACGTCGGGTACCGCAGGAAGTACACAAGCCCATAATACCGGCTTGCAGTACATGCAATATGTACTATTGCGATGTATCGCTACGTTATGCGAATAAGTGTGCACGCTCGTCGACACACCTGCGTTTACATATCGTAGATGGCATCTCGCCGTTACTTCTACTCGATAATACTCACATATACGCAGGACCGATTTGTAAGATGTGATTTACTTCTTGCGCCTTCCGGCAATTGCAATACACTAGCGATATAAGGGATTCGACAGTTTAACAGTTAAAGCGATGATATTTAACAACTGGCACCTCTTGATACAGAAAAGCTATGTATTTCGGAAAAATGGTATGCAAAAAATTTATGCAAAACAAAACGATCTTACACGATTAATGTGAAAAAATGCGAAGAATTTTTATCTTCCTTTTTACACGTGACAATTATCAGATGGATGATTTATCGATGTCAGATTGATCAGTCAGAGCTTTATCAAAGGCCGGCATTCACGTCACAATGTTTGTCGAAAGAAAAAGGCCGCGTATATCATCTAAGAGAGTGGAAAAGAAGAGGGAAAACTTAGTCGACAGGTAACAATGGCTTTTTGTTAGCCTACCACGCGCCTCGGCGATACAAGAACACGAGAGCCCTAGATTTCCCGCGGCTTCTTCATTCCTCTCGAAGAGCCGACCAGAACCGATATATCAATGCGTCGTACATGTAACTTGGTCTCTCACCACTGTATATTTGGGTCAACCCTTTCAATAGGAGAACCGACATAATCATATGCGGCCTTCATTGTCTCTTGCCTCTCTTGCTTTTCATTCGTCTCTCTCTTCATTCGATTTTCCTCCTAATAATGAATGCCTCAACAATACTGTGATGCGACATCTAATAATGATATCATGCTCAAGAGATTTTACAGAAAATGTCAAATATTGACATTTAATTGATGATGAATAATTTAGATCGCCAATACATTGAATATATATATTTATTATTATATATAATTATTATATTGTATATACCATATAAATTTTTTCATAAATATAAAACTATCGATATCACTTTCGAATCTTTGAAGGTTTGAAAATCATCTGTTTCAGAATTGCAAGCTGGATTTGTCAGAAAGCTGTCACGACGTGCACCAGCTTAGAGGCGACGTTTTCTTGTCACGTGAAGAAGTTTCCCCGTGACGGATAGCTGCGGCTTCTTTGTCATTCCGAACGGTGAAAAGGCCGCGTCGGCTCTAACTCCTTCCGCCAGGCCGTGTCATTTCTTTTCAGACAGGAGATTTCGGCGGGCGATAAAAGAGCGAAACTCGCGACTGGGTTTTTAAGAAAAGAGCCTGCCGGGCGCGGGCGTTCGATATCGTCGGGTTTAATATAAAGGGCGACAGGCGTCGGAGCTACTTTGTATATCCAGGTCGTTCTACTTTTCCGCCGGGCAGTTCTCCGTAATATCAAAGATGTTAATAATGTCAAACTTTTCTCTGCGTTCTCCCACGGCGAACATTTTATCGAGTATAACGTCGATATCGTTCTGGACTATTCGCTTGTTCGCGTCGATAAATAAAGCACGTTTACGCGGTACTAAATAAAATACGGCCCGATCGAGAATTATTTCCGTGGAATTCGAAATCGCATCTATGTTTCCTACTATGTGTTGCCTGTAACAATTTCATTAAACGACGTACTTTGGATCAACTCGTAAATTTTATTTTCAAGCTATCAATATCTTAAAAGGATTTGTAGCTTTTTAACTTTGCATTACTTTCCATTTAAAATATGCATTATAACTTGTAGATTCATTATACGACAATGAAAAATAAAGTTAATATTTAATGTAAAGAGAAAAGCTCCCCCAACAAGTAATTAATTAATTGCTATCAACACATGTATTTTATGTATAGATGTATTTTTGGTGCCTCGCGAGGCCATGAATCAACAAGCGAATGTTGCTTCTTTACACGAACCGGCATGGAAATCGATTATTATAGCTACTTCGTTTCCAACAACTGTCGACAATTTCATTCTGACGGTTACTCAACCGATACCCTTCGTGTCTCTGCCCGCCTGATCCAACCATTTCTCTCGATTATCACGTTTCCGCGTTTGGAATCTGCATATGGGTCATATGAACTGGTCTCGTGGATCCAAAGCTCGATTTATATTCGAAATCACGAATATTCCGACGTATTTTCTAACGCGCAGCGAGAAATTTTGCTCCAATTACAACCGCGCTCGTTTACAAGTATTCAGTCCGTAACTGTTTTGTAACGTGTACTTTCGAACCCGAATACGCGATATATATACTCGGTTTTCATAAATGAGTTGCGCCCGATTATACAGAACTACGCACTTTGCTTCCCCGATTTATACGTGTTACACGAATGTTTGACAAATGTGCTGCGATGCTTGTGTGCGTCAGCGACCGGAAGCCAAAGACGCGCGAACGCACACCCGCACGCGTCGCCGGATTTACAACGAGGGTACATATGTGTCGCGTGATGTAGCCGCGTGTACGCTACCGCACATCTCTTCTACCCCCTGCTACACGACGCATCCGGATTACACCGGGCGCGTATACGCATGAGAGTGTGCGAGATAGCGTAACGTACTTGTGTAAGTATGAGACGAACGTTTCCACGTAGCGGGATTTATTTCATGGCGGACAATTAGCGGGATATTTATGTGGCTCGCACGACACGCCACCGTCCGCGCACGAACCTAATGCAATAGAACACACATGTACACTATGAACGGTAACGTGTCGTCAGTGAATCACGATCGCTGCGATGAATATGGCATTACTATCGCGTAGTAGCGTGTGACATAATCAAGAGCCCTCTGGTAGTGGTTTATCAACGGTATACATGTTAATCGATCATACTTTAGATCCCTGATATGCACATTTTTATCCGTCATCTCCATTTATACATCTTATTTCTCTTATACCTTGCTCCTTGAACATCGCGAAGTTAGCGATCAGGAAGAACGATTCCCCTCTTTCGGCTATTTAAATAGCGGAAATTGCATTAACCGGTAAAGCGGCGAAATAAGGCGGAAGAATACGGCTTTGTCTCGGTTTCATTCAGACCAGACACACCGACTGCCCGTCCTCTCGCCGTTCGTCAACAACGTCGCGCCAATTTGTCAGCGCCCTTCCAAACGGCCCGCACCCTCGTTCAACGGCAGCTTCTCTCCCTCCCCAGGGATGTAATGAACCGCATTTTCACGGTGGCGGTGACACGTCGTCGTCCCGAAGACGAGAAGCCACGAAGAAATGGTCAGGGCTTTGTCAACCTCGGCGGCCATAGTGACGGCAGCTCTCCAGGCAAGTAGAATTCTCGTCGTCTAGTCAGCCAAGAATTCGTACACGTCTTGCGAGAGGCGATGCATAATAGTCCGTTTAATTGCCAGCGCGAGAACACTTGTTAAATCGATTCAGTAGTAAATTAAAAGAGCGGAATGCCGACTAGTCGATGATATTTCTAATCTGGACAGAATATCGCGAATAATAACGAGAAACATAGCGCGCGGAGCGCGATATATCATTCTTTCAATTGTCTTACGCTTGCATATCTCGAGTCTACGTCGATAAAATTCTCAACGGATCGAACAAGTCTTACGGACGATCTATAATTTCAGATTCTCGATAAACGAGAACTACCAGTAGAACGGGTGGAGATGGGAATTTGAGGAAGCTACCTATCTACATCATCGATTTCGTCGAGGCATTGTTTTCGGAAGTTACACTCGTTAGACCGGACAATGAAGATTTGTTCGCGGGCAGACGTGGCGTGCGAATAGCGGTGGTGTCTCGTCATGCGAGCATTTCTGAAACTTTGAAGCTTCATTGTGCTCGACGGGAGGATTCAAGGGGGGCTAAACCATCAATCCTCAGCGATATCGCGTTATGTATGTGCTTGTATGCGAATCGCAAAAAACACTCCGTTTCTCTGATTAAAAAATTCTTTAAAATAATACGAAGAAAAGGAGAGAGTTAATAGCGCGTGTTTTCTAAGCAATACGCATCGCTAATATCCATTTACGGGAATAACGTTCGTGCGTATTGTCGGTCTCGGCGCATAATTACTAATCTGCGAGAGAGCCGAAATATATTTCAACGCGTAAGAGCAGTTGCCGTGTATTATTTCACACGCGGCCCAAACAAACAAGCGCGCAGAACAACAAGAGTAATATTTGTACATGGCACAGGTGCAACACTAGCCGCATTGTGTAACAAACGATTTCAGCGGAGACGCGCTGCCGTGATTTGACTTATTGAACTTATTCATTAAGCGGATTTATCGAAATCCAATCGACGTCCTGTTTACGATGCTCTCACGGTACGGAAATCGATTCGTTTAGTTAAATTACCCTATTGGCGATAACGTCGTTGATGACGGAGTGGCCTGCATAAGATAAATGAACGTCACGATCGTGAAACTCGATAAGATAAATGTAACAATCTCCCCCTCTCACCCCCACGCAAAATATCAACTATGATAGTATTTTACATCGAATTTGTTAAATATCGAATCAAAAACAAAAAGATACAGATAGTGACTTTGTGTTTAAGTTAATGTACGTTTTTGAATAAAAGATCTTGCGCGATTAGATAATTATATGTATATGTCACGAAATTTTATTAATAAAAATTGAGCAGAAATCGAGATATAAACGAAATAATATATATAAAACAAATCTAGAATTTAAAAATAGATGAATATTTTTTTCTTCAATATTGAATAGTTTGAGCTAATATAAAATTATATACAACATTGGAAATAGTTTGTCGCGCTTATTCCTAGTGATATTAACATATCCCAATAGCATCATTATTGCAACGATTCAGCAAAAGATCATTTTAAATTCTCACGTTTTGCATTATTGTATAATAAAGAGCGCGCGTTTCAATTCATAAATTTATTCTAGAGATCGATGTTTTGTTATTATTACTTTCATATTTCGTTATTATTTTCATTTTCTTGCCTCTTGTACAAATAAATTTTATTTTCGTTCCATATATAAATATAATAAGCTAAACGATATTATATAGTTTTTCAAATATGATTCTATATATCATTCAAAAACAACCAAAAATACTCGGTAGGATTATTCCTTTAATTCGAGGCAGTAATTTCAGGACTTAATAGAGCTCTTCCGCTCATCCGGCATGTTACTTTGGACTTCGCGACACCTTGCTGAATCGCAAGATAACGTTGGATATGTTGATGAAACCTGACAAGCCATCCGCGTGGCGGTTCCCGTTGAAGTGCCGAATCCTAAGTTACTCAAACCCCTAACAAAGGACGACGACAAGGACGATGACGACGACGACAGGATCCACTGTACCCGAGATTGAATCTGCACAGACCGGTTAAGAGGAGTAACCTCGGGGGTAGAGCGACCAACGGCAGGAGAATCAATGGAGGAGAGAGGGGAAGGTTGCACAGCCTGAAAACGTGGAAGCTGCAGAACGGTCGAGGAAAGGAGGTCAACGACGTCCTTAAGGATTTCGACGAACTCGAACGAACGGGTCTTGGACTCGGGAATGCCATCGTCGCCCGACGTTATCCCGTGAAGTATGAACGTAAAAGAAGAGGATGAGAGAAAAAGGAGGACAAGAGAGCGAAAGACGGAGGAGACATTGAGATGGAAGGCGAAGGTAGCTGCCGGTAAGAGGGGCGGGAAAAGCATCCTTCGACGGACCACGAGTACCTAGGTTCCCGCGGGATCTGACGCTGACCGAAAGCCAGAAATAGAAGAGAAAAGGCGAAGCGAGACTAAAGCGATACGACGAGAGTAGCCGAGCGTGGAGGAGGGAATGGCAAGCGGGAATCGAAACGAGGGAGCAGACGTTGCAGGGAAAAATGCAAAATTCCTCTCCTTTCTGTCGACAATACCGATCGACATCTTTTTTCTCTCTTCGGACGATCGTCGTAATAAAAAATTATATATCGGACGATCCTTTTTAGATGCGCAAAAAATCTTGAACGGAAAAATTAATTTTATTACTTATATAATTACTACAAAAATATTAATTATGTAATTATTTATATAATTTTTAATATCAAATGATGAAAGCATTAGTAGATAAGCATAGTAATATATTCTCAATAATTAGAGAAATTAATAATATAATATAATTTATATAAAATCTATATTAATAAAAATCTAAAACAGATGATATTGTCGCAACAATACTGTTAATACTTGAAGAATAATTGAAAGACATTGTTTGCGCATAAAAAAATGAAATTAAGAGAATATGAGAAACAACAACGAATCAAGAGCGAAAATTAAAAGAGGTGGAGATAGTAAAGCGCGGATATCCTTCAACGCATCGCGAGTACCTGAATTCCCACAGGGTCTGGCGCTGACCGGAAGCAAAAAATAAGAGAAAAGAAGACACGAGACTAAAGCGATACGACTCGGGAGTAGCCGAGCATGGGGGAGAATAGAGAATAGGAATCGAGACGAGAGCAGCAGTTTCCTACGAAAAACACGAAATTCTCCTCATTTCCTCAGGTCGCCGTCGACAATTCCGATCGACGTTTCCTCTCTTTTTACGACAATCGTCACGGCGCTTACTGTGAAAAATTACGTTAGAGGATCGTTTCTTATGGTGAGTGGCTGTAAGAATCGTTTGGGTACCAAGAAAGAGAGAGAGGTCAAAAGCGAAATACGCGAAATAAAAATAGCAGCAGGTTAAAGATAAAGCTTCGAATTCGACGAGAAAATAAGACGGAAATATATTTTTTTCAAGGTAAGACGAGACGAAAGAAGCATGAAATAAAAAATGGAAAAAAAAGAACGAGCAAAAAAGAATAGAAAATTGTAACCAGAAAGAAACTTGAAAACTTCTTTATTAAATTAAATTATGCCAACTTCTTTGTGCTTTCGTCTCTTTACGTAAATATTTATACTACAGTTACAAATAGATAACGAAGTCACAGAGACGTATGAAACGCGAATAGTAAAAAGACTACAAGTAAGGGTTAAAAGGTGAAGAGGGTAAAACGAGAATGTTTCTCAACGCGACACGGGTACCAGGGATACTCCCGCGGGATCCGGGACTGACCGGAAACGAAAAATAGAAAGGAAAAGACGAACCGGGGCGAGGCTAAAGCATGTATATCGAGCGGCGAAGTGCGGGAGAGAAGAAGAATGAAGTAGCGATCAATATGAAGATCGCCGTTTCCGCGGACAAACAAACTCGGTCTATCCCTTTGCATCGCGCAATCTCTATGCAGAATTCCCATTCTACTCGCTCCGCCAAACTTTATGACAAAGAGTAAATATTTAAATTTCCTTGCATACGTGCGCGAAACATATTGAACGAGAGGGCGCGAGAGCAAAGAGGAAGAGAAGGAAATTCGATGAACATTGTCGAAGGTAGTGGCAAAAGCAGAGGAGAAGGGGAAGAATATTTTCGATAGGCAACGAGGCGGGACTTTACACTGAACGAGCCGGGAAAAAGAGGAATCGGACGCAGCAGTAGTAAAAAGTAGAATCGTAATAAGTATAGAAGGTTGGAATCAAGAACGAATGAAACGACAGCTTTTGTGATTCTTCTATTCTTTTTCAAAAGAATTTGTATTACCTTTGAATCGACACAGTTTATGTATCGTAGCAAAATCTTGCTACAGAAGAATAAACGTGCAGTTATGTCGAACGTGTCAAGGCAAGAAGGACGAAAGGAAATAAAGACGCGGTAGACGTCAGACGGAAGATAAAAGAAAGTAGAAGACAACGCCGAGCGGAACATCCTTGCACGGACCACGAGCACTTCCGGGTCTCAGTGCTGACCGAAAGCCAGAAATAGAAGACGGAAGAAGAGACTAAGACGACACGACTAGAGTAGCAGATCGTGTAAGGGAATAGAAAACGAGACGGAGCTGAACATAATTTTGATGGTCAGTTTCATCGTGGCGGAAACTCATCTCGGTTCCGTCTTTTAATTCTTCCAGAAACAATGTAGAAAGCTGCTCTAGTCACAAATCTTTTCAAAGCAAAAAACTTTATAAAATATATCACACATATCTTAAGAATATAGAAATATTACGATCTTGTAATTTTAATGAAAAATAAAAGAATACGCGCGGAGATTCAGATGTCGACGCGAAATATACAGCCGCGACGTATAATTATAAATCCTCGGTGAGAACAAGCCGCGGTTTACGTAGCATTTTACATGTACAAAATCGCACGCATAACCGAGAAGTGGTAAAATGGAAGAGGGGAGGGGCGAGGTGGGGTTACCGGCAGCGCCGGTACAATGCGCGCAAGTTCGCGAAAGGAGAGGAAGTCTAGTGAAAAGGCGGAATAATTTACCGGTATGAACTGAATTCCGTCGTACAAGTTGGCAACTCCGCCTCGACATTTACGAAGGCTGCCAGCGTTAAAAGCGATATTCCGTAAGTATAGCCCAACTTTCGCCTTTGATACTCTTGGACCGTGCCCGCTCCACGCGCTCGCGCACCCACGCCGCCGCGCCGGGGCTACTAACAGCTCCAACTTTTCCGGAGGAACGAAGTTCAAGATGAAACCACTCGTCGAACACGCCCGAGTAATCCAAATAATCGACGTCCCGACGTGCATGCACTTCGCTCGTTCCTCCCCGGAATATCGATTAGCCTCGGTGCCCTGATAACTCGATTCGACTCATCGTATAACTTCTTTAAACATGGCCAACACACACGAATTGCCCAAACAGTCCACCTCGCGATCTTTGTGTGAATAGGATATTTGCCAATGAATACTATCGTTAATGTATAGAATCGGAATAGTATTATGAAACCAAACTGCGAAACCATCATAATGATATTATCTCGATGTTATCCACTATTACGATGTAGGTTAACAATTTTTTTCATAATATTTTCGATATTAATCAGAATGTTTAATTTTTCACAGAGTATCTTTTTCGCGCACGATTATTTTATTATTTTAAAATATTAATACAATCTCTGTTAATTTCTTTATCAATTTATATAAAATTCGATATTGAGCGGAAATAAATGTGTTTTAATAAATATTATTATATAGAAAAAAAATCTATGTAATAACAGAAATTTATATACTTGTTCGTTAATATAACTACCATATAATAAATTTAGGAATGTACACATCACAAAAGGGGAGGAACTTCCACTCGCTAATCGGAAGAACAGCTTACGATCGAAATCGACCCTGACTAGAACCGACGAAGCCTGACGAGCCCCGGGAGTCACATTAACACTCTTAACACGGGCTCTCTCTATCGGCTAATGGAGGTTCTCGGTTTCAAGCGCGGCGAGCTACGGGTACAGTGCTTAACCCGTGCGCCTATCTGCAATTAGCATGAGGGAAAGTTGGATATGCGGGGGTGTGCACGTGACCGCCGAGTGTTTGCCAAAAGCATGATCCACTTCCGGTTCGATTCGAGCGGCAGCTAAGTGTACGTTAGCATGGTTAATTTAGTATACCTTGACGAAATGATCGAGGAATTAGTGTTATCGCGTGATTCTGAAGATCGAGTTTAATGATAGCTGAACGAGCCGAAATCTTACTACACAGAGAAAAATATTTCTTTGGATTTAACAAATATTGCTGAAGTCAAATAAATTTAATTATTGGAATAGTCCAACCAAATTAATATTCGATTTAACAAATACGATTGTTTGACTTTCAAATAACGTATATGTTTATTTTAAATAAAATTTTATCTTGAAGAATTTTACTTTTTCTTTGACTTTAACCTTTAACAATTATATTAACCCACACAGCATCATGCCGTCTAAAAGTTTTTTTCCGTCTAATTTCAAATAATCTGTTTAATATTCTAAATCCCAACAAAGAATCCAGATTATTAAATAAATTATTTTAAATTCAGTTTGAAATTAAACTGATAAACAGTGATACGTCAGAAAGAGGATGCTCAACATGCACATGATCAGAGAACCTGCGTGTGAGTAGCATCCTCTTTCTCGCACTAGTGCTAAGAGGAAAAAAATATACTTTAGATCTTACTGTTTAATACTAGTCCTTTATATACATTTCATGATAAATATTGAATACGAGAAAAGTTAAGACTGGGCCGCGTAATGATAAGCGAAGAAACATGTGCTACATACTATTGGCTATTCCAAATAATAAGTTAATTGAAACAAACAACACTCTTATTTGAATCAGTATTGTTTCAAATAATTGTCATTTTTCTGTTAAACAATATAAATTAATGCAACGAAACAATCAAATTTTTATTCAAACAAATAATATTTGTATAAAATAATTTTTTCTTTAGCGAGACAAATATAAGTCAAACAAATAGATATACTAAATGTAAAGAAATACTTTTCTCTGTGTAGGCTCAAAAGATAAGATTTTGTTGTTTATTGAAAAGTGTCTTTCTCGATTCTTAAATCTTTGATCCGTCAAAAAAACGCAATCCCGCGCAGTCAGTTGAAAATATTATAAGCAATTAAGTTGACGCTTATAGAGGCATAGAGTAAGACCTCTTCGGTGCAAAGCACGGATAATCCGGCGAATAAAATTTTAATAAAATCTCAGTGAGTTTATCTGCATTTCCTACGGCGGCGGCGACATTCGTGACATAATTAAATATTACATGCGTTCCTGTTAGTACTTCTCCGCCGGTCCTCAGAGCGAAGATTAATATTTCACGACGACGGAGCGGCGCACACATCGGACACATCCTGAGAAAAACATTTCGCGAGAGAAGAGAGACTCGGTCTAAGCGGTTCCAACTGACATAGTCGAATTAAATATCTATCTATGAAAAAGATTTTATACATGTCTCATTGTAATACAGAATATGTGTGCAATAAAGGTGATATTTTAGATTTATGATACAAGATTTTAAATGTATCGTAGATTATGATAATACGAGTGCGATAAAAACACACTTTTATCCTCTATTAACGTCGACGTTATCTAAACAATCGTCCACATAACACACGGATAATGCTTGACATATTTTCTTCTCCCGTGGCATTGCAACATTGATAACGGCAATCAATGTTTGCGACTCGACAATGTCATATTTTCACGAGACATCTCCGGGAGTTGTCGCGTCCAATGTGATCGTAGAAAAATCGTCCACGATGTTTGTAGGTAGGTACGAGCGCGCCCGATTTCCTAGGATTTCTTCTCGCGCGAGTGGACGATCCCGTCGGGAACTAGCGGGTGTCCCATTGTCCGCGTCCATGGGAGCATAGTGTGGCGTTTATATCCGTTGCGCCGTGCGCGAGACAAAGTGCGAGAACCGGCAGGAGGTCATAGATCTCCCGATCCTCCGTTGTTCGAGATTCGCTCTCTTACGTGGCCGTTTCTTAACCATAAATCTCTCACTTTCGGATTGCTTCCACGAGTATTGTCGCACTGTGCAGCTATTCGCGAATCTGCCGCGTGATATCGTGTCGAAAGTACGGCAAAGTCCAACTCATTTCCCATCAAAGCAAATCGCTATAGTACGACACAAACAACATTTGACATGTTAACTTATAGGAAAGAATCTATGTAAAGTGTGACGCGTGTCGAAAGTACAAATTTCTCAAATCAATTTTATAAAACTCGTTATTGTCATTTTCTTCGTGATTAAATTCGTGCATATAATCTAATTAAAAAATCGCACTGTATAATATAATTGATAAATATTTTTAAAATGATCAATTTATTATTATAATATAAGGCATATATTCTCTCTCTTGTAAATTTTCAGCTAAAATCTATTGCCGTCATGAAATGGCCATGAATTTGATTCTGCTATTATAATCTGACTTGATGCAGAGATGATTTATCTCGCAGATTCTTGAGAAATGGAAAGCCAGATCTCTTCAAGAATGTGGGTCAAATAAAATTGTGGTTGAAATACGCTCCGCTATCTGGCACGCGATAATAAATTCAGATTTGACAAAACATTTTCCGCTGCTAAGAGTGCGCGGTCTTAAATCTGGATTCATCCCGGATAATGATTAACGTCATTCATTTCGTAATGTCGGCTGATGGCTTGTGACCTCTCTCATTATACGGTAACCGATCGATCGAACCAACTGCTTCTCCCGTCGCAAGTAAATCGTAGAATTATTCACAACGTGTGACATTCTGAAATGTCTGATGCAAATTTTATTCAGCATTCGTAAATTCAAAGTATATCATTAACTTTCTCCTTATATAAACCGTCCTCTCCCAGAAAAAATGGCCACACTTCATGTAAAATATTGCCGTACCTAATGACAGGATAACGTAATACCAAAAAGTTTTTCTATAAAGAAGATGGACATCTGTGCTAAGAGACATAATGAGAAATGAACAAATCTCAACGCATCTTAACTTGCAATGATATTTTTTTGTACAAATTGTGACACAATAAGCATCCACTGCCTGTTATACTTTGGCGATGCGCACGAAATATGACGGAAAAAATACGACAAAAGATAAAAAAAGCATTTGGCTTGTATTATCTAAATTAAATTCGTGATTTTATTAACTAATTTGTCACAAAAAGTTAGAGAAGTCTAATATTACGTGACTGTGAAACATAATTGTGAAAGAAGAAGACAACTATTTATTATCACACGCACATGTATTAAATATTGATCAGCGTTATTAAATCGATCGGACAAGGCTTACATCTATGTTTACAGGAATTTTTGAAGAACCGCTCCCTCCGCAACGCCTAAATGTGTTGAATTCCTGTCGGCAGCTCCCGCAGGAACGATAACGGATGCGGATAGTTGGCACCATGCCAGACGACACCCCGGTTCTTTCGCACTAACTTACGAGCGCACACCAACGCATTCACCTACACCGGCGCGTCTAACATGTATATGCGAATACGTGTATGTCTAGTTCTCTTTCCCTGTACCCGCCGAGCGCGAGTAATAATCCTAACTCGCGGGTTAGGGTGGCTTAATTAGAACGGGGGTTAGTGGATATAGTCACATCTCTATTATCGGATACCGTTAGATATCTTGCCTCACTTTTCGCCCTCTCGTGCTTACCAAGAATATTCCGACCCGAAACGAACAAACGATATTAATGGTGATATTCATCCATTGAGATCATTTAACTTTAGTAAGACAAATTTTTCGAATGAAATTTAAGCGAATTATCTATGTAAAGACAACTATTATTAAACAGTCAATAGTAGACGAATATATATCGATAAAAAAACACATGTTAGTTATAATACATAAGAAGAAAAAGTATTATATCAGAATATTTTTCATTCATTAAATTAGTCATTATTTCAATTGTAAATTATAATGACAAATTTGTGTGAAAGCATTTATGCCGATCATCATGTCGCAAAAAGATCATTAAATTAATATATCCTATAAATAAACTTAATAAATTTTTCAGCGTTTTCTTATAATCCCTCTCCCGATTGAAAAACTCTTGGGAAACGCACGAGCATAAGCATTCAATTCGATAAATTGACTTTTCCGATTTTGCCATGGTATTCCGAGTTATCAAACGTCGATCACGTACTATCACGATATCGCTACTCGATGGCGGCCGATCTGTCAGTTTGACGAGATGACCGCGAAGGCCGAAAAAAAAGAGAAACCTTTTATGTGTAACACGCGACACACCGAGAGGTTGAGAGCGAGGGGAGACAGACAATGCAAAGCGCGTCCCTTCTCGAATGGGGGTTAAGCGGGCCACAATGCGACCGTAGTTGGCGTAACTTAACTCTCGAATTTCACTCAGCTTTTTTTTTGCCTCCTCAATTTATTCCCATTGATACGCTCGAATCGCGCAACAGACGCGAGGGGTCTCCCTGACGTTTTATTAACAAGACAATGCGCGTATCTTTGTCCACCCCCAGGATATTGAATCACTGCGTGGAATATATTTTCTGTCGATCTCACGTGACGTCGTCAGATGCTGCATAGAATCTTGTATCGAATAAAATAAATGGATAGGAACGCGTGACCGTAGCATCATAATCGTGACAGTGTGAAGCAAGAGATAACAAATTTGACAATGCCTGAAATGTGAGAATATAGTCTATAAAAATTTATAATCTACGAGAATGCAATCTATGTCATATCACATTCTAACAGTCAAAAAGAAATGATATAAAAAAGATACGAGACACTTTGTAATCGATATCTCTCGGTTCTCGTTATTGTTATTGCAGAATTCGATATCCATTCCGGACGAATATTTGTACGCGTCTACTGTCCACAAGAATAACGGCTTCCGGAATCCGTTTTATGCCATTTTATGAGTTCCTTGGTCGTAATATTCCGCAAGCTGTCAATTTGTCATTCGAAAATGATAAAATCTATTCCATGGAGAACAGAAACACGCCAAGATATCGCCATCCCTCGTTTGTTAACCATGTTATTGGTACATAATAATAACCGCGTAATTATGTTACGCATAGAGTTTGCATCTCGACATATCCGGTTACATAAATTTAAATTCATTCCGACACACCGCACGTTTGCGGTGAAATAATACGTCCGCCATATGTAGAATTATCGATAATATATTAATAATATGCTCGCGAGATAAATGAGCGCCGTAATAATTAAACAAAATAATCGTTTCTACTGCGAAAACAAACGTGCATTATGTCTTTATTGCGTTATTACTGTCATGCTGCATGTTGTTAAAAGCTTACAAAATTGTGTCGGCAATTACCGTCGGAAAAGCTGGATATTTTAATTAATTGGGTCACTAACAAAAAGCGTTTGGGCGAATATTGCTTTCGCACTAATTCCGTCACGTAACCTGATTGAAACACGCATTATCTCAAAGCATAGAAGGGGAAATAATCTATGCTAGAAAACTGACAATAAGCTACTATAACCTGAAAAATATTTTAACTAATAATATTACAAAAAATTACATAAAAAGACTGAGATAAAAGGTAGATAGATTACACGAGCTACGATTAAAGAACAAAATATTTTGCGCCAAGCATATGTGCATAAAATAATTTATACGTTCGTTATACTTATCGATTATATCGAGTGCTTCGTCATTTCGTTTCATATAAATTTCAATTAGCAAATCGCGGATTTATAAGTTCATGCATGGAAACGCAACACGAAAAACGAGGGAAGGAAAATGGAAACATCTAGATAGACAGAGATGGGGAAAAATGAGCCGGGATATTGCTCCGGAAGCAGATACTAAATACTTTAATGAGCAACGAGCAACGCGGACGGCCTCTATATAATTCCTTTGTGATGGTCATCCCAACAGAGAGGGATGGATTCTGACGGAAATAGAGGAAGCGCGCGAGAGGAAGGGAAGAAAGGGAGAAAAAGAGCCGGGACATTCGCGCTCCTGTCGCGTAGAAAGGGTGGTCTGGACTGAAAGGGGAGGCGACGAGACAACGGAAAAAAGACTACGAGAAAGGAAGAGGAGACGACGGAAAGCGGTGATCTAGCCATAGTATCGCGTATGACCGACAAAGACACAATAGAGAGATACACCATCTCGACACCCATTACGGCACTCTCTTCTCTCTCTCTCTCCCTCCCTCCCTCTCTCTCTCTCCTTCTCTCTCTGTCTCTCCCTCTGCTTTAGTGCTGATAATAATGCACTCTATGCAGCAGAGCGCCGACGGAAACGCCGTCGGGGTTAGACCGGCTGATTTGCGCTACTGTGTTACTGCCGTGCGTTCCGTCGTCGCATACATCGATTCCAGGTATATACGCTGTTGGCCTTGCGTTGTATAACGGTAACGAGCACGGCGTTCTCATAATGAGTGGCACGATCGAGCTTGTGTTTGGTACGACTCGCCTAATGAAGTAAGATTGCGCGCGTTATCGGGAAAACTGCCGGCGCACAAACACGATTTGCAATTAATTATCGTTAATAAGTAAACGGTAACGGGAGAGAACGAAGATACGATAAAGAAAATACAATGCATCAAAATACATTTTCTCGATGCAAAATGCAACGTTGAAAAAAAGAAATCGTTTATTCGTAAATACATCATTGTCTGCATTTTTCTCAAAAAATACAGATTCAGATTTAGATTCGGAAAGAAGAGATAATCCGTTAATGCGGCTGTATTTATTCACCCTGTGCTCGCAAAATAAATTTCTTCCTTCTTCGAATATAATTCCATTCTACAAAGAAACAATTAGAGTATTTGTCTTGTATATCGAGAATAATGCATGTTGTAGCGTTGCTGTTAGTGTTGCAGGTTTCTATCGATTGATTTGTGCTGTCGCTGCTATTGCACGGCATCGCATTGATACAAATACCATATGTACATATATACGATAATGCCATTATGCAATGTACAAATCGGATGATATTTTGTATATCATATATACCATGAGAAATATATTCATAATAAACCGATTAGCAATCTTTCCCATTAATGTTTGAATAATAGATCGATATATTACGTCAGAATCTGCAAATTATGTATCTCGAATTCGTTTCTAGCGAATTTTGTATTTTCGTTCTAGTTGCATCACAATATAAGTTGTATATTAAACAATGTAAATATAAAATTTAAACAAATTATTAATTTTATAGTATAATTTTATATTAGTTTTATATTAAATTAATTTTAATTATTAAATTAATTTTATAGTATATGTTCCATATTATTATTATATTTACATAATTATATTTTAATTTAAAAGTATCATTTAAATGATAATAGAAATGAGATATTTATTATAAAATATTCAATTTAACTTTTTTAATTTTAATGAACGAAATTTTGTGTTCGTCTTAAAAGTTTCTAATAGATTACTGTGTTATCGTTTTTAGTAAAGGAAAATTTATGGCGCTCACGGAGTTGCAAAGTAAATTTTTCGAAGAAGATAGGTCAAGCCACGGAATCATAAGGTATTTACAACTTTTCGCGTTGAAAAATATATCTCACGAAGATAAAATTATTCCACGTAATTTAGTATTGAGAATTGTTATTCGCAATAATACAGTAAATTCCAATTTCGTTCGCGATCTCTCAGCAGAATCGTTCGCCGGGATTACCGAATTATTCCGCAATTGTAGTTTCCGCCGCAATTCGAATTAATTAATTATACTTATCATCCACTCTCTCGAGGAAGATATCTAATCTAGCGCGCACAAAAGAGAACGAAGTGCTTCTGGTAAAATTGTTTTAAGACATTATTTCCGAAGGGGCGAATGAACCGAAGGCTTCGGAAGCTGCGAACGTTTCGAGGACGACAGGCCCGAACCAATCGCGTTTCCACGCAAAGAAAAGGTACGATTCTCGAGAAAATAAAGAGGATAAGGTAGGAGAGGAAGGTGGGTCATGGCGAGAGAGTGGCTATCTACGCCATTAAGTCCGCGCCACAAAACTGCGTCGCCATGGAACGGAACCTCTGCTGCCATCGGGGGTCTCTTTGTGTTATTCGGGGTAAAGACCCCCACGTTCGTTCTTAAATGCTCTCTTCCGTTCTTTTTTTTCCGTCCTTTCCCACCGCCCTCGCTCGCTGGCGGTCTTTTAAAAGCAGGGGCGAAGAAAACGCGACGATTCGCTCGTTCCGCGTGACGATGTCACGCGCTTTTCTTCCCGCGCGCGTACGCGTGACGGGCCCTTGGTGCGTGCGGAAAGACGGAGATTTTCTATTACCGATAAACACGATATCGCGATAACGTCCCGCCGCGCTGTCGCGCGCAATACGTTATAATGGATTCCGAAACTTTTCTCTCTCGCGCGTCGCAAAATTTCCATTTGCAGTCAGTCCGCGTGAACCCGGAGTTTCCCGTGTACAAAGATTGTATTACGCTCGCGAAACGAGCCACTTTAACTTTTCCTTTATTTTTTTTTTACTATTTTATTTTATTTCATTCTTTTTTTGGTTTCGAGTTTTGCTCCATCTTTCGCTGACGAAAAAACGCGAAACAAAATTCTGTTTGGTCGCCTCTCGCGTATCCGACAAACATTCCGCATACCCCAGGTGTAATTCGCGACGGAACTGGCGGAGGGGAAAAAAAGGAGAAATAACTGGCATTGCCGCGGCACACTGTCAGCAAAGCGTCGCCATGTGAAACACGGCTGACCTGTACTTTCGGAATCTCGTGCGCGGCATGCAACGACGGAAGCCGTTGAACACGACGGACATGAAACCACACCACTTTCGACCCTGCCGTTCCCGCCATGCGGCCACCATCGTACGGTTTTGTGCGTGTATGTGTGCGTGCTTCCTGTACAAGCCGAGGAATGCACGCCCTTCTCGCCCCTCCCCTCCCCCGCCATGGCCGGAGGGTAGACCGACTAGCCCTCCCTCCGGGCTACTGCTCTTTACCGCGAAGGGTTGATGAATTTCGTCCGGACAGCGTCGGATTTGCGCGAGCGGAAAGCGGAGCTTCCTCGCAACAAGGCCGGGAAAAAGAGAAGGTAGATAGGTAATTGGAGCACGTTGGAGGAGGAGAAAGTCGAGTCACTGTATACGCAGAACGATATCCGTAATATTCTGCGGAGAGAAGAGATAACAGGCAGCTACGTGAGGTTGGAAGAAATATTTTCTCCTCCTTGCGAACCGCAAAGTAAAGCTTTCTATCTCGCAGTACTAATACAACACAGTGGCTACTTCTGATGAGGTACTTGATTCGCTCACATTGTAGAATTATTGATCATTTTCTCTCTCTGTATATATATAATTCGATTTCTTTATTATTTCGTGATGTTTGAGTCAGATTACAGATTTAAAAGTGTAAATATATACGCGAGAGAGAGAGCGCAAGAGTGAGAATAAATAATGAGGAAATCTATAAAGTTTGATGTGTTTCTTTCTCAAGTGTTCTATCTCGCTGACATTTATCGAATAATACATTGATCTCGCTGCCCACACCGGAGTCGTGATAGTTTCGGCAAGTCAGTCCCAGAAGAATTACCTGGTCACACCTGAGGAGTCCCGACGTCAGCCCTTGGCAACGTTTCACAATGACGACAGCATTTCAACGTAGCCGTCGAAGCAAAGTTGGGCGGAGCACCGAAAGTGTGAAACTTCCATGAAACTTTGACGTAGCTCCCGACATCGAATAAAACTCGTATACATACTACATGCAACGCTTATCGACACATCCGTTATACCAACGTGATCCGACAAAATTCAACATGATCGAACGCAAATCGGAAACCACGCGAACTATCTACGTGCATATTATCTAATTACAACAGAGAAAGAGAGAGAGAGAGAGAGAGACAGGGAGGGAGAGACAAAGACAAATATATAAAATTTATTTTAACTCAATGTGAGAACTTCATCTTATATTTTCTAATTTATTCTTAATTTATTATTTTTGAAAAGTTATTTTTTATCATGTTAAATTTTCTCTTTCTAGGACATAAACAATTTATGACGTATATAATTACCTTGCGAATCTAAGAATAACAAGTCTAATAAGTAGAAAAGTAGTAAAAGTCTTCGATGGGTCAGACGGGTGCGATTTTCCACAGACGTAAAACGAACGCGACACGATGAAAAGTTGGGTACCCCGAGAATTTAAACAAACATATTACAGCACTAAATCTCCCTTGAATCGCCGGTTCTTCGATCGGCAAACGACCCACTTCTCCGATCCCTTGGTCCTCGCGATAAATTACACTTCTCGTCTTACGGCCACCGGGACCGGACAATTGTCCGGCGCAACACGCGCCATCATAATAAATCAAGCTTGCCCAACTAGTGCCGGCGCGCTGGCAGAATTGCGCGGATTTTTGCACCTCCCCCGCCGCGCGCGGAAAAGTGGCCGGCGAGAGTGTCGGTTATGTAACCTTTCCCGAACAACTTTTTCATCCGTGGACGCGTACCATGCCGTCGACTCAATTTTCCAGGGAAATCGCTCCCCGCGACAGGCGCTTTCCCCTTTCTGCTTTTTGCGAGAAGCCCTTTCTATTTCGCTATTGAACGCAAACGCGAATATTAGCGCGCTCCCGTGCACCGCGACTGTTCCGCAACTTTCGCACAACCAGCAGAACGATATTATTGTTCAAAATAATTCCAACTTTGGATATTCGGCAAATAAGCGTGGTAATATCTCTCTACGAAAGCTTATTAATTTTGTGGAATGTTTCACGGATTGAATCATCCGCTTTGGAAACGCGGAGGTCGAGACATACATCTATGTAATCTTCCGATTTCCAAATTAATTTAGACTTTACAGAGAAATATTGCATTTAAAGCAAATATTAATAATGAATCTTCGGAAATTATACAAACGTCGGTAAAAACCGAGAGAATAATAACATTGTTTGCTCTTATCTGTTTTTGCCACCGACAGAAATTAAACGCATTTACGTAGGAACAGAGATCGCATGTGAAATATTGCTGCGACCGAAAGGATTAATTACCTGAAGCTGAATCCGCGTGTGTTGCACGCGCACACTATTATTATAATAAAGTTAATGAAGCTTCTCGCGTGCAAATCGCTTCGCATTAGGAGCGTTCTTAATAAAGCGCCCGTTACTATCGTAGAGAATCTTGGTGAGTCCACTTTGTAGCGGCGTTATACAAACTTTTTCCTCCCCCTCTTCTATCCCCGACAAGACTGGCCGCTTTTGCTACAAACGTTTTACGTCCTCGCGTAAATCGTATGATGTATGTAAATTCCATCTGCCGATTTCCACGGACTTTTCCCTCCAACTTCTCCCTTCTTCTTTTTTTTCCCTCACTATCCTCTCTTTCTCTCTCTCTCTCTCTCTCTCTCTCTCTCTCTCTCTCTGTCGTTTTTATGTACTCGCTCATGCACGTGAATTCCCCGTGCCCCGCCACCCTTGTTTCGCCGGTTTTCCCTCTTCCTTCCATCCGACCTCGCCGAATGGCCGACAGCAACAGAAATGAAATTGTTTGCAAACTAATCTGTCCTCGTGCCAGCTGAGAACGAAGTGCACGTACATACATGTAGATATCACATATACGTGCATATGTATGCGCGCGTGTATAAACGTGTCGTGTGGACTCTCTCTCGCGTGTGTACACGGCCATGGCAGCAATATGCGGCCTGGTGGGACTGCCAACGGCAGAATCAGGATACCGAGATCATAGCCGCGGCAGTAGCGAACCGACCGTCCGTAGTAGATGGAGGCGCACAATTAAAATTTACTGTCCCATAACCACGTCTATCTATTTTATTTGTCGCCGAGCCAGTCGCGGGAATCTAGAAGCTCGAAACTGAAACGTATTTTCCACGATTTCGCGTATCGATTACGCAACGAGACAAGGAAGTCGGTGCCAGTTTAGTCGACACGTGAAATAAAATGCGAGAGCTATGCGCTATCCAATTCCGAATAATGAGACAAGTTTGATAGTTTTACGCAGCGCGCTTTTTCCACAGATGCGAATAAACGAGTCTCGATAGAAATTTATGCGCTCTGAATTGCAAAAGCGATCGAGTACGGGGTGTGTGTTTCGTATTATCGAGCACTCGCGCTATACGTAATTCGAATACTTTGTAAAATTTCAATTAATTCCTTTATAGATCGTAAAAAAGCACGCGCGTACTATTGTTTTTGCGCGATCGGAGCTCTTTCCCATCCTTCGCGAGCGAGCGCTTTACACGAAAGGTGGGTTACAAACGGTGTTCGTCAACAATAAATAACGATCAATAGTTGGCGCAACGCGTCGCGCAAAGTACGGAAATAGTCGAATACTTGTCGCTGACAGGGGGTTTCATTAAAGTCCGTGACGCGTTTCAGGCATAATTGCACGCCACAAAGCGAAACGCTGCCCCTTTGTGGCGGCCGCCGCAATGATACATTTTGCAACGGTATCTATCAACCGATTTCCACTTGCTGGAACGAATCTTTGCCCGCTTTAATTAAGCGAACCGTTTGCTGGAAATGGCGAATGTGCGCATTCCTGTCTAATGTCGCGTGCACAATCACCGCGTGTCTCTCGGCTGCAGATCGTGACTCGCTTCGTATCGTCGACGTGCAATCCCCGGCTTTAAAAGCCTATCTCTCTTTTTAATTTACTTGAAAATTATTAAATCCTTCTCCACGTCCCCGTACATTGTCGATAGCTTTCACCCGGTCCTCGATTACTTATCGCCCTATGTTTTACATCGTGTCGATGTAGATAAAATCCTTGTTTCGAATAAACGCGCAGCCCGATATCGCGAGTAGTATCGTGCATCAAGAATCGCGCGGCGTGGCCGACCCTTTAAAAGCGCTATCGATCGACGATGACTGGCGGCCGATTATTCTGTATTCGTGGCGTGTGGGCGATGCGGCTCCGCTGATTAACTACCCGGAGTGGTTTCGTTCGCATCGTCGCATTTTATTTCGATTGCCGTGTTGTTGTTGTTGTTGTTCCTGCGCAACATCGCACACGCGGTGGCGACGACGGCGTGTCGTCGATGCACGCGGTTGCACAGCATCGGGGAACGATCTCACACGTAGCACGATGCATTATTCAGACGACGGATCCGCCTCGTGGCATCCTTGAATTACCGTTTACAAACGCGATTTGTTCCTCGTGGCGACTTCCACGCGACCGGCTTAACTGCTGGTTAAACGAACGCTTTGGCCGAGGCGGAATCCGCGTCGTTTTGCCCGACTCGCGATAGCGCCGACAAAGTTCACGGAGTTTTAGGCGCGGGCAAGAACCGGATTTATCACGCGAAACGCGCGCTTGAAACGAACGAATTAACTATCCCTCCCCGCTCTCGGTGATTTAGCAGCGTGAGCTTCATGTACGCGCGTATCTGCGAGATTTAATGCCGTATGTCCGGCTCTCGTGCGAGCGACGACCTGAAAACTTAACGAAACATCGATATTTTTGCCGATTTATTTGTTAATACTTGTTTCGATCGATTCCATCTCGGCAGAAATTCGATCGAAGAGAAGTTTCTTTCGGAATTTTTCAATATTCAAATTTACACATTCGCGCAACATTTTGAAACACATTTTTGTAACTCGTACATATATTATTTTTTAGTATTGTAATATAAATTTGTCAGAAATCACAGGTTCAATTTTGCTTCGCAAGACTCCGAATGTAAGAGCTGCGATTCCTTCGAGACAGGACTAATGCAAGATGTGGCATGCAGCCAGAATGATGAGAAACAAAAATTTCTTTTCCCGGATTTAAATAAAGACCGACGATTCTTAAAAGTCTTTTATTTCAGTTCTCAGACGACGAGCTGAAAATATTCGCGTTTCTATCGTGAATTACATTTGCGACTGTCGAGAACGTTAATTGCCGTTGTTCTTAAAATAACGCTCGATTACACAAAGATCCTCTGCGGTAATTTTCTAAATGCGAATTATCAAATGAAAAAGGAAAGGAGAAAGTGAGAAATGTGTGTGATATACAGAAATAGGATGAAAACAAGTATAGTAATTGCATAATACTTATCACATTTAATTCTTGTTTTCACGGATTATGATTTCAATTATGATATTCAGAGAGCCATTTATATTCCAAACTATCGCCGAAATATTTCGTATAATCAACATTCTGAAGAAAAGTTTTCGAAATTATTTAAAAATTTATTTGAAAATTATTTAAGAAGTTATTTACTTTCCGCAAGATAAGATTTTCTTGTCAGACTCATTTTGAGGTACATACCTTTATTCTCTTGCAACTTGAACTTTATCACATTTCGCAATTTCTATATACATTACTGGCATGCACGTGAATTTTCATCGAGAGCAGTCGACGTACTAAGCAGTATACTGAGCTTTCTACGACGCCGAGCAACGGCTCCAATATGGTGCTTTCAATTTTCTCTATTTAGTTCTAATGAAGAGCAGCCCTACCTCCGACTATGGTAAGGCGCGGCGAGGAGGAAACCCTTGACGCGGGCAAACGGTTACTCGCGCGTTTCCGCTCTTCCGGTAATATTTCAGCAGAAAAGGCAATTTTCAACGGTCTTCCCGGTGCGGTACGTAAATACAGATTTATCGACTCGCTTAACGAATCATTAACTAGGCACTCAATTACGTGTACATAGCTCAAGCATGTGAATGAAAGGAATGTACAATGAAGTATTTCTAATTCACATAATAGTGCTTCAAATTCTAATAAATTTTATTTTCTCTCTAAAAAAGGAAATCTCCAGTGATAGAAAATTAAAAGAAAAATAACAGAAATGATAAAGAACTTACATATAAAAAAGGCTAGTAATTTTTATTCAAAGATGAATAAGATGTAATGTAAATTTAAAAAATGTGCGTGAAAAAATGAGAAAATAGTTTTTTGGTAATAAAATTAATTAGAAATAAATTTAGAGACGCGTTGGGCAACAAAGATCATTGAGAATGCCGTACCTAGTGTCTGATATGGCACTTTCAATTTTCTCCATTTGGCTCATAATGAAGAACCGCCTCGCGAACTACAGGAGAAGGGTAACACAAAGAAAACCCTTGACACGGGTAACCAGTTTCTCTACCCCTTGTCCTAAGACTGTCGTCATCCCCCAACGAGAACGCAGTTTCCACCGCACTACTTCGCGCGACAGAACTTATCTAATATACCTGCTACTCCCCCGCGCGTCACCAACAAACCCTGCCAACCTCCCCCGGCAGACGGCTCGTGCACCCTTTACGCCACGTACTCGAACCCTCGGGAAGTTCGTTCTTCCGGGAGAGAGACGGAGACGCGGATAGAGGCGCCGCTACGAATATAAAGTAACGCAGCTCCTAGTGAATATTATATGCGAGCCGAGGGCAAAGACAAAGTCGTTGCACGAAACTCTTTTTCACAGTATTGAAGGAACGCAGCAATTCATTCAAAGTCAAACGAAACAGGAAAATAGATGAATCAAATAAATGTCGCTATTGTAGTCAATGCGATAAGTGTGGTCTTTGGCGCAAAGTTGGAAGATAAATTAAAATATTTTCTTTTTCAATGCAATATTTACAGTACCATGATATTTATTTCATCTCAAGAATTAAAACATGAGAACTGACCATAAAGCTTCTTAATATCGCGATTAAACTTTTAGAATTATAAACGCATTAAAACTTATTTGTCTATTAGAATAGCGAAAGTTTATTAGAAAGTTTATTTTAATAGAATTTTAATGTTTGATTTGATTATCAAGATATTTAATTTTAAACTTTCAAAAGTTGGGACTTAAATGACCTCAAATTAAAATAGTCACTAAAACGAAACTAATCGATTTCAAAGTTGTCAAAAGGGCAAGTTAATTTTCTCTTTTTATGAACATTCTAAGTTAGAATCCGGTGCATAAAGCAAAAGGAATTCGGCTAATATAAATTAACTTAAATATTATTGTACGTTTTATAAAAAGTATGGGATTTAATAAAATATTTTCATGTATTTTGCATTATTATGGAATAGTTACGAAATTGCATAAAACAGTAACAGTTACATATAATATACAGTCTCAGCATCACTTTCAAAATCTCATGGCAAAATCTGATAGCTCTGCCCGAAATGCAGCCATTATGAATCAAGGCAATTTGGCAAAAGAAATCTACGCGCGCGTTCCGATCGAAAGTAGGCAGAAGCCGGAAGTGGCTCGTTGCGGCAGGAAGTCAGGGGATGTGGAGATAAAAGAGATTTTTCACTGTGGAGAAGAAGCTACCTTGAGGATCTGTCGGACGTGACAGTAAGTTTATTGGGGTGGATACAGATTGAAGAGATCCGACATCCCGATGCGACGCGGAAGAAAATTATCTACTTCGTCTCTGCGAACCGGCAGGATCGCACGAACGAGCTAAACTATCCTATACCATTCTCCTCGCCGAAGATGTTCCTTTAGATGTGTCTCGGATTATTCGGCGCACCTGTTTCCTTTAAGCTCTTAATCCTTTATTCCTTACGCATTTCTTTTCTAAACAACTCTTTCGAGTGAAACTCTGTGGATAAACATTCAGAAATAAAACTTTTCTCCTTTTAATTCACCTGAGATACACATATTTTATATAGAATTTTATTATATCAAACGTACGTAGACATAAGGCAGAAATCTATCTACACATGTGAAATATTCATATGCAGAATTTTTCACATATTATATTGATCATTATCCCTTTGACAAAAAATCAAAATGTCCAAGCTACATCAAATTTCCTTCGTCGAATAATACGAAAATGATTTAATTTTCTCTGTTCATGCATTGTTTTTCCAAATCTAATATATCCATGTTATGTATAATATATTGAATATAATATATTAAATAAAAGATTATGTAAGGGGAAAGAAAAAAAATAAGGAATGATGAAAAATTTCTTAAGAGATCGTTTATAAGCCTTATTAAACCTCAAATTATGTCATGTATCATTGAAACTTGCCAAATCATCAAACAACTTCTAATACGTGCGCGTGAAAGAAAAAAAAAATGTACGCAAAATTGAACTTTTATAACCTGAATATCATCCTCTGTATTCAACAGTTGAAATTTCCTTTCAGTATTGTCGAAATTAACTGAAATAGAAAACATACTAAATACTAGAACGGAGAAGATTTAATAACAACGTTTCGACTTTATTCGTTTTGTTAACGTTATTCAAACTTTCGCTTTTTCAATATTTATTGCCAAATCCTTCTCTCGATGATTCGCAATAAACTATCGACACTCCTCGCGTGATATAGAACAGTCAAACAAGTGCTCTGTTTGCCACTAATTAGAAGTAACAGTAACGACTAATGGTTCGCGCTCTGATAATTTGAATCAATTAATCATAACTTTAATCAATAATTTGTAATATTCAGTTGCGTCGTTATTTGAACGGAATAACGATGTCACTGCATAGATACGTGGCTTAAATTCAATCCGAACCGATACCGATTCTGTCCGAGTCGCTAATGTGCTATTGATTCAGCATATCAATAACGCAATTCGTAAAACGTAATAATAATTAGCTTTGCGACTCTCCTTATTATCGGATAGCACTGTCTTGTGATAAATAATTATTTAATACTGAATATTGAATTAACCTTATAACAATTAACGTCTATTATAAAATTAAACATTATCAAAATTATATTGTATACATCTGTCAGAATTTCGAGATTTCTGTTTCCTATAAAATCTTATATCTCGCGATCGGCGAAACGGAAAGCAAACGTACGGAAATCAGGCAGACGTTTGTCATTAGTGGTGCGGAAACCGGATTTAAAGCAGTCGGAACTCGGTCTGATGGCTTAAAAGAAGGCAACCGGCTGCCGGAGAAAAGGAGCGAAAGGGGGCGTAAAGAAGATTGGGGCCGAAGCAAGTTTTCGAGGGAGAGGAGAGGCAAAAGGGTAGCGAAGAGTGAGATTTAATAAAAGATTACTATGTGCCCGAGCGATGTACCTGGTGTTCGATTTTGAAGGCTTTAGATCGAGAATAAGGTCGCGCGAAAGTAATTTCACTTTTCGTCTCGAAACTTTTCAATTAATTGATTTATATTTCATCCGAAAGATATACAGGAGACATTTAATACTTGATTATAACCGCGATCTCGCAATTAACATCTCGCAGAGCGCGTCAATATATTTATTCGACATAGATTTCGAAAGTATTCTCGCGTCCAGTGCTAAAGAATACTCCTTACGATCTCCTTTCCGGTTTATTAAAGGCCTTAACTCCCTTCGCGGATGTAATCTGAACTTCATTATTTAAAATTCAACCGGTGCAGCGATTGCATTCTCGCGCGGGACGACCGCATGAAAGATTCAGACCGGGGTCGTGCCGAGAGAAATTGACCGACATAAATTATTTCAGTATTCTCTTGGCGCGGCGAGCGCGGAAACTCGGTCGAATGATGCTTACAATTTTAAACGCGCAGCACGCGCGGTCTCTGCATAATATAAGTAATTCTTGCGGCAAAGAGCATCATCCGTCGTAACGAAGGAGCCGTTTAATGTGACTTTGCCGAGAGAAGATCCAAGAATCTCTCGCGAGAAGCACGGATATTTTTTACGAAAAAAATTGAAAGGACAAACCATAATTAATGCTCGATTAAGAAATATTGTTAGATAATTTTTATGCTTTCTTTGCAAACATTTTTTGCAAAAATTAGTAATCTTCCAAACATAGGTTAACTTGAACATAGATTTTCCTTTTTATTTTTATAAAATTAATGCTGTATCTTGCACGCATATAATTGGAAATATCTTAATTAGTGAAATTTTAACGTCGACATATTTTTGCTTGACATTCAGACATATGTTCTGTTTATCTCCGGAATCTTGGAAACCGCCAGCCAGAAATATCATTTATGCTACATGTATAAAGCTCGAAAGAACAACGAAGAGAAATATAACTATTCTCCGTTTCCTTTCAAAATCTCTCTCTCTCTCTCTCTCTCTCTCTCTCTCTCTTTCTGTCTTGCACCTATCATCCAGTTCACAAAACTTTCCTCGTAAAATCACTACGAAGATTTCATTAAGCGAACGCTTACTCGTCATCTGTTCCGAGATAATGGACCTTCCTAGTGTCTGGATGAGAAAAAAGAAAAAGTATAGAAATAGAGAGAGCTCTATAAAAATAGAACGAATGGGCAAGCGAGAAAGAGCACATGAAGCATAAAGAGGATAACAAAAATCCCGAAAGCTGTCGACAAAATGAGTTTATCCCAACGTTAGGATAGCGACAAAGATCATAGAAGACCATGTAAGAAACGCAAGCTTCTATATCGATGTTGGCAACCTTTTCCTTCCTTTTCACGGAATAAAAATTTATCTCAATATATATATATATATATATATATATATATATATATATACATATATATATATACACACATATATGTCAATATATGTATATATGACGATATATTTAACAAGAATATATAAAAACTAGTTATTGCATTTTTGACAAACCGTTTGCTTGTATGAATATTATATTGTGTAATTCGCGCAAATTTTTCCATAATACTTCGAGCATAAAAAAAAAAATTTCTTATCTCTATTTATTTCAATTACTCAAATAGTTTAATTCGATACCCGAATATTTACAATCCTGATTTCAATGTAAATCTCGACGGCCATGCTTAATCGTCACGAACGATATTGCGTTCCGCGTGTTCAACCATGACCAAATCTCGCGTCACGCTCCAAGTTTTTTGTTCGGTCTGGCAGACGAAACATTTGTCACAAAGCAATGCGAAACACTCAATATATTCAAGGTAATGGCCACCTCAATTTTCGGCAGCGTTCTGTAAAGATTTGACCGTCTGCGGTGATTAGCTGACACATTAGGAATGTATCGACCAACAAGATTAATCACGGCGAAGCTTGCAGCGAGGTGCGATACTAATTAAATAAACCCAGTCCAAATTTTATTCGGGTTACGATTCATTTGACTTTGTTACTTCCACATCAGTGTGCATCCCGTTGGAGCTTTCTTTTTATCAAATATTTATGTCGGGGTCGATCGTGATTTTCACTACTATGATGCCAATTTATCACCGTTGAGAGAGATAACAAATTGCTTGAAGAATTACACGCGCAAAATCATTCTTGCCAACGCTACATGATTGTCACGACCGTCAAGACTGTAATAGATTGTATTAATTACAGTAATATTATTTCACGGATATCGTTAAAGATTTAACATTAAATGGCGGCAGAGCAAACGATACGGCACGATATCGTTTTAAATTGATAATCCTAACGTGTTGAATCAATTACATTCATTTTACAGATTACATCTATTTTATTTTATTTGTAATATATTACGCTATATAAAGTTTTTATTGTTTCTCCTTTCTTCTTACTGATCCGATCTAAATCTTAACTCAGCTTCGTGCAAATGATCGACAAGTTCACATGTACATGGCACAAACTGATTGAAACTGATTAAAGTGCCATTTCCGTATGCCAATGACATTACAAGTCGGAAATCCAGAGACTTACGTCGGTCTTCGTGCGACACGCGAGCCGTGGCACGTGATACATTTTAACGAGCCTATACAGAGCACCGCGTGATTCCAGTGCAATGTACGAGTGCTCCTATTATTCATTCGTACCACATGCCGAATATTCACTATGCCGAAGCGAATGTCGTATTGTGTAATGACAATGCAACCGTCGTGGCAATATAGCAGGAGACATGGCTTGTCATTTAAATATAATATATTCTATTTCGTCAAATATTATATATCGAATTCTAATTGAATATTAAAATGTCAACAATCTTAATTATATAGATATAAAACCGTCAATCTAAATTTATCATATTCATAAGAAAAGTTTATAAATAGTATAAGAAAATTCGTTTCTCTTTCTCTGTCTTGAAACAGTCTCTGTAGGACTGCCTAATCCAATTATTCACCTCCTATATATGTAATATCAAAGATAGGACCTGTGAATACGCACGCATACACGCATCCATATATGACAATTCGCATTTACGTGTACATATACACTTGGCGGTGCATATATTTGAGCGGAGATAACGCACGTGAATATATACATTGAAATACATACCAACGTGCTGCCTGAATTCTAATGGTGACATCGAGTTTGTGCAGACTGCACGCCGATGTGTACACGTCCCGCTGCCGTATAGGTGCACGGTCGTGTGCTCGTGGAGAACATCAAGAAGCGTGTCTGCTTGCAGACTAATCGAGTCTAATGAGCCCGCACTCTGCGAGCGGAGATTAAACCCACCGGTTACAGGGCGGTTAAATGACAGCGTAGTAAATCGCGCGGTAACTTTAGCGAAAAAAAAAGAAGCTAAGAAAAGATGAGACGATGTGAGACGTATATATCATCTAATAATTTCCCATCCACAACGTCGAGTGACGGAAGGTGCACGCAGATCGTTGTACGTCAGCTCCCTGTACATTAGATTGGGATTTTGTACACCGGAGTTAATAGTCCCAAAAAGCCACGGGGAAAATTTGCGCTAAAAAATCTGATCCGCACGCGCGCGCTCGCGGATTGAAACTCAATTAACCCAATTTGCATGGGCCGACATTCATTATCGGTCCCGGTGCGCACGATGCAATGCCGGTTCACACACGGAGCGTTTCGGACAAAACGTGAACCGCGATTAGCGTCACGCATTAAAAACGCACGAACAACAGGCAAAATCTGATTAATCGCTGGGATGGATATTGCGAGTACATTAACGTGGCGATAATAATAATCTCGCTGGATCGCAAATCGACCAGATGGTCGATCAATTTCGCGAGGATTATAAATCGACGTGCTTTAAATAAACTTAAATCAGCGTAACTGTGCGGTAGCGTTTGACGAGAGGAGATATACTTTGGAGCATATTATGCCGCCGCAAACGCGAGGGTTAAATGCAGCGGGCGTACTTAAATAATGCATAGCAACGTTTTACAACAAGCATCCGTCATCAGATATGCAAATCGTTCGCGCAACAAGCGATAAATTTGCATCGTTTTTGCATACATTAACCGCACAATTACTAGCACGGTAGTATCTTTCTAGCGGATACGGCCGCTAGTATCCGCGCATAATCCTAATAACTTGCGAAACGCTTTGAAATAGGAGATACCGCTCGAGTGTTTAAAGTGGACCGCCGTTCGTAGGAATTGGTGTAACGCCAAGGGAACGTATTTCATCTTACACGTCGCCAACTAAGTGCTCCTCGTCGCGAGCACGCTCTTGTCGAAAGCTGGATGAAGCACACACGTGCCCTTTTCAAAGGTTGCGCTTTTATGCAACTTGATGGCGCAGTCTTGGCTCAAGGCAGCTCCAAGAAGATTGAAAATACGAAATCTAGACCGTGGAGGGTTTAACCTAGTTCGTGTGTCTCGCAGTTTTTCATCACTTACAGCTACTCGGTTGCTACCGAAAACCGCCACTAGCTCCTCAAATCTACATTTTTCAACAACATTATTGATGTCACAAGAGCGCGAGAGCTTTTCGCAAATTTTTCCTATCACTCCGCACAAATTCGATACAAATTTAGATTTGTATTATGTCAAACAATCAGATTCGCATATCAGTTCGCGGAGTGGTTTAATAAGCTTGCGACAGTAACGATGCACTAATAAAATAAGCAATCAAAGTTGGGTCAACCATTAGTACACAACTACCCTCGAAATTCCGTATAATTCGATAGAGAAAATGCGGGGAATTCATAGGGTAATAAAACACAATTATCCGAATCGTTGTGTCGGAAATACAAATTGCGGAGATATGCAAGGCTCGGTGTGGAAATGGGTAGGAGGAAAGGATTAGCCTAGTTCATAATATCGTTAGAAAGTTCTCGCCATTGAGATACGAATACAAAGCAGCGTGTCTCGCGTAAGCCTTACATTCGCACACATGTATGTGCGTGTACCAATGCCACCACATTGCACAGTATTGGGTCAGTTCAGTGGGCGTACTCGAGAATTGAGCGAACATACGGGACCGTTCTCCTCGCAAAGTGGATTACGCCGATTACAGGACAAATTTAATTAAGAACTGCCACATAAATAACCTTCACCTTCCGCATTGTCAAGTGTGCGAGTTACGCGAGTAATCCTACGCTACTCGAATTCTTCGCGTCCCTTCGCACCGAAAAAAAGAAGCAGCGATCATATGGATAGGAAAAAATACACAAAATCGCTAATTATAATTTACTTTTTGTATATTATATCGGTGTACGCATACTCGTTTATCCGAGTGTTTGCATGCGGAAAACAAAAAATAAGTAAAATGAAAAATAAATTACAAATATGATAATTAAAATAAATAAAAAAAAATCGAGATTTTCAAATTGAAAAATATTAATAATATCGATCAAAAGCCTCTCTACACAAAAAATATTATGTAAAATATTTACTTAATTCGCACATATTTTACACGTTTCTTTGCATAAATGGTATGATAAATTTACAAAAATTGAAAATATTAAATTTTTATACGATTGAATAAAAACTAATCTTATTGTTAGCTATACTGAGCTCTCAGACTTTGCAGCTCGCGCTCAATGCTTGAATAGAGAAAAAGATCTGTGATTAATTATTAAAAATTCTCGCAACAGAGATATGTACTCGGATATTCCCAAAAACATTGACGTTATTTTTGCGGAAAGAAAAATTCCATGCATTTCTTGAGTGAATACGATAAACGTTGCAGTGAAAAACGTTCGTAAAAAAACAACGCGTGAGATAAATTATAAAAAGACTAATTCAAGACATATTTCATCGATCTTTACATCTGAATGTGTCGTAAAATTATTTAGCACGTTTGAAGTTAGAGGCGAAGAATCAAAGCAAAATGTTCCGTCACCAATTCCAAAAAACTACGTTCAAAAATGTGCTATTGAAATTCGATCGAGCTCCATGTATCGCGACGCGCAGAATTGTCCGCGATAATGGACCGACGATCGCTCTCTCTCACAAGGACGGTATGTTAGAGGTATCGAAAGGGAGGAGAAAAAAACGCTGAGGGGGTGGGGCGGGGAAGGGAAGGGTGCTCGCTCGTATGTGCCATTTTGATTGAATTTTTTTTCGATGTACGACGAAATTCATTCGACCAACGCTGGGCGTCGGGGCGAGTTGCGCGCTCGCGCTTTGTATCCGCGTCGACTTTTTCAAACCCGCTCCGCGCATCGCGCCGCTATTGCGGCGGTGCGTGAATCGCATAACGGTCTCGATACAACGAGCGATAGCTTGGTGCAGCGACAGTCGGGCGGCAGTATCTGCGGAATGCAATTCACCGAAGACAATGCACCGCGTTAAAATGGCTCGTATAGATAACCTCGATGCCCTCGTGGAGCATACCGTACATACATAATACACATACACGGGCGAGGAGAATCGATATCCGCACTAGGCTACTCTTCTTTTACAGGCCGACGGCGGGAAGGAATAGAGGGAATGCAACGACTGGCAATAAGGGCGGCGAAGACAGGAACCCTGCCCGGGAGGCTAAGTCGGAAAGTGGATGCAAGACGTCAAGATCCTTTCACCTTTTGCGACCCTATATTAGCCCGATACCGGAGCGGTCTTTCTTTTTCTTCGCGTGCATAACGTATATTTCGTCCTTTGAGTCCAGAACGGAAGCAAAGTGCTCCGAGGATTGTAAATGGAAAGAATATGTCATCCTTTTCGCGCGCAGTTTGCATCTCTCTTACGTCTGACCGTCATACAAATACTGTACTTCTCTCATTATGCGACAAAAGAGTTACTGCATGTGTTCAAAAGAATTTGTAAACGGGATCTCTTGGCACAATCTATGATTATAACAAACTGAATATTACTATTACAGCTTTAATTGACAATTAGCAAGCGAGAAACAATAAGAAACCCGCAAGTTAACGCGACATCACTCTACCTCCTTTTAATTCCTTGTAATAAGATTATTCACGCAATGTAACATTACTTATTAAGTCGGGTATTAGCTTAACCCGGAACGTTGTTTCCCTTATCATCCGTTTAGCCGAACAGTGAGTATATCTCTCTTAAACACGCACATACATATTCGCGATATAAACGGGAAATGTTACGTAAGATAAGGTAGAACGCTTCGCGAAAAAAGACGACGGAATTTAAATGCGCGTTTGTGTGTGTACATACATATACACGAAGGACATACAACCATTTATCCTTCTCTTTCTCCCTAGCTCCCTTTCTCTCATTCTATCTCTCTGCCGATGCATCGTATGCATATATGCAAAAATATATATTCGCCTACAGAGGCTGCGCGTAGATAGTTTGTACGCGGACGAGAATTTAGAATGGAATAAGTGACGACGACGGCGGTATCGCGGTGGAAGAAAAGGAGAAAGAGAGCTTAAACGCTCAAGTACGCGCAGAGATACATGTACATATGTAAAGATTATATGGGCGACACGTGTATATGTGTACAGTTACGCGATACCATATTTCTCCAGGTGTACTAAGGTATACTAAGTACACGCAACGACCAGATCTGCGTGTGCGTGCTGTGTTAGGCCGCGTGCGTGATCGTGCTTGCGCGTGCACAGACGCTTTACATAATATCTTTGCTATTGTAAAATGCAAAGTACCGGCGCGCGAGGGAGTCCCGCTGAGCCAGCTTTTCCTTGCGTCGCGCTCGCACACTCCACTGCGCAATCCCGGGTATGTGTACGTGTATATGTGCGCGTGGGTGTGTGAGAGCGAAAGGAGAGAAGCTACGGGTGCGGCGAAAGCTCGTGGCGAGGTTGGGGAGAGACGCCTCGAAAGCAAGTTTTTGTCTTCTCATGTAAATCGCGACGTAGCTGGGGCGATTGAAGGCTTAAGCACATATTTTTATATTCCCTTCCTGAAACGACCTTCCTGCGCGCCGCATTCTTTCTATTCTTTTAAGTATTTGCGCTCCAAAAAGAGCCATCGTGATATAACATCGCGCGAGAGAGCTCGGTGGATGCACGATAAAATTATTAGCGAGGTAAGTATTATTATAATAAAGCTTGTAAAGTCGGATCAAAGGGAAATTTCAAACCGACGTCCAAAAGCATCGTATCATTGTTACATTATTTGAATGGAAAATTATACTCCTTCCAAAAATTTGGAATATATATCGTAATTGAAAGCAGAGTCTAACACACACAATAATAAAATTTCATTCTTAAAATGACTTGTGTACAGCTTTATCATTAAAAGCTATGACATGATTTCTATATCTCTAGACGAGTACAATTGTTAGGGGAAGTGCGAATTTATGATACTCGTTACTCTTCGAGATATATCGCAATCAGAGTATCTACTTGAAACGTTCGTTGGATTGCAGAGAATCCTCTTGTGATACCCGCTTGAAATTCTCAACGAGTAACCTGCAATCTCCTCAATCATTAGATACCTTCGATCGACAGCGTTCGATTGCACAACTGAAAAGAACCTACCACCGAGCAACGATAGCGACAAGTTCATCTATCAAATTTTCGCTTGGTGAAACACGGTAGCAATTCCATTAAAGAACCCCGTCATTAACAAAAACACCGTATGGAATATAACAATCCGTGTTCCTCCAACGATTATTGACGTAAAAATAGAAAACAAAAATCTAGCTGTTTCCCGTTGTATCGAAACGCGAAATAAAAGCATCATAATCGGCTCTATAAAAGAGATATCCCGGCAGTCCTCTAAAAGCGCTCGATTTTTACAGTACCACGATGCGCAATGCCGGGAATGCATTTCGATATGGAGATATGATCTTCGTGCACGACAGACGTGTGAAAGATTAATGGCGGAGCGGCGTACGCAGTTTTTGGTCGAGCCGACCCCTCTCGTTGATGGGATAAAAAAAATTCAACAATTCGCGGCAACGCGAGGTGTCACTTCTAAAATATAATATGCATCGAGATAATTTAATCGATTATATTATTTAATAGGATTTTCGACAATCGCATGAACGTACGTGATTTTATGCATTCGTTGTTTTGCGTTTTCACGACGCGAAAAAAAGCGGTTCGCAAAAAAGCAATCTCGCTCTTTTGTTCACGTGCAATTAATCAATATTGGTGGTAATCTATCCGACGGTCGATACAAGATTGCGCATCGAAAAAAATCGCGCATCCTCTCGCGAGAATTTTGCACGCTCTGAATAACCGCAATGGTTATTTTTCTCTTCGAAGAAACTTTGAAACTTATTTATTTTTATATTAAAATTCATTATTTAATATAACGGCAAGAACATTAAATTTGAAGAAAAATTGAAGATCAATTGAAAAAATGTATATCATATAAATGAACTACCAATGTACTTCGTAATTCCTCAAGTATAACATTAGAAATAACAACAATACAATACAAAGTGCTTCTTAATAAGTGCGAAAAATTTTCTTTTCGGGGAGATTTTCTTTGTCGAAAATTAAGGGGGGTTTTTCACATAAACATTAAAAAGTTCTAATAAAAAATTGAATAGGGGTTGCTAGTTTCATCTCCTTGTAACAATACGGGAGGCTGAAAAAAATATTAATAAATAACCTTTTTACTAGTAGAAAATATCCACCTAATTTCATTTCTTTAACTTGTTCCAAATTTGAGAAAAAAATAAAAGCCTAACTTTTACCCCCATTTTTGGAGGAGTGTAACTCCACAGGAAGGGATGTAGAAGTATATATTTATATGAAAAACCCTTCTTAATTTTCGACAAAGAATCATCTTCCAAAATTTTTCGCACTTATTAAGAAATACCCTGTATATAACTTTCGACAATACATAACTTTCGAAATGTTGCATATTAATCATCGTCTCGCATCTATCTCGCGGCGGAAATACGATTTCTCAGCGAGAACACTCGAACAATACGTCAGCGGACGTATGCGAGAAGAAGTGCCGGTGATACCGTGATTACTCTCGAGCAACTCGAACTACCGCCTCGTAACCGCATTCCGACACTTCGTCGCCATTGCCACTGCAATTAAGGTAAGCGTTACACTGGAGCGAGGTGTCACTTTGTGTATCCAAGCGCGCGTCTCTCGTACTGTGTTCTCGCGCCATTTCACGCGGCTTTACGCGGTTCTCCCACGCATGGGAGAAAGATTAAAATGGAAACAAGCACGCATTATACACATGCATTCTGTTTTATAAGCAGATCCTATGCGCTATATATGAAAGAAATACGCGGGATGTGTAACGCATTTATCGTATACATAGAGATGGAGGAAAATAAAATCGTCGCCGCGAATGTATAATTTATGCATTAAATACGATAAATTTGTATTACAATTCTCTCTCCCGTAAACGCGACTAAATCCTATTTCATATCCTATATAGCTCCATAGCATTTGAAGATTAGTTGAATTTTCGTTTTCACATCTCCGAGTGGTGGATTTATCAATGCCGCGGATTTACGTAAATACGAACAATCAATAGCTCGAGAAAAATGAATAAGTTTTGCTTGTCAAATGAAATAATTTGTATATAATATCAACATTTTTTATAACTAAAGAAAAAATTAATAACGTGTGTTATACTTGTGATATGAATATTTTTAAAATATTTTTGACATTCTAATGTAGATATGAAAACTAATCAAATAAAATGTACATGTATAGGAAATGTAATGTACAATGATATATATAAACGTGAATTATATATATAAACATGTTGCATATAATCAAAATGTTTACATTCTTCAAGAAAAAAATCAGAATCTATGGGGAAATCCGCCATTGAATATCTGCGAGGGAATATTCCTCCGAGTAGCTCGTATCTCACATTTCGGCCAACGAGCACGTTTTCGGTTAGCGATATTCCGTGGCTCCGTGTATCCACGCCAGTCTAAGTAAGCCTTCCGGGTCCCAAAGGAAACGTTTACGACCAAGTTAGCTGCTAATCCTAGCCATAGTTATAGTCATTAAGCCACGCTTAAACCGACGTTATTGCTTGCATTAGTTTCCGACCGGGCTTTCGCGTAACGCTCAATTTCGGGTTGGCGATATCGTATTTTATTTCACCATTCGTTGCACGAAAAGAGGATAGGGAAAAGAGATACAAAAGAGCCAGCAATTCTTCTCATTCTTAGGACACGTTCGAAACAAGGCCCGAATCGGTTCAGTTAATTGAAATTAATCGCGCAAATAATAGCATCGCGCTGATATACGAAAGCTACAGAACAATCTTCTCAAATTTCGTTACTTTGCGCTTTATTCGTTTCTCTTGGACGCTACCTAAGAAATGCGTATGTATCGGAATGGAATCTAGTTAAAGGCTGCAATCCTTCCGTGCGATAATCAAAGGAAGACGCGTCCTTTGTGCGTTTGTCGACACAAAAGCAATCAATAATCACGAGCTAAATTGCATTTTGCGAAGCGTCACCGTTTCTCTGTCGCGATACGAAACTACTCGCAGTTTCGTTTACTAACATTGGCTGATTTGCTTGATATTTCAATAACCAATCGCAAGCGATGGTCGTGAAAAGTCAGATTGGTGATCAAAGTTCTTCAAGTTAGTTTCGAGCAATAACGTAACTCGTTTGATTCCCCTCTCTCTCTCTCTCTCTCTCATTTCTCCGCTTTCTCATACACGAGAGAGCGTAATTCATTTTGAATTTACAGATTATGATGTTGACTGGGTAACGCGGATTTATAGCATTTGATAAATGCCTATATGGTTAGAGCGTAGGAAGCGGAGTAATCAGTTCGATTTCAACAATGCATTTCGGTGCATCGCATGAAACATGCACAGAAAATCAGAGTCTGTGTAAATTTCATGTATGTGGTACAACGCGAGATTTTCGACTGGGATTCACTCGGTATCTTCTTGCGGCGGTACCGATCGAGGGATCGATATTTCGAGAGGTGCGGATGGTGCATTTAGAAGCGCACTGCATCATTCGTTATTCCCCGATCAAATATCCGCGCCGCAACTTCGTGAGCTGATATGTACATAATCCGATCCACTCATCGGTGGCGATAGCCGAACCGCCGACAGAAAAAAATCCACTTATAGCTCGACCATCGGTCCGCCGTTTCAAAATTAACTCTAATCTAGGATCAGACCGCTTATAAAGTGCGGCAGAGATTTATGAAAAAAAATGAGATCGACCGAGACGGTGATGGTGGGCGGATGTACTCTAATTGCACCCGACGACGGACAGGCTTTCTCACCGGATAATTGTATATTATTCCACGTCGCGGATTTTGTTCGGCGCGGTTGGAATTTGTTATGCCGCTAAACGTAGGCTAAAGAATGTATTAAGGAGGATCCTAGGGATTATGTTTATATGGTTTCCAGGGTCCTCCCCATAAGTGCAGTGCGAAAAACCGGGGGAGATTTTAATGGGTAAAAAATCCACACTACTGAAGAACCTACGAACTTTTTCAATCTCTTTAGAAGATTTTTCCCTTCTTCGAAAAAAAAGATTAAAGATTATACATGGAGCAAGTAGTATTCTCAGGAGTTTGGACGGCCAGTCCGTGATATAACCGGGTTATATCATGGTATATGCGGGGAAGGATCCTAGAAATTATGCTTACACGGGGTTTCTAAGATTCTTCTCTTATCATACTGGATTTAAAAAAATACTACAAAATGTGCACTCGGTGACAGTGAGGTAATTTTACAATAAAAAAAAGTTTATATATATATATATGAGATCAATTAATATTTAAGAAAAAGTAAAGCCGTGAGTCTTTACGGCAATTTTCACTGTTTATTGATTATTAGACGTTACAGTTTAAAAAAATTCTCTTTTTTTTAATTCAAATATAAAATCTTAATCTTAATTTATCTTAATTTTCTTTGACACTTATTTATTTTGAAAATTCTCTTATTCTTCTTATAAATGTTTACCTATTTATGAATATTAATAAATACTGAGAAAATACTTGAAATACTTTTTTATATTTTCTACAATTTAAAAATTCATTTGCTATTTCCATATTTACAGAGCTATCAAATAAAGCTGTTGCGTAAAACTGCAGCAAGCAAAAGGAATATCCTTGTTCAACAATTTAACTACTTTTACAGAGGAAGAGAGAGAGAGATCGCATATTCGCTTCGATATATATAAAATTCGTTGCATGATATTGTCACTGAAATAATACGCACAAACGCGCAGCACAAACTGGCAGTTTTCGTTCCGGCGTTTGCGGCTTTTGTTACTTTGTTACAAACCAGTACCAATTCATATTTTCACCGATATATTCGCCATTTATCTGATAAACACGTGTAGGTAAATCGAATTTTACAAACGTGCTTTTGAGGTCAGAAATAACGGATATGGAAGCAAGGAACCATAGGGTAAGCAGGGTATTATCCATGAACGTAATGTCGATCGGATGATATAAATCTCGATTACGAGCCGCGGAATATCGAGATATTGAGAAAGAAAAAGAGAATGCCGTGTATCTGACAAAATAGTGCGGCAACGTAGTGAAACCATATATTCAACAAAATAGTGCAGCAATGTAGTGTGCATAAATTATGACATAAACCGTGAATACCTAATATCATTCTCGTTTTACCTGACCCCGACAAGTATACCATTATCGTAATCGAGATGGCGCGATAAAACGCAAATTGGCCCCGATCATAATCTTTTCACTATATCAGATTGATTGCAAGATATTCTTGTATAATTTTTCACACAAGTTGTGTTTGCGACTTATATATTTCAAAAACATTCGCGTCGAAAAAAATTAATTTTTTTGTATATATATATATATAACTGCAATATATATAACTAAAATATCATGGATAAACTACGAGACTCAAAGTGACAACAGCGCAACTAATCTGCGTGGTCATGTAACAGCATTTCCGATTGTTGTTGAGAGTTAGTTGAATAATGTTAAGGTAATGTTTAGGACGAGCAAAAGCTCGTCCGTTCAAAGCAGTCTCGTGCTAATATCAAACTATCGTTAACCGTTATCCGGTAAAGCCATCAATTTCTCGTATATAGTTATCATGGCCAATCTTCGTGAGTCGAAACTTGACAAGAAAAAGGATAACGAAAAAACAACGGTTCTATAAATCTTTAAAGTCAAATTCGGGAAAAGCAAAAATTTATTTGTCAAAATTGTTAGAAAGTATCATATTCATAACAAAAATCATGATTTTATTACACAGGAATAAAGGAAAAGGTATTCTCTTAGAACATTACGAGTACCTAGACACGATAAATGAATAACGTCTGCCTCATTATATCCATTATTTCTTGCTGGTGCCTCCCCTTTGAAGAAAACCTTATGTTTCATATATCCTTTCCCTTTTTATGATGGCGGAGCATTATGCGACAGTGTAATATGAAACTAGCTATCACATCTCCTTACTTGTATATACTTCATATATAGCTGTCTATGTTGCGCTGAAACCTCTATCTGACAAATTTTCATGCAAATTACATATTCATCTAACAGTTGCAAAATATATTATTAAAAAACATAAATTATTTTTGCAACAATTCTATTTTGTAAAAATAATTTCGAGATTTATTCAATATAATAATAACAAAATTCTTGTTAATAATTGTCCAAAAATTGGAAAAATCAGTGAATTCTCTGTTAATTATATTAACTTTACAAATTTAATATTTAAAATAAAAAATTATCTGTGAATTATCTGCTAATTATATTAAATTTACAAATTTAATATTTAAAATAAAAAGTGATAATTAATATCGGAATTATTCATTAAAAGCTATACTTTTATATAATATATGTGTATGATTAATTTTGTCTAATAATATTCGATACAACGAACAGTCGGATATGAAAGCGCAAATAAAATGACACAGAATTTACTGCAAATGCACGAACAGTTTTGCACATATCGCGAATCTCGTGCACGATTTCCAGTTTCGCCGGAACGTCACTATGTAAAACCAAAGCGAGCTCGGTAGACCGGCAGACATTCGACCGCCTCTGCTTTCTCCCTATCGGGGATGGGGATAGGTTTCGCGAAAGGATACGATACAGAAAAGGCGGGAGGGTTAACGGAGATGAAGGAGTCGAAAGAAGGAAGGAAAGGCGGTAAAGGAAGGAAGAGAAGGAGCAAAAGGGGCATGGAAAGCGGAGGAACCAGAGGCATCATCTGATCCTCGGTTCCCTAGACGCATCCCTCGCCACCCCTTTTCTCTTACCTCCTCTGCACACTCTTCCTTGCACTACTCCACTAGACGACTCAAGGCACTCTTCGCACTCTCTCCCTCTTTTCCTCTCCACCTCTCTCATACCTTCGACCTTGTTTCTCGCACTCCGTCGCTCTCTACTTCGTGTTTCGACTTTATATATATCGCTAAATGGGGTTATTTTGCTTCTACGTGTGATAAGCGTGCGCGTAATAGCAAAACTATTGTTAACCTTTTGCCCAAACTAATATATACTAACTAATATTTTGTTATTTGATGTATAATATTTTATTTGGAAAAAATGCATAGTTTATTAAGAGCTGTAATTATTTGAAAAAAAATGCGGCGAGATCTATAAACATTTTTAAAATTATCCTCGAAAACCTTTCCGACCATATGCGACTCAGCGATTCAACACATTTCATTAAGAACGTTAATGATGATTACTATCGTCGTTGCAGACTAGCCAACGGCTGCAATTGCGCAAGATGTCACAGAAAAAGAGAGATAGATAGAGAGAAGGAGAGATAGAGAGAGAGAGAGAGAGAGAGAGAGAGAGGGAAGAGGGATCGAGTAAATTTAGGTGTAATTAAATACGCGCGTCAGCCTTGATATTATTAAAGTTACAATGCAGAAGTGTATTTAATTAACTTCCGATATTGGCGTCGATGCGATCGCATACGCATCTACTGAACGCGCGGATCAATTTACGTCGAATTTATTGTACGCCATGTTGTTGCCTGCCGTATTCATAATTCAACGATACATCGGGTTAATATTAAATATCGAATTAGTACGTTCAATCAATCGCGAGCGCAAAACGCTTTGTCGGAAATTTATAGAAATTATTATACTATTTTTGAGTTTTAATAAAGGCCGCAACGAACGGAATTTTATTCGTTCTCATTCGCTAACATGGTCAATTTATTTGATATTTATTTACACATCATCGCACTAAATATCATACATAAGTGCTGTGTATAACCGTCATATCTCGCCAGCCAATTTATTGAACAATGAATCCACTTATTTAACAATGATGTATCCTGTTAAAACTCATATGTACTTTCGCACGGATTCTGCGATGGTATAATTAGAAATTCTTAACATAACAAAATAATAATAATTTAATTGAAATAAAGCTAATTTTACATGTAGTAAACTTTAATTTCTCGCCATTATTACTACTTTGCATTCAGAGTAAATTTTAAAGTAATTAACTTGATATATAGTTATATTATTTATAATTTATTATAACTTTTATTATTTCTTCATATTATTTCTAGTTTATGTTTGAATTTGAAAATGTACATAATAATTATTGAAATATAACTATATAAACGTAGTATAATTTTTTTACGTATTTTATAAAAAATTTATATAAAAACGAGAAAGAAGAATAATATTTTCTATATGTAATTTAAACAATTTTTTAATAAAAATTTTCGAAATTAAAAGTTTAAACAAAAAATTGCTGTAGAGTGTTGATTTAAATATAAAAAAAAATAATAAAAAATAATAAATTGTAGTTAAATTTAATATTTTGTTATACCAATTAAGAGATAACTATTATTACATGCATTTTAGTATCCTTTTGAACAAATAAAACATCCAAACAACGCACGCATTGATTTCCCGATCTTTTTACGCACGATATAGAGAACAAAATTGGAGCCCATTTGTCGCGCCCTGTTATTACGAAATCACGTGCCACTAGACCATAATACAAGCAACTACAGTTACTGCTTCCACGAATTTGTAAACACGTACACTTTTAATCGATGTCTGGCCAATAAAAACACGAAAAAGAATGAATGAAAAAAGTTCTCTCAATCGGCACTGTTCACGCACAGTCTGTCTTTACATATTTAAACAACCACGATTTGTTAAACCTTATCCATTGCACTCGAAAAAGAAATCATGCCTTCAAATTCGCATGATTATATATTTCCTTATTATTACATGTGTATCCTCCTCTTTGACACAATAATTAAAAAGAAGTAAAAGAAAACTTGATATTTCTCATATATGTTGTGATTGATAAAAATTTTGAATATATTTTTCGCGAAATAATTCTATTATTTTTGTAATCATACAGCGCATTTGGAATTTTTAAGGCTGCTCGCGTTTCATATATCATCCAGAAGATTTCCCAATGACTAGAGATGAAGTTACTATTCCGCATTCGCGTTGGAAATTCAGCTAATTCGATGTGCGAATTCACACTGCGGAATCGGCTGTAACGCACGGAATAGTAATATTGGGACGGTCTTAACCCCCGTACAAGTAAGATCTAATGAAGCAATTCAACTGCAACCGCAGCCCACTTCAAAGTTTTGAGAAACACCGTATTGTACTGCCAGTATATTACAAACTGCAAACGGCGGTCATACCGATGCCGCAGTCCGATTATATTTCGCGACCTATTATACTCCTAGCGATCGAACATGTGGGCAATATGGAGTGCCAACATCGCCAAAAACATGAACCTCTTGTATTCGAATATAGCAATCCATATAATGACATAACACGATTATCTTTGAAAATTTCCTGGATATTGCTAATCGTAACATTAATGTATTACGCCTTTTGTAAGAAAAATTCAACGTTTCCTGGTAATATTAATATAAGATTAAAATAAAAAAAATATTACTAGCCTGGTAAAAATTTAAAAAATATATTGTATTTTTTTGTAGAAAAACTATTAAAAATTAAAATGTAATTTATAAAGCATCACTGAAAATATGAATGCTTTAAATTCGAATGTGCAAAAGAGCAAAACCAGATTTTTACAAAAAAGTTTTTCAATATTGTTATACATATGCGAAAAATAGCAAATATTAATATACGATATTTTTTATTTCAAAAATTCAATTTTCCTCCAGCTTTATTGAGAATAAGATTAAAACATGCAAGAATTAGTTTAGAGGAAAAATATATCTATAACAAAAATAACAAATTTTATATAAACACCGAAAAAAAAAAATATATATATACGAAATTTTTATTTTCAAAAATTATTATTCATATAATAACCACGGATGCTAAACTTTTACGTGAGAAATGTTTCGTCATATTTTTATTTATACAAGAAAATAGCATAACACAATGTGCTATTTAAAAACATTTAACGTTCTCTCAATTTTCATAGATTATATTAAAGAAAAATATATTATTCTAGAAAATATAAATTTAATTTTATTGTCAAAAACATGAATCTCTCGTTTTCATATGTAATAATTGATATGACATGATACAATTATCACGTTTTTGTATAAAATTGTTTGATATTGTCATTCATTCATATATATATATATATATATATATATATATATTAAATACATACATATATATATGTATATATATGTATGTATTTAAAGTGTCATAAAAATATGAAAATTATACTTCAAACACATACAAAAAATATTATAATAAATAACTGATAAATAACTATTAATAAATTAATAACTACTAATAAATAACTATTAACTTATATAAATAGTCTTTTTATCGATCGATTTAAACTTTCAATATTTACTTGGATGTTATATAGTATGAAGTTTGTTCTTCGACTTTCTAAGTTTAGTGCTAAACTTTTTTTCATTAGATTTTCCGTTGCAAATCTACTTTTACATTTATTCAAGAATGTAACTATTGTTTTCGCTACAAAAAAGACGGATAAAGATCAATAAAAAGTTTATATTTTCACTGCATATTTAACATTGAGTTTGATTATCGGGAATTCTAACTTTTACTTTTGAATAATATTAAGAATTAAATGATAAATCTGCTTAATCAGCTGTGTGTTTATACCATGACAAATATCGAAATACATTTTAACGTTTCGAAGAAACATTGCTGACATGCACATTCTGCTAAGGAGATTCGACTATTGCCGATACAAAATTGTCATCGTTGTCAGCAGTGTGTAAATTCGAAATTTGTCAGTGGTGGTGCTCTTTCCGCGTTGCGACCGCAACGTATTGAGTAACAATTACCGGCCGCAAAAGCGGCACGGTCCGCGTTACCGTGATAGCGCGACAGAATGACTACTACTCACCCCATCCGCTCCGTTACATGCTCCAGCTCCACTCGCCTCGCCGATTAGTCACGAATTCTGCTCGCTCGGGGGATGAAGGGCCGAAGGGCCGTTGTGCGCCGGATCGGATCGGTCGTGGTGTGTGCGCCTATCGTCCGCGCGTTGGAAGGTCCTATCACAAAAATCCGTTTTCACTCACCACACCTGGGACGCGCGAAACCACGAACAATGCGACTTTATATAGACAAATGGGCGCAATTTTCGAGCGCACGCGGCGCGCTGTCGCTCTCGTGCTGTCGTCGACTTGCTATGCGAAAAGGGGAGAGGAGCGACTTGAATTTTTTTTACTCGGCCGCGTAAGAAACGCTTGGCTCGCCGGTGACGCCGGGAACCGCGCGAGAGCCGGAAAAGCGACGACGACGTACGAATCGCGGCTCGCCGATGCCGACTGCCGACGACGTTCCTCGACGGCGACGGCGGCCACGGCTGTTCAGCGCGACCAACCCTTCGACGCGCGCATGCGTGTCACCCTTAGATGCGCCGCCACCCTCCGTCGTCCATCCCTCTTGCCGCGCTTCTTCGCCCCCTCGCCCGCCAATCACGACTGCTTTTACAATGCCTCGAAAAAGGTAGTGTCCGCAACAAAGGGCAGAGTGCCTTTTCCGGCGGTGTTTTTTCCCAGAAAAGGATGCGCTCTTGCCGGTACGTGTCAAAGACGGGAAATTTAAATGATAATGAAAGAGTGACACGACGAAGCGCGTGTCTGCGCGTCGCAAATCGCTGCTGCTTTTCCGACTATCGAGTCTCGCGTTTCTTCTATATATTATAATGCGGGGGTGGAGAAAATTCTTTCGAGTCTTCTGCTAAAAGTATTAACGCGCGTCGCGTTTTATTATTGACACATGCGTCAAGACGGGATACTCTCATTGATTCAAATTTATGTGGTTGGAAATCTTTTTATAGAAACGGCATAATCGAACATGTATATATATAAATGCGAAAGATAAGTCGAATGAAAAAATTAAATGCTGAAAGTCTTTCTCTATGTCGTCGTTTTTCCCTATACGTCAACATTTTTAAGAGAAACAATATACCCTTTTCCCAATACGTGCGCGTTCTCACGTTCCGCACGTCCGCCTCGTACCAGCAATGACATTCATCATTGACACATGTCACTTTGGTTCATGACGGACTTAAGTGGTCTCCAAGACTATGCCATTTCGATAAGAAGTATCCTAAATTTGGCAGCGTATCTGTCACAAATCAATCAATAATGTTTAAATTTACATTACTTCCACATTACATTACATATTTGTTTTAAAAAAAAAGGGAAATTAGATTCACGATACAATTCATTAATTATGTAGATGCGATAGGTCTACATACATTGGCATAGTATTATCGGCAATTCTCTAGGTTGACAATAGTAGCGAATAGACCCGTAGATAATTAATGACATAGCTGGCATTAATCAATCATGTAAATGCTATTAATGCCCGACAATCGTCTATAACGCTGATCCGTAAAAATTAAATACCCTGTTAATTCAGCTTTAATGTATTCGCGCATGTTAATTCATACAATTATTTCGCATTAGATAAACACGCAAGATATCCAACACGCACTTCCTCCGCGTTAGTTAAATAACATTAGTTTCATCGTACTGTTTAATGAAACGCGATCGTATGTCGCGCTTGTTATGCATGCAGCGAGATATCAGGGAAACGTACGTCGACACGCATCGATGACCCAAATCGCGATTTATTAGAATACGAAGTATAAAGGTTACGGGAAGAAAAATGTGAAGGGTGCGACGGAGGATCGTGTCTGGCCATAAGCAGCGATCTGAGATAGTGTGTGGGCGGACCGCAGCATAAGATATATTCGCCTCGTATACGCGGCGCATACACCGGGTGTATCTCGTCTTCGGCTGTATGAAACCGTCGCGCGTGTACGTACATTTTGGTACGTACATATACATACGTACGGCGAGCTATGACAGGAGATATAGTGAAATGTAGTGCGCACTGTGCTGCACGAGAATGCAGGCGCAGCATCCGACGGTGTAGCGAGCGTTGTCGGAATTATTCGCATTCGAGATAACTCGACTTAACGACATCCACGGGCGATACTTCAACGCGGTACGAAACACGGAAAATTGCGCCGATAATGTCCGCTTGTATTATTACAACGTCGGATTTTATCGCGGATAATTAACCGCCCAAAAAATCGCGATCAGACTCGCGACGATGTTTTAAGTAGCGAGATTTTAAATAGTAAGTAGATAAATACGTCTCTCGAGAAAGAAGAATCAATGATATTGTAATAGATAGAGATGTAGAAATTATTATATATGTGGTCAAAGTATTTTTTTTTTTTAATCTTCTAAAATATCAGACTCGCACATATTCATTCTTCTAAAATATCAAACTCGCACATATTCATTAATAATGGATTAGCTAATTGTTTAATTAAAGTATAATTCGTTTCCTCCAAAGGATTATATACGCCGGGCGGAAAATATCGGTCGGATTATATCACGTGATAACAGAAAGAGGTATAACAGCGTCGCACTCGATATTAGTTATGCTAATTGGACCTACGTGCCGGGGAAGTGCAAGAGAGACTCGATTGCGTACATACATTTGTAAGCCGTCGTTTAATTCTCCATATAGATCCCACTGTCGCGATACATCGCGTCCCATACCCACCCGGTATAAATTCAACCGCGCGTCCGGCGAAATGAGCTTTTTGTTGTTTCCTTTTCCTTTCTTCTTCTCTTTTTATCTTTTCTTTTCTTTTTTTTATTTCATCTTTCATTTCTGCGGGATGGTAACGGCACGGATCAATACGATGACGGGCTGTTTCCGCTTAAGCGGATTTTCACGGCGTTATTTTCGCCATACTCGCGAGCTGGTTAACTCGCGCTCGCGCAGCTGGTTCTCGTTCACAGTTTGCGGGGGAGAGTAGAATGCATGTGCTCAAAGCGCGCAGAAACAAGCCTGCAGACAGTCGGATCTCGTCTCCGCCACCCTCTCTCCTTCTCTCCTTCCTTTTTCCGTCTCCTTCTCTCTAAATCCACCCACCTCCAGTTTGCTCTTTTTCTCTCCGTACCACTTCTTTGTCCTTCTTTGGTACACGAGCCGCCGGTGATGGCGAGATCGGAACTCGTCGCACACGCCCACGCAATGTATGTACACGTACACGCCTACATCACATAGGAAATGGGAAAACGAAATGAACCGTGAATAATTATGTATTACTTTTAATGCCTCACGGTTTACAGGAACGTGCTCACCGATGCCGGGGAAATATTAACGTCAAAGGTACTTCCTTCATTTTCTCCGGACGTATATACCGCCGCTATACGTAAACCGCATCGCCGTCTCGGAGCCAGGGATCAAACGATGCACGGGAGATTCAACGTATAACGACTCCTTTTTTTCTCCCGTTCCATGAAGCGCTTCCTGCGCTTCCGCGCACGTACGCCGCGATATAACGTGGAATATCGAGATAAGAATTCATCCGATCATTATAATTTAGCATAAATTTATGTGCCGACTAAGATCGTGTGCTCGTCTTGATCATCCGATATATATAAACGCGGAAATTTATTCTAGAGTAATTTAAGCTACGATCGATAAGGATATCGCTTTAATTAATAATTTAACGATCCGCGAGAAATTCCTTAATTTAGTTTTTATTATGGTTTTTGAGTTGATTTTGTCGTCGATTTACTGCTATTTCAGTTAGAAAATCTGCGATTGTTTATTGCTGCACATGATTTAAAAATGCATTATTTGATATCTTAATCATTTATAAAATCATCACCAATTGCTGTGCTTTCACATTTTTAACGCTCATACTTTTTTTTCGGTCACATTCGAGATATCTACGCAAAATCATTTGAAACAATACACATCTATTAAAGGTATTCAGAATAGGAAAATGTAATGTATGTAAATAGTGCTGTAAAAGATGTGAAAGATCAGAACTTGTGGTACCGCCTGCAGGCGAATTTTATAATCACTAACCGAGCTGGATCGGAGCAAGTTTCCGCTGCCCTTCGTCGCCCTTTCGCACCGTTGAATCTAATTACAGGAACGTCAGTTTCGCGAACTTTGCTAGGTTTTACATCTTTATACATCATACTTCGTTATTACGATAGTTTCGCGTCAGCATCGAGATCCTCTGCGGATTAACTTAAATTTATTTCTTCAAACATTAATGTATCTTTAACAATAAACATTACGGATTATTAATCAACCAAAAAGAAATTGCTGTGTAAATTTTTATACTATAAAGTATGAGGGGTAAGAAAATTAAAAAAAGAAACAAGAGAAAGGCAAAATTACATTGTTGTGTCTGGATAGTTCAAAACTCGATAATTCAACGCGCCATCAGTTTAATTTAATTTTATAAAAAGATTATTAATAATTTTTTCCAAAATCAAATAAACTTTTTGTTTGTTATTAATTTTCATTCTTGAATAATCTAAAAATGCAATCATTGATACGAAGTATATTATACTATACTCAAGTGATATTACTTGTCACTTTATAGCCTATTTTTTCCTGTCACACTCCATATAATCCGAATTTTCAATAGTAGAGCTAATCCTCTTATTTAATCTAAAACCTTATTGAACCTTAAAAAATTGCAGTATACGACTTCATAAAAAAAAATCTCCTTAAAAAGATAAAAATTATAAGACATAAATATGCTCATTACTATTAAATGCACAACATTCTCGAAATTATCATCTAAAATTAATGGCTCAATCATTTGCAGTTCGCACTTTACTCTGAAAAAAAAAATGTGTTAAACTAAAGCGCACGTATTCAAGCCGCGTGGAAAGCAATTGATTTATCTACTTTTCTGTCGGCATTTCCCAAGTCGAAGTTGGCACGGAGAGAACCTTAAGCATCGCTTGTTCGCTCCGCTGTTCGACAAACTATCACCAAAGAAGTTTTAAAGCTGACCGAAAGCAGCGCCATTGGTAGATAGATGACTCTCGACTTTTCTTCGTGCAAAGTATATAATGTTTTGCATGAAAGAAGATCTCGCAATCGTTTAGAGTTTAGAGCATCGATCAATTATTTAATCGATTCGTAAAATAATGAGTATCGTATTGCAAGAAAATAACAAATAAATAATAAGTAACGTATATAATTTTACGATGTCATAACAAACAAATAATAAAAGGTTGAAAAAGAGAATTTACAGCAAATATATAATTTATTGTGAGGATATTTTCTTTAATGACTAGATTGCATCGATGGAATTACCATCATGCATATCCTTGCAGAGATTCAATAATGATCTTAGCAAGCCCGTTCTTACGAAGAAAGAGAGCGGGTATTTCTTCAGCCAGAAAAATCCAATGTCGACGAGTGGCTTCACGAATAAAAGACTTAACGATGAGCTATTTACGATGTTGCGGATCAATTCGCGAAGTCAAATCGACGGACAAGACGACAATGATGACTACTAGCGGAGGTCGATTTCAACATACTCTGCTGTAGTATGACTCGTGCGCGACAAAGCCCGCCTCCGCTGCGGGCAAATCGTCCGTGAAATAGAGAAATTTGCGAGGATCCTGCAGAAAATCCGCATTCGTTTCCGGAATACCTTATGACTGTGACCCGTTAACATCCGAGTAGCGTAAGTGGATGGCTAGATAAGTACGTTTGTGTCCGAAATATACATATGTACGAAACATCTCGTCAAAGATGAGCTCGCAATTCATCTTACAAGAAATATACACGAAAGTTTTATCATTCGCTGGATTTTGCGAGAAACAAACCGTGTTTTGAGCGGGCTTGCTAAGAGATCTTCTCAAGCTCTGTGTACCAATCAAGAGGATAGAATCGAATGAATTAATTGCTATTTTTGTGTGAATAAATATTATAACGATACTATAACTTACGATATTATAATTTTCTAATAATCCAAGTTAATTGATAAAAAATGTATCTCTCTTGTAATAATCGTGTATGTGTACGTCATTGATGGAATCTTTCAAAAGCGATAGAAAACTAAAAATGGAAGAATTTGCTGATAAAAACGACCTATTTTTAAAAAAAGGAATTATATTAATTAATGGTATTTGAAAATTAAATAACATATAATATGCACCGTAGAATGATTGAAATCACTAGATAAATAGTTCATACAATGTATTTCCTATAGCAAAACTAATAGTTACCATTAATTGACAGTAAAACAAATTGTTTCTCATTTGCCAGCGCATGTATATATATATATATATATTACATTCATAAAATATGTAAAATAAACACGGCGACAGTGTTGCTGCGCTTGCGTGTGTGAGGATGGTGGGGACCTTTTGGATCGATTCTTCAACTTTATCTGTAAGTGGCGGTCCATATGCAGAGAGTTCTTCAATTATAGAAACTAATCAAACAATGCTGAACAATATTGATCACTGAATGCGATTGCATTAATGATAGAATATTACTTTCTTTGTAAGCTATTCCCACACGAACAAGTCACACGAGTATATATTTTCCGATATTTTTTCATATAATTAAGTATGGATTTATAACTAAATATAGTAAATCATATATTAAGATATCTTTCAATAATGACGAGTAAAACTTTTCAATGTGATAGCTGTGTTACTGTGCCTTATCAGTCACAGACTTTCGAAGCAGACGTAGTTCATTTGCAGACGTTAGACGCGCAAAGTTCACGGCAACTTTTCTTAACAAGCTCTATCGTGATTCTTTGTTTCGAGAGACACGTTTCTAAAGATCCATTTGCGACAAAAATTATTATTTAACGATAATAATGTTTCGCAAAAGTTTTTCTTACACGGATTGTTATTAATAACATTAAAGATAAAGCCACTAAATGTATATTTTATATTATTTCTAATCAAGCTCGTGCAACGAATAGGAGGAGATGCGACGACCGATTTGCTGGTACAAATCCGCTTTAGTATAACGTAGATAGGTTGAGACCCCATTAGATCTCAAGTTGATCCTGCAATCTCCTAAGGCGATACCAGACTACGAGTGCGGCGTCTGTAATAGACGCTCATGTAAAAGACGGTCCCATATTCTCGACTTTGCGTAAAGTCGGTGTCACGTGCAAAATTGTAAAAGCCTTTTAGCAAAGTGCTTCTGTTGATAATGTCTTCAGTCAACTACGCGCTTGACTACGTGATGCGAGACGTGACAGGAGCGATTAGACAATTTATGAGAATACGTAATAATCTCGCGAATATCCATCGAGCAATTTAGATGTTGTAACTGATCATCTACGTCATCATTGTAAAATTAAGTATTTGATCATTCTCCGCGCCACAAAATTAAATAAATATTGTGTGATTAAAAATAAAAATATAAATTTAATATATTTTGCAATATATTTGGCTTTAAAATAATATTTTAAATTATTTAGGCGATAAAATATTGCAATGATACCAAAATAATAGAGTGTATATTTCAAGCACATCTCAGAATAAAACTCATTGTAAGCAAAGCATCTCAAAATAGCATAATATGATATTCTCTTGTTTTGCAAAATATATAAAATTATCCTGCATGCATGCATTATGTATTCTCATAAATTGTCTAATCGCTCCTGTCACGTCTCATATCTCGTAGCCAAGCGCATAGTTGACTGAAGACGTTACCAACATAAGCACTTTACTAAAAGGCTTTATATATATAAGAAATAATTTCTCCATTTATCTTTGCGCGGACACTAGTCGCGTATTATCCGGTTTACCCGTTTCGAATCTAGCATGTTTAAAGTCCGTTTTTCTTGGTCTAAGGGCGACTGTGCCATTGTCCGCCGCGAACAACAGCAACAAGAAAGTAATAACCGCATGGCGAAATGACAAATTTGCTGCAAATATTGCAGGGTATACACGTCATAAATTCGCATTATGGCTATAATGCAACCACATATAACGGTTTTCAGCGCGTTTATTTTGTTTTACATTATAGTAAAAAGTAGTTATGATTAATATATTATACGACTAATGTTTATCTAAGCGTAGAATGGCAAGAAATTATTGTGACGGATTTAACCGATAGCCAAAGAAACATCAATTGCGTGGAGAATCGATATAATAATTAAGAAAATAATCAACTAACTTTAATTTCAATGTCGCGAAATTCTTGTTACTTATTACTGGACTTTCTTGGCACAAAGATATTGAAATTTTTGTATCATAGCGCAGAAATTAATTCCGACAAAATTACCTCGCTTCTATGCATATGCTCACAAATAAATTCGTCGATATCTGGAATCTCTTTTTCCCTGACTAGAAATAATCTCGATTTCACAGGATTAAAGAAATAAGATCGATGTGTAATTAACGCTTAACACACAATACGTTTGTTTGCAGAGATTACCTTTATATTCTCGTATCGCTTACTGTATTCCTCGCCAATTGTACGAGCCACATGGAAGTATGCGACGACAGAACGCAGATTGTAGATCGAATTTCGCGCAGTGGCAGTATTCCATCTCTCGCGTCGCACAGCCGCATCGATATCCTTGTGTAATGGAACCATTCTGAACCAATCGCAAGGAAATTGCCTCTCGAAAATACACCGGGCAAAAGTGTAGTCCTACGTAGTCGCGTTGGTTGAACGTTAACGAACTTAAAGGTATACGTAGCTGGCATCGAAATGGCCTTCTCGTGCGTTTTATCGCATGCCGTGGATGCGACAAAGTCAAAAGGACTCGTCGATACAACGGTGTATATCGCGTTTCCTTTTTTATCCCAGGCATTTTATTTCACTTTACATGTGTACCTACTATGTATAAAAACGCAGCCATGAACACACACGTTGCTTTTGTCAAATATATATTCATAACTATGTATACATACGCGTGTGCTTTTCCTTTAAAAAAAAAAAAAAAAAAAAATGCACGCGAGTCATATCTTCGCACATGACTTTTAGACAGCGCTTTTACTGCAACGCATTGTGCATTATTTCGCCGAACGAACGTCGCGAGTAATATTTTTCGCGCACACAAAATTGTCAATCTATTATTTTAGAATTTATTTAATATAGATTTACAATTTATCAGTCGCAAGTTGTTGTTCACCATCGGTAACCTTCTGGTCCGAAGCGATGCTCGTCCCAAAAGTTTGACGGGGCAAGCTAAGGACGTATCTAGGGATATGTTTCTAACGTCTACACCCTCGTGCTCAAACTTACATTATTGTGTTCAGACGCGGAACGTTTCGCAACAGTTCTCGAGTGACGGAGATATGTAGGTACACAACGATGAGAAGGCGCATATATTCGTAATAAGTACATATATACGCAAACGCATGCAAGCTACGCATTACGCTACAGGGCCACAGAAGCATGTGATAAACGCGACAAGATAATGCGCGCCGTTGATGAGCGGAAAGGATGATGGAATCGCGTCCGCGACGCTTAATATAAATATCATAATCGACTTCGAACAATCAATCATACTTTATAGGTCCCATCGAAAAGTTCTTTTTTTCAGAATTTCACGGATAGAAAGGAATTTCGAATAACTAGCCTCTTATTTATCTCCCTTTATATCGGAATATCCCCCTCGCGAATTCCTCAATCCACGCTGTTGACATATGTGATACAGTTCCCGTAAGTGTCTTTTAAAGTACTCTTTCTGTGTTGTGTCACAGCTGTCTGAATATCTTGAATATATGTACGATATTTTTCTCTTGAAATATATTTCAAGTTTAATGTAAATATAACCGATGCAAAGTGCATTTTATTGTAAGGCATTTTCTACATCAGATACGTTGAAAAAAAAAAGAGTTTTTAATATTAAAATGGCTACTTAATCTCCTTGAACGTTAATATTCATTCAGAAAATTTTTATTTAGATACAGAAGAATACGTAAAGATTTAGATATAAGCGAAATAATAAAAATAGATTTATGTCTTAGACAAATCTATTTAGACGCTGATATAAATGGACGATTCGTTTCTGATATAAATGGACGATTCGCAAGGTTTAAATTCACGATCCGACTGTGACATTTCGCTAAATTCTGTAGCCATCCTAATTCCTCAGACAACTCGGTTGTCACCGAGCCTTTAATGATGTTGTCAGACGGCACGTTCTCTTATTGTTGCCGTTAATGCAGGATAATGCAGGATGTCGTAGGAATTACGAAACCCTCGTCAACGGGGATGAGCGTTTCACCGATTCCACATTTGATCGGTAATTAACTAAGCGATCATGGCTAATGACGAAATCAATTGTGTTCATAGCGTTATATACAAAAAATCACGCACATGGAAAAATCTCGAGAAATAAAATATCTATCTGTTTTTATTCACACAATTTATGTCCAATATTATATATATATAATTACTTATTTCATAAAATTGTATATTAAAATAACTTAATTTATATATTCTTATTCTTTAAAAAAAGTTCATTAAACGTATACGCATGGATTCAATGGATTGTGTTTAAAAACGTATTCGGCTATCAATCATATTAAGTAGTTAAAATATCGTCTAAGCCAAGCGAATAAATGCACGAGGTAAAATGTTACGTCCGATATAGTATCCTGACCTTTTGTTATCGGAAATCGGATAAATCCATTAAATATTTCAAGAAAGTCTTTCAATGGCCCGTTATCCTCAAGAAACTATCGATTAAAACATAATAATGCAGACTAGAAAAAATCGATAATAGATGCTAAAAATGTCGCGTCTAATTTTAGATAGCAAATGTCATATGATCCCGATTAGAGCAAAATTTAATGCATAAAATTATTACAAGTTACATCGTTGCTAAAAATATTATCATATGATAATGATAAAAATTTTATTTTCTCTAACGCCTCGTTTTGTATCTAAATTTTTAATATAAAAGATATTATCTGTTTCCGCGTATATCGATACTTAACTACAAACGGTATGGAACGATAACACGACTCGACGCTCATTAGACGGTGGATGCTCGTTAGCGACACCGTAATCGCCAGCGTTAGACGACTGATCAATTAGCCAAGCAGATAATTTGCCGCCGACGAGACGCCTGTCGAGAGCAGGCGGGCCGATACGACGCGAATGCATTCTCATATAGACCGCTTCCGGACGCATTTATGTAAACGTGAGGATATAAGCGCATCCGTTTTCCTCCGTGTGGAAACGGATGGCCGGTATTGGTTCTCGTTTCAATATTCAGCTTCTTGAATAAAACAACAGCGACTGACCAACCGGCCGCGACCCCCGAGCCACCGTGTATATTCCAAAGATCTTGCCCCGCCGCATCAGCATTCGTCCGTGTCCACGAAAAAGATAGCCCACTTGCATATCCATGCCTTGATAAACACATCACAGCGAGATCTCGTAGAAATAGTATGCGCGATATGCAAGCGATCGATACATTGCTAATCCGAGTTGGTACCGTCTGTACCGCGCGCTCGCATTAAAATAGAAAATTATTTAAATCGAGACAAATAAAAATGGAGCTAAAAAGTAAAAATCAGAGGGAATATAATTTGATTTGAAAAATTGCGATAATTCGATAGTTTATCTTCTAAATCTGAAGTTGTTTGTGAAAATGCATGTATGTATCTCGTACGTACATCGATGCATTATATGCATCTTTGCATCTCAGCTGTACATGTACGTGTGCGGCCACGTGTGCGCGATAGTGCCACCGACCAAAGCCTCGACTCATATAGGAGTGTTTAGACTTTAGGATGCACATGGGAACGTGCGAATCCGGATGACGCGGTAACCCGTATTAAGGTCACGTGCAGATTTGCCGAGGTGAGACCCTATCTTATGCGTCCCACGTACACTCATCTCCGAATCAGAAACCCGTCATAAACGATGCAAGGCCCATATCCTACTCGAGACCGACCTCGCGCGTAATGTCGAAATTTCAGTCCCGTGAAACCCTGGCACGGTATACGCGGCGCGGGAAATCAGGCTGCTCGCTGTTTCCGACTGACTGGCAGAAGGCAGTTCAGTAATAATTGAAACGACAACCGACGCCGTTCGTTTATGTATACTTTAAGGATACCAAGATTAATCGGATGCGTGTAGAACCCGTGAGAAACAGTGCGGTTGCCTTTAAATTGAGGTAGTAAATCTTAAAAGACATCTTACGCGAGAGTAAACTGATCATATTTATCAATTCAATAAAAAAAGCATTATTCTGATTTAATTATTTTTTAAATTATCCAAATATAAACCACATGCTTTTTTTATTTTTAGACTATTAATAGTGATACTTTGTGTAATGATTATGCATCAATGTACAATGTTATAAAAATCATGCGCAATTGTGTTAAAAATCAATGACAAAGGCTTTTTAGATTGAACGAGCGGCCGCAAACTTCGGTGGTCGTTTGACGAATATCGAGATATGTTTGTCTCATTCGCTCGTTTGTGAATGCAAAACGAGTAGAACAGGGTGCGTGATCGATCGACGTAGACAGTATATCAAACGTGCATCCATCTATTCAGCTTGACTACTATAACACAGAGTCTCGAAGAGGGACAAGAATATCCTATTTCCGGGGTATTTTATCGACGGCTGTTCTCTATGCTTTGCGAATCACTGCAGATCGTGTTTTGAACCGTATCATTCGTTTGTCGAATATATTCCCGGTGAACATGCACGTATGTACACATACACATACGCATATATACATGCAACATTCCTTCCAAATTTGCATTTTCATCGTGCATATGCGTAGCATTTGGCAAAGAGACGAATCCCGTTGTTTTTCTCGCACACGTGAATATCGTTTGTGGACTTAGCGATATTTCTGGTTGAATCTACCACGCCGCGATACACTGTTCCGCATCGAGGTACATATCGTGTAAGAATAACACGCGATCGGACGCGAATATGAGAAAACGTTCACGTTCGTTGTATCCATTATTTGAAAAAAATCTGATATATACGCGATATCTCTTTCTCCAAACATTATATTCGTTGTGTTTGTGAAATTTATATATTTCCATACGAATATATGTATATGTATATTATTATATTAATCTCTTAAATAGTATCCTGTTAAATGTCATTGTTTTTCTACTTTATTTTTTTCAAAATTATTTGTATTATTTACCTAAACAAGCGATGACAAGTTGTTCCAGAACGGTTGCAATTTCTCTTGTCCATCGATGCCACGATTTTCGATCTGAAAAAAAAAATAAAATTCATTGTAAATGTTGGAAGATATAACAATATTTTATCAGATACAAAATTATCCTAATCGAGCAATATTATATTCGTGTAAATATGTACGATGTAAATATGAGACCATATATATATATATATATATATATATATATATATATATAAACGTTTAAAAGGCGAATTTTGCAAGCGCACAAACCGAAAACTCATATTTATATTCATATTTGTTCGTAAGCCTGTATTTCGCTGCCCGTAATTGTTACTATACATAATCTTCAGAAGCATATTAAGGTTGAGAGAATAAATGATGTGAGATTTCCAAAAAAAAGTGACAAGTTTTCTGCACAACCAATGTGAATTACTCAATTATAAATTTTTCATATTACTTTGCCATATATACTTTTATGAAGCTGTACATCAATATTAATCTCTTGTTATGACATTCTAACTCATTACATCAAAATCGTTTTTTGCACAATTATTTTATTTTATACATTCGCTCTTAAAAAATTCTCAATTTAAAATTCTCAATTTCAAATTTTCAATTTAAAATGATCAATTAACATTTATCATTGACAACTGTCCATTGACTTTTTTTATTGACATTTATCTAATATATATATAAAATAAATACAAATTATTATATTAATATATTTATTTAAAAAAATTAATAATATATTTAACGTGAAATTTAAGATTTTATTAAAAATTAAATTTGTTTATTTAGAAAAAATAAGTAAATAGGAACTGCCATTGGTTACACCGCCATCGCTGCGCTGTCCCTCTCCTTGCCGTGTGCTGACAAAATGTCTGACACGTTGGACCATAGTTCGAGCGGTTGAGCTCATTCGTCCGATTTTAATATTTAATTTTTCTATTATTATTGTGAAAATCGTAAAGCGAAAACTTTTTTGTTCAATTTACTGCCCACAAGCGCTTGTATATAGTGCTCTGGGACACCTTGTATAATGTAAGCCAAATTATTAATCAAGTAGATATTTAATGAAATATACAATATCTAAAAACCTATTTTCTTTTCTTAATTATAAACTTCACAAGATATATATAATATTTTTGTCTAATTCTCAATTAACTTAACTATTTAACTCATGTAAATAAATGAGGTAAATGCGTGATTAATATGATAAAAAAATGATATATAAATAATAAATTTTACTCACGTCATGATTGTTTCTTTATCGTCCGACACTTTCCTCTTCCTCCTTGTCCTCTCAGGTTATGCTCCTTTTGCATTATCGTTGCACTCATTGACGAAAATACGACCGCGCGAACCGTCCACGACACTCCCGGGCGCGCGATACTTCGCACGGCATTCCCGGACACGCGATATACATACTTTGTACGCTTTCGAAATTGAAATTAATTAAAATAGACGCGCGACACTTTGCACGGCACTTCCGAACTATATATGATTTATTTGTAATATATGACTTTATGCAGATTTCGCGAATACTCCGTTCCGCAAATATTCCGTTTCACACTTGGACGACCGCAATCGATGAATCGAGATGGCAATGATTGGCCAGCAACGTCTCAATGAGATATTTCATTCCTTCAACATCCGAGGTATAACACTGTGGACAACAATTATAAATTAAAAAGAATATTGATAAAATATTATAAATTTTGCTCAGAAACATTTGCAAAATATCTAAACAATTACAATGAGCGATATAAAAAATCATAATAGCTTACTAATATGCTAAAAAATGTTTATATTATATTATTGTCTATCAATAAGATATATTTGAGAAGTGTCTATTAAAATAATAATTAATTTTTAATTTATATTGACATTTCAGGCACTTATCTCGAATATAATATATAATTATTAGAAATTATTTTTAAAAATATTCAAATAATTTATACACTTGTAGAAATGCACATGTTTTAATGCAACTGGAGATACGCATCGAGCTTTTTACTTCAACTTTCCAACATTGTTAAAATTCTGACAATTTCGGCAAAGAAAAGAATTAACGAAAAACAGCTAACCAAAGTCAAGTGCAAAAAAAATATATATATATATTCACGCGTTGAGGGAGAGAGGATAGTGACAAATCGCATTAACATGCGGTGATGCGTCATATACGCGGAAAAAGATAATCTGCAAGTCGTCGAACGGCGTTCTCATAAGCGAAAATCAGTATTACACGCGATGGGGATGAAAATGTGAGCATTAGAGCCACCAACGTGCCACAATTTTGTAGGGTGGAATACCCCACAACACCCACTCCGGTCAATAGTTTTAACGCGCGAAAAATGTTAGGCCGCTTAAAACCGGCAGTGTACACGCAGGCTGTGCCACGCCACGGTTCATCCGCGACAATAATCCTCGCGCGCGTGCATACGCATGCACACGTACTACGACCATGAATATTTACATCGAATTCGGGTAGGTCCGCCGCGCGCACAGGATACACAATCCCGGCGCTATTTATTATCCCCTAAAATTATAACGTTCAACATCATCGACGCGAGCGCCGAGTACCCGTGTAATCGAATCCCTCGTGTGTATATAAATATATAATCCTAACACGGAAGGTGAACGCACGCGCGTGAGGACACACGTTCGCTCGTTCACGCCAACACGCATGTATTCGCGATTCGTGCGTTCACCCGATATTTCCGTATCGACGGCAATTTACTGACGTACACGTGTCTGAAATTCGGTGATTGCACGTCGAACTGAATTTTCATTCCCCCAAGCCCAAGGTTTAACCGCCGGCCATCCGCTCGTCCGATCCGGCTTGATCTGGTCCGGCAGAGGCGCGCGATCCGGCTCTCTCTCCCCTGATATGCAATAATGAAGTGGGTATGTAATTATGCAATGTAATACCCCGAGATTGTGCCTAATTCGCGCTCGCGGCTCGTATTATACGGCATCAACGACAAAATAATTTCGACAAATCCGGACACGGTCCGATGATCTGCAAACTTTCGACGAGAAAATTGGGAAAGAAAGGGCTGTCCAACGCATAAATTGTTTCCACGCATATAAATTTTCTTTTTTTAATATTTGCATTTGATTCTCTAGCAAGAAACGGGCACAATCTCGAGGTATTATATCGTAATACAAGGATGTATCTAGCTATTTTCTAACGAGCGCGACATGAAAGGAAAACGAACGGCTTTACATTTGACGACGACTTTAAAGTTGCAAGATACATATGAAACCACTTTGATGGATAAAAGGGGGGACCTCTTGGGACCACTGTCCGTGCGTCAGATATCGGGCCGAGGGTCATCCCAGGCGACTTTACTTTCCATCCGGATATGAGAAACTATGTTAGAAATACCGAACATCTTCGGACATTCTTCATCGTGTGGAAAATCAAGCTTTTTCTCCTCCTTCTCCTCGAATCGTGCTTTCAAGCATTTCAATGAGATCATTTTGGAGTTTTAGATTTGGCTGTCGCTTGGACTTTACATCATGCTCAAATCATATCTTTTGTAAGATGTTTTAATCGAACTGCCATTAAATTAATGTAACCATTAATTTAAGAAGAATAAAATTTAGCATCTATTTTATTTTATATAAAACTAAGATTGTTCATATTAATTTTATTTATTTTAAAAGTAAAATTATTTTTAAATCGTTTACGCGATTTTGAAGTTTTTCAAACATCTTATGAAAAGCCGAGTATTAGTTGAGCATTCTCTGAGTATTTGCTGAATATTCTCTGTTTTTTAGGCACACAAATAATATTAAATATCAATTTGAGAGCTATTACTAATCGCAAAATTGCTATCGATCGAACACAATTCATGCGGTAAGCATGTAAACGATATCTTTAAAGGGTGAGAATAATGATACTGCAATGAAAGCACATGCAAGGAGAAATCCAGAGAGTTAATCAGAAAGTACCACTACATCAAACGACATAGTCGAGTAGAGAAAGAAATACGAAGAAGAGGAAAAGGAGAATCTGATGTAAGATGCATAAGACCTACAGTCGAGTTACGTGTTACGTATAAGGATCTTAATATACACATACGCACGTCTTAAAGACGAAAGTTAGTTATCTGGGATTGCTCGAACTTTTGGCACGGAGATTGTTTACAAACGCGATATTCAACGACGTATGTATGATCCGTGAAATGCTTATATCAGAATAATCCGTAAAGTACATGTTTTTTTATAGCAAAATTAATAAAAGAGCATACGGGAAGTATTCAAGTTACTTATACGATTATGAATCTAAATATTATGATAATATATTTGAGTTATATGTTCGTCGCGAATGTTCAGAAATTTTTATCTATCAAAAAAAAAACAATAACATATTAAACTATTTCAAGATACTTTATTTTTATATTGGATAGATATATTAAATACACAGAAAAAAAATAAGTGTCAAATCAAAACTTATACGGCAAAACTAACGTGTTCATTGTTTCGTATATACGCAACAATTTCTAATCTTCTTAGAAGAATTTAATAATTTTAAATTTCAACAATATTATAGTCTTATTTTAATATTGTAATTGTCACCTCAAGAATATATAATTATTTAATTCTATTTTAAGAAAATTATAATCTTTGATTTAAAAATGTTATTTTCTATCTAACATTGTTTCTTTTCTATTCAAGAAAATTAAATCTTAAATCATAAGAATATATTTTTCTTGATTGATCTATATAAAACGGCTTCATTCAAGTAAACAATTATTCAAGCAATTATATTTTTCTTTAATTAACGCAATATAATCTCATTTCAAGATTTCCATGTTAAAACTAAATATATTTTCAAAACAAGAATGTCCTTTTTTTCTGTGTATGTAACATGAAACATTTATTATTTCCTCTTTAATTTCTAATAAACATATGAAAATCCGTTAAGTGTTAGTTTTATTCAGCGGAAAATTTGTGTGTCCAGTTTTCTGGATACAAATTTTCCGCTGAATAAAACTAACACTTAACGAATAAGCCACATTTTTATTTCCGCGTTGCTAAGTTATGTCGTGTATCGCGCAGTAAGTATAAAATACAGATTTTTCATCTAACGCCAGTATTTGTAGAAGTAAAGAATTCAATGGTACACAAGCTATTATATAGAAGCAGTTAAAAAATTTTCTCTTAACTATTCGTTGCGCCTCACGCGATGTGATGTAACACGCGTCAAAGGACTGTATATTTATATTTGCTAAGTGAAAGAGAGAAAATATATGGTCAATGTTGCAAAAGTTGGAAAAAATAAAAAAAATTAGTGTGCTCTCCAGCAACTTTAAATAATTCCATTAACTTAATAATCGATCCATGTTTTGCTGTAATTCTGAAATGTGTGAAAATACACATACCTCTTGTACCAATTTTATTTATAAACAGTAAAAGTTTTAAAAGTTTGAAATTTTTCATGCAAATCCTTATTTTATACAGAATTATAAACTAGGCTATGTTTTTATCTTTTAAAATATAAAAGATATGATTTGCGCTATTATTTTCTCACAACACAATAGTTTACTCATAACAGTTGCATATTTAAATGTAAATCCAACTGAGCAATTTACAAATTGCATATGAAAGATTTTCAATATTATTGTTTAATAAGTGAAAAAATATTGATCATATTCGAACGTCTCTTTGGTCAAAAATCGCCTAGCCACGTAGCCAGCAGTTTTAATTTCACTTTGCCGAGATAGAGGCGGATAGTATCGAAAAAAGAAATGAGCATTCGCCCGTTTACCAACCCGCATATAGGTACCGCCGACGATGGGTATACAGGGATCTATTATTCATGCATGAATTTGAAACGCACGTTACACCAAATTGGTACCCTAAAGGGCTAACGTAGCATACTGAATATTACAGGCGGTTTTTAACATGGAAATCAATTCCGCGTATCAGATTCATACATAATAGATGTAAAGGAGGTTGTTTTACGGAAAAAATCTATTCTATTGGGGAGTTTATGTTGAAAACCTATGCGATAGAGTCTGAAAAGATCAACAGGGATGGTAGCTATCAGATGCAATACATTACTTGTCATTACATTATAAAGGTGGAATAAGTATTATTTTATTATCTTTTAATACCGCTTTATTATAATTTCAGTACGTAATAAACATCTACAACCTCATAATTCTATATATACATATATACACACACATATATAACTTTTAGTTAAACCGTAAAAATATACAAGCGAATTTTGCGATTTATAAATTAATTAATTAAATAAGTTATGAATTGTTTATCTTGTTGTATATATAATCTCCTGAATATCCTCATTTATTTCTTCTCTTCTCTTGTTCGCTTTTTCTTTCATGGCATTTGCGAAAATACGGTTAATTATGATCGCTCCTATATTAATGAAATGATATAAAATATGATGATCGCGTAATACTTTGTGTATGATGCTCCAAAGTTAATCGCACGCGATGTGCATTTTATTATATTGCAACGGAAAAGCAATTTTACTATTTCGCTTAATAGTATAAATGTGTGGAAAGAGAGAAAATATAAATTACAAATAAATAAAAAAATCTGCAAATTGCAATATTCAAAAATATAATTAGATTATGTCGACAAAATTCGATCGAATAAATTTCGTGTCTTGACAAATTACAATGTACAAACGCTGAATTTTTATTTACAATAAGTGATTGACAAGCATTAAAAAATGTAATTAAATACGACTGTATTTTTTAATTAAACACGTGCAAAGTTGTAAATTGATTTGAAATCGATTTGTATCCGCAATTTCATTAGTAACTAAAAAATGCGAAAATGACATTGATTCGAATTAATATATAATAGCTAGTTAAAACACAACAGACCAGCAAAAAATATATAATCGAAATTTAATATTGCAAGTATAATGAATTTTCAAGCATAAATTCCATCAAATATATGTTAATAAATAATTAATATATTGTGTCTTTTTTGTTAGTTGAATCAAATAATTGCGATATTTTACGTGCGATATTTTTCGCCAGATAATCAATTAACAATATTTATTAAAACAATTTATAACTTATTTAATTTATTACTTGTTCTGAAAAATTGTTTATTTATTTCCATAGTATTTATATTTTCCGGTAGTAATACACATATTATATTATTAATATAATGTATATGTAAAATATTTTAGATCTTATTTTTTAAATATGTAATGAGGTCTTTTATAAAATATCTGAAAAATTATTTGATAAATAATAATATAATAATAAAACATTTAATTGAATAATTAATTTTTAAAACATTAATTTAGATATTATTTTATATATAAATTGTAAATATATAATTTATATGTACCCTATTGCTCTATTCCGCATTATATCGGTGAATCAAATTAATTTTTTCTAATTATAAGAAACAATTTGGATAAATTATGAGAAAATTGTTATAACATAAAAATATTTAAAAAAGCTGAAAGGCTTCAAATCCTTTTTTGATATCAATTTTTTTTGCATTAAATTTTCTTTGCTTTTAATTAACTCGATTGCTTTTGTATTAAAATATTTATACATAATATAAATATTAAAATAGAATATAATCTGTATTTTATCGGATATCATTTATAATTTCTAAATATAATTAAATATTACTTTTTATAATTAATAATATAACAATTTATTACACAGCATATAATTATTTACAGAGAACTCTTATTTGATGCAATTTCCTTTTTAATACCATAATTTTAAAAATAAGACAAGTTTAAATCATCAACAATAAAGCAATATTGTTTTATATGAAAACGTTTTTCTATGCACTTGCTTTTCATTCATCCTTTTTGGAAAAGTTTCTTGTGCTATATCTCGAGGAACATAAATAAATAAATGTAATCTCGATTATATCCTTCCGTTTCCATATTCCGGCCACTTCCCGACAAACGAGCTCTCGCGAGTGTATGTACATACTACTTAAACACAAAGCGCACAAAAGGGATGGCTAGTTGTTCTCTTAAAACATAATACATTGATTTCATCCATCCTCCTAATCTATCCTAATAGATATAATTATTTAAATATGTTTGTCTAGTTCCTCTGTATATATACATCTATTTCTCTCCCAACATCTACCTTCAGTTGTAAATCTATCATTTACAGCTTCATAGAGAAGCTACAAAAGTTCATAAAAAAAAGATAAAAAAGATAAAGCGAAACTTTTCGTGCTACGTTTGCACAATAATTAGATTTCGAGGATTTAAACGATTTTGACACGGGTGGTACGGGAAAAAGTTTCAATCTGCCGCTTTCCGCAATTAAGCGTAGACATCCGCTGTCAGATACACTCACGTCGCTCGCGGTAGTCCAAAACTCCGAATTCGTAAATCAACATGCACGATATTCGCGAAGAGTCGAATCGTTGAGCGAACGAAAAACGACTCGAGATTCTAATCTAAAAGGATATCGATCGCGTGTAAAAGAAGTTATAATAAAGTGACCAACCTTATAATATAGAGACAAGATATATTCTTGTAACAATCACAGTCGCGTATTCACGATACGATATTTATGACACGAGATCACAACAGAAACTGAGAACTTATTATTGTTATACGCGGTTGAATATTGAAAATCTTGTATTTACATCTACATGTAAACATTACAATGTACGCGAGAAAGCAAAAAAAAGAAAAAGTGGGGGAAAGCAAAATAGTGTGTGTGTGTGTATTCACACGTAAACAATTGAACCAAAACAAAATAGCTAGAAGCATTGACAAGGTCTTTACAAAGTATTTACAATTCGACTATAATTCGAGTATAATTAAAATGTCAATTTCGTAATTGTATACTTTTGTAACTCTAACAGCGACAACCATTAAAACGACATAGATTGGATGAAGTAATAATACATAATGGAGTAAAATTAGATGGAGTAATAATATACCCTATAATTCTTCATACGCTATTTTTGTTAAAAATAGCGAAATTAGGTAAATATTTAATGGAATTAAATTTATACATATCAAAAAAGCTTTTTAAAACTATTTAAGTATTGAAAACGAGAAAATATGCAAAAATATATCACAGATAATATAAAAAAAATATCTAAAATTTCATTGCGCATTAGATGATATATATATATATATATATATATATATATATATATATATATAAATATATATATGTATGTATGTATGTATGTATGTATGTATGTATGTATATATATATATATATATAAATGTAAATTTAAAAGATATTAAGTCAATATTTATAAAATATAATAAGCGGAAATCTGAGTTAATATTAAGAAATGGAATAATTTCATTTTTCATTTCCAGTTCTTTACGTACATGATAGAGCTAGAAACGAAATGTCGAAATTCGCGTGCTTGATGGCAACTCTCTTTCGAACACAACGAAGAAGTAAAAAGAGGGAAGAAAAAGAAAAAGAAATAAAAGAAAAAGAAAAGAATGAGCGAAAGCAGGGCGATCTATTGTTAGTTGCCGCGGGCGAAACGAGGCGGATCATCTTTCGGGCCAGTTAAAGTTTTTATCGTGGCCGACACGCCGACCATACGTCACAAGCCCGACGGGTTTCCCTCGGCGGACCCCCGAATTCGCATTGCGGCTATTTATAAAGAAAAATTATGTCCTCGAGATCGCGTAATGAGCTCTCGCTGTAAATACATGCAACCGTCTGTCTGTTGGTGACGATTCGCGCGGTTAATAACGGGGCTCTCTCGTTTCCACTCCCTTTTCCGCTTTTGCCCTTTATCCCGGATACGTTTCACGTATTTACTCATCCGGGGTAACAAACGAGCTGGTCCAGCTTTCCTGGAGAAGGAGAGCGCAAACGATTAATATCGACTTCATTATTAGCAGGCTCGTCCTAACAAAGAGTTATTTTCCCGTCACTACGACGCGCAGTTCGAAGAGGGATAACTCACTTTCTCTCCTTTCTCCCTCGGACTTCTTCCCCATGCTTTGCGCGATCTCCTTTTTACCGTTCATTTCCTTCACGGGGATATCTTGTATTGATATTTGCCCTCTTTTATTGCGCATCTCTTTGATAGCGTTGTACGACGTGATTATTCTCGCAAAAGTAAAGCGCCGGTATTAAGAAGCTCGTTAGTTCTATATGAAAGTTATGAGTCTCGGCGAATAATTATCTGGACAATTTTATCGTGAGAATTAGAAATTAGGACTCATGAAGCAATTGTTCCGGAATTAATATATTTAGTTAATTAACTCGTTCAGTCATTTTTCTTCCTAATATAATTAATTAAAAGCAAAAGTTTTTATTGTATATAGATTATTGTAATAATTTATCTCTCCAATCATTATACATGATATAATTGATATAAACATTTCTATTAAATGTAAAACTATGCTTTTCCTTTGTAAGTATTAATTGATTCTAAATTATAATTTTGTTGACGAGATATTAAATACACAGAACTTCATAAAAAATAAAAATCAATCATGACGTAAAGGATAGAATTTTGTTTGCGCCCGCTGCATTGCGTAGGTCGTTAATAATATTTTCCAACGCGGCCATTAATTAAAAATGCAAATAATTGCGGCTTAATTTAATTACGTATGTAAACGTGTGCGTGGATTAAAATTACGATTCCGACTGAGCTGATTGAAACTTTTTTACGTCAAGCGTATAAATATTTTGTGCAAAATTGCAGTTCGTTTGCTTTAAACAAAAACAGATACAGGAATCTATTATATATCTTATAGCATTCAACACACGATAACGATGTATAATACAATTAAAGGAGCCTTAAGCCAGACACAAATTTCGATGTTTTATATTGCTAAATATTAATCAAGGATAAGAAATGCAGGAAAAGTCACATTGCGTAATATTCGCAGATCTTTGTAGACTCACAAAAAATTATTGCGTGCTCGCGAATGAATGATCCGAAGGAAATAAAGCCGGCAACCAAGAATTTGGTACATCGGTATATCTTATTAGTATGCCGGTGACACGCGGGTCCAATTTGGTTACTGGCGTCTGCGAATCGCCGAATATCATCTACTCCATTGAAATTCCGATATAGATATGAGACGCACGATATCGCATTTGTCTCTCTGACTGTGTTACCTAACATTTTGGCGCTTGGGAAACGTTGTTCTCTCTTGAGAACGTGACTATACGTGACAATGAATGCGCGACGATTCTTTATTTTATCTAATGCTTAACATTGTTTAAGTGCGTATCAATAGATAAATAATAGATAAATAATAAAAACAATAGATAAATAATAAGTAAATCATGTCGCGAAGAAGCGAATACGTGTGTTGTATGTGCAATAATATATAAAATTTTATACTGAAAAATTAATTTTTTTAATAGTTGCAATTTTTTATTTGTAATTTTTTATAAGATCTTGAGAATTAAAAGTAACACCATGATGCAATTTACGCGTAACTTGAGAGAGAGAAGTTCTGTACATATTTATATAACGAAAGCTATCGACCCCCTCTTTTGTGCGATAGATTCAATAAAACACGGGGTAGATTCGATCCTTGCCGCATGACATTTCCGTCGAATGTTACTTCTCGGAATACATGAAGGTGCATATGAAAGCATGTCTAGAGATGAATGTCAACGCGATTTATACTTCTGAGGAAAAGTTCCTCTTGCCGTACACCACGACTACACACAATAGCTATTCTTAAACATTGCGTGTATACGAGTACATCTATAAGCGCACAGCAAAAGCCATATTGAAAATGTGCATCGAGATTTGCCGAGACAAAAAATCGAACGGATAAAAAGATGCGTAGCCTTAAAGATATAATCGCGTTCTAGTCTCATGAGAATAAAACTAATCGAACACGCTAATCGCCATTGTGACGGCTATCAGTCGATATAGTATGTTTTCGCGTGCCGACAGGGCGAATCATGGCGAACGCCCGTAATTCTCTCCCATCTGCGGCGGAACGGGTCAGACGGGAGCAGGGCGTAGCAGCAAGGGGGTAGCGGGTGGAAAGGGGACGCCTTTCCCTGCTCCTATCTATCCCCCTCTCTCCCCCAGACTCTCACTACTTCCCTTCCGTTGCCTCTTTCGTAGGGTACAGTGGAAGCACCCAGGGGCAATTGAAACTCACGGCCATTTACTGCATTTCAATAATGGTTTCCCGTCTCTCTCTCTCTCTCTCTCCCTCTCTCTCTGCCCCCCTTTCCGCGCCTCTTACTGCATCGCCGCGTATCCTGCCTCTCTCCTCCTCCCCCTGTAACCCGGCCGTTTCCTCCTCTTTCCACGTACGTGCAACACGAGAGAGCTCGGGCTCTGCACAGTCGATTTACTACGAGCTTTATGGTACACACCGTGTGCGAGAGCACGCAGAAGTACCCTACGGCTAACTATCCCGCATCTACCACAGGGGGCAACTGTATTATTCCCCGTAAACTATTCCGGGCCACGCGCGCCCACGCATGTACGTACATGCGTAATGCGGCGAGCGATTTTTACGCTTCCCCGGGAAGCTCGTTGACGCGCATCGGAAAGCACATATTTTTGTCGAGCGCGAGAGAGGTGGAATCGTCCGCGCGAAAAACATTCGTAGAAAATTGGGAAAACCGAGAAATACCATTGTAATTTAATAATCGAATTCAATTTTTGATCGGCAAAGAGATGAATCAAAATTGATTGTAATTTTTCGTCGAGGAGAACGTTTTACAAAATGCCTGCCTCGTTATAAAAGAATCGACAATTAACGACGGCGATAACCCGCAAAGTGAATATCGATTAAACGAGAGCATCACGTTCTGTAATACGCGGGATCATTTCAGAAGCGGCATTCGGAGGCGAATAATTGAGATGGATATTGACTCGTCGACGCGTCACATTTCCGTGAGCTCATTGCCGTCTGGTGTCGAGATATGTATGTCGCGCGCGCGCGCGCGCACACACATGACGGCCGTACCTACGATACGATACGATACGTACGGTTCGGGTAAATTTGAAATCGGCTAAATCGCCCGCAGACACTGGACGAAACAAATTTCGCCCATTAGCAACCGACGGAGGATACGTGTCGCGCCGCAGTTGTTGTCAATACAAATATCTGCGCTCGCGAGATGCGACCATATTAATTCCCGCGTCTGGATTCCCGCCATAAATATGCGCATATGTGCGCGCGCGCGTGTGTAAGCGGGGAGGGAAAAAAAGCTCGAATTTATTCCGCATATAGAATATCGCGACAAGTTGGAATATATACCGATATTTCGACGCTACAAATATGGCAATTCATATCGCGAAATTTATATCGTCTACGGGTAGATTTATCCGCATACCTTAAAATACAGGAATATGCGCCGATGACGTCATTCGATGATTTCCAAGGCTCATTTTGGCGGCGATCTCGAAGACTATGATTCGCGTCCAGATTAATTCCCGCGTCGATCCTTTTCACTCGTCTCTCCTCCGCGATTTTCGAGCGTTGCATTTTTATATATGTTCAGGCACGCACTCGGAAAGAAACGCGTTTTAATAATAATTCGAGCATATGTCGCGCACACGAAACGTAGACGCGGCAAGTAGTCAGAATAAGAAAGCAAGCGTACCAACCGCTAACGCGCATGCGCGCCACCCCCGACACGTACGAACGTAATTGCCTAGATTCGGACCGCGCGCAAAAAAAAAAAGGTAAAAATACATCGAGAGCCGGTGTTACGAAAACAGCTGTTACCTGGGAAGCGGATTCCCAGGGTGAGCTCCCGTGTGCTCGCATCAACCGAAACGAAAGGCAATGCGGCAGAGAGAGATGCACGCTACTGGGATTTAAATATAATAACCCGCGGCAAATTCGTGCGATAAATAATGTTTTCAGGAAAACGATTTCATGTAAATACACTCTTCTTTTTTTTAGAGCTTGCGAATCTAGTAAATTTAATAGAGCGAAAATTCTTAAATTCGGTAAATTTAAATCATCGTAAATTTTTTAGATCGCTCGCACGCGTTTTTGATAGAATAATTAATAGCTTGTGACAATAATATTTTTCGTTATTTTTATATATGTACATATTTGAAAAATTGAAACGTATATATACACCGTGTATACATTCTTAATATATGCGTATAATGCGATATATGTATTTATATAGAGTGCATACCTGCAGGGAGGAGAGAGACGGAGAACCTTATGTACGCAACTCGCAACGGCGGTATTTCCGTTCGCCAAATAACAAGTTGTATACATTCGGAGCCCAATCACGCGTATTATCCAGTATTCTATGGACTGCCTCGTACTTCGACAATCCAAAACATCGACAAACTCACGTTCATACCGGGTGAATCAGATAAGATGGATGTATCCAAATTCAACTACTGTTATCCCAGATAGATAGCTCTTTCGATAATTTATGCGTTTCAGATTGACGCAACAATAGTTAAAATACAAAGCAATACAAATATGCATTTGATAAAATTAATCGCGAGGTCATATTTCATTTGTATTTTAAAGAAATCGGAAAATCTATAAATTATATTTAAATTAAAAAAAAGAGTACATAATTTTCAAGTAATTCTTTACTTTTAAATCTCAAGAATGTCTCCTTATATAATTAAATATTTTAAATAATTCGTATAGTAAACTAAAAATTTATGTAATCTTCCTCTGGCTCACCTTGTATATACGTTTACTACACGTGCACGTACGATGTGCCTCTCGAATTTTCAATCCGCGTTTGCCAAGGCACGTCCGAACGATAGACCCAGCTTGCGAGAAGAACGACGACAGGTTCACCAAATCGTTATCGATGTCGGGATATATCTGTCGATGGATCAACCGCCGAGGAATGAGAGGGATATCGCAGGAGCAGCTCGTTCGTGTATGTATATATGTATCGGTGTGCACGATTCAGGGAGGATGTAATAGACGATGTAATCGGCATCCTACGCGTGTAGCACCGTGTGTACATACAACGGATTGTCTAATGCGAAACATGTGTTAGGTGATCGAATTCTGTAGCGTGAATTTCGCGTCAAGCCGCTCTTTTCCGCGCCATTGTATAAGCTGATATAGGAAAGGAGGGAAAAATAGATTTTCTTGTGCAATTTTTTAAGTCGCGTAATCTATAATATATGTACGTAATCTATAATATAATTTCTTATCTCGCTGAAATTTTAATTCTAATTTTAAAACTGTTGATATAGGATAGATTCATGTGTAATGCAAATATAAATGCATTATCAATTTGTTATTACAAAATAAAAATATTTAATATTACTTATTAATTATCAGGCTATTGTAAAGTCAAAATTAAAGCAGATGTTGCAAGTTTGTGCAATGAACTTATGAATCTGAATTTTAGCGAGAAATATGAAACAAAATTTCCGCACAGTTTACATTTAAAAATGAAAAAAACGTGCGCCATAATCTTTCTAAGTTTAATTGGAAATTTGGATAATTTCTGGATAAGATAGATTAGGTACACATGTACATTATCATATAATTTATATTAATTACTCGAGTGTAATTGTATACAAACAATTTATTAATAAAAAAATCCATTCGCACTATTTTAGTCGCTCAAGTATATACAATTATATGAAATGAGAATCAAGCTTACTACAATTACACTCAAGTTCCTTCTTACATTTTTCTTTTTGCTTTTATTTGTATTCTACGATTTTTACCTAATCTTGGTTTTCCTTTACCACCTTTGCCACCTTTTCCCTGCTTTCCTTGTTTCCCAGGCTTGTGCGGCCGCCTGTATTCGGAAATATCAGCCGAACTGCTGCTCGTGTTCCATTTACTACGACGCTTCTTACCTCCATAACCATATTTATCAGCCTTCAATTTTGCTTTCATTTGTGCCTTTGGATTTATTTTACGATTTAGCTGTTTTTTCTCTGGTTTTTTCTTATCGTCCAAGAAATCAAGATCCTGCCTTATACCCTTACGATACTTTTTAACCTCTTCTAACATTTTCCTCTTCTCTGCATGTTTTTTCAAAGTAGCCTCGACTTGCATTTGCTTGGCCACTTTCTTTTGTTGCCTCAATTGTCTCACTTTTTCCGATCTTTGTGCTATCACCTGTTTCTTCATCAAATTTTCTCGCACTTTTTGCATATGCTCATCAGACTTAGCCATCTCAGCAAAATAATCATCTGGCCTAGATGTTGGTATGCCTAATTTTTTTAATCTAGCAATACCATCCATAACAGCTCCCTGAGCCTGTCGATGAAACATGGTTTCTCTCTGAAAGTCATTTAAAACAGGATCTTGGGATGGTTCATATTGAGGTAACTTCTTGTTTCCCTGCAGCTGCTTAGCCCGTTTCACTTCTTGCTCTTGCATTTCAAGAGCCAACTCTGGTGCCAGTGGTGCTGGAGCATTTACCATATCTAGCCTTTCAATCCATGGCAAGTTCAGCTTTATTTCGCTTAACTTTTGCTTCATGAGACTCTAAAATTTGATTATAGAAAATATTAGATTAGATTAGAAAATCTAAATATTATAATATTTTTAGGCAACTAAAAATAACTACTTACAACACAATTTTTAAATTGCTTATTATTTGTTTCGACCGGAACATTGAGACCTGGCTTCAACAATCCTTTCGCGAAGGCTTCCTGCAACTGAACACATGAATAAAGATTAGAGGTTAGAATAATATTTTGAATACAAATAAAAGCTGAAATATTTACCTCTTCATCAGACGAACTATATTCCGATTCGGATGTTTCTGAAGAATTTTTTCTGTTTAAAAAAAAGTCAATCATGTCAAAAAAAGATTATAGCAATCTTGTTATATATCTCTCAAACTTGCGAAAAACTTTACGTAAAAATATCAACTTTTAACTATATTTTTAATCAAAAACGCCATTGTTGATTTCGGAATCTATCTTATCTTATAAATCTTTCGCGAAATGAAAAAGTATAGCAGCGTGTCTGACACATCCATTCTCTTTGCTCCACGTGTTATTAACGCGTAATACTATTTTCGCGAACTTTACAATAAGTATAATGAAGAGACATGCGAAAAATAAAGAATTAAGTACAAATAAATAATTACAGCTTTCGAATTGACGATAACGAGGTATCCATGATTTATTCCGCTTATCTTGTCGACTGTTATCCTTGTTTTCTTCTTCTTCGACTTGGAGGTTAGTGACAACGGCACGATGGCTTAATAACGTGAGCCCACTAGCGGCCGCTGATTGATCGGCATAGTAAGCATGGAAACCAGCCAGCCAATCGCGACGCTCCAGCAGAGAGAAGACTGAGAGATGTCATGGCCTGTTTTTAGGTCTCTGAAAGCGATACTCCCTCTATGGACATTGAAAACGTGGACATGAACTACAAAGCCAATGTCCATGAATGTTCTCAGAGGGTAATATATAATGTGCACAATTTCTGGTTTTGTTCCGTGCTATGTGCACGAAATGCCGGTAGCACCAGAGTATAACAATCATTATTTTGAAAATAATATATAAATATGATAAATAATCATTTTTATAAAAATAATTTTTATAAATTATTTACCTATATGTGTATGTATGTGTGCCCATACGTTGTCCAAATGATTTTAAATATAAGAATAGACTATGGTTCATATTCTGAATCCTCTTTTATTGATAAAAGTGCCTTTAAAAGTGGCTTATAAGCCTTCTGATTGGCTGTAAGCCACTTTTAGAGGCACTTTTATCGATAAAAGAGAATTCAGAATATGGACCTATATGAATATCGGCGTATGTTACCGCCGGCATAGCTCTCAGGTTCATGAGAGTACTGAAACCTCCTCACCTGGCAAATGCCTTTGTTAAGGCGGAGATACAAGGGAGGAAAAATTGAGGAGGAACAATTTTTTTATTTATTTTTATTTTTTTTATAAGAGTTTTTAAACACAGAATATAATACATATAAAAAATATATATTACATAATTATAATATATACAACGTAAATTATAATTAATTTGCAATTACATAGAAAACACATTACAAAATATTAAATTATGTAATATAAAAGTAATTACATTACAAATATATATATTACAAAATTTAATGCAGAATATATAAAATACAATGCATTAGAAATATGTATTACAAAATATAATACAAATTTAATATAAACTATAATTTTAAACTTAATACAAAATAAAATTTATTACACGAAAGTGTCCAAAGTATACGTATAATATAAAATTTATTAAAAATTTTTACATAGACCAGACAAGACTGATTAGTGATGATTAATTACGCGATATTTATTATTAATAATCGACATAGAATAATAGAATTTAATTAGTTTTATATAAATAACGTATCAACGTAAATAATCATGATCAAAAGAGTCATTAATAAAATTATTGATCATTTCTTCGATTGTAAAACAAAGTATTTGCATTATTGACGCATTTCGTGCAGACCATGAAAAGAAAGATTTAAAACGTGTAAAGATAGAACAAGTTTTGATGTAAATCAAAGATTAAATTACAAAATAAATTGCGATTTAAAATTCGCGAGAAAACGCGACGAATAAATAAATCGACAATATCGAATATCCGCGATATCTATAATTTTTATAATATAATAATCGAATCAATAGACACGCGTGCGATATAATTATTATCACACAAATGTTGACAGACGAAGATATTTTAACAAACATTTGTGATCCGTATTGTTTATGAACATAAACATAACATGAACATAAACATAAATTCACTGTCCGATTTATTTGCGATTAATATATACGCGACTTTATACGAATTTCACGATTGAGAATAAAATACATATCCTATTTCTCGCACGATTAGCTGAATAAGAAGAAATGAGCTCTATAAGTTTTAAAATATAATTAAAAATCGCGTTGTGGCCACGTTTAATAGAAAATAACGGAACGAATGATTTTCATTAATATAGTTATCGATCATCTTTTAAATTATAGAAGAAAATATTTACACTACCAGCATTTTGCACGAACTATTAAAAACAATATTCAAAGACGTGGAAAGATAAACAAAGCTTCAATGTATAAGTCAACGATTATAATAAATTATACACTACCAGCATTTTGCACGAACTATTAAAAACAATATTCAAAGACGTGGAAAGATAAACAAAGCTTCAATGTATAAGTCAACGATTATAATAAATTATAAGATAAATCGTGATTTAAAATTCACGAGAAAATGCGACGAATAAATAAGTCGATAATATGCGGAATATTTGATCGCGATACGTGTAATTTTTATAATATAATAATCGAAGCTCTAAATAGACGAGCGCGATATAATTATTATCACGTAAATATAGAAAATCGAAAATATTTCGACAATCATTTAAGGTCTGTAATGTTTGCGAATATGCAATTCACCGACCGATTTACTTGCGAATTTTTATAAAATAAATCGCGATTTAAAATTCGCGATAAAACGCGACGAATAAATAAATCGATAATATTCAAAATATTCAATTGCAGATACGCGAGTGACATACCGGTAATATCCGATAAAAAGAGGAGCGATCTTAAAAATGGAGAACGATTAACAATCTTGTTTCTACATCAGATTTCGCAAGATCAATCTGCGAAGAAAAGTTAAGTGATCCATTGAACGTCGGGAACTTCACTGTAGGAGGGAACGAATCCTGGATCTTCCAGACTATTCCCGATAGCAATGATTTCAGTATTAAATCAAAGACAATTGTCCCTCATTATCTTCAATTCACGAAATTGATATTCACGTCAGAAAACATGTTCTTACATTATTAAGAAATATATTTCTTTATTGAAAAATAAATGGATATAACGATTTTTTTTTATAGAAATGTGATTACGAACGATTATATTTATAAATAATAAAATCCATGCACCATTGAAGTTTGTGTTAAATGTGCGAACACAATAATTTTGGGGTACCGTTTGCGCGCGCGAGACGAATCGAACCCGATAACAGCAAGATTTAAAAAACTTCAATTCGAATAGTGTGCAAAATAAAATAAATCAAATAATTTTAAATATATAATTAATTCTAGATTAATTTTCTAAAATTTTCTTATTCTTATAATGTTTAAATTAATAATTTTTTTCTTTTAATCAATATCTTGCTGATATAAGGGTACCCATTCGATTCGTCTCAAAATTTTTAAGTATTCGCACATTTTATGTAACATTCATGTATAATTTCGCGTATATATAATATATAATATTAATAAAAATTATAAAAATATTTTGGATACGTTAATTTGTGCATGTATTTTATTATACATATATATAAAATGGTATATATCTAAAAACTAATATTCTAAAATGGCGATGGATGTCCAATACCTGCAAATAGTTTCTTAAAAGAAACTAAAAACTAATATTAATATCCCCAGTACCTAGAAATAATTAATAATTAATAATAAAATATATTCGTTCGTAATCATTTTTATCAAACAATTAATAAAAACTATTACAATATGAAATTACTTGAAAAATAAAAATTTATACACAACGCTATATCCATATTTAATCTACTATTAAATCTTTCTGGCATTAGACAATAATAATACCAATCCTAATAATGACAGAACATTTTTAACGAGAAGAAAAAAATAGATGCATTTTCTCTCACATCTAAATATATATTATTTAAATTAATTCGACTTTAAAGAAGCGTATGGCGTTCGTCGTTGAATGACTACCGAAATCATTGCTGTCGGAAATTGCCAGGAAAACCTGGGATTAGTTCCATTCCTATAATAAAAATCCCCAATTTTCAACAGGGCACCGAACTAGACGTCCCGAATGGATCTTACAAGAACCGATGAGAAATAATTCTCATGATGAAAATCGTTTCGACTCCTCGGCGGTACAAGTCACGCAACTTTCATTAACGTTTATTTAACGGAAAGAACAATAATTGAATTTCTTTATTAATACGACAATCTTGTCTAAGAACGCAAAAAGAACGCGGGAAAAACACGGTGATTTCGCAATCGTAATTTACTAATTTATTTATGAATATTTTCCGATACGAAATTCGTAAATACAAATATAACTGAAAATACAAATTATTAAATTCGTAATAATTAACTCGCGATTCTACAATATCGAAGGTGATCGTTAAATTTTGTGAAGCTAATATTTAATCGTTGACTTATCACATCGAATCTTCACTCTCTTATTCGACAATTCTTTATATTTTATTAGCAATATTTAGGAATGTTATCTGACGAGAGAGACAGCGATTAAATTCTTCTGTTAAAATGATAATTTTGTATAAGGACGGAAAGAACAATAATTGAATTTTTTTATTAATACGACAATCTTGTCTAAGAACGCAAAAAGAACGCGGAAAAAACACGGTATTTTCGCAATCATAATTTAATAATTTATTTTAAGAATATTCAGTTCTGCGCGATATGGAATTAATAAATAAATAAAGCTAACGGAAAGCATATCATTAAATTTATAATAATTGACTCGCGATTCTGTAACGAACGTCTGTCAAATTTTTTAATGCTTATATTTAATCATTAATTTAACATCGAATTTTTACATTTTATATAAAAATTTTCCGAATTTATTAATGACTCTTTGACATGAAAATACAAACAGTTACTCTTTTATGAATATTCCAAAAATATATACTTCAGAAACAAATACTTTAATTTAATGAATTACTATTATGTCAATCACTATTATGTAATCATTATACGTATACTTTCAATAATTTTTCGTGTAATTTACATAAGAATTTACAATCGTAAATACAATTTCATATAATATAATTATAGTCATAATTGTATTGTATTTTACAATTAAAATATTAATGTTAGATTATAATTAAAATACAATTATAACTATTTATAATTTACAATTTACAATTTACAAATTTATGATGCTATCAATATCAAATAATAATATTCCATTTATTCAAATATTTAATAACATCGATATAATAATTTGATATTGATAGCATTAACATTTGGATTTAATATTATATTTGATTTAATACACATATATTTTTAGGTTTTAAAATAAAATATAACATGTTAAGATTTCTTAAACGTTAATAATTATGCAATTTCTTTAATATTTCTGAAGATAATTTTGACAATTTAAATTTCACTTTTAAAACATTTTTATTTTTAAATCATGTTATATTTATTTTTACAACGTTTTTAAAAATAAATTCAACTTAATGAAAATAATTTTAATTTACCCCTAGAATTATTGGAATATTAAAAGAAAGAATGAATCTTACTTACTAGCCCTAACAACCCTACTATTAAAGGATTCTAATAATTTTAATAGCTCTAACAATCCTAATATTACAGAATTCTAATGATCTTAAGAGCCCTAACAACCCTAATATTAATAGAAGAATTCTAATGATTTTATTTAATAGCCATAACAACCCTGCTTCCTGATTAACTAAAATTATTCGAGATTTGAGGAACCTATCTCTAATCATCACCTCACCTAATCATGTATATATTTTAGTCACGTGCCCTAACCGCGTGCCCTAACCGCGTATCCTAATCGTATTCTTCAGGCCAGTTGAACCTACTTTTCGTTGATCCTGGCCACTTTGTTTCTCGATCTCTAATCAGAGATCGAAGAAGGAGATAATTACTCCTTCTTTTGCCGGATAATTACCGGCAAAAGAGCGTGAAATATTTACGCTCATTTAGTAACGACCGTTCGTTTTCACGATCGTTCTAACTTTATTTTAACTGAAATAAAGCCAAATTATTACAAATTTTTACAAATTTCTGTAAATTATATTTTATAATAAAATATAAAATTAATGTGTGTATTTATCATATTACAAATTATATAATTAATTAATCATTTGGCTTTATATTAAGTTAAAATAAAGTTTAAAAACAATATCTACAAACAAATTCTACGATGAATGAGCTATGAGCAATTAGAAGATAAGTGCGTATTATAAGAATAAATTAGCATTAAAAATTGATAAAATTGATAATTGTTAATGCGTGTCCTTTATTTAATAAATTAGACAAAATCTTTACAAAAAAATCTTTTCTTGATCTCTTTTTTAAAAATTAATATTTCAATATATTTTCGCGATAGATGCAAAGCATATGTTCGAAAAACCTTATTAAAATTATTTTATTTAATTTAATTAATTTAATTTAATTATTTAATATAATTAATTTAATTTAATTATTTAATTTAATTTAATTAATTTAATTTATCATAGCTCATCCATTTTAAGGCAACGGATTTATCTACAATCTACAATCTACATCTACATCTACATCTGCAATCTCTACGAATCCGTTACCTTAAAGTTAAATAAAAGTTTTTTTCACTCACCGGCACTGATGCGCAACAGCGGAGTTGTTGTTATCGAAGCTAGTTGTCTGTAACATACAAATATAAAATTCATTTATAATAATGTTCACAAAATGCAATTAATATTTAAAAAAATTTTTATCGTGCGGAATTTTATATTCGATGTGTAAAATAATAAGCAGATAAACACGTATGGAAAAATTTTATAAATTTTTGAAACTGTTTTTTAAATAGAAAATTTTATATGACTTTTATAAAAATCTTTCTCTTTAATTCATTTAAATAATAAGATCGAATAATTGTTCGTATATAACAAGTTAACGATTTATAACAATTAATATATAAATAATAGATATTCACCATCAGGTTGCTCCGCCGATGTAAGATGCCTCTCCCAGGCCTCCTCCTCCTCTCATGTTGTTGGCGCGCGATACTTTTAACGACACTCCCGCACTCACGAGCGATATTTTTATATCGCTATTTCCGCTATTTTACGCGCGATACTTAACGATGTCCGCACTATTTCGATGCGATTAAAAATTGTATATTTGATCGCGCGATGTATATACTTAATATGTATATACTTTCAACGGCACACCCGGTTTCGGTACGAGCGAAAATCCCATTTCACTTTTGAGAATCAGCTTCGAGTCAACAGGTCGGGAATGCAACGATACAACGAGCAAGGACTAAGCCTAAACCGGAAAGAAGACGAAACAATTGACGAAAATAGAGGAAAATGAAGTTCACCAGCTCTTTTTCGCGCATAATTATCCTATCTCATATCGAACCTGGACCCGCTAAGCACGATTTCAGGTGACCCGCACGGATGCTATATCACTAGCGCAGTACACAAGGCTAGTAGACGGTAAAAGAAGAGGATACCCACATTTTTTAAATGCTAACATTCAGCAATTTAGAAAATGGGGAGGCAACCCCTTTTACCGAGCGAAAATCGTGCCTAGGGGAATCCACTCGACTCCTCGACAGGGTTAACACACGCTGGGCGTGTGGCTGTAGACGAGCAAAGAGAAGGGACCCATTAACGACCATTCCGAACAATCGATCGAGTCCTAGACAATTCGGGCCGAATCACTTGACGAAGTAGAGCGTGACCATCACTAAGCCGATCGAGCGCGAAGCTCGAACCCGCGCGCCCATGTACATTTTGTACTGGACATACGTTCTGCGCGGCCGGCATCACCAAGTGCCGCGATGCACAAGGCGCGAGTGTACGTTGCATAGCAACGTGTGCAAACTCGGTGAAACATCCCAGTTAATTGGCATCTGAAGTAGAGACTCGTGACAATAAATGAAATTGGGATTTTATATGAAAAAGTCCAAAAGTTTCGCGAAAACGCGACGACGCGAGAATACTACAACGCGAAAACGCGGTAACGAAGCGCTTGCCGTCCGCGGCACGTTGACGGCACCGACGACGCGAAAGGGTACTTGGCTTCCTCTTCAGGCTCCGTAAGATTTATCATAAATAGAAAAATTTAAGATAAACCTCAAGGCACCATCCAAGTACTAAGCCCTCCCACCGCGACAAGGTGTACCCCATGGGAGGGTTATATTATATATAATTTTATATATAATATAATATATAATTTATTTTGTAACATACTATATAAATTTTAATTCGCAAATATAAACGATAAATAAAAATATAAAAGATAAGAGAAAATCTATTATATAAAGCAATGTTCAAAATAATTGATTTTAAAACTAATTATTGCGCGCAATTAATTTTTACATTTTTACTTTTAAATAGATATATTTTAATGTTATAAATTGCATATTACAAAATAATTTATATTTCTTAGATATAAACTTTTAAAAATATGATAAATAAAAAAATTTCTATTTTTTTCTATTTTTTCTATATTACAATTTAAAATCACTATTGAATCACAATTAAAGAAATAAAACCAAACGAGAAATATATAAATTTTCAATATATTGTTACATCCGCGGCGGCGACTTCGAGATATCGAAGCGCGTTCAACACAATCGGACACTCGCGTACCGCGTAAAATAACAAGACACTCTTAACGGAAATTAAGAATTTTAATTAGAAACACAGAATACACAAACAACAAATAATAACAGGGGAAATCTCGCGTTAACGACCCGTAATGTAAAACGCGTCCGGAAGAATAGCTTGACAGCTATCCTTCGACTCAGCTGACCGTCGTTGTTATACAACAATATATACTATTGATAAATAATTTATACATTGTTGCGTCCGCGAAACGATATATATCGAACGCGTGTGACACAATCGATCGACACACGCTTCAGAAAAATTCAGAATAATCGTAAAACGGATCAGAGATAGACGCGCGTCCGCACAGTTTGACAGCTGGGCTCAGACTCTCTGACAGTCGTTGTTTATAACATCTTGACAACGCGCGCGGAAACAATCTTGTTCCGTCGACGTACTTCCCGCCGAAAGAATTCAACGGGTGACGAATACATCCAAGGGGATGGGACGCGGGGACGCAACAATATAATAAATAATTAATGTAATAAATAATTAAAATATTAATGACTTACATCATATCTTATTGATCCATCCATTTCCAAGATCTCCTTTTTTCTTTTGCTTTCTTCGCTTTTTCCTCGTGGCACTTCAATCCTCGTTACACTCGATTGAACTCCTCGTTGCACTTACACTCACTCACGAAAAGTTTCTCGTTGCACTTGCAATTGTCGTTAGAGAAAGAATTTGATAATATATGGAACGTCTCACATCACTACCTCACTGCTCGAGAGCCACTGAGCGAATGATCGTAAGTCAGAAACATTACCGCGGTACTGTTTATATCGCCAAGGTTGACTATGGAAAGGAAGAATTTGATAATATATGAAACGTCACTACTTTATTGTTCAAGGATACTGTGCGAATGATCGTATCATAAACATTATCCCGATACTGTTTATATCGCCAAGGCCGACTTATACTATGTTATTGTTATAATTCGCCGTTGAAATATTCTATGAGTGATTGCCGATTAAGAAAATTTAAAATTGATCGAAATATATTTAATTTTAATAAGTATCGTTAGAGAAATTATTATAATAAGCATTAATAATCGAAAGATTATAACAAAATTAATTCTTTTATCCCCTTTTATGTATCCTTTGTTTCAATTGTTATTCGCAGTAATTAATGATTACGATTCGATAAGGATTTATCGCTGCGATACAATTTTATGTCGTTTTTCATAAGTTAATTAATTTTTAATTATTAATAATTATATCAAATTGTTTCGATATTAATCGTAATCGTATTTAGAAAGAAATTCGATAATATGCGAAGCGTTTCGTACCACTTTATTGCTCGAGTATCACCGTGCGAATGATAACAAAGCCGTAGCATATTAATAATAGCGTGCTATTGTTTATATTGTCAAAAGTCGAACACCGTGTTATTGATAATTCGTTGCCGAAATATTTTACGTACTATAATATATACATGAAAATATTAAATTGTAGAAGTTTTTCAATTTATAGATTAATTAAACGATTATTTATTAAACAATTAATTAACATACAAAGCATTTCGCATCATTACTTTACTGCTCGAATGTCACCGAGCAAATGATAACAAAACCATAACATACAAACAATAGCACGCTATTGTTTACGTTGTAAAAGTCGACCATTATGTTATTGATAATTCGTCGAAATATTTTATATACTATAAAATATACACGAGCGGAATATTAAATTATTAGATTTTAATTTATTGATTAAATTTGATTATTTATTAAACAATTCATCACGGAGCTAATTATTTGAATTTATTCGATTGTTTTTGAATAATGTATTAATTAATTCAATTTTGTTTTTTCGCGCAGGGAGAAATACACTTTATAGCGCATCAATCGGATCTGATGGGGTAGTGTTGGGCAACTAAAAAACCTCTCAGACGACTCATCTTTGAACACTAATATCCGGTCTCTGGGAACTATTCGCACAATCACCTAGGACTCATACTGGGATTTATTTAATCGAAGGTAATCTTAAAATTTAATATAACTGTAATTTTGAAGCCTTAAAACATTTTTACATCTATACACACACACACACATACACACACACACACACACACACACACACACACACATGACAACGAGACCGTAATATGTAAACAATAACGCGTTACTGTTTATATCAACAAAGCTGAACATATTATTGGTAATTCGTTGCCGAAATATTCTATGCATTATATATTATACATGCGAAATATTAATGAAGAATTTTAATATTTATAGATTATTTAATTGATTATTTATAAAACAATTAAATCATTATTTTGAAAATAATATATAAACGTGATAAATAATTTTTATAAATTACTTACCTATACGTACTTACCTGTATGTGTGTCCCCATACGTTGGAAATTGTTACACAACTATTTTAATAACTGTACGGAATCTTAAGACGCGATCTAAGATCATCATTAAAATGAATTTAAATATAAGAATATGAATATCAGCGTATGTTACCGCCGGCATAGCTCTCAGGTTCATAAGAGTACTGAAACCTCCTCACCCAGCAAATGTCTTCGTTAAGGTGGGGAGATACATTGAGGAGGAAAATTTTTATTTTATTTTTATTTTCTTTTAATACAGAGTTTCCAAACAGAGAATATAATACATATATAAAATATATATTACATAATTATAATGTATACATCGTAAATTATAATAATAATTTGCAATTTACATAAAAAACACATTACAAAATATTAAATTATGTAGTATAAAAATAATTACATTACAAATATATATATTACAAAATATATTACAAAATATATTACAAAATTTAATACAGAATATATAATATACAATGTATATTACAAAATATAATACAAATTTAATATAAAATATTTGAAATTTAATACAAAATAAAATTTATTATACAGAATTACACGAAAGTGTCCAAAGTATACGTATAATATAAAATTTACTAAAAATTTTTATATAGACCAGACAAGACTGATTAGTGATGATTAATTACGCGATATTTATTATTAATAATCGACATACAATAATAGAATTTAATAGAATTTAATTAGATTTATATAAATAACGTATAAACGTAAATAATCATGATCAAAAAAGTCATTAATAAAATTATTGATCGTTTCTTCGATTGTAGGAGAAAGTATTTGCATTATTGGTGCATTTTGCGCGGACTATTAAAGACAATATTCAAAGACGTGGAAAGATAGACAAAGATTCGATGTAAGTCAACGATTAAATTATAAAATATTAAATTATAAAATAAATCGCGATTTAAAATTCCCGACGAATAATTAAATCGATAATATCTGGAATATCCGATTGCGATATGTATATCTTTTATAATATAATAATCGAAGCGCCCTCAATAGACATTATTATCGCGCGCGATATAATTAATATCATATAAATGCGAAAATATTTCGACAGACAATTTGATGTGTATAATGTTTACGAATATAGTACTCACTGTCCGATTCATTTGCGAATCCTTTATAAGATAAATCGCGACTTGAATTCACGAGAAAACGCGACGAATAAATAAATCGATAATATTTCAAATATTTAATTGCATATAATTTTTATAATATAATAATCGAAGTTATCAAATACGCGGGTGATATACCGGTAATATGCGATAAAAAGAGGAGCGATCTTAAAAATGGAAAACGATTAGCATCTTGTTTCTCATCAGATTTCGCAAGATCAATCTGCGAAAAAAAGTTAAGTGATCCATTGAACGTCGGGAACTTCACTGTAGGAGGGAACGAATCTCGGATCTTCCGGACTATTTCCAATAGCAATGATTTCAGTAATAAATCAACGACAATTCCCTCGTCATTATCTTCGATTCACGAAATTGATATTCACGTCAGAAAACATGTTCTTCCATTATTAAGAAATATATTTCTTTATTAAAAATTAAATGGATATAGCAATTTTTATAGAAATGTGATTACGAACGATTATATTTATAAATAATAAAATCCATGCACCATTGAAGTTTGTGTTAAATGTGCGAACACAATAATTTTGGGGTACCGTTTGCGCGCGCGAGACGAATCGAACCCGATAACAGCAAGATTTAAAAAACTTCAATTCGAATAGTGTGCAAAATAAAATAAATAAAATAATTTTAAATATATAATTAATTCTAGATTAATTTTCTAAAATTTTCTTATTCTTATAATGTTTAAATTAATAATTTTTTTCTTTTAATCAATATCTTGCTGATATAAGGGTACCCATTCGATTCGTCTCAAAATTTTTAAGTATTCGCACATTTTATGTAACATTCATGTATAATTTCGCGTATATATAATATATAATATTAATAAAAATTATAAAAATATTTTGGATACGTTAATTTGTGCATGTATTTTATTATACATATATATAAAATGGTATATATCTAAAAACTAATATTCTAAAATGGCGATGGATGTCCAATACCTGCAAATAGTTTCTTAAAAGAAACTAAAAACTAATATTAATATCCCCAGTACCTAGAAATAATTAATAATTAATAATAAAATATATTCGTTCGTAATCATTTTTATCAAACAATTAATAAAAACTATTACAATATGAAATTACTTGAAAAATAAAAATTTATACACAATGCTATATCCATATTTAATCTACTATTAAATCTTTCTGGCATTAGACAATAATAATACCAATCCTAATAATGACAGAACATTTTTAACGAGAAGAAAAAAATAGATGCATTTTCTCTCACATCTAAATATATATTATTTAAATTAATTCGACTTTAAAGAAGCGTATGGCGTTCGTCGTTGAATGACTACCGAAATCATTGCTGTCGGAAATTGCCAGGAAAACCTGGGATTAGTTCCAATCTTACAATAAAAATTCCCAATTTTCAACGGGGCACCTAACTAGACGTCGCGAATGGATCTTACAAAAACCGATAAGAAATAATTCTCCATGATGAAAATCGTTTCGACTCCTCGGTGGTACGAATCACGCAACTTTCATTAACGTTTACCTAACGAAAAGAACAACGATTACTCTTTTATTAAAACGATAATCTCGTCTAAGAACGCGAAGAGAACGAGGGAAAAGCACGGTGTTTTCGCAACCGTAATTTATTAATTTATTTATAAATATTTTCCGATACGAAATTCGTAAATACACAAATATAACCGAAGAAACAAATTATTAAATTCATAATAATTAACTCGCGATTTTATAATATCGAAGGTGATCGTTAAATTCTGTGAAGCTAATATTTAATCGTTGACTTATAACATCGAATCTTCACTTATTCGATATTTCTTTATATATAATTAGCAATATTTAGGAATATTATCTAACGAGAGGGAAAATTCTTTTGTTAAAACAATAATTTTGTATAAGAACTCGAAAACAACGCGAAAAGAACGCGGAAATGCACGGTATTTTCGTAATCATAATTTATTCATTTATTTTACGAAGACGAGTATTCAGTTCCGCGCAATATGGAATTCATAAATAGATAAATCTAACGAAAAGTATATCATTAAATTTATAATAATTGACTCGCGATTCTATAACGAAGACGTTCGTCATATTTTATAAAGCTTACATTTAATCATTAATTTAGCATCGAATTTTTACATTTCATATAAAAATTTCCCGAATTTATTAATGATTCTTTGATATGAATATATAAATAGTTATTCTTTTATGAATATTTCAAAAATATGTACTATAGAAACAAATATGTTAATTTAACAAATTACTATTATATAACCATTATACGTATACTTTCGACCATTTTTCCTGTAATTTACATAAGAATGCATTGATATAATTGACAATCTTAAATACAATTTTATATAATATAATTATAGTTATAATTGTATTTTATACACAATTATCTCAATAAAATAAAAATATCAATATTAAATATCAATATCAAAAATATCAATAATTAAAAATATCAATATTAAATTATAATTAATATACAATTATAACTATTTACAATTTATAAAACACAATTTACTACTTACAAATTACAACTTACAAAATAGAATTTATGATGTTATCAATATCAAATAAATGGATTCGTTTTATTATCAAATGTTTAATAACATAAATAATTTGATATTGACAGCATTAACATTTGGACTTAATATTATATATCACATATATGTGTAAATTATATATTTAATTTTTAATTTTTTAAATAAAATATAACATGTTAAAATATATTTTGAACATTTACAATTATGCAATTTGTTTTATCTTTTTGAAAATAACTGATAATTTAAATTTCATTTTTAAAATATTTTTAAAAATAAATTACATTTAATTTTTTAAAAACAATTTTAATTTATTACAAAGAATTACACGAAAGTATTTAAAATATACGTATACTATAAAATTTATTAAAAAGTTCTACAAACAAGACTGATTAGCGATGATGAATTACGCGATATTTATTATTATTAATCGACATAATAGAATTTTATTCAAAACGCGAAAAGATAGATCAAGCTTCGATGTAAGTCAAAATACATTAAAATACAAGATCAATAACGATTTAAAATTCGTGAGAAAACGGATAAATACGATAACGAATAAATAAATCGATAATATTAGGAATATTCGATTACGATATGCATAATTTTTGTAATAATAATGAATAATTTATATAATTGATAATCGAAACCGCCAACAGACAGCGCGCGACATAATTATTATCAAACAAATGCGAAAATATTTCGAGACATTTGAGATCTATAATATTTGCGGATATAGAATTTATTGTCTGATATATTTGCGAATATTTAGAAGATATATCGCGATTTACAATTTCCGAGAAGACGCGACAAATAAATAAATCGACAATATTCGGAATATTTGATTGCGGTATGTATAATTTTTATAATATAATCGGAGCCCTAATAAACACGCGCGATATAATTACTATCACACACAAGTGCGAAGACATTTCAACAGACATTTAAGGTCTGTAATATTTGCGAATTTATTTGCGATTAATATAAATGTCTATTTTATATAAATGTCGCGATTGAAAAAATACATGTTGAAAATAAATATTGCATCTCGCGCATAATTAGTTAAATGAAATAAAATGAATCTTAAGACTTTACATATTTTAAATGTAATTAACATATAATTAAAAAATCGCGTTGTTCGCCACGTTTAATAGGGAATAACGGAACGAATGATTTTATCAAAGTCCCTCTCTAATAATTTAACTATCTAACTATATCTCTAACTGTCGATGTATTAGTAGAGTTTAATAAGATTTAAATAATGATTTAAACAATCGCGATTAATCATTAATAAAATTATCGTCTTTTTAAATAGTAAAGAAAAATATTTGCACTATTAGCGCAGACTATAAAAGACAATATTCAAACACGTGGAAAGATAGACAAAGCTTCGACGTACAAGTCAACGATTAAATTAAGATAATATTAAGTTATAAGATAAATCGCGATTTAAAATTCTCGAGAAAACGCGACGACTAAATAAATCGATAGTATTCGGAATATCCGATTGCGATATGTATATCTTTTATAATATAATAATCAAAGCGCCCTCAATAGACATTATTATCGCGCGCGATATAATTATTATCACATAAATGCGAAGATATTTCGACAGACAATTTGATGTCTGTAATGTTTACGAATATAGTACTCACTGTCCGAGTCATTTGCGAATCTTTATAAGATAAATCATGATTTGAAATCACGAGAAAACGCGACGAATAAATAAGTCGATAATATGCGGAATATTTGTTCACGATACATATAATTTTTATATTTGATCGCGCGATGTATATACTTAATATGTATATACTTTGGACAGCATTCCCGGTTTCGGTACGAGCGAAAATCCCATTTCACTTACTAAAATCAGCTTCGAGCCAACCGGTCGGGAATGCAACGATACAACGAGCAAGGACTAGGCCCAAACTGGAAAGAAGACGAAACGATTGACGGAAATAGAGGAAAATGAAGTTCACCAGCTCTTTTTCGCGCATAATTATCCTATCTCGTATCGAACCTGGACCCGCTAAGCACGATTTCAGGTGACCCGCACGGATGCTATATCACTAGCGCAGTACACAAGGCTAGTAGACGGTAAAAGAAGAGGATACCCACATTTTTTAAATGCTAACATTCAGCAATTTAGAAAATGGGGAGGCAACCCCTTTTACCGAGCGAAAATCGTGCCTAGGGGAATCCACTCGACTCCTCGACAGGGTTAACACACGCTGGGCGTGTGGCTGTAGACGAGCAAAGAGAAGGGACCCATTAACGACCATTCCGAACAATCGATCGAGTCCTAGACAATTCGGGCCGAATCACTTGACGAAGTAGAGCGTGACCATCACTAAGCCGATCGAGCGCGAAGCTCGAACCCGCGCGCCCATGTACATTTTGTACTGGACATACGTTCTGCGCGGCCGGCATCACCAAGTGCCGCGATGCACAAGGCGCGAGTGTACGTTGCATAGCAACGTGTGCAAACTCGGTGAAACATCCCAGTTAATTGGCATCGGAAGTAGAGACTCGTGACAATAAATGAAATTGGGATTTTATATGAAAGTCCAAAAGTCCAAAAGTCCAAAAGTTTCGCGAAAACGCGATGACGCGAGAAAGCTAAACGCGAAAACGCGGTAACGAGACGCCGCCGTCCGCGACACGTTGACGGCACCGACGACGCAATGCGTTCAACGCATTAAATGCACGTGCCACATAAGAGCCATTGTGGGATCTTACAATAAAAATTCCCAATTTTCAACAGGGCACCGAACTAGACGTCGCGAATGGATCTCACAAGAACCGATGAGAAAAAATTCTCCATGATGAAAATCGTTTCGACTCCTCGGCGGTACGAGCCACGCAACTTTCATTAACGTTTATTTAATGAAAGGAACAACGACAATCTCGTCTAAGAATGCGAAAAGAACGCGGGAAAAACACCGTGTTTTCGCAACCGTAATTTATTAATTTATTTATGAATATTTTCCGATACGAAATTCGTAAATATAAATATAACTGAAGAAACAAATTATTAAATTCATAATAATTAATTCGCGATTCTTTAATAGCGAAGGTTATCGCGATAAATTTTGTGAAGCTAATATTTAATCGTTGACTTATCACATCGAATCTTCACTCTCTTATTCGATATTTCTTTATATTTAAATAGCAATATTTAGGAATATTATCTGACGAGAGGGACAGGGATAAAATTCTTTTGTTAAAACGATAATCTTGTATAATTACGCGAAAAGAACGCGGAAAGAGCACGGAATTTCGCAATCATAATTTATTAATTTATTTTACGAATACGAGTATTCAGTTCCGCGTGACATGAAATTCATAAATAGATAAATCTAACGAAAAGCATATCATTAAATTTATAATAATTGAATCGCGATTCTATAACGAAGGCGTTCGTCAAATTTTGTAAAGCTTATATTCGATCATTAATTTAGTATCGAATTTTTACATTAATATTATATAATCGTTATACGTATACTTTCAATTATTTTTCGTGTAATTTACATAAGAATGTATTCACGTAATTTAAAATCGTAAATACAATTTTATGTAATATCATTATAGTTATAATTGTATTTTATACAAAACTATGTCAATAATTAAAAATATCAATATTGGATTATAATTAATATACAATTATAACTAGTTACAATTTACAAAATACAATTTATGATGTTATCAATATCAAATATATGTACTCGATTTATTCAAATGTTTAATAACATAAATAATTTGATATTAATAGCATCAATATTTGGACTTAATATTATAGCTATATATTAATTTACACATATATATGATATATTTTTAATTTTTAAAATATATCTTGAACATTTATAATTATACAATTTGTTGAATCTTCTTGAAAATAATTTTGATAATTTAAATTTCATTTTTAAAACTTTTTAAAAACTAAATTCAATTTAATTTTTTAAAAATAATTTTAATTTATTACAAAGAATTACACGAAAGTATCCAAAATATATGAATAATATAAAATTTATTAAAAATTTCTACATAGTCCAAACAAGACTGATTAGCAATGATGAATTACGCGATATTTATTATTAATAATTGACATACAATAATAAAATTTAAGAATAGAAATTAGTTTTATATAAATAACGTTTAAACGTAAATAATCGTGATCAAAAGAGTCATTAATAAAATTATTGATCGTTTTTTTGATTGTAGAGAAAAGTATTTGCATTACTGGCGCATTTTATGTAGGTTATCAATATTCAAAACGCGAAAAGATAGAGCAAGCGTCGATTATAAATCAGTGATTTAAATACAAGATAAATGACGATTTAAAATTTGCGAGAAAAAATAACGAATAAATAAATCGATAATATTAGGAATATTCGATTACGATACGCATAATTTTTGTATAATATGAAAATTGAAACCGTCGATAGACAGCGCGCGACGAAATTATTATCAAACAAATACGAAGATATTTCGAGATCTATAATATTTGCTAATATAGAATTTATTGTCTGATTTATTTGCGAATTTTTAGAAGATAAATCACGATTTACAATTCGCGAGAAGACGCGACAAATAAATAAATCGACAATATTCGGAATATTCGATTGCGATATGTATAATTTTTATAATATAATCGGTGCCGCTATAGACACGCGCGATATAATTACTATCACACACAAGTGCGAAGATATTTCGACAGACATTTAAGGTCTGTAATATTCGCGAATTTATTTGCGATTTATTTGCGATTAATACGCTATTTTATATAAATGTCGCGATTGAAAAAATACATATTGAAAATACATGTTGCATCTCGCGCATGATTAGTTAAATGAAATAAAATGAATCTTAAGACTTTACAATTTTGAATATAATTAACATATAATTAAAAAATCGCGTTGTTCGTCACGCTTAATAGAGAATAACGGAACGAATGATTTTATCAAAGTCCCTCTCTAATAATTTAACTATCTAACTATATCTCTAATTGTCGATGTATTAGTAGAGTTTAATAAGATTTATATAATGATTTAAATAGTCGCGATTAATCATTAATAAAATTATCGTCTATTTAAATAGTAGAAAAAAAATATTTGCACTACTAGCGCAGACTATAAAAGACAATATTCAAACACGTGGAAAGATAGACAAAGTTTCGATGTAAGTCAGCGATTAAGTTAGATAAATCGTGATTTAAAATTCGTGAGAAAACGCGACGAATAAATAAATTGATAATACACGGAATATTCGATACGTATAATTTTTATAATATAATAATCGCGAAGTCCTCAATAGATACGCGCGCAATATAATTATGCTGTCACATATAAGTGCGAAGATATATATCGACAGACATTCGAGGTCTGTAATATTTGCGAATATAAAATTCACTATCCGATTTATTTGCGATTAACACGCAATTTTATATGAACGCCGTCAAATAAGATACATATCCTATCTCGCGTATGATTAGTTAAATAAGATAAAATGGAAAATTTTTATAATATGATAATCGAAATCATCAAGACGCGTGCGCGATATATTATTATCACTCAAATTATCACACAATTTGTAAATAATCGCGATTAAAACATTCATTAAGAAAATTATCGATCGTCTTTTAAATAGTAGCAAAAAATATTCGCACTACTAGCGCCTTTTGCGCGGACTATTAAAAACAATATTCAAAGACGTGGAAGGATAAACAAAGGTTCAATGTATAAGTCAACGATTAAATTATAAGATAAATCACGATTTAAAATTCCCGAGAAAACGCGACAAATAAATAAATCGGTAATATTCGGAATATCCGATTGCGCGATATCTATATTAATTTTTATAATATAATAACCGAAGCGCTTCTCGATAGACATTATTATCGCGCGCGATATAATTATTATCATAAATGCGAAGATATTTCGACAGACAATTTGATGTCTATAATGTTTGCCAATATAGTTCTCACTATCCGAGTCATTTGCGAATCTTTATAAGATAAATCGCGATTTGAATTTACGAGAAAACGCGACGAATAAAATAAATCGATAATATTCGGAATATCCGATTGCGACATGTATTAATTTTTATAATATGATAATCGAAGCGCCCTCAATAGACACGAATAAATAAATCTATAATATTCAAAATATACGATTGCGCATAATTCTTATAATATAATTCGACGTCATTTGATACGCGGATGACATACCGGTAATATATTCCAATAAAAGAGGAGCGATCTTAAAAATGGAGAACGATTAACATCTTGTTTCTCATCAGATTTCGCAAGATCAATCTGCGAAGAAAAGTTAAGTGATCCATTGAACGTCGGGAACTTCACTGTAGGAGGGAACGAATCCCGGATCTTCCGGACTATTCCCAATAGCAATGATTTCAGTAATAAATCAACGACAATTCCCTCGTCATTATCTTCTATTCACGAAATTGATATGCACGTCAGAAAACATGTTCTTTCATTATTAAGAAATATATTTCTTTATTGAAAATTAAATGGATATAACGATTTTTTTTATAGAAATGTGATTACGAACGATTATATTTATAAATAATAAAATCCATGCACCATTGAAGTTTGTGTTAAATGTGCGAACACAATAATTTTGGGGTACCGTTTGCGCGCGCGAGACGAATCGAACCCGATAACAGCAAGATTTAAAAAACTTCAATTCGAATAGTGTGCAAAATAAAATAAATCAAATAATTTTAAATATATAATTAATTCTAGATTAATTTTCTAAAATTTTCTTATTCTTATAATGTTTAAATTAATAATTTTTTTCTTTTAATCAATATCTTGCTGATATAAGGGTACCCATTCGATTCGTCTCAAAATTTTTAAGTATTCGCACATTTTATGTAACATTCATGTATAATTTCGCGTACATATAATATATAATATTAATAAAAATTATAAAAATATTTTGGATACGTTAATTTGTGCATGTATTTTATTATACATATATATAAAATGGTATATATCTAAAAACTAATATTCTAAAATGGCGATGGATGTCCAATACCTGCAAATAGTTTCTTAAAAGAAACTAAAAACTAATATTAATATCCCCAGTACCTAGAAATAATTAATAATTAATAATAAAATATATTCGTTCGTAATCATTTTTATCAAACAATTAATAAAAACTATTACAATATGAAATTACTTGAAAAATAAAAATTTATACACAACGCTATATCCAAATTTAATCTACTATTAAATCTTTCTGGCATTAGACAATAATAATACCAATCCTAATAATGACAGAACATTTTTAACGAGAAGAAAAAAATAGATGCATTTTCTCTCACATCTAAATATATATTATTTAAATTAATTCGACTTTAAAGAAGCGTATGGCGTTCGTCGTTGAATGACTATCGAAATCATTGCTGTCGGAAATTGCCAGGAAAACCTGGGATTAGTTCCAATCTTACAATAAAAATTCCCAATTTTCAATGAGGCACCGAACTAGACGTCGCGAATGGATCTTACAAAAACCGATAAGAAATAATTCTCCATGATGAAAATCGTTTCGACTCTTCGGCGGTACGAGTCACGCAACTTTCATTAACGTTTACCTAACGAAAAAAACAACGATAAGACTCTTATATTACAACGACAATCTCGTCTAAGAACGCGAAAAGAACGAGGGAAAAACACGGTGTTTTCGCAACCGTCATTTATTAATTTATTTATAAATATTTTCCGATACGAAATTCGTAAATACACAAATATAACCGAAGAAACAAATTATTAAATTCATAATAATTAACTCGCGATTCTATAATATCGAAGGTGATCGTTTAATTTTATGAAGCTAATATTTAATCGTTGACTTAACATCGAATCTTCACACTCTTATTCCATATTTCTTTTATTTAATTAGCGCAATATTCAGGAATATTAATTCACGAAAGGGACAGCGATAAGATCCTTTATTAAAATGGCAATTTCGTCTAAGAACGCGAAAAGAACGAAGGAAAAACACGGTGTTTTCGCAACCGTAATTTATTAATTTATTAATGAATATTTTCCGGCACGAAATTCGTAAGTGTACCAATATAATAACTGAAAAAATAAATTATTAAATTCATAATAATTAACGCGCGATTCTATAATATTGAAGGCGATCGTTAAATTTTGTGATGCTAATACTTAATCGCTAACTTAACATCGACTCTTTATACTCTTATTCGATATTTTTTTATTTTTAATTAGCAATATTTAAGAATATTATTTGAGAGGGACGGCAATAAGATCCTTTATTAAAACGGCAATCTCGTCTAAAAACGCGAAAAGAACGCGGAAAGAGCACGGTATTTTCGCTATCATAATTCGCTATCATTTATTTAATGAATATTCAGTTCCGCGCGATATGGAATTCATAAATAGATAGATCTAACGAAAAGTGTATCATTAAATTTATAATTGAGCCGCGATTCTATAACGAAGACGTTCGTCAAATTTTGTGAAGCTTGTATTTAATCATTAATTTAACATCGTATTTTTACATTTTTACATTTTTTATATTTAATACCGACACGAAAATTAGCAATATTTGTAAAGTTTCTAATCAAATATTTATGAAATTTAAAATATATAAAATTATACATATATATCTAAAATTTATATATAAAAATTTTCCGAATTTATTAATGACTCTTTGATATGGAAATACAAACAGTTACTCTTTTATGATTATTTCAATAAATATATAGAATTAAATATGTTAATTTAATAAATTATTATTATATAATTATTATACGTATACTTTGGATAATTTTTCGTGTAATTTGCATAAGAATGTATTCATGATATTTTTTAAACACTAATAATTATGTACAATTTTCTTAATATTCCTGAAAAAAATAATTTAAATAATTTAGATTTTATTTTTAAAGCATTTTTAAAAATAAATTCAATTTCATTTTTTAAACTGAAATAAAGCCAAATTACAAATTTCTATATATTGTATTAGAGTGCTAACACGGCCATATTTCATATGGTAAAATATAAAACAAGAGCAACCGTTTATAATTGGGCAGAATTTATTCCGGGTATCACAGAATTTAACATAACACTGTCACTCTCGAAAGATGCAATTGTAATTTATATAATTATTGCTTGTATATTTATTTTAATACTATATTTTAATATTTTATAACTGCTTATATTTATTTTTATCTCGTTGCAGTTTATATTTATTTTAATAAATGCCGGCGAAATGAAATAATATGTATATATTAATCTAATCTGTATATGTATCCTGCCCAATTGTAAATGGTTATCCTGACATTAGTTGTTAGCAGCCTAGTATAATATATAAAATTCTGATAATATAAAAACCTCTGTCTAGATTACCAATAAAGATTGATTGATATTATAATAATATATATAAATAATAAATTTTTATAGTAATACACAATTTATAATAAAATATAAAATTAATATGTGTATAACATTAATCATATTACATTTATCATATTACAAGTTATTTCATTAATGATTTATTTGGCTTTATATTAAGCTTAAAAACAATATCTACAACAAATTCTATAATGGATGAGCTATAAGATATTAGAAATAAGATAAGTGAATAAGATAAATGCGCGTTATAAAAATAAATTAGCATCAGATGTAATTGATAAAATGTTTAGTGTTCTTTTCAATAAATTAGGTAAAATTTATACAAAAATAATCTTTTCTCGATCTTCTTTCTTTATAGTTAAAATACTGCAATATATTTTCGTGATGCATTACATTTCGAACGAATCTATTAAAAATTATTTAATTTAAACTATCCTAGCTCATCCATTTTAAGGCAACAGATTTATCTACAATCTACATCTGCAATCTCTATGGATCCGTTACATTAAAATTAAATAAAAGTTTTTGTCACTCACCGGGCCATTGATGTGCAATAACGGAGTTGTCGTTATCGAAGTTACAGGGTTGTTATTGAAGTTACGGAGTTGTCTTTATCGAAACTATGTTGTCGTTATTGAAACTACGTCTGTAACATGCAAATATAAAATTCATTTATAACACAGCTCAAAATACAATCAATATTTCAAAAAATTATTATTGTGCGGAATTTCATATCCGGTGTGTAAAATAATAAGCAGATATAAACACGTATGGAAAGAATTTATAAAGTTTGAAATTATTTTTTAAATAGAAATTTTTAATATGATTTTTATAAAAATCTTTCTCTTTAATTTTTTCTTTAATTCCTTTAAATTATAAGAACGAATTATTGTGCGATTTATAACAATCGATATACAAATAATAAATATTCATCATCAAGTTGCTTCGCCGATGCAAGATGCCTCTCCCAGGCCTCCTCCTCCTCTCACAATAGTTCATTGATCTGTAACATACAAAGAAGATTCCAATTGTAGTTACGGTCAAAAAATTAACATTTCAAAAAATTATTATTATATGTATTTAATTTTATATCCAACGCATATAACAATAAGCAGATAAACAATTTTATAAATTTTGAAAAAGATTCTACTATTATTGTGCGATTTATAACAATCGATATACAAATATTTTATTGTGCGATTTATAACAATCGATATACAAATAATAAATATTCACCATCAAGTTGCTTCGCCGATGCAAGATGCCTCTCCCAGGCCTCCTCCTCCTCTCACAATAGTTCATTGATCTGTAACATACAAAGAAGATTCCAATTGTAGTTACGGTCAAAAAATTAACATTTCAAAAAATTATTATTATATGTATTTAATTTTATATCCAACGCATATAACAATAAGCAGATAAACAATTTTATAAATTTTGAAAAAGATTCTACTATTATTTTGCGATTTATAACAATCGATATACAAATATTTTATTGTGCGATTTATAACAATCGATATACAAATAATAAATATTCACCATCAAGTTGCTTCGCCGATGCAAGATGCCTCTCCCAAGCCTCCTCCTCCTCTTACAATAGTTCATTGATCTGTAACATACAAAGAAGATTCCAATTGTAGTTACGGTCAAAAAATTAACATTTCAAAAAATTATTATTATATGTATTTAATTTTATATCCAACGCATATAAGAAATAAGCAGATAAACAATTTTATAAATTTTGAAAAAGATTCTACTATTAACTAATAATTTAATATTTCTATTAAGAAGTTTATAATTATAATTCTATTAATAAATTATAATTCTTTTTAATAAGTTTAATGATTTAATAATACTATTAAAAGGTATTCAAAAGTAAAAACTTTTAGATTACAGTTTTCATGTAAAAATTTCTCGCTTTTTTCTCTTGTTTAAGTCATGTAAATAAAAAGTTAAATTACGCGATTAATTACTTAATTTAAATCTCGCGTAGAAATTAATAAATAATTATATATAAGTAATATAATTTATTTACCATAGAGTTGCTTTACCGGTGCCTGATGTCTCTCCCAGACCTCCTCCTTCTCTGATGTTGTTAACGCGCGATACTTTCAACGACACTCCCGCACTCACGAGCGATATTTTTATATCGCTATTTCCGCTATTTTACGCGCGATACTTAACGATGTCCGCACTATTTCGATGCGATTAAAAATTGTATATTTGATCGCGCGTGTATATACTTAATATGTATATACTTTTAACGGCACCCGGTTTCGGTACGAGCGAAAATCCCATTTCACTTTTGAGAATCAGCTTCGAGCCAACCGGTCGGGAATGCAACGATACAACGAGCAAGGACTAGGCCCAAACCGGAAAGAAGACGAAACGATTGACGGAAATAGAGGAAAATGAAGTTCACCAGCTCTTTTTCGCGCATAATTATCCTATCTCATATCGAACCTGGACCCGCTAAGCACGATTTCAGGTGACCCGCACGGATGCTATATCACTAGCGCAGTACACAAGGCTAGTAGACGGTAAAAGAAGAGGATACCCACATTTTTTAAATGCTAACATTCAGCAATTTAGAAAATGGGGAGGCAACCCCTTTTACCGAGCGAAAATCGTGCCTAGGGGAATCCACTCGACTCCTCGACAGGGTTAACACACGCTGGGCGTGTGGCTGTAGACGAGCAAAGAGAAGGGACCCATTAACGACCATTCCGAACAATCGATCGAGTCCTAGACAATTCGGGCCGAATCACTTGACGAAGTAGAGCGTGACCATCACTAAGCCGATCGAGCGCGAAGCTCGAACCCGCGCGCCCATGTACATTTTGTACTGGACATACGTTCTGCGCGGCCGGCATCACCAAGTGCCGCGATGCACAAGGCGCGAGTGTACGTTGCATAGCAACGTGTGCAAACTCGGTGAAACATCCCAGTTAATTGGCATCTGAAGTAGAGACTCGTGACAATAAATGAAATTAGGATTTTATATGAAAAAGTCCAAAAGTTTCGCGAAAACGCGACGACGCGAGAATACTACAACGCGAAAACGCGGTAACGAAGCGCTTGCCGTCCGCGGCACGTTGACGGCACCGACGACGCGAAAGGGTACTTGGCTTCCTCTTCAGGCTCCGTAAGATTTATCATAAATAGAAAAATTTAAGATAAACCTCAAGGCACCATCCAAGTACTAAGCCCTCCCACCGCGACAAGGTGTACCCCATGGGAGGGTTATATTATATATAATTTTATATATAATATAATATATAATTTATTTTGTAACATACTATATAAATTTTAATTCGCAAATATAAACGATAAATAAAAATATAAAAGATAAGAGAAAATCTATTATATAAAGCAATGTTCAAAATAATTGATTTTAAAACTAATTATTGCGCGCAATTAATTTTTACATTTTTACTTTTAAATAGATATATTTTAATGTTATAAATTGCATATTACAAAATAATTTATATTTCTTAGATATAAACTTTTAAAAATATGATAAATAAAAAAATTTCTATTTTTTTCTATTTTTTCTATATTACAATTTAAAATCACTATTGAATCACAATTAAAGAAATAAAACCAAACGAGAAATATATAAATTTTCAATATATTGTTACATCCGCGGCGGCGACTTCGAGATATCGAAGCGCGTTCAACACAATCGGACACTCGCGTACCGCGTAAAATAACAAGACACTCTTAACGGAAATTAAGAATTTTAATTAGAAACACAGAATACACAAACAACAAATAATAACAGGGGAAATCTCGCGTTAACGACCCGTAATGTAAAACGCGTCCGGAAGAATAGCTTGACAGCTATCCTTCGACTCAGCTGACCGTCGTTGTTATACAACAATATATACTATTGATAAATAATTTATACATTGTTGCGTCCGCGAAACGATATATATCGAACGCGTGTGACACAATCGATCGACACACGCTTCAGAAAAATTCAGAATAATCGTAAAACGGATCAGAGATAGACGCGCGTCCGCACAGTTTGACAGCTGGGCTCAGACTCTCTGACAGTCGTTGTTTATAACATCTTGACAACGCGCGCGGAAACAATCTTGTTCCGTCGACGTACTTCCCGCCGAAAGAATTCAACGGGTGACGAATACATCCAAGGGGATGGGACGCGGGGACGCAACAATATAATAAATAATTAATGTAATAAATAATTAAAATATTAATGACTTACATCATATCTTATTGATCCATCCATTTCCAAGATCTCCTTTTTTCTTTTGCTTTCTTCGCTTTTTCCTCGTGGCACTTCAATCCTCGTTACACTCGATTGAACTCCTCGTTGCACTTACACTCACTCACGAAAAGTTTCTCGTTGCACTTGCAATTGTCGTTAGAGAAAGAATTTGATAATATATGGAACGTCTCACATCACTACCTCACTGCTCGAGAGCCACTGAGCGAATGATCGTAAGTCAGAAACATTACCGCGGTACTGTTTATATCGCCAAGGTTGACTATGGAAAGGAAGAATTTGATAATATATGAAACGTCACTACTTTATTGTTCAAGGATACTGTGCGAATGATCGTATCATAAACATTATCCCGATACTGTTTATATCGCCAAGGCCGACTTATACTATGTTATTGTTATAATTCGCCGTTGAAATATTCTATGAGTGATTGCCGATTAAGAAAATTTAAAATTGATCGAAATATATTTAATTTTAATAAGTATCGTTAGAGAAATTATTATAATAAGCATTAATAATCGAAAGATTATAACAAAATTAATTCTTTTATCCCCTTTTATGTATCCTTTGTTTCAATTGTTATTCGCAGTAATTAATGATTACGATTCGATAAGGATTTATCGCTGCGATACAATTTTATGTCGTTTTTCATAAGTTAATTAATTTTTAATTATTAATAATTATATCAAATTGTTTCGATATTAATCGTAATCGTATTTAGAAAGAAATTCGATAATATGCGAAGCGTTTCGTACCACTTTATTGCTCGAGTATCACCGTGCGAATGATAACAAAGCCGTAGCATATTAATAATAGCGTGCTATTGTTTATATTGTCAAAAGTCGAACACCGTGTTATTGATAATTCGTTGCCGAAATATTTTACGTACTATAATATATACATGAAAATATTAAATTGTAGAAGTTTTTCAATTTATAGATTAATTAAACGATTATTTATTAAACAATTAATTAACATACAAAGCATTTCGCATCATTACTTTACTGCTCGAATGTCACCGAGCAAATGATAACAAAACCATAACATACAAACAATAGCACGCTATTGTTTACGTTGTAAAAGTCGACCATTATGTTATTGATAATTCGTCGAAATATTTTATATACTATAAAATATACACGAGCGGAATATTAAATTATTAGATTTTAATTTATTGATTAAATTTGATTATTTATTAAACAATTCATCACGGAGCTAATTATTTGAATTTATTCGATTGTTTTTGAATAATGTATTAATTAATTCAATTTTGTTTTTTCGCGCAGGGAGAAATACACTTTATAGCGCATCAATCGGATCTGATGGGGTAGTGTTGGGCAACTAAAAAACCTCTCAGACGACTCATCTTTGAACACTAATATCCGGTCTCTGGGAACTATTCGCACAATCACCTAGGACTCATACTGGGATTTATTTAATCGAAGGTAATCTTAAAATTTAATATAACTGTAATTTTGAAGCCTTAAAACATTTTTACATCTATACACACACACACACATACACACACACACACACACACACACACACACACATGACAACGAGACCGTAATATGTAAACAATAACGCGTTACTGTTTATATCAACAAAGCTGAACATATTATTGGTAATTCGTTGCCGAAATATTCTATGCATTATATATTATACATGCGAAATATTAATGAAGAATTTTAATATTTATAGATTATTTAATTGATTATTTATAAAACAATTAAATCATTATTTTGAAAATAATATATAAACGTGATAAATAATTTTTATAAATTACTTACCTATACGTACTTACCTGTATGTGTGTCCCCATACGTTGGAAATTGTTACACAACTATTTTAATAACTGTACGGAATCTTAAGACGCGATCTAAGATCATCATTAAAATGAATTTAAATATAAGAATATGAATATCAGCGTATGTTACCGCCGGCATAGCTCTCAGGTTCATAAGAGTACTGAAACCTCCTCACCCAGCAAATGTCTTCGTTAAGGTGGGGAGATACATTGAGGAGGAAAATTTTTATTTTATTTTTATTTTCTTTTAATACAGAGTTTCCAAACAGAGAATATAATACATATATAAAATATATATTACATAATTATAATGTATACATCGTAAATTATAATAATAATTTGCAATTTACATAAAAAACACATTACAAAATATTAAATTATGTAGTATAAAAATAATTACATTACAAATATATATATTACAAAATATATTACAAAATATATTACAAAATTTAATACAGAATATATAATATACAATGTATATTACAAAATATAATACAAATTTAATATAAAATATTTGAAATTTAATACAAAATAAAATTTATTATACAGAATTACACGAAAGTGTCCAAAGTATACGTATAATATAAAATTTACTAAAAATTTTTATATAGACCAGACAAGACTGATTAGTGATGATTAATTACGCGATATTTATTATTAATAATCGACATACAATAATAGAATTTAATAGAATTTAATTAGATTTATATAAATAACGTATAAACGTAAATAATCATGATCAAAAAAGTCATTAATAAAATTATTGATCGTTTCTTCGATTGTAGGAGAAAGTATTTGCATTATTGGTGCATTTTGCGCGGACTATTAAAGACAATATTCAAAGACGTGGAAAGATAGACAAAGATTCGATGTAAGTCAACGATTAAATTATAAAATATTAAATTATAAAATAAATCGCGATTTAAAATTCCCGACGAATAATTAAATCGATAATATCTGGAATATCCGATTGCGATATGTATATCTTTTATAATATAATAATCGAAGCGCCCTCAATAGACATTATTATCGCGCGCGATATAATTAATATCATATAAATGCGAAAATATTTCGACAGACAATTTGATGTGTATAATGTTTACGAATATAGTACTCACTGTACGATTCATTTGCGAATCCTTTATAAGATAAATCGCGACTTGAATTCACGAGAAAACGCGACGAATAAATAAATCGATAATATTTCAAATATTTAATTGCATATAATTTTTATAATATAATAATCGAAGTTATCAAATACGCGGGTGATATACCGGTAATATGCGATAAAAAGAGGAGCGATCTTAAAAATGGAAAACGATTAGCATCTTGTTTCTCATCAGATTTCGCAAGATCAATCTGCGAAAAAAAGTTAAGTGATCCATTGAACGTCGGGAACTTCACTGTAGGAGGGAACGAATCTCGGATCTTCCGGACTATTCCCAATAGCAATGATTTCAGTAATAAATCAACGACAATTCCCTCGTCATTATCTTCGATTCACGAAATTGATATTCACGTCAGAAAACATGTTCTTCCATTATTAAGAAATATATTTCTTTATTAAAAATTAAATGGATATAGCAATTTTTATAGAAATGTGATTACGAACGATTATATTTATAAATAATAAAATCCATGCACCATTGAAGTTTGTGTTAAATGTGCGAACACAATAATTTTGGGGTACCGTTTGCGCGCGCGAGACGAATCGAACCCGATAACAGCAAGATTTAAAAAACTTCAATTCGAATAGTGTGCAAAATAAAATAAATAAAATAATTTTAAATATATAATTAATTCTAGATTAATTTTCTAAAATTTTCTTATTCTTATAATGTTTAAATTAATAATTTTTTTCTTTTAATCAATATCTTGCTGATATAAGGGTACCCATTCGATTCGTCTCAAAATTTTTAAGTATTCGCACATTTTATGTAACATTCATGTATAATTTCGCGTATATATAATATATAATATTAATAAAAATTATAAAAATATTTTGGATACGTTAATTTGTGCATGTATTTTATTATACATATATATAAAATGGTATATATCTAAAAACTAATATTCTAAAATGGCGATGGATGTCCAATACCTGCAAATAGTTTCTTAAAAGAAACTAAAAACTAATATTAATATCCCCAGTACTTAGAAATAATTAATAATTAATAATAAAATATATTCGTTCGTAATCATTTTTATCAAACAATTAATAAAAACTATTACAATATGAAATTACTTGAAAAATAAAAATTTATACACAATGCTATATCCATATTTAATCTACTATTAAATCTTTCTGGCATTAGACAATAATAATACCAATCCTAATAATGACAGAACATTTTTAACGAGAAGAAAAAAATAGATGCATTTTCTCTCACATCTAAATATATATTATTTAAATTAATTCGACTTTAAAGAAGCGTATGGCGTTCGTCGTTGAATGACTACCGAAATCATTGCTGTCGGAAATTGCCAGGAAAACCTGGGATTAGTTCCAATCTTACAATAAAAATTCCCAATTTTCAACGGGGCACCTAACTAGACGTCGCGAATGGATCTTACAAAAACCGATAAGAAATAATTCTCCATGATGAAAATCGTTTCGACTCCTCGGTGGTACGAATCACGCAACTTTCATTAACGTTTACCTAACGAAAAGAACAACGATTACTCTTTTATTAAAACGATAATCTCGTCTAAGAACGCGAAGAGAACGAGGGAAAAGCACGGTGTTTTCGCAACCGTAATTTATTAATTTATTTATAAATATTTTCCGATACGAAATTCGTAAATACACAAATATAACCGAAGAAACAAATTATTAAATTCATAATAATTAACTCGCGATTTTATAATATCGAAGGTGATCGTTAAATTCTGTGAAGCTAATATTTAATCGTTGACTTATAACATCGAATCTTCACTTATTCGATATTTCTTTATATATAATTAGCAATATTTAGGAATATTATCTAACGAGAGGGAAAATTCTTTTGTTAAAACAATAATTTTGTATAAGAACTCGAAAACAACGCGAAAAGAACGCGGAAATGCACGGTATTTTCGTAATCATAATTTATTCATTTATTTTACGAAGACGAGTATTCAGTTCCGCGCAATATGGAATTCATAAATAGATAAATCTAACGAAAAGTATATCATTAAATTTATAATAATTGACTCGCGATTCTATAACGAAGACGTTCGTCATATTTTATAAAGCTTACATTTAATCATTAATTTAGCATCGAATTTTTACATTTCATATAAAAATTTCCCGAATTTATTAATGATTCTTTGATATGAATATATAAATAGTTATTCTTTTATGAATATTTCAAAAATATGTACTATAGAAACAAATATGTTAATTTAACAAATTACTATTATATAACCATTATACGTATACTTTCGACCATTTTTCCTGTAATTTACATAAGAATGCATTGATATAATTGACAATCTTAAATACAATTTTATATAATATAATTATAGTTATAATTGTATTTTATACACAATTATCTCAATAAAATAAAAATATCAATATTAAATATCAATATCAAAAATATCAATAATTAAAAATATCAATATTAAATTATAATTAATATACAATTATAACTATTTACAATTTATAAAACACAATTTACTACTTACAAATTACAACTTACAAAATAGAATTTATGATGTTATCAATATCAAATAAATGGATTCGTTTTATTATCAAATGTTTAATAACATAAATAATTTGATATTGACAGCATTAACATTTGGACTTAATATTATATATCACATATATGTGTAAATTATATATTTAATTTTTAATTTTTTAAATAAAATATAACATGTTAAAATATATTTTGAACATTTACAATTATGCAATTTGTTTTATCTTTTTGAAAATAACTGATAATTTAAATTTCATTTTTAAAATATTTTTAAAAATAAATTACATTTAATTTTTTAAAAACAATTTTAATTTATTACAAAGAATTACACGAAAGTATTTAAAATATACGTATACTATAAAATTTATTAAAAAGTTCTACAAACAAGACTGATTAGCGATGATGAATTACGCGATATTTATTATTATTAATCGACATAATAGAATTTTATTCAAAACGCGAAAAGATAGATCAAGCTTCGATGTAAGTCAAAATACATTAAAATACAAGATCAATAACGATTTAAAATTCGTGAGAAAACGGATAAATACGATAACGAATAAATAAATCGATAATATTAGGAATATTCGATTACGATATGCATAATTTTTGTAATAATAATGAATAATTTATATAATTGATAATCGAAACCGCCAACAGACAGCGCGCGACATAATTATTATCAAACAAATGCGAAAATATTTCGAGACATTTGAGATCTATAATATTTGCGGATATAGAATTTATTGTCTGATATATTTGCGAATATTTAGAAGATATATCGCGATTTACAATTTCCGAGAAGACGCGACAAATAAATAAATCGACAATATTCGGAATATTTGATTGCGGTATGTATAATTTTTATAATATAATCGGAGCCCTAATAAACACGCGCGATATAATTACTATCACACACAAGTGCGAAGACATTTCAACAGACATTTAAGGTCTGTAATATTTGCGAATTTATTTGCGATTAATATAAATGTCTATTTTATATAAATGTCGCGATTGAAAAAATACATGTTGAAAATAAATATTGCATCTCGCGCATAATTAGTTAAATGAAATAAAATGAATCTTAAGACTTTACATATTTTAAATGTAATTAACATATAATTAAAAAATCGCGTTGTTCGCCACGTTTAATAGGGAATAACGGAACGAATGATTTTATCAAAGTCCCTCTCTAATAATTTAACTATCTAACTATATCTCTAACTGTCGATGTATTAGTAGAGTTTAATAAGATTTAAATAATGATTTAAACAATCGCGATTAATCATTAATAAAATTATCGTCTTTTTAAATAGTAAAGAAAAATATTTGCACTATTAGCGCAGACTATAAAAGACAATATTCAAACACGTGGAAAGATAGACAAAGCTTCGACGTACAAGTCAACGATTAAATTAAGATAATATTAAGTTATAAGATAAATCGCGATTTAAAATTCTCGAGAAAACGCGACGACTAAATAAATCGATAGTATTCGGAATATCCGATTGCGATAGATGTAATTGATAATTAGATGTATATCTTTTATAATATAATAATCAAAGCGCCCTCAATAGACATTATTATCGCGCGCGATATAATTATTATCACATAAATGCGAAGATATTTCGACAGACAATTTGATGTCTGTAATGTTTACGAATATAGTACTCACTGTCCGAGTCATTTGCGAATCTTTATAAGATAAATCATGATTTGAAATCACGAGAAAACGCGACGAATAAATAAGTCGATAATATGCGGAATATTTGTTCACGATACATATAATTTTTATATTTGATCGCGCGATGTATATACTTAATATGTATATACTTTGGACAGCATTCCCGGTTTCGGTACGAGCGAAAATCCCATTTCACTTACTAAAATCAGCTTCGAGCCAACCGGTCGGGAATGCAACGATACAACGAGCAAGGACTAGGCCCAAACTGGAAAGAAGACGAAACGATTGACGGAAATAGAGGAAAATGAAGTTCACCAGCTCTTTTTCGCGCATAATTATCCTATCTCGTATCGAACCTGGACCCGCTAAGCACGATTTCAGGTGACCCGCACGGATGCTATATCACTAGCGCAGTACACAAGGCTAGTAGACGGTAAAAGAAGAGGATACCCACATTTTTTAAATGCTAACATTCAGCAATTTAGAAAATGGGGAGGCAACCCCTTTTACCGAGCGAAAATCGTGCCTAGGGGAATCCACTCGACTCCTCGACAGGGTTAACACACGCTGGGCGTGTGGCTGTAGACGAGCAAAGAGAAGGGACCCATTAACGACCATTCCGAACAATCGATCGAGTCCTAGACAATTCGGGCCGAATCACTTGACGAAGTAGAGCGTGACCATCACTAAGCCGATCGAGCGCGAAGCTCGAACCCGCGCGCCCATGTACATTTTGTACTGGACATACGTTCTGCGCGGCCGGCATCACCAAGTGCCGCGATGCACAAGGCGCGAGTGTACGTTGCATAGCAACGTGTGCAAACTCGGTGAAACATCCCAGTTAATTGGCATCGGAAGTAGAGACTCGTGACAATAAATGAAATTGGGATTTTATATGAAAGTCCAAAAGTCCAAAAGTCCAAAAGTTTCGCGAAAACGCGATGACGCGAGAAAGCTAAACGCGAAAACGCGGTAACGAGACGCCGCCGTCCGCGACACGTTGACGGCACCGACGACGCAATGCGTTCAACGCATTAAATGCACGTGCCACATAAGAGCCATTGTGGGATCTTACAATAAAAATTCCCAATTTTCAACAGGGCACCGAACTAGACGTCGCGAATGGATCTCACAAGAACCGATGAGAAAAAATTCTCCATGATGAAAATCGTTTCGACTCCTCGGCGGTACGAGCCACGCAACTTTCATTAACGTTTATTTAATGAAAGGAACAACGACAATCTCGTCTAAGAATGCGAAAAGAACGCGGGAAAAACACCGTGTTTTCGCAACCGTAATTTATTAATTTATTTATGAATATTTTCCGATACGAAATTCGTAAATATAAATATAACTGAAGAAACAAATTATTAAATTCATAATAATTAATTCGCGATTCTTTAATAGCGAAGGTTATCGCGATAAATTTTGTGAAGCTAATATTTAATCGTTGACTTATCACATCGAATCTTCACTCTCTTATTCGATATTTCTTTATATTTAAATAGCAATATTTAGGAATATTATCTGACGAGAGGGACAGGGATAAAATTCTTTTGTTAAAACGATAATCTTGTATAATTACGCGAAAAGAACGCGGAAAGAGCACGGAATTTCGCAATCATAATTTATTAATTTATTTTACGAATACGAGTATTCAGTTCCGCGTGACATGAAATTCATAAATAGATAAATCTAACGAAAAGCATATCATTAAATTTATAATAATTGAATCGCGATTCTATAACGAAGGCGTTCGTCAAATTTTGTAAAGCTTATATTCGATCATTAATTTAGTATCGAATTTTTACATTAATATTATATAATCGTTATACGTATACTTTCAATTATTTTTCGTGTAATTTACATAAGAATGTATTCACGTAATTTAAAATCGTAAATACAATTTTATGTAATATCATTATAGTTATAATTGTATTTTATACAAAACTATGTCAATAATTAAAAATATCAATATTGGATTATAATTAATATACAATTATAACTAGTTACAATTTACAAAATACAATTTATGATGTTATCAATATCAAATATATGTACTCGATTTATTCAAATGTTTAATAACATAAATAATTTGATATTAATAGCATCAATATTTGGACTTAATATTATAGCTATATATTAATTTACACATATATATGATATATTTTTAATTTTTAAAATATATCTTGAACATTTATAATTATACAATTTGTTGAATCTTCTTGAAAATAATTTTGATAATTTAAATTTCATTTTTAAAACTTTTTAAAAACTAAATTCAATTTAATTTTTTAAAAATAATTTTAATTTATTACAAAGAATTACACGAAAGTATCCAAAATATATGAATAATATAAAATTTATTAAAAATTTCTACATAGTCCAAACAAGACTGATTAGCAATGATGAATTACGCGATATTTATTATTAATAATTGACATACAATAATAAAATTTAAGAATAGAAATTAGTTTTATATAAATAACGTTTAAACGTAAATAATCGTGATCAAAAGAGTCATTAATAAAATTATTGATCGTTTTTTTGATTGTAGAGAAAAGTATTTGCATTACTGGCGCATTTTATGTAGGTTATCAATATTCAAAACGCGAAAAGATAGAGCAAGCGTCGATTATAAATCAGTGATTTAAATACAAGATAAATGACGATTTAAAATTTGCGAGAAAAAATAACGAATAAATAAATCGATAATATTAGGAATATTCGATTACGATACGCATAATTTTTGTATAATATGAAAATTGAAACCGTCGATAGACAGCGCGCGACGAAATTATTATCAAACAAATACGAAGATATTTCGAGATCTATAATATTTGCTAATATAGAATTTATTGTCTGATTTATTTGCGAATTTTTAGAAGATAAATCACGATTTACAATTCGCGAGAAGACGCGACAAATAAATAAATCGACAATATTCGGAATATTCGATTGCGATATGTATAATTTTTATAATATAATCGGTGCCGCTATAGACACGCGCGATATAATTACTATCACACACAAGTGCGAAGATATTTCGACAGACATTTAAGGTCTGTAATATTCGCGAATTTATTTGCGATTTATTTGCGATTAATACGCTATTTTATATAAATGTCGCGATTGAAAAAATACATATTGAAAATACATGTTGCATCTCGCGCATGATTAGTTAAATGAAATAAAATGAATCTTAAGACTTTACAATTTTGAATATAATTAACATATAATTAAAAAATCGCGTTGTTCGTCACGCTTAATAGAGAATAACGGAACGAATGATTTTATCAAAGTCCCTCTCTAATAATTTAACTATCTAACTATATCTCTAATTGTCGATGTATTAGTAGAGTTTAATAAGATTTATATAATGATTTAAATAGTCGCGATTAATCATTAATAAAATTATCGTCTATTTAAATAGTAGAAAAAAAATATTTGCACTACTAGCGCAGACTATAAAAGACAATATTCAAACACGTGGAAAGATAGACAAAGTTTCGATGTAAGTCAGCGATTAAGTTAGATAAATCGTGATTTAAAATTCGTGAGAAAACGCGACGAATAAATAAATTGATAATACACGGAATATTCGATACGTATAATTTTTATAATATAATAATCGCGAAGTCCTCAATAGATACGCGCGCAATATAATTATGCTGTCACATATAAGTGCGAAGATATATATCGACAGACATTCGAGGTCTGTAATATTTGCGAATATAAAATTCACTATCCGATTTATTTGCGATTAACACGCAATTTTATATGAACGCCGTCAAATAAGATACATATCCTATCTCGCGTATGATTAGTTAAATAAGATAAAATGGAAAATTTTTATAATATGATAATCGAAATCATCAAGACGCGTGCGCGATATATTATTATCACTCAAATTATCACACAATTTGTAAATAATCGCGATTAAAACATTCATTAAGAAAATTATCGATCGTCTTTTAAATAGTAGCAAAAAATATTCGCACTACTAGCGCCTTTTGCGCGGACTATTAAAAACAATATTCAAAGACGTGGAAAGATAAACAAAGGTTCAATGTATAAGTCAACGATTAAATTATAAGATAAATCACGATTTAAAATTCCCGAGAAAACGCGACAAATAAATAAATCGATAATATTCGGAATATCCGATTGCGCGATATCTATATTAATTTTTATAATATAATAACCGAAGCGCTTCTCTATAGACATTATTATCGCGCGCGATATAATTATTATCATAAATGCGAAGATATTTCGACAGACAATTTGATGTCTATAATGTTTGCCAATATAGTTCTCACTATCCGAGTCATTTGCGAATCTTTATAAGATAAATCGCGATTTGAATTTACGAGAAAACGCGACGAATAAAATAAATCGATAATATTCGGAATATCCGATTGCGACATGTATTAATTTTTATAATATGATAATCGAAGCGCCCTTAATAGACACGAATAAATAAATCTATAATATTCAAAATATACGATTGCGCATAATTCTTATAATATAATTCGACGTCATTTGATACGCGGATGACATACCGGTAATATATTCCAATAAAAGAGGAGCGATCTTAAAAATGGAGAACGATTAACATCTTGTTTCTCATCAGATTTCGCAAGATCAATCTGCGAAGAAAAGTTAAGTGATCCATTGAACGTCGGGAACTTCACTGTAGGAGGGAACGAATCCCGGATCTTCCGGACTATTCCCAATAGCAATGATTTCAGTAATAAATCAACGACAATTCCCTCGTCATTATCTTCTATTCACGAAATTGATATGCACGTCAGAAAACATGTTCTTTCATTATTAAGAAATATATTTCTTTATTGAAAATTAAATGGATATAACGATTTTTTTTATAGAAATGTGATTACGAACGATTATATTTATAAATAATAAAATCCATGCACCATTGAAGTTTGTGTTAAATGTGCGAACACAATAATTTTGGGGTACCGTTTGCGCGCGCGAGACGAATCGAACCCGATAACAGCAAGATTTAAAAAATTTCAATTCGAATAGTGTGCAAAATAAAATAAATCAAATAATTTTAAATATATAATTAATTCTAGATTAATTTTCTAAATTCTTATTCTTATAATGTTTAAATTAATAATTTTTTTCTTTTAATCAATATCTTGCTGATATAAGGGTACCCATTCGATTCGTCTCAAAATTTTTAAGTATTCGCACATTTTATGTAACATTCATGTATAATTTCGCGTACATATAATATATAATATTAATAAAAATTATAAAAATATTTTGGATACGTTAATTTGTGCATGTATTTTATTATACATATATATAAAATGGTATATATCTAAAAAGTAATATTATAAAATGGCGATGGATGTCCAATATCTGCAAATAGTTTCTTAAAAGAAACTAAAAACTAATATTAATATCCCCAGTACCTAGAAATAATTAATAATTAATAATAAAATATATTCGTTCGTAATCGTTTTTATCAAACAATTAATAAAAACTATTACAATATGAAATTACTTAAAAAATAAAAATTTATACACAACGCTATATCCATATTTAATCTACTATTAAATCTTTCTGGCATTAGACAATAATAATACCAATCCTAATAATGACAGAACATTTTTAACGAGAAGAAAAAAATAGATGCATTTTCTCTCACATCTAAATATATATTATTTAAATAAATTCGATTTTAAAGAAGCGTATGGCGTTCGTCGTTGAATGACTACCGAAATCATTGCTGTCGGAAATTGCCAGGAAAACCTGGGATTAGTTCCAATCTTACAATAAAAATTCCCAATTTTCAACGAGGCACCGAACTAGACGTCGCGAATGGATCTTACAAAAACCGATAAGAAATAATTCTCCATGATGAAAATCGTTTCGACTCCTCGGCGGTACGAGTCACGCAACTTTCATTAACGTTTACCTAACGAAAAAAACAACGATAAGACTCTTATATTACAACGACAATCTCGTCTAAGAACGCGAAAAGAACGAGGGAAAAACACGGTGTTTTCGCAACCGTCATTTATTAATTTATTTATAAATATTTTCCGATACGAAATTCGTAAATACACAAATATAACCGAAGAAACAAATTATTAAATTCATAATAATTAACTCGCGATTCTATAATATCGAAGGTGATCGTTTAATTTTATGAAGCTAATATTTAATCGTTGACTTAACATCGAATCTTCACACTCTTATTCCATATTTCTTTTATTTAATTAGCGCAATATTCAGGAATATTAATTCACGAAAGGGACAGCGATAAGATCCTTTATTAAAATGGCAATTTCGTCTAAGAACGCGAAAAGAACGAAGGAAAAACACGGTGTTTTCGCAACCGTAATTTATTAATTTATTAATGAATATTTTCCGGCACGAAATTCGTAAGTGTACCAATATAATAACTGAAAAAATAAATTATTAAATTCATAATAATTAACGCGCGATTCTATAATATTGAAGGCGATCGTTAAATTTTGTGATGCTAATACTTAATCGCTAACTTAACATCGACTCTTTATACTCTTATTCGATATTTTTTTATTTTTAATTAGCAATATTTAAGAATATTATTTGAGAGGGACGGCAATAAGATCCTTTATTAAAACGGCAATCTCGTCTAAAAACGCGAAAAGAACGCGGAAAGAGCACGGTATTTTCGCTATCATAATTCGCTATCATTTATTTAATGAATATTCAGTTCCGCGCGATATGGAATTCATAAATAGATAGATCTAACGAAAAGTGTATCATTAAATTTATAATTGAGCCGCGATTCTATAACGAAGACGTTCGTCAAATTTTGTGAAGCTTGTATTTAATCATTAATTTAACATCGTATTTTTACATTTTTACATTTTTTATATTTAATACCGACACGAAAATTAGCAATATTTGTAAAGTTTCTAATCAAATATTTATGAAATTTAAAATATATAAAATTATACATATATATCTAAAATTTATATATAAAAATTTTCCGAATTTATTAATGACTCTTTGATATGGAAATACAAACAGTTACTCTTTTATGATTATTTCAATAAATATATAGAATTAAATATGTTAATTTAATAAATTATTATTATATAATTATTATACGTATACTTTGGATAATTTTTCGTGTAATTTGCATAAGAATGTATTCATGATATTTTTTAAACACTAATAATTATGTACAATTTTCTTAATATTCCTGAAAAAAATAATTTAAATAATTTAGATTTTATTTTTAAAGCATTTTTAAAAATAAATTCAATTTCATTTTTTAAACTGAAATAAAGCCAAATTACAAATTTCTATATATTGTATTAGAGTGCTAACACGGCCATATTTCATATGGTAAAATATAAAACAAGAGCAACCGTTTATAATTGGGCAGAATTTATTCCGGGTATCACAGAATTTAACATAACACTGTCACTCTCGAAAGATGCAATTGTAATTTATATAATTATTGCTTGTATATTTATTTTAATACTATATTTTAATATTTTATAACTGCTTATATTTATTTTTATCTCGTTGCAGTTTATATTTATTTTAATAAATGCCGGCGAAATGAAATAATATGTATATATTAATCTAATCTGTATATGTATCCTGACCAATTGTAAATGGTTATCCTGACATTAGTTGTTAGCAGCCTAGTATAATATATAAAATTCTGATAATATAAAAACCTCTGTCTAGATTACCAATAAAGATTGATTGATATTATAATAATATATATAAATAATAAATTTTTATAGTAATACACAATTTATAATAAAATATAAAATTAATATGTGTATAACATTAATCATATTACATTTATCATATTACAAGTTATTTCATTAATGATTTATTTGGCTTTATATTAAGCTTAAAAACAATATCTACAACAAATTCTATAATGGATGAGCTATAAGATATTAGAAATAAGATAAGTGAATAAGATAAATGCGCGTTATAAAAATAAATTAGCATCAGATGTAATTGATAAAATGTTTAGTGTTCTTTTCAATAAATTAGGTAAAATTTATACAAAAATAATCTTTTCTCGATCTTCTTTCTTTATAGTTAAAATACTGCAATATATTTTCGTGATGCATTACATTTCGAACGAATCTATTAAAAATTATTTAATTTAAACTATCCTAGCTCATCCATTTTAAGGCAACAGATTTATCTACAATCTACATCTGCAATCTCTATGGATCCGTTACATTAAAATTAAATAAAAGTTTTTGTCACTCACCGGGCCATTGATGTGCAATAACGGAGTTGTCGTTATCGAAGTTACAGGGTTGTTATTGAAGTTACGGAGTTGTCTTTATCGAAACTATGTTGTCGTTATTGAAACTACGTCTGTAACATGCAAATATAAAATTTATTTATAACACAGCTCAAAATACAATCAATATTTCAAAAAATTATTATTGTGCTGAATTTCATATCCGGTGTGTAAAATAATAAGCAGATATAAACACGTATGGAAAGAATTTATAAAGTTTGAAATTATTTTTTAAATAGAAATTTTTAATATGATTTTTATAAAAATCTTTCTCTTTAATTTTTTCTTTAATTCCTTTAAATTATAAGAACGAATTATTGTGCGATTTATAACAATCGATATACAAATAATAAATATTCACCATCAAGTTGCTTCGCCGATGCAAGATGCCTCTCCCAGGCCTCCTCCTCCTCTCACAATAGTTCATTGATCTGTAACATACAAAGAAGATTCCAATTGTAGTTACGGTCAAAAAATTAACATTTCAAAAAATTATTATTATATGTATTTAATTTTATATCCAACGCATATAACAATAAGCAGATAAACAATTTTATAAATTTTGAAAAAGATTCTACTATTATTGTGCGATTTATAACAATCGATATACAAATATTTTATTGTGCGATTTATAACAATCGATATACAAATAATAAATATTCACCATCAAGTTGCTTCGCCGATGCAAGATGCCTCTCCCAAGCCTCCTCCTCCTCTTACAATAGTTCATTGATCTGTAACATACAAAGAAGATTCCAATTGTAGTTACGGTCAAAAAATTAACATTTCAAAAAATTATTATTATATGTATTTAATTTTATATCCAACGCATATAAGAAATAAGCAGATAAACAATTTTATAAATTTTGAAAAAGATTCTACTATTAACTAATAATTTAATATTTCTATTAAGAAGTTTATAATTATAATTCTATTAATAAATTATAATTCTTTTTAATAAGTTTAATGATTTAATAATACTATTAAAAGCTATTCAAAAGTAAAAACTTTTAGATTACAGTTTTCATGTAAAAATTTCTCGCTTTTTTCTCTTGTTTAAGTCATGTAAATAAAAAGTTAAATTACGCGATTAATTACTTAATTTAAATCTCGCGTAGAAATTAATAAATAATTATATATAAGTAATATAATTTATTTACCATAGAGTTGCTTTACCGGTGCCTGATGTCTCTCCCAGACCTCCTCCTTCTCTGATGTTGTTAACGCGCGATACTTTCAACGACACTCCCGCACTCACGAGCGATATTTTTATATCGCTATTTCCGCTATTTTACGCGCGATACTTAACGATGTCCGCACTATTTCGATGCGATTAAAAATTGTATATTTGATCGCGCGTGTATATACTTAATATGTATATACTTTTAACGGCACCCGGTTTCGGTACGAGCGAAAATCCCATTTCACTTTTGAGAATCAGCTTCGAGCCAACCGGTCGGGAATGCAACGATACAACGAGCAAGGACTAGGCCCAAACCGGAAAGAAGACAAAACGATTGACGGAAATAGAGGAAAATGAAGTTCACCAGCTCTTTTTCGCGCATAATTATCCTATCTCATATCGAACCTGGACCCGCTAAGCACGATTTCAGGTGACCCGCACGGATGCTATATCACTAGCGCAGTACACAAGGCTAGTAGACGGTAAAAGAAGAGGATACCCACATTTTTTAAATGCTAACATTCAGCAATTTAGAAAATGGGGAGGCAACCCCTTTTACCGAGCGAAAATCGTGCCTAGGGGAATCCACTCGACTCCTCGACAGGGTTAACACACGCTGGGCGTGTGGCTGTAGACGAGCAAAGAGAAGGGACCCATTAACGACCATTCCGAACAATCGATCGAGTCCTAGACAATTCGGGCCGAATCACTTGACGAAGTAGAGCGTGACCATCACTAAGCCGATCGAGCGCGAAGCTCGAACCCGCGCGCCCATGTACATTTTGTACTGGACATACGTTCTGCGCGGCCGGCATCACCAAGTGCCGCGATGCACAAGGCGCGAGTGTACGTTGCATAGCAACGTGTGCAAACTCGGTGAAACATCCCAGTTAATTGGCATCTGAAGTAGAGACTCGTGACAATAAATGAAATTGGGATTTTATATGAAAAAGTCCAAAAGTTTCGCGAAAACGCGACGACGCGAGAATACTACAACGCGAAAACGCGGTAACGAAGCGCTTGCCGTCCGCGGCACGTTGATGGCACCGACGACGCGAAAGGGTACTTGGCTTCCTCTTCAGGCTCCGTAAGATTTATCATAAATAGAAAAATTTAAGATAAACCTCAAGGCACCATCCAAGTACTAAGCCCTCCCACCGCGACAAGGTGTACCCCATGGGAGGGTTATATTATATATAATTTTATATATAATATAATATATAATTTATTTTGTAACATACTATATAAATTTTAATTCGCAAATATAAACGATAAATAAAAATATAAAAGATAAGAGAAAATCTATTATATAAAGCAATGTTCAAAATAATTGATTTTAAAACTAATTATTGCGCGCAATTAATTTTTACATTTTTACTTTTAAATAGATATATTTTAATGTTATAAATTGCATATTACAAAATAATTTATATTTCTTAGATATAAACTTTTAAAAATATGATAAATAAAAAAATTTCTATTTTTTTCTATTTTTTCTATATTACAATTTAAAATCACTATTGAATCACAATTAAAGAAATAAAACCAAACGAGAAATATATAAATTTTCAATATATTGTTACATCCGCGGCGGCGACTTCGAGATATCGAAGCGCGTTCAACACAATCGGACACTCGCGTACCGCGTAAAATAACAAGACACTCTTAACGGAAATTAAGAATTTTAATTAGAAACACAGAATACACAAACAACAAATAATAACAGGGGAAATCTCGCGTTAACGACCCGTAATGTAAAACGCGTCCGGAAGAATAGCTTGACAGCTATCCTTCGACTCAGCTGACCGTCGTTGTTATACAACAATATATACTATTGATAAATAATTTATACATTGTTGCGTCCGCGAAACGATATATATCGAACGCGTGTGACACAATCGATCGACACACGCTTCAGAAAAATTCAGAATAATCGTAAAACGGATCAGAGATAGACGCGCGTCCGCACAGTTTGACAGCTGGGCTCAGACTCTCTGACAGTCGTTGTTTATAACATCTTGACAACGCGCGCGGAAACAATCTTGTTCCGTCGACGTACTTCCCGCCGAAAGAATTCAACGGGTGACGAATACATCCAAGGGGATGGGACGCGGGGACGCAACAATATAATAAATAATTAATGTAATAAATAATTAAAATATTAATGACTTACATCATATCTTATTGATCCATCCATTTCCAAGATCTCCTTTTTTCTTTTGCTTTCTTCGCTTTTTCCTCGTGGCACTTCAATCCTCGTTACACTCGATTGAACTCCTCGTTGCACTTACACTCACTCACGAAAAGTTTCTCGTTGCACTTGCAATTGTCGTTAGAGAAAGAATTTGATAATATATGGAACGTCTCACATCACTACCTCACTGCTCGAGAGCCACTGAGCGAATGATCGTAAGTCAGAAACATTACCGCGGTACTGTTTATATCGCCAAGGTTGACTATGGAAAGGAAGAATTTGATAATATATGAAACGTCACTACTTTATTGTTCAAGGATACTGTGCGAATGATCGTATCATAAACATTATCCCGATACTGTTTATATCGCCAAGGCCGACTTATACTATGTTATTGTTATAATTCGCCGTTGAAATATTCTATGAGTGATTGCCGATTAAGAAAATTTAAAATTGATCGAAATATATTTAATTTTAATAAGTATCGTTAGAGAAATTATTATAATAAGCATTAATAATCGAAAGATTATAACAAAATTAATTCTTTTATCCCCTTTTATGTATCCTTTGTTTCAATTGTTATTCGCAGTAATTAATGATTACGATTCGATAAGGATTTATCGCTGCGATACAATTTTATGTCGTTTTTCATAAGTTAATTAATTTTTAATTATTAATAATTATATCAAATTGTTTCGATATTAATCGTAATCGTATTTAGAAAGAAATTCGATAATATGCGAAGCGTTTCGTACCACTTTATTGCTCGAGTATCACCGTGCGAATGATAACAAAGCCGTAGCATATTAATAATAGCGTGCTATTGTTTATATTGTCAAAAGTCGAACACCGTGTTATTGATAATTCGTTGCCGAAATATTTTACGTACTATAATATATACATGAAAATATTAAATTGTAGAAGTTTTTCAATTTATAGATTAATTAAACGATTATTTATTAAACAATTAATTAACATACAAAGCATTTCGCATCATTACTTTACTGCTCGAATGTCACCGAGCAAATGATAACAAAACCATAACATACAAACAATAGCACGCTATTGTTTACGTTGTAAAAGTCGACCATTATGTTATTGATAATTCGTCGAAATATTTTATATACTATAAAATATACACGAGCGGAATATTAAATTATTAGATTTTAATTTATTGATTAAATTTGATTATTTATTAAACAATTCATCACGGAGCTAATTATTTGAATTTATTCGATTGTTTTTGAATAATGTATTAATTAATTCAATTTTGTTTTTTCGCGCAGGGAGAAATACACTTTATAGCGCATCGATCGGATCTGATGGGGTAGTGTTGGGCAACTAAAAAACCTCTCAGACGACTCATCTTTGAACACTAATATCCGGTCTCTGGGAACTATTCGCACAATCACCTAGGACTCATACTGGGATTTATTTAATCAAAGGTAATCTTAAAATTTAATATAACTGTAATTTTGAAGCCTTAAAACATTTTTACATCTATACACACACACACACATACACACACACACACACACACACACATGACAACGAGACCGTAATATGTAAACAATAACGCGTTACTGTTTATATCAACAAAGCTGAACATATTATTGGTAATTCGTTGCCGAAATATTCTATGCATTATATATTATACACGCGAAATATTAATGAAGAATTTTAATATTTATAGATTATTTAATTGATTATTTATAAAACAATTAAATCATTATTTTGAAAATAATATATAAACGTGATAAATAATTTTTATAAATTACTTACCTATACGTACTTACCTGTATGTGTGTGCCCATACGTTGGAAATTGTTACACAACTATTTTAATAACTGTACGGAATCTTAAGACGCGATCTAAGATCATCATTAAAATGAATTTAAATATAAGAATATGAATATCAGCGTATGTTACCGCCGGCATAGCTCTCAGGTTCATAAGAGTACTGAAACCTCCTCACCCAGCAAATGTCTTCGTTAAGGTGGGGAGATACATTGAGGAGGAAAATTTTTATTTTATTTTTATTTTCTTTTAATACAGAGTTTCCAAACAGAGAATATAATACATATATAAAATATATATTACATAATTATAATGTATACAACGTAAATTATAATAATAATTTGCAATTTACATAAAAAACACATTACAAAATATTAAATTATGTAGTATAAAAATAATTACATTACAAATATATATATTACAAAATATATTACAAAATATATTACAAAATTTAATACAGAATATATAATATACAATGTATATTACAAAATATAATACAAATTTAATATAAAATATTTGAAATTTAATACAAAATAAAATTTATTATACAGAATTACACGAAAGTGTCCAAAGTATACGTATAATATAAAATTTACTAAAAATTTTTATATAGACCAGACAAGACTGATTAGTGATGATTAATTACGCGATATTTATTATTAATAATCGACATACAATAATAGAATTTAATAGAATTTAATTAGATTTATATAAATAACGTATAAACGTAAATAATCATGATCAAAAAAGTCATTAATAAAATTATTGATCGTTTCTTCGATTGTAGGAGAAAGTATTTGCATTATTGGTGCATTTTGCGCGGACTATTAAAGACAATATTCAAAGACGTGGAAAGATAGACAAAGATTCGATGTAAGTCAACGATTAAATTATAAAATATTAAATTATAAAATAAATCGCGATTTAAAATTCCCGACGAATAATTAAATCGATAATATCTGGAATATCCGATTGCGATATGTATATCTTTTATAATATAATAATCGAAGCGCCCTCAATAGACATTATTATCGCGCGCGATATAATTAATATCATATAAATGCGAAAATATTTTGACAGACAATTTGATGTGTATAATGTTTACGAATATAGTACTCACTGTCCGATTCATTTGCGAATCCTTTATAAGATAAATCGCGACTTGAATTCACGAGAAAACGCGACGAATAAATAAATCGATAATATTTCAAATATTTAATTGCATATAATTTTTATAATATAATAATCGAAGTTATCAAATACGCGGGTGATATACCGGTAATATGCGATAAAAAGAGGAGCGATCTTAAAAATGGAAAACGATTAGCATCTTGTTTCTCATCAGATTTCGCAAGATCAATCTGCGAAAAAAAGTTAAGTGATCCATTGAACGTCGGGAACTTCACTGTAGGAGGGAACGAATCTCGGATCTTCCGGACTATTCCCAATAGCAATGATTTCAGTAATAAATCAACGACAATTCCCTCGTCATTATCTTCGATTCACGAAATTGATATTCACGTCAGAAAACATGTTCTTCCATTATTAAGAAATATATTTCTTTATTAAAAATTAAATGGATATAGCAATTTTTATAGAAATGTGATTACGAACGATTATATTTATAAATAATAAAATCCATGCACCATTGAAGTTTGTGTTAAATGTGCGAACACAATAATTTTGGGGTACCGTTTGCGCGCGCGAGACGAATCGAACCCGATAACAGCAAGATTTAAAAAACTTCAATTCGAATAGTGTGCAAAATAAAATAAATCAAATAATTTTAAATATATAATTAATTCTAGATTAATTTTCTAAAATTTTCTTATTCTTATAATGTTTAAATTAATAATTTTTTTCTTTTAATCAATATCTTGCTGATATAAGGGTACCCATTCGATTCGTCTCAAAATTTTTAAGTATTCGCACATTTTATGTAACATTCATGTATAATTTCGCGTATATATAATATATAATATTAATAAAAATTATAAAAATATTTTGGATACGTTAATTTGTGCATGTATTTTATTATACATATATATAAAATGGTATATATCTAAAAACTAATATTCTAAAATGGCGATGGATGTCCAATACCTGCAAATAGTTTCTTAAAAGAAACTAAAAACTAATATTAATATCCCCAGTACCTAGAAATAATTAATAATTAATAATAAAATATATTCGTTCGTAATCATTTTTATCAAACAATTAATAAAAACTATTACAATATGAAATTACTTGAAAAATAAAAATTTATACACAACGCTATATCCATATTTAATCTACTATTAAATCTTTCTGGCATTAGACAATAATAATACCAATCCTAATAATGACAGAACATTTTTAACGAGAAGAAAAAAATAGATGCATTTTCTCTCACATCTAAATATATATTATTTAAATTAATTCGACTTTAAAGAAGCGTATGGCGTTCGTCGTTGAATGACTACCGAAATCATTGCTGTCGGAAATTGCCAGGAAAACCTGGGATTAGTTCCATTCCTATAATAAAAATCCCCAATTTTCAACAGGGCACCGAACTAGACGTCCCGAATGGATCTTACAAGAACCGATGAGAAATAATTCTCATGATGAAAATCGTTTCGACTCCTCGGCGGTACAAGTCACGCAACTTTCATTAACGTTTATTTAACGGAAAGAACAATAATTGAATTTCTTTATTAATACGACAATCTTGTCTAAGAACGCAAAAAGAACGCGGGAAAAACACGGTGATTTCGCAATCGTAATTTACTAATTTATTTATGAATATTTTCCGATACGAAATTCGTAAATACAAATATAACTGAAAATACAAATTATTAAATTCGTAATAATTAACTCGCGATTCTACAATATCGAAGGTGATCGTTAAATTTTGTGAAGCTAATATTTAATCGTTGACTTATCACATCGAATCTTCACTCTCTTATTCGACAATTCTTTATATTTTATTAGCAATATTTAGGAATGTTATCTGACGAGAGAGACAGCGATTAAATTCTTCTGTTAAAATGATAATTTTGTATAAGGACGGAAAGAACAATAATTGAATTTTTTTATTAATACGACAATCTTGTCTAAGAACGCAAAAAGAACGCGGAAAAAACACGGTATTTTCGCAATCATAATTTAATAATTTATTTTAAGAATATTCAGTTCTGCGCGATATGGAATTAATAAATAAATAAAGCTAACGGAAAGCATATCATTAAATTTATAATAATTGACTCGCGATTCTGTAACGAACGTCTGTCAAATTTTTTAATGCTTATATTTAATCATTAATTTAACATCGAATTTTTACATTTTATATAAAAATTTTCCGAATTTATTAATGACTCTTTGACATGAAAATACAAACAGTTACTCTTTTATGAATATTCCAAAAATATATACTTCAGAAACAAATACTTTAATTTAATGAATTACTATTATGTCAATCACTATTATGTAATCATTATACGTATACTTTCAATAATTTTTCGTGTAATTTACATAAGAATTTACAATCGTAAATACAATTTCATATAATATAATTATAGTCATAATTGTATTGTATTTTACAATTAAAATATTAATGTTAGATTATAATTAAAATACAATTATAACTATTTATAATTTACAATTTACAATTTACAAATTTATGATGCTATCAATATCAAATAATAATATTCCATTTATTCAAATATTTAATAACATCGATATAATAATTTGATATTGATAGCATTAACATTTGGATTTAATATTATATTTGATTTAATACACATATATTTTTAGGTTTTAAAATAAAATATAACATGTTAAGATTTCTTAAACGTTAATAATTATGCAATTTCTTTAATATTTCTGAAGATAATTTTGACAATTTAAATTTCACTTTTAAAACATTTTTATTTTTAAATCATGTTATATTTATTTTTACAACGTTTTTAAAAATAAATTCAACTTAATGAAAATAATTTTAATTTACCCCTAGAATTATTGGAATATTAAAAGAAAGAATGAATCTTACTTACTAGCCCTAACAACCCTACTATTAAAGGATTCTAATAATTTTAATAGCTCTAACAATCCTAATATTACAGAATTCTAATGATCTTAAGAGCCCTAACAACCCTAATATTAATAGAAGAATTCTAATGATTTTATTTAATAGCCATAACAACCCTGCTTCCTGATTAACTAAAATTATTCGAGATTTGAGGAACCTATCTCTAATCATCACCTCACCTAATCATGTATATATTTTAGTCACGTGCCCTAACCGCGTGCCCTAACCGCGTATCCTAATCGTATTCTTCAGGCCAGTTGAACCTACTTTTCGTTGATCCTGGCCACTTTGTTTCTCGATCTCTAATCAGAGATCGAAGAAGGAGATAATTACTCCTTCTTTTGCCGGATAATTACCGGCAAAAGAGCGTGAAATATTTACGCTCATTTAGTAACGACCGTTCGTTTTCACGATCGTTCTAACTTTATTTTAACTGAAATAAAGCCAAATTATTACAAATTTTTACAAATTTCTGTAAATTATATTTTATAATAAAATATAAAATTAATGTGTGTATTTATCATATTACAAATTATATAATTAATTAATCATTTGGCTTTATATTAAGTTAAAATAAAGTTTAAAAACAATATCTACAAACAAATTCTACGATGAATGAGCTATGAGCAATTAGAAGATAAGTGCGTATTATAAGAATAAATTAGCATTAAAAATTGATAAAATTGATAATTGTTAATGCGTGTCCTTTATTTAATAAATTAGACAAAATCTTTACAAAAAAATCTTTTCTTGATCTCTTTTTTAAAAATTAATATTTCAATATATTTTCGCGATAGATGCAAAGCATATGTTCGAAAAACCTTATTAAAATTATTTTATTTAATTTAATTAATTTAATTTAATTATTTAATATAATTAATTTAATTTAATTATTTAATTTAATTTAATTAATTTAATTTATCATAGCTCATCCATTTTAAGGCAACGGATTTATCTACAATCTACAATCTACATCTACATCTACATCTGCAATCTCTACGAATCCATTACCTTAAAGTTAAATAAAAGTTTTTTTCACTCACCGGCACTGATGCGCAACAGCGGAGTTGTTGTTATCGAAGCTAGTTGTCTGTAACATACAAATATAAAATTCATTTATAATAATGTTCACAAAATGCAATTAATATTTAAAAAAATTTTTATCGTGCGGAATTTTATATTCGATGTGTAAAATAATAAGCAGATAAACACGTATGGAAAAATTTTATAAATTTTTGAAACTGTTTTTTAAATAGAAAATTTTATATGACTTTTATAAAAATCTTTCTCTTTAATTCATTTAAATAATAAGATCGAATAATTGTTCGTATATAACAAGTTAACGATTTATAACAATTAATATATAAATAATAGATATTCACCATCAGGTTGCTCCGCCGATGTAAGATGCCTCTCCCAGGCCTCCTCCTCCTCTCATGTTGTTGGCGCGCGATACTTTTAACGACACTCCCGCACTCACGAGCGATATTTTTATATCGCTATTTCCGCTATTTTACGCGCGATACTTAACGATGTCCGCACTATTTCGATGCGATTAAAAATTGTATATTTGATCGCGCGATGTATATACTTAATATGTATATACTTTCAACGGCACACCCGGTTTCGGTACGAGCGAAAATCCCATTTCACTTTTGAGAATCAGCTTCGAGTCAACAGGTCGGGAATGCAACGATACAACGAGCAAGGACTAAGCCTAAACCGGAAAGAAGACGAAACAATTGACGAAAATAGAGGAAAATGAAGTTCACCAGCTCTTTTTCGCGCATAATTATCCTATCTCATATCGAACCTGGACCCGCTAAGCACGATTTCAGGTGCTCCGCCCGGACATATTATGCCTCCCGCGGTTGCTATATGCTACACCAGGCTGGTAGACGGCAAAAGAAGAGGATACCCACATTTTTTAAATGCTAACATTCAGCAATTTAGAAAATGGGGAGGCAACCCCTTTTACCTCAATTTCGAGACGGGGCTAGTCGAGCGTCCGTCGCGATTTTTCTGAGAATTTTGCATTCTTTGGGTACTGCCGATACGGTAAATTTTATAGAGCGGTGCGGATTACCGCACCTGGCGCCCATATATTTGATTTTAGAGAGAAACGTTTTTTTTTGTTATGTAAGGAGATCGCGCCGAAGGTGTGCCGTGGGCCAAAAACACCGGCCACGTAAAATCATTAGCCCTTAAAGAATTAACGGTCACAAATCGAGCTTTTAGCACGAGTGAAAATCGTGCCTAGGGGAATCCAGTCGACTCCTCGACAGGATTAACACACGCAGTGCGTGTGGCTGTAGACGAGCAAAGAGAAGGGACCCATTGACGACTATTCCGAGCAATCGATTGAGTTCTAATCAATTCGGGCCGAATCACTTGACGAAGCACGAAGCGCGAGTGTACGTTGCATAGCAACGTGTGCAAACTCGAAACATCCCAGTTAGTTGGCATTGGAAGTAGAGACTCGTGACAATAAATGAAATTGGGATTTTATATGAAAAAGTCCAAAAGTTCCGCGAAAACGCGACGACGCGAGAATGCGACTACAACGCGAAAACGCGGTAACGAAGCGCTTGCCGTCCGCGGCACGTTGACGGCACCTACGACGCGAAAGGGTACTTTGCTTCTCATTCAGGCACCTTAAAATTTATCATAAATAGAAAAATTTAAGTTAAACCTCAAGGCACCATCCAAGTACTAAGCCCTCCCACCGCGACAAGGTGTATGGTTACCCCATGGGAGGGTTATATTATATATAATTTTATATATAATATAATACATAATTTGAAATTTATTTTGTAATATAGTACATAAATTTAAATTCGCAAATATAAACGATAAATAAAAATATAAAAGATAAAAGAAAATCTATTATATAAAGCAATGTTCAAAATAATTGATTTCAAAACTAATTATTGCGCGCAATTAATTTTTACTATTAAATAGATATATTTTAATATTATAAATCGCGTAAATGCAAAATAATTTATATTTCTTATAGATATAAATTTTTAAAAATATGATAAATAAAAAAATTTCTATATTTTTATATATGAAATATTTAAATAAATATATTAATATGAAATGTTTTATAAAATATAAGAAGTATCTGAAAATATTAATTAATGAAAAATTTTATAAATGTTTTAATTATTTTAAAATAAAATGGAATATTTTTTATAAGTATATGTATTTTATATGTTACAATTTAAAATCACTATTGAATCACTATCAAAAAAATAAAACGAAACGTGAAATATGTATGTTTTGAATATATACTAATGATAAATAATTTATATATTGTTGCGTCCGCGGAACGATATATGTCGAACGCGCGCGGAATCGACACAATCGGCGTACGCTGACGCTCGTGCATTCGTAACTAATAACGCGATTTAAGGTGCACAAGAATTTTAATAAACCGCGAGTAACATACAAGAATTCAGAATAATCGTAAAACGGATCACAAATAGACGCGCGTCCGCACAGATTGACAGCTGGGCTTAGACTCTCTGACAGTCGTTGTTTATAACAATATTTTGACAACGCGCGCGGAAACGATCTTTTTTCGTCGACGTACTTCCTGCCGAAAGAATTCAACGGGTTTCGAATACATCCAGGAGGACGGAACGCGGGAACGCGGGGATGCAACAATATAATAAATAATGAATGTGATGATTAATTTAAATTAATGACTTACATCTTATTAATCCATCCGTTTCCAAAACCTCCTTTTTTCTTTTGCTTCTCTTTCTTCGATTTTTCCTCGTGGCACTTCAATCCTCGTTGCACTCATTTGAATTCCTCAGTGCACTTACACTCATTCACGAAAAGTTCCTCGTTGCACTTGCAATTGTGTTTAGAGAAAGAATTTGATAATATATGAAACGTCTCACATCACTACTTTACTGTTCAAGAGCCACTGTGCGAATGAGCGTATGTCCGAAACATTACCGCGGTACTGTTTATATCGTCAAAGTCAAAGTCGACTATGTAATGTAAAGGAAGAATTTGATAATATATAAAATCTCACATCCCTACTTTACTGCTCAAGGTCACTGTGCGAATGATTGTAAGTCAAAAACATTACATATCGCCAAGGTCGACTTTATATTATGTTATTGTTAAAATTTATTGTTGAAATATTTTATGAGTGATAATATATAATATTCTCATTTATAAAATATCTGAACAATTATATTATTATGAAATATTTTAACATATTAATATATTAATATATCTCATATATTTAACACATTAATGTATCGTAAGATTAAAAGATTAAAGTAATGATGTGTCGTAATATATAACTATTGTTTAATTAACAAGGATTGCCGATTAAGAAAATTTAAAGCATTGGTCGAAATTTATTTAATTCTAATAAGTATTGTTAGGAAAATTATTATAATAAGCATCACAATAATCCAAAGATAATAACAAAATTAATTCTTTTATTCCCTATGATATTATAACAAAAGGTTCCGTGATACATCAATCGTTTAATAACTAATTTAAAATAAAATATATCTCTATAATTTAAAATTCCGCGTGTATATGTAGTACGTAAAATATTTCGGCAGAGAATTATCAATAATATCATGTTTGGCCTTGACGACGTATAGCAAGCGCGCTATACATGTCACGGCTTTGTCATCATTCGCACGGTGACACTCGAATAATAAAGTAGTAGTGTGCGAAACGCTTCGTATATTATCAAATTCTTTTTCCAACCCGATCGTGACTAATATTGCAACATAATTCGTTATATTTATTATAATTAACAAGTATCTTTTAATTAAATTCTTCTAAAAAGCAAGTCTAAATTAATTATTAATTAAACAATAGTTATATCACGATTTTTTATTACTTTAATTTTTGATCTTACGAGATTTGTATACTATATATATGTAGATATATGTGTATATATGTAGATATACTATATATACATACATCAACAGTACTAGTGCTACTAGCTCTACTTATTACTGCTATATTATTAATTTTAATCTCGTATAAATGTTGCTCTTATGATATAATAAAGTGCGAATTTCATATGATTATTCCGCGATCGAGAATAGCATGCAAAATGTCTCACGTATTAGACTATGGTACTTAATCGTATTCTACTAATTGTAATTAATCGTATTTATACGCGGATGAGTGTCACCAGAAAACAGTGAAGAATATACAAGGGAGAAAAAAAATCTGGAAAACCATTGGACAACGTACGGAACACACACATATGCGATAAGTAATTTTATTATTTATCATATTTATATATTATTTTCACACATAATAAACATTGTTTGTTCTTTTTTCATTGTCTGGATAGTGATTCATTCTAAATTATCATGCAATATAACGTATATATATATAAGACGTATATATATATATATATATATAACGTATATGTATATATATATATATATATATATATAATATATAAGACACATATAATATATATATATAACATACATTCCACATTTTAATGTTCAAATATTTAAAATTATAAAATAAAATAAAATACTTTTATACGAGATACATGAAAACTATGGATATATTAACATTTAATAGAGAGATACATTATAATATATTAATATTTAATTATAATAATATTAACATTTAATAAATACGTTATAAAATATTTTTTATAATATATTTATTTAGACATTTTATATATAAGAATTAGATTTTTTATTCATTACACTTTTTAAAAGTTATACTCAAGAACAATTTTTTCGATAATTGTGCAATTGATGATATTAAATATCTGTTCAACGGACAAATAAAAATATAAATAGGGCGTAATAATTAGTTTCTCAAAATTATTTATTTTGGACTGCTTTATTTTGGACTGCTATAAAAGGGATCTGTAAAAGTACTGTTTGTTTGCATGCTTAATTTGTGCTTGACGTTTATATTTATAACAAATAATCAAAGAAAGTTCTCGAAATTGTAATTAATATTACTGCGAGTCATTTTCCTCTTTCTCTCTTTCTCTTTTTTAAAAAAAGAAAATTATTTAGATGTCTTATTTATATAATAATCATATATGTAATAAACATATATGTAATAAACATATATGTAGATATTATACAAAAAAAATATTAACTTGACTAAATATGCTTATTTCGTTATTGTTTTCGGTCTGACAGTCAAATCGCAAAGTCGAGATTAATATAAAGATTCGTGATACATCAATTATATAGTAAATTAATCAATAATTTAAAATACTTCTCTAAATTAATTTAATATTTCGGGCGTATATGTATGCTATATATAATAATTCAATGACGAACGAAACATACGCTCCGTGTAATTTATTCATTTAATCAAGAATCGTAATGATAGGGGGGCTTTAAAATAATAAATTATTGTTTCGTTGAGATCTTTACGCACAATAATTATTTCTTTAATGATATTTAGAATTAAATATATTTCGCCATAATGCGCTTTGTCGCTTTTTTTCTTTAAGATTTAAATATAATTTAAATTAAAGACGCGCAATAAAACAATCGAATTGTAGATCCAAATAATTAACATTACGAAAGGCTCCTAATTTAAACATTAATCGTTTAATAAGTAAAATCGTTAATTAATCTTATAAATTAAAATAATTTATTTCGCAAATACAACATACATATCATAGTATATAAAATATTTTGGCAACGAATTATCATTAACACGGTATTCGACTTTGGCAGTATAAAACGAGCTATTGTTTCTGTAGTACAAACCCTTGCTATCATTCGTATGGCGACACTTGAACAACGAAATAATAATTCGAAACATTTCGTATAACTATTAGATTCTTTTTCTAAACGTGATCGCAACTAATATCTAAACATAATTAACAATGATTCCTAATTAATAATTAATTAATTTTTGTTAAACGACGTGAAATTGTACGACGATAAATCTTTATGAAAGAGCAATCATTCATTATTACAAGTAACGATTGAAACAAGAAGAATAGAAACAACTTTTATTATGGTTCTTCGATTATCGATTCTTATGAATAATAATTATTTATTTAATACTTACAATCAAACAACTAAACTTTACATTTTAATAAATGTGAACATAAATTAATTATTAATTAAATGACTGCTATCTCACAACTTTATTCGTTACTTTAATCTTTTGATTCTTATGATTTCGTATATTATACAGCGTATAATACGCGTATTAGTAGCATACAGTAATACGCATTACTGTAGCAAGTAGCGAATGATTTTGGTCTCATGTAAAGCTCATGTTGCTCTCTTATATAATAAAGTGCGTATATAAATTTCGTATGATTATTTCGCGATCGAGAGTCTCGTACAAAGTGCGCCACGTATTCGATTAATTATAATTAAATCGTGTATTCGTGAGTGAGTGAATGCCAAAAGGAAATAACGAAAGATACGTAAGAGAGGAAAAGGAAATCTGGAAAAGCATTAGATGTAACATACGGAGTAAAACGAAGTAATACGAAGTAAAACAATCGAATTATATATGCAAATAATTAGCATAACGAAAGGCTTCGTGATAAATTGTTTAATAAATAATCAATTTTAATCAATAAATTAAAATACTTGTATAATTTAATATTTCATGTCAATGTATATTTTATAATAAATAAAATATTTCGGCAACGAATTATCGATAACACGATGTTCGACTTTGGCAATGTAAAATATAAACAGTAGCGCGCTATGTTACGGTTTTGTTATCATTCGCACGGTGACCCTCGAGTAATAAAGTAGTGGTGAGAAACGCTTAGTATATGGTAATTATTTTACTAAACACGATTACGATTAGTACCGAAATATAATTTGCTATAAATATTAACAAAAATTAATTAATTAAAAATTAATTAACAACATGAAACTGTATCTCAACGATAAATCTTTATCGAATCGCAATCCTTCATTACCGCGATTGAAAATTAAAACAGGGAATACATAAAACGGGATAAGAAAATTAATTATGTTATGATCTTTCGATCATCGATCCTTATTATAATAATATTTGTTTAATATTAGAATTAAATATATTTTGACCAATGCTTTCAATTTTCTCAATCCTTGTTAATTAAACAATATACAATTTAATCGAGAATCGAATGAATGATGGGAATCCAAAATATTAAATCATCACTACGATCGTTGCGATCTTTACGGACAATAATTATTTTAATACTTAGAGTCACAAATATATTTCATCCATGTTACTTTATCGTCCTTGATAATCTAAATATAATTTGAATTATGAGAGAACACGAAGTAAAACAATCGAATTATAGATGCAAATAATTAGTATAATGAAAGGTTTCGTTGAAGGATGAGTTGTTTAATAAATAATCAATTTTAATAATTTATTATAAAATATACATTGACATGAAATATTAAATTGTTGTTTATCAAGCGCCAAAAAAATAGCTTAAACTTGCAGAGTGATACAGAGGGCTTGCATCATACATTTGCGACGATAATCGATAATTTATCGAAAATATGAGGCGTTCGTTCACGCGTCGGTATGTTTGTTATCGTTGAGTCAACTGCGCATATCCTTGGTTGAGTCCATGTTTACGTCCTGACAACCGAGGACATATTTATACAGTTCGTCATTGAATCTTGAACCAACATGAGGCGCACAGCGGTATACTATATTATTAATTGTAAAAAGCGCAGAATCTGGTGAGCCACGCTTCTAACTATTAATTTAAGCAAAAAAGCTTATTCACGTGTAATATCTTTCGGTATTTATTTTATTATTTTTACTCGATTTGTTAGATCTGCTGTGACGTCGCATAGCATAACTATAGTATATTTAATTGACTATTGGAAGCAGAGCGCTTACTAGACCTCCGCGGGACGCAATTTAGCGTCACCTACGCGTCGAGAACAAATTCGTTTAATGTAACGCGTCACTATCTGTAACATATATTGTTAACATCGCGCTGAAGAAGGATCAAAAGATGATCCGAAACGTACGTTTTTTGTTATTATAATGTGTTTTTTAATAAACTAATACTGAAAAAAGAAAGAAGTGTTGTTGCTTCTCTGCGCTCCAACTACCGCGCGTTGGCTCTTATGCCATTTTCTTTTTAATTGTTTAATCAATAAATTAAAAAATACTTGTATAATTTAATATTCCACGTTAATGCATATTTTATAAAATATTTCGGCAACGAATTATCGATAACACGGTGTTTGACTTTGGCAATATAAAATATAAACAGTAGCGCGCTATACGTTACCGCTTTGTCATTATTCGCACGGTGAGTCTCGAGTAATAAAGTAGTGGTGAGAAACGCTTCGTATATATTAATTATTTTACTAAACACGATTACGATTAGTATCGAAATATAATTTACTATAAATATTAACAAAAATTAGTTAATTAAAAATTAATTAACGACATGTAACTGTATCACAACGATAAATCTTTATCGAATCGTAATCATTCATTACTGGGAATAAAAATTGAAACACGGGATACGTAAAAAAGGATAAGAGAATTAATTATGTTATGATATTGATCATTGATGTTTATTATAATATTTCTTTAACAATATTAGAATTAACTATATTTCGACCAATGCTTTAAATTTTCTCAATCTTTGTTAATTAAACAATATACAATTTAATCGAGAATCGAATAAATGATGATCCAAAATATTAAATCATCACTTCGATCGTGGCGATCTTTACGGACAATAATTATTATTTTAATACTTAGAATCACAGATATATTTTATCCGTGTTACTTTATCATTCTACTTGACAATCTAAATATAATTTGGGGGGGGGGATTGTGAGAGAACACGAAATAAAACAATCAAATTATAGATGCAAATAATTAGCATAACAAAAGGCTCTGTGAATTGTTTAATAAATAATCAATTTTAATCAATAAATTAAAATACTTTTATAATTTAATATTCCACGTTAATGTATATTTTATAATGTATAAAATATTTCGGCAACGAAGTATCGATAACACGGCGTTCGACTTTGGCAATATAAAATATAAACAGTAGCGCTCTATACGTTACCGCTTTGTCATCATTCGCACGGTGACTCTGGAGTAATAAAGTAGTGGTGAGAAACGCTTCGTATATTGTAATTTTTTTACTAAACATGATTATGATTAGTATCGAAACATAATTTGCTATAAATATAAATAAAAATTAATTGATTAAAAATTAATTAACTATATGAAATTATATTGCAACGATAAATCTTTATCGAATCGCAATAATTCATTACTGCGAATAAAAATTAAAACAGGGAATATGTAAAAGAGCATAGATTTAATTATGTTATGATCTTTCGATCATTGGACTTATTATAATATTTCTTTAACAATATTAGAATTAAATATATTTCTACCAATGCTTTAATATTCTCCTTGTTAATTAAATCCTTGTTAATTAAACAATAGCTATGTATCACGACGTGTAATTATTTTTATCTTAACGTGTAATCTTTTAATCTTACGATACATTAATACATTAGATACATTAGATATATGAGATACATTAATATGTTAAAATATTTCAACAATGAATTAACAACAACATAGTATCCGACATAAACAGTACCGCGCTAATGATTTTGTTTTACGGTCTTGTTACGCAAATTTAAATTTATATACTATATTGCAAAATAAATTCCATATTATATATATTATAATTATATATAAAATTATATATAATATATAACCCTCCCATGGGGTACACCTTGTCGCGGTGGGAGGGCTTAGTACTTGGATGGTGCCTTGAGATTTATCTTAAATTTTTCTATTTATGATAAATCTTATGGTGCCTGAAAGGGAAGCTAAGTACCCTTTCGCGTCGTCGGTGCCGTCAACGTGCCGCAGACGGCTGCGCTTTGTAATCGCGTTTTCGCGTTTTCGCGTTTTCAAAATCCCAATTTCGTTTTTGTCAACGAGTCTCTCCTTCCGATGCCAACTAACTGGGATGTTTCATCGAGTCGTTGCTTTGCGACGTACTCGCGCCTTGTGCATCGTGGCACTTGGTGATGCCGGCCGCGCAGAACGTATGTCCAGTACGAAATGTGCATGGGCGCGCGGGTTCGAGCTTCGCGCTCGATCGGCTTAGTGATGGACACGCTCTGCTTCGTCAATTGATTTGGCCCGAATCGGTTAAAACTCGATCGATTGTTCGGAATGGTCGTTAATGGGTCCCTTCTCTTTGCTCGTCTACAGCCATACGCCCAGCGTGTGTTAACCCTGTCGAGACTCCGTCGACTGGATTCCCTTAGGCACGATTTTCGCTCGGTAAAAGGGGTTGCCTCCCCATTTTCTAAATTGCTGAATGTTAGCATTTAAAAAATGTGGGTATCCTCTTCTTTTACCGTCTACCAGCCTTGTGTACTGCGCTAGTGATATAGCATCCGTGCGGGTCACCTGAAATCGTGCTTAGCGGGTCCAGGTTCGATACGAGATAGGATAATTATGCGCGAAAAAGAGCTGGTGAACTTCATTTTCCTCTATTTCGTCAATCGTTTCGTCTTCTTTCCGGTTCGGGCCTAATCTTTGCTCGTTGTATCGTTGCATTCCCGATCTGTTGGCTCGAAGTTGATTCTTGTGAAATGAAATGGGATTTTCGCTCGTACCGAAACCGGGAGTGTCGTACAAAGTATATATATATATTAAATATATACATCGCGCGACCAAATTTTTAATCGTACCGAATTAGTGCGGGAGTGCCGTTTAGTATCGCGCGTAAAATAGCGGAAATAGCGATATAAAAATATTGCTCGTGAGTGCGGGAGTGCCGTTAAAAGTATCGCGCGTCAACAATATGAGAGGAGGAGGAGGCTTGGGAGAGGCATCTTACATCGGCGGAGTAACCTGATGGTGAGTATCTATTATTTATATATCAATTGTTATAAATCGTTATAAACGAACAATAATTCGATCTTATTATTTAAATGAATTAAAAAGAAAATTAGAGAGAAAGATTTTTATAAAAGTCATATAAAACTTTCTATTTAAAAAATAGTTTCAAAAATTTATAAAAGTTTTGCACACATGTTTATCTCTGCTTATTATTTTACACATCGGATATAAAATTCCGCACGATAAAAATTTTTTGAAATATTATTTTTAGCATTGTTATAAATTTTATATTTTTATATTTGTATGTTACAGACAACGTAGCTTCGATAACTCCGCTGTTGCGCATCAGTGTCGGTGAGTGAGAAAAACTTTTATTTAATTTTAAGGTAACGGATTCGTAGAGATTGTAGATGTAGATGTAGATGTAGATGTAGATGTATATTGTAGATTGTAGATAAATCCGTTGCCTTAAAATGGATGAGCTAGGATAGATTAAGTTAAATAAATTTTAATAAATTCTTTTTCGAAATGCTTTGCATCTATTGCGAAAATATATTGAAGTATTAATTAAAAAAAGAAGATCAAGAAAAGATTTTTTTCTAAAGATTTTGTCTAATTTATTAAATAAAGAGCACGCATTAATAATTGTATTAATTTTATCAATTTCTGATGCTACTTTATTTTTATAACGCGCGCTTAACTTATTCTAATTTCTTAGCTCATCCATTGTAGAATTTGTTTGTAGATATTAGTGTTGATATTAGTTATAAACTTTACTTTAACTTAATATAAAGCCAAATGATTAATTCATTAAATAACTTGTAACATGATAATAAATGACTTACCATATGGCCGTGTTAGCAATTTAATATAATATATAGAAATTTGTAGTTTGGCTTTATTTAGTTAAAATAAAGTTATATTCAAATATTTAACGAACGATCGTAAAATCGAACGATCGTTACGATGAGCGTGAAATATTTACGCTCATTTGCCGGTAATTAACCGGCAAAAGAAGGAGTTTTTATCTCCTTTTTGAATCTCTGATTAGAGATCGAGCGAGAAAGTGGTCAGGATCAACGAAAGGTAGGGTCAACTGGCCTGAAGAAAAGCTCGCACGCGGTTAGGGTACGCGGTTAGGGAATGTAATTAGGGCATTGATTAAAATATATATGATTAGAGATTAGGCTCCTCAAATCTCGAATAATTTTAATCAGAAAGTAGGGTTGTTAGGACTCATAGGGTTGTTAAGATCATAAGGTTGTTAGAACTCATAGGGTTGTTAAGATCATTATTTCTTTCAATTCTTTTAATATTCCAATAATCCTAGGGATAAATTAAAATTATTTGTAAAAATTAAATTAAATTTATTTTTAAAAATGTAAAAATAAATATAACATGTTAAAAATAAAAATAAAAATGTTTTAAAAATGAAATTTAAATTTTCAAAATTTTCAGGAATATTAAAGAAATAGCATAATTATTAATGTTTAAGAAATATCTTAACGTTATATTTTATTTCAAAAATATATGTGTATTAAGTTAAATAATATTAAATTCAAATGTTAATGCTATCAATATCAAATTATTTATGTTATTAAATATTTGAATAAATCAAATATATTGTCTTTAATAGTCTGCTCTAGTAATGCAAATATTTTTTTACCATTTAAAAGACGATAATTTTATTTATGACTGTTTTAATTGCAATTGTTTACATTATATAAATCTTATTAAACTCTAATTATTATATCGATTATTAGAGGGACTTTGATAAAATCATTCTCTATTCAACGTTTTTAATTACGTTTTTTATTTACATCGAAGCTTGCTCTATCTTTATGCGTTTTGAATATTTCTTTTAGATAGTCTGCACAAAATGCACCAATAATACAAATACTTTCTTTTACAATCGAAGAACCGATCAATTTTATTAATGACTCTTTTGATCACGATTATTTATGTTTATACGTTATTTATATAAAACTAATTAAAAACTAATTAATTCTATTACTGTATATCCATTATTAATAATATATATTGCGTAATTAATCATCACTAATCACTCTTGTCTGATCTATGTAAAATTTCTTATTAAATTTTATATTATATGTATACTTTAGAGACACTTTCGTGTAATTCTGTGTAATAAATTTTATTTTGTATTAAATTTCAGATTATATTTTATATTAAATTTGTATTATATTTTGTAATATATACATATATATATATATATATATAATAATTTAATATGTCTATGTTAGCATGTTTATGTTAATAATTTTTTTGTTAGTATGTTTATGTTAATATTTTTTATGTTAATAATTTAATATTATGTTAGTTAATAATTTAATATTTTGTGTTTTTTATATAATGTGTTTTTTATGTAATTAATTATAATTTACGTTGTATGTTTTTTATGTAGTTAATTATAATTTACGTTGTATATATTATAATTATGTAATATATATTTTATATATGTATTATATTTTCTGTTTGGAAACTCTGTATTAAAAGAAAATAAAAATAAAAAGAAATTAAAAGAAATAAAAAATTTTTCCTCCTCGATGTATCTCCATCTTATCGAAGGCATTTGCCGGGTGAGGAGGTTTGCGTACTCTCGTGAACCTGAGATCTATGCCGGCGGTAATGTACGCCGATATTCATATAGATTATTCTTATATTTAAGATCATTTTAAGTATACTCTTAAATCGCGTCTTAAGATTTCGTTCAGTTATTAAAATAGTTGTATAACATTTTCCAACTTACTTAAGATGATCTTAAATATAAGAATGAATTATGAATATCGGCCGTAGTTACCGGTAGGGTCATCCATGCCGGACAGGTCGAAGGGGAAGAGTCAGACTAAGAGAGATACACAAAAATTATACATATATATTATATATAATATTTTTGAATAAATCAAAAGTAAAAGAAATAGCAATTGAGAGAATAGAAAATAGACTTTGTGTGATTTGAACACTTTTTAAGAATTCCTGACTATAAATGGCTAGAAGGTATTAATCATCACGATAAATATTATAAGAAGGAAGAAACGCGACAAGTGCCTATGGTCTTAGGAAACAACCCATAACAATCAAAAGATTCAAAGAAGAGGATGCTTTGGTAAAAATGCACAGTAAGAATGAAAAAACAGCTTGCAATTATATACGATCCGTTAATAATAATATTTTATAATTATGTTACATTTTATAATTTAGTAATATTTTGCTATTATAGAAACTATAATAAAATATTATAAAATATGTTTGTTATATAGAGTGGAACTTTCAAAAACAAATCTTATATAAAGGAAAAAGCATTTAAAATATTTTGCAAAGTCTATATTTTTGGAGCATCTTTGGAGCTTTATATATTGATACTTCAGAAGAATCATTTTGACAAATTCTATATATGCATTACTAATTAAAATCTAATTACTTAAAAAAATTCCGCGTTCTCTTCGCGTCACCTTCGATATTACAGGATCGCGAGTTAATTATTATGAATTTAATAATTTGTTTTTTCAGTTATATTTGTATTTACAAATTTTATATCGGAAAATATTCATAAATAAATTAATAAATTACGGTTGCGAAAAACACCGTGTTTTTCCGGCGTTCTTTTTCGCGTTCTTCTTAGACGAGATTGTCGTTCTAATAAAAGAATTATCGTTGTTCTTTTCGTTAAATAAACATTAATGAAAGTTGCATGGCTCGTACCGCCGAGAAGCCGAAACGATTTTCATGGAGAATTATTTCTCATCGGTTCTTGTGAGATCCATTCGCGACGTCTAGTTCGGTGCAGTGTTGAAAATTGGGAATTTTTATTGTAGGAATGGAACTAATCCCAGGTTTTCCTGGCAATTTCCGACAGCAATGATTTCGGTAGTCATTCAACGACGAACGCCATACGCTTCTTTAAAGTCGAATTAATTTAAATAATATATATATATATAGATGTGAGAGAAATGCATCTATTCTTTTCTTCGTTAAAAATGTTCTGTCATTATTAGGATTGGTATTATTATTGCCTATTGCCAGAAATATTTAATAGTAGATTAAATATGGATATAGCGTTGTGTATAAATTTCTATTTTTCAAGTAATTTCATATTATAATTAGTTTTTATTAACTTTTTTGATAAAAATAATTACGAACGAATATATTTTTAATTAATATAATTTGTTTCTTTTGAAAAATTATTTCTAGGTGCTGGGGATATTAACATTAATTTTTAGTTTCTTTTAAGAAACTATTTGCAGGTATTGGACATCCATCGCCATTTTGAAATATTAGTTTTTAGGTATATATCATTTTATACATATATATAATAAAATACATGCACAAATTCACGTATTCAAAATATTTTTATAATTTTTATTAATGTTATATATTATATATACGCTAAATTATACATGAATGTTACATAAAATGTGCGAATACTTGAAAATTTCGAGACAAATCGAATGGGTACCTCTATATCAGTAAGATATTGATTAAAAGAAAAAAAAATTATTAGTTTAAACGTTATAAGAATAAAAATCTAGAGAATTAATCTAGAATTAATTATTTAAAATTATTTGATTTATTTTATTTTGCACACTATTCGAATTAAAATTTTTTAAATCTTGCTGATATCGGGTTCGATTTGTCTCGCGCGCGCGAACGGTACCCCAAATTATTGTGTTCGCACATTTAACACGAACTCCAATGATGTATGTATTTTATTATTTATAAATATAATCGTTCGTAATCACATTTCTATAAAAAAAATCGTTATATCCATTTAATTTTCAATAAAGAAATATATTTCTTAATATAATGAAAGAACATGTTTTCTGATGTGCATATCAATTTCGTGAATTGAAGACAATGACGAATAATAATTGTTTCGTCGCTGATATATTACTGAAATCATTGCTATCGGGAATAGTCCGGAAGATCCAGGATTCGTTCCCTCCTACAGTGAAGTTCCCGATGTTCAATGGATCATTTAACTTTTCTCCGCAGATTGATCTTGCGAAATCTGATGTAGAAACAAGATGTTAATCATTCTCCATTTTCAAGATCGCTCGTCTTTTTATCGGATTACCGGTATGTCACTCGCGTATTTGAATATTCTGAATATTATCGATTTATTTATTTGTCGCGTTTTATCGTGAATTTTAAATCTCGATTTATCTTATAAAAATTCGCAAGTAAATCGGTCGGTGAATTGCATATTCGCAAACATTACAGACCTTAAATGATTGTCGAAATATTTTCGATTTTCTATATTTACGTGATAATAATTATATCGCGCTCGTGTCTATTGAGAGCTTCTATTATTATATTATAAAAATTATACGTATCGCGATCAAATATTCCGCATTTTATCGACTTATTTATTCGTCGTGTTTTCTCGCGTGAAATTCGTATAAAGTCGCGTATTAATCGCAAATAAATCGGACTGTGAATTTTATGTTCATAAACAATATGGATCACAAATGTTAGCCAAAATATCTTCGTCTGTCATCATTTGTGTGATAATAATTATATCGCACGCGTGTCTATTGATAGTTTCGATTATCATATTATAAAAATTATGCGTATCTCGCAATCGAATATTCCGATTATTGTCGATTTATTTATTCGTCGCGTTTTCTCGCGAATTTTAAATCGCGATTTATTTAGTAATTTAATTGTTGATTTCAAAGTTTATTCTATCTTTTCATTTTGAATATTTCCTTTGATAATCTATATAAAATGCGCCAGTAATGCAAATACTTTCTTTTACAATCGAAGAAACGATCAATAATTTTATTAATGACTCTTGATCACGATTATTTACGTTATATAAAACTTATTAAATTCTATTATTGCATATCTATTATTAATAATAAATGTCGCGTAATTAATCTTCGCTGATTAGTCTCGTCTGGACTATGTAAAAATTTTTAGTAAATTTTATATTATACGTATATTTTGGACATTTTCGTGTAATAAATTATTCCATGTAATAATTTATTTTGTATTAAATTTCGAATTATATTTTATATTAAATTTGTATTATATTTTGTCATATATTTTGTAATATGTATTTAGCATAAAAATATTATACATAAAAATATTATATTAAGCATAAGATATTATGAATATTATGTTGGTATGAAAATTATAATAAAAATATATAAAAATAATGTTAGCTATATTAAAATGGAATATATGAATTCTTTATATTTTATATAAAGGACAGGAGACTTAAAATATTTTGCAACATCTATATTTTTAATTATAAAAACTTCAGAAGAATCAGTGATTAATTTGACAAATTCTATACATGTATTAATGATTAAATTTTTAAATAATTAAAAAAATAATTGATAAATATCAAAGATCAGTTTACTGCTAATTAAGAAGATTTATAGAAATACGATTAAAAATGTTTTTAACCCACAGCAGGCATTTTGTGTTTTGTAAATAAAAAGATATAAATATGACAATGAATATAGAAAAATATTTATTTCATCTTTGAATATTACAGTATCTTTCGCGATTGAATAATTTATTTACTATCACAATTTACATATATAAGTATCTTGTTATACAGCACTGGTGCTACCGGCATTTCGTGCACATAGCACGGAACAAAACCAGAAGTTGTGCACATTATATATTACCCTCTGAGAACATTCATGGACGTTGGCTTTGTAGTTCATGTCCACGTTTCCAATGTCCATAGAGGGAGTATCGCTTTCAGGGATCACCTAAAAGCAGGCCATGACATCTCTCAGTCTTCTCTCTAATATCCATATTCAATGCCAGCCAGAATCTCGTGTCGCAGCTGGCCGGATGACAACGACGTAACATCATGGCGGACAACGATAAGAAGCCGATGTCACGTTTAATGAAACTCGCGAATAAATTTAACTGCTTCTACCTGTCAGGTAAGCAAAAGCGATTTTCGCCTGCAGTGCCTCGTATTATCTCAATCGACGCGTCTCCCTGTCGCATAATCGATAACGCGCGACTACCGTTCGTGTGGGCCAACAAGAATATTGATTTCGAGTGTTATGTGTATTTGTCGCTCGCGTTTTGGAGCAAAATAATGAAAAAAAAAATACATATTATGTCGCGCGATTATTATGCGCATTTTTGCCGTATTTTGGCTCATCGACGACAGTTATGAGCCTCTCTCGAAAAACAATAGTTCAAAAATCGCTCTTGACTTTTTTTTTATAATGGCAGATATAACTAAAATAATATTAATATACTTGTTTTAAATATGGAAACATCATTATACATTGAAAAACTTTACAATATATAGCATTTTTAAGAGAAATACAATTATTTGTCTAAATTTGCATTTAAAATTTTGAAAAAATACTTAAATTTTCCATTTAAGACATCTTGTTCTTTGAATACAATTTTTTGATCTTTAAAAACAGCATTCAGTGATTTTTATGTCACAATTATAATTTTCAAGATCACAATATATTTCAAAATCATAACTAGTATGGCATTTATGTATCAATTGCAAAAATATATTTTTCTTTAGGTTTGCATGCAGGAGAATGCAGAGCTTTTGTTGTCGATGGACAACAAATCGGTCTTGTACGTCCAGATGTAATGAGAGAAATATTAAATCATCCTCAAGTGAGTTTGTGTGATGTCTTTTCTTTATAATTATATATATGCATCATTTGTATTTATTGCAATATCGATTCTAAGGTATTTCAAGTGCATCCTGAATATGTACAATTAAATCCAGCATTTCGTGATTATGCTGAAAGAAGCGCACGTGTTGATGAAGTATTAAGAGAATGGAAAGCGGGTGGAAAATTTGTGACATTACAAGGCTGGAGGGAGGAATGTCATGAAGTGCGTGCTCAGTTTAATACATTACCACTGTTTAAAATGGATCGCTCGGCTACATGTATGTATAAGCAAAAGAAATCTTATTTATTATAATTGAAAGAATTACAAATAATTATTTATATTTTGTGGGCTTCTTGAAATAATAGGTTTATTTGGAATTCGAAAATATGGAGTAGATATAAATGGCTATGTTATGGATCCTGTTAAAGGCTTATCAATATGGTTACAAAAACGTAGTCCTAATAAACAAACATGGCCAGCATATTGGGATAGCATGGTGAGTGGAGGATTGAGTGTTGGTTATGGCATAAATGAAACTGCGATAAAAGAGGCTGGAGAAGAAGCTGGTATTCCAAATAATCTTATTGCCAAGCTTAAGAGCGCTGGTTGTGTGTCATTCTTCTTTGAAAGTGAAAGGGGTTTGTTTCCTAACACGGAATTTGTATATGATCTCGAGCTGCCGCCCGATTTTGTACCAAATAATAGTGATGGAGAAGTAGAGACTTTCGAATTACTTCCTGTTGGTGAATGCTTAGAGAGGATACTTTCCCCACATTTCAAAACTACGTCTGTACCAGTTGCCCTTGACTTTTTAATTAGACATGGATACATCACAGCGGAGAATGGTAAAATTGCATACTTGATTACATATGTTTTATTTTAAAAATTTTCAAATTTGAAAATGTATAACAATGATTTGTTGATACACTTTTGTTACAGAGCCTAACTTTATACAGATTGTGGAGTTACTTCATGTACCTCTGCAGACTATGTACAATCATCGACACAAAACTAGTAATAGAATGGCCAATGGTGAAGCAATTGAAGCTTTAGAAAAAATTTAAATTACTTTTAATTTATACTACACTATGAATTGAAAGGCTATGAATTGAATGAAATTAATAAGGTTATTCTTTTTCTTTGTTTCTTCATTGAACGATTATTGACAAATTTTATATTTTAAAAACAATTGTATAATATAAAAGGCTAAAAAACTTTTTATAAATTATTCGCTTATAAAGCATTTTTATTGTTGAGTTGAATATATTTCTGCATTCACTTTAATATATTGTTTTAGTTGCATACCTTATATTAACAACGAAAAAATGAACTGCTTTTTAATACGCTTCATAAACTTCACTGACTATAATACATTTATAAGATTTTTGTAACGTTTTTTGTAATGTTTTTTCCCTTATTTATATAGTTCCATGTTTATAAAAAACAGAAAAATACAAATTTTTATATGATAAAGAGTTAACTATAGTAATATGATTTAATTGAAAGAATTAGAAAGATTATTTCTTCCATCTAGTTTTTTCTCTTTTTATATAATAAATCTTGTTGTACAAGTAATTAAATTATATCGAGGTATTTTTCAGCCTAATCTGCCATTATTATTTAGCAAAACAAAATGCAAATTGTATGCCAATTATATCAATATTGTGCTTGTCAATTTAACAGATGCATTATAATAAAAGCAAATAACATTTAAAATAACTTGACATACATTAAGATCTAACCAAAAGTATTATAGATGCTGCATTCCACAGAATAAATTTACAGATAAGATTTCGTCTAAGGATTGAAAAGTGACAATTTTTTTATTATAATTAATTTTCATACATATATATATGTACATTTTTCTTTAAATTTACAATGCAAGTTTTTCCTATATAAATTTTCAATGCAAGATTTTGTCAGTCTATATAATATTAACAACATTCTCATTATAAAAATGAAAAAAAATGTATGTCATATTTTATAAATTATAACCATGTGTTCTATTGGATTATCAGATAAAAACGCTGTTAAGTATCTTTAACATTTTCACTTACTTTTTAAAAGAAAGATTTGAAATATTTATATTATTTATTGTGTAAGCAATATGCTGATATTTCACAAATTTTATTAAAGTTAAGTATTCAACATGTGTAAAATTTAAATACCATTTATATTTACAGAGACTGTACAAGAGTGGGAAGCACAAATTTAATGATTAATTTAATGTTACATTTTGTTTCAGATAAGCTCATTACTGATATAAATAATTATACTGTATTATGTTTTCATGATGTTTAAAAATGAATAGATATTTTGATATTACATATTACAGTTGGATTATATTTTAATTGTATATAATATTTATTTATAATTCTCATTTTTATTTCTACAATAGCAGTTTATCAAGTTGTACATTGCATTAATACTATATTATTACTTTCTATAAATGCATCACTGTGAAAGCAGTAACAATTTGTTATTAATGCCATTTATGTAATATATCTTACACTGGATTTTTAAAAATTGTTATATATATAATATATATCTCTTATATAAAAAAGAGCATAAATACTTATTCATATAAAATAATCTGTTTATATTCTTGTTAAATTCATGATTATAAAAATCATATTACGTATATGAGTGTAAAATTTGATATTGTATTCATTAAAATATCAGTTATGGTAAAATATATATTAAACAAATCTCATAATATACATAAATTATCGCGTTTATATGCACAAAAAAGCATTTGTGGGCTTGTGGTTCTTGACCATGCCAAAAGAAACAAAGATTTACAATATTTAAGAAAGTATGAGTTTTAAACATTTAAAAAATTTTTGTATAACATACAATAGAGTATTCCATAGAATAATTATATATTTGAATCTTTTAAAATATATATATATATATATATATATATATATATATATATATATATATATATATATATATGTATGTATGCTGATGAATTGACATCGTGATAATTATAGAATCGTTAGTTTAACCAATTTTTGCAGTCAAGTCCTATAAGAACTAACAGAACTGCATATAGATTTTATAAGTTTAATACTTTTGTAATGATAATGTAATAATATACTAGTCTCATGCTCATCATTCTTCTAACATTAATCTGGTCATCAGATACAATATTTGTGATACATTTAAGTGAGATTTCGTTTCCTATTATGATTCTGTTTTATGTTAGGGATGGATAGGACTGATTATGCTGACTGCATGAATTAAAATAGTATACATTACATGGTCATACATACACATAAAACATACACACATATTAATCTATTATTTAGTTTTGATGCTAATAATAAGGAATTGCGCATTTAAAATAGAAACGTTTCTGTCTTGATTAACAATGAAGCTACAGATTGTTATGTGAAATGAATTTGCAATGATCTTATGCATATACATGTAAGTTTAAGTGATTATTTGTGTATACCATCACATATATAATATTAATTAACTTGCGTATATTGTTTAGCTTTCATATTTTTTGCTGCAGCCTAAGTATATATTGATTGTAAGAAGGAATATTAAAGAACTTGCGAACCGTCAAAACAAATCGATGCGAAACCAATTTAGTCGTAATTAATGTGGATTAATAAGCGTGCATTGCAGTTCGATGAAAGAGAAAGGAAGAGACAAACAGCTTCACTTCCTGAGTTATCACATAAAAAGGCAAACCTTCTTTTGCGATAGGCACGACCGATTAATAATAACATTTAAAAGAAATGTAGAGATTCTAAAATTTTTTTACATTTTAAATATATATATATATATATATATATATATATATATATATAAAATATATTTTTAAATATAATTGCTATTTTTGTCTCTGACTGATTTCACATTTGGCACTTTTAACTTCAACAGATAATATTGATGATTTTAAAAATTCAACGAGTAAAAAAATTTTATACATTAATTATATTTTTACATCTCAAATATGTATGTTAATAATGAAATATAATTCGGCCGTGCCTAACCTTCAATAAAGTAATAAAAAGACATAATGAACTTTTATTTTTATTTCAGGAAATATTTTAATTTACATTTATATTTATTAAATATAATATGCAACTCTTTTGATGTTTTGAAAAACTGATACAAGTGAGACATGTACAGTAGGCGCCAATAATGCCTGAACATATGAAATTGGTCGTATTCGGGATTAATAATGACTAGTTATTATTAAGTTATTATTAATCTCGAATGCGACCAATTTCATATGTTAAGGCATTATTGGCGCCTACTGTACATGCTAACAAAATAACGCCATTAATGTTCTGGCAAAAAAACCGATTTTTTCCAACATGCTAATTTTTAAATTTAAAATCAAATGTATAAATTGTAAGATATAATTTATCTTCTTTTTATATATTTTTTAAGAAAAATTTGTAAAGTGAATATGATGGATTTGATAAATTCCGATTATATGTTGCTAATCCATATAATCTTATTCTTTTACAGATAAAAATTGTATAAAGATGCGAATTGTTAAGTTCTATTAAAATACTTTAATGTTAGTAAAAATCTTGATGATGACATCGATTGCATCGAAGATGTAACTAAAAATTGTAAGTGGTGTGTAGTTCTAGGATCAGATGATTGTACTTATATAAACAATAAGAAGTATTTTGATTGGTCTTATTATTACATATAATTCTTATCGTTTATTGTTATTATATTAATTGTATTACCTTAACACATAAAGAGTTTTGCAAACTCAATAAGTTTTCCATAATTATTTTATTTTTAATTATTTTCATGATACATAAAACATATTAACTAACAATGACATAATCACATGTGTTAGCAACACATGTGATAAAAAATATTATTTGTAATTGAATGTGTGATACATACGTACAGTACTCATATCATTTTGTGTATTTTTTCGGTTATATATAAGTTTAAAATATATGTGATATTCATATATATATATATATATATATATATATATATATATATATATATTATTAGCAATTATATGTATTTACAATTATTTTCCTTATACATAATGTAATTTTTAAATCTAATTCAATTTAATTTTTCTGTTTAATTATTTATTTAATCTATTACAATAATTGCATCACAAATGAAACTTTTAAATATACATAAGAAATGTAAATAACCGACCCGATTGAAATCAATAACAATAGAATTACGTGAATGATTTATTCTCGCAGATGAGATCATGGAATGATTTATAATTACTAACTGTCTCTACAATTCGCAAGTCTGAACACAAACAAATATATGCTATTTCGCTACAACAAATTCCGTGTTCAATAAAAATAAATGAACGAATGGCGCCTAGGGCATTGACATGTTTAACATTTTCAAGCTTTCGAATGAAATATTATCAATTTGACCTTATAAATAATTTCTGTGAACCAATAAAATAATTTGAATAGCTAAATAATGTCAGTCGATGTTAATTTGTCACGTAATTGCTGTCACGGATAATCTTATGTAAAATTCCATATAATTTCGTTTTTATCGTTTTAAAATATAATAATTTCTAGCATAATTTTATAATTTTCTTTCGAATAGTTTTTATTTTTATTAAATTTTATTCAACGAATAATATCTTAACTTTATGTATAGAAAGCAGGTTGTTGATAAACATGTGCATTTAATATATGTGGCGATATTCTTATAAATGTGCATATTATTGAGATGCTATATCTAGGTATAAAAGATTAATTTATGCCAAATGATAAATTATATATTTTTTTAAGTGTCACGTACATGCTCGTTATCATTATTATCATCATTTTAGTGTTCTAATATGCAACTGTTTGATATAAATTATTTTTTAGAAATTTTAATTAAGAATATTAAAAAGATTGTATTTTACTTAATAATTTCTGTGAACAGAAATTGTTATATTTTCTCATTTCTAAAAATTTTCAACTATGTTCATTATGTATATCAAGACATAATACTTAATTTATTATATAGCAAAATTTTAATGATCGGTAATTAAATGGATAGCGCTAAGGTTGTTGATTTTATGTGCCGCATTATCCGCCAAATAAGCAGACAGAGCAAATTAAGGATATAAAAAAAGGGATAATCGTCTTCGATATTTTGCGAGAGGTATGTGCAATCGTGGATTATATGACTGTCATAAATTATTTAAGTAACCATGAGCTTGTTTCACCTGAGATTTATTTTAGTATTTGTTAATATTACCGATAAAACCCTTGCAATGTTGTAGTTTTGTGTGTTCGCATCGCACCTTTTCGCGAATCTGCTTTACAGTTCTGTCCACGTGCTGTCCGTGAACAGAATCCATATCTTAATCTCGATCGGGGACATTAATTATTTTTTTTTCTTATCGAGAAGTTTGAAGATTTGTTGTTTGATCACGATCAACATTCCTTCAATTTCGATAACATATTTTCTATAATTATAAATATCGATTATACAAAAGGCAATTTATTTTTATGAATGATAATTACCGACATTTTTAATTTTGTTACAATTTTGAAATATATTACAAAGAACAAAGTTTTGTGAGAGATATAAGTTAATATTTATAATTATATATAAAAACACAATTGTATCACACAATTAGATTGTTTATAATATGATACAAATAATTTGATAACTTTTTGATAGCTAATTTTTGAAATCCTAATCACATCAAATCAACAACCGTTAGTGCTATCCATTTAATTACCGATCAAAATTTTGCTATATAATAAATTAAGTATTATGTCTTAATATACACAATGAACATAGTTGAAAATTTTTAGAAATGAGAAAATATAACAATTTCTGTTCACAGAAATTATTAAGTAAAATACAATCTTTTTAATATTCTTAATTAAAATTTCTAAACAAAATAATTTTTCTCGATCGATGATTTCTATGATAATGAAATTTCGTTGGATAATAGTAGTTGTGCATGCAAGTATATTTTAGAATATCTCTTACAAGATAGTTATTTTCAATCTTGATTATTTTAGTTTCTATGGAGTTTCGTCATATGTCAATGAAAATCATACAGCAATGTAATTTTTCTAGATAATTGTCGCAGTAATCGTCAATTTGCATCGCATATACCCGGCCTAAATTTATATTAAGAATGGAATATGATGTTTTGCAAACAGATGCATCTTGTTTGTCGAAGAGCTTGTAAAACGCAGAGAACGAATGCAATGCAAAGCGGGCCAGAGCGCGAATAACGATGACAGTGCGGCTGCGTGATGACGCTTGACCCGTTTAAAAAAATATCATCTCCCTTACATCTGTTGAGCATTGCTGAGACGCTGAAAAAGAGAGAGAAAGGACTATTGGGAAGCAGTCTGCGAGGAAATGTCATTTTTTTAATGTTCTTTTTCAGCAGCGACGAGACGCGTGGGCTGCCGATTAAAACGCTCTGTCGCAACTGACTCCAGTTCGTGCAGAATGTAAATTCGCATAATGCTCATGTCACAAAGTAACTTTATAACACTAAATAATTTTTTATTAAGATGTGCTATAAACTTAAATGTCAATTATATACGACTACATATCTTGGCAAATTTTGAAAGTATTGTGCAAAGATTTAGTCAAATTTTATTTTCTTTATTAGATTTTTAAATTTTTAATATTAATTTTTGATAACTAAAAGTTACTTAATAATTAAGTTAAAATTTGCAAATTTAATGAAATTGTAAGATGTTATCTCCTCATGTCCCAGAAACCTTTATTTTATTAAATTAATTAATTAGTTTATTAAATTTAATTTAATTTTTAATATTTCTCTATAATTACATTTCCAATGGCACCTAATATTCGATTATTAATCAATTATTAGATTTATTAATTAAAAATAATATTCAATATGAATTATTATAGGAAATATGAATTATTGATATCAAAAATACTCGATATTAATAATAAATTATTGATTTATCGTAAAAATTCTGTTCTTTGATTAAATATCTTTAAGATTCTATATCAAAGGATATTACAATTATATATATACGTGTATGAATGTATAATTAATACTCGATCAGATTAACATAATTCACAAATATAAAATAAAATTAGTTATACTTAAAAAGTTATATGCGAAAGTTATATGAATATAAATGTATCAATTAAATGATAATAATATTATATTTGTCAAAACTTATATATTTACCGTGTCATCTTTAGTTAGTAAATTTAATTGAAATTTGTATGAAAATCTCTTACCGTCTTAGATTTCAGTTTTACTTATATCTTTGCTCTTCAGATATATACTTAGCTAAAAATACTTTCGGTATCAATAATAAAAAATCTATATTTTCACGGATCAACATATCACGCATTTTTAGATTGCAGAGAGCGCGGGCGTGAAAATGTGCAACCGTGATCTTCGCTCGCGGGCCGGCTGTCTCCTAAGCGGCCTCGTCGTTCGACGGCGGCTACGATAGTAGAGAACGACTTTGACCACGATGAGAACGAGGAGAGAATCCCAGGGAATATTGGTCCGAGGGAGAAACGCATCTACCCTTATAGCAGTGGGGATCAAAAGAGCGAGAGAAAGAGAGAGAGAGACGAGAGCGAACTTCGATAGAACGAGACGGCAGATCAAAGAATCTGGTGAAGGGTGGGAATGTGCCGATCCGAGTGGTGGGAGAAGCTGCGAGATCGCGTCGGCGAAATACAAGGAGAGGGAGAAAGAGATGGAGAGAGGGAAGGAGTGGAAGAAGGGGGAAAGACGAACTCTCCTCGGCAAGAGAGAATCCAACGTGGAGAAAGAGGAAGTCGAGCCGCGAGAGCGGGACGAGGAGAGCGAGTAGTGAGAGAGAAAGAGCCGGATCCGCCGAAGAGGAGAGGGAAAACCACGGGGCTTTTGAAAAAGTTTTATCTTGTCTGTACGCTCGGCCTCTCAGACGCTACCGAACGCCGGTGCGGTGTTGTTGGCCACGGCGTGGTCGCGCGGCCTTTTCGATAACGAGTAGCGAATAAAGAGAGCAAACGGAGGAAAGAGAGAAGGTCCAGGTCGTGTGCCGCGATTTCCGGTCCTGATCGGTCCGCCCGTCATCAGCTTCCGTCCGTTTCATCCGCCCGCGCGTCCGCGAACGTTCGCGCGAAGAGAACCACCGAAGATCATCGGGGAAACTCTCGACAAACATCATTCATAGGACGAAAAGAGTAGCCGTCCTTGGAGGAGTTATTTTTTCATCGCTCGTTTCGCCATGCATTGTCGCTAAGGTGTCGATCGAGAGAAAGAGAGAGCAAGCGAGAAAGATCAAGAGGGATAGATAGTAGAAAGAGAAAAAAGGAAGAGAGAGGAAGAAAGAAGGGGTCAGTCAGGAAGAGGACGAAGAGGTCGAGAAAAGAAGTGACTCCTTGCCGGTCGCGACGAACGACCAGCAACGAGATGAAGAACCGTGTGTTGCTAAAGAGTGCGTTGTTCCTGTTGCTGATCGCGGCGGACGGCCTCGTGACAGCATCCGAGGTAAGTTTTTAGAATAAGCCTTTCATGATATCGGATCGTCTGGTCCCCGAACTGATATTACCGGTGTTAATTCGCAACATTTCTCCTTGGAGCAGATGGTGCTCCGAAAAAAGTATTGCGGTGCGTGGTTCGTTTTCCTTTCGGAAAACTGCACGTGTAATACTACTGAACGATGATTGAAGATAAGAGATATTAATTGGCATTTCGTGTCAATTTAATCGACGGAAAATAATTTTGAAAATAATTTTGAAAATCTTTAACTTACCACTGTAAAACTTTTAAATGATGCTATGAAATAGAAATTCATAGTAATACACCATTTAATTCAGTAAATAAAAAAATATAACCATTTTTAAAATTATTTTTGTTTAAAAACAGATGGAATAAATATTCACACATACACACACAAAATTATGGTTAAAGTATGCGAATTCATTATCACTTTTGGAAATATTTGCAAATTTATCAGGTAGAAACTCGCGAAAAATTTCGGAAATTCCCCGCGGCAGCGATTAAATAGTTCACAAGGTTCAATTACCGCGATTAATACCTATTATGTATCTCACTTACGTCTGATGATAAGAATCGCCGGATATCTCACGTGGAGGCATACTTATCGCTGTCGTAGATCGTTACGATAGATTCGTATGTTAGAGTGTTACAAATGATTTCTCATCTATTTGAGGTGTCGAAGGTATCCTTCCTTCTTTGATTTGTATATCATGACACTCTGTCACATTTTTGTGTTTGTGTTTAATTTTGGATAAGTTTGCATAGGTGATCCGAGCAAGATAGTAACTTTTTGTCTCCAACTGTGCTCCATTTCGTTCGTGCTTTTGATTATTAAAAAGTCGAAATAAAATTCAATATGAATGGCAAAGTCGGAAAAAATCGATTAATTATTTAAATGTATTGCTTACGTTAACATTGGCACCATTGTAAATTCATTAAGTTACCAGCTGTATTGATATAACTATTTTACTTCTTTAACATCTAGAATTCATCATATTTCCAATATAATAATTGTTTGCGACATTCTAAAAAAAAAAATTTCGAATTCTTCAATAATGATACTTCGCAGCCATTAAATCGCCATAAAGGACAAAATAAAATATATAATATATGATATTTATGTACTGTAGAAATATATAATGTTATACCATATATGTATGACAATCATAAATATTTAATAGAGTTTGTTTCGTAAATCGTAAATATAAAAAATAAAATTTTAAACAAAGAACTAGATTATTCCTTTTTGAAAAAGCACTTATATAAGTTGTATAATTTTCGGAGCTTTATATTTTTTTCTGTTTCTAAAATAAAATACGTCGATTGCATTATACAAAAAAATTCGCGAGTTAACGATGATCAACAGGTATAGGGAAAGAGAACCGATATATCCCCATGGATTGTCGAATATTCGATGATGAGTGGACTCGGAAAATACGGATCGAATTGTTATGCGAAACACCGCCGAACTTGTCGGACACCCCAGTAAGAAACATTCTCTGATATAATTCGCGCGAATCGATTATATTCCGATCACACCTCGAACTCCGTAGATGCGGATACAAGCACAAGTCGAACTCGTGTCATCGCGAACTCGGATCGCTTCTGGAACCCGCCAATCCAGCGAAATATCATTCCACGGGGTACGAATTTCCGCCGAAGCGACATTTCGTCGACCGACTGACGTGACGATCCTTCGGGTCAGCTTCTTCATAACTTTTACGACGCAATTTTTTTCAGGCCTATAATAGCGCGTAAACGAAGATTTTCTCAATTTCAAATTGTTACTAAGAATAAATTACTTATAATTATTTAGTTAAAAATTTTTTAAGTTAGATTTCTTTCTTACATATATCTACAAAAAATTCTTTTCAAGATTTAATAGGGAATCTCTTTTCTAAAAAGAAAAACCTTTATATAGGTTTATTTAGATATGTATGTATAAGATATTCTATATATGTTAAAAGTACAGAGTATAGTCAAGGTAATTAATAGATATTGTGTTTTGGAAACTTCAAAATATTCACACATACGTGAATTTATAATCAAAAATTTTTCAACTATTCAATATTCATGAAAATCTTATGTGTATACATCTTCTAAAAAGCACTTCTTCTAATTTCTCTTTCTTAATAATTTATACAATTAATTTTACATATATATATATATATATATATATATATATATATATAATTAGATTATATTATATATTTTTAATTAGTACTTTAAATTGCTAAATAAATATATAAAAATAAATTAATACATATATTAAATAGAAATATAATATGTTTTTGTTATAAATTAAGAAACTTGAGAGAGACTCGAATTTTAATTCTCTCTCTCTCTCTCTCTCTCTCTCTCTCTCTCTCTCTCTCTCTCTCTCTCTCTCTCTCCCTCTCTCTCGATCGATCGATCGATCGATCGATCGATCGAATTAAAAATATTTATTTCTAAAAAGACAAAATTCTTACCAAAAATAACAATACAATTAATTTCATACATTGGCATTATATATTGCACTATTTGAAAATCAGGTAAAATATAGCTCGTATTTAACATGACCTAGATAAAGTAATTTTCAAAATGTGTCTTTTTTTAAAATGTGTATGTGCAACTAGTTTCACTGAATGACCGCATTATTATGTCACTTAACTTATTTTGAAACAAATATTTTTGACTGCAAAACTGGTCAAATTATGACAGAGGAAAGAATATTTCAGTCCAAATCGACTAGAATAAATGCATTTCTATCAGTAATAGAAAAATAGAACAAATACATTTCTATCAACGATCAATTTCGTCGAAAAGTTTCGGTATATTGTCGATCGAAAGATTTGTGTTATAGTATACCTATTTGCCATGATAACTTGACAGTGATTATGTTATCTTCCGTCGCGTGTATTGAATATCGAGATACCAGTGATATATAAAGGCAAAACAGTAAGATGAAAATTACGATGCAAAAATATTTTCGTACTTCGCAACTAGTTCGGGTATGTTAAGAATCTCAAGTGATGTTCCTCTCATTCAGAATCTATAGCAATGCATGTGTCTTCTGCGATGTGTGCTATTTGAAGCAGCATAGTAAATGGCTCTATTTGAGTTCCAACATCACGCTACTGTGACACATAGGTCCGCATTCTCATTGCATTCGCAAATAGTGATGCACGCACACGACAATGCGAAAAGTCAAATAGAAGTATTTAAATAAAAGTATTTAAATTTAACTGCAATCTTTATTCATTCTTTACAGAATATCGCAAGCATTGATGCCGTTTTAAAAGAAAACAGCAAATATAAAGTAATTCTGAAGTAATAACCTGAAGTAATAAATTAAATATTAACTCTGTGTACCTGTATGATATAATCTAGAGAGTAAGCTGTGTTTTTTAATTCCGAGAACAAATCCGTCAAGGACGTGAGGATTTAAATTCGTGCGTTTTCACGGCGATAGAAAAATTTTTTAGGGATAATATATCGTTCCGATCCACGAGACACTGACTCGATGAATCGCGAATCGGCGGATATTGAATTAAAATAGTTATTCTCGGAACGGCACGTTCGCCACGGTTCGTCGGTAGCTTGATTAATTTCGAATCGTTCCTCGATCTGGAGTCGAATTATTATTTCACGGCGCTTGCAGACATTTGCATGCACAAATGATCATTTTACTAATCGGCATTTTGACAACAGGAGTTATAAATCGTATTAGACGCGAAAATGAGCACAATAATAGAATAAAATGCAAAATGCGTCTCTCTGCAGATACTCTCTTTCAAAAATCAAGAAAGTTTATAAAAAAGTATTGTTATCTCGAGTATTATGGAATATAATGTAATTTACTATTATGTTATTTTACATATATGTATAAATTTTATAAGTGTCAAATATAAATTCAGATAATATCGATACATAATAATCTTTTTAATATAATTTATATATATATATTTGTGATATCATAATATATTCTACCTTGAACATATACACACACACATATACACATACACTCGTACTAGTAGCCTAAAGATATTATTCGCGTTAGTTGATCGTGCTCGATTTATCAATGTACGGATAGAGTGACGCCCTTGGCATAAATTCACCTTATCACAAATTTGTCGATTAGGTTCTGTAAAGCTATAAATATCTGAGAGAGAAAGGGAAAAGAAAAGGGAGACAGTATTATTATTATAACAGTTCTATATAATATATTGCTACCAATAATTCTTTGTAAATTTTTGGTTCGACAAATTATCGACAAGCGATTTTACCGCATTTTAATCTCTATCAAGGAACCGACTGTGCCATTGCGACATACAGTGCATATATGTACAGAGAGAAAGCTAAATCCCGACACTCGTCTGACAACTTCTGAATATCGTTAAAACAGAGATCGTGCTTACAATTTAATCATCTTACTTAGCCGTAACCTCGAATCATGTTTCCACATACTTTATCGTCTTAAGTAATTTATGTGTACTAATAGTGCATGTTAAAAAATATTGCCTAAATAGGAAAAAAATTAAGCGGACGCCAATGCTTATTAAAATTATTAATATATAAATGATTAATTAATTTCCTAAGTTAATATTCCTGCTTCATATAAACCAAAATCATAAACAATAAATATTAAGATATCGTATAATTTGTGTTAAAAAATAAATTAAAACCTGTAAAAGTTATTTTAATTTTATCGAAACAAAACTACCATAATAATCTTTCAGTTATAATTCATTCATAATTATGAAACTTAATTGTATGTACTAGCATATATTTACGTTTCTGAGGAATCCGATAATACTTTTCTTACTACTTATATTTATTTATTTTTCATCAAACTATATCATCTAAATCAGCAACATTTGATTCTCGTATTCGTTATTCCTTTCGTATGGAGGAATAGATCGTCATGATTTTTCGTGCGCGTGAATCCTCTTCTGGAATATTATCCTTCCGTAAAAATGACGATGTACGCGGAAGAAAAAGTTGTGGTCCTTCTGTTATTGCACCCCTTTTTCTCGTTCATACCTTCGCCATTCCTGACCATTCTTGCTTGAATTGCGAGGGATTCGCACGGACGAAGGATTTGAAAGATTTGTATCTTATGAAAAATATGGTAATGTACATAGTGTGGGCTGGTGGCGCATTCGATACAGTACTGTTGCTCTATAGCGCTGCTCCTCTGCCCCAGCGGATCACATTAAATATTATGTAAAAGAGTCCATTCAAATTCATATATTTTTCTTAACAATTTATAACACTATATATATATATTTTTTTTTTATTTTTCTCTTTGTTTAAGCCTCAATAATCGTGCGTATTTGCCGTCGATATAATTTCTATATAAACGGGATGCGTTTATACGAAGATTGACAGAATATATTTTCAAAAAATGGCACAAGTCTTCCTACTCCAATGTATGTAATTTCGTATATGGTACGGATAATTTGAAAAGTTTAGGTTCTCTCTCTGTCTCTTCTACATACATAAACAGAGATATCATCATTTGCTCTTGCAGGGCTTCATTGGGTACGAAAGATTTTCAAACTTGCGTTTACAGTGCTTCCACAAGCGCAAGTACCTGCTTGTAAAAAAATATAGCATTAATAAGATTTCCATCAGTAGATGAAATATATAATTAAAGTAATTATTATGTAGAAATGTGTGATTTATAATAGTCCAATGGTTTTGATAAAAATATTATCAGTTTATTTGATATTTAACATTATTGCAAGTTATGATGTCAAAGGCATGAGGTATAGAGAATAATTGCTAAATCTAAGTTATAATAAAAATTTGATTTAACTTCTTTCAAATTTGTAATATTGAAAGTTTTGAATTTATATCATTTTTATTATTGCTAATAAAGTATAATTTATGGTCAGAATATATAAAAGAGCTATCCTTTATATTTAAAAGCTTAAAATACACGTTAATGATAAGTCTTACAGCGATTATAATTTACTCGTGTAACATGTAATTTCTTTATACGGTAAAATATATAGTAATTATAACGAAATACGTAAACATCATTTTCGGGAAAAATCAAATCTCAGAGAGAAGTGCGATTTTAAAAATAAACATAATATCTCGAAATGATCAATAATGTAAATTGATGACGAAATTTTTTCATAGCATCAAAAAATGCGGCAAAAAGGTATTCATTAAAAACTTTTTTTTACTAATAACAGCGATTTATTTATTACATACTAATATCGAAAGTAAAAAAATATACTATTGAAAAATATTGAAAATGATTAATATATCATTTTGCTTCGCAAAATTGACGAAGCGATGAGTGACACGCATAAATCTTATGTAATTGAGCCTGTGCACGAAAATGATTTGAAATGGACAGTTTAAAAGGGCTTTAAATAGCTCAAAAATTACATATTGGATGATAACTTTAATACTATAAATACCACTTATTAAAAAGGGTCATAAATTTCATCGGTTGACCCTAATGAAGTCATACGGATGTTTCAGATGATTCCCACAGGAGCGTGCATGCATTTCGAACATTTAATTGATTGTCGCGTCGAATTAACCCAAATTTAAAGGATCACAAAGTAACCTCGATATGATAATTCAAGACGATCGTCCGTGCAATCTTATTACATATGTGTCACTTTCTATGATGCAATTCTCTGACGTATTTCTGTAACAAACTAATTTATCATAATCATCACATGATCATCTCGAGAAACATAATCATTACGCATGAAAATGAAAAATAAAGCGATCGAATTTGATTTTCAAATGTTACATAGACATAAAATTTGTAGTTAATTAATTTATATTATTATTTATTATTTTGCACAATGTAATATAATAATTGTCGATTTGTAATAAATAATTATATCATAATTGACATATTTCAAGCATAATGTTTCACATAGTCTATTAATCACAACTAATTTCGACATAATTTGGGCGCGTCAATTAATGTGATATGACACGCGACGCGAATATCGAAAAATCTTTCACTTCGATTGCTTTGCGGCACTAAAAGGATTAGGCCGGTATCTGATATTACGTAAATTGTCAGGGTCGTCGAAAAATCGAGATGCATATGGGAAGAAACGAGAGAAAGAAAAAAGATTGTAAGAAAGCTATAATGCAAGCAGATGGGACGTGAAAGGACCTTCATCCAAAAGGCATGTACGATAAATCGCTTACCTAACCGTGCGAAGTCCGCAATGGTGTGCGCGGCAGTTTTATTCTTTTTTTCACATCATTATGCGCGTTCACAGGAGCGAATTAATTATTTCAGGCGAGCCGCAGGTTCATTTTATCGCTCTCGATAATATTACGAAATCGTATCCTGTTACAGTGCCATCATTTAACTGAGATTAACATTGAAATCTGCTTAATTAATATTTGTTTCTTTTATCGATTATGCCTTTCACGTTATTTCATTAAACAATCAAGCACATAATACAAAAACAAAATACGGAAACGTGTTCAAGATAATATTAAATTCTTTTTGCTAGGACTTCTAATATGCGTTGAACAGTCGTTTTTTTATAAAATTTATTTGATCACTTTGATCAGAAATAGATTAAAAACGCCAGAACATACTGTTTGCACAAAATATTCATTATGTGACTATATAATATAACTTATTCTATTCAAAAACTTAATTTTGTTTTAGCGAAAATTTTCGTATTGTAATTTAATTCATCCTCATAATTAAACGTCTTATTAATTTGTTATGCACGTAAAAGCCGATAGATATTTTGGATGATAATTGGACAATGAATGACGTTTTATTCATCATATAATACCGGTATATTATAATTTCTTCATTAGTATCGACTCTCAGTATGAATGGATGTTCAATGCGATATTCTCGCACCTTATTGTCACTCATGCACCTCTCATGCTAACTGACGCCTTTTGGAATTCTCGAAAGTCTGTCGAGAGAAGTCGTTTGCAAGTACTAATTCTCTAATCCTCGAACGGTGGGTACTTGAGGACCAGCGATGAGTGAAGCGTTAAGTGTCGTATCGTCAGAAGGGATCTACTTTTTGCTACGTTGGGATTATTTACCGGACACTTGTGTAAGTATATCCGTGCTGAAAGGACATTTACGTTACTTATGCAGTCTACCACCAGCAATTATCGCCGGACATCATTCCGTCTCATTCTCTCTCTTTCCCTGTCATAGGACGATATCGCATTTATATATATAGCGGATGATGAACAGTAAGAAGACAAATATACGATATCACGGGCTGTCAATTATAAACGGTCGCTTCAAAAATTATAAGCGTATTTTTAACCAGAATAATTTAATATTTATGACTTGTCGAGATATGTATATATTAATAATTGATTGTTGAATTCGAAAATTATATTAAAAATATAAATTTCTTAATAAATATGAAATCGATTTTGTCTTGAAAGAAACTTAAGCTCTTAATTATGAGAGAGAAGTTATTTGATAATGAAAGTTAAAGTACTGTAACAAAATATCAAAATTTGAGATTAAATAATCCAAGATCTTCTTATTCTCGGATAATTTCAATTACTTTACTTTCAAATTAAGTCTCAAGCTTGATGATAATAATGATACTAGATAGAGATTTTAAATAAATTATGCAGTAGAACAAAAATATCCAACCCAATATATTGCATGCGGCCGTCAAATTTGTCTGCACAGTGTATGTGAGTTAATGGGTTACTCACGCGGTAGCCCAGGAATTTTTGATAACTTATCGTCGTGATTGTATCGCGGACGTGATAAAACTCCGCGCTTCCTATATTCCATATTTATCCCGACGCCCTCGAAAGAAGCCGCGAGTTTATTCATTGCGGGCAAGTGTCTTGGGCGGAATAACGAAGGCAAAAGTCTCGTCGTCGCTGTCTTTCTCGCGTCTACGGGAGCGGCCATAAATAGATATAGACAAGAGAAAAGGCATATAAACATCTACTTAAGTTCGTGAGAGGATGCGTGTAGAGTGCGTGTCTTTAATTAAAATCGGAATCCGTCCCGCGTCGACCGAACAATTAAGGCGCTTTTACTCGAAATCAACAGAAATAATATATATACATACATATATATATATATATATATATATATATATATATGTATATATATTATTTCTGTTGATTTCGAGTAAAAGCGCCTTAATTGTTCGGTCGACGCGGGACGGATTCCGATATATATATATATATATGTATATTTCATATTTTGACCTACATTTCAATTTTCCATTATTTGCATGAGAAATAATTTTGTGCTAAGTTTTATACTTTATTTTAATCTAATTATCTGAATAAGTTTTATAATTTTATTTACATTAATGACTAATATGAGCTTATACTAGGCAAATATTGAATTTATGCTTATCATGTATGAAAGACCTTTTATATTTGAGCGGTTTAAAATGCATTTGCATAGCATATATACTCAGATCAAATCGAACCGATCGGTATGTTACGATATTAATTCGAGCCAATTGACTACCGATCTAATGTTTAAAATTGAATACCGAAAATTGTTTAAGTTTTTCTTTTCATGTTAAATGGTAATATGATTCCATAATAGATAACAGATTTAAATCAAAATAAATCAGCAAGAAAATTGATATTCTTAATAATATACTCTAATCAATTATTACATTTGGAAAGAAAACTATTAATAATTTCTCTTAGTTCTCTTCGAAAAGATACTTTTTTAATATATTTTTCAATATGAATAGTTATATTTAAAAAAAAAGATTAGATATTCTCTAAAATTTTTGTTTTTATTTGTAATCTTTACATTTACAATTAACATTTCTATTAATTACTTTTATATAAATTCTAATTAAGTGATAAACTTGTTATCTTGATTAATGATAACTGGTCAATTTCTTCGAATACGTTTTACGACGTTTATCATTCGTGCGCTCGATGAAATCAGCAATATTTGCTCCCGGCGCATCTCAGATGTGACGTAATCGTGGATGTACGGGTGTGGAGTTTTATGCAAACGATCCCGTAAATCATTTTATTCACGTTCCATCGAGTCGCTCCCAAAAGTCAACCTCCTTCCCTTGCCATCTTTCGGACCGGTCTTTTGAAAATAGGCCTACACCGTGATCAAAAAAGTTACATACGTAAAATCGCATTAAGAAGGTTGAGAGAGTATATCACTTGCGGATTCGAAATGCTGCGAGATTAAACATTTAATCCGCGTTTGCCAAATTACATCAGAATCAATTTAATTAAACAAAGTGTTTCTATCCATATATATATTTAATTTTATATCTGTTTTATTTCTTTCTTTGTTCCTTTTAATATTATATTTAATATTATGTAAGCAGTTATCGATGCATTTAACATATATCTTTCTGGGATATATGACAATTATATTGTTAGAAAAATTTTTGTAATTATGAAATTACCTTGAGAATACGCAGTAATTGATTCAATTTGTTATTGTAAAAAATGATATAAGAAACATTTGTAATTGCATAATTTGCTATCGATAACGTTCTACACTAATAGATTTAATAGATCGAAAAAAGAGAGAGAAAGAAGTCAATGTATTTGAATAATGTATGTATTCAATTATTTAAATCATCTGAACAAGTTTCATCATTTATTCGCTTACATCCAAGATCTTTATTTTTCGCTTATATCCCAAATTTTTATTTTGCTTTTTTCTTCTTTGTCGTACATTATTTGCGATAAAAATAATTTAATTAAACTTAATTATATAATTTTTTCCTTAAATTTTGCATGTATAAGATGTACATTAATTTATTTATAAAAACATGCCGAAAGTTTAAATGTATTCAACAACGTTAATTCGACAACGAATTCAACATTTCAACATTTCTGAAATAAATTAACAGTTTAAAATGGCATGCTTAATGAATTATTAAGGAATACGATAACTTGTTTTTCGTCGTAGAAAAATATTGTCGTTTCCCTCATTGCATAAAAATAAATACTTAAAACGTTCCTGGCGCCGAATGTTTTAATACCGTTGTTCAAAATAATCACGCCTATTACATACATTGTATTACAAGCATTACAATAGATTGTATAGGCCACATAACAAGTACACGCCCTCAAAACAAGTAATATAGTTCGGCTGTGCGGGATGGCATAAATATTATCCGACCGGTTCGCTCGACTAATCGATTTTTCATATAATCCTTATCGGAGTATTAACGTCGCTGGATCTATTCTCGTAGTCGCTTTCAGCTCGTTCCTTCACCATTTCCCTTCCGAATATGTGTACGCTCGTGTATCTTCCCTCGGGCGAGCGGCACGACTCCTACGATATTGGTCATTAAATTAATCGGATATATCCGGCCGACTTTCGCGGTCGGCCGTAAAATTAAGCGGCGATTGAACGTATTTTCGCTGGTACCAAACCGAAAATAATCTCCATTTTCGGCGCGTATTGAATTCATCAGCATACGTCTCTCGCCGCCGTTTTCGATAGTTAAATTCAGAATTTTAATAATATGCTTTAATCAATTTAGAATGTTTTTATCTAAACAAAACTAATATTTCTGACATTATTTTTTTTAATTGTAATAAATTAGAATAGTAGTAATAACGTTACAATGAAATTGAACTAAAATAATTAAATAATTAAATACATAAATAAATAAAATTATAATAATATCTTCTGTCTGTGAATTATATATATTATAATATATAATTAATTATAATAATTAATTTATAACTAATTCAGAGCTATTAAATTAAAATGACAAAAGAACAATGATTTCTTATTATTAATTAGTGACATGTAGCAAAGCTAATCACAGCAATGGAAACGAACCTCTTGCGCGTCTGACTCTAGTCTGGTCAAGTCGGTCGTTATCCCCTGAATAAAGTAACTTCGACGCCCGGACAGGTAGGATCTCGGCTCGAGCCCGAGCTTTTGCCGCATCTCTACGCATGCACTGGTAAATAACGTATTTGTGCGCCCACCCACTCCCGACTGCTACCGCATTGGCTATTTTCCTAGCCGATACGATGCTTGCTTCAAAACTGACGCGAAGTTAGAAAATAAATCACTATGAAGGAGAATGCAAAGCATTAATTATTAGGCTAAATCGCGATATTAGAAAAAGAGAAGGATAAAAAAAAAGAATAGAAGAATATTATGACTCAATCCAGAATAAATGTCAATCAAATAAAAAAAAGCGATTTTTGTCAAAATGCAAAATTTTTTTCTCAATATAAAAAAAACAGTAGCAAAATTATGTAATTTTTATTTGTGGTTTCAAATTTTATGTTTACATCTATCAATTCTGTTTATCTTTGATAAATGAGTTATTTTTTTATGAATAAATGAACGATTTAATGTTTTGAAAAGCGAATCTATTTTAAATAGTATAAAAAAATATATTATAATATTATAAATTATTCAAATCCTCGGTGTAACTTAGATAACATATTTCATTAAAATTGCAGTCGGAAAAAAATTATATATATGTATATATATATATATATATATATATATATATATATATATATATATTATTAGCAATTATATGTATTTACAATTATTTTCCTTATACATAATGTAATTTTTAAATCTAATTCAATTTAATTTTTCTGTTTAATTATTTATTTAATCTATTACAATAATTGCATCACAAATGAAACTTTTAAATATACATAAGAAATGTAAATAACCGACCCGATTGAAATCAATAACAATAGAATTACGTGAATGATTTATTCTCGCAGATGAGATCATGGAATGATTTATAATTACTAACTGTCTCTACAATTCGCAAGTCTGAACACAAACAAATATATGCTATTTCGCTACAACAAATTCCGTGTTCAATAAAAATAAATGAACGAATGGCGCCTAGGGCATTGACATGTTTAACATTTTCAAGCTTTCGAATGAAATATTATCAATTTGACCTTATAAATAATTTCTGTGAACCAATAAAATAATTTGAATAGCTAAATAATGTCAATCGATGTTAATTTGTCACGTAATTGCTGTCACGGATAATCTTATGTAAAATTCCATATAATTTCGTTTTTATCGTTTTAAAATATAATAATTTCTAGCATAATTTTATAATTTTCTTTCAAATAGTTTTTATTTTTATTAAATTTTATTCAACGAATAATATCTTAACTTTATGTATAGAAAGCAGGTTGTTGATAAACATGTGCATTTAATATATGTGGCGATATTCTTATAAATGTGCATATTATTGAGATGCTATATCTAGGTATAAAAGATTAATTTATGCTAAATGATAAATTATATATTTTTTTAAGTGTCACGTACATGCTCGTTATCATTATTATCATCATTTTAGTGTTCTAATATGCAACTGTTTGATATAAATTATTTTTTAGAAATTTTAATTAAGAATATTAAAAAGATTGTATTTTACTTAATAATTTCTGTGAACAGAAATTGTTATATTTTCTCATTTCTAAAAATTTTCAACTATGTTCATTATGTATATCAAGACATAATACTTAATTTATTATATAGCAAAATTATATATATGTATATATATATATATATATATATATATATATATATATATATATAACTGTATAGTTTCTTTTTAGAGTCACACAGAGAAACAACTATAATGTATATAAGAGAATCGAATGATTGTCGTAGTGATAGTTAATCAATGTTGTAAATACAATGTCTGTTGGCGATGTCGATAAGAATCCGTGGATGAAAAATCGATGAATTGCAATATTACATAAGTCGAATTAATATATAATAAATAAATATATATATATATATATATATATATATATATATCACATAAAGCATATGCAATTTAATAAATCAAGGACATACACAGCGCGCATATAAAGATAAATCATTATTCCGATCTTATTCATTTAACTGCAGGAGATACGAATCAGAAACAGAAAACAAAAAGAGAAAGAGAGTCCATGTCACTGCAAGAATTATCTCGCGAGGTCGCAGGAAGGAGGCAAAAAGGAAGGATCCCATCAGGACTGTCTTGTCTGAAACGTGGGCGGATAGAACTGGTTCTCGCGTGTCCACTGTAAGGAACGAAGAAAGAGTCTCGTCTCTACTTAAAAGATGGGACCCTCGTTTTATCAGGGATCGGAGGGAGGAAAGAGAAGCTGACTCGTGTTAATCGGGTGCACGCACGGTCCCGTCTTCCCTAGATCCATGTGAAATCACAATTTTAGCGTGATCCGCCCGTTTAGTCCACGTCGCAGAGCCTGCCTTTGCGGAGACCAGCCGTCTCACGGCGAAGTCGAGCCCATGGCAACACCGTTGTGTCGCATCGCATCGTGCCAGTCCGGTATGTGAGTCAGACATGCCCGCATACGTGGGTCTGCTCGTATGCATATGCGCCCGAGGCAGAGGACGGAGGGCCCGCGCGCTCGAATCTTTTCTTTTTCTTCTCTCCCTTGCCGCGGCTCGATATACGACTTCGCGTTTAGCACGCGGAGTGCTAATAATTTTCTTTTTGCTGTCGGGCGAACGGTAATTTTCTACTTTGGTTGGAAATTAATTGCGTCGTGAAAATGGGAAATGCAGCTAAAATTATGGAATCTTTAAGAAAAAATGCTATCCACGATGAATATTGATTTTAAACTTGATAATTCTACAGCGATATCGTTGTATTTTGCTTACAGAGTATCATCAAAGCAGAAAGCGAAAGAGAGAGAGAAAGAGAAAGAGGGAGAGAGAGGAAGAGAGAGTTGAATTACCATCACTTAAGTTACTTAATATTAATCGAAATATATGGGACGCGAAAATGAAGAAAGAAAGAGTCCGCAAATAGAGTTAATGCGCGACGTAAACGAAAATGATGTCATGCTCCTTGTTTCTGATATAATCAATGTTTTTACTCTTTTATTAACCTTTGCAACATCGTGCACGTTTAAACTCATAATTTGTATTGTTAGATACGTTTTAACTCAGCTTCGTATCACATAATATAGACCTCATTGGTCATTGACCTTTCATCTTGTGAGAGGAGACACATTTTACAATTAGAGATAAAAATTCTACAGAACAGATTTTATTGGAATGTAAAAGACTTTACTTTGATGTAAATTAATGTAAATATAAAGGAATGATATTTCTTTACTAACGCAAAAAAAGTAAATATAAATTTAATTTTTTCCATAAATTCTCTCTTTTATTAATCTAAAATAATGAAAAATTATTTTTACTTACATAGATCAAATTATATAATCGTGGATTTCTCATAATGTAAAAGATTTAAGTTTGTTACGCATTCCTTTCGCCGAAGAGTCGGGTTATCTCGGCCAAAATTAGCTCTCCTAATCCGAATTCATAATCTGCGAAGTCTATCCGTCGTGAGATTAAAATATCAAATAAAAAATTAATTAGTTGTCGCGATTCGTTATATTTTACTATTCTTAGATATCTTTCTTAACTATTCCTTTCTTGCCGACGTGAACCTAAGATATAGTCCTATTACAAATCATGTATTAAAATTTTAGTCCGCCAATATAGTAAAGCTATCTACAATCAGAAGTCATCGCGCTTATATTCTTTCTTCTATTTAAAGTATGAATTTATTAAAGTATGAATATTACAAATTTATTAGAAATAAGATGATATATACTTTAATAAAATAATATATATGCAGTAATATATTACAGAGCAGAGAAATGTCTCTGCTCTGTAAATTTTTTACCAAGTTTTTATAAAAATTTAAATGGTTCAAATTCTAGAATGTCCCATTGAAATTCGTAAATTTAATATATTTTATTGTATTATTCTTATATTGCATTCGAATTTACTCAAAAAAGTTTGTTTCTATATTTGTTACTTTGTTAAAGTACTGTGATTTGTTAAAATGAATCTTTATTGTCTTTTGTAAGTTTGCTGGTGCAAACCTGGAGAATGCACGTTACGATTAAGATCAAACGAAAATCTTTCTCGTTCGTTTAAACAATCTCTGACCATATTGCAAACAAAATCCTGCGGATAAGAACCGTTCCGTTTCTCCGAATGGTCTAAGATTTATAGCTCGATCAAGTTTATGAGATGCTTACGCGACTACCATCCCTCGAAGCTGCCAGTCGGCTGTTTTTTTTTCTTCTCAGCCTATAAATCGCATTTTTAGAAAGTCTTACGTCATGCATCGCAATTGGATTCGCAGTTGGGCACGGTTATATGAGAACCGCATGCAAAGATTCGAAAAAATAGCTCCCTAAGTTAAACAAATCGAGCAAGAGAAAAAATTTTACCTCGAAATTTTATCATCTTAAAATATTATTTCCTTGAAATGTAATGGAATGCAAAGTCTTGGATATGCAAAGTTACAAAAAGTTACAATCATTACAATTAGAATTAGAAATAATTAGATATTATTTATAAAAACGTAATATAACGATAATAAGGATATATGACAAAAATAATGTTTAAGCAAGAAACTAAATTACTAATCGATATTCAGCGTTGTTTTATTCGGCCTAAGATAAACAGAACTACGTTTGAATGAAATGACAATTAAATATATATTAGAGAAAGATTTTATAAAAACTTGCAAGTCCGACATAAGTAAAAAAATATAGTTTGCTCTTATCAGGCAGCACATCATTAACTATCAAACGAATCGAGCTCGCTTATTGCTATTCGTTGAAGAAACCAGACATGTCTTTATTGCTGTTGATACGTCGATGGACGGCATCTCGTCCAAGATCGTTTCTTGCAAAAGGGAGACTGCAATGATTCCGGGAACGACGATAAACATTGATGATCACTGACAATCGACAAATTTTGTCGGATGAAATTAACATGTGTGAATTGAGACACAACATAACTCGGTTAAAAAATTTTATAAAATATAAAACAATATTTTTTTTTGAAGGAACAAACAGTCTGTCGAGAACAATTTTCATTCAATTGTCTATTTTTATTCTTATCATATACTGTGTATGTATTGCTTTGCATTATATCATTTGATATTATGATTCTTGTGATAATACAATGACACAGTGAAAATGAGAATTCGTGCTTGTTAGCACCCGAGAGCATACATTCTGACAACTCATCCGCTAACTGCAGTCTTTTCCAGTCTCTTGAGAGCAATGAGCCTTCTCTAATCAGTAGACCATTCATTCACTGTCTTTAGCAGGCTCAAAAGTTTAATGTTCGCATGACTTGTTCACGCGTTATGAATAATTGTTAAATTGTGTGTCAAATTATTTATATCTAAAAATTTAAACAAAAACTGTACGCTAGTGACACTAGTCTCATTTCTGCAAATTTTGAATCTGCATGTATTGAAAACCTTCGACAACTGTGAATTTTTAATAAATAATAATAATAAATAAATTTTAAGAAATAAATATAGGCATCAAATGATAAAAGCTATTTCAAAATTTTCGACAAAGTTATAAATCTACAGATCTAATTATAAATTTAATTCTCTCTCTCTTTCCCTCTCTTTCATTTTTCATTGATGAAATATTTTACTTAAAGTAAATCTTCATGCGCTTGATACACATTTAATGCGTCATAAATACACTTTTATCGATGATGGTTTAATCGATGGTGATCATTTCTATAGTTACAATGTGCGTAGATATCGTATTCTCGCAGCCTTATCAGTGCGATATTACTTCACAGTAAGACACTGCCCTATTTTCGCGTCGATTAAACATGAAATGATTAATGTTATGTATCAGCGAAATCTTTATTTCATAATGCATAACGAAATCTTCACATTAGTAATATTATAATTCAAGAATAACCAGTGCGATCGTTTCGAGACAATCGAATTCCGGTGAACATTTGTCAAAATCGAGGCGTGTACGCGGTTACATGGATGCAGAATGGGTCGATTGTGAAAAAAGTACGGTGTCAATAAATTCTGCTTTATCTGCCCCCATAAATCCGTACGCCAGCCTTTGAGACTCGATGAAGCATGCAAGTCGTACTGTTGGGAGCCTGCGTGTATGCACATATTCGCCATGAGCACGCGTTTATATACATACGTAAAGATATCGAAGCGTTCTCCGTGAACTCGCAATCGCACTGCCGATTCTATTCGACGATAACGCGTCATTAAATTCTCCATGCAATAATGGATTGTATAGATCAAGGTTAACGATGAAATCATGTCAATGTTAAATAAGCAATTTATAAATCAAACTTGAGTTTAATGCTCGAATGGATTGATGTGCAATAGATTTCGTAATAATTTTGATATTCTCTAAAAATCGAATTCGAAAAATTTAAATAATGAAGATAATTGGAATTCGCATTTTTTTCAAGAATAAGAATTTGTATTGTTTTCAAGAGCAAATATTTTTTTGATTTATGTATCGTTAATAAGATGTAATTATGCCTGTAATAATACTTTGTTAAATGTTGCACAATACGGACGATTACCTGCTCTTGTACACGTAATAATTATACGTTTTACTAATAATTTTCTACGATTGTTAAATGATACACAGTGAGAAATATAATCGAGTACGCGTGAATGCAGAAATTACCTGTCAAGTCCACTAAACGTACAAATATCAGGAAACTGTACACCAGCTGGAACAAAAAGACTACCTAATGTCATGGTACGAGCAATGGAGTTGACGTATCTTTGAAAACTAGTCGTTAGGAACGACATGGCCGCCGCCGGCATCTTGTGCAAGGCGTAATTTACATATTTAGTAGTAGACGAATGCGTTGCTTACGCAATGATGACAATGTTGTGTCGATGATTTGCACAGTTATCTCGTAAAACGTTAACGGTTTAGCCGCGCGTCATATGGAGCAAGCAGGATACATGCGATCATCGAACAAAATTAAGATCTGTACTTGGGATTTACATGAACGTTTAAATATTAATGAATGATAATTTCTCATCGATATACTGATGCATATGTTACTCAATCATGCTAAAATACTCATGAATAACATTAATTCAAGCACGAAATTATCCTTCAATATATGTGTGTGTGTATATATATAATGTATTTTCTGTGATATTTAGACAAATTTAAGATATTGATTGTAAAAAGTTATTTTAATGTCGTGGAAAATTATTGGGTATATCGATGAATATATGTAAATAACAAGAAATCTTTGTCTGTTTCTTTTGATACATAATTTTATGTAATATGTATCGCTCAATGAAATTTGAAACGTATGACAAGTGCCGGTTCTTTTGTCAATTGTATTCTAGTCAAACGCTAACGAATGCAAGATTAGCGGTACGATGGAATGCTAACGGAGAAGCGTGAATCTTGAAGAAAAGAAATGCGTTAATTGCTGTTAATTTTGCCCGACGAGACTATGAGCGATGAAAAGCGAATACATTCGTGGCAATTATCACGAAGGACCTTTACGAGAAACGTCAGATGGACTTAAACTGTATAATCTCATCTTGCCTATTCGTCTGTACTTTTTTCAGATTAGAGAAAGAATGTCAGGGTAACAAGAGAATTATAGTGGTCACACATTCATATCGCTTATATAATTATATCTTGTTCATGTAGCTTTATATAATTATCATTCGGTTAATTTTATTGTAAATTTTAAACTTTCAAACTTGATCAAATTGTTTATTGTTAAAGAATGAAATAGTGATATATAATATTAATAATTCTTGTTATTTAATTTTTGTTGTAAGAAGCCATTCATTAATCATTGTTTATCGAGCTAATAATAATCAAATAATGTTATCATACACACACACACACACACACACACACGCTGGAAGATCGTATTTGGAATAAGAAATGAAAATTTCAATTATTTGATTACAAAAACGCTGTGCTACAGACAAAATATAATCAACAAATTATGCAGTCGCGAAATGATCCGTCATATCTTGCGACAAAGTTGGAAGTATGCATATGCGTGCGTGTATCGCATATTATTTATTCCATTACATTACACATATTTACGTATGACATAATATACCTCCGACGTCGATCCAATGTAGGCGGTGACATCATGCGCGTGTTCTTATGAACCGCCCCGATCGTTTATTTATGAAATTATAGTGATTTATCCGCGATCGCGTTCGATCCGATGCAGTGGTACTGCGGCGAATAAATTTGCAAATACGAACCGGTTTATTGTTCATATAGTTAGCTTTTTTCTTTGATTAATCTACAATTGCTTGTGACACATGTAGCTGATTCGCATAATAATAGCCAAAATATTAAAAAATCATTGATTGACGTTTAGATTTGTATTGAGAACAATGACAATTACATTTGCAAATAATTATTGATGCACATCATTACTCACATTGATTGCTATCTGCAAAAAAAGTTTAAAAAAAGGAAGTATTGTACTTGTAAGAATATTGTTTCAAGAACTATTATAATATTATTCTTAAAATAAATATTGTTGTATCAATTTAAATTATATAAGAATATAATATTTAAAAAGTATGATATTTAGATCGATTTCAATATATTATATAGGAATAAAAGTACCGAAACCACAACATGATTATATTTAATGCTCTTCATAATATGATTGATGAACAGCTGATAAATCATATTATTAATGATTTGATTAAGTGCAAAATTATCGCTACATGGAGATCAGTTTTACTGATATCGTAATAGCGCCACTTTATATGCGTCACTCGTGATTATTAATTTTGAAAAACTTAATGTATAAAATTAGATTTACTAAAGTTTTCTTTTTAATAATTTTAATAATTTAAAAAAATAAACATTATTGCTACAATAGGGTAAGGAAAAAAATGCATAAGAAAAGTTATTAATAATTAATAATTATAATATAATAATATGATATAATAATTATTAATTATTATTATTTTTTAGATTAATAATAAAAAATATATTTTATAAATGTATTAGATGTGTCTATATATAATATATATTAATAATTTTAAATTAATGTTTTATAGTAGAATGTCTGATGACAATTTATAATCGTTTAGCGCCGTTTTTTTGTGTCACGGGACCTATTACTGTCAGATCTATGAATAGATACGCGGATTAACATAACCGACAGCGTGTAAACGGCTCTTCCTCTATTTGTAACTCCTTTATATTCTCTCTTCGATGTTTGCGTACTTCGATAAGGCGCGTATCTGAATCGTGTGAATCACCGACCAGAATCTAAAGTGATATTGCACAATGCTCGATCACACTGATTAACATCAAATAGTAGTAGTGTTATTCATAAATATACTTGTACCAATGCTCAATATTTGTTCTAAAAAATTCTATAATTATTATTTTATAATTATTATATCATTATTCTGCTGAATAATATTTTGCAAAAAACACAGGTCTGTGAGATCAAAATCATATTTTATTATTAAAATCAGAGAGCTTTATTAAAGTACTTGGAAAAAACGCACTTCTAAAGTGTCTGTCCTCGAGAAAAGTCAATTTAAATGACACGACTCACACACACATACAAGATGTGATCATTAGTAATGCGCACGCACAATGCGTGACAATGTGATAAAGTTAATTAAACGCAATGCTGACTGCTTGTCGAACGTTTAACGCACCTCGCATATTCAAAGTATCGCACGAATGAATGTTTATAGGTAGGTATTTATATACGCGCGTGTAAGTTTATGTGCGAGAATGCCCCCAGGAGGTCACGCGTGACTTAATGCAGTGGTTTCGCATAATTCGTTTCAAGTATGGAAGAGCGTTGCAGACGCACTCGTTTCCTAGTTTTCGCATTTTATGGTCGTCGCGTTTTAGCATTACATATGCATTTGTCTCTCTCATTAATGAAATTATCTCTTCAAAATTAATTGCGATTACAAAAGGGATTTATGTAAAAGAAAATAGATAGAATTTAATTTATATCTATGTTTCTTTCTTTTATGTATGTTTCTCTACTTATTTTTATTTCTTAATATTATGTTATTTTATTTTATGTATATATGTATGTGTGCATGTGTGAGACGGAATTTTATTAGAATATTTGTATTTATTTCCTATAATTGCAATAGCGGTAAAGATTTAAAAAAAAAAAGATTAACTTTTTTATCAAATTTTTCTCTTAGATTTTTAATTAGATTTGAATTTCTAATTTTCGGCATTTTCTAAAAATCAAAATTTTCTAAAAATCATAGCGATCTGTATTCTATTGTCGGTTAATTACGTATATTTTGTCTCAAACGACGAGCTTCCTTTGCTATTCAATCATTTTGCTGAGTGCGCTATTGAATTATTAGCGAGAATTACGGTAAATGGAGTGTCTCGCCGCTGCAATTATTTACAATGTTTTCCACTCCTTGTCGTTGTACATCGAGAGCTGTGAAAACGTGGCTTCTTCTTCTCTTCGCTCCGCTGAAGGTTAACAGCGTAATACATGACGCCCAGAGTTCTTTTTATCACGTAGCTTTGTCAGCAGTGACGCTGTGTTCTGCTTTCGCACTGCGTGTGGTGTGATATATGCGTCGTACTCTCGCTTAAAGGTAATAGCAACGGTCAATGTACTTTGGGCGCACAGATTACAAATCGATTTGACTTCTTCGTGCATTCGCTATTTTAATATAATCAAATTAAATCTTAAAAGAGATATTAAATATAAATGTTTAATTACCTTTTTCATAGTTTAAAAACTCGATAAGCGATTTAATTTATTCTCGTCAGAAATATGTGAAATTAATGTATCAAAATTTACGATATAATAATTGTCTAAAGTAAAGCAAATTTTTTGATTCGAAAATTTAATCGAGATTAAATATTTTTAAATATTTTAAAAATAATATGAGTATGTAAAAATAGAAAAAAGTGTGTGTGATAGGATTTCACAGAGAGAAAAAGAGAAATGTGCGTGTAACATGAGCACTTCCAGTTTTGAGAAAAATACTTTTTTCTTGTCTGCATGGTATTTAGGTCAATCGACTTATCTTCCACCATCGAAGTTAATTGCAGATGTTAATGTAGATTACGCATACATATCTACACGATTAAATCAACCTGTACATTTGTTCAGTGGCATATACGTACACAAGCTACATTATTGAATTAATACATATATGTAATCGAAATTTTTGCTCAATTTTCCCTTTCTCTTTTTTCCTTATCATTTATTCTTGCCTAAACGTCTCGCCGTTATTTAATTCAGTTCTCTTCTATCAAAAACGATAACTCGTCTGACAGGAGACGAATTATCATCTTTGATAGAAGAGAACTGAAGAGGATCTCCGATAAGAGACGAAAAGAATAGAGATCATTACATACGAGTATACAAATTATTCTTGTTTTTAACAATAATATATAAAAAATTATGATTATTTTTTTATCCTTCCTCTGAATATTTGACATATAAATGTAATTTCAAATAATTAGTCTATTTTACGTATTCTTAGATTATGATATTTATGTAAAAATAATCTTTACTAATATTAATTACATAATATTTTATACATATTTTCTTTTTTATATATAACATTTTTTAATTATACAGAAAAATTGCATAAATTTTGTCTCCGTGTATATTTAAAAGAATGTTCTAAATATCTTCTAATGCAGAAGAGCCGTCTATCTCATTTACAGCTGTGTCAGCTTCCATAAGTTAGATAGACAATGCAGATGTTGCTGCATGTCACTTATAAAGCAAGGAACAGCAGGAGCTATATCTCACTGCAAAGATCTTAATATTTTACATTTATTTAGTCTCATGATCATTTTCTTAGATTTTATATATATATATATATGAAAGTTTCATATTTTATATATTTTATATAATCATATAAACCCTCTTTTTATTATAAATTTTGTAACAACAATTTCAGTACGTATTAATTTTTCGCATTTGTATAATTGAATGATAAAGAACATAATGACGAGTTTTACATGCATGTTTCTAGTTCGCTCAAGTAGGCTCTAATTTTCTTTAAGAGGTACAAGTGGCACCAAAATGGTTACATAGAAAACCATAAAGCTCTTTGGCGACACTTTTCTCTCTCTCTTAATTTCAACAACTGCAAACACGACCTACTTGAAACTTAAAGCGAACGCGCTGCGTATTATTGTGCGCACGATCATGAAGCGAAGACGAAGTTTCTGTCAAGCGGGATATTGCTACTTAAAACTCACAAGTATTTGTTACAATCTCGATAAATTTGTCTATAATAGTACAAAAATCATCGCTATCAACTTTTCCATGCTATTCCGATTTCTTTGAACAGAATAGCAAGTATTTGTCGTCAGTGTCAGTGTACAAGCTTATGTTATCGCGCATCTTATCGTTGCCGGCTAATCTAGCTAAACTATACAGATAGACACTATAGAAATGCTCCCGTTTCTGCGATTATCCGCAAGTATCGGAGAGATTAATGAAAGAAGGGTGACAAACCGAAGGGGAGAAAATCATTCGGGATGAGACGACGCCTGCGTTAAGGAGAAACTGGTTGGCACCATCATCTATTTCCAGCAATCCCGTCACACGCAACGGCCGAAAAAGTTCTCTCCACCGGATTGTGGAACGACGCTCTATAAATACACGCTTACGGGAGCATATAACGTAATATATACAAGTGTGCACATCCGATCGCCCCGCAAATGAACTCACTGCCGTCAATTAGTCAGCGACCGTCTTATCGCCTCGTTTCGACTCTTTTTCGCTCATTCCTTCTTTCAAGAGGGGCATCTCAATCCCCTTTTATTCGCGTGTGCGACCGCAAATCGACGCTCTCGTAACACTTGGGTCACGTAGTCGCGATTACAGACCGTACGGTTTGTCTCGTGATTATCAGCATCTTAATCCGCCGTCGCGCCACTAATTAGTATATAGTTTTTTTTTGCAAACAAACTTTCTCTTCTTTGCGATAATTTAAACTCGTGTCTTACATTAATATATTTATACACATACGCACGCACTAAATATTAAGAAACTAATTAAGGAATATTGATTCATTTTTGCTAAAGAAATATCTACGTTATTTAAAATTAATATTATGCATTTATACTACTAAATCTTGTAAAACTAATTATACAATTAGACATATGATACTAGTTAATTGACTTTTATATATAATAATTCAATATTTCTTGTATTTTTATTAATATACAGAACTAGTCATTTTATTAATATATTATTATTTTATTATTTCTGAAATAGATGATAATTTTATTATCATCATACATATATTATTAGCAACAAATTTTAGTTCTTTTAATTGAAATCTTTTCCAGTTCGCAAAATTTAAATAGATTCGGTTAGCGCTTCAAAAATATGATATGAGCAAAATTGAGAGATTGTAATGAAATTTAACGAGTTTTAATTAACATGAAAAAATCCCAATATAAATGCGGAAATTTGAAATCTTTCTCTTTCTGCTTTTTTATATTTAAATAATTTTCACAATTTTCACTATTCACATGAATTCGAAGATGGCGTAATACGTAAGATCACGAAAGAAATTTATCCACGCAAAATCGTAATTATTTATCATACACACGTCTGTTCTGATTTGCTACTAAAGAAAACATGTTTTGCCGAAGTTTGACCCCTTTGATTGGCGCGTTAACAGATTACCTTAAAATGCATATTTTATTCGCGAAAATAATCGCGGGAGAACTGATAAAAGAAACTGAAAGCAAGCACAAAACAAGCGCAAATAATAAAATTTGACGGCAAAACGAAATAATTCATTAAAGTGTACGTGGAGAGATATCTATAAAACTCTAGTCACTGTAAATATATGTGGTGTATATAATTATATAATCTACCAAAACTAATGCGATTTTCTGCATTTATTATTCACGGTGTAAAAATACATTTCTGCTCGACTTTTCTGCGAAACCGTAAAATCTAGGTATTCGACGAAATGCGACTTACGTCGAAAACGAGCGGGTCGTAAACCACGGTAAATTTTAGCAACTAAAAATGAGATTTCTCGAAAATCATCTTAAAAAAACGGTGAATCAAATTGCGATTACTCGCAACATATAAGACTCGTCGAATCATCAACTGATTATTTCTATATTTGACATCAGTTTCTCTTAATTTGTTGAATAGCGAACATTACCTTGTATGCGAGAGATCGATTTTTATTAGGAAATGAAAATTATATATGAAATTTTCAAAACGAAAAGCTTGCTATTGTCGAATTTATTTCAATGTATAAGAAGAAATGTATAAGAAAATAAAATCGAAAGAATTATATATAAGAAAGATATTATTTGCATATCTCAATATAAAAAATATAATAAAGATAAAAATGCTATTATATTACGAGTGTCTAGAGTTTAAAAACAATCATATATTTGGCGATGATTTTTCAAAGACTATTTAACTTTTTATGTGGATAATGTTAACGCAATATTAAGATATGCAAGAAGACCGTTCCTTTCTATGAATAATTCCAATTTACATTAAGTAGACAGCAAACATTTTACCTACACACGAGCTACAAAACAAATCTGCGTTTTTTTCTTTCTACCTCGAAAATATCTTGTCTAACGCGGATATTGGCAGATAATTTTCGCGATGTGTTTATAGGAATTCAATGACATTCTATTGATGACAACTAATAAATCGTACGATCACATGTGAAAGATGCACAGAAAAAGGCACTGCAATAAATAGCCTTGATAATCGGATATAACTTAATAAAGAATTCTTATATGTAAGCAATATGATTGTATGATAACGTCAAATATCTCACGTTAACGAGGAAATAATTTATTTGCGCGATGTCGCTCCGTATATTGCGATCCGATATATCGAATCTAATCTTCTTGCTTTTGCAAATATCAATCAGATAAAGACATCCACGATCGAAGAAGTGGTGGTTTAAATAAAATACATTAGAGGAGATTCAATTTTACTCTTATGCGCGCGATTTCAACGCGACCTGAAGCGGATGTACGTGATAATAATACGAGGAAACGACCACGCGCGACCCTGGCATTACGCGAATACTCGCTATATTAATTTAAATCCATCATTGCCTACACATGAAATCGCATCTCGCTTGACCATTAAAGTGGTAAAGTTTTTAACACTTGTCTATATTATTGCGTATCGTATTTCCAAATTTATTGATGCACATTTGATTTGTTTGATAATAACTACAATCTGCTCGTGCGCTATTATAGAAACTAAATTAAACATATTCTACACAATATTCAATTTGCTATATTATGTCTATAACTTGATTTGTTTAGCAACTGATTTAACACGAGCGTGAATTAAGGATGTATTTGAATAAAATAAATCTTCCTCTTTAGTCAAGAAATTTCATTATCGGCTGAAGACAAATTTCCTGTTTACAATTTCCTGCTTACAATTTTTTGAAAATAAGTCTAAGAAAATATCCAGAAAAGAATCAAATAAGCTATTTTTTTTATCTTTCTTGTTAATGGATATCTTATGGATCGAATGAATCATATAATTGTATGTAACGATTTTCGCAGTCGTTTACAGGATATTGCAAATAACCCTTCCGATTCCTTCTCACCGTCATTAATGCATAGTGGTCTCTTATATTAAATTTCCGTTTTTTTTTTTATTAAAACAGACTTTACCACATAAGCGCGAAATGTGCGATAAGATGTAACGAACCGTGGCCGCAAACATCTTCTCGTTTTTGACTTTGAAAACGATCAATCGACCAGTCAATTATTCTTTTTTTCCATCTTCAAGCAAAGGCTCGAAAGGAAATTCAGTCGGTTTTAGGCACGTGTCACGACTTCTTGGACACGTTATGTCATGTGACCTCTGTTTGCCTTTTTTGCCCGCGGCCACGGACTCTCGCGGCTCCTCTCAAAAAACACCGTTTTACTTTTAACCTAGCGAGATCATCGGGGAATGGCTCGTTTGTTCTTCTCTCGCCTCGATGGAGAAAGTGAAAGAGCTCGGCATGTCGATTCGTGGGAGGAAGAGACGAAACTTTTAAAGAGTTCTATAGTTTGGGATTTCTAACGGACCGAATGTGAATACATTATTAGTTTAAGCAATTAACATCGCTGCGATAATGCGCGAAATGCACTACACAATACGTAGATAAAATACATACAAGGACTCGAGACAAGAAAGATTGCTTCCCCAAGATGTCAATTTTATTTGCTTAATTTTTTTTGAAAATTTTTTGAAAATTTTTTCAAAACATATTTAAATAAATATTTAATATTTATTTTAAAAATATTTAATATTTATTAATTAAATTTATTTATTATTTAATGAAGATGGCTCGAAATGAGGCCGAAACGTATGAAATAAAGAAGAAAGATCGTTTCAATTGACTGTTTGGAGAAAAAATTTGTTTTCACGCCCTACAACCGCGTTGGCTCCTTATTGCCTCTTATTATTCATTTTAATTTGTAAATTTATTTACTTCCTTTTTATAATTTATACCTGCTTGATAATTAAGTAATTTAACGTTCGAGAATTTTACTTTCTAAAATTAGATCTGCATCTTTTTTTATTTATTTGATTAATCTAGATCATTCAAAGATTATTGAATATTATTGAAACAGTGCAATGTCGCTGAATCAATGATGTCATGCTACACGATGACGTAAGACGCAAATAACCAGCACTGTATATAAGCACGATCATAAAATGCCGAAATATTATCGGAGTAACCAAGTCGCTCCTAACCATTTTATATTCAAGATATCAGAATTCTCGTTTTTTTCGTAAAACAAATAAATGCAAATATGATATTCAAAATTATTTAAATAATCATCTATTTCTTTCGAGTCTACACTATCGTCTATACTATTTAAAGACAAAATTGTAGAAACGAATAGTAATATTAATGTAGGAATAGAAGGATGCCGAAAACGGAGCTATCTAAAAATAACCTTTAGCAATCGATAGAGTTCAGTAGTTGTAGACTAAACATTTCAATGGACGCAACCTTGAAAGATGTCACCATCACGAAATATAGGCTATTAAAAAAAAACTGTTTTTTGACTATAACTCTGTTTATGTACGTCATAACTTTTTGTTTTTCAACTATGAAAGAATACAACACAGTCGACCTTATAACCGTATTTATAAATTTTTATATCAGTCAGCTCAGAATTTTCCGTGTTTCCTACATCTGACACACCGTTGCCCGCCATCACAATGTGAAAATATTTCTGCACGTAATGAGAATTCTATCTCTATTAGATTTATAAAGAACTATCTAAAAATTGACTATCTCCTCTAAAGGAGTGTAGCCTTTTAAGGGCACTAAAGTATGGGGATTAATTCCCCAAATCATAACATCAAGGAAGTACGATAAAATTGCGAGAAATTTATTGTTTTCATTCTGATGAATAATTACTTTATGATGTGAAAAAGCAGAATTATAGCCCAAAAACTGTTTTTTTTTTTTTCAATTACCTGTAACCCTATGAGTAACTATGACGACATTTCTCAAAGTTACATCTAATGTTTAACCTACTCGTTATGCCCTATCTATTCACAATTTATTTTTATGATAGGTCATTTTCCAAATAATTTGAATATTTTTCTCTTACTGATAAATCCATTTGCAGTATATAAATACTAATATCATAATTTGTTAATGTATCGTAACGATATCAAGAAAAGAAAGATTCGATAAAACTTATTTTACAGTGTAATCTCTCTTCATTGTATCTCGAAAAAGAAATTATATTCCTGAAATCTCGATCAACCTCATTCTTTCAAATTACTACGAGATTACTCTTGGTACAGAAATCGGTCTTCGAAGCGCCCATATCCTCGTGCATGTTCTTCATAATCAATTGCCGATGAATTCGGTAATGATCCAGCGGCTAAAGTGTTGCGCTGAAAATGCTAGAATAATTGGCGCTTAATTGGAAACTCGATACTGGATACTCTTCGGAATATTAGCTTCGTCTGCAGAGCGCGCGCTAACGTCAGATGAATTGCTGCATTATAGGGTTGTACGAAATAGTATTTGATTCCGAATCGATACGCGAAATCTGTTCCTGTAGCGATTATTTAAACCGATTTGCGATGCACGATCGAGTCTAGTTTCGGCAAATGTAGGATTCGATATTGTGTCTGGAAATAAAATCGCTGTGAAAAGAACATCGAAAAGAAGCATATATTTGACGTACATCTCATCGCATGTGTGCGTATTCCTTTTCGTACGCAAAGTCGAAACGACGATCATTTAACCTCAGTGCGCGACACCGCGCGTCTGAATCACACAGTCTTTTTCTCCTTTCCTGGTCGACTCTCTTAACAAGGCTCTTTTCTTTCTATAGCGACGCGCTTGTCGCACGTTGCATGTGACTGAAAATGAATTAAACGGAACGAAAAGAATGACAGAATCTCGTTATAGCCTGCGCGACATTTCGATATAAATAATATCTTACTCAATATTTTTGCAGAGTGATATCTGTTTAATGATATTATTTTCGCTTTTTTGTTTTTTAGCGATACTATTAGATCGATGGCTCGTGAAAAATATTAAAATCGCCGATTTGTATATTTCATTGAACATAATTTTAAAAATCTGTCTTAGATGGTAAAAAATTATATTTTTGACAAAAAGATGTAATATTAAATTCAATTTTTAAAAAATTTTTTAAACATTTAGATTAAAACAAATACTGTTTGAAAAATATATGATTTGATTTTGGTAAAATATATGAAATAAAGGAATTAAACAAATTTATCCTTTTTCTCAGAGTGTATTTGTGGATGATGACTCACACCTCTGCATGCTTTCACTATCATTTAGGCACCGCTACGAGACACGAGCGATGGTTTTGGGACATCGTTGTTTGTATTATACGTCATGCAAATAGATACGGATATAAATTTCGCCATTTGGATGCGTTGGTTTCATGTTTTTACAAAGTGTCTCACAGAGTTATTGTACATTTCTTTTATTAATGTAAACAATTAAAAAATTACGATATATAGACACGTGTCAATTTTCAAACAACTTATAATTTTTCTGCAATTTGTAGTATATATGTTCATTTACATATGATATATTTGTTAACTCGATTAACAAATTTAACATAAATTTTGTGACTCATAAAATGACTCACTCACATAGAACCGAATTTAAGCGATGATCCAATATCGAATTAATGCTAAAATTACGGAATAATATTTGTTTAATACAGCTTCAAATTCGTTATAAAAGAGATTAAAATTCATGTTCTTGTTCTCGCGAAGCTATGAAATAAAGCCGCGACAACGAAAGATCGGTTGAGAATTTGTCGCTCGGATGTTAGACAATAGACTATTAGAGCAGGATTTTGGGGTAAGCTACAATTCTCTTTGCAAGGGAGTGCGAAGTGATGGTCGAGAGAGCACTTGTCGTACACCCTTACCAGCCTACTTTCATCGTTCTTTTTCTGCGGTTGTTTACCTCATCGAGGGAGGCAAAAGACGTAGATATTTGTCGCTTTGTATGAAAAAAATCGACAGATTTCTTTATACATCACCTTACGGAAATTGCATATTGTTGCAAAATTTTTGGTTTAAACTTGTCTTTTTAGAAAAAAGCATTGATTTAGCGATGATGCTCAATTTTGATTGATACTTTGCGATATATCTTTGGAAAATATACCTATGCAAAAATTTATTATCTTTTTTGTCATTATTTTATAAATATTTTATTACATAATATAAAAATTTTTCTCTCAAATATCACTTTTCTCGATATAATGTTTATGCTTTCTTTTAATTAAAGTCTCAATTCTTTAATAATACTTTATTATTTAGTCTTTATTAAGTATTTGTTGTTATGGAGTGAATTCGATTGAAAAAAGCAGTATCTCAAACGTCAAAAACATTTCTATTTTATATTTTATATTTTTATTTTATATTTTATTTTATAAAATATTTATATTTTGTAGTGTAAAAATTAAATTCGAAGATACTAAAGCAATGTTTTTGCTTATATGTCTTTTTTCTAATCGTCACTTATTTAGAATTGACAAGAATTGATAACTTATACATTCTATTATTATTTATATAAAATTCTATAATTATATATTAAATGCTAGATTCAAGTATTTCAAAATCCAAATAAAATCCAGCAAATATCGCAACGTATCTATTAAGATTAATAATCATTCTCAAATTAATGTTTTTTTTATATATATCAACTGTATAAATAAAAATAATTGATATAAATTTAATATCTCAATATATTTCTGCAGATAGATTTTTTAGTAAAAATAAAATTATTGTGATAACAATCTTAAGTAAATATTAAATCATAGTTTATAAATAGATCATCTATTGTGCCAATGTCAACTGTTGTAATTTTTAGCATACCTTGGCACCTACACATATCAAGATATATGCTCATGAATCGAAATAGCGCATAATTGCTTAAATTCCGTTCTAATGATATAATATGCTATGTGAGGTGACGATAATTAATGCAAAGGTCAGTTTCATCAATGATACGTATCATCTCATCATTATGAAGTGGAGGCCTTGACATTCATTCTAATTATCATAATGCGACCGAGGTATTATTTCATGATGAAACTACTAGATGAAACTACTTGCTTATAAAGTTAAATATCAACTCTATATTAAATGTGACTTTACAATATTTCTTATGTTGTAGATATAACGAATTTTTATGTTCTATTTCAATCTTTATATTTAAGCTAATCTCGTATGATACAATCGATCATAAAGTATTTTAATAATTTCTCTGATGCTGGATGACCCATTTTCTACCATTGTAGATCTATTTTGCGACATCCGCTTAATTTTTTATCGATGGGTGGCTTGACGTAAATTTAGATCGAATTTTCTCTCTTTCTCTCTCAACAATTTTCTAAATATAGTGTCTGAGATATGCTTATTGTCAATTACGCATTCTGTGAAAGTTTTATAATTAGTATTATTTTAAATTTAATAGACATTTATCATAAATTTTCTACGATATATTAATATCATGATATTTAAATGTCATATTTTTATGATAATCGTGATGATTTTAATTTTGCAGACAAAAGTAAATAAATTCTATCAAAGTGTCAATTTTCTCCAGTCTTTGATAAATTTTAATTAATTACCATCGCAATTATTATTAATATTTATAATTATTGAGGATTTATACTCAGGATATCCTGAACAATTTTCTGCATGACATGCAATGAGTAAGATGCACGGCAATATCGAGTTCCAGCTCATTAATTTCCTCCACTACATTCACGCACACATGTGTTCTACTTGTATTAAGTCGATACTTACGCGAGATGATTGAATTACATACGATAATTGTTGGTTGGTTATTCAATCCGAAGCTGAACGCGAATGTATAATTTGCTGATGTTGAGGAAATTAAGCACGCTTCGTTCGAAAATGCATAGGAATTATTTTGGAACTGTTGCGAGGAAAGAAAAAATCTATCTAATTTTAAGTAACTGTTTAAATATGCATTTCTCATATCACGATGTATTATCTCTCTGTCACTTTTTTCTAACTATATATTTTATTTTTCTAATTTAACGCATTAATCTCTGTCAGTGCTTTTTATATCCCTCGTGCCAATTGGTATACGTGTATATGTAATTCGTTTATACCGTTTATTTTTACTGTAGAGCAAGTTTACGGAATGCGATAGGCTTTATTTAAATTAAATGTTATAATCATGCGGTTAGTTGTGTAATAACGTGAAAACAAACATTTGCGGCGAGCGAACGGAAATTAAGCATATATATATTTCTCATAATCTATACCGATTCTGCCAAAAATGTGGTTGGGCACAATTGCAACGCTTCGCGACACATCTGTCGCGAAAACTCAGTGAGGTGACCGGGAGGAGGAGATTGAGACGAGGTTGACGCCGAGATTGTGATGTAAAATAGTGTGTGGTTTAGTCCGCGGGTTTTGTCATTCTTCGCGGTGCGTAGCTACGGACGTTTATTGTTAGCACAGCGACGAATCTCGTCGCACAATACGCTTCAACGACAAAATATCGCTGCATATATTTATCGTATAGTCAAGACACACTAAATAAATTCTTCACTCTGAGATAGAATTATTTAAAGATTTTCCGCAAATATAGAACATATTTGTGTAATCACGTCATATATTAGATTGGTTAGACAATATTCGATCTTGTTGCCAAGTCAAAAGAATCATCATTCAACATCACTTAGTCTTGATGTGATCGTCTCGAATTATGTAGAAAAAAGGAACAACCTGTCAAGCGAGGAATCAAAGCCTGACCGACGTGATGCGTGAAAGCTACTTCTGAACTTCTCTCCGACGCGCCGGTCCAGTTCCCTCGTTGATCTATTCTCGATCTGCGTGCCCGGAAATGGGCTCCTCGGGGAACTGTTTGCTTTTGCCAAACAAAGCGGCCACACGGTCTCTATACCAGTTCTGACGGGGAACAGTGCCCTTCTTGTATGTACGCGCCTGTGTATTCAACCTGAAAATCTCGCGATTCATTCTGCATCTGTTCCAGCAGGTGCGATCTATCTTTGATAAACTATAGCCCCATCAAATATCAATAACTTCGTTAATAAATTGTAGAATTATTATTCTAAAAGTTTTTATTGAGATGTTTTCTTGTCTATTGCAATTATATTCGAAACTTTAATTTATTTTAAATATATGCCCGATATTTTTATATTTCTTACCTTATGCATTTGAAGAAAGAATAATGTCATAATATAAAAAATTTATTTTTGTCGCCGAGAAAAAGTTTAATGTATAGTTATTTTAATTTTAAAATTAGGACGAAAAAATATACGAATTTTGCAGCATTTTTCTTTATATTAATTCATATTTGCAACATAATATTAATCTATATATATATATATATATATATGTTTATAAATCTTTTGTTAATAAATTGTTAATAATCTTAATTTTTATAAATTCCCTTTCAACTTATTTCACACACACAATTAATTCAAAAAAATTATTTTAAAATTTAATAATCTTCGATTAAATCTTTTATCTGAGAAATGATACTTATTTGCGATCTAACAATTTATATGACACACGTAAAGTACAGTTTTTTGGCGACAAACATATGTGAAGCGGGAAAACTAACGAAACTATATAAACATAGGCAAAATAATATATTTTAAAACACTATAAACTACATCGAAACCCTCTTCTGCGCTTTTGCGACCTCTCGATCGCCTGGTATTCATTTTCGAATGTTTGCGGAAGTTTAGCCGTTCACTCCTTATGGCACATTTGCCCGCGCGAGAGGCGGCTGTGAGATCGCGAAACGCTTCAGACATTATTTTCACTGAAAGCATATATGAACGCCCGTCAAAACACACATCGCCGATACAATTGTTCATGCTGCGGGCGGCACCATCGATTAGGTCGACGAATTGCACGTTGATGTAGACGTTCGCGGCGATCTCGCACATACATACAGGCTGAAACATTATTTAACGAAATCCGTATCGTTGCAGCAGCAGGAAATCGTTGAATGGATATCTCAACAGAGCCATTCGTGCGTGCCATGTACGGCGTTTGGAAATATAAGTAATTTTTGCCAGCTTATGTGCTTTGAAGTATATTCATTTTAACCAAATAACATCCAACTACTAATACAAAGTATGAGTGAGTAACAAAAATACTATTTGTGACACATATTCTATCAGTAATACACAATACAAAATTAGAGATGAAATTAGGTTAAAAATCAACCCAATTTAGCGATTATTTTGAAAGTTGATTAGTTACCTTAATTATAAGAAAAATTGCATTTCAGAAATCTGCTATTGTCGCGCTATAAGTAAACACATGAATTATTCGTTTCTTGAATATTTGAAGTATTGAAGATAATGATTCGCGTAACTTCTCTTGCAGGTCACATGATAGAACTCACATTTGATAATCGTCTACGCATAAGTATTATCAATATTAAGTATAAATTGTGTATTATCAATATTGAAAATTTTGAAATACCGAACCGGCTTTAATGATTAAATATTACAAGAAAAGATAATAAAATAAAGAAATAACAAGCTAAATACCAGTTCGTAAATTAATTAATAAACATATTTAATTTATACTGCAGTAGAGTCAAAAAGCTTTTAGCATCTTAATGAAAATTGAGTATTTTGTTTTTGTTAAGATTAAAGCAAGCACGAAGATTTGCGAAATTACTTGGCGGTTATCGCGTGTCTTCAAGGTCCGCCAAGATAAATGTAAAAGCGAGCACAATTGCCGCTAGGCATCTCGCGCGCGCAAATATGATGAGAGCACGTGCGATGACTATGCTCGGTCGGTGCATCACGGTTTAACGACTTAATAGAGTTAATGACCGTCGGAATAACTATCTTCAGAGGCTGGCTGGGGCAAACAAAAACGTGGGATCTGTTACGTAAGCTAATTGAAGCGAGAGCAGCTCGATGATCGGCGGACGGCCGGCACCGATTGATTTCTCACAAGATTCGTGGGTATCCATTAAAAGCTTTTGCCTTTCACTTCACTTTATAATCATCTTTATAATCACTCTCTATAATCATTCGTTATTATACTTATTCTCGCCGATATATTATACAGAATGTCCCGAAATTCTGACGTACATACAGCGTCGTACAGCGTAAATGTACGTATAGCGTATATCTTCTTTGAGATTTAACGTCAACTTTTCTTTAACAAGAATATGTAAGATCATTATTTTTTCATAATTTTTTAAATTTGACATTTGACCGCATGGACTCTCAGCTTTAAATTAAAATTTTATTCCAAACCTATTCAAAAATTCTATTCAGAACAGAGAAGAATAATATTCTACATATTATTTATTTTCGTGAAATTCACAAATAATTCTTCAGTTTCAGTAGGTTTGCTACAAATTTTATAAGAAATAATCTTTCCACTTTTCCACCAATTTTTAGGACACTTTATGAACTATTTGAATATTTATAAATAAATTATGTATATATATATATATATATATATATATATATATATATATATATATATATACATAATTTATTTATAAATATTCAAATATATAAATTATAATAAATTATAATAAATAAATATATATATATATATTTATTTATTTATTAAAAACAAAAAAATTATTTAATATATAAGTATTTAAATGCTATAAGCAAACATATTCAAGTTATATTTTATAAATATGGAAAACATTGAAATTTTTTTGAATATTTGAAAATGCGCTTAACGTATAAATTTTCAGAAAATTTTGAAAAAATATAAACGGAACCCCTGGATTTATACTGTAAGAGTTCACTTTACAAAAAGTTATTCCTAGTAGTCGAGGATTAAATCTTGGGAAACAAATCTCTGCGAATACAATCGGGGTAGTTGTGCGATTTATACCCTTCGCGAGTGGTCGAAATGACGCTTAACGCGTGCCTTTTATAGGAAAACGGATGCGCGCCAGATCGTAACAAACGACACGTGAGAACATTCTCGTTGGGGTGGTAAGTGGTTAGTGGAGTTTCGTAATTTGTTGAGCCTGCGCTACTCGTCGCTTCGGATTTCATCCGTGATATGCTGCACGAAAAACGAGCAGATACCTCTTAAACGACAAGAGATGGAAAATGGCAGATATCGATCAATCAGACTAAAAATTTTCGACCTTTTTACTTCATGCATTAAGACGATTTGACTTTGTATAAATAAAAATATCATATAATGATATAATTATTGATTATAAAGAAATTTTGTATTTAACAATACAAATTCATAAAAATAACAATAAAGACAAGCTATGCGATTTATTTTGATAAATATAAAATTATAATAATAATTTTTAATGTAAGGAATAAATAATAATTTATAATTTGAAGTTATATAAGTTAAATTCTTCGGATAGCAAAATGCCGTAACAAATATTGAAAAAGTATATTATTATTATTATTATTATAAAGTAATTTTAATTAATTTTTAAAAATGAGATAAAAATTTATCGTTATTTAAATATCACACAAAATGTACTATTTGAATATTATAAATGAATAATACAAATAATTAATTTAACGTATACCGTGCTATTTTTAATAAGAGTTATTTATCCATACCGTAATGTGTATGTATATATTAAAAAAATCGATAAATACCATTAAAAAATGAATAGTATGACATTTGAAATATTATTTTAAGTATTTGAAATATTATTTTATTATTCGAAGTGCATGATGAATCTGCATTCAATAATAATGGTGCAATTGAGAACATCTAACAATAACTTTCTATCTTGATACGTCTTAATTATTTCTAATGGTTCTATTGATTAATTTTGGCAAACTTCTGAATAAGAAATTTTTTAATTTTTTTAAATTTTTATTAATGAATTAGCATTAACAAACATAATCTGACCTGTATCCCCGCTTATGATAAATATAATTTCATGTTTCCTTCATATTAAATTAATCCTGACAGAATTAAGAAGAAGAATTTAAAATTATATTTACAAAATATTCAGAAAATATCAAATACGCGATTGGAAAAATAAAAATTATTTGCAACTATATATATATCATTTCCCTTTGTAAACATTTCGCAATTATTCGCATCGATATGTCAGAATTCAACAACATTTAAGAATTAATAATATGTAAGAGAAATATCGTTGCAATTATGAAGGAATTAATATCTTGTCATTCAAGATTTTTCTCGCAAAAGAGCTGTCGACGAGGCTGAATCTTCCCGAAAACTAGATAATGCGCTTTTTCCGGTGTCGAGGGATTGACGTGCGAGTGGCAGATCGCAGCCCGCGGGTTTGTCGGCCACTGTGAAAGAATCGACGTCGCATTCTCCTCGGGAAATCGGACCGAGATGATTTCCGCAATTTCGCGGCCATGGCCGAGAGAGGATTGAGATATTTGGTCGAGCCGGAATTATTTGACCGCGTCGTCTTCTGAAACGTGGGGATATGAAAGTTCATATAAGATCATCCTTGCTTCGGTGGTCCCACAAACTCTCGTGGATCCGCTTGTCGGTGTTGAGAATTAAGCGTACGTTATTTGTTAACACCTACTAGTACACGCGATTTTTAGCTCTTTTGTCTGTACATGTGATATAAAATATATCAAAATATCGATTTGTATTAGGCTAAAATGTTTTTTGATGATTGCTTTATTTTTCTCACTTCTTTATTTCTTCATTTCATGACAATTGATTTGAGTAAAATTATCGCCACATTTATCAATGCGGCAAAAACTCGCGTTAATATTTGCATTGTAAAAGCTGCGCTTAGAAAATGATTTTTTTATGGCAGAAAGGATTGTTTTCGCTACAATTTGAATTTCACTTTTAATGAATTAATAATAAAATAAGATAATTTTTCGTCATTTCTAATTGAACGCGATCAAAGCATTATGTTATTTATTGACACATTATTTAACCATTCGCCGGACTCCGTCTCTTTCGAACGGAAGGACTTGTTCCTGCGGCGAGAAGCTGTTAACATGCAAAGACGAGGTTAAATGAGCAGGCTATCCTCTTCTGTCCTTCCATTCGGGACGCAGATTCGATGAGCGTGTGTGACCCTCCTTAGTATTCCGCACGACGTCGCTCTTCTTTTTCGCGCCACGACGCCATCCTTTTCCCTCTCCCTCTCTGCTGCCACCCCTTTATTCCACTCCATGTAACATGTTCTTCGCATTAATATAGCACGACTTAAGACAAAGAACGATCGGCCACCATCTCACTCCCCTTTCCTTCGTCCTTCTCTCTTCCTATCATCTCTTCTCTTCTTCTTATCGACTTCGTTCTTCCTGTGTCATATCGCTTTTCTCTTTTGCACGTCCTAGAAGACGCGAAAGACTGGACGTATATATTCGTTAAGTCGAAGCCTAGGAGAAGTCCCTCAAATTGGAGGGATTTCTTCGTTCCTGCCTCGTACGTGCTGGATCTTGACCTTTGAGCACTTTTTTTTCTCCTTCGGGACGAAACCTTCGACACTACTAAATCACACAAAGTTATTTCATGTAGAGACATTGTGTCTTTTACAGTATATTTAGTAAAGTCAGTTATGAATAATGTTTGATATTAGTCACACCAATAAAAATATATTATGTTGCATTATATATTCTGTACTTGTTGTTCTGTTACAAATAGCATTACATACATTATATATGCATTTTATCAGTAATATTAATAACTATTATCCAATAATTACACTTATCTCTCATGATAAAATATTCTTAGAATTGATATTATTAGAAAATCTTAATATATATATATAATCTGAAAATATCGTTACATTATAAAAAGTTAAATCTTCTATCTTGGAGACTTCGTATATTAAAAATAATTGCTCTAATAAAATAAAATGTAGAATCAAAAGAAAAAATGAATGTTTGATTTATATGTATATGAAGAAAATAAAAAATCTTTCTTTTATGCTTGTAATAATTTTTTAAATTATTATTCTGCATTGGTCCGTCTTAATTTATGTGCTAAAAATTTGCAAACACTCATAAGCCGCCGATTATCTGCTGTACGCTTTGACCTGTAGATTGCAAGTACTTTGATTGCAAAACATCATCAGTATCAATACGAAATATAAAATATGTAATGCGATACACTTACTCTTTCGCATGACAGCGATTACATAATTATATATGTATTATATAATTAACGAAAATAATAAAAATATAATAAAAATAACACACTGCGGGAAAACACCAAATTTTATTAATCTACAATTAAATTAACAAAATTTTATTAAAGATAAAAAATCTAAGATCGCTTATATTTTTTTAAATTTGAGTCATCTATTATTATGTAAATTTGACTTGTATAAAAAAATATTTTTATGATGAGTTGCAACCTATTTCATGTTTTTTTTTTTTCATGTGTCTTTGCCTCGAATTTTTTTCGGAATTATTTTTACTTATCATTTAATGTTACATCAAGGTTATTCTTCCATAAATACGAATATTTCTAAATTCAATTTTTCTTTCAATATTTAATTTGAGCCAATTTTCTTGCTTGATTGGGTATTGAAAATCGCAAGTATCGCATTCCTTAAATATACCGCTTCTATTATCAGCATGATTATGTAAAAAAGTGTTTTGACTGCGGCCAGTTGAAAGCACTGTGTGAAAGATATACATCTGTTATCTCACACGCACGTTAGCATGTGTGCAAACGAAGATAGCCTACATACAGTGATTCGGTAACACATATGAGTAATTTAAAATTACATTGAATGAGAACAGAAACTATATAGCAATGTGTGAAAGTATTACCAGATTTATACGCACTTGATTCTCATTGTATGTTGTGCAATGTGCGATATTTCGATGATGGAAATTAGACTAGAAATATCATTACGTATATGTCAAAATATGTATGCGTGCTATTTTATGTATCTAGCGTTTAATATTACAATAACTATACAATTGAACTGTCTTTTCGGGGAAATTAAAATATTTTTCAGAATATATCTTTACTACTACGTTTCCCTTTCCTCTTGTGCATTACCTTGTATAGTCATGGACGCGCCGCATATTCCAGATGTGGTTCGAAGTGACCGCATATGGCAATGAAAGTTTTTGCGTAATTACGAAGTACAAATCGTCGAATCATTCTGACTGATGCATCAAGATACGACGAGAGGAAAAAAAATGAATATTAGAAGGCTAATTGTGCATCTTATGTCTCTATCGCGTCTCTCTGGCAACTTTGCCATCGTAAAGCCCTTCGAAGTTCTCCGGACCTGCTCGACGCAGGACGAATTTCCTAGGGCTACTTAACCTGCGCCAACACGTATTTCCCATGCATTTTAAGGATTTCGGACTATAGGAGCGGTGTTTTGTCGAAGTATGAGCACGTAGTTGCCGTGAAAGGATCATAGAGTGGACTTAGCTGCAGAATCCCGTGTAAAACTTGCCCGGAATAACAAAGTTCCGCGTCTCGGGGGCATCGATGCTCCGCTCTTTCCGTGGTCAGATTTTTTTATTTTTCCCGAAGAGCCCTATTATGACGTTCGACCTCGCCGACCGATTTATACTCTCGTTATTGGCAGATTCTCGTTTAATGCTTTACAGCCGCAAAAAGCTCGCACATCTATTAGCTTTAATGTTGAAACTTACAATAGCGACATACATTAATATATAGGGAATATATTTCCAAAAAGAACTTCCAGATATTTTAAATATTTACTGGATAATATATATAGTTATTTAAAAAAAATTATCTATTTAATTATTTAATTATTTAAAATAATATAATAATCAGTGATATCTGATATTTTGTTCAATATATTGCATTTCATTCATTATGTATATTGAGATAACTTTGTGCGAATACTGATTATATACTTATTTCATTGTATTTTACTAATTTTAATTGAATTTATTAAAGTATCCATATATCCGGCGAGGATATTTAATAGTTTCATAATTTTATGTGAAATCTATATGCTCGCTATATTAACCGATAATGATATGGTACGCAATGCTGCGATTGTTTAAAGGACAATTTAAATGCGGACCGAATCGTTAAATTGCCTGTAATAAAACTGTGTATGCGAACAATGTACCGGCTGTTTTCTGCCAGGATGTTGCCGCGCATCATGGTCGTTATCGCGATCTAAAATGGTCTCTCGCAGTACGTTTTATCTGCGACCCGCTAAGTCCGGACTTCCGCAATTTCGAAACAACGGGCATGATGGGCGTTGTCGCGTTTTTCTCGAATCGTTCACTGCTTATAATTATTATGCTTGAGAGATGAATTTCACCTACACTCGTTTACTACTTATGATTGTTAACGCTTAAGAATGAATATTTTACCTATTTGAACAATAAGATGAAAGAACTATTAGTTTGAAATTAGAATAATAACATTGGATATAATAATAATATTTTTTATTTCTTTCCAATATTATCTTTTTTTTAATGAGATGAGTTTCTAATCGGCAATAAGGTCGTTTCGCGTTGCAGCGAATGTTTGGTTTCTCGAACGTGGATTAATAAACGTACCATCGTGTCGTTAGCCTCGTTAAAACCGAGTTCAAAGTTATGTAACGCAAACACATTGTTTCATATTCATATTTAGAACACATGCCGTGCATGCACGAGAGGATGCGGTTTTCTTGTAAGAGTGTGCGAGCGTGTTGAATGTTGCATGCGAATCTTTAAATGCCCGACGCGGTGTGTAAATGCACCACAGTAATAATACATCTCGTCTGACGCGATTTAAACTTCATTACCGGTACATAAACTCGCGCTCGTGGAAAAAGACAGCTAGTTCCGCTCACGTGTTACAAAGTCACGCACTTTGTACACGCATAGACATCGCATTAAAAACGAAACACCTGTCTCATTTGTCGTGCAAAAATTATCCTATTAAAAATAACAGTAAATTAAGAATTTACTTTAATATTTTGTTTTATTAACAAATCAATTTTTTGTTCAATTAATTAAATTATATACATTTAAAAGAAAGATATACAGAGAAATTAAAAATTTTAGAAGTTAATTTTACTTTCGAATTTTGTTATAGATTTAATTTTAAAGGATGACATTCTCTTAATTTCATTTAATTAAACTATACTTTGCTATCATGAAAGAATTTACTCGCGATGTCCCGTTAGTCGATCATTGCTGAATGCATTTATATCTTTTATTCGTATATAAGAAACGTCATATGCCTATGTAAGGTCTTCCTGAGCAGCATATATTCAGTATATTATTCATACTTATGTTGTAATGGAGACACTCTTGCATAATCGGGCGGACCGTACGTAACCTGGACTCGTCAGATATTCACCCATAACGATACGTTATTCCAGTTGGCTTTTCTGGTTTATACTTCGCTATATGGTACGTCGGGTTCTCCATTTTCATCCTGCACGAGCAACGTCATTGACCCGCACTCGAATCCTGGGCAGTTTGCCGGTCGCGCGATTCTTACGGAATCACGACGCGCCGGCAGAATGGCTCGACGATCCTGAATTTATATCGTGTGTTTAGGTGAGAATTGGTTCTTTATGAGGGACACGTGAGGATACTTGGCGATATACACGCTCAAGGATCTCTTACACGTACATATCGCTGCTGTTCGCGCGCGTGCGGGCACATATGGTTATCCGGCTCTCGGTGGGGCGCCCAACGAGATAGTGACTTATGAATTTGTCATAAAGCGGAAAAAATTGTAACGAATTCAGGGGATATTCTTGAAACTATTTGAAATGCGAAAAAGTCAGATTTCGAATTTAATGTTTTATGAATAAACTTATGTCTGTACTTTTCTTCTGCGGTGATGAAACGATTAAATAGATTAATTGAAATATTATATTTACATATTATAATCGTTATCGAGATAAGAATAATCCCTTACTTTTAAAGATTCAATATCTACAATTTTGATTTATTTTTTTTAGGACGATGACTTGATTTTCGATCCGGAAGGCAAACAACCTGCAGTTCAAGCGCCAATGATAGAAATGCACCAGGACGAATCTTTTCTTCATAGAATAAAGAGAGGAATCTTCGATTTATTTTCCGCATCATCGACAACAACGCCATCATCTTCAGGTATTAATTTTTTCTTAATAAAGTATAATTAAAAGAAACTGAATCTGCATTGTTATATTATTTTGTGAATTTTTTATCATATTACAATATATTGTTGAAAAGATTTACATTATTGTTCAATTATTCAATTTTTTAGACCAAAAAGAAAATCAAGAGCAAACATTTGACAACTCGGTCATCTTAAATGGTCATCTCGGAAATGAAGAAAATCATACTCTCCATCAACCTGAAACGCCAAATGCCGAAACAAATAATGGAATCGAAAGATTGACTCTCGAGACAGACGAGGATAACGACGAAATAGATAACAAAGTATGAAAAAATCTCTTTAAAAGTATCTTACTTTTTATCATCTCATCTGTTTATCACATCTGTTTTAATTAGATTATATAATATTTTTCATCTAGATAGTATTATTACAATATGATAATAGCATACGTTACAAGATTTATAAACATTTGTGCTTTTCGATTTTCTTCACATTTATGCACGAAAATATTTTTTATGAAAATATTATTATACTTTATAGCACGAGATAAATAACGTCGCTGAAAGTCAAAGAATACCGCTAACATATGGGAATTCCGATGACGAAGATTTGGCCGGTTCAGGAGAGATCGAAGGCAGTGCGAACGAAGAAGATTTGGGTCATCATCCAAACATAATAACTCAACATCGCAACACTGATGGAAAAGCACGTAAGTCTCTAATTTTTTAGAGATCCAACTCTATTAGTTCAAATTTATTAGAATTTATAAGTCCTTAATTTTTTTTCTGCTTTTTTTCATAGAAAGAAAGATAGATGATGAATATGTTAAGAACTTTAATTAATTTTAATTATTTGTGAAAACAAAAATACAATTCCTTAATTAATATGAACAATATATAAAGATTAGAACATTAACATTAACATTAACATTAACATTAACACAAATGCTATAAGCGCACCATTTAATTCCTTCTACTGTAATATGATACGAGAAAAAATATATGATTATATTACTCACACATATATACAGTGTCTCACAACCTCCGTACAATACTTTAATAAGTAGTTCTAGAAATAAAATAAAGTAAAAAATTCTAATATAAAAATGTTGAGGTTACAGAATTTTTGAAGTATAAGAGATCAAAGTCCTCCAATAGTATCACATAGAATTTGCGCGCTCAAATCTGTCAATTTACAACTTATACCGATCTGTCATCTGTTATTGATTCGTATAGAGTATGCTTTATAATAAAAAAGAGAAGGTTATGTGTACGTATGTGTATGTAATTCATTTTTAAGGGATCGATTACTCATTACTAATTTCTTTTTGATAGGATTTTACCGAATAACATTGACAGTCGGCGAGCCGTACAGACGAGAGTATTCTGACAGAAACAGTCCTGAATATCGGGAATTGAGTGGTAATCTCACTCATGCCCTCGAGAACTTGTACAATCGTTACATCCCGGGATACAATCATTTCGCTAGCGTCGTCAAGATATCGTGAGTATAATTATCTACTATTAATTTCGTTTCTCTCTCTCTTCATAATATTATTAAAATATTATATCTTCTTATTTAAACTATTTCAATACATAATTAAATTTTGCTTTTAGACCAACGTCTGACGCATTTACGTCACAAGTTACCTTAGACATTGGTTCGACGTTCACGGACGAGCTTGAGGTGCGTGCCATCCTAGATCAACAGTTGCAGTATCATTCTTTAGACGGCATCCAAGTAGGTCCGGAGGGATTCACATTCAGGATATTTCAAGGTATTTTTATAGATGACTACTCCATCTGACGACTCCGGAAATGATCGATTTCGTTAAAGCTTTCGAGACTCAACTTCGTAATTTGTTTCAACTTTCTGCGATGCCATGAACTTGCGGAAAGTCTGAATACAATAAACGCGAAGAAGATCCGGTGAATATCAAATGATCGACTTCTCAACGGTCAGAATTGATTAATGGCTGCACAAAATATTATTTGAACGAAACAATCGCGAAAATAATGTATCTAACATCGAAAGCTAAAATCGATCATTCTGGTGTCGATTTTTTCAATGTGCTTAAATTATTAAAATATTGATATAAATAGATATGCACGAAGAATGCAATCTCTGTCTCAAATTGCTTGCAAGATTCATCTACAATTTTTACGATATTTAATTACTTAATTAGGTTTCTCTTTTGTCCAGTTTGTTTTTTTATTAAGTTCATTATCGTTATTTTAACTTTGAAATTTCTCCTCGATTATTTTACTTTTGTTCTCATTAAGTATTTTTGTTTTAAATTTCCTTTAAAATAAACACATTGGCGCCACGAACCATTTATTCTGCCCACTCTTGATACAACGAATGCACATAAATACGACATTCGACATCTGGATACAGCGGGGGAGAAAAACGAGCAGCCAGAATGTGATCAAACGGCTGAATTAAGATGTAGAAGCGGTGAATGTGTGCCGCTAGAATCGCGCTGCGATGGCGTATTACAATGCAATGATGGTTCCGACGAGGATAATTGCTCGACAGATTTGTCAAATAGAACGAACGATGGTAAGTACGCAGGATTTGAATCCGTATTATGTAATCATCTCCTCGCGAGGAAAACGAAACTTCACAGTAATACTGCTCAAACTCATGGCTTATTTATAATGCTTATATGTAAAATATGCATTTTTACTCTCTCCTCCTGATGAAAGTCTATTGTATATATGGTATGTTATAACATAACTGTAATCATAGCTTCATGATAGATTTATTCTGCACGAGATTCTGCATGATAATTCTCTTAATTTATAATCAAGTACAAAATATCACATTTATATGAAATAATAATCTTGGAGTCTTGCAGAAACTTGCATACATGGAGAGCGTTATATATAAATTTTAAATTATCTTTTTTATTTTTGTTCATTTTCTGTTAAATGCATGTCTTTCAATCTTGTTTAATTGATAAAATATACGCGATATTTCACTTACAATGTACTTGAAAACAAGTTGAAAAATAGCATTTACATTTATATCATTATTTAGTTAGTATTTATTTATTATTCGCTTAATTCATCCATTTCATTAACACACGTATGATATTCGTACATCAACATTGAACCATACTGATGAACGAAACAACAGATTTCGAGCACACCACTATGGAGACACGACAGCATTCAGGATATTTACCGGTAGATTCAAGCGAACTACCTGCTGAGGTAAAACCAGAAGTATCAGACATCGATGATGATAGGGAAGACGAGGTATCTACGCTGAGGTCATCGTCAAACATGTGCCGTGCCGATGACACGGTACGCTGTCAAGATGGCAGTCGTCATATTTGCTCGGTGCAACAATGCGATGGTGTTCTAGATTGTGATGACGGTGGTGACGAGGTCAACTGTCCACATCCAGGTATAAGTTGAGCCGGTTGATCCTCGCTGATTTAATGGTAAAAAAGATCAGGATAAATGTTCAATATTGAAATCTTCTTTTTTTAAAATTCACAAATTTTATGCATTTTAACATAGAAACGTTGTTCTTCTCTCATTTTTGATATAATTGTATTTGAACGCAATGATTATACATGCATTGTTGCCAGGATAATGAATATAATTTATAATTGTAATGATTAATTGTAATGATATAATTGTAATGATGAATTATAAAGTATTAATATTTATTATTTTTTCTGCTTTAGATTTTAATAATATTCCATACGTATAATTATTAAATTTGAATATCGTAATATAAAAAACGAAATAAGAACGATAATTTTTTTAAAGATTTAAATTTTAAAAGTTTTAATCGACACATATAAAAGATTTTTTTAAAAATAAAAAATTTATTCATACAAATATTAAGCATTTATTCTTTTAATAATGTATAAAGTTACAGAATTTACTGTATATATTGTAAAATGACAATTGTTTAATACTTTTTTTGACATTTTTAATTCTGTATGATTACTTATTACCAATATTTATTTCTGGCAATTTAATTTTCTCATAATTTAATATTTATTTTAATAATATCTAAAATTGGTTGCACTTCGAGTTAATTTGACGGATTTGAATTATTTTATGTTTGCATTACTGGAGTATAATACATCTAGTCATAATTCTTGATAATTTTATCGACATTCATAATATTGCAAGTATTCTGTTAAATATTAATAAAATTATCGATATTAAGTTATCGAGAATAAATATCATCTATGAATAAACGTGCAGTCAAGAGTATCGAGAAAATCATGAAACATATTATATTGCGTTATATGTATATTGCGTCAGTGGTATAAATGTGTGACAGTTTCGTTAAACGAACTCCGTGCGACCATAGTTTCAAGCACGCGCGCGTATGCGCATGCACACAATTATTAAAGCAAATATTGGTAAAATTAAGAATCACATACTAAACATTTATTCTTGTTTACATAATAGCATGTATATATTATTATTATATAAGATATATTTAGAATTTCCACTCATCTATTTTATTCGTTTATAAATGTATATATGTCAATAGAATTTGTAGATTTTTATTGTATATTGATGCATGTAATTGGCATGCTAGTAACAATAAGAAATCATATGTTTCTCTAACACTTTTAAAAGGTAAATTTTATATATAATGTTTTGTAATTAATAATTTTGTAAGTAATAATATTTATTATATTATTATTATTATCATATATAGTTGTGTATTTTTGTGTAAGTTTGAAAGCATTACGATAATCATAAACAAAATATTGTAGTTTTAAAGTGGAATCATTATGCATTGCAAAAATGTTAATAATTTATATCTTATAGGCTGCAGCGCTGGAGAATTCGCATGCGACGTAAATAGATGCATATTGGAATCTCAACGATGCAACTTCGTAGAAGATTGTCAAGATGGTAGCGATGAACACGACTGTAATTATCCCGGTGAGTACACAGTTTTTTATAACACAGTGTTAATATAAATTTTAATAATAAGCTGTGGGAACTCTTAGTTGTTTAAGCAGAAAATTTTCTGTTTAATTTTATATATAGATGATCACACATTGCCGTGTTAAATCTATATTTCTATTTATCATTTCTTATTTATTTCACACATATTAAATATAAGAAAATCTAAAAAATATATTCGGCGAAATTAAATCAATTATCCAACCGAAAATTTCAGTTTTATCGACTGCGCGATAACATAGACCATGTCTATGAACGACCTGTAGCTTATCTACGATCGCCAGTTTATCAGTTAGGACGTAGATTTCGCGAGTAAAAGGTACAGAGACTAGTTACCTGTTCTACCGACCCGGAGAATCGATATGGCCATTATCTTTCCCTACATTTTCCCCGCGTAAAACTTTGCTTATCGAGACTGACGGTTTATTAGCGACGCGTCCCGTCTTGACACTCGAATGTTAATTCAAATCGGTCTGTCCTTTATTCAACTGCGAGAGTTGGCGCAAATTTCCGGCGACGTGTCTTTTCCGCAAATGGCGAGGCGAATCCATAAGTAACGACGGAAGCCGCAGTTTTTTTCGTAGAAAAATAAGGTCAGACGGGGAGAAGCCGAGACGCGAGCGGGATATACCTACTGAATATTCAAAGCTCGGGGAGGCTTTTTCTCTCCGCCATCCGCGCGTCCTCTTTTTCCGGTGCTTCCTGCAGCTCGAGTGGAGGACGATCGTGGTCAACAACGTGGAAGCACCGGATGCTGGCCGATGTTGTAAAGCCCGCCCGATTGCGGCCACACGTACGCGCTTTGTTGTGCGAAAGCCAGCTTAATTAGACGGCTGCGCGCGTTCGGCCGGGGTAAATTAGCTTGGCGGTATCGGCCCGTGAATTATATCCTCGCGCCTTCCCCATGAAAAGAGCAAAAAACGCCCAATAATGAAATAAATTGCGATTTATACGTTATTTGACTGCTGTTTGCATTGTACCTTAAATCAATATGACACATTAGTGAGTTATTTACGTTTGTAAACTTGACTGAGAAATAGAGATATGATGTAGAAATAATTTTACGCGATGTCTTTACAGAAATTTTTCCAATATATAATTGATAATTTTTTTTTAATAACAATACTTCACGTAATAGCGAGAAATTCGAGGCAGCGAGCTAATTATTCCCGAGAATTATACAATGTACATAACGAGTCGGCGTTAACACATTTGCGCGTACAATAAAACGTAGCGTTTTACATGGAAACTTGTATTTTTCATCATTATCGTGATTTCACAATTATCCTCCCATTCAAAATGAACAATCCACAATCACGATTTGAAACGTCGTTCTCCGAGGGAACTACTCGATTGCTAATAAATATCTTTCTCGCTATCGAAACAACTTACTATGATCTAGGAACTTACTTGGCTAATTTAGTGTAAGCGTCTATCTATAATTGATTCTCATCTCATTGTCTTATAGAAGCACCGCGAAACTGGTTCTACGCTCTCTTGTATTCGCGTTTCCGTCCTCGTAACCTCGCGTGTGCTGAAGGCGAGAAGAAAAAAAAAAGAAACAGGAACAAATTGAGGAATGGCTTCCCGTTATTCCGTTAATCGTTGACCGGCGGCGAACTAGGCCAACGCGCGTTCGCTCGCTCGCGGCACGATGGCTCGCGATCGAAGGATATAATCCTGCGAAGGCCGATCGTAAATCAAGCAACCGTGCACGCTCCGTACATCCGCGCTCTCATCATTTAAACGTCTCATGGTTAGCGGATATCTTTCGAGTCTTCCGGCATGCCTTTTTTATCCGTCTGAGACGACGAGAGCTTGCGCGCGGACGGGCTGGTGCTGACGAGGGGTAGGCACGGGGGCTAGGATGGAGGCGAGTAGAGGGATCGTCGAAGCACCGCTTCACATAAATATCCGCAGACACGCAGGTCGCGGACCCGCAAGAAGAGCGCTTTTACCTTCTCCCAGTAATCGCGATGTGCATGCTTAATCAATATTCAAGTATTCAGTCGTGAGGCACAGGGGGATGATGTTAGCTCTCTTCCTCTTTTTTTCTCCCTCTCTCTTTTCGTTTCCCCTTGTTAACTCACCCTTCGCTACTCCACTTTCTCCTCTTCATTGCCCTGTCTCTCTCTTTCTCTCTCTTCCTTTAAGCAGGAATGCGCATAACCACTTTCGTGTCTCCGATGCTCTCCCCCCCTCGCGCCAACGATATGTCCCCTCGAACAATTATGAGTTTCGCTGAGTCGGGAGTTGGAGAAAGAGGCAACAGAATACAACAGCGTGATGGGGAGGGTAGAAGGGTAGAATCAGAAGAGAGGGAAGGAGGATAACCTGCACGCTAGGCACTGCCATGACAAATGTCAACCTCCGTCGTCTACGAACATTACTCAGGTGCGTCCTCGACTCGCGTATATAGACCGGTCGACTTAAACGTCCGCAACGGTACGTCCTTGAGCAGCAACGAAGATCCAAATGGTCGGAGGAACGATGGGTGCGGGAAGACGGGATATGATAAAATTTTAGTAAGCTCTTCGCTAATATATTATAAGAAGTCTTGCTTTTCTGATACGACGTTCCATAAATATCATAGAAGTGTATTTTCCCGAATAAAGCTCGCCGAGACCAGGCTTTTGGAAGATTTATTTATCTTAATTTTAGAGAGAGAATTATTGATAAAACATAATTTATGATTAACAGTATCGATGAAGTGTCTAAAATTAATGCTTAAAAGCATAAACAAAGTTTCCTTATTACATCGTTGCTACAGATTAATATTAGCTATAAGGATTTTTAATTTATAATACTTTACATTTTAACAACGGTATAAAATCCTCAGAAAAATATCTCAATAAAAGTTTTCAAGATATTTGAAATATTTTTGTACTATGAAATTAATCTACTACTGGGTACGCCGACTAGGTTCGGTACCATTCGCGAATACAGTATTTCTTGGTCAAAAGACGTTCACGATTGCTTTTAGTGCAATGCATTCGTTATCGGAAATATAACGATGGAAGTAGTTTTAAGAGAGGTTTCTTCATGACTTACGATAGAAACCTTTTGCTCTTTTATGTAGTTATGTCACGTTAAACAAGACTAAATATTGTTTTTGTAAACTTATAAATGCCAACAATTGGAATAAAATTTCTTTACCGTAAATGTTAAAAATATTTATCTTGGAGTTTGTATTAACATAGTTTATAAAAGAATTTAGTTAATCTAAAGAAAAATAACAAAAATTGTTGGTTCATTTAATCTAGACTTTTGGTGTGACTACTTAAGTGTAAGGCGAAACGTATGTTGACTTGAAAATGAATATGAAGAAAAACGTGGTCGGCGCAGCGCGGTAATAGACGATGATAATAGTTCATAATAATAGACTGCGCCTTCGGCATTTGATGCTTGTTCGATTACAAGCCGACTTGTATGTCGTATGACCATTAGGTTTACGCGAGACCCTCTCTCTTTTGCATGTCATTACATTTTTAACGCTCGTACCGTCGTTAACGTAAACACACGAGCGCACTCGCAAACGTCCGGTCTGCGAAAATTTATCGTTCTCGACTCGTCCGAAGACCATTCACAAAAAGAAGTTAACTTAATGCGCGCCGACCGTATCTAGAAACACAACTCGCTATCACTCCATTTCACTTGTAGCGATGAACAAAGATTTCGCAAAACGCACGGACTGCAAATTTCTTTTCTGATATTGCTTGAATTATAGATTCATCTCTGTTTCTTCAATATATAACATTATGCCATATAATCTTAATCTAAATTATTTTTCTTTCAACTGACAATTATGCAAAAAATGCTTGTATATAATTTATTAAATATCATATACTTTTTGCCATTATATAGGATATTTAAATGATTTGAAAAAAAAATACATCAATTATTTTTTTAATTAATATGCGTCAAGAAGGTTGGACATTTAGTTACAATTAATATTTTATTATACTAAATTTTTATTTATACTAAACAGAATAAACGTGGATAAAACGTGCACATTCATAAATTATGTTGACATACGTCGGCGCATTGATCGATCCAGCTACTTGGAGCAAATAATGACATACATTATCAGATCGCGAAACGTTATTACGGTATCTTATTCTAACGACATTATAATTAAATGTATAAAGAAATTTATTCTATCATTACGGAAAATATATACTATAGTTAACAACACTCTTTTCTGTCACAAAAACAATTATAATTAACTCATATATATTATATTATCCATATTAAATCAAATATATTAAAATTCTTAAGGAAACTACATTTAATGCCGCAAAATAATTGTGCACGATCGAATTATGGTTTTAAATCGAACTACTTTTTTATAGAATGATAGTTCTGGGACAAACAATACATTTCTGCATCGTAAAAAACATTATCCTCATACATACTCGACATTTACATTGGTGCATTTTTCTTGAAGTTTGCATTTGCGCGTTTTATACTCGGACAAAACCTAAATTGCCGAAACTATTTTCATCGCAAAACAGATATATTTAAAATGTACTTCTCGATTCAATATAATTAAAATTAATTCTTATCATCTTTAAAGTATTAATTTAGATTTTAAAAAATCTTGTTTCAATTAATCTTGTTTCAATTTATTAACAAAAAGAAAAGAAATTTTGACTTTACACATATTTCAATTACACATATTTTTAAAAATCTTGTTTCAATTTGTTTATTAACAAAAGAAAAAGAAATTTTGACTTTACACATATTTCAATTTCTAACTGACGTTTACTCTGTCTTTTTTCTTTGTTTCTATCAATAAGAGGAACATCAGTCATAGTGACATGCGTCCGAATATGATGGGGATTAACTCACGTTATAAAAGCAACACGCGTAATATGGGCGCGAATACATGTTCGATCCTATCAATGGCGTATCAACGTTGCGTTAGAGTTCCGTGCCAGGTGGACGACGTATGAAGCTTATCCTTGTTGCATGCCATCGCGTTGGCATGATCCACGGCGTTTCGCGATCGCATCTTCGCGGCGCATAGTTACATTACGCTGATCAAGGGGTTCGTTCGTTCGTTTACACTTTCGAGACAAGACAGAGCGGATGGTTTTTACGGTGAATAACGAGCCTGCCATTTCCTGCGTGTGTTATAGACTTAATACGGTTTCTAATTGATCGTTCGCATGTATCGAGCGAAGTTTAATTGTAAAAGTTATAAAATATTTTATTTTATCAGTTTATATTTTTGTTTTACATATATATACACACACAAATGTGTATGTATTTGTTTCTTTAACATTAATGGCAGGAGTATCATACTATTTTTATTATATTTATCACAGTATACGTTAAATGATACTTGCATTTATTTTTAAGAAAGACAATTCTATTCTAAAAACTTAAACAAATGTTATATGAATTTGCTTATATTTTACTGATTAAAGACAAATGATTCATGAAGAAAAAAGACTTTCGCATTTTTATATTTATATATTATTTATTAAATTCTGTAACAAAATTATTTAGTTATTATTTCGACTAAAATATTTGTGAATTTAGTTATTACTTCGACTAAAATATTTATGAATTTAGTTATTACTTCGACTAAAATATTTGAAGAATTTTAGTGCAATATCTACATATGTCAGAATGCGGTTCATTTATTGACAAGGTAATTTGATAGTGAAACGTCACGTCTGAATATTTTATATAAATGAGACAGTATATAACACTATGATATATTCTCACATACATTTATTTCAGCAAAAAAAGATGACGATCGAAATATCGATATTATAACTTATTTTATCTATTTCTAGATGAGACGTATAAATTAGAAATAATATAACTGAATAATTTTATTAATATAACGGAATAATCTTAGCGTCTGAAAATAAGTACATCTTTTCAATATTTCATTTTTACGATCTTTTATTATTTTTGTTATATTTATATGTTATATTCATACTTATTGTTATATTTATACATCTGCTCACGTTATGTTGGCGTTAATATGAAATGCAGATAACAATGAATGAATTTAGCATACGTACTTTCGATAGAATGACGCCAACGATACATTTCATTTCTAAGTAAGAGATAAATGACATAACATATGTCGAGAGACTTGACTGAATAGAAGATGAGTGTTACACGAAGTTGTCCCCATTTCCAAGTTCGGTTATTTCCATGTGCATATCAATCGAGGATCACGAGATGGCAGCGAGGTACTTTGCACGTTTACAATAATAGCTTCATAATTTGTATTCCAGACGATAAGATATTAATTTATTAACTTGTTTGAGCTAATCTTAAATAGACTCGGATAATAACTCGAGCATCTAAATATTATAAATGATCTCTTTTTATGTATAATATGATAAATCAGTTTTACATTTAACAACCGATATACGACATGAAAGATATTTTTGAATTAACAAATTTTCGCGAAATTTCCTGTGTCTGACAAAATTTCGAAATATTTTACTTTTCACATCCTGAATATATCTAATTGCGTTGCTTTATCTTTATTATTTTATGGAATCTATCTCACAGTACACTGAAACAAATTAAATGATAAAGTTTAATAGTGAATCAGTTTTCGAGTTCATACATACACTATTTCTGGTATTTATTAAAATAAAACATGATAAAGCACAATAACGCATAAAATTTCACATTACTAAATAAAGCATAGATTATTTTTTATCTATAATATACATTTCTTAATAAATTAATTTTCTATTATTTTAATAACTCTTTTTTTCTTTTTACGCAAAATTTATCATTATTTGGAACATTTATGAAGAAATATATATTTTTGCAGTAAATAAATAATGAATTAGCTTTCGTCGTTTCCGAAATTAACTGTGTGTCAGACTTTTAAAGAGAAATTTTATCTGTCACTTTAAAAATTTTCGGAAACATGTAAAGATTGAATGGTCCATCTGAATGTATTTGTAAGGCTGAATATTCAATGGTAGTAACATTTTTCGAAGTTTCGACCATTGCAGGAGACGGCTATTTGTGAACCAGACTAGTTGATATTCTGAGCGATTCAAATTAAACGGTAACATTTACTATAACATATTTCTAGTCGCTTAACATAAAACGTTTAACAATGTTTCATGTGAAAACGATTATACATTTTAATAAAATCAAAATATATTGATAACTAATGAAGAAGACGTTATTATTTTATATTATTTTATTGTGTATTCGAGATAATGCGAATAATTTCGGGGGATGGTTTTAATTTTTTTTTTAAATTGTAGCATATATATATATATATATACACATATTTTATATATATATATACATTTTTACTAAACGTATGTCAATCATGTCAATTTAACATATATGCTGCATAAGACCAAAATGTTCGAAGTCGAATATGTGAGAATTTAATAATCTAGGAAGAGAAACAGATATACTTTCTAACTTTCCGAATATTATTATAGTCACATATCAACATCGCTCTCAAAATCATGACAGATGAATTCAATATACCCGAAAGTTACCGTAAAATTTGATATCTCTTAAATATATATGAATGCTAAATATATCTTCTAGTGACAGTAGCATCTACAATTTCTCGATCGAATGTGACGTCTAAAAGCTTTCACGCCTTATCAAAAATTTGGTAAAACTAAAAGAAGAAATTTGTTCATAAAACATTAATACTTAAATATTAATAATTTAATTACTGAAACGTCATGACACTGTTCCAATGTTGCATTGAAATGCAATAAAAAAAAGTTTATATGTATAAAATAAACATTTTTTTATAAGAAAAACATAAAAAAATACTGAATTTTAAATATATTTGTCATTTCGTAACTGACGATTTATATTTCGAATTACATGTAGAATGTGAATTATCTTTATCGTCTCTCGCCTTTTAATTATAATCTGGGTTTTTCCTCGTGGAAACATATGTAGGAGGAGTACGATCATCGTGGCATCGTTCGAATATGAAAGCGGGTTCGCTTTTATCAGCGATGGCACTGGCCCGGCTCGTTCGCTTTTTAGAATTCATTTTCGGCTTTAAGCTTCATTTCGCGCGCGCGGGAATTAAGCGCGCCGAGGGATGGCGGCGAGAGCAGCGGGTGGTTGGAGGACAAACAGCAGATTGGTAGGCGTTACCGTGGCACCTCGTACACTTAAGGTCCACTCGTAACAAACGAACAGCACCAACGACAAACAGTCGGTGTATATGTACATGCAAGGTACAGTACGTTGCAACAGTATTCCTCTAAGGTCGATCTACCGAACATCCCCTTTTCGTATTCATCAAACTTTCTCTCTCCTCACCTGATCTTCTTATTACAATCTTTGTTGTAGATAAATTTTATCAGAAATGTTCTATCTTTGTTATAGATATATTTTATCAGATAAATTCTATCAGAAATAACGCGCGTGGAATAATATAAGTCACCCCATTTTTTAATTCTTTTAAATTAATTCTAGAGATCTATTTTAAAGTATACATAGATCTATTTAACGTTTCTTAAGTCAAAATAGTTCTAGTTCTGTATTGAAATATTCGAAAATATTATAAATATTATATATTTTTGGTTCATTTATAAATGATCCACTGATCTGATTATGAGATATATTAAATAAAAGATTCGAATTGAATATCTTGTAATAAAATCGCTGAATCGAGAAATATTTCGAAAATAATCTCGTTCTTCTTATGAAAATTTGAAGCGTGATATATGTGACAAATATTATTTGAAATTTTATTCAATTTTTTCATATTTCAGTATCGATTTTCTTTAATCTATTCGATGAATGAAAGATGTGCTATATTCGAGTTGGTTTAAATGCAGTTTTATATATATGTAGATTTGATACGTTAAAAATTATTTCTTTTCGAATTGTCGAGATCTCTTTGTGGCGGCACAAGAACTGACTCTTGGACGGCATTATCCCGATGCATCGTGTACGTGTTGCACACAGACGCATAAACACAGGCATGGTTATTTCGCGGCGTTCGCGTGCACGCGCCGTTGCTCGTGCAATTCAGACCCCCTTTTTTGTAATTTACGACAATACGTACGCGGTCGAGAGAATTACGGCGCGAAGCGGGCGGCGTCGGCGCTCTGGATTTGTTTAATCGTCCCTGAGTAGAACGAAAATTCTGCCCTCTCTCGACCTGCATAGAACCCCTCCCCCTCCCTTCTCTTCCACCCTCGAACCCGAAAGTAATTTTCGTCCGCATGGGGATGCAGGATGAGGATACGGGATGCATCCGGCGATAGTTGCTACAAGCAGCCGCCGATTGAGTCAAACTCTCCTGCGAATTATGCCAGTAATGAGAAATTTATTTCATCTTAAAGACGACATGTCCCAGACGCTCTTCAGAACGATCGCAAAGAAATGATTGCATAATAAATGAACGCGTTCTATATAAAAATAACTCAGTTCTTTTCTACGCTAATACCGAAAAATAAATTTCCGTCCTTGAAGAAAAGCATGCCGTGGTATATGGCGCTATGTAAGAGTAATTTTTGACATTATGTATGATAATAGAAGTCTTGCGTAAGAACGCGCAATAATGTGAAGAAACGCGTATGATCCAGTGTTTCGTAATATCATACAATTATTATTAGAGTGACAAGACTAAAGAGGAAAGTAAAAGAGAATGATTATAATGTGTTTAATTATAATCATTCTCTTTCACTTTACTGGATAACAAGATATTAAACGTAAAATATATTATAGTATTCAAAAATGTGAACGGTAAGATAACTATACAAAATGAACAAGCCCATTTGTATAGATTATTTAAAGCGAGATAAAGTTTGCCATAGGAATGAGGATTAGCATATGTAATATCGTTGACATAATTCTGAGTTGAAATTAGACTACTATCTCATGTATTTGTCATACTAACAGAACATGAAAGATATTTACGTCATTATGGCTGTGAAATCAATTTAAGTCATTACCTATTTGTGCTTGCATACTGATACGTCTCTATTCTATTTCTTGTTCGATATATTATTCCAAAGACAAGTCCGTTCTCATTTTCTTAATAATAACTACGTTTATCATATTATCCGTATATCCATTATTTTCTTTTTGTTAAACTTTTTTAAATAAAAAGAATAATAAAAATATAACAACGTTTAAGATGTAAATGTAATTATTTCAGCTTGTCCGTAACATTCAGCAATTCTCTACTAAATTAATTCAATAAAGAGATAAAAAGATGAACTGCTTTCTCTCATCCGATTAGTAGTAAAATAAACCATTTCAGAAATCTTTTATCAGGTTAAATGAGTCGCATCAACTTTTGTACCCGCATCTTCTCAAACTTTATTCTTACAACTTTCAAGCTAAATGACTCGGTTTACCGTTCCGATTGCGGAAAATAGATGAATAAATCAAGACGTCGTCGCGCGGTCGATCGTTTATCTCGCGCAACGAATCCGACGACGAGTCGAGAAATCGAGAGCACTTCTTGACACTGCTCGCTTGACGCGCTCGCCTTAGCCCATCTCTCGAGTCGAGATTCTAACTGTTATGCTAACGCGAGTATGATAATCCGGAGATCGTCATCCGGGACCGCTCTTCGTTGGCTAAAGCCAAAGAACGGAGGACATGCTCTCTCTCTCTTCCTCGGGTCCTGAGTTGAAAAAGTCCATTAGTATGAAAATGCGATACAAGATGAGTTTGAATAAACATCGCGTCCCTTTCTTCCGCGTCTACATCGTGTCGCGGGCGTTTCACCCTTCCTCGTCGTCTTTCTTTCTACGTGCGTTTCCTTCGTTCTTCGTCGTCACCGTCCATCACGACACGCTTGTCCGAGCGCGCGCACAGCTTCGTAAAATTCTAAAGTTATTTTATTTAAAGTTTTATAATTCGCACGGAGAGACCGAACGTGTTGGTCGTTCTGCCGACACCACGCGTCGCACATCGCTAATGACGTTTTTGGTATGCATCGCTATGCATCGGCAGGGTGTGCGTGGAAATTTGACCGCGTCGTCATCATCGGTGATCACCCGTGATATGACACTGGCATGCTCCATTAATTTACTTAAACAGACATTTGCTAACAATTAAGATACGATGTTCGAATTTCGTCCTCGCAATTTAATCCTTTATATTCCTTTATATCCTTTATATTATAGGCGACTTGCAGCTACATGTTTAGCCTGATAAACGAAACGATATTTTCTACGGAAGATGCAAAATGTTTAATGTAAAAATATATAACGTAAAAAATAGTCGCGCAATCACTTGACAATTATATGACGACAGTTCTTGCTCTACAAACCAACTGAAATGTCTTTGTAAATTATTTATTTATGCGAGAAATATGTAACTTGGAGCAATCTTATTGTCTTGAATATCGATATAATTTGCAAGCAATTGTTAGGGGTAAATGCTTAATTCGAGTATTTTATAATTGATCATCTCTTAATCAATATTCATTTTCATGTCATTGCATTGAAAGTAAATGCAGTTGAAGGAAAAGCGTGCATTATAAAAGTGAGAGAAAGGATTAAAAGAAATTCGAAGAATTCATCCCTAAGTACTCTCGCGGACTGCTCGGCGCCGACTCCCAAAGCGAGATGAACGCGAAGGACGGTGTCGAGCGGCACCGAGCGCTCGCCGGAAACTGCCGAGAGGTTGAAGCGCGCCAAAGGGTCGACATGAGGCCGCGTGATTGCCATTACGCCACGGAGCCGCGGTACCTGCAAGACCTCCCACGCTCCTCTCGGCCGACAGTTACTCGCTCGGAACACGACGGGTCGGTCGGTCGGTCTCGCTCCTGGTCCGCGTTTACGTGTTCGCTGACAAGACGCGCCGGCAAGAGTATTAGTCGCGGGGAATCGCGATCCTGCTGCATCGCGACGCGACGCAGCTTCGCGAAAACGAGTCGCGTGAGATAAGGGAAAATAGCCGACTATAAAAGTTCGCAAGTTACACACTCAGCTGGTAGTATAATGGATTCAAAATTGCCGGATGAAAAAGCGCGCGGTCAACTTTGACGTTTCGTGCAAAATCGACCACGCTCAAAATCGAGACGAGAATTTCATTTCACGACATTCGCGAATAACTCGATCGTGTGGTGCGCTTCCTGTTAATTACGCGGTTGTAGAGTTTGCGTACAAACTAAATTGCGGTTGCGAATATCTATAACATGGACATGTGACTGTTAGTCTCGAGCTGCTGTTTTTCGGAGCGATGATATAATTGCGGGGATGTGAGCTGTATGAGGGTGAAAATTCGACCTGTCGTTCCGCGCGCATTTATCAGTCATCCACAAAGGAAAGAAAAGCACAAAAGAACAATTCTATACAAACTTCGATAAAGAATTTTGCGTTTATATTGCTTCACATTTAGAAACCGGTGTAAGCAGTGTTTTCGGAAAAAATCGATCCAGGTGTTATATATGTCTTAAATCTCATCGTTTCTCGAACTAATGATATTTTCTCAATCGATTGAGGACTTTTACTTTACTTAATCAACTGCTCGATCTTAGATGCCTGTCTTCTTATCGGTCTATTCATATCGGTGCCTCGTTACAATGAGCACTTGTCTTAACTTACGTACCAAAGTCTTTATTTTCGCTCTTGCTATCATGAATTCTTCTACTACCTTCCCAATAGTATTTCAACTACATAGTAATAAATTACGATTGTAAATTTGAAGCCTTATATATTAGAACATTAAAAATAACTACAAGTAAACCTATATTTTAAAAAAAGAAGGAAAAAGATTACTTTTTAAATTTTATTTTATTTTTTTAAGCAAAGAACGATAAGATAGCTATAAATAAATATAAAACATAAGATTTATTTATAATATTTGTTACAATATAATTTATAAATTCATAACTTGTTTTACAAAACTCCTTTTGATGCTTTTTGATATATATTATACATTATGTCTTTTATTTTTTATTTATAATCCCAAGAAATTTTCTACAACAACTTTTATATGGAATTTTTCGATGCATCGGCACATTTCCAAATTTATATACTTATTTTATCACTCATACATATTTAAATGTGTTTTGACATTCGTTATAAAGCAGCGGAAAAAGCATAGCTTGTGTTTGTAAAACGCATCGCGTGTTCAGAAAGTCGTCTAATCCTTCGTCTAAAATTATCTACATAGAAAAGAACCGGAAGAATATATTTAGCTATATATTTCCATTTCTTTCTATCTATTTTTTCTTTACTCGAGCAAATTAATGATTGACAAGCCTTGAATCGTGCGAGCTTTCCCAAAATTAATACGATTCTTAATCTTTGCTTAATGACTCGATTATATTTATCCAAACTGAACCTATGTTTGGAAAGTTACTCTTGTATTCCATTCATGCGCGAGAACAATGAAGCTCGGGAACAAGAGCCATTGCCGATGACTTTGCTGCAGGCTTATGTAGTGGAGCGAGAACGCTGAAAGAAAAAAATCTGTAGTAGCTTAGAGTACCTCCCACGCTTTCCCCCGTTGACAACGGCGGTGGGGTGTTCTTATACTCGGATGGTTCTTCCTTCGCTCTATGACGATTAACGGCATGCCAGTCTGCTAAGTTCGGTCAACGCGAAGCCTTCATTCTTCCTCCTGCGAATCGTCGTTGAATTGAATTCTCTCGATTCGTCGCACGAGAAGTCATAGGTTCGTAGGTTCGTCTTGTTCGGGTGCCGGTAGCGAAAAAATATTTTTTTTATTTAATTCTCTCCGATCAATTATAAATAATAATTCTTTTTATCCCTTTAATTGATTTACTACGATGCGATTATTTTAACTATCGCTCGAAGGATTTTCATTTATTTTGACAAGTCATTAATTTTGTTTCGAGATGAACATAATTTGTTTTATTCGAAATGTAAAGAGATTTCGCGAGATTTTGCAAAGTATCTTCCGAATATACGTCTGACATTTACATATATAATTCAACTCTTATATTTAAATGATTTATATAAGAGATAAAGTTAGGTCGCTGTTAAATATATTCTCTTTCTCATTGCTGACGAACGGTATTTATATAAAATATTTAACAGCTTGTTATAATTTACGCTCTTGACGGATAAATATGGCTGAGATTGACGAGCGTCGTAAAAGTACGGTTACGAGTTTGCGGAACGTTGTCACCCAGTTTCTAATCCGCCGAGGTTTCTTTACTTCCGAAATTAAATTGCCGAGTAATGCAGGGCACGAAGTCCGAAAAAAATCTCATTTGCGACTCAAGTAAGAGCGAGCATGAGTTTTCTCGAGTAAATCCTTCGTAGCACGTAACAGCAGTCTGCATCTTCGCATTCGTGCTTTTACGCACAGTATTTCGCTGCCAATATGAAAGCGCAAGATCTCGAAAAGCAACGTCGTTTGGTCCGATTCTCACGTTAAAATTATGAATAATTTAATTTATAATCGAATAATAAGAGATGGAAAAAATAACATGTAAAATGTTTTATTTCCATAAGAAAAATCTTTAAAATTGTATGATATATTTCTACTTCTCGATTAGAATATTTTACACAAAAATTACATACTTAGATACAGAACAGTTGTGGTTTATTCAATATCTTAAGAAATGAGAATAAAAAGGATTATTGTATTTTATAATAATTTTAATGTATGTGCCAAAAAGAAAAGCGCGAAAATATTCTTGTTTTCGATTGCACGGTGCAATTGTTAATTAATTTCAACTAGAATCAATTAAATAGCGCACGAGATGTTAACGATATTGGGAAAATTGGGATATAATGGAAGGAAGGTGGACGACACGATATAGAGAGACCGCGACAACGCGACGCGACCGACAATGCAACGGCGAGCGAGATTGAAGACCATAGCTGGCGTGCATCAAAATCGACGGCAAAACACGCAAGCCGTCATTCAGAAAATAATTAAAAATAATTGAAAAACAGCGCGTCGCGACGGCGTACAGCCATTGTCTGTTTACCGGGACGCACAATTTCCTTGGCTTTTAGCGTAACCGCGTACCGGCATTGTACAATCCGGTTTAATCCGCGCGAACAAATACTGAATTGCCGCTGGGTTACTTAAGGTTGAAAAAAGGGTGCAACTAAAAGTAGAATAGAATAAACACCCGGCCGAAAAACTATGTGAAATTCCGAGACTTGTTTCTATGATTATCTGACAAAATACGGAAGTAAAAGATGAGAAAAAAATACGCAAACCAGAAAGAGTTGAGTTATTTCGCTTTTCATGACTTGCTTGCATGATAATCTTTATTGCGGATAAAGGCAATCGAAAAATAACCAATATAAGATTTTTCAAAATCCTTAACTATAATTTGACATATAAATTCCCATACATCGTATAGGAGTTATGTGCCAACGATAAATTAAATTTATTAAACAAACACAAGTAACATCAAAAGTTACTCTTTGCGAAACAGAATATGAGTTTTTTTCATAAAAAACTCATGTTAAAAAAAATCGTGACACGGACATAAAACTTTTCCTAACTTTTTACGGTCTATCTTCATCGCGTGCCTCGACATCTGAACGAGACGACTTGCGGTTCCTATCATTCCCTGCTATGTTCGGTTCCATTTTCAATATATTTAGCAAATAAAATTTTTCCCGGAAACATATGAGAGATGCTTGCGTTGATCGGCATGCATAAATCAATTAACTATTGCAATCACATTTAGTTCTTGAAAAGCACCGCCATCGCGTCATTTATTTTTGAAGCATCCAGGGCACATTTGAGAAAATCTTAAGGAAGCTTTCGAATTTTTATTTCTGTACGAGAGAAAGCACGCGCACGTGTAAAATCGTGTACGCGGCAAATGAATCGCTTGTAAACGATCGACAAGTGAAATGGGACTACCGACGACGAGACTTCTGCCAATTCTTTTGCTCCTGCTGGCCGTGGCACGATCGAACCTCGCGCAGAGGCACAGAACTCCGTATCGATCACGCAATCGAGGTAATTATTCTCTTTCGGTTTCACGCATCCTTTAGCACCTTAAGCTTGGCAACGACGATAATAATCAAGAAATCAAGAATTTTTTTGAAAGAATTAAATATATTAAAATGTTCTAATCATTAAAAGTTTATATCATGTAATATATTGCTGATATAACATGAATATTTCTATCTTATAACATTGTAATATGCTGTCATTGCTGAGCTTAACTTAATTTATCTTAAGCATTAAATAGTGTTAACATTAAGATAAGAAATTTAAAACGTTTAATGTTTTAAGTTTTAGTGCATAACTTTTCTTGTCAGATAGAATAGTTTAATAGTTTCTATGAATGAGAAATAATTCTTGCAAAAAATTAATAAAAGAAAAAAAAATAATTCTCATTGAAAATTTTAGATGACAAAAAAATAATCCATTTTACTCACATATGGATTTATGCATCTAAAAACTCATTATTTTTCTCAGTTCACGATAACCTTACGACAAGTAAATGACATTGCTTTACCTGTATAATTATATAATATTGTGATAACAATTTTCCTGGCATTTCCATATTTCTTTTTTTCATTCTATTCATCTTTGCAGAGTCACCTTTATTTTTTTTCCTTTTCCTATCCTACTCTCGTGGACTTCATCCGTTTTCTTTCTTTATTCTTAATTCTTTTTTCTTGCATCACAATACTGGCATTTAATTGCATGATGTCGGCCATACGATGCATTTTCAGAATAAATCTCGCAATGTTTCGTTCACGTCAGAAAATGTAAAATTATTTTATAGTAAGTAGAGGCGAAATAAAGAAAAAACAACGTAAGAGAAAAGAGGTCTTTTACGCGTAATAGGTATATATGGATATAAATACAGTGAGATGCTTGAATATCATTTTCAAAATGAAACAATCGTTCGGTCTTTTTTTCTTATAAACTTTTAACCTTTTTCTACCTTGCACGCATGCTACACTTAGTATTTGCACAATATAGATTAATATAGATTCTTAAATCGATTTTTAATTCGACATGCAAATGCGTAAAATGTTCAATTATGGTAGGACAGAACACTCTTTTTTTTAAATAAAAATTTGTTACATTTGCACTCTAGAAGATAGACTCTTGTAAATATTTTTTAAGCTATAAAGCTCTTTATAAAAAATATAAGATTCTAAATTCTTACATAGTTTATAAATTCGACTGATTTATTATCCTTTATAATAAAATCTAATATATATGAGTTAAGGCAGTAATTAAGATCTTGATTTGAAGTGGATTTTAAAGCATTTTGATTTTATGAGATGATATAAAGCTTCCGCAAAAAAATAGTTTAAAAATAAAGAATTGGAAGAAAATTCTGTTTGCATGTGTTAAACAATAAAGTGGATAACACGATAAACGCACGCACATGCATATAGATGTGTGTGTACGTGTGTCTATGTGTATAGATGCGGCCACTATAAAATGTACGCAATATAAAAGCTGCCGGTAGCTACCCCTTCCGCGCAGGTATGATGCATTCTTTTTTTTCTCCAATTTTTCCATTCTACTTTCTCTCCATTCTGCCGGCGTTGAAAGCTCGTAGTTGCACCGCATTACACTATAGTGTTTATGTCCCGAAATATAACGTTCAGTATTTAGGTGCAGAGATATTAAGTAAAAGCAATATATATAAATTTTTTTGTGATATATATATATATATATATATATATATATATAAAAAAAAATTTTTAGTATTTTATGAAAATTTAGTAACTTTATATAACTAAATTAACCTTTGAATATTAAATTACTGTTTATAAAAAAAGATATTTAAAAGAGAAAAATCATTGATTTTACTCAAATATAACCAGAATTAATTCAATCAGTTGAATAAAATAGCAGTCATTTTTTAACTTATTAATACCAAAATTCGTGTCATGAACAAAAAATCTATATAATATTTATAATAAAATTTCTATTTCGAGATTCGATTTTAATTTCCTTTTAAATTAAATATTTCAATCTTTTAAAATAATTATGAGTAATGATATATAAAGCTAATTAAATATAATTAGTTAATTAGTTTAATTAAATTTTTGTATAAGAATACGATATGATTTCCTGATTTACATATATATATGTATATATTAGTAATTATTGTAATATTAATCGATGATATATACAAACGAGTATCAAATTGGAACATAATGCGAAACAAATGCGAAACAAATGTGTACAAAAAATGTGATTATTATCAGAAAAATAGGTTGAGACAATTATCGAGATATATTCAAGGAGGGCAAAACATAGGGTTCGTAATCGTGTTAACGAAAAGCGAAGGACAGGGACAGAGTGGGCGATTAATGGAGGCCCAAGTTCGTTATTATTTATTAATACATTTACGATTGCGCGGTGAAGTAGCGGGGCCAGAAGTTCGCGGGGCGGCCAACGACCGCCCGTTACAGGCCCAGGCTAATGGGCAAGAAACTAGGAAGTTCCATAACCGGTGTTAACGACGCGTTGCATTTATGCGTCGGCGATCCCGGCTCGACGTTGCTACTCTCGTTAGTTTAGTACAACTCCTAATCCTCGTTTGTGCCGCACCGGTCCAGAGGAAAGCGCCGATAAAAAGAGCGTCCCCGTAAACCGTCTTGTGATCCGCTCTGATTTCCTTACAACGCTGATTTTCTAGAATAACGCTACGTTATTGCCTTTAAAATTTCTACAGATAAGGCTTAGTACATTTGCGAATAGATTATTACTTTTAAAATGTTACATTTTAATCAAGACAGTTGTCCTATTGATACATTATATTGTGTATATTTTGAAAAAGCAGTTTTACAAATTTAAACAATTAATTAAATTTAATTAATAGTAAATTTAGTATATAAGTTAATGAATTTAATAATTTTGCAGTTTTTTTCAAAAAAACATTGGTTGGTTTAAATCTTCTTTTACAAGATTTGATATAAATTTACATATCACCTTGTGCAGAATCAATATTGAAGTTATTTTCTCTATTTTCTAACATGCATTTCGTCTAAAAAATGTCGCACCAGGATCGATTGCTGCTTATATATCGTTGAGTTCGCTTGTATAGAGTTTGCGTGCCTTTTATTATACTTTTATATACGGCAGTGTACATAACTCGTTTGTATACCAACTGTAAACTGCACTGTATATTGATTAATTCGAATAGTGACTTTATTGTGCGGTTTTTTCTAATTTCTTGCTAGAATGAAGCAAAACGCTTTTGAAGCGCTTGCACTTTAGCCATGTTTACGTAAAGACAATGTATAGTATACTTTGTAGTTATAATAACGATTTAAATACACTATGTGAAAAAGAATATTTTCTATTGATTCGTACAAATGGTGAAATATCAATCAAATATATAAGATATATCCAGAAATACAACGTGAATTAAGAGATTTGTATTGAAAGAGAGTACGTCGTAATTTCACTGTTAATAGATTTTCTTATGCGAAAGAGTAGATCAGAGTACGCGAGGATTTGTTTTCAAAACAGTCAAGTTTTACGACAGTATTAAACGGACGGTTCTCACCATCGTCGATTTTGATAGCGGAAGTAAAGCGCGCGATCATTAAAGGAGAGAGATAGACACAGAAATGCATAACCTCGTGCATATCATCCTTGACCTGCATCAAGTTCCTGTATAGTTGTTTATATCATACCATAGGCGAAAACTGCTCAGATTTATATATTAAATGCAAAGCACCATAATAAATCCTTCATTTATGCGTCTCTTAATCGGAGCATTTGATTTTGAAAAGCCTTACAACTCTTAGAAATAACATTTTTTTATCAAAATATGCGCGTGGCCGAAACTCGCGAATCCATATCCCGCCGCTACATCTTTTATAGGTACCTATGTCTCGTTTGTCGTATTCGATTTGTGCGCACATATTTGCAAATCACACTAACATTCAATCTCTCTATCGCGTGGCTGACCACAGTAATTTTTGTAAAAATCACACGCATTCGCTTGGCTACGAAGTAAAGTAACATATTTTGTTTTTCTTCCATTCATTGCTTTTCGTTTCATTCTCGCTCTCCGACCTTATTCCAAAGCGACAGTAAATTAGTTATGCGAAGACGAACAGAAACGATATTAAAAATTTTTAAATAGCTGTGTATTAGGTAAAAAAATATTATATCATTTCTTTCATAATTATTTCAATTATTTTCGCTCTTCTTTGTCCCTTTTGTATTTTTTTTTGTTTATTTATAAGCTAAAACAGAAAAGCTCTATCACTTTTATTACCTTACATTTATAATGCATTTTTCAAAAATTTGATAGAAATATTCAAGTCTAAAATTGAACAACAAAAGTTTCACGTAAAAGTTTCGATAATAAAAATAAATAACAATTTTATCAATTGTGCGTAAATCGCTCTGAAAAATGATAGTAAAAAATAGTAAAAAATATCCCGGTAAATATAATTAAAGTGTACCGATTAACATCGTTTAATTAATTCAGTGATTGAATATTACTAGTGACGAGCACGGACGCAAAGAATAAAAAGACAAAAACGTAGAAGGGGAATGAAAAAATTCGCATTCATTTCGTGACCATTCGGTTACATCGGAAAATGTATTTAAATTCAATGAAATTTAAACAGAAGAGACATTTCGAAAAAAAAAGCGTCTTAAGTTTGTCAAAGAAATCAAATGCATAGGTAAAACGTCGTTGTTCAAGGATCCGATTTTTTACCGATCGTATAATTAAAATCGCAAGATTTACCTTTCCATTTCACTTGTGAAATGTTTCGCGCTTATTTTATTGCGTTCTCAATCTCATAAAACTATGAATTTAAGAAACTTGCAACTCAAGCTAATGTTAGATGTTACGAAAAATTTTTCATTAATATATTGTGCATAAGCAAAAATGTTGAGCTTTAATTTGTTAATGATAATAGAGAAGCAACAACAATATTAAACAGAAAAGCAGGAAAAGAGAAATGTAAATTTTGATTAATATATTTTTTCGTAATAAATGAAAAACTTTATAAAAGATAAGCGCAGTATATTTTTTGTATGCATTTTTATTTCTGTATGTTTTGCCAATTTTGCGGAAACATTTGTCATGCGTAAAAACATTTTGTCTCCTGAAAGTGAATTAAAAACGATAGTTGTAAATATTTATAGACACCGAGTGTGTATCGTATGCGATTAGTTCACCTAGTATATACCATCGTCTGCCTTTTCTCGGGCCGATTCACTCGAACGATCTTCGATAGTTTCGCGCGACGAAATTCAAAACAAATTTGTTCTTATCTAAATGAAAATACGGCTTCTCGCCATTGTAGCTTCGGCTCAAGCAAGCGCGAATGCGAGTATACATGAAATAGAAAGTACGGAAAGACGATTGATCGGCAATGCTTCTCGCATTGAAACTAATTTAAATTGTTTTCAGACTCGTTAGTGTCTCGCAGAAGCGGAAGATCCGTGAAGGTGTTTCTGTAACTCTGTTTTCGCGTTTCAAACATCCGTTTTGTTAAACAGAATCGAGGTCGAAAGGCCATATATATCGAAACGGCATATTTGGCTATTTATTTTAAAAATGATGCAAGTCGTAATTTTTGAAATGCAATACGGATGATGAAACATAATATGCAAATATAAATTAATATAATATTATAATAATATAATGATTTCAATGTGATCATTAAAATGCTAACTATGGCATTATATGTATATTGAAATAAACGACTTGATTGATAAACAATTAATTTTAATAGAGATGTTTGATACAGATGTTATCTTTGTATAATTGTCTTCCATTGCGCATGACACTATTCGATTCTTATAGCTAATGATAATAATTATGTATATCTGGATATTGATTGTACTCTCTAATTTTTTTTCGTTTTCTTTCGATTAGGTAATATTGACACATATCTGTTCGTAAAAAGTGCAAACAGATGTATATGACAAATCCCATGATTATATTAAATCAAAAGTTCATCTTTGTAATTTTATTATATAACATAAATTTTTTTATTTATTAATTATTATATGCGTACATCAAAGATATGTTAAATTAAATGCGTTGGTTAAATATTCTGATATCGATATCGATTTACTTTACTAATATATCATCGCACATAACTTGCTTTTTTTCCTTGAAATAAATTTGGTGCTGCAAGAATAACAATCTTTATCGAAATGAAAAAAATTAATCTTAATTCGCATTTATATTTACACTCTTATTTAAAATCAGAATAGAATATATATATTTTATTATGTAAATGTATATTATATTTGCGTATTAAATATTTTTGTCGAATATTTTCCACATATTTACATTTAATTTTCAGATTTCGAAATCTAAAAGTCTATCTAAGATAGACAAAGATAACCACTTTTAGACAAGATAAACACTTTTCGAATGACATACAAGTTTATAATTACTCTCAAGAGCGATTCAGATCTCCATCTCGATTAAAAAAAACGTAATGCTTTTCTATTTACGGACGAGTATACATCATTCAACCTCGTTTCTCGATATCAGCGAAAAAACCAGAAAAAATGTCAAGGCGTCGATAATTAATACCATAAATTCATAGCCGTGCAAGGATCTTCGATCCATCGATCTCGCGTGGGATGCCGTTCAACGAATTGCTGTATGAAACCCTCCTCTCGAGGATATATTCTCGACCGGAAGTAGCTGCCGACTATGACGTAGCACTTCCGGCTCGCGGAGGAGGCAGCGGTGCACAAAATCTCGAGATCATGAGTTCACTCGAGATCGAACGATTCAATAGCAGCGCGTTGCTTACTCGGCCGAACATCTTTTCTCGCCTTAAATATCGATGGTTTCCTGTCACGGCGCGTTTAGTTCACTCTGTAACTATCAATTTCTCGGATAGAGACAACGTTAGCGGGTGTGGATATTTTCACCATAGCGTCCGATATTTTTTCGGACATCATTTTTGCGCCAGGGCTTCATGCAACGATAATTTCTTCTTTATACTGTAAGCGAAAAAGCGTACTATTATCGGTGGTTCAGTGGATACAATAGTTGAATGATCGACTTTTAGAAAACCAGTATATTACTTGAAGTCTTTCAAAGAATATATAGCAAAATTAATATTATAATTAATATTCTTAAATCATTATTAGCTTAAAGTTAAGCATAATAAAATTTTCTGTTTTATCTCTATTTTCATCATATATTATGTCTAAATGTAAAATAAAAAATGAAGAAATATCTCGAAGAACACAGAAAAAAGTTGAAAAAGTGTTGCAGGATATCCGAAAGATTGGAATGTGTTTTCCAACCTTTTTTGGATTCTTTGTGCAGGATTTCATTAGAATTAATCGTTGTAATCATCATCAAGTGAAAATCGTGTGATATACATCGTTAATTGTAATGATTGTCGAAGAAAATCGCCAGATATTCCGCAGCGCACGAAAAGTCATCGCGCAATGTAGGAAAAAAAAATCGTCGGAAATATATCCACTGCGGTAAAACGACGTTTTCCTCCGTAGAGATATTTGCTCTCGGGACTTATTAGATTTGAGGCTGCCTTTCGCGTCCCTTGAAGTAAACATGCTTTACTAGGGACATACACGGCTTTCCACCTTCGCACACGACTATAACTCTCCCTGTAGTCTATCAAATTCTGCTGTTCCTTCTCTTCCTCTTCTTCCTTCTGCTTCTATCTCGTTCTAAAAGTCGATGAAAGATACAATTCAGAGAAAGCGTAATGAGCAGAAAAAAACGCGGCACGAGATTATTTTTTCTTAATTTCTGATTATTCTCACGGAGATTCTTATATTTTATAATCGATAAGAATATCTAAAAAGATGAGGCACGTTATGTATCAGTCAATGCATCATCGATCCGCATCGTGCGCTGATTCATAATTTTCAAGACGTAAGCCACCGGTAGGTTCAACCCGAAAATCTATGTAACGCTTTTTAAGCGATTTTTAATTGGCTCTACACATTGTGTGCAAGCGTTGCTTTTCATTATTGCGAATTCATCATTTTATCCACAAGCTTTCATCGCAATTATGTACAATCGAGTGAGCATCGCAATCATTTAAATTATGATATTTACGAGAGACAAGGAGCGGCCGCCGACCCTAGGATTTACTTCTCCACTTCATTGTCGAATGAAGACCCGTCCTCGTGGAATTTCTTCACGCATGACACGCCTAGATCATTCGCCTCTTCATTCAGTACGCGATGGCATAGCTCGATTAATGCTAATTAGAATAGAGACTGGAGATTTGTTTCATTTCCTAGAATGTTCGTGTTCTCTCAGATTATGCGAAAAGTACATTAGATAAAAATAGAAATGAAACTTCTTAGTTAATTATAGTATTCTCTCTTATACAATCCTGTTATCTAAAAAATTTTATTTTTTCAATAACATAACTAGTTTGTAGTATTTTTACTTGTATTTATCTCTTGTTATGCATAATTCATTGTTTACTGAACGACATTTTATATTTATACCTGTAAATAGAGCAGCTTGCTTTCTCAGATATATTTAAAAATATAATCATAGTATATAAATGAGGTAAAAAATATTTCTACATGTATCTATTTGTGCATTATTGATTAATATATATTAAAGATATATATATTAAAAATAGATGATATTAGATTTAGATTTAATAAATCAATTATTCAGGATTTAATTCAATACAATATTTTATTCTTTGATTAATGAAAGCGCAACACAGTTGCATGTCATAGCTATACTATCATAGCTTTCCAATGGCTAGACGGCAAATCACAGCGCAACAATTTTCGAGCTTGACAGTGCACTCACCACGACGGCCGATTATACAAGTTTGTCGTTAAGTGCGATCGCGTTGGACACGGCAGACTCGACCTGGCGACGAGAGACTTGTTTCGAAGGCGAGACGATGTATATATGTATCGTACGTACCGAAACGGTAAATAGTGGACGCTCGATATCTAACAAGTCGTGACGGCACAATAAATTATTCGTCCGCGTTTACCTTGGCATACCGTGCGGGTTGATGCATATTGGAACAGGTCGTGTAGGTGCGTGCAAGTGTTACGGTTAAGATATTTCTCCCATGATGTAATCGGCGATACATCTTTATACGATGTCTTCTTTGTTCCCGCTCATCCCACACCTTAAAATTTTCGCAGTTTCATCTGCGATCTAAAGCATCTAAATCGTTCTCACAAATTACAAAGGAACTCCAATTTCACGAAGAATTATTAAGAAGTTGCTCCAATTATTCACGTCCCTTTGATTCTTTTTAAATCATGAAATCACTTCACATTTTGTTTAACGAATTTGTAAAAATTTCAATTTTGATATTCGAGAGATTTTTTTTATAGATAGTTTTGATCTAAAATTAATGCATCCCGTATTTCTCTGTCACAATAATTATTTGCATTTTCCAAATACTAGAACTCATAATTTTCATTACATTAATATGGATAAAGAAGGCGTTTCCATTCAATATATCTAAAATTGCTGTAAGCAACAGCTGACACGAGCAAGTTTCCTTTTTCTATCGTAGATTCATACAAGGTCTTGAGCCTAAAGCAATTCACGTTCTCACACGAGACATAGTAGGTGTTAAGCTCTTCCGGTCAGCAGATATGAAAATAGATCTCACATAAAATGCGTAACGCGTGCAAGGATTGCATTGAGTTTCTATGACACGTGGAAGTTATTAACCGAAATGCTTAGCTTGAGCTTATCCTCGGTGTAAACTTTCGTTTTAAACTTTATTTGATAACAAGAAATATATCATCCGAATCTCCTAAACTTGGAGAATATTATAAATATTTGAGTTGCTGTAATTGAAAGAACAACCTCTCCAACTTATCATTAAGATAACATGAAAGAAACTCGCCTTTTCGATTAGACTATTTTATTTAAAAAATTATTGTATAATTAAGCGACTTTTAAATCCATCGTTATGTTTGTTTTAAGATATTTTAAGTTGCAAAGTATTCAAAGCGTCAATAAAGCATTAATTGATCTATTATTGCACACTGTAGACTTTCTTTTAGCAATTAGCTAATTACTTCTACATACACTCATTAATTTGTAAATTTATTTGTGTACTTCTCATTACAACTAAATTATCTTTAGAAATTCACGAACTTTTGAAAGTGTTAAGCGTCTCTAGAAATATGAGACAATTGCCTAAATTACTTGTGTCTAATATTGGCAATGTAGTCATCAGAAATGATCAATGATCATTCAAAACGTCCACCAAGGGTCGAGCCTTGCGATGATATCATCGCCACGCGGCAACAAGAGAGAAAATAGACGGGAGCAAAGCCGCATGATTATAAGTGGAAGCGATACGTTGTCTGCCGCAAGATCGTCATAAAAGACGGACGGCAAGATGAACGCGGCGTTAAAGGTAGCGTCACGCACGCAAATGATAGCGGTGGCGACGCCCAATGACCATAAGTTTCAGACAGTTGCATAAGCGTCGCGACAAAAGTACGCCGCCGGATCGCAAATGCTTCCAGGAATCACGCGCGTTAAACGTTAGATTTTGTGGCACCCGTTATGGCTCCCACGCTCGACTAACACACACGAATCGCTGTATCGGATCACCCACGTCCGATCTCCACCCGGTCTCATCCCAACGCGATTTATCGAGGTGGATGTGTCACGCCGAGAGAGAGACTGGCGTTCAGAGATCGGTGATGCAATCCTAAATTTACCGAAGCTGTTACTCTCGTCCAAGATTATAATGCAATGTTGAGAAACGTGCTTGAAATCCGATAGATGTAATCGATCTTGAATGACACGGATGCCTAAATTTAAACAATCGAGAGAATTCAGAGCTATACAAAGCATGACTCTGAATCATTGAAGCACCGAACATATAAGCTAAGCATATATGAAGCACCTCAGTCTCTTAATCGATGGCTGCAAAAATTATAACAGTTTAAATTAGCACAAATAAACAATACTAATGAGGCGTACTCTTTATTCTTAGATCTTACTTGGAATTTAGGACGATTTATATTTTCTTATCATAATATTGATATAGTTTGTAGCTGATAAAACCGATCGGCGAACATGCTAAAAATTTCACGACATAATGGATTATCGGCAGAACGGTGCGTTGTAACCAAATATCTGTATGATCCTTATTTGGTTGACTGTCGATATTCGTAAATTTTTTAACGTACACTATACATGTTGCTATTTAAGTATTTAACGGCGACAATCGACCTGTGCGAGATGAGAAGATATATACGGTGCATAAATGCATTATGCATTAATTGAACACGAACATCGCTAAAAATGTGTTTATATTCGCTTATATTTTTATAAAACACATGGCCAAGTTTAATAGACTTAAATGACAACTGTATAATCAAAGATAGATATTCAAATTTCTCATTGCTCTTCTCGCAGCAATAATTCACTCTCGTCCATTTGAGATAGCCTTATTATCCTATCCTCATCAGAATGCTTAATGAGATTTGCGGCCAAGTAGCGTAACGAGGCCGCCGATTCTAGTTGCATCGGTTTGCGACATTTCTCTGCGAGCGTGAGCGAATTTCTGACATTGACACAGAATTCGTAACGCGTACTGTTGTTGACATTATCCATCTTCTTTCCTTGAAGAAACGACTCTCACATACATATCCGCCCTTGCATTGTCTAGGAGAAGTCATCGCTAAACGCATGTCATCATTGACCATGCTATTTGACATTTCGTCAGGCAATCGTGAAATTTAATCCGCCTTCTTAATGAGAGGAATAGGCAACAAATCGTTTTCAAGGAAGAATAGCGGCGACTCGAGATTAGTTGTTGTCCTACAAAACGTTTGCGCGCCGCGCTTTAATCGTCCTCGCCTCGCTCGCGTCACGCTCGTGCCGCTTAAATTGAAGTTGAATGAAAAGTACCTCGCCTCGCTCGCGGGCATTAGCGAAATGTCGAGCAGATTTCCAATTCATGATACTGTATTTTAATTAAATACAATTGGATAAGTAGATTTAATTATGAATATTTAGCGAACGACGTAATCCACGGTTTACGTATGCGTATGAATAATAGAAATGTGCGTCGTATTCATGGCTTGTAGCCGCGAATTGTGCGTGAATAGATCGTGCGCGAAATTATTTCCGGATATCCTCGAAAATCGTAGCCGAATTCGTCAGTGACGCTGAAAACCAACGATCATATTGTACACTTTGCGACGATCGAGCTCTAACAGATGTTAGATGATGTCACTTATTTTCCGTGATGTGCATCTCAATTTCTTGCGATGAAGTCACCGAGTTGGAGCGCGCGCACGCTTGCGCCGGTGACATAACACACGTGTGCACACACGCGCGTTAACTTGGCCATTTACATCCAGCAGACGTGGCGAAAAAAAAAGAAAGGTACGAAGCCGCAACTGGTGGAAGTGCACTTTACGTATAAGGGGGGCAGGGAAAGTACATTTTATCGCCGACAATGCGGGATCGCTACTTTTACTCTCTGATTCTTTCGTCTTTGACACGTGAGTTAAGCGAGATTAATTACACCTGGTGGATAACGAAGGTCGAAAGCGTTTCGAAGTCACGGTACGAGGTATAATACCGCACGATTTATATCGAAGGTAATGTAAAAGCTGTCTCTCGCGATGCTTCGATATTCTCGTTGAAAGAAACCTAATCTAGATTAATACAAAAAAGTTTCACTACATGGAATGACGTTTTGGCAACGCTCCATAGAATCAGAAGCAAGATTTAATAATGTAATGGTCGCTAAATGAAGCTTTTTAAATATCTTAATTAATCGACTCGCAACCAAGCGTTACATGTTTGCTTCAGTGCGATAAAAAATTATACGTCCGTCAATATTTCAGTGTGTTACAACTACCGTTGAATAGAATCCTATTTGCGAGTAAATTATTTAAAAACATACAATTTGCATAAGTAAGTGCGATAACAAAGCGCCATTGGACATGTTTTGATAATAAAAACGAGAGAACAGTCCATTTTAAAAATTATGTGTTGCGTCTGCAAAAACTGTTATATAAAATATATGTCAAGGATATATCGATACAAAAAGTTAATGACTAGATCATTAACTCGTCTTATTTTACTTCAAGATTAAGAAAACCTTTTTGAAAATTAATTTAACGTTGTCCAACACAATCGATAAATTACAGCTTAAAACCCTACGGTGAATCTTTGATAAAATCTTCTTATAAAAAGAATATTCATTTAACATTCATCATTTTTTGCTAAGAAGATAAAAACGTTTTATTCATATTAGAATCATAATTCTACATAAATCCAGCACTGACTAAAAAATATGCTATACACGAAATCTTTTATTAGCGTAAAAATCTGTGTACATCTGCAATTATCCAGCTATCATATGTTACGCATTAAATAATCAATGAGACATATTAAATATTCGCGACGCTGGAATTCTTCTCAAATACCGGACGGCCTCAATCTTCGTCGATTTATACATCCAACATCCAACATCCAAATGTTGCGCTCATGACAAAGGGTCACTAGGGCTGGCCGATATAGTCAACTGACGTAACTACGATGTCCGGTGTTCGACCGATGTTTCAACGACGATATGATAACCGGCCCAACTGTTTCCCTCTTTCCTCTTTTTCTCCATCTCTCTTTCTCTCTCCGCCCACGAGTGCCGTAAATAACGGACCAGGTAAAACGAATTGTCGATAAATAAATGTTCGGATCGTGTATACGTGTCACGTTGTGGACCGACGAGCCCCGGCGATCGTTATTTCATAACCGTTGCGCGCTATCGTTTTCCAACCTGGCCATTGCCAGCCGCCTCCTCTTTGCCGCCATTTATTTGATAACTGACGGACGGCCGCGTGTTCTCTGTCTCAGAATTGTATTTAGAATTCGTCTGGCATGTCCACTACCCCTACCTATCTCCCTCGCCCTGACACTTTACCTGCTCTCGCGTTTGTCCATCCGACGATCGATCCGCTTTTTAAACTGTCAATATAACGAGAGGTCAACCGGACGAGTCGCCATCTTTCCGTTATACGCGTGAATTCCGACAATTCGGGTCACCTTCCATAGATTTAGACGTGTAATCGCTCGGATTTCCTATAAATCTTTTGACGAAATGTTTTTAAAACCTTCTGTCGGCGAGAGGATTGGCTGAATTGTACAATATGTTATATGCTTTCATCGTTAACAGATACAATAACAGAATAAAATTGATAACAGTTCGAATTTTATTCAATTCGAGATAATTTAATCATTTAAAGCACAAAAATGTATAAAAATATTTCTTTACTTTTCTAAAAAATGTATTATATTTCTTAAATTGTACATATTTATTATTATAAAAATTATCAATATATTCAATAATATATACGAAGGTTTAAGATGAATTATTTGAATCACTCGTAAATCGCGAAGGCTCTTCGTGCCAAAGATTACCGAAGCAACCGAATCGAATGGATTCTCGTGGCTGTATTTCTATATCTCATAGCCCATAATTTTCAAACTATACACTCCTGGTTATCATACCGTAAATACAGTGGACGTAATCGTAAAAATTTTTACCGGCTGCTCTCGCGAGCAGTTTTTAGTCTGCGAACGGAAATGTGAGGCGGAAATAGAGGCTTAAACAAATGGCCTGAAATTGAGAAAGACAATATCGAGAGAAAAAAATCCTTCACGAACGCAAATTGCTGAAATTTTTTGTCGATGCAATAGTCGAGTATTTTTTTTTCTCTCTCGCGCGTGCGAGCGTGGATTTTTATACTTTTTTTTTACGAGAGGCGAAAGTCTGTCAAGTTCCTCTCTTTGCAGCTCTGGCGAATACTTGCCCTCGTCAGACACCGAGAGTCACATGATACCTCTTTATCTACATTCCAGGTATCCTTATTCGCATATTTCATACAACGCATCAGCTTTTACTGCACTCGTCTCACCGCGAGATCCGCATCTACCGCCGAGTCTGCGAAAACGCACGGCGTTTGTAAGACGGCAAGAAATTAAATTATACTCTCTTTATTGCGGCTCTGCGCATTCTTACGAGAGGCAACGAGATAGCATATCAAACTGACAATGAGTACATATATGACACTATAGTGAAAGACATAATTCGTACATCGTTACAAGTCTCGGATAATTTATATGCATCATAGAAATATTTGTGTAGGGAAATATTTGTATTATGTTAGTCTGTAGCTACAAGTGAGGAAGAATCGATACACACATTGTCGATCGCGCTTCTGAACATTGCAAAAGAACGGCTAAATTATTTTTATAAGATATCATCGACGAAGAGTTGCGAAAGTTGAATCCAGGGTGGGGAAGTATGAAGCGCCTTGTTAACGCATGCATCTTAATCCCTGTCGATCATTCGGGATGAGTGGACGAGGCGTGTTTATTTATGGCCTCTAACGCATGAGGTGAGCTGTTATATCGTAGATCGAATGATGTAAAAGAATACACGTTATCGCGAGCACCGATGTGTTACTTGCTTATTTTTAGATATGATGTAACGCGCGTATTTATTAAAACAATAATTGTGAGATTTTTTTCCGACGCAGCCAGATATATCCTCAAGATAGTTTAATTTGCTACTATGGAATATACTTGCTAATCGTGGATCGTTTCGAGAATAGAAGACAAGAGCTCGCATTTATGTTTAACGCTGAACATCGTGACAGTCTGACTTTGATTTATGTAATATACGAATCGTACTGTGGATTATTACGGATTAAGAACCATATGGTTGCATTTAAATATTCGAACGTATGATGTACGTAAAGACATGAAAATGTTTTTTGAGGTCTGATCATGGAGTGGAGTTAAGAAAAAGTACCAGAAATCATATACTCGCGCAAAAATGCTAGATATAAAACTCGTCAGCGTATCATTTTTATCTCGCGGCTTCGTATCTCATTTCGTCTCAAGTAGTTATCCTTATGTATCCATTTTCGCTCCGTTGTCGCGATATATCGTCTTTAAAAGTGTTTAGATATTTTCGATTCTTCTCTTTATAATGTAGAATTTTATTTAATTACAATATTTTAAATAAAAGTTACAACAAGACTTTTAATCTGAATTATGCACGCGAAGTGGAAAAAGTAAAAATAATCACGTGTATGAGGAAATTGTTTTTAAATCTCTTTATCGCAGTAATAATACACATCGTAAAATATTGATTATAATTGAAAATGTACATAAAAGCTTTACCATAAATATGTAAAATTGGAAAAGCCAGATATTTCCGAGCCATCTCGTTGTCTCCATTCAGGAAACTTAATTATTTAAACAATTCACCAGGCTCTTCGATATGTCAATAATTGACGTAGTGCAGTAAAATTCACGTTTGTGTGCGCTAATAATTTTATTTTTATCCGCCGCCAATCGCATTTGTTTAATTTAATATGTTGGCGAAACGCTCTCCGGCGACTCTCGCACGCCCGTGCCGCGCATCTTAATTGCATCGCCGTCGATGCAAATTAGCGCTGCCACTGGGGGCATTCAGGGAAAACGGCAACAAGAAACGTGCAATTTTACATCCAAGTCCTTTCCCTTTCCACGTGCATTCTCCGCGTGGCTCGCTCGCTCGCTCACTCGTTGCTTATCGCATCGCGATCCGCACGCGACGCGATCAACATTCCAACGAGACGCTAACTCGGTCGATGAACAACGGGACCGTCACTTCGTTCCTTAAGCATCGAAAGAAATTGTGGATGCGGCTGAATAAAGGCATCTTAGGAAGTATCTACCTTTTTTTTACACGAACGTCTGTTTCTCGCGCATCGATGCATCAGGCAATTAATATAACGACAAGTGACATTAAAAGATCCTTGACCCGCACCCACGATTACGTTTCGACGTACGCATGACTACGAGATTGAATCAGCGGCCCGCGTTCCGTTCATTAATGCGCGCGGCTGCCAATCGAGTTACGTTTCTAGATGCCCTGCCGTAAAATGCACTCTTGCTCTCGTGTTTCTTTCTTCTTCTCGTAGACAGCCGCGTAGCTCGGTTTTTCCCCGAGAAACGCGGGGACCGCGCGAACGATAATAAAAAATATAATATTTTTACACAAGGGCAAGACGCGCACGAGCGTGACACAGGGCAAGAATTAATGTGCACGTGCGGGGAATTAATGAGCGCACGACATACGCTCGTGCTGATTCTTTTTATTGCGATAAGCGCACGTAGATGACTCACTTTAGCTCACTATACGCATGCATAAATTACATCTTTACATTCTGCGAGCGTTAATTAACCGAAAAAGGAGGCGCGCGCTCTAATTTTCGCATTCTTCGAAGGAGAGAATTCTTGGAACGTAAGTTTGGAAGGTCTTATTTTTACGAGCTTTAAATAATATCTATGGAATCATCGCGTGACGTGGCAAGCGCAATATTCGCTCACGCTTCGCTTCGCGAATCGTATTTAATCGAAGTACATTGAATTATTTTCAAAGCTTCCATTCACGGTGACATTCCCATTAGTCAGCCGCGACCTTTTCAGTGGGACCACACCGGGAGTAAAAAGATCGTCGTCATCGGGGCACGATAAATTACAATCGTCTTATCGATTGCGACGCGCCGTGCACGGCTCGATTGTGGACGCGATTGCGCTGCGTACACCATCGCCATCGTTTACGCCACTAGCAGCCAGGTTAGCGATCGACTCGATCACAGGAGTCCATCACCGGCGGGAGTAGCAACGCAAAAAAATAGCATAACGGGAGGTCGACCGGGTTACTTTCTAGTTACCTTGTATGCACGTATACGCCCGCGCGCTGTCGATATTTCAACGTGCTGTATACGTCGCGATTATAGGCCGTCGTGCAAGCTGCAAGCGCATGCATCTTGTTACGCGAAATTCGCGTGGGTAATAGGGGACTTTGATTGCGTCGTCAAAGTTGCTGCACAAGCTTACGATTGAAAAGTGACTAAAGAAATGCACGAAACATCCGCAATTTTTAATATCTAATCGGATATGATAGAGGGATATTTTATCGAGACCATTAATATTACGACGGAAATCTCGGGTGAGGAATCATATCCGGAATTATTTCTCATTTAATAATCGATTGAAAAATTTAAAATCGTATTTATCTTGCCGCTGTAGGCAAAACCTGTTCATTATCTAGGCAAAATTTTCATTAATATGAATTTAATAACGCTTTCTCATCTCTTTAGATCAGAATATTAATTTTGTTAAAATATTAAAGCAAGATATAAAAAGTACTTTTCATAAATATTCTGTCTGGGATTTAAGTACTCTAAAAATAGACTATGATTACGGCAGACTTCAATTAAGCCGCTTCGGATTCACGCATCATTAATGCCGAGAGCGTCCCATCACCGTGTAAACATTTAAACAGTGGAATTATTAAAAGGATTAAATGACTCCGTGACCGACGCGTTAATTATGCCTCGTTGACTCGTCGCAGTTATATGACAGATATGTTATCCGTGTGGTTTCAAGTAACCGTGACGTAAAAGTAATAATGTTAACAACATTCGTGCGCATATGCAATCCACTCTTATGGATTTAAATGAAAATACATTACTACGAGATGCATTTGCGACCCCCCGGGGCGATCGAGCTTGCACGGTCGCGAATCTCTTGCAAGAGAATATCGCGTCATTTTTTTTATTTCAATCAGTTATTCGATACGATTATGCATATTTTCCGTTAACTATGCTCCTATTTTTCATTTAGCTCAGTTATTATCGCGCAACATTCACATGTAATTTATCGATCTCGCAAAACGTCCCGGCGAGAGTCTTTTACGCCATTTCGCGAATTTCTCGCCTCGATTTAATGACGAGACTCGCATCGCTGCGAGACGTTCGAAGAATAATGAAAGCATCGCATTTTTCAAGCGAATGACCCCAGGAGATTTCGCCACATTCTCCATGAGGGATTTAACCGAATCGGCCGATCCGGACTTTCGGCGTGATCATCGCACTTTATCTATAAGCGCGCGACGCCCTATTAAAGCTCGGCGTTTTTTCGCCACTTTTCGGCGGCCGCTGTAGCTCGCCGCGCGTAGCGACGGGACGTCATTAATTATAACATTTAAATTGCAAATCGCCCACTAAAATATGTCGAATCCCCGGCGTACTCGACCGTCCACACTTTATGTGTCGCGTTCACATACGCGCGCGCGTTCGCGCGATCTATGATGCAGATATATTTTATATGCGACAGCGTACGCCCGCAGCATACATGCACACCGTATGCATCCGACAGAAGTCATATATATATATATATATATATATATATACACGTATGTGGATATATACGTGGCGCATACATGCGCACATATGCAACGTACGTGTCATATGTAGTCTCCGCGTGGCATGCCGAGAGGGGATTTTTCATGCAAATTCGCTTATAAAATCGATGTTAATTTTTATAAAACGATTATCGCGACCATCTATGTGACAATAATATTAACTAAACTGCGGATGCCGGACTCCCGTACGCGGAATTCCTGTTGACCGCTTCCGGCAATGCTGAAAAAGTTAACGCCATGATCTGTTCATGATTTATCAGCGAGGATCATCGGCAAAGATAATCGGCAATTTAATCGTCATGTGTATCTCTCCAAAAAAAAAAAAAACCGCGCAAACGCGACACATAGAACGGTCTCGACTCAATTACTTCAGCCATTTACCTGACTTGATCTGACCGTATGTGTTATCATTTATGTCAAATCGGAATACGTTATACATGACAAATCTATGCGCAACTATTACGAATGTATACATATACGAATGTAGATGAATGCGCATATGCACGCCTGCGCGGTCCTTCATCAAGATTTGCATTTGTGCAACGGCAAGACTTTAAAGCGCTTCGTGTTTATAGATGTATATGTACGCGGAAGAGCCTCTCTCCATCTTTTCATCCGATCTAAGTCACGCGAAGCACATTTTGCAGGCGCATTAACGAAGTCGCGCGACAAGAGCGTCGTATCACGTTTGACGGAAAACGGGAACGCATCTCCTCTCTCCTTTTTCATTTGATTACGCATGTTTTGAAAAAAAAAAATCGGGATCTTAAAAATCGCGCACGCATCCGGTACCGCTTACCGGGTGGTCAGGTAAACGCGCGTACACACGTGGACCGCGCCGATGGCATCTTCAGGCGGGACGAAACTTTCGCCGCCGGCAAGTCCATTAGAAGCGCACGGACGATTTAGCAGGGGAAAAGCGGCGACGGCGGCTGCGCTTTTCTGGGGTCGGCTTTTAGGTCCGGCAATTTGATGCTCGTTACTTGTCATGCTAATATGCTCAGCTTTATATCGTCGCCGAGTTTTTCCCGGTGGCATTGATACACGTTTTCGGTACGCGTCGTTGAGCACCGCGGAAAAATACCGTCGCTCTGTCATCATTAGAATTACGTCGTTGCCACGAGATGAATTACTTAAGAGTGATTTTTTAAGTGACGAGATGCAAAAACGTGCCCGCTCTCATTTCTCTCCTTTTTCTCCCCGCACCATTATAAATAATCTCATATGCGATTCTGTTTTTATGGAAATACCGCACGTGACGCAGCGCTCAGCTATTAGTTAAAGTAATGATTTTCCATAATACCGCGGATATTTCGATCTTATCGTAATTTTATGCATTCCATCACTACGAATTACACGGAAAATGTAATTTACATGACATTTGCGTAAGAGAACCGGTAAACTTGCGCATCTTTAAGCCTGATAGTTATTCGAGATTAATGATATTATATAAACAGGAATAGTACTTAAGTATAAGGATATGTTTAAGCTATGATATTACAGGAGCAGATTAGTACAAATGATTTTTTTAAGCATATGTTTCTCTGTTAAACGGAACATATTTAGCTTCTGTGTCTAATTAAAAGTGCCATTAACAAACACAATCGCCAGGATTTAACACGCAAATAGTAATATAATAATGACACATAATAACAACGGTTTTAATATCATGGGTTCATGGCATTTGCAATCTTGGGTGTTGCGCAATACTAATTTGATGAAAATGCGGCTGTGCAGCCGTCCGCCGCCGGCTTTTTAATTGCGCTTTATACGCCATAAAAAAAATACACGCGTATCTTATACCATCACAGTCTTATGACGCATGTATAATATAATTTCCAAGAATGTATATGATTTCCGGATTCACGTTATTATATCGCGGTTGATATCGCACGCGGTGCGATTAATGGAAGTACTACGGGGCTGCAACGCCGCTGGCAAATCCTCCTTTACGATCGGTTAAATATTCCGGTGCAATTTGCATCGTTAAAGATGTGTAAGGCATTTTGTTTGAATTAAGATACAGCGCGAGCGACGTGATGCGGAATTTCCATGTCCAATATTTGAAAAGTTATATTCTGAAATTATTCGCGTCTCAAGCTCTTTAATTTTTTTAAATATTAAGTCTTTCACTGTGTTTTATTCCGCATTTTTCAGTAAGCACAAAATAGATAGAACTTTAAAAAATTTTTCTATAATTTACGATCTTGAGATTGTTCGTCAATATTTGTGTGTGCAAAAATATTATGTGTGTATAAATTTTCTCATATGCATGTATTAAATATATATCTAATTTCATGTATATAATTAATAAATATAAATTTTACACGAAAATGGAACTTTATACAATATCCGCGCCGGAATACAGACAAGATGATAATTCGCGAGAGTGAAATATTAAGCGAGAAACACCATGTATGTAAAGTGGGTAAATGGGAAAGTTTGCGTGGCTTTTTCACGATGTAGAAGAGGCTGGACGCCCTGTGTCGCGCCACTATCCTTGAGTTAACGGAGCGTTCCCCAAAGACCCATGTTTACAATATACATTTTTATGGGCCGATTCTTTTATGGCTCTTAATCTTAACGCGCTTAAACAGGAAAAGTTCGGAAATTGCGGTCTTTGTAGACTTTCAAGTGAGTCTTTACCTCGATTTTTATTCCTCGCTAACGTGAAAATCGGATAACTAAACATAGCATTTTCAGCTTTTTTCATCTTTTCACGAATCTGTGTGAATCGATCGATAAATTAAGCATATCATCGAAATAGAGCGACAATAATCGTGCGAAATCCAGTTAGTCGAAAATTGATTTAAGGGTTTTACTGTTAAGTTAATTTTCCAGGATAGATTTGGAGAACATTTGCTCCGGCAATAACGAAATACGAATGATCACCTGTACGATGAATATATTTGCATTGCTCTCGATTTCCTGCGCTTCGTAATTCAATTATCGATCTATATACAGGTCGATAATTATTTCATTTGATAAGCACATTTTTTTAAAACAAAAATAAAACGAGACACAAATAGCTCGTTATAAGATTTACTCTGACCTGCAATCGATTAAAAGAAATTATGCTTCTTTCTGAAATATAAAAAAAAAATTGTTTTTTAGTTAATTTTAGGTGAATTCTATGTTAATAAAATTTTGACTTGAGATATATTTATAATGAAATATAACATTTAATGTCAAAAGTTCAAAACTTAAAAAGTTATAGTCTTTAATTGAATTTTTGCAAAGGAAAGATCATTTCGATTTTTAGGATTATTTTTACTGTAAATATCATCCTCTTTATAGAAGCTGTATACATAAATATGTTTCAAAAGCAAAATAAATTTTTGTCTCATTGATCAATTTTATATTTTGTTATCTAATCGAATTTCAGAAATAGCTTCCACTTTTCTCTGATTTATCTCTTCGTTTTGCTATTCGCCATTATTTTTCTCTTCGTGATTCAATTCTGATTAACGCGCGCGCAAAAGACGCGTTATGCACAGAATCGTGCACAAGGTGAGCTTCCACAAAGATCTTGTGCAGTAGCTAAGGCGTACGGGGAAGTTATTTGTATAATTTACGGCTAGAGTGGCTCTCGACGGGACTGCTGCGAGGTCGCAACCGCTGGCCTTCTTCTATTTCAAAGTGAACATCTTGAAGTTGTTGTTATGAGAATACGAAAAGCGTCTGGCCAACATCTTTGGAACAATATACAGTATCATGTTCCATAAAAAGGCGCGAATAAACTAATAAATATCGATAAATTCGATACAGTTACCTACTAATCAGATAAGATAAATCGCTTAAATTTAAATAGAACAATTTTTTTTCTTTTAAATAATATTATAGAGAATATATAGAAGACAGCAAGAATTAGAACGAGAAAGAAATCATATATTAAGATCTACTGATTTGTTACTTTCAACACTTAATTCGCAATTGTCGACCGATTGAAGAGTACTTTTTCCTATGCACGAAACGTCGAGTAATCTGGCAATCTCGTAAATGTGATGAGCGTTCTATCGACTTAATTGCTGTACCCTCCTTAAATTCACGAGGCAGCGGCAACTTGGCTCGTCGGATTCCGGAGTAGAGCAAGTATGGAGCTTACTGTTCCTTCGTCTTTTTGTCACGAGCATCCGGTTTGTAGACGTATCGTAACGACGACATTAATATCGCGTGCAACAGCTCGTGCAGCTTTTAACCGAGCCGAATGCTCGCGAAAAGCAGCGAGCCGACAAGATTGCAGGCGTGCACTTTGAAATATCAGAATGTAAATTAATGCGCCAAACATTACATTGCCCTCTCTCTTTGGTATATATATTACTTTAAATGGTATTATTAAAACGCGAAATATCATTTAATCTCTTATATTATGTATTGGGACTATGGGTATAAAATTTAGTCGGTGAATATGTTTTGCGTAAAACGTATTAGTCACTATCAGTCTATTAACTGAAATTCTTTTGTTACATCATAATATATCGGTAGTAAAGTGTATTTATATTAATCTTTTGCAATTTGAGCATACCTAAAGGACGCTCGAAATTGCGAATAAAAGCGATACGCTCTAGATTAATAATGCTTTCCTCGATCCCAATCATCCGCGATTTATCGGACGTATATAATATGTACCTGCGGGACACACATTTCCGACGCGCCACTAATACATTGCGGAACATCATCGATAGCTCTGATATCACAAGCATTAAGTATTCAAAGAGACACAATTTTATTTTTGGTACCGCTAACAATTGATCTATGGATTTCCCGTCGCTGTATTGTCGCTCCTCCCATCTCACGGTGAATATTTTACCAGGATATTGCATACCGGAAGTTAAAAATCAATTTTTCCTTGCAACGTTGTCATGATCTAAAAGATATGTGATATTTATAGATGCTAATGCTTTATCTTTAAATTTGTGCTTCTTTTTTAAAAAATATTTATTTTCTACAAATAATGATAATTACGAATATTATAAAAATTTTACATTTATGTGATAAGTTATCACATAAATTTAAAGAGTTAAAATGAGAGAAAGATAAACGCTAATTGCAAATACTAATAAATAAAAACAAAATTGATAATTGAATAATACATATTATGTGCAAAAATATCATTTATCCGGAATGACTATTGTATGTTTTTATCGCTAGCTTCCATCCAATGTGTAAACGCGAGTTATCTTTATTCGCAGGTAAAATTTATTACACCTTCGCGATTACTAAATATCCTGTAATCGAAACGGATCTCTCCAAGAGCCGAGAGCTTCGCAAGCGAGTCGAGCGGAAAATGTTCGTGCGAAAATCTCTTAATACAAACGCGGATCATGAAGTGCACACCGCGGAGAATTCAACCCTCGAGTACGAGATCCTATTGACTTATGGCGCTTTCGGTTTGTCGATCCGTCAAGAGGATGGGAGATGGAGAGAGAGAGCGAGAATGGTCTCTGTTTAATAAACAAACCCCAGTTTGATTTGCATTGCGCGCAGTCACGCTTCGGTCGCGGTGCGAATTTCAACGCGGCAAGCTCCTCCGCTACTCCGTGGCCACCTGAGTAACGTGAGATACCCGAACAATGACGCTGCCCTGGGACGCGTAATGCGCCAGAATAGAAAGGGTTTTAAGGGACATTCCTGTCGCGCCTGCATCGCGTCGTTGCGTTGCCGCGCCGCGCGCGATTCCAGCGTCGAGCATCAGCTGTCGAATGACAGCGTGTCTCCGATGTCAAAGCATACCGGGTCGTTGTTATATAACATGATCAATCCCGGCAAGCCAGTCGCTGCCGTCCTGTATCGTACTGTCTTCCTTCGAAAGCCGCTCGATTTGAGCGACGAATGCAATATTGTAGCCTCGATCTATCTAGACACTCGAGATAAAATATCACGCTTTCGCGCGCAATATGCCTCGTCTTTTTCCTAGTGATTTTCAAAGGTCATGCAAGTCTCTAGAGGATTTCTACATCCTTTTTTCTGCCGTATATCGCGTGAGCGTTGATTTATTGACATCTAATTTAATTACCTATGCAAGTTAGCAGCACATGTCTTTAAATCATGCATTCAACATTTCATGACACACCTATACGAAGTCTTTTTTTAATTTTCGAATATATATAATATATAATATATGTGTATATAAATTTATTATATGTTTGATAAAAATATATTTGCTAGAAATTTTAAAGAAATAGCATAAAAATTTAGCATAAAAATCTGATATTTCCTCATGCAATAATTTTTCAAATTGAATTTGTAATAGAACCTTAGACCTTATCTACATGCATTGCTTATTATACTCGCATGATATATTTATTTTCATTTTACACATAGAATACAATAACATTTTCCACTGTAATACATATATCATGTAAGAATTTGTTTAATTCGATGAGACATCGATGTCGATTTTATTATTCGGAGAAGCATCGTGTCTCTCGTTTTACTTTTCGTGTTCATTTCGATAGTTATCGAGTCGCTTTACTATTTGTGCATTCCACGCTCACAAGTGCCTCTTCGCATTAGTCGATGGAACAATGCGAAAACGAGATGCCATTTCGCGCGGGATTTCGAGCCCAAGCGCGATGCGACGACGCGGCTCAGCCACGTTGACCGGATGATCAGCAAGTGGAAGCGGACGAACACGCGTCCGGCCTGAATGAAATTGGAGGCGGACTTGTGAGCGAACGAATGTTTATTTGAAATAGGATAGCCTGAACGATTGCGCGTTCCTGATTTCGAAACTCGAGCGAGGTGATCCGTGCATTGAACCTCGAACGACCAGCTAGTGAAAAATTTACGTCCTGTTTGTGGTTCGGGTGTATCGTTCGGTAACAACAATTGGCTTTGTGCGATACGAGAAAATAAGTGGCGAATCGGGATGTGTGGAATCCAATAATGAAAACAATACTCGTTTCAAAATGCAAGGACTGATATGTGTTATTGTGTGAAGTTCTTGAATTCTTTTCTCAATATCGAGTATTTATTAATTAAAAATAAAAAGATAATTTAAATTTAAAATTTTTTATATAAAAAAGTAATTTAATTTTTTTTCTAAATTGTACATGCACAACCATGTACATTTTAGAAACGTTTCCAAGTGTATTTTTGGTCAAATTAGAAGATTGAATCTCAATTACGAATTGAACCTCAATTATTAATTATTTTATTTCGCAATGCAAACTTATAAAAATATGAAAGGAATGATATTCTTTCTGATATTCCTGGAATTGAAGACGACACACGCTAAGGAGATAAACGAGAAGTGCGATGTCTGTGCAGTAAAGCGCTATCCGACCTACAACCTCTTATCTTGCAACCTTATCCTCGCCTCTTACTGTCAACTGCACCACCTTTGAAATCTTATCCGCCGCTATGTACAACCTTCTCAGAATTTATATTAAACAACCGACCTCCCCATTATTGGTTTATTCGTGTATTGTGAGGCAAAGTAGCATCCGGCGAATCTCGTAAGCGTTCAAGAAGAGCATGCGATGCACAACAATCTCTCTTCACAACTCTTCACGAACGTAATTCGCTTATATGCAATATGAACCTAGAATTCTGAACAAGATGGCATCTTTTCGTTTTAGAAAGAAATTGAATTTAGTATTTGATAACTGAGATGAATTTAGAATATTTATTTTTAAATATATCTGAATTTATGAGAATAATTTTTAAAGTATCAAATGTATATTATTTTAATATTTGTTTCAATATCTGTTTTCTAATTTTAGGAATTAATTCATAAATATTTTTGAACTGTGTGAATAAAAATATTTATAATAGTTTATAATTTTCATAGTTTATAATAATCAGATTAAAATTATTTATAATAATTGGTATCTTCTTTCTGTGTGTAGCTTGCTCTTCGACCGAATTCATATGCAGAAATGGACAATGTATCGACTCTAACAGACATTGCAATGGCGTGCACGATTGTTACGATGGATCGGATGAACTCAATTGCCGTAAGTATTGTTTCCACATTCGAAAAATAATCGCTCATATTCATCCTAATTATTTGCATGCGCAAATTGTCATTTTGAACTTTTAATAATAGTGTCGTGCATTGGTCGTACATTGCCGTGGGTATAATTTCAACAGTTTTTCTTATCCTACTTACAATGAATTTTGTTAAACGAATTAATATGTTAATGTGTTATGTTTTTGTGCGATTGACCACAAATCATTAATTTCTTTCATACGAAAACGACTATAGTACAATATTTCTATGAACTTTAAAGAAAAAAATATATATTATTTTTATATTTTAAATGGCATGCGCATTGTGAAACATTTCCTAATGGGAAAAAATGTCAAACGTGACGAGTATCTCTTTTATAATATAAACTCGGAAATGTGTGTATGAAAGGGATTAATTACAGCCAGAAATAAGTTTCATACAAAGTTTCCTTCTCTTGGCAACACGTTACGAATCTACAAGACCTACGTATTGATAAAAGTATCTTCATGCGGAATCGTCACTAATACTGACATACGTCCTCGTACGTACCAGCATTATTTATCGCCGGTTAACATTGCACGTGAGCTCTGCATGCGACTGTGCCGGAACTAATCGCGAATGGGTCTCGACATATTACGATGAACTCAATAATTATAATAGCTATGACAATAACAATAGCGTGCTCGGGAAAAAAAATTACGAGGATCGCAGTGGGTAGTGGTGCTGTTGTTGTTAGTGGTGTAGTGACGATAGAAATGGTGGTGGTGGTGACGGCGTTCTTCGGCCCCGCATTTAAGGCCGTTGCACCCATGTGGCATCGACATTCATTTTCTCTCCTCTTTTAACCCCCATTTCTTTGCCAACTCTTTTTCCCAACCACGACAACTTATTATTTCCGTCGTCTTTTGCGAAGGCACGCTTCGTGGCTGATCCGCCGTGTTCGACCACTTACATCACTAATTACATTCGATCGTTACGGTCTAATTTTTTTTAAGAGTTGGATATGAGAAGAATTTACAATCGAGAATGTACAAACTGAGTATTACCACTTAAAAGAAAATTCCATTACAAATTTTAAAATATCTATATTAATCAATATTAAAAATTAAATTTTCTGATTATTTTGTATTTCTCTCTACAAAGATTTGCTTGTAAGCCTCATTTTTAAGAAAACATCTTTATAGCTGCTCTTACAACGTAAGATTACGAGTATTCGGGTTTGTATGTATTGTTTTATATAATTTATGTACAATTATGTTACAAATATTAATGTTACAATTACAATTTCATGCGGCAATAGTCCATTAGTGGAAATTACTATAATAAGTTTGATAACGCGCACTATGTTTACGCAATTATTACAACGTTTACATGTTCATTGTACGGAAACTAATGACAATAATTAATTTCAGCACGAGCGCATCAATAGAATGTCGATCGAATTCTTATTCATTCTGTAGCGTAACTCATCGTACAGCTCATTAGCGATGTTAATGCCATCAAGAATTGCGAGAGAAAGATAGAAAAAAAAGAAAAGAACAGAGGAAAATGGAACACGTTGCGTCCCCCGTCGGAAATCCGGAATAGTCCCTTGTCGAACAAGATTTACTCGCGTTTATTAATCCGCCCTAATAACCGGCCGCAATTTTAATCCGACGTTAATCTCCACGGGCCGTTGACGTTGAACGTCGGGTCCGGCCCTTCCGTCATGCTCTGTCCCGGAATTTCGCATTTTCACCGTTTTAATCCAATTTTGATTCGTGACAAGAGCGTCACGCCCGCCAAACTTCCCCGAAAAACGGCCCGCCGCGAAATCGTGCCACTCACGAGGGAGTCATCATTTCCGCTAAATCCTTGCGCGAGATTACGTTTGTTTCTCATTGTCCGAGCGTCGAGATGTTATGTGGCTTGTCATTAAGGATGATATTTTACGGCTTACTTAGCGGATCTAAAAGTTTTAATGATTATAATAAATTTATTACTATTATTATATATTATAAGATTTTATACATTTTTTATAGTCACAACGAAAATTATACACTTATGTTGTATCATAATTATCTCGAGAAATTCGAAATTAGCTTAAGATCACAATTTTTTAAGTTAAATCGTTAATTTCTCAAATGCATATTCTCGCATCTGGCACATCGCTTTCAGATTACCTGGATATTTACGCGAGAGAATATTGCCGTGGGCACCGAGTGAACGGATTATTGAACTCGCGGCTCGTTTGCAATTCAATCGTCAAATGGGCGAGGCTTGAGGGCAAACCTTGAACCTAAGATGATATCAGAAATTGCAGAATCTCCTGCTGTCTACACCGCTTTATTAAGTGACTCACGACTCTATGTCTCATTCCCGTTTAGAATCATCAAAATGATCTAATCTGTTATTTTTTTAACTAATTAGAATAAAAGACCAAATTTTCTTGCGCGCAAAATTGCAGCAAAATCATTAATTTTATAATTTGCCACATTTTTTCTGCAAGCATTCGGAATAAATTTTTTATAACCGATAGCTGTTACACTTAATTAAATGACAATTAAGTGGAAATTTTCGTAATTTTATACTGCCATATGACTCGGTGGCACGATGAGAATTATTTATTTCGCATCGCGGTTTAAACGCTGATAAAGCGCTATTTCATTTTTCCATAAGTGCTATTTTATTTTTTAATTTTGATTCCTCTCTATATTTTTGAAATCGATTAATTTTTCTATGCGGCCAGAATACTTTAGATTGCGATAAATATTTAATAGATGAAGCAAAATGCAAGTAATTATGCAAAATATTATAACAAATGATAGATTAAAACTATCATTTATTTATACCGTCATTTCTATTTTTTTTCTTTCCAAGCTTTTGACCTGGATGACAATTTAGTATTTTTCATTGAAATTTCATTCTTGCTAAAATCTTTGTCGTTTTTATTTATAAATGCTTTTCACATTTTACATTAATCAATTGTTCCTTATGATTTTGTAGTGATTTATATATATTTATTTGTCTACATTTATATTTCGTTTCTACGTGTATTCGTGCAATAACAATTTTCGAGATGGATAAATCTAAAGGCGACTACTGAACATCATGCAATATCCTTTTGTGACGATTAGATTCTTTCAGGTTCTTTATCTCTCATAAACTAATTGGTGTCGTAAATTAGAGTACGGCGGAAGGTACGACACGATTGACCGTAACTCCTCGTTCATTTATAATCTCTTCCATGAAATTTCCTCAAGTGCGTGCTAATTAATGGCCTAGCACTTAACGCGTTTCGCTCGACCACTAATTAATTCTTCTAGAAGCTTCTTTTACATCTGATGTCATCATGCTATGGTTCTATATTGAAATTATATCCTTCACTTGGAATTACTTTGATATTAGGTCTGTTTTCTTCGACTGCACTTTTTGTATTTGACTCGAAACAAACATACGCATATTTAATCTTTGGAGGAAGAAAATTAAAAAAAGTATTATAGCAAATTTTAAATGCAGTTAAAGCAGAACAGATCTTTTTAAACGAAAATTTTAATTATTATATTGCTTATTTGCTTTTTATTTGCTTAGAAGAATCTAATTCTAAATCTCTATTCTTTACTTGAACATCGTTCTTCAACACCAACTAGGAATGCAGCTTAATTTGTCGAAGAATCGTTAATCATTGTCGGCAATCATTGTGCTTTCTCCGTCGTTTATGTCTCTGTGTTACGTCCACTCGTCAATTTATGTCTAATCCTCGTCAGCACAGTAAACGTCATTCTCAGCTGTGTTTGTGTCATCTCTCGAATTGACCCACGTCAGTCGGGTCATCGTGCCGTTCTCGGCGATATAAATTTTCCCAAATTAGCCTGAATGCAATTCTTACAGCCTGCAAGGAAGACCAATTCGAATGCGCGCCTGGTTATTGCGTGTCCTTATCACGACGCTGTGACAGATACACGGACTGTATCGATGGAAGGGATGAACAAAATTGTCACAACATGAGTACGAATTATCACTATTTACTCCAACGAGCTGCGAAACGCCACACTCGCGCGAAGCATGTAAATCAATTACTTGGGTTGGAATATGTAGTCACGCATGCGTGCACTAAATGATCTTTTAATAAGGACAAGAACTTGTTTGACTTGTTGATCTACTTAAAAAAAAAGAATATGACATTCTTTTTCTGCTACATCTGAATATCAAACTGCATGTGTGTTATAGGCAAACACGATGACGTTATATCATATCATAGACAAACATGGTCACTGTGAGATTCAATAGTTACGAAATATAATTTACAAGTTTAAACGTTTATTTTACTTTTTATCATAAAGCTTTAGGATTGAAAAAAAATGAATTTAATCAAATTTTGAGAGCATCAGTCTCGTGTTCCCGCGTTTGTATGATTCTACATGAATATACGCATATTAGATGTAACGTTACACAATAAATACACACACATACACATCTTGGCAGTGAGAGGTAGATAGGTGGGTATACATTTTATAGCATCTTTGAACAATATATTGAAAGACTATGACACAAATTTTTATTGTGGACAATGCCTGCATAGCATGAAATCTGTTTCTCACGTTTTTAATTTATTAGGAAGTAACACATGATAATTTACGTTGGTTACACGATAAATTATAGATTGCTGAAGCAAGTTTTCGCATTTACAATAACGCGATAGCGATTCTTGTACTTAATTATTCATGGATATGTGGTAGCGCGTGTAGCCGCGAATTTACTCTCCGTGAGACACAATCACCGTGTGAATAGTTAACAATGTTAAAAGCGGAGTAATCGTTATCCAACGTTACGAATAAAAAAATTAATACGAATAATAAATTAATTGCAGCTTAGATATTCATGTGAAAAAGTCGCGCATTTTCTGGTGCAATCAGATACTTTTAAAATCACACGATATGAAATGTGATATATAATATTAAAATAAACTAATGAAGATCTGATGTGAATTTTTTTTTTCACAAAAATATTAATGAGAATTATATTTTTTAAAAATATGTCGTAAATAGAGCTTGCGAATTGCACTTAAGTAATATAAATTATATATAAAAGTCTGTAAAATTATTTAGGGGATAAACAGGGGATGTTGTATCGAATTCTCATCATATTTTCAATGACACATTTTTGTAATGTGATAAATAGTTAAAGTCACTAAAACATCAAGCAGACGAGTAACGCAACACAACGGCCTATATTTACTGTAGGTCAAGTGGACTTTGGCAAACAGTTTTTAATTAACTAAAAAGCGGGCTATCGAATATTTTCCAACGTGACCCGTATGCAATTGATATCGCATAAATTGAATAATACTTCAGCAACTGGTTCAAATTGCGACAATAATCAAAAAAAGCTTTGAGTCAATAGCTCTTCGTTATGTTTTGGACGAGAATAAAAACCTTTATCTAAATCGAAATATTGCCACAAAAGTTACCATATAAGAATATTTGCTCCGCGTATATTTTTTATCAGTTTATTCATTTTTCTCTCTTTCTTATTTCTCCTTTCTTTCATTTTCTTCTTCTCTCTTATTTTATTTTATAGATTTTTATTTTTTATCTTTTTTTTAAATAGCACGATGTCGAGCAGACGAGTTCGAGTGCGCCAGCGGTTCGTGCGTCAGCAAAAATGCAAGATGCGATGGACGAAACGATTGTCTCGATCATTCTGACGAATATAATTGCAACGGTATATTATTTTTTTTCTTTCAATATATACTTTGAGTTTGATATGTTTTATATTTTGATATATGTTTTATTCTCCCTCACATAATTACAATATTACATTTTATTAAGTCCCGAATAATTCATTTTTAGAAATTATATTATTTTCAGGTACAATCACGAATCAGAAAGAATTCCGATTTAAAGATAAAATTATATTTCTACTCAGTTTTCAAATATTTATTATCTCACAATAAAATTATGAATATTATTTTATAAACATTAATTTTTTTAAAGCGTTTATGCATTGATCATCTTATGTAAATTCTACAAAGATAAAATTATCTCTTTCTTTATGTCTTTATATTATTGTTTTCAGTGACCACCTGTAGCGGAGATCAATTCCGTTGTCTAGACGGTATCTGCTTAAGCATCGACAAGCGCTGCAACGGAATCCCTGATTGCCGCAACGGCGAAGACGAACATCAATGCGGTAAGCTAACTCGTTTTTTCCCTCTTTTTGAAACGTATATTTACTCAATCGAATTTTATACCGTGAATTCAATACGGATTTTAAGACAGTCCAAATTATTTGATTCCTTTATTGTTCCCTGTATTGTCTTTGCTAATGGTGACAACATAAATTATATGTTGCAACATGTTTACAATTGTTTAACTAATTATGAGATTTATAATCACTTTTGCATGCGCAATTCTTCCGCAATGGTACCAGCAATAAGTTACCATGATAAACTTGCACCGATGCTCTTTGTTAAGTGTCGGTTACCCAACGCGATTATTTACGAGCGATCGAGAGGGGCGCTTGAGCTTAAACGAGCATCAAACGCGCCTGCGAAGTTTACCAACAAGATTGCAGGCGCTTTAATAAGTCTCGCGGATAAATTTAATAATGATCTCATTGAAACTTGAAACTCGTAATATCGTAAAAATTTTTGTGATTTGTATAGGTATTAGTATATTTTTCAAATTTCAGAAAGAAAGGCAACACCTTTTTCTTTTTTAGTAGATCTCGTCGCGAATGAAAAATTTTTTACTGTGTTGCAGTGGTAAAATTTGCGAACGGAAACTACCATGTATTTACGCTTGCACATAATTATGCGTCTAGCGAGCAATTTGAAAACCTCGGCGTTGGTTACGCCATTGCGCCTTGTAATGTGAATACGTAAACTTAATTTCCTCCAGCACGCTTCGCGTGACTTTCGATTTACGATTTTCCACGCTGACCGAACTTTACGTCCAGCGTGCAACCCCGAAAATAACGTCTTTTCCTGAAATAGTTTAGCCAATGTTGTTGCCGCCTTACTTAATCCCGATTTCGTTGCGATCTAAACTGGAGCATGCACGATCAGTCGTGTACGAAGAAGGCAACGTGTCGCCGAATTTCATTCCAATTGCATTCCAATAATGTACTCAGATCCGTTGCATAATTTACAACGTTACCAATTCCTAAACGCGTTCCCCTTGATTAATCGATTTTTGCGCAAGATAGGTCCAACGTCCTTACAACTAACATTAACACAGATCAGAGATATCAATTCTCCTTGTCAATCGAAGATAGATTAATCGCGAAGATAAAATTATCTACTAGTTTATAATACTTCGTCGTGTATTAACATATCTTCGATTGAGGGAGAACAGATTGTTATCTCCGTTTGCGGCCTTTCTACATATTTATCCTTCGTCATATGTACTAACCTCAGCAAAAGCAACTCAGCTAAAAACATTTCACCAGGTAAAGGTGCGAACATCCGTTTCTACCGTCCAAGTAATATATCCGTACGATACAATCGATATTTTCATTAATTGCATCGTATATCATTCATAAATATGATATTATCTCGGTCGAATCTCTCATTTAGCGTCTGTATTCAGTTTGTCTTGACACGTGTCTTGGACGGTAGATTTGGAATAATAAAGGGCTTGCTTGTAAGCCGCAAGCTCTAAGCGGCTTGCTGGAGAATCACGAACGATCTCGAGGATGCGGGTGGGCTGACACGCGTCAGTGGGCAATGCATCTTTAAATGCGCATGAGTGTGGTGTATGGAGCAGGTTGCGGAGATGCCGAGTTCCGCTGTACAGACGGCCGCTGCATCGGCTACGAGTTGCAGTGCAATGGGGTGAACGAGTGTCCTGATGGCTCCGATGAGAGGGATTGCGGTAATTATAATGTCATTCCACCAAATCACAAATCGCACACTTACTCGTACTCTTTCTCTTACACACACGATATAGACGTATACTACAATATATATTTAATTACATCATATTCAGAAGCGTGCACGAAACGAGACATTCTTAACATTACAAGTTGCACTTAGATAGATTATATAATATCTCATTTACGAAATATTTCATTATCATCATGAAATTTTAATGGCAGATTTTTCGATTGATTTAAAGTCAATAAGATTGAAACGCCTTTAAAAAAGAAACAAAAATTAATATAGAGTTGTGTTATATAACACAAAAATATTTGTTCACATTTCCGATTATCAATATAGAAGATATAAAATATAATTCGAATTATATATATATACAATTTTACAAATAGTTAAAAAATAGAAATTAAAAATAGAAATGGTTAAAAAAAATTTCGATTTTTATAGACATTAAAAATTATGGACTTTGAGGACTTCTTTGCCAGTACTTTATTATAATTGAAATCTGACACTCTTTAAAAGTGATATTCAAATTCATTCTCTAAATATCGCGTTGACTTTTAAATGTAATTTTTAAGAATTCCGCCTAATCAATTTTGCCATTACATTCGAATTTCTTTTACGATGATGTCTTTTTAATCATACTTACTACGAAATCATACATCGTCATAGAAAAGTATCCATGGCGAAACTACTATAATGCCGAAAAGTTCGACGCGATTGCATGGAAGTTGTGGATTTTCTACGGGCGAAAACCTATAGAACGCCAAAGGAATATGAATATGAAACCCGAAACGACGGAAAGTGTCTATCGACTCACCATCAAGCCAGCCGTGATGATCGGTAACCCGATCTTGGAAGCGTTTCCGGAAGAAGCTCAACGACGGAAATTTCCAAACTCCATGCTTCAGAATTCCTCAATGTATTCGACAAGAATTGCGCTCAAATCGAAAAATAACGAGCACAACTCGTCCTCGCAGCATGAATCGAACAACGTAGAGTTTGATCGATTTCGCAAACCTGACCTGAAGAATTGCAATGACGACATAAAAATTCATCGTTTAACTAACCACGCCTTGTCGCAATTAATCCAGTTTCAAAATTCCAATCCTAAATTTTTTAAATTGTCGGATAATCTTATAAGATCGTTGTTGAGATTAAAACACAACAACATTTCGTTAAAAGATGTTCGCTTACAATTTACCAATAATCAGAATAGAACGCGAGAAATGAAAAATGCAGAAAATTTCGATCATGAACCAAGAAAATCTAATGTATTTAATTCAAATGCGATAATTAATTCTTTATCGAATTCCAAAAAGGAGAGATATGTTACAGAAAAAAGTATTTTTAATACGAGAAATTGGAATATTAAAGTAAAAAATAACACTTTTCCAAAAAGTAAAGGAAGATATCGGAACAATATTAATGCAACAGAAACGAAATTCGAAAAAGAAATTAAGAAGTTGAAAATACCGGTAAATATATCGAATAAAGATCATATTATTTTCGATAATATAAAAAGTCCCCATTTTGAAGATACTATTTTAAAAGCTACGAAAAGTGATGCCATTACTCCACAGATTAACAATTGGATTTACAAATTTATCATTGAGATTGTACCCGCATTTCGACTGAATTCAACAGCTGCTAAGATTTCAAATAAGACAACTTATATAAGAAATTCTGAAATGGTGACGGTGGCAAACGGCAGTGACATTAATCGAAATTTAAACGTGATAGATGTGAATCGCACACAATCTAAAAAAACAGTTCATGCAACTGTGAGCACGACTGGAAAAATTGATGGGAATTACTCCTCGATGAAGATAGAAAAATTGCTATATGAATCTAAGTCTCCAAACGTAGAGTTACATCGGTATTTTCCAAATATTAACCGAACCTTTACAAGCGTTGACAGTATCAATAAAACATCAATAGATTCTTTGACATCAAATCATAACTCGATTCAACAAAATCGTGATCGAAGTAAGAAAAAGTGTAGTACGAACAAAATACACAAGCAATCAAATAGCACTTTCGAAAGATTCTACGAAGGCAACGAAAGTTCGACGGAAAGCAATGACAAGATTGATTCCGAATTAATAAATTTCAATAAAACGCCCGAATCAATAACTATAAACAATTGCGCATACTCGAAAGAATCGCAAGAATCCATAATAATAGAAAAAGGATCAAAGGATGCTTTCGACGTTCTGACGAAGACATCTTCAATGAGGACTCCAGACGCCTTCAATGAAGATGTCATGCGAAATGAAAACGAGTCGAGAAAGAAAGAAACCGAAAAACACAGCAAACACAAGTACAAAGATCGTCATAATGATCATAAAAACAACAAGCCCAAGAAGGGGAAGAAAAATCACAACGCGAAGAGGAAATATATGTCAACCGCCTCTTGGATAGTCGACGAGACAACGAGTGTCGATTATAGCAATGATTATAGCTTAGAACGAAGAAAGGCTATGTCTTCTCGTAATGATCCAGGATATGACAAAGCTGACGGTAATCGGAATACGAGCACTAGCAAAAGCGACTGGCACCTTACTGATGAAATTACAACGGAACCTCTTAAGATGGAATCCTCTAACGTTGATGAGACCGTCACAGAACATTTCACAAAAGACAACACCAAAGAAGGACTTCAGTCAGAAGAAAGAACGAATACGGATCTTATTACTGATAATACTATATTTTATTCATCAACAGTGTTTAAAGAACAAAAATTTAAAAAATGTAAAATACAAATTACAACAACCACCGAAAATAGTTGGTGGTATGCTGAAAAAATAGATAATGAAGAAGATGAAGAATTGGTTAATTGTGAAGATGTTACATCGTTTCCTGTCACAAGTGATTCCGAAGATAAAACTGAAACAGGCAATTATAGTGTCCTTACTAACGATGATTATCTTTTCGCAGATGAAAAAATATCTACTTCAGCCAGCGCTACCTCATTCTCGACAAATTTTAATTTCACAAAGAATGACGAATTAAGCAGTGTAGAAAAAAGTGCAACATATAGCACGATTACGAATGAAGAAAGTAAAAACAGAAATAGCACGACAGAAAAATCGATCTTGGATGAAAAAAGTGTTGAAAATAACGAAAGAACAGATGAATGGTCCTGGTATGGAGAAAGTATTACACATCCTGTAACGAGAAGTATCACGCAGGGTGCAGTTTCGAATCTTGATAGCGAAGAAGGAGAAGATTCATCAGAGAAATTGTCTACCAAAGACAACGAAATCGATAATGGCGTCATGACACCAATAGAAGATATACATATAGAAGATTATGAGATCGATAACTGCAACAACAATCAATACGCATGCGACAAGTACACGTGCATTGATGACGATGAAGTTTGTGACGGTATCGTAGACTGTATTAATGCCAGCGACGAGATTGACTGCGATTACATGTACATCAAGAGATGGGAGGAGCATCAGAGAGTCAACGAACAGCCCGAAAAGTTTGACCTTTCGTCGCAGAATTCTATCGAGAATACGTTGCTTGATGGATGTAGTCGTTATGAGCATCCTTGCGACGACATGTGCATAAACGCATTGAACGTTTGCGACGGCAAGAGAGACTGCCTGGACGGTACTGACGAGGAGGATTGCCTGAGCTTGGAAGGTACATCCTATATAGAAAGTAATATATCGTGGATGATCTCGATCTTTGCTCTTCGTCTCTGCTGTAAAAAGTTTCTTGCCTGAGTGAAACAAGAATGCGAGGTCACGTGAATTTTAAGTAAACGTGACATCATTTTGGAACGACTTGTCATCTTTGCTGTACAGAAAATAGCTTTGAAGATGTCAGAATGGCTAATACGTAGACGTCTTTGGGAAACTGCCGAGATCTCTATCATGGGAAACGTCTAAGAGACATTACTTTCGGGTGTTTCGTTTTCTATGTGTATTTTTAATAGGAGACTGCAGACAGATATTAAAAATCCACATCATTTATTATATGTAACGCAGCTTTACATTGTGTCGTCCATCTTTGCTGTAAAAATATTGCCTTCTATGGAGAGAGTAAAACGGCCGAAAAAAAGAATCCATAAATGGCGGATTTTAAATAAAATGATCAAAAATAATAATCTTATTTCTTTCTAGACAATTGTTAGTCTATTTCTAATTCTTTTTAATATTATTAGACTCATTGAAATTCTTCAAGAGGATTTGCAATTGACGATTACATAAGAGTCGATATTAATAACTGCGTCGATTATTCTGTATACAACATCTTTATGTAATCGTGATTAAATCATTGATCAATCACTGATTCAACAAGTACAAATTCTCAACAAAACAAAATCATCTTATTTCATCAATTCCATATTTCATATCACCATCAATACATATACATACTCATTCTCTTGCTTCTCACAAAGATACAGAATCCACTTCTCCATCCTAAGTCATGGAAAGAGAAATTTTCATGATATCCTATGGAACAACTTTTGTTATACTGATAAATCTACATATCCAAACATTGTAGATAATCTAAGAAGTAAAGTTGAAGTAAAAGAGAAGGTAAAAGGAATAGAGACTGTTTAAAATTAAATATTTTTATTTATGGAATTATAATAATAAACACACACACGTATTATACATATATATAATCTATTGATTTATATTTAATGGACTACCATATTTTGATTTTATGATTCAAAAACAATAATATTGTCTCATATTCCTATCTTCTCTTCTAATCGAAATTAATCTAATCATTTACAAAGGGCTTCTTCACAACGCTTTATGTGTTAGACAAGCTTCAAAAGGAAATCTAAAAAGATCTCTTGAGCGCAGAATCGCGCGATATTCCAAAAACGCTTTTTATGTACAGATTTACAAGCTATCTATCATGCTTAAAACTGCTTTAAATGTATCTTCGTATGTCCATAGTATCTTCGTAGTCCCTTGTACATAATTTCAACCTCGAACTCGTTTGTCCCAGTCGTTCGTATAAGAAAATTGTTTTTTTTATATTTTTATTATTGTAAATTATTTTTCTTAATTTTTTTGTTAATTATTTCTAGAATATAGTAATTATAATTTTAATATGAGACAGAGAATTATATATATTAACTGCTATTTAAAATTATCTACAAATTATGTCTTACGTTTATTTAATCCGTTGTAAGTAAAATTACATCATTCAAAGTATTCTTGATTTTCAAATTTAAATTTTAAAATAAATTAATTACGGCGACTGTGAATGACAAAATGATGCGAGCGTTGATGAAGAGGGTCTTGTTTTTGCTGGTGACATCCTGTAGGTTTGGCCCCGTGCCCTCTTACGGACTTCACCTGTGGAGATGGCTCTTGCATACCGAAGAGTTCGGCCTGTGACGGATTCGACGACTGCCCTAGGGCAGAAGACGAGCTTTATTGCGGTATATAATTATGCATACCTTGCATGCTATCTGATATCAAAGAGAGATAGAAAGAGAGAGAGAGAGAGAGAGAGAGAGAGAGAGAGAGAGAAAGAGAGAGAGAGAGATTAAAAAAGAGAAAATAAAGAAATGAGAGAAAAAAAAGAAGAGAGAACGTATTGTGCGTGTGTGTATGGATGACTTCCTGACGTGATGTCAACCGATGTTATTTTGACGTTTAACACAACTTGAGCTTTAAAAAAAATATTTGGAGTGAAATACAGTATTTTTGTAACATTTTATCAGTATTGTTATGCCATTCGAACAATAACAAGTGATGCGTAGACCTTTAACGACAAACGCATAAAAATTGGTTTCGAATAATTGGTGCGGATTATTTATTCGTGCACTAGTGTTCGACTTGTATATATTGGCAATATAATTAAATTATTCAATAAAATACTCTATATATATGTATGTGCAGCATTATATGAATTATTGAATTATTTAATTCTAAAGATTTTATACCAATGCCGGTTTTTGAATAATTTTTTAATTTTTTTGATGAATAATGAATGAACAACATTATATTTATTAATTTTATATATTGATATTCGTGTAGTTATATTGATTATATTGTCCCGATTTATTCACAAATTAGCGAATTATATAATTTGAATGTAAGAGTGTGAAAGTTGTGATTCATTTTATTCTTTCTCTCTTTTTGTACACTATTTTTTTGCTTTTGAATTTCTGCTTTGCTTGCACACGATATATACAATGCTTGCCACTGAATCAATCGCTTAATCATTTCACCTTGTTGGATCCAATAAAAGACTTATTTCGCATTGGTTAGACATTAATTATAGAAAGCTTATTTGAAATCCGGATCCAACGTTAACGTAATCAGGATTGACGATTTTAATCGCAGATATTAAATTCAAATCCTCGAATAATAAAGCTGCTTTAATGAGTCAATTTTTACACATAGAACATTTGTCAATTAAGATATTTAATTTTGTCCATTATAAGAGAATTATATTAATTGTTAAAATTGTTCAAATAATAAAATTATTATCTTTTGGAAGTATAAATGATTGTAAATATAATCTGCGGATATAATATCTCTGCGTTTAAAATCAGCACGTACATTTCTCTGTTATATATATATAATTATGTAAATAATTTTACTATTATCCTAACGCATTCCTAATCCTTTAAACTTCTCTCTTGTACAAGATATAAAAAACTACAAAGAGCATAAAGTTGTAATATGTATAATGAATGTAACTTTTTCCTTTAATTAATTTACGATAATATAATTATTATTATTACAATATAATTTAATCATTACAATATATTAAGCATAATAGTTAAATATATTTTAACCGTGCAATATAATATATTTGTGAATGATTTGTTACTTCGAGCGGCTCTTTGTATCATATTTCATTATGAAAACGCGTAAATATTATTTTCATACGCATCAAATATGCATGGAAACAATAATTCTTTCCGCGACGTTTGACTCTAAATACCAGAATCGGCTGACAAACGACCTCATAATGGCGTATTATTATACACATTTATGGGGAGCTAATAATCGTGTATCCTCCCACAAAAGTGTAGTCGATCCCCATGCGGAGGAAAGCTATACTTATCGTCACGACACATTTTCCGCGTCGCGTGCACGCGACATCGTAATCCGCATTAACCGATACAGCAAACTATTTTTCACGAGCATTTTATCCAGCTCAATATAGAAGACGACTCATGCTTTATAAACATGAGCCGAAAATATCATTTCCAATGCTTCCAATGCTGCCTCAACCCATACCAATCGTAATTACCAACTGATATTCTCGTTGTCCCCAGAAGTAGCTTTTCGCTTTCGTGATGTGATAATACCAGCAAAAGCTATTAATTAAAAAAATGTCTCGAAATAAAAATCCGCACGTCATTTTCGTGCCGGAAGCGTTTTGCTCTGAAAAGTTTAAAAGTAGCTTTCAGCTTTTATATACTATATATATGTATGTGTGTATGTATGTATATTATATATATATATATATATATATATATATATATATATACACATACATACATATATATATATATGCACCAGAGTCACTATATGTGTAAAAATGTCTGTGTTCTTTGCGCATATGTTCGCTGAACAAAACAAAATACAGAGCGGGAATGCACGCCTAACCAGTTCAAATGCGCCACCGGGAACAAGTGCATCGAGGATGTCTACAGGTGCGATGGCCATCCGGATTGTCCAGATCGCAGCGACGAGGACTGCGCTCCATCCGCTAACGACACTACACACACCACTACGCCTACCACCAGTACGCTCCTTTTTCAGTGTGTCCGTCGCTTCATTCATACGTTCACGCAACATTCTCGTCTAGACTGTTCCGCTAATGCAGAATACGGCTGAATCAACTGCTTTGACGCGTTTAATCTCTATATTTTCATAAATGATCGAACTTCTTCGGTCATTGATTCTTTTGTATCGTATACTAATCACAGTTAAAATCGCTCCGAGTCGTATCTATATTTTTAAAAATGAATCACTAATAATTTTCTATTCGTAATTTTATTAAACACGTGACATTTCTTTTAAATGCAATTTATGTTTCAGCTACTTGTATATTTCTATAGAAAAGATTTAAAGAAATACTATCGTGCCGGTATTATAAAAAAATTTTTTTCCCTTTGTTCAATGTCCATAACGTGGTTTGGTTTCGGCCAAATCCTCTTAAAAAACTCTTATTTACGTGGGGACAAGTGGATCTACCTGCTCGCGCGGATACATACTAGACGATGGTTGCATTTCATTGTACATTTCTCACGATCAATCGTTTTCCGACCGTGGTCGAGAAAGCGATTCTCCGTCTTGTCGCTTCTCCAAAGAGAACCAACGGACATTGTAATATTTGTCACCGTATCGGGCTAGAGAAATTTATACGCGTATGAAACGCGGGCACTAAACTTTATCGAGACAACTTATTGAAGATGGAAAAGTATCTCTTCTTTTTTTATTCGGCGAACCGAGTTCTCGACGACGGCTCCACTTTTATCGTACCACCCCGAGTGCGAAGGGATCGGGAGACACACCGGAAACGCATTACCCCGCGAATCCTCGTGTACGGAAGATTCACGGCGGTCGTCGATGGTATGTTCTCGCCCGTTTGCGCCGCAAATCATCGCGACTATAAGGCAACCTACGATATATATATATATATATACATATACTTATATGTCGCTGTATATATAATATATATATATATATACATTGATATATAAGTAGCTGCATTGCGCATGAACTTGTACGCTCAGATGCAATGATAGTGTTTAATGAGAATGTCTTTAATCGTGCCTCCGAGTTTTTCTCCTTGCGAACTCTTTATTAATCTTAAAGACGATTATTGATTTTTTTTTTCATCTATTAATTGCCAAAAAGATAATAAGGAAGTAAGGATGGAAAATTTTGAGAATCCGATGAGGATATTTTCTTTACTTGGCATTTTTTTGCAACACTTTGCCACATTTGTGCGATTTTGCTTGCAAGTTTGGTGTCCTCTTCATTCTTAGTTCTTGTTGCATTCTCAGCTGCATTACAGTTGCATTTATATGAAGGAAAATGAGCGCCTTATATCTTGTCTTTATACCCTTAAACTTCATCTCTGGATGATGCTCCCTTCCTCCTGTCATTTCCCTTGAATGTGCTTGTATATGCGCTCAGACTCGTTCGGTGCACGCTGGACACCGAAATCCAGGAGGGAGTGCGATCCAAGGACGGAAATGCGTTGCGATGATGGCGGTTGCGTTCTCCTACGGCGTAAATGCGACAATATCTTTGATTGCCTCGATGGCAGCGACGAGCGGGGCTGTGGTAAGGGCTTTATCTCCCACATCTTTCTTTTCCTTTCTTCACATACTTATACATTCTAACGATGACAAACGTTTTCTTTCTCCATATACTTATAATAACGATGATAAATGTTTTTTCCTCTATCGCTCTCTATCTCTGATCTGATAAATCTATACATTATCATTTCCCTATTACATATATATCAAATTGTTTTAAATATATGGCAATTTTGTTAATAATATTATTTTATTGATAAATAAATTTAAACAAGTTGAATACATACCATTGTTTTCTTATCAAAGACATAATCTTTAAAAATAATCTTCTATTTCACTAATTTATTCGTTATTTTAGAATTATTAAACTAATTGTGTGAAAACTTGAAACAAATTTTACTGTTTTCTACATAATATTATCGAAGTTTCTTGCTAAAAAATATAACAAGATCTTCATACATATTTACATATTGAGAACGTTCGTCATCGACAATTCAATTTAAAAATTTATTATCCATATTATAATATTTTCCCGAATATTCAATGGTGCCATTATGTTAAAATTAATTAATAAGTTTTTAAATTTTACACATCAAAGATTTATATACTTCATATAATTTTTTTTTAATTTTTTATTGTACTTAAACTTATTTTGTCTATTGAACTTTTGATCAATCTTAGTAAGAAATATGTCAAAGTGATAAGTGATTATAATGATACCATTGATAAGTCCTCACTATTTCCTGATCCCTAACGCTTTCTGCGGGAGCTTTCGACGTGTCTATGTCGTAAAGGGCTATGTACACCTGCCGAATGGAAGTGCGCCAGCGGTGAATGCTTGCCAGAAAATCAGAGATGCGATGGGATAACGCAGTGCAGCGACGGATCCGATGAGGATCGATGTGGTAATTATATGATAGCTTTTGCCCGCAATTATCATAAAAAATGGCCTTCTTCGGCGCTTGGCTCCAACTCTAGTTATATTCAATTTCACCCAATGAAAATTTTATAGATTTCTTAAACAGAAACATTACACGAGCCTTATTTATGCATAATTAAATTCTCGAATCTGACGGTGTATCTCGATTAGAATAATTATTTATATTATCGGATGTAATTAATGTATTATTTATGCAGCATGTCTAGAAATTTCACTTACTTAAAGTCATTATCTAATTTGTATTATCATTTTGTATTGCCAAAGTATTATTATCTAAGTATATTCTTTTATTAATTTTAATTAATTCAATGAATTTATGAATTACTAATTATTTCATTTTTCTATTTTTGTATAAATTAATTATTTATTCATATAATATCAATAACAATCAATAATAACAATACATCATTACTTTTATATTCTAATTTCTATATTTGATCTTCTTTATAAACCAAATATGTATTTTAATATGATTAAGCATTGTAAAAATTCTTAAATCCTGAAAGGAGACTATTTAATATTGTCTATATCAGTCTGTCCAATTGATGTCGCATTTCTTGCGAATAAAAAAAAATTACACTTGCATGTAATGCATGATCAGCGCCATATCGCATGTAGCATTTTGTCTGTGTTATAAGTTGCACACGTATCTTGCATCTTTGAAAATATGATTGATAGAGAAATTTTCGCGCATGATCAAACTCCTGTAAATAGATCACGATAACATTAATTAAGCGATGCAAGAAGAATGAATGTTACGATGGATTTATAAGAATTCTACTGTATACTTTTGTTTTAAAAAATTATTAAATCAGAATGATTAGTGTTTAGTAGAGTGCAATAGTATATTTTTAACAAGAACGATAAGCAGTATTTAAAAAAAAATTCGTACTTATATCATCCACACGAGCATTCATTGTTACATTTATGTATTTAATATTTAAATAATTATATAAATTTTAGTATCTATTACTTATTATTTGCTTTATTTGAAAATTGATTATTGCATGAAACTTTTAAAAAGTAATCAATTAAAGAAAATTTGGCAAAGTTATATTTAAATTTATATACAAAACATTTTCCAAGAAAAGAATGACAGGCTTACATCTTCACATACTATACATTCTTCATATACTATGGCGATTATTCCAGTGTTAATGAAAAATTATTATCATGCATGGTGCGGCACGAACACTTTCTTTTACACATTATTTCATTATCTTGAACGAATTATCTTGCGAGACAACGTGGTAAGGCCATTTTTTCCTCTCTCCCTTCCTCTTATGGGTAGCATGCACGACAATACTCGACATGGAACTTGGTAATTATTGTAGTAACCGAATGTCCGGCTGGATGGTTTCGATGCAACGATGGATTGTGCCTCGACAATAAGAGACGTTGCGATGGTCGATCGCATTGCTTGGACGGCTCCGACGAAATCAATTGCCCTCGTAATGGTTATAATTTGGCTTTATTTTACGTGTGCCGAGGATGATATAGACCTAAGCCGAACACTCTTATATTAGAATGAAATCGACTTCACAGTAGTTCCGATCAGGTGCTGCTTTATATCTACTTTCATAGACACCATCTGAATAGTATAGCGATATCTTTTCAATAGTATTGCATTGAGCAAGAAAAAATTAGAGCAAGTTATTGATATTTTAGAATTATAATTTCTTTTACATCCTCTGTTCAATTCCTTCGGAAACTTAGATTTTTTTTTATAACTTAGGTCTGTGTCTTTCTTAGCGTATTATTTATTAGCAATAAAAAATGAAATCGCACGAAGAAAGTTTATCGTTAATATGTTTCATGGATTTTGATAATGATTGCACGCACAATCTTGTAATTATAATTAAAATTAGGTATTTATTAATTAATAAAAAGAATAAGATAATTTTTCTCCGTGCGCCATTTATTTTATTTTTAATCTTTAACGTAACACTACTTTCTTCCCCTTATTATCTCTCGAATTATTCTCTATTAGCATTTTCATCGTGGGTTACTATACTTCCTACAATATATGGCATTCTTGTTATGAGCATATGATACTTATTCTTAGCGACTTAACAGTAAATGAATGTAACTATTTGCTAATTTATTTGCTCATGAATCTTGCGTTACTTTATCGTACATTATGAAAGAGTTATATGTTTGCATTTTCCGAAACTTGAATTAAATATAAGACTAAGTGCTACGACTACTACAATTACCTTTTTATTTATCTCTCTCTTGTCTCTGAAATTTGATTTTATTTTTATCTTACAACTTTACTTTCAATTTTCTTCATCGATACTTCATTAACTTTCTTTCATCAAGATTGGCTTCTCTGCCCCTGTGTACATTATTACAAGATAAAATTACAAAATAAAGAATATAAAATCTGTAGAGAGGAGTTTATATACTTCATCTTTTGCATCGTTTTGCCTTGCACATTTTCGCAAAATGGCAAGATACAGCGAAAAATGCAGCGTATAAAGCTCGCTCAAGATCTGATCATGCACTCGGTCGATTTTTCAAATAAGATCGCGTTCACGAGCGACTTCTCTGAATGATCTATGCGAGATGTCGATCGTGAAGGGCGTTTATAAATGTGTGCTCGTTATACGCAAAACTAACCGTTCTTGGTGGGTGACAATGACGAGGCCACCTCTCGAATGACTTCTTGCGCATTCTCGTCGGTGTTCAAGTCGCCAATTAAGAGACTGTGTAACTAATATGGACGCATATACACGTACACAGAAGCTGTTAATTTCATTTCGCCGTATACCAGGCACGTTTTAGCCGGACATTGACTGACTCGAACACCGACGTGTCGTGACACCACTTATTGTAGTCGGATAACGACTTCGTGAAAGATGAATGAATTGAAATCAATCGAAGGGAGACTTCGTTCCTGCGAAACACTCAATAGCCAATCGTCAAACTTAAAAATTGCTTTTGAAATATTTTGATTTCTAATCTTCTCTGACGTGTACTAACTTAGATATATCTTCTTTCACATGTGTGATAAACAATTTCTCTGTCTATTTTTTAGCATCGTATACGTATCTTTTCACATTTTAGCGTTCAGACACAATAAAATATAACAATAAGACAGGATATGATAAATTAATAATTAAGAAATAATTAATTCAATTTTATCATTTCTTACATTTTTTATTTTTAACTTTATATACTATATTTTTATATTTTATTGTGTCTCTTGACTCTTATAGCTGTTTGTGCCTTGATCTTGAATATTGATTACTCAATAATCATATTGCGCATATGATACATATCTTGATTATGCGGTCGAATTTCTTGACATGCATTTTGCATCGATTATGGATGGGATCGAATTAATTCTATCTATTCTTCACTTCTCTCTGTCTTTTTACTTGTCTATCTGTATGCCTATTTATTACCTATTATCCCTCTATTTTCAGCACAGGTTGCCTAATCATTGAATTGTGCATCTACTCGTATATATACATATCTATAATTGTGTATATATGTATATATACGTTTCTCTCTCTAATGCCCTTTTACCTCCGGTTATTTACGTCTCTGCAATTTTCCACGCCGCGCGTTGACGCGTGCATAAACCGCGCTCTGTTGTTACATACAACGCGTAGCTCGCGACTGACGTAACGCGAACTTTTGTAAATGTCACGTTTCGCACGATGGTCCTCTCCGCGTTTGAGAAACTAAGTTTAACCTGTTTAATAAAAAAAAAGAGAGCAATGCTCGCGTATACGCGAACGGTAGTTAAAACAAAACTAATTTAATAAAAGAAGCGACATTTATACGACAGTTTCTCAGATTATAATCCAGTGTGATGTGTGTAGCCTTGAAAAGAAAGAAAATTATAAATTAAAACGTGAAGGCACGCACGACTCTGAGAAATTTTCTCTTTTTCTCTCGGTGTAGTCTATTTATTCAATTAAGGTGAGTGCGTGCAGCACGCGGCATCGCGCGCTTCGTCTCCATGTTTCTCGAGGTGTACGGTATACGGCAATGTGCACAATACTTATTTGACATGCCGCATCGGCGCACTTTTATCTCCCTCCGCTCATCGCAGGAAGAAGCACCTCTCGCGGGACTCCTTATCGATCGATAATTATCGAAGTCACTTGGTCAGTCTCGCGCGTCTAATTTCTTCGTGCTAGGGTGACGGATCGCGCGTAACACATCGATTGCCGTTCACAATTTTTTTCCGGCTGACTCATACGAGGGTATTCTTTATGACCTCGCTCGACGACCTGACTAGAAACGCCAAGAATGTTCGTCACTTATAGAGAACAATTGTTATTAGACAAACGTGCACATTGCCGCTTTATATCGTTTGAACGTATACAAGGGATCATTTGTGTCTCTTCCATTATTTGCAATTCAACGAAGTTGATTGATTTTTACAGAATGCCCCGACGGTCAACTACCCTGTGACAACGGCGTTTGTATCAATAAGAACTTCTTCTGCGACCACAATATCGACTGCCATGATGCTAGTGATGAAGAAAATTGCCGTAAGAATATCTTTAGATAAATACATTTTCTCTATATTGCTTTAATTAATTTACTTGCGATATTTGATTATCCATTCAAACAATATTACGCAAGAAATCCTATATTCTCTTTCTGTCATGCAGAATATTTCCCAATTTCTATAAAATACAAATGCATTCTACAACTCGAACAATTAAATAAGATTTCTCATTTTTAACGGATATTTATAGAACTCTTTTCATTCATTTTGCGAATTTTTATTCGAGAAATAAATAAAAATAATTTTGATAAAACGACGTGTTGTGTTCTTATAGCGGAAAGAGAAGAGACAGGTGATTCTGGCCAAGAATGTTATCCCGACAGCTTTAGTTGCAACGATGGCAGCTGCATACCTCGTTCAGCGGTATGTGACGGCCGCGCGGATTGTCCACAAGATGAGGATGAGATCAACTGCCGTCAAAGTAAGTCAGTCTTTGAAATCACTCGGAATTGCCACATCCCTGCGCTATCTTTTTTCATTTAAAAAACCTGTGTTAATTTAGGCTGAAAGTGATATTAAAGTATTCAGAGGATGGATAAAAGGAATACACTCACTCTTGTTAGTTAATTCAGGTTTATCGATATGACTTAGTCCTCAAGACATATTCATAGTCAAGACTCAAGACGACGTACGTACGGTTCGAGAACGCAACCTTATTTCTCAACTTGCCCTTACGTCACTACCACGTTTATAGTGTTGAATGAATTTTCTTGGACGAAGTTTGAAATTTAAGCTCTCCTCGACTATACTTTATGCAACGGACAAGTTATTCTTACATCACTAAGCTTCGCGCGTAAGCATAGCCACTAGACTTGCTTTCCAAATCGTCAGTATAAATAAACCATATTTCTAAAACGGATTTGATACTTCGTCCATGGTTAAAGGAGATATACAAGACAGCTTCGAGCTTTGTATGTCAAGATTCTCTTTATATTCAAACTCGTTTTAAGTCCTGATTATGCGTACGTCGTCTCCACAGCCTTTTTCAAGATTATCGAGCTCGGCGTATATCGTTGCAATCGCGCGGGAATCATCGATGACATGTTCGCGTGAACACGGCAGCTCAGATTGAGTTACTTCTAGGTGTAGATGCCTCGGATAGAGCCTCCTCGGGGGGGCATCCGGAGACGGGGGTGATAGCCGGTGCGAATCCGGATAACGAGACTTACAGCCCAGACACAAATGCAAATGCTGATGTGCCGCCGACAAATTTGAGCACGCCGAGGAGTTGTGCTCCGGATGATTTTGTTTGCGCCGACGGCACTTGCATCCCCGAAACTCACCACTGCGACCATTTCTACGATTGCCGCGACTTTACCGACGAACAATACTGCTTCGGTTAGATTATTTGTAGATTTTGAAAATCTGGTGATAGATTCTGCTTCAAAGTCTCATACGATTTTCCATCTCAATGTTTCATTGATGAATTTTGTCGTTATGGAAAAAAATTATGTTTGTCGTTAGGAAAAAAATTATTATGTTTGTACAATACGTCGATATCTCGAAATTTGAATAATTATTCGCGCGTGCATTTATGAATTTTTATTAATTATTATTGTCTAAATAATGTGAAAATATTTTACGTGGATAATTTTTTATTTTAAGATTATTGAGATGTTATTTATTATATTTTTCAGCATTTTTTATCACATTATTGTATCAAAGAGTTCAATCTTTAACGAGCATATCCAAAGTTTTATATATCGATTAAACATTGAATAGTCTTCCATGGTATTTCTCTGTGATATTCTTTTTAGGAATTTTCTCATCTTTTCGAGTATATTAAAGTTTGCTCCTTTATTCGCGAGATATTCTGAATATATTCTGAAATTCCTTTGAAAGCACCAGATTTTCTTGAATCTATATTCTTTTCTGCTAAATCTGTGTTAGCAGCTGAATAGAAGATGTGTAGGTTGTTGGAGTAGAGATTTGATTATATTTATAAAATTTACAATCAAACATCGCAGTCTTATATCCGGCGCATCCTTATAAACAATAGTGCATCTCTGCCTGGCGTAAAATTTAGATCGTTTCTTTTTCTCGTAGGTAGAGAGTTTGATATAAATCCTATTATGGCATGCATAGTATGAGGAAAGTACATTTTCATCTGTAGAACCTTGCAAGAAAGTTTATATTATCTTGGATGGAAAGTTACTTTGGGAAATTAATATTTAACAATGTCATTTTATTAATAGCGTCTATAAGAATGCAGTGGATTAAAGAATCATAAATGTCTTTCCTCTTGACTTCACGTTATATTGAATGACGAATTATATATAAATGTTTGTAGATTGATAATCAGGACACACAGTAAACGAGGATACATTATAGAAAGGCGGAAACGCATGAAGTTGTTTTTTTAATTTATGAATCTATACTGTGTGGATTGATTTTTAATTTATTATCTAGATTTTAGACCAGAGTTGTTTAATATTTTAGACAAATGTGCTCTAGAAATAAATACATTTAATTAAACATCTCTGTTCTAGATTCTACAGTTAACAATCTTTTCTAGGTAATCATTATCTCCATCGTATTTATTATATTTCGACGTTAGATATCATTGTTTAGATTGTAATGACGGACATATGATGGCTCCATGGCTGACATTTTACATGTATTTGTGTCTCATCTATATCGTTTTCTTTTTTTTTCACGGATAAACGGCTTGTGGTTGTTTCGTCGATGTACAATATAAGCCTCTTATTTTAGGATGCTCACGGGATCAGTTCCAGTGTGCTAACGGAGATTGCATCCCCGCCAATCAGAGATGCAACGGATACATCGAGTGTGCTGATGGTTCCGACGAGCCGGAAGAATGCGGTGAGGATGTAATCTATAACATGTAATTAATCAATGTAATGAGAAAATAAGCAATCCTGCGCTAAACTGGACGTAGATCTGTATAATGTTCAACGTAACTTTGAAATAATTTATAAATGTGGAGTTCGAGACGCGCGCACGGTAGAGCTCGATATTCCATATTCAATTCTCTACTTGTCTTATATCTTTATTTTTTATTTATTTATATCTTATAGAGCAATCACCAGAAAAACCAGAGCCAGGTCAATGCGTAGCGGGTCAATTTATGTGTATTTCGGACAGAAGATGCGTTCCACAGTCTTCCATTTGTAACGGAATTCCAGAATGCAGAGATGGATCCGACGAGCATAACTGCGGTAAGTTAATGATACACTAAATTTATCGATCTGCTAAATTAAATAGATGCAGCATACAAACGTTATATCGCGTAACAAACAGTAGATAATATCGATAGATCCGCGAATATTATTGCGGATTCTCGCGCGTGAATTTATATTCAAAAATTAATTACCGATCAAATTGGAGCGATTCTTTCCGAATCTATCCGCAACTACAATCATCGTGTTCTATGTAACCTTGCGAAGACGCAGAATAATGATACATATTTAACGACAAAACTAAAGATCGTGGAGCGGTGTGCTCGTATGAGGAATGGCAGTGCAAGAGCGGTGATTGTATACCTCGACATCAACATTGCGATCGTCGAATTGATTGTCCGTACGACGATAGCGACGAGTTGGGCTGTCACTATAGGGCGATGCAAAGAAATCACAGTATATGCCGCACGTATGAATGGACGTGCAATGATGGTCATTGCATTCCGCTGCATCAGCGGTGCGACAAAAGGCTCGACTGTCCTAGAGATATGTCCGATGAAATGGACTGCAGTTATGATAATTGTGAGTTAGCTTTCCCCGGTAGTTAGTTTTCCAATGCGAAAACCCACCTTCGCAAAAGGGGATTATATGGTCGACTGACATAACACGCCATCGGCTAATCAATAATATCTTGTAAATATTTGTGACACTGTAATATCTGTAACATAATATTGTAATGTGTTATATATAAATACTATACTAAAAGCTATCATCGTATTTGCAGTAAAGAAAATACGAACAAATAAATCTGTTATGTGTCACTTAAATTACAATTAAATTGTAGTTTCACTTTTATCCGATAACAAACCTTTTTAATCCGATAATAACAAGTATTCATTTTATGATAAAAGTAATAAAAGATAAATACTAAAAACATTATTTTTGTTAGTTTTAAGGCTTTTATAACAATATCCAGTATTTTGTAATATATATATATATATTTTTATTATATTATTTCACTGTATTATATTTAATTATTTAATTATTATAAAGAAATTAATTATTAAATTAAAACAAGACTACATTTTCTTAGACGAAAAATGTAGAAGGTGTTGGATAAAAATGTCAAATTAACAAAGTTGAAATATAACGCAATTAGTTTAGATGTTTTGTATGTAGAGTTATTAATTATTAATCACGGATTATTTTACGATTGCATATTTTATTCATAAGTACTCATACGTTACTATTAAGTTATTGATAAGCGTTGAGAAAAGCTCTCTTTAAATTAACAATAATTAGAAAAAATACAATAGGCAATAGAGAGCAAGAGAGATCTCTTGCTCTCTATTGCCTATTGTATTTTTTCTAATTAAGTTATTGGTTTTGTTTATGCAGATACTGATGGAACATCCGATCTTAGACTGAAGACATATCCCAGTGAACAAGTGATTAAAGAAAGTAAGTACTATTCTTCTTGCTTTTAAACATGCATAGAGTGTTTAATTAAATATTGCATATGCATTTGTTGCATTTTCAACTCTTATATAATAATTACTATTCTATAAAATTTTCAATTATTTCAAATCGAAAAAATTTTAAATATTTTGCAAAATTAATACTTGAGAATAATAAACAATAAATGTCGCGTTGCCAATAATTATCGTATTTGAAAAGAAATTAATTAATAAATATGTTTGTTATTTTCTCTTGCCTTGGCCAGATCCGGCGAAGCAAGGTAAGATTTTACAAAAGATACGATATAAGCTGCAAAAATCATATATATATAATGCTGTGGGCTAAAAAATAATAATCATGAATCATAAAATGTGCGAAATTGGTAATACGATGCGTACTTGGATTATGGTGTACATATAAGTGTTCACATACATAAAACTATGTATCTTCTAGCTTATTGATTTTATTTGTATTCTGTTATAAATGCTTCATAAAATAAGCAAAACAAAATATATTTGCTGCAATATTCGAATTAATTTTTTTAAAGTTCTACTTTTAGTAAACTGTATCTGTATTAATGATACTATAATTTAATATAATTATTTCACATTTCACAGATATATCGCAATTATAAAACTATAACACATTTATTTAAAGAGCAACTTTAAATCAAATAACAAAGACTTTTTAATAATTTATTATCCATGAAAAAAAGGCATGCTTGAAGACATTGATTATGCATGATTTCTAATGTTATTTGAAAATTTAAACTAAAACTCAATTTTTTTATGCTATAAAATTACCGAAAACTTTTCTATTATCATCAAATATTTAATAATCTTAATTATCACATATACAAGCATTATATTTAAAAAGCTCTTTCAATATTAATTATGTCGGATGCCTTGCACAGAATGTTTCCACTATCTATATATATGTAATCTACGAGCATCGAATAATATGATTAAGAGAAAAATATTAAAATATTGCATGGACCAAACTAACGCATATCTTCTTAATTTGACAAACGGGGAAATTCACTTGCTTATTGACATTTGACGTCTATCATGGACGTTGATAATCCGTAATCATCAGAGATGCAATCTCTTGGAACAAGGCCAAATTTATATCACGCAAAATCAATCGTTCCAATCAGGTCGCGAAGTCGTATTTCAATGCCGTGACGAGGGTCTCCTACGTGCCAGAGTACGTTGGATTCGCGGTAATGGTTTACCTCTGCCGTCCGGCAGCCGAGACATCAATGGTCGTTTAGAGATACCCAATATCCAGCTCGAGCACGCTGGAACTTACATTTGCGAGGCCGTGGGTTATCCGCCGTCTACTCCGGGTCGTCAAGTGAACGTCATTCTTACCGTCGAGAAGTGTACGTTCCTCTTTCTTTTGCCTCTTTCGATTTTATTATTTCATTGTAAGTAAAAGTTATTTACAATGAAAGAAAACTATAAATTTTTAATAAATTCGAAGCTACTTTAATTGATTAAAGATTTATTAAATCGATCGATCTCGCACAGTTGAGCAACCGGCCACCAGACCACCGCAAGTGTGTCAGTACGATCAAGCTACCTGCAGCAACGGAGACTGCATTCCCAAATCGAACGTTTGCGACGGCAAATTTGATTGCACCGATGGATCTGACGAGATGCGATGCAGTAAGTACTTTCCAGAGCGACACTGTATCGGCCATTCATATTTTATGATACGAATTTCACGCGAACGTCGCGCGCCCATTTTCGACAGGTCCGCACGGATGCGAACCCAACGAGTTCCGTTGCAATAATAAGCAGTGCGTCAGCAAGTTGTGGCGTTGTGACGGCGACAAGGATTGCGCAGACGGCAGCGATGAGGAAAACTGTGCGCCGTCTCCCCCGGGATCTCCATGCCGTTACAATGAGTTTCCTTGCAACAGCAACAAACAGTGTATCCCGAAGAGCTATCACTGCGATATGGAGCGCGACTGCTTGGACGGCAGCGACGAAGTTGGATGCTGTCAGTATCGATGAGTATTTCACAAGTAGACCACAAGACATCAATATTTCAGCACCGGACTTTATATCAGATAAACTTAACGATCGATAGCGGCTAACTTTGACGAAACAATCAACATTTTAAAATTCATCATTCTTTTACAAATCTCTTCGGTATACTTTATTAATGCATGTCTACCTTAAATTTGAGAAAAATCTAGAATGTATTATTATTTTACATCTTTTATTACAACGTGTCGCTAATAATTATTTGATGAAATGCTGTTTGTATCAGCCATTATAATATTACATAATGTCTATGACCGATTTATTCTTATGCAGCTCCCGTTTACATCGTGAAACCACCACCGCCGATGGTTGTTCTCGAGCCAGGCGAAATGTTACTTCTCACTTGCACCGCGATCGGTGTCCCGATACCGGAAATCAACTGGCGACTCAATTGGGGACATATTCCCGAGAAATGTACGACCGTGTCGACTAATGGAACGGGTACACTGACATGTCCGGACATACAAATCCAGGATCAGGGCGCGTATTCGTGCGAGGCGTTGAACGTCGGCGGTTTTGTTTTCGCCGTGCCAGATGCTATCGTTGTCGTAAAGGAACCTCGCAACATCTGTCCAAAGGGCAAGTTCAATTCTGAGGCGAAGAGCGTCGACGAGTGTATCTCGTGCTTCTGCTTTGGCGTCGCCACCGAGTGTCGCAGCGCCGACCTTTTCACTTATCAGATTCCACCGCCTTTTGACCGCCACAAGATTGTGTCTGTCGAGACCGTTCCGACAGTCAAAATCCACGGTGACATCAGCAACCAGATATCTCAGATTCGCCCACTCGGTCGAGATGGCGTTCAATTGTTGGAATCTTTCAGCAATGAGTTGAATGTCTACAATATTCCTTATTATGCGCTGCCAGAGAACTATCACGGTAATCAATTAAAATCCTACGGTGGCTACTTGAAGTATTCGATCCGTCATAGCGGTAACGGTACGCCGAACAATGCACCTACTGTGATCTTGAGCGGCAATAATTACATCCTGGTGCACAAAGGTAATGAGCCGACGCCCGATTATGAGATCGAAGAATCCGTCAGGTTCTTCTATGGTGATTGGTACAAGCAACAAGGAAGAAGCGAAATCCTGGCTTCTAGGGAGGACATCATGATGGCGCTAGCAAACGTAGACAACATTCTTATAAAGTAAGCATTTTGTATCATTAATCGTTATTATTTTTCTTCAATTTGTTTGATATATATTTCAGAGTGAAATACGACGATTCGCCGCAGCTGGACGTTCGTCTCACCAACATCGTAGTAGATACCGCCGATGCGCGAAACACCGGCCTAGGATCCGCATCCTTTGTTGAAGAATGTCAATGTCCTACCGGTACGTATGTACTTCTGCGACTATTCGTACTTTCGCTTATTTACTATGGAGTAGAATTTCGTTCATTTCGCTCATTACTTTCATATCCAAGGATATACCGGTCTGTCTTGCGAACACTGCGCGCCTGGTTATCTGAGGCGAGAAAATGGTCCGTGGCTTGGCCAGTGTTATAGAGACGAACCACCGTGCCCTCCAGGATACTATGGCGATCCCTCAAGAAACATCCCTTGCCAGATTTGTCCTTGTCCGCTTACTAACCCGTCAAACCAGTAAGATGCGAATCAATTAAATTTATTATATTATTTTGATTATCGTTTTAATTAAAATTCGTTTTCGTAATTTATAAAAAGTAATAAATAAGTAAAAAATAACTAAATCACGGAAAATAGGTTCGCTCGCACGTGTCATCTTGGATCTGACGGGCAACCTACGTGCGATTGTCCCGCTGGTTACGTTGGACGTAGATGCGAACAATGTGCTGCCGGTTATCAAGGAAATCCTCTTATTCCCGGAGATATGTGTGTTCCACTTCAACAATGTGATCCTAATGGCAGTCTTAGTCCTAACGCCGATCCGCATACTGGAAAATGTCATTGCAAGGTACTATTCGATAATCTGTCGATAATTATTTTTTCATATGTGTAATATTATATATAGAGTATAATATGTAATACCTCCTTCAATTATAAGAAAATATTTTTTATGGATAAACTACTTCATCAATAAAATTTAAACGAGATTAATTGCGCTATTTCTCAAATATTTTGCATTTTATTGTTGTTCTTGCATCCATCTATCATGGATTCTTTTAACTATAAAAACGTAAGTATATTATACGATCCTTTTATATGCAGATATATATAAATCGATATTCAAAATAAATGAGCCCAACACACTGCGGTCAAGAAGCACCGTCTATTCTCTGATGGTTTGATGTTTTTTCTTTCAGCAATATGCAACGGGTCTCACTTGTAATCAATGTAAGGCGAATACCTTTAATCTGGCCTCGACAAATCAATTTGGATGCATAGCTTGTTTCTGTATGGGTATTACAAACAGATGCGTCTCCTCTAATTGGTACAGGAATGAGGTACGATAAAGATATTGAAAAAATTTTTCCAATAGGAAAAGTTGCATAAACACAATTATTTTATACATTCCTTATGAAATATAAATTTGCGCACTTTTCACACTATAACTTTTAGAAATATAAATACTTAGAATTAGATAGAAATAGAAATAGAATTAAAAAATGAAGATTTAATCAATCATTCACGCATTGTAGATTCGTGTATCATTCACCAATTCGATTCGAGATTTCTCTTTGATTGAATCCAAGAGCACCGATGCACCAGCCATTGTAGAAGGAATTCATCTAAACACTATTAGCCGAGAAATAATCTACAGTGATTTCCCAAATCGTGGAAACAATGACGTTTATTACTGGCAATTACCTAGCATTTTCTTAGGAAATCAAATAACATCATACGGCGGTAATCTCAAGTACACTGTCAGATACGTTCCTTCTCCGGGCGGTCAAAGCTCAAGAAATAATGCCGCGGATGTCGAACTTATCAGCGTAAGTGCATATTCGTAAATCTTAATTCGTGTATTCACAGATGAAGATATAGTAGGAGAGTAATATATATATATACCTTAATGTGTATACAGGCTAACGATATCAACTTGCTTTACTACTCTCGTGAGTCTCCCGAGCCAAACTCCCAGCAATCATTTACTGTACCGTTACTCGAGCAATATTGGCAACGCAATGATGGAACTCAAGCGGATAGAGAGCACCTTCTAATGGCTTTGGCAGACGTGCGAGCCATCAAAATCAAAGCCACTTACACGACGCATACAGACGAAGCTGCGTAAGTACTTTGTATATATACCTCTGATATTATTGAGTTTAATATATTCTTAATTAAAGCGAGATTATTTAATAAATAAAATTTATAAGTAAATTATAATTATCTAGGTTTTATTAAAATTTTTGAAGTGCTATAAAATTGTTTGAGAAATATACAAGCGATATCAGAGATAAATTTTCCAGCATCTTAACGCGAAATTTGTGAAATTAATTAATATTTAATTAAATGAAAATTAAAAGCAAGATTAATTGGAAACATCTTAAACAGTTTCGACAATAGTGTGATTTATTAATAATGTATATACTTTAGACTCTCCTTCGTATCTTTGGATACTGCCGAGAAGTACAATACGGGTAAAGCGCGCGCGGTTGAAGTTGAAGAATGTACTTGTCCCAGCGGCTACAGAGGACTTTCCTGCGAGGATTGTGACGTTGGTTATACCAGAGCCATCGAAGGTCTCTACTTAGGTATCTGCGAACCATGCAACTGCAATGGTCATTCAAATCAATGCGACCCTGAGACTGGCGTTTGCGAGGTAAGCAAGTAATTAAAGCAAATTTAATAGAGCGACAATTTTATATTTCAATAAATGTGTGTGACTATTTTGTTATTTCAAATTAATTTTATTTTATTATTTCAAATTAATTTTCGAATTAATTTTTGCAAAAATGCTTAAATCAGAAATATTATAGAAATAGAAATTTTTTTCTTTTAAACATATCTTTCAGAGTATTATAAAATTGGAGGGTAAATATAATTGAAATTATATGAGAATATATAGTTACATATAAATATCTGTAGATATTCAAAATTAAATATTAATGTTTTACATCAACAGAATTGCGCTCATCACACTACCGGCGATTATTGCGAGGTATGCGAACCAGGATACGAAGGGGATGCTACCCGGGGCACGCCGAACGATTGCACATACAGAAGCCCCAGACCGGAGTCATGCAGATGCAATGAAGCTGGCTCGCGTAGCACTTCGTGTGTCGACGGCCGATGCGAGTGTAAAAGGAATGTTGAGGGTCCAGAATGTAATCGGTGCCGCCCGTCGACATACGGATTACGTGCCGAGAATATTGATGGATGCATCGAATGTTACTGCAGCGGGATAACTGATCAATGTCACGAAAGCACATTGTATGTACAGCAAATACCGATGTGGGTGTACGATTCACATCATGGCTTCACTCTTACGGACTCGTAAGTATTAGATGTACTTATGTAAATGTAGTCTAGTAAATATGTCTTTTCATTATTTCCTTATTTCCTTATAAGTTTTACTTGTTACCGAGTAGATTTTTAATTTACAAATAAAATTTAAAAATAAATAAAAATACAAATAAATAAAATTTTATTTAATACCATTAAATAATATCAATTTTATCGGTCTATTTTTTATGATCAGTAAAATCGATACGATAGCAAATAAAACAAAAATTGAATTTCAAAATTTACTATGACACTTGCGCTTTTTTATGCAGGACTAGACGCGACATAATCGATGATGGTTTCGAATTGAATGTGGCAATGAACGAAATCGGTTATCGTTATCCGGATAGCAGAAGTCGCAGATTGTTCTGGTCGCTGCCGAGCGTCTTCACCGGAAACAAAGTGAAGAGTTACGGTGGAAATTTGACTCTGACACAGCATATCACTGCGTATCCTGGCGCTCAGAGCTACAAAGATCAAGATATTCTATTGATCGGCAATGGCATCACATTGTTCTGGACAAATCCAACAGAGCTCCAACCTGATATTCCGCTGGTATATAAAATTTATCTGACATTTTATAATTTTATAAAGAATCGATAAAAAAGCTCGATATTTGAACTAAAATAGAACGTAATAAGCAAAATATATTTTGATTCAATAACAATCTAATAAAAATGTCTTTGTGCATTTATCAATAGAAAGCTAATCGTTATTTACACAATATTCTTTTCATCTTTTATTATATCCTGCTAAATAATACGCCAAATTTAATAATACAAAATAAATTCGAATATTTTACGATTACATACATGACGATATATTCATTTTTCAGACCTATTCTGTTCCATTAAAAGAAAACGAATGGAAACGATTGACCACCGAAGGACCACGAAGCGCTTCCAGAACGGATCTTATGATCGTTCTCTCGAATCTGGAGGCTATCTTAGTCCGCGCGTCTCACAGCGAACGTATGACCGCTACATACATAAGCGACATCAGCATGGATACAGCCGTGGAACATCTAACCGGAGAACGACGAGCCACTCAGATCGAAGCCTGCCGCTGTCCAACTGGTTATACAGGAACTTCCTGCGAAATCTGCACTCGCGGTTATTACAGAGATACCAACGACCGATCCATTAGTTATCTAGGCGCGTGCAATCTCTGTCCGTGCAACAAGAACGAGGAGAGCTGCGAGATCAGCAGATCCGGTCAGGTCAAATGCAATTGTTTGCCGGGTTACACAGGACAGTATTGCCAAGACAATATCGCCGGTAAGCAATAGTGCTTTCTCTGCTTGAATTATATAAAAAATAAAAATAGTATTTTTTATTACATTATTTTTATTATTTTATTATTGTTTTAAAAATGAAGATAAGAAAACGAGTAAAAAATATACTATAATTTTTTTTCATAAATTTTTTCAATTTATATTTGTAAAAAGAATCACTTTTAACAAAGAAAATGAAAATTATCGGGTAACTTTATGTTTCAATATTTTTTATAAGTGTGAGAGTGTAATTTTTTATTAAGATTATATTATAATAAAAAGAGAGAGCTTTCGAATCTGCCTAAAATAAATAAATAGCAATGATACATTGATCAGGTGAGCTCATGGTAAGCCTAATGCCTATGAAAGGCGAAGTTGAGCCGTACTCCACGATCCAATTTACATGCAACTATGACTATCCAGATATATTTTACATCTATTTTAAATTATCGCCACTTAACGGGTTTGCCGTAACTGCGAAGGGTGGCAAACCCGGACCTATAATCAAGACAGAAAAAGGAGCTATCCGCACCTGGTTTGTCCACGTGGGACGCACTGCTTGTAACGTCGAGTGTCACATCGTAAATTACCGTGGCAAAGAACTCGTCAAGATCGTGACATCAATTACGCCAGGTTTGACGGACTACATAGCTTCCATATCTTGTCCGTCCATCGATGATTCATAACTCAGAAAGAGTGTTGTGATGATCATATTACAATTGCGTTATCGTTGGGTCGTAGATTATCATCATAAATCACCATGTCCGGTGAAGGAACTTCGTTGGATTGTAGTTCTTGTCATGATTCCGTAGTTCTTCACAAAATTAGAATTAGTCGAAAGAGCTTGGCTTGATCTTGATGGTATCGAACGTATCACGTACTATGTGTATCGATGTATAGAATATATGTGTTTCTCGTAGCAATTAATGTAAATTATCATCTTTCGGAATAACTGTCATTTTCACGATGTTTTGTCAAAATGTAAAGGTGGTTGGCTCTCCGTGTCACAGAGAAATGTCTATTCACTACAGTGTTTCCATAAAATTGCAGATTTCAATAATGTTCGTATCCTCTCTCTGCTATTATGCTTTATCTCATTTTAAAGTATCATGCTAACCCATACAGCACAGAACATTGCAGTAATATTGCGTCAATATTGCAATGTTGCTGCAATATTACAACAATATTAATAATATTGCTGCAATATTCGGTGCTGTATGGGAAGTTTGCTGCAATATTGTGATCTTATCAAATAATTCCGTGTATCTTAAAATCAATTTCATTTTCATTTTTCTCAGTTGGAGAACCGCAAACTACTACACCTGGTCCTATACCTCCACCGAGGATTATTGTTTATATTCAAGAACCGGAATTCCAGATTGTTCACACTGGAAACACTGTCAGATATCATTGCACAGGCAGATCCAAAGATAGCGTAAGTTGTTTATCAATTTTTTATTTTATAAATTTATTCTTTTCTTATTTTATTATCGCAAATTTTTTTTATCGTTGAAAATAGGAGTCGATAAATATTAGATGGGAGAAAGAAGGTGGTCAATTACCGCCTGGTAGAAGCGTGGACGATGCTAATGGATTATTAGTCATTAGAGATGTGAAGGTATCTGATAGCGGCATATATGTTTGTCAAGTGAGCGATGGAATAAACATTGGACGAAAAAAAGTCACTCTGACTGTTGGAGGTAAACATAATTAATTATATTATGTATCGAATGTGGAATATCATGTCTCATCGTATTTTATATTGTAGCTATTATATATATTTAGAATTACGAAGATAATATTTAAAATATTAAATATTAAATTAAAAAATATTAAATGTTATTTAATTCTCTATATTTTTGTATATTCTTATATTTTTTGTATTGTATTGGATGCAGCATTTCCAAAACACTTGCTGGAAATACCAGGTATAAATCATAACCGCGCTCAACTATTCATGAAACAGATTATAATTTTGTATAATTTTATTTAAGGAGCCAACCCTGTAGAACCTAGAATCACTATAAATCCACCGTATCAACAAGTGAGAGAAGGTGAACCAGTCGAATTCCGGTGCGAAGCTACTGGTAATCCGTCACCTCAATTAGACTGGATTCGAGTCCACGGAAGCATGAGTCCGGAAGCGACATTCCACAATGGTATATGGAACCTTCCAGCCGCATCGAAGAACGACGCAGCTGAGTACAAGTGCATTGCTAGAAACAATGTTGGCATAGATGAGAAGACGACCATCTTGTATGTTCAAGGTATAATTCAATTGTACATTTCAAACATCACGATATTGATTGAGATCTCGAGTTACCACGCATATTAAAAATTGTTATTTAATTACGAGTACTAATTTAAAATCATTTGCGTTAATTATGTCTCTTATATTACTTTCGAAAATTATTGTGTATTACAGACAATCCTAATAAGCCGCCACCTCAAGGTTTACCGCCAACTGTAACTCCGTCCGAGTGGTCTGGAACTATTGGCGATGTTGTCAGACTGATCTGTACCCCATCGCAGCATGCAAACGTTACTTGGACGAGATCCGGCGGATTACCGTTACCTTATACAGCCAGTCAACAGGACGGAATCTTAACCATCACTAATCCTAGTCCGAGCGATTCCGGTATATACGTGTGTACTGCGACAAGCATACGCGGAACAGAAACGAGCACTTCCGCTAGAATAACGATAGTTGCTCGCAAAGAACCACCAACGATTAAAGTCAGACCCGAACGGCAAAAGGTGTCCCAGGGAACAGTTGCCGAAGTGCGTTGTATTACCAGCGGAGAACCAGGTGTACAAGTGAAATGGAGCAAATATACAGAAACGATGAATTCGCGTGTGCAACAAGTAGGAGATACGCTTAGGATCATTAACGCTCAGGTTTCCGATCGAGGAGTATATATCTGCCGGGTTACTAGCTCTACAGGCAGTTACGAAGCCAGTGCCATAATTGAAGTTGAACGTAAGTCTATAGTATCTTTTGATATATAACCCAATGATTAATTTGAAAAAAATGTTAAATTCATAAAAAATATCAGATTTGCATGAAAAATTAACCATGATATAAAAAATACAAATTTTTACAAATAATACAGACTTAAATCTTTTTTCATGTATTATAATCGACATGTTTTTTACACAAATCTTTAAATAAAAATTTTTACTTAAACTGTTTTTTATTTATAAAACTGTAAAAAACGAATTATTTATTACAGCTCGTGAAGCTCCGGTCTTAGAGCTGTATCCTCAAGACATTCAGACAGTCACTCTCGGCGGTTCGGCCGATCTTCAATGTCGTGCTAAAGCTGGCTTCCCGGTGCCCGAGTTGCACTGGTCTCGTCAAGACGGCCGACCATTCGCTTCCAACATCGAACAGCTTCCTGGCGGATTGCTCAGACTATCGAATATTACGGTGAACGATGATGGTGCCTATATCTGCTCCGCGTCGAACGAAGTCGGCTCGACGTCGGTTATCGCGCACATCGAAGTGCAATCCCTGCCTGTGATCACCATTACTCCGAAGCACGGCATTTTGCAAGTGAAACGCGGAAGTCGAGTCCGTTTAATGTGTAGCGCAAGTGGTTATCCGCAGCCTAATGTAGCTTGGAGCAAATACGTGCACGGAGTAACTATACAGTAAGTTAATTAGAATATTATTATGCGATATTATGAGTCTCGAATGTTGTAAAGTCATCATATAATTCGTGAGACAAATATATAATTAATTTCTAAATTTGTGAATTCTTATATTTTATCAAATGTATAGTCGTGTCAAACAGCAACGGCAGTGATATAACGTGCATTTAAAAATTAAACTGAACACTATATTTTGATTTGATTTGATTGCTATCAAAATATTAAATAACCTTTGAAAAACGTGTCACTTACAGTGACACATATAGCAGAACAGCGGCTACTCCACTGAGTGCTGTATATGAGATATTCTCCGTTTCACCTGACGATGAAGGATCTTACACTTGTCAGGCCACAAACGCCGTAGGAATAGCGGAAGAGCGTATTCAAATACGCATCGAGGAAGATGATGATTATATTCCTTGCACTGGCGATAGAGGCGATATTCCGTGCGACGATCGACAACAACCGCAACCTGATAATGTGTGTATGCTGTCACTTTTCAGCTCAATATCCTAATGATACGCTTTTAACGATGAAATGTGATTTTCAGAGAGATCCGAATCAACAAGGAGTATTGATTCCCAAAGATTACTTGAGGATTCCGAACGGTGGCAAGGTGGAAATGCGTTGTCAGGTCTTTGGACCCGATGGAGATCACATCTATCTGGATTGGAAGAGGAGCGATCATCGTTCCTTGCCGGAAGGTAGCACAGTGCACAACGGAGTATTAAGCATTCCGACTGTCGACAGAAACGCGGCCGGAGAATACATCTGTTTGGGCTTGGATCCTGCCGGTACCGTGCTCTTCAGGGCAAAATCCCATCTTGAAATTATATGTGAGTATAAGAAATGCATCGCATAATATAAATAAATTAAAGAATTTAAATTTTCGCATAAAAATCCGCAATCGTAGAAGCTGTATAAAAAATTTATTATTTTAAATTTTAAATTTTCTATTTTAAAAGTTCAAAATCGATTAATTAATTCAAACGATTATTTATTTCATTCGATTTCTTCTAGCTCCTCCAAGAATTGAATTAAATCCCACGCGTCAGACAGTGGGACCTGGGGAGAATCCATCCATAATTTGCACCGCCACGGGAGACGAACCTTTGCATATCGAGTGGGAAGCCATAGGACGTCCGTTACCATATTCGGTATCGCACAGCCGTGGCGTCCTGCAATTCCACGGTATTACCTATTCCGATGCTGGTAAATATGTGTGCAAAGCGACGAACGGAGCAGGAACAGCGGAAGCGGTAGCAGAAGTTTTAGTCAATGGTCAGTAGAAAATAATCAGAATAATCAGTTAATACATTTAAATTTGCAATATGTTATAATATATATATCTGCAATATATGTATCATGTATAGAATACCATATGCATTCATTAAATATTTAAGAATTATTCGAAGAAAGAGCAATTTTGCCATAAATTATAAACCGATGCTCGCGCAATTTGCAGAACATTCTTACGACGACACAGAAGTTCGCGCTGAACAAAGAGACGTGGTGACGCATGCTGGCAATTCTGTGCGTTTACGTTGCGTGGTACGCGAACGTGCGACGATTCATTGGAGTCGAGAAGGACAAGCCTTGCCGAGCACCGCGCGAATCGGAGAAGATTACCTAGAGTTGACGCAGGTGAAGCCAGAAGACAGCGGAAGATACATATGTCAAGCCCAAACTAGCCGCGGTGTATCCAGTGATTATATTAATTTCAACGTATCTCGTAAGTTTCATTATATTTTTCACTAACTCTGTCATTTTAGCATCATTTCATAGATCCTTGCTTCTATTCGAATACATCTGTGGAAGATCATATGAATGCACATATTGACGCTAAACATTTTGCCTGTTAAAAAATATTAATTTTAATTCTTTCAGAATTTTATGCCCTAAAAAGAAATATTATCTTACATTTTGAATTCTGAAAGAGTTAAAATTCTAAACTGCTTGTTTTTACAAAACTTTCTTTGTTATTTCTGCGTGATTTTTCAAGAGAACAACATACTTTGAATAAAACTATTTGAAGATTTCAATTTCTCGTCTAATATAGAACTGGCTTGAAACTATTACTTTCACGTTTGTCTTAATTAAAAAGAAATATTAGCACAAAAAATTTAAATAGTAAATAATAATACGTATACATATATCAATTACATATGTCATTGCGAGTTATATATTAGAGATCTTCTACTTTTTATATATACATATACTAATCTAAAATATCTCTCATACCATTAATATGTGTACCAAATTACTCCCAAACAATACAAATAACAAAAGATGATGCAAAGAGATTAAACAAAATAATTATTCAGATACCTTTTGGATTTTTGCATTGTTTGCTATATGAATAAGCGAGATAGCACATAGCAAACGTGGTTCCATGAGAACGTCTTCACAAGTAGTTAGATTTTTTTATAAGGCTCGCGTTATGATTTAGTAGTTAATTTGCTTGCGGATTGCATGCCAGTGTACCGATCGCAGTGCAGGCACTGGGAATATGAATGCAGAAGTCTACAATGCATTCCAATGGAATACTTTTGCGACGGCTATGTTCAGTGCAACGATGGTACTGACGAACGCTTCTGCCACAACGCGTTATATCGCCAATATCTTCAGAGACGACGCGGTTTGTTTTGAGATCTGTGTGTCTTGTGACGTCTTGTAGTCCTACTTGTAGTGAACTATTCTCTATACTCTTGCTACTATACAAAATTACAAGGAAAGGATACGAATTAAAATATACTTTTGTCTTTTAATCAGACTTAAAATAATAGATAAGTGAAATAAAATATCAAAATGCTATACGAGTTCCGAGATCACAGTCGTATAAATTATACAATTGTATAAAATATATATATATATATATGCACAATGCGTATCCCATTCTTGTCAACACCAAAAATTTATTTATAAATAAATGTCTCGACACTTTAGATTTTAGAGTTAATATTTTTACAAACTCGACACTATTTTTTAAAGAATTATTATTCTAAATAACTGTTTATATATTATTTCGCTCTCTAATGTTATTTTAATATGAAATAATTTATTTTATATAATATTTATTTCTTGTATATATATATACAATCTCTCATTTCTTTTTATTTATATAACTTTTTTGTATTTTAAGATTTTCAATATAATATTAAAAGTTTAGATACGGGGATATATGAAATAAAATTCAGTTTTTATTAGTTTTTAGATCACAATTTTTATTTACCCCTTTTTTCTAAAACATAATGATATCCTGCGGAAAAAACAGGATATATATACATTTTTCTAATTTTATAATTAATCCTAACGTGTATCCAAGACATATATTGCAATTTTAGCTGCTGCCGTGCCATCAATAAGCGTCGAGGTGTCTCAAGATCCAATAAACATCGGTGACACAATTGATATACATTGCACATACACTGGACGAAGCCCACGTTATCACTGGTCGAGACCGAATCATGTGAGCCTGCCGGCAAATGCGCAAGAATACGGTAATGTCTTGAGGCTGACTAACGTAGCTGTCACCGATAGTGGACCCTACAGATGTTTAGTAGATACGCATGAGGGTACATTTGAAAAAGACTTCAACCTGATTGTTCATGGTAATTACTAATAGATATGTACGATAACGATAGATATATACATACATATTTACGCAACGAATGCAACAATGATAGAATATTTGATATACCATTTGTACATTTTTTAACATATCTATTAATGCATATCTATTCTTTGCTAATGCTTACTAAAATTTTGTGTATGCTTTACGTAAGTAAATTAATAAAAATACCGATTTTATATTATGAAAGTTGTCGTTACATATAAACAAGAATTTTTATAATTTTCTATTATACTCACAGGCGGGATTCTCGATGAACCAGCAATTGAAACGAAATTTGCGCCGTATGGGTCGAGTCTAGAAATGGATTGTCGTATCGACCTCGATCCACCAATAGAATATCAGTGGAGTAAACTTGGTGGACTTTTACCACGTGATACCCAAACTTTGGAAGTATGTGTAAAACGCATATATATACTCGTATATATATGTATATATATATATATATATATATATATATATATATATATATATATATATATACTCTCTCTCTTTCTTTAATTAAATTAAAGGGAATCTGGAAAAAGATAAATGTATATCTTGAAAAAAGTTACTATCTTATGATATATATTTTTTTATTTTGCGCAGAACAAATTGAAGCTGACTAACGTAAAGGCTGAAGATGCTGGAACATATATTTGCGTTGGATATAGTGGACCTGCGCGAGTAGAAGTTCCTACGGTACTAGTCGTAACAGGAGTAGTGCCTAATTTTAGTCAGGCACCCGAAAGCTACATCGCTTTTCCGCCTTTACCCGATTCCTACCTTAAGTTCAATATCGAAATTTCTTTCAAACCAGAAAGTTACGATGGCATTCTATTGTACAACGACGAGTCCGGTCATGGCAACGACGACTTCATTGCTCTATCACTAATTAATGGATATCCTCAATTTAAGTAAATATTTTATTAGATGTACATAGTATAAATTTTATTTTAATTATTAAATTTTTATGAGTATAGAATTGATTTTATTTAAATAAAATTTGGTCAATTATAGAAATATTAAAAAAAAATAATTTTTAGAATAATTTTTGGAATAATTAAATTTTAAAATAATTCTAAGAGAATAATTTTAGAACTCTCTTATATTGAATGTTGTGCTTTTCAATTAAATTATCTGAATAGAAGCTGCTTTAAATTCACACTATTGCGTAATTATATACTTCATTACATGCGTATTAAACATATACCGAATATTTTGATAGATTCAATCTTGGATCCGGAGCAGCCGTTGTTCGCGCGGATAAACCCATTACCCTGAGCGAATGGCATACCATCAAGATCCAACGCAATCGAAAAGAGGCAACGATGTTGGTAGACGGCGAGAGCTCTTACAAGGTGGTTGCAATAGGTAGACGTCAAGGTCTAGATCTCAAAGAGCCCCTCTATATCGGTGGTCTGCCCAGCTACAATGAAATTAGCAAACAGTCCGAAGTGAGCACAGGCTTTGTCGGATGCATCAGCCGGCTTGTTCTCGGAGAGAAGCAGGTTGATCTGATCGGCGATCAGACAGACAGTGTGGGAATCACGAGCTGCGAGACTTGTGCCGAAAATCCCTGTAACAACGGCGGTGTATGCCAAGAAGCGGCCATGAAGAATGGCTATACATGTCTATGCCGAGCTGGTTTCAGTGGCAAACATTGCGACTACGTCGGACAATCCTGTTATCCAGGTAAAAAAATTACTCAATTAGTTAATTAATTTATATTATATTTTATTTAACTTATTCGCTAATTTATATTATTTTATTTAATTTGGGCTATAAGTATATAAGTAACATGTATAATAAAATTATATAATTTAATTATAAATTATTCTTTCGTCGTAATTATATATAATTACAAATTAATTATAAAACAATTGCACGTATATAGCGCATGCCTGAGTAATATCGATAAATCGAGCATTGTTAATATTAGTTAAATATATGTTTTAGCGTTCCTTAATTTAATGTTTTTAAATAATGATACTTATATAAAACAAATTGAATAATAATAGGTGCATGCGGAGAAGGTAAATGCGTCGATAAGGAAATTGGCTTCGATTGTTATTGCCCGATCGGAAAAACAGGATCGCGATGCGAGCATTCGGTGAACATCCACGATCCAGCTTTCCATAATGATAGAGCTTATCTCGCGTATGAGACTCCGAAAGCTCTTAGACGGTAAGTACATTCACTCTATTTATCGAACGCACGTGCACGCATTACTTTTTAATGAATTACTTTTGGTCGGTGTTACAAGCGTTCAGGATCGAACATATTGTTATGGTGATTACGTCTATGTATAGTACTTATTATACTTTGAGTTTCCTTAAATAATTATTTGCACATAGCTTGCGTATTAGAAATAAGTGAATTAAGAGAAATATTGATAGAACACATTCTATAAAATTAATTTCTTCATATATTATAAGATTTGAAGTGTTAAATAATAATAATTATTATACACTTGAAAATAAATTTTACATGAATTAATCTATTTTGCATTTTTTCGAAATTTCCAAGATACATAAAAAGCCCTGTCTAGGTAGAATCGTAATAAATGAAAATTTCCTATAAATGAATCTCCATACCCTTGACAAACTAACAGTTTTAAGATTATAATTGGAATGTAGGTACTAATCCCACTGCCAGTGCACCTGAACATCATCAAGCATCCTAATTACTAAAATTCTTTTCAGGGAAAGAGAGAGTTCGACCACTATACACAGTCGATCACGATTACGCAACGCACAAATTAGGCAACCACGATCAAGGCCACATCACTACAATAATTTGCACCACACAAAACATTAGCTAAACTTAGCACCAATTTTACGCACTTACAGAATCATTACTTATCCAATCTCACAGTAGTAATCTACTTCCCTCCGTAGATCTAATCAACTTTCATATACATATGAGCTATTTAAGATTGTTAAAATATGCCTGTTCGAGAAGATTTAAGTTCGATTAATTTGCGATTTATCACTGCCTGTTTTTTTTTTGTTTGGTATGTATAGATAGCAATGTAAAGATAAAGCAATGAGTCTTTAACAGATGTTTTGCAACAAACCTGCCTAGTGCGTAGTTCCTTACAATGGACATCATGGTGCTGTAATGTTAGAACATCAGTCAATTGAATTAGTAATTAATGTTTTGTACAGCTTTTTAATTAATACACTTAACGCGTCACTCTTCTCTGTTAGTCATTATTAATTATTAAAAGTATAATATACGCGCGTGAGGTCACTGCCAAATCAGTTGCATTTAACAATAGTCCCAACTCAAGCAGAAAACAAAGTCGTAATATCCATATACATGTATGTGACAGTTATATATAACACTATATGTAAAATGTTTGTACTTATGTCTAAGATCCTATATAATATAAATATTGAAAAAAGAAATAATTCACATACGAATGATCATTTATATATTTAGCGAGGGGGGGAGACTATATTATGCTATATAAATAAATATTTTTAAAGCAAAATTAATGTAATAAGTATCATATATTGTAGCTTAAGATGACAACGTTTTATTCAATTTCATCACTTTTATATTTAAAAAATAACAAAAAGGTAAGTTTTAAGATAGACACATTATTTATATATGTGACATATATCTATTTTTTGGCAAAATTTGTTGCTTAGTACAAGCTTTTATATTTTCGTATGTATAATACATATGCGTATATATAAACACCCTTTTCCTCCCTTTTCTTCACTTATATTCTTATAATTAATAGTTTTAGAAATATATCCGTATAATAAATATATACGTTATTTGCATGTATCTGTCGTGTGAAAGATATAACAAATTTTTTCAAAAAAGAAAAATTTACTCCATTATATATAAATTAACTTTAATTTAACATTTTCTATAAAAAAGAGTAAGAAAAGAAAATAGAACATTTATATTTATATTTTATGCAATATATAAAAAAACTAAAATAAAAGTGTGCAAGAGTGTGCCTTTGTTGAATTTTAAAATCAAGTGTAAAAACAAAAAGAAGTAATTAATATGTGATATACATATATATTGCTTAAAGCCCTTTCTGCGGATGTGCAATAATACATTCTTTTACATTCTATATACCTAATTTTAGGCTTAAGGTAACCATGAGTTTTAACCCTACGGACTCCGGGGATGGAATCTTGATGTATTGTTCTCAAAATGACGAAGGCCTCGGAGATTTTGCAGCGCTCATAATAAAAGACAAGCACATTGAATTCCGCTTCGATATTGGCTCCGGAATGGCAACGATAAGATCACCTTATGCAGTCCAACCCGGTGTATGGACATACGTAACGGTGAATCGAGACTTTAAAGAAGCCAAATTGTCAGTGAATGGCGAGCCATTTGTGGAAACCAAATCACCTGGAGCTTCCAGAACCATGATGCTAAATACACCTCTTTACATCGGAGGGGTGGATCGCAGAAGAATCACTATCAATAAAGACGTCGGTGTCGATCGTAGTTTTCGTGGATGTATAAGCGCAGTAAGAATATTATTAATTATATAATAATTATAGTATATAATATAATAATTAAATATATTATTAATTATATATTAAATATATTATTAATAATATAATAATTAAATATATTATTAATTATATAATAATTAAGATAAATAACGATATATATATGGTTCCAAATGATTAATCATAACATTATTATATTTGACATTATTTTAATAAAAACTTTTCAAAAATTTATAGAAATAATTTCCTATTAACGGAAATGAAATAAAAAGAATATTTTCTTTTTAATTTTCAATATTTAATATATCTTTAGTTAATTCAAAATAATATTTTTAAATAAAATTATTTATGAAATTATATAAATATAGTTATATTAATTATTATACTTAAAAATATATTTATAAATATACAGCAATATAATGAACAATTTCAACATGCAGTAGATAAAGGAGAACTTTCTTCATTTTTAACATATTTTTGTTCTGATACATATAGCTCGAAGTTTTGTCAGTCAGTTTGGATGTATTGAAATCATCAATTGACGCAGCTAATATCGAGAATTGTTCGATGCCTCATGTGAATCAGACAATAATGCGTACCACTATGACAACATTGGCACCATCTACTCAGCCGCCAATAACACTGTACGATCCTTGTGCATGGAACCCTTGCATCCACGGCATATGTCAAAGTTCAAATGTGTATGATTATTCGTGTACATGCGAGTATGGATATGTGGGTAGAAACTGTGAGAATGTACTGAAGCAATGCGAATTACTTACACCGTGTAGAAATGGGGGTTCTTGCACCGATCTTCACGGATCTTACAAATGCGATTGTCGTCTCGGTTATAATGGACAAAACTGTGAAAAGTGTAAGATTACAAGTGTAATTTATTTAATTATTAATCTCGACTACAATTAATTATATAATAATTATTATAATATTTGATTATATAAATCGTATTATATCTTTGTAGTGGCAGAGATCACGTACGATGTTGCCTTCAAAGGAGATGGCTGGTTGGAACTAGATAGATCTATCATGATGCACGAAGAAGAACGTGAAGTTATAGGCCTTGAAATCAGTACAAATAAGAGTAACGGACTGATTATGTGGCATGGTCAAACCTTGAATGATCTAACACCTGATGATTATATCGCTGTTGCTGTAGTGGATGGGTATGTACGACATATATACTACGATATAATTTTCACACAAAAATAAAATAACTAATGTTTCTAAAATTATAACAAGTATATAAAATTAGAAACAAGAGATCTTTCTTTGATCTAAATATATATGTATTCATTAGATATTATATGTATTTCTATATTTTTTTCAAATATAATATTCATTATAATAGTATTTACGCTGTTCAAGTTTCAAAATATTAATAAATTTAAAAATTAATGCCTATTATCTAGATACGTGGAATACCAGTACAATTTAGGCTCTGGTCCCGCTGTAATTCGCGTCACCGCTCAGCGGGTCGATGACGGAGAACGTCATAGAATAATTCTAAAACGTCAGGGAAGCGATGGTAGCATCGAGCTAAACGGCGAGCATACTGAAAGTGGTGTAAGCGATGGACTTCAACAAATTCTGAACGCGAGAGGAAGCGTTTACTTGGGTGGTTTGCCGGACTACGCGATGACTTACGGAAGATATCACGACGGATTCTCCGGTTGCATTTATACTTTAGAGGTACAAGACTCAGGGGCTATTAATATCGGCGAGAAAGCTATCAGAGGAGTAAACGTATCGCCGTGTACCAGGTAAGAATGTAAATAAGATATTTTTTTCTCCTAGCGTAAAGAAGAAAATGTTAAATTTAAAAAAAAAAGTTTAGTTTTATCAATAAATTTAATATGCTTATATAAATGTTCAGATTAACAAATAATGTAAAATTCAGTACTCAAGATAACATCTTATAGATGTGACTAATTTTGTTGGATATTATTTTTGCACGCTGCTCACAGAGTAAGATGGATTCCATCTTCTCTCGTATTCACAGACACAGACGCAGACGTATTCGATGCGTTTGTTCCACCGCCACCGGTGAATATTATTCATCCGAAACCTGCGTCCAATTTGGCTGCATGTGACATAACGAGTTACTCATTGTTAATTATACTTCAAAATTTGATTGTTTTGACTAGGGATATTAAGGAACAAAGTGTACTTTTCGCGCTATTATGCGTAGACGCAGTTAACGTTTTCAGGGGCTTATTAAGCTAAACAATAGTATAATATATAATACTATTATGTAATATTCTCAAACTCACTTGTCGGAAATACATTTTCCTCTTTAGACCAAAAACGGCGATCGTCAAATCGATCAATGTATAATATTTTAAAAGATGTGTATTTCCACAAGTGTGCATACGATATGTATCTAATAAATTTGTAAATTGTTTAATGCTTAATCGATATATCGGAAATACTGCGACAAAACTACGGTATGTCACTTTCTAGTATTTTTGACATGTCGCGAATAATGATATATTTAACATTAATTTATCATTATACGTATACATACGACGAATTTATTAGTAAATATTTATCAATTTTATATTTTTATTTTGCAGTGATCGAACTGATAGACCTCCCACACGTGGTGACCTCGGCTAAGAGAATGATCTATATCTGAAAAACGTATTGCATATTGTTATACAAGCGATAATATAATTAATATAAATGTCGAATTTAAAGCCAAAAATATAGTTATTAAATTTTTCATACATATCTAATGTTTTGAAAAGAACATTACAAGATAGAGGATCAAAAGCAAATCTGATATCATAACTAATCAAACGTTTTCAAAACATTAAGGTATATATCATAAAGATGCAACTTTTCGACTATGATAAAAGTATAATTTTTCGGATGAGATATCCTGCTCATGCAAAAATCGAAAAGTAAAACATATATTTAACGAATGAAAAAATACATGTATTTCTTTAACTGCACGATTTGTAAACGATTTTCAATGAAAGCGAAAGAGCGTGAAAAATACGAAAGTACCTATTACTAAACGAACAACAAAACAATTTTATATTCATAGATATACAGAATCCATCTTGCATTAATATATCGCTATCAATATTTTATAATTAAAATAACTATAACGTTTTATATTGTTTTATTTATATGAAAAGATTGAAGCATTAAATTCGCAAATAATAAATTGTTATTTTTAAAATGCAACAGAAAAATTTTTGCATTTAACAAATCATCCTTAAACTATCAGTTAATATAAATATAAAAAAGTTAGCCATTGAAGTTTTCAATTCTCATGTTTTTCCTGTTTCTTCTCGTATTTCTTGTAATTAATTTCGTCTTATTTTTTCAATTCAACTGAACAACAATTACGGACAGCTAATGCGATGACTGATATGAAACGAAAATATGTTAATGATAAAATGTATAGTATATATGTCTATAATTTTTCACTGCCATGTGTTAATTCACTCATTCGTAATACAATAAAAAGCAGATTTGCGTCGAATAGGATAAATATTATTCACTAGAGTATGAGTGTAATCAAAGTTTTAATAAAACTTTGAGATATCTCTCCTATCATCAAGAAGACAATAAATTCTCGTCACAGCCAAAGTTATTTCATTGGGAAAACAGAAACGAACTTTCTCTATTAGATATCGAATTTTTATAAAAAGAAAAAAGTGGAAAAGAGTGCGCTGATTTATATATTTATAACACAAAAAGTCATATTATCTTCCATTGAATATTACAGATTGTCATGAAAAATAAGATTCTTAAAATAAAAGAGATAGAAAATATATATCAATAAACAAAAAGAGAATTGATAAGCAATGCTTCTTTAAATTCAGATTGCACTCATACCATGATGAATACTTATCAATTATCATACATATGTAGGTGCTTATACATGTGATTTTTGATGCAATAGGCGAATAATCAAGAATACATAATAAGTAATGAATAATAGCATCATCGAATGCGCGTACAGTACTTTTGTATATTAAAAGGTTTAAATCAGTTTACATGATAAAATATAAATGAAGAAAGTTATACATACATGAGAGAGAATCGCGATAAGTCAAAATGATATAGGTAAAAAATATGTGTTACTACATATATAAAATTTATATCGAATAAATTATGATACAATATATGCGCATTGTGCGGATAATTAACGGTCTCTAATGTTCTCTATATTTAAGACTTTATGAAAGTAAAACGTACAATTTGAAAGTAATAACAATTATTGCTTACACGCGCGACCGCCAAGATCATATCTATGTAATTAAATTATTATTTAGAATATTAAAGTGGAATATAAATGCAAATACTTTTATTGCACACATTAAACAAAAAGTGCGATTAATTTAAATCTTTCTAAATCATTTAATTATACTTATAATTAGACATATTTATAAATGTTTTTATATCAATCTATCGCATAATTAATCATTTTAAACATATTTTCTCTGCGTGCAATATAATTACGTATCTATTTTATAGGTTTATACGATAAAAAGTAGGAAATTACAATACATATTCTATAATGTATATAATTATTAAAAATACGAAAGAGATCTGTTTTCAAATACATGAATCTATTTTTTTTTCTTTTTCAAATAACTAACAATTATATTTCATTAAAAGGTATTGTCTAATTTATGCAAGTAAAGCGTTATATTTTTTTACAATCTCCATAAGTAATATACATATATTGCAGTACTCTATTATTGATATTCAATTAGGTATTTCATTTATGTAGCTTTTACAAAATGCAAATGCGAATATATATATCAAATTAATCAAGTAAAAATATCACATATGATGTGCAATAAGAAATATGATTGAACGATATTCTATAGATTGTCTTTAGAGAATTATTTAACAAATGACACCGAAATATATAATGTATAATAGCTCCCGTAAAGTTTTCTACGTCCATTACGATTTTATTATAACACACTGTAAATGCTCATGTACAGAATAATCCATATGAGATGCATATACTTGTATATTACTATATTCTAACATATTTTATATATATATATATATATATATATATATATATATATATATAACCGATGCATATACTGTATATTATTATAACTCCTTAATTATATACCGACATCGAATGAACGCTTTTGGATGTTCATGCATACATTAGTTATGTAATAATATGTACGTATATTGTATTTTATATGTACAGGGTGCAAAATGAGAAATATTCCAGTCTGAAATACCTTCTTTACATAATTGCGACGTTTGGATGTGAATAATATCAGTGACATCCTAATTAGAACACTTCAATTAGGAATGATATTTCAAGTAATAAGCTAGTATTGCTTCACCCTGTATATAAAATATCACACTGAAAGTATTTACCATAATACATAAATGTAATCTATTGTTACATAATTCTTCAAAGAAAATGAGACAATAAATATAATTTTGCTAACAAATTGTATATTTTCGCTAATATTTTTTATATTTTCGTAGCATGTCATCATAAATATTTTAATGTATTATAATATTTCTAATCATGGAACTTTTAATTTCCAATTTGTCAAACTTATTATTTCTAAATATTCCCCAAAAATTCGCAGAAAACATAAGAGGATGTACACACAACGAGAATATTAAAAAAATTTACACTTACAATTAAAAAAATTTATTTACATAACCGTTCATTTACTGCTAATTTGTACTAGGCATACATAATTGATGAGCAACAATTAATATATTAAATCTAAGCGTATTTTTACATGAATAAATTATCAAATGTAAATCTTATAACTAGAGTTTAAAAAATGTAAATTTGCAAAAATAAGTAATCACAAATAATGAAAGTTATTCGTTATATAATAACAATAACTTAAAACAAACACAAATTATAATGACAATTAATAAATTTCTGAAAAAAATATATTGTTTATATATTTCTATAATGTATAAAATATATACATATACATGTGTGTGTGCGTGTGTGTGTGCGCGCGCACGCACGTATGTAAAAAGATAAAAAAGATTTTTAAAAACTTGAATTATATATAATAAATTAATTCAATCAATTCTTACAAATATATATAAAATGTTACTTTTTATATGTTATAACTTCAAAAATGAAAATACTTGATGAAAAATGAAATTACACCAATGTAGGATGCTATAAACTAATTTTATATCCAGAAATGAACGGAAGTCCTGTTCCTACTTTTTCTTGATATTTAACATAGTCTTCACCAAAGAAATTTAATAAAGTTATTTCTTCAATCAGAACACGATCATAGAAGAATCTCCATGACATCAATGCATATGCGCAGAAACAGAATGGATTTTGAAGTATTAACTGAAATAAGAATTTAGAAGACATTAGTGATATAATAAAAGTGCAGAATTATACAAATGTCCAATGCAAAATTTATGATGCCCTACCTGTGTTCCTATAGACCAGTAAAACCATCCTACATAACTAGGATGTCTGCATAAACTATATACACCATGTGTAACAAGTTCATGATTATCACTTTTTTCACTTTGTACAACATGGTTAAAATTGTGCTTTGCAGTGCACATTGCTAATTTTCTCAGAATTTCACCAGAAATGCACAATACTAATCCAAAATAGAATACTGGGGAAGGCAGTTTCAATTCATAAAAATAATACCTCTCTATAAAAAATTCTATCCAACTGAGACTTGCTGCTATACCGTATGCTATGCTATGATTGAGAATAAAACTGTCAATTGACAATACCGCTGGATTTGTCCATGCTATAGCTAAAAATTCCGAATAATGGAAATTTGCTAATATTGTCATATAAATTCCAAATATCTGCCATGATGGTGATGCAGTGATTGATATTAAAATACCAATTCCAAATATATATCCAAGAAATATTGCCCTGACTGCTACCTGTAAATGAAAGAAGTGCTTGAATACAAAAAGAAAAAATCTTGATATATATACAATATACAATAACAAAACAATACTTACTTGATAAGCAAAGCCACGAAATGTCAAATATGCGAGTACATTTAAGAGAATGTACTGTATTATATGTAAAAACCAGATATTTGTAAAATATACAATATAAATGTCAAGTTCTAATCTAAACAGTAACTCAGGGAGAAGCGATATTAAACCTGCTGCGATAAAACAGAACAGACTAAGAATTCCATCGCTGCACAGCATGTTTTTGGCGTATCTTTTTTCGATAAATATATGCCAATATTTTGTAGCAATAAACAATGTCATTTTTCATCAAGCCAACATGTACATGCAAGACTTTTAATAATTATCTTTAACAATTTGTGTTTTTTGCACCCATTTTCTATAATAAAAGCACCTCAATTGCTTTATTAATAATAATATATTATCTATCACTTTTTTGAATAATGAGAATTGAAAATATTCTTACAAAAGTAACATAAGAGAGCACAATCAAAAATGTTAAGCTAATTTTCACAAATGTAGGGAAAATGTGCGATAGTCCTACATACTATAGAGAAAAGTCTGAGAGCAGACAAGCGCCTCCATGTCCATAACATAGACATTGAAACTACATAGTTATTTCCAAGAAACTTCTTAATGGATAACACACTATGTCTACAAATTGTGGTTCTGTTCCGTGCTATGTGCAAAAGTGTCCGTAATACCAGAAAGAAGACTGAGAGGTGTCATGGCTCGCTTTTAAGTGATCCCTAAAAGCAACGTGCCCTCTGTGCATATTAAAAACATGGACATGAACTACAAAATCAATGTTCACGAATGTTCTTAGAGGGTAACATATATGTACCCTTTTTTAATGTCCACAAAGAGCGTATTACTTTTAGAGATCACCTAAAAACGGGACACCTCTCATTGTCGGTCTTCTCTCTGATAATATAAATAATATAAATAATATAAATAAAAATACGCAGGATATAAATCGCTTATTGACAATGTCATTAGTTTCATTTGTTTACGTTATGTTATCTCGGGTCTATCTACAGTTATTTATTTTATTCATTCAATAATTTATTTTTCTTACGTAGTGAGTACTTTTTTTTAATAATTATTAGCGATTAACGAAATTTTATTTTTGCGTTTTGGAGGTTTAATATTATGAATACATATGCCTATAGTTAAAGAGTTAAGAAATGACTCACACATGGTATATGACATATTATATAAATAATTTATGTAAATTACTTACCATATATCTCATTGATCCGTCCGTTATTTAAATTTTCTTTTTTTCTCTTGCTCTCTTTGTTGTTTCTCGTGGCACTTGCACTCACTCGCGCAAATATTCGCTATTACATTTAAAAAAGAAATTCGACAATATACGAAGCGTATCGGACCACTACTTCACTTCAATTTACATAGGTTATTATATATATGTATATATGTATATATCGTGATGAAAGTTCTTGAAGAGCATATTTCGCATAAATTATTCATTTAATCAAATACGAATCATAGAAACAGAAATCTAAAACAATAAATTATAGTTTCGATGTGAAATTGATTTTTACAAGCAGAAATTATTACTTTAATGATATTTATAGAATCAAATATAATTCGACCGCGACGCTTTCTCTCGTTCTATTTTTCAATCATTTAAATATAATTTAGATTCAAAATGCACGGCAAAACAATCAAATCATAAATCGAAGTAATTAACATAATGAAAAACTTCGTGATACATCAATCCTTTAACAAATATTATTTAATTAATCTATATAATCTAAAACACTCCTAGACATTTTAATATTCCGTGTATATGTTAAAGTACGTGAAATATTTCAGCAATAAATGGATAATAACACGTTCGGCCTTGGTGGCGTATGACGCGCTATGTTTACATGTACGGCCTTGATATCATTCGCACGGCAACATTCGATGAGTAAGGGGGATGCGAAATACTTCGTATATTGTCAAATTTTCTCTCTAATTGTAAAAATAAAACATAATCGCGACTAATATTGAAACATAATTTGCTATGATAATTATAATTAATACTTGCTAAACTTTTAATTGTAATTATTACGCGATCGGGAGTGCCGTGCAAAGTATCTCATGATCGTTGCGTATACTTATCTTCTAATCTTAATTAATCTTGTTTTCGGGAGTGAATGTGAGTGCAACGAAGAAATAGCAAAGGAGAGAAAAAGCAAATCTGAAAAAGCACTGGACAACGTACGGAGCAACAATATGCGGTAAATAATTTATAAATTATTTATTATTTATATTTATTATTGATATTCAGATTATATATTATATATATATATATATATATATATATATATAAAATTTATATATTAAATTTATATATATTATTTACATATATCATTTATATTCAGATCATATTATATATTGCTTGTCCTTTTTTTCATTTTCTCGATAAAGATTCTCTCTCTCTCTCTCTCTCTCTCTCTCTCTCTCTCTCTCTCTCATTCTAAATTATCTAAATTATTTAAATTTTTAAATTATATTAGTATAACATATATATATATATATATATATATATATATATATATATATAAAATATTCTGGACTTTATTTTAATATACTTAAAATATGTATAATAAAATGTTCACGTATTAATTAATACTTTTATATAGATAGTAATATTTCATAAACTGCTTTACAATAATATATTATTTAGATATTTTATGCAAAGGGTTCCATAATGAATTGTTTAATAAATAATCAATTTTAATCAATAAATTAACATACTTTTATAATTTAATATTCTACGCGTGTGTATTTTATAGTACATAAAATATTTCGGCAACAAATTATCAATAAAATCATGACTTTGGCGACGTAAACAGTAACGCGTTGTCTATATGTTATGGTTTTGCTATCATTTGCTCGGTGATATTCAAGCAGTAAGTAGTGATGCGAAACGTTTCGTATATTAATTAATTGTTTAATAAATAATTATTTAATTAATCTATAAATTTAAAAACTTCTACAATTTAATATTTTGCATGTATAAGAGCATGTATATATTATAGTACGTAAAATGTTTCAGCATCAAATTATCTATAACATCATGTTTTACATTGACGGCGTAAACAGTAACGCGCTAATATTTATATCTTACGGTCTTGCTATTATTCACACGATGATACTTGAGTAGTAAAATAGTGATGCTTCATATATTATCGAATTTCTTTTTTAACGTGATTGCGAATATTTTCGCGAGTGAATTCAACAAGGAATTCAAATGAATGAAAGTATCACGAGGAACAGCAAAGTACCGGTGAAAAGTAGAAACAATTTTCATTATGAAAAATTATTTCTTCTCGGTTTTTATAAGATCAATTTGCGATATCTAATTCGGTGTTCTGTTGAAAATTTGGAATTTTTATTGTAAGATTGGAACTAATCCCAGGTTTTCCTGGTAATTTCTGAAAACAATGATTTCGATAATAATTCAACGACGAATGCCATACGCCGTGTAATTTATTCATTTAATCAAGAATCATAATGATAGGGAGGGGGATTTAAAATAATAAATTATTGTTTCATTGCGATCTTTACGGACAATAATTATTTCTTTAATGATAATTAGAATCAAATATATTTCGCCGTAATGCGTTTTGTCGCTTTATTTTCTTTAAGATTTAAATATAATTTAAATTGAAAACGCGCAATAAAACAATCTAATTGTAGATCCAAATAATTAACATTACGAAAAGCTCCTAATTTAAACATTAATCGTTTAATAAGTAAAATCGTTAATTAATTTTATAAATTAAAATAATTTAATATTTCGCAAATACATACATCATAGTATATAAAATATTTTGGCAACGAATTATCATTAACACAGTATTCGACTTTGGCAATATAAATAGTAGCGAGCTATTGTTTATGTAGTACAACCTTTGCTATCATTCGCACGGCGACACTCGAATAACGAAATAGTAATGCGAAACATTTCGTATAATTGTTAGATTCTTTTTCTAAACGCGATCGCAACTAATATCTATACATAATTAGCTACGACTATTAATTAATAATTAATTAATTTTTGATAAACGACATGAAATTGTATCACAACGATAAATCTTTATGGAAGAGCAATCATTCATTATTACAAGTAAAGATTGAAACAAAAAGAATAGAAATGTAGGCCGATTGAGGTTGAATAATCAGGAAGAGAAAAGAATTCTCGAGTTTTCAAATTAAATTGATTCGAGCGGGAGAGGGAATGTCAAAAAGGGAAAGAAAAAAAGGAATATATATATACAGGCAATGTAAATTAATTAAAGTCCGGATGACCGATTAACAAGAGGCAACTTGAATGCGAAGGATATATATATATTCACAGCGATATTCCAACAGTGTACCAAGCTAGGTCAGGAAGAGGTTCGATGTAAATAAAACGTGTGTTTCGGATGGCTGATCCGTAACGACTCTTCGATTCGACATCGATCTGCTATGTCACGTAGCACGGAATTTACTTCACGTCTAGGGCGCGCGCGATCTAACTCGCAATAAAATATAATTGCCTACAGAAACAACTTTTATTATGGTTCTTCGATTATCGATTCTTATGAATAATAATTATTTATTTAATACTTACAATCAAACAACTAAACTTTAAATTTTTCTAAAATGTGAACATAAATTAATTATTAATTAAATGACTGCTATCTCACAACTTTATTCATTACTTTAATCTTTTGATTCTTATGATTCGTATATTATACAGCGTATAATACGTGCATCAGTAGCATACAGTAATAGGCATTGCTGTAGCAAGTAGCGAATGATTTTGGTCTCGTGCAAAGATCATGTTGCTCTCTTATGATGTAATAAAGTTCGTATATAAGTTTCGTATGATTATTTCGCAATTGAGAGTCTCGTGCAAAGTGCGCCACGTATTCGATTAATCATAATTAAATCGTGTTTTCGTGAGTGAGTGTCACAAGAGGAAATAACGAAAGATATGTAAGAGAGGAAAAGAAAATCTGGAAAAGCATCAGATGTAACATACGGAGTAAAACGAAGTAACACGAAGTAAAACAATCGAATTATATATGCAAATAATTAGCATAATAAAAGGCTCCGTGATAAATTGTTTAATAAATAATCAATTTTAATCAATAAATTAAAATACTTCTATAATTTCATATTTCACGTTAATGTATATTTTATAATATATAAAATATTTCGGCAACGAATTATCGATAACACGATGTTCGACTTTGGCAATGTAAAATATAAACAGTAACGCGCTATGTTATGGCTTTGTCATCATTCGCACGGTGACTCTCGAGTAATAAAGTAGTGAGAAACGCTTATGGTACGTATATGGTAATTATTTTACTAAACACGATTACGATTAATATCGAAATATAATTTGCTATAAATATTAACAAAAATTAATTAACGACATGAAACTACATCGCAACGATAAATCTTTATCGAATCGTAATCATTCATTATCGCGATTAAAAATTGAAACAGAGGATACATAAAAGGGGATAAGAGAATTAAATATGTTATGATCTTTCGATCATTGATACTTATTATAATATTTCTTTAACAATATTAGAATTAAATATATTTCGACCAATGCTTTAAATTTTCTCAATTCTTGTTAATTAAACATACAATTTAATCGAGAATCGATTAAATTATAGGAATCCAAAATATTAAATAATCACTTCGATCATTGCGATCTTTACGGACAATGATTATTATTTTAATACTTAAAGTCAAATATATTTCATCCGCGTTTATCGTTCTACTTGACAATCTAAATGTAATTTAGATTATGAGGGAACACGAAATAAAACAATCGAATTATAGATGCAAATGATTAACATAACGAAAGACTTCATGACGAGTAGTTTAATAAATAATCAATTAATCTTAATCAATAAATTAAAATACTTCCATAATTTAATATTTCTCGCGCAAATATTTTATATTACAGAAAATATTTCGGTAACGAGAGAATTATCAATAACACCGTGTTCGACCTTGATAAACAGTATAGCGCTATTGTTAATATGTTACATGGCTTTATTATCATTCGCACAGTGACCTTGAGTAATGACGTGAGAAACGTTTCACATATTATCAAATTCTTTCTATACATAGTCAACCTTGGCGATATAAACAGTACCGCGGTAATGTTTCTAACTTACGATCATTCGTTCAGTGGCTCTTGAGCAGTGAAGTAGTGATGTGAGACGTATCATATATTATCAAATTCTTTCTCTGAACACAATTACAAGTACAACGAGGAACTTTTCGTGAAAGAGTGTAAGAGCAATGAGGAATTCAAATGAGTGCAACGAGGATTGAAGTACCACGAGGAAAAAGCGAAGAAAGCAAAAGAAAAAAGGAGGTTTTGGAAATGGATGGATCAATGAGATATGATGTAAGTCATTAATATAAATTATTTATCACATTCATTATTTATTATATTGTTGCGTCCCCGCGTCCCGTCCCGCTGTATTCGTCACCCATTCAATTCTTTCGAAGAAAATCGTTTCCGCGCGCACTGTTAAGATATTGTTATAAACAATGACTGTCAAAGAGTCCAGCTGTCAAGTTGTGCGGACGCGCGTCTATTTGTAATCTATTTTACGATTATTCTGAATTCTTGTATGTTACTCGCGGTTTATTAAAATTCTTGTGCACCTTAAATCGCGTTATTATTTACGAGTGCACGAACGTCAGCGTATGCCGATTATGTCGCGCGCATTCGATATATATCGTTCCGCGGACGCAATAATATAATATAAATTATATTTATCATTAGTATATATTCAAAATATACATATTTCACGTTTCGTTTTATTTCTTTGATAGTGATTCAATAGTGATTTTAAATTGTAACATATATAATACATATACTTATAAAAAATATTCCATTTTATTTTAAAATAATTAAAACATTTATAAAATTTTTTATTAATTAATATTTTTAGATACTTCTTATATTTTATAAAACATTTCATATTAATATATTTATTTAAATATTTCATATATAAAAAAATAGAAATTTTTTTATTTATCATATTTTTAAAAGTTTATATCTATAAGAAATATAAATTATTTTGTAATTACGCAGTTTATAATATTAAAATATATCTATTTAAAAGTAAAAATGTAAAAATTAATTGCGCGCAATAATTAGGTTTAAAATCAATTATTTTGAACATTGCTTTGTATAATAGATGTTCTCTTATCCTTTATATTTTTATTTATCATTCATATTTGCGAATTTAAATTTATGTACTATATTACAAAATAAATTTCAAATTATGTATTATATTATATATAAAATTATATATAATAATATAATAATATATAAAATTATATATAATATAACCCTCCCATGGGGTACACCTTGTCGCGGTGGGAGGGCTTAGTACTTGGATGGTGCCTTGAGGTTTATCTTAAATTTTTCTATTTATGATAAATCTTAAGGTGCCTGAATGGGAAGCAAAGTACCCTTTCGCGTCGTCGGTGCCGTCAACGTGCCGCGGACGGCAAGCGCTTCGTTACCGCGTTTTCGCGTTGTAGTATTCTCGCGTCGTCGCGTTTTCGCGGAACTTTTGGACTTTTTCATATAAAATCCCAATTTTATTTATTGTCACGAGTCTCTACTTCCGATGCCAACTAACTGGGATGTTTCGAGTTTGCACACGTTGCTATGCAACGTACACTCGCGCTTCGTGCTTCGTTCTTCGTCAAGTGATTCGACCCGAATTAATTAGAACTCGATCGATTGCTCGAAATGGTCGTCAATGGGTCCCTTCTCTTTGCTCATCTACAGCCACACGCACTGCGTGTATTAACCCTGTCGAGGAGTCGAGTGGATTCCCCTAGGCACGATTTTCGCTCGGTAAAAGAAGTTGCCTCCCCATTTTCTAAATTGCTGAATGTTAACATTTAAAAAATGTGGGTATCCTCTTCTTTTGCCGTCTACCAGCCTGGTGTAACATACAGCAACCGCGGGAGGCATATGTCCGGGCGGAGCACCTGAAATCGTGCTTAGCGGGTCCAGGTTCGATACGAAATAGGATAATTATGCGCGAAAAAGAGTTGGTGAACTTCATTTTCCTCTATTTCCGTCAATCGTTTCGTCTTCTTTCCGGTTTGGGCTTAGTCCTTGCTCGTTGTATCGTTGCATTCCTGACTTGTTGACTCGAAGCTGATTTTCGTAAGTGAAATGGAATTTTTGCTCGTACCGAAACCGGGAGTGCCGTTCAAAGTATATACATATTAAGTATATACATCGCGCGATCAAATAGAAAATTTTTTATCGTACCGAAATAGTGCGGGAACCGTTTAGTATCGCGCGTAAAATAGCGAAAATAGCGATATAAAAATATCGCTCGTGAGTGCGGGAGTGCCGTTAAGTATCGCGCGTCTAAGACTGAGAGGAGGAGGAGGCCTAAGAGAGGCATCAAGCTCCGGCAGAGCAACCTTCTGGTAAGCAATTTATTTATTTGTAATTATATATTAAATATTAAATATATTTATTATAATTTAAATTAAACAATTAATCGCAACAATTAATTTGATGTTTTTATTTATATTTTTTTATTTATATTTAAATAAGAGAGAATTAAAGAAAAAGATTTTTAAATTAAAGCTATAATCTTGTAAAGGTGTAAGCTTTTATAAAGTTATAAGAGAATTATTAGTAATGTTTTTTAAAATTTATAGAATTATTTTATTAATCTGCTATTATTATATGCATCGAATATAAAATTCAATGCATACAATATATAATTTTTGAAATATTAATTATTTTGAACGCTGCTACGTTGGAATCTTCTTTTGTATGTTATAGATCGATGCAACAACCCTGATGATCTGAGAGGAGAACCAGGCCTAGGAGAGGCATCCTGCACCGGCGGAACAACCTGATGGTGAATATTATTATTTATATTAATTATTATATCGCATACACATTATTAATTTGGCTTATTTATTTGAATGATTAAACAAGAAAAATTAAAAAAAAGTGATTTTATGTAAATCCTATAAAAGTTGCTATTTAAAAAATAGTCTTTTCAGAATTTAAAAAATTATTGCAGATTTATATATTTGTTTATTATTGCACGCATCGGATATAAAATTGCGTACAATAATAATTGAATTATAATGAAATATAATAAAATATTAATTATTTTAAAAGATACTATAATTTGTATTTTATATTTGTATGTTATAGACAACGTAGCTTCAATATTGACAACTCCGCTGTTGCGCATCAGTGTCGGTGAGTGAAAAACTTTTATTTAATTTTAAGGTAACGGATTCGTAGAGATTGTAGATGTAGGTGTAGATGTAGATGTAGATGTAGATTATAGATTGTAGATAAATCCGTTGTCTTAAAATGGATGAGCTAGGATAAATTAAGTTAAATAAATTTTAATAAATTCTTTTGAAATGCTTTGCATCTATTGCAAGAATATATTAGTTTAAAAGTATTAATTTAAAAAAGAATATCACACACACAAGAAAAGATTTTTTTGTAAAGATTTTGTCTAATTTATTAAATAAAGAACACGCATTAAATGCACACTTAACTTATTCTAATTTCTTAGCTCATTAATCGTAGAATTTGTTTGTAAATATAGTTTTAAACTTTACTTTAACTTAATATAAAGCCAAATGATTAATTCATTAAATTATTAATTCATAACTTGTAACATGATAATAAATGACTTAACATATGGCCGTGTTAGCAATTTAATATAATATATCAAGCGACGCGGTAGCGTCGCGACGCCAAGTACGTAAAAAACTGATAAAAAATTGGATCCGAGCAGTGAAAGTCACTGTTCTCGACGCAGCGCTACCAAGTAGCTTATCCGGAATTTTACGTTAAATGACGTCACATAAACTTTCGATTGAAATATTTCAGAAACTAAAGCCGTAATTAAAAATCTAACGGCATTTTTTTTATATAATGTGAATACAAGCTTTCGATTGTGACCAGTTTGAATAAAATCGGTGCAGTCAATCCCGAGAAATGATAATCGCATGTCAGAATTGTGACATTTTTCATTTTCCGTTATAATAAGGTTCAGACTCATGAACGTATCTTCGCACGCACACATTCAAGGCGATTTTGTCCCTCAAGCTGCATTCATACCGCGTATATATGATTATTCGCTTTAGTGTGCAAAAATGCTTTAAGAAACAAAACCATTTATGTACATGTGTGTGCATACGTGTGATATGTGTGTGTATACGTTTGAGAGATTAATTTATCGCAACAACAATTTTCAAAAACTTCTTGGGGATAAAATCTAATCTATCTCGAAAACGGTATCACAAAAATATAAAAACTATGCCGTTAGATAAGACTTCTAAGGAGACTAATTTATCGTATTATAACAATATTCAAAAACCACCCCTTGGGAGTGAACTCTAATATCTAGAAAATGAAACCTTGTAAAAATACGCGACTTACCTTTAGTAAAGATTTTTAAAAATGCGTATATATTTTTTGCAGAAATAATATAAATTTTTACAAAAAGGTTGTGATATCCCTCTAGAAACAACCTTATAACGGTAAAATAAAATACGTCAAGTATATAAAAAAATATCTTTAAAAATCTAACATATATTTTCTGTAGAAATAATATTTTTTACAAAAAGCAGTGAGATTCCCTAAAAAAAATCTTATAAAGGTAAAAAAATACGCCAAGTACATAAAAAAAATCAAAAAATCTAAAAGAGTGATAAAAATAAAATATTTAAAAACCGATATGAGATCAATACTATTAGCCAAGTACAATAAATTATGTGATATTAATTCGTAATCGATACTAAATGAGTTAAGATTACTTTAATTCCTAAAGCATTTTTTATATGATGTATATAATTTAAAAAAGTTTTACACAAATTCTAAATCGCATAAATGACCTTCAGGTCGAAGTAAGATATGAAAACTTGGCGTGCCCCCCCTACCGCTCCGTCGTTTACATATCTTGAATAAAATAAAAAATTTGATTATACAATATACATATATACAATATATATATGTTAATCCTTTTATTTAGTAAGTACAATTTACATTTTTATAAAATAAGCTTTAGACTACGAATGTGCAACAGGCAGCCTGTGTGTCAGAAACGACCTGCGAAGCTTTTCAATCCGACTTACAACAATTAAACTTTACTTGCAGAGAAAATAAAAAAACTCATAAAAAAAGAGATTTCACTTTGCCTAATCTCTGTGTGATGATATTTCCAGGTAATACAGAGGAGACAAGATATATAAGTTCGAAATTTAGCTACGCGCGTGCGCGGTCCGTAGTGTAATTTTAAATTTTACATTGGGCCTGTCAAAAATCTAGCTTTTTCCTGTTTTAAATTATATGATGTAAATACGGGGCACGCCAAGTTTTCATATCTTACTTCGACCTGAAGGTCATTTATGCGATTTAGAATTTGTGTAAAACTTTTTTAAATTATATACATCATATAAAAAATGCTTTAGGAATTAAAGTAATCTTAACTCATTTAGTATCGATTACGAATTAATATCACATAATTTATTGTACTTGGCTAATAGTATTGATCTCATATCGGTTTTTAAATATTTTATTTTTATCACTTTTTTAGATTTTTTGATTTTTTTTATGTACTTGGCGTATTTTTTTACCTTTATAAGGTTTTTTTTTTAGGGGATCTATATTTTTCGAATCTTAATTATAAAAACTTCAGAAAAATCAGTGATTACTTTAACAAATTCTATACATGTATTAATAATTAAATTTTTAAATAATTAAAAAAATGATTAATAAATATGAAAGATCAGTTTATTACTAATTAAGAAGGTTTATAGAAATATGGTTAAAAATGTTTTTATCTCACAGCAGGCATTTTGTGTTTTGTAAATAAAAATATATAAATATGACAATGAATTTATAGAAAAATATTTATTTCATCTTTACATTAACATTACATTGGAAGATTACAGTATCTTTCGCGATTGAATAATTTATTTACTACTAATTTAAATATATACATAAGCGTCTTGCTATATAGCACTAGTGCTACCTGCATTTCGTGCACATAGCACGGAACAAAACCAGCAATTGTGCACATTATAGTTACCCTCTGAGAACATTCGGGACACTGGCTTCGTAGTTCATGTCCACGTTTTTAATGAAGAAGGCGCATCGCTTTCAGGAATGATTGGCTGCGTTCAGCAGGAAAAGCTGCTTTGCAACTGTTGTAAAATTCGTGAATCTGATTGGTGTATGTTCTTAGATCCAGTCAAAATTAAGAGCATACACCAATCAGGCTCACGAATTTTACAACAGTTGCAAAGCAGCTTTTTCTGCTGAACGCAGCCATTGTCTCTCATTCATCTCTATGATGCTATACAAAATCAGCTGATGATCTCATCAATGGATGAAAAATAGGCGAAAGTAACTATGCTGCCATCAAACAGCTAATTTGAGAAACAGACGTACACTTGAATGAAAAAGTATACATATCTATAGAGTGATTTTTTAATATTACAAGTTACAAGACTAGCAGTTGTGAGAACGCACAGTCCATTAACGTCGATAAAATATCATATTAGCGATGTTATACAGCGATATTATTTCGTGTAACATATGTGTTGTGTAGAACCTTATGCACAGTGAATTAAAATTATCATTTATTATTAATTTATTATTAAAATAATCATTTATAATACGTGATTATAATACAATTAAAAACACAGTAATATATATAATACGTGAAATATTATTACGAAATGGCTACAACGGAAAGCTTGAAATATATTTACCACTTACCATTTTCGGAACGGTCAGAATTTTGCAAAATTATGAATCAAAACGATAAGTGGGAAGAACTGGCTGGTAAGTCATCGAAGAGTGACTCAATGATCTCTTACAAAGTATACATTTATTTAATACCACTTTGATCACTTGTTTCTTGATTTTGCACATTAAATTGTATTTTATTTCATCTTTTTTACTTTTTATGTTATTTTTATTATCTTCTTATTTAATAACAATTAATTGTTGAAAATATGACATGTTATAATTATTTATGCTGTAAGTGAAGCCTATGTTTATATTAGCTATTTATATATAGCTATTTAAAAATTGGAATATTTTGTATACTATTATAACATCAACAGGTACCTGGATGAAGTATGATGTTCTAACAATACAGAGTCTAAGAAAGGAAAAGAATCCTACTGATGAACTTTTGACATTATGGGGTCATCACAATCATACTATAACAGAATTATTTGTTTTACTATCCAGAATGCAACACTATCAGTCAATGGTACCTTTGTTAAATTTTGTTGATCAAAAATTTCATCGACTTTTGCACAGTGGAGAGGCTAATTTGCAAAACATACCACGCAAGCAACTGATCAACAAGAATACTAAAGATTTAAAGATTGGAACACAGAATTTTAATCAACGTGCATCACCACAGCAGAGTGTCGATAAGATTTTAAATCAGCCAGTACAGTTGGCTATTAGTCCAAGCAATTCTAATAATTTGTTAGTGGCCTCGCCAGGAGCAGCTGCTGTATTTCTGCCATCTTTACAAAATACTGGTAGCAACGCCAAAAAAATCAATGAATCACCACTACCAAAAACAGAAACTACTTTGCCACATGCAAGTTACAGCGAATTAGCTATTGCTACAAATGGGTGGAATCCACACAATATATTGGGAAAAGGTGGTTTCGGAACAGTATATAGAGGTACATATCCAATTTACATTAACATGTATGTTAGCAATATATGATAGGAATTTAATTTTAAAAGAACTTATATATATATAGCAGCATTTGTATATAATTATTTGTATTTATATGTTAAAAAATATCTTATTTTTTATATTTTAAAATTTATTACTTTGACTGGCTTTGTATAGCAACAATAAATTATAATTTGAGTTATAGAAAATATAAAATTAAAATAATTATTATTTATTTAAATTATTACATTTTTATTTGTATATAACTATATATATTGCAGGCACTTGGAAAAACACAGATGTGGCAATAAAAAAGATTCGACAAAAAGGGCCTGATTCAGATGAAAGTTATATTCTACAACTCCAACAGTCACTGAAAGAAATAAAAATTTTGAATTCTCGTGCTCATGAAAATATTTTACCTTTATACGCATATAGTTTTGGTGGCGAAGCACCATGTTTAGTTTATCAGCTAATGAAGAACGGGTCTTTGGAAGATAGGCTCCTATTAAGACAAAAAACCAAACCACTAACATGGATACAAAGACACGAAATTGCCAAAGGTATAGCACGCGGATTGCAGTATTTGCATATCATAGGAGAAAAACCATTGATTCACGGTGATATTAAGAGTGCGAATATTTTATTGGATAAAAATTTCGAGCCCAGAATTGGGGATTTTGGATTAGCGCGAGAAGGTCCTGAAAGAGATAGTATGAAGGTAAATAATTATCCTAAATTCTATAATGATTTAGATAAGCATGATTATAAATGATTTATAATATATAAGTTGTTAGAAAATCTCAAAATAATTGATTTTTAAATCTCAACAATTTCATGATTATTTTAAAAAGTTTAAACTTATATATATATATATATATATATATATATATATATATATATATATTGTATTGATTAAATAACAAGTATTATCAAATAATTATTAGATCAGCAAGATCCATGGAACGAGACCTTATCTACCTGAAGAATTTTTATTTGACAAAAAATTATCCACAAAAATAGATACCTATAGTTACGGCATAGTTTTATTTGAAATGGCAACTGGGCTTCGGGCTTATGATGATTCGCGGCCTGAGAAAAAATTTTTACGAGATTTAATTGATGCTTGGGAAGACGAAGATCTTTTTCTATTGATAGACAAAAAGGCTGGTGAAAAAGACAAACAAGTTTATAAAAATTTAATATCTTTGGGAAAGTGGTGTGCTAACAAATTGGCACAAAATCGGCCGGAAATGGAATTTGTATTTCGAAAATTGAATGATTTATAAATACATTTATAATCACAGCATAATGTCTGCCTTTTTGAAATGGAGCAAATCGCTCATATATTTATTCCAATTGTACATATGAAACAATTTAAAAAGAGTATATTGTGATATAATAGACTATTGTTGATACATTGTAAATATCACTGTGACGATAAAAAATTATATTCATATTTTTATATTATATGTATAAGATATTATATAAAGTGTTACATTGTTAAGCTTTGCTAACAAATTTTAAATAATTGTTAATCAGCTTTACTAATAAAATTTATGTAATGTGCATAAATGAAGCACAATATAACTATAAACACATTTTTCTTATTATGTATTGCTTATTTTATTATATCCCTTAAAAATCATAATAAAACAACCATAAATTTTATTTTATATAAAAAATATATTATCATATTTTAACCCTCGATGCCTAAAACATATCCGCTTATCATAAAAGTGTACTAATATTTGGTGTATATAAAAGACAGGATAAATATTTTATTAATTAATTAATTAATTATTATAAAGTATAAAGATGATTACATAATATTCTTTCTTCAATATAATGTTTCTATAAGGTTTTTAGTAGAAATATGTAAAAGATTAAAAACATCGTATTTATATAGAGATATTTTTTACTTTATACTTTATTAATATTATTCTACCATAATCAATGTTAATAGCCAATAATATCAATTTTTTAAATTAATTATTAAATTAATTATAAAAAAGTTTATACATATAAAACAAAAATAAAACTATTTCAAAATACTATATATACATATATATGTGTATATATATATATATATATATATTTACATTAATTTTTAAGAAAAAAAATTCTGCTATCGTCTGCTAAAGTTTTTTAAGCTACATTATTCAAAATTATTTAATTATAAAAAATCAATATATTATCTTACAGTTTCATAATTATTATATTCACAATCTGCAAAAATTAATAATATATTCACAAATATATATATAAATATATATATAAATAATATATTCACAATAATAATATATTCACAATTCTTTATAAAAAAAATAATATTATAGTATTACACATTTGCATAACAAAAATTTATGCTAAATGAAAGTGTAAACTTTATTATAATAACAAAAAGTATATTAATAATAATCGGTTATTTCTAATCTATTAAAAAAAAAATTTTATCATGTTCCCAGAAATGAAATATATTATTAAAATTTTACGTAATCAATTAATTTAAATGTATATGTGAACTGTGTGTATGTGTAATAGCTTGTATATAATCTCACGCTCTTAATTCCAATTGATTTGAATATATTTATTATAAGACTTGGGTAATTATTTTACTAAGTATAAATTAAAAATACAATTAAAATCAGAAATTTGTACGATAGAAACATTTAAAATCTTATCTATGCTTATCTACATTTTCTCGTGGTCAAATTATTAAAATAAAATATAATATAATAATTAAACAAAATATTATTTCTTACACATTGTACGTAAATTATCGTACGAAAATTAAACATACTATCATTGTATATACATGTACATTTAATCGCATATATTATTTAAATCTTTCTCTCATGCTATGGCATTAATAATTATTATGCGATTTTGTGTCGTTTCGATATTGCGAATCATAAAAGATCGCAAGAAGATTCCATCAGTTTGCTTCATTTTAAGCTAATTACATCAAATTCACGATAAAACATAGAATTACAAAAAGACATCAATTACCCTTCTGCATTTTTATTAATACTTAATCGCATACCCAAAAATATTTATCTCTAATTAATTATAATCGCGAGTTTATACATGTATTCTTAACTCGTCAGAACCGAACAATTTCTTAACAATTCTTCTCAAACTATCTCATTGTCAGTTTTTCTCACTACCAAGTGACAACCGTAAAATAAATAGACAAGCATCGCAGGACGTATTAAAGATATGCAATTTAAAATATAAAAATATAAAATTAATAATATAAAAATGTAAGATCTGTTAAGAATATGAAGATTCTACTGTAAACAGATCGGTCTTTGATGTGATCTTTTTAATTACTGGTAAAATATTTATCGAAGTATATTGGCGATTACACAGAGGTATTCTTAAGTCGGGATTATTAAGACTTCTGATCGCTTCTTGCTCTTGTTCCTGTGGTTGTTTATTGAATATCCGTAAAGTGAACGTGAGCGATAACACTATCATCATCGTCCCAATAATACCAAGCAGATATATCAATACCGTCTGTGCGAATGGTAGTATTTGCAGCATTAATATTAACAGAATATGTAGGTGCGTCGGCAAAAACGGAATATACTGAAAAGAAAAGATTTATATTTGTTACATGATTTGCTGATTACATATATGATAAAGGCAAATAATATTATTTATGACAATACATATTATTAATCTATATTTTTTAAATCAAAAATCATAAATATACACACACATATATTGTGTTGTGTGTATTTATAATTTAGAAATGTTACATTATGTAATAGGAGGAAGAGATAAATTATATCTGCATCTAAAAAAGAGATAGAGAGTAGAGACGTATATATTTTAAATATTTAAATCATACGTATTGAAAAAGATTAATGTAAACAAAATTTATAAATTTATAATTATAATAAAAATAAACGAATATACCAATTATGTAATTTAAATTTATAAGCACATTCAATATAAAAAAAGATGAGTATAAATCATCTGTGTTTGATAGTATCTGTGTTTGGTATTATGAAATTAAATGAGCCGATCAAAATACAGATTAAAACATTTAGATTTAACTTGACTTGAACATAATCAGTGATTTCGTAATTATTCTTATTAATACATGCTTGACGTTATGCAATATTTTTTTATAACCATAATGTTGCTCAACAAACCGTCGTTAGTAGATCCAATAAAAGGAGCAGTTTAGAGAAAGCGGAGAGATATATAATCCCCTTCATAATCTTCGCAGGAAAACGGGATTTTTATACATCGATTGCGAAACGATGCAGATTACTCACCATATCGGTCCAAAATATAGGTATTGTGATGCCATTAAAAGCTGCAATCTTAGAGTTGTAGCGTGTGGAATACATTATCAAATTTGTTTGCATCCTTGAATGCACATTTATAGGCACACCAAATGCCTGAAAAAATAACATCGCGGAAATGAGAAGTTTGCATTTATATTTACAAATTACCGCTAAAGAAAATCTAGATATAAAATTTTAGATTTAACTAAACAATTTATTTTAATTTCAATTTAATTGTATAATAATTTTTATTTCTGTTTATAAAAACTGAAAAGATATATAATTATATTGAAAAAATTATTTCTTAAATCATACATTTGGAATAATAGAAGAGATTTTAATTTTGTTATTTATAAGAACACTCTTTGATTGCTGTTAATGTTTTTATGAGAAAGCATTTAATATGACAAAAACATTTGATATCACATTTGTATCAGCATTTGATACCAAATATGTTGCAATTAAAATCTAATTATCCCGTAAGGAAAGTCTTTGAATTAATAGTCTTTGAATTATTACATAGATTACAAGTGTTAGATAAGACTGAAATAGTATTGAATAACTTAACAGTAAACAGCTTTCGAGCGTGTTCTTTATACGCATAATTCTGAGGAATGATGTCATGCGATTGAATAATCTGCATGTAGGACTTATACAACTTTAATTATACAAAACTTGAATGCTATGAGTTTATTTGTTGTAAATGTAATCTCCAATATTTGCTACCAATAAAAATTATTCCAAATCTTTTTATTAAATTTGAAATTTTTACTAACAAGTTAAGATCTTTTTAAATTTTTACGTTTTTAAAAAATTATATTAAAAAATTAATTACATAAAAAGTTATATTAAAGTAATTTTTAATTTTATGATTTGCATGTAACATATGTCTTAAATATTATATAAGTATTGTGTTTTTCAAATATTTAATATTATTTACTTGTTGCAATATTGCGAAAGATTCATGTTTTTCTCGATCTGGTTTAAGACCTTCTATATCCTCCAGCAAACTCGGATCGGCATCGAGAAAATGTGGAAGAGATACAGCTGCTGGGATATCTAAAAATAAGAAAAATCAAGTCATGAATAATTTATTAAATTTTTTTTTTTTTTATACTATATCTCAGGGTGATCAAATGTATATTCGCAATTATCTACATTGAATGACGAAATATCTCAAAGCTACGACAATTTATGACAAGTCCAAGGCAAAAGACCAGACGAAAGGTTACTACATAAATTCATGCCTTCAAAGCAACAATAAAATGTATGTAATGTAATGATATTATAATAATAGGAGTAATATTTTGAGACTTATTTGTTGCAAAATTGCAATTTGTTAAAAAGTTATGACCATTTATCAACGATAAATTGCGAGTTGACTTTACGAGGCTGCAAAATTAAATCTTTTAATAATGTCGCATTTATAACGTTAGTGCGGAGTAGTGAAATGTTTTTCAAAGTTTACGTTTTGAATGAAACGTTTAAAGTACGTAGCGAAATGAATGTTTTAGAAACATAGTAAATGCTAGCATTGAAGCAACGTTTATAAAGTCGCAAAGAAAACGTTTCATACGAAATGTTACTTGAACGTTACAAAACATTTCATTTGTGACGTTCCGAATTGACAAATTAAATGCGGAAAAACAACGTTTCTGGTACGTTCTACGAACTGACACTAATAAAACGTTAATTTGAGACGTTTACGGAACCTTTTATTACCGTTACATGTAAACGTTTCAAATTTGCTTAATTACAGTCGAAATGTGACGTTACCAGAAAGTTACATGTTTAGCGGGTATATATATTACATACATAGTCATTCATGCATTGAGAGAGTTTATATTTTTAACAGACATATTAAAATAATAATCTAAATTAATAAATGCAAAGAGTGTAATAAAAATAATAAACATATAATCATAAGTGAAAAAGCTTAAATCGTTGCAATTCTTAAATTCTTAATAAAAAAAAAAATATATATATATATATATATATATTATTCTTATATGTGTTCAAATTATAACTTAATTATGATAAAGAAAATAGAAGAAAAATACTGATATAAGGGCTGACAAACACGTCATAATAGCATTTCAAGCTCACCGAACCTTAGTTTGATAGGATACGTACCGTAATAACAAGGTGTTAAATTACATAGTCCTCTTTTCATACAAGTTTTCATCTTGCGGCAATAGCATTCATTGTCCGAGTTCCTATCAGGTGGCTCAGCGAAGTCATCTGCGAGAGTATAGAGATATCCTGGTAAACCATCTTTTGTTACTTCTTCCTTGAATTTAATCGGTAGCGTTCGACAAAATGCTTTCCTGAACACTCTGAAAATGGCACGCTTATCCATATATGGAGGGAATATGATACCTTCCGTAGCACCTTGAACTGTATTGCAAATTGAATTTCTAAAATGAAAAAATTAACACTAAAGTTGTTTCATTAAATGAATAGAAAAAATATAAAAATATTAAATAATTGTCATTAAATAGTTATTTCATTGTGACCATTGGCTGGCTGGATATATATATATTTGGCTAAATGTATGTGTGTGTGTTTTACACATGATTTATATAAATATTTATATAAATATTTCATTAAATAAATCTCAATATTGAAATAAACTTAATGTAATATTAATGTATAATATAATTAACGTGTGATAATAACTCACAAACACATTAATTAAAGTAAAAAATATATTTGAAATCTCTATTCTAATAAAATCTCTATCGAATCTACTTTTTTAAAATTGCTTTTTTAATTAATGCTTTATTAATATTTATTAATACAATTTTTTTAATTTTAAAATATTTTTAATTTTAAATATTGTTATATATATATATATATATATATATATATATATATATATATAGATTAAATTTTATTTATATTACATTATTTTTTCAACTGCGTCATTACGAAGACAAGTCGAGAAGAATAAATACAATTATTTTAAAGAAAAATTTCAAAGATTTGTATAAATCTCTCGTGATATCATGAAAATGCGCAGTAGCGAATTGTCGAATATTTTCATCGAATACATTGATATTTTAATAATTCTTGACATAATATTTGTGGATCGGAATAATCTTTGTCACTTGTGTTTGTATGCAGTCGTTTATATTTGTACAGTCAAAGACGTTTTGACATAATGTGTTGTTTGATTTTTAACAAAAGTCTCAAAAGTCAACAAAAGTTGATTTTTATATTCATGGAAATGCCACTTAGCACCTTTGAACAGAATAATACGGTATCGTATGTCTTTTTGTTTTATATTCTATTTTTGTATATATGTAATTCGCTTGACACAATGCAAAATTTTACATGAACGATGAAATGAAAAATATATCAATAAGTAAATGTTTATCTGTCTAAAGAAAAAAAATGCACTTTTCCGCAACATAATCATTGAAACTACGTTTTTACCCTTCTCGAGTCTTATTGTCCTCTGTTTCAATATATCCCCATTGCGCCAATCCGGGACTGCCATTGTATTTGTCGATGCTGAGATATCGTCCTTTTTCATTCACCATATCAGAATTTTTTCCAAGATTTATCGTCACGATATTCTCTCCCTCGTCATACATCTAAATAGAATAAAAAGATATATACAGATAGATTTCACAATTATATTTTAAAATTTATTTGGTTTCATATAAATTTTATGACCTACCGAGAAACACCGAGAGAGAAATGTCATTTTTTTTGGAATTAACTTGATTTATCTATGTTTTAATTATTTATTTTAATTATTATTAAAAAATTATATATATTTATTTAATTCTGTAATATCGGATTTAATTTTTGTTTTTTATTTTATGTATAAAAAATTAATAGTTTACTAAAAAAATTAAAAATGTTTTTATCGTTCTGGAAATAGTTTATTGTGATACTTATGTAATAATTTCAGCGCAATTTTAGTTATCGGAGAAGCACCGTTTTCAATTTAATTTTTATATTATTAAAAATATAATTTTCAATTATAAATTATTTTACAGCAATTTGCAACAAAAACGCATGTAAGACATAAGGGCCCTTCTTTTCATCTCATTACATGTAATATGTAATATTTTCTTATATTATTTCTTCTTAAATTATATGTTATAATATGCATGGAAAATGTCTCTAATAATATATTATTCAAATTCTGCATAAATTGACATATTTCGATTGTATTCTGTGCGTATGTGTAAAAAATTCCGTACTCATAAATAAGCGATAATATCTTTAAACATTAAATGCACTATTTGAATTATTAATGTAACGAGAGAAAGGTCCGGAAATCATGTCCCTTGAGACCGTATAGTGCTAAAAGTCGTTAATACTAACCTCATGAACCCTGAAACGAGCGTATATAAATGGTGAAAGGATCGGAGTGACTCGCAATAATTGCGAAAAGCGACAACAGTTCAACATTCGAGAGTTTATGACAATATTTTAATTTTCTTTTACATTAGCATATAATTTTGATTAGGTTGAAATTATGAAATTATATCTATTATACTTAATTTGGAAAATCTTAGTTTAAGAAAATATAATAGTATTTAGAAAAAATTTTTCAAGATATCTTTTCTTATCGTAATTTATAAAATACTGTTTATAAAATACTATCTATAAAAGAAACAATAAATAAATACGTATGTAATAGAACCACATTATACAAGTTTTAGCAAGGAAAGAATTAAAATAATAGAAATAAACTAATATTAATGAATTATAAAATAAGTTCCAAATAACATTTCTAAATTTTGAAGAAATAATGTTATAAAATTGAAAAATATGAAAAATATATATAAACATATTTTAATTAAACATTATAATATATACAATTATTTGCTGATCGTTTGCATAAAACAGTATAATGTGAATGCTTACATGGACGCATAAATTTCAGACTTGCTATGTGGAAATAACAATTTTATTTAATTATATGAACAAACATATATATCAAAGTTAAATAATTCAACTCAATATTCTTGCGCTCTAAATATATTATTTTGTTTCTATACAAAAATATTCTGAAAAAAATATCTTCAAAAAAGTCCTTGAGATGATATTATTTATGATATTACTTTCAAAAATCAATTCGTATATATTAAAGAACCGGTTTCTTTTTTTGGATATGTATGATTATGAATGATCTATTTTAATAACCGCGACGGTGCGACACAGCACCGACGGTCAAGAATAATAGCTTTCTTATTCAGTTTTTTTTTATATGTCCAAACAAATTGTTCCAATGACGTAAGTAAACGTATCTATTTGGAAGATGCAATAAATGCAGCAAACATCTAAAATCAACTTTTTGCATAAAAAATAAAATACATGTAATTTCGAAGTGGCATATCACTTGGAAAATTTGATAATTGCAATAATAGTTAATGAATAAAAAATAATTAATTAGTTTTTTATTGTTAAAGTCATTAATATGAATTTTTCCTAGAATATGTGCTGAAAACTGTATAATTGTTAAAATACTCATTTTTATCTTCTTAATCAAAATTTACAAAACATCATTTACTAATAAAAGAATCTATTTAAACATATTTAAATTAACTAATGTATTTTTTCTTGCTTACTATATTTGAGAATAATTAAATATAAATTTAGAGAAGATCAATTTTGATTACTATTATGTATTTCAATATTTTTTTCTTTCAAAGATCACAAGGCATAATTGCAAATAATAATAATTGGTATATTTTGTGCAAAATCGAAAGTATGTTTTAAGAAAACGCATTATAACCAATTTGATCGCTAATTTTATAATACGACTAATTAAAAGTTTTTGTTTCTGAATAAATTTTACTTTGACACTTTGGTTATCACATTTTTCCATTTGCTTTTAAACTATATCTTAAAGCATAAATTCAATGGAAATAAACACACGAAATCGACGAAGTTATAATTTTTGTGTTTTTAATAAAGATTATTCGTGTTATATTATATGTTTATAATTAATTTATTATAATTATATTGATTATAATTAATTTCAATAAAAATTAAGTTGTTAATAGATTTATTGATTAAACATGCTCAACGAGAGAGTAATTAAATTGTAAACTGTCAATAGGTTTCCTGTTCAATAAATATAAACAAAAAATTATAACTTTTTTTGTAAACAAAATACATTAAAATGTATTTTGTTCCAAATTACTAAACTTGCTAGTGTTTAAATAAAAAAGAATGTTTGAAAAACATAAATGCTTGATGTATAGATGAATACATTTAATTAAAAAAATGTCAATTTTATGTAATTTGTCATACACTAATAAATGCTTGAACACATCCTACAAATAAATAAAGATGTTAAAGTTTCTTGTATGTAATAAAAAGAAAAAAGCTTAAATAGTAATTTAAAAAAAGCATATGTAGTTTCTACAATTTTTTACAATTTGGTTATGTCTTACATGGAGCGCGTCAAATATACTAAGAATATTTTTACAAGATTAAAATTCATAATACTAAGCAAATTAAAGATAATTTTACTTACAGAGAAATTTAACTATCTTGGTCATAAATATATAATAAATTATAAGATTCTGTTGCTTTTAGTTTTTTATTTTTATTGAATAAATAAATACTGAAATAGTACCGAATAAATAAATAAGTAAATTGTAATATATTTTTTGTAACAGATTAAAGAAATAACGTTTTTAACCCTTTCGTATTTCCGGCTTTCTCAAAAGAGATGCGTTTCATATAAAGACGGTTTTATAGGTTTTTGAGTATTGATTCCAAATTTATTATCAAAATTTAAATTCAAAATGGCAGATTTAAAATGGCGGCTATAAAAAGCTGAAATATCGATATATTTAAAATATGAACTTGGATTTTATTTTTTTAAATATGTATCTTTTTCCTGATTATACACACACGCTCGACTCGCGACATGATATACTTCCTTTTGCAAGCCGCGCATCTACCGTAAAACTCTTCCGGATGCCCGTCGCACGTATCGTCTTACTTCACGCACACTTTGATTACATGTAGAAACTATATATATATATATATATATATATATATATATATATATATATATATATATATATTGTAATATTTATCATAATAAAGTTGTAATCACATTTATGTAAAATTTTAAGTTTATAATTAGCGCATCAATTCTATGATTTTTCGACATAATATACGATTATTCTTTACTATCTAAAAGTTTGATTTTTTGCAAAGTTTAAATAACTATATTTTATTGCAAATATTACATTTCAAAGTACGTTATTTTTTTATAGTTTGAACCTTCGTCTTTTAAAACAAGTCAAGGTAAAAGTCAATGAGATTATTTCTTTAAAAGTTATAATTTTTTTCGTAGGTAGGACATATATATCCCGGAGATACGAAAAGATTAAAATAGATGTTTCCCGCTGATATATGCGCATTATAATCAGAATTGAAAAAAATATCTCTTTAATCATTTTTTTTATGTCTGCATACATTGTGATTTAATGATTAGTATATTCAATAATTTTTTATAGTATTAAGCATTTTTCAGGGTTTTATTATGATAGATATAAGCCAATTTATTTACCCGATCAAGAAGACCGAATTTTTGAAAATTAATAAAGTTTGGCACGATCCCACTAGCCAATGTCACCATTGAATCTTCATATCCCCACAGATAGTCATATACTGAGATATTCAGGATTGGTTTGGCACCCATCACATTCGCCAGTTGTACCAAAGGATAGTTCACTAAAAATCCGACATCGTGTAAAGCGGATGAAACACCCTGCAGCAGAAAAATCTCAATGCGTACAGAACTAATCGTAAATACATTATAAGCAGTATGTAATTGTAAATAATATATGTTTTAATAAGCAAGATCAAATCATTATTTCCAATTGTCTACAGCTTAAGTGTAACTGTATAAGAAAAGGTACGAAACTGCAGTCATATTAATTCACAACTCTTAACACCACAAGCTTGCGATTATATACATAATTTATATACATAATTTATTTTTATACGATACGCATAAAATCTATGAGCAAAAAGACGCAAATTACTTTAATTACACTTAATTATTCAAAAAATTAAAAAAAAAGTGGCATAAGAGCCAACGCGCGGTAGTTGGAGCGCAGAGAAGCAACAACACTTCTTTCTTTTTTCAATATTAGTTTATTAAAAAACACATTATATTGTAATAACAAAAAGCGAACGTTTCGGATCATCTTTTTACAGTTCGTCATCGAATCTCGAATCGACATGAGGCGCACAGCGGCATACTATATTATTAATTGTAAACAGTGCGGAATCTGATCTGCTGTGACGTCGCATAGCATAACTATAGTATATTTAATTGACTGTTGGAAGCAGAGCGTTTACTAGACCTCCGCGGGATGCAATTTAGCGTCACCTACGCGTCGAGAACAAATTCGTTTAATGTAACGCGTCACTATCTGTAATATATATTGTTAACATCGCGCTGAAGAAGGATCAAAAAATGATCCGAAACGTTCGCTTTTTGTTATTATAATGTGTTTTTTAATAAACTAATATTGAAAAAAGAAAGAAGTGTTGTTGCTTCTCTGCGCTCCAACTACCGCGCGTTGGCTCTTATGCCATTTTCTTTTTAATTTTTTGATTACTTGAGCCAAATCTCTAATTATTAAACTTAATTATTCCTAATTGTTTTACAAGTAACAGAAAAATTGCGTGTAAAACGATCACAATTACAATTAAAAGATATTTCTGAATAAAATAAAGATTACTTGATTATTATAATAAAGTTAATATTGCTTAATTAATAAAATTAATATATTGTAGGTAAAATTTTACAAATTAAATATTGAATTTTCCCGTGCATTAAATTGTGTGTGTGCGTGTGCGTGTGCGTGTGCGTGTGCGTGCGTGCGTGCGTGCGTGCGTGCGTGCGTGCGTGCGTGCGTGCGTGCGTGCGTGCGTGCGTGTGTGTGTGTGTGTGTGTGTGTGTGTGTGTGTGTGTGTGTGTGTGTGTGTGTGTGTGTGTGTGTGTGTGTGTGTGTAATAACAAAGATTCGTTAAATTCACATAAAAAAAATTTAATAAATCTACATTATTCTTTTTTTCATAGAATTCTTTTTAAAAAATTAATAACAAGACATGTATGTATATTTCTGAAATATTTTCTGTTTTTAAAAAAATTCTATATACATCTGATATGACAAAAAGAAAATAGATTTAGTGAATTTTTATGCTTTTTTACTATATATTACTATTAAATAGCTATGCTTTTGGCAATAATTAAAAAATTTATTTTAAATTCGGCTCTTACATATAATTAAGAAGTTTTATTGTTAGAATTATTTAATATCGATGCAATAAATCCTATCTTCACTACGCTTACCAAAAGGGGTATATTCGGAACATTGAGCATGTCCTTCGCAGGATTGTTAACTGACATTTCGGGTACGTAAACTATCTTCCTTCTGGGGATGTAGGTAAGTGTGCCATTATCGTTAAACGTGATGTTATCGTTTTCAAGGAATTCTCTGCATCAAATATTTGACATAATTTTCCAAAAATTATTTATAAAAAATATCTTTCATATATGTATTATTCACAATATAAACATCCACAAAATTTCATATATGTATATATATACATAATATTTTATGTTAACAAAATGTATAATAATTAAGCAAGACACACAAGCTTACTGATAGACATATGGTCCAACCTCTTGAACTTTGAGCTTCTCCTTGCCGCTTAGAAACTCTACTGGATTAGTAATGTTAAATATATACACATTTAAATATACATCAATAGGTGGTTTCTTCCACATTGAGAAGAGAAAAGAGTGCGGTGTCAGTTGTGTATTCTATAAAAATAGTAAATTTTTTTTCCATATAAATATATTTAATAAATTAGAAAATTATTTTTCTTGCAGTTTAGATATAATTTGTTACATATATATTAGGTGAGCAAAAAAGTTCTGAGCTTTAGATTTCATACAATCAAAACAACAATTTAAATTTTATTTATCTTCCCGCCCTTTTGCGGTTTTAAAGCGTTGACATTTGGCTTTTTAAAATGTCGTGCTGTTTGGCGTTTGATACACATAACCTCAAAAATCAGTAATGTTTACGATGGCAATAACAAAAGAGCATATTCGATTTTCCATCCACTTCGCGTTTCATCTGAAAAAAAATGCTGCTGCAGCCGGGTGAAACAATCACAGCAGACCGCTATCAACAACAAATGACCAATATGAGCGATGCGATAGAGAAAAAGAGGCCATTTACTGGCCATGGAAGTCGTCAAGTAATCCTACTTCATGACAATACCCGACCACATGTTGCGAAAGCGACTCAGGACTATATCTTTGCGTCAGGCTGGGAACTTCTCCCGCACGCGGCGTATAGCCCAGACATGGCGCCTTCCGATTACTATCTATTTCGGTCGCTGCAGCATTACTTGGCTGATACACATTTCGTGAGACATGAAGAGATACGAAAATGCATTGATGACTTTATCGCTTCGAAGCCGGTGAGCTTTTATCACCAAGGAATTCGCAAACTACCCGAAAGATGGCAAAAGGTCATCGAAACTTGCAAACGGGGAATATTTCGCTGATTAATATTTTGTTGTTTGTTTTTTAATAAAGATTGAATTTTGCAAAAAAAAGCTCAGAACTTCTTTGCTCACCTAATACATATATATACATATACATATATATACATATATATATATATATATATATATATATATATATACATACATATATATATATATATATACAGGGTGACCCATTTTAACTTAGGCAGCCAAATAACTCGAAAAATAAGCAAGATAGAGAAAAATGTTTTAGACAAAAGTTGTATGGTTTCGAGGGGGCCATAAGATGGTATCATTGGTTTGACCTTGAGGAGTCATTTGAAGGTCACGTGAAGGTCACTTCAATTTTTTTAAATGGAATACCCTATATATTTTTGTACATTCTTGTAGCTTATTTCGAGAGCTTTCCAAAACACTATAATTAAGTACATTTTCGTTAAGTACTTTTTGAGTTATGATGCTTGAAATAATTTCTTAATTTTACATAAACCGTAAAATATCTTGTAAAATATTCATTTTTCGATTATCTTACCTTAATACTTTTATGTACAAAATAATGAGAGGAATCAATTGGTGTAAAGAAAACACATAGTTGTTTTTAAGAAAAAATATGGAATTGTTAATTGCAAATTACATATTTTTTCTTCGAAACAACTATGTGTTTTCTTTACACCAATTGATTCCTCTCATTATTTTGTACATAAAACTATTAAGGTAAGGTAATCGAAAAATGAATATTTTACAAGATATTTTACGGTTTATGTAAAATTAAGAAATTATTTCAAGCCTCATAACTCAAAAAGTACTTAACGAAAATGTACTTAATTATAGTGTTTTGGAAAGCTCTCGAGATGAGCTACAAGAATGTATAAAAATATATAGGATGTTCCATTTAAAAAAATTGAAGTGACCTTCACGTGACCTTCAAATGACTCTTCAAGGTCAAACCAATGATACCATCTTATGGCCCCCTCGAAACCATACAACTTTTGTCTAAAACATTTTTCTCTATCTTGCTTATTTTTCGAGTTATTTGGCTGCCTAAGTTAAAATGGGTCACCCTGTATATATATATATGTATGTATCAAATTACAATAATATAATAAGATTAGTTGATTTATATTTTTCTATAGTAGAATTTTTTCTTTACGTAATTTTTTTACATTTTACTTGTTTTTCCACATTGATATTAGTATCATCTATTAATTATATATACTCACATATTCTATTAACATATTTATGGGATCCACAACATAAATTACGTAAGTTAAAAAATTACATACGATGCCCAACGTAAATAAAATGATGCATTCTAAAAAAGAAAAATATTTTGTTTAATGAGAGATCAAGCTCTTTTTATGCTATATATTATCACGAAATATTTTGCGTAAAAATCTAGTTATTTTATTATATGTATATTGTATGTGAATATGTATGGATGTGTGCGAGTGCGAGTGCGAGTGTGCGTGCGTGTGCGTGTTAGTGTGTGCGTGCGTGCGTGCGTGCGTGCGTGCGTGCGTGCGTGCGTGCGTGCGTGCGTGTGTGTGTGTGTGTGTGTGTGTGTGTGTGTGTGTGTGTGTGTGTATGCAAAAATTGTAACAAGCCGAGAAATTAAGAGAATTAAAGTAAATGATTAATTGATTTCTCCAAATCATTTCGAATGGATAAGGTACTATTATTAGCTATCACTATCAGTAGTTTAATATTATTTGATTTAAATTTGCGCATTATTTGATTTAAATTTAAATTTGATGCAATTATATAATGTTACACGATTTTATTGTTCGATAAATTCTACATTTATATGTCTCTGTATGTATATATATTTATATGTATCTGTATTTATCCTCAATGATTCTAATTTTAAAGAATGTCGATAGTTATATAACGATATCGTTTATTGATAACCTATTGACTTTTCATATTTGTAACAGATTTCTAAAAAACTGCGGCATATTATATTACTAAAATTATATAAAGAGTTATATATGCTATGTATGATGATTTCTTTATTATATATTGACAACAATTATAATCATAATAAAATGGGTCAACATTTATCTTAAGAATAAATAGATATGGATTAAAGCATCATAAATGTCAACATTTAAACTTGAAAATTTAATTAAAATGTTGACATAGATACTGTGTACTATACATATTGTTTCTACAATTAGTAATATTACTAAAATTAGTAATATTATAATTTTTTATTGCAAATTTATGTATTTAATATCAAAACTTCCTCTAAATTTTTATTGTTTTATTTAATTTTTTATTGATAATAATAAATATAAACTTTTGTATAATATAATAATATAACTTTCGTATAATATAAATAATAGTATAACCTAATATTTTTAAACGTATTTTTCCTTCAATATTTTAATTTAAATTCTGAGACATTTTATTATTTTAACTAGATCATCTGGACATCTATTCATAAATTCTTCGTTTCTTATTTGTCAGATCTATCTTTTAAAAATTTATATAACATGCCAAAACGGATAAAGTTTTTTTACTTATAAAAGTAATTATAATTGTTTTAATTTGATACCAATTTAGCGATTAAATAACTGAGAGCACATATAACTTAACACGTTCCATACCGCGTGGGTCGTGTATGCTTCACTCTAAGTTCACTAAACTTTAAGTTCAAGCTTTTTTATATAGTGCATCTTAACTTTTACGCCTTTTTCTTCATAATTATGATTTTTGTAGTATTATAAATATTATGAGGAATATGCCATAGCCAAGGGCGTCCGCAGCATTTTTTCCAGGAGGGAGCATGAAGTATCATTTATTGTTATCTGGCGACTCGTTGCTAATATGCAAGCAATGAGTTGGGGGCAATAAGCGTGAATCGGATCGAAATGTGATCGAGATGTAAATCCCAGCACGTTTATTCAAAGAAAGAGTATGTAAATGCCAAATTTTTTGCTGATTCCAAATTCCAGGGGAGGGCAAATGCCCCATCTTGCCCCCCTCTCCGGACGCCCATAGCCAGCATTACACAACACTATGATAACGTGGGGGATAAAAAATCGATCCGACATCTAAAATCGGCCCGGCATGAAACATTTAAACATATTAAGTTTTAGATACATTAACGTGTGCAGCTGATTTTTGGTACACAAGTTGACAAACGCAAAAATTTAAAAATAATATTAAACATGTTTGATGAATCGTTGTTTACCACTTCGTGCTTTTTCGTGCTAAAAAGTAAATCTTTTGGCACGTTTTTGCCTGTTATTTATCTTCGATTTTGCTTGTTAATCGGAATTTAATTCGGCACATCGGATCGTTGTGTATATCTATATGTAACTCGTTAACCACATGCAACGATCCTTTCGCTGCCAGCTTGTCAAGGTAGCGTTTAAAATCCTAGTAGATCACTAACGCAATCTTTCAAAGTGAATTCCCGGAATGTCGAAAAAAAGAGAGAAAGAAAGAGAGAGAGAGAGAGAGAGAAAAAAAGGAAATACAAATTTGTTGCAAGATATTAAATATCGCTTACTTCTTTTAGCAATAATTATATCTTACATTAATTATTGATAATTTTTAAAACAATAAACTACAATACTTAGTTTTAGAAATTTTATTAAAATTTGAATTAACAATATTAAAATTTTAGCTAGAAAAGATAAAATTAAGAAATAAAAAATTGTTTAATTTTTTTGACACATTATTTTGAAATTCTAAAATCTTGAAAAAATATATTAACAAATTGAGAAAGAAACATAAATATCAAAAATATATCATAAAAAATTTCTCAAAGCTTTTTTAGTTATTAGTCCATAATACATAATTTGTATTAATTTTATTTATATCAATTGACTAAAAAATTAAATTTATTATTATATTTATGCTCAATATATAAGATCTGTTTATTGATAACGTCGGAAAAATAAGATGTCATCGTATTTATTAAGCAGTGAATATTTTTTCTATCCGCAGGGTCATATATACAAGTACAGCTTTGCGAATATCCTTTCTTACATTCTTCTAAGAATCTTATTTGTAAAGATACGTCTAATTTACATTTCAAAAACATGTAGAATATATTCCTTGAACCTTGGAATGCTATGAATGTCGAATTGTCGTTTCACGCAATTTATAATACACATTTTCTCCATTTAAAAAATTGTTGTAAGAAAGAAATCAGATAAATTGTGCGGGATTCTCTAAAATTCTAAATAAAAGCTTAAAAAAATTCAAGCTAAAAGTTTTTTAAATTTATCAAAAACACATTTTCAATGGATATTGAATTTTTAAAGCTATTAATCGTAATAAATAAAGATATTCTTGTTAATGTTAATCCTTAAATGTTTTATGTCAAAAGACTTGTTAACTGTTTACAGGAAGTCTTTTCGAAAATCAATCTTCGATAGGCTTGCAGAATAAAACAAAGAAAACAGAAAAAATGTTTTATTATATACAAAAAATGCTTACATATATACACTACTTTTTCACATACGAAACGAATTGAAATTGAGATGTTTGCCATAGCGCACAAGTTTTTATATGCCTTCATCAGTAGCGCTAAACTAGAATCTCAGTCAATTTCTAGCATTGCTTATCAGCTCCTCATTGCTCCCGAATCGCTGATAAAATGATCGAAAATCGAAAATGCCCCATCGGAACTTCTGAGGCAGTAGAAATTTCACCATCAATTCTGTAAGCCAAGTCTTGCAACGACTTTCATCTGTTCACATGCATGAAAATGCAGCTAGGAGCGTAGCGATTCGAGAGGACAACAAGGAGTTCATGAGCAATATTAGGAATTGAGAGTTGGGCTGAGATTCCAATTTGGCAGTATCGTACTTTGACATACAAAAGCTTACATCGCGCGCGTTATGACAAGTGTTTTAATTCGGATGGTGATTATATCGAAAAATAATGCATGGTATATATAAGTAACTTTTATATATAATAAAATATTTTTCCTCTTTCTTGTTTTATTTTGTAAGCCTATCACAGATTGATTTCCGAATAACCTTCATACGATAATTTTATAATTTCTAGATATCGTATATCTATAGATCGTGTCCTAAGATGCTTAATCTGTAGAGTAGATAACAGCTTACCTTGACTCGGATTCTGTAGTATTATCTGCGTAAAATATAATAAAAGGGGCCAATCGAGGTCACTACGTTCATTACGTTCATGAAATCTTTGATTTGACCAGACTGTCGCTATATAAAGATTCGTACGACGCTATGACCGGCGATTTCACGATAAAAATAGGTATGCGTTTATTAGAATGTTTTTATGTGCGCCGTTGAGCAATTTTATTTTACTTGATTTTATCTTTTATGAGAGATTTCATAGTAATGTAATATAATTTTATAGTAACATAATGATTTTATCTTTTATGATTTCATAGTAATATATGATAGTAATATGATTCATAGTAATATATGATTGTTTGTAGGAAATAAAATTAAAATAACATTTGTTTGTGTGTATATAAATTTATGATGATTTAAGATTTATAAGATAATATTGCTGTGCTATTTTTTTAAGTAAAACCGTAGAATCAAAGTAAGATTTATAATAGTCGCACTTTTGTAATATTTACGTAAAATAAATCTATCAGCTTTATCGCTTATTTTCATAGAAAATACATGATGATGCATGAATAACAAGTAAATATAACAAATTATATAATTATGCATGATTAAGTAAAGCGATTCCAAATCCAATTTCCAAGATATCACAATTTAAAATTATTATTAATAAGAATTTATAGAAATTATAATTCAATTTATGATACAAATATGCCATGAACGCTTAGCATCATATTTTGAATTGCTATGTGATCTAATGATTATAATTATCATCATTATTTTTAAGCGAATTTAATCCATGCATCCTCTCTCACATTGTAAATTAGAGATTACTCACTCTTAAATTGTTGTAATACGATCATCGATTTCATGGTTGATTTTTTCGTTTTATTGTCCTCCTTGTTACTTTGACTAATTTTACTTTGTAAAATCCTGAAATAAAAGTAAAATTAGCCCATTACGCAAATCAAAGAATAGAATTAGTAAACTAAGATACAACAGTATACAAATTATTGCAAGAATGTTATCAAACTAATTGAATATATTCATTAACATATTTGTCAAAAATGTTTATACTTTTCATAAATTAGTATATAAGAAATAATTTTGAGAAAGAGAGAAAAGAAGAGAAGACTGCTCACTTATCAAATTTGTTTTACATTTCCTTCATAATTAAATACAATCGAAAAAAATTGTTACATATAAATATTCTTTCTTTATTAATTGCGCTATTATATAATCTCATATCTTCATTAATAATTTATTTTTGTCAAAAAATATCCAAAATTAATTAACTATATTAGTAAATTTAATAGATATCTTTAAATCAAGTTTCGTATGAATCAATTCGGCTCATTATAGCTACGTAAGCCTATGACCACGCGGCACTATTTGTTCATAGAATCGATTCATACAAGTAAATTTAAACGACATTCACCATAAGTTTGCCAATGCTATTAGCATGTTGCTCATATTTGCATAACAGTCATAGTTCTATTCCCTTCCTTGTAAACTCCACGGACATTTTTTCCTATTCTGTTTCTCCAGCGAATTGACTTATGAGAGGACGATGTCAAATTATTCCATTATGAAATGCGTCATTAAGATATATATGATGTATGATATCGGAAATATTAGCAATGTTAATATTACTTTGTTCATCTAAATTTGTATCTGTTTTGCAATGACATATAATAGCACAAAACATATACTTAATATAGCCATCTATTGAATGTAATTTATTATATATATATATAATTTGTTATATATATGTATATATAATAAATTACATTCAATAGATGGCTATATTAAGTATATGTTTTGTGCTATTATATGTCATTGCAAAACAGATACAAATTTAGATGAACAAAGTAATATTAACATTGCTAATATTTCCGATATCATACATCATATATATCTTAATGATGCATTTCATAATGGCATAATTTGACATCGTCCTCTCATAAGTTAATTCGCTGGAGAAACAGAATAGGAAAAAATGTATATATAAATATATATATATATATATATATATATATATATATATATATATATATATATATATTTATTCATTTATTTTAATCCAATAAAAATAAATTTTTTACCTATTTTATTAATTTAAAAATTATTTATTTTAATTAAATTATTAATTAATTTAGTAAAATTATTTATTTTAATATCCATTGCATGTGTGTCTTAAATTTTAAAAATTATGAAAATCAAAATAAAATAAGGAATATACTATATTGTTCTGTGTGTGTATAATTTTTATAATTAATATCTTTTATATTGACATAAAAAATTATAACAAAATAAAACAACAAAAATTCAAATTATTTAACTCTCTTGAATTATAGATCTTTCTTTCTTTCTCTCTAATAATATTTTTATAACAAAAATGTTCAATAAATGTTCAATAAATGTTCAATAAATGTTCAAGAAATATTACTAATGCTAAATGCAACGCAATATGCTTAATCGAATTGTTATCGCTTACGTACATATTACATTTCTTGCTTCCTACAATGTTAAAGATTATCCTTGGAAATGTTGATTACAATTATCTTCCATTATACGACTACACTTATAATATATTAGACAATGAATACATGAATGATCGTTATTCATAATGCATACATTACATAGCAGTTTGGTAACAAAACATGCGTAAAACATCATTAATTCACGTCATCTAGTTCATGCTTAAGTTCACGATCAACAATGAAGGCTTCTTCTCGCATACACTTTACTGATTAAAAGCAGTATTAATTATAAATCTGTGAAACTCGTGTTAATGAACTTTTTTTTAAATTATACTTAGAAATGTATAATAAAACATATATTTTTTCATTTTTTTATATTTAATAAAACTTATTTTTTATATATAATTTAAGTTTATTTATAATTTTTAGTCTTTCATATAATAACTTTTAATTTTTAATTTTTCATGTAATAACTTTTTGCAATTTTTAAATTATCAATTATGTTACTAACTGATATTAATATATTAATTATTAAGAACACAATGTGGATTAAATAACAATAAGATAGTAATTTTAGTATCCCATATAGCATCTATGTTCAAAAGACATTCAGAGAACATCCTGAAGATGTCCAATCACCTAAAAATGTCTTCGGGATATCTTCTGGACGTCTTTTGGATATGCATGTCATACTATATTTCGTGTAAGTAAATGTAATATCAGATCAAGATCAAGCACATTCTATAAATGTTCCAGATTGTTCTGTACTATCTCGACTGACATTTAAATTTGATAATTTCGTTATTATGGAGACTCTTATAGTAACTTTCGCCTGATTTAATCTTGTAATAATTATTTAATTACGCTTATGTATATATTTTGTTACATGTGCGTAATGTAATTCTTTTTAATTTGATGTAAGTATAAATTCTTCTTGAATAAATACACTTTTAACAATGGCATATAAAGTTAATTAGAATTTTATCATTATTTATTTTCTGCAATTCTGGTTGATCTTTTCATATATGTATGTTCTTTTATATGTATACAATATATATATACAGGGTGTCCCGAAACTACCGCTTGATATTTTAAAGGCAAATTCTCTGGCCAATTTAAAAACGATTTTTCCTCAGCGAAAATGTCGCGGCACTAATAGTTTTCGAGTTATAAACGATTGAAAATAAAGGGTTTTTCGCAAATTAAGCCTTATGGGAATAAAATATTAATAAAGTCACATTCTTTAGTTAATTTTAGGTAGAGTTTACTTTAATAGAATTTTCATTTAAGGCTTAGTTAGAAAGATACATGATGACAAAAATTGGGAATATGCAAAAAATAATGATCTCCCTCGACATTTTCGCTGAGGAAAAATCGTTTTTTTTTAAATTGGCCAGAGAATCTGCCTTTAAAATATCTCGCGGTAGTTTCGGGATACCCTGTATATTATTATATTTATACGATAATTATCATTTTATTATATTATTATTTTATATATGTATGTGTGTGTGTGTGTGTGTGTGTGTATGCAAAAATTGTAACAAGCCGAGAAATTAAGAGAATTAAAGTAACTATATTTATTTTAGATTTTATTTATTATAAAAAGTTTGATCGCATTTTGATAATTTCACAAGCGTTAAAAATTAATAATTATATACATGTAATAAATAAATAAATATGTATATATATTTTATTTATTTATTTTTATAAGACATATAATATATAACACACACAACATATATAAACTACATTTTTTGCTTTTGTACGAAATCCATTTATGCATATTTATTAATATTCATGAATTCGTTTCTTATTTTTCATAAATAAGAAGGATTTTTTTGTAGTCTATTTAAATATGTTTTTGTAGTCAACGATATATATTCAATATTTTATGAAAGGTTTTTAAATAACTTTATCTTGAATCTGTTAATAGAGAAGTAAATTTTAAAAATATGCTCATATTGCAAGTTATATATAAAGATGGTATTTAAAATATATATTGACATGACAAAGAATCCGTCAAGATCCTAGCTTGTGTTATAAGCCATGTGTCGAAGCCAGTCGGAAATGAATGCTTGAACGACTAATATCTAATTTCAAGTTTACGTAAATGTCTATAAAGAAACTTATCACTATTATAATTAGCCTTATTATGAACGCATAAATCTATAAAAATTATATGTTTATAAATATGTCTGTATACAAACTGTATCTGTGTAGATTTTCATAATATTTAGATTTATAATGGACTAAATGTGATTGTTTAATAAATATATTTCATATTGATGACTTTCACAATTCAGTCTACGGATTTAGTTTTCATTTTTAAAAGAAATATGGAATATTTTATCATTAAAAGATAAATAATTATTATGTCTAACATTATGTTATCATGTTATAACCTACTGATAGCCTACAAAATCTAATGATTCTGTGATCATTCTTTATATTGGTTATATTTCTACTTTATATATATATTTTATACTTTATCTTATAGCATATTTTACATTTTATGTTTCTTTGTTTTTATAATAATACTAACAATCTTATAAATATTTTAGAACATTCCCAATAATCGTATATATAAAACAAATTCGGCAATACAAATGTTAAAATTTAATCACGATTAAAAATTTTTATACTTGTAATTTACAAAAGTATAAAGAATTATATTGGAAATTATCTAAAATTTTAATTTCATAGATTTTATATAATTATGTTTTATTTATAATAATATAAGTTGATAAGTATTAAAATATTTAATTATAGCAAATTTTGACCTTTAAAAATGTACTTTTAATTACAGCAGCTATGTTTGAGCAAATTCGCAATATATGAATGCATGATGAATGTTTGACTAATATTTTTGTGATTATAGATTTAAAAAAAAATCTAATCACAATTAATATATACAATCATATTATATCATTTATATAGTATTATGTATTTATATAGCATATATATTTAATATTCCTAATATTATAATATTATTATAATATCAAGTCTCCATTTCGCTGCCAAAAGTAGATTTTATTGTTAAAAAGAAATCTTTAACATATCATATCAGTGATGTGAGTTTTGACATCAAGGTTTTTTACTTCCCATTACATTATTATCGAACAAAAACATTCAAAACCCGATAATCTTATCCTATGTATTATATATTTACATCTAAAGAAAGCGCTATGATGGAAGAATTATTTTAAGAATTATTTTGTTGTGTAACACGCGTAATCGAAAAACAGGACACATAAATTATCAACAAGTATCATACGAGATTGTATGCTATGCGATTATGTGATTGTAAATAAAAATATGATATCTATTTTATTATTTGCGTTTTAATAAAAGTAAATTTTTATTGCGCGTGTACTCTTTTATATACAAGATTTTATTATATAAGAGAGAAAACGTTCAAAATATTATAATGTATTACATTAATAAATTACATACACAAATAAAGAGAATTGATTGAGATATAATATTTATATATACACCAATATTCATAATATAAAATTAATAATACAAAAAAGATATACAAATAAGTATCTTACAAGAGATAATATATGTTTTCTTTTATTAATTTAATTGTAATATAATAACTGAATTTGTTAGCATACAAAAACTCTGCTGATTATACTGAAAGACATAACTGTTAAGAAATAGAATTTTTGTATGAAAATAAATATAAAACATTCTTGCATAGGAATATTCTAGCAATAGCGAAACGTTTATCAGTTGATATAGAAACGTATTTCATTTTTACATATAGTATAACGTAGATATAATAAATATTTCTGCTAATCAAACTCTTTAGAGAAAAAATTGATCTCAAATCATCTAACATATTTAAATGTTCTTATTCATTAAATAGTGAGAATTTGTAATAAATGTCATAAATACACGTAAAAGAAATTCAAAATTTCAAGATTTCAATTATCTACTTTTTCTATTTTTACATGCTTTAATTATGACAATATTATTATTGTTTAGCTGATAAAAAGCGAAATATTAACACAAATATTAATTGAAATTTTAAAAGTTATAACAATATTATTAAACGAGAAATTATACGTATGGGAATGTATCAAATAAATATCTATCAACACACACACATATATATACGAGGTTCGTCTATTAAATAACTGAATTAATTTTTTTTAATTTTTTGTATAGGTGCTAACTATTAAAGAATAATGTTTTAAAGTTTAAGTTCGATCTATCAACTATAAATATTTTATTATCGAACCTACGCATGAAATATGTCGAAATATATCGAAAAAAGTCAGTAAAAATTTGCAAAAATATAATTATATCTTACATTGAAGAAAAGAGTAAATATCATATATTGTGGAAAACTTGAAGAAAAACGCAATATATGACAAATATATGAAATGTTAAGAGAGATTTTGTAGGATGATTGTTTAATGACTAATTTTTTAGAATGATTATCACGTTACACAAGTTTTTGAGTGGCTTAGAAGATTTAAGGACGATTGCAAAGAAAGACAACGAGCGATTGAGATATCTTTACGAAAACATCTGTGTCATAGAATCTTGAAATGAGTGTGCAAATTATTGAAAACTGATGCGAATGTGATCGTGAAAATATTAATGGAAAAATTCGAATATTTCTGAAGATATGATTTTTTTCGCAACATTTTACACAAGAATTTGAATATTACTCATGGATTATTATTTGGAATATAGTTTGACCTGCTATATTCATTTGATTCGGCATCCTGTCTCTATTTCCAAAAATCTGTTTTGAAAATTCGAATGATAGAAATTTACTACAATAGCATTCTGACAATCCAAGAGATCAAAAGAGTGATCAAAATGATTTTGAAAGAGGACCTTCAAAAATCAATTCACTCAGTAATTGATCGTATCCAACACGATGCCAAAAGGATAATTTTGAATAAAATAAATAAATTTTGTTATTACGATTATCATTTCATTTTTAAACATAGTTTTAGTCTGATTAGTTAATAGACGCACGTCGTATATATATGTATTTCTATACAACACAATTACGCACTTTTTGTTTACTGCAAGGGATGCGCCAGCAGGATGCGCGAGATAGTTTGCGTGATAATGGAATTGACACTTTCACGTCGAAGTCGATGCTTACTTTTTACAATTATTTTCGTGCATCCGCGCGAAAACAAACTTGATGAGCATTAAATAAAAAAAAAACATTCACTGAAGCACATTTACTTTGAGATTTACAAATAGAGAATTTCGGAAAATCGCGATAGAAATATTGTATTCGCCGATTGTATATTCTCTGAGCGAATCGCCACTGTCGTTGATACAATTTCCGTCTTTTCCAATCGTACGAATAATGCGTACGGAACCTGTATGCAGTCCCCTTTATACCATCGTTCCTCTTTATACCGTTCGTTAATGGTAAACTTCTCCCTCTCCATTCCTTTTAGATCCAGTGCAGCAGCCGGTTGTAGCAGTCTCATGAGCTGTTACATTTGCTCGTGATTCATATTAAAAATCTATAATTGATTAAAAATTAGGATAGAATACTTTATGCATATATATCTAATATTAATATTTATTTATTAATATTAATATTTAGTCAGTAAAATATTCTAGATTGCATATTATTCTAGACTACATTGATGGAAAATTATCAAAATTAGATTACATAAAACTAAATTTTTTCTGTTTAAAAATTTTAATTTAAAGTAAGAAAATGCAGTGTCAAGGATTTTATCATTTCTTGTATAAAAAAATCAAATCCTCTGTCATACCTTTTATTACCGAGAAAAGAATAACCACATTCTTACCATTAATATTTTCTCGTCGCGAGAGAAGATGGTGTAAAAAAAATATAAAAAATCCAAATTGCTCATGGGCAAATTCCAAACAACGGTACTAAAAAGTCAGAAGGCATGAAATCTGCATTCCAGTTGAGTATCGCTTACCTTTTTTTAATTTTTACATGTAAATTGGAAATATACAGATACTTTACAGATATATATACAAGAGAAAATGTTACTAAAATCAATAAAATTTTAAAGATTCAGATTTAATAAATAGTCACGTAGTGTTCTAGCATTATTATTTAATTTCTATCATTATTACTATATTAAATATATGTATTATCAGATCATATTGATAAAGATATATTATCATCAAATATCAGAAGACAGAATCTTTCGCGTGCGCGAATTGGTAGAGTTATGTAAAGATTCAACAATCATTTCATGATATTAAAATTGGCTTGTCGCACCAAGATATAATCTGTTTTTCAAAATGGCTTTCAATTAGCTCTTTCAATAGTTTTCAATAGCCAATTTCTTTGAATTTTAAGAAAAGAAGAAGAAGAAGAAAAGAAGAAAGATTCTGTCTTCTGATATTTGATGATAATATATCTTTATCAATATGATCTGATAATACATATATTTAATATAGTAATAATGATAGAAATTAAATAATAATGCTAGAACACTACGTGACTATTTATTAAATCTGAATCTTTAAAATTTTATTGATTTTAGTAACATTTTCTCTTGTATATATATCTGTAAAGTATCTGCACAATGTGCATTCAATTTCGCATAACGCAAGAACAAATCAAGTAACAAAATTGATAGTTTCTTACTTCAAAGACTTTGTATAAACTTAAATTAAATGGCTATTGGATCTGCAAAAAACTTATGTTATTACAGATGATGAGAGATTCTGTAAATAGATAAAAAATATATAAAAAGTGTATATATATATAAAAATATCATTCTTGATAATTAATTAGAAACTACTGTTTCTTTAGACATTTGCATCTATAAACAGTTCTGCTAAGAAAAAACTAATTTCAAATTGATTAAAAAGTTTATCACTATAAAATGTATCATTATAAAATAATGCTAAATAATGTTAAAATATGTATAATAAAGATATTGATTTCATAATTACCTTGGATAAAATATAATGTTCTCAAAATTGCCCAAACCTGTTAAACAAATAATCTTAAACTTTTCGATTTAATAATAATTATATATATATATATGTGTGTGTGTGTGTGTGTGTGTGTGTGTGTGTGTGTGTGTGTGTGTGTGTGTGTGTGTTTATATTTATATATGTATACATACACATATATGTGTGTAAAGACACTTTATGATATTTTTTTTTAAGGAAACGTAAATTAATCTTGTTGAACTGATTGACTTATAGTCCTCGCTATTATAATAGTGATCATTGATATTTAAATATATAGACGTAAAAAAGTATTTTATGCATTTCAATCGAATTCGATTACATTTGATAATGTCGCGGCTAACTATTGACATCTGAATATTTAAATATCAATGCAATTAATGGTTCGGTTTGTATGTAATTGCTATGAATAATATCGTTTAATGCGTAGACAGAAAGTATAGACTTCTACATAAGCGCGTAAACATATACATAAAAAAATTGCACAGAAATTGCACTTATAGAAATTGCACTTATAAAAATTGCACAAAAATTTCACTTATAGAAATTTATGGGAAATTGATTCATAAGCATATGCATAAGATAATAATATATAGTTCTGTAAAAGTTATCATATATCGCTAATATCAGTGAATTGTCCTGCAATGCCAAACATAATCGAACTGCGCTTTTGATTACGAAAATGGTCGAAGTTTATATGCTTCCCTATATTTTTCAGATATTCCTTTCAATAAACTCCATCTACATATTCAGATGTCAATGATAATGCGTCCCAAAAACTGAGCGTCCTTACAATAATTATCGTACAATTAATATAATTAGAAATCAAAAGATTTCAAAGATATAAGAAAATCCAAATCACTTGACTTTCAAATTGAGATATATTAAATCAAATTGAGATATATATTAATGTAAATATTTTTACAAAATTACTTAATAGCTAAAACACTAATCACACTGATGGAAAAAAATTAATAATTTACATGATATGTGGTGATATGATAGTAAATATCATTGATTAAAAAACAGATTTAAATATGCATATTAAAAAATGTAAATTAAAACAAATAGAAACATTTTTTAATATGCATGTACGTATTGTATTCTTTTCGTAAATAATGATTAATTTTTTCTAGTAAATGAGAGCTCGATTCGACAAAAAGAATACGTTATTTTCCTCAAAGTATGTATGTAGAACTACATATTATTAAAAAAAATAATATACAGTCAAATAAACATGATTATATAAATCATAATTAAAAACAGGAAGTAGATAATCTCTCACCTGTAACTACGGGACATATTATAAATGTAACATGCGCTTACATGTGATGCATTTATATCGATGTTTATGAAAAATTAACATTAACAAATCTACCCTTCCAGACATCAACAAATAGTAATTCAGCGCAATAAATATCAACAACTGATATAATTCAAATTTTTTTAGATTAAATTAAACATTTTTCTCGTTATAAATATTTTTTTAAATAAATGCTAAAATCTAAATATATCAATTTCTATAAATATTTATTATCTTGTATGTGTGGTATACAGACAATATGTTAAAAATTTAAAGATTAAATATAAATCATTATAAATGGTTATATTATAAGTATAATAGCTATCTTTAAAATGCTAATAGCTATCTTTAAAATGAGCTAATTACTTTTTAATTTTCTTATCTTTAGTTACAGCCGTAATTATATTATACTTGAATATTACTGTCCTAATCAAAAATATAATATTATAATTAATGTGACATCGAAAACCAAGTATTGAAACAAAATTAAAGTTCTGATTAAATCGATATCAAAATGGTATAAATTATTGATGAATCTTTCGCTATTGTTTCAACTTTGAATCGGCAAATTAATTATATCCAAATATTTTATAAATTAAGAGTCAATTTAGATGTTTATATTATAATTCGCGACAAAATTAAAGGTAAGATTCTACTAATTTTACTAAGTATAAGACATTTAAAGAATATTCATGTAAAAATTACATATCATTTTATATTTTGAATAATAATAAATATAATATAATAAGTAAAATTCTATCTTAAATTCTGTCACAAATATACAAAAAATATAATTATTAATCATAATCATTATAATTAATAATGTAAAAGTTTTATGAAATCAAAAGAAAAGATTATTTTAGATATGACATACACATAATTGTATTATCCATAGGAGAATATTGCTAATTTATTATGAATGCACAGAGTATTACAAAAAGGTATACGCACGCGCATAAACATTTATTTTCTTTGAAAAAAAGAAAATATAAGTATGTTAAAATATTTATAAATACGATAATAATAAAAATGTATTGCATATCTCTCCAATTAATTATAAACTGAAATAAAAACTAAATATCACATATTTATTGCAGTTATTATCAGAGATATTACTTTTAAAGCATTTTTTAAGCTGCATAAAATATTTTACGCTTAATTTATGCATATCTTATGCATATCTAATTAATTATAAACTGAAAAACTGTAACGATATTGTAATTGAATCTATACTTATTATTTTCATTATTATAAATCGAGAAAATTTTAAATGAAAAATTTATAATGCAATTATAACTAATTATACGTTTTCTATACCATAATTTGATTGTTTAGATCAATATGTGTCAGTTGAAGCATTATTTTTTGATGATGTAATATTACATGAGAATATATGATTAATTTTTTGTTAACATATGTGTTATTAAAAATGCATACTGTTAATGATTTATGTTAATCTCTTAAAATCTTCACAGCAAACTGTAGGATAAATAAAAATTATTAAATTATTGTTCATAACAATAAACTGTTAAATGATTTATTTAGATGTGTCAAATAAATATAACAAAAAAGAGGATACAATGGGACACCAGAATACGAAATGATCAGATTTATTGATTAATGATCTATTGATTTTCTAGAAGAATGATGTCAATCTTTAACTAATGTTTGCTAATATTGATGATTGTATCTGCAATTCTTGTAATATCTTACGATACTTTTCTAAGAAAATTTTTAAAAAATTTTATCGGCACTAATGAGAAAACTACCAGAAAACTGTAGCGCAACGTTCATCATTAAATTGGAAAAGCAATAAATTAAATTTTATTTTTATTTTAAAGTTTATTATTTTCTTCTCTCTCTCTCTCTCTCTCTCTCTCTCTCTCTCTGTCTACATATTTCATAAATTACGAATCAGTTAAGTATTCAAAGAAGTATACATTTGCATATCTTTTATTTCATTTATTAATGTTACAAATTTTATCTTATTGATAATTTTTTTTTTTTAAAGTTGATTGTGTGTGTGTGTGTGTGTATGATAAAGTATATTTATGTATGAAAATAAAATATAATCCCAAAGTAAAAAATAAGAGTAAAAATATATAATTAGTAATTATTAATTTGCTATGAATTAACTGTACTATCTACGTAAATAAATCAAATTTACAGAAAAGATATAAAGTAATTTTGATTAATAAATTTCAACAATAATACTGATATAAAACAGAAGATTTTCTTATCATTAAAAAAGATAACTTTTTCTTGTTTGGCATTGTTGATAAAATAACAGGATATTTATCATCTTTTATAAGAAGAAATATAACTGTGATGCAAACTAATTTCTGAACATAATAATGTTGAAGAATAATACTTAATTGTGTTAGCACAATTTTTAAACTTTGACAACTTTACATTCTAAAAATACAAGAAAGCTCTATATAGTTAATCAAATATATTCTTCTTTATTTTCGTCATATAAATAGATGTAATACAATTAAAAAAATAATGAATTAACGTATACAGTATTCCAATAAACAAAATTAATAAATATACGCTAACAATCTTTATTACATTTTATACATTTAATATTGTATATAATCTGACAATGCATTTTATAATTTATATCTTATATTTTTATTTTTATATTTATATTTTATATTTTTTTAATTTTTTCTTTGTTAATAATATCACTAAAATTTATAAAATATACTGTAGAAAAATCGACAATATCAAAAATTACAATACTTAAAACAAAATGTGAATAGAATCTGAATTAATTTCATATTTTCTTCATTTTTACAACGATCAAATATTTAGTTATAATAAAGTTGATAATATTTTTAATTGTACATGAATCAATTATAATATTAATGTTATATATTGTTATATGTTATATTTTTTAAAAGAAAAATATCCGAAAAAGATTGCAAATAGCAATGATTTAATTAATTAAATTTCTAAGTCAAGAGATTATTACTCGCTTTTATATGCTTCACTTTTAGTTACATCAAAACATATTTGCATATTAAATACACAATAGATTTGATAAAATAAGAGATAAATTTCAAATTATAAGTGTTAATTTTTCTAAAGTTAAATGCAATTTTATAATTGAAAAACATAATGGAACTATGCATTTATTTTTCCAAAGGGTAACTAGGTAACTAAAGTTAATAGGTAACTAAACTTATTGTTAGTTTTAACAGATATTTACTTTGTAAAATTAAATAACACATTTTCAAAATCAAAGATTAATTTTAAAAAGTTTTACTTTAATATATAATTGCTTCCTTCATTATTATATATTCTTCGAAAAATAATTTACAATTTATGTGGTGTGGTAATAGAATGCATATATAAAATCTGTTTTTTTTTTTTTTGAGCAAAAAGCAGGCATTGGCTCAAAGCCATATAGCACAGACTATATAGACGGTCAACTTATCGAGTAAAGATATTACACTGGTTATAAGTCTATAGAATGTAGAAATCTATAGAAGGTAATGTGGTAATTATATGAGTATAGTTCGGAATCAAATTTGAACTAAAAGTAAAATAAAGCAAGATATAGTAAAATAAAATGGAAGAATATACTTCGTTATAGCAAGAAGACAGAACAGTTGGTAATACATGTTTGATATGTAGAAATTATAAATTAAATAGAATGACTTTGTACTGGAAGAGTCGTTTGAGAGTATATTATTAGTCCTGACGCAGAGGACTATTCAGTAAATATTTAAGTAAATATTTAGATTATTCTTATAAATATCGCAGCTATTAGTTATACATCTTACAATTAGTGAAGTTGTAAACTAAAGTTTATACAACCTAATTCTATTATTAGATATGCTACTTAGAAATATATATATTATAAACATATAAGTATTTATATAAAATCTGTGTTATATCTATACAAGTAGCGCACTCTTTCATTCCTGAAACAACTTACAGTAAATAACTATGATAACTACTGAAACAAAACACAAGAACAGCACTTTATCGATGGTTGAGAAGTTAGGAAATTCATTTGTAGTACAATTTTTCATAATACAGTCATCTAAGCAAAAGTGTAAAGTATTATATTCTGTGTAAATTCGTACTTTTATATTTTCATATAATTCGCACTTTGGACAATTTATTAAAACAGTTTAATCTTTTATTGTGTTTTGTTATAAATACAAATTTTTATATCAGTTCTCTAAATATGTGACAATAATGTGAATAGAATAATATAAAATCTAATAGAATCCTATCACATATCTATTTAAAGTCGATGCGTCGAAATATATCGAGCCTACATTGTAACCGCAAATCTATTCAAGCAGATATGCTTGAATTTATCGAGCATACATCATACGTGCGTCAGCTGTTTGTCAGTTTAAAGTAGATATATCCGAATTCATCGAATGCACATCATATAGCCATACCTGCTTTAAAAGATCTTCTTATTTTACTTTATAAAATAAAATATAAAATAGAATTATAAAATATAATAGTTATATAATATAATAATTAATTACAAAATATATTATAAATCATATTACAAAATTTCAAAAGAAATATAATACAAAATTTAATATAAAATATATAATCGGAAATAAGATAGAAAATATCTTATTATATTACGCGAAAATACATATATAAGAAACAGAATTCTAAATTCAGAATTATAAATTTTCAAACTAGACATGGTTTATGAAAGATAATTATGAGATATTTATTATTAATAATGAAAGACAATTATAAAGCTTATTTTAACACAAACTATTATGACCAGAATCATTAATAAATTTATCGATTCTGTCCTTCTCTATTTTAAGAGAAAGAGAATAGAACTGAATAAAATTTTGACATATTTCGCTAAATATTCTAAAGAAAATAACGAAAAGATAGACAAAAGTTTTGATATGAGTTAATGATTAAATTAAATAAATTATGGTTTAAATTTGTTTCATTAAATTTTTTGTTGGGTATCGCATAAATTATGCTATACCCAAACATTAAGAAGTTTACGTATTTAGATTTACGTATCCAAGCTTGTGTAAATGTTTACGGCTGTTTATAATATTTTAAGAATCTCCGTAATCAAAAAAATTCAATTCGTGTAAGTGAGTTGTTTTTAATTAATCTTTATCATTTTTATCATCATCAACATCAACCGGCCATTCTGAGCGTGCATTATCAAGATCAAAATTTCCGGTATAGAATCTGGCAAACCACTTTCGTCACGTTCGCTCATTTATTAAATCTTTTCCGTATACGGCACAAATCTTATTTTGCATTTGTATTACATTCTTGTCTTTTTTAAAATAAAAAAGCATAATATATGCTGAAATTACACATTATTATTGTCCATCTTTAAACTCAATACCAAATATATAAAGCACAACTAATCTTCACAAGATATTTTCTCAAATGCGTATCGGAATGACAAACGATACTCAATTAAAAATAATTACAACGGAATTAGACGGAATAGACGGTTAGACGCGCATTTATATCTAGAGTCCAGAGATATAAATGCGCGTCTAACCGTCTATTCCGTCTAATTCCGTTGTAATGATTTTAATTGAGTATTGTTTGTCATTCCGATACGCATTTGAGAAAATATCTTGTGAAGATTAGTTGTGCTTTATATATTTGGTATTGAGTTTAAAGATGGACAATAATAATGTGTAATTTCAGCATATATTATGCTTTTTTATTTAAAAAAGACAAGAATGTAATACAAATAATAAATAATAAATTTTTAAATTAGAAGTTTATAAAATATAAGACATATATATATATATATATATATATATATATATATATGTATATATATACATGTATATGTCTAAGATATCTATGTGTAAGATTTCTTGCTTCGTCATAGAAATCTTTAAAATACGATGGCCAATGTAATTATCTCACTTTCATTCCTATAAATTAGCATTCTCTTTTGTTACGTTCAAAATGCATAATCAATGTTAAAGAATAAATATTCCCCTTCCTTTTATCCTTGAATTACCTTTATATACTCTCGCATTTCCTTATTTTATAGTCAGTAGAAACGCAATTGTTGTTGAGTTTACCACGAAAGCGCTATCGTTATTTTCTTGTAGTAACTAGTTAATATTCATCGATTCTTTAAATATCTAGGATGGAAGGAAAAATATTCTAGATATATCTTAAGCAACATTTAAAAAAAGCATATCTATACATTGCAAAAATTAAATTGAAAGAAAACTATATAATTATATATCATATAAAAAAGTGATTAAGTATTATTGGAAATCATTAATTTTTATTCTGTCTTCATAAGAATTAGAATTGTAAAAATTGATAAAAACTTTTTACTACGTAAAAGAACGAAATGACACAAAAAAAATCTTACATTGAGGACATGTTGAATATGGATTCGGATTATCCAAGCACAAGTCATTATCAAAGTGAAATTCCTCAATTCTTTGCGGGTTGTAATGTCCTTATAACAGGTGCTTCCGGTTTCGTTGGTACACTTCTAATAGAAAAATTATTGCGGTAAGTACATTCTTTTTTTCATATGATAACTTACTTAATGCATTGTACAAACAATGTGTAAAATAATATTGAGACATAAACATAATATGAAATAATTCTTCGGGCATTTCATACAAAAGTTAAATAATTTTTCTTTTAATTTTGCGCATTACTCGAATATAATTTCTATCGTTAAATTACACTATTTTTAACAAATTAAAAACTGACCTACAAAAGTGGATTTTTCCAAAATATACATTTTTTAGCGACAAAATTCTAATATATTTAATGTAATATAATAAAATTTTTACCATATTACCATATTAACAACTCAAAATTATAATCACGAACTACTTGCCAAAAATTTTATTGAAAATGGAAAAAACATCCATAGATGCTGTCCAGATATAGAGAAGATGTACATATTAATGAGGACAAAGAAAGAAAAATCACCAGACCAGCGATTTAAAGAACATTTCAACAGCCCTGTAAATATAAAGAAAATATTTATGTAATTAAATAAAAGAAATTGTGTGTATACACTATGTGATTTTTTTATATTTTGGATTTATAGGTTTATGATAAATTAAAAAAAGAACAGTCCAATTTTAACGCCAAAGTAATAATGATAGAAGCTGATATAAGCAAATTAGATTTCGGATTGTCACCAGAAAATCGAAAACGTATTTTAGATACAAATATAATTTTTCATGGGGCAGCGACTGTACGATTTAACGAATCCATACGACTTGCAATGAATATAAACGTGAGAGCAACGAAACAATTTCTTCTCCTCGCGAAAGAAATGTCAGATTTGAAAGTATATAAAAAAATTATTTTAATCGAGATTTATTTTTATGATTATAAAAATGCGCCTTTGATTACACAATTATTTTTCAGGCATTCATTTATATATCTACTGCATTTTCGCACTGCATACATAAATTCATTGAAGAAAAGTTTTATCCTCCACCTATTGAAACGGATAAAATTTTAACATTACTCGATATTTTAGACGATGAACAGATGGAAAAATTAATACCGGCGTAAGTGTTCTTTTAAAAAATTTAAAAATTTAAATGTTATTCAATATATTTACTCAAATATTTTATTACATTACCAGAACACTACAATGTATGCATAATTTGTTTTTAATTCTCTTTTTTTTTGGTCTTTTATTTTTTCTTTTATAAGTTTATATATGTATATATATATATATATATATATATATATATATATATATATACAGGGTGAGTCAAAAGTATGTTTTAAAAATTTGTGAGTGTGTTTCTGGATAAAAAGAAAGAACAAATGTTCATATGAACATATGGTCGCAAATGTTTTGTTGTCGAGATAATGGACATAAATCAGCAGTATCAAATAATGCTTTATTTGAACGTTTACAATTTTGTTATTGTTGTTTATAAGAGATGTTCTACATGTCCCCCCACCCCCTACCCCCCCCCCCACCCAACCAAACCAAACCACACTACCAACCAAAAAAAACAAAAAAACAAAAAAAACAAACAATAACAAAATTGTAAACGTTCAAATAAAGCATTATTTGATACTGCTGATTTATGTCCATTATCTCGACAACAAAGCATTTGCGACCATATGTTCATATGAACATTTGTTCTTCCTTTTTATCCAGGAACACGCTCACAAATTTTTAAAACATACTTTTGACTCACCCTGTATATATATATATATATAAAAACTTATATTATTAATGTAAATATACTTTTAACTTCAGCTTTTTTGAGAATATAAAGAATTTGTAATATACATTTAAATATTTCTCGAAATGTTGTTTGCATTTTCAATCTCAATTTTTATCATATTTAGATAGATTTCGATGAGTTTAATTTATGTATAAATTCAAATCTTATTTTGTTCTTCGAGCAGTTTCACTTGAAGATATAAAAGAAACAGAGCTTTTGCAATATGCATAAAATAGGAAAGTAGATATTAGATTGAATATTGAGATTAAAAACAAAAGGCAATGTGTGATTTAGGCTTTTTCACTTGTAATTTATGTTCGGTTGATATAATAATACTATGAGTATTATTTATAATCTTTATCTTGTATTGATTGAATGTATAGGTTAATAGGTAAATGGCCGAATACATATGCCTATACAAAAGCAATTGCTGAAGACGCTGTGCGGCAGTATAGTATTGGAATTCCAACCTGCATCGTGCGTCCATCAATTATAATATCAACGGCAAAGGAGCCAATGCCTGGATGGATTAACAATGTATATGGAGCAGCAGGCGTAGTCATGGGTGCTGCCCTAGGTTTATTACGTACTTTGTATTGCCCACCTGAATATGTAGCAGAATTGGTGCCCGCCGATTACGTCATCTCTCATCTTGTCGTCGCGAGTTGGGACATCGCCAAAAGGAAGTAAGATTATATTATCAAAAGGAGATTTATTTCAGATATATGTAAGATTGGTTTATTATAATAATATAAATATTATAATAATTTATATTAATTAAGATTAAAATTTTATATATATATATATATATATATATTTTTTTTTTTTTTTTTTTTTTTAAGATAATTGGAAGTCTAAATGTTAATACAAATTTAAAAAATGTACTTATTCTCTCTCTCTCTCTCTCTCTCTCTCTCTCTCTCTCTCTCTAACCTCCTTATTGTATAATTTTTATTAATATTTTATTATATACAACAAAAAATAAGATTCTAGAGCATACAATACTTCTAAATTTTATTATCTGTAATATATATTTTACATTATAGAAATGCTTTACTAAGCATTGAACATGCGAATTCAGAAATACCAGAAACCGAGAGAGTGCCCATTTATAATTATGTGTCAACATGTCAAAATCCCATCACTTGGAGGAGATTCATGAATTTGAATAAGATTTATGGCATGCAAGCAGCGAGCACGCATGTAATATGGTATTATATGTTTGTGCTAAACAAATACAAATTCATGCATGATATCTGCGTAATATTCTTACATATAATACCTGCTATAATAGTTGATACTCTGCTCTTTCTTAGCGGTCGAAAACCCATGTAAGATTTTCACCAATTTCATCTACAATATGATAAAGAATTTCCGCAGAAATACAGATTTTTTTTACAATTTACAGACTACTACAGGCTTATAAGAAAATAAACAAATTTAGTTCTGTATTATTATACTTTTCCTCACAACAATGGCAGTTCTCTAATGATGCCGTTATAAGACTCTGGGAACGTATGAATCTAGCTGATCGCGAAATGTTTGATTTTAACATGGATAATTTGGACTGGGAATCATATCTTAAACATATGATTCCTGGTATGCGCGTATACTTAATTAATGATCCAATGGAGACTCTAGAAGAAGGACGAGCAAAATATAGAAAGTAAGTTTGCTTCTGCGTGAATTTTTATTATAGTTTTTATCTTGTAAAACGTACTTATAATGAATTTCCTTTTTTCCAGATTAAAAATTGCTCATTATACATTAATAACTGTTCTTTCGATTTTGCTAGTATGGGGCATTATAAGTATAATAATTCGCATAATATCATTATTTTGATTTGTAAAATTTCCCTTTTTATTAAAAATTTATTTATATTCTTTTTAAAACTTTATTTAAGAAATCCATTATATCATTTCAAACTCTAATGAAAAACAACATCAAGAATGTCATTTCTTAAGTACATAACTAGTGATTATGCAAGAATGAGAAAATAGCATGTGTCATTAATTTTTTTCTCGAAATGTATATAGAATGTAATATAGTCAATGTAAAAGATGTAAAAACAAGGATTTATTTGTGATCATTTCTTCTTTTATCGTGATTTACTTTTATTAGAGTCTTAACAAAAGTAAATCACGATAAAAGAAGAAATGATCACAAATAAATCCTTGTTTTTACATCTTTTACATTGACTGTACTACATTCTATATACATTTCGAGAAAAAAATTAATGACATATGCTATTTTCTCATTCTTGCATAATCACTACACTGAGAAAAATATCTGGTTGCATTAATTAGAATTCTGGTAGATTCAACCAGTATATCTGTTGGAAAATGGACGAACCAGAACTCTTTCCAGATGATTCTGATTAATTTCTTCCTGTTAAATTTACCAAATTTTCTGGTTAATAATACTAAACTCACCAGCACCAAGTCGTCTAAAATGTTTTCCATCTAATTTCAAAAGTCTGTTTAATATTCTGAATTCCAACAAGATTATTGGATAAATTCAATCCAGATTATTGAATAAATTATTTTAAATTCAGTTTGTTAGAAATTAAACTGATAAAACAGTGATGCAAGAAGAGGAGCTCAAACACACACAATCAGAGAGCTAGCGCCTTCTTTCTGGTACTACTGCTCGTAAGAGAAAAAAATATGCCTTGGATTTAATGTTAATACTAGTTCTTTATATACATTTCATGGCAAATATTGAATACGAGTTAAGTTAAGAGTGGCTCGCCGTCTAGCGGCAAGCAAAGAAGTTAATGTAACAAGATATTTTATAGATTCAACTAGAAAATATTAACCAGATCCTTATAGTAAAATCTATTAAACGTTCTAGTTATAAAAAATCAAGTCTTATCATGATAATTAGAAATTCTTGTTTGATTTAACCAAAATGCCTTCAATTATATACGTCTTGTTGGTACAATCAAACGATTTTTCTCAGTGTAGTTATGTACTTAAGAAATGACATTCTTGATGTTGTTTTTCATTAGAGTTTGAAATGATATAATGGATTTCTTAAAAAAAGTTTTAAAAAGAATATAAATAAATTTTTAATGAATATTTAAATAAAAAATTAAGTTATTATATTTTATTAAATGTTATAATATATAACTAATTGTAATAACTGTGTGTAAGTTGTAATAAAAATTGTAACAGTATAACTAATTGTAATAATTTTTTTCTGTTTCAACATCGTATTTGATACATTGCTTGCTAACTTTGTATTGTTTAGTGGCTTTGTATTTTTTCTATTATTATATATTTTCTATTATTCATATGTAAGTTTTTTTATTAATACATCTAGGAACTTGACATATGTATAATTATCACATTTACTACATGAAAATAAAAAAAAGAAAAAGGAAATAATAAAAGAAAACTATGGAATATTACATTATATTTTATTTTTTTTATTTTCAATTTATTTTGTTAAGAATTATATCTTTTGTGTAAAAAAAAGTATATATAAAAATGTATACATACTTCTAGATTTTGAATTTCATACATATATTAATTTGTGTGACACATTTATGTTTTTATAACATTAAATTCTTCTTAATAATGTTCATATATAATAATATATCATATAATATATAAAATTTGCAATAGAATTTTAAGGATATTATTGAAACATTTGATTATATACTAACATATTATTAGGTTAATATAGATGCTTGACACATATCATTATCATAATAAGATATTATTACATTTTTTATTAAAAGAAGAAAAAATTATTCGTCAGAAATATAATTTTATCGAAATGTTCTTAAATTATTATCTTTTTTAGATTGTCATTAAATGACTTCAGTTTTTTTCTGACGTATTTTATAAAACATCCGGAATGTCAGAGGTGAGAATGTCATTGACTTCGTAAAAACATTATTATTCCTGAATCATCATGTATGTCACAACACAATTTATGCTATGCAAATGCTGTTTTTACAATATCCTTGTCGATCAATAATATATTTTGCTATGTTGCAATATGAACAATTATAATAATATATTATTGCACGATATAATGTGGAATTAGCACTTCATAATGTTTTATACAAAATGAAGCACCATTTAAATTAAACTACGTACAAATAAGTTAATTTTAGTGATCTGCTTTTTTTCCTTTAGTTTAATTTTATTTTTTTTTCTCATTTACAATTTGTGTACATTTGAAAAAATCTTTTTTAAATAAATGTTTATATTATAAATCATTTATATATATGTATATATATATATATGTATATATATATATATATATATATATATATATATATATATATAGAGAGAGAGAGAGAGAGAGAGAGAGAGAGAAAACTTATATAAATAAATATTTATGTATATTAGAATATATTTATTTAAAAAATTTTTTAAATGGATACACAAATTTTAAATGAGAAAAAAATATTCATGGAAAAATGTAGATCACTGAAGTTAACTTATTATATTTTTTTCAAGTACATAAGGCACATTATTTTTGTTTTTAGCAATTCGTTTTTTAATAAAATCAAACACGCGGTACATTTTAAGTATACAACTTACAAATAATTTGTATAATAAAAATATTTAAATAGAATTTCTGAAGATTTATATAAAATCGAATAAAATTCTTGTATTAAAATATATGAAGTTTTTGCTTAAGTTATTAATCTTGAAACATAATTTTATTTTTATTTTTATGACTTGTTTTAACATTATTCATAATTATTATTAATTAAAAATAAATAATATTCAGAGAAGTTGTTTAAGTATTCATATATAAATAACTTTATACTATAATTTTTAAGTAAAAGCATAATATATATGAAATCGTTTTGTTGAGAAATGTTTTTTATTTAAAAATTATAGTATAAAGCTATTTATATATGAATACTTAAACAACTTCTCTGAATATTATTATGGTCTGGCTATAAAGTTTTAAAACTAATTTTATAAAACGTGCCCAAACAGCCACACCTATTTTTCGTCACTTGAAATCTCTTGTATTAATCTTTTAACTATGCCTCTATTAAATTTTATCAATATTTTATTAATATTTTATCAATATTGGTTCAGTACAATTCATATTCAAACCTGTTTTGTGTGACGAGTTTGTTTTGTCTCGTCATGAGAGCATTTATCAAGCAATAGTATGCAATCAAGTTTTGTGTAAAACTGGACAAAATTATTATAGAAACAAATGAAATGATAAAAAAATGCAGAAAGGGTTGGAAAAAATTCACTAAAAGCGAAGATACTCCGATTCTAAAAGTCAAGAATAAAAACAATGATCATTGCTTTTTTTGATGTGAAAGGCATAATTAACAAAGAATTTGTTCCACAAGGAACAATAATTAATTAAATTTTACAAGACCGTCATGGAATAGTCAGCCGTGTGTTTACGACCTGAGATGAAAAGGAATGGTGATTGGTTTCTGCTCCATGACGCTCCGGCGCATGACGCTATAATAATTTTCTTTCTCCCGAACTTAAACTAAAGAAAGCCGATTTAACGAAATTTTGTGAAGCAGATTCAAAGCAATGTTACAAGACAATTAAACAGCGTCCCAATTCCGTATTTTCAGAACGCTTTATATAAGCTGGAGGAGCGCGCCAAGTTCTGTGTGGTATTAGAAGGAATATACATATTGAAAAATAAATAATAATATTGTGTGTGAAAATATAATGACTTCTTTATTTTTGGTAGAGATAGTCCTAAAACTTTATAGCCACACCGTATATATATATATATATTTATTATTCGGATATATGAAGTTTAACAAGTTGAAAACTTCAGAGTGAATCATTTAGGGATATAAGAGATGAATAATGTGCATAACGTTTTTAATTAATAAGAGAACAATATATAAAAATTTAAGACTAAAAATAATACTATTGTATATATAGCGTAATATATACTTTTTATTAGGATCCGAGCGTGTGTACGCGCGCGCGCGTGTGTGTGTGTGTGTGTGTGTGTAAGCAAAATAATGCTAAGCAACAATATACAACATATCTATCGCTAGTAAATTATTTAATATTCGTATGATTTTTCGTAAAAATAATAATTTTTAGCATAATAATGTTAATAATGTTAACAATGTTAATATTAACAATGTTAAGAACGATTAAAGATGTACATAACTATAAAATCTGAATATTTATTTTCAATTCTTATACTATTACGTTCAATTGATTTCATGTAAATTTTTAGAATATATTAACTGATATTGAAAAAAAAATTTATTCTGCATATAAAAAATGATTAAATCATAAAATAATTAAATAATTTATTGGTAATAAGAATATTTTATAAAAATGTAAAACTTTTATTGCATTTTCAGCTAAATTATAAGTAATTCTTTTTAAATAAAAAATTTAAATTATAAGATATATATATATATATATATATATATATATATATATATATATATATGTACATACATACACATACATACATACAGACAAGTATATATAAGATTCTTTTGCTTAGTCACAATAATCATTAAAATTCGATAGCCATTGTGTAGGTTCCTCGCTTTCATTCCTTTAAATTGAGTATTCTTTTCTTGCGTTCTCTTGCGTTTAATATACATTTATTCAATGTTAAAAAAGTTAATGTTTCCCTTCTTTTTGCCTTTCAATCTTTTATACTCCTGTAATTTCTTATCTTACTGTCAGTAGAGGTGCAATTGTCGTCGCGTCTACCACGAGACTCTCTATAGTTACTTTGTTGTAATAATTATTATATTTAACATTTATCGATTCTTTATATGGTTATATCTCAATGAAAAGGATTCTAGATATATCTTAAGAAACATTCTAGAAAACACTACGTACATACATTGCGAAAATTAAAATTATATAAAAAACTATATAATTCATCAGTTCATTAAAATAGTGATTAAGTATCGTCCAAGTTATTTATTGGATACTGTGAATTTTTATTCTGGCTTCATAAAGGTTAGAATTGCAAAACATTTATGAAAACTCTTGCTACATAGAACAAAGAGATCCAAAAATGGCAGAAAATAAAAACTACATTGAGGAAATGTTAGATATGTCAGATTCGTTAGACACTAGCCATTATCAAAGTGAAATTCCTCAATTTTTCGCGGGTTGTAACATTCTTATAACAGGTACTTCCGGTTTCCTCGGTATACTTCTAATAGAAAAATTATTGCGGTAAGTATTCTTTTTCATAAAAATGAAAATCTTCAATACAATGTACTAACAAAATGCAAAATGTTTTATTAAAGCTTAAATGTAATATCAAATAGATCTTCGATTTTTATAAAATTCTTCTTTTATAATAGCTAGTGCATTACTAGAATCACGTAATCCCCTCACTCTATCGTCATATTATATATCTATCGCTATATTTTTAACAAATTGAAACTTGAACGGATTTTTCTAAAATATTCCTTTTTTGGGGGATATTTCTCTATTATAATGTTTAATATAATTATTAAGATATCAACAAGTTAAAGCTATATATCATATAAATCACGTATAAATACATGCCAAAAATTTCATTAAAAACAGATAAAACATTCATATATATATATATAGATGTTGCCCAGATATAGAGAAGATTTACGTATTAATGAGAGCAAAGAAAGAAAAATCACCAGAACAGCGGTTCCAACAACACTTCAACAAACCTGTAATACAAAAAAAATATTTGTATAATTAAAAAAAAAGAGATGTACACTCTATATTTGATTTTTTAATTTTTTTAGGTTTATGACAAACTAAAAAAAGAGCAGCCCAATTTTAGCACCAAAGTAATAATGATAAAAGGTGATGTAAGCAAATTGGATCTCGGATTGTCACCGGAAAATCGAAAACGTATTTTAGATACAAATATAATTTTTCACGGGGCAGCAACTGTACGATTTAACGAACACTTGCGACTTGCAATCAACATAAACGTGAGAGGAACGGAACAATTTCTTCTTCTCGCGAAAGAAATGCCAGATTTGAAAGTATATAAAAAATTCATTTTACTCGAGATTCATTTTTGCGAAAATGCGACTTTGATTACACAATTATTTTTTAGGCATTCGTTTATATATCTACCGCATTTTCGCACTGCATACACAAATTGATTGAAGAAAAGTTTTATCCTCCACCTATTGAATCGGATAAAATTTTAACATTATTCGATATTTTGGACGATGAACAGGTGGAAAAATTAACACCGGCGTAAGTGTTCTTTTAAAAATTTAAAAAATTTAAATGTTATTCAATATATTTACTCAAATATTTTATTACATTACCAGAACATTACAATGTATGCATAATTTGTTTTTAATTTCTCTTTAACGTTTTTCTTTCTTTTTTCTTTTCCTTCTCTCTTTTTTTCTCTTATGTACTATATATTGTATTTCCTAATATACATTTAAAAACATATAATAAATTCGGTTGAACATACTAATGTATTATTGTATTGCACTGGTGTACATTCAATACAATAACAATAATAACTCGTAATATTCATTATCTTATTATTTCAGTTATTTATATTATGATAAATTTTAGTTATAGTTTTTTAATATGCACCAAGAGCGTACTATTATATCCAACCGAAAATTCGCTATTGTATTATTAATATAAATATATTATGCTTTTTATTTAACTTTGTTTTTTAAGAATATAAAAAAATTGTAATATACATTTTAAAAAATTGTAATATACATAGATACTTCTTGAAATTTTGATTCTATTTTCAAGTACCATTTTTCTTAAATTTATGAATTTAAGAGATTTCGATAAGTTCAATTTATATGATCTTATTTTTTTCTCAAACAATTTCACTTGGAGATATAAAAAGCTGAGCTTTTGATAATATGCATATGAAAGTAAATTTTAGATTAAATATTGAGACCAAAAATAGAGGAAAATTGCAATTCGGACTTTACGACTCATAATTTGTGTTTGGTTGATATAAGAGTTGTGCTATGAATATTTTTTAATAATCTATCTTTTATCCGATCGGATATATGTGTTTGCAGATTAATAGGTAAATGGCCAAATACATACTCCTATACAAAAGCAATCGCTGAAGATGTTGTGCGGCAATACAGTAATGAAATTCCAGTCTGCATTGTACGTCCATCAATTGTAATATCAACGGCAAAAGAGCCAATACCTGGATGGATTAACAATGTATATGGAGCGGCGGGTGCAGTTATGTATACTGCCATAGGTTTATTACGTACTATGCATTGCCCACCTGAATATGTAGCAGAATTGGTGCCCGCCGATTACGTCATTTCTCATCTCATTGTCGCGAGTTGGGACGTAGCCAAAAAAAAGTAAGAAAATTACCGAAAATATTTGATTTATGTATTTTACATATAAGATTAACGCGTATCATATATATTTTTGCGTCCGTGGATTGCAATTTCGATATATCAAAATGCACTATGCAATCGTTCGAGATTCGCAATCCAAATTACTCTCTCCCGAGCAAATACTGGAATAACACTAATTAAATGGTGACTTTATTAATTTAATGTAATCTGAGTAAGAATATCCGAATATGAGAAACGAAGCTGTCCCCTAAACTCGACTGCGTTGTTTAATAGTTGCTCTGGATTTTATGTATGTTATTGATTACAAATAAATCTCTTGACAACACGTTCAGAGACAACCACTCAGAGACCGATATAGTTTCCATACAGAGATGAAATCGCGGGACGCAATAATATACATTCAAATATTGAGATATATATATATATATATATATATATATATATATATATATATATATATATATACAGGGTGTCCCATTTAACTTGAGACATCGAAGTAACTCGAAACCATAGCGGTTTCGGTGAGAATGTTTTAAACAAAAGTTGTATGGTTTTAAGGGGGCTATAAGATGGTGTCATTGGTTTTATCTTGAAAAGTCGTTTGAAGGTCACGTGAAGGTCACCTCCAACTTATTAAATGGGACACCCTATATACTTTTGCATATTCTTATAACTTGCCTCGAGAGCTTTCCAAAACACTATAATAAAGTATTTCTTCATTAAGTACTTTTCGAGTTATGAGGCTTGAAATAATTTCTTAATTTTACATAAACCATAAAATATCTAGTAAAATATTCATTTTTCGATTATCTTACCTTAATACTTTTACAAAATAATGAGAGTAATCAATTGGTGTAAAGAAAACATACAGTTGTTTTTAAGAAAAAATATGGAATTGTTAATTGCAAATTACATATTTTATATTTATATATATATATACACAGATATACATAGAAATATTCGAGCAAGTGTCGCATATGTAAAAAAGATGTTATATTTATTTCCTTTTCCTTAATATTTTACTACATAATAAAAAATAAAATATTAAAACATATAATAATTCATAATTTTATTATTTGTTATATATATTTCTCGTTGTAGAAATGCTTTATTAAGCATCGACAACGCAAATCCAGAAATATCGGAAACCGAGAGAGTGCCAATTTACAATTATGTGTCAATATGTCAAAATCCCATCACTTGGGGGAAATTCTTCGACTTGAATAAGATTCATGCTATGAAAATAGTAAGCACGCATGTTGTATGGTATTATATATACGTGTTAAACAAATACAAATTCATGAATGATGTCTGCGTGATATTCTTACATCAAATTCCTGCTGCCATAGTCGATGCTCTGCTTTTTCTTAGCGGTCGAAAACCCACGTAAGATTTTCATCGATTTCATGTAATGGAGAATTCCCGCAAAAATATAAATTTTACAATTTACAGGCTACGAAAGACTTACGAGAAGATAAACAAATTTAATTCCGTAATGTCATACTTTTCCTCACAACAATGGCAATACCGCAACGATGCTGTTATGAAACTCTGGGGACGCATAAATCCAGCTGATCGTGAAATTTTCAACTTTAATTTGGATAATTTAGACTGGGAATCATATCTTAAGTATTTGTTTCTTGGTATGCGCGTATATGTACTTAATGATCCAATAGAGACTGTAGAAAAGGGAAGAGTGAAATATAAGAAGTGAGTATATTTCTGCTTCTAGTTTTTATCTCACAAAACGTATATATAATGAGAAAATTTCCTTTCTTCTAGGCTGAAGATTGCTCATTATACATTAACAACTGTTCTCTTGATTTTGCTAATTTGGGGTGTATTAAGCTTAATAAGTCGTATATTATTATTATTTTGATTTGTAAAATTTTTTTTCTATTAAGTTGGAGTCTTGGCAAAAATAAATTACGATAAAAGAAGAATGAAATGTCTGCAAATAAATGCTTGTCTTTACGTCTTTTATGTTGATTATACATATTTCATTTTTCGAGAAAAAAATTTAATGTTCCGTATGTGTTTTTTTTCACTCGCATGTGAAATCGTTCTTATGCATGTAAGAAGAAACGTCCTTCATATTGTTTTTCATTAGGGTTTAAAATGCAGATTTATACAGTGAACATTTAACGAACCAAAAAAAAGTTTTAAAAGAATATAAACAAATTTTTAATAAATTTTTAGATAATAGATTAAACTATTATTTTATTAAATGTTATAATGTTAAATTATTTAACTGTAATTTTTCTCTTGAATGTACTTAATGTCATATAAAATACCATAACTTTGTATTTTTTCTATTATTTATGTGTAAATATTTGTACTAGTATGTATAATTACTACATATTGTATAAATGAAAAGAAAGAGAGAATTGATAATAAATAAATAAAAAATGATATGGTAGAGATTCCCAACAGTGGTTTAATGTTCATTTTCCTGGAAGATGGATCGGTCGTGCTGGACTTATGGCTGTATGTATTCCGCGTTCACCGAATTTAATCCCATTAGATATTTTTGTATGAAATACAAAGCTCTAAAGTAAAAAATACATGAAGTGCCTGTTAATGACTTTCAATCATTAAAACGGAGAATAGTACAAGCGTGGGAAGAAATTTCAGACGCACAATGTCAGTCAGCCACTCGCTCTCTTATTGATAGGTGTAATGCTTGTCTCCAGGCTGGAGGTCATCATTTTGAACAAAATATTTAATAATTAAATTAAATTGATTAATGTAAAGCAATAAAGAGGATAAATCTAAATTATTTCGACATTTATTCCTATAGTTCTATAACTTCAAAAGTCAATATCTCTTCAACGAAGCGTTTGCGAGCAAACTTCCAGATAAAATTTTTGTTTTGAGGTCCTGAATTCATATTTTAAGTTTGGCCATTTAACTCGGAAACACCCTATATGTGTGTGTGTGTGTGTGTGTATATATATATATATATATATATATATATATATATATATACAATATAAAAATGCATATATGTATTTCTGGAGAGATTTCGGATTTCACACATATGTAATATACAGGGTGTTTCATTTTAATCCGACCAGTCGAATATCTCGAAAACCAAGCCCGGGAGAGAAAAATATTTCAGACAAAAGTTGTTTGGTTTCGAGGGGGCCATAAGATGGTGACAATGATTTGACCTTGAACAGTCATTTGAAGGTCACGTGAAGGTCACTTCAATTTTTTTAAATGGAACACCCTATATATTTTTACACATTCTTGTAGCTTATCTCGAGAGCTTTCCAAAACACTATAATTAAGTACCTTTTCGTTAAGTACTTTTTGAGTTATGAGGCTTGAAATAATTTCTTAATTCTACATAAACCGTAAAATATCTAGTAAAATATTCATTTTTCGATTATCTTACCTTAATACTTTTACGTACAAAAAAATGAGAGGAATCAATTGGTGTAAAGAAAACACATAGTTATTTTTAAGAAAAAATATGGAATTGTTAATTGCAAATTACATATTTTTTCTTCAAAACAATTATGTGTTTTCTTTACCAATTGATTCCTCTCATTATTTTGTACATAAAAATGTTAAGGTAAGATAATCGAAAAATGAATATTTTACTAGATATTTTACGGTTTATGTAGAATTAAGAAATTATTTCAAGCCTCATAACTCAAAAAGTACTTAACGAAAAGGTACTTAATTATAGTGTTTTGGAAAGCTCTCGAGATAAGCTACAAGAATGTGTAAAAATATATAGGGTGTTCCATTTAAAAAAATTGAAGTGACCTTCACGTGACCTTCAAATGACTGTTCAAGGTCAAATCATTGTCACCATCTTATGGCCCCCTCGAAACCAAACAACTTTTGTCTGAAATATTTTTCTCTCCCGGGCTTGGTTTTCGAGATATTCGACTGGTCGGATTAAAATGAAACACCCTGTATTTAAATTCGAGTGGCACTTGTATTTTTATAAATTAAAAATTTAATTCAGAATGATATGATATATAAAATTTACAATAATTTCTATAAATATTTAAATGAAAATAGCTTTTAAAATTAAAAAAATGATTTATTATTACATTATAACTATTATTACATATTTATTATTATATTTTTATTTATTATGGTTAGAACATTGACATGTGTTTCACACACACACACACACACACACACACACACACACACACACACACACACACACACACACACACACACACACACACACACACACACACACACACACACACACACACACACACACACACACACACACACACACACATACATTTATACACACGCACATTATAATAATAATAAGATAATAAAATACTTTTTTATATACTTTATATACTTTATAATATTTTTTTTGAAAGAAGAAAAAATGATTCGTCTAAAATATAATTTTAATTAAACTATTTTTGAATTTTTAACTTTTTTGTTAGACTTTTATTAAATATTTTATTAATAACCTCTTTCTGCTTTTTTCTGATGAAACATTTCTATAAGACATTCGGAATATCAGAGGTAAGAATCTCATTGACTTCAAAACATTATTACTATTAAATCACTACTTATATCATAAATAATTTATATTACGCAAATATTGTTTTTAAAAGCTTTGTAATCAACACATTATCTCATATGCATGATATGCACATCATGCATTGTGCGCAATAAATAATATATTATAATACGATAACGTGTTATAATATGAAACATTAACAGTTAAAACCATATATGAAATTGCTATTGTAACATTTAAAAAAATAAAACAATATTTAAATTACATCTGCGTACAAATAAATTGACTTCAGTAATTTATTCTTTTTTAGAAGAATAAATCATTGAAATCAATTCATTTGTCAATTCATTATATATATATATATATATATATATATATATATATATATATATATATATGTATATGTATATATACATATATATAGGCTGCGTTCCAATATTACGTGACGTACACTATAAATTTTCACTATACATTTTCTGGCAGTGAATATTGGAACACAACCATAATATCAAAATATTGCAAAGTAATATGTAATATACCTGCTGCTAATAAATTACCGACCGTAGTGATTATTAGCAATGTTGGTTACTAATGTTAACAATATTAAAAACGATTCAAGTTACAAAATTGTATAATCTGAATATGTAATTATATTTTTTTTCTAGAATGCACAATTGATTTATAATATAATAAAGCTCTAATTAAGCTCGTATACAAAAAATATTTAAAAATTTTATAATGAGGTATTAAGATATTTTATGAAATATATACTATTCTATAACTGCATGATGCATATTACTTATGCTGTAATGGTCTGAGTGTCATATTTTTTTATATAATTTTTAAATGAAAAAAATTTAAATAATAAAAAGTAAGTTTTATTTTAATTAGCTAAGGATTTAAATTGAAGATATAATCAGTCTTTATAAATCTAATCATTAAAGTAATGATAAAAAAATTAATAGTTAATAATTGATAGGATTAGAATATTTATTTAATAAGTAGCTATAGAAGAGTACAGATGTCTTTTTTACTAATTTGCTGGCTACATATAGGAATTATGTAGTCTTCTCAGCAGAGGTAGATGGCAGCATGTAAACAGAATTTACTTTTCATTCTATAACTCGCTTTGTGAGAAAAAACTTTCACAAAAAAGATTATATATAATATTTTATATCATTTTATATAAATACTGTATTTGTATTCATGTTCTTATTAAACATAGGCATAACTAAACATTTGTAATTTTTCATTATGCAATTATTATGTATGGTATTATGTAACTTTGAAAATATTGTTTCTATACTTTTTTATTACATATAATCCTTATTTTTTATTATATAATTCAAATTTCAAATGTAAAGAAAAATTTAATTCATAAACATAAACAAATAATGCCATATATTTCATACTATAAATTACTTCTCACTAATCAATTCTAATCACAATAACGAATGACAAATTTATGTATTTACTGTCGTATAAAGTTTGTAATAGGATATTAATAATGAGGTAAGAGAATAGCTAAAATTAAATATGATAGTTTTTTACTATATGTCTAAAAAAATATATACCTCCATATTTAAAAAAGGAATAGCATCGATTTAATGCTCGAAGAAAATCGCACATTTGATAGATAAAAAGTCATATGTACTTTTATGAAAGACATATTAAAATTTTTACGAATTGTTATCGAATCATTTAGCGTTGCCATATCACACGAGTCGCACATTTATGATAGTTTCAGTGTCGACATAACTCTCGTATCATCATACACAAACCTGGGATAACAAAGCTAGAATTCGCGACAATAGAACATTCAAAAATTCTCTCACATATCTATTATACTCGGTCCACTCATGAATTGATGTATCACTATCGCACATTTGCATTTCACTCCGGGCGATCCTCTCTCGCACATAATGCATTTCATATGGCAACTGCTAGTTGACACTCTCATGCATCTAATGGATTTACAATGCATTGCAAAAAACATTGTTTTGCAAGAAATAAATTCTGAGATTTTTATTTATATTTTTATTGATATTTTTACTGATATTTTGGTTTGAAATGTTGCAACTTTGGAAATTTAGCATCTACTGGACTTTTAGTGAACTTGAACTTGGTAAATGATATTTTTTCAGATTTTTAAATTATAGATGTATGTAATTGTTATATAATTTATATATATTATATAATTTATTCTGTTATATAATATGTTATATAATATATTTTGATAATTATAATATTTATAAATAATAATATCGTGAATTGACAAGCATGACATCGAGAAAATTATCTGATGTATCTTTATGCAAGCAGGCAAGAAAAAATTTAGACTGCGCGATGACTAATAATATGTATTTCTCGCGAAAGAGGACAAGAGTTGAATAGAATACGGTGATAGTCGGTCATACTTAGTTTCTCGATACGACAATTATCGGAGATAGTTTCCTAAAGGATTTTTCGGATTACGAGGGAGATACAATTCGCACGTGGGCGTCTTTGTCTTCGACGGACAACGGGGCAGCGTCCGTTTCCCAAAGGCGTGGCCATTGATTCGTCTACATCTCGGTCACACATCGTGCAGAAAAAGAAAAAATCTCGGATTGATCTCACTCTGAAATATTCGAATAGCAACACCCACATCCGCGGCCTGCGGCCATTCATCGGCAGATTCTCTGTCTCGTGATCGACGATTCTCTCTGTTCGACCTCTCGCGTTGCTTTGTATAATCGTCTTTATGTTCCAAGCAATATATATCATATACTTATGAAGAGTTTCACCATCGTCGTTTAACTTGAACGGTAATTTAACCAGATCTTCTCTATCTCTTTTTATCTTTATATTACGATTGAGAAAGAAAATTGATTAATCGTAAACTGAATTAACTCGTCTGTCAATTGTGAATGTACTTCGTTTTTCGTTAGTAATTATGTAAACGTATAATTTTCTACTACTCAGTTTATAAATCTGAGAAGAAATACAATGTACATCACTTGATATATTTAAATAAAAAATAGAAAAAAATTATCACGTCATGAATAATCACGTTATTGCATCACTTAATTTTCTAGCGTAAATCGTTAACGAAATGAACAATGAATTAAGACAATGTTCAATCACTTACATTCAAAAGGATTTTAATTGAAAAGTTTGGACTTCAAATAGCCAAAAAAAAATTTTCAAATTCACACTGCGGAAACTTTTATAGAACAGTTGCCAAGATAAGTAAAATCATAGTGAGGCTTTTGTAAAAATGCCGCAATGCGACTAAAAAAACTCCATTAAATGAATATAATACATTTTACATTTTTCTTAAAATACTTCATAAAATAACAGATTAATGATTTTAAGAACGATTTCAATAATTTGTTAAATTCTTCGTTATAATTTATATAATATTATATAATATTATATAAATTATCATGAATATATAATATTATTATTAAATTTCATCATATTATTTAATTCATCATATAGATATGTGTATATTTTTATATTATCTTATTACTGGAAACGCTGATCAATATCTGATTTTAGTATTAAATCTTATTACACAATAAATGCTAATCATTGTTATTTTTATTAATTAAATAAAGGAGTTTTAATTCGATTTGCATATTTAGATGCATGTATCTTTATCCTACACATACACAACGAGTTCCATATTATATATCATGGAATAATTAGGAAAACAATACAAGTTGAAAAACAATTGAATTAATCCAGCGTTAATATTAATTAAGACACAACTGATCTTGATGTAACTGAAGCACAACTGATTCTAAGTACTGGCCAAAAAATTTGAGTTTTTCTTTTCCTCTCCTCCCTTCTCTTCCTCACTTTTTCGAAAAATAAAAAATTGATTTCAATAAATATTTCTCTTAATCGATTGCCCATTCTTCTATCGCAAGGATATTAAGCTGATCCCCGTCACACGTACACATCACGATTACTCTGGTCGGCGCGCGGAGGCTGCGAGGGAGCGAGTGTGCCAGCCAGCCAGCCAGCCGGAGCCGGAGTCGAGGATGGAGAACCAACCGACGACTCGAGAAGGCAGTGCACGCCCGGCTGCCGACACGAGCGGATGGTCAACGTTGTCGCTCGCGCCACCACCACGCTCGCCTCGTGATTTTCCTTCCTGTCACGCTCGACCGTCGCTCGTCGTTTTCAAGCCGTGTGATGAGTCGCGCTTAGGCCAGTTTATAACAGCATCGTCTCTTTTTTTCTCCCACTCCTTTTCTATCTGCCATTCTCTTTTTTCGTATCTCTCTCTGTTAGTCCTCTTGTTTCTACTTTACTCTCTCGTTTGACGCGTTATCCTCTGGTTCTGAAAAAAGAAAGAAAGCGAAAGAACTCTAAAAAGTCTTCTTATGACGCGTGTTATCTTGGCGCAAATTGACGGACATTCAGCGCCCGAGGCGCCTATTTACGCGCGTGCACGCACATACGAGAGATCGCCACTCGACGCTACGGCGGTGTCGCACGTGCGCGATATACATACCGAGAAGCCGCGTCGCGAGCATGCGTGCATACGTGCATGCGTACGAGCATAGGTTGGCGTGCAGCACAACGTGCGCGCAGATAACGAACGAGCGTGCGAATCTACGAAATGAATCGCCGCCTGTGCAGTCCCGTTGACGGAGCAGCCGGAATCAATCGCTGACGTCGTCGAGTTACCATAGCAGCGCGCGTGGCGATCAGCTGATCGCTCGGAGCCGAGCGAGCGAGCCCGCCCGCCCGTTCGTCGGCAATCGGCCACCAGCGGCTCCGTTCGCGCGTCATCGTCGCACGTCGTCGCGCATCGTCGCCCGCCGCCCACCCGTCGTGTCACCCCGTGCCGTCCCGTATACGGCAGTACGGGCGCGCCGACGACAGTCAGAGGACGTTTTACGCTGCGTATTTACCGTCGGCTCTCCCACGACACGCGCGCGTGTCCCGTCATGCCGGCAGTTCGCGAGAAACATGTGTCCGCCGACGAAGGATCGTCGGCGGCGCGAGTGATCGTCGTCGGCCGCGACGAGATGATCCGTCGGTGATCAGTGGTGTAATGTCGACCGCATCGGCGTGAACGTTGCCGCGGAAAGTCCCGCGGCGAGCGATCGAGCGTCCGCGACGTTTTCGCGCGCATCACGCCCACGGAGAAGAGCCACCACCACCTCCGACAGAGGACAGTGCTGACGATCGTCGCCCGCGACGAGCATCGAGTGTCGCGAGTTTTTTTCGCCAACGAATTACGTTCGGGAGTTTCAGTTTTGACTGTACATAATCGCGCGCGCGAGACCACCGAGCACATCGTGCACGAGCCGAGTCGTCGTCGACGAGCGTCGATTGTGCGTCGATTGTGCGTCGGTGTGCGTCGCACGGGAGCAACGATGACCCGAGGCTCGAGACAGTGATGATTATTTTTGCCTTTGCGGCAAAATATTTCTCGTCGTCGTATCTCGAACGCAACGAAACGCCGCGCGTGCCACGGGAAGCATGTCAAGCGCCACCTGATCGGCGCAAGTTGCTTTGAAAATTTTCAAGCTCGCGCCCTCCCTTCCTCCTTCCTTCCCCCTCCCGCCCCACCCACCCAACGCCGTCGAGTCGCACTGGCGTCTCGATTTCTGACGCAGTTTCGACGGATCGTTCGGCGATACGGGACGGCGCTTCGGCCCGTGTCAGGAAGTTTTTACGAAAATTCGGACTAAGTGCCGGCTATCGTCGGCTATCGTAATCGCGAGCGTGATTAATTACGCACTGTTTGTGTGACAATCGTGTTCATTGTGCCTCGCGTGACTTTCGCGGAAGGATTCTCGAACTCGCCGTGATCAATTGGCGACTTTCGGTCGAGTTTCGCGCGCGCGTTGAACGGTTAAACGAATGGAAAAGTGGAAAGTCTGTGATAGGCGCCGCTCGGATTAAACCAAGAGGTGCAGGCTCCAGGTAGCGAGGTTCCGGGAAGCAGTTTCTCGAGATAACTCTGGTGAGTAACGTAAATTTAAGCATCACTTGTAGAGTGAAGTCAAAATGGCGTACATTTCTTAAGCATGCAAGTTCAGAGCGTGATGTTGTTTACAAACATGGCCACACGAACTTTCGTAAATATACATATATGTATACATTAGTGCTTTCGAATTCGCGGAAAGCGACCACGTAATACGCTATCTGTAATTTTTTCTTAACGTCCTTTCAAACTTCTTTCTTCAACGTTATCTCAAAATTCAAAGTCGATTTCAGTTGGCATGTTTCAAGGGCTACGGTCGGGGAGACGCTCTGGATGCTTTGAAGCGTTTGATTGACCAATCAAACAGGTTAAAAAATTCTTTACTCCTTTTGTCCCGAATGTCTAGAACGTCTTCCCGACCGCAGCCAAGATATTATCATTCTTGAAAATGAAACTTTATGAAAGTAAATAAGCAATGCAACATTATTTGTTAACTAATTTAACGTAAATTTTAATGTGAAATTTTGAGATGTATAGATATATAAATAGATGAATATATTAATTATATAATGTTTTTATATCCGCAATATAAAATATCCATAATATAAAATTGTAATATTTCTTGGTGTTCTTTACTAATAAAAAATCGACTTCATCTTGAAAACGATCTCACATTTTACGAGGAATAGTACGTATCTACATTATTAATATTCTGTGATATCCAATATTATTTTTTCAAGAAATTCCTTTATCGTGAATTTATTAAGCTTAATTATTTACGATTGTGAAAATTCGATACCATCGCGAATTGAGGGCTTTCATACTTAGAAAAGTTACGAGCTAATCCATCGAGTCGTCGTCGGTCAGTCGTCGCAGAGTCGACGAACCTCTATCGATCTTTACCTTCTATCTACGTTCATCCTCCCCCGTTTATTCCGTGCAGTAGGAATGTCATTCGTCGTTTCTATTGTCGTTGCTCGTCAAATTTTGCGCTTTGACTTTCGAGAACCAAACCAAGATCATTCCAATTTGATATTCTCGATTGTCATACTCACCCGTTACGTGACTTATGAATATTAACGCGAGGAAGAGATTAATCCTGTTACTTTTAATTGAATTTGAAAAATTCCAACTATTTAGAATAGAGTTAATAGACAAGCACCAAGAAAGTCTCTTTTAATATTTTGCGTCATTATTAAATTATTAATATCTGATTATGCATATGTATATGTATATTTCGCGAGAAAGAAGGGAGAAAGAAAGAAAGAAAAAGGAGAGCTTTGATGAGAGAAAATGCGCGGAGGTTGCGATAAGCACGGAAAAGCCAGCGTATGTGAAGCAAATATTGATAGCATGTGCCACTAATAGTGTGATCGATAATAAACGAATGCCGGCTGCATAGTGCAAGTACACGCGCGATAAGTTGGCAATAAGAGCCGATCTGCGATCGCAATAACTATTTTCCGCCGATATCTTTCTCTTGTATAATCATCCTTTCTTCTCACTCTAGGTTCACATTTGAGAATTTTGCTCTATCCGGATAATACAAATTCCTAACGCTTGCGATTGAAAATCATTACTTAATCTTGCTTGCATCGGGATTCCTTATGCGCAAATATTTGATATCTTTATACCGAGAGAATAAAGATATCTCGAAATGGAGACTCAACCATGCGTATCCGTATTAGTGCATGTATTAATTTGTCGGAATGACCCATACGAGAACGATAAAGGCAGTAATAATTGCAGGCGCAGTTCGCAATGGAAATTTATATATATGCGATAGAGCAAATATATATATTAATAATATATATACAGAGAGAATATATATAACTGAAAGCTTGAGAACCAGAATAACTATCAAATATCATTTTTATGAGAAGATTAGTTATATATGGGAAAAATAAAATTATATTATTTTCTGTACGCATGAATATATGTAGATAATACAGAATACGTAATGTGTTACGATGGATATAATATTAATTTTTTTTTGTATTATTTAAGTATATATCCCTGAGCAATATGAAATATCTTGCCAGTAACAAAAGATATGATTCTACTTATAAAATAATAATAAATATATGTATAAAACTAGATATAAAGACAAAGATAAATATATTAAAAATTAAATTAAATTTTCCTTTTAATTGAATTATTGTTTGAAGAATTATTTTTGCAGAGGTGACGTAAAAATTTTTACGACACAATTATACATGTATCGTAAATGAACAACACCTTCGCATAAAGCACTCGAGAATTCCGGACTCGCCACTGGTGAGGATAAACGCTCGGTTGTCGCGAGGGTGATCTGTACATAGTGACGTAAAGCTTCGCGTGTCTACGTACATATGTGCATGTGCACGCACAGAGCGCGTCTTAATTTGCGGTCGCACGTTCCTGATTCGGTTTACTCGCGGCGATGCAACCCAGCGAATAACGTTTTCTCGTAGTCGCGTCGCGAACCGTGCGGATTGAGGGACAAAGAGAGAGGAGAAACGCAATGTTATTAGTCGCTCGTAGTTATTTCATTTGCGATTCTCCCGGCGGTCGGATACACGCGGCTTCGGGTGTAGTAATTGTCAGATTTACGAGGGTCTCGCCACCGACGACCGGAGCCCGGGCGACAAAGCCTCGTCGAAGCGTGTCCGGAAAGTTATAACCCACGAGAAGTACTGTTAATCGCCTAACGTGAGAGTCCCGCGGCATTAAAGAATAGTTTAGTCTTTGCTTTTTATCTTCCTCTCATCTTCTCCTCTTTCCCTCTTTTTTTTCTCTCTCTTTCTTTTATCTCATCGGGCGATATCGACGGCGTATCGCATCTATATCTTATTGTTAGTACGATAACACATCTTTTCAATTCTCTCCACTCTCTTGCATATAATTATTTTGTTCCCCTCGTTAACTGCGAAAGGCAGTTTTTGAATTTTGGATTATAATCTTTATTAAATTTCCAACATTCCAAATTTCTCGGAATTTTAACGTAGATTTCATCAAGTAACCCGATGAATCTTTGTTTTCATAAATATAAATTTTTGATGATTTTATTTAGGTTCTATAATTTATTAGATTACGAAGTGGTATTAAATTTTTAAATTTTATATTATTTTCGCATCATATATATATATAAATATATATAATATATATATATATATATATATATATATATTAAATAAATAAAATTCGTATTTTACTTCGAAATTCAATATTCGTCTAGTAAATCATTATTTTTATATTATGTATATTTTTTATTAAAGAAAATTTATTAAAATAGCATTGATATAAATAGCACAATTCAATAAAAATAATTTAAACACTGCAATCAAAAACAATTATAGAATTATGAAAGTTTTATCAACATATAACAATTTCATAAATAAAGATATAAATTTTGTCAGAATTGCATGAATGTATTTATTTCATTTAACCGCTTCATTTATGAGTGAGCATGTACAGGAAAAACTGTTTCCTAATTTATTAATGGTTTCGGTTAGCGCTCTAACATAATTTACTGTGACCTAATTACTATAATCTTTCTAGGCAGAGTTTATGCAAACGTATATATTTTTTCTTGAATTATAAACACGCGACAAATTGCTCATTAGCCGTTTGCGTAACTTCTAATTAGGCAGTCTATTTAACAGCGATATATCGTTCAGTTTTGGAAAAATTTTTTATCCATCAAATCTTTCAATTTCGATCATATATCCACCAATCTTTATAAGATTCCTAGTTTAGATCTTTACTGCAATTATTGTAAATACGTGAAAATAAAACTTAGAATCGAGCAATCGCATTCTGCACATTCCGCAATTCTAAAAGGAAGGATATTGAATGATATTTTTTTAATATAGTTTTTGTTATTTTTATGAATTTTGAGAATACATTTTTTATTATTACATCTTTTTAATATTCAATATTCAATATTTATTTTTTTCTTTTTTTGACAACCTTGTCTTTAATTAATATTCCAAGTGGAGTCCATACACTTGAAATTGAACAAAGAACAAAATTTCGTCATTTATCTGTGTCTCTGAATTTAATTCATACAAGCCGTAAAATCGTACGTTTTTATTTACCGACTTAAAGATCATCGATACTTCGGCATTCCTGTTAAGAAAACGTTGACTGCAAATAGCTCAAATAATCTCTAGACGTAACTAAAAATCACTCAGTGACACCTCGTCGCACACGACGACTGGCCTTCCCTCGACGAGACACTCGTGTCGCGCGAGACGTGTTTTACCTCGCGTATTCCTTATTTACTTACACATCGAATCGGCAGAGTGGTTGCGGAACAGCCGCACGGTCAAACAGGTGGCGAGCCGCGGTTCTTAACTGTAAACGGACGTTTTCAATTCTTGGGAAGAGATCGGCCGCACTTGAGATGCCATCGCTTTCGATCGGACCTCTCTTTCTCTTTCTCTCTCTCTCTCTCGTGATCACGCATAACGTGAACTTTACGAGCGGATGAAAATATTCGCGTGCCCGGACGAATAGAGCAACGAACGTTGCATAATATTCGCGCACCCGTCGTCGATGAAATCACTTCCGTGACTTCCTGACATTGATTCTCGTCCCAACCCACGTGTAAACGCACGTATTTGCATTTAACCGGCGCGCGCGCGTTCCTACGATCGGCAGCGCGGCGGCCGAGATAGGCTGCTGCCTGTCAGATTGTTGACACAACCAGTGACACGTTTAATAGGATTATTTATGCTCTCGGAGGCGCTTAAACGGCCCCTGCGTCCGTATCGACTTCATCTACCTGACGGCGCGTAGCATAATTATGTCGACACGCACACGGCATGTATCTCGTCCGGCCGCGTCGACGACGCCTAGACCCTGATCCCTGATCCCGTCCTCGAGATGGGATTTCTCGACGTATACATTACAATACTTTCACTGCGATCTTTATATCTTTGTGGCGGGCGTAATTCAGTTATCGATGTAAGAAATATTAATTTATATTCATCGCATTAATCCCTCGATGATCCGCGTCAAAGATTTGCTATATTGGCTAACGCAAGTACTGATAACATCTTATTTAATATTTTAAAAACGTTATCTAGTAAAGTGGTATCATCTTTTATATTCATTCGATTAACATCTATTTAAATCTTTTTTAAAGATTTCTTTAGAATGACAAATTAGCAAATATAATGGCAAGTGAAGATTATAAATAATAAATGTCAAAGAAAGATATTGAATCTATGAGGTACTGAAATATATTATCATATATGTAAATGCAAGCCCTGGAATATATTGACAGTAAAACAAGAGGAAGATTCGTATCTAGCGCTTTTCATTTGAGCGATCGTGTAAGAGACGGGAAATTGTGCGAGTAGGTTTGCATAAAATTGACATAATGAGATTGTACCTTGACTTACGAGAGCGCTAACGTTATGGACGGTAATTACTCGCTCCGACGTGGCGATTGAATGTTTTAGATATCTAATGTTAGTTTTCATTACTGTGGACTTTCACTCGGTTAATTGTTGATATCTAATTCAACGTTTGCATAGAACGTATCGCTCGGATACATACATGCTTATATAAATGTCGATGACACATGTGCGTGGCTCATGTACTATGCACGCACACACGTATGCATATTGAAGATAAGCAGTCAGCTAGCTGGCGGTTTTGAGATGAGGGACTTACAGTTGAATAACCATTATCACCACCACTACTATTACCAATAATCGTTAATTACACTCGTTTCACTGTCCGAAAAAAAATTCATTGCGCCAAAGAGCTTTCTGTATTTCTTAAGAAAATTTTTGTTGTATACTCGTGAAAGACACGTGTGTATGCGTGATCATTTTCATGACCATTTTAATGGGCGCATAAAAAAATTTACGCGTCCATTAAATCATAGTGTGTCCTCATCGGTCGTATATTATGTTCGACTATGTTTTCAGCCCGTTTAAAATTATATACATCAAACATTGTGCATAATAATAGCTCAAACAGGGCTTTTAAATTATTATAATAGGCCATAATATCTGCGTAATAAATCTGCATTGCCTTTATGTACTTCAGTCTTCAAATATAATTTTTTCTAAAAAATATAATTTTTTTTGTTTCTCTTGTACATGTTTGCCGAGCAGTTTTGATCTCATAACCGATAGCGATTGTGTACGTTATCGTTTTAGATTCAAAAATGCGTGGGAAGGATTAAAAGGGAAATTAGGCCAAACCGTAAACTGTTTATCAATCGATGAACAGCGACCCTTTTTCATCGCTGTCCCTTTGCTTTTCGTGTTTACCGACTAAACTTTTCACTAAAGCCGCGAGTAATTTTATGTAACCCTTTGAACGTAGGTTTCTCGTACCGGAACTTTTCTTTTTATCCATCGACGAAACGTATTAGGGCGTTAAATCGACCGTAATCCGACCGTAATCGCATAGCAACAGCTCTCATCTCTGTCTGCTTTGAGAATAACCAATTTCGCGCGAAGCACGACGTAATTGCATCTTTAATTGGCTTCGATTAATTGGATCTCATTGTACTAAAAACGCCGACGAAAGCGTTTGCGCTCGGATTTGAGATTGTCTCGACGACTTCGATGGCGAAAAAACGACAGATAGACGACGAAACGACGATAAGGCGATAAATTATCGCAACGCGACGGAAAAGCACGGTTCTGTCTCTCTTTCCTTCTTTCTCGCTGAGAACCGCTGTCGACAATATAATGCGATATAAGCACGGATCACAGGCGACAAGCGCTCATTAGCATACAATGCGGGTTAATAGGATCGTACGCTGACAGCTACCGTTCAATATCGCGTCCTCGTGTCGTTTTAGTCACCAACCAAGTGGCAGATTACGGTTACATCTATAAAAATTGCATTCACTTTCTTTCAATATATTTTACGTTAATTATATATAATCTAATGATTAACAATATATTTCTTTTCACACTCAATTTCAATATTTAAAACATTACTAAAGATAATTACACAGTGTTAAAAAATAAATTTATAAAAAAAATAGTGGAAGAAATTTATTGCTTTAATAAAAACAGACATCAGTGTGATACTATAGATTCTCTAATATGAAAAATTATCGTTCGTAATTTTATTTATCTATGAAAAAATTAGTTTCTAGAAATATAGTGGTAAAAAAATAGCTGTAATTATGTGTATCATAAATATATAGTTATTTTTAGCGGCATCTATATTTAAAGTTATTATTACTACATAAAATTATCATTATTAACACTATCTATAGTATTTTTTAAAAATAGAATAGTAAAGTAGTAATTATAAAAATAAAAATTTCAATTATTCAATAATTTTTTTTACTGTACAATTATAGAATTGATTCTTTTTTTAATATACAAATCTTATTAAATATTGTATTTTATCAATTAAATTTATCATGAAAAAAATATAATATTTTTACTTCGATGAAATGTAACTATTTATCATCGTATATGAATATTTTACTACAAATGGTTAATCATCGTTCTATTTCTGTTCGCGAGCCATTAAATTTCCACTTATCCATTAAAATTGTATTAATGCTTATTCAATATTATAAAACATATTGTCTATTATATCACACTTTGTCTACTACACTATGAGTTTTTTTATATATTTATATAAATAATTTATTATGTCGAAAGAATTGAAAAAAATCAACTGATGATATTTTAAAACCGATGACTAAGTCAATTATCTCTTTAAATGCTACGACGATGTACAGATTAAAATGTTTCTTTTATTTGCGAATAATATCGCGATAAGGACTGTGCATACATACAAACGAAGAGAGCAAAGATACTCGCCGCTGATCATGCCTATACAACGAGACAAAGAACGGCAGTCATAAAAAATATGTCGCCACCGATTATTATAAGGCCGTATGATTAATTCCGCTGACTAATAAGACGTATCTTAGCCCTGGTCGGTCGTTATCACGTGCTTCTTTGTCTTCGCAAATTTTTTTCTTACCTCTCGGAACAGAGACACTTTGGGTTCCTTTGTTAACGCGATTTTTTATCTGCGATTATATCGCTCGCCGCGATACAATAGATTGTACGCGTAACTGTGCGTTAAGATCATTCTACATTAATCGCAAGCAACCAATCATATGAACGTAAGCAATATTAATAGTATTGCTTGCGTTCACGCGATTGGCTACTTGCGATTAATGTAGAACGATCTTTATGTATGTATAACTCGTCACGAATTGCGCCTGTCCTTCTACCTGGCTGCAATCGCTGGGATATACGTATCCCTCCCTTGTCGAGGTAGATAAAACCAACATGATCCGTTCTTTGGCCGGCATCGTGCACCGGCCGCTATTTATTCGTCATCGTCTAATAGCTTCAACTACGTCCCTTATTATCGCGCCGGTGCAACGAATGTGTGCAAATGTCAGTTTTAGTGCGGGCAGTAAAAGACGTGATAGGTCCGCGTGCGCGTTATGTATGTATATATGTATATAATATATAACATGTGCGTGTGTGTTACAATTGCTCGCAGCCAACGCCATAGCATCAGTTACACCGATCGCTCTTTTCATTACCGTCTCACCGGGCTTTCAAACAAGAGAATTAGAGTGATAGGTCGACGCGATCTGAGAACGGTAGCGTCGAGAGCGCGGGAATAATCGCTGAAATATATACTGTTATTTATATATTTTCGAAAGTTTCAGACTGTTTTCCAATGTCTGTTCTGCTTTTTTATCAGATTAGTTTGAAAGTTTGTGCGTATTCATTATGTAGATGCTTTGTCAAGATCACTTCTTTGCCAAGATCACATCTCTGACATGATAAAATAATTGATAAAATAAAAACTAAAGAAAGAAAGAAATCTTAATACATACATATTTTCTGTTTAATTTATGGAAATAATGGAGGGTACATGGATAATAATATAATGAATAATATATAATTAGTTGCGTTGTGTGCGTTAAATTTTTATTCAAATTTTTAAAAGAAAACAGTGTATTTTCGAAAAATTAAGATTGGAAAATTAATGTAGAAAGTTATATCTTTTATCATACTTTTTTTTTCGAAATGTCCACATTCGGAAATTTACATATACTATTAACTATAACAACACATATAATACATATATAACAGTAAAACGTAGTACAAAAATGTATTTATCGCTTTGATATGATAAAACTGGAAAACAATGTCTAATCGTATAATATTGTGGTCATATGTTTGTAAACTATATATTATCTCACTTGTCATTATTTTATTCTTAAATAAGAAATCTGAAACTATCTCCTGAAATTGTATCAACGGTTCTAAAAAACGAGAATATGTATACAATATATGTATATTTTACTTTTTATATCCGTAACAACCGCATTTGGTTATAGAAATCGTATAAAATTTTAGCGAATGAGTTGAAACGTTAAATTTGAGAAATATTTGTTGTTTCAATTGCAGATAAATTATTTAGATTGAGAAATGTACTATTGTGTTATAATAGCATTAAAATAATTTAAATAATTTATTTAAATAATTTAAATATTTTATGCAAATAGTCGCATATGTTCATTTTTCTTATATAATATATAAAAAGTGAAATTAAATTCTCAAGAATATAATAACAGTAATAAAAAGTTACAATATATATTAAGGAACAAATTATATTTATCAAATAGTACTTGCACATATTTCTTTTTTAAACAATTTTTCTGTATTTATCAGATAAATTATTAATTTTATGATATCTTTCTTACTTCCTTTGTCTGATTACAAAATTCTTTTACGATATCATTTAGTTTTGAAAATAATTTTGTTTATAAAAAAAGAAAATGGAAGGATTAATGAACTTGCTATAAATGACACAAACATGACTTTTTCATAACAGTATGTATTTTGATTTAACATATTAATGATTCGCATTAATTATCAAAAGTTGTCCCATATCGATCGAGAAAAGCTCGATTTATGAGATGTGAGATCTTGTTTACCCGTGTTCCATTATCTAAACGCGCACATAAGAGTGTCAGTGTACAATTTTACAAGCTCTACAGGGATCCCGGATCAGGAGTTGTTGCAAAAATTCGCCCTAGCTAGCCCGTAGATCTTGTGCGGCGGTGTGGTGTAGTAAAAACGTCAATGGCTAAGCAATAAAATTAAACGAACACTCGCTGGCATTTGCCGCCAATGACCATAATGGCAGCAGGTAGCAGTCGATGATCGAAAACGCGATAAAAACGATATAGATTTTACGTCTCTCGCGCGAAACATCTGCCGGTGTAATAAGTATGATGTGACTCAAAAACTTTTGTATTACATCTAATGAGATGTTTCTTTATTCTTAGAGCAGACGAAACGCTCATTTTTTTCTTTTCTATAAAAAAATTAAACTGCCTTTTTTTCGATATGAGAATGATTTATTCAGTAGAAGTTAGCTGACTAATTTATTTCATAAACATCTAATGAAGATTTCTGGCAAAGTTATACTTACTGAGTCCGCGGAAGCAGTAAACGTGTTATTTGAGATTTAGCTGAGTCGTAAGCAGGTGCTGCTTAATTCTGCTAATGTTTTCTGTTAATTATTTTACGGATCCAGCTAGAGCCAAATTTTAACAAAAATAAGATAATTACCACAAATAAATATATATGATATACATTGTGAATTATATAATTCAAATTTTTATTAAATATTACAATATTTTCTGTATAATCTTGCCTTGTACAAATAACATTTCCGTTATAGTATTGATGTAAATTGATTGCAATGCAATATTTAAATTCATAGCAAAATATGAAATTATCATAATCTTTCTTGACTGAGCGAAAAAATGTATGCGGAGATATGTAGACATTATTGCCACTCCAACTAGAGATTACTAATATCGCAAATATATTCAAAATATATATTTGACAGAGTAGACATTATATCTTTCTTAAAATTTAACGAAATTCCGATATTTCGCAAAATGACGTTTAAAATTGACGATATATTACTTTATCGCAAGATTCGAATCACAAGTGAAAAAAATTACGACGTTATTTCATCGTTTATACAAACGCTTCATATGCATATGCATGCAGACGTATGCATACGCCCATCTATGCGCGGGCACGATTCGCTTTCGAAATACATCGATAAGATCTCGACCGGACGAGTTTCAAATTAATGTCAATGTTCACCGCGAGAAGGAGGAGTTTATTAATGTCTAGTCGTGCGCCCGCGTAATATCCGCACCCGTTCTAGCGTCATCACGGTCTCACGCATAGCTAGAATATCGCAATTTGTAATCCGAGAGAAAATCCGAGACAAGCGACCATTATTTCTGCGGGGTTTTTTTGCGATTATTGCGACACTGTCTAACGATTATATCTCGAAGTAGTCGTATATGATTTTCAAACGAATGTGTTGATATCGATGAAATTTTGTTAAGACGATATACAAGTATAAAGATATAAAAATCTACTCTCTAAAAGTGAATCAGTGTATTATCACTGTAATCAGTGCTGTACTTATAACTGCTTGTAATCAGTGAGTATGAAAAACAGTAAATACTCACTGATTACAAGCAGTTATAAGTACAGCACTGATTACAGTGATAATACACTGATTCACTTTTAGAGAGTAGAAAATAAAATAATAAAATAATTTTTATCGTTAAAAGGACGGAATATTGAAAAATATTGTCAGTCGATATTCTTCTTGGGAAGAAAACGATTGAAATATTAGGCAAATTATGCTAATTATGATACGCCAAAATAATTGGTAATCGCGAGCTCAGCCGCTTTCTAGCGATGATGATAGGATGAAAGTCGGGTTAGCTTATAAAGGGTGATTAGATTAATTAATCGAGACGGAACCCGATAGATTAGTGAGATAGGCGATTTCGCAATCATTGGTAAGGTTAATTGCAAAAAGCTGCGGTATGCGTTAATGGTATTTGCGGTGTTGATGGGTCCATCGTCACGAAACGAAGAAATTAATGGCGCCATCGCGAATCGGAGATCGATCAATCGGATTAGAAGATCGGCGAACGAAATGAGCGATCGGACATATGAACGTCGCGGAGAAATGAACGTCGAAGAAAAAGCGGCAGTGATAGATGATGCGATAAACTCGCAAAGCTTTTATCTTCTCGAGCTTCATTATTCACTTGACTTCACAGATTCTCTTAATTTTGACTTTGATTTAGCAATCATGAACTTCATAATTCCGATATTTCGCAAATTCTCACTTTTGTTCGAGAAATATAAAATTTTTTTGAATTATAACGGTTTTCTCATATAATAAATTGATTACAAATTTTATGCATTTTCGGGGTAATATAATTAAATATTATTTGTTGCAATAAAAAAATAAAATCTTGTTAACCCGTTTACCGCGAGTGCATACTACTTACATTATGTCACGGAGAAATTGATTCTAAGAAAATACATAAAAGCCTACTCGAATTGTATAACGTCGTGAAACTCAAGTATCTTACAATAATTTATATGCTTATCAACTTTATCGATGTGTTTAAGAGTGAAAATGGAGTTCGAGAGATTGTTGAGGCGTATACATGAATTAATTAACTAATCAGCAATATTTCGTAAGATGCGCTATTGCGACTTGCGCAAATATGCGCGAGTCTATGCTTGGCATTCGATGCAGCTATCCACGTACAACTGCGCTTTTCAAGGCAATCGGCTACAAGGCCAGATAAGGTAATGCCCTGGCAATAATTAGCTCGTACGATTTCACACGTGGTATTTCACACGTGGACCTGATACGCGTCGATCATTATCTAACGCGTTATCGTACAGTGTAATTATTTGCGCCGACTATATATCGGTGTTCGCATGCAAATAAGTAGGCGATTTGATAGCGGTGCAGAAGGGTATCATCTATGTTTTCTCTTCTTTTTTTCTATTTATTTTTAGTTAGTATGATGTCACGAAACTCACCGAAATAGTTGTATTTGAAGAAATTGAACGATATCACGAAGATTATGATATAATAAAGGATCATAGTCGATATAATTAATAATGCATTTAGCTCGCTTAAACATATCTACAACATTAATCAGATTACAATTCAATCAATTTTTTCTTATTATTTCGAGATAAACAACGCTCGAGAAATTTGAATCTTTCTCATTTTATTTCAGATTTGAAACGTTATATTGTGCTTCAAGAGATCGATTATTGCGAGCTTACATGAAAGTTTCAAGTTCAACCTGATTATCGTTGCACTTTGCTATACGCAGCTATCTCATTTAACTCGAATGAGATAATTCAGTCATTAATTTAGTATCGTAGTTGCACGAGAAAGTCACTTTTGGTTCTCGCGCTAGATATACAGATACGTGATTAATTTTACGCTTTGTAACTTTCTACCGATTATGACAAATGGTGATAATAAAATGGGATGACTGACGATGATAACTAATGATTCCGATATAATTTCATCTGCATTTTAATGAACATCGTGTTATGCTAAATCTTCATTATTCTGTTATTATGCATTCATATCCAGTTTGTAACCCAAGTTAATTAAATCTTCTATGAGCAATTTTACTAAAAGTGCCTAACATTTAATTAATATATCTTAATTTATTATTAAGAATTAACAATTACTTTTAATTAACTTTTCGTGAAACTATTTACTCTTTGCGAGAAAGAGAAAGCTAATTTATTATTTATTTATTAATTCTATATATATTAAAATTAAAGTTATAAAATATAAGCATTTTGTATACGTATTTTTATCTTTCATTTTTTATTTTTTACATTTTTAAATTTTCTTTTAAAGGAAAATAATTTAATTATTTTTAATCATCTTTGACTGCTATATAATCTAAATTAATTATAATTTTATTTTATTCGAATGTTTCATTCGTATAGAAGATTTTTCTCTGACAATATAATACATGTCTTGCTCTTTCAAATTCTCGCCATAATGTCGTTGAAGAAATCATCGAAGTTGCTCTTTTCTGCGCGTTTTACATCAATAATGACACGCGTTCGTCTATCGTGCAGTTTGCCATTCGGTGCAGTTATTCGGGGCAATTCTTTACCTGTCTTGTTTGCTTGTCTACACATATATAAATGTATACGTGCATAGTTATACGTGTACGCGCCATATATGTATGCACACGCCTCAAGCGAACAGATACAACCTAAAGCAGGTCACTTTCGTTGCTGCTGCATCTTACACACAGTGTGTTCCAGTCGACGGGCACGCGTGTTTCTCCATTCATAAACTTATAGAAACGTACGTCAGCAAGACACATAGTGCAAGATCGCTAATAAGCGGCAAAAACGAGCGCAAACGTGTATGCAAGGTGTTTATTAAATAAGTAATTAATAATGATAAATAATCAAAAATATATATAAGCCAAGTATTTTAATGAATCAAGTTTCAATAAGATAATGCAAGAAACACAAATTTTATTTTTAAATTTAAAGACGATTTAATTTAAGAATTATTTTTTTTTTAGAAAATTACGTTTTGAAATTAGACTCGAAATCATTAATATATTAAAAATGTAATTAAATATATTCAAAATTTAAATGCTATTGTCAGCCTAAAATTTCTTTAAAAATAAAAATCGGCTAATTCAAGAGCTATCCTGTTATAGACTTTTATTTCTATTCTCCAAGACATATTTAAAAGTGGAAAATGATCGAGAGATCAAAAGATAATAGTATGAAAGTAGTATGAGCAGCTTCGAGTTATGATGAACTCTATTTCTTCGGCTATTAGCGTTAATCGATTATAACGTGACAGATCGAATGATTTAAATAAAGACCGGGTGCGTCACACAGGCCCGGCCTGAACACACTTGACCGCGCCCTGCAAAATGATGCCATCGCCATTGCGTTTGCTCAATCTATTATTCGATTCGCTCGTTTTTTTCTGGTGAACCTATTGATTATGTTAGATAGCTAGATTATCGAAACAAAACAATGAAGGCCAATATTTCTTTAGAATCTCCCGTTGAGAACATCTTTCTTTGTATTATTGTCTTTTGAATTGTCATAATATACAAATATTTTTTATTGTTATTCTTTATAAAAAATTTCAATATGAGCAGAAACTGATATAACATTTCATATAATTATAATAATATAATTGAGAAATTTTAATTCTATATATTTATGCATTTTATCTCGAGCGTATGATAATATTTTCAAATATATTCAAATATATAAGTTTTAATATGAAAAATATGAATATTATGAATGAATGTTATATATTTTATATAAATACTAATAGTGCACTTTATTAATTTATAAATAACATTTAACATTGGATTCTATTTTAATTGAAATTGATTGACACAAGTGTGAAAGTTGCTGAATTGAATCCAATTTATTTTTATAAAATAGACATTTTTTATTTCTAACGATATCAGATGCATACGATTAAGACAGATATTTGCAAAAAATTGATTCGAGACAAGTTCAATTTCGGTGCGTCAAGTACTGGCATGTATCAATATCTGTCACAAAGGCGATCGAAATTATGATTTCCATAAATTTAATTATACTGCCTAATTTTTCATAGACGACAATTTCTAATGCAGACAATGGTCCATTTATATTGCAGGTGACCGGAACCAAACGGGCCAGTATTTATGCCAGTATGCCAATCGAATGCCGGTAGACGACCAATATTCGCCGTCACCGCGCGATAGCCAATTAATAAGTTACTTAGCTAGATCAATTAATAGTTAATAAAATATCGGGTACATGTCGGTTACTCGCGACTAATGACTAAAGATGCGAATATAGATCCGCATTTTTTTTTGCACGATCGCGTAAGCAATAAAAATCGCGTCTTGTGAATAAACACGTCCGCTTATATCGCTTATATACTTTTCTCGACGACAATAATTTTTCGGCGTCTTTTCATTCGCGTCGCCAAATTTGGGAGATAGATAAAAAAAAAGAACAAGGAGGGAAAATCCAGTGCGCGCGTAATCTCGGTAAAGTGAGATCGACTCTTTTCCCGCGGCTGTGTTGAGTGTGAAGGAAGAAGAAAAAGAAGGGACAGTCTGCATCGAAGTGAAGTGGAAACGGATACCATCCCGGCGATCATCACGGTGGCTGGAAACGCAGACTTACATCGGGAGCGCCAACCTGCAATCAAGGTTCATGGTTTTCATGGTGAGTCACACAGCATCTATTTCTATCTTTTCTTGTAACTTTCTGTTTTCGTTGCGGTCTTCTTCTTTGTGTCGCGCGATTGTTTCCGGCCGAGTTTTTTTCCATTTCAAATATCGACTCAATAAAGTTGTGTCTGTCTCCGATTAATCTTGTATTCTCCATCATAATTTTCTATTAATCAAGTTTTTAAACTTTCGTATTATCTTCGCAATTTATTATCTTAATTCGATGATTATTTTAATAAAATCAAACATCTACTTTTTTTATTTATTATTTTTCATTATGCAATATAATTATGATATAATTTCAGAAAATAAAAAATTAATTCCAAATTTCTTAAAAAATAATTTATAAATAATACGATAGTTTAAAATAATTGTAGACATTATATTTAATATATTTAATATTGTTTCTCTTGACAATATAAATTTGTCACATGCGCAGTAGCACGTCGATCATCATTTGGCATTTATATGCGAATGGACTTGCCGATCAAGCGAAACGAATATAAGCTTATGAGACTACTGCGAATTCGTGTCTCGGGTTCATCGGTTCATTTCTTTCATCATCAAAAATATCTTTTACATATCTTTCACATTTGAGACGTTTTATATATGCTCGCCACCCAGGATCGATAGCACAGTTTCGCGGATGTGACAAATGAGCGTATGCATTTTAAATTCCATCTTTATCGAGTGTCGACGTCGCGTCGCAAATGCAGCGTCGAACGATTTGCATAATTTTCGCGCTGGCCCGCCGTTTCGTTATCTTTATGCTCGCGTCATATCGTGTCGTATCTTCGCGATGCGATGATTGGTTATTAAAAAATTACGCTTCGCGCAGGGAATACCGGTAAGCGGCGAGATTGGCTCGTAAATTGACCATACGCACGAACGTAACAGCACTAACCGATTTATTCTTCGTTCGTTGTTTCTTCGGTTTTATTCTCCTACCTGGATCGGGAGTTCTTCTGTTTTAAGCATCGCGATGCTCATTGAATCAGTACCTTTCCATACATTTCTTCAGTGTTATTTTTCACCATTCGATAATGAATATCGTCGTCGAACGTAGCACGTGTCACGCACGATTTGCATAATTGCTCATCGACTTCTCTTCAAGCGCCGCCTCGTTATCTTTATACTCTTCATATTGCGTCGGATCGGAGGCGAATCGTCAAGCTATTGAACTTATACTTTGAATTCCCGACGTTTCGAAACGACGACCTGGAAACCAGAAACGGCATCGACGTGCGCAAACACCTTCACACGGAAAGAACGCCATTTTTTTATCTGCCTGTTTTCTCCGGCTTGTTATTTTCATTTTATTAATTATCAAACCGTTCGCATTCTCCGAATGATTCTCCTAATGAACGGATTCGACATGATATCGTCTTGAATCGAGCAATTTTATTGGCGTTATTCACGACACGCGTTATTTGCGTTATCGTGTTTACATCAAAGTGGCGCGAAACAAATTTCGCATTTCTACATTTGTTCTGAAATTTTTAAAGTTTTAAACTTGAGAAAGATATGTGGTATATATAATAAATTTTATGTTCGGAGAATTCCAAATAGCAATTTTTTAAGTAATAGATACAATTGATCAAAGTATTCAATGATATTCATGAATTTTTTCCATCATTCGTGAATTTTTTATAATTAACAGAGTTTTTTATCATGGAAAATCGTTTTCTCAATAATAAAAAAATTCTCGATGAACGTGCGCAAGAATGCATATGCAATGAATCCTTAAGAATACATATGCAATGAATTTAACTAAAACATAGACTAAAAATGCAAAATACTATGGCGCTCTTGATTTCTTTTCGATGAAAAATAAATGTTAATTTATTTTTTGTTTTAATATTTTATTGCATTTCTCTCCGGATAATTCATCTCCCTCGCAACGGCTGGATGATTGCTGGCACGAATATTTCGAAGCCTGCGGCGTGTTACGCAAATTAGTGAACGTAACCGGACGTAACCCTATTATTTATCTCTTACGAAGAGGAAGCCTGGCAGGCTAATTAAGAAAAAAACCGGATCGATTCCATCGAGAGATGATCCGCGATCTCGCCTGAGTATTTTGGTCGGAGATTATTTTGAGGGTGGAAGAGGGAGGATTCGGAAAAGGGTTAGATTTGGGGTGAGAGAAACGAGGCAAAACACGTTTGCGAGAAGACCCACCGCCGGGTTACGGGTCAAACCGCAGTGGGCATTAATAATCGTTTACAATCTTTAAAGCAGGGTGTGGCGAGTGCATTCATCGTCTTTCTCTCTTGCTTCTTCCTCTTCTTCCGCCTCCTCTTTCTGCGCTTTTATCCTTTGCAAAATGGAACTAAAGCGTCCGAACTTGTCTCCGTAAATGTTTATATGCTCTCGTAAAGGAAGAAGAAAGAGAAGAAATGTTTACTGCTTTACACTTTACGTACATTTATACATATTACTCGTGTCATAAGTATAATTTGGAAAAAATATTATATATTCTCTTGCGGTTGATCTTTTTGTTTTATTTTATTTCAATCTGATATCTATTTAATGAAATATTTATTTAATTAATGATAGAAATTAATTGTCTTGAAATGATAGAAAAATTAATTTTTATTCTATGTGTTCTCTATAAAAATATTTTTCGTAAAATATTGCATCTGGAGACTCTGAAAAGATCTCGAAGTTTATTTCGTGGCTTTTTTTGTACTCTGCGACGAAGTTAATTTTCAGTGACTATCGACCATGTCAGACGAGTGGCCATCGAAAAATTCGCTGCGGTGTGCGATAAGGCTTTTTCTCGCGCGTTATTAACGGCGATGATAAATATGCGCGAGTGGCAATCCCGTTCTTCTCACGAGTGCGACGAATCGGCGATCGGGTTCTCAGCATGCCAACACGAAAAAAGCACCTTCGAGGAACCTGTTTTATCATCTTCCACACGAATTTACGTTATTACGTGAAAATTACTCGAGGATATCAAAAATATTTCTTTGATTATAAAAATATTTTTTTTTATAACAGCTGATGCACTTAAATTCACTCAACTGATCATAAATCGACTATGTATTACTAATAATTCAATTATACGAAGTACTTCAAAATCAAATAATTGTATGGTAATTTATTATCGGTTCTTAAATTTCTTTGTGGCTTAAAAACTTAAATAAGAAATTTATCCATATATTATTTATTTATTTATTTCCATACTTTAAAGTCTAAAAAAAGGAATAATACTACACACATAGCAAGATTAATCATTTTTCTTTACATAAAATAGTATAATGAAAAGCATTTTATTATGAGAGCTTGTAGATTTATCAGGTAACTTGCGATTTTTTGGACAGTGCTATCTACGCAGCATTATTAACGATGGCGATAAATACGAGCGTTTTGATTTTCGAGATATAGATTCTCTCTTTCCCCTCCAGGAATAGCTCTCTTTTTTTCTTTTCGCGAGGACGATGACTCGAGGAGAGCTTGAAAATCGATCGCTTGAATATCGGTCGTTCCCTCCATCCGTCCAAATGACCTACCATTGCCACCTGCAGCGACGAATCAGTATATTTAACATCGAATTTAATAGACATCGCGCGCTCGCGTTTACGAGACGCATTAATAACACCGCGGTGAATAATACATGCTCAATGCTGTCTCGAAACGTCGCTGTATCGAAACTCAATACGAGACACACGTTCTTTACATATAAGCAACAGTTATCGATACGTCGAGACAATATTGTAAAAATTATGATATTTATCATGACGGTGAGACATTTAGATCGACTTTGAGTTTAGATGTAATAAAAATGCATTTTATGAAAATATCGACATATTTCTCACAGCAGTTGTGTATGAAATAAAAAAAATATTGTGCGTTTATTGATTCGAACATATCGCTGTGCACTGTAAGAATATTTTCACATAAAACATATTAAAGGCAACACAGTGGGTGTAAGATTTCTTTCGAGAGAAATGAAAAATGAAACGACTTCGCGGTACGATTCATCACTCGCGTCGGTTGCAGTCTTCGAGAAAGTGATGCATGTCTGTTGTCGGAGATGCTATGCCAAATATCATTTATCCTATAACACGAATATGCTCATGAGATATATTCAAGGATCCTTCACCCTTAGCGCAAAAGGATCGTATCGATATAACTCGTGTATTTCATAAAGATATAGTACAAATTTACAAATACTAAAATTTATTATTGATTTCAAATATTAAGAATTTTCGCGAATTTTATCATTTTTATTACTTGTAAAAAGTTCCAATATTGTTACATTTTGATTTAGTGAACAAGAAATAATTATCTGTTGAAGATAATTTTTCAAATAAATATAATTAAAGATTAATCGACAATGATGAGATGATTAATCGAAATAAAACGAATGCAATTACTAAAATAAAGAAGCTTGCAGTATATAAAAAATCCCACGTAAAAGAGAACGTATTGAATTACTAATTAATGGAATAATTTCGTCATAAATAATTGCTAAAGCAATTATTAATGTAAAGATAAGACAGTCGCAATTATAACAATGAATCATTCTTAAATAATGCAAGATATACGAACAATTAAAGTGTCGAATTAATTAACAGCAGAATTAACGTCAAGATGGATCGCGATATAACGTTGCAAGAACACTCGAGCATTGCCAAGTCGAGATCGCCCTCGTAGCATGCGAGAGATCGCATCCGAGGGAAGGGAAACGCCATTTCCTGTAAAATGTCCGACCGTCATGCATTCGCTGAAAAAATACAAGCTAATTTTTAACGATATGTTTTAAGCGTTTCTTTCACGTCACTCGTAAACGATCACTAAAATTTGGGAATCTTGCTCGTTAAAAATTAATGCGGGCTGCTTCGAGATCCGGTTCAGGTTTCAACGCGACATTACGAGGTATCCCAGCGCAGGTGCTATTCCGATTTCAACCGTTCGCGAGTCCGGCACTTTATATGGAGATTCTTTATCATTCTTTTTATTAGCCACGTAATTCAATAATATTATACAATGTTTAATAAGCGACCGTGGATGAATCAACGGAGACCCTGCATACCATATATTCGACAAATTATTCTCGTTACATGGGAAAATGAAAGTGAACGCTCGGCACAAAACTTTTGATCGGTATAAAATATTAATGTTATAGCGTTCTCTGAATTATGTGGCTTTCATTTAGCATAGTTAAAAATAAAAATAAATTATCGGGAGGAAGCACGATATCAATGGTGCGCACGCGATATTATATATGTCAAAAGAATATTATTACATAAATAATCGAAATTATTCCACTACTTGATATTTTTTTAACAGAGATTTTTATTATAGACAAACAAAACGAGAATTTCTTTAACATACATATTTATATCTTTGCTTTTTTGAAATTTTCTTTATTTGTAAAGAGAAAATTTAAAGAGAATTTTATATCTCATATTTCGAAATAATTAAGTGTTACAATATACCGTGATTTATCTTACTACTGAAGTTTACCGCTATTTCATTCAACGCGATGCAAATAACGACCATGCGATAAACGTTATTTAATTCTGGATTGCATTCGCCTCGGAAAGTTAACTTACGTATCTTGGTCGTAACAAGGAAAGGGAAAAGGCGTGTGGCACGTTAAAATTTCTCCAGTTGATTACATCGTAAGATTGTAACATTCAAAGTGCGACGCCCACGCGGTAAGAAAATACCGTCGGTTAATTGTTCGAACGGAGTTAAAGACAGCACCCGAAATAAATAAACAACGTTCGCGAAAGTATTAACTTGTATATATGGGCATCATGGATTGTATTTTTTTGATCTCGTTATATATACGCATTATTAACCATCATAAAATATATGAGATATTTATTTCACGAGGTCTGCATTTTCGAGAACTGCACGCGTGTTTTAATTGCACTAGCTTTTTTTTATATGCCAATTTTTAATTTGTTCGCAGAAAAATAAAATGAGTTATATGAAGAAAGAACAATATAATAATACTGTAAAGCTCGTTAATCGGTATAAATCATTTTTAGAAAAATTTGAGATAAATTATGATATTCTCCCCGACTTGCATCATCAATGTATGCATGTACTTATTGTCGTTCCGCATACAAGAACAAAATAATAAAGCTTAGTCTGTAATTTGTATCTCGGTGAATGAAGTCACTGTCTCATCATGAATTGCGACAAAAAGATCGCAAAATCGTCAATGCGTCGATAATCACTCGTTTGTAGTGGCGTAATGAGATTTTATCACCGGATAATGTATGACCGGAGGCTGCTTTGCACGCTTGGCATCGATGCATGCCTACGCCAACGAGATATTAAAATGAGCTCGATTATGAAGGTAAAGGTACAACGCTCTTTTTCTTATCGATGGCTAATGTTTGTCGAGTGCGGTTAAACTAATGTTCTGCTCAAAATATAAACATCAGTTTGTCACATTAGACTTTAAACAGATATCTATTTCTACTTTTCTAACATGATATGGCACAAAATCTGCTTTAACGCCTATAGAGAAATTTAATTAAATCTATACTTGAAGATGAAAAAAATTTATACAATGCATGTCATTTTCAAGTTTTTAATCATTTTGATGAATAAATGAACTTAAATTTATATGCATATCTCGTTTTGGAAAAAATAATATTATAATAATATTAAAAATTAAATACACACGGTAATAGAAGTATCTATTGAAAAGACTACTACAATTATATTTTCAATAAGAAATAATGAAAAAGTGTAAATAAAAAGACATTGCATTTTTGAAGAAAAACAATAAATTGTGACACGTTCTAACGTTCTAACGTTACTACGTAACACTACGTAACGATTGGTATCAATTTCACAATAGCGGCAGTTGGTTACTGATGTATAGCGTTTTCTATAGTCTAGCGGAACAACTCTCTTTCCGCAAGCGCTATAAAACATTGATCACTGAGAAATATTCCACGTGCAGGCGGAAAGATCGCGAACTACTACGTTAACTATGGCGGAACTTGGAGAAATATATTTGCGATCGTAAAATGACATTTACGAGAGATTAACTTTTAAATTACGTTCTGAACACAATTTTTTTTAGCTTTTAATGTCTCTTCAAATTACTCAAAGATTATCTTGGCTAGATACCGGTGCTCTTTTGCAGTATATTGCAGCTATTTTTTTCTTCTCTGTTATTTAAATAGATTTTCCCAAGGTTTTTTCTAGAGTAGAAAGAAATCTCTTTCTTTTCTGATAATTTCAATTTAAAAAATTTGTTGGAACAACACTTATGATTTATACGTGAATTTACAGTACAATGCATGATGGGTCGTTTGTTTGACGGTGTACATCGCTTCGATGGCGATCCCATACGTGGCTCAACTCTCATACTACATATGGAAGAATCGATTATCGGTATCACGGAAGCGCGATCGATTTTTCGATGGTCCATTTAACGGGCGTGAACACGCGCGCTTTCTGATTTACGACACTCTCGGATAATAAGCAGCCGTACTCACTGAAACCGTTACTTGCCACACGGTGAAATTGCGCAAAAATCGCTAATTATTTAATTGGAAATTTCTGCCTCTAAGAATGATTGATAGAAATTACCATGCTGCAAAAGCATAATTAAATAATATTTTATATATCAAAGAATCTTAATTATGAATATTAGAAGCGAAAACTTTGCATTAATTTTCGAACAATGTCATAGTAAAAGAATTCTCGTAATAAATTAATGAATTACGTGTCTTTTTAATTGATAATAAACGGATGGATATTTTATAGAGAGGTAAATCACTGTGCATTAAGATTGTAAATTAAACCGATACCGAATTTTAAGCGAAAATAACTTCATGATTAACCCAACAATAACGTTCCACGTAAAACGCGTTGCATTCGCTAGCGAGATACATACCCGAGGGTCGAAATGACAAAGAATTCGTCCGAATTTTATGATGCGGACCAACCGCGCGAACAACTTCTTCTCTCCCTCTGCCCACGCTGCCGGAACAAAATGGCGCTCTTTTAATTTACGAATCGTTAACGTCGTCTGGACGAACACTAAAGTCGATGAGAGGCCGCGGTCGCGGACGAGACCGGAGGTTTAAGGCCGGTGTAAATTTCGCCGGTGTTAAAGAGGTGCCAAATTTTTTAAATCATCTGGTCGGGAGCGTTCCGCTTTCACGATAATGCAAAAGCACGGTATAAGACGCGCCTTTCGGCGACTTCGTTTCGGCGTCGATTTGCATCGTCGTCCAAAATCAGGAACATGCGCTCGGAATAATGCAATCGTTATTACGGAGTGAACGAAACCACTTTTTAAAATTATACATGAATGAGAAAATCGGGCGTGTCAGGAATGGGTAATTTTATTATATAGAATATTTTGTCTAGATCCTATCTTTTTCGTTTGTAATTTTTCTAGGTTAATTTGAGATTTTTTTTAGCGCAAATTTGATTGTAGATTAAATTATAAAAAAATTCGTTGCACAAGGAAAATTTCCCAACAATCTCAGCGTTTAATTTCTAATTTAAGAAACTGCAGTTTATTGAATTTTATTTGCGTGTTTATTGTGAGAAAGAAGTACGAGTAATCACGGCATGCAATTGTTAGCATACACGTTTATTTCACTTTCGGTAAGCTCGCGAGATGTAAAAGAACCGCGAGGGCCAACATGGTTACTTTGTGCGCTTGAATTTTGAGTGAGAAGATTCACGAGCTTTTTACGACCCACCCGCTGCGCAGGCTGAGTCACTTCGCGACGCATGTGCTGGTGGTCGTTTCAGGGACCGTAAGTACCCACATTACCAACGAATATTGCCGATAAATAACGCGTCCCACTTCCTCGTAAAATCAGATGTACGCTCCACGCGAGCTCTCTTTCTTCGCCGAGCTTGGATGTCTATTTCTATATTGTAACCCGTTCGAGCGGTACTGTGATAAAATTATCTGTCGCTATATATAAATTGTCTTGATCCATTTATTGCACTTAGTATAATATATATTGTTGGCAACTGATTTCACGTTACCGTAAAGTACTCGCAATAGTTATCTATTTGTATAGCTGTCATCTACTTGTCATAGAGCTGCTGCGAATAGATAAACTACAGTAGGATTTATAGCACATTATTAGTTTTATATTAGATTTTTTAATATTAATCGACATTAAAAATATCTTTAATGTATCGTATTAAATCTAATACTATTTTTACATTAATACTTTAATGTCAAAAAATCTGTTAGTTTAAATATTCTCAGAATATTTTCGTTTTTACAAAATTTTCATCGTCTTATGTCACTGATATGAAGATACATTCAAGTGCAATTCGTGCTCCTGTATTTGTATCTCGATAATAGGCATATGATACAATTTTTCATTCCAAAGTATCGATACAGCAATCGATTGTGAATGATAATGAGCGACCACATCTAAAATCGTAGCACGTATATATATAACACAGTCATCTGAATCGTGTCATTTTCTGTACACGTAACTTATAACGCGTTGTCGAGTTAATAGAATCACTTTTCGAATCGGCGAGTCAATAAGTGACCATATTGCCGACAAATATCGGTGATAAAAGATGCGTCCCACAGATCGCTTCCTCGTAAAATCGAACTCTCGGTCTACATCTATTTTCTGATTGCCGACGTGTTAGCGCATATACCGGGTAAAACCTGTTCGACATCGCATTTTGTCTCACACGACATTCGGTATATTCGATTCTGGCTTATCGGTAACATGTCTTGTGACAGTTCTGATACCAATCCAGTGAAGGATGAAGAAATCACGGTAAATGCACTGTTTTCGCCGTTGTGATATTTGTGATATTTTTATTTATTCAATTATCAGGCATTAAATTTAAACAAATAATAAGATATTATAAGAGTAGACAAATAAATAAGCAAGATAAATAATATATATGAAATATAAAATTGTGTAATATAATGAAATAGAAAAATTAATCAAATATGAAAACATTAAGATTTTTTTATTGAAAAAAATATTTGAAAGGCATCTCTCATTCCTTCGCTATAAATAATAGCTCTTTTCGACATGAGTTATTATTTTTCTGTCAGTTTCTCTTTCCTCTTATTCTTTATAGAAAACTTTAATCTCGGGCTGTTTCAGTGTTAACAGTCGCCGAAATGGCTCATCAATTTGAAATGTTTTAACCGGTGGCATATGATGCTCGTTTATTGCTCACAAAGTTTACTTTCCGTCCTTGTACTACTCGTTCGATCGAACATTTCAGATTACGTTGAAACTATTAGTTCAACGTTTTATTAGTTCACTCATCCCTAGCATATATATGCGCGATATCCGTGGTATTTAAAATGAGCCGAGATAGCAAATACGATGGTTTTCCCAACGGTTGCGCCCGCATTTATTATACGCACGTTTAATAGCCTGGTTTTTATTACGTTGTCTTTGCGCGAACTCGCTACACTTCGTCGCTTTATTACTATGAACCATTATTACGATTACTATTCTTGGCATATGCTACAGAATTTGCCTAAACATAAAATTTACACTAATATAAGAAAATTTGCGCTAGTGAAATTGGTTTCTAGATAACATTGACACTTTCAATTCTAGTAAAAATATATAATTCTTAAATAATACACATTTGCATTCTTTTAATTGACAGCAATTTAAATTAGGTAAATTAATTATATAAAATAGAAAATAGCTGTTTTAGTGACATTTATCTCTTATAAGAAAACACAAAAGACTATATTTTGTTGTCAATTACATTTAATTTACACAATTAGTTTGAATATTTATTTGTAACTTCCGCGACAATTTCATTGATATTCTTTTCCATCACGAGTGTCACGAACTACCAATTTTCTGCATGTTCGCTTTACGAATGTGATCGTACAAATAAATTTTTACACTCGGTTCATGAAAATACAGAATCCTATCATAAATGCAGGTTTTCTTTTCTCCGTTAGGAATTTCCATCCATCTACTGATATCATTTTACATGATTAACTTTAATCAGTGCAACCAGTTGAGCAACCGTAAGAAACAATTTTATCAGTTTCGTTATCATTCATTATGCCCGTCTCTCGGATTTTTATTATGTTCATCTCTCCCGGAGATGTCTATATGTGTATATATGTATATGCATATATATATATATATATATATATATATATATATATATATATATGTATATAATGTATGTATACATGTATATAATATATATCCAAAAATATTTAAATATTAATAGGACATAGATCGTATGTTTGAAAATTATTCCGCTTCGTTCTATTAATTTTCCAGTGTGGATTTCTAGGCTTATGTTATTAGCGAATGCTAATCATAGTGAAAAAGGTATACTTAAGAGTTCAAATAGTTCGTGCTGTTTGTGTTGAGTTTAACATAATTTGGCCAGTTACGTTCTAATATGATTTCAAAATATTACACAATTATGACAGTATAATTGAATTATGTTAATTTTCACTGTCAGACTCACTATTTGGTTCTTTATATCTTTTCGACATTTGAATTGTCGATGCAATTTCGGCTTTAAAACATATTTGAATGGAAAAATAATCCGGCGATGCGATAATAATGAAAAACATTAAAGTATTCTACGCGAGATTAATGATACCTATGTTCTCTCCCTTTGTCTTTCTTTATTTGGACTACATAACATTTCGTCGCCTTCTGCGTTCCTTAATTCGCGCTTCTCTCTTTGTTCGACATACGCTAATGACGGGTTCTGAACATAAACGTCGATCTATTTAAAGGGGAAATTAACTCGGCTGAACTCTCGGGAGTGCTAATGAAAAACGTCGGTGTTCGTGTTAGTTGCGAGAATTACTGCGCTCTTCATGCGTGACACGTTGTGCTCTTGCCAAGTACCTGCCGATCTGTATAATTAGCATCGCTGATATTATAATTTAAAAAATTCCTAGATATGAGCTATATCAATGCAATCAGTAATTCAGTGAATTACACATTGCATACATTGTTTCCTTAATTTTTTAATGTTTAATATTCCATTAAGTAGAATTAATATTATCTGCAAATTACTTAACTATACGGGAGATATATGCCACTTAACCGACACGCAGCTTAAAGCTAAATTACGGTAGCTATGCACATTTAATTGCTATTAATACAGTTTAATTGCGAAGAATTATCAGTTTCATATTCATTATGCTTATGTGCAATTTATCTTAAAATATGACAATCTATCGAGTCTTTGTCATAAAATAAGTGTCTTCGCAAAAGCATGCCTTGCTTCGAATATATATTATAAATGCTATATTTATTTATAGAAAAATTCCTCTTGAATATCATAATTTATTTTTAATACTTTTATTTTTTTTCTTCATATATTTGTAACTTGCACAAATATTACGTCAACTTGAATAAAATTGGAATGTAGATACAATTTAAATATCGATAATTCAACTTTCTTTTTAATAAGCGAGGATTTAGTGAAAAGATTAAACACAAATGAATTGCACACCCGCATATAAAGGCATGTTGAAAAATAAAAACGAAAAAGCTCACAGAAGGCCCCCCGCGCATCTCAGCGAAACGAAAAAAGAAGTCAAAACCGGTTATACCGCCAAAACCGGAAAGATTTCTTCCGTACACTGTCGCCCAAAACGGACAAATAGGACGAGGTTCGGCCACTGGTATAGAAATAAAAAAACTATGAAAATCAAGTATATCTGTAGAAGCAACGTGATGGACTTTCATTCCAAGTATTTTCGCAGACGATATAACGATATAAAAACGATATAAAAACATGATGGAATACAAATTAATAAATTTTGTAAGTTGTGTACAAAATTTCCGATAGAAAATATTATTAAGAAAAATTTATTAAAGGGAAATTCAAGGAACAATTAATGATATAAACTATTAATCCTTTTTTTAATGATTATGACAAATTTGCTGATAATTGTCATATCTTTGAGAAATATCTAAATAAATAATATTGCATTACATTTGCGTGAAAAAGATTGTGATCTTATATAATTTTTAGAGCAATGTCGCGCCATTGAATATGCTATATTGATAGCCTCGCAATTAAAACTCCAATAACATAATTTACAATTTATATGATGGTGCCACAAGTTATCGTCCGATGTGTGAGAGATGTTGTCCGAATAATTATTCAGTTCCAATCAAAGATTTTTTGCTCATCACACGCATGTTGCATCGACATCAAGTTGACTAGTATGAACGTATTTATTAATGATTACTTTTATTTTCGTTTTACTCAGACAAATAATTTTGAATGTAGTAATTGTTCTAATTTTATAATTGGTTTAATATAATATTTTTTATTTATTTTACTCGACATTCAATTATTATTCGATTAACTATTTAATTATTTGCGCAAAGTATAATGCATTTATTTTTTATTAATGTATATTTTCTATAATATATTATCCGCGTGCTCGCAGTAATTAATTTAGCGCAAAGACAAGAAGTCGAGGGATGAGAGACTACCGAATCAACGGTAATTACAAGGAAGTTGTATCACTCGCATCATTAGTGCGGCATCCCTCGCGTGCATTAGCTGTTATTAAGGTTTGTCGGTTTAAAATTAATGCGCGTGTTCGCGCGCAAATATATTTTTGACAGAATGGTAACTGCGTTACATCGCCGTTACTACCCGGAACATTAATCGATTGAACGTCTTGAGTATGAGTTATCGCCTCTTAACTGTCCTACATGTATAATTTCTCCACGTGTTTTACATGTGTTTATATATGTTTTACATAATATGAGTGACACTTAATAATCGAGATACCCAGATTTTTACTAATAATTGTAATTGCGCACCATATTTCTTTGGAATTAAAATAATATATGGCAACCTTAGATTATATAATGGAAATATAATGACAATGTTCTGTATCTCAAAATTTCGTGGATAACTTTCTTTAAAATCTCTGTATATACAGATAACAAGATTAATTCTCCGACAATTAAAGTCGTTATTTATCATTTATTCCATCGTAATTGTTTATTTCATTATTTTTTTCTCTTTCTTCGTCGCCTACATCTACCATCAGTGCATTATTACCGCAAAAAAAGTAGCGAAATGTTTATATGACTGCGAAATCTCGTCGCTCGTTCAAGATATATCGCAGAGTCACGGGATTATAATGAATCGTTGCCTGCGGTGGCCGAATAATTCATAATCCAATTCCTTCTGGAACGGGATTCCATTCGGTCGCGAATTTCATCCTGGGTTGCCATGTAGCTCAGGAGATTCACATTGGGAACGTGGGTCGACCTAGCATGACGTCCTGACGAGTGACTTCCTCGAGAGCAACAATTCTTGTCACAATTCTCGTTCTTTGTGCTCGTGCATTTATACAAGTACTTAAAAATAGCTCTGAAAAATATATAGTATTAAGAAAAATTAAATTTGTAAGAAAAAATGATAAAAGATTAATATCTAAGTTTAATATTAGAATTTATACGCAAAAATCCTGTTAGACATTATACATAAAAAATGTATTATATAAATTTATATTAATATTATATTAATTTAAAATCAAATTTTTTTCAAAATTTGATTGTTTAATTTAAGTTGATAACATCTTTAAAATAGCTTTATGCAAAATATATTAATTTATTTAATTATTTTCGTGATTTTTTGCGGAATATTGTGTATTGAATAATCTTTTAAGTGCCACGAGATTTTGGTGATGCACATATAAATCATCGAACATGAGATCATTAGTCTGCGGTAGTGAGTTATTTATCAGTTGCATAATACCGATTAATAAAGGGGCGGATGGAATTTTTTGATTAAAAACCTAGTCACTAAATAATGATGATGGAAATGCTTTTAACATACAATTTCTCACGTTATTCAAAAATTATATTAATATCCATAAATTTTTACAAATGATTATATAGTTAACTGACACATATGACATAAAGTCTCATATTTTATACTTAATTTATTCGAAATTACTAAATAATAACTTTACATAACACTTACATATAATTAACTATATAAAAATATAATAAGTAATTAAAACATTTCTCTCTTTAGAGATGAACTAGTCAAAAGCTAAATTATCTTTTCTTTTTCTAGTGATATAACAAAATTCTAATTCAATTGTATCGATTTAAATTTTTACTTAGTTAACTATAAATTCGTTAATGTACGCACTCTGGAGATTTACGAAGCATCCCGTGTGTGGGATGGCTCGAGCATCCGCCAGATGTATTTGTTTGAAGATTGACACGATGATACTCGCATCGTTAGATTTTTTTCGACTAAGCGCCGTGGTTGACATCTCGATAAAAGCTACGCAAGCATCCTTACGCGCCGCAGGTGTTCCATCCGTGGTTAAGTTTATGAAGTCACTTCGGCTGCCCGAGCGCGTGTGCAGTAACCAAGCATGACAAATGGTTAGTATACATTGGCCTGTGAGCAGGCTCTGCTCTAACGCTCAGCTGACTTATGCGTCTTGGAAATGTCTAGCCTGCCGCTCCATTGTCAGGCCGATGGCGCGCGGCCGCGTGTAATTTTCATTAGTTAATAACACGTGTACACATACACACACGTGGGCATCAGTTTACGCTGACGGTTCTATTGGGTCGAGCCAGGCCGCGATCTATGAAGTTGGCCTGCTAGTCTTTGACTTATGTTTTAACACTATTAATTTTTAACAAGTGAATGGTCGATGCGTTTCCCCAAATATTGATGAGAACTTTTAGCGATATGTTGCACTAAGTGCATTTTATATTTGGTATATAATTTCATACTTAAAAAAAATATATATAATATATGTATAATTTAGTTAAATAATTTTATGTCATTTTTTCTTATTTCATTTTTTTTTTATTATTTCAATAACGAGATAAATATATGTGTGTTTGTCTATGATTCTCATCAATTTTCGATAGATTACAGTATTTTTTCTATGTTTACATATTCTATTATATAAATGTTATGTAAATTTATACTTAGCTTATTCGAAATTAAACTATAAAATAATTTATTAAATTTATTAAGATTTTTATTCAGAGTATAACAATTATCTATTCAGATATTTTCTCTTTATCAGTGCGCACTTTTGATAGGTTTCTATCGTAAATTACGAAGAAGATAGAAATAGATCATTATCTATTTTATTTATTATTTAATCGCAAATTTATCGAAGTTTTCTTGCTACCAGAGATGACATTTCGCGCGAGACTATATTGTTTGCGTCGCTTGATAAAATCGCAAGATACCGTTTATATCATCGCGATGATTAATTACAAAACAGACTAACGCTGCCACTGACGCCGCCGTGCATGCATCCTGGTTACATACGATCTTTTTAATTGTGAAGTCAGAAGTGCGGTACAAGAGATTATTTATTGTTTACTTCCTTCATCAGTTGATTGTTATATTCTTCGTTGCATTAGGCGCAGCTCTATATTCGCGGACACCCACGTAGATGGGATAGTTATATCGCGTTAATTAACGGTAACGGGATGCGGTCGTGATAAATATATGAAATTTATTTGTGTCTACGGTAACAGATACATGATGGATTACCTGCTTATTAATCATAACAATGTAGACATTTTTTTTCTTAACGGATTTTTAATTAATTTTTCTTTATTAAAAATTTATAAGGAATCGTTATTTTTTAATAAGATTATTCTTTAGATTATTATTCTTTAATTTTTATTATTTTAATTAAATAATAAAACTAAATAATCTTAAAAATTAATGTCTAGAAAAATGTCTAAGGTTTATCAATTTTCCTCAAGAAATTCATTATTAATATTTGTCTTATTATAATGAAATGTATATCATATGTACTCAAATCATATTAATTTATAGAATTATTTGTTTGTACTTATGATTTCCGGCGAAAGTTGTCTTAACGAAGATCATAAAACTGTGGAAGAGACGATTCGGCTAACCATGAGCTTTTTTTCGATATATGCAGCAAGATAAAAACTGCACATGCTACTTTTTTCACTATTTCACAATATCGTTGAGTTTTCGTTACATTTCTTGATTTGAAGTTGTTTGTGATTGCGCATATAACTGATTAATATGTAAATTGTATATTCATAAAAACAATATTTATGTTACTGACATTTTTACAGTTTACATATTGTGATCAAACGATCAATGGAAGGAAAAACAACTTTCGTCATTCGTCGTAGAAACAATATTAAGAATTGAATCAATTTGTTCTCGTAATGTTTTATTGATTTTTGCTCATTATACATACATTTTTTATTTCTATATATTTTAAGTGATTTATGAAAATCTCGAAAAAGATAAGTAAAATTATATTATTAAACTGTACTTTATGAATCGATGAATTTCAGTGATGAATTCGTAATCACGAATAAATTATTCTATCTACATTTTCTATAGGAGAGAACCTACAATCTTAAAATTACAAACGCTAAAAAACATCTTCCACAGACTTTAAATGCAAACTCGATTTTAAATTATATTGCATTTAAATCGATGTACTATTCTTTTACGATTTAATTCTAACGCTTTAATAATAACTTTCTACTTATTCATTATTTTTCTAATTAATTTTTAAATTTTAATAAATTTTATAAATTGATAGACTAATACAAAACATTATGTTAGATGTATAGATAATTAGTATTTATTACTGAAAAAGAAATATCGCATTGGATGTAATTTTATATAGTTAATACGAAAATTGAATAACGCGTCAAAGAGTTAGAGCTGCACACAATTTCGTTTGGTTGGAGCAGCGATCGCAATAGAACGATAGATTACGGACACATCAGGGAGCGTGCACGGTCTGGTGGACCGAGATATAGGTGGGCGTTCTGCCGGATATGGTTCGCCGGAAGTAGGGGGACCCTCGCCACCGACACGCTCCACGCTTCTCGACTCCATCGTGGACGTCATTCACGATATGATTCGTAGTTACATCGAATTGTTTCACGGTCGTATCGAAACTCAGCATCTCCGGAAAATTGCCGTCACCTTGCTAGCTTTTACTTGTTACGAGAGTTAGTCTCTGATTTACCTATTTACGTTATTTTCGATAATATCGATATGTCGAATTCTCTCATTCGACAGGGAAAATTTAATAACAATAGCACAATAAAATAATATAATAAAAGTAAAATATGTGTGTATTTTAAAAATATATACTTATTTAAAAAATCCACACATTATTGAATTTTATTGCTATAGCTTTCAAAATAAATGAAGTCGATTAGAATATTGTTATATATTAAAATCGCATTTATTTAAAAGCTGTCTATTAAAATTTGTCTCGTATTTATGTATTTTTAATTCTCGAAAAAATTACAAAGAAATAGAGACAGTAACAAATGAGATAATATAACATAGTCATATCAAACATAACCCAGTTACAAGCGTGGTGGGCAAGGCCGTGTCTCTTTGCATACAACCAGTGATTAAGATTCATTTATTTGGATCAAGAGGAGAGAGGCCGGTTAGCCGAAACGCCTGCGAGCTGAAATGATTTATTCGCTGCCCGCGTTTCTTAATGTCTTTAAGCTTCGGCGTTAAGAGACTTTCTTAAACGACATCATACGCGCTCTTAAATCAAAAGCATCCGTTTCGATCGCGCTTCCTGATGAAGATTTATTAGAACTTTCGTTTCCATTGTGCTTCCTTCTCTCCTCTGTGTGGTCCGAAATCTGAAATCTGAAACGTCCTTTTAAAATAATTCCAAGACATACCTGCGGTTTATATCATAATGAATTTTTTTTTAAAGATGCGCTGTCAATCGATTCCATTGACGGAATATTTTGCGTGTTGGCCGCGTTTAGCTACACGCGCGTGTCATACGCGGCCTATGCACGCTCATAAGCCGACACATAATACATATACGTATATGCACACGATGATCATGCAGCGCGTGCATAAACTGCGCAGTGTGCAACGACTCCAGACACGCCCTTCTCCCGTCCGATGGATGCATGATATGTTGCGTGGCTCGCCTACGTACCGGGTGTCGCCAATTCCTCGCACGGTCCTTGTCCGCGTGATATCGGTGTACCGATAACAGGTCATTCACCGCGCGCGATAATTTGGTAGAAATAACTTTATGCGCCATACGTGAAGCGAATATATTCATTTTTGGAGTTGGTGACATAACGAAATTTCTGGCGCTGTTATCGCGTTCTCCAATTTTATAATAGATGAACCGTTCCACTATTTCGTAACGGTTCGTAAATTATTCCTCTCTCTCTCAATTGAAAATTTTTGAAAATTTAATTTTATTTATAATGCTATTGTAAAATGTTTTTTGCCTAAATATGTGATGATTTACATAATTTTAGAAGAAACGTGACTTATAAATTTATAGATAGCCATTCCATTCATTCATATCCACATCATTTACATAATTATCCGAATATATTGCTCATAAATATTTTTATATGTATGCAAAGTTTAGATATTTTCTTAATTATTATGCAGATTTCGCAGGTTATACAACTGCTGTGTGTTTTTTTCCGTTATTTCTAAAAATAAATTATCTTGCAGAGAATTTAATCGGCAAATATATGACAGTGTTGAGATTTTTGATAAGCCGGCGTTCGTTCGATAACTCTTGCGAAATCGTAAATCACGTCGAGCCTCAAAGATATCGTGAACTTTTTTTTGCAATATTACAAAGCTTGATTTCGTTGCGATGATAAAACTTGTATTTTGTTGCATCGTATAATGATCGATTTCGGTAATGCATACAATAGCGAAGTGCACGCGCTTACGTGATATCGCGATGCATGTGGAAGAAGAGGCGTATCTAGCATAGCATTATCGTCTTGAGGTCAACGCAATCGTTGATAGGCAACTGGCGGCGAATCGCATTGCATTGTCACTGCACTCGGAGAGGCCTTAAAGCTGGCTTTAAAGACGATGAGTTTTAATTCGATGAACGTTCTACAAACCTAAATACGCACATATATATATATATATATATATATATATATATATATATATATATATATATATATATTTTATTTATATTATTCTATTCATAAATTCACAACTTGAATTAAGTAAATAAATTATATTAAATTAAATTATATAAGATAAATAAATCAAAAATAAATGAAGTAAAAACGAGATAAAATTAAAAAATAAGAAAATTACTGAGAAATGAATAAATTACTTAGTGTTACATTTCAATTCTAAAAGAAAAAACTTTGTGAACTTGCAAATTTTATCGTGTTATCACTTTTGCGTGCTTCTGGTTGTCCTGGCATGGTGAATATTTAAGAAACAAGTTTATAATTTTGTAATCTTATCGTTTTCCACGAACATAAGGCAACGCGATTATGTAACTTGTTCGTTAGCTGTTTATTTATGCACTGCTTAAGTATCGACGTAGCTTCTTTAAGGAAGCTTAACGCTAACCGTATCTTCATGCTTATATGCATATATAATTTCATCGACTAACAAAAACGCCACGTGTATGCCTACTTCTAATAACCTTCACCTCATTTTAACGGGCAGTTTCCGCGGCAGTAATGACTACTGCCAATTTCGATGAGCTTAAACGTTAATTAAAATTTAGCTGTTAGAATCGTGAGACTTTAAAGTTTTCTTAACAGGAATAATTCTAAAATATCCAAAATATAACAATGTAAGATAGAAGTATTATTTTTGCATGGATTTTCGTTGCAAAGGATGAGATTTTATATAAAAAAATTGATAAAATTATATATGCTTTTATACATATGTATAGGAAATAATTATGCGAAATAATTACTGCAAATAAAAAATGCAATATCTTTTTTTTATATTTTTTTCATATTTATATTTGTTATTTTGTGTGAATTCTGTATTTTCCTGTAAGGAATTATTTCATGTTGTTTATGAATACAAAATCAAAACTTTGTTTCGAGCGAACATATTTCGCACGCAGAGAATAATGAAGCTGAAATATCACAATAGATTGCGGTTACATACGATTGCGGTTTCCTATCGGTTCATGTTTGTTGCATCGTGGTAAAAATAACATTCATCTCAGAAATACTATATTTTTAAACCATTGATGTCTTTTTAAACCATTGATTATACATTATTATGATCATTTTAATAAAAGTAATCACAATTTTTTTTCTTATAATTTTTAAATCTTGTTAATTCTTAAAAAAAAATATTTTAAGTTTGTAAAAGTATGTTTTTATTAACTTTTTCAGTCTTAAAAAGGATAAAAGTGAAAAGCATATGACAGAAATATAGCAATCTTCAGGAATCACGGTATCTGAATTCGCATTGTAACGATTCGTAGCGGAAACGAAATTAACAAGACACAGCCGCAGTCCTGTCGTATCTCTTTCGAAACGGAAAGACGCATGAATCGTTCCGCCGTTTCTCTCGCAGGGTAACACGTATCCGAAAACTCCACTCTTTACACGCGCAACCGATCGTTCGGATTCTGTCTCGATCGTTGTGTGGTTACAGGAACGGTCAAATAATTACGGTAATCGCCGACTTGCTCTCTTTCTCACGGGAGAGTAGAAGTCCGCAAACTTAAGCACGGAAAGAACGAAAGAGGATCGAGGAAGGAAGGAAACGACGTCACGAAGGAGCTACGTGGAAAACACGTCGTTTCTCCCTCTCCCCGTCCTTCCGTTTCCCTCCTTCCCCCTCGTCCTTCTTCCCCCATCATCGTCGAATCGACGATTATGCGCGCGGTCGCATAATTACAGCAATTACGGATCGCGGAGTTACAGACTGTCGGAATAAACACAAGCCGGCGCTATTAAGCGACCCGCGCGGCGACGAATCCGCGGCGGTTCTCCATTCGGTATGCGCGGCACTTTAGACACGGTAGTAGTAACGAACGACGGTAGTGGCCGTCGCGGTATGCGCGACGTTGGGTGGACGAGCTCTCTTTGTTCTTCGGCGAGCCCGTGCTAACGATTACATCGAGTCATTCAAGGTCGCGAGCGCATGTGTACGTACGTAGGCATAGGTGCCATCCGGTATCTTTGATGAGAGGCCGCGATTTCATTACTAGTAGTCTCGATATTGGAAATATTCGACACAACGTGTTGTCACAACGTCGCGTCCACTTTAAGCACTCGATAATTTCAACACCGCGTGTTTTCGTTGCTAATGAGAATGTAAATTGGCGGATTATTTTGTTTCGATTAATTTGTAAATATCAAGAAATTCGAAAGAAGGAACGAAAGTGCTGGAACGATTTTTTTTTCTTTCGACTTTAAAATTTCAAGTATTTTTATTGTAATTCTTTTCTCATATTTTTTATATAAATAATGAAAATATGATTAACAAATTAAGGAGAAGTATTGAGAATATTGTATGAATCTTTCGACATAATTTATGTATAATCTGCGAAACGTAATTATAGCGACGCGCATTTATTCTGCGAAAGAAAGATTTAAGAGAGGAAAAGAGGAAGAAAGAGAGAGAAAAGGACCAAGTTGAAGGTGAATGGCGGGCGTGGCGGGTAGCCAAGGTAGGGTGAGTGCATCCTGCTGCAACGATGCCTTGATCGCCGTCTTCCTTTCTTTCAAGCTATTCCAGTTCGAAGGACGTTTCTTGAGGATATCTGAGGTTCCCAGCTGAATATTTCTGCACACAGAAATGTAAAATCTCATTTCCAGTCAAATTCCTCTTGTATTACAATTATTATAACATAAATTGAAGCTTAATTTAATATTTAATAGAAGAGATAATTTTATAAATTATATACAATATATTATACTAAAATATTATGCAATCAAATTCGAATACATCTTTGAAATATCAAAAGTTTTGTTCTCTTCCATTAAGATATTTGATAAAAATCACTATCATTAAAATATCATTATCATTTTATGATGCATCTCTACATGACCATTTGTGCAAATTAAAACTCTTCGCTCACATCGAACGCGTCTGGATTTAATTCTACCATTTATCTACATTCAACACGACACTCTTTCCTTCTCTCTCCTTTCCTCCGAATGAAGCATTATTCTACTTTTTGTAAATGGAAGATTTCTCTGCGCCTCTCGCTCCTAGTTACATTGAACATCTTTCACTCTCGATTATTTGTCCACGTCTATTTTTCCTGTTCGAATCCGACCGCTCGCTCGCGTCGCTTTCACGTACGTAATGCCCTTTCCCACCTGCACCGTTGGCTGAGTCACGGGTTCGTCGTCTCGCGATGTGTGTGACCGATTATATGCCGCATCATTTCTATTTCTAAAATCGAAAAATCAAGGTCAACGCACCGACGACGAAACGTTCTCCACGTGTCGCCGTTCCTGCCCCGCCCTTTTGACGCGACTAACGAGCTGAGACTCGCCATGAGCCATCATCTTTTTCTCTATCGTCCGATAACGAGCTGTAACCGGATGAATATGCATATCATTCAGCCTTTATAATTTTCCGACGCGTTTGTAATGTGAACAATTAACTCCAGCCGAAGTTACAAATCGTACGAATCATGTTTGCCTTCGTGCTGGAAGTTCAATTTTCCCGGCAATTTTCTGGAAACAAATTCTGCTGATTAATGAGAAAAATATAAATTGCAAATTCTAAATTATGGAGAAATTATCGCTTTCCTACAGAACTATGTTGACAATTGGGTTTAAGTTAATTTATTATATTTAATATAATAAAATGATAAAATAAATCTCTGAAAACTTATATTTTTTATTACTGCAGATGGTCTATTATAAAAAAATATTTTTTTGAACTGATACAGCAATTCCATGATATAGTAAATCGTAACGTGAAATATAAATTACCAGTCAAATTTTATTAAGACACGCAGAATATAAGTTTTAAATAACTGGATTAGGAATAATGATTTCAGACCATTCCACAATTCGCCACGAAAACGCGAGGTAAATCTCTTTCGCGCTCCGTACAATTTAACCGGCCGCGTTCCTGTCTTTTTATCCCTTCCATGTACGCGATCGAACTCCATTTTTCAGACCCCGCCGCCTTATAAAGATCTGCGAAGCGAGTGTGAGAGGTGGTACCATTCTGGACGTTAACGAACCAGTCGGCTGCTTCGTGAAGTTCATGGTCTAAAGGTTCCGCTGGTCTTTTCGGTACGTTTGGAAAAATTACTCGTGAGAGATACTAATTTAATAATCTTCATTAACCGGCGTTCAGGCAGGGTATTTGAGGGAGAGAGGAGAATGAGGAAGGAAGAAGAGGGGAAAGTAGTGGCGGCGGAGGTGAAGGTTGGGGCAGGATAGGGGGAGAGGGAGACTGTGGAAGGTTACCGAGTTGTGGCCGAGTCAAGTATCCAAGTGATGGGCAGTTCAGCGAGAGAGCACGCGAAAGAGAGAGAGAAGATCGCGAGAGCAAAGAGAGATGAAAATAGGGTGTAGCACGAAAGAGAGGGAGAGGAAGCGAACTGTTTGCTCATTAGACCGGATAATTGCAGGTGGGCCTGGACTCACCTCGTCTCGAATCACCTCGACCTCACCTTACCTCGAACTTTTATCCGTCATCCGGCTCATCATTTCTTGCTTTACTGTTCTGTGTTTTTATCCCACTTCTCCTTCTTAGAGACTGGCTCTCTCTTTCTCTCTTGCCGCATATCTTACATCGCAGGTGATTATATATATTACTTTCTATCAATCAAATTTGCAAATCTTGCAAAATCTGCCATATATATCTTGGTGTTTATATAATTTTTAAGACTTTTATATAACTTTTGTATCTAGATGTAATTATTAAAAGAAAAGAATCACATTACAAATGCGGAATTATTTTGTAGCATATTGTTGCGTCAACTTTTCTAAAGAAAAAGAAGGTTGATGCTTCAAGTTGAAACACGTATGTTCTGTCTCATCATTTCACGGGGAAAACTTTTACCTCGTATTTAAATCATATAAAAAGCATTCTCAAGTGTGGCAGCGCCCGCAGTGCGGCTGCATGATCGGAAAGACAACCGCAATGCGCTTCGCGAGACTTTTTCTCACATTGGTGCAGCACGCGAATTGAATTGCAATTGCACGACAATAGCCCACGGGATTGCAAGCGCGACAATTGCGAGCGAGTAGTTTCCGACTATTGTAGACGAATATTGACAGTTCCCGATTCGCACATGGTGTAACGAGCGATTCTTCTTAACGGTTAAATAGAGAGAAGAACGGTAAATATAGGAACACGCGATGTAGACGAACGACGATAGATTGTTGCTGCTTGCTTAAGTAATGCAACATACACAGGTGAAAAGTTAATTAATTCTAATAAGTTTGTCAATAATATATGGAATAAACTCCTCACTGTATTAAGACGTTCATTGCTCGTCGTAAAAGCTTCTGACTCTTTGACCCGCGAGTGAAAACGGTGAGAATGTAACGAAGATGTAATATTTTTATATAATGTATCGTGTTAAAGCTTAGTTTGGTTAATAATAACACGATAACTTATCTGCGGTCATTCGTACATGTGAATACAATATAGTCGAAAACAATGAAATGTAAAAATAAATAACTAGGATAAATATTTGATGAGATAATATTAGTGAAATTAATAAAATAGAAGATTGCATATTTTATTTTCAACATGCGAAAAGAAAAATTCAAATTAAAAAATCAATTACATTAACAAATTTAAAGATATAATTGTCTTTTTATAGGAAACAAGAAAATCTTATTAAATGTAGTTATTAAATTATTAAATTATGGTGCAATCAATTTTATATAATGGCATCATTAATAAATTACCATATGAATCTACTTTACGTTATAAAACAAAAATTAAGATAGAAAATAGAATAAGTAACATAAAATATAAAAAATATATACTTGATAAAAATAAAAAAACAATATATTTAATATTAACTAGATATCTTTTATACTTTTAAATTTTGAATATATTCGTGAATTATTTGTACAAAATTTTTATAAGAAGATGTACATCATATTTCGATGATGAAAAAAATAAATGTATAAATTTATATATTTTTTCCTTTTTAAATCGTTTTATCAATAATTTAATATACACGTTGAGAATTTTTCGGAAAAAGTTTCTCTTATTATTATTGAACGCGCGCCTTCGTCGCAATGCAATTATGTTGCAGATGATATATGTATATATTTAGGTGCCGCGTACATACATACATCACGTATCAACATACGTATAAAATCAATTTCGACCGATTGATAATAAGTTATCATTATCTCTAGGAACTGCGTTAAACGATCTCATCAATATTCGCATACGACCGCATTGGTAAAACCGTTTGAATTCCGCACCGCGGAGGCCGCTGGATCGTAATTGATTACAGCCGCATTGCGGGAATGCACGCAATTGTTGCGCGCCCGTTTACGCATACGTTCCGCATACCCAAGCGCGCACCGCATCACCGTTGAGACTTTTTTTCTCTTCACGTCATTCGCTTGGTCGTTTAAAAAGCAGCTGATGTTTGCTTTTCGATCGATGCGCTTCGTCATTGCGCATTTTATAACGTCTAATCGTCGATTCGTAACATTAACAGTACATTCGGTGAGCTAGGTCTTTTTTCGTGCTGTAATTAAATTTTCGCATAATTAATTTTTTACGGTCGCGAACTAATTTACGACTGCATAAAAATATATTTAATATTTCTCTAATAAACTGCGTGAAGAATTGTTAATGTAAATTTGACTACCTTTATGATCGTTCGCGTAATCGAATAATAAGGGGGGAATTGTAGAAATAATCATTTCTAACGGTCTCTTTTTGGATTAACGTTATCGCATTTCCATTTCTTTAATATTATATAAATTGCAAATCATTATTTCGATTCTTTCGAACATAAAACACTCGTGCTATCTTATTTTTCGCGTTAATAAATTAGATTAATTTGTACTTTTGACAATCTTTTTGTTTGTTAGATCTTGCTCATCAAGTACAAAATGATTTTTTTTATGGATCGGCTCCTAATTATCCTGTTTGTGCAATCGAGATACGCGCAAAAAAGCTCGTCTGTGGTCGCGACCGCGGAATTTGCCCAACCCGGCGAATGTTGAGATGTGTTTAAATCGGATAACAAGACATTTACGACTCTTCCGTGGAGATGGGCTGGGAAAGTCCATCAGTTCATTTGCGGATAATACATCCTCGTATGTATTTTCTTGACTTCTTGACAGCTCTTCGTTGCGCGATTATGCAATATAGAGACGAATATGAATTATGATACGCATATTTTTACAGATAGAATGATAAACTGCAAGCCACCTTCACGACATACATAAATTATTTATTTCTTTGTACGTAACGTTGCGCCAGGAATTTATGTTCGCGCATAAACAAGAGAGAGAATGAATTTAACTTTCGGGATGATAATTATACCGATTAATAACCGGGGCACATACCAAGAATATAAAGATATTAGTGTTTAATTTACATTGGCTATATCGGACTACCTCGCGAGTAAATTATTTTACTCGCTATCCTAGAAAACGGTATTGCCATGAATACCCGAGCGCGGTAGGAAGGATACTTGCCATGTCCACAGGTCGCGAAAGTTGTAAAAGATACCGCCCGCATTAACTTGCAGAACCATATTCTCAGGAATAATTAATATTAAAGCGCTATCTCTTATGTCGACGAGTGAATCTCGAAACTGTTTCTAACATATAAACGCTTTGTTCTTTTAATCTCAGAGTTATCTAATATCTGTAAAAGATATAGCTTTTAAATATCGGTCAAAATTCTAATTATATTGTCATGCAAATATGGCGTTTAAAAATTGGATTGCATGAGATGTTTTAATCATTAGCGATAAATTTTCTTTCTTTTTTTTCTTAAAATTCATCTTATACTTATATAACTAATTGATGTAAAAGTAATAAAGCCTTATAAAGAAACCGAGTCTCTTTCACGGTTATTTTAAAGCTATATTAATATATTAAGAATTTATTCATAAATTGTCATAAAATGTTTTAATCATTTAATTAGATGGTTTTTTAACAAATTTGTAAAATTATTCTTAATAAAAATTGTTGACAGGCAATTGTTTTTGATCATTTTAAATTTTCATAATTATATTCAATATTTACATTATTAATAAAGGTGTAAATTATTACTTTTAATCCAGAAATACAGATTGCTTCAAAATTTGTTAAATTTATTAATTGTTTCCGTCTTGGCGTTTATTCATGGGCGATGGTTTCCCGTACACCCGGTATAGATATAGATATTCTCAATGCGTACGCCAGTCACGAAATCCGGAAGCGTTCGAAAATTAATGCGAGGTCCGAAAGAGCGAGTTTGTGGAGCCGCGCGTAGCCACCGTGCTTTGGGCTCTCGCCGCAGATATTAGCATGGGAGATTAATTTATTGGTTCCTGGCGGGAAAGCGGGTATCAACAATTGTAACATACGTACGTACGTAGGAACATTTCGAAATAGGCCCCGTGGTCCGGTTTGTTCGAGTCATATACATTAAACTAGACGCGCTCTAGGCACCGTCGATTGAATTACGTTATATACGCGAGCGTGCCTAGATTTGCTGGCGTCCGTGCATATACGCTTGTGGTTGAATTCCTGGTCATTTTGTAAAGTGATATACGTAGACTCGCGAATATTCTCGCTACAAACGTGACGAATATTCAGGTGAAAGTTTTCTCTTTTATTTTTGCGCATGACAATTTTTATCTGAAAAAAATAAAAAACTATATGATTGTTACTGTACCATGTAAAATTCTAATGAGATTTCATAGTATTTTAATCATTATAATATGGTTTATGTGTTTTGATACATGTATAAGTCATGTAAAAGAAAAGCATTAGCAATAAGAGAATGACTTGTTTTTTTTATATTAAAAAAAATGTCGCTAGAATGAAAGATATCATGGGCATGTTATTAGTAGACTATGAGCGCAAATGAGACTGGATGATTATGCCAATCATTGCCCGCATTGAATTGATTATAATTTATAAATATGAAATCGTCGCTCTCTCGGAAAGAAAAAGAAAGAGATATGCTTGGTAAGCGCCGTTTGTTACTCGTGTCAAAAAATGTATTACCTCGAATGACGCGCAGAAAATTCTTCCTACATAACGTAATTTAAAATCTCGCAGCGACATGGAAACGACGACTATGTAAAAGACAAATTAACATTTGTTGGACATGATTTAGCCTTTCTATATAATTAAATAATTGGAATGATAATAAATTCTTTCTACGTGCATGCAACTTCCTTTATGTAATGATAGCAATAGTTTTGCATAAGATCAATTAACATTACATGAATAAAATTTATTTTCTTGCATAGAAAAGATTGTTCTGTGAATTACTTGTTAACTTATTCTTACACGAGAAAAATAAGCTAATATGGTTAAAAGTACCAATTCATTTTTTTCTTGAAATCTAGCTTGATATGTATATTTTTTTAAAATAAATGAGAGAAAAAAGAATTAAAATTTAATTTTTTATCTTTTTTCATTTCACTATTTAAAATTCACGTCATTTATATTGCATATACAATAAACGAAGAATAAAATCTATATTTTAAACATTCTCTCTCTTAAATAATTTCTCGCTTTTAAATAATAAATCGTAAGTAATGTCTTTCGTGCATAGAATGTACTCGTATTTTCTTCAAATGCAATTTGTGCAATTTGTGAGAATTTTAAATTATAGTCGTAAAACGAGCTATCCAACGTATACAAATTGTTATAATCGGCATTGATTACTGCCGTAAAAAATTCAAGCGACATTTATCAGTTCTACGAGACGATTTAGCAATAGTGACAGTGAAGCATATAATAATCTCCGCGCAAACTATAATAAAATGGTTTTTACTATGCGACATTCCCTCAGACAATTTTGTGCTGTTTGTGTTCGTTCATCCTGAACGTCGCACACACCGCCAAGTTTATTGCATCACGGGTGCATCCACTATGTCTACGCGTGCTTTCCGCCTGATGCAGTTTCTTCTTCCGATTGATTGATCGTCGACGATGGTCAATCGGTTTTTCTCTGTCCTTCTCTTGATCCTGAATCATGGCAACCGATGATTGTTTCGCGGAAAAAGTTGTACAGTTTAGTTTCCATAATGATCGTCTCGATTCGAACACGATTGGTAGATTAATATCGCGTTTTTTATCGTATTGAAGAAGAGAGAAAGAGAAAGAAAACGCTATCAAGATAATCTTTCTCTTTGGTATCTAATGATTTTGTATCGTGCGATGTTTCAATTGTAAATAATTACATTTACTTATATTTCATTTATCAAGTTTATCGTTATTATTGTATTTACACAATCGAATTTTAGTTTGTCTTTTTTTTAACATTTTAGAAACAATAAATATGTTGATACTGAGTGTAAAATTTAAAATCAATAGAATAAAAGATCTACTATAAAACCGTAGGAATTTCTTTACTCACAGGAATCTGTACAAATTAATTTTTATATATTACAATATTTATGTACATTACACTTTTGATAAGAGTTGATAGTCACTGCAAACCTAAGCTTTAATATCTAACATATAGAGATTGCATGTATGCAACCGCACCCATGCACGACGAAACGTCGCGCGCGCGCGGGGGGGGGGGGGAGTCGCGTACGCACATAATACAATATAGCGCGTAATCGTGCATGAAATGCATAACGGTGTGGCGTGGCGCGTGACACGACGCAACAGCGTTACGGTTAAGCGCGACATTGCAGTCATAATTAATCGGATATGCTAAAATGACAGCAACTGGTACCTTACTGTTCTTCGATTTAACCTGCCACGAAAAGTCATGCTATTCGTTTAATCATTGCGTTACGATGTTTTCGAAGAAGAAAAAGAGAAAGAGAGAGAGAGATGTATAATCTTATTAAATTTCTTAGTAAAAAAACAGAGAGAAATTTCAATCTTAATTTATCTAGATATATAATGTTTCAAAAATTGTCAAAGAAAGTATCTGGTATCTAACTGAACTCTAACTGAGCAGAGAATGATTCTATTGAGGGGTCAACCACTAAAAAAATGTACAGTGATGCCATTTTTGGCAATACATTTTATTGTTAACATTGCTATTGTATTGCTTTTGTATTATTGATAATGCTTTGATATTGTTAGTATTCTTCCTATTATTATCTTATTGTCAATATTGCCAGTATTGCCGCAGAATTAAAAAGTATTTCTAGTGCATATTATTTTTTCTCTCTTATATTGCTAGTGTTATTTCAATACATATTTTTCTAAAACATGTATTTCCTAAAATCATATTTACTGTATTGCCGCGATATATTCCTAATGAAATGTACAATGATTGCCATAATGGTTGACCCCTCGGATTCTATTTTTCGATAAATGAAAATAATAATTGTAATTTTTCATCAAACTCATCTGTTATATTGAGCAGGAAAAAAAGACAATGAAAATTGTAGTAAAGGTACAATTTTGATGTAAGAACTATATGTATAAAGAATACAATCTTCGATCCAAATGATATGATATATCCATAGCACTTATATTTTATGGTTTAACAATAAAAGTTAGCTGCAATTTCTCACAATCAATGAGAGCTCCGCTACGGCCAATAATAATCAATTAGCATGGATATATATAAGACCCAGGAGGGACAGTCCCCTCGATGCAAATAAAAACCGTCATGGAAGGAGCCACGTCTCTGCCTACGTGAAGTTAACGAGCCTCTTGTATTAATTTTCGCGGGCGGTTGACCTACATGCACGACATACAAGACGATAACGACGACGACAAATGTGCGATGAATGCTCACGGCGGTGGTTCTTTCCGGATTTTACGGGTGACAACGACGATCCATTCAAAACGACGACCTTGAAATGTTTGCCGGCTTAAAATGCTTTTAAAACCGGTATCTAAACATGCCGTAGACGAGACGAACCGTCGGCTTCTATTTGAATAGTCGAGTGTTAGCATTGTCAGAATGTGCTCTTCCGATCCTGTCAAGACTCATGAACGTCCTCATGTGAGAGAAATTTCCTCGAGCTTGCGCTCGTTTCACTGAACTTGGTTAGCGGTAATTTTCTTTAAGTGCTGTTTAGTCACAGTTTCTCTTTTATTTATGACATAAATTATTGTTTCTAATTGTATAAATTATCGATTATAGTTAAATGGGGGCACTAACAGTTTTGTGAAACTTGAAATACGCACTGTATAGCTTTAAAATAATTTAATTAGAAGCAAAAGTTGGAAAATTATACCTATCATCATACCTGTAAACACGCAACGACGCGATATCATCTTTCTTTGCATGCGTACGTCAATGATTAAAAAAAGGCGTAACAATTTTGGCATTAATTTTAATTTCTGCATATTTGTTACGCCTTCGAAAACATCCTCAGAGTATTCCGTTATAAAATTCGATTTTTGCTTCATCGCACGATGATCAAGATAAAGTTGATTAAACTGCGATATATCAAGATTGGCATGTGAGAAATTTGACTTATAACATTTTTATTTAAATTTATTCTTGCGAAATTTTTATTTTTTCGAAGAGACAGAAGAGACACAGAAGGAGAGATAAAATCTCGTTTTTTCTGAGAAACAAAATTGTTTATAAAACTATTATTAATCAAAGTTAAGTTTACAAATTTTTTTATATTGCATTTTTATAAATGATAATTTTCACTTCTTGACAATGTATGTATTTTACATGTGGAATTAAAGGGACGGATAATTATTACGAGGAACTTTGAATCATGTCGATGTTCAAGAAGTCGTGTTCTTCTTGCGTCAGCAGTAAAGATCCGCATGTGCAATGCGCACTTCGCATTTATTTCCACCCTTATCGTTTGATCGAGACAACGCCCGCCGTTCGCTCCTTAAATCTTCAATGGCATTATGTCCTCGTGCACGGGCGACTTACCCAGATCGTTTCGAAAGAATACAGTCTCATCGTGATCAAATATCCACTTGATTAAGTTTTTAATATTAAAGATAGAGAAAATCACAATTTTATAAATTTTATAAAATTCTAAATCTTCAACATATAATTAATTAATCGAAACTTAATTAAAACTTAATAAAAATTGTTATTAAACGTGAATTGAAAAAAAATTATAATCTACTTCCATACTGAAAGTTTCATTTAGAGATTTTCCAACTTACTATTTAAACAATATTAATAATAATTGATATTAATATTAATTATTAATATTAATTAGATTTTACGTTAAATATTGAAAGTTTGATACAAGTTGATTCAGAAATTTGCTTCTCGTAAGCTCATAGCCCGCTAATCTTACAATATATGTATAACGTGATCTGTAAACATGCGCAACGGTTTGCGAGACTTGTTCGTGATAGCCTAATTAAGCGTGTCAAAGAGTAACGATCGTACAAATTCATATGAGACTGATTCATATGCGAAGCCACATTTATCGTATGACTGAGGGCAAGATGCGGCGACTACAATTGCCATTATCGTACATAAATCTCGCGACTGATATTTTTCTTCATCGAGAAAAATTTAACCCGGTCGATACGTAGCTCGTCCTTCACCCAACAATCGTGAGATTCTCCTCGTGCAACCTTCAAGAACGAGTATTGTCGAAATCATTTTTGCTGTCCTACTTTGTGAAAATCTTGGACTTATTTAAGTGCAATGAAAACATTGCAATTTATTCTTATGTATTTATTCTACATAGTCTATAAATTTTCGATAGTATCAGAGAAAATATTTACGGGATTAGTGTGTATTTAACCTTCAATGTTAAATTATTATCAAATAAGAGTTTCAAATATATATATCAAATTACTATTAAAGATATCAATTTAGAAGAGATATTTTTCATTTATACATAATTTTAAAGTTTGATTGATGAAAATCTTGTTATTCTTTTAATGTATATGATATATATTTATATTTATATATCTATATTTTTATAATTAGATTTAGCTGAATTTCTAATTAATAAAATTATGATTCAAGAATTCAGATCGCTCGAAGAATTTACTTTAATATTATTCTTTGACATTTGTTAAAGACTTTATAAGAATTTGTACACAACTTTATTTTTTTTAAATTAAATTTATTAATTTTGTCGCTAAGAAACATGTACTTTTATATGACTGGTAGAAGATTAAGCAACATTGATGCAACATTGTTTTAATTCTTCTTGCTTTTCTTGGGTGATCATAAATTAAAGTGCATGTCGCAGGCTGGTTTAAAACTTGTACTTGTTCGCGTGCAGGTAGTGGCGACATTCGTTGTTTATTCGATGCACATACGTATCTGGTGTGCATTGCCGAGAAAAAAGCCGTGCAATGCAGAGCTCAAAGATTTTATCTCATCTTTGCGCATTGAAATTTAAATTACTTTATTTTGAAATTTAACCATTTTTTAATGTAATAAGTATTTTAAATTATTTACAAGAATAGAAAATAAAAACGGAAATAAGAAATCGCTTATTTTTCTATAAATTCCTTGAAAATGCTATATTACGACATTGTCTTAAACTTTTGGGGGCATGAATATAAATCAAAATACACATCGTTGATTTAAAATTCGCAAAATACATAACTGCTGATTTTCGTTGTTTGTCTGGTGCACGCTAGTGAATGTCCATCATCTGACAGAATGACGGACCAAGGCTATGCCACGTCTAAATACGAGAAATTATTGGTAATCATTATAATCGAGCGGCGTAATATATAGAGGACAGATTGTGCTAAACAGCAATTGGTTATATGCGATATTAAGACTGATACCCATCATGTTTGCTTAATGTTTTGTATTAATTTTATAGTTATTATTTAAAAAATTGTTTCCTTTCGAAGAAAAAAATACGTATAACGGAAATTAAATATATTGAACGAATTAATTTTGTAATATTTTAATATTAATTTCCTAATATTAATATTATAATCCTCTGCATTGCGTAATTTTTCTTGGTTATAGAAAGAGATATATGAAAATATTAAAACACGTATTCAGCTAATTGGAATAATTTTAAAATATGTATACACTGATAAAAAAATAGTTTTAATTACCATAAATATAGTTATTGTTAGCGCCAACAAAAATTTAAAGTTATTTATTACTATGCACAAGGTTATTATTATCATGGTAATAATAACTATAAAAATAGAAATCTCAAGTATAATTTTTTTTACTTTTATAATTTTTTTATGTAACTATAGTTGACTCTTTTATTCAGTACATAAATTATTGTAATTCTGTGACTATTAATCATCCTCCACAGAGGTAGTGCAATTCAAATTTAATCTAGCATGAATTGTAGATTTAATTAAGAGGTCAAATGTTAAATTAATTTAATTAAATTAACTTTATTAAATTATTCTGCGGCAATTATTATCTTTTCGAATATTCAATAATTCATGCTTTTATGAAGCTTTAATTAATTAACATGTTGGGCTAATCACGTATCTTTTTATCGAGTGCTTCACGTTTTTGGGATATCTGAAATCGCGTAACGAGTACTCGCGCGAATTTCAGAACGGAGCCGTTTAATCGCGCGTAATCGAGTTATGTGACGATTGCGATCTACATTCAAGAGTTTATTTGGTAGTTTAAGTGCGCGCGAGCCGTAATTAACGACGTCCCGGGGCCTGTCCCCGGGAAATTTTATGGCCACGATCGGTGTAATTGATATAAACCCGACGCGGGAGTGCACGCGTTGGATTAATCCACGATGCGGCAAATACAGTCGCGGTTATTCTGCTCGCGATGCATGTGCATGTGCATGGGGGAGGTCTGGAGAGAAAGAAAAAAAAAAAGAAAAAAGAAGGGAACGAGAGAGTCACGCTTTTTATCGCACCGAACGTCAGGTCGATTAATTTTTGTAATCTTGCGCTTTGAAATCTGGGCGCAGCCTTGATTTATTTCGGTCGAGATCGTATGCCCGCGGATCGTGTATCGTTCTCGGTCTCTCTCCTCGATCTCTTCTCCTCCTCCTCCTTCTTCGCTACCTTCTCTCACCTTCCTGCGCGTCCTCCGCCCTATCCCGCATATAAATATAAATCGTACATAATTGATTCAAAGACCGATGTGGGCGAATCTCCTTCGATCAGTGGACAGCCGTTATTCATACAGCGACAGTTCCACAGACCGCGTGTCTGACGCGACGACTAGTTGCGCGGACAACAAAAGTATAAATATGAGGCTATTTGCAGAGCGATATGTCGATACGTAATCCGGTAAGTGGCTAACGAATGTGCCGCTTATCAGTTTTAGAAATCGACTGCGAATCTGTCGACATCGTAATCTGTAGATTACAGGCTGTATCATGGCTCAACGCGCTTTGTTAAGATCGATAATCATGGGAGAAGCACTCGACGATAAAATCGTTAACATCACGCTCTGATTAACTATCCCTTACAATCAATAATCAGGTAGCTAAGAAGTCAAAAAGAAAGAAATCCTTATTGTCGGTTTTATAAATACGCGAGTTGCACGTGATATCAAGTAAAAAAGAAATAGAAAGTTACATAGTCAGTAAGGAAGTTTAAAGTTAGCTAATACGTTTTACAATATTTATAATATTACTCCAGAGTCTCTCTTATTTTCTCTCGAATTTTCTTCGTATATTTTATCTATCTTTTCTAAAGAAGTCTCAAAGTAATACACTGATTTGTCGCATTCTTTTTTTATCTTCTTGTTTGTAGAATCTTTATTTTTATTCCATAAGAGGATATTATTGTCCAACTTGTAACTACAAATATAACTTTAAAATGTTTATTTATCTCTCTGATCAGATCAGGAGATGGCTTCCAAGTTATTAATACACTGTGTCCTTCTTTTCCCGTCTCGCTTTTTATCCCTTTCACCCTTCTATGGGTGGGTACTCGAAGGTATCGCGCGGGCCGGTCGTGCCGTTTCCTTCATGGCTTTTATCCTGTGAGAAAGGCGAAGAGTCAACTCGGCAGGCTGAGACTATCGCTCACTCCGGCCATACCGCGGTAGCTGGCAGTTCTGGCAGTAAGTAATTAAGTGCAGGTACTTACGCACGTTTCCGCGGCGTCTGTATATATAAATAACGCAACCTATATGCCAGGTCTTGGTGGGCGTCGATGAAGAAGCGTGTGAATATCCGTCACTTTTACGTCCGCAGTCATGCATGTAAAATGAAAACTGAAATATAACGGACAAATATACTGTTCAAATATACTGTGATCTATTTTGACAAGTAAAAACTGCGATAACTTTGGAGAAGATGATCCCAGACAGTAAATTCTACGGGCGTATTTATAGCTATTTAATTAATCGCACAAGCATAAAATTGAAGCTTGCAAAATATCGTTTATAGCATCACAAATAGCGGATTTTAGATTGACCTACATTTTACTTTATAGAATGCTAGTCTATCTATGAGTTTAAACAAGAGATCACAGATTTGAATAATCTTATTGTATAATTTATGCGAAGAGTTGCTTGAACAAATAATTACACGTGCGAGATGTTTTATATTACACGATGCTAACTGTCACTGGCATGACAAATTATAATACGTTAAAAACAAGAAGCGAGACACATAAATTTTTGAAAAGTAATAATTTAAAATGAAAAAGCTGAATAGATTATGTTAAGGAGAAACACATTTATCTAAAATAGATATTCAAAAAAACAATCCTATTTATATGTTGAAAAATTATAATCAGAAAAATAAGTGATTGATCTAAATAATTATTGTGAGGACAGTAATATAACGTGATACATTTCTAGAGAAGTTTTATTGTATTAAAATGAAGATCTTTTTTCACAAGCAGTATTTAATAGAGATTTCTCTTTATTAGTTTAAAATATATATATTTGAAAGAAATAATAATGGAATGTCTGGTTAAAGATGACATTGTCTTTTAATCTCTTTTTTAGTCAGCATAAAATTCCTCGAATCTTGCTTCAGTGCGACCCATCGTTTTATTTTAACACAGTAAATAAACAACTTGTAACACCGACAGGCAGGTACACGTGCAACAAACTTTGCAAACGATTTATTTCACAGGACTACAAATTGTGTGAAAATCTTGCCTAGTCGTTATGATGCTCATTGTAGTTTTAAGTGATAAATATCATGCAAAATAGAATATTTCTCTGTCAAAATAATTTTGAAGAATCTCGAAATTTAAAAAAATCGATACATGCTTAATATATATTTTCGAACTTACATCATAAATATCTTCAAACCTTTATGAGAGACAAATCGAAATTGTAAATAATCGATATTATTTATATAATTGTAAAATTCCAAGATTAATGCACAGACATTTAAAAAAAAAATAAAAAATTTAAAGACAAGTTTCTAAATACAAATGGATTACTATTAATCACTTTCGTATCAATCGTCAGCTCGCAGATGTACCTTCTCACGAGTGCGTAGCTTTTTACAATATTACGACTTACAAGTCATATCTCGTCGCGGAAACTTCATTGCGAGAACAGGCGCAGGTAGACGCGCACCTGCTCCGGCAGTTAGCACCGGCGGCCGTGCACACGCCGTCGCTCCGTACAACCGACTCTCTAATTGCGTTCCCGAGTACTCACTCCCGCGGCACGACTTCCCGAAGACGTAGCGTGTTGCTCACGCGTGTTTACCCGAGGCAGGCAGAAGGGACGGGAGGCCGACGATAAGTGTAGCGCGCGTGCTGCTCCCGGTCGCTTCCGCGTCGCGCGCGACGATCGTCTTCTTGCTCTTTTCGATCGTCGCCTGGGCAAATATTTGACTCGTCAAACTCTATCGCGATTTGCCGCGACACGTCGTAAAAAGTGTGGGAATGCGCCGCGTGTTACCGTTACTTCTCTCGCGAGATTTGTTTTATTTTTTAAAAAAAGAAAAATTAGAAAATGTGCGAAGCTATGCCTTTCGAGTCTTTTTAAAGACGATTGTGTGCGTCCGAGTCTTATTTAAAAAACTCTTAATATTCTGAGGAAAAGTAAATTTTTCTCAATTTAATTTGAGAAATTTTTTTCAATTTAATTTGAAAATTGATAATGTATAGATTATTGAAAAAAGTAATAGTATTATTACTTGTCGAATTTATTCTTGTACAGGAGAATGTAAATATTATTTGCATATATAAGTACATTATTTTATAGCACGAATACTTATGTCTAACGATCTCATTTATCTTGACATTATTATTTAGTTGATAACAATAAAAGTAAATTAGATTTAAAAAGAGACAACATATTTCGAATAAAACAAAAATAAAAGTCGTTATTTTGAATATATCTTTAGTATTAAATTACATTGAACATGAAATAATTTTATCTACGTTTTGAAGGAATTTTGCTAATCTATAAATTAAACTTGGATGAGGGAAATAAAATTATTACGTAGGCAGATTTCATCAGGATAATTTCTTTATGGGTAAATTACCGCGCGTTTTCGTTGGCCGCACGATCCCGCTCGTGGTAAATATTGTTACCCTGAGTAACGAGTGACATGTTTCATAACTGTACGTTACGTTACTCGCCTAACTGCTTGTCCACCCGAGAGTCTTTGCCTAATGTCTGTGTACTTAATGTACCGACAACGTGAATACGTTCAGAAAAGAGATATCCACTTTGCCGCTTCGTCTCCTTTGCGGTCCGCCGAGGAATGAGCTTGATACTCGTGAAATAATAGGACCGTACGAGCTTCATCTTGGTGCGTGATTTCCATGGCGGTTCGTTGTTACAAAAGTATATTGTCCTTCGTACAACAGCGTGATGTCACTAGAATATAATTCGCTTAATGACTGTTACTTGACAATTGCCGAAATTCGCAGATTACTTCTCAAGGTAATATTCAAAAAATAGTAATTTTTGCACTCATATCCTTTTATGATAACGTTAAATGTGATTAATAATATGTGATTAATATTCTTAAAACTTTAATGATTACTTATTGATGATTAATATTAATGAAAAAAAATGAAACGGTCTTTTTTAAACTAACAATTTTAATCTCTTGTAGCGTATTAGTTTCTGAAATTTGCAAACAAAATACAAGGAAATAAAAAAGCAAATGACCCAACTAATCAGCTGATTCGATAATATATATGAAATTCATGCGTGGAGAGCTCTTTTAATATTCCAGAAATCCTCATAAATAGGAAGCCGAATGTGGCAAAGTTTAAAAAATGGTCTACAGAATTTCACTGTGGATTCGCGATTTATAATTAATTTAATTTTGCCGCCGATCGCGTCCGCAAAACTATCGCACGGTTTAATCTTTTTTTTTTGTCAGAGTTAAAACGTACTTCGTATCGACTTCGACTCCCAGGCTTAACAAACCAGTGCATTTGTTGTTCAATTTTCACGGCGATCCTCTTTCCGCTCGGCGGGGTAAAAGGAGGCGGAGTGGATCCTTATAAAATGATCCGACGGTTACGCCCGCTCATCAAGGCTTCTTCCGAGCCTTTGTTTCCTCGGACTCCGTTAGTTACTCAAATTAGCCGCAGAAACGGGCTCGTTCCGGATCTGAACAGCCTTCTCGCGATCGCGTGTCTCGTATCCCGGTTCTCCCGACCACCTAATAATACTCGTAAAACGTCGTGCTAGTACGACGAACGGGTCGATACTTTGCTCTGCGAAAATCTTGCTCAGTTTCTTTACAAGCCTGAAGAACGCTTAAATATATTAATGTGTCATAAATAAAAGACTCCAAGACACTTTATGGTAAAGAATTTTAATAAGATCATCGATTTAATATTAACCATTAACTTTCTATAACTCTGTAATTTAAACTTGTAGTAAGAAAAAAATTAATATTCATTATTAAAGTAGAATATGGATATGCACCGCTATTTAAAGGTGTGTGAGCAAAATGGTATTTGAAATAGAAAGTAAAATATTTATGTAATGTATTTTTCTTGCTAAATTACAGATGATTAATATCAAATAAAATAATTTAATTTTATGTTAATTAAAGGAGAAGTTTTTTCCATTTCAACCATTTCAAATACGTAAATATTAAATATATGATACAGTAATTCAAATTATATTAATTCCACATATTAATCATATGTATTTGATGTACTTATCTACTATTATATAATCATAATGCTGATTGCGCGCAACAAAGCGATGATCAATGGTTAAGACGTATCAAACGCCAAGATATAAACGTCCCACGCAACATGTAATCGATCGCGCGGCATTATTTTCTAATAAATATTATTTATAGCCGCCGAAAGAGAGGGAGAATCGCGCGGTCTCTCGTTCGCGGTTAAGTCATAGCAGACGTTGTGTAGAGCCTATCGACGGACGCATTGTGACAGGTAAATATTCTAACTGTATAGTTAGCCGTCGCCTTTATTCCCGATGCGGCCGTGGTGGTTTAGCCGCAGTCGTTAGCCAGCCGATACAGCGTAATTCACTGCCGGGGTAACGCCCAGCTCGCCGGACATTCGTCAAAAGCGGACGTAGCGCGCAATCCGATAATACGTCCCTTAATGATCGATGAATGAATCGATAATTATTAACGACCTCCTTTTCCCCCTTATCCACATATGTTTTCTCTCTCTCTCTCTCTCTCTCTTCCTCGCGAGCCTTTTAGACGGACATGCTGCATAATCACTCCGTGGCTCCGAGGCCACGGTCGACACCTGGCGATATTTTTTACGATTATCACCGCGGCTCATTGTCCACTGTGATTATCGGTCGGTTCGTCCGCCGTTAGCGATTTCTATACTACTAATTAACGATGCGCCAGTGAAAAATGCAATTCGCGCGCGGACGATACGAGAGAGCCTGTCAATATATTTACGCTACGACGGATGGAAGATTACGCTTGCACGCACATTTGATAGACACGTACAATGTAGTCTTTTTCGCACTAAAATATCGTCGCAATCTTGCCGGAGATTAAAGATAAATAGTAATGTATTTAGAGCCGCAAAATGTGACCGCCAAAAATCAGAGTCGTTAATTATTATTATTTTTCTCAGAACGTTTCTCAAGCTTTTGGAGAGGAGTTTCTAAAGATCTTAACGTTCCTTTTTATGCTGATGAGATCGCGGCGATTATAATGTCGAATTCTGCAAATTAGCGCGCAAAAACTGTCTGTGCCAAGGGGCAAACTAGTTTTTGCACGAGTGATTGTTGGCCAGTAGAAAATCACTGAAATTATACACGCAGCATGCCCTATTCTTTTCTCTCTTCGTTTCGACCAGCCCGTCTTATTAAATTGGTCTATTAAATCGCGAATTTCGACTCGCACATGGAAGCCTGTATTCGTTTTCAACAGAAAAAATTTATTGTTTTCTTTTATTTTATCAGATTCCATCAATCATCTATTAAAAGTATAATATTTTTTGTTATTAAAAAAATGCCACAATGAACTATTTATCATATACATTAATATTGATACAAAAAAATTCTATAAGCATATGCTTAATAAACTATAAGCTATTTAATCGAATTTATTCGCGATGAATACAAAAAAATTTTTAATCAAATTCAAAACCGCAATTCAGCTTACAACGGACGAAAGTGTACTTGTGTGGTGTTTCTCACACAATATATCTCACATTCTTATACGATCTTCACGAAGGTGCCTAGAGCGAGGATTGTTAGTGGCTGAAGGGAAATTGGCGAAATTATGTACACGGGGATGAAGCTAACTTCTCTATCTCCTCTCTCAAGACTTCCTTGTACCGGCTCGGTGCATCCCACGAGAAATACGTGACAGTATGACAAGAGGCACGACATGGTGCTTATTAAACCTTCCCCCGATCTCACACAGAACGGTTGATCAGTCCGCGGAATTTCCCTCCGTGACCTTCCTTGACCGGCGTACGTTGTCGAGGGTCGGTTGTTGCGTGCCGGACGGAAATACGGTGCTGCGTCAGACAGGTATCGTAAAATGCATCGGCGATCGATTCAGGATGTCGCTTCTCCTCGAGTATCGCGTATGTGTATGTATACGAACGTTTATGTATGTGGTTTTTGATGCTAGATGAACGATTTCAACTATTCCATTAGACATTGTCGCATTATATATGTCCTATTTCAGTTGCATTTAATATGATGCATTAAAATAATTAAAAATTTAGTTGAATATAAAGTTTATTATATTTACACTCGAAGAACGCGTGTTACGCAGCATTTTAAATAATGTATTAAATAATAAATTTAATATATATTAATATATATTTTATTTAATATATATTTAATTTAGTATTTAATATATTACCATATATTTATCACATTAAATTATATATTAAATGTATATTAAATAGACAATATATTAAATAATATATTAAATATATATTAATATATTAAATATTAATATTATATTATAAATTATTTAAAAATTAAAATATGTCGACTATATAAGCTTCAGAAAAATTAATTCGCTTAAAAACAGATGCAAGGAAAAAATACTGGCTTAATTAATTTACAAATGTTTTTTCTGTCGAAGTATACGTTCTCGAAGAATGATACTTTCCTTGTTAAATCTCGGTATTTTAGAGAAGTAGACATCTCTATGTGTAATTTAGGGTCTATAGCTTCTCGTACATTTGGCGATACTTGCTTCTAGTCGCTTGTACTTGACCGCGGTATCAGCGGGAGCTCGGTTCGCAACACCGCATCGTGTTTGTGGAGGTCGTTTTGCAGAAACTACGACGAAATTCTCGTCGCGCACGCTTGTCACTCGTGTTGTTTACCTCGAGATTGTACGCCGGTATTGATAACACGCTAACCCGAGAGCTGTAAGATCTTCGTATTCATTCTGAAACTCAATAGCACGGTCTACATCACAAGAACCTAAATGTTAACACAAATGTTTCTGAAGATCTCGGATTCAGAACATTCTGTCACATTTCACATATAATTGGCGATAAAATTTTGCGATAACAAGATCAATACTGTTGTATCGAGTCAATCAAGCGTTCTTGATTCATATATAAGTAAAAAGCCTCTTAATAATATATTAAATTAATCAACGGTGGAATTAATAATTTAATTAATTTATAATGATATTATATAATTGGGAATTAAAAAAATATTTTACAGATTTTATCTAAATTTATAAACGTTTCTTTTATTCATGCAATCTCGACTTTTACAGGGATGCAGATGCGAAGGAAATGTCAAGCATGTTTTCCCTTAGATTTACGCGCATAGGCGCTAATTGTCTTTCGGTAAAGACGCTTATAATACCCGCATTGCAAACAGCCGGCCGCGTGCGTTGCCACATATCGCTTATCGGACAGGTGTCGTATATTCTCTGCGGTGGCAGAGTCCGGGTCCCTTATTACCGTGAGACTCGTCGGCCCTCGGGGAAAGGGCCCGTTCGCTTCGGCATTACCTGCCGTAGACACCGTAGCTTTAGTCGTTTTATTAGTATCTACCAATGTGTGAATCGGTCATGTTAACGTCGATATCGTGCTCGCGATTACATTTTCCCCGAGTACATTGCATGTCGACACACTAGAACATAAAGTCTATCGTTAGAACGTTTTTCGACGAATTTCTGTATTAATCTTGTCATTTTATAGATGACATACTTATGATATTTATAGGATTTTTTAGAGCAATTTTTTTTCTAAATGAGTAATATGAATAAATAAAAATGTATATGAATAATAAATTTAAAAAGATTTATTGGCTCTCTTTTTCTTTTTTTCTCTTTCTGTAGATGGATGTTTCAGTCATTAAATTGAGTACTAGATTGAGTACTAAAGTCTTCTAATTACTACTTTTAATTAAACAAATGTTTTTGAAACACGAATTCCTCAATAAATGCCTGTTGCTATCGAAGTAATATATTACACGATCGTTTGCGTTATCCATTCATTTCGATCCGATTTGGTAGACATTACTAGAGCATTTTCAATCGGGATCTCAATAGAGCAAGGACATGAGGTTATTTTTTCACACTCAACCAAGCGAGTCATGATTACTACATCTCTGACTGCTTGAATTTTAAATCGAACGTCTTGGCATACTTGGTATCTTTTCCTCGTGACTAATTTCTTTCGATTCGCCTGTCGTTCATCAAACTGCATACGCATTGCATGGAAAATAGTTAACGTGCCGGCTATTATATAGCCCACATAGAAATCACGAACGTGAGATTGCGTATACACATTAATCTTAATAAGCGGGAAACTTAAGAATACCTGGCGCTCGGCCCGTGTCAATAGCCACTCGTATCGATCATCACGTATATAGAATTGCGCACGTGGCATTGCATACGCAATACGTTATTCACCGGGGAATTGGACGTAACGCACACATTGATTACCACTGCGCTACGAAAAATTGCCGAAGAGCGTGGCGTTGTGAAAAAATGATTTTCGCGACCACACGCGAGGCACATCGGCCTCGCCGGGAACTTCGGAGTGATTATAATTTCTCCCGTACACATTAAAGCCCGTACTTACGCGTACCGTTAGTTAGTAATGCCTCACGCTTGCTGCCTAAGGTTTTCAGGATTTTTCCGGCGGAACATCGGCGCTTAGATTACTGCAATCAGCTGTAACCTATCAGTGACTTGCGCGCAAGAGAAGTGACGCAACCGCGGTATTAAATCGCGTGGACAATGCGAGAACGTTAGAATGATGATTGAAAAGCCGAGCAAACATATAATCCTTATTTTAATATAATTCTAGTAATATTTAAAATATATAAAATACTAATAATTAAGAAATTATAAATATTTGGTAAATATTTTAAACTCCTAATTATTCCTTGAAGTCTCTTAACAATTAAGTCTTTTAATTTTTGTATCGTAATCATTAAATTTTATTTAGTTATTGAATTAGTAAAAATTTATTTAATTTCTATGCGGATTTTTTTTGTCGATTGGCTGCGGTCAGCTGATGTACTATACATATATACGCATCCATCGATGTCGCAGCGTTCTGCGACCGCCGAATTATCGGTAAATTGTTCTGAACGTCACTGAGACCGATCGCCAGACGGCATCCGCCTCAGAATAAATGCATAAGCAATCATCGAACGGACAGACGTAGGCGCGGTTGATATTGAACCGGTTTGTTGCGGTTTGGCTAATTTTCCCTGTGACACAGGCGCACGAAAATCAATCTTCCATCGATCGGCCATTTCCAAATCGCGTTCCCCTTTTGCACGATTACGTGACATTGTGCAGCATTCATTGCAATGATCGTGACTTCATTCGACTTCGCTTTTAAATCGTGCATTCTCTTTTCCTCTGCCCGCCATGATATATGAGTGTATATGTGTATGTGACAATCTAACAATTTAATTTTATATATAATAAATGTTGAGAGAGAGAGAGAGAGAGAGAAATAAAAAACGGAAATAAAAAACAACTTTTTTGTATTCGTTATAAAATATAAAATTCTGATTTACTGTGAGAAAATATTCTTATGGATTAGGAATGATGTACGTTGCGAATTTAAATTTAAATTTTTAGATACAAAAAACTGACTAGTGAGTTGTAACGGAATATGGCAAATGGAAGAAAATAAATAACCATGAAGAGAGAAGCGAAATAATTGACAGACATGGATGCACACATAGTCTTTTGGTAAAATTATCATCATGTTCAATGACCCTTAGGGTCAATGCTGGAAGTGATGATTTGTGCTACTTTCACGCGACGATAGAGACGATATTGATTCTTCGCTGTTAAATTAGTTGACCCGCGTGGATTTATAGTATCGATTCCAAGCAGTTTGAGTAAATTCAGAGAAACGATTTATTAACTCTAGAATAAAATTATAAAGATTTAGTGATGCAGCAATATAATTTTTCGATTTATTTTAATTAAAATTACTTTCGGATTAAAAAGAAAATTTAGTCTCATTGATATTAAATATATTCAATATAAAACGAAATTGAAAATTACATTGGATGGCAAAAATATACTAATTAAATATATAAAAAATACTAAGAATAGCAAATAAATTTATATCGTTTAATCTTGAAATGTGATATTATTTATATAGGATCGAAATCGCGTAGCAATTGAATCCAATCGTTTAGGAATCTATTGGTATACATCAATCAAATGCAATTACTGTTCAACCGTTATGCAATCGTTGGATTTGCTCAATGCAGTTTGCATTGGTTACAATCACATATTTCATCATAAATGCATTTTATAGAGTAATTGAAGAAATATAAAAATTGTAAGAATATAAGGATTTACTGTAATTTATTGTATATATCCACAATATATAGTCTAATTCACTATTTTAAAAATTTGAGAAAATTAATTTATTTAAATTGGAAAAAAATTCTCTTTATTTTTAGGTGAATTTTTTGACTACTTATTAGATTAAATGGTTTTACTTTCATGAAATTAAATTATAATTGAACCTTCTCGATCAATCTTATATCTGATATCGCATTTTGATAACGCGGCGTAAGAAGTAGCAACGTGCCGGAAAGTCGCACAGACGCGCGTCGTAAACAGACACTCCTCTGTGTGTAATCGCTTTGAGACAAGAATACCGCAAGCGATCCGGATGGAGAGCGTACCGCAATTGGACACCCGATACACCCGGGCTACACCTCGAGGAGAAGTCGGAGAAGTCGGGCCTAAGTCGTGCTATATGTCAGCGAACGTGGCATAACGCGCACGTCGGGCACGCCGTTAATTTAAGTAAATTGCATGTAAATGCACGGACTACCGGGCCGCCGTGCACCAGGAATAAGCTCGGCCATTAGCCATCCCCCTTCTCTCCTTCCTTTTTCAAAATAAATAACAATAATTGGATTGCCAGTGGATTATTTCGATCGAACACGTATTAAAGCCGGAATGTTTGAAGTATGAGTCGAGTATACGGAAACTATTTGTCTCTCAGTATTGCGCGGTACTTTGATCAAAACATCGAAAGGTCGCGTGCCTCTAGGATAAGAAAAGCCAATCGCGGTGAAATCATCGTGATCGAGAACGTTAGATTTAAGGGGCATTTGCTACTTTATAGGAAGAGCAAACAGATCGATAACATTGTTTTTGTTCTGGGATATACAGAAACTAGATACAAGAGAATGAAAAGTAAGTTGAGCGTAATGAAGGAAAGAAAGAGATAAGAAGGTGAAGATTTAAATTATTACTTTATTTAGATATTGATTTTATAATTAATTTGAATTCGTTATTTGTGAAAAAATTAAAATTTTTCTATTTTACATAAGTACAAAAAGTCGTTATTAATTTATATTAATATAAATGCATATCTTTGTCTTATAATCTTTATTACAGATTTTTAATTATTCTTATTAATAAAATATTTATTTTTATTGTCATAAATCCGTAACGTGTAGATTGCAAATCATAGATACTTGGAATAGGTGGCAGCAAGTATGACGATTGATCAGGATTCTTCAGCTATCTTAATGTTTAATTAAGTGGAATTTCTCTCACCAGCGTTGTTCATAAAATATCGATATTTAAAGGCATAATATTCATTCGGGAGATATCCATAATCTTACGGATAGATTGTCTGGAACTGCCATTTATATCTTTGACAGATACATCTAATCTATATCAACATCGATATCAATATCTTTTGGAAAGAGAGAAATTTTTACATCTTTAATATTATTATACGAAATTTGATAGAATTTTACATTCTAACATTTATAATCTTTACAATTTTACTCTAATCGCGAATGTAAATTCCAGTAATCAGCTTGGTATGGTATAAGAATAGGTATCCTCGAGCCCTTGCATGTATTCTCGTATCCTGGTGGTGAGTGAAGCGTGAGGTCATCGTGTAGCTCGCTAGGTGAAGTTATATCGTATTAGTCTGTCGGTATATTTACGACTGTGTAACGCGAAGTCCGCGTTGGCATTAGCCAAGGTAACGCTAACCGCTAACACAACCAATACGGTACATATATGGCAAGCAATTCGCATCGTTAACAACCGTCGACAGTTGGTACGGTGTCCTTACCTTATTTCTTCTCTCCCTCTCTCTCTCTCTCTCTCTTTGTCTCTCTTTCTCTTTCTTCTCCTTACTTTCGTATCATACTCTTTGTGATCGTTCTCCATTGTTTCTGAAATTAGTGTGCTGGTTTCTTCTATCGACACTTGTTAATACAAAGTCGTTATATCGAGTATTTTCATTGTCTCGCTAAGAATTCTTTGATAAATTTAGAATAGATATTTTCTGAAATTTGGTAGAAATCTTAATACATGAGATTATTGAACGTTGAGAAATAATATTCGAAATAAAATTACAGAATGAATTTGATCATTTACGGTTGTCATCATATGACACTTATAATTCAGTAAATTTAGTACTGAATTATTATTATTTAATGAATATGCATCTGTACAAAAATATGCTAATATATATATAAGTAACGATTAAATACAATTTTAATAACTATTTTAAATAGATTTTATTCAGAGAATCGTATAATTTAAGCAAATCTGTTTTATTATCTGTTTTATTCGTGAGAATAGAATTGATATATGACAATGTTAATGATATGGATGCTAATTTAAAAAATTTATGAAAACGCTATTTTATCGCGTTCGTATTTCTTCGTGATTTACGTGCCACTGAGTTTCGTTATTTCGTTCCATTCTCTATGAATCGCACAACGAAGGCGACAGATAGGCATGTGTCCTTGAATATCTGCGGTGCCGCCGTGTGCCGACCGTGATGTGTCAATTGCAATAAGATGCACCGCAGATGCCAGCAAGAAAAAATGAGGAACACAGAGGGAAATTATGATTATATTTGTTCCAATCCCGTTTCAACGATTGCCGCCGCCGCCGATTACGAATCTCTACACCTCCTCGGCGCGCGAGCAATCGTTATTTTTAATTAAGGAAGAAGAAACCGCGTCGGTGCCGTTGTATCACCGTTGTAACGTGCTCGAAAACCTGTCCTCGAAGATATCTCGGGGACAGTTTGTCGAATATCTCAGCGAGAGAGACACCTAAGAGCGATACGTGTCGGCTGTGCATTAATTGCGAATGATGTTAATGGCACGATCTTAATGGTGGTTGTCTCCGGCACTCGATGAATTGCCTCTTGTATCGAGATTTTTTTTTCTTTCACGTGGATGCGACGATTTCTCGCTCGGCTTTTCTTTAGAGACATTTCTGTCGCGCGAATTTCGCGATTGTTTTATACCGCATTCAACGTCATTTTGTGAAAAAAAATAAGTATTATATTTTGATAAGTATTATATTATATTTTCACAATAACTCTCTCTTTCTCATCGCGAACTTCCTGATTGATCATTATTGTTTATCGATGTCGATTCGAAAAGGCAGGTTGATTCGCTTACTAAAGTTTTCTAATTCGAACGGATAGAAGTGTAGTTTATGGAATCGTTGATTTCACTATTGCATTTGCAACCATCCATGCAATTAATTCTCTGGAGATCATTTGCTACACTCAATTGAATATTATTATAATGAAAATAAGATAAATAGGACAATGATATTATTAAATTGAAATTGAAATTGAAATAAAACTTTGATCTAGTAAACTAGCGTGAGTATTGTTTCGTACATGGTATAGTGAAACTGCGTATATCAAATAATTTTACATTAAATATTGATAATAACAAATATAATATTAAATTATTAATAATATTAATAAATAGAGATATAATATTAAATATTTAAATCTAAAAAAAATAGAATAATCAAACGTTAAATCCAGGGATTTTCAGATAATCGAAAAAATTAATATGCAGTGAGTTTCGCGTGATGTAAGTCGGCATAAGAAATTTCTAATTTAAAATTCGATTCAATCTCCAATTTCATTCATGCACCTGTATCATTACTTCGGTATTCCGATCTCCATTAGCTAATGTTGTGAAATTTTTAATGGATTTTAGTAAATATTCAACATTTTTCTGTCTATGGCGAAATGGAACATGAGAAGTTCGAGGTAAGAGTAGAAAGAAGGACACGATGACAAAATAATAAAGCAATGCAAGCAGAAAGATGCCGCTCTTTCTAGCGACTTATTAGACTTCGCATTCTCATAAAAATAGCATCTATATCTTTATATTTACTTGGCGCGCCATGTCCCTCCTATAATCCGACTATTGTTAAATATCGTACGTCTTGGTTCTGAGCCGATTATGGATTCAAGCAAACGAAGGGAAAGCTGTCAGGCGACTTTGACGTTTTGATATTTCGTTTTCTCTCGTATTTCACTTTTATTTTGTCATTTTTTTTAATATGAACATAATTATAAGTTGCATCCTTATTCTTAATATTGCATATTATATTTCATATTATACTAGAAAAAAAGTCAAGATAATTAAAATGTGCTTATATTACCAGTTGTCATTTGCTACGAAGTATCAGGAATACGAATTCTGAATTTTATCTTTGTCTCGCGGCATTCTTAGTTCGTGTCGCGAGTTTTAGCGAACGATTAGTCTATTTGTGGCTCTCTATAAGCATGATTATAGTTCTGTTAAAGACAGCGGGGGCAAGCTGCGTGGCGTCCCTACCACGCGGTAATTACCATGGCACACGACGTGTTTCCCGTAGCCGCTACATAAAAGTTTTAATGGTGGTCATGTGATTCGAAATATATCGAGCAGTCGACGCATAATTAACAGGCATTTGCTATCGCTCGACACAATCGATTTGATTTCATATATTTTTTATTAAATATATATTGTGTACCATAATTCGTGTGCGATAATAATCGTAATGGCTTAATGTATATATTATATTATATAAATTGAAGCCTCTAAAAAAACTTTCCGTTAAAAATATAATTTTTTTAAGTAATAAATAAAATTTATGCGCTAAATAAAATTTATTCTTATATATGAGTGTATATCAAGAAATTGTGATAATTAAAACGAAACTCTTTATTTTCTTATAATCCTTGGTAATACTTACGCAAAAGACTTTATGTTTATAATTAACAATATACTTTCACAAAAATATGGAGCGCATATAATAAATTTATTATGTACTTGTTTACGCAATAATTGATTTCGAGCCGCTTCCACGAAATTATTAGCGCGAGAAGTAGATAAAGTCATTAAGGCAGATGGTATATAAAGTCGAATGAGCCGAAACAACATAATCGCTCGTATGCGTGAAGTGCACGCTTCCTGGATGCGTTTTAAGAATTACACAGCGCGACGCATACGTACAACAGTAGGAAGAAGGTGGATAAAAAATACGGAGTTAACTAGGCGCGCGCGGCGTGGCGTCATTTAAGATCATCGCCGTGATTTACGGTGGGAAGTGGAGATCCTGGCTTAAACGAGAACGCGTTTTTTAAGATGCGCGAGACAATGGCCGAGTCTGGCGCTCGTGGGCGTTCGCGGGTAAGTCGCGACCTCGATCGCGCAGCTCCAGTTTTTTTGCCGGTCTACCGTTCCCATGCTGCAATGTCCAATGTTGTAAAAATGCCGTTACTACATCCTATAAATTACTTAAGGTTCCCACAGCGCCGCCCCACCGCTCTTGCCACTGTCGCTTCGAGACAGCGGGATTATCGAATCCTTTCGCGCGAAAAATTGACACTCCCGAATCGATATCTTACCATTGTTTATTACTTATGCACGAACGATTGAGAAATTTATGGGAAAGGAGATATAAACATGAAAGATTATAAATGTGTGTTAAAATATACATATACTGGGCATAAAAGATAAATTATTGAAGAGATTCGGAGATTATTTATATACTACGAGAAGAGTACATCTGAATTATAATTTTATGATCGCATCATAAATGTTAAATTATTATTTTATATTGAATTCGAGAAAATACTGGTATAGGTAGTTTTATTATTATTACTACCAATTAATAATACTAAAGATAATACTATTATTATCTTTTTTTTAATTTATTAGATGTTATTTGAAGGAAATGAGAACCTTTCCTTTTTATTTAAAATGCTTGTTTGTACAATCGGAAACTGATAAGAACTTGTTCGTGAATTTTTTAATTATATCTTAATTGCTATAATTGCATTTGCATTTATCTCTCCCATTTGGGAGAAGTAAATTTTTGGTTACCGATTATGCCTGTACACGCAATGGTACACCTTGTAACATTCGGTAAATACGTCGAAATTTTTATATTCCATAATAAAAATGTAAATAGGTATCGCTTGTGTACATCGACATTCTTTAAAGCCGAACTGGCCGTAACATGGTGTACTTACGTACCGATAAGTATCGCGAATGAAACGAGTGTCTCGTAGAGCTTTTAAGGCGCGTGTGTCGCTTTAAAGCGGAGGAGTAATTTAAGGCTCTCTCGTGAGAGAGACCGCTACCGAGAAAGCACGCAGCGTGTCCACGATCGATTCGTTCGTGTGATACGCGTCTTATGCAAATGCACGGAGATTCGGTGCGTGTTTATATCTTAAGGTTTATGTTCGAGGAAAAATAAGGAGCATATATGCGACTTATCAAATCGCGGGTAACGACTTGCGAGGAAAGAGATAAATGGAGATTATATTTGAGATTTAATTCTTTGCTGCAAATCTGTATACACAGAAAAAAAGGACTTTCTTGTTTTGAAAATATATTTAGTTTTAACATGGAAATCTTGAATTGAGATTATATTGCGTTAATTAAAGAAAAATATAATTGCTTACTTGAATGAAGCCATTTTATATAGTTTAATCAAGAAAAATATATTCTTATGATTTAATATTTAAGATTTTTTTCTTGAATGGAAAGGAAACAACGTTAGATAGAAAATAACATTTTTAAATCAAAGATTATATTTTCTTAAAGTAGAATTAAATAATTATATATTCTTGAGGTGATAATTAAAATATTAAAATAAGACTATAATATTGTTGAAATTATTAAATTCTTCTAAGAAGATTATAAATTGTTGCGTATATATGAAACAATAAACGCGTTAGTTTAAGTATATAAGTTTTGATTTGACACTTTTTTTTTTCTGTGTATCGATGCATGCACAAAAAATTGTATAAAATAGAATACTTCCGTGCATTCTCTTTTTGATTAATGTTTTATTTAAGAAATCGAATGTAAATTGATTAAAATTGAATACTCTGTATTTTTTTAATATATAAAAATATATCTTATATCTAATAAATAATTATCACATATTAAAAGCTAATAATAAATCAGTTTTACATAATATATGACGAACTTGGATTTAAGACTCATGCTTTACAGCCAATCTTATAACGCTTCCTGTCTAGTACGAGCCATTGTGAAAACTAAATGTCGCAGTTTCATAACACTGAAGCATAATGATATCACGCTGTTCAAATAGACGTCGTGGTATTTAAAATGCCATTAAAAAACAATTTCGGATTATTAAGTCCGATGTTACATCAGCACGTTATCATAATGTCACGTCACAATGGCCCTTCCTGCCAGAGATTCTCGCGCATTATACCTAATTTAACAAGATACGAAAACGCTTTAGCTTCGTCCGATAGCGATGCGGAGAGTAAATGGACTGTGATTGGCAGACGATGTAAGAGGTGTGAAAAATGCGGTGGTCACGATGCGAAGCGTCGCTTTAACCAGCCTGCGGATCCGCGGAACACCGCACGACGAAATTGCCGTCGCGGCGGTCATCATCGCGAATAAGAGAGAAAAAAGGGTAAAGTAGCAGGGGAAAAAAAACGACACTTTTGCGGCGCATCAGCCGGGGCGACGAGTAATCTGATCAGCCGGAACATTTGTATGGAATGTCGAGCAAGTGAGCGTCGCGTACGGCGCGTTCCACGACTCGGCTCGTTGGTTAAGGTGCACGCCGAGCAGCGATCCGCTTCATTAACGCTGCGATGATCCGAAGATAACACGGCGTACAAGTCGAGGTGGAGTCGACCGAACATTGTCGACGAGAAATGCTTCCAGAATTTTGAGGAAAGGGGGAGAAGATTATTCATGAGTGGTACACTGACAAACTGTGATATTATCTCTTCAGATTTTGTTTTATTTTAATCACGCATTAATTTTTTGTCTATTATATTCCTATATTTTAGTGAAAATTAAAACGTGTAAAATTATTGCAGATTTCTAGGATAAATTTGAGATTTATTTATCGTTAGACAAAATTATTATTGATTATATAACATTTGCCTTCTTCTGTTTGGCATACTCTATTTTTTATCACTAAACAATTCATATTATATTTTTCGGTTAGTCGACCAGGTGATGATTATTATGTAAAGTGGCAACAAGTGAAGGTCTTAAATGCTCGTAAATCCGATTTCGTGTGAGAACGTGAAAAGATCGAACTTGCGCTTTACTTAAGCGGAGAGAATCAAAGTCATCGTAATTTAAATCCGCAGCTAATTTTAATACTCAAATATCGCGAAAAGTAAGCATATGTGCAGCGTAAGGCTCATCTCATATTCGATCATCACAAACAGATTCCTTGGTGTTATTCCAGAACGAGCCAAATATTTGCGTGGATAATTGCTGATAATTCTATTCGATTTCATATATCGCACGAGTAGGTTTTTATACGATTTTATATCTTGTGGGTCATATTGTTTTCGAAGATGTCAAACGTGCAACAAACATTTCTCATTAATAAAATGTAAATAGAAAAAGATATAGATATTTTCCATTAGCAGTAAAATGTATCTTATAATAATAGGATTTTAAGATACTTTATTGATACATTTGTGTGTGTATAATAATTTTGGTTTTTAGAATAATTATGTGGGACATATAATTTTGTCAAAAAAACATAATTTTAAAAAAACATTAATTAAGATAACTTTATACTTTTGGATCGATTACTTGAATTTTTTTTTTGAAACTGCTGATTACGAGAAATAACAGAATTGCAGAAAGATAAATATAATTACAACAAACAATAATAGAAAAAAGAAATTAAAAAATAAGACAGATATATAATTTACACGTGTCACATAATGATGACATCTCGTGCGCAATTTGTAAAAATTCTTAATCTCTCTTCGTTCAAAAATATCATTTAAAAATAAGTTAACAATAATTAAATAGTAGATTGCTATTCTTTTTAATACAATTATTCATATCTATAGCGAAAAAAATTATCAATGTCTGGGACATGTTTTATGTTTCGCATATTTCTTTCAGAAATAACGAACGATTATCGCAATGTAAGAAATGCCGCACGGCATTTGAAGCAAATTTCGGAACGACAAACGTGGATCTTTAAATGATCCACGAGGTGTGCCTTGTCGGAACCATATATCTTGCATTTACGCGACATCGGAATCCCTTAGTTTTATCAAATTATCTAGACACATTATAGCTAATGAGAGCAATCGCGAATCCCGCTTTTGCCGCCGTTGCTGCCGCCACGTATTTACGTATAGGTATAAAGATATACACATTCGTGTATGTAACAGCGTGTGCACGTACATGTCGAGCTTACATCGTGCCGCCAGCACCTCGGCGTCATCGTCGTCGTCGTCACAAATTGCCCGGCACGCTTTTTATTCTCGTCTGCGAACGAACGAACGACCCCAAAGAATCGCGCTTCGATATAGCTCTTAAACATGCCGTGCGAGTAAGAAGACGAAACCGTGATTATAAAAGCAGCCGCGTAATCTTGTATACCACAGAAGGGTTCCTTTTTCAACGACCCCCTCTCCTATCTACCACTGTCCTTGTGTTCAAATCGTTCATTTCTTTCATAATCATCTCATATCTTTCAGACATTGATCAAAATCATGGTTAGAATTTTATTCAATTTCGATCATTTCCGATATGTTGCGAAGTGAGAGAGAGAGAGAGAGAGAGAAAGATTTAAAGGATTATTGTATTTTTTACATGTGTGTTGTAATGCATAGTAAAATTTCAATTTCAATTCCAAATTTTACATACATACGTAAGCAGTTTTTTCTAGTTATTTATTTTTGATTGAATATTAAAATTATGTATATAATATAGGGAAGAACTCTCTTTATTTCCGATATATAGTTTTAAATTAATTTGAAATATACTTATTTTAATAAATCGATCGCGACTCGTCTTAATAAATGATGTTACTTTCAAGAATATTTTGTCTGCTGAAAATACAGGTTTTCTAAAAATATTGTTAATCTCTTCTGTCAATCGTTTTATTCACATATCTTTTTTATTAACTCGAAACAAATTTTTTTTCGGAAAAAAACGTGTCGCGATTTCTTGATTATTATTTTTTTTTAAAGATAGCGAGAGAAGGATTGAACAAAAGTTGGCGATAACTCTTGTTTTCTATGTATCCTGGATTCTTTTGTACCTGAGTGCATGTCATTCAGCCTGCGCGTCGGCAACTTTGGTTCTTTTTACAACGATTGATTTATGACTGTAATGGGATAATTCATTTCTCCCTGCGTGGCACGGCTCTTGGTAGTCACTGTACGGCATATCCCTTTAGCATACTTGAGCGCGCTTTATTCTTTCACAGTCGTGCGAAAGAACGAGATCCAGGGCAGCGTTACAAATTGCAACGGAATTCCGCTAATTCGTTGTCGACACTATCTCGAATGCGTTTATGCCTTTGTAAGATGATAAATTATTAATGATAAATTTTTTCGATAACAGATATTATTTTTTAAGTTGTAATATACATTTATTTTCTATAAACACATTATTATATATATCATTTTTTGTTATCATATATATATTCGTATTAGACATTCAATAAATGACAAATATTAAATTTTTTATAATAATTTTTGTCTCACATATAAAATCTTATATAAAATGAAATACAAATCAAATAGATAAACTAAAATAAAGATAAATTATATATAAAAACGAAAAATATAAAGAAATATTAATTATTATAATAATTATTATAATAATTAAATTAAAACTGAAAAATCTACATTATAATACATAATACAAACTGATAATCATGCAATGGTTATATATTAATATTCATCTTTCTTGGCCTGCAATTTCTTGTAAAAAGTTGCGAAAGGGGGTTAATCATTCTATTCACGATTTCTCCTGCGCTCATAAATTTACGAATCAGTCAATATCGTTATCGTTTATCAAATTATAGCGTACAAAGAGTATTAATTCAATTAACTGCCTTATTTCCCATCGATAGATAATTACATTGTTCACGAATTAATAATATATGATTTACGATATCCGATGCATAACAAAAAGCTTTTTATTATAACCTTCTTTAAGCGCATATATCGTTTTCCATATCTTATATTGTCTTGTCTCTTTTCTCTCTGTTATTTATCGATAGAAAGTCCCGTAAGATTGAAAAGAAGAAGAAAATTAAGAACATGCTAATTCGATTTAAAAAGTTTATTACCTTATATACATTTATTTTTTTATTGGCAGCTTTATATAATGTATGCTCGGCTAAATTAAAGTTAAATTAAAGTATTATTCTTCTTACGTGCCAATGACTCTAAATTGCATTGGCTTTTGAGCTGCAATATTGACGTTAACTTTTCGCGTAAACCTTACATAAGGTAGACTTCTCTTGAATCATAAAAAATTGATTACAGTTAGAAAGGATATGGATGACGGAGATTTGTTTATTTTCATCTCTTTATTAGAATGTTTTTTTATATCACATATAATATGCGTACAATCGCATGTATTTTTCAGACATGTAAGATTGACGTTAATTGATCGCACATCTTATATAAGGTTTATACATTCACAGCATAAACATTCGTAAAAGTTTAAAAAATCCAAAACTTGTTGCACACATTTATAGAATACATTATCGAATCGTTATTTGTGTTGTTACAACTTTTATTTGAACTATCGCATATATAATAGATAAGGATAAAATGAGGATAAAAATTTTCCGCGCTTTAGAATCGATGTTAATTGATCGTGTGGCTTATGTAACGACAGGCACACTTGTGATTGCAAATCGAATAAACGCGGTGCGGAATCGTAATTTGCGTATTGAGAAGGAAAGTGTGTCCGCTTTCCTTATCTCGAGTCGGACTTGTCTTTCTCTCTCTCTCTCCCTCTTTATAAGTCACATGTTACACGCGTATATTAAAGCGTACGTAGCTCCCGACGCGAATACCCCCTGGCGCCGACAATTACGCAATCCATCGCATTTAACAGCATTAGCGGCCGCCTTAGATCTAATCGGAGCAGCTTCGCTTCCATCGCGGTAATTACCGTGGCCGATGCTTAATATTTCACATGGTAATGGTTATCGATGGCAACCCTAGCCCCTTTCAACCCTCCAATCGACCGTTTTCTCGCAAAAACGCGTTTTGTTTTTTTCGTCGCTTAATATTACAGGCGTTACACACACTCGTCATTGTGACGACGACTATCACATTGCACTGAAAACTCTCGTAACGATGTGACATTTCTAGTTTGAATAATTTCTCGAGCAGCGGAGGATTCGCAGAGGATTGCACTTCGCGTACATGCGAACTTGTAATCTGGTTCGATAGCAGGATAATTATTATCGATTAATATTTTTCTTCATCGATTCTATACAAAAGATATGGAAACTTTAATCTATTTTTTTATTTATACATTATATATATATTTTTTTAAATAATTGATTCGATTAATTGATTGTTGATCATTGATGCTTACAGCATAATTTAATAATAATATATTTTCTAAAAATAATAATGCTATAAGAAGTCCAATCGATGAAACACGTGTTTTTATTCGCTCCATCGACAGTTAGAAACCACAAATTCTATGATTTCCTGTCTTTATTATCTTGGAGAACTGATGAAGAAAAGAATACAATATGTAAGACTCTTCACGATGAGGATTCAAGCGTCACGGATCATTTCGAGAACAGGCGACTCTCGAAACGATCCGTGACGTCTAAATTTTTCTTAGCGAGTCTACTTCTCTTTCCTAGGTCGGCCACGCGTGACAACACTCACCATCATGATCAGGCATCATTACTGGCTTAAGCTCTTTCTTCTTACGACATTTATTTCCAAGCTCAGATACATTAGCGGATTTATTCGTATGCTCAAAACTATCGTATCATTCCTTGGAAGCTTAAAATTATATTTCAATTATATTTTTAATAATTTTATATTTCTTGGCAGAATTATACAAGCAATATACATATATTCTGGATATTAAATTAAAAGAATTTTTTCTGTCGCAGGTTTTAGTTTGTTCTGTCAAAGTTTCATAATTTTTATTAGATTTTAAGAAGTATATTGTCCTAAAAAAATGTCCTATAAAAAAAATACTAAATGTAATTAAATAGCAGCAATCAAATGATTGTTACATCCAGATGAAAACTTGACAAATACTCAGAATTGCGTTTGTTGCAAAGTATGTATTGTATTTGTGTGTAATTCTCTATAATTATTTATAAAATTATTAAAAATAAAGCCAGAGCTTTCTCTCTCTATCTCGATAGAACCCTTCGAGTTTCCCTCTGTCTAGAATGAAAAAGATGCCCCAACACCTATATACACAAATATATATGCACGGCATCGTACACGATAGCTACGGGGCCGTAACTCCGGCCACGGTTTCCGCGGTGGCACATCGTCGTGCTCAACGAACCTTTACGAGGCTCCCTCGGAAGACGCCGTGTGGTACCCTCGACGGCGGCGGTCATTGTCAACAAATGCGGCGGAGGCTTACCGTTGGCGGACAATCGTTCTTTTTTTGCACCTCCTTCGCTGGCGGTGTAGGGGCCACCCGTCGAGGATTTATGCTAACGCGTTAATAATGATAGGCTTTTTGTGTCGCGGTGAATTTTATTCGCGCGCGGCTCGTTGCCGCTTACCATTTGCTCGTTCGTTCATTCCTTGTCGCATCAAACCCGCCGCTTTTATTGACCGCGATCTTCGCGACCGAACGGCCGCTTTATCGTCGATTAATGGTGCACGTATCGTGCTTACGGGCCGCGCATTACGAGGATAAACGAAACATCTTGGCGCGGCCGTTAAACCTCGCTTCTCGCGCGAGGTGCCGTTAATGTCCCTTATTTATTCCACTATTTCGAGTACGTTATCTCGCCGTTGAACCGATTTATTTACCGACATTTTGCATCTTGGTGCGATCATAGACTTGGTTCGGATGCGACTTGCATTCTGGGCACTTTGGCCGGAACGATACATTGCCGATGTAAATTTGTTGTGTACTTTTGTAACGTTTTGTTGCTGGTCGATAAGATATAAAATTCCAAATTTGACATCTTATTGGCATTATTTCTTTAATAGCAGATTTTTCGACGAATTTATCAGAAAATTTTGTTTATTATAATTATTTCTTTCGTTATGTAAGTTTCGGTTAAATGAGAATGAAGCTTGCGTGAATTTTTTCTCCGCTTCAAATATTATATCTCTTATCTCGATTCGCGATCGGAACCTAAATATTCATGCGTCATAAGCGTGTGATGGATCACACATACGCAAGTGCGTGCGTCGCTGCAAAATCGATCATGACGACATCGACGGCGAGATCGCGGCGAACAGCACGAATGCGCATCCGCAAACTGGTCCCGAGTCGACGATGCACGGTGTTACCGTTAACGAGTACTGACGTGGCCGGTGAAGTTGTCATGTCCTCGATGTCCTGCGTGCTCCTTTTCTCAGCGGTAGTCTATCTGTCTCTCGCTTCTCTCTCACTTTCTCTCTTTCTCTTTTTCAATATCTGCCTACGTTCGCGCGTTCAAGCAGGCTCTCCCTTTCCGCGCCTCGCCCTCGTGCACCTTCCTCCGTTCGTTTCCCTTTGTAGGAAGGACGACCTTCCGCGCGAGGATGGGCATTGAATCGCCACCTGAAGCTCCGACCCCGCCTGCCGGAGTGCATTTATATTCGCGTACGTCGCGTCGGACAAGGAACGACGACTGTGTAGCTCGTTGCACCGAGCAAGCAGATCTGCATTCCTCATCCTCGCGTATCGAAAATCCCACGGTGCATAGAATGTGCTGAAATAGAATCGAACAGATTTAACGAGGTCTGCGTATAAGAAATATCGGGACTTTAGTAAAAGGAAACTACATGTATTATAAATTCAGGTTTTAAACAATATTAAAAAATAGAAAATATTAATTCAAATCATAAATATTAGTTATAAAAACTTTGTTAAATTTTTGCATTATATTTTGCATTATTGCACTTGTATATTTTTTATCAAAATAATATGTATATGAGAGCGATGGAATGTTTTCACATATATATTTCAAAAAAATTTATTTTATAAAAAATTAAAATTTATTTTAAGCAACGAATTTGTAACGAGATAAATAATTCCAAAGATGTTTGGATAATGAAATGGAAATACGAAATGAAATTATAATGACCATAAGATTTAATTATATAATAGATTAAAATGTAAACAGAAAAGAGTTCGATAGCAATTCAATTACCTGACATTTCGAAACATAGTTATCCAAGGTTTCATCCCAACCGCCAAAAAACTTTTTATCTCGTGTCAGGCCAACACATTAAGATGAGCATACATGAGCAAACTGACATGATAATTATAATAAACTAAAATAGAAATTACGTGAAACATATGTTTGCTAGTCTCTAAATAAATAAAAGACGTTTACAAAGAGAAATGTATAAATTACGAACATTCGAAACAGTTTGTAATTTACATTGTATATCCTTCTTTACGTGAGTGTCACGCTAATCCTTCTTTTCTTTTACTACGACACTTTTTCCGCTTATTCATTCGTCAAACAGAAAGACGGTCGAAACATGGACTTTGACCAAGCACAACACGGTCAAAGTACTTCGACTTTAATGCGTCTGAGAAGCCAGAGGAGCTAGAAAAATGTTCCCGTCGTCGGATTTTGATATTATTTTTTATGTCAACTTTTTATGTTCTTTGTATAGTTCTTTTTATTAGATGGCAAAATATACTTTCGATAAATCCTGATAAGAACTGTGCAATTTATTTTTATTATATCTTTTATTAAACACACGAGATATGAAAATACCGAAATTGCTTAATGATTATTACAAAGAAAGTATAAGGGATAATACCAAGAGGCGTAAAAAAAACTCTTGTAGGAAAAAAAGGCAAGGTAGATACAGTTCATATATTTATTTTTTAAGCCGTAACACGCACTCTACTTTCATCGATCGTTCAAGCATCATTTTTCAATTATGATACGAGATCGCGATGAGAGCACCAATCGACCGAGAGACATCCCGAACGCTCTCGCGTACGAGAAGAGCGATTAGTCGTGACACAACTCGTGAGGGATACTCGAGAGAATAAGTCAAGCCGCGACAAGTTGCCGCGACAAGCTGCGACCGGTACCGGAAGCGGCAGCGACCAGCAGTCGGTCGGCAGCGCGGAAGGTGCGTTGTCCACTACGCGAATCATGGCCAGATAACAAGGATGGCATTGTGACGCTACCGAGGCCAAGAGACGATTTTTACAACACGGACACGTAACAAATTCCGCGTGCGCATACATTAGTCCGCATTAATATCCTCGGCTTGGATTTATTAATGCCCGTATTATATTCACATGCGTAGCTACGAGCCGCCGTGTGTTCTTCGCTCCGATGACGCACATATCCAGCTTCGCGGTTGCTCCATTGTCCGGGGAAAGTCGATTCAAAGTTTGCTCTGGCGCTCAATCTACCAACAATCTTTAACTAATAATCGACTCATTTAATCGGCTTCTTAATGACGATATTTCTTATGCGTTTGGTTTCGTTTTACGTAACATCGATGATTTAATATATCAATGCGCCGATCATTATAATAGCATTAAAAGCTACATACAAGTTGAATTGATCGAATGCGCGGTGATGCGTATCCAGACTCGTCGGGACGCTCACCCTTTCGATCGATTTAGAATCACCGTCCCAGCGCATATATATATATATATAATACACGCTCATCGACCGTGCACCAACGTGTGCGATTGTAATTGCGGCGAGTAACGCTGCAAATGCATACGTAATGCGCTACCGAGCTGTCGCGGAGTATCATTACCGCCGCGAATCGGATGATTTATGCCGCGCCGCGGGTATTCGCGCTCTCTGCATCCTCTTCGCTATGCGTTCGTTCGCTCGCTTGCATGTGACTTAATTGTTTCATCGGGACGTTCGCACGACGTGACGATAAATTCTTTGGCAACAGAGTGATGGGCTCGGGTCGGGATTAACTAACTTCAGATTAGAGAGTCCGTTCTTCAATCACATTTATCTTATATAGAAAGTTTCCTTCTTTTCCTTCTTTTAAATAAATATATATAAATTATATAAAAATATATATAAATTATATATAAATAAAAAATATATATAAATTATATATAAATTATATATAAATAAAAAATATATATAAATTATATAAAATTGAAGAATTAATCAATGTGTTCGTTTTTATTGTTAGTTATGTATTTATCGTGCGAAGTTGAAATCGAATCGCGAGTGACGATGAAATCGCGAATGGAATAGCAGCGATAACGGGCGATGCAATATCGGGCCGCCGGGCATGCGTCATATTACCATTACAATGCTTTACAATACGATATCGGCGAAGATCTCGAATGGGATACGTAAGCTGGGTATACATCGGTGCGAATCTCGGAAGTTATGTTGCTATCGTCTCTTTTGAAAGTGTTGCTACTCTTTGATATCGGTTACAACCGATCGCAAAGCATTTTAATATTTAAAATTCTTATTATTGTTATTTCATTGAATTAGAATTTTTTATTATTGAATAATTGTCGAAGCAACAAAGATCTCTAATTCGTTAAAGAATTTGTCATTAAAGATGCAGTTTATATGTTTATATGTCGTTATTCCTGCTCACAATAATTATTATAATTTAGTATATTATTATAATTAATTATTATAATTTAGTTTTTTATTTTTCACATTAAACTCTAGATCTGGTATTCTCGGTGGCTCGCCATTCTGCTGATTCTTAACCACGATGACCGCAGTCGCCTCCGCATACGTTGCGGGTTGTAGAGCGTTGTTGTGACGACACCTAGCGCAGTCACCTATCTCCATGCATTATGCATCTAATGTTAGTTACATGAGGTATACGGAGGCGCTAAACCCTTCTTCCCAGGGCCCCGAGTGTTTATAAGGTCGGACGCCGACGTGTCTACCTGTCGTCTAAGCCTAGGTCGTTCTTTCGCCTCCTCACCCGTAGAACGGTTTTAATGCTGAGGTAAGAGACGGCTGGTGACATAACGCGATATTTAGATACAATTTCGTTTCACTATATCATGCGTTATCTCAAATTTTATTCATATCGTTACTAATTTAAGGCTATTTTTTGATACTCCGAAATTTGCGTTTTCTGTTAACAAGAAAATTCGAAATAGAAAACGGTTTTTTTTTTGCTAACTCTTATATACTTATTTTTTTAATGTACGATAGATTTGTACCCTCTCTCTTAAGATAGATTTAAATTGATATTAAGCTTCGTGTCAATTAATTTTCAATTATATGATAAAATCTTTATTTCATACGTTGAGTTTTTTTTGTATATTTTTTGCACAAATGCATGTTAAAATAATTATTATTTAGTGTCATATATTTTAATATAATTGGATAAAGGTGCGTGCAATATCGCGAAGAAATAGATCCTTGAGCGATTTAGTGTTGTGAAATCTCTAGCCTTTATAGACATCTGCCTATACGAAATCAGAGCGTATGTTTTTCGTTTAGCGGCTAGTCTTTGAAGTCACTCCATGCCTTTCGCAATAGCGACGTATTGACGATGTTTTAATTGGTTTTCATTAGCGATAATTAACCGAGTTGACGTGGTGGCCGAAGCAATCATTATAGCAAGTACATTAGTACGATACGATACATCTAATTTACGTAAGTACATTTGCCTGGATTCCATGTGTCTAGAATACTTAGGGCTCTTACTATATAAAAATCCAGCTCATTTTATTCTCAAAACTTTAGATTTCCATAAATACATGACGGAGAATTTATTTTAAGAGTTTTTATTATAGGTCTTTATGATTTACACAGTGAATTTTATAGCGATTCCTTAGTTTTTCCCATTATAAATTAACGCAATACAATATATGCAATAAATTAAAAATCATACGTTAAAAAAATATTTATTACATCTAGATTTCTCCGATAAATAAGAAACTTGACGCGTATAAAATTATGCCAAATCTTTTACATTTCTTGGCGATTGTAAAACTATCTCAGCACCGCAAGGTATTTCGCAATGATTGCCTAACTCGACATAATATGCTCGCTCTACCACAAAAGTGAAAGAGTACTGAGCCATCCGGGTGTGTCTTCGTGTAATGGGCAGAATGCGTAGTGCGTTGCTGGGTTTGGTTTTTGTCGAACTCGTACAAGTCGTAATTGTTCACGCACTGCGTGGAATTCCACATACTATCATAGCACAGGCGAAAAGACAGATAATTCTCGCCAAGCGTTGTTGGCAGAATTACGTTACCTGCAATGATAATAATTATTCGGCTATAAAATAAATTTGTCCATGTTTTTTATTGCGTGATGGTCCAATCTCTTTAATTTTTACATATCATTAATAATTTTTGCTCTAATTTATATTTGTATATTTACTCGAATTATCATCGAATTCTTTTCATATAGAAACTATCATTATTACGTATTACATTACATTATTATGGAATGATAACGCGGGACAAAACGATTATAGAGTATTAAACTTAACGCGTGTAGCACGGTATCCTAGAATGTAATCTTTTTAATTGATATTCGCGCTCTTAATCACCGCTAAGGGAATCCGCGAGATTAATTACCAGTATTTCTTATTTGAGAAATCGTAAATTGATTAGAGTCGACTCAAAAACCCACGTGGCGAAATCGAACGTCACGGCAGTTACATTGCGTGCCGTACACCTTCGTTCGGCGATCCACGGAAAAGAGAGAGGAAAGTCATTTGCATCTGTATAATTAACTGCCACTAACTAATCGCGCGCGTTTAATTAGCGTCCTATACACGCGAACTTAGGTAAAGTACGATAAAGTGCAATAAAGTGCAATAATAACGCCTGCCGGGAACTCGTAGATTTATCGTGCTTTCGAATTATCTCTTCAGAATTGTCTATCATTTCTCAAAATAATAATTGCATATCTGTATTATAGAAATTTATAGACATTTCTTAAAATAAAATTAAAAAATTAAATAAAATTAAAAAATATTAGCTAAAATTGACTGAAAAATTTAACTTAGATCTCTGATTCTTATTAGTCTTTTAAATTATTTTTAATAATTAATATTAATATTAGTTACTGTTTATAGGATCGGTCTCATATAAGCGAATACAGACTTTCGAGAGTAGTACTTATCGATCGCCGTACTTTCTATGCCGCGTTAGAATTGAAAGCACATTGCTTCTTTTGTTGTATCAGACTTACTTTGCTTTCACCGCTATTGTGTTTCGAATATTAGCCAAACTGTTGTGTGTTGCCGCCTCGTATAAAGACGACGTTCTCGCCGTTGCATAAAGGTACCGTTGATGTTGTACCGCGGAGAGATGCTGTGGATCCTGTCTCTCTCTCTCTCTCTGGCGGAACGACGGCAACGCCAGCCAGAAATATCATTACGAGCTGGTTACGCAAATGGTGCGAGAGAGAACGCACAAGGCAGGTAGAAAATATATTTATACGATATGAACGGTAAAGTGCGCGCGAGAGAGAATGGACTAATAAAGATTGAACAGAGGCAGTTTTAATAAAACTCGACGGTGTTATCGATGATATTTCTACGATGCGTCGTATGATTTTCGCTAAAGTATCACGGTGCTACCGCGTCGTAATGTAAATAAGATACGATTATATGGTGGACTTTCATAAGACGCATTTTTTTTACTTAATATATGCAATAATTTTACAATATGTTAAAAATTCTTTTAATTTTATAATGATGATTCGTAGAAATAAAATTATAATAATTATAATAAATTATGATAAATTATGATTCCTTGAAGTAACATTGTGATAATTTATATAAAAATACATCACATATATATTACAGAATATTAATGTAAACAAAAATAATATTAAATTATTTTTTCTCAATTTTAAAAAAATTTAATAAGATATATTAATCTTTTTCGAACATTATAAATGATCGTAAATATAAGTTAAACGAATCTTTGGCGAGAATAAATCTTTGACGAGGTATCTTGATCAGATCGCAAAATGTACGTGGTATTGACGAAGATCTTAGATCATGTAACATAACCGAGGGAATATGTATAGGCATGCGTATCTGTATTGCTATCGCTACACACAATCAGTACAAAAACCGAGAAAAATTTTAAAGGTCGCGTCCACGCCTCCTCGCTCGTTTCTTCGCCGCGAATCGCGCAGTCGGCGCAGACTTCTGCGAAGATCATAAGTAACCACCTGTCGGTGCGCTTGTCGTTGTTTATGAAACTTGCGCAAAGTCGCGCCCCACCGATGGACACCGGCCAGTGCATGGCGACAATGCACATCGGGTAGCAACTTCATGAATATTTATCACTCATATGAGAGGACGCTATCGGTTTGCGGTTGAAAGCCTCCGGCAAAACAGCGAAAGTGTATTTTCCAACTGCAATTTATGTTACGGTGAATCGTTGTGCATTTCGCATGAAATAGTGCACTCAAATTCTCAAAGAAAGAGAAAGAGAGAAGAGAGAGAATATGCCTTTTATAATATAAAATATGGTTAAACCTTACATTTATTGTACAAAAAATAAAGAGAGAATATAAAGCTTTACGATGAGTCTTACGATTGAGTCTTCATGTGAGAATTTTATTTTATAAGAGATTTCCATTTGTTGAAAAGTCTAACAAACTAATTTATTAATACAAAAGTATTTATTATCCTCACATATGTGTCTTTTACTTATCTTTTATAATAATGTTAATTTAATTATTGATTAATTAATCCATTGCCTTTTTAATTTAATAATAATATTATCTAATATTAGTATTATTGTATCTGATATAGATTGGAAACAAATTAGTAGAAACAAATGTGATGAATTGTTATTTAAAATTTTATCAAATGTATTAGGAGAGAACATGATAAGAATGAATGAAATCAATGATGATAATATACTGCTGTACATCAATTAAATATAACAGCATTAATAATATCTCGGTTATAAAGGGATACAAGTGATCTTTCCAAGCGATTATAAATGATGAACTTAATTACTTCTACAACACGGCAGTTTGAATCTTTCTAATCCACTGACGTAAATTTCGCTTGAAACCCCTCTTAAGGTAATCTCGTCAAATATCTGGTCACACGCTCGTTGCGTTTCACGCATTTCTGAATTTTCCTCATAAATTTCCCGCATTTCTCGCGTACCGCGAATGCAGCCTCGTGAGAAATTCCTCAACAGTCCTAAAAATACCCTGCACGTCTGTCGCCCACATCACCCTACCCGGCATACGATTAAACCGCGTCGCAACTGCATTCTTTGTCGCGCGTTATTGTGCATCACAGCCGTGCCAGGCGCGGGCATTAAACGGGAATGTGTATTTAAAAGCGCACGAAATGACACGGCTATCATTGTACGTAATTGTATGCGGGGACGTCAGCAAACGTTGAACGACCGGCGGATTCCAGCGATTCTGATTTCTTCGCATACCACACGGTGTTAGTTATTTATTTTTCGAGGCGTGGCTGGACGATCGATAATTAATGTCCCTTCTTCGCGGTGCGATTATATATAATAGCGACGAAGCAGATAATTAATCTTGCGTAACGCGATAGACATGTCAGTGAGGACTAAGACGCGTTACAGGAACCGACGTCGGCAGATCGACCCGAACAATGCCGCTGTAATAAGTTTGCTTACTATAATTATGTCTTACTGCCATGCATAAGCGCAGTCGAGGATATTACGGTCTTGATTTCTAATCTTTTATTTATTAAGCATGTGTCTGGAAATGCAGCATATTAATAATAAAAGTACATTCTCTAATGAATATGAAACTGGTTTTTCCTTGGTGAAAAAAATTGAAGAGAAAACGTTATTACGAGATTACTATTGAAGATTATACTGAGCGATGATTGTTTGATAAAAATACAAATTTACTTGCAAAGCAGAAATGGCGATATTGCCCATCCATAGTCCGCCGGTTTATTGATAATCTTAATGCGACGCATTATCTACGATGAGAGAAATACTATTCGCGTAATCGAACGCGAAGATAATGACGTGGAAAATTTGAGATAAATGACTACGAGCTACGGCCTCTTGTCTACATTATAGGTCCGTGCGTCGTAGAAGATTGAAGATTGGCGATCACGCGACGCGCGGCGTGGAAATTTACATGACGCGGAAATTTGCATGAGGCGTAAACATTGTCAAGTCATTTTTGCAATTTGGTGGGTAATCGCGAAGATACGGTCGAAGCAAGGATACAGAGGAAAAATATAATAAATATGCTACGAGTGATTCTTTATGCCACATAAAATCGCTATTTTTTTTTTTTTTTCGAGAAGTTAAACAAATTCTGGCATTTATTTCATCCTACAAAACAACGTTGTTAAAAATTATCATTTTTTATTTTCTCGCGAAAAATCGTTCAATGATTAGAAAACAATATTATATAAATGCGATACAAAGTCTATCAATGAAAGAGCTAATGGAGGCTGTGGGAACGCGCAGTCAAGATGCGATTTTAAGCCGTCCATACGATTTTTCTCACGTATCATTGCGCAAGAGCCATAAAGTCATAAGGAAGACGGCGCTAGCTCGCACCGATTTCATCGGTCGTCGTATTTCAGTCGGCTTTAAAACAGTCGTAAAACAGCATCGCGCCTATGCGCTGCGCGATGCGTGCCCTTTCGCAATTAACATACCCGTTTGTCATCTTTCGGCCATCGCGCGACCCCGGCGACTGCGCGTCATCAGTCTCCCCGATTGTATCAATTTGTCATGCGTCGGCAAGAATAATTAGAGTTCCCTTTGATACTTTCCCCCACGCTTGATCTAATGATCCGTATTAATGGTGCGCGCACGCGTACGACATTTTTCACGACGTAAATTTATCCGTCGAGGTCATATAGATCCCATCTGCATATATATGTGTAATTTATTATCGATACAGATGGCCTTCTTTTTTCCACTATTTAACAAAAATTAGCATAAGTATTTGACAAAAATTAGCGGAACAAATGACTTAATCAAATGTACAGTAATAAAAATTTCATACGTCAATTCGAACGTATCACGTATGCGAGATTTATAATACAGATATAGATATGCGGGTCTTTATCCCTGATCGTCTGATCGTCATCCACTCTGGGAAGATTTAACGCTGCCGCGGAAGACAAGTCGTCCACGCAATAATCCTATATCTTGTGCGAGCTGCATCTCGATGAACGCATCCCGCTTTGGCATGCGCAGTTCCAGCGAGTAATTAAATTGATTGAATGCTCGCGGCTCTTGTCTTTCTCTCTCTCACACTTTTGCCTTCTTGCTCTCATTCGTCGCGAAATCACGGAGAACTTTGCGCACCGAGCAAAAGCGGGCCTGGGACACAAAAGGCCGACCGACCGGCCAGTGTAACTCCAATGCTGATGAGTCCCCTTCGTTATCTGGCGACCCGTAAATCTCCGGAACCGCGTCCAATCGCGCAGTTTTCCGCCTCTTTAGACTCTTCTCGCCGCCGTTCTATCCGTTCCCTCTATCCTCGGCCTCACTCTGATCCCCCTCTTCTCATGTGCTTTCAACCGCCGGCCGATGGACGCGCGCGGCTAGACTAGTTCACAATAGAGAATATCGTTTTATTGCTCGATCCTGGAATTGCGCTCCTCTCTCACCGCACGCTCGTAAAATCAGGGAAAGACGATTGCGCTCGCTCGTAACAGAGAGAACCGATTACAAGTCGAGTTTAACGTATCGGAAGCGCAAATACGGAATGGACGATTGGCCGTCCTAAGGAGCCAAGGACGAACTTTGTTTCCTTCAGCTTTAAGAAAGCCTCTCATTGCATTTGCCTATAAAAATAAGTGAGCAATTACCATGAGGCGTTTATCATTGCATATTATGCGTCACAACTTTCGATCAATTGATTTTTATTCGCGAACTACATAAACTATTTCTCATATAAAAATGTAGAAAATCTTAATTGCATCAATTTTATATTGATTCTGCTGGTGACTCGCTATTTCAAAATTGAACTGTAACACACACATATTTTTTTTCTCATTCTCATTTTCAGCGAATAGAAAAAAAATTGAAATTCTTCTGAAGAGATAAATGTTTAAAATATCTTGGAGAATGAAATATAAATCACCTTTTTCTTTTCTTTTCTGGAAAAATAAAATCTCGAGTCAGTATTTTCAAAAATGATACTTGCAAAAGATAATTACAATTTATCCTTGCAAAAGTAGCATATAGTAGGTTTCGATAATTTTATGTTGGAAACACGGAAACTCTTTTTAAGTAACCTTTGCGCTTTTTCTCTCTCTCTTTCTCTTCTTGTTTTCCTTTTGTCTCTCCGTGAACTTCCCCCGGAAGCACAAGAGGACGGGGCCATGCTAATTAACCCCTTCCGGAGTCACGAGTCGTAATGCACAACGCTCGCCACGACGCCTACAATTATGCCGCAGCCAGGCTGCATACGTTAGAATACATATTATCAGTCTGATTTATTGAACGACGAAACAAAATTCTAGTATATGAATATCGACGCGTGCAAGGCATGTGTGCATTCACATCATCGCGTACGAGACTTATGTTGCGTATAATGTACGGACGTATATCATTCCACCGAGGCCGAGGGGAATTAATGCTCGCGAAACCTGTTATCGATCAACATATTTAAAGAATGAATTATGCTTCTAAAAATATGAAGACTTTTAATGATATTATACGATTAGATCAGTTTCTCCGCAAGAACTTGAAAAGATATTGACTTAGAGATTGAAATAAAATCCTCGATTTATATTTATCTCTTATTATTTATATTTTTTATATTTATTTTTATATTTATTTATTTTATATTTATATTTTTTATACTATTATTTATATTTATATTACATCTCTTATTAATTATTTTACATTTCTTATCTCTTGCTAATTATTCTTCAAATATGGATGAGAGGATTTTATATACAATCGTATAAATTTATTCAATTAAAAATATTATAGAAATTATATGTAAAATTCAGTCAACATTTGCTAAAGTATCGCCTCAGGAAGATAAATAAATAAATCGGCCTACGATTTTTTCACAAAACGATATCTCGCATTTTGTTGGAATTATCGATCGATAAAAGGGGGGAAGGGGAGGATGAAGGCGAGAAAAGAGAAGCGGGCTCCATTCGCCCGACATGGCGGAAACGCGTGAGCGTGCACGCACGACGGCGTTGTCGTAATATATTTTGCCGCGAGTCCTGTCGGCCGGGCGACGGTTAAGGCCAAGGTAATTGCATTGTACGCGCTTGTCCTTTCAAATGCCAATCACCGGCGACAAAACGTTCGTCGTGCCGCGGCGAATCGCGCTCGTGGCTGGACGGCGCCGATCGTCGCCGTCGCTTTTAAAAGGCCGCGCCGCGGCGCGGCTCTCCATCTCGCCGACCGATTTCTCGCGTTTACCTCCTCGACGTCCATCGTCCCTCGATCTCGGACTCGGGTGCGGTCATAGTATAATATGCACCTTGAAGAATCAACTTTGGGAGTAATTAAGGACGAGAGAAAAAGATTGAGAATTTTTATTGTTCTCGCTAATCATGAATAGCAACCAAAGGTATAAAAAAAAATAAATCAAGATAATCGAGATGAAATAGGAATACATCGCATCGCATTTAATCGAAGAGGAGTTTTAAAATTTTTTACAAAGATTTTGTAATGCAAATATTGAAATAACAAAGGCCGTAAAATAATCGAAAGAAGCCTCGATAAAATTTCCAATTTTTTCTCCCTTCCCGAGACTATTCATCCGAGTAATAGAGTTTTCTTTGATGTATAATCTTGTCGTCTTCGCAATCGATATCGCTTGAATACGATGGAAGAAGAAGGAAGAGAGAGAAAGACAGCACATGGCGACCATAAGAAGTGCACGTGGGCGGCGAGTAAATCGCACGCACGTTATTTAAGTACTTAGATCGGCACTGTTATTGTCCAAGGTGCTAATAGATCTAATAGATAGGACGGCTTCCACTTCCTGGCGTTAATAAATCATTCAGAGACTTCCACCTGGCTGTCTACTGCCTTTTCCGAGATGAGATGAGATTCCGATGCATTCGATGCAATTTGCCTGGATGTTATGAAGCATCATCAATATTGTTTTATTCAGTCATTATTATTGCTTAAATTATTTCATTATAATGCGTGTGTATTTTCTTTCTGTAAGAAATTAACTGCATTCATAATTATTGGTTAAATTTTTATATTTTACATACTTGTACTCTTTATTTTTAATTTAAATGTAATATCTATTTTATATTAGCTTAAATGCTCTTGAAAAATTTATTTTTCGAGGACAAATGGATTATCGATCGAGAGCCATCTCTCTCTTGTAGAAATGTTTGGACGAGTTTGGCACTTTCACCGTTGGTCGAAGTGCTACTGTGGGCCATTTCCGTGAGAAATAAATAATTTATTTTTCAAAGAGAAAAGCGCAAGGCATCACTAGCGATGAATAGTTGTAGATTCGTTTAACTTCCTCCTTTCGACGCGCGGAGAAAGTCATTGTTGTTTGTGGATTCAACGAAGTCGAAGTAAACGTCTTGCAGTTCGCAGACAATATACCGTAATGCTTTTATCAGACTGAGAAACATTGTTGTACCGAAGATGTGGGTGTATGGATAGCTTTATGTGGCCATATAACGGCGAAAACTTTACCGTGTGTTTGGCCCTAAAAGATATCTTTAGGTATCCATTCATGGCCTATAATTACATTGAGCAAAAATTAAAATTCAAGATTATAAAAGGTCATAAAATCTAAATGTGAGCGATAGACTTGCGAATTTTCCAACATATTACGAACTCTCTTCAACTCTTGTCTTAAAATTCTAAATCATAACTCTTCATCTAATTGTAAATAATTTCGAGACATCAATAATCAGTCTCAATTTTAACTTCAATTCTTGACAATAATTTTAGTTGGTTTTAGCTTTCGTATCAATATCTCATTCCAAATACTTGTATGCATTATCAAATTAATATACAAATATCGAGAAGTAAAAATTATAATATATAATTATAATCTCTGTTATACTTACGATGTTTTGCAAAGCGTTGAAAAATCAAATTTACAAGTAAAATTAATACTCTTTCTCTTATGAAAAGTACAAGTTTGTCATAAATCTGGCGCTGTACGCGTCGGGCTCGTTCTAGACCCGCGGGTTAACATTTATTACACGATGCATTGCAAACGTCCGTAATTATCGCGCTCGCTCGTGATCTCGGCGATATACCGTTCGGCTGTTTGCCATAATCGCGAGAGTGCGCGCCCATTAACGCTTCCAACGGCCGGCTATTTAAATTCTGCGCAGGGCGGAGCGCGCAAATGCGCTTTATTCCCTCGGTGCAATCATCCGCGCGACTCTAAAGCCGTTAAAATAAACGTAACGACTATTTCGGCCTTTACTATCCGGCTAACGTGTGCGCGCGTATTTCGCGATCTCAGATTTATTAATAAAAAGGGAGAGGGGCAATCAATCGCCCCCATTGATCCGATATATCATAATAACGCTTTATATGTCGATAGAAGGAATTATCGTCGAATTATCCTTGTCACGCATGCCCTCGTAGTGTCACACAATCCGCCTATGATCGTAACATATTCCTTGCTGGCGAACATACGTTCGTTCCGGATATTATGTGCCGCTCGTGAAATCACGTCCGCGCGATCTCGTTGCTTCGATTACCTCCCTCGTAATTATTCGGCGGAGATTCTCGATGGAGAGAAAACATCGCGATCGTAAAAGATTTTATCTCTGCGTGTACGTTACGTTTTCTCTACTTCGGCCTTCGCCACTCGCACTATGATTCCACCCCTATAAATTGGAGAAAATTATCCGCCAGTTGGAAAATGCCGGCGGGCGATTTTACGATCGATCGGGTACGGTGTGCATGATTAATATCAAAATTTTAGACGCGCTACTTTTGACATTCTATAAATATTTGAACGCCGTTTCCATGCGATTAATAGTGTACAAGAGGTATATACGCTACAGAAATTTTGAGAAAATTATTTTAAAAAATTTGGTTATTTTTTAAATATTTAATATATTTTTAGATAAATCTAGATTATTGTATTAACGCAAAATGAATTTTGCTGATACAATCTTATCTCGTTTCACGAGAGCTTTTCTCTTGGTCATTGTGGGCTTATCGGGTAATTGAGTTTCTTCGCGCTTTATCATGACTCATTAATTTGATCGCATTGGGGAATATAAGCACTCTATCGATCGTTTCCGGAGAAACCAAAAAAAGGAGAAAGCAACATTGACTTAAAGTACATCGTTGCGAGAACGATGCGGCGAGATTGAGTTGCTATTCTCTTCTATTTAACACGCGATTGATCGATTTGAATCATGATCCGCTCGGACATTATTTCGAGCACGTTTCATCAGCGCGATTCATCGGGCAATTCTTGCCTATCGATATTAACATGTGTTCGTACACACATTGACACCATACGCCAAGTTTTATTTATATAGTATATGTTTGCTCAATATTAAAATATTGCGATATATAACGTGATACGATGATAATACAATCACTCAATCTCTTTATCTTTCTATTTATATTTATATAATTAGGTTACATATTATAATATTATTGCAATATAATTTTATTGAGAATATCTTAAATGTTTAAGAAACAAAAATATGGCTAGTCTCTTGATTAACAAATTGATTTTAAATTTGCTGAAAATCCAATTATAAAATATTTTTTATGGAATTTGATATATACATATTAAATATTATTTTATTTCATTATAGACGGGTAGATATTTGTATGGTAGGTATATTTTGATAAGCTAGATATATTCTATTTAAGATGAATACGCAGATTTAAATAAAGAAGATAGAAAAATGTATCATATTTAAAAAATACATTTTCATTCCGGAGAAAATATATATACGAATTCCACGAACACGTGCCGTTATTCTCGACTTGTGCCTTCTCTCGTATCCCTAATTTTGCATACGTAATAGTGTGCACATTTTCAGCTCGCACGTGCAGTCATTTCCGACGCGAGTCTAGTTTCGCGCGTATCTCTTTTTCTCGCTGATGAGCCTTCATAGTTGGACGATCCGGCGTGAAACTTTCACCGTGGCATTGGTATAAGAACAGGGAGATATTCGACAGATTTATGCGCTCGTCTTTTATAATGCAACGATCCTCGTTTCCGCGCTAATGCGTTCGCGAAAGAGCGAAACTGTTCTCGTTGTTTGCCCCGACCGCGTTTTTTTCCGTCGTTAAACAAAAGCACGTTCGATTCGTATTCGGTATAACGAGAAGGAGGCATAATCGTTCGGCAAGACTCCAATTAGTGCAGCAATTATTCCCGATGGTCAGCGGCGTTTATTCTCGTACAATAAGAACGGGTTATCTCTCAATTTCCGAGTGCATCCGTGACCCGAGTACCGAATGTCGCGAATCATACGGATGTTCGTTTGTGCCAAATGAAAATGTCGCCATTCTCTTTCGACTCTCTCATCGTGAAAATTAACGAGCCCATCGATGAATGCTTGTCGTTTGGTTCTTGTTCGGAATATAAATAACAGACAAAAAGAGAAACTGTTCAAAGTAAGACCGCAGCTGCTCAACAATAATCCCAATTATTTGATCGAAATTTAAATGGTTTAAATTATTTGAAATTGTATTAATTATTTTTTTTTAATTAGTTCTTTATTTTGTCAAATTAAAATGTGCGGTAAAATATATTTAGTCGCATTAATCACATCTTATAAATCAATCAAATTTTGATTGTCAAAATATAAAAATTTTAGACAATATATATTGAAAAAATATTGAATTATAAATATTGAAAAATTTCGCATAAAATAATAGGAGAAAAAGTATTAATCTTTATATACAGAAATGTGTGTTAAACTACGCATATCTTTGAAAAATTTTATTATTGAAAAGTAGTATTGAAAAGAAGTTTTACTGAAATTTTATTTGTTGAAAAAAATTATAAAGTGAATATTTATTCTTGAGATTAGATAGATATTCGTACGTACCATAGACGGACTCAAATGTAAACATTGTGTGTTTATACTACACGTCGTCCGGGCGATGTTATTGAATAGGAGTGGGTATTGTATTACACATTGCGTGACAAGGTTCGCAGTTAATCGTCAACCTTTGATTGAGAAAAATGTGCGTCGCAATTCAAAATTAGTATTATCATGGACGGCAACGTACTACGGGGAACATAAGTATCACGAGAGATGTACTGTAAGTACTTCATAGCACATGTGTATAATTTATATTGTTTTTATTTTGAGAATTATTTATATATTTTTGGAATTGAAAGTTAGGTTTATAAATTAATACTATTTATTTTTTTCTGAAATCTTGTATATTCATGACGTCGCTGCTTATTGCGGATCCCTGGGGAAAATTTTGTTCAATGAAAAGCACAAGGAGCGCGGCGCGATTATACAGGGGTCGCAGTTATTTTAACGAAATATAATTATCCGATCGATTATAACGATACGAAACGATCGGCGATACGATGCCGCGCAGTCGGGGGCAGCTCTGGCGATTCCTCGGCCCTTGCCCAGGGTGATCATATCGCGAGTCTACTATTAGTCCGATGATATATGTCATCATTATGTGCGCCTTATTGCGTTAACCACATCCTCGTGATTTATATGGTAGGCCCTGATTCACTTCCGTCCCTCGTTTAATTCTTTTTCTCTTTCTTCATTCGCGAATCGCGCAGCGACCATCCTTTTGATATAATGCGCCATCGCGATATCGTAATATTGAGTGTAACATAATTTTTGAGCGGCATTTGTGAGAACCCATAATTTTTCGACGACTAAGCTTCTTTTAATTCTTACAATCTCAATGTGATGATTAAAGATTATTTTTTCTGATGGTTACTTGTCAAGTTTTTATTAAAAGAGAGAGGATCTAATTTAAATTTGCTGGAAAAGTATATTTAATAATTTTAATGGCTCAATATTTAAAACGTGTTATATATTCATTATATTTTTCGTAATGCAATAGTACAGATTCGCATTAACTTTGAGCTGTCTTTGCTTCATCGATGTATGAAATGTTCTCGAGATGAAAATTAGGAAAGAAAATTCCGGTGGTTAGTCATGCGATTTAACGACAGAAGAACAAACTTGCGCCGGAAAACGTGCAGGAGGCTGCATGTAGATAACGGTAGCAATCGTACCTAGTAACATTGAGAATATTGGTATATGTAGATCGAAAGCGTGTACGTGGGTCGCCAGTAATGCTCTCGTAAATCACCAAGGCTCCATTGTTTCTCTTTATTGAATGACTCGGCGCACGGTAGCCCCCTTCGCTCACATTCCACATTTCTGTTTTGATATTGCCCAGCGGTAACCGACGATATAAATCTTTCGTCGTTGCCCGAACCGCCCTGCTGGGAAACTTCTTGTATCGATACTTATAAATCGCGGCCGCCGACACGTATCGCCGTGCTTTGGAAACAGGTGCGACTCGCACCCGACGAGTTTAGATGGCTCGCGCATACATTCTCCGTTTCGCATAATTTACACGGTAGGATTTAATTTTTGTACGCTGTCTCTTTTTCGCGTCACATTTTTCTTTTCTTGTCGTGTATTCTTTCCCTTTAACGACCGTATTTTGGCTGCGATTTTATACCTTTTTTTATGCAAGGTAATATTCTAAAATTAATGTTTTTGTCTGAAATTATACAAATTTTAAGCATTATTTTTCTTAGGTTCTAATTGTGAATATTAATAATTTCGATAATTAATACTTAAACTTTTTGAAAGTTGTAAATAATACAAGTGTCAAAAAATTAATTTCAAAATTCATCAAGTTTTTACTATTAAGTATAATTAATTAAATTTTTTCCTACATTACATAAAAAAATAAATAATGCTTAATTCATTATTTTATATTTTTTTTCTATTTACAAGAGATATTGTCTTCTCGAGAAACACAAGAAATAATTAGTACTGTGCATCTATTGAATGATAATCCATAATGTATAGAATAAGGATCTTTATGAAAAAATGGGAAATTAATCGCGTAAAATATTGGAAGTTTTAATGTACAAGAAGCAATTAAACGGAAACCATTAGTGTCCCGTATCCGACTTTATGTATTCGAGCTCGAAGAAGCGGCATCCGCCTTAAGATGACGCTTATGAGTCGTAACCGTTAATTTTGCAACGCCCAGGACATATTTTAATGTGATTTTAATGTAATTACGTGTTTACACTCAGCGAGGCGAATAGAAGCAATTTTATGCACAATTGGACCCACGACCGACTTTCTAACCGCGTTGCAATATAACAGCAGTAGCGTGCGATATAAACGCGGTTATACAATTAATATTATAAATGTTCTGTCAAAACGTGACGTAAAAATCATAAACATTACACCGTACATACACCGTACACAATTTATGATTTCTAAATCGTTTCCTGTAAAGCTTACGGATAAATTAATCATAGATCGTAGCATAATATTAAAGAATCGTGCTAGTAATGAAAAGTTATCAAAGATGTGCATTATATAATCTGATTATATGTGTGTGAAACGTCGTATTTATTTTAAATTAGTATATTATTTGCTTATGTATTTAGTGATAATTAATTTTTCGCAAAGCAAGCTCTCATTTGCCGACACAATCAAAGTCTCGCCTTTCTAACTGCACTGTATTAAATATAGACGCCATAAGCATGACTGCATACGATATTAATGTGATATAAATTTATAAATATTCCAATATATATAGCGCGTTACATAAGCCTCTTTAGCCAAGCTACCGAGAATCGTTTCTAAAGAACGGACATGAATGAGAGAGAGAGAACTCGCGTGAGCGTGCATTTTGCTCTCGCCCCAACAACTTCATACGTTATTTCAGAATTCCCTTTCCTCCCGTACAATCCGCGCGAAAACCATGATCGGGCAGAAGAGAAGAGATATCTTTCTTCTTACCGCGTTGCAAATCACTTTCATAGTCCGGCTTTTATGACCGAAAGTTATAATTTACGATACACCCGATTGGCGTAACTCACACACACCGCGCGAGAAAGGGATTACGCGACGACAAGACATGCTGAGAGAGAGAAACACTTATATCAGAATCAAGCTTTCGAAGCTCTAATCCATTAACGAGCCAGAGATGGCGTGGGAACGCGCGAAGACGAAGTGCTGCGTGTGCAGTGCGTGAATGCATACGCACGTGGAGCGGTCGTTCTCGCGATCGCCATGTCGCGTCGATTGATACCCAATTAAAAGAAAGATCCGACTCTGCGCTTCTAAATCAAATGAAACATTCTTCTCCCTTTAATCGGCGACTTTTAAATGGGGATTTATAATAATTTCCAGTTGTAATTGTGGATTTAATATCAACGCGTTTGCGCACTCTTGTTTGCTCCGTTTTATCAAAATATTTTAACTGCTCTCCTTTATTTAATTAATAATTACGCCGCATTATAAAATAGGGATTAGCTATCGCAATTTAATTTTGGTTCGTTATGCATGCTTATAATTGGAAATTTTCTACCGCCAAATTCTGCCGCTAATGCGAAAGTACCATGAATCACGACGGGCGAGTTTGGTCGCATGAATACTGCTTTTAGGTGTAGGCGTGGATTCATACCACGAAATCATAAATACGTCGAGAAAAGGCCCTTTAATATAAATAAACCCGTCGCTTATATATCCCAAGAGTTGATTATATAAATTGAATTTCGAAACACGATAAATTGAATCCTACGCAACGGTCAGTTTAGTATAAAGCTTTTTACTTGATTAATTGATTTATAAAGTAACAGATTTTATTGGCAAATTAAGTTTTTATGTACATCAACGTTCTAATAATTTATAAAGTTAAAAATGTATAGATTAAAAAATTTTATATAAATTTCTAGTTGAACTTAAACTGAAGCGAACATATATAAATCTTATTTAAGCCAATAATCTTACTTTTACATTTAAATTCGTGAGATAAGAGTATAATTTAGAATAATGTGCCTCTTCTAACAAGATTTTCACAAGATTAAGTTTATATATCGTTTATATACGTGGCTTAAGGGCGTAACGTTTCCATCGTAATCTGTTTTAAATAAAGTACAGAAGAGAGATGCCGTTGAACGTAGATGCTTGAGAACGTATTTAGCTCACATCCATTTTCGGTGCAGAACCGCGGAACTGGCCTCGCGCGATACTTCACGTTTCTATTAACGGGTTTATATCTGCATTGCCCACGCAGGGGTCCAAATAACAATATTGTAATACGGACAACGTGCCGTGTATAAGTGGTCGGATATTGTATATTAAACTGTACGCGAGACTCGTCGTGCTCGAGAGATGCGAACCGCCTCGTGTTCCCGTTTCCATCGCGGAAATGCAAAATCGTCGTCATTCCCGCGAACTTTCGTTCTCGCTAGATGCAGATCGGAGGAACGGTGCATTTTCAGCACATTCGGCGTGTCCAAAGGCGCCGCCGATTCAATTTCCGCGACGCAATCTCGCGGCATTACGGAAAATAGGAGAAATCCAGCGAAAGTAAACGTAACGCATATCTCGAAACGTAACTCGCGTTCACTGTAATAATGTAATGTAATGTAATAGTAACGAGACGATAACGACGCATCGCGTTTTGCGAGGAATCACGCGGGCGTGTTTGCGGTAGCCATTCGATATAAGTATAACGTACGTACGCAATCCATTTTCACCCCTTTATCCATGCCTCTGAATCACGCAACTATAACTTTACGAGAAGGAACGAGTTAATTTGTCCTATTCGAGGCGTCTCGTTAATCCAGTGTGATCGTATGCGGGATTATTAATAGGAAAGGTAATTGATTTAATATAAGAGAGGTGTGTGTTGCATTGTATAAGAAAATATGTGATGCATGTTATATATTAATAGATATTGCATTACCAAGCACACACGTAGGCGAGGCTATCATTGAGGAAAATGATATTCAGTTATTTCGTACATGATTCTCGTCAAGATAATAGAATTAAAGTATTATTGCATACTAGAGTAAATTGATATTGCTTATGTACACTTATGGATTTTCACTAAATTAATTTTATTATTATATATTTTGTATTAAGAGATGTAAAATGTGTAGAGAGATATAAAATATTGTAAATATATAAACGTTTGTAAAAATTTAATAATATAAATTTTAATATAATATAAATATATTATTGTGTCTGTGAAGCTGGCACGACAATCTACGAATTATAAAAAAATACTAAGAGTTCTGATAGCACTTTTCATAGTTCTATAGTTCCTGATAAAAATTAAAAAGAGTTCCGCATTCCTTATATTAAAAAATCGAAATCGAAAAAATGTCGTGCTAACTTCGCGAATCTAGCACGACACTCTTTCCTCTAAAGTACCAAAACGCGTTGAATATTATTATTTTTAGCAAGAGTTCCCGATAGTTCTGTTCAAGTTCAGCCTATATATGCAATTTCAGATCGATATTTCAAAAATTAATAATTTTTAAACAATTTTTAAGATTCTCGCCCAGCACGACATTCTCCCTCTAAAGTACTAAACCGCGTTGAAAATTATTATTTCTAATAACAGTTCTCGATAGTTCTGCTATAGTTCAGCCTATATAGGCAAATTTCAGACCGATATTTCAATAATTAATAATTTTTAACGAATTTTTAATGTCCTCGACCAGCACGACACTTAGTAAAAATGTGTCGTGCTGATGATTTTTCGTAGTTTTAACGATAGTTCTCGACAGTTCTATAAAAGTTCTATTCTTTGAAAACGTTTTTACGCAGAGTTCCGACCGTTTAATATTTTTTAAACAATTTTTTATTATTATCCAGCACGACACTCTCCCTCTAAAGTACTAAGACGCGTTGAATATTATTATTTTTAGCAAGAGTTCCCGATAGTTCTGCTATATTTCAGCCTATATATGCAATTTCTGATAGATATTTCAATAATTAATAATTTTTTACGAATTTTTAATGTCCTCGACCAGCACGACACTTAATAAAAATGTGTCGTGCTGATGATTTTCCGTAGTTTTAACGGCAGTTCTGGACAGTTCTATATAAGTTCTATCTTTTAGAAACATTTTTACGCAGAGTTCCGACCGATTACTATTTTTTAAATAATTTTTTACAATAACCCAGCACGACACTCCCTCTAAAGTACTGAGACACGTTGAATATTATTATTTTTAGCAAGAGTTCCCGATAGTTCTGCTATAGTTCAGCCTATATATGCAGTTTTAGGTCGATATTCCAAAAATTAATAATTTTTTATGAATTTTTAATGTTCTTGACCAGCACGACACTTAGTAAAAATGTGTCGTGCTGATGATTTTCCGTAGTTTTAACGGCAGTTCTGGACAGTTCTATATAAGTTCTATCTTTTAGAAACATTTTTACGCAGAGTTCCGGCCGATTACTATTTTTTAAATAATTTTTTACAATAACCCAGCACGACACTCTCCCTTTAAAGTACTGAAACGCGTTGAATATTATTATTTTTAGCAAGAGTTCCCGATAGTTCTGCTATAGTTCAGCCTATATATGCAGTTTTAGGTCGATATTCCAAAAATTAATAATTTTTTATGAACTTTTAATGTTCTTGACCAGCACGACACTTAGTGAAAATGTGTCGTGCTGATGATTTTCCGTAGTTTTAACGGCAGTTCTGGACAGTTCTACATAAGTTCTCTTTTAGAAACATTTTTACGCAGAGTTCCGACCGATTACTATTTTTTAAATAATTTTTTACAATAACCTAGCACGACACTCTCCCTCTAAAGTACTAAGACACGTTGAATATTATTATTTTTATCAAGAGTTCCCGACAGTTTTGTTGAAGTTCAGCCTATATATGCAGTTTTAGGTCAATATTCCAAAAATTAATAATTTTTTATGAACTTTTAATGTTCTTAACCAGCACGACACTTAGTGAAAATGTGTCGTGCTGATGATTTTCCGTAGTTTTAACGGCAGTTCTGGACAGTTCTACATAAGTTCTGTTTTAGAAACATTTTTACGCAGAGTTCCGACCGATTACTATTTTTTAAATAATTTTTTACAATAACCTAGCACGACACTCTCCCTCTAAAGTACTGAAACGCGTTGAATATTATTATTTTTAGCAAGAGTTCCCGATAGTTCTGCTATAGTTCAGCCTATATATGCAGTTTTAGGTCGATATTTCAAAAATTAATAATTTTTATGAATTTTTAATGTTCTTGACCAGCACGACACTTAGTAAAAATGTGTCGTGCTGATGATTTTCCGTAGTTTTAACGGCAGTTATCGACAGTTCTATATAAGTTCTATCTTTTAGAAACATTTTTACGCAGAGTTCCGGCCGATTACTATTTTTTAAATAATTTTTTACAATAACCCAGCACGACACTCTCCCTCTAAAGTACTGAAACGCGTTGAAAATAATTATTTTTGACAACAGTTCTCGATTATTCTGCTATAGTTCAGCCTATATATGCAATTTTAGGTCGATATTCCAAAAAGTAATAATTTTTAAGCAATTTTTAAGATTCTCGCCCAGCACGGCATTCTCCCTCTAAAGTACTAAACCGCGTTGAAAATTATTATTCCTAATAACAGTTCTCGATAGTTCTACTATAGTTCAACCTATATATGCAGTTTTAGGTCGATATTCCAAAAATTAATAATTTTTTATGAATTTTTAATGTTCTTGACCAGCACGACACTTAGTAAAAATGTGTCGTGCTGATGATTTTCCGTAGTTTTAACGGCAGTTCTGGATAGTTCTATATAAGTTCTACCTTTTAGAAACATTTTTACACGGAGTCCGACCGATTACTATTTTTTAAATAATTTTTTACAATAACCCAGCACGACACTCTGCCTCTAAAGTATTAAAATGCGTTGAACATGATTATTTTTAGCAAGAGTTCTCGATAATTCTGCTATAACTCAGCCTATATATGCAATTTTAGGTCGATATTCCAACAATTAATAATATAATTGTAAAAAATTATTTATGAAATAATAAACGGTCGGATCTCTACGTATAAATGTTTCTAAAGGATAGAACTTTTATAGAACTGTCGAGAACTGCCGTTAAAATTACAGAAAATCATCAGCACGACACATTTTTACTAAGTCTCGTGCTAGTCAAGAACATTAAAAATTCATAAAAAATTATTAATTTTTGGAATATCGACCTAAAACTGCATATATAGGTTGAACTATAGCAGAACTATCGAGAACTGTTATTAGAAATAATAATTTTCAACGCGGTTTAATACTTTAGAGGGAGAATGTCGTGCTGGGCGAGAATCTTAAAAATTGTTGAAACATTATTAATTTTTGGAATATCGACCTAAAATTGCATATATAGGCTGATCTATAGCAGAACTATCGGGAACTGTTGTCAAAAATAATTATTTTCAACGCGTTTCAGTACTTTAGAGGGAGAGTGTCGTGCTAGGTTATTGTAAAAAATTATTTAAAAAATAGTAATCGGTCGGAACTCTGCGTAAAAATGTTTCTAAAAGATAGAACTTATATAGAACTGTCGATAACTGCCGTTAAAACTACGGAAAATCATCAGCACGACACATTTTCACTAAGTGTCGTGCTGGTTAAGAACATTAAAAATTCATAAAAAATTATTAAGTTTTGGAATATCGACCTAAAACTGCATATATAGGTTGAACTATAGCAGAACTATCGAGAACTGTTATTAGAAATAATAATTTTCAACGCGGTTTAATACTTTAGAGGGAGAATGTCGTGCTGGGCGAGAATCTTAAAAATTGTTGAAACATTATTAATTTTTGGAATATCGACCTAAAATTGCATATATAGGCTGATCTATAGCAGAACTATCGAGAACTGTTGTCAAAAATAATTATTTTCAACGCGTTTCAGTACTTTAGAGGGAGAGTGTCGTGCTAGGTTATTGTAAAAAATTATTTAAAAAATAGTAATCGGTCGGAACTCTGCGTAAAAATGTTTCTAAAAGATAGAATTTATATAGAACTGTCCAGAACTGCCGTTAGAACTACGGAAAATCATCAGCACGACACATTTTTACTAAATGTCGTGCTGGTCGAGGACATTAAAAATTCGTAAAAAATTATTAATTATTGAAATATCGATCAGAAATTGCATATATAGGCTGAACTATAGCAGAACTATCGGGAACTCTTGCTAAAAATAATAATATTCAACGCGTCTTAGTACTTTAGAGGGAGAGTGTCGTGCTAGGTTATTGTAAAAAATTATTTAAAAAATAGTAATCGGTCGGAACTCTGCGTAAAAACGTTTTCAAAGAATAGAGCTTTTATAGAACTGTCGAGAACTATCGTTAAAACTACGAAAAATCATCAGCACGACACATTTTTACTAAGTGTCGTGCTGGTCGAGGACATTAAAAATTCGTTAAAAATTATTAATTATTGAAATATCGGCCTAAAACTGCATATATAGGTTGAACTATAGCAGAACTATCGAGAACTGTTATTAGAAATAATAATTTTCAACGCGGTTTAATACTTTAGAGGGAGAATGTCGTGCTGGGCGAGAATCTTAAAAATTGTTTAAACATTATTAATTTTTGGAATATCGACCTAAAATTGCATATATAGGCTGAACTATAGCAGAACTATCGGGAACTCTTGCTAAAAATAATAATATTCAACGTGTCGCAGTACTTTAGAGGGAGTGTCGTGCTGGGTTATTGTAAAAAATTATTTAAAAAATAGTAATCGGTCGGAACTCTGCGTAAAAATGTTTCTAAAAGATAGAACTTATATAGAACTGTCCAGAAACTGCCGTTAAAACTACGGAAAATCATCAGCACGACACATTTTTACTAAGTGTCGCGCTGGTCGAGGACATTAAAAATTCGTAAAAAATTATTAATTATTGAAATATCGATCTGAAATTTGCCTATATAGGCTGAACTATAGCAGAACTATCGAGAACTGTTATTAGAAATAATAATTTTCAACGCGGTTTAGTACTTTAGAGGGAGAATGTCATGCTGGGCGAGAATCTTAAAAATTGTTTAAAAATTATTAATTTTTGAAATATCGATCTGAAATTGCATATATAGGCTGAACTTGAACAGAACTATCGGGAACTCTTGCTAAAAATAATAATATTCAACGCGTTTTGGTACTTTAGAGGAAAGAGTGTCGTGCTAGATTCGCGAAGTTAGCACGACATTTTTTCGATTTCGATTTTTTAATATAAGGAATGCGGAACTCTTTTTAATTTTTATCAGGAACTATAGAACTATGAAAAGTGCTATCAGAACTCTTAGTATTTTTTTATAATTCGTAGATTGTCGTGCCAGCTTCACAGACACTATATTATTAGTATTAATAATAGCGAATAATAATTGAAGAAATAACATATCAATAATAGCCACAACGATACTTTTCAAGTAAAGCAGGAAAAATAGGAATCTATTTTTAAAGCACGTGATATGTCAATTTTTGTTACTTGAGAAAGTACGAGACTCCATTGGACTTCAACGTGCGTTATTAATGAACAAGCAATTAACGTGCCAGCGTTCTCTTTGCGCAAGTCGAAGTCGAGGACATAAAACGCGATCGCGGTGTTCCCACCATTGATCAGCACGCTCGAATCTGTATTTCGTGATTGTTTCATTGTCGCATTTGTACGCGGGTGGTCTCGCCTTTCGCGAGAGCGAGCGGTGCGACCGAGGCACATAATGCATCGTCGCCCTCGCTCGTCGCGGGCGTCGTCGCAGTTTGTCGTACATACGTCGAGATGGCAAGAAACGATGGCGCAATTACTCCTCGCTGCCGCCTCTCTTTCTCTCTCTCTCGCTTTCTCGTCCCTCTCAGCCTCTTTCCCCGGCTCGTGACATACACGAGCCGAGCCGTAATTGTTTTAACGTTTTAATAACCGCGCGTTCGCGTGCGCACCGCCAGAAGACTCCTGTCGCCTTCACGTAAATACGGCGAAACACCGTCCGATTGTGTCAACCGAGATTACGTCAGATTCCTTGTGTATCGCAACTTGTATGTATCACGCGATAAATTCACGTTTCGCGATTTGAATTATATTTCCGTCCTTTTACTTCGACCAACCTGCATTCATCAAACCTGCGTTTGATTGCTTATTTTCTTTTTATTAGAATATATTTACATTGAGACTTATATATGCTTATTAAATCATTAATGAAAATGATGATTCATTATAGTATATTGAAAGTGTATAGATAAGTATTTAAATACTTGTAAAACTTTATAATTTTAACAAGAAATTGAGTATTTATAGAATAAACATTGTTAAATTAATATAATTCGCATTGATATCATATGATAGAGGTATGGTTTTAATTATTCCGATGTGCCCGTTTTATGTGGAGGAGAGAAGGAAGATTCTCTCAGAATCTCTCCTCATACTATTTCATTGCGAATGACTCGCATAATTGAACCATTAGCGCAGTCCTGCCATTTCATGCCGCAAGGTGCACTTTAATCGTGTCGCAGAACACTATTCTAAATTGTATATTGCCGCACTGATTTACGTCCCTATATACAAAAAAGGAGATAGTATTACAGGCACTGTCGAGCAATATTCCTCATCTGGATTCTTCTACGTTTACTCTTTCGAAATTTATATAATTTACATATTTGCTCGCAAAACATGTGATTTTTTATAAACATAATTTCATTATATATTTATATATTCTTTTTTTAATTATTTCTCTTTACTTTTCTTTGGTTTCAGAGATATTTTTAAGGCTTACTTATCTTGATAAACGATTGTTAATTTGACAATTGATTTACATCCCATAATACATTTACCGTTAATGAGTTCACGGCACTGAAAGGTACCATCTGGCGTACAGCTTCCATTCAAGGAGATCGAAATTAAAGACAGGGCGGTCACTGACGCAAAAGTATTAACGAGTCTCGATCGTCGCGGTGAATGTATTCGTAATAGAAGTCGATTTGTAGCCCGTCGATCGACGAGCGAAAGCGCGCGTTAATTTGCGGTTGCTTCATTCATATAATATACGCTGAAATGGAACCAGTGTCCGCACTCGCTTGTCGACATTTGTATTATGCAAATGTTTACTTACAGCTGGGCGTACGATAATTTTCGATGGATAATTACGTGACACGATGATTATCGCTCACTGAATACATTTGGCCTCTTTAGAGAAAATTTATTTGCGTCTGTTTTTCTGAATTTTTTTTTAGAATTCTCAGCTTTTAATCTTTGCAGTAATAAATTAAACTAAAAGTCCCAGGACTTTTTTCGTTAATTTTAGAGACAGTTCTCATTCATTGATAATGAAACATATTTTCGGGATAGTTATTAGAGAAATTGCAGCTTTACTTTTTCGCGATGTTTGGGATTACCCACGATCTATGCCGCGACTATTCCATTCTCACCCCCTTCGGTCTCCCTCTCGCTAATTTTCTGCGAAGAGCAATTTTGTTTCCAAGGCAGCCATTACGATTGCTATAATAGCGCTCATCAGACCCCGCCGCCTATCACCTTTACCTTCGTCTTGTCTAATTACAGGTCGCGTTTATTGTTTCAGGAGGAGAGCGAGCTCTCGAGCAAGCGGTGGGCCAGTGCGCCTCGCCGCCCGGACAGCCCCTGCGTCCTGGGGGCACCGACGTCTAGGGAGGTAAGTCGATTTTATCCCGAATATATTTAATTTCGACGTCTCGAAAATGCATCAGCACAATCGAGAATACGCAATTTGTTTTATTTAAACAAATCGCATTTAATCGATAGAATCTCACTTAAAAAATATTTTACGTAATAGTATAAAAGATATGTGTAAATTTTAATACATGAGAGAGATTAATCTTGTCAATAAAGGAGACTTGCCGCGCGGATTTTAAACCGCCTGACGACGGAGTCGACTGGGAATTTTTCTTGATATGTCACGTCGTGTGGCAAATATAGAAATACGCTCGCGTACAGTTATTCGCGAGATACGTCATTCTCTATGCTATCAAGTGTCGTTGCTCTTAACGGACGTTAAAATTTCCTCGCGATTATTCATGCCGATAAAATCTCGCCTCGAACGGACGGTGCACGTATAATAACGAACGCTTGGAGCGCTTCGTGAAGCACTTCGCGGGTCATCGTTGGATGCCGGTCGTACGACTTATTCGTGCGAATACATGGCGCCACCCACAGGATCTCTATGATGGGTGTGACTCGTGTTGGCATTCGTGATGCATATTACGTCGCAATGCGAGAGAGAACACGAACGTTTGGAGCCGCCGCCTCTTGCGCGTTCATCCGTGTTCTCTTTAACGATGCAGTCAATGGCTCGCGAACGTGCGAATTTTGCGATTCGAATCGTCATTTTTTGACTAGTGTTTCTACTCGAGAATTATTCAAAATACTTATGTCAAAAAGCTAAAAACAAGCGCGAATTTCTGATGGACGGCATTTCTTCACCAAATCGTACATCTGTTGACCAACGGAACTTATCCATTCCAATTACACGGATATTAGCGACCACCGATTTGATTTCGATTCCATTTTCAACTACCGCGAGTAGTGCTCGCGTAAGTTTGTCGTTAGGGCAAAGTAGGTACGTACGCTCCGTTCTATGAGGCAATACACCGACCATGGTAATAAAACGCTCTCTCGCTTGTGTCCGTGACATGAAATATCGTGGATCCTTTCACGAAACGAAAATAGAGAATCGCCAGTGCTCCGGGGAACGTATTCAAGATCCATCGCGTTTCACGCGACATGCTTGTTACCATGACTAGGAGACGGCAATACGTCGTTGAAGGACATGGTCGATGAACATCATTCGTCGCATCGTGCTAGGTTTCACTCGGTAGCTGCAAATGCTAGGTTTTGCAAATGTAATAATTTTATATATTTAATTCAAGTAACTATTCAATTAAATATTTGATTATTCTACCAGCGATATTAAGATAATTTAAGAGAAACTTTTTCAATTAAATAATATTAAAACTCGTGAAAATTAGAAAAAAATGGGTACTCGATAAGAGAGAGATTGAGATTTTTATATGATTCATATAGAAGAATTATATTGAAGGATAATATTAATATGTGAGTATAGAAGGAAATAAGATGAAAGGAGAAAGAATTTCGTATCTCTCTCTCTCTCTCTCTCTCTCTCTCTCTTTCGAATCACGCAAATGTCCGACGCGTACCACCTGTTACAGGCAGGTATTTCCTGTAGTCGATGCGCCTCGCGGCTGCCCGGCACGCGTCACTTGACACGCGCGTGCGACGTGAAATCATAATTTGACGGTGCGTTTTTGTCCGGTCGCGATTAGTCACGAAATTCTTCCGTACTTTAGACGTTCGTAATACGATAACTCGTTAACGATGTTGACAGATCGCTTCATACTGCTTAATTTTGCACGCAAGAAAAAATTACACTCGACGTTACCCTTCTTTGCCTGAGGATGCCGAATTGGCCCGATCCTCGTTCGAGTATTTCCAGAGAAAATTGTTGCAAGTCACGGTGCATCTTTCGCGAAGAGAGGAAAAGAGGTGCGGGGAGAGGGGGAGGGATGACAAGGGGGCACAGCGCTGGGTGCGCGCGGTTACATCGAGTACGGTTCAATTCCGTTACGTGGACGTAAGCCGCGGGCTTCCCACGCCAATTAAACATGACTCATTAACGGGCAGGAGAGCAGTAGCAGCAGCCGGTAGCCCGGGATCGATGGCTGGCCGTGAGCGGCGGACGCACACATAGTCGTGATCCTTCCTATAACTCTCCGGCGCGGCAATCGGAACTAATCTCGACCGTCCTCCTCTGCACCGGCTGATGCGATATTACGGCGGGTAGGTAGGTATATACCTGTAACCGTTCGATATATATACCTGCGCGACCACGTTGATGCAATATTTATAGTTGCATATAATCGTTCCGCGATTCCATCGCAAGCACATATTCTACCGGAAATGCGAGCGTCATCCGTTGACATCTAAATTTTACTATGCTTTTAGCTCGTAACATATCTGTCACTATGATTGAGGGATTTTAATCTCATATTTATATTACTCGCGTTATCTGAAATTATTTTATGAAACGTCAAGCAATTTATTTTTTAAATTTTAATATTTGTTCTACTCAATATTTATTTTTTCCTTTAAACGAACAAATTGATGGTGTTTACATCCACGTTTCAGAATTACACTTAGTATAATTGCCATAAAAATATCGAATTGCATTGAAAAAGAAAAAATCTAATATTTATTAGCGGCTCGGCTGGAATCGTAAATTATTCATATTTTGCAGAGTTCGATGGCATTTTAAAGGCGACGCGAATGCCATAACTGTTTAAGGCCATCAATGGTGAATGAAACGTCTATTTAACCGGAAAATAAAAGTGCGTATAGTTTTTCCGTGAAATCGATAGTCATCGCCGTAGGGCATCCTCGTTGCTTCGGCTATCTCGCTGTCAACTGCAACAAAGTAACGGGACGCGTACTACTAACAATACCTTTACTGCTATTCTCCTCTGGCTCTGGCGCGCGCGCGTGATAGCATTAAGATCTGCTTCATGCAAGCAAACTTTTATCAGATTGCGCGCAATGTGAAACGGCACAATAGATCTTAAATTATTTTCGATCGGGCGCGATATACGCTGATTAATGCGGGCGTCGGTAATCGCGGAATTGTTTGTCACAGACTTTGACACGCGCGATTGTGCTTTTACCGCGCCAGATAAAACTAGTTATTCGGATTAAACATTAATAAGCGTCTATTATGCTAGAGAATGGTAGAGAATATAGAATTATCGTATCGATAGAGAGTTATTTAAGATTGATCAAATCAAACGCACATAGATTTCCTGTAATCAGTTAAATAAATAGTTAATTAAATATCAATTAAATTGATTTTTGGTATAAATTACGGCTTGTGAGAATTTTTTAGAGATAAAAACATTGCGTTTAATTTAATATTTTTGTATTTAAAAATATTAGATGCTTACTCGATGCATCTTATATTTCAAAAACTAGTGTTTCTTTCATCTCTCACACATACTACAAATTAATAGAAATTAAAATATAATCCGAAAAGTTAAAAGAACGCAAACTTACTTTGGAAAAAAAGGGGAATACTTGTCTAAAATTAGTACCTATTTAAAAGAATTAAATTAATGGAGGCGTGAATGTTTCGACGATATCTCGGCGGCGCCCTCGTCTTGCTTCTCTCCTACGTTTATCGTAGGAGAAAATTCCGCGACCTGTGAAACGGTCCTAACGGGCCCCCGACGTTCTTCCCACAGCAGTCGCGCGATGTTCCGCGAGAGCCTCGAGAGAAGACGCGAGAAGAAGTCTCGACCCGGCCGCGACAAGAGTGGAAGAGGAGGACCGGGAAGGAGGGGGGTAAATTATTGCCGGTGCATTCGGCGATCGCTTCCGATAGTCGTGGATTCCTCCGTGAGTCTCGTGTTCGTCGCCTGCCTTTGGCAGCTGTGGAATCCTCCGTCGTTTCGCCACGATTCCCCTCGCTTCCTCCTTTGGTCGTCGTCGTTCAAGTCAGCGGCGGCGATGCAGAAGAGACCGCGGGGGTGCCCGTTAAAGGCAAAGCTGAAAGGCCGGACCTTCGGCGGAGAACTTGAGACGGATGGCGCGGCGAGATCGGACCCGATCCGTGAAGTCCCACTTGCTGGATAATAGCGCGGATAGCCGCGAAAGTTACGAGTCGCTGGACGGCTAATGTTGGCGTCTATCACTCAGAACGGCGCTAATGGCATCGGCGAGGCCCTAATGGCTGAACCTCATGGTCCCGGACGAGTCCGATCTCTGACGCGTCTCTCCTTCTCCGTAACAGGAATTATTCGATATCGCATCTTCTGCAGAACTTTATTCAGGGACCATTTGCGTCACTTTGTACTATATATATATAACGATAATTTTTTATTTAATCGAATTTTGATTGATCGAAAATCTAAACATTCTACGATATTTAACGTGCGAAAAAATTGATCATTTTAAAAAAGTCTTAAAACTATGTCGCATGCGAGAGAGCGAGAAGGATCTTTTAAATGCGGCTATTTTTTTTTGCGAAGAAGTACGTTACCAACATAGTAATTTCACCGGCCACGGACAAGCGGTTTATCCGCTTGTTGAGAGAGACTCATCATCTATAATAATAGCTTTCGTATTTCGTGGAAATTCGAAACGCCACCTGCTCTTTGTGGCGTGTGCGTGCACCAGGTAATGGAAGTCACGGACTTCGCGTCGCATTTGACCCACTTGCAGCGTTGCTGCATCGATGAATCTCAAAGCCCCGCTAAAACCGGGACGCTCGGAAGTAGGATTAACCGTAGTCATCGTCGTTGTCGTCGTCGGGCTCGCGTGCCGGCTCCGAGATTTATGACACCTCCAACGCCAGCAGTTGGCCGGTCATCGGCGCGATTTCTCATTGTTAGAAAACCCGGAATCTGCACCCACATTATCTATTCGATTTCTAATTTCCAATTTCCAATGGCCGACCGGCGAGATGTGGGTAACTAGGCAAATGGCGGCCCACACGGGGCAACATCATCGGAGATCGACGATGCTCTTATCTATTACCTCTTCAGCGACTCTGATCGATTATTGGTTACGGAGGATGCTCCTCGTGGAATCGAAATGAACGATCCGCGACTTTTTTCAGTCGATGATGTTTGTGGGCGAGAAGATAAAAAGAGTCGCGCGCGTTTGAGGCCGAACGTGGGCAGATCCCAAGTCCGACTTTGCCGGTGGACATCGTTGAGTCGCGCTTTCAGACCGTCTCGCCGAGGTCTCTTTCTCCTCTTGACAAAAGAGAATGTCGTCATCGGACGTTCCTATGGGCGCGTATGTCTCTTGCCGTAGCGGCGCGTTTCCAATTCATTAGAGATTTGTCGAGCGGCATCGCAAAGAGACGTGGAAAGGCACGCCGTTGCATTTGAATACGTCGTGCGACGGAAATTAGATAGCTTTCATTTATATTGTCTGCTTCGAATTAGAAAATCTTCGACTACGTGAAGTAAATGCAAAGTTAGAGAGAGAAACAAAATTTTAATACAAGATACGCGACATTATGAATATGCAAAACATAAAAATTTGTAATTGACCGTGTCTGAAAGATAATCGTTCATAGAAGATTGCGCTTGATGAAAGGTAAATTTCTATTTCTATGACTTATTCGACGATTATTTCATGAATTTTTAACAAAATTGTAAAATGCGAACATTATTGAAAATCCTTTCACAACACTTATTCGATCGTCGAGCATCCTTAAGTCTATGCGGCACATTGACGAGGCAATCGATGTAAGGATGCAGGAATTTGCGAAGGAATTCGAGTCTCTTTCTATGTAAGAGACGTTTCCTTCGCGAGAGACGGTGCGCATTTCGTCGAGTGGACACTCCCGGATCTCTTTCTCTTCTTATCCGTAGGTAGATGTCGTCACCGCCGGCGCGCGTGCTCCTCTCCGAATTACGTAACCCCGCGCGGGGATGCACACGCGTGTGTGGGTAAGCACGTGCGTGTGCGCGCCTTTTACGTGGGGTACCGCGCCTTCGTCACGGAGAACGAATAAATGGACGGACGGACGGACGGCATCGCATCGCATCGTTGCGTTCTAAATCGGCGTACCTGGTCGGTGCATAACCGTCTCGGTGTAACCCGTGCATCTGCCGGAGCCGGCCATTCAGGCCTTTGTCTCCCGACTAACGTGGGCGTTACGGAATATCTATTGTCGGCGCGAAGCATCCACGCTCGGGGGGAGGGAAGGCGTGCACGTATGTATGTATATGCGCGCTCGCAGACGATTCTGCGGTTCGGCGTCGTCGTCATAACGGGAACGGCGGCGCGGTGCGTGCGAAACGTTATGCAAAACTATGCTTTGCGCAATTTGCCCGCGCGCGCGGATGCGCCTCGCGAATCGACCCATCGAACCGATCACCTATACAGGTAGAAGATGGGTAGGTAGGTAGGCAGGCAGGCTCTCGGCAAGTCGTTGCTTCTAAGCCTGACAGTTCTTGATGAACGCAACGTCCTCGCGATCCATCGAATAGCGGGGCCAATCCTTTGCTCGTGATGAGAAAACAATGTCTTTGTAACGACCACGTTTTATTGTTACGCGTATATAAATTTTGGATTAACGTTGACAGATTTTATAAAATTGTAAGAATATTAATCTTCTCTAAAAATGCAAAATTAAATTTTTATTGAGAAACTATAATTATTTTCAATTTATACATTTACAAGAGAAGAAATGGATAGAAGCTTAAATAGAAAGAATATTTAAAATTGATTCAGTAAAATTTTAAAAAATTCCTCGAACAAATTTTATTACACATAGTTTAGTGTCATCACTTTTTCGAGTAGATAGATTTGTATGTGATACTATAAGCGCGGTATATAACTCTCGGGAGAGATGTATGAGGATCGAGCGTGGCCGCGCGATGTTAGATCGTTCGCGGATCAAAGGGGAGTGCACTTAACCAGCTGCATTATTTGCAGCCTAAGGATGACTGCAATGATAAATGCGCGCGCGGAGAAAGAAGACCGGGTAGAAGTCTTTTGACGCGCTGCGCTTTTAGCATCGCGCGTACGTGGCGCACTGGAATGTATCAGAATACATGAATACCTATTTAAGCGAAACGTTGATTGTAAAGAATACGTAGTACAAACGGGATTTTAATGTACGGTAGCAACTATACATTTGCCATAGTCTTTTCAATTTGCATCGGAAATGCGCTTCGTGCCGTTGCTAATCCATCATCCATCACAGTTTTATCACGTTTTCAAAATCATATCGTCATTCTAATGAAGATCTTAAGCAATCTCATCACGATTATAACATTTAGTGTCAAATATATCGATTTTATTTTTCCAACGTAAATGAATTTTATATAAATATAAAAAAATTTAATAAAATGTTAATCGCGTATAACCTGATAATTACATTTTCTCTCCTTTTCTAAGAAAGGAGTTGCCTGTCCAGGCTTCGCGTAAGAAACGAAAGCACGCGGATGGTAAATCGGGATCGCGCACGATCCAGGAGCAGACATGATAGTAGCGACACGATCACGCTCCCCCTCGGAGAGGAGGTCATGTCGCTAACGAAATATGGCTTTCCTCGGAGGCGCATGCTGCCCGCGGCACGTTTTCGCCAATGGCATTTTAATCGAACGCCGAAGAGCTCGAAACTCTCGTGTCTCCACCTTCACCGTGTCTTCTCCTCCCCTCTGCCCTTCCCTCCACCGGCTCGTGGTTTCGCTCTTCGCGAATTTACATGTCGTGCCGCAACGCAATCCGCCGCAAACGCGCATCGCATGCCGCGAGGTGTGGCAGATGCGCGCGGAATTACTCTCGCATCGAACCGCAGGCATTCGCACCTTGTTCTTTACGCATACGTAAGAGACTTGTCTTTTTATCGCGTATTAATATCGAATTAAATTGCATTAATTTAGCATTTAATTTCTTCGTGTTTATAGAAAGCCTTTTCCTCGAGAAGACGACTGGATTCGTATCCATCTTACTTGGTGGCATTTTCCGGCGAAATATCTCGGCTCGAAAATACTTGAAGTATAAATTTACCGGGATGACTTTCCGCTGAAACACACATTTACCATAAGCACACCCTAACTCTAACTCACCGCTTGCGGTATTGTAACCTCGGGAGGTTTCACACGGGAGAGCGATGATTTCAGCTCTTCCTCCGTTTCCTTCACGCCAACTGTCGTGTTCTTACGTTCTTTTTCCCTGCGATGGGCTAACATTCTTGTTCCACTGCCGTATATGTACGTCTTTTTCATCGTTGTCATCTTCTTATAGTTTTTTCCGCTGCTAACCGGCGCGAATCAAAACTTGTAAAGTCGTTAGAGCATAAGTTTTCATGACTTGTCAAGTGCTGCGACATGTTCTCGAACTATTACCTCACAATTGAACTACATCTACCAATTGTACATTTAATCTTTTTTCGAGTGAAAAACAGTTGCAGTTTTTTAAAAAGATCTTTGTAGAATTTACAAGTTAAATGAGACTTTTAAAAAATATAATGTTAGAGAGCGTAATAAATTACAGAAATTTCAATCAAAAAGTATAATAATTAATTTTATGCTGACTTAATCTCAAGTTGTATTAGAAAATATATTTAATATTGACAAATTATATATAAACTCCTCTATAAAGAGATGACGTCGAGTGAAACTTTCGTTGAGGAAAAAATCGAATTAGCTGAAAAGCTCCACAAGGTGTGATGACAGTTCTGGGACATCCTATACATCAGCTCGCATCTCTCTCTATCCATAGAAATCTCGAATTTCTCTCTAAGCGCTCGTAATAGAACACATTTCCGAGTATAGGTCTTTCCTAAGTGCACAACCCGTCATACGAGATTACGATAGAAAGAGAGAGAGAGAGATAGGCTAGTGAATTGCTATTTCTACACCCTGCCAAAATACATGTGCAAGTCGCAAATGGACGTCCAATTCGCACAGGCATCTCTTCCCTCCTCTCCTTCTCTTGCTCTTTCTCGGGTGATGATTACTCGATACGAAGCATCGGAACGAGGCGCGTCATATATGCAATTCCATTTCCCCGTCACAAGAGGAATCGTTTTGCCGAGGTGCGCATTCTCTCCTCTCGACGATTCACACGCGTCCTACAGATTCTCGATCAACGGATAATCTCGTCGGTCGAGATGTGTTGGTGCGAGGTTCTAAGCTCGTGCTATCCTACTTTCTTCGACGTCCGTGTCGCCGCGGATCTATGCAGAAGACGCGTCCTTCGCGATGCCACAACAGGTGGAAAGCAAAGTCGGCCTTCGTATTTCCTCGACTCACCTCTCTTCCTAAAGTGTTCGTTTTTTTTTTTCATTCTCGGGCGTTTCAACCGCCTTTTTTCGCGTTACCTTCGTCCCGTCTACGGTCCGCGATAAATCGCCACGACAGCCGCGGCACGAACGCTTTTTTCGCGATATGTAACGTTATGTGTAATACGTAATGACGAGGCGCGCAAAAAATGATTAAGCACGCTAAGTCGGGATTAACGCGGCAAGCCTTGCGCGCAATTGGCAACTAGTGGAAGGTCAGAGGTATTTTATAGCGATGCACATCTCACACGGTAGAATGCGGTTTACTTTTAAGGAGCGACAGCAGAATTGCTAATAACCTGATATATAATTGACGGAACGCCTTGACGCAGAAAATGTTAAAGATCAAGGTCGCAGCACGATACGCTAAATTTACGTATAAAACTCCGTATAATATCTGATGACCGCGAGCAATTTCTATGACGAGAAGAGTAAAGTTGATAGAGAACTCGTACGATGCACCGCTTGCAGTTAAGCCGCAAGTCGCGTCGATTTTGTCGAGAGAAACCCGTCGCTTCGTCGTCTTCAGAGGCACCGCCATTCGACCGCGAAGACCGTCGAGAGAGTGTGTAACATTTCCGGAAGTCCCGACTCATTCCCGTGTCCTGAGCACCGGCACGCTCGTTACCTCTAGGAAGAGGAAGGTAACGCATATAATACTCGAACTTGCTTTTTTACGCGAGATCTGTCGAGTCAGTCGCTCAGAGCCTAGCTTAACAGTCGTAACATCTGCCGTCGTTGAGTATCTGGGTACCGGTAGAATACTCGACGAGAGCGTGTGTCATCTTCTCGCGCGCAGCGCACCGCGGCTTTTATTGCGTTTCATTACAAAATCGCGGCAGGTCTCTGGTAGAGTCTAAGTGAATTTCTCGGGCTAGTAAATCGCGCATTACAAATAGGAACCCGAGGTAAACACGAGTGCGGTAATAAAATTACGCGGGTATTACCTCGACACGTCGAAAGGCCGTTTCCTCGAGATTATTGCGATTTAACTCACAATCGTAAGATTTTTTATGTTCCGCGAAAACGTGAAAATATTTTCTAACTTGATTTTTTTTCCAAAAGAGAAGATTACGCAACCTTTTGGATATATTGTAATATAAATTTTTGAAATATAATTTTAAGAAATCATATATAATATACTCGATATCGTTTGCTATATTATATTAACTATTGCTGAAATTCAGCGGAAGAAGGATATTTCTCACAGAGGAACGAATAAAGCTTATACCTTTCGGAGGCAATCTTCGCGTCAGCGACGACGACAACGACAATTCGCCTGCGCGAAAGTACGACATACGTCTCCTTCCACGCGCGTCCTGCTATTTTTCCGTTTTCGAAAGTAGACCTCGTCCAACGCGTCGCAGAATAGAACGCGTTAGCCTGCCGAGGTTGTGATTTATTATCCGTCGTCTACCGCTGGCTGCTCGACGCGCTGCCCCCCTCCCCCTTCGTGTCGTAAACACACGTTGCAACCATCGTGCTGTTCGGTTAAACAGCTGGTAGACCAGAAACACCTTATTCCGCGGTGCTTCGTCGCTCTTGCGCGTTCACAGTTTGCGCCTTTGGATACACCGGTCCTGCTTTGTTCCCAGCAGAGACGGATCTCTGCTTGGAAAGTAATCGAAACAGGCGTTCTAGTTTTCAAGGACATATTTTCAAGAATCATTTTCTGAAATAATTCAATTTTTTAATTCTTGAGATTTATTCTGGTTTGTCCTAGTTTTTTTAAATTTAACTCGTAATTTTGAGAAAATAATGTACCTAATTTTATTTATTATCTCGTCTTATTACACCTGAAATATATTAATAAAATATATAATTCTGTCAAAAAATATTTATTTTTAAAAATTTTAATATATTAATTATATTACAAAGAAAAGAGGAGCAGAGAAAGAGAGAAAAAGCATATTTCTTTTAACACTTGCCGATTTATTCTTTTACCGAGAAATTGTCAAAATTTATTGTATCTTGAAAAATATATGTGTGACTTGAGACACTGATTTCGATACGCTTTTCGACCCTTAACCTGGGCGTCCTTCGATCAATCGATTAATCACCCGAAAAAAGTATAGCGGCCTATAATTAAACATTATCGCTTGATTAAAGCTGCACGCAGGCAGGATTTTGTATTTATTCGAGTCCGCGGAGAGGCCGGCGAGTCTCGGAAAGCCTGCAATTATTCGAGTCGTCATGGCCCACGGTCGATCCTCAAATTACGTGATTGACAGCTCGAATCGTCTGTCAGATCCGGCTAGGATAAAGTCCACCTCGGATAAAGAGAGTCCCAAAGAGAGAAGCGCGATAGCTCTTTTCTCACCGTCCGTTCCGTCTATGGCGTTTCTGTCCGAATTCAATCGCGCGGACAGCTTGCTAAATATTTGTTCGCTCGTTCGACGTTCGAAATTAACAGCCACGGCTGTCTTTCAGTGTCAGTTTGAAAAACATCGATATGAAGAATTGTACGCTTCCGACGAATGTTTCGGCTGTCAATAATTAACGGTAGTCAATGTACTAAGAGTGTTTTTATTCCCCTATGTGGAATTTTTTAAGATAAATTATGTGATTTGTATAGAATTTTTTTCTGATCATATATTAATCTTATGCAATTTTGCAGAAAAAAGTGTACAAGATACACATGTATCTCGAAAAAAAATGTACCATTTATTTTATTTCATTTTGTTTTTTTTTCTCAGAGAAATTATTCAGAATGAGTTGTCAAAATCGCTCTTTGCGAAGAGGACTTTTTCGACAAGAACAACGGATCGCGGCGCGAGATTTACATGTAAGTGCGCGCGTAGAAGAATTTATTGCCGCGACGAATGATCGATCGAGCTGTGC